>NC_084533.1:25688037-28289134 GCF_024500275.1 Phycodurus eques
TTATATTGCAAAAAGTTGTGAATTATTGAATGAATTAAAGTCATTGAATTTAATTATGTACAACTAGCATGATTTTAGAAAAATATATTTTTTAAATAAATACATTTTTTTTGCAAGTCTACGAATTGCAAAATGTTAGAAAAATATTTACTTGAATAAACTTTCTATTTAAAAGTAGTCCACATATTATTTTCTATTTAATTATCATTGAAAGGAAAAGAAATGCAGTTATTTGTTTTTTAATGGCCAAATGTTGAATACATTATTTCATTATTTGTAAAATGTTCTTTTGAATTGTATTTAATGTGTGGCTATAGAAGAGAGGTAACATGCAAATAAATGATGGTCACCCTAGCTATAGCTGAGGCTATATCATAGTATATTCTGTATATGGGCTTCTAGTGGCTACTGCAACGTACTCACATCCATTACATACATAAAACAGTGTCTGGCAAGTGACTCCACTAAAAAGAGAGACAGCAGTAATGGGGAGAATGGTTAGACCTCGTCAGAAAAATGTCAAAAACAGGCAACATTTTCTTCAAGAAAACATCCTAGTGTAACGTCTGTGCTGCTGATCCCATTGAGGGGCACAGAGAGTCATGAAATGGCTACAATACAGCATATTCAACGATATAACATACAATCATAATTCATATACACATGGAAACCCAAGCAGTGCCGCCATGAAGGTGCAGGAATAAACACTTTGTTGGGTGGCTATCCAATTGTTTCCACAAAGGAAAAGTCCATTAAATGTTTAAATAAAGAGGAGAGCACTGCAAGGGTTTGATCATTCTTAAAACACATTTCATCTATAGACTTTTCAAATATCAACAGAATAAATAACTAATCATTCAAGTGTTGAAAAAAGAGCATAAGCAGAATGCATAATAGGAACATAGAAAAGGACAAAAGCTTTGACAGACACACAGATAAAATATTAGCGCCTATTTGAAATAGGATTAGCGAGATTATAGTTTGAGAGATCTATGGGAAAGGGTTTAATCCAGGTCAATTAAAGCCTGGATAAAAACTGTTAAATTCAGTATGAATTGCCAAAATTGGAATACATATTTTTGAAGATATGTCACAATAATTTTGAAGATATGTCATAATAACAATAATAATCATATTTTTTTTACAATTTGATTTTCAATCTGTATGAATAGCTAACATTTTAAGTATTTTAAATAATAAAAATTATAACATAGAAAATATTTTTAACAGCAAATTTTGATTTTCAATCTTTACAAATAGTTTTAAAAATTCTAGAAATATCATATACAATGTATTCCATTCCATTCCGAAATATTTGAAAAGGTATCGTTGAAAATGTTGCTATTTTTCTGATTTCAACCTGTATAAATAAATATATATAAAACTATACAAATATGGATTGAGAATTCAATTGATACTAATAATTTTAGCATTTTATTGTCTATCAGTATGTCTTAATAGCAAATTTTAGGAATTTATTATTATTTAATTGATAGAAAATGTAATATTATGAATACTAAAATTAAAAATGAATACGTAGAAACAAACAAATCTAAAATGTTAACATAGGATATGTATTCCATTAATAATAAAACTTTTTAATGCAGTTTTTATAATATGGGCAATTTATCAATTTTCCATCTGTATCAATAGTTTGAAAAATATTTGACCAATTTCTCAAGTTTTGCTTTTTAAAGAGATATTTCTACAGTACCCCATTAGTAATGAAAAAAATAAATCGATTTTTTTTTTTTTTTTTTTGCAATTTATCGACTTACAATAAATTGCAATGGGGATTTGAGTGTGGGTAGGGGGCATTACCTTATCTCCTAATACAAACCAGAGACACATAAGCAAAGCTACATCAGGGTAGGTGGGATACTATAACAACATTGGACACATTGTTATACTATTCCACCCACCTTAATGAGGATCCTTTGGGCGTGGCGATCCCGTAGCCTTTGGAGTCCAGGTTGCCTCCCACCTTCATGGTGTCGCAGGGCTTGCGCTGCTCGATGTACTCGTTCATGGTGGACTCCAGCAAGTAGGCGTACTTCCCCTTGGACTTGCGGACCCTCAGAACCCCCTCAGCTGTTTTTTTCACAAACACGGAGGGCTCTGCACTCCGCATGTACGTCCACATTTTGTCAAAGAGGGCAATTTTAGAACGCTGTGTGGGGGGTGGAAGAGGATGTATGTTAGGAAATGAATGGTAGAATCTTCACTCACCAACTAGTACATCAAAAACAACAGACATTTGACAAGCCATTGATTTTAATACAACAAAACATATAAATATACTAACTACATAATCAATTTACCATCGCTTACCCTAAAGAACTCTTTAGTGGAGCCTGAGTCTAGCGTGCCGTATGCAATCTCGGTCTGCTTGGCCAGGTCCTCGGCGCTCTCAATGGGCGACACCATCCTCTCAACAGTGAGGAAAGCAGCCAGGTTGGCCGTGTAGGACGAGATGATGATGAGCGTGAAGAACCACCACACGCCGCCCACGATGCGCCCGGACAGAGACCTGTCGCCCAAACGCAATCGCTCGGTCTTTTAGTAAGACAAAAGACGGGATAAAAAGCTCCATTTTTGGGGGATGACAGAATCATTCATTTCATGAGACTGTAGTTAATTTTACAACCAACTAATTATACATGCAGTCGGAGGACCTACAGGGTTAGGAGAGCCCACAAAATAACCTCATCTGGTTTACATTGGTGTACAAAGACCAAGCCCTGCCTCAAATAGCGAAAGAAACACTAATAATTGATGCACCTTGGCCTCATTGATTTTTATAATTACCTATATTCATAGTTTAGACCGCAAATACTAATTATGATGCCATAGTGTTCAAACTCATTTTACAACATCGCCCTATAAAACCGCTTCCAGATTATTTGCCGGTAATTTCCCAAAATACACCACAAGTGCCCCGGAGGACTTTCCGGAACATCCACTAACAAACCAGACTAAATTTATCTCCTCCCCCAAATACAAAGATCATATTACTTCAACAATACTTACTGCTACTTACAATACTATCTTCCAATTGACGTTGGCGTTACAGAAAGAGTACAAAAATACACAAATAGTTCAAATTGGTCGAGAAATGTGGAAGGAGTACGTACATTTGTAAAATGTCTGCATAAGGTTGAGTTCATTTATAAAATGTTGTCATTCACCTGATTGGCACTTTGTTTTAATGGAAAATGTAGTGTGTAATGTGAACAATGGTAGCGTGCATGTTCTAAATTTTGTGAATCACAATATGGAAAAGATCTCTTCATTTGGGAATTCATTGTGAAAATGTGTGAATTTTAGGAATGTGATGAACAGTCCTAAACAGTTTGAAGTTGGAATGGTTTTAACTTGTTGACACATGTGGGAGGAGGTGATAAATATGTAAAATATGTCTTCATTTGGGAATTGTATTGTAAAATGTGGGAATTTTGGGAATGTGATTTATGGTTTGAATCGGTTAAGAAATGTCTCCATTCACTGGAATGGGATTTTTTTTCCAAAGACGAAAGTGGAATTGTGGTAAAAAGAGGGAATTGGGAATTTATTCATGGGAAATATGGAATAATGAACAATGTGGGAATCTGGTGCATGTGAAAAATATTCCCCAGGATGTCCTGGATAAACAGCTGAACAGTTTGAAGTTGCAATAGCTAGAATCAGTCGAGAAATGTGGAGGTGTCAATTGTAATTTGTAAAATGCCTCCATTCATTTGGATGTTTTAACTGTTCTTTTCCATGGAAAATGTGGAATAGTGGTAAAAGTATGCATTTGGGAATATGGAAAATAGTTGCTAATACGTCTTAAAAGAGTTGAATACCTTGACGTTGGAATGGGTCGAATCGGTTGAGAAATATGGAAGGAGTAAAGGGTCAAAAAAAAAAACTGAGGAATAATGTACGTGAATATTGTTACTCATCCAGGTCATTTCCATTCTCAGGGCACAGAATCGATTGTAACTGGACCGTTCTCGGTTGTCTTAGAAGAGGTTTGGCCTCTCATTCAAGTAGGCTTCATCAGTTCATCCAGAAGGCTGGGTAGTACAGTACAAGCCACGCCTAACTGATCACCTCTGCTCGGATAAGAGGTGAAACGTCTTGTAAGACAACCAGAACAGTCCAGTTGTGATCTAATTAGTGACCTGAGAATCACAGAATAATCATGAAAACGTTTTCTTTTTTGCCAATAATATGTGTGAATGCTCTTCAGCAATCCCACAATTAGACGGAAGCTACCTTGGCGAAATGTCGCAGCCTTGTCGCATGAACGCCCCCAGGGAGAACCACAGGCTGTTGAATATGCCAAACTCGTTGGTGGACTCGTTGGTCTGGATCTGGCCGTCCTCGTACTCCTCGGTGTGCCACTCGTACGGGCTGAAGCGGCTGACCAGGAAGAGCACCACGCTGACGCCAATGTAGGCGAACACGATGCACATCCAGATCTCGTAGGCCAGCGGGTCCAGGAAGGAGAAGACACCGGGTTTGGACTTCTGGGGCTTCTTGATCATGATGGAGATCCCCAGAGACATGAAGGGCTTGGAGAAGTCGATCACCTCCTCTCGGACCAGGGTGATGGTCAGCGGAGCCACGGCGATGTCGGCTTTCTGAAAAACAACCGAGGGAATTACAATCGAACCTACCTATTTTTTCCAGTACTTACGCAATAAAAGAGGCAACTCACCCCATACACTAGCTCGCCGACCATCCCATTCCAGATCTTGGTCTCAGCATCCCTGGCTCCGTACCTGCCGTCGCCGACGATTTTCAGCTGGTATTTGAAGCCACAGTGTTTAGCGATCTCGGCGGCCAGATCCACGCAGTAGCCCTCGTACCGGTCGTTGTCCTCAAAGAGATCTGCGTTCTTTTTCAGCATGACGTAAGGAGCTTCCTGAAGGATGCCCATGACAACAATATGCCATTTAGCGAGGGAAGAAGCTTTCAAGAGGGTTGTCCATTGTGCTCAGACAATGCCATCCATCCATTTTCAACACCGCTTATCCTGGTTAGGGTTGCGGGACGCTGGAGCCTATCCCAGCTGACTTCGGGCGAAAGGCGGACTACACCCTGAACTGGTCGCCAGTCAGTCACAGGGCACATATAGACACAGACAACCACTCACACCCACATTCACACCGTCACTGGTGCTCAGACAATGGAACCTTGAATTTCAAAATGACCCAAAATGTGTACAATATTGTTAGCCAAATAGTATAACTGTTAGTCATATACACTGGGGAACAATTTGGGGAAAAAAACAAATCTGTTGCATTAAAACTAAAATTGGCATGCTGATTCCAAAATTGCACTCAGTTTTTTTCTAGCATGTCAAGTTTTTTTCTCTACAGCCTACCCTCCAAAATTCCACTGATTAGCTGTGGTAAGACTTGCCAGCTGATTACGACTGGTCTCAACTAGTCGTGATGTGGTAACTTGTTGGTGCAGTCACAACTGAGACAGTGCGGTGAGAGGTGTGTGCAGCTCCCAATAGGTCAGTACTATCAACATCTGCAAACAGAAAGCTAGCATAGAAGGAATTAAGAGGATTTGTGCTGGCTTTTTTCTTAACCTTGTAAACAGGGGCATACCATTGGAAGTTCTATTTTGTTTTATTCTGTTTTTTTAGTTTTCAAAGCTTGTAACTATTCCATCTTAGTGTTTTATTTACATTGGTATATATTTCAGTTGTTCCACTTTGTTCTCACTTTGTTCAAAAACTTGACATGATAGAGAAAAACTGAGATCAGTCTTGGATTCCGCATCCAGAAATTTGTTAAAAACAGCTGTCAGACCTAACTCAACAAAAATTGTGTTCTCCAGTGTACCAATATGCTTGCTAAAAATAGATTTTTTTTTTTTATGTCTGTGTATATTTTCAATCATTAAGGTCACGGTAATATCCACAAAGGTTTTCTCGGTGTGGGCGAACGCGGAGAGAGAGTGAGACTCGAAAAGCGAGCAAGCTGACGCTCGAGTTGTGTGCTACGTTTCGGGTCTCTGTTGTCGGCTGCGGCCCACGTTAGCTGCGTTTTAACAACAAACCAAAGCTCAACGGACTATCGTCTCCCATGGTAATTGAAGACACTACAATACTATAGTATATACTTTATACTTATATCCATCTCTAATTTCAAGTATATACAGGGTATGAAATAATATACTTTGTACAATGTGTCTAAATGAATGTCTATTACTATATGTATGTATGTACAGGCTGCTTACCAGCTATGAACTAAGACTAATAAAACATAACGCATATTCAAAAAGACCTAAAAGTGAGAAAAATCATAAGGTCAATAAACAAAAAAAAACAACGACAACAAGCTTTATTCCTTTATCGGTACAGAAAGTAAGTACGTAACAAAAGGAATGGTATGTCTACAAACGGTCATAAATTCATCCAGTGAGGTCGGTGGGTCACAAAAAAAAACGAGCACCAAGCAGCAACCTGTGGTGCCCTCTTGCGAACCAGACCACAATGGTTATGTGCATCCCTGTCAATAAAGGTTTTGTAATGGCAACCTTTTGGATTCAGGGGGGAATTAATTCAAATATATGTGAAAGTCCAGCAAATTCAAGGTGCCACTGTATTATTGCCGACCCGCGGGTGTTGCAAATCAAGATGAATGATAAAGGAGCAGCATTTACAGTGTCTTTCCGTATTAACGTTACCTGGTGCCGGGGGAACCAAAGGACAAACATTCAGCAAACTAATTAAAGCAGCCAGAGCGACCATAAATCAAAGTGTTCTTCTCGATAACTTACTAAGATGGTGGTGACAATGACCGTTTTGTTTTCCATCCCCGTCGAGTCGTTGGCAAAGACGTCGGATTTGGTGACAGCCATTTTGTCAACCTCGTTCCAGTAGCCGATCTGTCGGGCATGAATAAGTAATGAGCGCCAGTCGGAATAAGACACACGTCGTTAATCTTGAGATATTCCACCCCGCCGAGAGGGAGCGTTTACCTTTACGGGGCCGTTGTTTTTCAGTTCCATTATGTTGACTGAGTAGTTGACCCGCTTGCCGTGTTGGTCGAACTGAATATTCCCTGTCAGGCCCTCTACGCGCACCTATGGCAACAATGCATCTTTTAAATTCAAAGACGGTGCAGGTAAGGAGCGCATTGGGCATTTTGGAAGAAGAAGTGACAATTCGGGCCCTCAAAGTGGAATTGATTACCCGACACAGTGGTGTTGGACCTCTGCCATGCATTAAAAAAAAACAATACTGTCCCCGCGACTTGTTGGGATGGCTGATGGAGAATTTCTTCTTAATATCCTCTAAGAGAAGTCTGTGAAAAATACTTTTTTTTTTTCATCCTTTTCCTTTTAATGACACCTAAGTGACAATCCGAAATGACTCAATCGAGAAGGCGTTCCCAAACGTGTACGCTAATCTTTCTTCGGTTTAATCAAGTGAGTGTTTATATGTGTAAGAACAACATCAATCATTTCCGTGCGACACTCGCCGCCTTGTTGTCGTTCACGCCCTCATGAAGGCGGGTAAATCTACCGTTGCCGTGGCAACCTTCTAAACCATCACGAGACGAGCTACGTCTTACCTGCTTCAGCGCTCGCTCGATCTCAACTCCCTGAGCCCAGGGAACGGCGGGGTTGGCCAGGCAGTCGCCGTTATTGGCCCGCCGGGTGAAGTCAATGCGTTGCTTGTGCAGGTACCGGAAGGCCTCGGTCATCACCTGAACCGCGTCGTACGTCAACGCCGACGTGTACTAGGTAACGGTAGACATAGAGGAAGGAGCATTAGTTGGGATAATCTAGGCAAGTAACCTGAATAGATTTAAGGTTGAGGTCTTATGATGTTTAGAACCTGGGCTCTGGGGTGCATTGTTACTAGACTTTACACAGATTTTATCAGCCTTATCGGTATCGGCCGATAATTACCATTTTATGATGATCGGTTGATCGGCTTTAATGTCATAATTCGCCGATCCGATCAATGACCGTAAAAGACATTTACTCTGTGTCGCCATCGGGCGCAGTATATTTGAATCCAAAAGCTAGTTTATTTTTAGCCTTGTTGCGTGTCTTTTGGCGTAGTCTTGTAAATATCTGACGGCCAATAAAGTTATTTAAAAAAACAAAAAAAAACATGTCGGTGATGTGGAACAGACAACAACACGTCTGAGACAGACTGGTGCAATAAAATCTTGTATTCCGATACTACCGCATCTCATTTTTTGTCATAAAAAGTGGAAACATTAATTACTGTATTTACTTCCTGCCATGTAATAGAAGACCATTCATTTGTTCTGTCTGTCACTATGCCTCACTGGCATAAATAAAGGAACAATGATACATTATTTATTGTAAATATAATTTTTGGAGCAATTAAGTATGCAAGTATATACAGTAAATGAACAGGTCATTTAAATAGACACATTTCTCCACCGTGTGATCGGATCGGTTATCGTTTTTTTTTAAATCGCTGATCGGTGATCGGCCCCAAAAGCCTGATCGTGTAAAGCCTAATTGTTACTTACGGCAATTAGAAGTCATGTTTGCGGTTAACTACTCACCTACTTGTCTTTTTTTGTGTTCCTTCTGAAATGCCAAAAGAGGCCACCTGAATAGGAAAGTAGTACAGTAATTTGGTGTCAAGGAAGTATGCTGAAGTGATACATCGGGACTGAGAGACAAGCGTTCTATGTCGGAGAGGAGCCAGTTTTAGCCTGGGTTGTTAGTGGAACTTACGGAGAGTCTTTGTGAGTCTTAAAAATGAGTTTGAAATTATATTAAACATAGATTGTGGTATATTTATGATTTCAACTATTAATATAGATCAGTTATTTTCTTAAGTGTGGTATGCATACCACGAGTTGCTCCCTCTTGTGGTATGCAAAATAATCACTAAATTAATAAATGTACAAATATTAAATATACAACTTAAATTATCCCAAAAATATGCAAGTACAAACAATCAAGTATGTTCTATTTTTTTTATTTCCTATATTTAGGCAGCGTTGACGTTCAAACTTAAACAGTTAAACAGTCGGTTATAGTTCACTTTTTCATTTCATTCATTTTTATTTAATCTTTCAGACCTGTTTGTTTTATGTTTTTTTTTTTAAAATTATATTATATTATTATATTATATTATTGTATTATATACCGTTTATTTGCAATCCATTTTAAATGAATCATTATTTATGTACAGTTTATTTTCCTATGCATCTTCATAAAATAGAATACTGTAGAAGAGTCAGTCCCCTCCAGGCACAATCAGCCCCCTCCAGGCACTCGTGTCTTGTCCAGGTGTGCCTCGTTGTCTGGTCAACTTGTTTGTATTTAGTTCCCGGGGTTTGTTCAGCCTGTGTCGGATCAGTCACTTTTCTAATTTTAGTCATGTTTCCTGTCGTGGTGAGTGTTTTGTTTGCTTGTGTTTCTTTGTTACTTTTAATCAGGATTTTTTGGGGCGGTGACTTTGTTAATACATTTTTTTTTAGCCTTTTCCACCTTCCTTGTTTGGCTTTTTTTGTTTTGGAAAAGAAAGCCTTTTGTTGCGATTCACCCTGCCTTGCCTCCCTGCGTTGGTGTCCTCCTCTTTTTTTTCACCATCACCACAAAATCCTGACAAATACAGAATAAGGATATCTTCTGAATGAGCTTGACCACCTCGCAAAGCGCCATTGTAGTTGTACGCTACAATACTTAACAAATGTAGTAAACCACCTGTCCCCTGTCGTTCCCTACCCAGCGTTATGAAGTGCTTGAACAGGAAGGAGGAATTTCAAACTGGGTTCAGTAGACCAACACGGATCACTAACATTTCCAAGCCCAGAAGGCTGGACGTTGCTTTATGAAAGAGCGCAAACAAAAAAAAAAGAAAGAGCGCAAACATGGTACATGGTGTTCTCGGACAAACTTGGTTAATAATGCACATAGTGCACACAGTGAACATGAAGCGCAACGCTCACCCTGATCTTGCTGTCTGCTCCGGGATACTCTTTCTCCTCCAGGGCCTCCCATCTCTGGTCAAACTTGGACACCAGCGGGTCGTCGAAATCCACGATCTGGAAGCCCGACACGTTGGCGCCGCCGTACTGGATTTTGGATAGGTCACCGTCGACAAAACCCTGAAAGCACAAAATAGTTGCGGTTAATTTTGCTGTCTTACGGTACAGAAGCCTGAAATGTTGTTTAACTCTTACCAGATTGGCTATGATGTAATGGTAGCCTTTAACATGCCTGCCAATGGTGATGACCTACAAAATTATTATATTAAAAATGTGAGCACACTGGGGAAAAAAATAATAACACAGACTCGACAACTGCTTCTGTTACTCGACCAAGTACGGAATCCTTATGCCTGTAGATTCACATCCTGAATACAAGCTGAATAATGTTAAGGTATACACGTTTGTCGGCATTCTGATCATTTTTGGTCCTTTTGCAGTACTGTAATTGTCTCTTGAAATTCAAGATAAAACAATAACCACTTTAGGTGATTAAATGAAGTTGTACTTTTTTTGAAATCAGTACATTGATTTCAGGTATTGTGTTCTCTTCATGGAGTTAATTTAATTGTGTAGGAAATAATGTTTACTAGGGCTGGATGATTAATCGCTAAAATCAGTTATGGGTCCGTCTGGATTTTTCGAAAGAATTTTTGGGGGGCAGCATCTGTAGTAACATGGCTTTTCAAACAAAGAGGAGCTTGTTGACAAAAGCCTAGTCAGTGTTGCCAACTTTGCGACTTTTCAGACCCCTCTGGCGATAAATTGAAATGGTTTAAATTCTTGATTTTATTAAAGATTGCGTTTACGTGATGAACATGATTTGATAAAAGGGATTTTTTTTTTTCCCTAAGAGAGAGAAGTACTTATTTTTACATTATCTGGGGAAATACAGTGTGTGTGTGTGTGTATATATATATATATATATATATATATATATATGTGAATGGTTTCTGTGGAAGTTGATTCTAGTTAATGCTTGGGGGGGAGAACTTACAGGAATAAACTGTTTCAAAGCTTGTTTTGTATAAGGTGAAGCAAATCGCTCAAGTGGAAAAAACAGAAAGCTAAACTTGGACACACTGCATAATGTTATTGTTTCAAAGCGGAAATGAGTAACATCAGAAATTGGGAGAGATAGCTCGTTCCATTGGAATTTGCGTGTGTAAATGCCCAAATTTAGGAGGACATCCCTTTTGAATTCCTTCCAAACGCTAACTGCGCGTCACACTAGCTAGCGTAGCTGACGCTTGCGGCCATTATCGCTGCATTGACAACCTGTGGCGTTGACTGTAACGACAGAGGCGGAAAGAGATATCCAAAGCGATTTTCCCTTACCGACAGCAGCAGCAACGGTGGTGGGAAAAAAGGAAAGAAAATAGATCGGCTTTGTAGTGTTTGAAGGCTTGACAGGTGTGACACACCTGAAGCTAATCCCGCCGCATGACTGGCACCTCTGTTTGTCGAGAAGACCGCTCCGGGCAGATGTGAATAATGTTTTGTATCTGTACGAAGCCCAGAACCTACGTCGACCCGGAATTCCATGACACAAGTGCGAAGATGTCGATTCCAGTTCATAAAGCGAGAAAATGAAGTAAACAATCACGTGTGTCTACTTCCGGTTTCTTGCTAAAATGTGTTACAAATCACCTTGAGTTCTGATTTCCAAATGAGTTAATTGATCAATTTGTTGTGTACAGCACATGTACTGATATGATGAGATTATACAACTAAATGTTTCCACAGTCAGAACCGCCCTCTGAAGGAAACCACAACTATAATGTGGCCCACAACAACAATTGGCCGGACACCCCCAATCGTTCGTTGCAGTGCTCGGCCCCGCACATAGTGGTGCGTTACTGTGTAGTACCAGAAGGGTTAACAAAACAAAACAAAAACCTGGTCCATGATGTCTTTGACTTTGTCCTGTTCACAGTCCAGGATCACCCTGCGCTCTTTCTTGTTCTCCAGGTCCTGGAAGAGCGAGCGGTACGCTTCGTCCTTGCGCTCATCTTTGAGGTTGCCCACGTTGATGGCCGTCACTTGCCACTTCCTTTCGGCCGCCGTGTCCAGGACCACCTGAAGCGTCGTCAGGCCTGAGACGGGGGCGGAGGCGTAAAAATCTGATTAAAGCACGGTGGTCTCGTTTCCCTGGCAACAAAATCTCAATTAAGGCGATATCAAACCGTAGAGCAGGACAAACAAGTAATACAAATAAACCAACCTACCTACTGACCAACTGACTAACCAACTAACTAACCAACAGCAATTCAAGCCTCTCCCCTCGCTCATGCAGAAGCAAGGTCTTTATTTTGGAAATAAACTCAATAATGTGGCAGCCATTTTTGGTCGATTGCCGATTGGGTGCCATCTTCAAGCTTGATTAAAAAATAAAAAAGCTCATGATTCGGTGCATTTGTGTAAAGAGCTCGTCAGAGTGAATCACAGGTATTCTGCATCGCAACCAAATGTGGGAGGGAAACATCTCCAACAGCACGCAGTTTATGACAGAATCGGTTAGTTCTTACCTTTGCTGATGAGTTCTTTATCTGTTTTTTTCTTTCCATTGTCTTAAATCTGTCAAGCTCAATTAAAACAGCGAAAGTAACAGTTTTACTCAGAGTTGTTGCATTGCACTAATATAGGCAATCTGGGACGCTATTGCCGTTGTAATAGTTTTACTCAGGGTAAAACTACAACAAACTGTAATACTGCTCGAATTAGTTCAGGAGCTGTGTCAGCTGCGATGTTACTAATCGACAGATCCAATGAAATCGAGTGTGCAAAACGTCCATAACGGATCTGATTAACGAGTCTTTGAGTGCAGTGGCGCGGCCAAATGTGCTCCTCCACTCTTTATATCACCATCTTGTTTGGCCTTTTATTCCCTTTTTTTCCCCCGCTCAAAACACATTCCCGGCCCGGACGAGATGTTTAATTACGCCTCTTGATCAATGTGACGTTTAAAACGTTTCAGGGCTGAATCTCACCCATATCGATCCCCGGCTTGCGCGTCAATAAAAAAGGCTGGTGTATGTGATCCTGGCGTGACGGCGGTGGGGTGAAATATCGATCAATTTCATTTTTTTTATGGCGCGGGGAAAATGGGAGGCTCGCAGTTGTATAGGAACGATTTATACGTGTCATAATTACAACGACGACACGATTTCTGGCTGATCCATGAGCTAAGAACAGGTCATTGCAATTTCAGATAATCGTGTCGTTGATATTTAGACTTGGTGAAGCAGCATGTGGCTCATCACCCAAGGTTAGGTTTTCTACTCTCTTTTTCACGTAACCATCAATAATCAGATGTCTGCATTCATGCTTAAGTACATACATTTGCAATATTTTTATATATATTTTGGTCATTAACGTACAATTGCGATCCTGTCTACAAACAGAACCCTGATCACAAACATACAATTGTTTGCAATTACTCGGAACGGGGCGTTTAAAGATCACCTTAGATAAAACCGGGTTACAACAAAAAATTGCCCCCCAGGTTGAGAACCCCTCATATAAAGCGAAAATACCTGTAGAATGTGCGGCCATAGTTTAAAAAAAAAAAATGGCCCTAAATCATCTACAAAACATCTTAAGACAGAACATTTGTTGTAATGATACACATGCTGCTTCGGCAAGCCTAAACACATTATCCCATGATCCCCGGTCGCAGAATGTTCTGGCAAACCTCCATTGCGAACTTCTATACTATGCACAGTGTACATGTAGACATGGAGTAGTTGCGCACGTTGTGTGTACGAGGCCCGGCGCGTGCACACAGTGAGTTCATCGCGGGAATAATGCACTTGTATGAAGAGAGTCCATTGATTTGTGAGTGGTTGCTTGTCGGCTTAGCGATGATTTAGTGCAGTGCTGCTTTTTCCTCCATTTCATTCCACGCTAAACATCACACACACACACACACACACACACATACCCTCTATGCATCTTCATGCTGTACCCTTCCCCCCATCTCTCCTGTTCACACTCTCCTCCCATTCAGCAGCACAACTCGGCGCCTGTCCCTGAATTAAAAAAAAAGCTAATCCACCCCACAAAAATCCACTTTAAAACATGCCGCATGAAACCTGCTGCTGTACTGTACGAGTGCGACGGGCACCCAGGGGGACCGCAGTGCATCTATTTCGCCATCGCACGGCTGTCTAATTAGGTCAGTGTGATCTTTCCGTTCCCATGGCAACCAATGTGTGGCAAAAGGAAGGGATGGAAGGAAGGAGGAGAGTGCTGGAAGTGACTGAGCAGGTCGCTAAGTGATGTGAAGTGTGTGTGTGTGTGTGTGCGTGTGTTTGGGGGGGGGGGGGGGGGCGTGTTTGACGGATGTGAGGGACTCGTCACCAAGTTAGGATGACTTCTTTTCACTTGATGTGTTTATATAAGAAGTACACTACATTAGGTACACTTACCCAATCAAATGGGTTCCATGACAAAAAACAAAATCTGCCTGGACAAAGACATGAATGCCTGGTTTTGAGTTCTGCCCACACATAAGGATGAAACCAAACCAAAAAAATAAATCTCAATTTAGTGTCATCTGACTGTCTAGTCTATGTTGTTCAAATGTAATAGCAACAGGACATAATCCCGAGGACTGGTTCGTGTTTGAAGAACCTTTGGATATAGCGGAAATGATCCTAAAATGGCAGTTGCGAACCCAAATTGGATGTATTTGGGCATGGCTTCTGAAGACGTTTTTTTGTGGGTCTACCACACATGCCTACCAAATTCTACCATCCTACCAAATGTTACTAAGTGATGCTGCATTTGGGGGATGGATTTTCTTTAAAAGGCCCCTGAAAATGACCGAAATAACCCCAAAAATGGCCAATCAAACCAAGTTGGCAAACTTCCCATGTTTTTTCAGATATGGGTTACCGAGACTTATTTTTGTGGGTCTACGCATGACAGACACGCCTACCGAATTTCATGGTTCTAAGTGAAACTGTTTTTTAGGGAGTTGAATTTTCTTTGAAGGACCCCCAGAAAATGACCAAAATGACCCTGAAAATGGCCGCTTTACACAAAAATGGAAGACTTCCTGTGTGTTTTTGGGCATGACTTTGTGACACTTTAGTTGTGGGTCTACTCATGATAGACACGCCTACCGAATTTCATGTTGCAAACTTTCCCAAGAACTTTCCCAAGTGCAAACAAATCTCTGCATTATTATTTGCATTATTACTATGATTCGAAGCGTGGAGGTCCACAGCTGCAGGGCCCATCACCTCCACTGCATGTCAGAAGTACCCCACACTTCCACTTGATGTTACGTAAAACACACACACACACGCACACACACGATAAACATGAGTCGCAGCTGATTGTATGTGACAAGCCCTCTTTCATTAAATGCACCTGGGGGGGGGGGGGGGGCTCCTAATACACAACAACATGGAGGTGGGGGGGGGGGGGGGGGCAACATAAGTGCTGAAGACTCGCGGACGTTTTCGGCTCTATGAGGACAAAATCAACAACTCACAAGTTCCAAATAACACCTTGGAGCAATCTTGGAATGTACTGGAGTTGACTGAAAATGAGCATTTCAACATTAGACTAAAGTTACTAAAGTACTATTTCCAGATGCATGTAATAAAAAAAAAAAACATTTATTTATATTTATGTTTATTGCATATATATATATATATATATATATATATATATATATATATATATATATATATAAAGACATTGAAGTACATGTAAGTAAAAACGTTTTTATTTTATGTTATTTTGTTTTTATACATTTTATGTTATATATTTATGTTAATATATGTATTATTGATTCATGTTGTGCCAAAACACACACCAATTCAATTAATATTCACAATAATTAATGTCTTTGAAATATGAGTTTTTTTAAATTTATATTTAGTGATTCTCGTTATATTTTTCATTTTATATATTTTTTTTACATATTATTATTTTCGTATTAGTTTGCATTCATTCCTCATGACATTTAAAAATACGTTCTATTATTTATTGTATAGTATTATTTTAAAAATGTTTTAAATAATTTTCTTATTGGAAATAAATTATTTTGCATTTATATTTTCATTTCATTATATTGTATACATTGTTTTATGTACTTATACTGTACTTTAGACTGCATATATTTCTTACTTTTACTTAATTAACTATTATTCTTATGATGTCGTATAGCTTATATAGTATTTTCATTATTCAGATTTTTCATTTGTATTCCTGTCTTTTTTTTTTTTTAAAACAAAATGTTAATTATTATTATTACAGTTTTACCGAAATTTCACGCAAATTATAATAATAGCGTCAACTTTTTCCATAGCGGTTCGGTGGCCTGCCTTGTCCACTCCAATGCCAACTGAGCCGAAGTCCACAAGCACTTTCAAAAGAGAGAACTAGCGCGTGAACGGCGTGTCGTCTGACCTCGATCGCTGTCGTACAGGTAGGCGAACTTGTCCCACTTGTAGTACTCGATGAGGCTGAGCAGCGGGCCCTTGATGTCGGGCCTCATCTGGATGATGAACTGCTGGGTGCCGTCCAGCGGGAAACTGGGCGTGATGAAGGACACGTGCAGCGTACCGCAGAACGACGCGATGGTGTTGACCGACTTTTTGTCGTAGAATCCGAAAATGGCGTAGACGCCCCTGGAGAACTGCGAGCAGACTGAAACGGGGAGGGGGAGAGAGAGAGAGAGAGAGAGAGAGAGAGAGAGAGAGAAAACAAGCGTTAATGTTTGTTGTTTTTTACATCCTTTAGCGCGCTTCGGGGATGCGCCTTGCTCAGTGTGTCTTCTCGCTGATTAATAGATTTCTGTCTTTTAGCTGCACCAGGGGAGTGCTTGTACTAAAGAGAGCGTATGCAGGAGAAAGTCACTCAAAGCCAACACGACAACCTGCTTGTCTTATTCTTAGGAAACTGCAACATTGCTAGTTTGTCCTCTTTTTAGGAAAGTGCAACCACAATAATGTGTCTTCTTCAGGAAGCCAGGATTTGAACCCTCGACCTCTGACGCAGACGTGCTAACCAGTCAGTCACTGTGCAGCCATTTTCACAAAATTCTACAAAAAAAAATTACAATCTTTTTTTTTTTTTTTTTAAATCTTACAAGAATTGTATTTTCATGTATTTTTACAAAAATGTAAGTAGGTCACTCTACAAAAAAAAAAGCACACTTACAAGAATTTAATATAATAATTCTACAAAAAAAAGCACAAAAAATATAATAATTTTACATAACTTTACAGGTATTTTAACAAACATTGTCGGACATTCTACCAAAAAAAAGCACTGCTTTTTTAATCTTACAATAATTTAATGTGAATTAGTATCTTCACAAAAATGAAGTAGGAAATTCTACAAAAAAAGCAATCTTTTTTTAATCTTACAAGAATTTAATGTAAATTTGTATTTTCACAAAAACAAAGTATGAAATTATACAACAAAGATTTATTTTTTAAATCTTACAATAATTTAATTTGAATGTGTAGTTTCATGTATTTTCACAAAAAAATAGGAAATTCTACAAAAAAAAAGCACAATCCTTTTTTTTAATCTTACAAGAATTTAATGTGAATTTGTATTTTCACACACAAAAAAATTGCATATTCTACAAATAAATTGCATAACCTTTATATATTCAAGAACTTACAAGAAAAAAAGATTGTCCACTAATCTCCCATGATGCTCATGTTATTTTTGTATTATTATTTTTGTCCATCTTAGCGGTCTACGAGCCCTTCGTGTCTTGACTAGCATACCGTCGCTTTGGGAGCAAATATCTAGCGTGTCGGATAGCTGCATTTGCATTCACATGATTTGCGCTACATCCTCCAGTCTGTTGACTTTGCAAAATCACCCCTGCTTTATAATTTACGAGCCGTGGCCCGGCGCGTACGCCAAAGTGGCTTTTCCCGACATCTAACATTCATTATGCGCGGAGCGAGGAAAAGGCGGCCGTCGTCGCTGTAGCTTTTGTCGCAGTAAACGCACAGAAAAGCTTCTCCCGCCGACCCGAGGTCGCGGGCCGTTTCTCAAGCGTTTTACTCCTGGGTCAGCAGATTACCGTGTCGTTCGTGCAGTATTGATCGCATGTAACTTCATCAGGTTTATTGACCGCACTGGAGTGTAATTAATGTAATGAGGCATTTCTTCGAGTGCAAAATCATGGGATTGGCTTACTGACACGGGCAGCTGGAGTCCATTGAGATATAAGGCAAGCCTGCTAAAAAGCTAACTTGATAGCTGTCCAATCAAAAGCATATATCGGCAATTTTTCGTGAGCTATTGCTTTAAAAAAAAAAATGTAGACCAAGCTTTGTGTTCTTACAAAAGGTAGTAAGTTCGAGAAAAAACTATCAGCACGATCTTAGTATTTATTTGTATAAAAAAAAGTACAAAGTAGGAAATTGCACCCAAAAAATTTGTGTGAACACATTTAGTGATAAATTGTGCGCAATCTTTGTGTTCGCACAAGTATTTAATATGAAATTGTACAATAAAGGCACACAACCTTGTTATTCCTGCAAAATTGAGGAGGAAATTGGAAAGAAGACATAATAAGATCAAGAGGGATCTTTAATTTTTTTTTTGTAAGAAACTAACATTCACGAAAATGTAGTTGGAGACTGCACACAAATGTATTTTTTCTCACAAAAACATAGTATGAAATTGAAAAATATTACCACAATCTTTGTGTTTTTTTTTTTTTTTTTTTTAAAAAAAGGTAGGAAATTTCACAAAAACAAGTTTAGTAGTACGAATTTAGTATGACTTTGTACTAAGATGAAACAATACTCCTGTTTCACATGAATTTGGAATTAAATTGTACAAAAAAACTGCACAAGCCTTATTTTCATACATGAATTTAAGAAATTGTATTAAGAAATTGTCACAACCTTTGTATAGCATACAGCTGTACAAAAAGTAAAAGTACAATGTTTTTTTTCAACCAAGATTTCTGTCTGAAATTTTTACAGAACGTTTGCATGATTGACTATCATGAGCATCACATAGCAATGATCTTTTTCCGGACAAAATCCTACAAAATTTCTTTCTTCGCTCTCTTGCGGCCCAAAAAGTTCACAAGCTGTATTATTTGTCCTTTTTTTTTTTTTTTTTTCTCCGGGGGTGGGTGGGAGAAACAAGTCAATCTGGAGCAATAAAGAAGTTGGGGACGCTTAATCGTTCGCCGGCAGAAAGAGTGAAGGATTGTGGGAAAAGCCATTAGGCCTTTGTCACATGTGACTGCCTCTCAATGACTCCTACACACAAATGACAATTATTTCTCAAGTCCGAGTACAAAATGTTTTACTGTTCTGGTCGCTACACTGAGAATCTACTGCACAACTACATGCAGTCTATAATTTATGTAAAATACAATAGCTATAATTACAACTACAAAAGAAAATAGCACACTTGGTCCTTTTGAGAATTTCATGTGAAATTGTTCACAAGGGTCACCACATTTTATTATCACAAAAATGTCGTGGGAAATCTACAAACGAGCATAATCATTGCATTCTCACAAAAAGTGAGTATGGAATTACAAAAAAAAAAAAAACATGTAGCACGAGCGTTGTGTTCTTACAACAATTTAGTAGGAAATTATACACTTTGTGCCAACTAAAAAAAAAAAAGATGCTTTTTTTTAAATATATATCATAATTTAGTATGAAACTGCACAAAAGAGTCTGCTAAACTGCATTCTCACTATATTTAGTAGGAAATAAGCCCCCCCCCCCCCACCCAACCAACCCCCCCAAAAAATATACCACAATATTTCTTCTGAAAACAATTTTGTGTGAATTTGTCCAAAAGAGTCAGCACAATTGTTTTCTCACGAAGATTTAGTTGGAAATTCAACAAATATAACAGTTTTTGGGACATTGTGCCATTAAGCTTTTGTCACATGTGAAGGACTTAAAAGCAAGCAATGATTACAATTATTTCTTAAATGCATGTACAAATATTTTTACTGTTCTGGTTATTACACGCAAAGAGTGTAGATCTACACTCTTTGAGTGAAGTATTCCGCTTGTTCTATATCCATTTGTACATCTTGGACGGATGGACACAGCGCGCTCTCACCTCGCGAGGGACAAGGTGAACGGCATGAAATCAATTTAGCCGTCCCAATTAACTGACCCGCTTTTCGCTGGGGTGCCACCGCAGTGCCTCGTCGTCTCCTTTTACACGCCGTTGTTTATGCTGATGAAAGATTTCATTTGCAGAAATTATCGTGTAACGTTCACCTTCACCTCACCCCGACACGCCTTGCAAGAATTCAGTGAGAAATCCTACTGCAACAAAAGAAATTGTGTTCTCCCAAGACTTCAGTTGGAATGAAATGACTCAATAATTAGTTTTACTCATTTGTATAGTTGGCACAGGAATTGAGCAGGAGATTTTACATGGGGGAAAAAAAATATTCCAAGAGAAATTTCGTAGGAAACTGTACTAATATTTTCATCGTATAATCTTGGTGTTCCCACAAGAAGTAGGACATTGTTTGTTCCCGGAGAAATTCAGTAGGAAATGGTACTAAAATTTTACACAGTACTTTGTTCTCACAAGGGTTTAGGGGAAAATTGTACAAAAAAATAGTACGATATTTGTGTTCTCAAAGAAATTGAGTAGGAAGTTCTTAAAATAATAATAATAATAATAATAGCAGTCTTTACAAGCTCAGAGGAATGTAGTGGGGATTAGCACACACAAAAATTGCGCAATCTGTATTTTTGTGTTCTCACACATACTTAATAGGAAATTATACAAAAATAGAAAAATATTTAATTCCCAGAGAAATGCAGTAGCAAATTGTACAAAACATATTTTTACTCATCACTGTCTCACCCAAAAATATTTTGCAAAGTGTACAAAAATATGACCACAATCTTTCTGTTCTCAAGAGCGTTTGAGTAGAAAATGCTACTCATGATGAACTTGGAATTTTGTTCTCTCAAAGAAGTTTGTCAATATCTTGATATTCTTGCGAGGCGTCCATGCCTCTATTAACGCCACCGCAGTTGACTTTTCCTTTGAAGCCGGTTGAAGATTGCGTTTGCATAAATTACAACATCCACCTTCACGTGCCTCGCCTCACTCTGGAATTCCATGACAAGACACTTAAATGTGTCCTCTGCTGTTAAACCCTTCTCTATATGGATTGGAGCAGCTCTTGTTACCATGGCGCCAACCCCCCCCCCCGGCACACACAGTATCTAGCAAAGGACACTTGAATGAATCAACCTCATTTAGCTCGTGTGGATGGATTCATAATAAGACGACAAACTGACCCTGAGCAGTCCTAAAATGATGAATCAGCACCCACGCGCGCATGCACCCACACGTACGTCAGTGACACAGTAGTCATCAGCAGTGTTAACAGATTTGACTGTTGGCCCGTTCAGGTACCATGTTACCATGGTGACAAGGCCCAGGGACTTTTTTTTTTTTTTTTTTAAATTTAAATATGGAATTGAAGTAAGACCAGCCACCACATGGACTATTGTGTCACTTGATAAGAGTGGCTGCAAATCCTATTTGGTCCTCGTCTTGCGGCATCCACACGAGCCCAAAGGAGCTGGTTTTGCCGCTCTCTCGGCTTTCATTCGCGGTCGAAGATCCCGAGAGGGCGAGCGATCGAGCAGCCGGCCCGTCGATGCGCATTGGCGCACGTGAGGCGCAAAGCTCTGAGAAATCGTGACGACAAACAAACAAAAAAAAAGATTGTAACGTTACAAATGAAGACGTGTTGACGCCATTTTTGCGAGGAATGAAATTTTAAGTATTATGTCAAGCAAAACAACGAGGATAAAATTGTACAATTACAATTAAGTTGTACTTTTACAAAAACAACAAGTGTATAATGTAATTCGTCTTTACATTATAAAGTTTATTGTAATATTACAACATAATTCATGGGGTTATTTCTTGTGAGATTATGACTTTATGTTATACAATTAGCAGAATATTACGACGTTATTCACGCAAAATTAGGACTTTTTAAAAAAAAAATTGACGATTAACTTGTAATATTATGACAGTATTCACGTAAACTTCGGACATTTTTCTCAGAAAATTACGATGATATTCAATTAAAATTGAGGTTGTTTTCTCATAAAAATAGTGACTATTCGAGTATCTCGTAATATTAACACAGTATTTACTTAAAGTTATGACACTTTCTCATAAAATTACATAAAAACGTGTAAAATAAGACCTTTCTTCTAACATTCTGGCTAGTCACGTAAAACCATTTTTCTTTTGACATTTCAATATTATTGCCGTATTGAGTATTATCTCATAATAGTAGTTATTGACATAAAAGGACTTTTCTCTTAACATTATGAAACTGTTCACGTAAATGTATTTATTTTCATAAAAATAGGTACAGCTCCCAATATTTTGACACTATTCATGTAAATACGATATTTACTCGTTTTTTCATATAATAGTACATTATTCACGTAAAATGACATTTTTCTCTTGCAAAATTATTTTCCTCGTAATATTTTTTTCATCTAATTTACCTTCTTCGTAGAATATTTTTCTTCTTTCTCTTTTTTACATAAAAAAAACATATTTCCCTATGTTATGACAACATTCATGTAATATTTAAAAAGAATACTGTAAAAAGGGATTTTATTAATGCATAAAGTTTGTTGGTGGGGGGTTCAGATGAAATGGCCACTTCTATCACAATTAAAAAAAAAAAAAAAACGCATTCTAATATTTTTATAATTCTCAATTATGACTGCATTCTGGTTGTTGGATATCTTTTTTTTTACCCTCTTGTAATGCTTTATGATCTATTCGTGGTAGTCAATCCTACGTATACAATGAGGCAACACAGTAACTGGGACGTTAGTATACGTTGCCGTGGCGACTGCGGGCTATCTTAAAAAGAAGGACGACTTGTGGGAAATGTGACTTGACTTTTTTCCCCCCCCTCCTCCTTTGAGGCGTCCTTCCGGCAGCTGCTCTCGACAAGAACACTGCAGCTCAGTTCTTGTCAACTTCTATCACCAGGCCGCCTCCTCCTCTTCCTCGCCATCTCTCTCTCTCTCTCTCTCTCTCTCTCTTGCTATCTCATCGCTCTCCTTTTTGTGCACTGACCTGTTTCCTGGAGGCGTTCTGACGGCCCGCGACGGAGCCTTCGCCAGCGACTTCGTGGGGACAGAGTAGCGCCCCCTAGTGTACCGTGCCTTTCTTTTGATGCTTCCTGTGGCCTTCTTTAGCTTTTGAAGTAGGCAGCGGTGGGAGAGAAGGAGGAGGAGGAGGAGGAGGAGGAGGAGGAGGAGGGGCTGGCACACCATGGCAACAGTCTGAACCACTCGGTCTTGCTCAAGCGAGGCAACGAGTGTCCTTCACAAGCAAATTACAAGTGCCTTTCTTTTAAAATGTTGACATTTCTTCTTGTAATATTACAATTTGTCTTGTAAAATTATGAATGTATTTGGAATATTACAACACTATTAATGAAAAATTAAGAGAGACTTTTCTTGTAATACGTCATTATTCACTTATTTTGTTCCTATTACAAAATAGTACATGTAAAATTATTATTTTAAATGTCGCATTGTTTTTTTTTCCAACATACAGTTGTGCTGTCCTTCCTTTAATATAACCTTAATATAACTTATATTATTAATGTCCAATTATGAGTTTCTTCTCAATTTGTTTCTTGTATAATTGTGACATATTGTTTTTCAACATTATTCATGTAAAATCACCAGTTTCTTCCCTTGTGACGTTACAACTTTATCTAGTAATATTATGACATTATTTTTGTGAAATTACCTTTTTGTTCTCCACAAGCTGGTGACTTTTGTTCTCATAATATTAGAACGTTAACATCAAACATCAAACTGCAACTTCATTCCTTGTAAGACTCCCAGAACTAGAAGAGAAAATCAGATATTGAGCTCAACAAGCTTGATCACTCACGCAGGTATGAAATGTTTTTTAATTTTTATATATATGTATCCCAGGTGACTTTCCGGCGAGAGGCGGGGTACAGCCTGGACTGGTTGCCAACCAATCGCAGAGCACAAATAGACAAACAACTATTCGTACTCGCACTCACACCTAAGGTCAATTTAGTCTTTAGATGTGCTAAGCAGTCGGCCACGATGCCGTCAGATGTTGTTCAGGCACCTCGAAATAAACATCGCGAATCGACGTGTTGTGCGTCCGTACACGATGATGCGCCGCACTGAACCGTACAAAGAGTATCGATCTCGGGACCTACACGTGAATCGCAGCGCTTTCCTGTCATAAAAACACAACGTACGCTCCGTGACCTTTTGCGGAAATACCAGAGCGGACTCGGTGTGTCCAAATGATCTCGCAAACAAACGCAAAAGTTCCGTCGCGCATGTGAAGAAGCCGGTTGCCATGGCAACCGGAGTGGTTTGACTCCGCTTCTTCCTATTTAACAGGAACTACTCTTTTCAGATACTGCAGTGTATTTCATCTTACAGCCTGATAATGCCTAATTCAAATATTCATTACTATGAGCGTAATTACTGACACTGTGAAGATGTTTTTTTTGTTTTTTTTTTGCTAATCATTTAAAGGGTGCCTTGACTTACCAGTTTAATTCCGTCCATGAACACACGCTTAACTCAAAACACTCAAATCACCGTTCCCCATTGAAATGAATGGAAACATGATTAAACTGTTCCAGCCCCCATTAAACACCGACAATTTTTTGAAATATATCACTTTACAGTATTATACTTTATAAAAAAAAACTACATTAATAACATATTTAAATAGAATGTAAAGAATTTAACAGTTTGTGCATCATGATTTTATGCGTTAAATAAATGTGTGCCTCCTTTTGGTGTGTGCACCTTGGCCACCAGGGGCAGTATGATACACAGTAGACGGTCATGACCCCTCAGTAACCTGCATTAATATAGTTGTTATTGCTGCATTGTTTGTGTACAAATAACCGTTGCTTAAAGAGTCATTACCCCACAACATTGATACTAGTTTTGTTAACCTGTCTATGGCGATTTGCATCGTGTGTTAGCATTCAGCTAGGAGACTGTCGTAAGACGAAGTTATGTGGTTTGGTTGAAAACATAATGTGTAATTCTCTTTGTTTTGCTTTACATTAAACTTCAACTGCGAGTGGCAATGAACAGCTTAAATCTAACACAAAAATGTTTTCTCGCAACTCAAGACAAACATTTTTTTTATAAAAAATCGGCCAAGGACAGCTCAAATCTCGAAAAACTCGTAAATCGGGTCGCTC
The DNA here is from genome assembly GCF_024500275.1 of Phycodurus eques. Lineage (NCBI taxonomy): Eukaryota > Metazoa > Chordata > Actinopteri > Syngnathiformes > Syngnathidae > Phycodurus > Phycodurus eques. The sequence goes on from NC_084533.1 coordinate 25,713,301, forward strand.
AACTAACGAGCGACCCGATTTTCCCCGTCAAGTCATTTGAGGCAGGCACTCTAGAGACCCAGCTATTCCCCGTCAAGTCATTTGACGGGGAATAGCTGGGTCTCTAGAGTGCCTGCCCACCCATCAAGTCTGAAATTAAACACCCAAGTAAATCTTTACTTTTTGGCCGATTTCTGAAATGCGTCTGGGAAATGAATCGTTCTGCACTTCTGCCGCACCATCACAAATAGTGGTCCTAATTAACACAATTATCAGCCCCGCACCAAAATTCTCTCCCAATAATATGATCATCTCGGCTGGCTGAAGTTCCAGAGCGAAAGAAACACTTTTACGAGGCGGGTGAATCGCTATCGTGTCAAAGCCAAAAGGTAAGCAGAGCTGTAGTGTTAGCACAAATTAACATTAGCTAACAGTGTTAGCAGTATTAGCTTCTGATAATATTGTTCAGCTCCGCTGTCTACCTGGAGTTATTTGTGTTTGACGGTACATTAATTGACAAATGTATTACAGTGGCTCGGTGATGAAATGCTGCATCCGTCAAGTGAATAAACACTTCCAATGTTCTTCCAAGTGACATATACCTCCGACTCATCTATCGTGCCTATTTGACCCCTGAGCCCAGGCTTTTATACGCTCCATTTGTCCATGGCCTTCAACTCACTGTGACACATTGTTCCGACAAAAAATACATACATTACTGTGAAAATAAACGACACGTTGGATGGAGTTTACTGCAGAGTATGGTCGTAAGTATAAGTCATCAGATGCAATTAAGCTACTAATGCAGAAGAATATTCTGGGTATTATAGATTGTTTTAGAGTTCTTACTGTAAAACATATATATATCCTACTAGCTACTGTGCCTTGTACTTTCAGTCAGATTGTTTACCAGGTGTCCAGTCCAGGGGGTACCCCGTCTGTCGTTCTAAAGTATGACAAAATGACGCCCCTTTGAATGTGTAATTGCCCTGTAGTCATTTGCATTTCCAATGAGAATTGATCAAATGCTAACATTTGGTATGCTAACATCAATCAAGAAGGCAATGTGTGTACAAAAAAAAGGATTTTCCCAATAGTCAGGTTTCTAATCTAATAAGAATGGATTAATTGCTAACATGCTAGCAGTTGGTGTTCTAAAAATGTACGCTAACATAAAGATAGAAAATTGAGTACAACAAAATACTAAGGCAGATTGATAAATCATTTTACATTTTATTCTATTATAGTCATGTACTACATTGATGAGTGGTTGTAATGCTAACATACTTGCTGTTAGTATTCTAAAAGTGTATGTTAAGAAGGTAATGCGAATACCCCCCCCCCCCCCCCCCCCCAAAAAAAAACGTATGGCAAATTGAAAAGGATTCTTACATTTTAGCATATATTTGGGTACTATTTTTCAGATGAATGGAACAAAAGCTAACCTGCTAGCAATTGGTGTTCTAAAAATCCATGTTAACAAAGATTTTTTTGGGGGGTAAAAAAAAAGAAAAAAAAAAGGCAGATTAATAAGGAATTAAAAGTTTGCATTATTATAGTCAGGCACTATTATGATATAAACGGCTATAGCGCTAACATGCTAGCATTTAGTATTATAAAAATGTATGTGAACACGAAGAAAGCAATGCAAGTACTGTACAAAAAACTGCTACGGCAGATTGATAAGCATTTTTACATTTTGCCTGTACCATAGTCATAAAAAAGGATGAAAGACTAAAATGTCATCAGTTGGTATCGTAAAAAAGTATGTTAGCTAAGAAAGATAGCAACGTGAGCATATATATATATATATAAAAAACAACAACACAATGGCAGAGTGATAATGAATTTTACATTTTGTACTGATATAGCTGGGGACTAGCTTGATAGGAATGGATCTAACGCTAACATCCTAACAGTTGGTGTTCTAAAAATGTAACAACAAAAGTGAACAATTATTGGATTGTATGACAGCAGAAAATGTTACTTTGAACAATGTCCGAGGGGAAACTTTTTTTTGGAAACGACACAAGCCAGCAAATTGCCTGTGTATTTTGATTGTTTTTACACAGAATTTAAACAGGGAAAATTTGAAAATGTCTCATTTCTGCATGCGCTCCATTCTTACTAGCACAATCTCCCGCTGTTTTGAAGGCAGCAGGGGTGCTAGTGGAGCATCTGTTGAAGCTAGACGAAGGGACAATTGTTTCTGAGTCTTTCCTGAAAGGACTTCACTCAACTGTTTATGCTTTCCTTCGCTCTGTTTTCTCCATTGTTCTTATTATTTCTCATCTGCTAGGTTGTGTGACATCCACTGTTGGCCGGTACCCGTCTCCATTTGACCTCGTCCAAGAAGCTGACTTCATGATTTATGCAAGCATATTTAAGAGTTATGTCGGCGGCCTCTGAGCTGAGGGTGCGGGGGTTCAGGGTGTCGGTTTGATTGACAGCTGAGGCATCAGGGAGCAAGGGGCAAAGAAAAAGAAAAACACACACACACACACACAAAAGAACCGATTGGCTGTAACTATTCATTTTAACGTGTAATAATTTGTACTTAAACTCCTCAGGTGTTCAGAACATTCAGAGATACACCCTTAAAAAAATCATGTATAAAAAAAAAAGACTGACAAGAGAATATTGTTTATCTGGCTTTACTCTAACATTTTTTTTTAGAATATCAACTGCTAGCATGTTAGCATTTCATAATTTTTTATTTAAAACAGTACCTGACTTCAACAGGGAAAAATGTAAAATCCTTATCAATCTGCTTTTGTGTTTTTTTTAACAACCTCCCATTCACTCATATATGTTGCTTCATGTTAACATACATTTTTAGAATGCAAACTGCTAGCATGTCAGCATTTCATCCACTCACTCTCTCTCTCACACACTCAAAATAGCACCCAACTATAACAGGACAAAATCCTGATCCATTAGCCTTAGTGTTTTTGGTTTTTTTGACTCACCTTACTATCTATCTAGCTTCACGTTCACATACATTTTTAGAATACTAACTGTTGGCATGTTAGCATTTCATCAATTTTCACTGAAAATAGTACCAGACTATAATAGGGCAAAATGTTGAATCGTTCTCAATCTGCCTTTGTGTGTGGTTTGTTTTGTGCACTCCCATTGGTGTCTTGCTTTGTGTTAACATACATTTTTGAAATGCCAATGCATGTTAGCATTTCATCAATTCTCGTTAAAAATAATGCCCGACTCTACAGGGCAAAATGTAAAATCCTTATCAATTACCTCAGCGGGTTTTTTGGACTCACATTGCTCTGTTACTAGCATACCAACGGTTAGCATGTTAACCTTTGATCAATTCTCATTTGAAATGCAAACGTACTACTCAACTGCACGGCGTTAGCCGGCTGAAAAAAGGTAGGAAACAAAATGTTTACCAAATAGACCATTCATTGTCTTAAGCAAAACAATCATGCATTAATTCTTATTTTTTATTTTGATCGTGTTGTCAGTAAAACAATCATTTTCAATTACTCAGGCTTCTTCTTTCTATCAGCCTTTAAGTGTTACGTGAGATAGCGAGAGTACGCTCATCTGATAGCTAGGTTGAAAAACGAATCTAGAAATGAATGACAAAAATCAATGACTGTAAGTGTTAATCAATTTGAAGTTGCATTTCTATTCCGCTCGCAGTCTTGGAAATGGCGGCGTGTAACACTTTAAATATAGAGCACGGTGGGGACTGGTTAGCACATCTGCTTCACAGTTCTGAGGACTGGGGTTCAACTCCCGGCCCCGCCTGTGTGGGTTTTCTCCGGGAACTCCAGTTTCCTCCCACATACCAAAAATATGCGTGGTAGGTTGATTGAAGACTCTAAATCTTAACGGATGTAACATGAGTAAAAATAGAGGAACAAAATATTTGGAACAAGCGTGGTATTATTTTTCCCCATCTAACTGTGCATCGATTCTGAAATATTGCCATTTTTATGGCAATATTTCAGAATCGAACGTTTATCGTTTTCGAGAACTTGCTCTTTTTATTACGCTTGATTTCAATGTCCATCTTGTTCGCAACAGGCACGCTATTATTTTACTCGAAATGGGTATTGGTTCCGGAATTTTGCCATTTTTATTATGTTTTTAACAGCGCAATCACATAACAGATTTAAGGCGTGCTATTATTTTTCTCTGTTTGAAAGTGCAACAGCTCTCAAATTTTGCTGTTTATATTATGTTTTTTTTTTACCACTGCACTTGCATAACATATTAAGGGCATGCTAATATTTTTTTTTCTGTTTAAACGTGTATTGGTTCCATAATTTTGTTTTTATTACGCCTTATAGCAGTGCAATCGATTAACACATTCAATAGCAAACATCGTTCGTGATCGATATGCGATTATTTTACTTTGTCTAAATGCATAATGGTTCTGAATTTTTACGGTTTTGACATTGCTCGGCAGATTCAATTTCAAAGAACGTAATATACATCTTTTCCGGACAGACTAGCTATTATTTGTTCATCTGAAATATGCATTGCTTCTGAAATTATGTAATTATCAGTTCTGTAATTGTTTGTCATTTTTATTATGCTTTATAGCAGCGCCATCGTGCAACATATTAAATCGCAATCAAGAACAACGTTGGGGACGTTATTTTTTCTTCTCCGAAACATAAAATGTAGAGAGGTTCCAGAAAAAGAAAGAGTCAGCATTTAAGCACTTCATGATACCCAACGGACTCTCTTTTATGAGTCAGTCTTATAAATCTGGAGCTATTATATCAGGTAAAGAGACAACAGCAAGCCCCCGATGATTGTGCCCGCTAGCTTGCTAGCTAGCCTGAGTCATGTTGCCCTTTCAAAGGACATGGCCTGAAGACGTGCTTACATTTACGATACATTTAGGACACACACACACATGCACGCAAGCACACAGACGCGAACGCAACGTTTAATAGAAACACAGGCTACTGTAAGTGCAAAAACAATCCAAGCACATGAAAGCTAATGACTTGCGTGCATGCTAATGAAACCTTTAGCGTTAAGGTTATACTCGCATTGCTAATTAGCTCTAGATGAGTTGCTAGTTTATTAGAAACAAGAACCTGAATGACTATTAAAGGGTACCATGGGGCAGCTTTTTTGCCATTTGTCCAAACAACAACTCTCAAGCAAAGTAATTGTGCATTAAAGTCTTATTGTTTGCTTTCATCTTGTTGATTTTATTCTAAAACGTATTCATTATCTCAACTAAATGAATGCAGAAGTTGCACAGCAGTCGCGAATATCCTCAGGCATAACAATTGTGCTTTAACTCTTATTTCCTCTTTATGTAAATTAAATATACACAGAAGTTAAACTCCACATAACAAAAAGCTGTTTCTAATACACAAGTAAAATCATTGTCCTTTAATTCTTGTTTGCTTTGATTTTGGTGATTGAGTGTCAACATTTTATCATTACGTAAACGAAATAAATACAGGAGTTTCACATCAGTCTCTCTGCAGACGCAAAATAATTGTGCTTTAATTCTTATTGGTTGCTTTGATCTTGTTGATTTCTGATCTACAATGTGCAACATTTTATCATTACGTAAACAAAATAAATACAGGAGTTTCACATCAGTCTCTCTGCAGACGCAAAATAATTGTGCTTTAATTCTTATTGGTTGCTTTGATCTTGTTGATTTCTGATCTACAATGTGCAACAGTTTATCATTACATAAACTAAATACAGAAGTTCCACAGCAGTCACTAATCGGCTTAAGCAAAAATAATTTTCCTTTAATTCTTACGGTTTGCTTTGGTCTTGTTTTTCTACAACTTTTACAAAAATCAAGAAACAGAGAAGCTGCACTACACACCATAGTCTAAGCCACGTGTCAAACTCAAGGCCTGGGGGCCAGCTCCGGCCCGTCACACCGTTTTATGTGGTCCACGAAACCAAATTATTTGAATCAAATTCTATGATTCTTGCTAAAATCTCTTCAACATTACAAATTGTTGGATGTAATAACAATGTTGAGATATTACCGGTATATTCCAAGTTTTTTGTTACCAAACCCATTGTTTCACAGTAACTTGATCAGTAGTTGAACAAACAATTATTCCTGACTTCTGTTTTCAAATAGAGTTATCCATCAATTTGTTGTATGGACCGGGCCAGGCCATGTCTAGCAAAAATTCACGGATGCCCATTTTGGAAAAAAAGAAAAATGAAAACATTTAAAAGAATTGAAAAATAATTTTAAGAGATTTGAAAAAAAATCAGCGAGTATGTAACTCTGCAGTGCCAAACCTTCTTAAGTATGTGGGGGTCCACTGATTTTGTATGACGCTTTTATATGGTTACAAAGTCATAATGGCCCTCTGAGGGTAATTGTACCAACAATGTGGCCCGTGACAAAGATGAGTTTGACACCCCTGCTCTAACCTGTTTCTAACACAGTTAAGCAAAGTGATTGTGCTTTAATTCTTATCGTTTGCTTTGGTCTTGTTTTTCTACAATTCTCAACAACATTTGGCCATTTAAAAGAAAAATAAAGAAACACAGAAGCTGCAGTACACACCATACTCTAAGATGTTTCTAAGGGAATTAAGCAAAATTATTGTGCTTTATTTCTTATCATCAAAACCTAACGGCAGCGAGAGTACATTCTAGTTGTGCTGCAGTGTTTTGTATGCTGAGCACCTTGATGATGGTCGTCCACTTGTATCAGGCTGCCCAGCGTGAGCGCCCGGGCTGTTGACTGAGGTTTTTTCCTTTTTTATGCAAATGGTAAGGATTGGATCCCGGCGCGCACCAATCACAAGCCTTTGAATTATGTTGAAGTGAGCAGTCGCGTAGCAACCAAGCGCCTCGACACGAACTATGTGGGGAAAAACGTTACGTAAAAATGATACAAACGCGTGTCAAATCGGACCGCAATATAAAAAATAATCCAACCATCCATCCGTTCTCTGAACTGTGTAATGTTCATGAAAAATAAAGTCATACTACATTAAAATAAAATAAATAAATCGAATGAATAAGATAATGGTAATTAAATATTTAAGTAATAGAAAAGGGGAATAATGCTTTGATTTAAAACCAGACTAAAATAGTCAGAATAAATATAATATGATACATATAAATACAAATAATCTGCAAGAGGAATTATCATTAAAAAATAAATAAATGAAAAATATACATTTAACATCCATCCATTATCTACACCGCTTCTCCTCACTAGGGTCGCGGGCTGCTGGAGCCTATCCCAGCTAACTGCGGGGAGGAGGCGGGGTACACCCTGACTGGTTGTCAGCCAATCGCAGGGCACATATAAACAAACAAGCATTCGTGCTCACATTCATACCTACGGACAATTAAGGGTATATATATTAAGGGTATAATTAAGGGTATTAATAACCGACTGTGCATGTTTTTGGGATGTGGGATGAAACCGGAGTACCCGGAGAAAACCCACGCGGGCACGGGGAGAACATGCAAACTCCACACAGGCGGGGACGGGGATTGAACCGTGGACCTCAGAACTGTGAGGCAGCCAGTCGGCTACCGTGGCGCCATAAATTTAACAATAATAAAAAATGCATTGAACACAAATAATCAGATATTTAAAATGCATATAAAAATTTAATAACGCAGAGAACGAACTTTAATCGAAAATCAGAATAAAATGAAAATTATGACAATGAAAAATAAAGTGGTAAAAAAAAAATTACACAATATAGAATAAAAACAGATGTATATAAATAAGACTTTAAAATGGCATTTTCCAAAGAAAACGTCAAAGTTCAGGCTAAAATACAAATAACCTAATTATAAAAATACAAAATAATAAAAAACAATGCACAAATATTAAAACAAGCAATACAATAAATTAATTTAAAAAAAATCAAGGTGTAAAAAAGTTTAAAAACAATACAAATAACACAAATAAATACACTATTTAAATCTTGACTAAAAAATACATTTTAAAAAGCTGAAAAATGTTTCTATATCGGCAAATTCCATACACCCCTTCCCTCGAAAAACCAATACGACGACGACATGTTGTCCACTTGATCGGCACCCAAGGGTGCTTTTCTAAAAGGCGCTCTCCCGACTGAACTAGATGATGAGGAGGAGGGTGAGGAGGAGGCTGCACTCGCTTGCCTCAACGACGACAAAGACTCCGCGAGCTATGCATCGTGTTGTGGATGCGAAGGAATGAAATGATGGATGCGGCCGTTGCCTTGGAAACCAACTTTGGCCACCCCCCCCCCCCCCCCCCCCCCCCTCCAGCCGCCCCCATCTTCCTCCCCCTCATCTCCCTTTGCAACCTTCCATATCCACATACAGTATATACAATAGCACATGCTCCAACACAAATATTTTCAAGGCACTCACAGCAATTGGTGACTGCGAAGCTATTGGCCACCTCCAGGTTGTCGATGTGAGGCGTGAGCCTGAACTCAGCCGTACCGAACTGGACCATGCCTATCCGGAAGGCGCTGTACTCTTGGTCGGCGCCTCTCGGGAAGAGACCCCCTGGAGTGGAAAGGCATGTAGCAGTCAGTCCTCCTTAAAACGCAATGCGCATCGTATTTGGCGCACATTTTATTCTTTTTTTTTTTTTCAATCCTTCCGGCCGCACTCACTCACCGATTTGGACGCTGGGTGAGCCTCCGTGCGCGCACCCCCACAAAACGAGGAGGAAGGACACGGAGAAATGCACAATCTGCTGCATGGCCGCGGCGGTCCGCATCTACCTTACACACACACACTCAGGGAGGGGAGGCAGGAATATTCCAGGAGAGAGAAGGACGATTAAAATGTTAAATCCAACGCATCCTTTTTTGTTGTTTTTTTTTTTTTTTTTTAGGTGCAGCCGGCAATTAACGACTAAGGTTGGGGGTGAAAAATAAAAGTGGGGCGACCCCAGTAGTCGAGGAACAAAGGACCCTTAGCGACGGAGCACCGAGCGTGGCAGATTCCTGCTCCGAGTGCGGCGCTTCTCTCTCAGCATCTCCCCCCTCTCAACTCTTCCTCCACCCTCCTCCTCCTCAAGCCGAGCGCCGAATGCTAATGAGGCGGCGGCCGAAGATTGCCGAACGGTCCAGAAGGGCGAGCGAGCCGCTCGAGTGACGTCAGCGATGAGATGCGTGCAGACAGCGGCGTTTCTAGATCCCCCCTGAGGGCCTAAGGCGAGAAGACATTTTTGTTCAAGTCCCTGGAATATGAAAAGAAACCCAGTGATATACAGCTGTCCAGGTATACCATAAAATATGTTTACCGTTGATCTGTTTCGAGAGCTGTTCAAATCCCGTCTTTTGAACTTTTTTTTTTTTTTTTTTTACGAACTAGAGTTAAATAATCCGGCCAAGAAACTACAATAGTCTCCTTTTGCATTAGACTGCTGTGTCCCCGTGAGGCTCGTGAGCAAAAGATTGACAGACTGTTCGGTCACACCTTCTGTCTCTACAGTCGCTAACTGGCTACTGTTGTCGCGCCGTATTTTAAAACAATAATTAACATTAAATTAGAGGCATTAAATAGGGCTGGAGAGGGATAATTTTCAAGAGATCTTTTTAATAATATTGTACTTTCAGGTAATACAGATAGTTTTATAATAAGCCAAAAAGTGTTTTTTTTACCTGCTTAAGTGGGCAAGGCACTTGTTACTCGGTTGTCAAACGATGCAGATAAATCAACTCTCTATTGAGTTATTTCTTGTCTGTCTGATGCGATTCTCTGCGTCCTTTCTCTCCTGTGCGATCCATCTGAAGAACAAATCATTAGCCTAATAGCATAATTACCTAGGTCATATTACGTTTTCGGAAAAGAAAAACAACTACATTAAATTCTATAAACAAGGAGAGTCAAGTTGTCTCAACTCAGTCTTCAAAACACAGTTTTTAGCAAGCACATTGATTTTTTTTAAAAATTGATATTGTGACAAAAATTAAAAATGACTTGGGCAATTATGCAATATATATATATATATAAAGACAAAGGTAAAAAAAAAAGAGAAGCAGAAAAATTAAGTTTGATAAAAGGAAATGTGTGGAAAAAAATAGAGCAAGAAAAAGGAACAAAGGATGAAGAACGATGGGGGAAAGAACAAAAAGCAAAAAAAAAAAACTTAGCGGAAAAGAAAATGAGAAGGGGGGAGTAAAGCAAAAAAAATATTAAAAAAGGAAGTAAAAAAAATAAAAAGATTCAAAGTGAGAAAAAAAACTGGTGTAAGGAAAGGGAACAAAAGTACACCAAAAAAGAAGAAAATGAAGAAAAAAGAACAAAAAGGAAAAAGGAAAGCAAAAGAGAAAAAAGGGACTCTCCCTGACCTTTCTGTCCCATGTGAGGCAGCATTCAAATAAAAGAAAAATACATAAAATAATAGAAAAAGACATTTTGTAATGCAGCAGCCAAATTGCTTTTTTATGTTATTGCTTACCTATGTCTGTCTAACACCAGATCTCCCTCTCCTTTCTTTCTGAAGTGGTGTTAAAAAAATCTGTCTCTCCATCAATACTGTATCTATCCCAACACGGACCTATGCTAGGCCGTCTTTCAGCACCATGGACAGCAGACAACACTCTAGAAAATAAACAACAAAGGGGAAAAAGAGAAAGATGGACCGCAATTAAAGGAGCTAAAATGAAAAATGTTAAAAATCTAAAATTGTAAGAAAGACATAAAAATTGGGGAAGAGAAACTAAAAGGAAAAATATAGTGGGAGAGGTAACAAAAAAGTGGGGAAAATTAAAAGATTTAAAGGGGAGTACTGCAAAAAGAAGTTAAAAGCGAAGCGATGAGACAAAAAAAACAAGCAATAAAAGTAAGAAATGTTAGAAAAAAGTAGTAGAAAAGAGAAAGTTAACACAAGCTAAAATAGAGAAGAAACAGAAAAGAACCAGGAAGGGGGGAAATGAATAAAAGATTATAGAAAGGAAAGAAAGTAAAAGGTCAGACATAATAAAGTAAAAAAAAAAAGCAAAAATGGTTCGGGAAAATGAAAAAAAGGAAAGCAGACACGGGAAACAAAAAGACAAGAAATGAAAAAGGTAAGACGCAAAAATGAAAAAACAAGAACAAAGGAAAGACAGATAAAAATGGAGAAAAAGACAAGAAAATGAAAAAGTGACCTACGATGTTTTATGTCAGAAAAGTTGTGTTTTATTGTATAGTATTGCGGCTCCAGTGTTGAGTCCTCAGCTGATGACGTTCGTTGTGGCCACCGCGGCCTTCCTCCTGGACTCCTGCCTGGTGAGAGGTCATGTCGGATTAGTGCTCGCCCTGTGTGATATAGGTTAGCACGCGAGGCTGCTACACGCGCACGCACACACACGCACACACACACACACACACACACACACACACACACTGCAGAAGCATCAAAGCATGTCAGTGTCTATTACACAGGTCAGCGTGCAGCATCATGGTCACGGCCTGAATGGAGCATCTCATGTTTTGCATTTGTGACCTCTAAGGGGGGTGTTTACTTTACACGCTAGCTTCACGTCGTTATGGTGAGGGCTGCCACTATCAAATCTTTTTAGAATCGATTCTGCTATTGTTTATTGATTTGAGTAATCAAATAATAACCCGCCCCCACCACCACTATATATATATATATATACACACACACACACATGTATATATTAATCCTTAGACTGCATATGGTGGTACTGAATGGTCTAAATTTGGTGGACCGAATTTGAGGCAACAAAAAGCTAAATGCTACATTTTAGCAGTCGCAATTAGCATTAGCACACCCACCAACAATTACCATTCTCGGTCAAAAAACGCTAGCCACCACTCAGCTTACTCGTACTTATCATGTTATGTGTACATTAGACATGTTAAAGTGTCTTTTAAATCACTTACAGATGCTCCTTTGTCGTTTGTGGGAAAGTTGTATCATTGGCCCAACACTGCGTCCATCTGCAATAAATGTCTGTGGGAAACATTGGTTCCGGCGGCGCAAACACGGTACCGGGAGGAACCTTTTTTTGGTACCGCTTCAATGTATGCATTTTATGTCAGCCTATTTTTGAAATCGACTTAGTAAAGTCACTACATTTTCCCCACAGTCCTAGTCATGATAGTGTAAATTCAGCATGAAAATTGAAGATGAATTGATCATTGAAAGATTTCGGTGAATTGTGTTGAAATAACAGAAGCAAAACAGAGTGCAGGACTTGGCTGTGACCAGCAGAGGCGCTGTTGGTTGACTCTGGTTTTGGAGCAGGAGTTCAGAACACTCAAGAGAAGCCCCTAACCAATGAAAAATGTTTCTAAATCTGTTAATACCCAAAACCTAAAGGAAATTTAGTCCAGTGGCCATAACTAGTAGAAATAGAAGTTCAGAACATCCTCGGATCGTACCAACCCACTTAAGAAAATAACAATTGATCGTCAATCTCCCCCGAAGTACAAAATTAAATGTAGTTTATTGGCCATCACTATTAAGAACTCTAGCATTGAAACAGGAGTTCAGAACATTCACATTTCCCCACTTACGTCACAATTTGTCTAATTTATATAATCCTGCCCCTCACGTCAACCCATGACTCGGAAGCTAGGCTGGGTAAAGTTCTGCCATTTTCAAGCGACGGCCTCCCGACTCCGTTTTGAGTGTCAAAAACAAACGTTAAGCAGAGCTGCATTGTTTGTACAGAATACCATTAGCAACATTAGTTTCTGATTGTGGGGTATTCATGCTTGACCATGTGCCTACTGCATACTGCATGCGCCACATGCACAGTGTCGGTACACTAATTGTATGCAATACTGTACGTATGAAGTGCCGCATCCATCAGTGAAAATACAATCCATGCTTTAACTGTCATTTTTTCCCCCCTCACATTCTGGCCTAGCAGTAGTATGAGCATTGGCCGCGCAGTAGATGATTGGTGGAAAAAGACCCCACGCTAAAAAAAAAAAAAAAAAAAAAAAAGCTTTAAATCTTGATCGTTTGACGACAACAAGCCGCACGTTACTAGGACACCTAGGAACTGGAAAACCTGTAAAAACTCATTTTTAAAGTGGCACATCAATGATAAAGCATCCCAACGGCTTTCGGTGTGCATCACGTTACGTGAAGTCTTTTTATTGGAACTTTTGCTTTTTGCAACCTGCGTACACAGGTGGAAAACATCATGGTGGAGGAGTGGGAGGGGATGGGGGCGGGGGGGGGGGGGGGGGCTGTTGCTGAAGAGCAAAGAATCTTAGGGAAACCCCCACCCAAAAAAAATGTCTTGTTTAAAATGCCCACTTATACCTTATATTTCTATGTTCACACATGCATGCGTTTCCCGGCTTTGAAAACATGCAAAGTAACGACGAAATGTTTCGCTTGGCGCGTTAAAATCAAAGAAAAAAAAAGCAGATGATAAATAGAAGCTATGTACATATATATAATACATATAAATATATAGCTATATATTTATATATATATAAAAGCCAGGGGTGGGCAAACTTTTGCTGACGGGTCAAATTTGAGTTTTAAAACAAGATAGATAAAACAAGATCCATTCGTAGACGAGATGAATACACTAAAAAAATTCACATATCTAAAATATGTAAAGGTTTATCTGTAACTATCAAACAATATTTTCATTTTAAATTGCAATCAACTAATCAATTATTTATTAACCAACTTAATAAATGTGTTAAATGTACATGTAAAAATATTTCAATTATGTAATTAAAAAATCTTCTCATTATTTAATTTTATAGTTAATTAACCAATATCTAAAAACAAATTTGAAACAGAATTGTACATGATAGTGGTAATTTTACTAATACTCTTTTAATTATTCACACTAAATCAACCATTTTTACATTTCTAATTGATTTAACAACCAATTTTTCAATAAAAAAATAAAAGCCATTAAAAGTACATTTAAAGAGTTTTAGTTTACTGATGATTTTATCATTAGTGACAGTATATCAATGAAACAATCAGTTAATGATAACATAAATAAAAGGGTGTGACTACATTTTAATTAAGCAATTTTTATGGGGGATGGGGGGGGAATCAGAAAATTTCTACATGAAAAGTTGTTTTTCCATTTTTGCAAATATTTATAATAAGTTTGCAAAAACCTTTTCATGTCATCATGGGGTGTTGAGTGTAGAATTCAGATTTTTTTAGACTGAGTTTTGGACTAAGGCTGTAAAATACAATATGGAAAAAAAGTGAAGCATCAACAATATTTTTCAGATGCACCATAACTAATTTGTGGACCGGATTAAAAAAATTACCCGGCCCATATGTTTCTCCAGGCCCATACTTTGCCCACCCCTCATATTAGCTCTTTTTCTAGAAGTGTGCATTTGGCAAAGCTTTTGAATAAATCATCAGCAGTGATGATAAATAACATTTAGATAAGATAAATAGATTATATAGTTTTACTTTTGTAAGGGTGGTGGAATTAACACGCTTTTGTTGGGAGGAAACACCGATTTTTGGGGGGGCGTGGGTGGGCGACGTTGGTCCGGGCGTCGGCGATCACAAGTAACACGACCAGTAGATGACGTTGAAGAAGAGGAAGGAGAAGGGGAAGAGGGCGCGGGCATAAAGGTCCACACGCTTGGCGGCCGACGGGATGACTGGTTTGGGGGGCGGCGGCTTCTTGTTGTTCTTGGCCTGCGATTTGCCGCCGCCGCCGGCCGTGTTGATGGGCTTGCCGTAGCAGTCAAAGTTCGACAGCTCAAAGTCCCGCGGGAGCGAGCCCACGATGCTGAAGTCGTTGGTGCGCAGGTCCGACTTGGAAGTGCACACCTTCTTGCAGCGCGTCTCCGCCACCTGGAATGATAAACTGATTTCAACATCTATAAGCAAATGAGCCACTGAGAACAACAGTGGGCCAATTCCGACTTTAGGCATGTCTTTCAGATGAATAATGGTCTAAAACAAGTTTCGGTTCCAGTTTTGACATATGAGGGTCAGCCCATTGTTGCACTTAGCACTTTATTTTTAAGCTTGGGTGTTTAGTGCATCCGCATGTTGGCATGAGTGAATGTTATCATCTTTCATGAAACAGTGATAGATATGACGGATGTCTGGACTAAGACCATTGGGCGGCAATCGTTAAATTTTAAATTACTCTCCTGCAAAATGACAAAAATGGAGTTGGCCCACTCTAGTTTGCAGTGGCTCAAATAACGTAATGCATATGACAAGGAACACCTGTATTTATTTTGTATGCATTTTAATTTATTTTAATGCATTTTAAATTACTTAATGTACATTTTAATCCTTTATTATTTATTCTTATGCATGGATGTAATTGTAATGGTCTAGTATTTTATTTTTATGCATTTTTGTATTTAATTTACTCGTTTCTGTTTATTTATTTATTACCTGTGGACTTATAAGGAATTTTTAATTCATTAAGCATTTTTATAAATTTTAAAATATATTTTATACATTCATTTTTAAAAACAAAAAAATATGCATTTTTTTTGTTTAAACACATTTTATTATTATTACATTATTTAAATTCACATGATTTTAAGTAATTTAGTATTTGTTATTTCAAATATTATGGCTATTAATTAAAAGTTGGAAAAGTTTCCCTTATTTAGATTTGAATCTGACATCTTATGATCAACACAGTTGTTGCGGTTTTGTACATTCAGATAGGACGAGTGTGAAAGGGGGCTTATCAGGATCCAAGGGCAAATGGGAACACAGCTCAAAGAACACATCCAAATGTTGCATACATGCCATTCATCACATGAAAAAAGAGATGGTTGTTCTGTGTATTTAAAATGACTTTTTCTTTAGTATGTAGAAAGGTATTACACTACATTTTCTATCGCTCCAATTAAAGAGTTGTATCTAAAAAATGCTGCTCAGTTTGGAATAAAAGTTGTCCGATTTACTTGGTTGAGCGATTGCACCGGGGAAGTCTATACTCTATGCAGTTAATTACACTGGGCGAAGGGCAGACCCTTGAGGAACTCCATCAAGGTACACTCACAGCAGTAAGATTTTGGCCAGTGAAATTGTGAAATTGTTGGCCAGTGAAATGGGACTAGCCATTTTTTCTCTGGCTATTGCTCCACCATGAGGATGTGGACTTCCCTCAAGGCCCACAGGGTGGAACATAATGCAATCAGTGGAGTCATTAAGCTCATACGAGCTTCATTCTGTTGATTTGCTTTTGACAAGCACTTCTCATTAAAGCACAATGGAAGTGGTGCAATCGTCCTCAAAGATGACCAGCGAAGACTCCAGAGGAACATTCACTTCTATTAGTGCACAATTGGATGGATGAATGACAAACTCACAGTCACACTTGAGTCACATAGAGTCCACAGATATTCCGATAGATTAGATTTCACTGGTTTGCATTTAATTACATCTGAGCTGCTTGTAACATATCTCAATTTCAACATTTAAACTTTACTTAAAACCCTAATTTGAAACCCTAACCTTTGCTGAAACCATAATTTGATTCCCTAAGCCTGGCTGGAACTGTAATTTAGTACCTTAACCCTGGCTTGAAACCCTAACTTCAAATGCTACCCTTATAACCCTACTTTAAAACAATTACCCTGGTTTACAACCCTAACATGAAATCCTCACCTCGTCTTAAAACTCTAATTTGAAATGCTAAAATGGCATCGCTTAAAATCCTAATTTGAAGCCTTACCGCACCCCTAAAACCTCATTTGAAATCCTAACTTCAAACCCTGAACCTGTCTGGAACGCTAATTTGAGACCCTACCTAACTTGTGCTTATAAGCCTATCCAATTGGAAAGATGAATGACATGAACGGATCACACCTGAGTCTCGACTGTTGAGTTACCTAGACATTTTGCTTTTGGGTTTCTTGCTTGTTTTGCATTTAGATTACTAACCTGCCGAAACCCAATGGTGATGCAATCCCTAAAGTCCTTAAATATGACGACTTATAAAATATGGGGAAAGGCATGCTGCGCGAATTGTGGAGGGATGCACTGACATGCAAGGTGCTGACATGGAGCGGCGTTCCCCCGGTGCCATTGACGGTGTTGTTCCTGGCGGCGGCGTTGGCGGCGCTCTTGCCCACCGCCTTCTCCTTGGATGCTATCTTGGCCTTCTCAGCCTCGATGCGCTTGGGGCTGTTGAGCATGACCTGCACCACGGCGTACTCCACCAGGGAGGCGAATCCGAACAGCAGGCAGGCGATCAGCCAGATGTCGATGGCCTTCACGTACGACACCTTAGGAAGCTCCGAAGCCAGGGACGTGCACTCAGAAGACAGGGACAGCACGGACAGGATGCCTGGGCGTGAAGAAACATAACTGAGGACATTGCGCTTAGAAAAACACAATGTCCATCGTAAAACAATATTTTCATCACAATATCAAGAAGAACCCTTCTTTGAAATTCCTCATTTGAAACCGTAGCCTTTGCCTAAAAAAACACAACCTTTGCTTTAAACTGTAATTATAAACTCTAAACTTTAAAGTCTTAATTTAAATTCCAATCCCTAATTTGAAACCCCGATTTGAAAGTTTAACACTGGCTTCAAACCCTAATTTGAAAGCCTAACCCAGCCTAACCCTCAATTTGAAACCCAATTGTACTGTTGTATCAAAATGCCAATGATGCGGCATCGTATTGGAATGAATGCCATCAAATCTGTGAGCGTGAATCATCCTTCGCTGTTATCAGGAAATACACATCCTTAGTCCAAAACAAGCCGAAAGCCTGTTCTTGTGAGCACCACAGCAATTAAGACTCATGATTGTTCCTTCACTAGGACAACTGATAGCCTCAAATGACCTGCTAACTTCTTTGTAGGGGATAGCCCACCAAAATTGCAGCATAGGTGGCCATTTTATTCCCCTCATTAACCAGCGTCACTCCCCTTTACTAACGGAATGTTTCTGCGGGGGGGACACTAAATACATATGACCGGCCCCTCATTAAAGGAGGTTGTTTTAATCACATTGCAGCTTCCCACCCCCCACCCAATGCGCTTGTGACAGGTTGCTACATTCCCTTTGAGCAACTTTAGACTCTTACACACACATACACAGAGTAACAAATGAGAGTGGTGGCACACACCTGAGTGTTGAGTGACCTGCAGTGATCCCGTTTAGAGAGGAGTGACGAGGACGCGCCCATGCGGAGTGGAGGTGATGATGACACATGAGGGAGGTGATGATGGACGACTGGAGGCAGGATGGAGGACGCGTGAAGGCACAGGACCAGTGGATCAGTGGATGACAATGCAAGTCATGCACACCTTCTCTGAAAACCCTTGATACTAAGAAACTGCTTGAAACTGTCATTTGCACACACCCTTGAATTATTATTGTGAAACCCTAACCCAAGTTTGAAACTTTAATGCCAAACCCTACAATAAAACCCTGACCTTGGATTTTTAATTTGAAATGTTAACCCTGGCTTGGAACCTTGATTTGAAACCGTACTTTGGAACTGCCGCCCTGGCTTGAAACCTTAACCATTGTTTTAGAACTTAATCCAGACTTGGCCCTTATACAGTATTTGTTTTAAACCCTAATTTGAAACCATAACAGTGGCCTGAAACCCTAACCTAAGATAGAACCTTAATTTGAAACCATACTTTGAAATCCTAACCCAGGACTGAAACCCCAATTTGAAAACCGGAAGAATCTTTAAAATCATCATTTTTTATTAAAACCTGAATTTCAAACCCAACCTTTACACCTCCATATGTATGCAGAAAACCTTCCTCTGAAATCATAACCCTGGCTTGAAATCTTAACCCACAATTGAAACCCTAACTGTTGGATTTATCTTATCCAACATTATAAAAAAATAGACACAAAAGGAATGAAGACGCTGGTTTCTTTTTCTCACGAGGAGGGCGCATGGGAGATTGTTCAGATTACAGCCTCTCAACACGCTCTAAAACAATCTCTCCCGTCGCTCCTGCATATATTTGAAAATAGGGAGGTTTCTAAGTTTACAAGACATAACGTACTAAGCTACAAGACACAACACACTAAGGGGAGGGTTTCAAGGTGAAAACATGGGACCAACCCCTGCCACGTCCCGGCCACGTCCTTCTCTCTGATGATTCCTGCTGAGTCATCTTCTTGAAGGCGAGACATCTTCCTTTATCAAAATCGTCCATAATACTCATGCAAGCTAAGCAAATAAATGATAACTTCGACAATATATTTAACACTATACTTTGTCTCAAACCCTAGTTTGAAACAATAACACTAAAGTGAAAATTTAAAACCATACTTTGACCCCACAACCCAGGCTTAAAACCCTCACCTGAAACCCTAACTGAGGCTTAAAACCTTAATGTGAAACCCGAACCCTGGCTTGAAACCCTGACCTTTGCATGAAATCCTAAATTGAAAACGTTACCTCACCTTAGTTCGAAACCCTAATGTGATTTAACTCGACTCTGACACGATTGCTCCACAATATCGTTTATGCTCCCTTCAGCCTCATTCTGCTGCATTCCTCCATAATGATTCTTTTAATTCAATTCGGAGTCTGATGCTTTTAGAAGTCACCTTATCATGAACTAGACAATGTTGCGCTCCAGTTGCTGCTATCTTTTCAAGAATCCACTTGCCCCTGAACACGTGTACACAGTCCTAGGCCTTCTTTGCTCCGTGAAGGACTTCAATCCCATCTGTCAACCACATCTGTTTTGTATTGGTCGATGGCATCCAGAGGCACACGTGCGGATGGCTGCTAGATTAAGTCCTTCACGCCGTTCAGGTGATTGATGGCACAGTTGCGGCCGTGAAAGAATCAGTGATCCGCCAAAACATACAAACCCGCCCCCCTAGAGTTCTTTCTGTTAGTACAAGGTGGGCTTGCACACCTAACTATCTCATTATCACAACCACCCTCCGACTGATCCCCCTGGGATAATTATACATATTTTGTCAGCAGACGTGGGACAGTACACGACCTCCGAAAATAGTCGCCTCACCCAACGGCACTCGTGCAGCACTGGCGTCGGGGTTGATCCAGAAGGACAGCCAGGAGAGCACCACGATGAGCAGCGTGGGCGCATAAACGCCCATCATGTAGAAGCCCACCTGTCGCCTCAGGGTGAAGATGACCTCCACGCAAGTGTAGTAGCCTGCCAGACCAGAAGTGACATACTGTATGTCTCATGGAACAACACACAAAACACGGTTTAGGTTTACGTTCTGAGTATATGAACAAAAGTATTGGACTTGTTCAAACACTAACTGGTTGATTAAAGAAAGACAACATGTTAAAAAAAACGACACGAAACACGGCTGCCCTTCCTTCATTCCTAATGCTACTGATTTCTCACTCTGTCTTGTTCACCCCTTTAAATTATCGTTGTTAAGGCCACGACTCTAACACATACATTTCAATTCATTAAAGAAACATATAAGACACTTAACTACCCTTTTCTATTCAACACAACATACCATTTCTTCATATCCAGCGCTACTACTCCCTCGCTCTCTCTCTCTTGCTCACCTACTTAAAGCTGGAATTTTGACACGGTAATTTCAATTAATTAACTAAAGAAAAAAAATTATCTATTTAATTGAACGTTTCTATTAGAGACTTTCTTCACAGCTAGTGCTTGGGCTCCCTTTACCCCCCTTGTCATGGTGTGACTTATCCTTCCCTGGAATTAAAGCTAAATTGAACCCCTTTATTGGAATTGTCCGACATAATCAAGAATTGCGTAGGATGCGTGCTGTCCATGCGTTACTATGAATACACACTGACAAAAGTGCCTCACTGTCTAGCCTCTAACATGTCCTTTACAGAGTTAGTCCAAAGGGAAGTTCGATGTAATACATGAGCGCGAATCTCAAACGAGCTTTGCGCTGCTGCCTGTCACGAGCGCAGTCTACCATCGCGCCTGTCTTTGTTGCCATGGTAACCTGCATGCAATGCAACGACAACGGTACCTGTTCCTGCGTAGAACTTGGTGCAGTTGCCGTAGTCGATGTCTTCTTGTCGGATGTCAAATTGGGGCAGGGCGATGGCGTCCATCTGCACGGGGTCCCCCGTCTGCCACATGAACTGCAGGTCGTCCGTGGTGTAGCCAACTGGATTGACACACAAAATACACACCTATTTTCGTTGGCCATGGCCTTAAGCACTACATTTTTGTTGTTGTCAAACTCACAGCTTTCCAGTTGCATTTTGCACCTCTGGGTGTCCATGGGGAACAAAGTCAGGTCCAGCGGACAAGACAGCGTGACGGACAACCTGCGGGTTGGAGGAAGACATTTTTTTGAATGCCGTTCATTTTCACCGCAGCAGGGGACTCATTTGTGAGAGATTAATAGCGAGCATATTCTAGCTCTACAAACTATGAAATTATACCCGCACATCATTACAACCTGTCTACAGACGCCTCTGGGAAATTATATCACTACTTTAGTGCTTTACTTTTAGATTTTGCACAGGTAATTGTGTACTGCTATGCAGTCAAGTTAATTCACTGGGTGACCAAATAGATCTAATACCAAAGTGATCATTAAATCTGCAAGCAGTGAAAAATGGACCCTATATTATGGCTTGTCCTCAAAATGATCATTTGATCCTGTCTCCCGCCCACTTTAGAAAGGATAGGCAAAACATCTTAGCAATTTAGTGTTGCCCATCTATTTAGGATACCGGTTTCTGATTTGTGTTCATTTGGGCAAATTCCCTAGTCAGAGTTCACTAAAGTAGGAGCTCGAGAATTCGCCCCAAAATGGCTGCTTCAAACCAAAATGGCCGACTTTCTGTTTCATTTCAGGCGTAAGTCCTTAAGATTTTTTTCATGCATCCTGTAATGATAGACATATCCGCCCAATTTCACGTCGATCGGAGAAACACGGTATTCCATTCCTGTAACTATTTAATTGCAATACCTCATACTGATGAGCACATCGCCGTTGCGGAAGATGAAGAGAAGGATGTTCTCCTGCGTGACGTCGTGGAAGTTGGCGCTCTTCTCGTTGGCAAAGAACAGGTCGGGCTTCCACAGGCATTTGAACATCTTGGGATCCACGGTGAGCGAGTCGGACTTGAAGTCCTGCGGCAGCTTGAGCCGCGGGTCGTTCCAGCGCTGCCGCAGGAAGATATTGACTCGGTAGTCCTGCCAGGTTGAACGCAGCACAAAGTGTCAGTTTCCGGGGATGGGTACATAGTTTTACCAATTTGAAATTAATTGCGAACTAAAACAGCAGCAACTGTAGAGTCACTTTTTCAAGTGTGGACTTTTGCTGCCCGTTAGGTAGTATTTAAGAAGATCTTGCATTATGTGGAGATGGCATCTTGAAGAAACTATGCATAGTAAGTCTAAATGGCGTCAACCATAAACACAGGCTAAAAATCGTGGAATATTTGATCAAATTGAATGTGGCATGGCAGCAGTGGCAGTAGTGTCACAATAACATTCGATATTCTAAGATTCCTTCTGATTCGAGTCTGAAAATTCAGATTCGATGTTCGCTTTCCCGCGCCCACTCGAATCCCAATTACAATCAACAAGTCTACTGTCACATAAATATTATGCTGCAATATCACCCCTTAGTCAAATGCCGCGTTGACATGCGTGTCTCAAACTACGTTCACCTCCTGCCAACCTTTGATAGCAACAAGCGACCGCCCCGGCAACAGTTGCCTACATGTGTTCTTCATGGAAGCATACATTACATAGGTCATCTGATGTTCTGTAACCCTGCACTAACACACTCACACACACATACATACATACAGACGCACATACACTTGACTTCATAGAAGCCCTGCAGCTGCAGACCAGAAGGCCTCTTCACATGCATACCCATAACCCCTAAGAAGCTGGACTAACTTGGTTCTGTCCTTCCTGCTGCAGGCCAGTGCTCCTACTAGCGGAACACACACACACACACACGCACACTAGGACAACAATCTGCTCTTCTACTCATGTTTGGCTAATTAGAACATTCACAAATTGATTGAAAGTGACAGGAGCCCTATGCAGCCTTGAACCTCTCAAGGCTGTTTGGACCACCCGCGGACCCAAAATGGAGTATTTATTGTGTAGCGCCACCTGTTGCTGTGGCAGGTGCTTGACAGGCTGGATGCACAATCGTGAGAATTTTGGACCATGGAGTCTGGTTTTTCTTTGACATTGTATGATATGTTTCTAGGTGTGTTTAGGGATTTTTTATTTTTTTTCTCCGAGACTCACTGAGCAGTTTCACCTGCTACATCTGAGTCAGCCCCGCCCTTTTTAGCACTGTAAATCACCTTCTCACATCCCATCTGGCTGTCACACATCACAATGAGTTTGCTTAGCGCCTCGGCTTGTCAGGTCTTTGTTGGGCAATTTTTATGAGGAGTGTCGTTTCTGCGTGTATCAAGGGGAAAAAAACGCAGAATGCTTTGTTTAGACGTACAGTCGTCACGCAAAACCGCTTCAAAGCATTGAGTCAGCGAGCCAATACTGTAAGTATGTTTCTGCTTTAGCAAGATTTCAAAGGCATGCTATCATTTCTTCTGGTCCACTCGGGGGCCTGCTCTGACACACCTTTCGCCTTTGTACAAATGAGTAAGCCGTGGAACTCAAGTTATTTTAATTTTTTTGGGCTCGGAGTCAAGCTTCCCTTCTGGAGAGATTTAACACAACCAGCAAATTGCAAAATTGAGCCACTGTAAAAGAAAAACAACTGCCACAGCATCGAATTAGTCATCCTCGGAGCGAAAAATAGATGTGCTAACGGCAGCACTGGCGGAGGGGTGGGGGGTGTCGGGGTGGTGAATGATGAGAAGAGGGTTGTCGTGACATTGCAGACCCCACAAAGTGAAACGAGGGGAGGATGGCAGTCTCCCATTTTGAGGTTTTCTGACTTCTGTCTCACTCAAATTTCCTACCTTATAGGTGGCCTTAAAAGAGGACGGAAGCAGGCTGTGTGGAACAATTTTCTGCAATGCCGCTGTGTGAAAGTACATACAGTTGAGGCAATATCCATGTGGATAAATATCCCCACCCACCAGTCGCTATGGTAACATACATGAGCTCCAGATGGCGACAACATAAAACAAACCAGTAGGGGTGTATGATATTGGGGGGAAAAAAAAATAATAAAAAAATGAGATTGAGGTTTTTGTTTTCAACCCTATATATTGCGATGTGAAAAAATACGGGCATTCTTTTCATCCCCAGTTATACTGTATAGTCATTAGCACATTCCTGACACTGTTTCCCCGTGTCCTCTTTAGTAGTTATCAAGTAAAGTAAGTACCGGTATATAACACTCTGGCCTGCTCCATGTGTGTTATTTAAAGAGTTAGAATTGACCGCAACAGCGATGCTATTTTTGTAAACACGTCTCTCTGCTGGTCATGTCTTACATTATGAATTTTACAATTAATTCACTAACATAGCAATACAGCACACCAACATTGCAGGACCCTGCGATGTGATTAAGTGGACATGTGCTTCTCATCCAAAAATGGAGAGGTCAAATTAAGTTCACCTGTAAAGGTTATACTGTAGTGCACTTTAGATTCAACTTCAAATTTGACTATTTGTAACTTTTGATCAGCAGTGTATTGAGGACATTAGGACCTCATTGGTTGCTCCAGTTATTGTTTCCTGTGAAGGCCTGTCCTTGAGTCTCTTCCCTTCATTAGCTTTCAAAGTATCAGAAATGAAGCCATTCAATGAGCTAGGGCGTGAGAATTTGCCCTCACACTCGTGCGATAAAACACTTTTTCAGGCCCGACCGACTGACTGACTGAAATATGGCTCGTCGAGCTACATGCTCACCATGGTCGTCTCCTGGATGGAGCCGAAGCTGTTGATGAAAATGTTCACTCTGTCTTCCACAGGTATTCCTGGGTTTGGAAGAAAAGATAGCATCAGTGAGGTCATGCGGTTTGATTTGAGATCATTTTCTAATAGGTCTGAATCCTTATCATAGCGGGAGGTTTTATAACTTTGGTCAAAGGAATGTGCTGTTTTTTTTTTTTTTGAGAGAGAGATCCTGACACACTGCTAATGGATGACTTTGTTGGGTCACTCTGGAATGGAGAACAGATGTTTCGCTCGTGGAGGCAGTCGATTAGGCTGGCAGAAGCATGGGCCCGCTGACGACTCGTGCCAAGGAGCCCGAGGACGGAAAATATCCGAGGATCGACCCGAAGACGACTGTTGAGGACATCAGTCAAACGCTCGCCAGTTTTTCTGGGAGGTTTGTGGCGAGAGGCTGAATGTTTATTGTACCACGCGCTGTAAAAAGTGAGAAAACGGACACTTCTGTTCACTTTTTACATTTTTGGGGGATAGATATAGTTAAGAAACACCTTTTATTCTTCCTCTGCATTTTACGCATCATAGTGGACACAGCAAACGCGCATAAAAACAAAATTAAGTTGTCTTCTTACAAAAATAGTCCGATAATTGTCTAAAGATGGCTCAAGCATTTTAACTGGTGGATCGGTGACAAGGAGCTTATGATCTACCTCAGCCAACATTGGTCAGATACCAAAATCAATAGGGTGCTGGCACCGATATTGTGTAGGACAATTGTGCCCACGAGTTGACTTTACAATCGTGATGGGTCGAGAGGCGACACGGAACGAGGAATTGTACCCATCGGATGTGTACGCAACTCAACTTGCAAAGAGGTGAAGAGTTTCTTGTAAATTTCCACGGGATTTAAGATGGGGAATTTTGCAACGATTCCAAATTGGAATCTTTCCATGGGAATTAACTGAAAATTGAAGGTAATTTAAAGGTGGAGTTTACAAACTGCTATCAAGATTTGAATGTACCCTTGTTTTCATTTTTGAACGAATGATGGTGTCATCCTAACCATCACTGTTCAGTCATTGACTAGATGACTTTGAAATGATATTTAAGTGTTTTGGGATCAGACAAACGTTTATAGTTTGTGAAAAAAAAAATTATGTAAACATTTTTATTTTATTTTTTTACTGTTTATGAAATGTAAACACATTACAGAAAGCCCTGGAAATTGGAGAAACATTAGCGAAATAAAATGACGTGTACAGCAATAACTAGGAAAATCTGATCGAAGAACCATATTTACTTATTTTGAGCTTCAATACATTTTCCCTCAAATCACAGCATGCGTGTGAATCTGAGACATCTCAGAATTCTCAGAAGCTGTTGGGAAATTAGCATGACACCGGCGATCCGGCGGCCTTCATAAAAGCCAGGCAGACAGATGGAGGAGATGAAGAGAAATTCGGACTTACCTTTGAAGTTGGGCCGTATTCTGGGATCGTAGCTGATGAGTAACCTATTCAAGATGTTACTAGTGGAATTGGCAGGAACACGGGCCAGATCTTCGGATGACAGTTGCCTGCAAACAAACAAAAGAAGGAGAGCGTAGGGCAGTCACATTCCTGCTCTCCTCTCTGATTGAATTAAGACTTCAGGAGGGGCTACCAGTGGTGGATTCCATTAGCGTCTGGCGAGAATGGGACCACCCAAACAATGCGAATGGACATAAAGTGACGTGATCTGTCTTTCAGCTGGGGAACCGACGAAAACATCTGAATCACTTCAAAAGACTTAACATCCAGGCATCAAGCATGTCTATGTTAAAGGAGACGTGATGGAAAAGTTCATTTTTAATGTCTTGTATACAAACAGTTACCAATAGTCTCTTGAGTGCCTGCCCTCCCATAATATGTGAGGTTAAACCCCCAAAAATGGTTCACTTGCCTATTTCTGAAAATGTGGCTGAGCAAAGCTTTCAGAATTTTGTTAGATTGTGATGACATAGTGCATCTAATTTGCACAATTCCACTCCCACACCAAGTTTCTCCACCCATGACTTGACAGCCAGGCTGAGTGAAGATCCAGCATTTTTCTAAGTTGTGGACATGAGGCTGGGGGGGGGGTATTTGTATTGGGCACTGTATCCGCTGCAATCCGCTAAACGAATTGACAAGTCAAATTCTTAAGAAGGTGTTGAAGTGCTGTGAAAATACAATCCATGCTTCTTCTGTCTTTATGGCTGCACGCCTTGTCACAACACCCTAGCTTTTTGCCTGTCATCCCAGTAGCGCAAAGCTGAAAATGTTGTCCTACCTTGAAAATACAACTGTTTCTTAAATATACAACTTCATCCATCCATCCATTTTCTGAGCCGCTTCTCCTCACTAGGTTCGCGGGCGTGCTGGAGCTTTTCCCATCTTATTTTTCCAAAACGTGACTTTGAATCCAAAATACCCATTTTTTGCTGAAATGTTACTTTTTCTGAATATATACAACTTTTGTCTTTTTTTTTTCTTGAAAATATGAAACTTTTTTAAATCTAAAATATACTTTTTTCTCAGATGACTTTTTTTTCTAAAGAATATACTTTTATAATCAAATAGACTTTTTTCCCCCCTAAAAAGGATTAGGATTATCCGTTTCTATCAGTCACTTCCCCTGACTGATGGTCTGATGTTTTCATATCAAGAATCTGCACACACACACACACACACACACACAATCTCCTTTGCGTTTGAAGCAAGCCG
This sequence comes from Phycodurus eques, assembly GCF_024500275.1. Lineage (NCBI taxonomy): Eukaryota > Metazoa > Chordata > Actinopteri > Syngnathiformes > Syngnathidae > Phycodurus > Phycodurus eques. The sequence continues at coordinate 25,740,732 of NC_084533.1, forward strand.
CCGCCGCAACATATAATAAGAGTGCAGATTTTTGGGATGTTTGGATGGCGGAGGCGGAGAGGCAGCAGGAACAGCTCTGGCAGACGAGCAGAAAAGAGAAGAAGAGAAAGCCTTCCCCCCTGTGGGTGGCAATGAAACCTCCTGCCAAAGAACCCCCCCCCCTCCAAGCACTTTACATGTCATTATATAAACGTTATCCCTCACATCCCCCGGAACGGTGTGAGCGCTCTGCGGGAATGTTGCGGGAGTGTGTGTGTTGTTGCCATGATCAAAGTCAAACGCATAATTCCAGTCCGATAAACCTCCTCCTTTTCCAAGCCTCGATCTTTTAACAAGCTCTGCAGCTCAAGTGAAACCAAGTGGCTCCGCAAAAGACGTGACGTATGTTATACAGCTTGCGCTGCATTTGTTACCATTTAAGGCAACTTTTCAATATACTGTATATACAGTATACATACATATAGATATCCTGTATATAGAGTGCACGGGTCCCGTTGGGGGACAACTTTTCAATATACTGTATATACAGTATACATACATATAGATATCCTGTATATAGAGTCCCGTTGGGACCTTGATGTACATTTGCCGCTTTATTTGGTCAAACAAATGACTTGACGACTCTCCCGTTTATTCTTCCCACACATCATTACGGTACACTGTGGGAGCCAACTTTCACTTTGTGGAAAAAAATCAAGTCAAGTCAGGAGTGTGGACTGCTCTACATGCTCTTTTTTTGACCCCACTCGTTAATATGACGTAACAATAAATTGGAATTTGGACCAAATCCTAAGGATTGTGGGAAGATTAATATCCATACAGCAAATAGGGACTGAAAAACACAAATAATTCATAATTGCATATATTCATAGTTTAAACCCTAAATTGACGGTAACACAAAATACAGTCCTGGAACAGTTTATCATTTCAAACTCATCTTACACATTACCCTTAAAAATAAATAATTACAGACGATTGTTTTTTTATTTTTTTTTAAATGCACAGCAAGTACATGCACATACTAGGAAGACTCGTAACTTCCTCCGCTAACAACCCACGCTAAACTTAGCCCCTCCCCTCTTCTCTGTCGAGAAGTCACAGCAACATACGTACTTCCTTGACACCAATGTACAACTTCCCTACTAGATGCCATCTTGTGGCATCTTACGTTACGGTGTGACAGAAAACGGCACAAAACATAAATAAATACAGGAATTTGTGAAGAGTGAACAGTGAAAATGTGGGGATGACTGTTGCCCTTTTTTATTTTGTTTTAAACACCACATTAACTAGACATACTTTGTAATATACTGGTAACATTCACCCCCCACCCCCCACCCCCCCATCTGCAGTTAAGTATAAACTCCCCCGGCCACAATTTGGTTGAAATTGTAGAGTAAAACTAAAGAAAGTAATCGAACTGGATGCGGCACAAGTTATTAGTTCTGTGTTGCTGTTGTGTTAGTTTGTTGTACTTACGACGGGCAGTAAACCTGCTTCCCTTTCTTCTTCCCCTTCTTGGTTCCCTTCTCTTTGGCAGACGCTCCCTGGAGGCAAACGCACAGGACCAGGAGGAAGACCACCAGTTTCTTCTTGACGCCCATCCTGTGTGTGAGTGGAGCCTGGCGGGGTACGAAAATACAAATGAAGAAGACGCTTTAAAAACTGTACAGATTTTTTTTTTTCCTCTCTTACCATAGAAACGTCGAAAAATACGAACAGAACAGAATCGTACAACTTGGTGGGAAGGAGGCCAGCAGTATAGAAACTGTATGGTATGAGGTACTAGTTTTTGGCACGCCAGCACATTGGTGGGGTATCAAAAGGGGAGGGGCTAGCAGGAGGGCAACATATTTATTGGTGGATGGGAAATGGTCACGTCCAGAATGGGAAGAAGGTAAAACATAAAACAAAGCTTCTGACTTGGATTGAAGAATTAAGAAAATCTGATTGTTCATTTGTAGAAAATAAATGGAAAAAGGCTACTTTTACAACAACTACTATGACTAACACCATGACAACAGATTACTACTACTGAAGTGAACCAAACCATCTCATTGAATGGAAACCTGGGCTTCTAAACTGTACCTATTGTCCAAAATGTCACTTTTTATGCATAGCAGACATCCAAAAATGTAAACAAATCAAAGTGACAGGCTCCAAGCGTAAAACCAATCAATTATGAGTACCGCGACTGATTCATAATTCGGGTGTTGTCGGAGCAATGCGACCTCTAAACAGGAGGGCGCCACAAATTAGTGTCCACTTAGACGTGCAGTCGAGTGTAGGACTTCCATAATACGCGCCACCATCATCAATATCATTTGAACCCGTGTGTACTGTTTAGCGTAAAGCCAACCCTTCGCCCCCATGCGAGGGAATACAAACACAGCACATCTATTAAGAGGCGGGTCATGTATGCTGCAAAAGGAGTCATAAATCAACCGTGTGACGCAGTCGCCTTTGTAACGTTGTACATTATTGGGATATCGCAGCCAAACTTGCATCCTGCACATGAACTGTCAGTTTATTGCGGAGATGGACTCCCTTGGCCCAGACTTCCTACCCACTCCTTGCTTGCTCATTAATCGTCATATTCTTAAGTAGACGTCATCGCCATCGCCCAGTTCGACACCTTTTAACTCCACTTTTCCCTCGCTAGGTCAGTGCGGTTTCATTCATCAAGACAGGAGTCCGAGCTGTCTTTCTATTCACCTCCACCGAAGTCAAACCTTGGTAACTCTCTACCAGAATGTAAAAATATCTTCTTTGGCCCATGTCGCACCTCTCCACAAAGTTTCTTCGAAAAAGATGAAGTAGTTTTGGTTGGCTCAAATTTTGAATGCAAATTCACAAACAATATTGCCTATGATATTTAAAAGCTAATAAATAACAAAAACAAATCTGCTGGTAGTTTATGATTACAAGTAGGGAGGGGCGAGTACCGATACCAGGTATCGTTATTGGGCCCGATACCGGGCAATTTCAAGATATCGGGGACTCCTAAATACTAAAGGCAAAAAAATATTTCACATCGAGTAATTTCTTCTCACCAGAAGTTGGTGCAACACTCTGTCGCTGTGACACGTCAGCGAATCATCGTGTGCGTCAGAAACAAAGAAAGGTCTTTGTTCTCAATTATCTGCCATTGTGTTAATTGAAATGTTACGTAGAAAAAAAAAGCCTGGAAAGTAGGAATGCGCCGATACCAATACCAGCATCAGTGCCGATGCAGTACGTCTGTACAGTACTCATATTTGTAAAAATGCACCAATAGCAATTTAACACCCTGACATACTGTATATCTACCAGGAAGCAATATTTGGTGAAAATTAAACAAATTTTCATCACAACTGCAAGACGTAATGGCATTATCAAGTATAGATGCTCTGTATCAGGCAGTACTCAAATGTAAGTACTCATACTTTGTCTCAAAAAGTGGCATCAGTGGGTCCCTACTCTAAAATCGTACAAAGTTCTAAACGTTCCTGCCGTTATGTGAGACCTCAGGAAATCTCGCAAGGCCTTAGTTCAGAGCATTCAAGGATTAAAGGAGGCTTAAACTATATTAAGTGATTGATAATTTCCCACGTAGCCGACAACACTCAACACTGCCTTTGTAACAAGCAGTATTCCATTCAGGTTTTCAATTAAAGAAACAATTATAGCTCTGTCGTCAACTTCAGGCAGTGCCGGTAATAGAGTTCACGTCATAGAGGGAGGGGGGGGAAAAAAATAATAATAATAAAAAAGAAGCTGTTGACAAATCATTAAAACATTGCCGGGCAAGCCTGCTAGCCAACCACAAATCTTTCACAAGTGACTTTGCCTCGAGCTGAAGTCGTCTCTCTGCGACCAATGGACAAGATCGCCCTCGTTCTGTTTGATCACGTCAGTGTTTAAAGAGCAGACGGTGTCACGCGGAAGGGTAGAGGCAAACTGACACGCATGCATTAATGGACTTTTCTAATGCTGAGAATATTGGCACTTCATTCCAATACGTGCATGTTTTTGGAATGTGGAAGGAAGCCAGAGTAACGAGATTTAAAAATAAAAATAAGAATAAGAATAATCACTCAAGCTATGAACATGCAAACTCCACTCAGGCAGGCCTCAGCAGAGATTCAAACTCTGAAACTCACTCAACCACTGTGCTGCCGAATACAGCACAATATTGTTAATAATATATACAGTAATTCCCCGCAGTATTCACGGTTCACTATTCACAAAGTCACCTATTTGCATTTTTTTTTTTTTTTTTTACACTGTGGAATTATTCCACAGCTATTTGCTGAAAAACTCATATATTCGACATTTTTGCACTCTCTCTGAAATGTCAAAAAATACCACCCAAGCCCTGTCTAAATAGGAAAGCAGTAAATTCATTGGCATCAAGGAAGTAGGCTCTCGACTGAGACGGGAGATCTGTAAGTATGAGATGAGATGAATTTAACCTGGGTTGTTAGTGGAAGTTATTGAGAGACTTTGTATTTCCGGGTTCTTTTTTCAAACTCAAATCAACGGTAAGCCATTTATTTTTGACGGTACTCAACTCAACTTTTTTTTTTTTTTTAAGAGCACTCAAACAACACGCACTGCCGTAACAAAGTGCTGTACATAGGAATCAACATAAAACACAAGAACAAAATAATAAGAATTTTTCAAAAAAATTAATAAATATCACATTGGCAATTGGCATGCAGGACGTGCAGGGTACTGTTTTAAGGTACTGGCACTGTGTGAGATTATATTAAACTGTTTTGAGATCATAGTTTGTAATATATTTACAGTATAAATAAATAAAATATTAAATATTTATGCAGGCAGTTATTGAGAAGAAAAAAAAGTGAACCGTGGGCGTCAAGTACTGTGTGCTAGTAGTGATGCTAAATAAAGTATACGTTTAATACAGTTAATATGTATGTTGAGCTGGTCTCTGTATCGAAAACATTTAGATATCATTATATTAGATATATTACATATAATATTAGATAGTACTGGAGGTGGAGATGTAGTAATGTGTACAATTTCTGGCCTTGGCGGAAGTGAGCTCTCCCATACCGTTCAAGTGAAGCTACAAGTCTTGTGTTAGCTTGTGCAGGTGCACCTAAATGTCGTGTCAACATATTAACAGGCGACAAGCAGCATTTAAGTGGATGCGTGCAACACAGTTTGCTGTTGCATCGGAGAGCAAACAGCGACCACCACGTTGGGAAGGGATGGCACGGGGACGCCAGCACACGCAAACACGTACACAAGGACCCCCACTCCCTCCCTAAAATGGCGACCGGGACACGTCACGAACGTAAACATAACGAGCATTACGTCAAAACGTTTAGTCTTATTCGTCACCTGTCAAGACGTTTGTCGAAAAAGTCCCCTCCGAACCGACCGGCGAAAGCTTGCTGGGGCTAATCGTCGTTAACGCCGCCTTCCCGACCAGCCGCTGCCGCTCCTTTCCATGCTCCTTCCCTCCGGGGGGCTTTAAAGCGGCCTCTTTTAGCGAGCTGTTATCTTTAAAGGAGACTCACATCATCGCGCCCAAGCGACATCCTGGCTGTGTTGTTGTTGTTTGGGATATATTTCGGCTGCTCTGCGAAGCCCAAGATGGAGGCTCGCTGGCTGCTACCTGTCATGCAACATGCGCAGAAGCGGATGCGCAGAAGGCCTCGTCCCATCAGCACCACGGAGAGAGTACTCGCCCCTCGCACCGTCCCCTCCCATCGATCACGTGACTGGCTGAGGACGAATCAGCGAGACACTGACGCTCTCCCGGGACGCTTCAGGCGTTACACGGAAGCCCAGAAGGTGTCGTCACGGATTCCGCGGGGGAAAGCATATTCATGGGATGATGTAAAATGGATTCATTGGTGTGCTTGCTTGGATTTTATGTATGCAGTGAATCTTCACATATAAGGACATTTGGAAGAGTCACTCAGGTGTTTTGTGTGGGAAAGTGTGATTTCAAACGGTCACCGAAGGCAACACCTGACCTGCCCAGTCCAAAGAACATGAACACTCAAAGGCCACATTTTATTTTATTTTGATAAAGCAATGAAAAATTATAGTTTAAACATGTGTATGTAAACTGGTTTATTTTTACTTAAAATACATTAACTTGGGATTTTTTGTGACATTAATCAATGAAAATAATGTATTTAAATGAAAACATTGCAAGACAAAAAAAACCTGCTAAATTATTGCAACAAATATTCTAGAACTTTTGATACACATGAAACATACCAACAAGTTAACTTCTGAATGGCTTTAAAAAATAATAATTAATTAATTAATTTAAGGTTTTGGAGTGGCCAGGTGAAAGTCTGGACTGGAATCCGTTATTGCTCGAAAACCCTCCAGTGTTGCTGCATTCAAACAATTCTGCAAGGAAGAGTGGGCAAAAATATCTCCACAGAGATTTGAAAGACTCATTGCCAGTTATAGATAACGTTTGATTTTCAGTTGTTGATTCTGAGGGTGGCTCAACCAGTTATTAGGTTTATTGGTGCCATTACTTTTTCCACACAGGGCCAGGTAGCTTTGAATATTTATTTTTCTTAATTTAAAAAAATACCTGACTTTATGTATTGCCCTGACTGCTGTGGCTATAGAGGAAATGAGTGAGAGATAAAGAAAAGCGTGTGGCTATTTGAGAGGCTCTCGGCTGCACTTTTTTGTATTTCTGCGACAGACACTCCCCACGCTTTGCTTTTTAGCCACAGGTACATATTAAATTTTCGCTTCATACCGGGAAAAGTAATTTTTTTTCGTGTGATACGACATGACATTTGGGATTGGCTGTTACATCTGGGATGTTGCGATGCGTTCACCTGTGATTCCAATTTGGAATCGCTGCAAAATTAGCGGCCGACGGCCGGCAACTCGCGAAAACTAAATGCATTCATTGTGCCACGGGGGCCTAAGATGTTCTTTAAAAATGAATAAGATACTTGTTCAGAAGAGCGATAATCCATGAACATTCACAGACCAAGGGTCTAAATCTAAATTAGCGGGGCTGCAATGACTATTGATTTGCCTCTTGGCCTCAGCTACACCATAGTGAAAATCAATCGGGTTTTTGCTGCGACTGAAAAAGGAGAAACCGGCAAAACACGATATTAGAAACTTGATACAAAACAACCATTTTAAAAATGTTTTGAAGAGATTTATTTTCATCACAATGTTTTTAAAATTACTTCTTTTAATCGCATTCATTTGATTTAACCTCATTTAATTGTATTTTTTATTGTAATCTTATTCATTTTGATCACATTTATTGTATTTAATCATTGTGTTTTACTTTCATTTTGAACATTGATTTCCCGACCTTGCTGCTCAGTAAAATATCGTTCAAGCATGTTTTGCTTTTTCTTTAGCTTTGCGTGTGTGGTTTTTAGATGATACCCATAGAACAGGAAATGGAAAGTATTGCAATGGAACATTTTTGGGTGTCTTTATATAAGCAAAAGCCCAAGTGTAATACATAAATATACTCCACAAAATAAGTGCAATATATTCAATATGCACTCAGATGCAATCATAAAAACAACTGTGTACAAATTTGAAACAGCAACAAGAATACAATTTCACATATTACATATTTTGAGAATGTTTTAAGATGAAAAATCAACAACATAGCTACAGTACTCCTTCACCTGCTGCTTGGACAACACTGTCGTCCGTATGTTTCATTTGTCGCCCTCCTTCCATCAAAGTCTGCCCTCTCTAACCGTACATGACACCCCCCCCCCCCCCCCAAAAAAAAAAGCCCAGAGGCTTTGTTTCTAATTTGCCATGTTTATTATACGTCTTTGCATCAAAGCCCGATGCGTCTCGTTCGGACCACCGTGAAAGTCGCCAGTGAAAACGAGACAAAATAGTCCTGCAGACCAAACCAGGAGAGCTGGACGGATGTGTGTGTGTGTTTGTGTGTGTGTGAGAGAAAGAGAGGGAAGGGGGCGGGGGGGGGGGGGGATTCCACAATGTTGAAGTGCTAACATGTGTTGTGGGCCTTTGCAGGGCTGGAATGTGATCCTGTGCAGCAGACAAAAGGGCTCAGCAGTCACCAGAAGACGAAGGAGATGAGGAGAGAAAGAGCGAGAGAGAGAGAGAGAGAGAGAGAGAGAGAGAGAGAGAGAGAGAGAGAGAGACCTCTTCCACATGTACGAAACGACCGGAACGCGTGTCGGCATTGGCGCTGATTACTAGCACAAACCCGCGATGGGTGCCGCAATGCATGCTAGTGAGTTTCACTACTTACTGTCATATGTGTTGGTAGTGTGTGTCTCAAGGTCTGTATTACAATGCCCCCAATTGGCCAAGGCGGGCACACCAGAAGGAGCAGCACAATGTTCATTGAACTGTAGCAAAAAAAAAAAAAAAGTAATTTGCAAAAAAAAATGTTTAATTCTTTACTTTATTTTATGTCATCACTATATGTTTTTAAAAAGTAAAATATGATGGCGTGCTATTTTTCTTATTTAAAAAAAAACCATACTATTTTATCGTTGGTTATGGTTATGTTATGCCACCTGTTTGAATCACCACTCAGTGTTCACTCTCAGAAACAAAGATTTAAGTTCGTGTATTTTGGCTATTCAGACCTCCACGGAGTCACTATCTAACGGGGACTTTGTATAAAAGTGGAAATCTCATTTCTTTTAAAAAAACAACCTTGGTTTTGTCACATGAGTATTCAGAAAAGACAACTACTTCTGTTTGACCCAGTTTTGTATCCACATTGTCCATATTTGGTGAAGACCGCCCCCTTTTGCTCTGATTGGTAGCCTCCGTGTCGAAGACCCACTTGTGAGAGCACGCGTGTTTGTTATGTCGACAGCGCTAGCTCGGGAGCGGAGACGAAGACGGAGATCTGCGCTCGTGACGTTGCTAAGCTCGAGAAATTCGAATGACCTGATTTCAGGCCTCTATGCAGAAAAAAAAACCCATCTGGAGCTCAGGATTGCGTGGACGATTTCGATTCATATTTCACATGTTTACTAATTTCACTGTTTGATAATAAATCCCAAATACTAGAAAAAGTTGTTTTGGCAAAATATGGGACCATTAAAGAAACAAGCATTTGTTTTTTCTCCACAGTGGCATCTGGTGGATATGGCAGGGTATTGCATGACTGGCCTTCTTTGCGGTGGTATTTCCTGAGCTATTCGGAGGAAATGGGGGAATGATCAATCGCTTTCATCCGACAAAGTGAAGATGCTCTGAAAAGACGTCTTTCCACGCAGTCACGTGAAAGCTTAAAACATCCCGTTGATGCGTTTGTCTAAACAAAGACTCTGCGGTTGGGGCCTCCACCCCCGGGGGCACATCTTGATAGGATGAATCAGGCTTTATTTGGACTATGAATCATAAACATAAAGTCAAGGAAAGTCATTAGCAGGCAAATATTTATGGAAAAGAAAGTCAAGTTGTTGATTAAACTGCTATGTCAATAATAAGACAGCATTTTCTTCTGTTAGAATGCCGAAACCGAGAATATCTACAAATTAACAACAACAACAACAACAAAAAGGTTCATTTGGACACGACTTTCATATTTGTTTAGGGTTGTCATCATCCCCATGGTAAAAATACTGAGTGGACTGTATACACACACACACACAGGTGCATCACAATAAATTGGTAAAACGTCATGTATTTCTGTAGGACAATTCAAAAATATTCGCTACAAAGTAAACTATATACACGCCAATTGGATATATGCTATATATATATATATATATATATATATATATATATATATATATATATATATATATATATATATATATGCAAATGCGGTGCTTGCATGCAGCATTGCGATAGTTAACATGCCCAGGGAGTTCCCTCCCTCCTTTCTCCTTCCTCCTCCTCCTTCTCGGTTTAAACTTTTTTTTTTTTTGTCCGGCACCTGTTGAGTGGCTCACTCACAGACCGAGAAAGCCTCATAACCACTTTTACGGACTACAGCACACTCACTCACTCCTTTTCCAGCGCACTTATATTCATGAACGCCACTTCTACTTTGATTTAAAACTCCATGTTATTGTTTCTTTTATTGAAACAAATCTTTTTTTTTTTTTTTTTTGGATTTGATTCTTTTTCTCCCCAACTTTTTTTCCCCACCTTCCTCCGGGTGGCTTCATGGTGAAGATTATGCGGATTCTAGCGCGCGTCCGTGCGCCCAAGCAGCACCGGTGCCCCTGCTGATCCCCGAGCCTCCCAGTACCCCCCCCCCCTCCTCCCCCCTCCCGCAAGCCGCTGCCGCACCACCACTCGCAACTCATCCAAATGATCCCTCCATCATTCCTCATCCTTCTCGCGTCGCTTCTGCAACCAAGTGGCTCGGAGGCTCAGTCAAGTCATGTCAGCAAGTTTCTTCCTCCAGGCGGCAAGGAGCAAAACGGTCAGTTTGCGTCTCTTTGTTTCTTCTTCCCTGCACACACAAATGTTCATTCTTTCTGGGCTGAAGGCCAGTTTTTTTTTTTTTTTTTTTGTAAGCACATCTTGTTCGAGTTTGCTTGCAATGAATGGGTGCGTTTCATTCACTTCAAACAAGGCAGGATATGGAAATTACCTTTTAAAGTGTACCCCGAAAATTCCAGGTCAAACCCCCCCCCACGGTCTCCTGGAAGCATACAATTACAAAACCAAAGCGTCTAAGTGCAGCCTCTGATTAGGAAGTCTGTCTGTTTTGGTTCATAATGTGTTTGATGTGTCAGCCAAGTAGAACAGTTGGGTTTTCATAGGGTAGGTAGAGTAGAAGTAATAGTGGTGACGGTAACCAAATTCGTAATAATGGCACAGAGTTGGCCAATTACAAAATACAATAGATTGTGGAAAAAAAGGCAGGGTTGAAATCTGGTATCTTACTGATGCAAAGCTTGAATTGTAAGATGGTTGGTTGGTTGATTGGTAGGTTGGTCGCTAGGTAGATTGGTAGGGTGGTTTGTTGGCTGGTTGTTTGGTTTGTTTATTGATTGTAAGGTTGTCAAGTTGCTGGCTTGTTGGTTTGTTGACTAGACTAGTGGGATGCTTGTTGGCTGCTGTGTTGGTTGGTAGGTTTGATAGGTTGGTTTGGCGGATTTGCTGACTGGCTGTTAGGTTAGATAGTTGACTGACTGACTGTCTTGACTGTTTGCCTGGCTGGTTTATATGTTGGTTGGTAGGTTTGATCAGTAGATTAATTGGTTGGCAGGTTGGTTTACTGGCTGGCAAGTTCGTGGTTTGGTTGGTTGATTAATTGGTTTGTTGGCTCGGTGGTTGGTTGGTAGGCTGGCAGGTTGTTTGCTTGTTTGGTTGGTTTGTTTTTTCTGGTTGGTCAGTCATTTGGTTGTTGTTGTTTTGGCTATAATTCGGTTGGTTTGTTGTTGGGCCGTTTGATCAGTCGGTTAGTCAGTTGGCTGGCCCATTAGTTGTTTGTTTAGTTGGTCACATAACCAGTCCTGAAACACTTACTAGAATGGAAGAATGGAAGATTCTGAACCCTTGCTAGCATCCTCTTTGTAATGCACATCAACGGCTCTTACAGGAGCCGGATGGACCAGTATCTTGTTACTCGTATCTTGGTGTTTTTAGCAGGTTGGACTGGACTCGATCCATATCTTGTTCGCCGCCTTGTCCAAACATCGTGTTACTCACCAGAAGAAGAAGCGGCTGCTCTGTTATGTTTAGCAGGTGTTGATGGAGGGACGGTATTACATTGAATCACTTGCTTATATTGCAGCACGTTCTATTGAGGGATGCTGCCGCTGGGAGCCTTCAACTCACAGAGTGAGTCTGAAGTCTTAAGAAACAGTTCAATTGTACGCATGCCGGTGGCAATCTTCCTGCGTCTCGGTGGCTGATGATTATATTACAATAACGAGCACGGCACATGGCGTGTTGGTCTGAGCGCGGTGTGGAGTGGCTACAAGATTTCATGCTCGTTAAAAGTGAGGTGACTTGAAAGGACGTCCACAACTCCCCTTCAAATAAAACACTATTTGGTTTTGCCTCAAAACCCAGAGCTAAAAGGGCTAAAAGAGCTCAAACCCACAGTCGTAACCCAAACTGACCTCGTCTATGATCTGATTCCAGTCTCGTTGCCATTCTGATGTAATAGCTTTCCTTGCTCGCCACACACAAAACAGATCGCTTTCAACATCATATTTTAATTTGATTTAAAGCTTGGCGATTTCCCATCAGTCCAGCTGCATGGCTCGGTTTAATGATAGCCATGAGTTCAAAAATATGCCTGGATCCTGATCTTTGAGATTGAACAGAGGCATACTGTCATGGAAACGTAGACTTTAAAAGATTGCGAGTGTAGTTAGTGTTGAAATTGACAACTTTGGAGGATTTCTTTTTTTGCTTATGGAAAATATGGTAACCCTGACGCTTAACACGAACCCTTTTCCACCACGTGGATGATTGGTAGGTAGGTACTTTTTCTTAGAAAAGTAGGTAGGGTAATTCTTTTAGGTAGGTAGGTTTTCCCCGTGATGCTCTTAATCCCTTATGTAATTGCTCTTTGATTTTTCCCAATTTTAGAAGTACCCTTGCAAAAATAAAACATCCAGTATAACACGCCAATAACCCCAAATACTTGCTCTATCTGTAGGTTAATCTCAGATTAAGGGAGTCTTCAGATCCCACAGTGGGAGTTAAGTGTTCCCGGTTAACGTTCCCGTACAAGGCCACGTTCCTCCGCGCCCAAGCCCACCCGTAAGCACCGTCCCCCCTGGCCCTGATCTTATTAGTAACAAACCCCCGCCAAAGACGTGGATTACTTCCATAAATACTGCCTCGTATCCACCCCTCCTTGAGCACCAACGGAGGAAAGTATGCGTGCGCCGAACCCGAACTGCCAATGATCACAGAGGCCGGAGTTCCGCTCCAGATTACTAGATTAAACGGGGAGACTGACAGGCGGAGGGTTAGTGGGGTCACTCACAAGATTTACAGGGGGGGGGGGTGCACATATAGAAGGGTGGGGTTAAAGATAAAGAGGCATATTGTCCATTCATTAGAATACCACCGGGACAAATACGTGCTTATGGTAGAGTGGTTTAAAAAATGCGAAAAAGTGGGTGGCTGCTCGGGAGCATTCAGTGACATTTTGTAAAGGGAGGGGGCCACACCTCGGCGGTTCCGGCGTTTCCAGATGTAAATGCCGTGATTGGATGTTGGAGCGCGTCCAAATCCTGGGTGGCCGGGAAAAGCGGCATTGAGACATCGGAGCCAAAAAGGACCTTTCTTAGCGAATGTCTGCTACCAGTTGAGTAAATGCCGAACAATAAATACACGCTCCAGGACTCGCGGTTTAGGCTGAGTCTCACAGGATATAAGCACGTGTCGGTGTAGTAGTAATGGTGTATTTGAGTCAGGAGGTTGGTGAGTATATAGGTAGGTGGGTAAGAACTTCATTAGGCAGGTAGTCGGTTCTTTCTTTTGTTTTAGGTAGGTAAGTATTGTATTTCATTATTTTATTTGGTAGGTACTGTAGCTAAGTAGGCAGGCACTTTATTAGCTAGATTGGACTAGATGCAGACGATACGGCAACGCCACTGGGACAAACTGCTCGACTATCGTTCGTAGTGATCCTGCCCTACCTTCGAGACTGCTGAGTGTGCAGAATGCGCTGAATCAGCACAGCATTTATATAAATAGCTAGCAGGCAGGGTGGGTGTCAGTGAGGAAAGTGGCACTCGGGCCAAAACAATGAGCGGGATAAATGATGTCATGAAATAATATGTGGCACTTTGTTCCCTGCCTTCTTCTCGGTGCTGCTTATCGCTCCAGGCTGGGCACCGATGTTGCTGTGCCGCCTCATTTCCGCCGCCCTTGACTGGGAACAATGACATCACACAACAGATAAAGACACTGCGCTTGGCAACGACATGGCAGCAATATCCCGGCTTCGCTGGGGTCTGTGGATAAAAAGTCAAGGTGGATAAATATCGGCGCTTCTGTTACAGCGGTTTTGCTGGATCTCTGTGTGAAAGAGGCTGATGATGTTTATATGCTCTCACTTGTTAGTTTTCGGGGGTTTACTACCTCCTTTAGTATCCTCTTGACAGGTAAAACGTGTGCTCTATAGGGTTTAAGTCTACTTTTGTTCCCCCCTGATGATCTCGTTGTTGTTTTTGACATTTGGGTCATGATCTTGTTCCCACCCATAGACAGCTCTCTGGTTTCTCATGTTGATTACTTCTCCATTATAAATGTAATCACAGGCAAAACCGAAATCTTGGAGCTATTTTAATGATTTTCAAAAATAATTAGGAAATAATTAAATATTCATTTGAAGTTATTTTAATCCAAAACATAATTTTAAAATGTGTATATTTTTAAAACACATTTAGAATTGCTTTCATTTTTATTGAGGAATTTTAAATGAAATGTCAAAATATGTTGTTGTTGTTTTAACTTAACATTTAATCAATGTATTAGCTGTTCAAACTGTTGGAGAAGAGAAAACCATTTAAATATGTTTACATTTTTGTTTTGTAACTTTTAATCAAGTCTTCATAGGCAATTTCCAAATCTTTTTTTCTTGATTTTTATCATTATATTTGAAGTCAAAAATATCGTCATTTTAAGTTAAAAAAAAAACAAAAACAAAAAAAAGAAGGCAATCATTTTGAAATGTAAGATTTAGTCAATTTATTTGCTGGTCAAACTGCTTGAGAGAAACCATTTGAATATGTTTTAGGCTAGACAGGCTAAACCCAAACCTTGCATATTTGAAATATTGAAAAAAATATGAATTTTTATATATTTAATTTAAAGATTAATTGATTATTTAAAATGGATTCTAATTTCAAATTATTATATTTGTGTTGTCATTTTATTCCTAAACATACATTTAAAAAAAAATTGGATTAGTTCAAAATGCAAGATTTAATAAAAAAATTACAAAAATTCAAACGAATTGAGAAGAGAAAACCTTTTCATATTTTTCAACTTTTGCAGACATCTCTCTAACTGTTAAGATGGTTAAACCTCAATGATAAATGAGGTCTTCACTGGCGAAACCCAAACCTATATGAACCTAGACAGTTGGTGCTATTTACAGTTTGTACTACGACTATTACTGCTACTAGCTCAGGCGGTAAAGGACGCGTGGCTACTATTCTCTAGTGTCTCTCGTGTATTCAAGCCTCCCTGCAGTCAGTCAGGCCTGCTTGTCAGAGCACATACTGTAGCTGTCAATCACCAGGTGGCTGTGTGGCTTCCTCATTTCCTCTTCTTTGTTTTTGCTCGTCGTCCTGACCTGCTCCCGCGCTGTGCTTTGCCGCTTTTATCCTCTAAATTCAGTCTCTAATGCCAGTTTATAAAGCATCTTGCCTAACTTACATCCTTTTTTGACATTCTTTTAAGGGCACATGAGTGGGAAATGGTGGCGGCTTGAAAAAAAAAAAAAAAGTAGACAAGAACAAACTAGTTGAAACGCAAATGATGAGACATTATGACTGGTTAAATAAACACGCCACAGAAATGGTTATACTGTAAATCATATTAATTATCTTGTCTTTTTAGATCATTTTAGGGACATTTCCCATCATGAACATTTTTTGCCAAACGTATGAAAGAGCTCCTTCTAGTCTGATAATAGTCTAGTTATAGCCTGGTACTAGTTTACTACTTAGGTCTCGTCTGGTAGTAGTCTGGCCGTAGCCTAGTACTCGTTTGAAACTAGTCTGTTTCTAATATGGTCGTAGTCTGGTTATAGTCTGGTGTTAGTTTGCAACTAGTCTGTTTATAATCTGGTAGTAGTCTGGTTCTAGTCTGGTACTAGTTCCAAACTAGTCTGGTGGTAATCTGATAATAGTCTGGTAGTAGTCTGGTTCTTGTCTTGAACTAGTTTCAAACTAGTCTGGTAGTAGTCTGGTTCTCAGACTACTACCAGACTAGTCTGGTTGTAATCCGGTACTAGCTTCAAACTAGAGTGGTTCTAATTTTGTAGTGGTATGGCTCTAGCCTGGTACTAGTTTCAAACTAGTCTGGTTCTAATCTAATCGGAATTTGATTCCAGTCTGGTAGTAGTCTGGTTCTAGTCTGGTAGTAGTCTGATTCTAACCTGGTACTAGTTTCAAACTCGTCTAGTTCAAATCTGGTACTAGTTTTGAACTAGTCTGGTACTATCTCGTTCTGGCCTAGTTTTAGGCTGGTGGTAGTTTGGCTCTAGTCTTTTACTAGTCTTGAACTAGCCGGGTTCTGTTCTATTAGATGATTACTACTCTTGATATAATCTGGTACTAGTCTGATTCTAGTTTGCTACAAGTCTAATTCAAATCTGATACCAGTCAAGTCTGGCCTAGTTCTTTCCTGGTAGTGTCTGGTGCAAGTCTGGTTTTAGCCTGTCTGCCGCTCATCTGCTACTAGCCTAGTAGTAGTCTGGGCTAGCCTGGTGCTAGTCTTGAACTTTTCTGTTTCTTGTCTAGTAGTAGACTGTGGTCTGGTTTGCCTGGCTGTCATCTGGCACTAATATGGTTGTAGTCTGGTAACAGTCTGGTTATAGTCTGTTACTATTCTGGCTTTCATCTGGTACTGCTCTATTTCTAGTCTGGTATTAGCCTGTTACTAGTCTCAAACTAGTCTGCTTCTAGTCTGGTACTCTCCCAGTCATAGTCTGTTACAAGGTCAGAGTCCGGTAGTATTGCCGCACTAGTCTCAAATTAATCTGGTTCTAGTCTGGTGAATCTGTTACTAGTCTGGCTCTCATCTGTTAGTCTGCTAGTCTGGTACTAACTCAGTTGTAGTCTGTTACAAGTTTGGTCCTAGCCTGATAGTAATCTGCTACTAGTCTCAAACTGGTCTGATTGTAGTCTGTTACTCGTCAGGCTCTAATCTGGGTCCAATCCAGTTGTAGTCTGGTTCCTGTCTAGTTGTCTTTCATCTGGTACTGGTCTGTGTCTATTCTGGTGCTAGTCTGGTACTATTTATGAATTTGTGGGGTTCTAGCCTGGTACTAGGCCAGCCCTTGTATGCACAGTATGTGTCAAAGTCTGGGTCTAGCCTGGTTCTTGTTCTAGTCGCTTATATAAGGCGCTTCAGAGGAATTTATGAGTGTGTGATTTATATATATTTTTTTTTTAAAGTCTGCATGTCAAGTCAAGTTTCGCGTTACAAAGCCTCCTTTGTTGCATCAAGCGGGCGGTTTTTGACGGGTTTCCAGAGCACAGCACCGCTTTCACCGAGACCTCGCTCCCGGAATTCCGTCCGCACTTCCTCGTCCAGCAGTTGACCTTGGCCGGCTTCTCCGTTGGGCATCTCGTCGCTTCTGTGGGAACCCTGAAGAATCCCGCAGTTGTGTCCTCTGCTGCCCCGAGGCGCAAACTAGACTAAACAGACAGCTGCAGTCCAGCTCTTCAAACGCATGATTGCCAAGGGAACATCCTTGAATTCTTGCAATTCCCATCCCAAAAAATACTCAAGTGGTTCTATGAAAAAGTGTAGATGTCAAGTTGCAATTGTAATAACATTTGGATGTTGTTCTTTTCTTTGACATGAATATCCAAAAGCTAAATCCTTTCTACCTCACCCTTAACCGGAAAGGTATTTCATTCCGAGTTGTCAATTTCACATTGATGAAAGCGATGCACTTATGTAAAAAATGGCCCCATGAGAGTAGTCTTTACATGACACATCAAATGTTAGTACAAACAAATATATTATTAATATAGTATTCATTTTTGTAAAACGTTTTACCCACATCTCATCCCTAATAATCAATAGTGACATATCATTTTATAATGATATAGCTTATTCTTTTTGATGTAAAGGTTGAATATTGCTGGAAAGCAAATGTCTCACATATACGATATTTATGTATTTATATATATCGTATGCTTTTTATTTGATATGTATTGTAATTTATGTATTTTATTTGTAGTTTATTTACTTTTTTTCATTTCATTGTATTAGCGCTAATTACTTTTTCATTTTATTTGTACTTATTTATTTGTAATTTTAATTTTAAAAAATAACTTGTATTTTATTTATATTTAATTATCACTGTAATTTATTATATATTGTATATTTCTTATTTCTTCATTTGTATTTGTTTTATTTTAAGTGTATTCATTTTTAATTCGTAATTTCATTTGGATTCATGTAGTTTTCGATATGTATTTTATTTTAATTGACTTCATTTGTATTGCATTTGTATGCATATATTGTTGCATTTATTTATTATTTACTGTATGTATGTATGATATTGTTTTGTATTATTCTTTTATTTCTATTGTATTTATTGATATATGTTTAATTTGTTTTATTTATTTTTTGTTTTTATATTATATACATATACTGTGTGTATATATATATATATATATATATATATATATATATATATATATATATATATTCTTAGAAACTTGTGTGCTAATCCAGAAATCATGCGAGTGATTGAGTTTTATTTTCAGAAGGGTCGGAACATTTCCTTTAATTTCTGGATCGATGCGCATTCTCAGACTTTAGCTTTAGACTCGTTAACCAGTATGAAAACCAAAGAGCTGTCTTTAGGGTGACAATCCAGCAATTGTGAAGCTGAGCGAAGAGTCCGTGGCTCCGTCGTGTCAAAGCTCCCGAATGCGTGCGACTACACTAAAGCATTGCGGCGCATTTCACGCTTACGGGAGCGCCGCCATAACGCTGGCTAATTTTAGCTTGCGTGGCCGCGCGTGAACAGCTGCATGCATTTGACACCTCGGGGCAGATGTGATCAAAATCTCAACGGATATGTGTTGGAGTACAAACTCACTTTGAAGAAAGAATGAGTTACTAGTATAGCACTTGCCTATTGAATTCAAGCTTAAATGTCCTTGTCTGTTTTGAATGTTAGAGGGTTAGGTTTAAGACAACACAAAACATACAGAATAGGTAAATCATCAACAAGCCTCACTTGCTAGATGTCAGGAGCGTACCATTTTGTATTCTGGGGTGGGGGAGCACTTCCTTCGTCAATCAGATGGCAAAAAGTGGAAAAGAAAATTGTCAGTACCAGACTACTATCAGGCTTGAACAAGGCTAATGCCAAACTACAAGCAGGCAAGGACTAGGATAAATACTAGACTAGATGCAGACTAGTACTGTACTATAACCAGGCTCAAACCAGACTAGAGCTAGGCTGGAACCACATGCAGGCTGGATAGTTCGAGAGTACTACCAGGCTCGAGCCAGGCAAGTACCAGACTAGTTTGAGACTCGTACCAGACTAGTACCAGGTTTGAACCAGGCTACTGCTAGACTAAAACCAGATTAGACAGACAAACAAAGACCACACTAAAAACAGACTACAATAAGCCAAGACCTAGATTAGACCAGAACCAGGCTACTACCAGACTAGTTTGAGACTAGTAAAAGACTAGAACCAGGTTAGTGCCAGGCCAGGACTTGGCTGGTACGAGGCTACAGCTAGACTAGTACTAAACTAGTACCAGACTATTAGGCTTGAACAAGGGTAGACCAGACTAGGATCAGACTCGCACTGGACTAAAACTGGTTAGAGCCAGGCTAGACCAAAGCTAGTACCAGACTGGAAACAGGCTGATACTAGACTAGGTCAAAATTAAGCCAGGCTCAACTGAGGCTAGTACGAGACTAGACCAAGGCTACTAACAAATTATAATGAGACTCAAACCAGACTAGGACCAAGATTGTGGCAGGCTAGACTTGATTGGAACCAGATTAGAACTAGTCTCAAACCTACTAATTCAAGACTAGTACCAAACTAAAGCCATACATGTACCAGACTCGTTTTAGACTAGTACCAGACTACGACCAGATTAAAGTCAAGATACAACCAGATCAGTACTAGAATAGACCCAGACAAGTACCAGGCAAAAATCCTGTCTAGTACCCGACTACAACAAAGCTAGTACCAGACCAGGACAAAGCTAGTAAGTACAGGAGACGCTCATTCTCCTCTGTTGTTGTTGCTGTAACCTTATGCGTCGCAGTCTTCTTTTTGCTGTAGTGGGCCCACAGTCTCCTGTCTTATCAAAATGTATCTCCTCTCTGTGGAGAAGTAAATACACAGAGATACTTGCTGTCCTCCATTGTTGTTTGTTGCTGTGCCATTAGACTCAACAGTCCTCTTTGTTGAAGCGGGCCCGCAGTCTCCTCTTGGATAAAAATAGGTTTCCTCACCATGGCGATGTAAATATAGGAGACCTTCGTTCTTCTCTGGTTATTAACGCGTGCTGTTTCATACCAACGATGACTTACCCTGTTGCTGTACCTTTAGACTACACAGTCTCCCTTTTGCCGCGACAGGCCCGCAGTCTCCTGTCTCCTTACTATGAAGATGTATAAAAGACCTTCGTTCTCCTCCTCTGTTGTTGTCTGTTAGTCTCTTGTTACGACTTATGCGTAGAGTCCACAGTTTCCACTTCACTGTTGCTGAGCCATGAGACTCCACAGTCTCCCAAAGAGCATTAAAAAGGGGCTTTTGCAAATAAGAAACTAAACAATGCACCTGTCCCTTGAGTGGATGATGTCCTCTGGCACATGGCGATTCGTGATCCGGCGGTAACCCGATCGTACTCGCTATTTAAAGAATGTAAGGCTTTCCCCGAGTTGTTTTCACTGAGGGATGGATACGCTTCACGACTTGGGAACCCTCCAACCGCCCCGACCCCGTGGGTGGGGGTATCCATAACTACAGCCCACATTAGCTGTTAGCTGGCGTGTGTGTGTGTAGTCTCATGCGGATGTGCGGCAGCCTGCTTTTCATCAAATCCGTTTTGTGTGAAAGCGAGACCCCTCAAATGTAGCAGATGGTTTTGTACTAAAGAGCTTGTTTGACAAATCTGTGTGGGAAAGAGGCAGTGGAAAAGGGCAGAACCTGGTGGAAGGTGATCAGAGGAAGCTTTAGGGGGTCACAAAATACAGTGCCTTAATTTTGTTTGTTTGATTATAGATTTGTTAGGTTAGCAAGCAACGTCCTGGTGAGGGTTAGCCAGACAGTACGCCAATGTCTGGACTTGACTGCAAAGAGCCCACAGTCTCATCTTGAATCAAACATACTTTCAGTGGAGAAATAAATGCCGGAAAGCCTTGTTCTCCTCCATTGTGTCGTTACAATCCTTCTTTCTTTTCCATTGTCGTTATGACAAATGCTTGACTCCACAGTCTGTCATTCTCTGCAGCAGGCCCACAGTCTCCTCTCCGATAAAAATGACTTGTTACTGAGGAGAAGTAAATACAGGAGAGACTTCTCTGTTTTGTGTATTAGTGCATCGCATTGGCAGATGCGTTCAAAAAATAGAAAAGAAACCATGCCAATATTAGCTTCCTTATCTTGGGGAAGTCAATAAAGAAGACCCTTGTTCTCATCAATTGATGATTGCTGTTGTTGTTTCTACCTTTGACTCCAAGTCTCCGCTATGCTGTAGCAGGCCCGCAGTCGGAAAATGCGTCTCCTTACCATGGAAATGTAAAGGCGACCCTAATTTTCTTCCATTTTTGTGTGTCTTGTTTTCACCAATATGTTAACTCCACATTGTTGTTTGTTGACACGTCTCGTTTTCAAATGATGTGTTTCCCCGCCCCCAATTTCCCGCAGTACTAATTACTGACATTTTTTCCCTGGAAGGATTTATTCACGCCATACCAGTTGAGTGTGTTTGTCGACGACGCTTAGGAAATCTGATCAAGGTGTGTCACATTCGACAAAGTCAGTCATGCGTCCAACATGCGTTCAAAAGTGATTTGATGGTGCAAATACGTGATTGCCGGATATCAGACAGGATTTGGAACAGCTGTGGAGTATAAATCAAGTGTGAACGAGGAAACTTTGCAATCAGACAATATAATATTGACGAATTATGCAGGATTTATGAAGCGACGCTCAATTAGCTTCAGGCTAGCACGGCGCATCTTTGCCTCATCTCCATCCAGGAAGATATCGATCACCACTAAATGCCTCACAAACCAAGCACTCCTTCATATGTATGCTAATGAGTTTAGCTAGGGGAAAGCCGATTATGCATGTTTACTCTTTGAGATATGTAACCAGACCTGCACATGCTGAGTCATGCTTTACATAGCCAGATTAATGCAGACTCGGGTTAAAGCTATGCGGCTGTCCGCATAGTCACTTGAATCCCTCAAATACGGGCAAAGTTCAAAACTAACCCCGATAAATGCATGTATATGTATGTAAAACTATGCTGTTGTATTTTTTTATACAACAACAAACAACCAAATGCGTTGCTGTCGTTAGCTCATTAGCCAAAATGCTAACATGGTACGACTGCCGTGCCAATAGCAAGCTTAGCATGTTACAGTCACAAAGCACACTTATATTTAAAGGCCTTGAACCTGCCAATGGTTCCTGGAGTAATCTACTAAAGTACCAGAAGGCAAATAATAATAAGTGGGCTCATTATGATAAAGGTAATCATGTCATCCACATCAGCTGCAAATGAATCGCAGCAGTCAAATAGAAGATCGTTCAGTCGATTTATAAATAAAGCTTCCAGATTCAAATCCCACTGAAGCCTTTAGTGCACAAGTGAGGTTAATCATAGACGATATCTTTGGGCCTCTATTTAAGCAGGGAGCGCTTAAGCACTCGTGAAACGTTGCCGGCTCACCAAACTCGAAAGAGTGTGCATTAAAGCGCTTCATAATGCTGGAGGGTTTCTTTATGACGAGTGGTCTAGTACATGTGTTGCCTTCTTGCCATAGGCTACAATGACTATTTTCCACAGATTTCTGAAATTGAAGCAATCCGCATTGAAGCGTTTCAGGCTGTTGGATGCTCTCTTGGTGGTAGTGGACTAATTGATTTGTTAAGCATTGCACATTCAGTTTGACAGGCTTAAGGTAACCGTCTGTGTTCTTTTTTTCCGGGTTTATTGGAATTATAACAGTCCGCATTAAAGCACTCTATGTTGCTGGATGCTCTCTGTGTGGTGGTGGTCTAATGCACTTTTGAAGCACAGTCTATTTAGCTTGCCGGGCCAAAAGTAACCTTTTCTTGGTCGCCATATGCACCAATTACTATTTTTTTCCTCATTAAAGAGTCCGCATTAAACCGTTTCATGATGTTAGATGCTCTCTTTATGACAGATGGTCTGATACGTTTATCAAGCACTGTACTATAGTTTGCCAGGCCCGCGGAACACTTTGGGGTGCTTCTTTTTCAGTGCTTACTGAAATCGAAGCAGTCTGCATTCAATCACTCTATGAAGCTGGATGCTCTGCTGGTGGTGGTGGTCTCATGCACTTTTTAAGCATTGTCCAGTAAGTTGCTGGGCCTAAAAGTAACTTTTGCATGTCCCCAGATGCTTTAATGATGATCTTTCCGAGTAAATTGAAAGAGTCTGCATTAAAGCACTTCACGATGATGGATGGTTTCTTTATGACAGGTGATCTGATACATTTATCAAAAACTGTACTGTAGTTTGCCAGGCCCAAAGCTACCCTTTGGTGTGCTTCTTTTTCAGAGTTTACTGCAATTAAAAAAGTCCGTATTAAAGCACTTTATGATGCTGGATGCTTTTTTTGTTGGTGACAGTCTATATTACATTTGTTAAGTACTATAATGTGAGTCTTTGGTGCGCTTCTTTTTAAGACCTTACTGAAATCGAAACAGTCCACATCAAAGCACTTCATGATGTCGGATGCTTTCTTGGTGCTGCTGGTCTAATGAACTTATTAGGCACTGTAAAATCAGTTTAGCAGGCCCAAGGTAACCTATGGTATGCTTCTTTTTCTGAGCGTCCTAAATCAAAAGAGCCCGCATTAAAGCGTTTTACGATGTTGGCTGCTCTCTTTATGACTGATGGTCTATTACATCTGTTAAGTATTGTACGACTAACGTGCAATAAATGTTGGCAGAAGCCACAGCGAGCACGAGTGGCAACACGTCGAGTGTCCTCCTCCTGACAAAGTCCATCAGCAGCAAGACGGAACGCATCCAACCATGTTGGGGAGAAAAAAAAAAAAGTAATTTGAATAGAAGCTGAAATAATAAGCTGTCAACACGTGTGTATGTGTGTGTGTTTTGGCTGCGAGTGGCAAAAAGTGAAAGACGGGACTTTGACAAACCTCGTCAACGCCGACTCGTTAGCTGGCGTGGCTCGCGCCAAACGTCCTCGTTAGAAGCAGCTGGAAAAGGGAAAGTGGAGGAGGAAGATGAGGATAATAAGAGCACAGAGACTTTGAACAGCATCTTTACGCAGTGAAAGAATGGGAAATGTCATGTACTGGATGGACAAAAATATTGGGACACATGGACGTTCCACCAACTGAAAGTGAACTCTGCGATAAAAAGCCACTTTCCAACCGTCTGTAAACGTCTTGACGTTTTACCCGTTTTTCCACTGTTCTGTGTAAACTGGCAAGACGGAATGGACGGACGGACAAACTTGAACCAAGCCTCAAGTCTGAACTATCAAGTTTCAATCACATCTCAAGTGACGGTGGCAAAAAAAAATAAAAAAATCAAGCAAGTCAAGTCATGACTTGGGTTAAGCAAGTCCTAAATTGAGTCGTACAATCTTGCTAACTCCCAGCACATTTACTTGCGTTAGTTAGCTGTACTAATCACACTGTTTTTTTAATGGTCCCAAACCAGTTGCCATATTGTCCATTAGTTTAAGGTCTTCTCAACTAGATGCATACCCGACATCAAGCTTCGTCCGTATTTCACCAGCTATCGATGAGCTAAACTGTGAAGTTAGCGTGGTTCACTTGTCTTTTAGGGTTTGATATTTACGATCAAAGTTAGATGTCGTCGTATTTGTAGCTTTTATCTTGGGGGTAAAAACCTGGCATGTTGCAATTGTCTTTTTCCCGATTTGATCAAAAGCATAATCCTTCTTCAGCGCTCCCTCCATGATACTTACAGTGGTGGTCTTACCATGAGGCAAACACAGGCAATTGCCCGAGTCCCCCAAAAGTCTCATAAAAACTGATTCATCAAGTTTTCTGCAATTTGAAGCGATTGTTATTGTTTGTCTTAATTCACGCGCTTAGAAACACATTAAAACAACATTATCTCTCATGAGCATTTCTAGTGCTCCCGCTCCCTTCTCGTGCAACGGACTATTCCATCTTCTTACTGCATATGTGCAGACTTAATCCAGGGAGTGACACGAGTGACGCCTTTCCATCACAAAGATTAAAGCGGTTAAAATGGTAAACTATAATAAATGTTGATTAAAGAAAATGTCCTCAGATGCAAACGTTTTAGTCGATGATCAAATTTAATGCTCACTTGACGCTTGCTCCTCGCGCCCTGTTGTGTTGAGAGCGGTTATCGCTATCCAATCGATATTTTATACATCGCCAGATGTCGAATTGTAATGATTACGGGATGCCGTGTCGCTTTGTTGTGGCAACATCCTGCCTTAATGCGTCCTGCACCTCCGGTTGCCCGCCCCTGTTTTAAGGCATTGCGGGAGTTGCTACATTTTGCAGTGTTTGCGCAAAGTGGCCTGCAAGCATCCTCTCAGCACAACTTCTTTTTTTTCTTCTTTGTTCAGTCTCCTAATGGCTGCTTCTGGTTGCGGACGTTTCCAGTCGGGCCAAGCCACAAATGCGACGGCTAGAAATTTCTCCCGCTTTCTGACTGCTCACAGATGTGAGTTCAAAGAGTCGCGATTGGCAGCTGTGGACAAGCAGGCTTCATCTGCGTCCAGCTAAAGGAACAATGTCGTCAAGTAGACATCTCTCTTGATTTCACTCCCCCCTTCAAAGTTATTTTGCATTCATTTATATTTTTTATGTTGTTGCTTGTTGCCATTTATTTGTCTTTTATTGTTTGTTAATTTTTGAGTTAGCTTTTATTTTTTGATTTGAAAATATTTGAAATTCATTTTTCATTTAAATTTCTTCTATTTTGTGTTATCTTTTATTATTTAATTGAAATGTTTTATTTTTTTGTGGCTTTAATATTTTGTTCGTTTTATTTTACTGTATTATTTCACAAGATTTAATGCCTATTCATTTTTATTGTTTTATTCTTGTAATATAGTTTCATTGATTGTTTGCTTATTCTGTTTTGTGTTCCAGCTTGCTTATTTTTTAAATGCTTGATTGTTTTATTTCTTGACCCAATTTCTTTTCAATGCGTAAAGATTTTATTTCTTTTCTTTCTGGGATGTTTGAAAACTGTGTATCATTTCCATTGCACTCTGCAATTGTGTCGTACTTTGTGTTGGTCGATCACATAACATCTCAATTAAAAAACGTTTAAGTTTATGGTTGTAAGGTGGAGGAATGCGAAGTTCAAGGAGTATGAATACTTTTTCAATTAAAGTATGAACGTGCACCGAATGAAAAGGCCTACGAGTGTAGCTATTCAAATAAGTGTCTTTTAAAAGCGAAAACTTCAGACGAGAAAGTGAGAATGTGATTCCATGTCTTCATCCAGTCACACGCGGAATTCCATCTGACACTCAATCTTCCTGATGCCGTATCCCACACAACAAGTGTTGGCACTAATGAGAGCCTCCCACAAATCTCTTCGGGGGAGGTGCGGTCCTCTTGCAACCTGAGCAGCAGAAGGAGGGACAAGGTCTGCAGTGGCGAATTTCACGTCCCCGGGGACTGGTCGAAGCCCAGTGGGGGGAGGGGAAGGCGCATATTCGTGTGTGTGTGTGTGTGTGTGTTCGCTATCGTCACCATTAACATTGTGCAGCTGTGGCGCTTATGCAAGGATTTATTGCGCGTGGGTTCATGAGAGCCTTAAATAAAATTAATATGTTCCAACAAGTCCAACGATGTAACCTCACACGATAGAAAAGCTGTAAAAAGACCTTTATAGTGTATACTGTATTTTCAAATTACGTGGTGTCAAATAGGCATTTATACATAAACGGCCGATTCAAACCAAAGCGGCAGACTTGCTGTGTCTTTTTGGGTATGGGTTTTTGAGACTTTGTTTGTTTGTCTACTACGAATGATAGACATGCATATCAAATTCCATGTTGCTCAGGAAAGCTGGCTTTTGGGGCTGAATTTTCAAATTAGCGCAAATGACTAAAATGCGCCTAAAATGCCCACTTCCAACCAAAATGACTACCTTGCTGTGTATTTTACATAATGTATTTTTGAGAGGTTTATTTTTTTTCTAGTTTTTATATCTACGACAAATGATAGACATGCCTACCAAATTCCATGTTGCTCAGTGAAACTGGCTTTGGGTACTGAATTTTCGAATGAGCGCAAATGGCCAAAATACCTCAAAAATGGCCGCCTCCGGTATGTTTTCCAGGACAGATTTTTGAGCCTTTTTTTGTGGGTCTACTTATGATTGACATGCTGACCAAATGTCATGTTCCTCGGTGAAACTGGCTTTGGGGGCTGAAATTTCAAATACAAACAAATGACCAAAATGCCTCGAAAATGGCCGCTTCAAACCAAAATGGCTGCCTTGCTGTGTCTTTTCCAGTATGGACCTCTGGAGACTTTTTGTAGGTCTACTCATGATAGGCATACCTACCAAATTTCATGTTGCTAAGTGAAACCCATATGTCTTGTAGCATTGATTCCAGTTTGGGTTTATTTGGCCTTGGAATTTGCCCAAAACTGCCGTGAAAAAAGTATTGGCCCCCTTCTCAATTTCTTATGTTTGCATAGTTTCCTCACTTTAATGTTTAAGATAATCAAACAAATGTAAATATCAGACAAATATAACCCAAGTGAACTTAAAAAGCTGTTTTTAAATGCTGATTTCATTTATTAAGGAAGAAACTATTCCAAATTACCTGGTCCTGGGTGAAAAGGTAATAGCCTCCTAAACCTAATAACTGGTTGAGCCATCCTCATCAGCAACAAGTGAAATCAAGCGTTTTCTATAACTCTGTAATGAGTCTTTCACATCTCTTTGCAAATATTTTGGCCCACTCTCCCTTGAAGAATTGTTTGAATTCAGCAAAAATGGAGGGTTTTCGCGCATGAACGGCCTTTTTAAGGTCTTGCCACTGCATTTCAATTGGATTCAAGTCTGGGCGCCCACTAGGCCCCTCCAAAACTTTCATTTTGTTTTTTAAGCCATTCCCCAAGTGCGCTTCAGCTTGAGGTCACAAACTGATGGATGAACATTGACCTTAAAGAGCAGAATTCATGATTCCAAGTTGTCCAGGTCCCGAAGGAACTAAGCAGCCCAGGACCGTCACACCACCATCACCATGTTTGACTGTTGGTATGAAGTTCGTTTTCTGAACTGCTGTGCTGCATTTACACCAGATGTAACGAGACACAAACCTTCCAAAAAGCTCCATATCATATTCTTCCAAACGTTTTTGCAAAAGTATGTAGTAGTATGTATATTTCCGCAATCGTGCCAGCTGGCTAAAATTAGAATTGGTTGTTAAGTTGTTTACATTTTACTCAATTACATTTTTTTATTTTTTATTTTTAATTCCCCACTCCCGGGTTAAATTCCAACAGTTTCCCTGCGACGTGTGTGGCAGATGAACTCCGCCGCACAACTGGGCAGCTCAAGTCCAATTATTCATTTTTCATGCTACCAAAGATTCTCACCGTGTTTGCAGCCATGTATGGGCAAGTGTCTTAAAGCTTCGAAGCAATAAATTGTAGCTAAGCAAGGCCAGGGAATTGACGGCACCTGCAGGACTCCTAACTGGCAACAGATGTCGGCATCAAACCTCGAAATAATCATGAGAAAAACTGGGTTACATGACACCTAAAAATTCACTCAGTGGGAAGCAGGTATCTTAGACTCATTTGAGTTCAGGGGCCACATTCACCCCAATTTGATCTCAAGTGGGACAAACCAGTATATTCATCATGGAATTCAAACATTTCCTCGAGGAACTCCTCGCACACATGTATGTGCGCTCCAGTGGAAAGGTTAATGTTCAACATTGTGAATGGAAGGTGCGAACAAAGCACACTGGCCGCACTGTACGCCGGCTTATTCATCCGCACTCACTTCCTGCCCTAATAGCCGCCTCCACTTTCCTCACCGCGAGGGGTGGAGGGTGTGTAAGCAGGTCAATGAAAAGTCATGTTTGAGGTAATCCCCCCCCCACCCCCCACCACCCCCGGGGGAACGGCTGTGCCTCTGATCTTGAGAAGACCCCAGAGGTGAGGTCATTTGCAAGTCACATGATGCACGCCCATGATGAAGGGCTTCGGTGAAAAGACCCTTTGTTGATGGAAATGTGAAGCGAAGTCGATTTTTATTTCAAGGGATGCATTTACTTCACATGATATAGGGTGCATTTGGAGATAAGTAGGGTTCTTACTTAAAAAAGACAGGATGCATTTTTCGCCAGGTTAAAATATTGTTATGTTTACTATGTATTTTTTAGCGCCATCTTGTGGCAACTTGGTGCCAATGAACTATGATGAGGTGAGTTCAAGAGCTTCATTTAGATCAGTCTAGCCCTTTGCTGCCATCTTGTGGCATCTATAGGCAATTATAAACAATGGCGGATTTTCGCTATTTGTGGCAGAGTTCGAACTATTAGTCTCTTATCAGAAAGCAAACGCCGTTTGCTAATGCTAATCTGCACAAAGCAGCTCTGCTTACCTTTTGACTTTGACATAATAGCAGGTGTGTTGCACGCATGGGGAGTGTGGTGTGATGTTTCAGTTCGTGCAGTCGCTTGAAAGTTGCTCTGGACCTTCACCAAGCCTAACTAACTGATGATGTGGTGGCTGGAGAAAATCGCTTTGGTTTGGCTTCGGTTATATAAATATATATAGTCACAGTGAGGAAGAAGGGCTGAAGAGCTTTCCCACAGACAGATTTTCAGAAATAAGGACATAGACTTGATTGTTTAATTTCACACTTGAGCGATCCTCGAGACCCAACTATTTGTAAACAAGCAATTCAAAATGTAATTTTCCATGACCCCTTGAAAGAAAATGTTTTGATTGTTTTGCCCTTTAACATGACCCTAATATAGACCCGTTTCAGTCAACATTAAGCAGCTTTGATGCCTTTGTTTTGTTGGGGGTTTCCACCACCGTCCATCCGGTGAATCCCATTTTCTCCCGACGCGATAACATCACTTCTGGCGGTGGGAAAAAGCGGACGGTAATTAAAAACACGGCTGCTCGAGGCCGAGCGGTGCAAGTGCCAGAGAAACCCGTCAGCGCAAACCTCCGAGCCAGCCACAGTTAATTAACGTAGCCCCTTTCGCCGCCACTTGCCACGAGAATGGAGATAAAACAGCAGAGTACGGCGTGCCGGGACAAGCGCGTGTTCAATAGTTGCGATAGCGCTTTAATTGGATCCAGTGCAAGAAATGAAGGATTATGCAGCGCTTCCATGCATGCGTGTTCACCCTGCAGGAGGTATCGCTGTGCCAAAAGTTGGCTTGGCGTCTTTATGAAAGAGCCTTTTCATGCAAAAGTCCTTTTGTTTTTGTTGGCGCAGTGTGATTTGATGGCGTCCCACCTGGCTCGCTACCAAGCCCACATGAAACCATCAAAGACAGTCCAAAGTATTTTTTTCTTTTTTTTCTATTCAGGTTTTTATACTTTTTTTTTTTTTTTTTTACTATTTGAAGTACTGTAATGGGTGAGGTTGAATGATGGCTGCGCTTTAAGAAATGCTACAGCTTGTCTAGTTGTTCCTGTGTATGTCAAGGTTTCCAAATTTAAAATAAAAAAATAATAGCTGTCACTAACCTGAAAAGTATACATTCATTCATTTTCCACGCCGCTTATCCTCGCGTCGGTCACGGACGTGCTGGCGCCTATCCCGGGTGACTCTGGGCGAGAGGTGGTGTACACCCTGAACTCGTCGCCAGCTAATCACAGGGCGCATTTAAACAAACAACCATTTGCATAATTTAGAGTTGTCTATCAACCTACCGTACATGTTTTTGGAATGTGGGAGGAAACCGCAGTACCGGTAGAAAAGCCATGCAGGAATGGGGAGAACAGGGAGAACTCCACAAAGGTGAAGCCAGATTTGAACCTGGGTTTTCAGAATTGCGAGGCAGATGTGCTAACCCATCGTCCACCGTGCCGCCTGAAAAATATACAATTTAATTCTATCAGAATTTTAGTTAGGATTGAAAAATCACGGGAATTTCGTAATTCTTGTGGGAATTCCACAAAATCACATGAAATTTTAACAAATCTCATGAGACTGCTGTGAAATCGTGTGAGAATTTTGCAAATTCTTGTGGGACAAATCTTACAAGAATTCTGTTAATCAAACAAGACCCCATCAAATCTTGCCAGACTTCTGCTATGTCACGCAACAATTTCTCCATTGTTGCAAAAATTCCTTTTAATCACTCAAGAATTGATCGATTCTCACGTTTTCCACTTAATCATGCAAGACTTTTTCAACACTCAATATGCAGTCATGAGAGACTTCATCAAATCTTGTCAGAATTCCATCAAAACACAGGAATTCCGCAAATCTTGTAAGAATTTTACAAAACCACACAAGACTTTCTCAAATCTTGTGAGAATTCCGCTAAATCACGAGACTTCATCAAACCTACTAAGACTTTCGGAAGACTTTCTCGAATCTTGCGGGCATTCTGCTCCAATCATGCAGGACTCCCATTCATTGACGCAAAACGTCCTGAAATCATGCGAGACTTCTCCTGCATCATGCAAAACATCTTTGAAATTATGCGAGACCTCCTTAAAATCACTTTAGACTTCTGCAAAATTTTACAAGAATGCTGCTAAATCATGTCAGATTTTTAAAAAATAATAACGTTCCTTCTTTCTTTATTTCGTGGAATTAACTGAAATGATAGTTAAATATAAATGGCTCCCTTTTAAATGTCAAACTTTAGGAGATCAGTGCAGCAGCTATCACGATTGACACTTGAGAGCAGCTCGCCCATCAAGGAGTATACAGTACATGGCTAGAAATGGCAAAAATTGAAAACACGTTAATGCTAGCATACCCTTAGTCCACCGTCGCTGTTTGGCTGCAGCAGTCCGTTTTCACGTTGCCCGGATTGTCCTCTCATAAAAAAATTCATTGGCGTGTCAGCGTTCAGTGCACTGAGGTTTGCAACAGTTTCTTGCCATTTCGATGCGGAAAGCACCCCTTTAGTTGTCGTTTTCTTTTCTCTTTTAGGAGTGCAGGAGTCCCATCAGGAGAAGGTGATCACGGTGGCCGGAGAGGGGACGATCCATAGCCCGGATTTTCCTCGCACGTATCCCAGGAACATCGTGTTGGTGTGGAGACTGGTGGCGGCGAGCAACATGAGGATTCAGCTCACTTTTGATGACAGGTTCGGCCTGGAAGACCCGGAGGACGGAATATGCAAGTAAGGACACGCCCCCCAGGACGTGATCACATGTGATATTTTACGTTAAATCATAAAATAGTAGACTTTGTCAAATTGTTCGACTTCTTCTTATCCAGTGAGAATTCTATAAAATTATGTGACATTTTTTTTAAATCTTGTGAGACTTCTGTGAATTCTCTTTGGACCTCTGTGAAATCAAGTAGGACTTCCTCAAATCTGCCGAGGCTCATACCACATCAATCGAGTCTTTCAAGAGTTTCACTAAATCGCGCAAGACTTCCTCAAATGTTGAGAGAATTCTGCTAGATCACACGAGAGCTCATCAAATCTGGTGGGACTTCCACTAAATCACAAGACACCTCTGCAAAAGTTGTCTTCAAATCTCACGCGAGGACTGCGTAATCACGCAGGACTTCCTCAAATTTCACAAGACTTCTTCAGAATCGTTTTGACTTTTCATAAAATCTTCAAATTCCGCCAAATCACACAAGACTTTCTCCTATCTTGTAAGACTTACACTAAATCACTTAACACCAGCTAAATTAAGCAAGACTTCCTCAAACCTCAGAGACTTCCCCTAAATCATGTGAGACTTCTTCAAACATCCTGGAGCAGCAATTCTGCTATAGCATGAGACCTCATGAAATCTTGAAAAACGTAAATCTCATCAGCATTCTGATGCTGTTCACTTGAGACTTTCTCAAATCTTGCAATAGTTCTCTGGTAAATCACATAGGACTTTCTCAAATCATGTAAGACTTCCACCAAATACGTGAGACCTCATCAAATCTTTTGCGACTTTCTCAAATCTTGTAAGGCTTTCGCTAAACCATACGAGACTCCCTGCTATCGTGAAAGAATTCCGCTCAATCACACGAGACTTCATCAAACCT
This sequence comes from Phycodurus eques, assembly GCF_024500275.1. Lineage (NCBI taxonomy): Eukaryota > Metazoa > Chordata > Actinopteri > Syngnathiformes > Syngnathidae > Phycodurus > Phycodurus eques. The sequence goes on from NC_084533.1 coordinate 25,773,832, forward strand.
TGAAAGAATTCCACTTAAGTCTTTTCTCGGATGAAATGCACGTCCTTACAGAGTAAAGAAGAACAGGAGATTGTCGTTTTCCTTCATTGTGTGGTCCCACTTATGCATTTCATGCAGCATGGTTTTTACGGTTTCCTACCTTCGGCCAAACTTTGATGCGAATATGGTATGGGGCATAAATCCCCGCCTGTACATTTGGTCAGTGTTTCATCATGTGGGGCCTTCCCCTGCTGGAATGTCGTATGGCTCAGTCTATCTTACAAGATTTAGTGCGCGATTATGTCCATTTGTGAAATTGCCTGTTTCCTGCTGCTTTGGCCGTTCGGTAAATATTGAAAATGACGCGGCGGCGAATTTGACTCAGACGGGAACGACGCAAGCAGCGGCTAACAATAACGCCGGACACACGCACACGTACGTACGCACCACATCGGTTTTATCGCACGGGTCACTTTCAATCGCGCTCCTCGTTTGCCTCTGTTACCGTTCAAATCAGCGAAGGAGCCGGTCGATGGCGGTCGTGTGCGCATTCATGCCGATACATCATCACCGACCGGATGTCGTGCGGGAGACATATCAGGGCAAGGTGGACGGATGAGGAAGAGGCAGAGAAACATGGTTAACGCTGGGCTACTCACGCCTGGAGTGTCCCCTAACGGATGACGGCGAGTACTACAGACTTAGTTCTTTGTCACCTGTGCAATTGGCAACCGTAGGAGGTCAACTTTCATGCACGTCTATAATTTCGGGGGAATAAAATGTCGAGTTACGCTACGCGACATAAGAAAAGCACAAAATAATCTGATAATCTATTTTGTAATCATTTGTTTTGTTTTGGTTTTTTTTTTAAATAGCAGTGTGCACATGTGGACGTAGCCTGAAGTAATCGGCATGCTGGAGGCCGTCGGGCAAATAACAGCGACCTGTTTTTTTTTTTTTTTTTCCTGGCGTCAACCCAGTCAAATTGAGGCCCAAAAGCATTTGATTGCATGAAGAAGGCGGCATCCAATCATCTACACAGGCAGACACACAGACACATTATTTACATTCAGCTCACAGTGCTGTCGTCTGCACATTTTGACATGCGCTGAAGAGATTCATTACAGAGCTCTGAGAGAGTTTTCAGTCATTATTTCTAGTACTGTAACTTGACTGTTTAATTTTGTGCAAGATGGCGTTTATCGTGAATAACTGCTGAGAGAAGTGATCACCATAATTATATGACACACACCGCTTGGGACTGTTTTTGGACTATTTAGAATTGTTCTGTTTATTTCTATGGTGCAAGGAGGCAGTTTTAATAAATAATAATTCCATTAAGTATGCATATGCCAGAGTGTGCAATGTGCTTTTTCTTTACTCTGTGGTTTATTTCTGGTCCGTCTATTTCTATTGTGCAAGGTAGCTCTTATCATGAATCCCAAGTCATCTCATTAATGATGCATGTGCCTGTGCATGATGGAGCATGCTAGCATACATCCTTTTTTACATTGATTTACTTTGTGGATTATTTCTAGACTCTAAATTGCCTGTAGGTGTGAATGTGAGTGTGAATGGTTGTTTGTTTCTATGTGCCCTGCGAGTGGCTGGTTTTGGTTCTCCTCATGGGCCTAAAGCTAGCTAGCATAGCCCATCCACCAGCAATAGAGGTTGAAACGTTTTGTTTTCAATTTGAATTTTGTTTTTTGTTTTTTCTCTCCAAGGTATGACTTTGTGGAATTGGAGGATCCGAGCGACGGGAGCATCCTGGGCTGCTGGTGCGGGTTGCAGGCGGCCCCCGCAGCCCACCTCTCTAAAGGCAATAAAGTCCGCATCCGCTTTGTCTCGGACGAGTACTTCCCGTCCGAGCCGGGCTTCCTCATCCGCTACGCCACGCAGCCTGCGGTAAGAACCGCATCTCGTGAGAATAGATATAATTATTATGAGGGCCCCCGACCAAATGTGCACGAAAACTCGAAATGTCGCCGCGCACATCAGGCCTGGTGAAAAATTTGGTCATGTCACGTTTTCGGGCGCGACTTCCGAAAAATGGCTCGACAAAGCGCCGCCTAGAACGATGCCGAAAGTACATCGAAGATCCGTATGACCTACGGCTCTGAAAATTGGCACAGACGCATAAAAAAGTGGCCGATATCGTAACTCCAACAGGAAGTGACCTTTTGAAGGCGAACTTTTCGCATGTTTTCAGGGTTTATACTTTTGCGAACTCTTCCTACAGTTTTCATCCAATTCACTTCAAACTTGGTGTGTATCATCTCAAGACGTGGGACATTAAAAGGTATCGAAATCTTTTTAATCCGAGGAAGTATATGACAGGGGCGGGCCTTCAAACCTTTCATTCCACAAACAAAACCTTTTACCTTTTGAAAAGGCTTCGCATTTGTCAAACAGCAGTGGTGTCCTACCTATGGCCTGGGGCCCATTTGGGGGCCATCCCCCATTATTGTATGGCCCACATTTACTCAATATGGGCCATAACTTTGCATACGCCCTAAAGCGTGGTGTCCAACCTACCGCCCGGGGGCAATTTGCGGCCCTTCATCGTGCCAATACCCCAACCTGCCGGGACCTCAAACTGCAAGTACCCCAACGGGGGCCGGCGTGCGAGGGCCCGATTCTAGCTGTGCGTAGCTCTAGTTATTATTATTATTATTATTATTATTATTATTATTATTATTTGAGAGCACGGCAGTCTAAAATCAAGTCTTGTGATTTAATTTCACGTCATGGGCGAGTTGAGGCGAAAACAACATGAGTCTACTAAGCTCATTAAATTGTCAATTATATTGTTCCGAGTCTGGTTGCACGCATTTGAATGTTGAAATAATGCAGTGCTTGTTGGAGCGCATGTTTATTTTGTTCATCAAGATCCACAGGAACGAACGGGGGTCAGCTCATTAGTTTTTATGATGCAGATAAAACTGACTTTGAGCAATCACGAGGATCTAGTTTAATGCTCCCAAAAAGAGTTTTTGTAATATTACTTTTATTTTATTTTCATGAGTTGCATCTATTTTTAGTTGCGCTTTTATTTCTTTTTGCATTTTCTGCAGCCGCAGTTTATACATTTAATTGTAATTAAAGTTTAGAATGTTATTTTATTTTTGTACTTGTATTTATTTTTCAAATATTTGTATTTGCATTTTTAGTAGTTGGATTTTATTTGTTTGATTAAAATTTTGTACTTTTTAATTTTATAGTCTTACCAATTGGATATGATCTACTCTATGAGTTGGGCTCACATATTTAGTTCAATTGAATTGTAATTTTATTTCTATTTTTTGTTTTATTATTTGTATTTTATCGATATTTTATTTGCATTTTTCTATTTTGTTGCACTTGATTTTTTTATGTTCACTTATGAAGTTAAAATAGATTTTTTTAGATTCTAATTTGTACTCTTCATTTGTATTTGTGTTGACATTTTCACTTCAATTCTCAAAAACTGATACGGGTTTTCATTTTTATGAGTTGTATTTTAGCTGTTTTTATGAGTATTTTGTTTGAGTGTCACTTTATTTTGACTTTTATCGGTCGTACCTTATCTATTTCTTTTATTTGCGTTTTATTTTCAGTTGCACTTCTTTTTTTTGTGTATTTTTTCCATTTCCTTTTTTTTCTCCCATTTTCCATTGTGTATTCTTTTCTATTTATTTTTTTTACCAATACAGGACTTGAATCATTATTTTTTTTTCCTTTTCATTTAGTAGTATTTCATTTTTTGATTGCGCTTTTTCTTCTATTATTATTGTTACAATAATGCATGCTATTTTTCATTTGCTTTATTTTTCCCCCCTTGTACAAATGACAAAGAAATACGTTTCCAACAACCTCCACCTTTAACGTCATCCACCTGTGTTCTTATCATCTCTCCGTCCGATTGATTAAAAGGTTATTGTTCCATAAAAAAAGCGTCGACCCTGTGAAGGGAATAAAGTGTCTCGTCGAGGGTCCTCGACCCCTGCGCGGCTTCCATTCGGACCCCCGAAATGAAAGTGGGAATTAAGAGGGCTTGGAGTACTTTTGAAATGGTCCTCCTCTTGGTAATATCCCATCCTCATGTCACTCTATCTTTAGCTCCGTGATATACGCTGCGTATACAGCGATTGTTACTTTTCACGCTTTAATACCGCGAGATTGAGAGGCTGGGACGACCTTTCCGTTCACCTTTCTTCAAGTCATAAAGCGACATGGGAGGATGTCACAATGGCTCCTCTGTCATTTATAATAAGGGGGGAAGGCTATAAAAACTAATAATAACCGGTGTATGAAGCTCACGTGTTGCGTTCAACAAATCTGGGGAAAAGGCTACTTCTCTCTCTCTTTATTTTTTTTTAAATATATTGATTCTTTGCAGTCATTCTCTTTTTGTTTGGGGATGACCTCTGCTCCATCTGATTGGACGCTTGTGTTGCGTTCAATAAATGTGGGAAAAGTGGGGCTCGGAGGAAGTCAGAATTTGTCCTTAAAATAATAATAATAAAAAAGAGGTTGAAAAAAGGACATTAAAAAGGCTCCGATCGTTAAAAGCAGTGTATGCAGCTCCCGTGTCGCCTTCATGAAAAACTAGGAAAAGCGATGGTTGAGTGTGCCGTGCATGACCACTCGTGCTGTGGACGTTTATTTTTATTCTACGGATTATTTCCAGTTGTTCTCTTCAGTCTGTTATGACAACAGAGAAATCTGATTGGACGCCTGTGCTACGTTCAGTAAAACTGGGAAAAGTGACGCTTTATCGTGCCGGGCGTGACCAAATCTTTTTTACATTTACTCTGCGGATTCTTCGCAGTCGTTTATTCTGGGATGACCTCACAGCAATGTGATTGGACGTTTGTGCTGCGTTCAATAAAACTGGCAAAAATGCCGCTCAGTGTTGTCATTTTTTGACTCAGGGCAAATTGATGAAAATCTTGCTCATCAGTTTGTTTGTCCACATTTGTTTGACTTTATGATTCTTATTTCTTGAGTTGCTCCGTTATTCTTTCGAGTTATTCCGTCGAGTTGTGCTGCTTTGAGGTGGCGGTGATCTCGAGTACGCGCCACGGCCCTCGCCCCGGTTGAACGTACCCGACTTCCGAGGGGCGAAAACATGAAGAAAACGTGGCCCCTCCAGTCTTCTCTTTGAACCCCCTGCGCAGTGGAACAGCGCCGCTCTGTTCCCATCGACCGGAACCCGCAAGAAGCCACACGGGGGCCCGTCAAGGGCCGCTCTGTCATTGACGGGAAGCCATTTTTTGGCAGCCGGCTTGTTAAAACACGGAGGGGGAGGAGACGCTCGAAGCCAGCGCAAAAGTACTCACGCTCTGTAGAAGTACAGATACGTGTGTAAAATAATACTCTGGCAAAAGTACTGATTCGACACCTTTAGTGAAGTAAACGGAAAACCAAAGTACAGCAGCAAAAGTAGTCACAATCTGTACTTAAGTAGAAGTACCTACTTGTGTAAAATCATATTCTGGTGAATGAAACTTGTAAGGAAAGGTACCAGTGGACAGTATTTGTAATTGTTTGCTTCCCATCACTGTGCAACTCACATCCATCTCGACTGTTTTCTCTACCGTGCAGGCGGGAGTCGGCGGGACAAAATTCCGAAGTCTGTTTTTACGCCAACCTCAATTGCAGACTGCGATCGGGACGGGTGGGGGACACACACGCACGCACACACACACACACACACACACACACACACACAAGCCACATTATTTCACGCACAACAGACTTTGCGGCTTAATGGAAGCGGAGCGGATTGCAGGGAAGCGGTTAGCGAGCGCATGAGAACGGGGGAAGCGAGGTCCCCACGTGCGTCTTAACAGGGCCTTTCCTGACCAGTTGTCATTATTTTAGCCACTAGAAATAAAAGCACGCAGTTGTAATGCTGCCGTTGCCTGTGGGCGAAATGTGCTGTCAAGAGTCGATGCACACACACACACACACACACACAAATTCAAACTCTCAAGAAGCCTCATTTTGGTCATTTCCATAGGACTCGGCGCAAAGACGGGGTCCAAATTCAGCCCCCCGGCGCCAATCGCAAATTAGCAACATGAAATTTGGTGGGCAAGTTGACCTTTAGTAGACCCACAAAAAAAGTCTCAAGAAGCCACGCCCCTCACAGACACAGCATGTCTTCCATTTTGGTTCGAAAAGCATGGCGGAACGTAGCAATGAAGTTTGACGACCACGTAAAACACGAAACTCCAATTAGATGAGTTTGAAAATTCAGCCCCCGCAGCCAGTTGCCCTCCGCAACATGTAGTTTGGTAGACATGATCACAGTGAGCAGACCCACAAAAAAGTCTCAAGAAGGCACGCCCTAAACGACGCAGGAAGTCTGCCATTTTGGTTTGAAAAGCGTGGCGGAACATAGCAGTGAAGTTTGGTGATTTTTCCATGAAATGCAAAACGTTCAGAAATCGAGTTTGAATATTCAGCCCATGGATCCCGTTTCTTTAAGCAACATGAAGTTTGGTGGGCTTGTCAAGTAGTAGTAGCCCAGCGCAAAAAAAAGAAAAAAGTCTCAAGAAGCCACGCCCTCTGGTCATTTTCTGCAGCTTTTTAAGCATCTTTGAGAGGATACTCATCCAAATCAGTAGGATTCAAGAACAAGAAAGCCTTTTCAAAATGTCTTTTGTGTGTGTGCTTATTTCTCAATTGGCGGCCGTGACAAGTCACAGCGGGCCCGGCTGGCCGAGGGACTGCGCCGCCGCTAATTGTGGGAGGATTGTGCCGTCAAAATTCATTGGCTGTTAATGACTTCCAGTCGCCGGACTCTGCCAAGGTTCGGCTAATTTGCCGCTCGCGCTACTGACGCTGCTCGCTGCCAAGATCTGTCGGCGTTGGGCGCTCGTGCCCATTTTAAACCAAATGCGACACTGCACGCGTTCTTAACGAGCCGCTCTCGTTAGAGCCGCCGCACAGATGGGCCTCAGATGTTTTCTTTTTTCTTCCCCCCTCCCTTTTGGCGTCCTTCGTAAGCAGCATTCCCGGGAGAACATCTCGGAGTTTAGTGCGCATACCTCCGTCCATGTGGGGAAAAGCGGATAGGAACTGTTTCGAAAAGGGCAGACAAATTCCAAAAAACTATTTGAAAAGTGATTGGATGTCGAGTGTGAGTGTGACTGTGTGTGTGTGTGTGTGTTGTAAAGGGACTTACAAATATTTTTCAATTTATTTACACATGTATTTTGTTATTCATTTTTTCTTTTCTTTGTATTTTTAATTTTTTGATTATTTTCTTTCCGCCTGTGTGGAGTTTGCATGTTCTCCTCGTGCCTGCGTGGCTTTTCTCCGGGCACTCCGGTTTCCTCCCACATCCCAAAAACATGCGTTAATTGGAGACTCTAAAAAATTGCCCGTAGGTGTGACTGTGAGTGCGAATGGTTGTTTGTTTGTAGGTGCCCTGCCATTGGCTGGCAAGCAGTTCGGGGTGTACCCCGCCTCCTGCCCGATGACAGCTGGGATAGGCTCCAGCGCGCCCGCGACCCTAGCGAGGAGAAGCGGCTCAGCAAATGGATCGATCGATGGATTTTCACACTTTTTATTTGTCTTATCTATTTATTTTTTTAATTTGTAGTTTATTTTTATTTTATATATATATATATATTTTTTTTAAAAAAAAATATTTCTTTTCATTTTTATTTGCGTCAAAGTTTCTATAAAAATGTAATTTCTTGTGGTGGGGGGTTTTATCTTTGTTTTTATTTTTATTTCATTATTTGAGTGTATGCGGCACGGTGGCCGACTGGTTAGAGCGTCAGCCTCACAGTTCTGAGGACCCTGGTTCAATCCCCGGCCCCGCCTGTGTGGAGTTTGCATGTTCTCCCCGTGCCTGCGTGGCTTTTCTCCGGGCACTCCGGTTTCCTCCCACATCCCAAAAAACATGCATGAATTGGAGACTCTAAATTACCCGTAGGAGTGAATGTGAGTGCGAATGGTTGTTTGTTCCTATGTGCCCTGCGATTGGCTGGCAACCAGTTCGGGGTGTACCCCGCCTCCTGCCCGAAGACAGCTGGGATAGGCTCCAGCACGCCCGCCACCCTAGCGAGGAGAAGCGGCTCAGAAAATGGATGGATGGATGGATGGATTTTTTGAGTGTATGTGTGTTATGGGGTTATCATTTTCATTCTTATTTTATTTCTGTGTTAATTAGGGTGATATCATTTTCACTCCAATACCGTTTTCATTTTTAATCTCTATTTTCCATTAGATTTTTATTTTTTTTAAATTTGTTTTCCTTTTTTAGTTCTTTTTCTATTTTTAAAGTGCTTTTGATTTTGATTTCTTTAATTTAGATTTTGATTTTTGTTTCCATTTTTATTTTTTACATCTATCGGTGGTCAGTGTTTTTGTAGCGTTAAAACTATGTTCAATGATACACAAATCTAAACTAAATGTTTTTTTAACCATCGTGTGGACTTGTAGCTTGTTTATTTTGATGCGTCTGAACAGGAAGTGAGACAGACACATACGAAGTAGAAATCACAACCGAAACAAAATTGGAAGGATGATGGAAAACTTCATTTATATGGATTATTTTTTACAATTTCAGTCACTTCTCTGTATTAAACATAAAAAAAAAAAAGTACATTAGGAGGAAACCGCCCTTATTGTCTACTTTTTAACTAACCCTGCGTATGGATTTTGCAGCAAGACTCTTTGACCTCATTTGTATTAAAAAGGCTCCAAAAAAACCCCCCAAAAAAACAACCTGTTATGATTCACAGTTATAAATACATGTATGAAATAACACAGAAATCCATCCTAACCTCAGACAGCTGAGTAATTCATTAGTGGTTTTGATATTTATATTCTTGAACATAAATATGTGACTTAATGGAAGGAGGTTTTCACATTAGTACCTCAGATGGGAATAACAGAAAGATTATCTCAGGGCTTTTACTGATTTATTTATATTTTATTCAACCCCCGAAACTTGTTTGACTTGGCAACGTGAAATTTGGAAGGCACGTCTATCATGAAAAGACCCTCAAGAAGCCATGCCTGACAGCACACATGAAGTCTACTGCAAATGCGGATTTTAGTCTCATTTTGTCACTTTCCAGGGGTCCGACAAAAACAAACTTTTGTTTTTTTAAAGAGTTTTTATACCAAATATTCAATAAATTCTATTAATTAATCATAATAATACAAAGCTCGAAAAGTCACCCGAGAGGATTTAAAGAATGCAAAGAAAAATCATTTCCTTTTGAATAGTTAACTAAAAATGACCGTATGCTGTTTAGACATTATGAGAAGAACACTTTTTTTTTTTTTTTTTTTTTTTTTTTGTGCGCGTGTGTGGAAATATGAAGATTTCCGCCGATTTCCTCGCAGGTGCCCGCAGAGGCCGAGCCTCCGTCCCAGCAGGAGCTGCAGGAGCTGTCGGCCGCCGTGTCGGGCCTGAGGACGGTGGAGGAGGTGATGAAGTACCTGGAGCCCGAGCGCTGGCGGCTGGACATGGACGACTTGTACAATCCCACGTGGCACGTGCTTGGCAAATCCTTCATCCATAACAAAAAAGCCAGAGGTATAGGAGCTTTTTTTCATTTGACGCTCCACTTAAAGCGCTTGGAATTATTATTATTATTATTATTATTTTTTTTTTATCGCGGTGTGTAAGTACCCACATGAAGTGAAAACACACCTTTTAGTATTGCCGTGCTGCCGTCTGGCGGCATCCTGGTGCCAAGGAACTACGATGAAGTGAGTTGAGGAGCTTCATATAGACAAAAGTAATGCTTTGCTGCCATCTTCTGGCATCCGTAGGCAAATGTAAACCTTTTTTAGGGGCGTGTCAATCATTTGTGAATTTTTACTATTCACAGCAGGTTTTGTTCCCCGAATAGCTATTCGCAGGGGATCGCTGTATACTGTACAGCACAGGTGTCAAACTGGTGGCCCGGGGGCCAGATCCGTCCCACGAAAGCAAATCATGTGCGGCAACTTCCTGTTTCTGGCGAAAAATATCAAAATTGCAAATTGTCTTCACTTGTAATAACGTTGAGAAATCGCAAGCATTTTTTTGCTACCAATATCCCTCTTGAAAGAAATGTAATAATAGTTGGGGGGGAAAAAGAAAGGCTCCAGATTTCAAAAGTAGCTATCCATCAAATTGTATGGCCCCGCGAGGGAAGTCAGAACGACGAGGTGGCCCGTGACAAAAATGAATTTCACACCCCTGCTGTACAGTAAAAACCCATTAAAATCAACATTGATATTAATCTTTATGTTTCTGTAACCCCCCCCCCCCCCCCCCAACCCAAAAAAGGAGGAGATGACCTCAATCTGCTGTGGGAGGAATCTCAGTTGTACAGCTGCACGCCACGCAACCTGTCCGTGTCGCTGCGCGAGGAGCTGAAGCGCACTGACGCCATTTTCTGGCCCAGCTGCATCCTGGTGAGGCGCTGCGGCGGGAACTGCGCCTGCTGCGCCCACCGTTGCTACGACTGCCAGTGCCAGCCCGCCCGGGTCACCACGAAATACCACGAGGTAAGCACTTATTTGAACACGCTAATCGGTGATAGGCCCCAAAAAGCCTAAACGTTTAACTTGTTACATGTTATGTTACCATAGTTTTAAAGTTGAGTTAAAATGGTTTGGTTTTGTGTCAAATAAATGTTTCATGTCATTATTTTGAAATTGTTATGAAAATGGTGAATTATTCTCATAATTATTCAGAATTAAACTGGCTTGACACGATAGAATGTTTTTTTAAAAAAAACTTATTCAGGAAAGAAAGATATTATGATTATTCAAAATATTCTAAATCTAAAAGTATTATTATTATTATTATTAAAATAATAACAATATTTTGAATACACAAAAATAAAATTGTCCATATTCAACATTCATTTTAATTAATATAATAATTAAAAGTGAAATTTCAAATCATATAAATGTACAAAAAAATGTGTTCAGCATTAATAATTCATATAATAAGTAAAATTTCACTTAACATTTTTTAAATGTAAATACCACATATATAAACAAATTCTCTAAATTAAACTTTTGTGGAATTATTAAAGGGGATATTAAACAATGTTGTGTGTGTCCAAGACTTAGTATTTTTCATACATATGGGATTTTGTTTTGTTGAGTTTTTCTTTTTTCCTGTCAGGTTCTGCTGCTGAAGCACCGCAGCGGAGGCCGAGGTCTGCAGAAGTCCATGACCGACGTGGCCTTGGAGCACCACGAGGAGTGCGCGTGCGTGTGCAAGGACGCCGATAACGCCGACAATAGCGCGCCGCTCGGACACGTTTAACGCCAAATCGGACGGCGTTAAATGAAACCAAGATTGGGACGGATTCAATCTCCGGAACGTCGTGGAATAAATACTGAGACTACAGATTCCACCGGACTCTATCTTGAGTGTTAGAAGACAATTTGAGATAAGGAGCTGCCTATTCTTCGGCTTTTTTGGGGGGATCTGATCGTGTCACGGAAAAATGGGAGCCTCTTGTTGGAGGGCTTTTGCGATACGCTCCCCTCAGAAAGTAATATCGGACCAGTGAGGCCATTTCCTGCCTTTTTGCTGTACGCTGAAATCATTTGCGTTTGACATGAAAACAACCTCAGTATCCTGCAGTTTTTACAGTAACATTAGGCCGTAATCACAACAACAACAACAACAACAAAACTGGGATGGCATGGTATGATATGTTAGCATTTATTGTCAGTAGGTGGAACATGCAACGTAGACACCAATGCTGACCCATGCTTCCTCTTTCCCTGCCCCTCGACTCCCCCCGTCCAATCACAACTCAAATCTTGTTACGTTCAGGGCCTCCCAGAAAATAGGAAATCACAGAACCAGAATCTGCTCAACACATCTGCAGGGTCGTGGCAATAGTCAATGATTATTTATACCACATACCACAACTTTGAGAATCACTGCTTTATAGGGTTTAAGTCTGGAGATTGACTTGGCCAGTCTTTTTTACTTTTCCCTTCTTGCCCCTCTGATGAATTGCGTTGTTGTTTTGGCAATGTGTTGGGATAATAACACCTCTAGTTACACCTCTAACTACTATTTAAAAAAAAAAATTCTGTATCGTCATGAATATCGTCATCGCAAATTTCCCTCAAATATCGTGATATCATTTTGAGGCTAGCCTACTTCCAAATACAGTACTAATGAAATCTCTGTACACTTGTGACTTTGAACAAAGTAATGATTGTGGAAAAAAACAATTCATAAATAATAATCTTGTTTCTCATTATTCAGGTTTTTAGCATAAAGAAATAACTTTGGTTATCCCAATTGACCTAAAACAGGAAAGGTATAGTTCGATTGTTTTGGACGGCGAGAAAACAAAACAAAACAAAAAAAGCGTACTTGTCTTTTTGTATACCGTACGTAAACATCTGGTTTCAATTGTATCTGCTTCTCATGGTGATTACACCACGAACTAGCATAAATCCAGTATTTTTGTCTTCATTCTTTTTTTTTTATGTCCAACCCAACTGTTTTCATTCTATGGCAACCGTAAAGGAATTGGTCCAACACTTTTGGATGGGAGCGAGTGATCATCTTAGTGTGTAAATATTCCATTTGCAGTTCTTTGCCTTGCTAAGGTGCTTTTTTTTTTTCCTACCAAAGAGACTGCGGCTGCTTCATTTGACTCAGTTACGCCTTTCAAGTATTTATTTCTTTGCTCCGCCCCCCCCAAAAAAAATGATTCATTGTTGTTGTACAGTAAGACTCGCCTCCATTTTCTTCCTGTATATTTTTTTTAAATGTGTTTTTCATTCACTCATGTTCAGTTATTTATCTACAGTAGCTCCCTCTGCAACAACTGGTATTTTATTGTACTGAAATTCTGAAATAAAAGTCATTTCTTATTGTGGATGGCATACATGGAAATAGTAACCTTGAGCAAAGAAAACACAAAAATAATCCCAATATGAATGTAATATAGAATGTATGAATAAATCCCCCCCCCCCCCCCCCCCCCCAAGCACTGTTCAAAACTAGTCACAAAGATAAAATACAATACAATAAAGCAGCAATAACACAAAATACATACAAATAATAAATAAATCAGAATCTGCAAACATCAATGTCTACAGTTAAATACATATTTTGGAGGTCTTGTTTTAAAGAATATAAAATAAAATCGCTTTTCATCCAAAATATATTTCTAAAAATAATTTTTGATTTTTAAATATCTCATCAATTCAACTCACTGTTGAAACTGTTTGAGAAATTATTTTAAATAAGAAAAATGTTGTTACACCTCTTACTAAGACCTAAATATTTTCAAAGAATATTTGTATTAAATAATATAAAATGAAAGAAAGTCATTTGAATGTTTTGAAACAATATTCGATTTGATATAGTTACTCACTGTTCAAACTATTTGAGAAATAATTTTTATATTTCTATATATTTAGTGTTCAATAAAATTACATTTTTAATCAAACATATACAATACAGTGCTGCGTATTACAATTTGTATTTAGTTAATATTATCAATATTAATATTGTTTAAAAACTACTAATTAATGATATATTTTTAAGTTATGTAATTTAATTCAATACCACTTTTAACACTGTTTTATATATTGAATTAATTTACTTGCTGTTTAAACTATTTGAGAAACCCTTTTTAAGATTTAAAAATGTTTACTATACAATGAAACGTCAATATTGTTCAACACATGCATTTTAAAAGAATATTTTTTTTATTTTAATACTATATAGAAATTGTATTAATTATACAGTCTATGTTTAAATGCAGCATAATTCAATATTATTTGTTTTAATTGAAATGTTTTTTCATATTTATTCAATTTACTGACTTCAATTTACTTTCCAATGATATGATAAACCCTTTTTAAGATTTTTTTATTTTTTTATTTTCAGTAAAACATTATTTTCATCCTCCAAATATATTTAAAAACAAATTTGTATTTGAATTTCATGTAAAAATACAATCGATTAATTAATGATATGTTTAAATAACGGAAGCTCAATCAACCGTATTTTTAACAAAATGCGAAAACGTAATTATTTTACTCCTATTTGAGAAAAAGTCAGTTTTATCTCACACGAAATGTTGGAAATACTTTATCTTTAAGAATGTGAAATAAAATGACATTTCTGAAATAATTGTGTTCTTTTTTTTCGGGTCGGGGTGTTTAAAAATCCCCACTCATATCTCCCGTCTAGTTTTGATCTTGTTACTGACAGCGGAGTGGTACTGTACACTTGCGTGCAGATGATGCGCCTTACGCCCCGAGTCGGCCGGGATTGGCTCCAGCTCCCCGTAACCCGAAACTGGCTCAGTGCTATGCAAAACGGATGGACGGACGGATGGAATTCTTACGTTGGCGTCGAACGTGAACCTTGGCAGGCGCGTGCGATGGCGACGGATGCTGCCGCGTAAACGCGCCTCTGCCATTGTGGCTTCGTGCCATACCGTTGGAAGCCTTTGGCCCCTTACACACGCACAGTGGACAATTACTGTGAAAGGCGCTTACGTCCTCCCCAACATCGCATGGCACAAAGACTCGAAATGAGCCCAATTGACCTCGACTAAACCGCACGCTTCACCTTCATCATCATGTTCCCCATTGCCCAAACATACTTAAAGGTTTAAAAAAAAAAAATTTTTTTTTTTAAATACTTACTTAAAGGTTTAAAAATATAGAACAGCAAGAATAGTTAGCTGCAATCGATCTAGCAAAGCAAATATACACATATTAATGAATAGACAATCTTCTTCTTTTCCTTTGGGCTTGTCCCTTTAGCGCGTCATCCTTTTCCATGTAAGCCTATCTCCTGCATCCTCCTCTCCAACACCAACTGCCCTCATGTCTTCCCTCACGACATCCATCAACCTTCTCCTTGGTCTTCCTCTCGCTCTCTTGCCTGGCAGCTCCATCCTCATCATCCTTCTACCAATATACTCACTATTTCTCCTCTGGACGTGTCCAAACCATCCAAGTCTGCTCTCTCTAACTTTGTCTCCAAAAAAATGGAACCTCGGCCGTCCCTCTGATGAGCTCATTTCGAATTTTATCCAACCTGGTCACTGCGAGAGCGAACCTCAACATCTTCATTGCCACTGTCTCGAATCTGCACATCATGGCCGGCCTCACCACAGTTTTATAAACTTTGCCCTTCGTCCTAGCAGAGACTCTTCCTCCACCCGATCCAACCTGCTTGGACCCGTTTCTTCACTTCCTGACCACACTCACCGTTCCTCTGGACGGTTGACCCCAAGTATTTCAAGTCCTCCACCCTTGCGATCTCTTCTCCCTGTAGCTTCACTCTTCCCCCACCACCCCTCTCATTCATGCACATATATTCTGTTTTACTTCGGCTAATCTTCATTCCTCTGCTCTCCAGTGCGTGCCTCCATCTTTCTAACTGTTCCCCCACCTGCTCCCTGCTTTCACCGCAGATCACCATGTCATCTGCAAACATCATGGATTCCAGTCTCACCTCATCTGTCAGCCCATCCATCACCACTGCAAAAAGGAAGGGGCTCAGAGCTGCATTATATTAATTAATAGACAATAAAAAGTCAAATCCACGCAGAAACACTATATTGGCAAAGCGGTAACAGCTATGCAGCAAGAATGGTCATCAGCGTTGTGTGCAACAAAAAATATGTATTTATAGGTCAATCATAAGCAGCTGAGAATGGAAAAAAAACAATAGTAATACTATATATACTATGAATATGATCAGTAATGACAATTAAGTATAATTTAAAAGAATTCAACCATTTACAAGCTAGTTAGTTACACAAGCATGACCTTAAAACAAGGAAGAAGAAAAAAAAAAAAAAGGTTTTCACCAAGTAGACTACACAAGACGTACTTTCCTCTCGACGTGTTTGGACTTGCCCCATTGCCTCTGTGTGACTCACACACGAGCGCGCACAGACGCACAAACTCACACAGGTCAACACGCACGCGCAAAGGTTAACACGCGCACACACGAACACTTCCTCCTCCAGCTCGTAATTATGCAAACTAAGAGGTGCGTGGCCAACACAAACATCACGGTCTAAACGAGGTGTTTTCTTTTAACGAGACACTACTTCCTGTCTCCCTCACAGTGTTGAGGCCCCCAGAGTGTGCCGCCAAGGCACGTCGTTATCAACGCATGCCCGCCAGCTCCTTTTTAGGCAACAACTCAAACGCAGAAGCCCAGAATATCGCATGCCGTTGTCGTTTTTACATTCAAATCATGAAACGACTTCACGAAAGCGACCGTAAAAGGACAACTCGATTGCGTTGCGCGGGGATGAGCGTTTGGGTACGCTTCGACCGTTCAAATATCACACGTCGCGCCAAACTGGACGGAACTGAATTATGTGACGTTCATCATATTCTGAGGAAATATGTGAGATTCGACAAGAATTTTGCCATTCTTATATTCATAACTTCCGATGAAATTAGATGAATAAACAAGTTCACGAAGGTACAAGTAGATTACATGATACAAAATGAAAGGGGATATTGCGTAAACGTACAATTACATCAACTGTAGTGATATTTTACGGGGAAAAAATATCATGTATGACATTAGTCGTGATATTCTGTATTCATAATTCCCATGAATAATGTTATTTTAAGACCATTTTAATTGGATTCCAAATTAAAATGAATAAAATAAAGAAACAAACTCATCATCTTGGTTTTAAAATGGTTTTAAGAAATAATTAAACAACTATAGTTTAAAAAAAAAAATCTGAATTTATGTACACAAATATGAGTAATCTTCTCATAATTGCACAAGAATAATATGATGAAAAATGTATAGATTTTGGGATTAAAATCAGAAACTCGAACATTGCAATATCACCGTGCGGCCTGTGCAAGACTCATGAGCATTCATTTGTAAGTGCAAACAACAAACAACACATTTTAATATAGGGAAAGACCAACAATATTCCTCCCCTTATGACCCACTGTGATTGTTATTATTTGTATTTAATGTGCTTTTCCTTTGTTCAAATGAAAGCCCTTTTTTCCCCGAGACTATTGCACTTGGCCAGTGATGCTGTTGCCATGGCGACAGACATCGCCACGTACCCACCGGAGGAAACCGAAGGCAGAGTTGCGCGTACGCGCAGACCTCGAGCGACCCGTCGTACAGCAACGTGTCTGTCGTTCACGTCGGATTACGAATTATGACTACAAAAGCCAATCGGGCGAGTCTGCACAATTTTTGGCAGAGCGGAAAGCTCGCTCCCATCTTGGGAATTTTATTTGCAGAGTTCATATATCAGAGACGGACTGTGGAGGCGGTTGCCTGGCAACCACCCCTGAAGTGTCTCGCACCTTCTCGGCGCTTCGTGGAGGTTTTTCTTTCTTCCCCCCCCCTCTCTCTTTTTCAAGCATGAGCCAGACGTTTAATTCAATCAACTCGCTTCAGTGTCCAGTCAGGTAATTAAGAACAGATATGACGCTCTTAAAATGGAATAAAATTGCCACTCGTGGCACTTACACGTTTGTTTTGTTTCATACATATTAATGAGGCTTGCTCCGAAATGACATCCATCGCCTACAAAGGCAAAAGAAATTACAAAATGGGTTAGAAAAATGTGCACATATTTTGTGGATGCAACCTCTACTTCATGTGACTTCCTGCAACTACTTTTAATGGTTTCATAAATATAATAACTAAAGCTGGGCGTAGCCTTTTTTCATGACGAATGAGCCTCAAACTTTGACGCTATGCTCACATTGGAAAAAAAAAAAAGCTTGGCAATTTAGCCCCCGCCCATCTGTCCTTCCGATCCGGACTCGTACAGGTGAGTCCTGGAAATCGGCCAAATTGGATGCTTCGATTAAAAATGGCTGACTTCCTGTTGAAATCCAGAGTCCTGAAGACTTTTTCGTACGTCCTGTTACGATGGAGTTGTCCCCACAATTTCATGTCCAACTGGTGATGAGGGTCTAGCCCTCACCCCCCCCCCCACAAAAAAAATTTCTGTGAATTCTCAAATTGATCATTACATTTTTATGACATGCCACACCCCTCCTTGGGCCGTCACCTTTTCGTGGTGGAGGGGTTTGTGTGTCCCAATGATCCTAGGAGCTAAGTTGTCTGGGGCTTTATGCCCCTGGCAAGGGTCACCCATGGCAAACAGATGAAATTAGCAAAAACAAACAAACAAACAAAAAACTTAGCAATTAAAGGTGGAGTTTGCAATTGGCAAAAAAAGTTATAAAAAAAAGGAACTGCACAGCTCTCAAGACAAATCAAGGGTAAATATCATCGCTGTGTTTGGAAAACATACTGATGGACATTTTTGTGTGTCTACTCGTGGTAGACACGCCTACCAAATTTCATGCTGCAAAGTCAAACTGATTTCAGTTGCTCCATTCTCCAAATCGGGGAGTTGCGATATTAATTTGAAATGACCCTAAAATGACCCGGTTTGTGCATAGAGCTCCACAGCTGCTTAAATGCATAAACTGACTTCAACGCTCCATTTGGCGAGTGAGTCAGCAGCGAAGACGTGACAGCACCCTGCCTGAAATAAACCTTTCTTTCAACTCTGCTTTTTTAGCCTGTTTTTATTATTGCGGCGGCGACCTGGAAAACATTGCCTGTTTAAGTCCGTGCGGTGGTTCAAAGGCCCGTTAAAGAGGCGCCAAGTGGTCCGCAGATTCTTAGGAAGCAAAAGCCTCTTTATGGGTTGTTATGTTGGCCCCGGGACCGGGATGGCTGCATGGAGTCTGACACTTTTCAGCTCGAAACTTGAAGCGGTCAAGCCCAAAAGCACCTGTGTGAACGTGCGAGCTATTTATTCATTGGAGGGGAGGGGGGGGTTACGACCACAAAATCATACTTTTTTTTTTTTTTAGAGAAAAAATGAGGATCAAGTGGTTGGAGTTCAATAAAAACAACAACAGTGGGCCTTTATAAGAACAAATAAGTATTTTATATTACAAGAAGAAATTCATATTTGTCCCAGATAAAATAATACGATGACGCCGTCAAATTTTAACAAGGGGAGGAGTCGTATTTGAACAAGTGAATTTGGATTTTGAAAAATACGACTCATCGTATTACGGTATGCCTTTTATTTTGACAAACATTTTGGAAAACATATTTTGGATTAAAAGGACTTTTATCTTCAATTATTTAAAAAAAAAAACAACCGCATCAACAACAACAGCCCGAAAGTCTAAACTATTTACTCAAAAGTTGATGTTATGGTTTTGCTGGTATATGCAGATTCATTCGTTTTACAATAGATAGAGAATAAACTTTATTCTCATTATTCTACGCCTTTTCTCCTGGAAAAGATACTTTTATTCACACACACACACACACATGAAAAAAAATGGGATTACAGCATATTTATTATTGTAATATTATATGCATTTTTCTTCTACAATAAAAGAAGAGGTATTTTGTGATTCCTCCCAATCATATCAGAGCTTTTAATTGGTCCAAAGCTAAAGTAAGGTAAGGTAAGGCGTTTATCACGTTTTAAATGATACAACATAATAATGTTACGCTTCTCGGATGTCTGGAGGTTTGGGGACCATTGAGTTAGAGCACCTTTGGACTGGAAAGTGGGAAAAAGAGACGGCCATTTGTCTTCGTTAGAAGCACCGCCGCAGGGCATGTTTACTCTCTGCAGCATCCACGTGCAACCCTGCAGCATCTGCTTTCTCCGCTAGAATTGTTTTCTGGGGCTAAAAAAAATAACGTTGCCGTTTCGAACACAATTTGATCACATTTTCCCCATGGCACCTGGATCTCCTGAAGAAGTTTGGTCCAAATCGACACCTATTAGAGTTTGGTGTTTTCATGTCAAGTTCGACCCGTGTCACGACCCCAAAAAAGACTTCCCCTCGCGATTTAACTTGCGCGTTGTTCAAATTTGGTCACCATTGTGTAAATTGTCTCGGAGTTTTTATTTGCAACATAGGTAAATGACTAAAATGACCCCAAAATGCCGGCTTCACGTCAAATTGTCTGACTTCCTGTGTATTTCGGCAATCACATCCGAATATAGTACCGTCAAGTGGTGACTTGAGATACGCGTTTCATTTGTCCCGTGTCCGTGCTCCTAACTCAAAACACTTTTATCTCAAAATCATCTTTCACCATTGAAATGAATGTAAAAGACATTAACCCGTTCCAATAATAATAAGGAAAATATTGTACTCTATAATACTGTACTTTATAAAAACAGGGTGATAAAATAATTAAATAGAATGATTTAACGTTTCCGCCTTGGCCACAGGGAGGCAGTATAGTATAGTACAGTCCTGTAGACAAACGAAGAAGAATAGACTTCTTCTTCTTCTTCTTCTTCTTCTTCCACTCAGTAAATTGCTGTAATATTAGACATTTTTAGTTTGTCAAGGATGAAGAATATTTACCTCTGAATAATGTTATATTATTTATCTATATTCCACCATATGCGTTCAAATATCCGTTTCTTAAAGGGTTCTCAAACCGCGACTGTCGATGCTAACTGTTAGCATGTCAATGGCGTTTTCCATTCATTTGGTCGTTGTTTGTTAGCATTAAGCTAGCAGACTTTCCTAAGGCAAAACTGTGGTTGTTTTACATACACAACTTGTAATTCTCATTATTTTTTTGTCAAGTGAGTTGAATTGAGTTATTGCCACCACGAAGCACTCATATCTCAAGTTGGTACTCGCAAATGAAATGAAAAATGTGGCGGAGAGACGGCTCGTATCGCGAGAAAGTAGTAAATCGAGTCACTCGTACCTCAAGGCGCCGTTGCATTTATCTTTCCTGTACATACAATCAGTATATATTGACATATAGATTTATATATCATCATGTATAGATTTTAAGACCTACGATGCTGCTGACTATACTTCTGTTCGCATTCACTTCTGTATGTAGAGTATCGATTTACTCCTAGCTAGCATTGCTGTTATTTGTTTTTATTCTCAACTGCTTTTCTATAGGTGGCTTTGCTGCATGCAGTGCAGCTGACTATTGTTGCTGCAGTCCACACCACAGGCGGCGGAACCGTGAGTGCAACACAGAGGGGGGAGGGGGGGGGGGGGGGGGCAAGTGCCGCCATCCAATTCATTAAACAGGCCACGGCGTGCGTGAAACACAAGAGTTAACAGAGACCAGAGTGATGCATTCAAGTGCTCTGTCTCTCTCACTCCATGAAAGCATGATTCCCAGCAGCTTGATTGAATGCAGGTGCTCTGATGTCACCCCGGCCTTTTCATTGCCTCATGGCAGCCTGCAGATTGCACCGGGAGGCGGTGTATTACAGCCATTGACTTTACCTACAAAGAAGGAAACAGTGCCGCCTAGAGGCATGTTTCCCCCCCCTTTGCAGCCATTTTGTTGTACAAACAAGTCATCCCTTACATGGGTGATATATATATATATATATATATATATATATATATATATATATATATATATATATATATATATATATTTTTTTTTTTTTACATGAGGTTGCCACTTTAGTCTCAATTACAGTAGATGCTTCTTTTTTCCCCACCATTATTTATTTTTGTATTACTTTGACAACACAGATGCATTCTGGATCATTGATTTAAATAAATAAGTGGATCGATCAAATGTATAAACATTTTTTCCATGACTTTGTCCTGTCGTTTGTGGGCAAATTCGTCTTTAAAAAAATATTAAATTAATAAAGAATGCACCCCAGTAAAACAAGATAATAATATAATGGCTAAAAAAATAATAAAATAAAATAATATATAATGTATTTGAAAAACAATAAATACATAAATGAATATTTCAATAAATAGATGAACCCCTGGCACCATTAATGCCAGTGCTGCCGCTTTAAACTCCACACAGGAAGAAGACCGGATTTGAACCCACCACCTCGGAACTGTGAGCTGGATATGCTAACCAGGCACCCATCGTTTCATACGTTGTATTAAAACAAAAAAAGAAAGACTATTGTTGATATGCTAATGCTTTTGAGGAAGCAAACGACCGTATGTGGGCGAAGTGTACATTTTTCTTCTTATCGCATTTACTTATGCAATGATGAACTGATGAGGAAAATTTGCCGAGCGTACGCGAGGGCGAGAAAGCTACAATGTCAAGATTTGAGAACAGGCAATTTAGCATGTTCTGACATGTGTATCTGTCATATCAGCTCTGGTTGTTATTTGTGATGCTCTTATTGCATTTTGTAGGTTTGGAGAAACAGACGACTGCATCTTAAAACCTGTCAGGTATCAGAAATAGTGAGCTGACAACCCAAAAGCTGTCTAAGTGAGGACTATTGGACAAAAATTCTCCAAAGGTTGTGCAGGTTAAAACTAGAGTCATTTTAATCCCCCCAAAATGGAACTAGTAAAATTAAGACGAGCATTACAAAATTTTAAAATTGCACACATTCAACTAAAAGCACCAGAAATCCTCAAAATGTTTTGTAGGTTAGATTAAGACGACCTTCAGGGTGTATCCCGCCTATTGCCCGGAGATAGCTGGGATAGGCTCCAGCAGCCCGCGACCCTAGTGAGGATAAGCGGTAAAGAAAATGGATCGATGGATGTTGAAATAAGACTACTGTAAATCTACTAAATGTTGTGCAAGTTACATTAAGACAGGTTAAAATGAGACGACTATAATCCTCCCAAAATGTTGCAGGTTATATTAAGATGAAAACCTAAAAGTTACGCATGTTAGAACAAGACGAACATAAATCTCACAAAAATTGTGCACATTCAAATAAGACCAAGGTAAATCCCCCAAATTCGCTTCGATGGAAATAAAAGTATTATTTTATAATTATATTAACACTACTGTAAATCCCCTGAAAATGGCACAGATAAAAGAAATAAAACTGTAAATTCCCCCCAAATTGCAGAGTTTACAATAAGACAACCTTAAATCCCCCAAAAGTTGAACAATTCACAACAAAACTCCCCTAAATTCTGCAAAAGTTGCACAGGTTAAAATAACATGACCGTAAATCCCCCCAAAATTGCTCCGGTTCAAATTAGCAATTAAAAATTCTGAAGAATTTAAACAAGACTGTCTGTAAATCCCTCAAATGGTGCACAGGTAAAAATCCGACTATGGTAATTCCCACCCAAAACTCTTCACATTCACAATAGCTTGTTTATCCCCCATAGAATGCTCTCTTGGTATTGATGAGGATTAAACCTCTCGTAAATAGGTTTACAACCCAAATGTTTCCGTTCTCCAGCAACAAAGGAACTGGCCTCGCTTATCCGATACTTTTGTAGGGGGAGTGTATGACATGACGAACGCTACTCTGGAGCCATCACTTACACAGCCGCATTATATACTGGCTAGAATATTTCTCATTTGGAGAAAGTTAAAGCAGTAGCGCTATTAGCGTCCATCATATGCTGCCAACGCACATTGAAATGTGACCCTGGCACTGCACTGCGAGTACTTTCGAAATCCCAGTTGCATAGCAACACGTCTGCCGTCTGCTTGGCGGAAATAATGAAATAAAACCTGTGCACAAAACATAAATACCATTCGGCACGGAGAGCGTGCATTTTCACTTTTCATTTGAAATGACCTTGGAGGTATAGAAATCAGTAAAACATGAATAAAAAAGTTGCTTTTTTCTTGACAGTCGTTCCCGAAATGTGAATCCAAACATGTCTCAATGTTATTCATCATATCTCATCCTTGCTGTTTACCATAACATCTTTTTCCCCCCTCCTAAGTAAAGGTTTACTTTATTTATTGATATGGGCATCACAAGAACATTGGCTAAACCGGATGCACTGCTTTAAGTCATTTAGCACGAGTGCTACTTTTCAACCCAAGGAAGTAAATAAAATGGAAAAAAACATTAATTAAAAGGTAATTTAAAAATGGAAGACTCCGTGCCTCTTGATGACATTGCCAAGAGGGAGGATATATACACTAAACAGTAAAGGGCCTAAAATTGAACCCTGAAGCACACCATGTTACCTCATAGACTTTCAAGGAGCATGTATCTAAACTCACCATAAACTCAACTCCTTTCAGTGAGGTAGGATAAAAGCCATTTGTGTGAAGCAACAGAGAAGCCAACCAGATACAGTATTTTATTTTGTATTTTTTTATTTTTTTTTAAAGAATGGTGTTCTCACGTGCATCAAAAACGCTAAGATCAAGCAGAACCAACACCATTAGTTTATTATAATCAAGATGACCTCTAAAATCATTTTACAGGGGAACCCTCGTTGCGGTGGTTTAACCTAAAATCCGACTGACACTTTTCAGAAATATAAAAATTTGCCAAAATGTCATTGAGTTAGATAAAAAAATATATATAGTTTTTTTTTCTGAAAACCTTGCTTAAAAATGTATGTTTGAAACCGGTCTGTAGTTGACAAACTTGTTAAAATCTGAATTGCTCTTCTTCAGAAGAGCCCTTACCACTGCTGCTCTGAAGGCCGCAGGGGAGTTGCTCGTCTGAGGAAAGAAATTCATAATGAAGAAATTCAAAGTGTCCATGAGATGTTTGAAAAAGAAATGCTGGGATAGGTTCAGGAAGACGAAGAGATGTAGCGAGCCTCACTGCGGAGAGGATCTCAGCATGTACAGTATGTACTCCCACGGTCGTGCATGTACTCTCACAGTAATGTAGTCTACCACATTCGCGCATATACTTCCACATTTGTGTATCTCGTCCCACAGTCTTCTGTGCACTCCTACAGCCGTGTATGAAATCAAAACGACTGTTGTAAGGTCGAATAAGTGGTTTCAAACAACTTGGCTGGAATTACATTTTAACACATGAGTTGATAGCTCCTCTCCCTCTCACAGTTTATGAGAGCGTCAAGACTTTAACACCCATAATTGCTGAGTGCTGCCCTTTTTTTTTTTTTTTTAAAAACAAGAGGAGGTCATGGCTGTACACTTGGCTGTAGAACACGGGGGCTGATTCATTTACATCTTGGCCCACAGATGCTTTTCTGGATGGCAATAATCAAGTGCAAACAAGTTATCACCGCCGCTCTACCGAGTCACGCAAGAACGACGGTTAAAAAGGAATGTAAATGATCATTCATTTGAATTTTTATGAGCAGATGGTTTAGTGGACAGGCGGCGATGTGAAAGGAGAAAGGACCTTTCAAAATATTCCTCCCGGGCACACGAATCCGTTTGGGATGATGGTATGCAGACACAATCTTCCACAACCTTTCAATTTGTAACCCAAGATGATGCCAGGGTTGTGGGGACATCAGTGGTCCTCTGGCTCCCTCAAGCGGTAAAAGGAAGAACGACTAATGGGTCATGCTTGCGAACGTTCAATCTGCGTTTATGTGACGTCGCCATTTGTCAATCACTAAATCACCAGTGGAATTGGAAATATCCATTTAATCACGTGTACATGCCACCAGTGGTTTCGCGCCACGTGAGATAGCAAGCGTGAAAGAGTGGCATCTTTTTTTATATTTATAAAACATATTGTACATTTGTCAGTAAATTATTACACATTACAATGGGGCATTTAGAAGACAGTTACCAGGGGGACATGAGACAAAAAAAAATTGATCTCACAATGCCAAGATGTGACATACTCTCAGGACAAACCATGCAATACGAACAATTAGTATCAATGTCAGCTTTGAATTTTGTCATCAAATGCTTTACATGATAAATGTACAGGAGCGAATTTGATTGACGTACGGTCGACGTCGCGTCGACTTTCACGTTGATTTGCGGAAACAAAGCGTACTGCGCATGCGTCAAATGAAGAGATCTCAAATGTCTCAGAAACGTCAAGATTTGACACATCACATGAAATAATATATATATATATATTATTTATCAATCTTCTTGAGGTGCTACCACGGTGTCTTCAACTTCTGCGTTGATTTCCGGAAACAAAACCTACTGCGCATGCGTCACTTTGAATCGGTGGCTAAAGTACCACCGCGCTTGCGTGCAATTAGTGTTTCATTCGTAAGACAATTTTAAAAAAATAATAAAAAAAATCAAAGATGGTTGAAGGTCCGGGATGTACATTAAACGGCGAGAAGATCCGTTCGAAGGTCCAGAAAGGACAAAGAGTGAAAGAGATGCGAGGCAGCGTGCTCACGACGGAAGTATGTTGTCCAATCACGCTAATGCTATGTTGTCATGCTAACTAATAACCAAAAGTCACGATCATGTTTGTCACTCAACAATATCATTCTTATTATGTCTCTACATATATGGTGACACTCGTGTCTTTGCAGGGAAACAACGTTATCCAAAGGCTGAAAGGTTGTCAGTACACCGACGTTGACACGCTGGGGAAGGAGCTTTTTTTGTATTTTGGACCTAAAGCGTTGAGGTATGAGGTAAAAGAATGCGCCCCCAAGTGTTCAAATCATCCATATCAAGTGTCAGTATATTCCCATTATATTATTAGTATATGCCAATTAAAGTCACAAACAGTGAATGTATCGGATTGTTATTATTTTTTTTTTAAATGTACATTAAACGGATATACCTACACACGCCACCAGTACAAACCAATATGCCGCATTACTCCTAATACTATACTGATATTGGGCCAAGTCACATATTTTACATGAGTAAAATATCACAAACATATCCCCAAAAGTATACTATATATATATATTTATATATATATATCTATATATTTATATATAGATATATATATATGTATATACAGAAATATTGACGAAAGTGTCTCAATTTACTCACAAATTTGTAGTGTTTTCAGAGAGCCTGTGGGGGCTTATAGCTTCCAGATGCTCCATATTTCACTAACAAGTCCTCCGTGTATTTTTTTGCTCACGAAAACGGAACTGGCTGTCGTTTCCAATAATATCAATCCATTTTGGAGCAATCGGTGAATGTCCCCTTTTCATTGCCAAAATCGATACGCTGCCATGTCTCGGTGTGACGTCAGCGACGAAACTGGAGACCAAATTTGCTGCACGTCACTGCTGATGTCACATTTGCTCCGGTGTGGACAAAGGAATGTACCATACTATAAAGTTGCAGTGTGAGGAGCTCAGGTTTTATATCTCGTCACTGTCGGGGTGGATTTCCCACGTACTAGTTTGACAAGGAAATGTGATTGTCTTCCGTTGCTGACGTCAGCAGGCTCACACAGGTTTCAACCTAAATGTGGGCCGGCCAAAATCTGGTTGAAAATCCAGTATGTTCGCAGCATCAGAAAGTTCCTTGAAGACACTGACCCAAATCGTCGGAGTCCGCGGTGCTTTCGGCAAATGTTCTAGCATTGTTGTTTTTGATTCATGCTAATGGACAGTTGGACACTGCCGATGATTTTGATCCTTGAGTCATTCATCTGGGTGATTCAGGAATCAAATCACAGCACCAAGATCTAATGAGATCCAATATTCGACCTGCATCAGAATCACTGATTCGCCACTAAGATGATGATAACGCTCACTTTAGATTGACACTCCAATATGGTGGCTTCCGCTCTGCCAAAACTGCTTCTCTGTACATATTATCTCAAAAGTATTTGCTTTCATACGCTTTACTAACACTGCAAATCCTGCGGTAGAGTCCACTTTGGCATGAACGGCTCTATGCGAATCAACAGCGCAGAGAGGAAACATGGCGGTGGGGGCTGCTCCGTCCCAGTGCTTGAAATCCACCTGACCACGGACACCGTGTGCTTCTTCGACAGTACGGTGGAAATGAGGTAAGCCCAAAATCAGACTGGATTGAGGTCCCCCGAGTTCATCTTGAGGGTTGTGAGCCTTTCTCAGTGAGCGTGGCCGTCATTCTTTGGCTGCTAGTTATGGTTGTGTTAAAAAGCACTCCATTTCTACACGTGCGATACATTTTCACTTCCATTTTCTGGAAACCTCACCTGTGTTTATATCATAACAGACACACTGAAACAGCCACATAAGTTGGAAACATTTGAGTTTGCGCCCCCCGCAGGCTTTCCCCACCTGTGTGAAACGAGGCTATAATGATTAAAAAAAAAAAAAAAACTTGACACTTGTACGACAGCTCATGTTTGACAACAGCCCCATGAACTGATGAATGAAATTTACTGTATTGCTAATGGTGAATTGGCCCTTCTCCGGCGTGGCGAATGAGGGGAAATATTAACCTCGCCACACCCCGTTTCAACGAGCCATTGGCCATGTGGCGAATGGGGAGCGTGCATACTGTACGTGTCTGCATGTGAATGTACTTGTGTGTGTGGACATATGAGAGGTGTGTGTGCGTGCTCATGTACGCGTGTGTTCTCACAGGTTGAGTGACGACTGCGAGCAGCGTGTGCGAGCTCTTCAGGCCCTGGACGTGTGCTCGCCGGCGTTCAACCCCTCACGCTCGGCCGAGGCGGCGAGGCGCCACGGCGGCAGGATGCTCTGCGACGTCCTCCTCGATCAGGCCGTCATGCCGGGAGTGGGCAACATCATTAAAAACGAAGCTCTGTTCGACGCGGGCCTACACCCAGCCGTGAAGGTACGGATGATGGATGGTGTGTAGCCGAAGATAGTAGTGGTGGTGGTGGGCGGGGGGGGGGGACAAGACATCCTACTCTGTGGAACTTTCTGGTGTTTTATCAAGGGATGTGTTGCGGTGGTGGATCAAATGGCGAACATACAGAAAGTAATGCAGTGCGGCAAAAGGAAGTTAATTGTTTTAGGATTTGATCTGATTTATAAACCAAAAAAATGATACCTTTTCTTCCCTCAGAAGGAACACGCATACTTTTATCAGGGTTTGTACACTTTTTTTTTTTGGTATGACTTTCCAGTAACATCTCCATCACTTAGTTAATTTCCATGACGAAAAAAATTGTCACATTTCAGTTGAACCACTGACAATTATTGGGGTGCACAAAGCAAAAATACCCAAACAAACTAGGTCATCATCATTTAAAATCAAAACATTGTAGCCAGTACCTTAAACATTTGGAGTCGAAATCAAACCCCAGATACAGATTGGTACACGTTGTCATGTTTTATCAAGTCATTTCATTAATCTCCAGTCTCCTGATTTCCACTTGCAGCTTCCGCAAACTTCAGTCACGCTGTCACCTGTTGCAGTAAACTCTGATAGGGGGGCGGGGGGGGGCAAAAAACAAACAAACGACGATCTTTGCAAATGTAATAAGTGAGCCCATAATGTAAGAATATACTTATATCAATTTATTTAACTTTAGATTTTTGATCGAACTGCCAAAATTCAGAATCTCTACGTCTGTCTGTGTCTCTCACAGCTCGTGAGAAAACAAATATTTCCTTCATTTGACTTCCCCAAACTACTCCTGTTTTGGGTACTTGACCCATCTTACTCGGAAGTCATCTCTGACCACCTTTGCCACGTTTTTCACCAACATGACTCAAGATGGAGCTACTTACAGATCAGATGGTCGTACACCGGCTATATGTCTCACAGTGCCTACACGGAGCAAAACTGTGTGAAGCAACGTTATGGTTGCGTTACGCTGTACTTGTCACCTTCGTAATGAACAAGCCACAAATTCAACGGTAGTTATAATTAAATAAGACCCTCCGCAGGGCTAGCCCTATGTTAGTAAGGTAGATAAAATAAACGATTCCCAGAGGCAAAGAAAATTCCTCAAGTATTTTTTCTTATTATTTTTTGAACTTGAGTTACTCCAAATACCCGAGTATGTAGTAATAAAACGAACTCACTGTGGTTGCGCCTTCCTCAGGTGGAGCAGCTGTCGGACGAGCGGCTTCATCACTTGGTGAAGATGACGCGCGATTTCACGCTTCTCTTTTACAAGGTGAGATGTTTCGGGCACACACTGTCTCGCCAGTGATGAATCAAAAAATAATAATAATTCACATATTTTTTTGCATTAGGCATTTTATAACATGTTCTGCTATGTCTTTATTTTGTGATATTTAATATCTTTGTATTTCTTGTCTATTTTTCATATTTTCTACTTTTTTAAAATGACTACTATTTCATATATTAGTATTTTTAGTCTATTTTGATATATATTCTATTAAATTTGATGTAATGTTCCCTTTTTTATATATGTATATTTTACATCTAATAGTTTACTGTGAAGTTATAATGTAACCCCCACATTTATAATTAATATTAATATATAAGCGCAGTCATTCAGCTGAGTTTTTGCTTTAACTTGCAAGCGCGTAGCTGAGATACGAGCCCTTTAGGGTGGCAGTAAACGCAATTCAAATCACTTCACATTAAGAAGCACTTTGGCAAAGTGAAAGTTCCATCCAAAAAGCAGTTTCTTAGCACTCTCAGTTGAAGTCTACTGTCAAATAAAACATGAAGCGAATTACACGTTGTGTATTTGAAACATGCAAATGTAATGTAGTTTGCTTGTTCCGCGAGCTTAATGCTAACAGGAATGGAAAATGGCTGCACGTCACGTCCGGTCGAGTGAACGCTGGCGCCCTGCTGCTTCTGCTCACCGGCTTCTTTTTAGGATTTCTTTTAGTTTGTTTGAATGTTTTTCAACTTTTTCTAATCTTTCATTGCACATTCACACTTGATTTTATGTGATTGTGTTTTGGTCTAATATCTTGTATCTTTTCAATAAAAATGCACGTATACGTAAAATGTGTGTATTTTAGCAAATATTTGTATTTTTAAAAAATCTTTTCTGTCTATTTGATTGGTATAGTTGAGTGTTAAAAGATTGTCATGTTATACCAACATACACGCTCTCTTTCTCTCTCTGCCAGTGTCGCAAGTCTGGCTCTGCGCTCTACACACACTACAAAGTCTACAAGCGTCCCCGGTGCGGCCGGTGTTCAGCCGCTATCACCGTATGTCGTCTCGGCGACAACGGCAGGATGACGTACTTCTGCGAACGCTGTCAGAAGCGTGATGCTGGCAACGTCCATGTCAGGTGGGAGCAAAACGCACATCCCTAAAGAAGTGACCGGTGTGCGAGTGTAGTTCGGTTGACCTAAATAATAATGATTTCATCAGAATGCCTTTCACACTCAGAACTTCCTTTTAGAGATACATACCCCGAAGGTACTCAATAGGGTTGAGGTCAGGGTATGATGGTGGTGGTGGCCCACATTTTTATTTATGATTACTTTTGTCAAATTTAAGTTATTTCTGTGACCACTGCAGGTTTTTCTTTCATCAACAGAGGGGTACCAACAATTTTTTTCACTGCCTGCCTTCCCACTTAACATGGATAGAAAATGGATGGATGGATGGATGGATTTGACTTCTCAAGCCGTCAATGGCAGTGAATGTGTTTTGATACACCTTGTACATTGCACAACATTTAAAATATATACAGTTGAAACCAGAATTTTACATACGCTATATAAAAAGACAAGCTTTTTTTTCTCACTGTCTGACATGAAATCAGATTAATTTTCTCTTTGGCTCAGTCGGCCTGCAGGCTGCCCATATATGGGCCTGCGCCGTCATAGGTACAATATGTCATTTTAGAATGCCACCAAGTGATCCAGCGCGGGAATGTATAGGATAGTCACTAAATATAAAAAAATAAATATTGAAAAATATAGCAAGATTTGTCAGAAGCTGATAGGCTTGAGCAGCATTCTGTCATCTACTCTTGTAGTGGCTTAGGTGAAAATTACTTCTTAAAAAAAACAAAACAATAATAATAACATAGGGATGGATTATAGTTTTAAGCAAATTGTTTGTTCTTGTGATATAGATGATCAGCCTACATTTTATGACCAATTTATGCAGCTATTCCAAAGGGTACACATACTTTTCCCTCCTATGACAAAGAAGCATAAAAAGCTACTCAAGTAAGCTATGGAACCATTTTTCTGTCTTCAAAAAAGCTTTCCGGATAGAATGTTCTAGCTTTGTAGGGCCATCTTTTGCAAGCAGATGGGCTTGGCACGGAGCGGGTAAGTGTTCCGGGCACCACCAACGCGCACGTGTGTGTTAAGTGTGTTTGACAGGCAGGGCGTGGGCTCAGCACCTCCTGGCTGGTGTTTGAGCGAGGCTTAGCGAGAGCTCCCCGCCGAAAGCCCTTCAGCCACATTACACAGCTGAATGAGCAATCTGCGAGGGGAAGTTTGCTGCCGGCCGCCGTTACCACAACTCCCTCCATCCATCCATCCATCCATCCATTCATCCCCATGATGATTGGCGGCCTTCTTGTCTAACATAGTGGAGATTTATGTCGCAGCACTAACATTTAAATGCAACACGCCGCCTGCTGTTAGTGTTGCCTCACCAGCTGCTACAAGTGCAAATATTTGGTTAGTTTCCTCATGATGTTTGTAATATTTTTGTGGGGTGGTGGGGGTTCTTTGTACATTTTCCGTTTCTATTTTGGATTATTTTCGGATATTTTTGTGGTAATATATTTTTGTCCAGTACTTTCTAATCTTCATCTAATGGTTATTTTGTGTGTGCAATATTTTTGTATTTATTGCTCATGTGTATTAGCTAATATAATCTCATATTTTTATCTTTTGTTTTTGCGATTTTATTTTCTAGTAGTGAATATATTTTTTTTCTAATCTTGACGTTTTCCATCTATTTTTTTGTCTCACCTTTTGCAGTATTTTGAAGCAATTTTTTGTCATCAAATATTTTTGTATTTTGTGATATGTCTAAAATGTGTGTATTTTTCATTTATTTTCTTGTCTTTTGTATTATTATTTTTTGCAGGTGCATTCTCTAAATGTCTGTCATTTTGTCAAATATTTTTGTTATGAAAATACACTGATCTCTTTTTATCAGTTATATTTTCTGTCTATTTCTTGTAATATTTTTGTCCTATTTATATTTTTATGTAATACACTTCATTTTCTACTATTTTTGTCATCATACGTTTTTGGATTGTTTTCTTATTTGTATAAAATGTGCATTTTTCATCCAATTGTTTTTTTCCTCCCTTAATTTGGTTTTCAAATGTATGCACGTTTTTCTATTTTTGTCCAACATTTTATTAGTTTTCTTTCTGAAAACAATATTTATTTTTTGCCGTAACATTTCTTTGTGTAATTGTCCCTTTCGTGTCTGTTATTTTAATTTTCTATGAAAGTACACAAATCGAATACTGTTGTATTTTCTTAACTGCAATTTTGTCAAAAAAAATGTTAAAATTTTTTTCATAATACCTATTTAATATTTGACTGTGTATTTTTGTTTGTTCTTATTGTTTTTCTCATATTATTCCATATTTCTTTCCATTTTTTCTAAAAACATTTGTCGCAATATGATTGTTTTCTATTTTTTTTAATCAGTGCATTTTTACCTTTATTTGTGTATTTTCCAATAGTTTGCATTATAGTTCCTAACATTTTCTTTTTGTATTTTTTCTCGGTAATTTCTACTATAACCCTTTTCTAGTATAACATAATATTTGGTCATCTTTATCAGAAAAGCTCAACATAAATATTTAAAATGCTAATGAGTCTTATTTTTGATCTTGTTTTTCCATGTTTGCAGTCAACTTCCTGTCAGGGACACCCTGATTAGCTGGGCAAGCAGCGGGGGAGCCGCTAAGGAGAACGTGGCGAAGAGGGAGGAAGAGGACTGGCCTTGTCACCTGTGCACTCTCCTCAACCGGCCTGCTGCCAAAAGCTGCAATGCCTGCCTCACTCCCAGAGCGCCGGGTAAAGGCCTCCTTATACTCCCGCGCTCGACAACGCCCGCATTGCATCACGTGACCGACGCATTGGCCCGCGCGACCCCTCTGCGTCGCTTGACGCGTACACGGCAAAAATTGTTGCCGCGCGTAGAATACAGCGGAGATCATCTATCGTGATTGGTCCGTGTTAGTCACATGCTGTGATGACGTACTCAGCGTGCCCCTTGGTTCTACATACCATCTACGCCGCCGCCTTCTTGATCGATTTTGCAGCGTCATTAAACGTTATCATCTGGTCATCTAGGTCTTGTTCTAGCAGACTCTGTTCCACGGTCGCCATTGTTGTTGCTTTGTTCCTTGTTACAGAAAGGAAAGGAAAAACGGCTACCGGAAATGGCCAAAAAAAAAAAAAAAAAGCAGAGGAAACGGTGTTGTTCTAGCCAATACCAGCCGTAGCGACACCCACGACTTGGAGGAGAACTGCAGCACATTTTCAAAACAGCACACGTAGGTTGCGCTCGAGTGTAAAGGCAAACCGCGCGGGATAGCCGCAGTGCCGTCAGCGCGGTCGCCGCCCGTGGGAGTATAAAGAAGCCTTAAGACTCATCGTTAGTAAGCGTAATGCATGAAAGCAGCCCAGGTTACCCCAATATTTAGTTTTATCATTTACATTTTTTACCATGTAATACATATTTTTTTCCCCAAAAAATATTTTTGTTGTAATATAATTTGTATTTTCGCCAATATTGTTTTCTAATTCTTTTTCATTTTAAATGTTTGTATTTTTCATCGAATATCTTTTTATGTGTATTGTTTTTCATTTATAAACAACATATATAATATATAACAATATATTTTCTTTCCAAAAAACATTCATTCTATTTTGTATTTTCATGTTTTTGTTAAATGTATTATTTTTCTAATAATGTTTAAAATGTTTAATTTTCGTCACGTTTTGTACTTTGGGATTTTTTTTTTTCTTCCCTCGAATGTTTTGCTTTAGTTTCTAATATTTTTTTTCTGTAATATTTGGGGCACTTTTGTAATATCAAATGAAAATCTATAATAATTATATTGGTAATATTTTGTGTAATATTTTCTTCTAATTGTTTTTCTCATTTTGGACTTTTTTTGGTTATGTTTTGCAAAATGGTATCATATTTTTCCTCTAATTTAATCCTGGGAATTTTCTAAATATTGTTCTCATTGAATTTTTCCATTCAATTTTTGTTTTTTTTATCTTTGTATTCTATTATTTTTGTCCGTTTCTTTTTCAAAATGTGCTTTCTAAACATTTGTGTTTTTCAATCCAATATTTTTTGTACTTTTAGACTTTCCCGTTTGCAACATTTTAGTTGGCCTTAAGGTTTATCAGACTAGCATTACATTAGTGTACCTAATGCTTTGACTTGTACCGATCCCTTTAGCTCTTTCCGTGATGTTTATTTAGTTTAGCACTATTGCAGTCATAAAGATGTAACTCGGATCATTTTGCTCTCTATATAATTGGGATATTACATTTTCAAAGCAGTTCATCTCCATTTGCGCTGAAACAGCAATACATTTAATTTAGTATCTCTGTATGTTCGGATGTACTGAAATGGCGCAAAGGGAGGACTTGTGAGACTACTGGACTTGCAGGAGTACAGTATAGTTTTCGTAATAAAAGTGTGGATGTAACAAGCTGTGTTTTATGAGTGGAGCCTCAGAATAAATCTGAAATGTCTCTACCTCTTCCTCCACAGTCCACAAGGAAGACGCCTCTCTGCCCTCCTCCACCGATCTGGTGCGATACCCCTGCACCGCCTTCACGAAACCCCGAGAGGAGCGCAAACTCAACTGGCGCTCCGCTTTCGGAACGTCTACCCTGCTTTTCTCCGACTTGAACGTGGCGCCCGAGCCGTCTCGCGGGGGAGCGCCGCCGGCCTCGTCCAGTCAGCCACGCAAGAAAATGAGAATTGATGGCGGTCCCTCTAACAAGTTGGGGTGAGTGATTCCCTCATGAATAACTTGGTCTGCGGGTACTCAAGTTTTATTTTCAGGTTATTTCCCGGCTAACGAGACATGTTTCATCTCCTCTCTTAAGGTGTGCAGTGCACACAACAACAGGGATGCACATGCAAAAAAGTTGCAATAGTCCAAGAACAAAGAAATTGGGATTTTTTTTTTTTTCTCTTCTTCTAGATAAAATGTTGCATATTTGGGAGGGAAACAAAGTTTTTTTTTTTTTTTTTTTTAAACAAAAAAGTAGTATTGTTTTCCAGAGGACATAAGAAATTAAAAGAAGAAAAAAGGCAAATCTTTCGAGAAAATTCGTCGCAAACGAGAGTGACATTTTTTGAGAAAAGGTGTTAGTCACGGCAATAAAATATTTTTCTCAGTAAAAAGTCATTCTACAACAATAAAGTCATGATATTACAAGAGTAACATATTTTTTCACGAGAAAAACACTCAGGAAAATACATATTATTTATTTTGTTATTTTAAGGTTTTTTTAAGTCACAATATTGTGCGAATAAAATCTCGTTTTGAAAGAGTCCATTTACGAGAAGTAGTTTTTTTTCTTTCTTGGAAAAAAAGGGCACAATGTTACGAAAATAAAATTACATTTGAGAAAAAAGGCACTATCACTAATATTTACTCATGTTCTAGTTACAGTAGGAGAAGCACTTTATGCAGAAATTGAACAAATTCCAATTCCGTTTTCCTCCCACTTCCCAATTTCATCTCTTCTGTTAGTGCGCACACAACAGCTGGGGAGAAGCCCGGCTCCTCCGGCCCCTCCGCCTCACCCGTGTGTGCGTGGCACTGTCGCCCGGCCGTCCTGCGAGTGGTTCAAAAGGACGGCGACAATAAAGGACGACGGTTTTACGCCTGCTCGCTGCCCCGGGAGGCAAAGTGCGACTTCTTTGAGGTGAGGCCTCCCATTCCCTGTGTCTGCAAATTTTGCTGACATCTTTAACTCATTCACTGCCAGCCTTCCCAGTTGACATGGATATTTGACTTCTGAAGCCGTCAATGGCAGTGAATGTGTTAAGGGAGACATTTTGTCACAATTTAAAACAGTTCCCAAAATACCCCAGGATCAAAAATTAAAGTGTACTCACATTTTACACTACTTCACAACTTAATTTTTAAACTTTTTGCACCCAAGATGATTTTATTCTTGTGATATTATGTCTGCCTTTTAAGATTACACATTTCCCCCCCTCAGGAAATTAGTTTAATTCTTGTAACATTACAACTTTGTTTTAAGATTGACTTTTCTTTAAAAAAAAAAAAAAACTGCCTTTTTTTACTTTTTAAAATATTTCTTTCTGTTTTTAAATGATTTTACTCTACTATCCTCTTTTATTTCCAGATGGTTATTATTACTGTTTCAAATTGCATTTAATAATTTTACAATTCATACATTGCAGTTGCAACGATTAATCGATTATCAAATTAATCAATATTTTTTTATGAAAAAATAAAAATATTCTCATAGACTATAAAAAACTGCCTTTTTTTACTTTTTAAAATATTTTTTTCTGTTTTTAAATGATTTTACTCTACTATCCTCTTTTATTTCCAGATGGTTATTATTACTGTTTCAAATTGCATTTAATAATTTTACAATTCATACATTGCAGTTGCAACGATTAATCGATTATCAAATTAATCAATATTTTTTATAAAAAAATAAAAATATTCTCATACATAGACTATAATTTAATTGAAAAATAGATTTTATTCTGGTGTTGCAACTAAAATACACAATCTCATAATGAGCCTCTTTCTAAAATAAATAAATAAAATAAATTATTCCCGTGCAAGACTACAACTTGTGGAAAAAAAGACTATTCTAGTTAGATGATTACTATTTTCTTGTAAATTTCCCTTTTTTTCCTCAAAAAAGGCTATTTTCATGAGGTGATTTATTATTTTTTTAAGTTTAATTTATTCTAAATTTTTTGGTGTTTTGCGAGAATATTCTCTTAATATTATGACTTTTTCCCTTGAATAAATCATACTCCTGTTTTGCAAATGATGTGATTTTGTTCTCATAGTAATAATTTTTTTAAAATTTTTTTTTTCTTTTCTTTCTAAAAAATTCACAATTCAGCAAAACTCAGTCCGGCTCGCTAGCAGACACACTTTTAATTTCACACGTGCTGGCTGGGCTGGCACTCCAGAGACCCATAATATTATTTGTTACAAGCCATTTAACAGTCACATTTCCATATTATGTCCTCTTTAAAGTGTTTTATGTTTTTCCAGTGGGCCGACTTGCACTTTCCCTCCTGTCACCACGGCAAACGATGCGTGATGAGGACCGTGCTCAAGCTGGGACCCAACAACGGCCGCGACTTCTACACCTGCGGCTCCCGAAAGGGTAAACAGTGCGATTATTTCCAGTGGGTGCAGGGCGGACCTGGCGTTTCTATCCTGCCGGGCTGCTAGCGACCATTTAGGACTAAAATCATGTTTAAAAACATGACTAAAAAACACATTGCCGTGCTTTCCAATCACGAGTGTGTATTTACATAATTAATATTATGAGTTGTTTTTATGTATTTATTAAAGACTCCAAACAAAGCCTAAAATCACAATTTTTACTTTATTGTGGTCAATTCATGTCTCCAATATCTTAAGAGTTAAGAAAATAAATAAATAATTAAAAGCAGTCCACCGACTTGAGAAGCGGCGCAACAGACTCACCGTCTGACACCATGTAGTGAAACTGCAATAAGCCGGGCACCTTGTTACAAGCTGCGCCTTTTTAAAGAGAGAAAACACAAATGAGTGGTTTATTTGTTGCATTAAAAAAAAAAAAAAAAAAAAAAAAAAAAGGTGAATCATGTTCAAGATTGTTGTGCCTGTACCTTTAAACAGCTTAACCATTGAATGGTTTGTCAAAAGAATTTTACACAGCATGCTTGCCATATTTCCTCCGGAGGCATTTATTTCACAAACAAGGGTAGGCCTTGTGCAAATGCATTATTATTTCTTTTTTGTCCTTTAAAGCTTTCAAATTACTTAAAATGAACTTTCGGCCTAAAATATGCCAAAAAAGGCAACTCACCGCCAAATTAGCTGAGGCTAATGTATCAATCTCGACTTTGATTTATTGACGAGATCAGTCACGCTATACACTTTCATACGTGTGAATTTTTAAAATCCTACTAGGCTTGAAAATATAAACATTCTTACATTAATTCTACTTTTAAACCCAGCAATCTCCTGGATATTGTCTCCAAGGTAAGTACTAATCACGCTTGGCAACTTGGTGCATTTGGTGGCGTCGGCGTGCGTACGAAGCCAAACACTCACCATAGTGGCCTGTCGCGTTCGCGCAGATGATCGCCCCGAAGAAGTCCGCGTAATGCCTTTTAATCCTGGAAATGGCCGTCTCGCAAGCTGCCGAGGGATCCGTCCCGGCTCTCATCAGCTCCACCGCCAAGTAACTGTTGGCAGTGCGGCATTGGACATGCGTCAGGCCGGCTAGCGAGGGCTTGTCAAGGCCATGAAGCGAGCTGTCGCAGTCAGGTCTGGTGCACTGCTGTCCCTCAAGGCGGATTCTACGCTCACGCTATTCACAAGGCTAAATAAAGAACTCCTAGGTCAGTGTTCAGTTCAGTTTAAGGATCACTAAATATAAAGTTTTTCAAAAGTCTTTAGACGACTAAAGTTTTTTTTTTTTTTTTTTTCTTTCTCCGCAGACTAAAAATTAGCAAGCGTCAGTCTTAAAATTCATAATCTTACAGGAGGAAACTTTTTTATTTTTCAAGAAAGGCATAATCTTACAAGAACAAAATTGTTTGATTAAAAAAAAAAAAAAAGTCAGAATATTACATATATAGTTGTATTTTTCCCTTTGAAAAAAAAGTAGTAATACTATGAGGAAAAAAATGTTTTGTTTTTTGTTTTTTTTAGATAAAATGTCATACTCTTCCGGGAATCGTGAAGTTAATCTTACAACAATAGAGTCAATCTTATGAGAATAAAGTTAGACAACTTTATTATTTTTAAGAAAAATAGCATAACATTTGAAGAATAAAGCAGAATGTTCTTGTTTTCTTTAAGAAAAACAAAGCGGTAAACTCATGAGAAGTTTTTTCTGTGCCAAGCTAAAAAGTAAAACTTCGGGAATAAAGTTGTATTTTTTTCTGGGTAAAAGAATAAAACTGAATTAATTAATTAAATTAAAAAGTCAGAACATTACTTGAATAACATTTTATTTTTCTTGTGGGGAAAAAAATAGTAAAAAAAAGTAAAATTAGAAATCTGAATTTTTATTTAGATAATTTGTAATTGTACAATGAAATCAGAATGCTAAGTTTTAAAAAAACAAAAGATGCTTCGAGATGTAAGCTATAATCTTACGAGAAAATGAAATTTTCAAGAGGGGGAAAAAAGGCAGAATCTGACGAGTCATATTTTTTCCAAAAAAAAATATATATATAAAGCCTCAACTGAACGTAAAAGTGATAGTCTGGGCCAATGTAGTCTATCCTGTTCTACATTTATTGTTTTACCAGCAGCATAAAAGCAAGGTGGCGTTACCTGGGCAGGAAGCGCATCATGACGTCCCCGTCTCCGGTCGCGGCGGCGGCTCCGGCCGAGATGTCAGCGTACGCTCCCGCCCCGACTATAGGAGAATCCCCAACTCGACTGTGTGACGGGATACCAAATTTCTAAATATACCGTTGCAACATGCATATTTGCCAGTAAATTCAAAATAACTGACATACCCTGGAACTTTATGAGTGAGCCCATTAGTGGACGTCCCCACCGCCAGGTGACCGTCTTGATCAAAGGCAATCATACCTCGGGGGGGGAAAAAAAAAAAAAAAAAAAAAAAAAAAAACATTCATTCATTCATTAAAGTTGCAAGCATTTGGCCAAATTCCTTAGTAGGAGTTTGCCCAAAATGGCTGACTTCCTATTTAATCTTGTAAACGGGACAATTTTTTGTTTGGGGAGGGGGGGTCATGTTGGGGACCCCTACAATGAATGAAAAATTTCACTTGGAGTACATGAGCTTGGGGTGAAAAAAAGTTCATTGTCAGGCAATGCTGAGGCTCCCAAAAATACAATTCATTCATTGCTCGTACATTGGCAAACTCCTCCTCAGGAATGTTCGCCAATGTACGAGGCATGAAATTTGCCCAAAATGGCTGCTTGCACCAAAATGGTTGACTTCCTATTCAATTTGAGTCATGGGTCCTTGAGACTTTTTTCAAATGTTCTGTTATGATAGACTTGTACACCCAATTGTGTGTTTTTTCCATCGTGGAATCTTGCAACTGTACAATAGGGAAGACGGGACCGAAAAAGTTACGCATTCACGGTTCATCTCAAGCAAATCCATAAAAACCCACCTATGGTGTCATGGGAGCGAATATTAGTAGAAAGTCGCTTTTTCGGTCCCAGCTCCGCGAGACGCTTGTAGGGACGACACGATTTGGAGGGATTGGGAAAAACATTCTGGTGGGGAAACAACAACAGGAGAGAAGACGATATATTGGTTTTATCCATGAATTTTGAAATGTAATGTTTTTTTTTTTTAACATGATTAATTAATTTGAAGTCAAATTAAAGCCAGTGAATTTAGTCGGGGAATACCCTCAATGATAAAACAAAAGTTGACTGAAATAGAAAGCGTCTACAAGAAAGCACTTCCGAGACTCAAGAGGCCCACAGAAGCCAACGGCGCTTCTGGGTCTTGTTGATATCTGACTTTTTTGGTTTGAACGTGCATTTGTAGATGTAGCAACGAACTTTAACTGACAAAGGTTTTCTGCAGTGTTCCTGAGCCCACGCGGCAATATCGTTTAGTGCAGTGCCGCTCGAGGAATCGAAGGCAACGCATTCAATGTTGGTATTCGTCCATTCCGCTTTCGTGCATTGATTTCTCCACTTTCTCTGACACTTTTGATATTTTTGTACGCAGATGATGAAATTCCTAAATTCCTTGCAATTATAAGTTGAAGAACATTTTTCTTAAAGTGTCGGACTACAACTTCCCGAGTCTTTGTTGCCCCTGTCCCAGAATTTTGGGGAAGGTGCTGCAGGCATCAAATTCAAAATGAGAGAATATTTGCAACAAAAACAATAACATTCATCAGTTTGAACATTAAATATCTTGTCTTTGTAGTGTATCGAATTGGATGTTGGTTGAAAAGGAGTTGAAAATCATTGTTTTTTAACATTTGTTAAAATTTCTTTACATTTGACACAATGTCCCAACTTCATTGGAATTGGGGTTTGTAATAATACTTTTACTCTTGAAAATATTTTTTTTTTATTCTGGTAATATTACAACTTTATAAGATTGTTTTTGTTCTGTTTTGATTTCATTATGTTTGTGATATTATATTGGATTTTGATGATTAAGCAAGCACCAGTATACAGACTCCTGAAACTAAACACAACAAAAAGGTTGAAAGTGGGTCGCTTTGACCTTTACCGCCATAACTGAGAAGAAGGTCAGGATGAATTTAAAGAAGCATAACGCCTCTCAACCTAACAAGTGTTTTTTTTTTTTTTTTTTTTTTTTTTTTTTAAATGAACAACATAATTATTAGCATGCCAGTCAAGTTCGCAGGCCAATATCTTTTCGTAGCAGGACGCCCGGAGCTAATGCTAATCAACACGCCGGCACTCTCACCTTTCTGTAATTAGGTTGGCAGCTGCCCTTCATCCACTGCGTGAAAATATCCAACGACTTGACGGTGGTCAGGTCCTCTCCGATGAAGCCCATGTTTTCTGCGAACACCGTCGCTGCAAACAAAGATGACACATGACCTTCTTAGATATATATTTTTTTTGGACAGGACAGCCAATTTTACAGCCCTAATTTGTTCTCTGTATCAAAATGTGATCACAACTAAAGCGCAAGTCACGGTCCGACCAGGCGTTAACAGGCATTGGATGAAACCAGAGCGCTCAATACATGCCTTCAGGTTGCTTTAAATTAGTTTAGGAATACATTTCACCCAGGTTGGCTTTGAATGCCAATTTAATCACAAAATGTAGGATAAAGAATGCTTATGAGAGCTTGGGTACATTCTGTGCTATTCACTCTTATTTTTAAGCCAGTTTTTTGGCTGAGTATCGTTAACGTCGTATCGGGTATCCGTATTTAAAACATTTTAGAGTCGTCATCTGTTGCCCTGTTAAATGATATATTTGATACCCCATTTATCTTAACATAAAATAATTCTATCTTTTGTTAAGCTGTCAATTTGGACTGGGTACTGACTACTGTCCACCGGATGGCGCTACTTTTATCCTATTCAAAGCATGCAGCAAAATGCCACTTCTTTTTGTTTTCTACAAGGATGCTTCGCTATAATAAATGATAGCGGTGTCGCAGTTGATGTTGGCTAATGGTGTACATGCCCACTATTGAAGTGCAGGGAATTCTCTGTTTACGAGTTTCCCGACATGCAACGTTTTGAGGTTAGACTTTTTTGCACAACAGCGTTAGAATAGCTAGGGCAGCTATCAAATATTTTTAGAATCGAGTATTCTACCGATAATACCACCAATCAATTGCGTGATTGGATAAAAGTTGATTTCGCATTATTAAACACAATAACATATACATGTAAGGTGCAGGTATTAGTGTTGTGCACTTCACGTTCTACTGTGGTATCTGTGAGTTTAAGTGTGTGATGTCAGCGAATGAGGCCGTTAACTGGCTAACCCGCTAGCCAGTCCGCGTGTTGGGTGACTCGGCGTGAGTTGCTGCTATCGGCAGCTTGAATGGGCTTAAGTGTTTATTTTGTTACGGTTTGTTCAATAAAGCAATTGAAAGTGCACCAGGGGCTATGTCTATCCTTGACCACTTGTGGAGGCATTGTAGTACTGTACATTTGAACTCGTGGCGGTCGTCTATATTGAAGTAGCTAACATCGATAGTTACCACGTGCTGGCGATCGTAGACCTGCTGTTGCGGTGCGCATTGCACTTTATTTTTTGGTTTGTTAAATATGAAACGATCCCAAAGTGGGCATCTTCTGTCTTTTATTGACTCTTTCCTCCTGGCTCGCCGCCACAGCGCCAATTTATGC
Organism: Phycodurus eques; assembly: GCF_024500275.1. NCBI lineage: Eukaryota > Metazoa > Chordata > Actinopteri > Syngnathiformes > Syngnathidae > Phycodurus > Phycodurus eques. The sequence continues at coordinate 25,817,396 of NC_084533.1, forward strand.
GCGCGCGTGCGAATGCAGTAGCATTTTTCCGTGTGGGAAAAACGATCCCTGCAAAACACGGCAGACGTTTTTGCTTCAAAACCTTTTTTTGTGTAATTGACTTTTCTAGTTGTTCATTTTAATCATTGAAGCGCTAAACGCGTGGTCACGCAGCACAAGAAGGCACACTCGGTTAGTGCCTGTACTGGCTTTCAGGTTTTCCCCTCCAGATGGCACAATTTTTTTTTTACAAGCATTCTACAAGGGTGCCTCACCACTGAAATGATAACGGAGGCTATTTATGTAGGCTAGCGGTGTGTACTCGCATTATTTGACTTAAGTTACAACATCTAATCAGTCACTCCATAGGCACACAGACATGGCCAAGACAGTACGCTCCAATTTAAACAAGAGTGTCACTATGATATTGAAGTGACTGGTTGTCGGTGGGACTATCTCAGACACTCGTGGGACTTTCTTCACACAGAAGTGAGGCTTCACAGTGTTGAATTGTCTGGAGGGGAAACAAACCCAACAGAAAATATCTCGTTAGTGGCGGTTCTCTTGGAGAAAATGCCTTAATGATGCCAGGAGGTCAAAGAAGAAATGTCCAGACTGACTAGGAACTCGAATATATGCAGGAGAAGAACATCCCTGAAAGATGTGGAACCTTGAAGAAGATCACACCTGATGACACTGCTGTCGTTTAACAACTTGGAAGCTACAATTTGGGAGGATCCGACAGCTGACGATTGGGGGGGGAGACATCGTCCGGTCTAATGGGTCTGCATTTCTGCTGACACGTGATTAGTGTCCGAGTGTAGTGGAAACAACATGAAAGCATGCATTTATCCTGCCCCGTAATGAGTTGGCTTCAGACAGCGGGATGTTTTCTCTGCCCCTGAGTAACAACTGGTCGAAAAGCCACCGCCTTGCCCTGTGTTTTGCTACCGACCACATCCATTACTTGATGAGCGTCCCATGGTTACTTCGAGTTGGCGAAGGCACCGTATTCAACCTCAAGCCAGGGTTAGTGTTTCGAATTAAGGTTTCATGTCGTGGTTAGGGTGTCAAATTAGGGGGGTTAAGTCTGGGCTTAGCGTTCCAAATTAGGGTTACTCGTCATGGTTGGAGGTTTTCGAGGTCATGTTTAAGGTTTCAATCCACGGTTAGGGTTTGAATAAGGTTTTAAGTCATGGTTAGGGTTTCAAATTAGGGTTCCAGCCATTATCTGAGCCTATCAACGGCCCTGAGCTGGTTGCCAGCCAATCGCAGGGCACAAATTAGGGTTAGGGTTTTCAAATTTGTGTACTAAATTGTGGTTAATATTTCAACACGGGGTTCGTGTTTCGATATTAGGGTTTCAACACAGGGTTTTCAAATTTGTTTTTTTAATCGTAGTTTGGGTTTTATATTCGGATTTTAAGATACGGGGGGTTTCAAACGAGGTTTAATGCTCATATTTAGTGTTTCAATGCACAGTTAGTTTCTAGTTAGGGTTTCAATCATGTTTAGGATTTCAAACCAGGGTTAGTATTTCGAGTTGGGTTTCAAGTCATGGTTAGGGTTTCAAATTAGGATTTTTCGAATTTGTGTTTTAAGATGTGGTTGGGGATTCAAATTAGGATTTCCATCCAGGGTCAGGGTTTCAAAGTCGTGTTTTAAGTGTTGCCAATGACTTTCAACACAAACGGGAGTGGGCAGCGATTCTCGGGTGTTGAACATCCCACTCTGGTCTTCGTACCTGACTCGCCCACCAGCATGGTGTGCTGTGTGCGCTCCATCACTGCTCGGGCTACGCCGATGGCGTTCTTGATTCTCTTCAGGTTGGCCACGGCCCCCACCTCCATTGTGTTGCTGCTCACACACACATTAATTAATTTTTTTTTGACTCCATTCTTAGCATCTGTATTAGGTAATTTATTACATTTTCTTTTTTTTTTTTTTTTACCCGTTCATGATCATGGCGTCCAGCGTGGTCTCGCCGTTCTCGTCCGGGCTGCCGCCGTAGCCCACGCTGCCGTCGCACTGCTCTTTTTGGCAGCGGTCGCACCCCTTTTCCACGGCGTCCAGCGCCGAGCCGCCGGACTGCAGGACCGCCCACGCTAGAGCCGCAACACAAACACACGATGACACTTACTCATTGATTAAGATTCAATCGATTGCATGGATTTCAGCATCGGAGGCAAAATAGGGCGTGCGGAACAACATGGGCCGATGCAACTCCGCAGACTTACCGCCATACTGCCCGTCGTGTTGAAAGCTATGTGTAATTATCTCAATGCACGGAGCCGTATCGGCTCATGTTGTTCTACAGAGTCTGACATCTTTGAAATAGTGAAAACAAAATGCATATTCAGCCATTTTTGCAGATTTTATTTTCAGAATATTATGACTTTGACCCCCAAACTATGACTTTGTTCTTGTCAAATTTTTTAAAGTATGATTTTATTACTGTGATTTTACAGCCTTTTATTCCTGATATTGCTTTTTCTCTTTTAGAAAAAAATGACTTAAATCCTGTAAAATAAAAACGTTTCGTCTAGCAAGATTATGCTCTTAAAAAATGTAAATAAATGAATTTTAAATAATTCTTGTAATATTGCGACTTTTTCACTCTGAAAAATGTGACTACTATCGCAAGATTGTGGATTTTTTGCAATATTTGGTTCCCTTAAGATTACAACTTTTTTTCTTGGAAAAAGATTATCTTGTAATATTTTGACATTCCTTGAAAAATATGATTTTGTCTTAATATTTAAGTTTTTCCTTAAAATAACTTTCATCTCGTTAGATTTATGTAAGATGATTTTTTTTTTTTACCCCCTTTGTAATATAACTGCTTTTTATACCTGAAATATATGACTTTATTACTTATGAGAGTTTAATTTCTTCCCAAATATTTTTTTCCGATAAAATAGACCTTTTTGTTTGTCCAATACAACTTTTGTTTTTGGGAGGGAAAAAAAGGGAAAAAAAGTTTCATCTTGTAATAGTGTGACTTTTTTTTCTTGCAATAAAAAAATAATTCATTTTCTTCTCATATGCGTGAAAACGTCTTTAACAACAAAATTGTATCGAAGAAATTGTGATGTCCCAATTCATTTAGAATTCAGAAGGTCTTGCTCACAGGCACTTTTTCTGACAGGCAGCTCACAAACGATTTTCTTGCTTGAGTAATTTCACACTCGATGGGTGGGCAGGCACTGCAGAGGCCCAACTATTTGTATTCAAGCAATTCAAAAGCCATGATGGATGCTTGCTTTAAATTTGGTTTCCTTCAACCTGCCGCACATGCTCGGGAACCAAATTACTGTTGCAAGAAGAAATGATGGCAAACGTCTTCTACTTCCTTTTTTTAAATGCTTCTTTCTGTCCAGAATGTGTGGGTTTGGACTTCTTGTTGTTCTGTGGCCAGTGTTGCAGTAATGTTTGAACAGAAAGTCCGAAGTACAGCGAGATTCCAAGGTCGACAAATCGACAACTTGCCTCCGCTGGGAAGATAGCCGCAGCACACAGCACGCCAGCCAATTTGTCCACTTTCACACCATCAGCCTCAGGGGACAGGGGAGGGGAAGGGGGAGGGGGATGATGTACAGCTGGTAAATTAAAGAGTTTTCATCTATCAAGCAAGAGAGATTTTTTCCAGTTAACTCCCATCTCATTCAGATTTCATCTCTCAGGGCAGCGGCGTGTCACGCACCCGGCGGAAAGCTGCCCTGACAGATGAAGTCCTGAACAAGCGCTAAAGTGTTTTCACTTCCACTCTGCGACTTTCCGATGCATCATTCCCGATGCACAATCCAATGGAGTGCGGGGGCGGACCCCTCCCGGCGTCGGCGGTCGTGAAACGTTTCACATTTTTATCAGACAGCAGCTAACATACGCCGGGAATCAAATCTTACCTCTCAAAATCCTTGTGACCCCTTCAAGTGTGCCCTTTTTTCTTTTTTTGGTAACAAAATGTCCACTCTAAACTTGCACCGATGCGCCCCAGCCAACCTGATGGCTTTTGAGGGGTGCCAAAAAACAGGAATGGGCCAAACTGGCAAAAGATAGGTGTGCCAATATTGTGGCATCATATTGGAAAAGCCTTGAGGCTGTAATCAAGTTTGGAATCAGACTTAAATTAACAAACTGTGGAAAAAGTGAAAGTGAATACTTTCTGTATGCACTGACAGCGCTTCAGTTTTTGAATGTGAACACTTTCTGGATGGGGAATGGGCAAAACTGACAAAGGATAGGTGTGCCAAGCATCAGATTAAACATTTTAAAAAAAATAGAACACTTGAGGCTGTAATTGCTGCTGAAGAATGTAATTGAGCAAAGGTCGTGAATTCCCCATGAATACGCTATTTCTTGTTTGGTTTTATTTTTGATAACTTTGCAAAATTCTCATTTTCGCATTGTCATTATGAAGTGTTGTGGGTAAAATGTTGATGGGACAACAAATAATGCGATCCATCGATGGAAAAATGTCTGATGTCATAGTTACATTGAACAGCTTCACACGTCACAGTTGTTTTTCTTTCTTTCTTTTTTTTCTCCATTCGGTCATGTGTGTTTCAAACTCGGGACTGATTTGTGCACCTGTTATTATGATAATAATTTTGGAAAAAACAACTACGTTTAGATAAACAAAAAAAAAAAAAAATACCAGCAGCCGTCGCATTCTTGAAGCTCCATGTGTTGATAATCAGCGGCAGTGACGCTTGTCCAAACGTGGGCAGACATATTAAAGTAAAAAACACCAGCGACATCGGCATTGTGTCCTTAAAAGACGACGCGTGAACATTCAAACACTTCGTTAATTCGTCACTTCATATTCATCCGACCGAATACTTTGCTCTCTCTTCTATCACGAGTCACTTCCAGATGACGTCACATAAAGCAGGCAATATTTTCTTAAAGGAACAGTCACATATATGACAGTAGATGCGCCACCGCGCTGTAACCGCCCGGCTAACCGGCGTGCCTACGTGGAGGCCGTGTTGGGGAGGGCGACGTTCACCTCAAAAACAATCCGTGAAATTAAGTCGTAACTTGCTGATTTGCCAACCGATTTTCATGAAGTTAACTTTTTGGGGGGCAAAAAGCAATACCGGCCTCGTGTCGTATCTACCCATTCATATCTATGGCTGTAGCTGCCCGGCTAATCGACGTGCCTCCGTGGTGGCCATGTTGGGGAGGTCGATGTTGCCATCTAAGGAAAATTAAGTCGTAACTTTCTTATTTCGCAAGCGATTTTCACGAAGTTTACTTTTTTTTTTTGGCAACGCCAAAGCAGGTGCTATCAATATAAAACATTTATTTATTTATTTTTTACCTTTGAAAGGTTAGCCCCAGTTCCGTTGTTGTGTTTACAAGGCATTATTGTTTGCAACCGTATACAGTACAATCTGGCAGCAGCATTGTTCTTTCGGTTTCCTTGCCGTCCATACAAATGGAATGCACCGACGGTTTTAGCGTCGCCGTATGCACGCTGCTCAAAAGGGGCGTGCCATAATCCTATTCATGAAGTCCACGTGTATATTCCAAATAAATTCAACATAAACAGGTACAATGTTGTTATTACTAGGTCATGCAATGGGAAATGATTTTAATAATTCAAATAAGACCTATCATGAACATATCTACAATAACTGGACGTGAGATAAAGTTTCAAAGACCCAGCCCATAAATTGAACAAGAAGTTGGCCATTCTAGTTTATTTGATCGTTTCGAAGACTCAAAAATTCGAAAAAAAAAAGATTAGCCCCCTGCACTAAGTCCATCGATGGACATGAAATTGGGTGTGCATGTCTATTATAACAGTACGCATGAAAATAGCTCAAAGACCTATGGCTGGAATGGAACAGGAAGTTGCTCGGTCATTTAGGTTCAACAAAGTCATTTTGGACGAATTCCAGGGTTCTTACACTGAAGACGTTTGGTGACGATTTCAAAGACGCTTAAAAAAAAAAAAAAGTCAAACCAGTGATTGACAGGTGTCAATCCCGTGTCACTATAGACCCAACATCTTGCCCGCTGTCATGACTCCTCCCCCACCTTCAACGGGGCGTTGTTATGTTCACCCTTCCCATGTGGGCCATTTTTTAAAAATTATTATTATTATTATTATTTTTTTAATTATTTTTTAAATGTATAACATCCACTGCACGGACGACATTAGCATTAATTAGCATCTTCGCTATGGAGCCAGCAGGTTCCCCTGGGCTTTTTCCATTGTAGTTCTTCATCCAGGTGACGTCGCGACTCCACGCTCATTATTGGATTGCAGACTGGTTCAGAGCGTTCCGGTTTAAGGCGGGCAGGATCGAAATCGAGGAGGAATAGCTCGGTGGGGTGCACGGCTTTGTCGCGTTCTTCTCTCCGGCGGGGGTGTGGATGTCTCGGCTCGGGACGCTGTGTTTGTGCTTGGCAAATGTCAGTGTGCTGTCTCTGGCTGCACATTGAGATCATACCAGAAATTGGCTTCAGGCGACGCCACAAAACTGTGGGATTGGGGGGGAATACACCCTTAATAAACTGTAATTATATTAAAACTCTTTATTGAAATGAACTCAATGTGAACAGATCCAGGTGTAAAGCAATACCCTATTAAAATTCCAACAAATGACAATCTATACGCAATTTCCAATCGAGTGTGACTTGTTTTCGAAAGAGAAGTAATGATTCTTTGATTGGCGAACAGCGTAAAACTGGCAAAGCGCGACTACCCGGTGACCCGGAGTGCAGAGGGATAATGGTACAAACCCACAAAGCCAACATTCTGTTAGTTCCCCCTCATGAGAATGTCGACTGTGACTGAGTGAAGCAAACAAGCTGTGCTCATGGGAAACTTTTTGGCACAAATGTGCTAACACTGCACTTCACCGCCTTCTCACCATACGCTCACGGTGGGCCCTGAATCGTTTTTTTTTTTTCCCCCCTTCTTCTTCCCTCACCACCTCCCCTCAAAATAGCGTCTCTCCCGCCACGGGCGTCAAAGAGACAAGTGGATGGACTAGGATGACTCCCTCACAGCAAACAAGAACAAAAAGTAACAGCATACAAGCAGCAAAGGGAAGACTACGAACAACGTAGTCCGACCTTGAGAGGCGCCTTCTTTACATTATTCATACGATACATACAATTTACTCGGATATTTTATTCATTGTTCTTTTGCATTTTAAACACGACGGCAAGAGCCTTAAAAAGGAGATTGCAAGAGGATAAAATAGATGAGAGCGAGGCGACTTAAAGAACATCACAGCGTTGAAGCGATTACTTCAATAATCACTCATAAGCGGCTTGTTTGTTTATTTTGCGGGGCAGGGACGAGTTGGTAGAGGTGAAAACTAGTCAAAACATTGAACTGACTGACAAAGTATCAGGTGGAAAAATGCTCAAATATTAAAAACAATATGAAAATATTGGTAATGAATTAAAAATATGAAAGCAGAAATACGCCGGCACGGTGGACGACTGCCTCACAGTTCTGGGGACCGCGGTTCAAATCCCGGCCCCGCCTGTGTGGAGTTTACATGTTCTCCCCGTGCCTGGGTGGGTTTTCTCCGGGCACTCCGGTTTCCTCCCACATCCCAAAAACATGCATGCCAGGTTAATTGAAGACGCTAAATTGCCCGTAGGTGCGGATGTGAGTGCGATTGATTGTTTGTTTATATGTGCCCTGCGATTGGCTGGCGACCGGTTCAGGGTGTACCCCGCCTCCCGCCCGGAGATTGCTGGGATAGGCTCCAGCAGCCCGCGACCGTAGTGAGGAGAAGCGGTAAAAGAAAATGGATGGATGGAAAACAGAAATACAGAATTGTTTTTAGATAATATATTTTAAAACATTGACCACGTTGACAAAAATACAAAAGTAATGGAAATGAAATAAATGATTAATATTAAAGTTAATAATTTATTTCTAAAGTATTAAAAAAAACTATTTGACAAAAATATGCAAATTCAACTAAAATATTTGGAGTAATATTAAAAATAGATTCTAAAATATTCTAAAAAATGCAAAAAGATGAAGAGACTACTTAGAAAAAAATGCAATTAAAAAATAGTGATTTGTAGTTCAAAATACTTAAGTTCAGAAATGCCTTAAAACATTAAAAATGTTGAAACCTTAGAATTTGAAGTAAAAAAATTGAAGAATGTGTTATAAAAATACAGAAATATATCTACACAGACACAAATATGTATGCAGTACAAGCAAAATATTTGACAAAAATCCAAACATTGTGTTGTAGAAAAGAGTAAATGATACAAAAAAATAGACAAATATTAGTTAAAAAATGAAACATATTTGGCAAAAATAGTAACACGTTAAAAATAGTTTTTAAAAATTGTCAAAAAGTATTTGCTATAAAATAGTTATAAAGACAACACTTGAAGCAAATAATGGAAAAATACTAAATTCAATCATAATAGCCAAAAATACCAAAATATTATACAAAACATAAACAACTATTGAATGAAAAAAATAAAAAAACGATACAAAAACTAATAGCCCAAAAACATCTTGGACAAAAAAAAAAAAATGAGACATACAAATACATAGATAGTAGAGGAAAATTAAAACAATTATCAGAAGAAAATGCAATGAAAAAAAACATCCCCCATCACCTGGGATCCCTCCTGGCATCTTTCGCAGTACCATAACATTTGTGTTTGATGTCGTCGTCGTCCTCTATTTTCTGTTGCATTCTTTCTCTTTGTTTGCTCTTGCGGAGCACCTCAGATGGGCTGTTTCGTCATTTACATTTGCTCTTGCCTTTGTATAAACGCGCATTCAATGCATGAATCATAATCTTTGTCTTTCAAATTTGTAAGCGACAGCATCTGAGGAAATTGCTTGTCAGTAAAAATGTATCCTCATGTAATCATTATTTTTCTTACGGTTGCCATCTGCTGGATAACATACATCATCTGAACACACAAATGACAGACGGAACATTACAGTCCCGAGAAAGCGTTTCAAACATGACATCCAAAAACAATATTAAAATGTTGGTTTAGTTGGTAAATAATAATAATAATTTGGGTAAAAACAAGAGTTTAAAAAGCATCTGTCAGACAACTAATATATATTAATATATAACAAACATCAGTTTGTATGTGAAATAACCACCCTCAGTAGGAGGAAGTAGTCTGTGGGGTCGCAGCCGTCTTCAGTGTGGAATGTGACCCAAATCTATCAGTCGTCACTTGGTAAAAGACCTCCCCGATGACGTTTACGACAAATACGGCAGGAATCATTCCGTGAGTTCGTCTTTCCAGCTCTGCCAAGAATTCCCAGTGAGCGTGGAAATTTTTCATTCATCGCGCGCCTCTTTTCTCCATCACGTTTTGGCGCCAAATACCTGCGCTAGTGTTATGTTGACAGCAGCGTTGTTCTTTCAGTCAATGTTTATTCTCATCCACTGACATTCATCATTGCGATCCACCCGTTTTCTATCCTGCTTATCCTGTTTAGGGTGGCGAGGAGCTGGATTCTATGCCAGCTGACTTTGGGGCAAAGGGCACATATGGAGATGCATAACCTTTCGCACTCACATGAAGGTGAGCGAACCCCAACACTGACAGTGACTACCAACCAACAGCAAACAAACCAACAACAACAAAAAACAACGAACAAACCAACTAAATACAGCTAACCAACAAACAAAGCAAAACAACCAACCAGCCACGCAACCAAACAACCACCCCACTTAACCCACAAACAGACAAACCAACCAACAAACAAACCACTTACCAAACAAACAGCTAACCAACCAAAAGCCAACAATACAACCGACCCACCATAACAAAATGAACCAGCCAACCAAGCAATAATGAAAACAAACCACCTATCTACCAACCAACGAAAATCCAACCAATCAACCAACAAAACAACTAACCCAAAAATAAAGGCAGGCCCAACCAACAAAACAAACAAACTAACTAACCTACCCACAACAAAACAAGCCAAACAACCCAACAAACAAAACAACTAACCAACCAACAGAAAAATAAACCTACCAACATGGAAAACTATTACCAAATAGTCAATAAACAAGCAAAACAAAAAACCAACCAACCAATGAACACCGAAAAAAATTCTCCAACCAACCCGTCAACCAATAAACAAAACAATTAACCCATTAACAAACAAAACCAACAAACGAAAACTCTAACCGACCAACGAATGAATGGCCCAAACAAACAATCAACTAACCAACAAAATATCAAACATTAGCAACATCCCGCATCACTCACCCGAGATAGCAATGGTCAAGTATGATTGACGAGGCTGGCGTGGAACTGAGGGCCGTTTGTAATATTTTGACATCGTTTGGAGAATATGAAGGCAGTCAGCGTGCCATTCAATAACCGCAAGTTCAAACATAGTTCCGTCATGATGACCTGGCTCCGGCTCATATTTTATTGCGACTTAATTCCGGGTTTTCCGTTTCGGCGTCGTCCAAGGTCCCCGCCCGGCTCGCTGTCGGACACGACGGATTAACAGCAGATTAGCGCAGCGCCCGCGGGGGGAAGACGTGAGTCACGTGTGAGCCGCCACGTCGCTGCGGGGGAAACGTCGGGAAAAAAATTGACACTTCATAAAAGATTCATCGTAAATGCTGTTAGCACAATAGCTATGCAAAAATACTGGGAATCGGAAGGGGTGTCGAATGACGGTCTCGTGGGGTTCCGTTGACATGAAGTTTCATAGCTTGCTATGCTATTTTTAGCTGAGAGGCCACTGGGGAAACTTGGCTTTGTGGGTACGTTATGTGACATGTTGACAAAGTATGTCACCCCTTTCTTGTTTTTTCTCTCTCTCTCTTTTTCTGCTGTTACGCAGAGTCAAAACTGAGGCATACAAATGGGGGGGGGGGAGTAGTCAAGGGTGTTAAAAATAATAATAAAAAAAAAAAATAAGGTTGGCAATTTCCGCAATGTTAATAAGACATTCAAAATTCCTGGGACAGTTTCACAATGGAACAACAAACAACAACAACAAAAGGATTCTCAGGGGAAATGATTGCTGAAATGTCCAACAAAAAGCAAGTAAAGTATCTCCAAATGGGATAAAAAACAAAAAAAACATCTTTAAGAAGACTTAAATGAACGTAAGATACATACATGCCTATGGAAACATCAAAGAAAGTTTTACTCTTCATTGAATATAATGTACATGATCTTTTTTAAATAGCAAAGACGATTTAGTTCATAGTCTGATTTTTTTATGGATTTTTAGAAACAACAAATCAAATCAAGCAAACAAAAACAACAAAAAACAAAAAAAATGTAGTTTTCAGCGACTCTGTTTTTGGAAACGTCAAAGAATAATGTTAGTCTTGATTGAACGTACACTTCCCCCAAAAATGGTGATGATGTACATGCTTTTAGTTGAGCAAGGACAACAAGATATTGAGCTGCCTCGGTGGAGGGTTCTCGGAGTTAGCTCAACTATTCAAGCCGTGTCGCTCTTAAGAAATCTTCAGTCAACAATGTACGCCCCCCAGCTATTCTGAGCATAACTCCTAATGTTCCCTGCTGTCTTTTTTGTTGATGACAGTTTGGGGATAAACAATCAGTAATATGCATCTCCTCTGCAAAACAACCAATTAAAACGTTGACATGGAAATGAAGCGATTGCTCTTCGTTATTTAAGTGCTGAGTTGATCCATTTGAATAATTTCAGACATACTTGAAGTCCCAGTGGCTGGATCCCAATGCAGTGGTGCCTGTGATCCAGAGGATGGGGCTGAAGCATTAACCACAGGGCTACTGTGGAGCTGTGCACATACCCTCCAGTGCTAATGATGCTGCTGCTGCTGCCTGGCGTCGGTCAGTAAATGAAATTGTAGCTCCCATCCAGACGTTAAATTACATTTCCAAGTGATCCGAAGTGCAACCGGAAGCCTGCTGAGGTATCGGGAATCTTTGGCTTTGATTTTCGCAGTGGACGAAACACACCTGCTGGGATGCCACCTGATGAAACATATACTTCAATATCCTGCATTTAGTATGTTCAATATGGATAGTCTAGTGAGTATTATTTAATGTTAAGGTGACACGTTTTTTTCATCAAAGACAATCTTCATTTCGTCTTTTGCTAACAAATGTTTTTAAACACCAATTACAGTGCGCTTTTTTTTTTTGTGAACATCAAAGACGAGTCCTCAATGCACATTTTGTGAGCATAAAAGACAAATGAGTAACAAACAACTTTGCATAAACGACAAAGACAATTTGGTGTTCAATGCATCTTTGCTTTGTAAACAAACACAATTGAATCTTTGAGGAGCTTACCATTCATCTTTTTTGTAAACATAAAAGACAATTTGTAGAACTTTCAATGAACGTCGCGTACATGCCTTTGTAAACAAAGAAGAAGATTCCGTTTTTCCAAACATCTGTCAAAAGAGATGTCAAACCGTTATCGATCGGCCTTCGCACTTCCTCAACTCAGGTTGCTATCTTGCTACATTTTATCATATAAACTTTCTCGCACTTTAGCATTTGATGATTTTTTTTTGTTTGTTTATCTTAGAAATAGAGGAACTGGCCTTAGCTCCTTCTCTACTCAGGTTGCGATCTGGTGACATTAGCGTATTAGCATTCTGATTGTTAGCATGTTGGCATTTGACCTATTCAATTTCATATGTGTCTGACAAAAGTTTGAAAAAGTGCATCCCAACTGTACATTTGAACAAACTTTACTTTCAGGCCATACTCCCTGGTAAGAAATATAAATATAATAAAAAATATAGCAAGGTCTAGAATCCTACTAGTCTATAAATCCTGATGTCTAAATTACCCCCAAACTGGCTTTTTGAGGAAAAAGGTGGTAAATGTATCACAAAACCACAGGTACGACTCTGGGAAGTTATAGTCCTCTTCATACATACTGTAAGAGCACAAGATGAGGCCCCCTTTTTTATTTTTTTTTCTTTGCTCCCCAGCATTGGCATCTTTATTTCCTTTTCATTTTTTTTTTTCTCCGGCTGTTTGCAGCCCGCCTGAGAAGCTCAGATAAGACGCACAAGCATCTCAAAAGGGGAAAAAATCTCAGCGTGACGAGGCAGCAGAAGTGGAATTGTTTGATGGAGACGCCGATTGCGTTTCTCGCGTGCATTTTGCGAACCCATGTCGCTGCTGGAGAACATCTGAAGAGGCGTTTTTTTTTTTTGTTCCCCCCTTTTTTTTGGGCCCCCCTCCTGTTTTTAAGTCTTATCGCGACAACAGCGCGGCGCGGATTAAAGGCACCCGGGGTGGCTCACCTGGAAGCTCGCAGGCTTACGCCACTCGAGGATACTATAAAGATTCAGTGTGCAAACTGCAATTTAGAAGCCTGTATTAAAGTAATTTAATATGTGGCGACATGGTCATTTAGCAGTTACGCATTCCGTTGGAATGCGGCAGTGACAATTCTTCAACCCGCTCTTACGCTAGCATTTGTGCAAATAAAGGCCTCCTCTCAAATAGACAACACATCTACTGTCTGATGATTTGCTTGTGTGTTTTGGAAGACGCATTTGCTATATGTTAGCATACCAACTGCGAGTATGTCAGCATTTGAGCAGTTCTTGTTCGGAATAGCAGCCTACCCGAATAAAGGGCAGCATATAAAATCCTTATTGGTTTCTGCAATAGGCCTTTTGCTACTCAGGCTATCTTTCTAAATGTTAGCGTATCAAATGTTAGGACTTTATCAAGTTGTATTTGAAATATTATCCAACTGCAGGGAAAGATGTAAAATCCTGATCAAGCAACACTTTTTCGAACTCAGTTTTCTCATTTGTTAAACGTTAGCATGTCAACTCTTAGCATGTTAGCATTTGATGACAAATCCTATTAGTAATAGTCCCCATAGAACAGCCTCCATTTCATATAACCATTTCATATAACTAGTCACTGTCTAATGTAAAACATGTACAGTGCCGGTAGTGAGTCTAATAAACAAAATGCATGTTTGGACTTTGGCCCTTGTCAGATCGTTAATCTTAAACATTATCCAATTAAACAAATCCCCTTTTATTTTTCTCTGCGCTATTAAAAAATTCCAAATATCAGCATTTTAAAATGACCACAAGTTACAAAAAGCTGACATGTTCTGATGGCAACTCCATGCCCCCTCACGGATAGAGCCATCTAATTGGCTGATGGCTCCTAACGAAGCGCTGGCGGTTTTGTGCGCTGTGTTGTGTTTACGTGTTTGTTTGCAGCTGTTTGTTTTCCCTGATATGGTAAATGTTGCGGTAGTATGGCATGGTTAACTCTTGAAATAAATACTTTTCTGTGTCTTAGACCCCCATCCCATGCGAACACAAAGAGTGTAATAATAACCAAAATGCACCCATGTACAATACTTCCTTATTGGGAAACCAAAACAACATTACACTAATACATACAGTAAAATACTGATATTTTTTTCCAGCAAGTACACACTATTTCATTATTTATCCATTTAACACTAGTAGGTGGTGTCCACTAAATGGTACGGTTCGATTTCAGCTAGGCATGATACGGCACGCAACTATGATTAGCATTTCCGACGCAGTTTACGCGACTGAGGCAAAATTAGCTCAGCTCGTTGCTACGTAACTTGCATTTAATTTCCATTGTAACGTGCAAGGAACAAATGAACCAAAATCAACAGCAACAAAAAAGGCATCCTCTCAATCAAATAAATGTCTGGTACTCTCTGACGTTAAGTAAATAAACGGCAGCTAACAAATTACTGGTCGGCCTGGTCAGACGGCCGTACAGCTGTTACGCATTCCATTCGTATTGGAATGCAAAAGAAAACCTTGCAGGTGTAGAAATCTACATATACAGTACATATACTGCAAATATACATACATACAGTAAATGTGGGTCCAATGGAACAAAATTCCCTCTCTTGGGACCAACAACATCCCATTGGTGTTTTTCTTCTAATGCGCTTCTGTAATCTGCTGTAGAACAAATTTAAGCACTGTGACATGAGACGAAGCTATTTTCACCAGTCACATATGCAGTAGATATGTCACGATATGTATTATTATTATTATTATTATTATTCTCCCCATCCTAACACTGCGTTAAAATGTATTTATTTATTTTACATAGCAGCTGGTGGCAAAAACAATGCATGAAAAAAGACATTCAATTTATGTTGAAATACTTTAATATATCATAAAATAATTACTTTTTTGGGGTGTAAAGACACATATTTAACTAAAACATATATTATTACATTTTTTAAAAATGCAATTTGATTCTCCTAATTATGAATATCGGTTATTTATGTAAAAAAAAAAAAAAATCTACAAAATCAGTAAATAAATAAAACAAAAGTATGGTAGTAAAATAGTCATTTCAAATAGAGGCATGTTTAAAAATATTGATAGACATTGTTAATATAATAATTTTGCAATTCATTATACTAATTATAATCTTAAAATAATTGAACTTTAAAAAAAAAAAGAAATTTTTGATAATCCATTCATTCATTCATCTTTCGTTCCGCTTACCCTCACATCTCGCGTGAATGCAGGACGTAGGTGCGTGCGTGTGTGCGAACTCCAGAGTGTGTCGCCGGGCTCGCGGCGGGAATACGTCAGTGGGGACGGAGCCCACTACCTTATTAATTAGCCCTCGGCTGCTGCAGGCCAACCTGCTAACCCATTTAAAGAGTAAATAATTGCTTGGCAGGTCTTTTGTCATCACGTCTTTTATTAATAAGGCAACTTATCGCAAAATTACACTTGAACCCCTCTGAGTGCCAAAATAAATGAGAGCAGAGGTATTTTTATTTTATTGTTTATCTTTAGGATTATTTCCGGCAGTGCTCTAAAAATAGGATTGCGTCCAGAATAAGATAAGTTTTTATTTGATTCCTTAAAGCTTCTTCTTCTTTTTTTTTTTTTTTTTTAAATTGTCCTAAAACGTATTGACAAGGGATTGTTATCAAATAATTGGAAAAGTGCCACCAATTTCTTTGTAAGTTTTTGCAAACGTTTAACTTTTGGAATGGGTCAGAGGTAAACTCTCATTTGACTTGTTACATTCTGATGAGCCAAAAGATTTTGCAGAGTTTTCGCCGCTTAATAGCAAATTCATAGGTTGTCGATCAATATGTGACCTCAGCTTGACGAACTGCAAATCAATAAAAGTTTTGGACAACATGGATATATTTTATTCCACCATGAACTCAGTGGGTGTCACGTTGAAGCATCAGGGGTGGGAATCAACAAGTCACAATATTCTGATATTTTTGCCAATATTATGGCGATTATCATACTATAAGAAAAAAAATCATAATTTTGTATACTGTACTAATTATAACTCAGAAGGGAAATTTATGTGTGAAAACAAATACATTTATGTTATCAAAAGTAGTCATAGTGAATATAATACTACCTGTTAAATTAAATTGATGCATTTAAAATAGATATTTCCTTTGTAGTTGTTTATATAATATTTAAGAAAAAAGAATAAAAAGAATATGATCCAGAGGGGAAACTTAAGTTACAAAATACATGATGAAAGAAATGCATTTATATTATTACAAGTATTCATGTTAAACACTCATTAAAGACTGTACTTATAATTTAATTAAATGAATGCGTTTAAAAAAAAAAACATTTATTTTGTAATTTATTATAACTAAGATCTGGAAAAAAAATTTAAAAATAAAAATCATTTAAGATATTGATATGAAATGCAATGTAAGAGAAACGTTTTGAGCGTTTTTATTTCTATCCAAAAATACAACAAAAAGAAAAATGAAAAACATTGCAACAACAGGTCTTTTATTTGTCAACAATAATATATGTCCTATAGATAATTAGAAAAAATAATTTAAAAAAAAAAGTACCATATTTGGTACTACTCAACTATTTATTATCATCACTACGTTGTTTAATCCATAAACGGCAATATTGCCTTATACAAAAACATAACTAAAATTATAAATGAAAAATGTATTCTTTAATTTAAAACACACACACCCACACATACGCACACACACACAACCACAACCAATCAGAGGGGGGACTTCACTATCTCTGATTGCGTGAGAGACCACGATGGGTTTAATGTGTGTCCGCTTTGAAAGTTCCGGAGCTTTTTTTTTTTTTTTTTTCTCCCTCAAGGAGTACCCATGTTGCGCACTGTTGACAAATTGGTCGCACTTTCTAGATCCCTGCGGTGGCAGCAGAATACAGCCGTACAAATATACAGTACATGGACATGGTCTCAGCTCCTTAGCAAGATACAGTAATATTAGTCATTCTTCGCAAAGGATAAAGAATATATGTCTAATATTCTAGTATTTTTATATCACATCTGTCTACATGTGTGGCTCCACCGTTTGTATTGAAATATATATATTGCAACACTGCCACACCGATGCTATTCGTTAGCCCCTCTATAGTGTTTCCCACTATGTGTTAGCATTAAGCTAGTGAAAGCAATGTGGCTGTTTTAAATACACTGTGTCATTCTTTTTGTATTATGTTTAGTTTGACAGTCAACATCAACTTTGATTGTCAATTAAAACGTTTTTGAAGAATTGTTCACTTGTTGTGGAGTGAATTGAGTTTACTGTTGCCATACAGCGCTCGTATCGCAAACTTTTTGCTCACAAGTCAAAGCAAGAAATCAGCCGAACGGTGACTTGTATCTTCACAAACTCGTATCTCAAGTTGTTTCTGTACGAATGCCATCGTCATTAAAAGGCCATCAAAATGTAGCCGAGTGTGAGACCGTGAAAAACGGTCGTCAGACTCTCCGTCGAGTGTGTGCTCCGAAAACCGCTTCTGCAAAGATTTAGCGCTATCTAAACACCCGCCAATTGACAGGATTTATCAGGCCGTCTCTTCATTTAACCGCAGATGTTAATGGCCGTCGGCGGCTATGTAAATACTCCACCGAGTGAGAATTATGCAGTGGAAAAAGTGCTAATTAGCGGCGGCAGTGTCTGCCCTGCTGTGCGGCGTGAAATGAGCTCGTCCCCCGGTAGGACACTGTTGTTCTTTATTTAACAACTCGTCTACTCTAGTCCTTTACTTCCTATCTCACCGCTTTCTGTTAATTCTCACCTGTCGCCCGTCTTTGAGTCTTCCGTGTATTTATAGTTCTGCCCTCGCCTCGTAACAATACCATTATACTGTATATACCTTGTGCATAATTCAGTTTTAGCTTCTTGCCTGCTTGTGTGACATGTATGAATATTCCCCCTCCTCCCCCGCCCCAACGTCGGCCATTTGCCAAAAAGTTCCTTAAAAGCTCTATTGAAAGTAGAGGTATAGTAGGGAATCCGTTAGGACACTGATGTACCCCGTTGGGCTGTATATTGGATTCCGAGGTAAGCAGGTTGCCGAAGTGTTAATGGTACAAAAGCAGAACCTTTGAGTGTGCCACCCCACTGACAAACCACCCGTCACTATGAGAGTTGGCTGATCTCAGGGGGGGGGGGGGAAACTCATTCTTTGTAGCTAGAAGGTTGCGGCTGGTCCGTGGTTGACCCCTAAGAACTGTGATCGAGTTTATACCTGAGATTCTTTGGCTCTCAAATTATGCCACCGTCGTCGTGTAACTCAGGGAAGAGCTAAAAAAAAAAAAAAAAAAAGCAATATTCCGCAAACCCCTGTATAAAGAAACGAAAGAAACTCACCTAGCCGTGGTTTCTGTGCATCGGAAACAATCCAAGATAACCATAAAATGCAACGACAGGAATAGGAAAGTAGTGCAGTGCTAATTTGACAAACATATTTTTACTTGGGGAGGAGCTAAGTTTAGCCTGGGTTGTTATCGAACTTACGGAGAGTTTGCATGAAATTGGAAATAAAATCATTAGTAAGCCATTTATTTTTAGGGCAAAGTTGTAGGATGGGCTTGAATTTATATTAAATGGCTTTTGGATCATTATATTTACTATTTACTTTGAAATATGTATGGACGCAATTATATTTTTTTTTTTTTCACGAGCCAGCGACAACCGATAATCAGTGAGCAATTGACGGCTAAAACTCGTTTGTGCAAAAAAGTTCCAAGATTTATTTTATTTTTTAAAATAATTAAATTGACGGCCAAACAAAAAGGTTTTTAATTGCCTATAGATGCCACAAGATGGCGGGAAAACACTTTTTTTCTGTTAGATAAGGCTGTGGCCTGACAAAATGAAGCCCCCCCCCCCAACCCCTTTCAGTTCAAGATACCACCATAGCACCAGACGGCGCCAAAGTAACATTTGTATATTAGACATGGCTTTGGCTTGAGCATAAAAACAACAAATTGGTGAGTTCATTCAGTGAAAAACAGAGAATAAGCTCCTCTATAAAATCGGCAAATGGGCGAATTTGCAAATGCAGAGCTACACATTTCTTTCAGACTATTCGCCATCTGGCCATACTGGCTCTAGAAAATCGATCGTGTTAGCCTATACTGGAAGTCTTTCGACCCTGGTTGGAAGAGACCTTGATTTATTTGAGGAGGCTCCAATCGCTTTGCCCTACAAACCGCTTATAATCCTGTACTGATCCGTGGAAAAGGAGCAAACGATCAGAACCTTTTGGATCCCCTTAGTACCATCTGGCCTGACTGGGTTTTAGGGTCATTGGAGAGCTCAAGGAGTCTGCCAAGAATCATACGAGTCTCAGTTAAGGAAAGACACTGTGGCATATTGGAAGTCCTGACACACTTGTTCGAAAACACTTACCCTATACCTAATTCAAAAAAAATATATATTAAAAAAAAACAGAACAACACTGCAAAGTCCCTAGAAAATGGAAGTATGGTTATTACCTGAACCGGTTCCAAAGGATCCATGCAAAAACCTCACCTGGCAAAATGGCTATCACGGTGCTCACCCGGGTATCCAACCACAACATGACTCCGGCAACCAATCGCATCCATCGAGCCGGTACCATTTGCTGTCTCATTTCTCATACTTTGTATTTTTTAGTCGTCTGTTACCTCATTTTTACCTACTTTGAGCTGCTGATGCATTGAAGTGTATTCATTGAGGGATTTCTTGCGACTGCCACACCGCTTGTGCACCTGTTTTCTCCAAGATGCCGGCCGGGAGTCCTTTTTCTTCCCCTCATTAGAATTTTCAGAAAAAGATTCTGGCAATTCGAAAATCCAACAAAACAGCCATTTTTTTTTTTTTTTTTTTTTTTTAGGAGTAGGACTTAATCAAAGTAGGTATTATTTCTTAACAAGCTCTCAGTGTAAGAACCTGTTTTATATTTTCCCCTTCATAGAGGGTGACGCCGGCTTCGAGTTCAAGGAGCAAATCCGCAGCGAAAACATGCATCAATCACACGTCCCTGAAGGACATCGCCGTGAGTGTCGATGTCACATCATTTACACATCAATGTGTGAGTAGGATTATCTAATTTATTCCTGATAGAATGAAATGTCTACCTTTTCCATGGTGTTTCCGCAACAGATCTTTTAAAGTTGACTCTTTTGGATTAGGCGTAGGTGTATAGGTGTGATGATTTAACAGGGAACAAGGTTGACAAGCCTCTCATTCTGCCGTCTGTCATTGGTGACATCCTTAAGAAGCAGTTTGTCTGTCAGGATGCTTGATTTAACTCAAGAATGCTGGCATGAAGGAATTAAGAAGGAATCAAACAGAGCTGAGGCAAGCAAAGATCCCTACAGCTGGAAGGAGTTTATTTTAAAGGAGACCTACAAGTATTATACTTTTTCTTTGTATTTATTTATGTTTTTACAATTTAAAACCTAGGAATGTAAATACCAGTCACTGATGGTGTAGTGGTACACTCGCCTGACTTTGGTGCAGGCAGCGTGGGTTCAGTTCCCACTCAGTGACGGTGTGAATGTGAGTGGGAATGGTCGTCCGTGTCTATATGTGCCCTGCGACTGACTGGCGACCAGTTCAGGGTGTAGTCCGCCTTTCGCCCGAAGTCAGCGGGGATAGGCTCCAGCGTCCCGCGACCCTAACCAGGATAAGCGGTGTTGAAAATGGATGGATGGATGAATGTAAATACCATGTCTGTGACAACACTTGAAGGATCAAGAATTAAAGTTTGCAATTTTGTTGCTTTTTAGGCACAGGAATGTGAAACTAAATATAGTTAAGGATTTCACTGAGTTTTATTGGTTTACTGTATTCCCTTTTACACACCCTCAGAGAGGGAAGATGGGTTGAGACCATTTAAAAAGAAATACAATAATTTTAAAAAGGACACAGGAAGCCAGAGAAGGGAAGCCAGAATTGACATTATGTGCTCCCTACTACGTGCTCCAGTTAGGAGGCGAGCAGCAACATTTTGAAACTGGAGATGTTTGAGTGAGGACTGGCTGACTCCAAAATAAAGTGCGTTACAGTAATCCGGCCGAGATGTAACGAAGGCATGAATTACTGTTTCAGAGTGCTCTTGTGTTTAAAACCAAACTACATGACAAGCTGTGAATTTTGCCAAAGCATTCCGTGACACACCTACCAGAAAATGTTGTTGTTTTGTGCTCACAATTTAACCACTACTTTATAAAGTTTTCAAACTCCGATCTGCCCCAAGTTGTCAGTCCGAAGGCCATTCGTCAATCAATCGTCATCCGACCCCGACGCATTTGTACTTTGTGCGGCCTTGCGGTGGCGGCCGCTTAATGGCTCGGGCGCGCTGTTCTGAGGTCATTTTTCACCTCGCCGAGTGTGTTTGAATACACTGGAGATGTTTCAATTGAATAGGCTTCAGGGCCTACTAATGCAATCAGCCCTGACGATCTTCTGAGCACTGACCGCAGCTCGGTCCGCTTCCCAGAACCCGGCATGTTCAATTGAAACTAATTAGAATGAATGTCGTAGCGGTTATTTGGCCGATTGAGACAAATAACCGATCTGTGCTCTTCAATGGAATTGTTTTGCTCTGGCGTCCCGAGTCTCCAATCAGGACCCGGACACCTCTGTCCTCTCCCCTGCTGACTTCTGATCACGAAAAGACCGCGTACGCTCATTTGCGAAGAAAAGAGTTTTGCTTCCCACCGACTCCCGAAATTCAATTGAAACATCGTATCCATGTTTGGATCATTGTTTTGTCTCAGCTCGCCGAGAGAGAGAAATATTGATTTGGATGCAGACGAATGGACCTCCTCGCCTTCGCCGCCGTAATGAGGAAGTGTAATGAAGCGCGGTAACGTCCGTGTTCCGTCGTCGGCATTGTTCTGAATGGCACCTGTCGGCGAATCAAAGAGAGCTGCAAACGTCATGACGCCATCCTTTTTATGAGCAGAGAACGAGGGCCTGCGCTAATTCCCCCCCCCCGCCATTTTGGACACGTAGATGAAAAAACAGTGCGTGTCGTGTTGTGTATAATTGCAACGCGTATCTCTGTATTCTTGAAGTGATACATCTAGACTGAGAGAGATTATTTGTCGATTAAGAGCTACGTTTAGCCTGGGTTGTTACTTAGTCTTCGTTTGTGGTGCATTTTCTTTTTTTGAAATCTGTAAGCCATTTATTTTTAATGGTAATGTTGTAAGATGATTTTGAGATGATATGAAAGTGTTTTGGGATCACAGTTTTTTTTCACAACTATTAATATAGGAAATTCTAAACGTTGGGTTTGGTGTCCATTACGTTTAATGCTATTAACGGTGGGGTTAACTATAGTAAAAAAAAAAAAAAAAAAAAAAAGTGAGTACAGTACTTGATGTCCCCCTAAAAATGTTTAGAATTGTCTACATTAATAGTTGTATACCGTAACTATACCACAAACTATGATCTCTAGACCATTTAATATCATTTCCAACTCATTACAAATAAATGGCTTACAGATGATTTCAGTTCTGAAAAATGCACCAGAAATGCACTTGTAAATGCACATGCGGCAAAGACTCCACAGGCAATTCAGCTTAAACTTCAGACTAAACCTTCTCAAAATACAAAAATGTTAGTTTCTCAGTCGAGATTTGACAATCTTTCATTTATTGGAGAATCTACTGCTAGCAGATTGCAGGTTTTTCACATTAATTCCAAATTATTGATGACACACACACTTTCCCAAAAAGATAACAAATGTCAGCTGTTATGTGATTTCATGTTATTTATTTTTTATTTTATGTACTGTGAACAATGTTGTTTGACAAACCTCTATTTATTGGAGAATCTGTTGCCAGCAGTTTGCATTTTTTCCCCCCCACATTTCATTTGAAACTACTGATGTTGCACTTTCCGAAAAAGAGAAAATTTCAAGTCTTGTACTATTTTATGTATTTGGCAAATTTGTATTTGTTGAGACAATTAAATGCTCGCTGCTTTATTTTTTTAATTTTTATTTTTTTTAATTTTTAAGCATTATTTTGACGTGCACGTTCCCAAGAAGAAAATATTTACCGTGATATTTTTTCTTCCCTTCCCTGGACTGAATTGTCACCGTAAAACCAAGGTATGGACCCAACTGCGACTTTTGGCGTAGCTTTACAGCCTCATATTTAAAGTAGATTACACTCATCCCCAATAGGGGGAGCCCGAGAGCAGATATGAGCTAACAATAGTTCTTGTGTTCCCGCGTCCAGTGTTGACTCGTACGAAGCAGGGTGGCGCGGCGTTGGGATGAAACAGTGGAACGTTTTCCCCAATAGGGAACGGAAATCCCTTAGATCTTTAATTAGTCTGAGGAGAGACACTGGAAAATGTAATCAATCTTTTCACCTCTGGGCTTTTTTTTCCCCCCGCAATAGCATAAATACCCCAGAGACCAGGGTATTTCTCATTTCATATATATATATATATATATATATATATATATATATTCCACGGTAGCTCTCCAGAGGAATTTGTGAGGAATTCGTTTACCTGGCTCTCACCCAGAAAAACAACAATGGGTGTTTGTATACCAGATGGAGAACTGCCCTCATTTCCCACGAACGAAAAATATTTTTAGCTAAAAAGCAGTTTGAAATTCCACTCGCTGTTTTGCGAGCGCTAATTAGCAACGGAAGCCGGCGTTTTTGGTTATGCAGCAGACATTCGGGGACCGATGTCATTTCCGGGGGTACAGAGGCAGCGGCTGTTCTGACACGAGTGGTGGTGGGGGGGGTCTTTGAATGCGGACCCAACATTGGTAGGGCTTTTGAACACTTCAGCCAATTAAAAAAAATAAATACGAACAATAAATAATCCAAAGCCAAGGCCAGGACCTGCTCCTTGTCACACTGTTCCATATCCCAAATTGACACCCATTGTTATCTGTGACTGAAATTCACTTTTTAGACGATGACAAATATTTTATTAAAAGGTGAATGCTCAGTCCCAAATTGATACAATACATTTTTTACCAGGAAACACAAATGCAGAGCTGCCAAATGTTACCGAACGTCCGTATTTTTTAACGGAAATCACTATTATGGCCGTAACACTGATTGTGCCGGATGTTTAAAAAAAAAAAAAAGAAATCCAGTGTCTGACATTACCGGCACGTCCACATTAAACAGCTGCTTGGCGCACGCTATTTTATTATGGCCCCCGATTGTCATGCCGCGGAGACTACCGCTGCGTCCCAGTGCTCCATGGAAATAGGCCAACTCTTCCACTTCCGCCGCCTGCGCAGTCACAACGGGCGCCCTTAGGTACCGAAACATGGTACCTAATTTTATGTGAATCAGTACTCAGTAGTGTATTGCCAGAAAAAGTGCAAATTTCGGTACCCATCCCTACTTCTAGGGAATTCGAATGGTGTCAAAATTTGAAGGTCAGTGTGATTCGCCATAAACCAGCGAGTGCGGGGGCCCGTTCGTCCCCGTTTGCTTGAATAATATCTATAAAAAACCGTAACAGCGCAAAGCAAACGTTGAACCGGCACAAAGAAGCGAGACTATTTCCCCAGGAACACAAACAGAATGGTGGAGAAAGACAAAAGCAAAGCATACGATCTATGAAATCCCAAATATGGCCTTGCGGGATGCAGCTGGTGACTCTTTATCTGTTAACTGCCTGAGGAGTTAAATAAACTTCATTATGTTTTTGTTTTTTTTCTTCCTTACACCGCTGATAACAGCAGAAAGGATCATAAAGGAACATCAAATCTGCAGTTGAGTTAAAATAAAACAGCCTGAAAATGTGCGATTAAAAATGTTTTTGTTTTTGTATTTATTTATTTTTTTCTTTTGCCTTTTGGCCTGCTTTCGTTGTGATTGCGCGACTTAGGAATTATGTTTTGGATAAGAGGACAATACATCTTCAAATCTTCATGCTTCTCATTCTAATGACGCAGATGTGTGCGTCATCATAATAGATTAACTGTAAATCCAAAAGATGATTTCACACCCAATTTTGTGTCGATCGATGAAAATGGTGTCAGGGCTAGGAGAGAGTTTGAGTTTGGGGGTCATGTTCCAGACCCCCTAAAATACATACATTTTCACCAGGATACACTCATGTTTTGTGAGGTTTTTGGGCGTGTTGAGACCCCACCTCCCCCCACATTTGTTTTATTAATTTGTTGGAAGAAGAAGAATAAATAGCTATTTTAACTGTGTGCCCCCAACACCAGTTTTTGATTCCAAATGAAGTGGACATGTCTTTCATAACTCGATGATCTCCATCAAACTCCTACTCGGGAATTTGCCCAAATGATGATTTAGTCTGCTTAAACCAATCACCCGGTGTAGGTCAAAATATGCTCAGCAATTATTTATGATTGATTTCAAAAAATAAAAAACAGCTATATGATTTTTTGGGGTGGCCTACGGCCCTGTGTCCCACTAGAGTAGATCCGGCCCTGTACTGAACAACGGCAGAATCCCATCTCGCCATTCAGAACCAAAACATTTCGCATCGTGCGCCAAGACGACCCTGACACGGGAGAAGCAAGAGCAAACAACTTCGATCCGTGCTATTTGCTGCTCTAATTGGATTCTCTTTATTCATCAGGCGTTATGAATATTAATCGGGTTACTCTTTTCGCTGGAAATAATTTCTTCTTCTTTGCTTTTGCAAATCTAGAACAGCTCTATATGAAAACAAATGCACAAACGTCCTGCCTTATCCTGCCTTGCCACACAGCGTAGAAAGTAAGTCGTACAATACCGGCAAAGGACATGGACCGTGGCATCTCTTAACTTTAGTGTATGGCGTGAGCCACTAAAAAAAAAAAAAAAAAAAAAAAAAACGGGCAGCGGGCCGTGCATTTTTTGTCATCTGGTAGCTTTTTCATTGCTTGTGGGACCCGGCTCGTCATGACTGTAACAGGAAGGCACACCTTATTCTTCAGCAAGTGATCTTACAGCTTTGTGTGTTGGTGAAGAAGATATCACGATACACTTTAGCACCAGCGGTCGGGTCGTCCTCTCGGCTCGCTCGACGGGCGTTAAGTTGGGAAGCGGCTCCCATTCCAACGCGCTCGCTGCGACTTGTCGAGCACGTCGCCAGACTTCCCAAACAATTACCGCTTTAACCCCGATAGCCGAGGAAGACGAGGGTTTACGTGAACCCAAAGCCTGCGTATCCCTTTGAAGACACTCTCATTAGCGCTGACATGAGCAGGAGAAACCCAGCGTGACTTATTCGATGGTGGAGCCTGAGCCATCATCATTGCCTCGTGTACAGTAAAGTACAAGTGGACCATGTAGATACTGTACAGCAGTGGCGGCTAGGGGCACTAATATATATATATATATATATATATATATATATATATATATTATCAATATTTTGAAGGCTGAACAGAAATAACTTCATAAAGGTGTTTTATTTTTTTATTTTTTTATCTTTACCGTCACTTTGACTTTGAAAGTGAATATTCTCCCTGCAATTATTCGTGTTAAACTCAACCAGCTGTATTTTTGAAAATTTGTTTTAGGACATCACCTGGTCTAAAAAAACAAACAAACAAAACCCCCCCCAACTGACCACGCCCTTGACACGGCAGGCCCACCTGGGCCCCACCTGGCTCGGGTAATCGTTGCTAACCGCATTAGCCGCCAAACCAAGAAGGTTACCAGCGGCATAAACACACCAATACTGATGCCACTTATGTAATGAAGACGGGCTGCTTATCGATCTTGAAGGCTTTCATCGGCCCGTCGCCTGTTTCAATGGTAACTTTTCCATTTGGCAGTTGTTGACGTGAAACATATGGCTAAGTTTTGTATTTTGTATTTTGTATTTTTTTTGTACGGTGACACACCACCGCAGCGTGCGCAGTCATCACGTGGCCGCCGCGCTCCGCCGCCGCCATCATTGCTGCATCCCAATCATCATTACAATCAAAATTGAGGTAATTATTACCTGTGCGACTCCACGCGCCGTACAATCATCGCCATTGTTGTGTGCTATTAAGTTGCGCTGATTCATTTTCCTCCGGCTGCCGTCATTAATGCCTCAATAACAGAAGGACCCCGTCAGCCCGACTCGGCCGATGGCCGTGAGGATGACGGACCCTGTTTTTCCCCCCACCCCGTCCGTCGTCAGTAATTCAACGCTCCAGGAATCAGACATGTTGTTTTCTAATAGCTGTGTTTTGTTGTTGTTTTTTTAATTTTTAAATTTTTATTATTGGACTTTGGAACATTTATGATGATTGGCCCCTATGACCTCTAATGACGACGTGTTGCCTGACCAGAAAAGGTTCATTCGTCGTTAAATATATAAATCTGTCATACAATTTATTTATTTAATTTGCTCCTCTAGCCAGTTATTTGTGATAACTGCCACTTTGCACAATAGAAATAAAATAAACAAGTGGAAAACAAATCATAGAATTAAAAAAATAAATACAAATAATACATATTAGGTATTTAATTGTGAAATGAATTGAATCCAACTCATTCTTTGACTGACACCTCCCTCATGGTCCTTGTTGAACTGCCTTTGATATATGGGCCCTTTCTTTGGATTGAACCCTATGAATTCTGCCTAGCAACAATCGATGAAACTGGCGCATGATCTCAAAAAACAACTCCCATTTTATATGTACAGTAATACAGAGCTTGAATTGAATTGTGATATTAATGTGTCTGGATAAAGTTGACTCTTGGGTCTCGTAGTGGGCTTTTTCATTGACCTATGGGCCATTTTGTAATGACTGAGCCTTATGAATTCTGCCAAGCAGCATGTGATGATGACGACAAGAGTCACATGATGACAAAAGAAACACCAACCCTCATTATATGTTTCATTGTGAGATTAATGTGTCTAGAAATCTTGACTCACAGACTTTTTTTAGTTGGCTTTTTAATTGACCAATGGGCGATTTATTATGATCAAGCCTTATGAATTCTGCCAAGCAACAAGTGATGAAAAGCTGTCACCTGACCAGGAAAAGACGGTGCGGCTAACACAACCTGGAGTTGAAGACCGTAGAGAAGATCGTGGACTATAGCTACCCCTCACGCTGTCCAACTGCACCTGTGTTAACCGTCGAGACCTTCAAGTTCATGGCAATTACAGTCTCAGGACCTGAAGTGGGAGACCAACATCAAGTCCACCCTCCAAAAAAGCCCAGCAGAGGATGTACGTCCTGCGTCTTCTGAGGAAGCACGGCCTGCCACTGGAGCTGTTTTAAGCAGTTCTGCACAGCAGCCATTGAATACAGTTCTGGGTTCACCCACCGCAGGCTGGTTTGGTGCTGCTACAAGATCTTCGGTATCCAACTACCCACTCTTGAGGACTTGCACGCTGCAAGAACTAAGACAAGGGTAGGCAAAATTCCCTTGGGCCCTCCACATCCTGGTCACCACCTTTTCCAGCTCCTCCCCTCAGGTGGGCGCTTTCGAACAATGCACACTCAAACCAGCAGACATTCCAGCAGCTTCTTGCCTCTTGCCATTAACCGCTTAAAAGGTTAACTGCATGTTGCTAATTTTGCACATCCCTGTTGGGACATTACTGGGACCGCACTCATTGATGCATCTTCATCACTATTTGCATAACCGTTTTTGATCACTACTGGCCACTTAAGGGCTGACGACTCTGCAACATTTGCACAATTGTCATTGTATCAGCGTTACCAAAGTACCGGTACCCTTCCATTGCTCCTTGATTGCTCCGTACTTGTCTTTATATGTCCGAAATGTATATTTTGTCCTCGTGGCTTGTTTGCTGTGCTGATTCTTAACCTATAGCAATCAATGGCGAAAAGCAGTTCTCCCACAGCCCCCGCTCAGTTTCTCCTCCAAGAATTGACTATATTAGCCTTTTCCGTCTATTCACTCAGGACTTTTTTTTCATGTCGGGTATTGAACGATTGCTTTAATTATTGACTGCTACCCTGGAGAAGAATGGTTAAAGACCTCTTGAATTTCTTTATTTATTTCTGCCTAAAGCCCTCCCCCTCACATCCACCACCCTCTGCGAGCAGAATGGATCTATGGGCTGCGGTATCCTGGTGAGATGAAAGTCTAATTATCCCTCAAGAAAACCAGTAGAAAGGCTTTTTAATTAGGGGGTGGCGTGCACGGAGAATTGGTACATTGTGATGGACGGCGTGCGCGTCTCCTTAGCGACTGCCGGTGGAATAATAATCTGACGGCATTGTGGGGCGGCAGGGTGGCCACTGGGTCGGAACGGAGTGAGAGGCCGACCAGAGCGGTGATTCTCAAACTGAGGTTGGTGAGCCGTAGCATGGGGGTCTGTAAAATAAAGAGGAATAAATTGTCAGATTATTTAATTAACCCTTACATACTGTTCGGGTCAAATTGGATCCCTTTTGACATTTGACACCATTAAAAATACCCTAAATCTCATTCTCTTCTTTTACGTCTCTTTCGGACAGATGTATGGCCATCAGCTTTGGCTTTGCAGTTTTCGTTAGCGTACGTCATCCCCTTGTCCACGTCTTGCCAATTGACATTGAAGCAGCATTGCAAAATTGCCGCCCGTTGTTTCTCTCCCCGACTGCATTTTCAGTGCCAGTTTTGGAAGCTTCAGGTTGTTGAGAATCATAATCTTTTCGTTTAAGCTTTTGAACAACCTGAAGTCGGTACGGGTAAAACTTTAGCACTCTCCGAAGCATCCGAGTTCAACCCGAGTTCCAGTGCGGCCCTACGGATAGACTCTCCCTGGCTTTGCACTGACGCCTGCTCTAAGAGTTTGTTGTCATCATTCGTGGTAATAGCAGGCCTTTGGCTGTGTGGTTTGTCCAAAATGGATCCCGTTTCCAGAAACTTGGAATGATTAGCGTAAATTCTACTTCGCATTGGAGCAATGTGGCGGCCATAAAGTTTCTCAAACTGGTGCTGAACTGCAGTCGGGGACAGAAAACCTTCTTGCCAGGCAGCAATTTTGCAATGCAGCTCCAATGTCCACTGGCGAGAGATGGGCAACGGAATGATAGGCTTAGAAACACTGCAAAGCCTAAGCTCTCAAATGCTGATGGCCTCACGTATGTCTGAATGATACCTGAAATGAAACAGAAAAAAGGAAGTGTATAGCGACTTTTGGGAGACCCTGCACGGTATAAAAGACCAAATTGCTACGATGGCGATAGTGACTGCTTTTGTAAACCGGCTCCTCTCTGTTTGCAGCCATGTTGTTAGTGTCAGCAGTGCATGTTAAGTAGCATATATTCCATCCATCCATTTTCTGAGCCGCTTCTCCTGACGAGGGTCGCGGGCGTGCTGGAGCCTATCCCAGCTATCATCGGGCAGGAGGCGGGGTACACCCCGAACTGGTTGCCAGCCAATCGGGAGGGCACATACAAACAAACAACCATTCGCACTCACATTCACACCTACAGGCAATTTAGAGTCTTCAATCAACCTATCATCCATTTTTTTTGGGATGTTGGAGGAAACCGGAGTACCCAGAGAAAACCCACGCAGGCACGGGGAGAACATGCAAACTCCATACAGGCGGGGCCGGGGATTGAACCCACCGTGACGCCTATACATCTATTTATATTTCATATTTAAGTTGAAATGTTCAATAAATAAATAAAGGCACCAGGATTATGAGGGGATCCTTTGAAAAATGTCCCTGCACCCAGATTTAGAGAAGCAAACGCGATGAGGAATGCGTGAAAAAAAAAAAAAAAAAATCGGAATTCCAGCGTGAGAATAAAACGGGAGCAACACAGCCCCCGAGCTCCGGGTCCTGATTGGTGGGCCTCCCTCTCTCTTTGGCTCTTGCCTCCCCTCTCATCTCAGCAGGGGGGCATCCCAGTCGCCAAGGCCCCCGCAATACTCCCTGCCGCTGCCTGGCTTACATGCAGCATGCGTAATGGCATCCTCGGCAGAACGGATGTGAGGAGTGTAAGTGTCAGGATTGTCTTTTATGTACTTCTAGTTCTATTTTCTTTTTAAATCAGTTCCATAAAAAGCTGTCTTTTAGCTGATGTTTACCTGCATAGCATTAAATCTTAATCAGAGTGAATTGTATTGCGTCAGAATCCAAGCGGACCGTGTAGTATTGCTTTGTAATTGGAGTGAATCGAAATACATTGTTTTGGGAATAAATTGGATCGTAATTGGAGTAAGTCACTTCCTTATTGAAGCGAATGGTTTTGTAAATGTAGTGACTCATATCGTAATTGCAGTGAATTTTATCGTAATCAGATTGAGTCATATCGTCATTTGAGTGAATTGTGTGTGAATTGGAAAAAACCCAATCATCATGACAGTGAACTGTATCGGAATTGGACTGACTCGTATCGCAATTGGAGTGAATCCTATAGTATGAATTGTATCGCAATTGGAGTGAATTATATCATAGTAATAGTAAATCACATTGTAATTGGAGTGAAACATCCTAATTAATTCATCCTATTAATTGTAATTGGAGTAACTAGTATAATTGGAGGGATTCGTATTATATTTGGAGTGAATCTTATAATATTTTGGAGTGAATGGTATCACAATCAGAGTGAATTATATCGTAATCGTGTCATAATCGGCGTGAATCATATTGTGCTGTAGTTTCAGTGATTCACATTGTAATCAGAGTAAATTGTATTATAATTCGATTAAACTGTCATAATTGGAGTCCATCGTATATTGCAGTGAATTGTATAATAATGGGAGTCAATCATGATAATTGAAGTGAATCTTACTGTCATTGGATTGAATCAAACCGTAATTGGAGTGAATGGTATTGTGATTGTAACGAATCATATCGAAATCGGAGCGTATCACAGTGTGCCATAGTTTCATTGAATGGCATTATAATCCGAGTAAATCGTATCATAATTGGACTAAATTGTATCATAATTGTAGTTAATCGTATCGTATCGTAAAAAAAAAAAAAAAATGACCCAAACTGTAATTTTCGGGTCCTGTATCGTAATTGGAATAAATCATTCATTCATTCATTTTCCATACCGCTTATCCAATATGGGCAAGCTTACGAACAATGCTTTTTGAGGATTGTTGACATAAGAACAAAGAAAAGCAAAATACTTTGTTGTGAAAATGATGAGTGGCACTTGCCAAATTTGAATTTTCATTGAATTGTTTGTTTTTTTGTGAAACAGACAACACCACATACCTGTAGCTTTATCCAAAGCCTGAATTTATCTGGCTTTGTGAAGGGTTTTTCCAAGGTCACATGTCACTCTGGGTTTTTGTCACTCACTCGAACTTTATCAGTGTTATTTCATCATGCCATTATATTGGTGGAGTGCACGCGCACACGCATTGTGAAACAACCAGAGGAGCAGACATAAAAGACTAAAAAATTTCATAAAGAAAAGTTTGAAGTCATAAAAAATGGCTGGTTGTGACATGTTGTACAGGTTGCATCATCTGTAAGAAGAAAACCCACAGGCGGTGTGCCTGAATTTGGGGTCGGGACCCCTAGGGAGGTGGCTGAGGGGGAACTTGAGGCTCTGAGCATGATTAATGGAAGGTGGGAGTTTATGTCATCTAATCTCCTGATATTTGATTACACCCATTTCTTTTTATTGTGACCTAATGGAGTGTGTGCGGCAAACAAAGCGAGACTTCCGGTAACTGGCCGTTTAAAGAAAGAAAATGAAGCAGACCAGAATGACCGGACCACTTTGTTAGGTACACCTGCGCAACAGAATGAGATCCAATGCAAGAATTCCGCCTTGGTGAAGATAATACTGCTGCGGTCTTGAATGAGTGGCGACTATGCTATGGCATCATAAATTCAAAGAGCCAATCGTCAGTCCCGGCAGCGTCGCTTTGAGTGTGATCGAATCTGACTGGTCGTCGTCTCCGGGTCCGCCCGTCACGGTGACAAGCTTGTCACTCTTTCATTAGCCAAGTACGGTGTTCACGGGGAAGCGAGGGTTGATTAGCGCTACAAGCGTATGCTAACAATGCTACATGTGGAGTGACGTAAGGTAAACGTAATGCTGCATGAAAATCGTGTGAACCATAACGTGCCGCAATTGGAGCGAATCGTATTTGGAGTCAAAAGTACTGCTTTTAATTGGAGTGTATCATGTGGAACATCTTTCTCGTGCTCACAGTGATTGTATTGTTTCGCATTGCAATTGGCGTGAATTGGAATGAATCCTGCCATGTCGTAATTGCAGTGATACTTAAAGTATCGGAACTGGAGTGAAATGTCTCTTATCGTTATCGCACTGAATCGTAGCATAATTGGTGGGAATCTTATCGTAATCATAAGGCCGCAGCAGTAGCCTAGTATAATAAATGTGGTTTATATCGGCCTACAGTGTTGCTGAAATGTGTTTTCGTGGATTCCTCTCCAATGCTCTTTGTTGCCTTTTGAAAATGCGATGCATCGAATATGCGTCACCTAATTTTTAGCATTAGTCCCTGGTCAGACTTTAGAATACGTTAAAGGTATGTACTGAATACAATTAAAAAAAATAAAATTAGTTAAATTAGTCTAGAACCGCCACTGATCTTAAAGCATCGTAACTGCAGTGAAAGGTATCACATCATAATCATAGCGAATCATACTATAATTGGAGTAAATCGTATTGTATTTGGAGGGAACTGTTTCATAATCTGAGAGAGTCGCACTACATCTTAATTCGATAAAATCACATTGCTTCGTCATCAGAGTGAATTCCATTGAATCGGAATTGCACTGAAGTGTATTGAATTGGAACCAAAGGGAATCTTACCGCATCGTAATGAGTGTATCGTATTTGTAGTGAATATTAAAGGATCATGATCATAGTGATTCGTATCGCAACCTTATCAAATTATAATTGGAGTGACTCACATTGCATGGTAATTGGACTAAATCAGCCAAAGAAATGTGAGCTTTGGTTCATCGCCTGCTTTCATTTCATTATCAAACGTTGGTCATGCTTTTGAATCTGACTGCCCTTGAAATCTTAGGCTGAAGTTGTTCGACCCTGAAACCGTCAAGTTTCGAGCACAGAAAGTACATGACTGTATACTTATGGGGGCAGCCATTTGTCACTGGGGTGGTTGCCCTCAAAGCGCCAGTAGCCTTTACAATTTGACAAAATCACTGAAGCTTTTTTGTCCCTTGAAAAACACGCAAAGCAGTTACCTTGGAGACCAATAATTAGCCCAGTGGGGCACATTAGTCTTGATTGTGGCTTCAGGAACAGGAATGGCCTCCCACTGTACCCCTATTTCTGACAGCGAGCTGAGTGGCCTTGATAGTTCTCGTTAGTTGGCCTCACGCGGGTCCAAAGCAACCCTGCCAGCAGTGACTTGGCGACACGGCTAATGAGGCCCGAGGCTGTTCGCAAAATGTCCATTTTTAGGATTAAGAGGCATTATTCCGTGTTATCGGCACCTTTTTGGTCCTGGAGGAGTTCAAACACTTACATTGCAGACCATTAATTAGCGCTGTGGGCTACATTGGTGTAGGTTGTACCTTGAGGGGAGTAAATGGAGACAGGCTGTCCCTCTTATTTCTGTATGTTTGGAGTGTAAACACAAGGGAACATGAGCTGATTTACTTTGATGTGCCTTAGTAGTCTACTGACTGTTGTCACATGTCGGTAAAAAAAAAAAAAAAAAAAAAAGATTTTCTTTTTTCAGTGTAACCTATCCTTAGCTATAGTATTTGCTGATAAACCAGCGTATTCAAGTATTATTGTGCTCCTTCTGTAACGCCAAAAGATGGTGTCAAAGCCAGGAAAGTAGTAAGTCATGTCAAGAAAGCATTGTGTCGGTGATACATCTGGACTGAGCGACGAAAATCTTTGTTGGGGAGGAGCTAAGTTTAGCCTGGGTTGTTAGTGGAAGTTACAGCAAGTCTCCACACATGTAGATATTAAACTCTTTTGGGGATCACAATTTGTGGTCCAGTATTTTTACGGTTTTGACTACTAACATTGGCAATTATAGGTTAAAATAAATTAGGGAGAGTATCAATTATCAACTATATAGAATTGTAATTGGAGTGAATTGTATCGCAACTGGAATGAATCGCTTCGTAATTGGAGTGTATCATATTTAAGGGTATTTAGAGTGAATCGCATTGTGTTGAATTTGAGTGACTCATCACATCAAAATTGTAGTGATTCGCATCCTATTGTAATTAAGTCAATCTCATTGCATCAGAATTAAAGTTAATCTTATCAGAATCGTAGTCACTCATCACTCGTAGTCGGCGTGAACGTGTCGTGTTACATCGTAATTCGAGGGAAAAGTATTGCATTCTAATAGGAGTAAATTGTATCGTATCCCAATTGGAGTGAACCGTATCGCATCGTCATCCGAGTGAATCGCTTTGGCGCTGGAGTGAATCCAATCGCTTTGTAATTGGCGTGAATCGTATCACATCGTGATCAGAGTGAATTGCTTTATAAATGGAGTGAATTGTATCGCAGCCGGAATGAATCATATGGCATCATAATTAGAGTAAATCATATTGTATCGCATTGCAATTAGGGTGAAACATACTGTATTGTAATTGTATTGAATCGCATTGTAATCATGGTGAATCATATCAGAACCGGAGTTAATCGTATTGCATCGTAATTGGACTGAATCATGTCTTAATTGTAGTGAATGGTATAGAATCGTAATTGTTG
The DNA here is from genome assembly GCF_024500275.1 of Phycodurus eques. Taxonomy (NCBI): domain Eukaryota; kingdom Metazoa; phylum Chordata; class Actinopteri; order Syngnathiformes; family Syngnathidae; genus Phycodurus; species Phycodurus eques. Next base: position 25,853,275 of record NC_084533.1, read on the forward strand.
TGAAACCAAGGTTATTCTAATTGGGGTAAATTGTATCGCATCGCAATTGGATTGCATCAAATTGTAATTGGAGTGAATTGTGTTGTATCATAACGGGACTGAATCCAGTGGTATGGAGCTACTTTATGTATTGCATAAACGCCTTCAATCATACAGAAGAAACGCAATTGAAGTTACTCTTGAATCGCATCATGATTGTAGCATCTCCCCTGAATGCTTGGAAAGGAGGATTCACTCTTTCACAAGTTCTGCAGATAAATGGCTCTGGCCCATGGCTTCACTCTCCCTTCCAAGTCCCTTTGAGGATAAATTGCATTTTTCTTCTTCTGTCTTTGTTTCCGTCACGTCGCTGCTCTTGTGACGTTTACATTTCCCAGCATTTTTCTCAGTAATTCCGGTTTGAAATCTTCTGAATGGAAGTGTGTCTCTGGAGGAGTTTATATGATCTCTCAGCTGGATGATGTGGACATGCGCTAATTAACTTCAAACCGACTTACAAGTCTCAGCTTTTCGCCACAAATGAGTTTGTTTGCTGAAACCATGTGACGAAGATCTGATAGAACTTGTTTTGAAAAATGGCACTTCATGACCATCACTTTCCAAAATGTTGTCTTTTTACCACCTCACAGACTATGGGCTCTATTTTCTTAGACTGCCCAATGGGCAAATGGTGGGAGCACAAGCCTGTCTGGCGTGTTTGCCAATTTGGCAGACTGGTCCGCGCCAAAATGGGCGTACCGACGCAACATGCGTGTGTCCTACGACATCCGCCGGGCGCTTGTGACAATTTGGGGACTGAAAGTCAGTCTTACGCCCGCTCAGACCTCGTCTTACTTTTGGTGCAAGGTAGACCGCTGGTCTAACGCAATTTTGATTCATTTGACCGAGGTGCAGGCACACGGATATGCGACCTCCGCGGACGTGTCAGACGTATATTTCATTCATCAATACGTGAATAGCGTGATTCGAAACCTCTGAATCAAATCAATACAAATCACTCCAATGATGACACGATACGATTCCCTCCAGTAACGATGCAATACCTTTCACGACAATTATAGCACAATGCATCCTTCATCCTCCAAGCTCACGTCAAAGAAAACAAGTACAAGGCCATGTTTTTTGCAGGTTCAATGTAACACTGCAGGTCACGGAAATGCTTCACAAGGTGCTGTGCACTTTGCTCTTCTGGTTGCCAGGCAACAAATATGATTAAAAATAGGCAGGATGCGGCAGTGTATCCTCAAGAAAGAAAATCTACCCATGTTTTCAATTGACAACAATATCGGACCGTTTAAAGGTTAAATTCACCTGTGGCAACGCCGCAGTCGCCATTAGCGCAAGTGCTCGCCAGGGCGAAGTGACGGTGATTCGTGCACACGTAAGGTGCCGTTAACAGCCTGAGAAATAACTGTTTTTGTAAAGGTCAAACCTTCTGTATGATATGAAGAGACTTCATAAACATGCACTGTACATAGGAAAAATCAAATCACTGTTATTTTTTTGTATTGTTTTATTTTTATGATATTTGTGGCTTTTGAATTAATGAATGCGTTTATTCCGATGTATTTAATTGATTATTCGCTGTCTTTTAAAAATGAAATCATATTAATTTTACCTTTATTACGTTAATCTTTGAAATACTATAACTCAAAATACTTTAATTTCATTTCATTAAGTTATCTGTGTTTGGCCAGTGACCAGTCAAGTCCAGCCTTTCGCCCATAGTCAGTTGGGATGGGTTCCAGTGCACAGAAAATGGATGGATGGATACATTAAATTACATTTATTTGCATTCATAAAAAAATGAAATAGATTACACTTTCTTAATAATACTTGAATGCTGTAATTATAGTAATTATTTCGAAATCTCATTTCTGCATGTTTTTAAATTATTTTAACACATATGACTTTAAAACGTTTTGGGGGGAAATATGCTTAAAGTAATTTTACGTTGCCCCCCCCCCCCCCCCCCCCCAATAACATTAAATCAATACTTATTTCATTTATTTTTGTAACAAAAATCCCTGGAGGGTTGAATTAAATACATTTTAAATTAAATTAATACTAAAAATGAATACTGAACACACTGCCATGTTAAAAATATTCATGACATTTATATTTATTTATTTTTGTGGGGTAATTCTCTCCAAAATGTCAATCTTTTTCATTTATTTCAATTTTAATTGAATTAGCACTTAAATCTATACTGAAAATGATTACGGATCACATTTGCTATTAAAACATATTAATTTCATTTAAATGTCTTCAACCTCAGTTAGGAATTCTCTCGAAAATATTTGTCTATCTTTTTCAAATTTAAGATTTTAAAAATAAATTCCTTTGCATAAAATGTGGAACGATACTGGAAATATACTAAGGCTGGATGACAAAAAAAACCCACATCCTCTACATATATAAATTAAAAAGACTCGTGGTTTTAAATCGGTTGCACAGCATCCTTCTGCTTCATTAACCCAACGAAGTCTGCATGGGGCTCTTATCCATCCATCCATCCATCCATCCATCCATCCAAAATGAAAATAAAATAAAAAAAAAGAGTGTCTGTCCATTCCACGGCCTACCTGCACTTGTGCCGTGAAGATGTGTTGACATTGTGCGCTGTCATTGTGCCACCAGCGTTGGCCGGGGGGCCCTCCTGACGAATTAACCTGCGACTCCCTCAGCCGTGTCCGCCCGGCATGAATTTATCATGAGAAAAGTGTCAGTTGGGTGACAGCAGCAGCAGCAGCTGGCGTGGCAGCGACTTGTCTTTTCAGTGTACTTTTGTCCTCATCGGGGGCCCTAAAGTTTGGAAAAATAAATGTACGGTCGTAAATGCGAAGCTTTTTTTCCCCAAAAGACATTTCAGGTACGCGTGCACAAGATCCGATACGAGAGCTGTGTCAAAAATTCACCCATTACCAACATAACAAGGCCAGAGTAGTATTATTTTACAACATGTTCATCCTTTGCACTCTGCTCTGGCGTGTAGCGGTGCACGAGTGCGCCAGGGTCATACCGAGCTGTTCCTAATCAAAATTTAATAAGGACGATGTTCATGTCATGGCTGTTTGTTTGTTTACTTGTCAGAAAAATACAACAACAAAACAAGAGATCAGCATATAACAGCGCAGGCAAAGAAATAAATCATGGCCTTTTTTCTAAGGCCTTTGGTTCAAGAAGCCAGGGATATATTTTTTGTTCCATTTAATGTTCAAAGTGATCAACTTTATTGTTTTTAGCAAATAATCATGAACTTACAGTTTTATGGCTGCAACACGTTCCAAAAAAGCTGGGACAGGTGGCAAAAAAGACTGAGAAAGTTGAGGAATGCTCATCAAACACCTGTTTGGAACATCCCACAGGTGAACAGGCTAATTGGGAACAGGTGGGTGCCATGATTGGGTAGAAAAGGAGCTTCCCTGAATTGCTCAGTCATTCACAAGCAAAGATGGGGCGAGGTTCCCCTCTTTGTGAACAAGTGCGTGAGAAAACAGTCCAACAGTTTAAGGACAATGTTCCTCAACGTACAATTGCAAGGAATTTAGGGATTTCATCATCTACGGTCCATAATATCATCGAAACGTTCAGATAATATGGAAAAATCATTGCATGTAAGCGGCAAGGCCGAAAACCGACATTGAATGCCCGTGACCTTCGATCCCTCAGGCGGCGCTGCATCAAAAACCGACATCAATGTGTAAAGGATATCACTGCATGGACTCAGGAACACTTCAGAAAACCAATGTCAGTAAATACAGTTCGGCGCGACATCCGTAAGTGCAACTTGAAACTCTACTATGCAAAGCAAAAGCCATTTATCAACAACACCCAGAAACGCCGCCGGCTTCTCTGGGCCCGAGCTCATCTTAGATGGACTGATGCAAAGTGGAAAAGTGTGCTGTGGTCCACACTTCAAATTCTTTCTTGGAAATGGTGGACGTCGTGGAGGAAAAGAGGAAAAGAAACATCTGGACTGTTATGGACGCAAAGTTCAAAAGCCAGCATCTGTGATGGTTATGGGGCTGTGTTAGTGCCAATGGCATGGGTAACTTGCATGTCTGTGAAGGCACCATAAATGCTGAAAGGTACATACGGGTTTTGGAGAAACATATGCTGCCATCCAAGCAACATCTTTTTCATGGACGCCCCTGCTTATTTTAGCAAGACAATGCCAAACCACATTCTGCACGTGTTACAACAGCGTGGCTTCGTAGTTCAAGAGTGCGGGTACTAGACTGGCCTGCCTTCAGTCCAGACCGGTCTCCCATTGAAAATGTGTGGCGCATTATGAAGCATAAAATACGACAACGGAGAACCCGGACTGTTGAACCGCTGAAGCTGTACATCAAGCGAGAATGGGAAAGAATTCCACCTACAAAACTTCAATAGTTAGTGTCCTCAGTTCCCAAACGTTTATTGAATGTTGTTCAAAGAAAAGGTGATGTAACACACTGGTAAACAAGACCCTGTCCCAGCTTTCTTGGAACGTGTTGCAGCCATAAAATTCCAAGTTAATGATTATTTGCTAAAAACAATCAAGTTTATCACTTTGAACATTAAATATCTTGTCTTTGTCGTGTATTCAATTAAATATAGGTTGTACATGATTTGCAAATCATTGTATTCTGTTTTTCTTTATGTTGAACACGACGTCCCAACTTCATTGGAATTGGGGTTGTAATTCTGAGAGGAAACAGCTAGCTGACCGACAGTCTCTCATGAACAGCCGCGAGAATCGTCGGCAGCGTTGTATGCCGCAAACAAACAATGCATTGTACATAGTAAACAAACTACACGTATCAATAAATAGTCTTCGTACAGTATAAACTGTTGCAAAAGAAACACTATTACACCACATATGGATATGTGAACGTGAACAGCAGCGGGAATCGTCAGCAGCGTCATAGCGTTGCGATGGGTACAGTGAATTATGATATGTAATACCATGTGTATCTTCCAGCATTGGGATTATGAATCCCCTCAATCTCTCACACTCGCAGCACTTCAATGGAGAACACTGCCCAGTTGACATTTACATGTATCCTCACCACAATGGCAGCAAATTGCTTCAACTGGTGCACCCAAAAGCCTTTTATAAAAATATATCTATTTTTTAATTGTATTGGATGCACTTCTGTCAGAATGCCTTTTTAGAGCCTTTTTTTTTTTTTTTTTTTTTTTAACATGGCAATGAGATTTTCTCAGGGTTTAACGCTCCCGCAAAGAGCTTTTCTTATGGAGGCTCAGCCGGCTTATCTTTGCAGACACCAGCGGAACCCCACTGCCGCCTCCCGTCTTCTGGGCCAGCCATCTCCACTCTCTCTGCTCTCCCGCCTGTAAGTATTGATCCGGCAGACGCAACGAGCGATCGATGATTAGTGGGGGGAAACACAGGTGTTAATTCAATAGAAGCAACTTTTTGTTTTGCTTGTGAAATTAGCATTGAAACCAGTTAGAGGTGTAACCAACATGAACGTCACAGAGCCATCTATGGGTAGAAAAACAAAAAGCAAACAGTGGGAAGGCGGAGAGAGTCTGTTGCAATTTTTGTTCATTTTTGTAGGTCAGCAGCAGCACTTAAAGAAGGAATTTTAAAAGCCTTGCAAATTTGTATACCCAAATTTGCGAACTTTTACACCACGCCTGGATAGACCTTCCCAGGGAAACTGAGGAGTGTGATCCCCTTGTAGTTGGAACACATCCTTCATTGCTCCTTCTCAAAAACGGGAGCTTTTTAACCACCTCGGCGACGTCCACCCCAGAGATACGAGACCCCGTCTCACAGTTCCCAGATTGTGCTTCCTTAAGTATTTTCGCCATCGACTCACAACGTTCCGAGTCGAAGTCAGTAGCGGTCCATGCCCACTCTGCACAGCTGCTTTCCCCTTCTGAGATGCCGGATCGTGGACCAGAATTTCCTTGAAGTCGTTCTTCATCTCCTCCCGTGCCCAAGTTTGTGCCTCACTGACCACCAAAGCTGCATTCCGTTTGGCGTGCCGGTAACCATCAACCCCCTCCGGAGTCCCGCAGACCAAAAAGCCTCGGTAAAACTCCTTCAGGATAATGGTATCCCTCGTCTTTGGTCACCAACGGATTTTGGGATTGGCGCTACGACAAGGCACCGACCACCTTACGGCCGCAGCTCCAGAAAATGGCCCAATCGGACTCAATGTCCCGCACCGCCACTGGAACTGGATCGAAGTTCTGCTGATGTCGGGAGTTGAAACTCTGGGAGTCTTTCCCACCTGACTTCAGTCGAAACGCTCCATCTCACCCGTGACTCGAATGAGCACAAGCGCTAAAGAAAACTGATGGATGCATGTCCCATTTACTGAAATACAAGCGGTAACGAAAATGGATGGATGGATGGCCATCCCTCTAAAACAGTTTTTTAGTGCGCTCCAGTATAAAACAGCGTGTAACGTACAGATGCATGACACGTGGTTTTGATCTGACATGGACAAAATAGACTTTAAGGAGACACGTTTCAGTTTTTTTTTTTCTTTTTCAGCAGATGCGCGTTACAAAAGATGGGAAATGTGATGGCAAAGGCATTAAAAAAAAAACCAAAAAAAAAAACCTCCATTGTGGGAATCTGACACTGAGGACACGGTCTCTCTCCGGCAAAGAATCCTGCTGTTATCCCTCAAAGACGCGAGAAGTTCTCTATCAAAGATACAGTACGACAGTCAATGATAATAGAGAAGCGTCCTTTTCAAGGAAAGGGATGAGAAAGTCGGCTCCTCCAATGGCGAGCTGGCGTCGGATTTAAATAATGGTAACGGGTAAGGCGACGCTCAATTATATCCACTCCCTGCTGCTCTTGCTCTCTCTGCTGGGGGAAGAAGAAGAAGAAGAAAAAAGCCTCCTCACATCTTTGAAACGATTTGGAGATAAGTTCTCCACAGCAGAGTTAAACTTCCCGGAACGTCTTTCTTTTTAATGGGGGTTCATCATCAGCAGGTCGGTGGTGGGATTTTCTTTGCTTTCAGTGACACAATTTGAATATGGGCCGTTCTAGCATAAAATAAATAAACGCATATCTTCAAATCAGAATGAGGCGTCTTCAACGTGAAAAGTCCCTCGGTTTTACCAACGACCCGATATTTAGTCGGCACGTTGACCATGAGTTAACTTACAAAGAAAAATCACAAGAACCACAGACACGTCTGCCATTTTGGTTTGAAGTGGCCAGTTTAGGCTTTAGTTTTCATCATGGCGTGTCGGCGACCTTTGATGACTCTCCTAAAACCCGAAACTCTTGTGAATAACTCGTCATTTTCGACAGCAACAGGCTTTTTGATCAAGTGTCTCATTGGAGTATCGTTTAGCAAATAAATTGCACAAGCGACTATCAGCGCAATAATTGTTCTGAACAAATGTAAAAACAGCTCGGTTAAGTCTAGGCTTAACAGCAACATAGCGCATACTAACCTCGTGTCCTTGCAATTAAATTCCCATCAGACTCAACAGCATTCTCATTTCCGAACAAATTGCAATAAGCAGATGTTGTTTTCTTGCTGATTACGCTGATTAGAGAACAAGATATGATGATGATGATGATGATGACGATAATGATTACAAATGTCTTAAAGGTCTAAAAAGATTCTCCGGATGAGCTGGAATTGGTTGAAACAAAAAAGTCAACTAACGGAAGAATATGACGCAGCGGCGACGAGTTGTCGGCGACTGCGATCGATCAAGGCTCACATGCGCGGTTCATATTAACCTTGTTTTATTGTTACATTTGCGGAAAGAAAAATGTTGGAGAATAATATGTTACAATGGGACATTACCACATGATCAATTAAAACATTCAACTGAAAACTGATTAGAAAATGACTCAAGAACGAATTGGAAAATGAAGTTGCACAAAATACATTTTGTTGTCATCATTATCTATTATCAGAAAATGCTGTATTGAGAAGAAGAACTGTGGAAAAAAACCTTGATAACAATGCAACATTGTCACAAGAATTAAGTTGAATATTGTAAAATAGGTGCAAAATGAAGCGTTCTAACTGTTTAATAAAATACTTTTATCAATAATAATTTGCCCTGAACCAATGTGTTGTCATCAGTAATTGATAACTTAGTCATATTACAACATTATCACGATGGAAATGCAGCAGTACATTGTAAAGAAAGAGAAAAAAAGTACAAAATGAGGCTTGACATGGTGACAAAATAGTCATTTGTTTCGTTTAGTTAGGTATTGTTGTCACTAACTGAGGAATGTTTAGAAGTGGGGCGTTAGTAGGAAATTGTACAAAACAAGTGTCCGTTCAGTGCGCGAATACTGCTGCTTTATTCCGCCTCACTCTCGTCAATCGAGTCAGTCGCACGATGTTATTGTTGCCAACATTATGCTCTTCCTTTTTAAAGAGCAGAGAAAGTGAACCAGGTGACCGCTACGCGTGTTATGTCACTCTACATGCAATAAAATCCACTGAAAAAAAAAAAAAACCCACACACACTTCAATTTAATTAAAAAAAAATAATAATAATGTTCTGGTCCAAAAAAAGAAAATGGTATCAGGAGAAATGAAAACAGGGGAAAAGAATAAAAAAAATAAATAAATAATAAAGTCATGAAAAGTAAAAGATATAATATAATTGAAGCAATACATACAAATCATGGGAATAAGCCCTTTCCTCACATTGGGAGACTGGCTGTTGCTAACCAATTACAGAGCCCGCTCCCGTGAAATGCATTTGTCTCCAACTGCGCAAGACCTGAGAGGTCTGGATCCATTAACACATCCAAGTTCCCCACAATCATTCTGTCCGTCGTTCAGTCTGCTATTTTTAACTAATAACCTACTCATTCCGAAACATTCTTGATGATTTTGATGCTGATAACCATTAAATAAAAAAATCAAAAAAATCAAGTTCATGGCATAAGTAGCCTCGCAGCTAGGCATGTCTTTAAAGGGCCTTACATATTGATTGTATAGGAGCCTTAGAAATGTTAAGTAACGTGTAGGAAGAAAATGACAATCGTTGTGTTATCGTGTGCTTTGGATTTCATTTAAAGGCAATTTGGACACCCAATTGGGTGAGCGCAAACTTAAAACAACATAATTCACAAACCGTCGTCAAACGTTTTCAGGGTAGACTGCAGCGTGTGTGTATGAGGACCAGCGGGGATGGGTTTAGGGTGCGGTAGGTGGCCTTCAAGAGGCTTATGTATGTGGGCCCAGAATTTGGTTCCACACGCCTGCTGGTAAGAGCTAAAGCGCAGAGCTCAAACCCAAGGCTCGGGGGCCAGATCCGGCCCGATACATCATTTTATTTGGCCCATACAAGCAACTCATGTGCTTGTATTATTTTTATGCTTGATTAACCATTTAATATGGTTTCCATCACAATCGCATCATAAAGTTCCCCGTGACAAAAACGAGTAAGACATCGCTGATCTATAGGATGTCAGTGTGGCTCACCGTATCATTTTATTTATTTTATTTTTTTTAATGCATGTACCTTGATTCTAACCATTTTCTTCCCCAAATAAAGACACCGTAATTTCCCCAGTATATAATACATTTACCCTGGGAGTTTAGAGACTGTAGAGAACGTACGCGGATTTATGTGAAAGCACGGCTCCATTTTTCCAGCTCGCCAACAAAAAAAATGAAATCCATAGACTTCCATTACGGCCCAGCTCTTATATCAAACGATTTTGCCCTGCAGAGGTATACTCCCTCAACGCATGTGCAAAACTCGGGCGTGTCGCAGAGGTATTAAACAATTCCCAGCCCATATTAGCAGCCTTGGTGTGCTATTGGCGCTGACGGAACATGCCTGCGTGTGTGTGTGTGTGTGTGTGTGCGTGTGCCTGTTAAATGGATGATATAAAAACCAACCTTAGTATTGATATTGATCGATCAGTACCAGCGCAATGTCTGTACTTCAGAAACACTTGACAGTTAAAACACGCAAACACACAATGAGGAAAACTTTTTCACATTTTAGCGTCACCCATTGGTGGTTCAAATTCGTTTGGGAATTGGACAAAATCTCTCGGGTGGGGGGCATTTTATGTGACTAAGTGAAAATGACCCTGTGGCGTTGACTTATTAGAGTTTTGTGTTTTATGGCGAGTCATAAAATACTTTGCATTGATGGGGGGGGGGGAAAAAAAAAACAACAACATGGTTTGCAATTAAGCGTCGAGTATACGCGATTCAAATTTGGTAGCGATTAGACAAAATTCGAGGACAAATTTGTCATTGAGGACCCCTGGAATTGTCCAAAATGACCCCCAAACCAAAATGGCAGAATAACTATGTCATTTCTGCCATGGATTCTGTAGAGCTTTTTTTTTTTTTTTTTTTTTTTTTTTTTTTTTTGTGGGTCTGCTCTTGCTAACCATGGCTGCCAAGTGAAACTAACTGTGACCTTGTGGACTTGACTTATTAGCATTTTATGGAAGTCATTAAATTTGACCATATTTCATGTTCCAAAGTCAAACCAGCTTTGGGGGATGAATTTTCAAACGATTCCAGACGCAAACAGTCCACTTGTTTTAACCTAATTGAATCCAAGATGGCTTCTGTCTGAGGCGTAATCCAAAGCAAACAGCGGCAGCCGCTCGATGTATTATTGACGCGCCGGCTTTCCGTGTCCGTGGAAACCATTTTTTTTGCGTTTTTGTGTGCTGTCATGCCTCACCTCTTTTTTTGCTCCTTGATGTAAGTGAACAGAAGCAATAATCTCATTTGCCGAGAGCACCTCTCGTGTTATTACGTCCCATTGGAACTAATTTGCTCAGTTATTGACGACCGAAAAAATGTTTTTCAGTGAAAACTGAAAACCTTTTTGAAATCGGTTTTTATGAGGGCTCTGTGGGGAACAATGTCCTACTATGTTCCCGTGATGTTGTCCCATTGAACACATTTCAGAGTAAGTGAAGACAACAAAATGTTTTCGGGGCAAAATAAAACATTTTCTTTCAACAATCCGGCTTCGTCGTTTTATTTATGGAATTGTTTTTTTTTTTTCTCACGTGATAATTTCCCGTTGGAGCTCATTTCTCAAATTCCCGATGACAGCAGAATGTTGTAGCGCAAATAAAAACACTATTTATTTATTTATTATGTATTTTAGCTCAATCTAGTATTTGTTGTACAATTTCCTACTAAATTGTCATGTGATATTTCCGTGTCCCATTGTAACTTATTTTCAAGTGTTTGGTGATGACAAAATGTTGTTATAGTGCATATAAAATAATACATAGTTTTATCTTTTTTTTAATCTTAATCTAGTATTTTTTGTAAATATTTCCAACTAAATTCTCCTGATAATCTCCCATTGTAACTCAATTCCCAGTTATTGACTACGACAAAATGATTTTAGTGCAAATATAACTGTAAATAAAATCAGTTTTTATCACTTCTTTGCCCCCATTTTTTTTTTAATATATTACTTTTTTGTGCAATTTTTTAAAATACAAATTCTCAAGATAATGTCCTGATGGAATTAGTTTCTCAGTTACTGACGACAACACTTGGGCAAATGTTATTGGGACAATTTTTTTTGCTATAACTATAAAATCAGATTTGATCATTTTTGTTAAATGTTCATCTTAATTTTGTATATTTTTCTATACTCAGTGATAGTTGCATTGTACCTAATTTTTTAGTTAATGATAACTAAATGGGATTTTTTCAAATTAGTTTTCCTCTTTTTTCAGGTTTTGCCAGTTTTTCAAGCTTAATTTCGGACTTTTTGTATAATTTTCTATGAAAATGGTTAGAATTATGTCTTATTTTAATTTATTTCCCAATTACTGATGGAAAAAAAACCATTTATTGTTTTGTGTGCAAATGAAAGCTTTTTTTTTTTTGTCACGCTTTTCATCGGGTTTTTAGAAAGATATGCTTTCCTAATAGTTTTTTGAGCTAAATTTCCCACTAAATTCTCCCGATAGTGATTCATTGTAAATGTTATTGATGACAATGAAATGTTTTTCGTGCAAAGCAAACCTTTTTCGTTTACATTTTGTATGTTTTATTTTTTTTAATCCTGTTTTTTTTTAATTAGGTTTTCAAAATAAATGGTTTTCATCAGATTTCAGAGGTTGTTTTTTTTTTTTTTTTTTTTTTTTTTTTGGTAGAATTTTGTACTAAATTCTCGTGTCAATGTCCCCTTGTAACGCCTCAAAGTACTGTTCTTGTACAGTTTCCTGCTAAATTTTCATGGTGATGCCCCAATGTAACTCATTTCTATTGATGATTTTTTTTTTTTTTTTTTTAGTGCAAATGAAACATTTTTCATTTTTTTTTTTCTGTATCAGTTGCGATCACTCCCGCCATTAGAGACGTGATGATGATGCATCTCAACGAGTCGCACGGAGGGCCTGATGGAGCAAAGCGAGAGGAAGGTGGGCGGGAGAATTAGATTCCATTTGGCGACCCCCTAACCCCCCCCCCCCCCCCCCCCCCCCCCCGGTTGTTATTTTTGGTCAAATAACACATCGCTCCCGTGCTCGTGCGCCGTGTCATCAATCCTTTGGGGGAAGGGGTACGGGGGGCAGCGCACTTGCCGCCCCGCCGCTGTGCACAAAATGGAATAAATGTGACACCGGAGGGACGGGGCTATCATTACCTTGATGAATTACGGAAGGGATAACGATTATGGAAATTGTCATCGACGGATCGTTCGTCTCAATTTATTTCTCGGGTTGCCGGGCCGACTGAGATGTTATCGCGCCGTGGGCCTGCTCTCAAAATGGCCGACGCCCGCGCCGTGAGGTGAAAGGGCGATGTCATTGGAAAAGCGTCACCGCACAGGAGTGCCGGGGAAGACGCCGATTGAAGAGCCCAGAGAATAGGCTCTTAAAATGCGGCCGTAAATCGCTAACAACAAGTCGGCGTTTAAGGCGGCAATAAAACTTACAAAATCGTTCGGACGACAATTACGGATTGACAGTGACGGACGACGTGAGTGCGTCTCCAAATATGACCTCATCCTCAAGAAGCCACCCTGCGCCATTCAAAATGACTGCAGTTCTTCTTTCGACGACTAATAAATCACTGGAGAAGATCAACTAGTAGGAGACACGAATGCGAACAATTTTTACTTGAGCTCACCTATCGCTGATTATTTTTCAAATAATTCCCATTTGAATCAAGTCAATCATTTCAAAAAACATTAGCTATTCTCATCGTCACTGATTTTAAAATAGTTTTATATTTAAATTTTAAATAATAGATTATTTTTTTAAAATAAATGTTTTTATTCAAATAAATTAAGTGGAATAAATATATATTAATGAAAGAATATCAGCTATTATGTTGTTATTGTGTTTTGTGTCAAAATATTTTTTTAATCTCAGCTAGATCACCCATCACTTTAAGAAGTTTTTATATTACTTTAAAGAAAAAAAAACAATCAAATAATCTCAGATATCTCACCTCTATGTATTTTTTTATTTCAGTTAATTGAAATAAATGAAGACATTTGGCAAATCTCAGCTATATCTCCCATTACTTTTTATTTTAAAAAAAATTAAATGACGAATAAATAAATAAAAACTCTCAATGATCACTTTAAAAAATTACATTTAAAATAACCTCAGTAACTCAAATCCCAGCTATCCCACTGATCCTTTTTCTTTTTTTTTTTTTTTTTTACTATTTATTAAAACAAATTACAAATTATACATTAATTGAATAAGTACAAACATCATCTGTATCACCATCATGTTTTTTTTAAAGAAATAAATAAATGGTAAAAGTAATCAGAATTTAGCTTTTGAAGGAGATTTAGTCATAATTACAACTTTTGTAGTGTTTTATAGTAACGTGCTAAATTTTGACCTTGGCTAATAAAGCTCTGCCACATTGTGCTGGACGACAACAAGTCGACTTTTCTTGCCTTGACATTGTTCAACAGTAATCCTTGAAAATTGGAAGAACACCTGTTAAGAAAAGAGAGGTAAAAGATTGGTATTTACCAATCTGAAATCTGATTGGTTAAAGAAACAGTCCCATTGCTAATATAGTTTAAGTTACATGGACCAGCACTACCGATTCTGAAGGCTCTGTTCAGATTAGATTTGCGTGTCAACACGAACAAGTTCAAATCTGATTGGACCAAACATGTTTTCTTTTTTTTATATACCTGTATGATATTTATCTAATAATCCTACCTACTTTTCATCACAACATGGTCTCCAGTTGTCTACCTTGAAACATTTCCCCCAGGAAACCCTACTTGGATCGCTACTCCGCGTCGCTATGGAAGCTAGCTCCCGCCGCCAGCTCTCGCGGTCGCCAGGCTCTCCAGACTCTCAGCACAACATCGGCCGGCGAAATATTACACCAATTACTCGACCCATCCAACGCGCGTACAGTAATAACCCTACCGGAATTCTACCACCGCCACTACCGCAACAAGGACTCCGTTGCCTCAGCGAGTAAACCCAGCGCCGTGGGCGCCGAAGGAGAAAACAATGGCCACACTCACCTCTTCGCTACGTTGCACCTGCTCTGCTTTTCTCACTAGCAATTCCTTTGAAAAATATGGTATAAATTTATACCATCCTTTGAAAAAGGAATTGCTAGTGCTCATTATGAGGACGAGACTTCTGCTAATTGCTCATTACGAGGACAAGACTTCATTTAAAACATTTTTTTTTTAGCATGGATGCCAGTAAGTAAAAAAAACAATTGCGTTCTTATTCATAAAGAAGGAAGAAGACACATTTGATGTAAAACATAAGCCACGCACTTCGGACGATATCGGCAGAAGAATTAGCGGCGGTGCAGCCCCGATGCAGGAGAAATTAAAAATCAATGAGTCAAATTACGGCGCGGTATGCGAAGGGACGCACCTCGCGCACACATCATCAACAACATCGACGCTGCTGGCTAAATGCGTCCTGGAAGAGCACACGGCGGAGGCGAGGTAATTTCCCAACACGCTGCCGAGCGGCGTTCCGACGAGAGCGCTTTGCCGATATATTGCCGTTAACGTGGCCGCCCGCCACGCCTTGGGGGAGCTTGTTAGCGCGCCGGCTAACTTTTGCTAGTTATCGTAAGGCGCAATAAAGGCCCTGAGACGACCGGTGTGTGATTAAACCCTTGACATTCACGATGTGCAGAGCGGCGGCCTGAAATTGGTGAAGCCCCGGAGAGCATAAATCACGGCCGTGTCAACGCGCTCATTAGGATTCAATTTATGAAAATGATGCCGGATATGAAGATTTGCTGGACTCAATGAAGGAGGGGCCACGAAAGGAGAAGCCCCTCCGGAGGCTCCTCTAATCGCTGCATCCCGAGCGCGGGGCGGCCTAATGGAGGACATATCTCTTCATTAGCCAGCGCCCGGCGAGTACGGTAGCGTTCGCCTCAGCCTGTGATGAACGCCCTCGCCTCGTCTTCTTTGAGCGCACGCCGGGGAAAAAAAAAAAAGTTGCCCACTTTTAACCGAGTCCTCTCGGAATCAACATTATTGCCGCCGCCGAGTGCAATAACCGGCGAGGGAGCGCATAATGGAGCCACTTAGCCAGCATTACGGCAACGCTGCATGATTGTCACAAGGCTGACTTTGGATTCTCTGCTCAATACATTTGCAGGTTATGTCTGCTCATTTCAGCAGTATCAAAGGCATATTAGCCGGTAATAGTACTAGGTAACACAACCAGGTAATGGCTCTTCATACCAGGAGTACCAGGGCACAATACCTGGTAAAAGTACCAGATACTACCAGGAGTACCAGGTAATAGACTAGGTAATACTAGGAGAGCTATCCCAGGAATCTTGCTGAACTGCAGCAGTTTTGCAAAGAGGAATGATCCAAAATGAACTCTGATCGTTGTGCACGTCTGATCTGCAACTACAGGAAACGTCTGGTTGAGGTTATTGCTGCCAAAGGAGGGTCAACCACTTTTTAATCCAACGATTCCCTTACTTTTTCCTCCCAGTCCTGCGAGTGCTTACGTTTCCAGTCAAAAATATGAAAACATATCATTCGTCGTGCGCTAGTAGTTGAAGCACGATGTTTGGTCATGGGGTTTAAATACAAATCGGACTACATTTGATGACCAATTTATGCAGAAATGTAAGAAATTCCAAAGGGTTCACATACTTTTCCCTCTTATTTTGGAAGCGACGTTTCTTCGTCCCTCGTAGCTGCAAGTCCTTCTTAAATCAACCAAGCGCGAGTGTTGTCGTCCAACATCAAGTTGCAGTTTGCCGTCCGTGTGAAGGCGCTAGCGGGGCCCAACGCGGTTTTGTCCACCTTTTTGGAAGCGCTCATTTCCACATGAAAAAGAGCGTTTCTGTCCAATCCCCTTATACACAAAAGCCAGCAGCCTTTACGCCGCGCCTGTAATACAGTCGAGTGCAGCGCCCATTGTCCGCCTGGCTTTTAAACACACAGCGGAGCAGACGAGACACGCTCAAACTCAAATGTGCTTTTCTTTGCCCTCGATTAAATCCTGTTTCTCGCTCCAAAGCCAGGAAACCCTCTTAAAAAAAAAAAAAAAAAAAAAAAAAAATCTAGCCTTTATTGGATTATACATGAATTGTGAATGAGAAAAAGGCTCGGGCTGCTTACTGTACGCATTTGTGTATTTGACTCCGCAGTCTCCACTTGGCTGCAGGGGCCCTCGCGCCGACTGATGCGTTCAATGTGGCCGTTTCCCGTGGTAGAAAACAAATCTGAGCTGTGCCCGTTTTCATTCTTTTACTTGACTTTTTCATAATCAGGGGCCACTTTTTTCATTTTATTATTTTTTTCAATCTTAAAAAAAAAAAAAAAAAAAGGTTGTAAGAATTGTGAAGCTGCTGTCAAATATTGGGGTCCTGTATTAAAATGTAACTTTTTAACTTTTTGATTGAAATAGAATTTTGATTTCAAATTCAACATGACTATTTTCAGAACTTTGTTGTGTGTAATAATTTGTAGCAGTGCTTTTTGACTATTTTATTCCCCACCAAAAAAAAAAAAAACAATGCTGTTATCATTGGGAGGTTTGTCACAAACATTCCAATTATGTTTTAACTGTCAATAACAAACTTCAAGTATGCCCGACTGTCATTTGTGTCGACTCTTTAGGAAAATCTCTCAAATATAATTTGTATCATCATTTGGAATGCAGTAAAGTACGCGTCCTTGCCAGCTCTCCCTGTCCTATTTTTGCTATTTTCGGCAGCTCTGGCCTTTGCCCCTGGTTGCCAAGGAAACAACAATCTCGATTTTGGCTATCATTTTGCTAATAGACGCTTGTGTAGTCATACAGCGGTAATAACAGAAAACAATACCTTACGTTGTGATATACCTTTGTGTGAATGTGTCCTTCTTTTCTGTGTACATGAATGTGCAGGGAAGAAGAAGAAAAAACAATCAATGGGACTGGGGCAATATCCTCCAGCTGTTGGTGCCCTGCAGCGAGCGCGGATTAGGCAAAAAGCTCTCATGTGCTGCTGTGCCCCAGGGAAAAGACTTCCGACAGAGCGCTGATTACCAGCCGGAAATTGAAGTCCACTTCCCGGGAAATATTGTGTTTATTTGTCCCGGCGATTGCTTCAAAATGGCACCTTTCTCTTTTTGCACGCCTCTTGTGTTGCATATTGCGCCCTGGTTTGGTCAATTTCTCTCGCTCTCTAGAGGGAAAGAAGCTGCTTTCTCCTTTCCGCAGACTCCAGCTGCCAACACGTCCGACGCGCTGGCTGGCTAACCCCCCTGAGGGACAAATTCGTGCTCGGAAACGTATCATTTTCTAACATCGCCTCTTTTATGAAATATTCTCAGGGCTACATGTGCGGCGCGTATGGAGTCGGGGATTTCAGCCTTCCACAGGGCCAGAAATGACAAAAATACAATAATACACAAGAAAAGATAACATGCAAAATAGGGCTGAGGGGAAACAAATGGAATAACTTGGCCAAGTCAACTTCAAAGATAGGTCGACACTAAATTTCTGCGTCGGAGCTCTGCCGGGACCCGAAAAAACAAACAAACAAAAAAAGTTCCCCCCAGAACCATGTTTGCGCTGCCAGAACCCATGTTTCACACGGACATTTCTTGCAGACGGACGAGAGTGTTGAGCCAATGATAAACTTCGCCAAAAATGACAACGGAGCTTCTTTAAGTGATTTCTGAGACGCTGTTAGATGTGTAATGTACATCAAACATGAGTGAGCTGAATGCTAGTTAGCATTTTTGGAACTAAAATGGTCATCGCTAGCACACTAATGCTAATCGCGATTGCTAAACATTTAGCATTTTGCTGTCGAGAATTGTGTACACCAAATTTATACCATACGATCAGTACCAACATATGCAGTTTAAGGATTGAAGTCGATCCCTCATAAATGAAAATACAATTTGCGTTGGTAGTCAGTAAATGAAGAAAACAAAATGACTTTTTTAAAATGAATAGTTAATAATTATTCAATTATTGGATCAATATTCAATAGGAGAATCAATTATAAAAAAATGAAAAGAGACAGCCCTAATGAAAAGGTGCTGTTAGCTGTGCCTTTAGCGCTTGACGCTACAACGTGACACTCCGCAGTCTCCACTTAGCTGCAACGGCCCCTTGTGTCATGAGCCGTGTTTTTTGTTGACTTGGTTTTGATTAGATTTAGTTTTTGTTTGATGTGACGTGACGTTTTTTCTCCCCTTGTCAATGTTGATGTCTTGTTTGGCTCGTGAGGTTTTTGTTTCCACCTGTTCTCGTCAGCCCTTCCCCTTGTGTCTGCCAATCAGCTCCTTCCAGCCACTCGTGTCTTGTCCAGGTGTGCCTCGTTGTCTTGTCAGTTTGCTTGTACTGTAGTTTAACTTAGTTCCCTGCTTTCTCTCAGTCCGGGTCGGTGCATTTTTGTCAATGGCCCATGTTTCTTTGTGGTGAGTATTTTCCCCATGTGTTACTTTCAATTTAGATTTTTGGACTTTGTAAATTTAGTGTAGTTTATATATATATTTTTTATATATATATATTTGATATCTATTTTTTTTTTTGAGATTCCAGCACTTCCGCCTTGCCTTCCCTGCACTTGGGTCCGCCACATTTTGCCCCCTCGAACACCACGAAAACACAAACCCTGACACCTTCGTTATTACTTTTGCTGCTATTATTTTACTTTAATTTAATTGTTGACTAGTTTAAATGATTTTCCTGGATTTTTTTCAATTTTACTTTTTTCTTTTTCCGTAACTCTTTTTTACTTGATTTCTTTGATTTTTTTTCTTGACTTATTTGATCTTTTTTTTCCTTTTTTAAAAATGATTTTACTTGATTCTTTTTTGCTACTTGATTTCATTGAATACTTTTGCTTGGTTATTTTGTTATTTTACTAGAGTCTTTACTGTTTTTTTTAAATGATTTTACTTGATTTGTTTGCTACTTGATTTCATTTAATAAGTTGGCTTGGTTATTTTGTTATTTTAGAGTATTTAAAATTAAGTCACCAGATTTGCTTGATTATATTACTGAATATTTTAACATTATTTTCAGCATTCATTTTCTTTGACTATTTTACTTGACTTGCATTATCTATTTGTGTTTATTTCACATTATTTGATTTAATTTATTTAAAATCATTTTATTAGATTTTTAAGCATTATGTTTTACTTTATTCTTTTTCAAATGTTCCTTGATTTATTTTAATTTGCCTGATCATTTAAGTTTATTTAGTTTTAAAAAATTATTTTACTAGATTTTTTTTAAAATTCTTATTTTGGATTGTTTTATATATATTTTCCCCCATTGTCTGTGCCTCATTGTTATTGTACTGTACTGGATTCCTTTTTTTTAAAAAATATTATTATTATTTTTTTTTTAACTTGGCCTATTCTATAGAAAACTTGCACATTCTGTTCTCTTTAAAACTTTGTGTTGTTGTTTTTAACCTTTTGTTAAACCTCTCCTGTAGCAACATTAAAAATGTGAAGGTGTTGCCTGGTAACTAACTTTTACCGAGTGCAGTCACTATGCAAAGGCCCAAGATGAATAATAAACACAGGGAGAACCTTAATTGTGGGTTAGGGTCTTTTTATGGGTTGATTTTTCATTATTATGCTTGATTTCTTTCAGTATTTTACAAAATGTTTTAATTCTTTTCCACTTGATCGCTTTGTATTACTTGATGTGGTTCAGTAATGTTTCATTTTCAATATTTGACTTGTATTCATTATTTTACATGATTATGTTTCAAACAACATTTTTTGAAATTATATTACTCGATTTGTTTTTGTTTTCTTTATTTTCGTTATTTATTAATATTAGTTACTAGATGACTTGAGTGATTATGTTTGCTCTATACCTTGGCCGTATTTCACTATTGTACTTGATTTTTTAAATGAATTTACTTGTTTATTCATTATTTTGTACTTCATTTTTTCATTGTGTCACGATTTGTACTTGGTTTGTATTTTTACTTCATTAATTTAAGGGGATTTTACATGATGTTTCTGTCTGTTTATATATGTTAAATATCTTCCAAGAGTTTTTATGATTATTTTTGAGGAATGCTTTTTCATCGTCTCGCTCAGCACATTCAGTAGAACAAGGCTTCTCAACGGGTGGGTCGGGAGCCAAATATGGGTCACGGCCCCTTTTTGGGTGCGTCGCAGGAAGCGAGTAAAAAAATGACATGTTCATATTCATATTCATATATATATATATTTTTTTTTTTTCAGTTCCCACATGAAACATACTGTATTCGGTAAGTGATAGGAAACATTACTTGTGCTCTACTCACTAGTGTACTCTGTAAACGAATACAGTGCAGCTCAGCTTCTGGCTAGCGGGCGTCATGGCTAGCAATATGTTTTTGGCGGTATGTCAAACTTATTTGAAACGGTGTTTGAAAATATAACTTACTGTACATCTGTTTTCAAAGGCGATTTTTACCCCCCCCCCCAAAAAAAATGTTTTATAGTTCTTAACTTGTATAAAAGTAAGGCGCGACTTTGCAACAACAGGAACATGCGTTCCCCGGGTGACAATAGTTAAGAATGAGAAAGCTTGCTCTTGTTTTAAGTGGGGAAAAAAAGTATTTTAAGAATCCGGAGCTCGTGTAGCAATGTGTTTTTTTTTTTTTTTGGGGGGGTAAACTTTTGTTAACCCTCCCGTGTAGCAGCATTTAAAAACGGGAATGTGTTGCCTGGTAACAAACTTTTTCTGAGTGCAGTCGATCTGCAGAGGCTCAATAAACGGAGGGCGAAGCTAAAATAGGGGAGGGGTCGGCCTTCCTTGCTTTTCTCTCCTCCTGCGTGCCCTTGACGGCACAGTGAAGGACAAAGACTGATAGCGGGCCGGTGGCCTTTCATGCAGATAATACATTTTGATGGAGGCCAGCCTTTTTTTTTTTTTCTTTTTTTTTTTATTTGATGCGCCCGAGCCGCAATGGGGGAACTCAAAGCACGGAAAGGCGGCCGCGACGCTTCTGCCGTCCTCACTGATAACTTCATCGCCACATGCGGTCCGACGTGGGCCAAATTCGAGGAGGGGATTAAACAAAAGCGAGGTGGGGGAGGGAATGCGGCAGCGGCGGCGTGGGGGCCCCTCGGAAGAAGAAGAAGAAGAAGACGAAGAAGACGAAGCTCCAAGGTCTGTGATCTGCCGCTGGTATTGTTCGCCTCACATGTGAAATGAGCAAAAATGTCTTTCTAGTGGGATGAGCGGCCTGTTGCTTTTGGAATCGCTGAATGCGGCCTCCAAATGTTCTCACGTGACGCCGGTGGTGCGTTGGTTTGCTTCCATCTCCAAGATAATTCAAAATGCGAAAACGGCCGAGAGAGCACGCACACGCGCCACTGGTGAAATTGCACCATGTTTGCATAACCATTATTATCCTTTGTGCTTTTTTTTCATCTTTGTTTTACTTTTTCATTATTGAACTCGACTTTTAGCCATTATTTTCCTTTCTTTTTTTCAATATTTATTTCCACATTTTACCTGATTTGTGTCATTTTGAAGCATGATTGTATATATTTTTAAAATATTTAGTTTTAGTCATTGTGGTATGTTTTGTGCAGCAAATATTTAACTTGATTTTTTTTTCAGATTTATTTGATGTGTATTCATTTTCCCGGATGTTTATTCATCACTGTACCTTTTTTCCTCACAAATTCCATGACTTTTTTTCTCTTATTTTTTCCATATTATTATACTTGACTATTATTGCTCTACAATGTTTTAATTTCATTTTTTAATTATTAAATGTGTTTTTTGGGGTGGTAATTTATTTGACATTTACTGAATATATTTACTTGGTTTCTTCATTACTTTTGCTTGATTCTTATTATTTTGCTGATTATTAGTCATCAGTGTACTTTTTTCATGATTTTCCTTTGCTGTTTCCTGTTTATTATTTTTATGCAGTATTTTGTGACATTTTTAAAATGATTAAATTGTTATTCTTCTCAGCAATTTTCTTTAACCTGTATTAAACATGTTACTTAATTGTTGAATTATTTTTGCTTGACTTGTTGTAATTATTTACTTGTGTACTCTTAATTTTTTAGTCATTAGGAACTATTTCACAGTTTTTCTTTTCGATTTTTTAGAAAAACATTTTAAACTACTTTATTTTGTTTTTCTATTATTATTTTATCCAATACATTGTGCTGTTTTCAAAATTAATTTGATTATTCTATTACACACTGTTGACATTTATTACATATTTTACTTGATTTTGTAATTTTGTTACTCAACTTTTATTCAATATTCTTCATTTTTTTTAATTTACCTTGATTTTTGCTCATCCATTTTCTTTTTTCATGATGTTCCGTATTTCTTTACCCACAAGATTTTACATTTCACTTTTTATGTGTTATTATTTAGCATTTTTTGATTCATTTAGATTCTTTGTGATCAATTTATTGGACCACAATCTTCATTGTTTTGAATTCTTTGATGATCTTTTCATTAATTCAAATGGAATAAATATTTTTTTTATTGGCCTTATTTTTGCATTTTTTTACCTAATTTTGAGTTTTATTTTTACACATTATTCTATTTTGAATTTTATAATTATATACCAAGTAATATTTGACTTGATTATTTCACTTTTGAAATTTGATTTGTAATGTTATTTTACTTTATTTTTCAATTCCTGTTTTTTGATTTATGCTCCATTAAATTGTTTTACTAAATTTCTTGATTTTTTTTTTTCTTTTTTGCGACCTAACTTGATTGTTCGTCATTATTTTTGTTTTGTTTTTTGTCATAATTTTCAATTATTTTACTTTGACTTTTTAAAATGACTTTTACTTTATTTGACTCGATATTCAGCATTGCATTCCATAATTTCCCCTGCTTATTTTGCTTGACTTTTGAAAATGGTTTATTTTGTTTTACTTGTCTTTTGAATTTCCATCCATCCATCCATCCATACACCCTGAACCGGTCGGCAGCCAATCGCAGGGCACATAGAAACAACCAACCGTTCGCACTCACACTCACACCTACGGGCAATTTAGAGTCCTCAATCAACCTCCCACGCATGTTTTTGGGATGTGCGAAGAAGCCGGAGTACCCGGAGAAAACCCACACAGGCACGGGGAGAACATGCAAACTCCACACAGGCCGGGCCAGGATTTGAACCCCGGTCCCCAGAACTGTGAGGCAGATGTGCTCACCAGTCATCACTGTGCCGCCTAATTATGATTCTTAATGATTCAGTTATTTATTTATGATTTCTTTTTATTTGCTTTTTGTGTGAAGAAAATAAAGGAATTCTTTGCCGCTAATTATTTTCATTGCTATACGTGTACATTCTTTTTTTTTTACCAGATTTTCTTCCACTTATTTGACTCTATTTTTAGCATTATTTGACTTTATTTTTAGCATTTTATCTGCCCACCCACCCACATTTGACTCGATTTTTTTACTTAAGCCTATCTTATTGCGTCACCTATATCAGCGCTGGTTTGTTGGCTTCTATCTCGACGCTAATTCAAAGCAAATGTGATTTTGCTGCGAGTTCCAAATAGCCTGAAGGAGGTCAGCGCGCTTGATGCGGATTAGGTTTCCTCGAGTGCAGAACATCAGGCCGTCTGTCTCAAAGTGCCACGATAACATCTCCACTGGAGCGATCGTCCTTAAAAGCTGTGCCCGTGCTTGCTTAATATACACTCGCATTTCTTTGCTGTTGTATTGGACGTCATTAGACGTCCGTGACGGGTGCGTGTGTTATTCGGCGTCTGCGCCTGCTGCCTGCACGTATTCAATGAAGAGGTGCATGTCGCCTTTATCTTTCGTCTTCCTTCTCCAGTTTCATTAACACCTCCGATCACCCTGTCTTTTTTTTTTTGCTTGCTGTTGTCAGAGAAGAAGAGGTGACAAATTGAAGATGGGAAAGTTGGCCAATTAGCACGCAGCCATATGTACGGCACGCTTCATGCACACAGTTTTATGCCTAGCGAGGAAAAACAACAATGGAAAAAATGAGGTGCTGATGATGTTTTTTTCCCACAATTCTCCTAAATTATCGTATTTCATCATTTCCATATCATTTTATTTGATTGTTTTCAATTGTTTTACTTGATTTGCCTATTTGTTTTTACATAATGGAGCTTATTATTTTTCAGTTATTTTACTTGATTTGCCTATTTTTGTACATTACTGTACTCATTTTGTTTTTAAATATTAAATAATTATTTTCAGTTTGAGCAGATTTTGATTTTTTTAAATTATTTCACCCACTTTGAGATATAATATTAATATTTGAAAAACATTTCTTAACTCATTTTTTTATTTAATTAAACTCAATGATTGTGCTTAATTTTATAATTCCGTTTTATTTTTTTTTAATTATCATACTTGATTCGTGCCTATTTCTTTCCACTATTTTGCTCATTTTTAAAATAATTTTAGAATTATTGTAGTCATTTTCAAAAGACTTCAGTTGATTTTTAAAAATAATTTTACTCGATATTTAGTCATGTTTTTAAATTATTTTAGTTTAGTTAGAAAATGTAACTTTAGTTTACATGATTTGTAAACATTTTACTCGTCTTTAAAATATTTTTTTAATCATTTTACTTCATTAAAAAAATATTTTACAATTTATTTTCTGAACAATGTTACTTGTTTTTTATTATTTGACTTGTTTTTTGTTTTACTTGTTTAATTTTGTAATGTTTTTCATTATTGTACTTTATTTTTACCCAATTTCTTCAGCATTTTAGGATTTTCCTTGCAGTTTCTTTATTTTACTTGGCTTTTATTATCATACATGACGTTTCTTTTCATGATTTTTCTTTGAAAAATGATTATTTGGATTTCTAAGAATACATTTTTGTACTTGTCTTGTTTTCCATTCTTTACTTAAGTTTTTTTTAATGAATTGAATTCAGTATTTTTCATCATTTTGTTGATTTTCTTTGATTTTACTACATTTGCTTCCACATTTATTTTATTATTTTATTCAAACTTTTTCTTTCATTTTATTTTCTTTGAAATAATTATTTCACTTGTGTTTTTATTATTGTACTTGTTTAGCCACCCCCCCATATTTGACTCGCTTTCATTATTGTACTTGATGTGTTTTACTTATTTCAAATGATTAATTTTTATTATTCGACTATATCTATATATATATATATAGATATATTACTCTATGTCTTGATTGTTTTATTGTTTTACCCATTATTTTACTTGATGTTTTTCCATCATTTTAGGTGATTTTTTTTTGAAATTCTTGATTTGCTTTCATTCCCTTGATGGGATCTAATATTTTTGCTTAATTTTTTTCCCCCACTGAGTTTTTCCATGATTTCACTTTGTTGTCAGAATTTCTCTAGATTTTGTTTTTAAAATATATATGATAATAATAATAATTATAATTACTAATAATAATAACTTCTACAGGATCCAGCGGCCCGCGACCCTAGTGAGGATAGGCGGTAAGGTAAATGGATGGATGGACAATAACATATACGATATATATATATTTTTTTTATTACAGTTTTTTATGATTGTTCCCGACGACTTGATTAGCTTGCACGAAAATTCCGGATGCTTTGTTTTCCAAGATGCAAAGCCACTTGTTAGTCAGCTCAACGCAGCTGTAAGCAAGCTGTGCACCTGCAGGAGGTCGCACCATCACCATCATCATCATCATCATCACCACCACCACCATCATCATCATCATCCTCATCGTCATCAGATTCAGACCCTCCCCCCCCCCCCGCGCTTCCTCCTCCTCTTCCATCTCTCGTTGCTCTCCCCTCGCGCTGCCCAATCCGGTCGCTGATTGTCGGCGCAGCGGCAAGCGGCGGGATGCGCACTTGATCAGCTGGCGAGTGCACGTCGGCTCCGGGAGGAAGCAGCAGAGCGCGACGGACCCTCTCCCCTCTCCGTCCTTTGCGGACCCCCACGACCAGGATACTCGAAGCATCTTTTTTTGTGTTGTTCTCCTTTTGCTTTTTTTTTTTTTTTTTTTTGCTGAACAGTAACACGGACGAGCGTGCTGTGCCTTCTCCAGCGAGCAGCAGCGCGAGCTCGCTTACCTTGCAGGACCTTGGCGATGGAGCTCCGTGGGTGAACTTGGTCGCTCGCGTGCCCGCCGCCGCCGACGTGCGCGCGCTGGAAGTTTGGAAGTTGACGCGCACGCACGCACGCACGCCAGGTCAGTTGCGTTCGGTCGTCTGTTATTGTTTGATAATGATCAATTAAATGCGGTAAATCCACTCAGTGCGCGGGGTTCCACATTGAAATCACACTGTAGATGGAATGTCTTTAAATGTGACCGTATACTACAGCTGCATGTGGTGTGGAAGCACGCGCACACACAAATATAACTCCACAGTTACCTGTGACGTCACTTCACGGTGCCCTTAATATTTAGTTTATAAATGGATCATTTGTGGAGTTCGTTTATAATACAGGTTAGGCATTTTGAAATGATAAAACTCAAGTTATGCGTTGTGTTTTTCATAAATGATGTCCATTTATGTCCAATTAAGTGAATTTCATATTGCACTCTGTTTATCAATTAAATATTCATATATTTTATATAGGGATATATTTTCTGCATTTTTTCCCCACTTTTTAACTTATGTATTTTTTCCATTTTTGTTAATTAATGCATTTATTTTCCACTTTTTGTTAGGAATTATGAATTCAACTTTTATTTGTTTTGCTTTTTGTCAAATCATTCAATGTTTTTTTTATTTACACTAATTTGTATACATCATTTTAAACTTCTTATTAAAAAGTGATTTTTTTTTGTCATTTTTATATACATTTAATGTATTAATAATGGAGCTGTTTTTACATTTCTAGAAATTGTTTCATTTTTATATACCTTTATTTTTTATACATATTTAGTTTTAGCATTTTTATGAATTATAGTTGTATTTATACATACATATTTTTACGTACATTTTTCATATTCATTTTGAAAAATAAAAAACTAATAAATGTATTCCATATTATAAATTATTTTAATGTTAATGTGTTTTTTTTGCATTCATTGATTTTTCAATATGTGTTTTCCTTTTGTATTAAATGTATTCATGTATTATAATAATAATAATAATAATTATTATTATTATTGTATTGTTACAACAACTACTACTAATAATAATAACAATAAACATTCGTCATCAGTGGGTTGTCTGCCAATCTGACTGAGAAGCTTTCATTTTTTTTCGAATAATTCCTTTTTCAAAGCCCCTCCATCACGCATATTTTATAACGTCTATGATGTGCGTGCGTGCGATGCGTTATTTTGCGTCGCGCTCCTTGTTCTGATTTTTATTTTGAGTCTTCTGTACCCGCCGGCCGTCCGCCAAGGCCAAAGAGTCTCGTAGATACGCGCCACCCGTGCTTGGCACTGTTCAAATGTCCTTGCGTAACACGCGATGTCATAACCCCGTAGGAGGGACTCATGACACAATTAAGAATAATTCTTTTTTTTTTTTAATTGATTTTTATTTTTTTATTTTTTTTTTATTGTCAATCGTCGACAGCAGTGATCGTCAAGATGTGCAAAATCCTACGCCAACAATCACCGAATTAAATGTTCAAACTGTACATAATGTTACCGTGGCTTAAAGTGTTCCTTAATCCGGTAGAGTACATTTGTTAAGTACCGTTCGGTTGTATTTAACTTTGAAGTACAATACATTTGCATTTAATCTTCCAGAAGTGTTTGTTTTCAAGCATGTATTCAGGTACTAAGGTATTTTTTATTGAACTTATGTGCCGTACAATTGCATGGAATACATTTTTCCCATATTTATTTTTGATTGTACATCCAGTGAATGTGTCGTATAATTATCCGAACGATATTATCTCACGCTAATGCGACAACGATGATGATTCTACTTCTGGTTAACAGCAGGGGGCAGTGGTGCTCGTCTCGACCTGTGTCATTTTCGAAACAAATTTGTCGCCGACATGTCGGGCTGTTTAATCCTAATTACGATTCATCGTGGTTGTTTCGTTTCCACGATTGTATAACGGCTCAAAATGCTCAAACGTGACATGCATCGGCCATTACAGTTAGTTGTTTTATTTTTTGTATGTCTTAAAGGAGATATACTGTTGCATTTTTCTTCCAGTTTAAAACAGTTCCCAGGTGTCTGAATAAAATGTCTGTGACATCCTTCAGTCAACATGAAGCAAGGACCGAGAATTATTAGAACACGATACATCAGTTTTTTCTTGTCTTGCTAATTAATTAGCCTGTTTTGAGGAGGCTGCCAGGTCTCATCCTACTTGTTTAACAACCAAAAAGTTACCATTTTATAATTCATTTTGGGCAATTATAAATAAAATCTATTAATAATAGTGCTTAGAATATGAGCCCCTCCTAAATATTTAAAATGTCACCTGATGGTAAAACTTAAAAAAAAATAAAAATAAAAAAAAAAAAAAAAAAAAAGGAAGCCAAGTTTTTTTTTTTTTTTTTTTTAAAGAAATACACAGCTGAAATATTTGTGGGTACTGGATTCACTGTATTTTGTGTTTTTGAATGCATTACATTGCATTCATTTGACATGATAGTCGGGGCGTAACATCCGTGTGGTGGGCGGTGAGCGAGTGTTTCCGCACGATGCTTTTTCCGACGACGCTGTACGCTTGAAAGTGGCTCTGGATCTTAGCCGTTTCATGTCATAGGTGGACGAACTCGGTATCGGGGCGGTTGTTATGCTAATTAGTGTGACACGACAAGGAAGTGGAGAAGGGCAGATAGTAACCTCCGAACACCCAACTATTTGTACACAAGTATTAAAAAGTCAATTACATAATATGTTAGCACATCACTCTTGTATGGCAGTTGAAAAAAACCACTTCTTTGTGTGCATTTTTGACAGTCAAAAAGGATGAAAATGAGATGTATGAGTATTATTGACAGTATTGAACTTATATTGACACTTGTGTGCCTGTTACAAAATGCTCACACGATGATATCCACAAGTCATATTGACAGTGGTTGGGTTATTTTTATGCTTTTTATTTTTACAATTAAAATTGCTTCAAAATGAGACGCCACAGTAATATTGACAATATTTGACTTCTTTTTCTACTTTTTGAAGGTTAAATTTGCTAAAAATGAAATGTAAAAATGGTAACCCCAATTCCAATGAAGTTGGGACATTGTGTTAAACATGAATAAAAACAGAATACAATGATTTGCGAATCATGCTCAACCTATATTTAATTGAATACACTACTAAGACAATATATTTAACGTTCAAACGGATCAACTTTATTGTTTTTAGCAAATAATCATTAACTCATTCACAAGCAAAGATGGGGCGAGGTTCACCTCTTTGTGAACAAGTGCCTGAGAAAATAGTCGAACAGTTTAAGGACAATGTTCCTCAACGTACAATTGCAAGGAATTTTGGGATTTCATCATCTACGATCTATAATTTCATCAAAAGGTTCGGAGAATCTGGAGAAGTCACCGCATGTAAGCGGCAAGGCCGAAAACCGACATTGAATGCCCGTGACCTTCGATCCCTCAGGCGGCGCTGCATCAAAAACCGACATCAATGTGGAAAGGAAATCACTGCATGGGCTCAGGAACGCTTCAGAAAACCAATGTCAGTAAATACAGTTCGGCGCGACATCCGTAAGTGCAACTTGAAACTCTACCATGCAAAGCAAAAGCCATTTATCAACAACACCCAGAAACGCCGCCGGCTTCTCTGGGCCCGAGCTCATCTAAGATGGACTGACGCAAAGTGGAAAAGTGTTCTGCGGTCCGACGAGTCCACATTTCAAATTGTTTTTGGAAATGGTGGACGTCGTGGCCTCCGGCCCAAAGAGGAAAATAACCATCCGGATTGTTATGGACGCAAAGTTCAAAAGGCAGCATCTGTGATGGTGTGGGGCTGTGTTAGTGCCAATGGCATGGGTAACTTACACATCTGGGAAGGCACCATTAATGCTGAACAGTACATACAGGTTTTGGAGAAACATATGCTGCCATCCAAGCAACATCTTTTTCATGGACGCCCCTGCTTATTTCAGCAAGACAATGCCAAACCGCATTCTGCACGTACGAGACTGGCCTGCCTGCAGTCCAGACCTGTCTCCCATTAAAAATGTGTGGCGCATTATGAAGCGTAAAATACGACAATGGAGACCCCGGACTGTTGTGGAGCTGTAGCTGTAAGAAGAAAAGGTGATGTAACACAGTGGTAAACATGACCCTGTCCCAGCTTCTTGGGAACGTGTTGCAGCCATAAAATTCTAAGTGAATGATTATTTGCTAAAAACCATAACGTTTATCAGTTTGAACATTAAATATATTTTCTTTGTAGTGTATTCAATTAAATATAGGTTGATGATGATTTGCAAATCATTGTATTCTGTTTTTATTTATGTTTAACACAACGTCCCAACTTCATTGGAATTGGGGTTGTAATATAAAAAGTATTTAATTTATATTTACACTAGTCTTGACTTGAAAGTTCTCCAAAAATTATAAACATGAGCAACGTTGACCATGGTTAACTTCTTTTTCATTTGTACAACAGTGAAACTGTTTCAAAAGTAATTGGTGTGTGTTCAACTTTTTTTTTTTTTTTTTTTTTTTCAATTTTGCCTGTATGGTTAATAAAGGCTTTAAGATGGCCACAGTTTGACCCAGGTACATATTATTTTATCTTCCATTATTTCCTATGGGGGGGAAACGGTATATTTTGTTCGAAAGCATCAAAGGCAGAAGGTAACTCGGCCCAAATCCCACACTTTGTCTCTTGTCTCGAACTTGTACGCCAAGAAAAATGGCTTCCGCCGGGTGCTCTTTAGTCGTTTGATCTCATTTGAGTACAAGTGCAGCGATTCCAGATGTGATTGCGACCGCCACAAAGTCAAGTCTGGACATTTGCCGCCCCCTCTTTTCTCTTGCCTTTTATTGAGTCTCCAGCATGAAGCATTGGAGAAGAAGTCCTTTAAGTGCTCCACGACGCAAGCGCTTGATCCGATTTCGTCGGAGTAGTGCGTCTGTTACAGGCCCCGTTGATTTATAGCCTTCGTCGTAAAGTGGCCCCGCAGCGGAGGTCATGACGGCCACCCGTTTTTTTTTTTTTTTTTTTTTCTTCCCTCTGAGACGTTCAAAAAGCCGTGCCTGTAACAAAAAAAGAAGTCTTCCTCGTCTTGAAGAGACGAAGGGCTTGTTAACCCCGCCTGCGGGAGGCAAACGCCACCGTCGTCATTTACCTTGATTACGGTCGGGCGAGTGTCTGCGCTGATTGTTTAAACGTGACCGATATTGTCATCCTTTCGCCATCGGCGCGGAAAATGTCTCCGATCTCGTAGAGAAGGCCGTCCGTCTTGCTTTGCGAGGCGTTCAGCTGACACTTATTGCCCTACATTGAACATTTGGAACATTTGCCATGCTGCTTGTGTTACCGTCGGCTCCGACGTAGGCCTTGTGCCTCGGATCGTTTTTGACAGCTTTAGCCATGCGCGAACGCAGAATCCAGTTAAATAAATGTGGATAAATGTTTAAAGTTTGACTTGGACGTTCCTACTAAGTTTCATGTTGCGAAGTGAAACTGACTGACACTGTGGAGCTGACTTATTAGTTAGGTGTTGTACACAGTATCTTCAAAACATGACTTCATGATAGACATTCCTACCAAATTTCATTTTGCTCAAAGGACCCAGCTCCGGGGGCTGAATTTTCAAACTCAAGGGATTCGAGTTATGGCCAGTCATCAGGCTTCACCGCCATGCTCCGCCCATTGCACAAGGACCAAAACTCAAATCCCTGGCAACATTGCCCATCTGTCGGGTATACATGGTTTCAATTTGGCAGCAATCGGACCAAATCTCGAGGAAGAGTTATTCCTGAATAACCTCAATGAAGTGTCCCACGTTCACGTTTGTCAGCGTTGCATAGGGAATTAAATTACATATTTCCCCAAATGTATTTTTTAATAAACAACATGACAATAAAGCAATGAAACGACTTTGAAGCCACTCAATGACATTTAAAAGCTTGACATACAGTGAAGATTCATGGAGTAAACCTTTAGAACTGTGTTTATTTGTACGCTATCGAGCAAAAAGTAACCGTGTAATTAGTTTCAAATGTGCTATCTTTGGGTATTTGTAAGATAATAATCGAATTTCTTCAAATATGCACCTCCAGTTAGTCGCCTGGGGCATCATTGACTTCATAGAAAAAAAAAACCAAAAAAACGCCTGACTCAAATAAGAGAAGGCTTATTTTTAGAAATATATATATATATATATATATTTCTAAAAATAAGCATCTATTTCTAAAAATAAGCCTTCTCTTTAATCTAGCATTTTGCAAATTGAAATAATTTGGGTAATCCTAAATGACCGGAAACAGGAAAAGTTTAGTCTGATTTCATGTCAGACAGTCAGGTAAAAAAAAAAAAAAAAAAAAAAAAAAAAGTCTCTTTATACAGTTATGGCAAAAAACATTGGCCTTTTGCCATGACTGTACAGCAGAATGCAGTAGTGCCTTGAGATACGAGTAATGACTGACCCGAGTTACTAGTTTTTTGAGAAATGACCCATCATTCAGCCAGTTTTTTGTTTTGACAGTGAACACGACACACGTCACAATAGTGAACAATTCTTCAAAAAGAGGCATCAAGCTGTCTATTTCTACTCCCAGTTGAGGTTTACTGTCCAACTAAAAATAAAACCATGAAAAATTGTGTCTATAAAACAAACGCATAGCTTTGCCTTCAAGTTCATTTAGCCTAATGCTAACAAACAATCCAAAAACGACATAGACGGGCTAACAAATAGCATGGCTGTCGTGTTATAACCCTCTAAGCGCCGAATATTTGAACAACAACAAACAGTGGAGCAACACATGTAGACAGATAAAATAACCATACTCACAGGCATATATTATATTCTTATATATATTATATATATTCTCATATATATATGAGAATATATATCATATATTCTTTATCCTCTGCGAAGAATGACAATTTTTACTTGGAAGTGAACTTAGTTGTGTCCATATACAGTATATCCGTATGTCTGTATTATACCACCCCAAGATAGCCAAGGCGCGCTCACCAGACGGAGCAGCAAAATGTCCATTGAATGAAAGCAATAAAAATGTCAAAAACAGTTTCAGTCTTTACATTTTATTTAATATTCTCGTTACTGTATGTTTTTCTGAAGTACAATATTATAGAGTAGTATATTTCTTCTCAAAAAGCATAATAAAATATTTTGTTGTTTTTGGGGGGGGGGGGGGGGGGGGGGGGAGGTTGGAACAATGGCATTTCCAGGCTTTGAGTTACAAGCGTGGTAACGGAACAAATTAAAGTCATATGTCAAGGCACGACTTCATGTAATAGCTTTGCGTGTGACTGAACAGGCCCCGGTTTCACACCGAGGAAGTCCATTTGTGAGTAAATGACTGATAAGTGGTCGCCCGGCAATGTTGTCTACGCCACTGATTTTAAACATTAAAATCAACACCATTCAAATAGAATCGAGGCTCTGAATACACTCTGTGTTCCTCTCGCACCCTCGCAGCAAATTAAATATTGTGCGTGATGACAATCTGCCCCCCGGGGGACGCACACCAGCCGCCCCTCACAGGCGTGATAGATTGCTAGCGGCTAATCAAGCGGTCTCGCCCGCGTAAAAACGAACGCGGCGTAAAGTCGATGGCCGCGTCGTCGTCGGCGGCGGCGGCGTGACCTTTTATACGAGTTTGAGATGGCAGACAAACAGCGGTGGCAAAGGCGACAAGGTCAAACGCCGCTCGACAAACGGGTCGGCCGCACCGCGGCGCCCGTGTCGTATTTACTCGGCATAATTGCGTACCCGCTAATCCGCTACTGTTAACACGCGGCTAGCGTGAGCGGTTTACACTTTCAACAGTATTTATTTATTTTTTTTGGTCCTGATGGATAACTACGATAGGAAAACAAGCTGTGGTGCATTTAGGATTATGCGGAGGGTAAACAAACTCAATTATTCCCAATATTAGGTGCACGACATTACATTTGGTCGGCATGCCTATCATGAGCTGCCGACTGACAACCCCCCGTCGAAAAATAATATCTTGACGAAAAACTCTATCCGCAGCCGTTTTAAGGTCATTTTGAACATTTTCAGGTGTCCTTCAAAGACTACCAAATTTGATCCACCAATGCTAGACAGATGGACAACATAAAGTTGCGCAACATTTTTGTTTCGTCTTCGATTCCAGATTGTGGAACATTGGTATTTTCGTAATTGTAGACATGTCTATAAGTACAAACCACAAAAATGTTTCAAGAAAGCATGCCTGAAAAGACACAGGGAGTCTGCCAGCTGGGTTTAAAGCAGCCATTTTAAAGTCATGTTGACCGTTGCCAGTCTTCCAGGTCCATCATAAAACAAACTCCTGAGAAGTCTTTCTATTATTTCGTCTCTCATTTGTTGTACTCGGGCAGTTCCCAACCATGCCTTTGCATTCCCCCCCCCCGTAGAAAACAGTTAATGTGGAATAATATGAGCCCCTGACAAAAGCAATACATCAGTGGACGATGAAGAAGATTGAATTCATTCAATTCAAAGTTAGATCAAAAGCAATAAAATGCCACATGTAGACACAATGGCTGCTGTTTGCCCAACAAATCTCTCAAAGTCTCAAATCAAACAACACGGTTCATTTATAATCAATGAGAAGCTGTCAGGATTAAGCCTGAGACTATTAGGCTTCTAAATTACAGCGTCGTGATACACGTCAACGCGTTTTCATTGGAGCGCGGAAAGTTGCGTCGCCAAGGCAACGCCCGCTTGCATGCTCGTGTGCGCCGCGTGATTGCGTTGGATTGATGTATTGTATGACGGTGCGGGCAGTCGCCGTTAAAAATGACACGCACAATTGTCTGTGGTGAAGTGGGCATTTCCGCGATTAGCCGCAGGACGACGCGGGACGCTAAGCAGCGGACGAACATTAATGGCTATGCTGGACTTTCTGGGTCAAGAGCGAGTGTAGCAAAAAATGGGAGGGGGAACATACGCTGTGTGTATTGAGCTCTCTGTGCTCGGTTCTGGCACCATTATGTGATTACAAGTCATCTCTGTTTTTTTGGGGAAAGATTTTCCCCAAGTTCAAAAATCCCAACATACACCCAAAAGCTCCACTTGAAGACACATTTTCCAAAACAAACAACTCCCTTTACTGTAAGGCCATTACAGGACAAAGTTATTTCCCGGGAAGGTTTCAATTGTAACAAAAGGAGGGAAAGGAAGCATGCGTTTGAAGTCACTTCTTAGTAGAAATTTGGCAAAGTGCAAAACCTGGAATTCACCGAAGATGGCTTCTTCAAAACAAAATGGCCGACTTCCTGTTCATTTTCAAGCATGGGTCTTGAGACTTTTTTGTGTACGTCAGACGTACACGCAATTTCTCGCTAGGTGAAATTGCTGTCAGCTGACCTTTTTTTTCGTTTTCTCCTGACTAAAAATCCCCCGAATGATGATCACATTTTGATATTGTTCTCTGCCCACATTAGAGCCCACATCAGCAAAACAATCGTCACAATTTAGCGTCACCCTATGTCTCGGATATCTGCTGCCGATCCATACTCAATTGGGTGAATGCCGTCGTTGGAGTTTGTCAAAATACTAACTCTGAAACGGGCCCCCAAATGGCTGCCGCAAACCAAAACGGTCGACTTCCTGTTCAATTTGCGTCCTTGACACTTTTTCATGTGTCCTGTTACGATATCCGTGTACGCGCAATTTCACATCAACTGCCGAAACTCTTCGTGTTTTTGAAAAATGTATTAATTTATTTATTTTCCCAGGGAGAGCTAAAGTGAGTTTCGGAGGATCGTGTCCCTCGTGTTCATTTTTACTCGCACTTGTAAAAATGGAGGAGTTTTTGAGCGTGTTGATAACCCCCAAAAAGGCGATTCATTCGAATAAAGAGGGCCTTTAAACCGCTTGGTACTCTGGCTGTAAAAAAATAATAAAAATAAATAACAGTTTGTTGGTGTGAACATAGCCTTAAATAACCGTAAATATCCTGATGTCAGGACTCTTGTCTGGCTCAAAGCTGGATCAGATCCTGTA
This sequence comes from Phycodurus eques, assembly GCF_024500275.1. Taxonomy (NCBI): domain Eukaryota; kingdom Metazoa; phylum Chordata; class Actinopteri; order Syngnathiformes; family Syngnathidae; genus Phycodurus; species Phycodurus eques. The sequence goes on from NC_084533.1 coordinate 25,889,789, forward strand.
GTTTTCAGCGTAGACCTGCCATGCGTCTCCAGTCTCCTCTTTTGTGGTCTCCGGACAGCTCAGTGGGGAGCGAGGCGTCGTCTTTAACGCTTGTCCGCCGCGCTGCCGTCGTGCTCTTGTGATGGGAACACGAGGAGGGAACCAGCGCGTTCACTCCGAGGTTGAGGCGCCAAAGCACACCGAAAAAGCCGGCGTCGACGTCGCTAAATTTTCAGATTGATGTTTCTTTAATAAGGCCCGCAGTCTCTTGGTATGCCGACGGCGGTCCGCGGCGGTGACCTACATTCTTCCTAAAACGCTGACGAGCGGTGAATAAAATCCTCCGGTTACTTGATGTATTTAAATTTTTGGGGGGTGCCTTAAGATAAAACATAGCCGATGTAATATTCTATATCAAGTTGGAGGAAAAAAATCCTAACAAACGATTTTTTATTTACGCGCATCTGTGACGACTGTTGCACCGCCATTGCAGCATTCGCCCCCTCCGCCCCCCTGTAGTTCTCTCCCCTTGTCTGCCGCCATTGTGCTTGAGGCGGCTTCCACCGCACCCCACCCAGCCACGGCCGCCGCCCCGCTTTGCCGCCGCACGCCCTGCCATTTTGCGGTGATGTGCAATCGAATGGCACCCGGCGTCGGCACTTTGCGAGCGTCCCCTCGCATGACAATGCGTCCGCTGGCAGGCTTGCCGCGACGCCGGCCGCATTTCAAATGTGTTTGGCGTAACGACGTTTGACCCTCAGAACGGGGCCCATGTTTGATTCAATGTTTGAAACCAAAAACAAACAAAAAAAGACGATTCTTATGGTTCGGTTTCGTTAACTATTGTTTCCCAACTTTTGTTCAGCAAAGGAATGATTTTTTCCCCCATTGGAAATGACCCCATTCTCCCCAAATGTGTTGTGTTTTTAATAAGGAACTATAGAACTGTTTTGTATAAACACAATAAAACAGAGATGTATAGCTCAACATAGCATGTATAGAAATATACTGGTCTAATAAAATGTAATTACTGTATGTACTGTAGTATTCGTGTGCTGGATGTGTGTCGAAGTTACGTGGCATAGTGAGCAAAGCCATCGAAAAACAAAGTGCGGACAGTCCTTAAACTCACCGCTCTGCTCTGCACTGGTTAAATCCATGTCACATGGTTTATGGGCGCCATGTACAGTATTCCCGGCGCTGCCTTGCATTAGCTGGGAATAGCATTACAGTTTTTTGGCAATTTTGGGCCAAATGGTTGGTTGTGTGGCTGTAGGCCGTTCCACTCATCCCAGACAAGCCGAGTAGATGTTGCCCGTTTCCCGAAAATGCCCAAAAGAGAACACCTGTGGGAGGAAAACCCTATATTAATCAAATATCAATTCAAATCTAGGATAATGAATTTGATGAATCATTTATTTATTTTATCCGGAGCAGGCAAGTCTGCGTGTGAGCGTCTGGGTGTGAGCTGTGGCCTACACCGGCTCCTTGTGTGTCTTCTCATTTTGTATTTGTGTGTTTGACTGATTGTACCGTTCGATAAAGATCTGAAAATGCATTAGCGACTTTCTTCGCCCACGTGCAAGGGCATTGCAGTAGCTTTAGTTGCTCGTTTTTTATTTGTTTGTGGTTTTTGTTGTTGTTGTTGTTTTTTGTTTTTGCGCTTCACTCGAGCGGCTGTGTATCTGGAGCTTGCTTGTAACTGAAATGTTTGGCTCACAACACAAAGCAAACGCTGAAGACGAATAGTTAAGATGGTCCTTGTTGGTAAATGAAACGCCAGTCACATTATTCATAAGTGAATAACAAACTGGCTGGCAAAAATTGCAAGTCGAGAGTGGCTCAATAGTGAAAAGAGCAACTTTTTACTGCAGGAATATTGATCAAAATACATTTTTCCGCCTGACAGTTGTCCACGCGGTGCAATTATACTTTAAAAAATGAATATGGCTGCGCTAGCATTTTATTACATTTTTTTAAAAGATTGCTTGAATGAAATACAAGTCATTGTGCACCGGCAAGGGGTTATTTGGGGAATTTGTACACATTCCCCCTCGGCTTATTATGTGGCCCTTGCATGGGCTTGGATTTTAAAAAAAAAAATAATAAAATAAAAAATGCATGCAATCCAACTTGTTAGGATGAGATTTGTTGCGGTGCGAGCGTATTCGTGTTCAGCATGTGTCGTGTGTCCAAGAGTCGCATCCCCAGCGAATCCTCGGTGCGGCGGTGAAACAAGATCTTTAGCGGCAGGATTTCATCATCTTCCCGCCCGGACTAAGATCATTGGTCACTGGGGGAGAAAAAGAGCAGGCAGCTGCAATTGAATTGCTTTGTAAATGCAGTCAACTTTTGTTGTTCCTCCCGCCTCCTTCTCACACTTTCTTTTTTCCCATCGCTGCTTTTGTGTCGCTGTTGTTTTAAGATTATACTAATCCCCCCCCCCCTCAAACAAAATAATGGCGACATGTGTAACTGAGCCCAACTCAGCTGATAGGCTTCAACATAAAGATAGAAATTAAACACAAAAACATTTCAGGATTTTCCTGCTTGCAGTGAGCAGGGTTTATTCATCTTGTTTATTTTCTTTTTTTCCCCAAGGTTGCATTCAAGCACTTTCTGGGTCATTACAACAACAAAAAAAGATTAATTCAGTGTGATCTTAAATGCAAAAAAGTCTAAAAAAAAAAACCAAAAAACTACAGTATATTTCTCCAACTCCAACTTGTCCTCACACATGCGGTGTGGTATGTAATGTACTTTTGTAAATTTTTATGTTGGGATATAGGTGCTTAATTTAAATCACAAGGGTCTTTAAAATATTGATTTGTGCAGAAACCCTATTAGAAAATTGCTTGAGCACATGGTGGCCTAACGACTGTACATGTGGAAGAATTGGATGCAGTGTGAGAACAGAAGAGTCAAATGGATTTAGGACAATCTGGGACTGACAGCGTCCAAAATTCACAAAGTTGAAGACAATGTGCGAAAAGGCAAACACTTCGATGGCGCCAAAAATATTCCAAAAAACAGGCAGGATGTTTGTTGGTTTGCAGGCTACTTCCTGGTTCATGGGTCATGCCTTAATGTTAAACTGAAAGTTTTATTGACCGTATGTACTATTGACAGTTCCGTTGAAAAAAAAATCAAAATGAATAATAATACAAAAAAATAAAAATAGTATCTGCACCTTTACCCAAATCTTCAAAAACATCTTGACATCCCCTCTACACAGTTGGTGGAAGTCGGTTTTGTATTTTATAATTTTCCTTAACATCCATTCCCTGCTAGTTACCTTTTTATGATGCAAGACAAAAAAAAAACTGCATACTCTCCCTTTTATTTTTGAAGTATTATAAGTGAGCCTTAAGAATCGATGCAAACGGATTCAGGCGTTCAGCCACCACCGAGGAGAACACAACCTGTTTGTGACGACGTCCAGAATTCACACTGTCCGGGCGGGCAATGTGCTGCAGTCAAACTCCCAAAATAAACTACAAAAAAAAAAAAAAAAAAAAAAAAAACAGGCAGCTGATGGAATGCTGCCCTGACTCCCTCCTCCCAATATACCCTTAGCACCGACAGCCAGGCGAGAGCACCTCGACAAGATGAATTATGCAAACCTGTCAGAGGCGAGCATTGTCGGAGGCTCCGCAGACACCACCACCGCCGGGCCCCTCTGGCGACGTCCCCTCATCACCCTTCCGTGGCCCCGTTGTCACCGTGGCGGTCCAGGCCACTCTGGCTGACAATCGGACGCTCTCTGGGAGCCACACCGGAGAGCTTTATTAGCATTATTTACAGAGGTCACCGACGGGGAGATGTTGGCTGATGCGCGAAATATAATTACAGTATCGGGGTGGGAGAAATTGCTTACGTGGGGGAAGAGTTGCCCTTTCAGCATTTTGGAGCGACAGTGGCTTCATCTGTTTTGCAAAAAAATGCTTATGTGTGTCGATGTCAGGGGTACGCACTCTTCACTAGTATTTTTTATTTTTTTTTCACGCTCCGGTCTCCGGGATGCAGTTCAATTTTGTGTCAAAGACAGTGTTAGATTATCTTTAGGATTAAAGCATGGAAGATGTGTTAGATTGTAATACTGGCAACCATTACTATCATGATACAGGTCTTGTGTTTTCTTTTGCATTATTGCCTTTGTGCTAGCTTGCTGTAGCGACCGTTAGTACCATTGTACATATGTTGTCTTAACATTGTTGATGGGGTGTTATCTTATCTTAAGCATTATTTTAGAGACACGGTGTTATCTTGGAGTACTAGCTATCATGCATATCATGAGACAGGTGTTGTGTTAGCTTACCTTTAGGATTATTGGTGTTCTGTTAGTTTATCTTAAGCATTATTGTATGGACATCATGTTAGCTTGGAGTACTAGCTGTCATGCGTATCATGATACTGGTGTTGTGTTAGTTTATGTTAGATATGATATCTTCGTCATCGCTTTAAACATCTCTTGAGCAATATTTTATGACGCTTGAGCGACTATCGTCATACTTTGTACTATCAGAGGCTGCAAATGTATAGAGCAAGGCATTCACAGACTTTCTGACTGGAAGATTATGAACCATTTTCAAACAACGCCTAGGATCAGGGCCAATGCGTTCAAGATAAAAGATGTAAACTGGATGGAAAGATTTTTGCAAGATGCTTGCTGAACGATTTCCGGTGCACGGAAATCTCTTGTGTATGATTGCTGTTTTCTTAATACAAAATTGAACTTGTTTCTTGTCCTCATCATTAACCACCTCCATGAGCGTATCAACAAAACACCCGGAAAATTACACTTATTGTTTCTTTCTATTGAATACTGTGTTGGCTTTGAGAACTAGCTACGGTTAATATCAATTATATAAGTGTTGTGTTAGCCTATGTTTTGTGTTATTGGTAATAGTTTGTAGCAATAACTAATATTATTTATATGTGGTCTTATCTTTAGCATTATTAGTGTTGTGTTCGCTTATTGCTGTCGCGACTGTTAGTATCATCGGGCAGGTGATATACAGTATTAGCTTATCTTTAGCATTATTGTGTTAGCTTGGAGTACTAGCTATCATCAGTATCATTGTACAGGTGTTGCGTAGGCTTATCTTTGGCCTTATTGGTGTTGAGTTAGCTTATCTTTTGCAAATTTGTATGTAAATCTCACTCCTCAAATCCTCAAAGGAGGGTACTTGCTGCTCACTTAGCCACCTGGGCAAGGTGGCGGCGCAGGTTCGAGGCGCAGGTGGGGCAGGACAGCGCAAAATGACATACCCTCTGTCGATGTGGTAGAGAAGAGTCAGCGATGACAATGAGGTTGCGCACCATGCCCACTATTATTTAGCACAAACATGCCCCATTGTTCAAGTGGCTGAGCTGGATTAAAGATCCTGTGAGACCAGTTTCGACTCGTATTTCATTGAAAACCCAGAACACAACGCTAAGGAAAATTACGTGAGTTACATTAGCTTATCTTTAGCTTTATTGTTGTTAGTTTGTAGCAGTTGCTACCGTTAATATCATCTACTAAAATGCAGTAATAATTGGTTTTGCGTTAGCTTGTTGCTGTAGTGACCGTTAGCATCATTGCACAGGTGTGGTGTTAGCATATTCTGAGCAATATTGGTGTTGGGTTAACTTATCTGGAGCATTATTGTTTGGATGCTGTGTTAGCTCGGAGTACTAGCTACCATTAATATCATTGTCCAGGTGCTGTGTTATATTATCTTCAATATTATTTTATGGCGGTTGTGTTCGCATGAAGTAGTAACTCCCATTTTTATCATTGTACTGGTGCCGTTCGTACGTAGCATTAGCCACCCTTAACAATCTGTTTCTTAGACATTTTGAAAGGTTTTGTGTCCAGGGCTACTGCAGCTGAACCACAAAGTGGCCCCAAAGGGCCAATTGACTCGGACACGTCAGCCCTTAAACATACTTTAGTACACACTACGGTGGGGGACTGGGCGTTTGGGGGGAGGCCTCGTCTGGCACGGGAGTCATCGGGAAGTGTGTGCGGTGTTCCATAGATCACCGAGTGTCTCTTTCCCCGACACTGTGACACTAATTTCGGCCGCTGATCCGCGGAGGCTTCACGGGTGGCTGCCTGTCCCGATTCAAGCGCACGATCAAAGGCAAGACGTGAGAGGAGGAGGAGGGCGGGGTGGCGGTTGGTAGGGGGTGTAGGAGTGTGACCAGAAGACTGAAAAATAGAACAAAGATTTTACTAACGAATTCATGATCCGACTTTCAAGAATCTTCAAACGTAATCAGACGGCTTCGGCACATCAATTCCTACTCTGCCTCTTAAAATATTGGTGTTGATCCTCAGCACGGAAATATGAGAGGAAGGTTTTCCTTTTTTTTTTTTAATAATCAACCAAGAGCCGTTGTCTTTTTATCCTTTTGCGTAAGGACCACTAACTGGAATCCTTTGCAGCATTAAAGCTGCAATAAGACACTTTGTTTTATTGCAGGCTTCCCCGTTATGCGTACGAGGTATGGACCCTCTTATGGTGCGGGTCAAATTTTTATTTACATGGTATATTAAATATATCAGCCCAGTGAAACAATATGTAACCACCCAGTTGTATTCCGGACTGGAATTTTAAAAGTCTACAAAATATTGTTTTTAAATGTAAAAAAAAAAAAAAAAAAACACAACTTTGGGATTAATTCTACTGGCCTATTTTTGTCATTCTTACCATTTATGTTTTAAATTATGTTTGAATTTGTAAATGCCTCCCCACACATATGAACTTAAACCGATTAATGTGCCATTATAAAACAAAAATGACGGTTAGAATGAATGTTATAAAAAATATTTAAAACAAATTTAAAAATATACTAAAACAGTTTTTTCCCCAACGCCACAAGTAAAACATAAAAAAAGGAAGAAGTAATGAAAAAACTAATTTTAAACAGGCAAAATAAATAAATAAATAAAATGAACTAGTTAAGGGGATTTTAAAAAATCTATCAATTTCCTTTATGAAGAATATTTCAAAATTAACCTGAAGCATTAAGCAAGTGGCGTGACATCACAGCGAAACAACATCAACATTTTCATCTTCTAATGTCGCCATAGCAACAACAGCAACGCTCCATCTCCTTATTCCAACTGGCTGTCGCATCAAAAAGACTACGAAACTCTTCTTTTAAGGTCCAACCATTGGATATTGTCTTTGTTAGGGGCCTACGGGTGGACGCATAATCGTCTTCTCCCGAGAGTTACCGTGACCTTTTCGCAGCGAAGCCAAACTCGCGGGTAACATTCCCGTGCGGCTCGTACGTGTGAAGCAAAGCATGCTGGTAGTGCGTGTACAGTACACGCCTGGTCACTCAAGGGCTTCTCACGGATTATAGGACAATCTAACTGCACTCAAGTGGGTGTAGCGTCACGACGGAGCGTTATACAATCAAGAATAAGACGGGGATGGTGTTCATTTGGGCTACGGCTCATACCAGCGTGTATTTTCCGCCAGTCTCCCAGGGGCCTACGTCGTCATCAGAGTGGTCCGAGCTGCCAGGGTGTCTTTGGGAAGCGTCCATGCTTGAAGTGAAACCAAGTCGAGCTCATTCGGGGGGCAAAGCGGGAGTCCATAGCCTGCTCTCATAGCGCAGCCATGGGAGAAATGAAAGTGTGTGTGTGTGAGAAGATGGTAATAAAACAGTCCTGACACACTCGGGCTCCGATTTTTTTCTTTTTTAACTCATAGATTAGTCATATTCTCATTCCCTTCAGTCCACTTCTTGCGCAGAGCGAGTGCTCTTTTGAGCTGGGTTTTGCAAGAGTTAAATATTTGTTTTACTTCTTTTTTTTTTATGCCAACCGGGTGTACCCAACATAATTAGTAGATAATAAACTAAAACAAATATGAAGTTGGGCCAACATTTTTTGGAAGAACGAGTTTGATTTTTTTTTTTCGGACTATAACTTAGTAAGGGAAGTATATAATTTTTTAAAATTAAAACTAAATTGAGCAAAATTTTAAAGAGCACTCAAAGATTGAATTTCATTTCAAAATTGAAATCATTTAAATAATAATATGTTTGTTTTCTACTAAGTACGGCTCCAGCACATTTGCCAACGTAAAACTATTGAGCTGGTTGGAAATGTTTTCCAGCACACCCGCTAACCTGGTAAGAAGAAGAGGTACAGAAAATGGATGGATAGATTTAAATAATAATAATAATAATAAATACATTACAAATGTTAGCTGCTATTGTTTTGCCACATTTATCTTTATCTACAGGGAGATTTGTATCTTTCGAAAAACAAATTTGAAAAAAAAAAAAAATTCTAGTTATTCGTTCTTCTTTTGTTAGAAATTGTACTAAATTCTAAATGTGCTCGCTAGGTGTGTTGGAAGGACTTTTTTCATTATTTTTTTTTTTGAAACAGCGGTCAATACAATTATTGTAAGAGATTTAACGAAAAACATGAGCACGGCGCACTAAAAACGGCTTATTTTCAACAAAAAAAAACGACATACATTTGCATTCGTAAAATAATTTGAGTGGTTGGACGTTTTTGGAAGAGGGATTTTTTTCCTACTAATACAGTGCATTTTATGTTTAAAAAAAACAGCAACACTATTAAAGTGGTTTTCTTGATGAAAAAAAATCTTACTAATTTTCTTCCACATTTTTTTCTAAACAAAATACATATCCAATTTTTGTAAGACATTTCATGAAAAACACATGAATGTCGTACTAAAACGCTATATATATATTTTAAAATTAAACGTAGAATGACAATAGTAAAACAAAGTGGTTAGTAAAACTAATTTTGGGAGGTTATTTATTTTAATAATTACATTGCATTGTTTTTTTTAATTTATTTTAAAGAAATCCCACTAAATTCTAAATGTGTACCGCATACCGCAAACATTTTACGTGTTTGGACTCTTTTCTTAACTGATTTTGCTTTAATGTAGCATTAACTCCCCCCCCCCCCCCCCCCCTCCCATTTCTTAGGTGTTGATTAAAATACAGAAGAATATCAGTCTTTTTTTCTTTTTGAATATCATCTAATTTGATTATTTTTGCTTTCTTAGTTTGATAAGGCAGTATCAGGTGATGTGAAAAAATGATTTGTTTCTTTTAAGATTTAATATTTTTTGGATCCTACTTAATATAAATTTGTCTTTTTTCTCTATTGCGTTTACATGCGTTGTAAAAATGTTTTTAAGTTGAATATAATAATAATAATAATATCAATGGCTTCATCAGATTTGGCGACATAAAAACTAATAAAGGAAAATAAAAACGAACTAATAAAGGAAATAAAATAGAACTAGAATTAAGTACGAGATGGTAGAAAAAATGCAAGCACACTGCATTTAAATACAATGTGCTCCCCCCAAATATAGATCATTTGAAATATAAATATCCAAGTAACTACATGTTTTTGGCAAAATTACTTAATCAGGGGTAGTGTTAAAAAACCAAAGATTGGTCAGAATTTTGTCAAAATAATCAAATGGGTATGATCTTAAAACAGACACTGATTTAATCTCGCCTGAATTTTCTCCACAGAGAAGAAAAAAAGTAATATACCGTACAGAAACATCACATATTTCTTGTTGAAAGGTGTTTTCATTGTTTTTGAAATGTGTGTTTAAAACGGTTTCAACGTGATTACAGTGTGTGAGATGTGTATTTTAAGGCTTAAAAAATGTCTTTTTATATGGTCTCACTATTGTGGATTTTTTGGAACGTAACTCCACTGTTAGTTTTTCATGGACCATATGATGGAGATTGGAGATTTGGGTATGCCATTATAAAACGATTCTGATTACGATTATCCTGTGCTATATTTTTTCCAGATTTGCCTTAGCAAAATGTAGATACAGTGACTTGACTTACAAATATAATAATTCTTTATGAGAACAAGCTTGTAACTCAGGATTGTCAATAGTATATCAGTTTTCCTAATTGAAATGAATTGAAATGCCATTAATCCGTTCGAGTGCCACAAAAGCAAAAAAAAACATTTTTAATAAAGGCGGGTGTATTTGTGTGTGAGGGTAAGGGTGTGAGGTGTGGTCGACAGCAGCTCCTTGCGAGTGTTCTCCTTCTGTATTTGTGTGTCTGACTGTTCGTCACGAGTCGACCGTGGCTCTCCTTGCCCACCTGCGAGGGCATTACAGTACCTCAGTAGCTCCGTTTTTTTCCTTTTTTTTCAGTTTGCCCGAGCGGCAGCATATCTGAAGCTCGCTCGTGAGAAAAAAATTAACAGCCAACTGCCAATCAAACAGCATGCATTTTTCTTATGCCTACACATCGCGACATGTAACGAAAATATACCCGCTTAAGCCTCCGGTGGCTGAAATGTATCCCACCATATCATTCCGGGGCTTTTCCAAGGTGCGACGAGGCGCTCTAAAGCAGCTATGCCGTTGTGAAATCCCTGTCCACACACTGGCTGTCAAGTCAGACTTTGAAAAAAAATATCCTGCCTTCTCGCACTTTTTCTCTGCGTAATGTACGTGCACTCACAGCCAACAATGAGGCGCTCTAAATTGGTCACACTAGCGCTAAGCCCCTGTTCACACGCTGGCTGTTAAGTCAGACTGGGAAAAAAAAATCCTGCCTCCTGTCTCATGTCTTTCGCAGCGTAGCATACGTGCACTCACAGCCAACAACGAGACGCTCTAAAGTGGCCAAACTAGAGCGAAGCCCCTGCCTACACAATGGCTGTTAAGGGAGACTTTAGAAGAAAAGAACCCCCCACGCCCCCTTCTCCCCTTTATACTGACCAGAACAATCACTGCACATGAAGTTTGACCATTTGGAATGAGGTTTGGATGTCATGCGAGGTTTCAAGGATCGGATGATTAAAGGCAGATAAGTCGTACACCGACTAATTACTTCCTGTCTTTCTCCCCCATGTATAGGTGGATTTGAATGGAGTGAGGAGGCGGGGCTAAGCGTGGAACATCAGAAGGAGGCTGGGTGACAAAAGAAAAGAAACAAAAAAAAGGCCAAAAAGTGGGGTGACGGTGAAGGCATGCGGGCAGCATGGAACGGGTGAGGGAGCAGCGGCCGTTCTGCTCGCTCTCCAGGAGCCAGCGAGAGCACCGCGAGCGCGACGGAGAACCCGAACGCAAGTGCCGTTACGTCTCGGAGCGCGAGGACGCCGCCCGCGACTCCGCCGCGCCGTCCTGTCGCGTGCCCACGCAGAAGTCGTACAGCTCCAGCGAGACGCTCGAGGCCTTCGAGCATGACCCGGCGCGGATGCTCTTCGGGGGCAGGGTCAAGGAGATGGCGCGCCAGGAGAGTGCCGCTGAGTACAGCCGGCCAGGTCAGAAGCACGCCTTGTCCATTAGCCTTTAACGTGCTTGAAACCCGCCCTTGCAACCTTAACCTGACTTTGAAACCCTCGACCTGACTAAAAGCCCTACTTTGAAACCCTAACCCTGACTTGAAACCCCAACTTAAAACCATAACTTTACCTTCAAACCCTACTTTGTAACCCTTACCCCGTCTAGCGTAACTTAAAAAAACCCTAACCTTGCCTTGATACCCTAGCGTTGTTTTGAAACCCCGTTTTAAAATCCTCTTAAAGGCTTCCTTTGAAACCCTAACCCAGGACTTAAAACCCTACTTCTACCCTAACCCTTTCTTGAAACCCTACTTTCAACACCGATCCCTGTGTTGAAACCCTACTTTTTCCAAGAGTAATTGGCTTGAAACCCAAACCCAGGCTTGAAACCCTAACATGGACTTGAAACCATAATCTTGTATTGAAAGTGAAGCCCTGTTTTCAAACCGTCAGTGTCTTAAACCCCAACTTTGAAACCCTAACCCAGGCTTGAAAACCTAATTTGAAACCCTAACCCAGTCTTGAAACCCTACTTTAAAATATTGATTCTGACCTGAAACTTTAACCCAGGCTTGAAACCTTAACCCTTCCTGGAAAACCTACATTAAACCCCTCCACCTGTCTTAAAACCCTAGTTTGAAACCCCAATTCTAACTTGAAACCCTGATCCTAATATTTCAACCCCAACAGTGGAAACCATTATTTTGAAACCTTGGCTCAGTCTTCAAAACCTACTTTGAAACAATAATTCTAACTTGAAACCCTAACCCAGGCTTGAAACCCGGACTTGAGACGCTAACCTCGCCTTTAACTTCATTCAATATTAGAACTGCCAAACTGTACCCAGAGAATTAAAAACAGGACGTCTGCCATTTTGGTTCAAAGCGGCCATTTTAGGGTCCTTTCCGTCGAATGTTACATTTTGACGTAGCCTTTAAGGGCTCCCCCTGCAGGCACGATGACAGATCATTTCGTTGACGCAACGCTGCTTCTCCCGACAAGCAAAAAGTGGCAGTCGTGAGCTGGGAGGCAGCAGCTGAAGAAAAACTAAGAAAAAGAGCTTTCATTTGAACAAAACTGTGACAAAGAAATAAATAGCTGGCTAATTATAGTTTTACATTGTCACACTTTCCTAACCTCGTGAAGTGACTGGGGGGGGGGGGAGTGTTTACAAGTTTACAGGCTGCCAGCCTAATTTCTGTAATTAAAAAAGGTTTAAACAGTTTATTTTATTTTGTAGCTTTTTTCCTGCTCACAAGCTTGCAATTAGAAAGAAAGTAATGTAATATTCCGCGACATATCCCACTGCTAAATGACCGTTTTATGATGTGTAGTGGCCAAATTATTTTCCTTCCCCCCCCCCCCCCCCCCCCCCCCCAACATCTCCAGCTGCCGCCGATTGTATGTCATCTCACAGCAAATGCCAGATTTCAGATATTTTCATCTTCTGCTTAGCACGCACGAGCTTCATAAATGTACAACGGTGACATTTAAATATGCTCAGTCTGATCTCAGAAGCTTTCGTGTCCCCAGCGGCTGAGCTTGAAAGAGCTCCGCTCGTCACTTACACTGACGACGCTGTATGATGTGTACGTGAAATTATGAGACGAGAAAAATGTTAGCGTTTTCGAAGAAAACGCCCAGCACTTTGATATTTGCGGTCACTTCTACAGTACGTCACATTTTAGATGCCTGAAAAATGAAGTTTAAAAAAATGCAACCGAAGCAGAAATAATGGAAAATCATTTCTTTGTTTTTAAACTTGGTGAAGCAGCATGTGGCTCATTGCCGCAGTTTTATTCTTGTGCGCTCTGTTCCAAGTTATTGGAGACAAGTGTATGTTTATGAACAATTAATTGTACGTTTGTCATCATGTGTGACAACAGCTTGCATGTTGTTTGGAAGAAAAATATGAATAATACAAACAATTAAACATAAAAAAAAAAAATACAACAAAAATAAAATTACCATTTTGGGGCATTATAGTATCGAATAGAATAGTAGAAATAAAAGTTCACAATTGGAATGCAATAACAGAAATAAGTTAAAATTAGCATTTTGAGCGATTGATCATTTTATGAAATAATATAGTTCAAAATTAAAAGAAATAGTAAACATAAATTTAATCAAATTATTTTATGTAAAGAAATTCACTAAAAGTTTACAAATTAATTCAATCAAATCATAACCATTGAAACGGCTTTTCAAGGCATTATATTATGCATTGTATTGTGAAATACAAAAATCTAATTAAATGAAATAACTAAAATAGTTTAAAATAGAAATTTGAGTGCTTTGTATTTTTAAATACAATACCGTAATTGTTCGGCATTATGTTATTGGATAAAATAAAAATAACAAACATAAAATAAAATAATACAAATAAATTAAAATGGGAATTTTTGGACATTATTTTAGTAGATATAGAAACGAATACAATAAAATAACACAAATAAATCAAATAAAATAATACACCTAGATTCAATAAAATTATACTAATAAATTCTATAAGATTATATGAATAAATTAATGAAATAATCTAAATTAAAATCGGCATTACAGGGCATTATATTGTGTAATACAATAGTGCAAATGAATTAAACCAAATGATCCTAATCAAGACAGTTGAAGAAGGAACATAAATTAAATACAATAATTTAACATACATTTAATGAAGTTATGAAATGAATTTTGGGGCATTGGATTATCAAATACAATAACCCAATTAAAACAAACAAAATATGATAAGAAAAGAACAATAAAAGGTAATTATATCAACTATCAATTATGCATGGTGACTGAAAAGAAGGAGAACATTTTGTTTGTGTGCCTTCTCATGAAATTGAGTTGGTAATTAACCTTTTGAGCTTCAAATTTCTGATTTGAGTTGCAATGTATTCCATTTTGTTTGAACCTCTGCCGGGTGGAAAAAAGCAAGCGCTTTTATCAAGTTGTCAATGAAAATGCAGTTTTTTAAAAAAAAACGTTTTCCCTCTAATGTTGACGATCAGCCTTGATTTGCTGTAAGGTTTAAAATATAAAACTGCAGCGTGAACATTTTAAAAAGCATTCAACTTGGAGCTGCTTTACGAGTCTGTTGACGAGCGCTTCCTAGGTTTTGTCAAGGTTTTGATTTAACGAGCCGACCCCGCTCCTCTCCCTCCCTCGCCGTCCGCCATTTCCCCCCCTCACCTTCCGCCACATTAGCGTGCCCGTCTCCCGGTCGTTAGCCTTGTTTTTCACTCGCTTTGTTAACTTTTATCGCTTCCCTTCCGCAGGGCAGACGTTCTCGCTGAGGCAGCTCGGCATCTGCGAGCCTCGCCGAGGCCTGGCGCAGTGCCCCGAGAGGGGCCCGTCGCACCCCCTCGGCACCTACGCCCGGGGGCCCGCCTCCGCCTCGCAGGGGTGCGAACCCCAGTCCCCGGAACGTACCGTCGCCCTTTGGGGGAAGGGGGGCGGCAACTCGTGCCTCTCCAGCCGCTCCAACTCGGCGCTCACGCTCACCGACACGGAAATGGACAACAAGTCAGACAACGAGATGGGTGAGTCGGATCCGTATTGGTGAATGGCTAAATTTGCAGTGGGCGGGGCTTTGGTGGGAAAAAAGCGACTATGCGAATGGCGGGAGACCGAGCGAACGAGGGTGTCCTGACGACGGCGTCACCTGGTTGTTTTTCTCCGCAGGAAGGAGAGGAGTTGTATAAAGTTCACCCGGCGGCGAGCGTGTAATCAAAGATGGCTTTGAATTGCGGGGATTGTGGGAAACGGGGGGTGTAGAAGGGGGGGAGGGGGGGGGGGGTGCGAATTGTTGCAAGGTTGAGTGGGCAACTGCACTTGATGAGATGGTTTGAAGTGCAAATGTGATCACGCTGGAAACCTGAGACGCTGCACTGGGGCAAATTGAGGCCGCTGCTGATTTTTTACATTTTTTAAAAATGTGTTATTAATATTGGGCTTCTCTTGAAACTGCTTCACTTTGTTTGTCCGCACCATTCCTCCCATTCGGGAGTGCTGGAGCCTATCCCAGCTATCATCGGGCAGGAGGCGGGGTACACCCTGAACTGGTTGCCAGCCAATCGCAGGGCACATACAAACAAACAAACAAACAAACATCTGTGAGGCAGATGTGCTAGCCAGTCGTCCACCGTGCCGCCTTTAAACTGAGGTTAGGCCTCAGAACTGTGAGGCGGACTGCGGCGACCCCCCGATGGGACAAACAGGAAAAGTCACAACAATGTTACCTCTCTTTCTCCTGTTTTCCCTCATTTTCTTTACTATTCCTTTTTCCCTGTGTTCCGGACACTTTAGGTCATTTTGACATCAAAAAACCTGTCAAAACATGTTTTGATGTGTAATAAGGAAAATGTGTACACTATAATACTGCCCTCACGTAATAACATAATTAGATAGAATGTAAAGAATTCAACAGTTCGTCCATCATAATTAATTAATTTGTGGCTCCTGCTATGTGCGAATTGCCCACCGGAGGCGGTATAATACAGTCATGCAGACACAAACGAAGACGAGTTTCACAACTACAGTAAATGGCTCAGTAAGCTGCAGTAATGTTAGTCGTTTTTCGGAGAAGATAAATAAGTGAGTATTATGTTGTCCGTCTTCTTGTTGATGCACCGTTTAAGCTCATCTATGGCGATTGTATTGTTTGTTAGCATGAAGCTAAGTGAACCTTCTCGAGGCAAAGACACGTGGTTGTTCAAATACACAACGCGTCATTTGCTTTGTATTATGTTTAACTTAACAATCATTATCGAATGGCAGCGCCATTAAACAGCTTGAAGCCTCGTTTTGGATGTATTGTCCGCTAGCTGCCAAACCGCCGCTTGTTGTGAAGTGAGTTGCGTTCACTGCCACCAGATAGCTGAAGTTGAATTGCCAGAAATGTTATTTTTTCTTTCGTAGCAGGAGCTTTCAAAGAGTGGCAGGCAGGCGCTTCAAAAATAATGAGACATGATTACAGAGGGGAAGACTCTAAACGGCCCGTAGGTGTGAACGTGAGTGCGACTGGTTGTTTGTTTCTATGTGCCTTTGCGATTGGCTGGCGAACAGTTCAGGGTGTACCCCGCCTCCCGCCCGAAGATAGCTGGGATAGGCTCCAGCATCCCGTGACCCGACTGAGGAGAAGCGGTAAAGAAAATGGATGGAGGGATGATCACATGGGTTTAAATGTATAAATCTGTCCATTTAATAATGAGTCATTTCCTCAATCGAGGTATTCGTTATGTGGTGGGGGGGGATAGTTGCAGGGTACACTTGCTCAGGAAGCTTTTGACCTTTTTCACATTTGATGTGTTCCTTGCGCTGTGTGCTTTTTTTGGATCCACTTTTGGTGCATTTCGACTGCGCTGACGTTTAGCCGTATATTTTCTGGGGCCATTACCTATGTGTTTGGACTCCAGGAGCTATTGTCTAAATGTTGTTTATGTTTATTTTTTAAATGTTTATGAACCTTTGGGAGTTACTTTCATGAGTTATTTCGCTCGCTTGCTTATTCGTTAGTTAGTTAGTTCATTACTTATACTGTAGTTAGTTGCGTTTTGGCTTTCGGTCTCGCTTGGTTGTTTGTTTGCTTGCTAACTCACTTGTTCATACGCTAGTCAGTTTGTTAGCTTGCGCCGTCGCTCGTTCTTACGCTCAATAGTACACTAGTTTGTTCATTCATTTGTTGGTTTGCTGGTTCTCTCCCTCGCTCGTTCTTCCGTTAGTTAGGCAGTTGGCTCTCCTGCTTGTTCAATTTATGGTTTGTTTACTCATTTATTTATTGTAGTTAGCTGGTTAGTTTGTAGGCTTTGTTTTTTTGTTTTTTTTTTCGTTTTCTTGTTGGGTCGCTCATTAGTTAGCTATTTTGAGTGTTTTTCAGTATATTACGTTCTCATTTGCTCGTTCACTCATTCATCCATTAGTCAGTTCTTGTGCATTCATTTATTTGCTGACTCATGCGCTCATTTGTTAATGAGTTTACTGGTTTTATTCAGTTATCGGTTTGTTAGTTTGTTTGCTTTCTCACACACTTGATCACTTGTTTGCTCACTCACACCCTCGTTTATTTCATTAGTTAGTTAGTTTGATCGCTCTCTCACACGTTTGTTAGTGAGTGCACTTGTTAGTTTCATTTGTGTACGTTTGTTAGCTCCTTAACTCGCTTGCTCATTTGTTTGTTTGTTTTTTGTTTGCGTGTTCCACTCGCTTATTTTGTTCGCTTACTCACTCATTGATTCGTTAGTTCACTCTCTCGCTCATCTGTCAGTTAGCTAGTTCAAATGTTCATTCGTTTGTTCGCTCAATCATTTATTAGTTTGTTCTTTTGCTCATCGCTTGATTGGTTAGTGCACTTGGCCGTTCGTTAGTTAGTTCGTTTGCTCGCGCATTCGTTGGTTCGATAGTTTGCTCTTTCACTTGTTCATTCGCTGTTTTTGTCGTGTGGCGTGCAGGCGATGACTTTATATACAGTATGTGCCATACACACATTTATTTATTAATACCATTGTGCGCTAGGAGTAAATTGATATTTTGACTTGATTTCGAAAAATGATTGATATGTCTTCATAATGAGACCGATCCGACATATACAGGAGGTGAGTATCAACGTATGTTAGACTACAGTAAATCGAGGGTTGCCATTCAGGAGTGTTATTACGGTTAACGTCATTTCTCCGAGCTGATTGGCTGAAGGAAATCACATGGTTCTACCGAATTCTCATGAAATATGTACGGCCAAATCTGAAAAACGTTGCCAATGTGTCCCTTGCTCCGCAAGGGATTAATTTGGTGTTTGAACTCTGTATTCGTTTTTCCATCAACTAGATTTGAGACATTGGCTAAAATGTGATTTTTTTTTTCTTTCCTTCTTATTAATATTATTTTTTTTTAATCATTGTGCTGAACGGCGCTTGTCTTTTGACTTTGACTATTTAATGAGGCAGCTCAGAGAAATGAGCCATCCACAAAAAGGCTTCCATCAAGCCAATCTGCCTTCCATTCAGGCCCATTTAAGTAATAAATGAAGTCGATATTTCATTGGAACTCACACTCATCTCCTGGCAACAGCGCAGTCAGGTTGCACAACTTATTCCCCCCCCCCCAAAAAAAAATTTTTTTTAAAAAAACCAACAACACATATTTGTACTCACTTATACTTGTTACAATGATTGCAAAAGTTAATTGGAGTAATGTAGCTGATTATAATTTGGGACCAATTAAAAGGTAATAATGTGCAGTGCAGCCATTTATTTAAAGAAATCCCCTGGCGAATTATTCTGAGAGAACTAAACTGGAGCATGAAAGCAACTGTTTTATGAGTGGTGAAATTTTAGAATTAAAAAAACAAAAAACATAATAGAGTCTCCTGTTGCTTTTATTTATATTCATAATTTTCTTGCTGTTGGGATTTTACATATTCATGATAACACCTTTTTGGGGTATTTTGTCTTTTAGGGAAAAATGAATGGAAACATTCAAATATATTTGCACTGAAAAAAATAAACACTGCATAACTTAATAACTAAGTAATCAGTCACATTTACTATTTTAGCTTTGAATTAATGAAAATGATTCATTTAGTGTATCCTGACTGTTCAACCTGGAAGTTTTTATTTCATGTAAAACATATTGGAATGTTGGAACAAAAACATAAATGACTTAAAATTAACTGTTACGGTTTATGAATTTGTCTTATCAATGTCATCGTCGCTCCTTCCGTCCAAGTCCGCAATTTTCGCGCAAATCACATTCAGTTCAAATGAAATTCTTTCAAAATGAAATATTGTAAACGCTTTGGTGCCGAGCTGTCAATTTAAAGTTAAGTCAGACAAAAATACATTTACAATACAAGCTACAATTTTTCAACAATTTGAATTTGAAAAAAATGAATTCAACATGTGACAGCTTTGGGTTTTTTTCAGTGTGCTTCTTACATGAATAATGAAAATAACAACACACAATAATAATAAAAGTAAAAGTAAAACCTGCCACTTAACAACTCAGAAATGTTGGTATTTTCCTACTATAAAATATATATAACCAACCCTCAGCAGAGAAGGCAGAGCATAAACTGAAAGTCGAAGGCTCCCCTTGTTACATTTAATTCAAAAGCAATAAATGCACCAAAATGAATTCCCACGTCATTATTGTTTGGAAAGGTGAAAGAGCAATGAAAATATTTGCTGCCGCCTCCCTTTGCTTTCTTCCTTTTTTCAAGGAATGAATCACAAAAATTGTTGTGGATGCTTTACAAAGCTTCAAGGCCGTGTGGTGGTGGTGTCATTTCGCACTTGTCTCTATTCACACTTTCGATCGGTAAAACTCACGGACGGATGCCAAATAAGGCGCGAAGACGTTTCCGGAGACATTACACTGCATATTTGACACCACCAAAACGTGAGTAATAAATAATAATAAATGTGTCCACATACATTTACAATGTGTTTAATACATGGGTTTTAACAAGTTTAGTGGGGTTAAGGGGTAAGATTGTTAAATGCATGTTTATCATGGCGGTGGGGGGTTCTGGAATGCATCCCCCGCTAGGAACTGGGGTTCACTGTATTTCTATACAAGACTAATGTGAAAGGGGACACATTGTGGAATAGGGTTCGTTTTGTGTCGAAAGCAATGCCGCTCTCCAACAGCGCCGTCTCAGAAATATTGCACCCGAAATAGGATCAAGCTGAGTAAAATATGGAGAGAAAAATGACGTTTTTTTAAAATTATTATTTATTTTTTAAATTGACCACTAGTGGTAAATAATGAGTTAGTGATGATATATTAGACTAACACTATACATTAAAGTGTACATAGAAGTTCTGCATGGATTACAATGCATGGTTTCGCGCGTTATGAGTTTCAGTATATTTTGTGTCAAGCTACTGAAAAGTGTGTTGGCTAAAGGTTTAGCGCCGGGGTGCGACGCGACGACAGAGTTATTACTGTGCAATGTCACCTCTCGAGTCCCACAAACGCCTCAGCGTCCATGCAATTTTAATGCAATAATATTCCATTACGCCTCTCGAGGTGCCCGTGTTTGTGGTATAAATGTTAATCCGGTGGACCTTTTAGGTTTGTGAATACTTCACAATCAATATTGCGCCCCCTCATAAAAGATGAACAAGCGCACAAAACAGAAACACGGCCGGCGCTCGCCCGACTTGGATCCTAATGAAGTGTGAAAAGCCTGTTTCTTAGCCAACGCAGAAAGGGCAGCGACTGTATTTCTATCACACAGATGGATGCCAAAATATCATAAATTATTGCTATACAGTAATCTATGGCATAGTCATGCTTCACTATTCACAAATTCACCTATTCATTTTTTTTTCTCTCTATGGAACCTATCCTCGGCTATTTGCATATGCTAATATCTTGGTATGTTGTGGTGGAGCTATGTTTAGCCTGGGTTGTTATCGGAAGTTACGGAGAGTTTTGGCTGCGAGTCTTTTTTCTAAATCAAATAATATGTAAGCATCTGTAGAAAACACATGTATTTTTGATGTTAAAAATGTGATTTTGTTCCACTATTAATTCATTGAAAAGTATACATGAATCATTTTGTTTTGCAGTATTAATGAATTGGAGAATATATTTAATTGTGTAAAAAAACTAATTGTTGAAAAAAGATGTTTCAGTAACCCCCAAAATATCTGTTTTTTACAAATTGCATGGCATTCACAGTATATTTTGATAAAAATTAGTACAAAACACACGTTTTTGGCATTACCAAAACATATTTTGTTAATTGGGAAAAATACACTTTTTTACACTAAATCCCCAAAGTGTGTTTTCTTCGGTCATTATTACAGCAGGTAGTAGCATCGTGACGATATTGTGATAGGACGCCACAAAATGTCCCTGTGTGCTGTTGGAAATATTCAAATGAGTGCGGTATTTGTGGTGAAGTGCACCGCGACACCTCGTGAGCCCTCGACTTGTTTTGCGCGCGCGCCTGCATCTCCACGGCTCGCTTTTGTTCCTCACGTCGACTTGCCGCGCTAACATTAGAAAAAAAATCACAAAGGCGGGACATCACGCTGTCGCGAGGTGACGCGCCATCTGTCAAACTCCCGTCTCCCTTTCCCGACTCGTGATGGCAGGAATGGGACTCCCGATTCCAAGCGCGCCCTCGCTTACAGACAAATCCCTCCCCCCGCCCACCCCCGCCGTGTTTATGACTCAAACATGGCAAGGGAGAGCATAAATAACATCAGATTGTTGTTGTTTTTATGGACAAGTCGGACCATCTGGAATGTTTGTTTTGAAGATGACTCCCGAAACTGTTTCCCAGGACGTTTTCATCACCTGCTAATAGGCGCATGAGATGCCGCCGTTTTATTGCGGTTATTTATTGAACGCCACAGTGTAAACTTGCATTGCTGGTGTGCTTGATGAGGTTGATTGTTGGGGGAAATTTCTAAAAACAAAAAAAAGAGGTGTGAACAAAAAATTGTGGGGGTTACTATAAATAGTGTATTTATTCTACTAACATGAATTGGAAACATTTCATTTTTAGATGACAATCAGTCCAGGGTCTAGTCTGTCTTTCACCCAAAGTAAGCTGCGAAAGGCTGCAGCTCACCCGCGAGCCTCAACAGGATATTAAAAAAAATGGATGGATGGTTACATTTTTTGACACTACGAATTGGAAAAAAAATATTAAAGTGTGCGAAACAAATATCACTTTTACAGTAACCCCCAAATTGTGTTTTCTACTAATCACGCATCTTTCTTCGTAATTTTTGTCCAAAATCCTACTTACAATTAGTGGGATATGGATTCTTTTCTCGCTGTCATTTATTGCGTGTCACAAATTGTTGCGTGAAAATCCTAAAAAAAACTCAATTTAAAAAATGCAATTTCATGAGTCGAAAACATATTTTGGGTGTTAGTGGAAAAAAGTATAACATTTGTAACATACATTGTTTTTTTGTAAGAAATCCTACTAATTTCTAATACAAGCTCAATTTTATTGCCTGCAAAAATAATATTGGTTCTATTTTTTAAGAAAAAAAGGAGACGTTTTATTGCCATGTTATTACTCGTCACACATTTTTGTGTGAAAACCTTAAAAAAAAAAAAGTTGGGAACACAAAGACGTAGTATCAAAAATTATGTTTTTGTAAAAAAAATTTGTAAGAAATCATACTAAATTATAATAGTGGTTTTATTTTTTTTATTTGTATGTTTTTTTAAGAAAGAAGGTAGCTTTTATTGCAATTGTGTGTCACGCATTTTTGTGCAAAAAGTTGTGAACAAAAGTATTACAATTTAAGTATTTTGTTTAAAAACTTTTTTGTATAAAATCCTACTAAACATAATGATGGTTTTATTGTTTTTTTTTTCTTTTTCAATCAAGAAGGCAGCGTTTTATTGCCACTATTTATTGTGTGACTCACATTTTTGCGTGAAATTTCTAAAAAAGTTGTGAACAAAAGTATTACAATGTAAGTATTTTTTTAAATATATTTTCTACGAAATCCTACTTAATTACGATACTGTTTGTTTGTTTGTTTGTTTGTTTTTTTCAAGAAAGAAGGCAGCGTTTTATTGCTGTCATTTATTGTGTCACACATTTCTGCGTGAAAATTCTAAAAAAGTTAGCAGTATTAAAATTTTGTGGGATTTTGCTTTAAAAAACAAAAAGTATTTTTTGTTGGTACAAAATCCCACTAAACTATAAAACTGGTCTAATTAAAAAAAACAATTATTATAGAAAGGAGATACCAGCTAGTAGAAAACAGACATATTTTTGCTTTAAGAAAGAAGGTGGTGTTTTATTGTTGTCATGCGTCTCTGTGCCACGTAAATTCTCCTCGCCAATGTGCTCGCGAGCGAAGTCGGGATGAGGTCGGCAACGTCGGAAACCGGCACCGCGGATGCTTGTTTCCATTCCGGAGCCGTTTGTGTGCACGCCAAAAGTCGCCGTCAACGCTGTGAAACGTAGCGATTCGCAGCGGCGGCGTAGCGTGAGCTACAAACGGCGCTAACACGATGGAGGAACGTTCGCGCTCCTCCACGCCGCTGCCCCCCTGCAGAGTGGATGATCTGATTAGACTTTGGAGCGTCTTGCCGTATACATTTGCATCTTAATGGCGGAAAACACATCTTCTTTCTTGCGCCCCGAGTTTTTGCCTTTCATGCCTTAAAATCTGCGCTGATAGCCTCATTGGCTAATTATTGAAGTAATTATTTTAGTTTAACCTAACGGTGGGACGGCGGCTCGATGGGGTAGATAGCGCTGCGGAATTTTCTTTAAAATGGATTTTCAGAATTGTGCTATAAATTGATCTTCATACGAGTTTCTGATTGGATTAGTAAAGGACATTGAAGGACAAGCTAACATCGATTACTTTTGTAGCTCATTATTAACTTTATTTGAAAAAAAACCCCCCAAAAAACAACATTAAATATAACCTTAAAATATGTTGATCTAAAAAGACTATATAACATAAAATACGAGTTTGTCTTATTCATACAAGCTATTTTAGGTGTTGAAATATTTGGTTTTTATTCTGAAATTGTAGAGTGGAATTTAAAGTTTTGTTTAATACGTTTAAATTATTGTTTCTGTGCTCAAATAGATTTGGTAGGCTTTCATACGGAGGAAAAAAAAGAATTCATAATGCTTTATGAAGCCCTTTCTGGGGTTATTAGAAAAAAAGTGTATTTCTTACAAGATAAATACTAAAATAAAAATCAATTAATAAAAATAAAAAATCAAAAAATCAAAAGTTTCATTATATATTTTAAAACTATAATACTAATACTAAAACTGAATGTTTTCATCGACATCTTTCCCCTGGTCGCTTCAAAATGATGGTATTGCACTTAGATGGCAAAATACGGTGCTTTTATCCAATTTTCTGCTAAATTATATCTAATTTGATGGATGCTGTGGGAAGCTTTTTGTACACGTAAGTAAGCCATTTTTCCAAGGTCGACTCAATTCAACATGGACGGATGAATTGACGGCCACCATTTTTCATGTAAATGTAATTTTTAATATATTTTTTTTATTGGTGCGAAGTGAGGGAAAATATACGTGAACCCTGAGTTCATCTGTCAACACGGCTTCTTGTCAGAGACGCAGCTGCCCAGTAAAAGTGCCGTTAAGACGCCACGGCATCAATTTCCTGTCACGTCGCCGCGTGTCAACGTCGCGATCCGCTGAGCGATGTAGTTGAGGGGGGAAAAAAACCCCACAACAACGATGGTTGTCGCCATGGTCGATGACTGTGCGGCTGTCAATCATCCGAGGGGGGAGGGGGCGGGCGGGGGTGTTAGCTTGGCCGGACGGTGCGATGTACCGCCCTTGAGAGAAAACGCCTTACTTCCCTTTCATCATTATTTATAGCACCGGTGCCAAAAAAATAAATCAATAAATAAAATAATGATAATAATCAGGAAGCCGGTGAGTAATCATCGGGGATGACGATTAGTATGTCGGTCCGGTTGCGCTGCTCATAATTACATTTGCGATGGTGTGGAAAGTCATTGTTTCGTATTAATGAGCCACACCTCTTTCATCTCCCCCACGAGACGCACTAGTGCGAACACGAACGGTGTTTCGTCAAGACGCATTCTTCCTTTCCGGGGACTTCAGACCGATCACAGACCTGTTGGATATTCTACTTAGGATTGATTGTCGGTTGCACCGCGTAGACGCTCGAGGAAAATTTTGTCAAGTGGCCGTTTGTCATCGTCGCTGTCCAATTAAAAAGCGTATATGGGTCATTTTCATATAATTTGACCAATAACGATAAAGACACTTCAAATATATACGTGTAGAACTTAGCAATTTTATATGCCTCCTTGGTTTTCTATGGCTAAATGTCTCCCGTGCTGAAACAGCCGCACTAAAAGTCCAATTTTCCAGAATTTATTGATGATTTAAAAATTTAGGGATTCGTCATAAAGGCAACCCTGACTGACGGGGCAAATGGTGGCAGCCCATTGAAATACACTTGCACTGTTAAGAATCGTGTGAGTTGCACAATTTTCCACGTGCTGCCCTTCAAACTCTGCAGATACGACGTGACGACGCATCAAACCCGTTACGCTTTGTCTCGAAATGACGCCATTTATTTTGCTGTCTGCTATCGTGTGAATGCAAAATGGCCGCCTCATCCTGGCACTTCAGCTCACAGATCCCTCTGGTGTATTGCGACAACATAACGAGGTAACGGTAAAGACAGTTTGAGTGACGAAGAAGGACCGTTTGAAAATGAAAAGAAAAAAGACCTGAAGACACTAAGATCGATGCATTTGTGTTCGTTTTCATGGAAAAGGCATATTAAGGAATCGGAGAAAAATCCTACATATCCATCCATTTTCTGAGCCGCTTCTCCTCACTAGGGTCGCGGGCGTGCCGGAGCCTTTCCCAGCTGTCATCGGGCAGGAGACGGGGTACACCCTGAACCGGTTGCCAGCCAATCGCAGGGCACATAGAAACAAACAACCATTCGCACTCACAGTCACGCCTACGGGCAATTTAGAGTCTCCGATTTATGCATGTTTTTTGGGATGTGGGAGGAAACCGGAGTGCCCGGAGAAAACCCACGCAGGCACGGGGAGAACATGCAAACTCCACACAGTCGGGGCCGGGGATTGAACCCGGGTCCTCAGAACTGTGAGGCTGACGCTCTAACCAGTCGGCCACCGTGCCGCAACCTACATATCCAAACATGTAATTAGCATATTCAGAAAACATGTTGCAAATCATGAAACTTCATTTCAGACACCTCACCGTAAAGACATTGTGGCATAAGAAGTTTTGAAAAACATGACTGTCGTCTATTTTGCATGTGGGAGTTGGGTTGTGTTTTTCTATTTTCTTCTTCTTCTTCTTCTAAGTATTATTATTTTCTTCTTCCAGAAAGGCACACTAAACCTGTGCAACATTTGCAGATAGACAATTTCCATGATTTCCATCGGACTCGCGAGCTGAGCTCATTGCGTCGGAAGGCACATGTGCGCCTTATCGGCTTGGCTGTTCTGTAAATGTTCTTTGGTCTCCGGCAGCACCCCCCGCCCGGTCCGGCGGACGTTGTTCCCACCAGACGGACTCACAGCTAACCCATCCATTTGCTTTCATGTCCACTTCTTTTTACAATCCCCTTCCTCAGTGTCATCTCGGGACTTTGGGCTGCTTCTCATTTTTATTGCCACAGGTGCTGCAAGCGGTGACCTTTGTGCTCGGAATTTACACTACAGACCCTGAATGCCCTGTTCTGATTTAGTGCATTTTTCCTGACCTTTTTTGATGTGTCTATTCATTCATGTCATCTACTTTCATGTCCCAACTGGGATTTTTGTTGTACTGTTATAGCCCCAAATGAAATTCTGGTGTGGCTTTTTAATCTATGGGGAGGGGGGGAGTCAGTCCAGACCAAAAGAAACCATATGTAATGCACATATATATATATATATATATATATATATATATATATTACACAGTGTTATTGACACCTGTGTTGTTTACATGTGTTTTGGAGGGGGGGGGGGGGAGTGCATTCATGTTATTGGTGGCGGAAGGGATTTTGAAAAGTACACCCAAAACACAAATAATAAACAACAGCTATAACATTAGGGACTGAACTTGACTGCAAATAGCGAAAATTAGCGAGTCGTTGACGCTACGTTATAATTTCCATGGACAAATAAAATACTAAAGAAAAATACATTTGAAAAAAGATGCGAATTAAGTGCCGGATCTGGTAGAAAAAAATATAAATAAGCAGGGAATCAGGTAAAACAAAAAATGTGAATGAGTGACATTTAATTATTTATTTATTATAATTGTCGGGGGGGGGGGGGGGGAATCACAAAAAATGCAAATAAGTATAATATCAAGTAAAAAAAAAAAAACTACAAAAAAAGAATAAGCAGGGGATCAGATAAAAAAAAAAAGAACGCTAATTAAGCAGGGGTTTCCGCAAATAACGGGGGATCAGTTCCAAAAACAAAATCCACGAATTGGCAAACTTGCAAAAATAACAGGAACAAAAAAAAAAACAAAAACAAAAAAAAAACAATCCAGTACTCCAAATTTTGCGTAATTTTATTAACAACTCTTGGGTTGATAACAAATCTCCAAATCTTTTCCAAAGATTTTGCCTCTTGTTTTGCGTGTGCACGATTGTGCGTATGTGTGTGCGTGTGTTTTAAAACTTTTATTGTTGCTGTTGTCATGGAAGTGATTTTTCTTCATGATTTTGTGATAAAAAAAAAAAAAATTCAGTGTGGAAGTTCATTTGGGCTTGACGAGACTTGACTGTCGTAACATAAAAAAAAAAAAAAAAAAAGCCTGACTGCATCACTTCAATGGCTTTGGAAGTGTTTTTTGTTTTTTTTTGTTTCCCCAGTTTTTAATACCCATGAGTAGATGTTTCATCAAAAGATTCTCGAGTTCATTTGGCGTTTTCAGCGGGTTTTCATCATCGTGTGCATTTCAACCAGTTGGAACAATATAAGGCGTTATATCAAAGTGTTGCTCTTTCGCTCTGTCTGGAATTATTTGCAAAAAGGTGAAGGGGGCAGAATTCGTAGCTGGAAAGATGAAAAATGAGGAAAAAGGGGAGAGTTTCGCGTCCGTCCGTCGGGATGTGATCGCCTCCAAATCTGCGTGGAGTCCTCGGCTGTTTTTTTTTTCTTCTTTTCCCATTCTGATTTGCTGCCAAGAAAAAAAGTCTCTGAACAGCGTCCAAGAGGATGTATGATGACGCCGTCATCGCGGCTGCCTCGGATTATTTCCATGTGCTCCCACAATTGAGATCTTTTCCTTTGCACTTTTAAATGTCCTCAAACCAAAGTAGCTCTAAATCGAATCAAACAGATCATTTCTTAATAATTAACGGCAGGATTTGTCGGTGTAATAAATTAATTTGACCCCGGATTTCATTGTCCACACTTTTTATTTACTCTTTCCTTTATTACTGTTGGCAAATGGAAGAGACTCTCCAGATGCATAAACAATAATAGAAGGGCATACATTGTATCATTTTCACTCAACAATAAAACGAAACACATTTTGTTGTTGTTTTACGGGGGGAAGTAAAACAAAAATCGCGCAGAATTTGAAGCGACATGATTTCCGTCCGACAGCAACAACAAAGAAAGTTGATACTGGGTCAATCACACCATGTTTTTTGTTGTTGTTGTTTTTTTTAAAACTTATATATAAGAAAAAAAGTGTTGCTGTTTGCGGGGATGATATGCAAAGATCTTGCGACATTTGGAGCTACACGATTTCCATTGGACTTTGACAAGAACAAAAAAAACGGTCTTGAACACTTGAACAATCGAAATGTTTGAAAGTTTGTTTTTACTCTTTATTATTATTATTTTATTTATTGTTTTCTTTTGTACGAAAGCAACCCAAAAAAGTGGCTGTTTTGCAGCTAAAATGAAAACTCACAATATTTGGAGCGATTAGAGGATTTCCATTAGACAACGACAACAAAGAAAATCAGTATTGCGTCGTTGGAACCTTTTTTTAAATTTTTTTTTTTTTTACTTTTATCCCACAATTTTGGGGGAAAATACAAACAAAATGATTGCAAATTATTTTGTTTTCTTTAAAATGTTATCCCCAAAAATAGGACAATTTACGTACAACTAAACATTCCAATCTACATGAGTTGCACTGGACAATGATGACAAAGAAAATCAGTACTGGGTCAATTAAACTACTTTTAAACAACTTTTATATAAAGTAACAATGATAAAATGTTTTTGGGGGGAAAAGGAAAAAAATAAATTCCATTGAATTGTGACGACAAAGTAAATTGGTATTTTTGTCAATTAACCAATCAGATCTTTGTTGTTATTTTACAGAAAAATAATAATAATCTTGTTTTGTAGGATGTTACATGATTTCCATTGGACAGCATTCATTTGCGTCACTCACATTGTGTTGTGTTATTTTGTGTTTTATGTTGTATTACTTTAATCCAAAAACGCCCCGAAACCTCACAAAACGTGCGGCTCCATGATTTGAATTGGACAGCGACAAAAAAAAAAAAAAAAAAAAAGAACGGCTCCTAATGTAATCAAGTAGAAATGTCATTTGCTCAAGCTCATTTCCCAATAATAACTCGGGAAATCGTCACGGTGGTGTGTTCGTCGGTGTAATTAAATTAATTTGATGCTGCGTTTCATTGTCTATTGACACGTCCTTTTTATTTGATCTCCTGCGGGCAAATAAAAGAGCCTTTGCCAATGAAATTATCTGCATAAACATCCTACAAAAGGACATAAAAATGACCGTTTACAATCAAAAATTGAATTATTTTCTTCCGCTCTCTCCAGCACATTTTGACCAAGTCTTTTATTTTGCCTTCAGTCCAATTAAACACGAGCGTTTACATCTGGCCGGGGCATCAAAGAGTGGCATTAAAAAAAAAAAAAAAAAAAAAAAAAGCCCCATAAAAACGCCGCAGAGAGAGAGAGAGGCCTTATTATTGCCGACATGGGACGATCGTGGCTGAAGAAAATTTGATGGCACCGTATTTCGTGATGCAGTGCTCCTGTTTTATTTAAGCATTGGGGACCGCCGCCGCCGCCGCCATCGGGCCCGCAGGGACCCCGGCGCAGGAGCAGAAGTTATGATGCCGGGACGACGACATGGTGGCGGTGGAGGTCAGCGGGAGCCGGACGAGCTAACATCATCGCGCTAGATTTACGTTGGGGCTTCAGGCTTAGCCGACACGGGGCACTGGGAAGCGGCCTACCCGTGTAAATATGAATAATATACAGTGGTAGCTTCACATATGAGGGTCCCAAGTGAGCTCCAGGTACGGTGCTGCATGAAAAGAGTGGCAAAAAGAAAAAAACTGGAGCAATGAAGCTACGGTAAAGCGGCATTGAACGGGACAAACAGTCAAGCACACAAATGCAAAATGAGAATGCTCACGAGGAGCTGCTGTAGGCCACAGCTCACGCACAGGTGCTCACATGTAGACTGACAACACACAAATGCTACAATACGTACGGTAATGACACTTGAGGAAAATATTTCATTTCTTTACATTCTGTTTGATCATGTATTTATTATTGTAGCGCAGTGGGTGGACAATACCCGTCGGTGGCGCTAGTGCACCAAGCCGGTTTGCCAACCGCCAATGGACGACCACAAAAGAAGAACAAGGAAGGACGAAACATTAGGTACAATCGTGTTTTGTGCTCGCCTGTTCTGTTTTCAGGTTATGTGGAGGGCTAATGTTAGTGCTGTGTGTTTTTATACACGACAATACTTTTGAGTGCAATTTTTCCGAATGGAGAAACACGTTACATAAGCGGATTTTTGGTGCGCTTTGCGGGACTGGATCGGATTCATGGCGTTTCCATTCATTTCAATGGGAAATGACGATTGAAGTATTTTGAGATACAAACGAGATTATGGGACAAATTAAACTTGTACCTCAAGACACCGCCGTATTCACGGACGTTAACCCTTCTGTCCCGTTTGCTCGGCTGCATCCGGCTGCGAAATTAAAACAATACGTACCTCGGGCTGCGCGGCATTTTCCAGTCATTTGGTTTTTCAGGGGGGATAAAAAGCAGCCCCCATGCTAAAGGACAGCGTAGTGGCGCCGCATTATGGCAGACAAGGTGATGATGTCACACACACGCACGCGCACACGCGTGTCTTTTCCTTAACGGAGAAAGGTCAGTTTCCTGAGGAGGAAATGGTGAGCCATTGTTTTGATTGATCACATAGCGAGGTTTAGGGAGGACACAGTGTCACTTTCATTGTCAAACTCATTACGCCACCGAAAGAGGGAGGAAGATAACCCCCCCCAAACCCCCCAAGCCCCCCAAGCCCCCAAACCCCACCCTCGTTCTTACGTGTCCTTTCTCCTTGGCGGCGACGGCGGCGGCAGGAAGAAGCAGCTACTCCCGCCAAGGCGAGGCCCAATATGCTGAACACGCACCCTTGGCCAAAACGCAATGTACACCTCATGAAAGGTCTCTCCAGATAAAGTGCGTCATGGATTAAATATAGGGTGTGACGCTGCTTTAATACAGAATATCATGTATCGGTTAGCATACCATGTATGGCTTAATATACACTGTTATGTTATATACCATGTTTGGTTTAATTGAACATTTATGATTCAATATAACAATGTATGACATGATATACCTCCTAAGGCTTCATATAACACGTATGGTTTAATAGACCACATAAGGTTAAGATGTATGGATTAGTATGCCATGTATGCATGTCAAATATATCAAGAAAATTGAATTATGTAAAATATATGTTTTAAAACATTTTAAAAGATGCACAAATAAGAAAATGAATAAAATGAAGCCTTTTTTCAAATATTTTTTCTCGTTGATTAAATATTGTGAGGTGTTTGAAAATGTAAAAATAACAGGAACAATATTTTAGAAAAAATATATATTTTTAAAGGTGAGGTCATGTGTGTGTTAAATATATGTATATAATAAAATTAAGAAAATGACCACAGTAAATCTTATTTTTTTTACACCTTTAATTCAGATTAATAATCTTCAATGGATTATTGTGCTACATGGGGAGATGTTTGAAAAATAAAAAAATGCATAATAAAAATATGAAGATGTCCAAAATAGCCTTTGTGTACATAAAATGTGTAGTTTATGAAACTTTAGACAAGTCGATATGATCCGCAACCTGTAAAATATTTTTCTTTCGCAAAATTCCGAACATGATAAATGTATAGTAAAAACAAAAAAAGTACTCAAATAAAACCAAGACATTTAAAAAAAAATAATAATAAATTTCTACATGTTTCATTTTTCAGTGGGTCAATTTGACCGGCAATGTCACAGAAGGTTTCACAACACACGGTTTGGCAAGGGTGGGACGGGGCAGCCAAATCAATTACAATGTAAGGATATTGCGGCTTGCGACGAGGGTTCGGGTGGATATTCTGGTCCTTATTAAAAATGAATGTCATCCAGCTCTCTCTGGACACGTGCTCGGTGTAAAGCATCCTGAGAGTGTGGTCACTTTATAGAGGCGGGGATCGGGTATCCGGGCCTATGACGACGGCGGCCGATGAGTCGATCGGCCCGGTCGCCGATGCAAAGCGCAGCACTTTGCAGATATGGATATGATATTGTCACAGCGTGTAAACTGATTCAGCTCAAACCACAGGGGGAAAAACAAGAATATTCCCTTTCTGTTTTTATTGTTTTTTTTTTTTTAAAGCTTCTTATCTCAGCGTGACCTCTCTGAATCGAGGCTTTGTTTTTTATCTCCATCAAACATGAGCCAACACCAACAAACACAACATGAAATGGAATCCTTAATTCCCATAGTTTTGGAAAAGCAACGTTTGCCGGTATGCATGGGTGAGTCGGCGTGGGAAGGATTTAGCATAGGATGCGAGTTCACATCCCAAAAACATGCGCGGTAGGTCGATTGAAGTCTCTAAATTGCCCGCAGGTGTGAATGTGTGCGCGAATGGTTGTTTGTTTTTATGTGCCCTGCGATTGGCTGGCGACCGGTTCAGGGTGTACCCCGCCTCCCGCCCGAAGATAGCTGGGATAGGCTCCAGCACGCCCGCGACCTTTGTGAGGATAAAGCGGTACGGAAAATGGATGGATGTATAATCGCTATAATTAAATTATTTTTTTAAAAATGTCACTACCCTTATAAAGCTGATTAGACCAATGATTAATTAATGATGACTTTTAAAATGAAGCTAAAGGTTTTTTTTGTTTTTTTTTGACTTACCAAAAATGTTGACGGGTCAATGTGACCCACTGTACGTTTAATCATATGAAAATATCAACAGTAAGACAATGCAAATGAAATGATTTAAAATAAATTCCTAAAAAAAAAAAATCACACATACAAAATTGAATTTTGCATGTTCCATCCTTTGTTTCCCAAAAAGAAGACAAACTATTAGTTATACTTTCTTAAAAAATACATTATTGAAGCATTTTCAACGTGAACATCATGTCATACGTTGCTTTATACACAAAAACACTTACATTTTGCATTTTGTTGCCTTACTGTAAGCCACGGCGCACCGAGCCGGGTCATTGAAAACCAAGTAAGTACGCAACCGAATCGATACGGTGCAGTTGAATTAGTGTCATTAGTCGAACAAAGTCTACGACCGTGTGTTTTTGCGAAATGGGAATTAAGGCCTTAAACTGTGAGACTCAAGTCATCTAATCAAGTCCCAAATTCCCAAAGTCGGATGTTCGCGTTTATGTGGGGGAAGAAGAAAAAAAACAATCCAGCCTGCAAATAAACGGTCTGTCGTGAGTGTTACTGTTTCCATAGCAACACTTTTTTTCTTCTTGACTAATATTAGGCTTTAAATCGACACTCAATTACAGTATGTTGTTGTTGGTGTTTTGTTTTGGGGGGGGGGGGACTAATTGACAATCCGCCTTTTTTGGCTCACTGGAGTTTGTTTTCTTTCCCGCAAAGTCAACGGTGGCAAAAAAAAGTGTGGCGACATCGCGAAAACGAAAACAATAAGCGCGAGACGCTCAAACCTGTTTGCCAAATGGTCTATCATCTAATGCCCCCGCCCAACCCCCGCGCGCCCCCTCCGAGCTCTAATCCCACTGCCAAGGCTCTGCTAAAAGGATCCACCGGGCCTAATAAGATGAATGGGTTCTGACCCTGAAGTTGCTAAAAGCCAACCTGGCCAATTTGTCTGACCTCTACACTGCTGGCAGACGCTCCCGCTTCACCTCTCACGGAACGACGGAACCCTTCAGGGCGGGATCGATACCGGCCGGGAAAAACAATCCGCCGCAAATTGGGGATACCGCGCTTCAATCCGAGACGATGTCGCTGATAACGTACGCTCGCCTCTGAGGCCGCTTTTTAATATTTCATGTTTTTTTTTTTTTTTTTTTTTTTTCGAATTTTCGGTTGTGAGGCGAAGAAAATGTCATGTTTGGGCCAGCGAGGTGGGATATCGGTCAGCACATCTGCCTCACAGTTTTCAGTATGACTTGGAGTTTTTGGGCAACGCCACCACGCCAATGCTTTTTCTGTCTGTGATCTTCTTACCCTTAATCTCCCTGTACATAAAGTCTCATATTTTGATTATGCTAATTGTTGAGCTGTCTTAAATAAGCCCGATAATTAAAGCGACGTGGTGTATTTAAACCCATGGCCATTTTAATGAGTCAAGTGCCACAACTGTGTTTAAAACTGTGTTGTCGTTTTTTTACGTGGCGCTCATTTGGCTTTGTTTTTCATGGCCGCCTCTCTGAAGCTCGTCTTCCTTTGGCTTCTAGAGGAGCTTCTCGACATTGGCCAATAAAACGACAACAGCAGAGAGAGGGGGAAAAAAAAGGCACGAGGCTGACTTTTGGGACTTCATTAAAAATGAGAGCGGATTCCTCATCCCGTCCCAGAATGCAAAATATACTATATTTACCACCGTATCACTCGCAAATAATCCAGTGTCACAAGTTAGACATTTTACATCTGAGATAGCGGCGCTTGGAATCATCTTGTCATCCTTCCTGGCTCAATCACATTTCCAAAAATACATGGCCTGTGCAAATGATGGCAAAACGACCTTGATTCTATTGAAATACTACGTTTACGGGAACTTCAACAGACCAGCGTAGAAGTACTAACGCACTCTGTAAGATTAACACAATATCAGGTCCCACTGTTCGCCAGCCGTATTGGACACATACCAGACCTATGTTTAAAGTTTCCAAAGTTTCAACCCGAAACCAAATTTGACGTGCAAACGTCTTTGCGACTCAGTTGTTTTCCACTGCAACTTTTCATTTTGCAAATTGCATCTGGCACGAGGTGTCTTGAATCTGTGCAGGTGACAATGAAATCGACTTTCAAGGCATTCGGAGCGAAATGTCCTGGCTCTTCCGATCGTAACCCAAAAGTGGGAGTCCTGCGACAATTGCACAAATCGCATCCGACACAGTGTCTTAAATCTAAGGAAATCTTGAAAATGGCTTTTAAAAAAAAAAAAAAAAAAAAAAAAAAAAAAATTCAACTTTTCAGAATGCATACGACTTTTTGTGCCAATTCTGGTTAATGTTTAACTTCCATACGGCTTCAAATTCAATTGGAATTTATTGAAGAAACCGCTTTTGATCATCTTACGTAAAGCTCGTTTTAGCGTTAAAGGACATTCCAGATGAGCTGCCCGTCCTATTCTTTGCGTGAAGCCAATCCCTTTAAGCCACGGATCTTCTATTATTGTTTTTTTTTTCTTTTCCAAAGCACAATAGCATCACTCATTTGTTCTCCCAAGGCGATCCTTTACGTCCAACGTCATGCCGCCAGTCTTTATACCCCTGTATGTTTTTCAAATCCCAAAAATAAGCCGCTCCTTTGAACTGCCGGCGAGTTGCTTTGCATTTCACGGCCGGCGTCCACATTATGACCATGCACACATCAAAGATTGGCCGAAAATCCGCCGCAGGAAACACAATCAATCTGCTCGGTTTGCGCCAGTGAGGACAGGGGGCCGTCGCTCCCCTTTCGGGGGGGGGGGGGGGGTGTCGGCTCGCTTGACCGATGCGCGTTCGATACCCCAGATTGTGGCTAATCATCATTAGCGGGAGCGGCACTGACAATGACTTTCCTTCAGCCTGGCTCAGCTCCGAGAAGGGCACCGGTGGCGGGTGGCGGGG
The DNA here is from genome assembly GCF_024500275.1 of Phycodurus eques. NCBI lineage: Eukaryota > Metazoa > Chordata > Actinopteri > Syngnathiformes > Syngnathidae > Phycodurus > Phycodurus eques. The sequence goes on from NC_084533.1 coordinate 25,925,742, forward strand.
GTGTGTGATGGGTTTTTCCTACGGTGGCTTAACACTTGAGACTGGCTTTAAGGAATTAGAGTACAGGGGACTTGGGCACAACAAAATGTGCGCTCTGATCATCCATCCGAGTCGTCGACTGCGGCGCGGGCCACCGTAAAGCCGTCTGATGAATCACAATTGGTGGGTGACATAAAATAAAATATAAAAAAAAAGAGGCCTGAGAGGAAGATAAAAATGGGGAATATATTAGATTTTACGCATTTATCACCCGCTGATACGTGACGACGTTCCTTTCAGGGAAACGAAAACAACAGAAGGCAAATTAGGACAGAAGCCGCTAGTTTGAGGCAATTCTCCAAAATGGACAGTGGATGATGAAAAATGTCTTCTTTCTCGCGGCGGTTAAAGGTTAGCTCTCTATTACACGGAGAGTCGAGTGTCAGCAGTATCCTCTTGAATTGGTGGATCTGGATATTAATGGCGAGTCCCGGGAAACGGGGGGCTTCCCCTGACTCAGTTTGGCCTCAACCATTTTTCATTGAGTTGTCAGCCAGCCACCTGCTGCAGAGAAGTCAAATCTACAGACTCAATCACGAGGACCGGAACGGGGCCCTCGTGGCTTTGCGAGCGCCGGCTGGGTAAATGTCGCTTATGTAGTGCAGAGTACTGCTTTTCCCACCGCAGCTGTGTCCTGGGACGTATTGGTATGAAGTTATTTTAATTTACTGTACAAGCGAGTGAGCTGGAACGCATCGCTTCATTCTGGTCTTCATTGCAGGCTTTTTTATTTGTGTTCATTTACAATATTTGGTATTTTTAATTTGGAATTTATTTTGTATTTATTTTTGATCAAGTATTTTTATATTACATCATTTTATTGAAATAATCGCTTTTTAATGTAATTGAATTTTTTAAAAATCTTTTTTCAATAACATTTGTAATTTATTGTACTACTACCTCATTTTAATTTATTTTATCCTTAACAGGATAAGTGGGATAGAAAATGGATGGGCTGGACGACTGAAACAAATGCTTTTTATGACGTCATCAACCATTTTTGAGTGTCGTTTTTAATTTATTGTACTAATTTTGACGCCTTCAGGGTCAAATGTAAACAACCACTGCACCCGCCGCTAATCAGAAATGTGAAACGCCAATGCTGTCAGTCACCGTGGCCGCTTTGTCAGGGAAAAGGAGGTCAAAATAGAACCACATTTGCTCTGTCCACATGACAGCTTGCGCTGCTGTCCCGCCACTGCAGTTAAACAAATTTCCACGCCGAGGTTTGAACACCGCAGCTAAATGGGCCAGGTGACTGCGCCATCTCTTTCTTTTGCCTCGAGGCATAACCAATCACGGCTGGGGATAAGTGGCTCCCCATTCGGGCCAAGCGGGACCGCGTGGTGCCATGCATTATTCACAACCGCTGCTACGGCACTCAGACCCCCACCAAAGGGAAGGCCTAAGGTTCCATCAGGATGACTGGTCTTCCATTTATTATTGATGTGCCATCATACTTTCTTCTTGATTGACCAGATTCGATGATTGCACCTGCTACAAAAGGCAATTTCCAGTAAATTCGGCCGAATATTAGCGGTCGCCGTGCCGCTGGCAGACACTCGTAATTGTGATCTTCTGAGACAGGCTTTCATTACACAAACAATGACAAGTAGAAGCACTAAGTGAAGATGCAAACTGCTATGTTACCGTCCCGCGCAAGCTACTAACTCAGGAAATCAACATACTGCGCACGGACAATCTTGCAATGTGCGCTAATGTTTGAATAGTTTACCTACATTCCAAAAAGTCAAATGTTTCGTCATATGCTCCATATTTAGACACGACAACAAGGAAACAAACATGTAGACTACCGCGTTAGCGTCTCGCTAGCTGACATTTCTGTCGGCTCAGTAGGACTTTAAGCCGAAGCCCGTATGAAACAACTTTTTGTGAACAAATGACTTTAATTAGGATCCTTTTTGACTGGTGCCCTGCATTTGAGTCGATCTGTTTGTGATGTCGGCGCACTGAGTGAAGATGTTGACTGCTATGTTAGCATCCTGCTAGCTCCCATACCTGCTGTCTTGATGGACCTCCCAGCCATAGTGGGTAATGACCAACTTTGTAATCTTCTGGCACTGGTGTGTTGTATTTGTTTCCATTTGTTTGTGGTATTTTGGCAAGCAGAAGAACTGAGTAAAGAGGTAAACTGTTATTTTAGCATCGAGCTAGCTCCCGTTCCCGTTGGCTGGGCTGTAGGCCTCTCAGTCAGAGTAGGTAGAGACCAAATTTGAGATCATCTGGTACTGGTGCGGTGCATTTGAGTCCATTTGTTTGAGGTGCTTTTGACAAAGAGAAGCACTGAGTAAAGATGTAGATCGCTAGGTTAGCTTCCCACGCTCAGCTGATAGCTCGAGAAACCGACATATCAAGCGCTGACAAGCTTGCAACACTCTCTAATGTTTTAATGAACATTTTCAATGCTTTGACTTGAAGCTTCAACCACACTGAGTCAGATTCGTCACCTGGTAAAGCCATGTGTCAAAGATTCTGCCGTGACAAAGATAACAACACTCGCTTTTGAGAGGTATTAATGCCCCTAAAGTGTTACAAGAGAGCCTTTTTCACTACGGCAAAGCTTCCCCACCACTGTACATTACTTTTCTATGATTCACCCAATCTATTAAAGCGTCTGTGACAAAATGTAATTCCCAATAAATTCGTCCGAGTACTAGCGGGTCGCCACGCCACCGGCAGCGCCTTGTAATTGCGGTCTTTAGAGGCAGGCTTTAATTACACCGATTGGCGAAACGAAAGACGCTTTTTAGCGCTCTTAATGGCAAAACCCGAAACCTTTTGTGCCGCTCATCAGTCATGTCAGAGGTAGGCCTCCATGCGAAATTAATTTCGTAGCCGAGACCCCCAGTCAGACTTAAGTGAAATAAATGAGGTATTGAATTACTGCTTTATGATGCACCAGAAAAATGACACGGCATCAGCAGCTCCCCGGCAAGATTAAAACCTGCTTAAGTCATTTTCTTTTTATGCCTCTACCTCATAAACTGTCATCTGTTTGTTTTTGTTTTTGCAGGGGGGGGGGCGGGGGGGGGGGTCACATTGTTGAGCGATGTGGGTCAAGTGGTATTAGACTGGAAATTGCAACGCCTTCAGAACACCAATGCTGAGCGATGCTGTTGTCAAGCCAAGAAAGGTGAGGGCTACAACGCCGGTGAATAGGTCAAAAAGCGTATCATAGCAATCCCCAGATAACAAGGTAAATATGCCACCCTGGGGGACGGTAACAGGTGGAGGGATGACATCAGTGCAATTTGATTGGATGTTGAGGATGCCATGACATCGTTAACACGTTTGTCCATGGGATTGCGTTACATCGTTCTGGAGTGGGAAAGTGTTGAAAACAATGTGTTGTTTCCAAATACTGTGCCATATGACGACATTCATAATGCATTTCATAAAAAAAATAAATGCTTTTTTTACCATGTTTCGCAATGGGTAAGCGTTAAAACATCAAAGACTATGTGTTAGATTTTCATATGGCTTCTGAAAACGTATGTCCAGATGTTGTGCCATAAGGACAACATTAAATTTGAATTATAATTTTTAAAAAGTCCCCTTTAATCGTCTTGCAGAAAAGTAGTAAAAGTCAAATGTTTTGGAATGGATGTGTTGAGACATGAAAGACTTTGAGTGCTAATTCTGATTAAAGTATTTGAATACTTGTGTCCAGATGTTGTGTATTTGACAAAGATTTATTTCTTTTTAAACATCTTGATCACTTTACAAAAACCAGTCCACTATTTCGATAATAATGAATAAAAATATAATAATGATAATGAATAAAAACATTGATAAAAAAAATAGAAAATTGAAATATGCATACAAAGTAATTAAATTCAGAAATAAATATCAAAAGAAATTGTATAAATTGTAATAATAAGATAAAACTTTCATTGAAAAATACAGAAACATAGTGAAAACGTGTCTTCTTCTCCCGCACCCCGATGACCCACCGACAGCCCCCCTTTTCCATGGCAACCCCCTGCCGTTGGGCCTTTTTCGTTCTCTTTCACACGCCCGACGTACGCTACCGCTGCTGCCGCCGCTGCCGCTGCCGGTCCGAGAAGCACAGCGGCTCTCTCAATGAGCTCGCCTGGAGAAAGCGAGGGGGCGGGTGGGGGGTGTGTGTTCTCGGCGTCCTCTCAACCAGAGGTCCCAGCGGGGAGCCCCGCCGATGCCGAGCACCCCGTCCCGCGCCCCCCGCCGAGCCGATGCCTGGTTGCCGCATCGCCGTAATCCATATTCTAAAGGCCAGCTGGATTAAAACAGACACTCGATGGTCCCAGACAGTTTTGGCCGCCATTTGGCAAGACGTCTTTTTTGGATGAAACGCGATGCTGTTTTCTCCCTTTTAGTCTGGAACATTAAGCACATTATGTGAAGGAGGTACTGGCCAGTTTCCCATATTCTTTACTTGTTGCCATTCTCCTCAATTTTTTTTTCACCGCAGTGAAACCAAAGCTCTTTGGCTGTAGAAGGATTGGGTTCCTAGAGGGAACGGCCGAGGTAATTCTGCCATGACGGACGACTACGGCTGAATGGAGACGGGCGACCGTGCAAAGCCAGGTTGAAGTATTTTATGAATTCTATCCAGGACAAACCTGTTCCCAAGCCAGCTACCCTTCAGGTCGCCTCTGCTGGTTCATGGTAGTCCAGTTACTGCGTACACCAGTGCTTCAGCAGGAGTCCTCGAACCGTATCTTGCAGCTCTGCAAAAGGATCGTGATGCATTGTGGGGCGGCACGGCTCGGGTGGTAAAGTGGTCGTCTCCCCATGCCAAAAGTTGTGGGTTTGATCCTCAGCCCCTGGAACCATGTCCGAGTATCCTTCGGCAAGATACCGAACCTCCTGATACTCCGTCATCAGTAGGTGAATGAGGAAACTTTGAGTATTCTGAAGGTAGAAAAGGGCTACGCAAGTGAAAGCCCATTTATCATTTTCATAAATCTGACATCACTCCCTGAATAGTATTTTTTGAGAGAACAAAAGGCATATTGTTACAGGAATTTTGTTTGTCAGACTTTCATATGGCTATAGAAGACATCCAGATGTTGTGCCATACGAGGACAATAACCACATAAAATCATTTTTAATCGTCTTGCAGAAACGTAATAAAAGTACAATTTTTCACCAAGGGCTGTGTGTGCGTCAATTGTGGTTAAAGTCACTGAAAACTTAATGTCCAGATGTGCATTGTGCATATGCTTTTTTTTCTGTAATCAATTGCCTTACAGAAATTTAGTCCACTACTTCAGAATCGACAATAATGAAAATATATGTAAAGAAACCTTTTAAATAAATGAAGATATACATTTTAAATGAAAATGTCATTAAAAAAAAGAAAACATTTGAAATGAAATCTAATTAGATGTCAAATTAAATTGTAAAGGCAGAATTTTTGACACAGTTCTTGTGGGTTTAGAATGTGTCAAATTTGACTTGGGCTTGAGATCCTGGTTGATGTGTTGAAAGTTGGCATTGGCCTCCCTTGCAAGGTTGTCAGTACTCAGCGTGTTTTATTGAACACATTTTGGGACCATGCGTCACATGCAACTTTCCGACTTTTTCCGGCTTTATTTGAAAATGGTAATTAAAGCGCTAGTTCACGGGAAGGTTGTCAGGTGGATGTTTGTTTCCCTAGCTAGCAGCTTGCGCCGGCAGCTAATGTTTCAGTCCAGAAAGCAACCAAAATAAACCCATTAACTTAACAGAAGCAACACTCCTACGGAGAATGTTCAGTGTTGCTGTCGTGTAAAAAATGCATTAGCTTGCCCACGGGACCGTGTCCAGTTCTAATTCACGGACCCTCGCGAAGGAATACCAGGTGGGAATTGTAATGAGGCCATTATTCCCAGAAGATTAGAAATCAGTATAAGCTCAGGTGTTGTAAGAGAGACACTTTTATCTAAAAATAGCATCAGTGTAATTGTTTGATTGAGTCCATGTGTGCTTTTCCATCATGTTGAGAAAATGTCAAAAAGAAGCTCAGAGGCTGCTCTTTTATGGCACGCAAGCACAGCAATGCGGATTTGACCGAGTCTGTCATTTATGAAAACTATTTATTGATTCATACAATTAAAAGAAAAAAAAAAAAAGACTTACATTTTTTTTTTTTAGTACGACACAACTGAACTACACTAACAGGACACTTAACTCGTGCAGGTAATTGTATTTAAGCATATTTGAAAACATATTTATTCTATAAATTATACATTAAATGGATACATTATTTTGCCAATATTTTTGATTAATTTAAAAATATTTTTAAATAAATAAGTGTGATTAAAATGGCAATGGATATATTTTTGAATTAGAATATGTTCACATTTTGAAAGAATTAAATATATATACAATACATTTTTATTTACATTTTTATAGAAAATAAATCTTTCATTTTACAACCATACCGTACTGTAATTTTTGGGGTCACAGCTCTTCTAGGTTTACCATGTGTCAATTCTCACTTTTTGAGTTCTGTGTCGAAACTCATTAGAACATTAACGCGCGTTGCTCAGATTGTCAGTGCTCGGCATGTTGATTTAATTATTGTTACTTTTTTCAAGGCAGACTCTTTGACACAGCTCTTTCGGGTTTACCATGTGTCAAATCTGACATTTTGAGCTCTGGGCTGCAACGAGTTTATGTCATTAAAACATTAGCACGTCCCTAATGTTGTCAGTGCTTGGCATGTTTGTTGATCGTTATTGCCGTTTATCAAGGCAGAATTTTGGGGTTTACCATGTGTCAAATCCAACCTTCCATGGCCTTAGCTCTTGTTTGAATAATTGAACGTGGGGGCTTTGATGCTCGAATGCATCACAAAACTAAGCATTATTACGGGATATCATTTTTACACACAGCTCTTGCAGATTTACCATGTGTCAAATCCTACTTTTTGTACTTTAGTTTCAGGTCGGAACACAGAAAGCATGGCATTTATACCTCTCAAAAGAGACCATTACTGTCTTTGTTGAGGCAGAATGTTTTGACATAACTCTTGTGGGTTTACCATGTGTCAAATGGCTTCGGCGCTCCCTCGCAACATTGAAAGCGTACTATTTAGGGGCCTTATACCTCCAGAAAGTGACCATTATTATCCTTTGCAGAGTGAGAATCTTTACAGCTTTCGTAGGTTTACCATGTGTCTAATCAGACTTTTTGAGCTCTGAGTTGAAACGAATTCATGTATTTAAAACATGTTACCAAGGTTGTCAGTGTCCGGCATGCTTCTAGAGCATTATTACCTTTTGTCAAGGCAGATTCTTTGTATTTACCATGTGTCAATTCCCTGTTTTTTGTCTGGGCGCGCCAGCCAGCCAGACGGCGTAACGCGATCTGTGATAGAGTGGTGCAAAAACACTCCCGTCTACTAGGCGGAGGAGGGGTGTTGTTGGTGGTGATGATAGCGGCGAGGCGAGGGGGAGCGGTTCGGGGGGATGGGGGAGAGTTAGCCCACGAGAGGGTGAGTTAAGAGAGAGAGGAAGAAGAGGAGGCTGGTGGCGGCGGAGAGAGTGCGGCAGACAGCGACTCGGCTGCTAAGTACCGCGGCACCCCGTGCGACTTTCCGCTGCGACGCCGGTTGACATCCATCCTTTCGAGGGGGACGAGGGGGGGCTTCCAGCGTGGTCGGAAGATAAAAGAAGAATAAGAGGAGGAGGAGGAAGGGCTGGATTGGGGCGCACTGCTGGCTGGCTGGCTGGCTGGCTGGCTGGCAGACAGGCGATGCAGAGCTGCACCGCCACCTAACAAGTGGAGCTTTCAGCCTCCCGTCAGGGAATCTGCACACGAGGTAGCAACTTCTTTGTTATAGCCCGACTGTGACGATCACCATATTAAAAATGCATTGCAGCTGCTGTAAGGAGCAATACACTGTATACAAGTAATGCATTGCAATGTACGTGTGTGTGTGTGTGTGTGTGTGTGTTAGCTGGGGGGCCCTCGTGGAGACTGCAGACTGTCTGCTCCCACGTGCACTCTCGTGTGGTGTTATCTCCACCTAGGAGAGTCATATTGTCATCTGGTTTGATTGTTGACAAGATCGTGTGCCACTCAGCCAATGGGCATGCATGTTGGATCGATAGGGTTATGGGAGTCCAATTTGGAGCTTGTCCAAGTGGTTGAGCCTTGGCGGAGGTCTGTGCTTTGCCATACCGTAGATTGTTTTGGCACGGCGGGTGTGATTTAGGGCCCAAATGTAGCACACAGAAAGTAGAAGAAATGATTTTCATAATCAATTTGAGATAAACTGTGACTGGTCAAATCAAAGCTAGCATACAGTTGAGTTAAGAGGAGACAACTTCATACTTCACAGTAGAGAGGTTCAGGCTTTGAAGATGGGCCTACAAGATGCAAGTTTTTGTAATCCACAGATAGCAGGTCAGGAAATGCTCAGATTTCACTGTTGTCCTAATCCACGATTCGCATAGAGCAGAATGAGGACTTAAACTCTGATCAGAATCCACGGCAGCAACGGGGACACGAGAAACGTCAAAAGGCAGAACTCTCACTGCGTCATGTTGTATTGTCCTGTTTATATCTTTGTCAAATATTTGCGTCAACATCAACGCCTTACATAAATAGGGAGGTGTCGCTGACTCTTGACTAGTAGCACGTAATTGGCTGACAGATTAGCTGTCTAGTAGAACCTGATCGGCTGAAGGATTGGCTGTCTAGTAGAATGTGATTGGCTGACGTGACAGACAAAATCGCACACTGTGAAATGTTTGGCATTGGCAGGTTTCTGTCATTTTTTATTAATTTTAGGGCAGATTCCAAAAGTTTGACTATTTGGCTTTGGCGGAAGTCTATGTTACCGCCAGCAAAGATGAAATGTATTTGGTTGTTTGTGCGTGTTCTTCTACATGCGATGAAATCATTGTGATCGTTTGTTTTGTTAATCTTAAATTTGGATTCAAGTCTGCACTTGACCATAAGTGATACCTCCACCAAGGTGGTAATGCAGGATGTTTCTTCGTCAGTGTTCTGGTAAACTTCATGAACTCATTTTGGTGATTTTGACTTGTAGATTCCAAGTGTCAATTATTCAGCCTTAGCGGAGGTCTGTGCTTGACTAAATACCATACCAGTTACCTCCACCAAGGGGGTCACAATGAATTTGGATTGTTCCGCCTTGGCTGAGGTCTGCGCATGACCATATAAGGAAAATTGTTTTGTTTCTATGTGTTCTAGTAAGCGGCATGAAATGCTTCGAACTGATTTGAATGATTTTTGTGGCTACCGAATTTGAATTGGTCAGCATTGGCAGATGTTGACGATACCTCCGCCAAGGAGGAAATGTTTGTCTGTTTGTTTGAAAGGAAAGCAGCATTGAACACTATGAGCAGAGTTTTGCAGATGTTTTTTGTTTGTTGGCGCAGTCCAAATTTGGATTGGTGAGCCTTGGTGGAGCATACCAGTTATCTCCACCAAGGCGGTATCGTCTTTGTTTGAGACTGCTCTGGTACCGATTTTCTGTTTTAGGTCCTGTGTTTTTTTGCATGTGTAATATATGTGTTTTTAAATGCTGATAATTTGGGCTAGATTGGCCTTGGTGGTGGTCTGGGTCTTATTTCTTCCAATTATTTCATTGCCTTTGGGGGGGCTCAAATGGCCGAAACTGACTAATAGCTCAATACACTCACTCAATAGCGGCCCCTGGAAATTTAGAAAAAGAAATCAGCGCCGGATACAAAATTTGCATGGACATGCCCATCATATTAGGTTGCACGAAAACGTCTCAAGAACCCATGCCCGAAATTGAACACAAAGTCAGCCATTTTGGTTTGAGGCAGACAATTTGGGCAAATTCAAACTCCTGCCAGAGAATTCGCCCAACTCATCCCCAACTGGCAATGGGTACACCAGACAGATAAGCGATACTAAATTGGAAGTTTTTTTTGTGTGTGTGTGTACCTACGCCATTTTTGGGACAAACTACATGCTCCATATTTAACATGCAAACAATCGAGTCGAGGTGTTGCTTTTTCGTTGGACTTTGATGAATGATTCGGCGTTGACGTCACGCGCCTGCCAGACAGAGACGAATTGTAGTGCTTAGCACACCGATGGCCGCCGAGACAAAGACTAATTGCCGCGCGGTGAGTGTTGACCAGTGTAAATGGAGTAGTTTGTAAATTGTGACGTTTTTCTAGCAAAAAAAAAAAAAAAGCTCTAAATAATCATATTCTCAGATAAGCAGCAAACTAACCAAGTGAAAACATAAAGTACTGTAGATGTACATTTTAAATGCATTTTTAAAGAGCTGAGGCCTTTTAGTAAAGGGTATGATGACGAAGACGGATATGCTCCGTATCAGGCAAGCGACAAGACACTATTTTGGGCATCAATGATAGTAGTAAAACAGTATGCTATGGACTCGGTGAGGCAGCATGTGGCTCCTTACCCACGGTACATTTTCTGCTCTCTATTCCAAGTGACCGTAGACAATTTTGTGTTTGTGATCCATCGCAAAGCAGCTAATGTTTTGGTGGGAGTGTGTCAGCAGCTGCAGTGCTCGAGCTTGAATACTGCATTCCGTGCGTCTGCTCTGTAGAACCTCTTCTCTTGGTGTTTCCCAGGGTTTATTAGCGTAATATAGCCAAACTCCACTACATTCTACCGCAATTATATACTTAATTTTTTTTTACTTTAAGAATGCAGATGTCACATCTTTAAATCTTCTTAATCACATCTTTATTTAATTTTCTTTACGTTTACTCATTTTCATTTTATTGTATTCTTATTTGTGTATTAATTGTACTTATTTATTTTAGATATTTCATTTTTTTTTTAATTTTTGAAATATCTTCTCTTTTTTATATTTTTATTTTTGTGTTCATTTCACTTATTTTTTATTGAATTAAAACTTTATTTATTTCTATTAATTTTTAATTGTTTTTATTCCATTTATTTTTCATTTTAAATCATATGCATTTGATTTTGTACCTTTTCTTGTTTTCATTTTATCTTGTTTTATTTTTTTTACATATTTTTATTTTCGAAATTAGTGAACTTATTTTATGTTTTAATAAATTTTCATTGTATTTAATTGCATTATATTTGTATTCGTGTATTGTTTTTATTTATTTGTTACGTTTTTTCTTTTCATTTAGTGATATTTCTTGTGTTTTTATTTTTATATTAATCGTACCTTCGTTAATTGAATACAATTTGACTGCGTAATAGTTCATTTAACAGTATTTATTTTCATTTTCATGTCATTTTATTTCCAAACACTGTACTTTGTATTTTGCCGGGTCAGCCGCTGCTGCAGTGTACGGTGGGAGGGAGGGGTTGCGGCGGTTTATGATTATGCAGCCGTCTTTATACGTGCCACTTGTAATTACATTGAAAAATTAGGTTGCTGCGCGCTGGAAAAGCGAGCGAGAAGCAATGGATTGCTGATGTGCTCGCCGAGGTTCATTGACATTGTGACATTCGACACCGCTGCAATCACGCCGGTGATATGAGGCATCATAAAGGGCTGATGGGATGTCACTATACTTTTAGACAGCCTTTTTTAAATTGTCCATTGCTTTATAACTAGTCGTTGTGTTGATTTCTATTCTAGAAGGTGGGAGTTATCATCAATAACTGTCATGAACTATATGACATGTGAATGTGCCCTTGTGTCTTTTTGACTTCTGGATTATTTCTAAACGTTCTGTTTTATTTCTACTGTGCAAGGTGGCAGTGATCATGAATAACCGGGGAGAGGGTCGTCATGTCTCTTTAATATTCTATCCGTGTCGTTGAGTATGAGGGGGTGGGAATAAAAAAAAAAAATCATGTTCAAATTCCGAGCGGCGTCTTTTAAATTACTTTGCGAAAACAAAGTCGTCCACACGACGAGGAAGTTGTTAGCGGGGTTATACGCGCTATTTATTTTGGAGCGCAATCCGCGGCGCCCTCTTATCAAAGAGACTATCCATGTGGCACATTAATACAAATTGGCAAGCGGGCAACACAGGCGGGCTTTGATCAGAGGTGTGTACACAGCGGTTCTAGGGTTACAGTCCAGTGTGGTAAGGTATCACTGAATCCAATTATTATTATCGGACGTTTGGTACTCCTGCAATTCCAGTCTTGGTATCTTTTGCTTTGCTTGCCAGCTGCTCATTTTGGTGGAAGGTTGAACTAATGTGTTTTTTTTTTCTTTGGAAGGTCCACTCATGAACAAAACATCATGTATTTGGCTCTATAGTCTTGAAATGCCATTGTACCTTGCGCAGATTTAAGTACATTAAACTGGGACCGAGGCCTGCTGTGAAAAAAAATAATTATTAAATAATAATAATTGAATACGAAGATATACGTGAATTAGGGTCAGGGTTCCGTGACCGCGCTCATACCTCCAAACTTTTCTGTCTCAATCCATTAATCCATTAAAGCCTCCCCTCCCCCAAAAAAATACAGCAAAGATTTTTTTTTTTTTGCTATAATATTGTACTTTAAAAAAACATACAGTAATGACATAATTAACAGAATGGAAAGGATTCAACAGTCTTTGGCACGTTTTGCTGCAGTTCTATGGACATTGTGTCACTCCTTCCGGTGTGCGGAGACACGCACGATGAAGAGTTTCACAACTGACGCAGTAAGCTGCAGTAATACAGTATCAGTTGTTTCTCACAAAGGATAAAGAATATACTATGCCAATTCGTATTTTATATTGTCTATCTAAAAATGTGTTAATTTACCATTTGTTTCCACTATTTGGTAGCCTGTCTCTGCATGAAATTCTCTTTGTTTGTTTTTTTGCCATTAAACTTCAACCGGGAGTGGCAATAAACAGCTTGAAGCCTCGTTTTTTTTTTTTTTTTGAAGAATTGTTGACTTCCAAAACGCTGCTTGTTGTGAAGCCAGTTAAGTTCACTGCCACCATACAGCATTCGTGGCACAGATTTTTGCTTGCAAGTCAAAGGGGGGGTGGGGGTGGGTCAATTACTCAGGGATTTTCGCTGTTCCCAGCAGGGCTCAGTCCCTATATCACAAACTACGATCCCAAAGAGATTAATATCATTTCAAACGCTTGCGGATGCAGCAAGGCATCGCCCAAAACGTTCGTTCGCCGACAGAACTTTCGGTTAATCAACCTGTTAAACAAAAACCCCACAATGGTCACTGCAACTTCTCGTTACACAACTGCGGACATGCAGTTTCGAAAAAGAAAACAATCAAAAGGAAAACTGCAAGCAGCGATGGACGAGGCCCTCGTGGTCCCATTCTCCTGGCAAATCCTCAAAACGATCATCACACTTTGATTTTATGTTCCACCCACATTAATTGTCCACATTAACCGTAATTATGCGCCTGTCTCGGATACTTTCTTCCGACTGGGGCTCGCTTGAGTGAATTCCCGAACAGGGAAAATACGAGCCTATTTTTTTGCCGAAAGTATCTGCATTGAACCAACATGGCTGATTTCCTGTTCAGTTTCATGTATTGTTTCTTGAGACTTTTTCGGGCGTCCTGTTATGATTTACATGTCCACCAAATTTCTTGTCGACCTGTGAAACTGGTGTCGGGGGCTATTTTTTTCTAACTTTCCAGGGGGTTGCAACGAAGTGACGATACATAAAATCTTCACTGCGCTTGCAAAAATAGAGTTTTTGAGCTTGTTGCCCCGCCCCCCTCCAAAAAAAGGAAATTAATTCACGGGAAGACTAATTTAAAAAAAGTCGAACTTCGACATAGAATCACAAACTACCCATGAAACAGTAATGAATATAGATAGACTCATGATCCACCAATTTGAGCGCACAGGCCTGTGAACTTTCTATTTCAAAACGTAGAAAAACACTGCCTGCAGATTGAATAACGCTGAATGGCTTCAGGGTGAAAAGTGTAATTCTTGCTTTTAATGACGTTAGAGCCTGTCCTGTTCTGTTCAATCCTAACATCGCTCTCCTTAATTGAAGTATATTTCATATTTCTATCTCATTATAAAGACTTTTCATCATCCTCGCTCTCTGTTATGGCTGCAAATCAGATTTTAATTACGTTCCCCCCATAAAAGACAATTGAAGCTTTCAGGTGCGACGATTTCTTGTATACGTGCGATTTGATTCGACAAAGCTTTAATTGAAAATTTAGGATAAAAAAAAAAAAAAAGAAGATAAAGGCTGAGCAATTTCCTAAATGGCGTCACCCTCAGGGTAATTTCACACTCATGTGCACTCCCCAAAACTTATTAAGGATATTTGAGTGCGATATGAATGTAATATCGTGAAATCATGAAATCAAACTTGAGATAGCGAAATAACCGCTTTTTGGGGATGGCATCTCGTGGGAAGAAAACACATTTACTTATGAATTCAGGCACTGTAGTTAGTAAAAAAATATTGAATATTTACTAGAGAAAATTAGGCATTAGTTACATTTTTGGGGGTGGGGGGGCGAACAAAAAATGTTTAAATAGTAATTTGAAAGTTGAAAGGGCTCTTCAGAATAGTCCGATGTTTTCTTTCTTAGCCATCTTCAGTCATGTGTTTTCACACTTGGCTCAAGAATGCCTTGAACGCATTTTACGTTACCCCTACGCAGATTTGAGACACACAGGACCAAACGCAGCAAAACATATCCACTAGGGGTTGAACCGGTTCGACGAACCGACTTGACGACTCCACGTCGATGTTTACAGCTCAAGTTCGACGACTCGCTAATCACTCGCTGTGTTTTGGTAAATCTTTTTTTTTTCTGACAGAATAAGTGAGGAAGCAATCTTGTCTTTGTGGGTTTTTTATTACAAGAAAGAAAGAAACAAATCTCTGCCAAGAGAGGAAAGGGCACAAGACGTCACGAATTGTTACAACCTTACTGAAACCCAAAACGTCACCTTAGTTATACAGAAGTGAGCGAGACAGAGAGAAGAAGGAGGGGAGAAAAAAGAAAGGCACCCCTCGCATTCACACAACATTCTCACGCAATTATCTCCGTCCGGCTGCACTCAAACTTATCTTCATGGGAACGTGTGGAAGCAGAGGATGAGAAAGGAAGATAAAAACGGAGTCGTCAAAACATGGCCGGGACACACATGCTGTAAGTACTGTGCTGACTAAGAGCTATGGAACAATAAAACACCCATTCATCCATCCATCCATCCATCCATCCATCCATCCATCCATTTTCTGTACCGCTTTTCCTCACTTGGGTCGCGGGTGTACTGGAGCCTATCCCAGCTCTCTTCGGGCGAGAGGCGGGGTACACCCTGAACTGGTCGCCAGCCAATCGCAGGGCACATATAAACAAACAACCATTCGCACTCACATTCACACCTATGGGCAATTTTAAGTCTTCTATTAACCCACAACGCATGTTTTTGGGATGTGGGAGGAAACCGGTGTACCCGGAGAAAACCCACGGGATTTGAATCCCTGTCCTCAGAACTGTGAGGCAGCTGTGCTAACCAGTCGTCCACCGTGCCGCCAAAATAAAACATGTGAAGGTTATGTAAGACGAATCAAACTAATATTTGGTATGTGTGAAACATACATTTTCCAAATCAGGTGGCATCTCGTCTTCCAGTCGGCTTAATTTCAGTGGACAGTGTCTGTAACGCCTCTGTGGCGCAGCAAAAAAACTCCGGCCTACGAGGCGACAGTCTTCATACGTCCGCGCGGTTAGCGCTTAGCGCGATTAATAAGCTAGTTGTGGAGAAGAATGACGGTTAGCCTCGCTGGCTCCGGCTAGATCACCGCTAGTCTTAATATATTCATACCAGCGGGACCACGGGACAAAGATACGATAACAATAATGATAATGACTTCTATAAAGCTTTTAAATCATTATCCCTATGACTGAAACATCCAAACAAGTGGAAAGAAATATCCCCACGCGTGGGTCGATAACGCTTCTATCCTGCTGCGTTGCATTGACGGGAAAATGGAGTCCACAGTTTCTGGACTTAACCTTTAACCACGTTTTCATCGAGCGCAGCACGTGATCAAACACTGGGCCCGCAGGTCACGGCGACCCGTTAATATCAGCCGCAGCGTCCGCCCTGTTCGCCAGCGTGTGCGCGCGCGCCAAGCGTACGAGCGCGTGCACGCAGTGTGTGCGGGTCAGCTAACACGGTCGATGGATGGAGCTGCATGGATCATCAGGCAACCACATGTAATCATTTCCGTCCAGATAGAACTAGCTCACAGGGGGAGAAAAAGACAAGACCAAAAATGGAAAATCGGAGCGGGAAGGTTCTTTCGTGCTGAATTCATTTTGAAATGAGTGAAGAAAAGAATGAATGAATAGTTATTTTTGTCATTTGACTTTTTAACTCGATTGGGTTTATTTTTTTTAATTCATTGTCATTATTTTTTGAAATACTTTTTCAATGTCCTTTTATTTAACATATTTGGTTTTTATCTTTATGTATTTTCTCATTGTATTTCATTTGTGTACTGTAATTGTTTATTTGTTATATTTTTTGAAAAAAATCAATTTTACATACTGTTTTGATTTTGTTTTCCATTTTATTATTATTATTATTAGATCAATAATAATTTAAGTCATTTTGTCATTTCTAAATGTTTTTATTTTATTTGGTATTCCTATGTTAATATAAGTGTGTCCTCGTTTTTCTCATTTTAGTTACTTTTCCATTTGAATTCAAATTTGTATTTGTATATTTATACATCTTTGCATATCCAGTAAAGTCAGTCGGTAGGTAAAATGTTATTTAGAAAGAAAAGAAGGCAGCATTTTCAGTTGAAATGAACATAAAAATAGAGGTAATCATTTCACGTTACTTTTGTAATTGAGGTTGTACTGCAGTGCATTGCGTTGCATTGCACTGCACTGTTTCTGTCATCATGGTGTGTTCTGTTGCCGATTCTCCGTATTTCTCCAGTCCTGGGATGATGACTTGTTCAGTTCTCAAGCGCTGGATAAATGGGAGCTGATCGCCGCAATATTGTTTACTCGTCATTCGCCTGTTTTGCTTGGCACATTTCTCCTCGTATTCCTTTCCACGAAAGAAATTCCGGTATTCCGACTCGTAGATGGTATTTATTTTTGTGTAGCTTGTTCTTGCTTTCACTTCTCTAAATGTGTGTAGTTTAGAAAATGTTTCTTTGTTTTTTCTTGTTCTCAACTTGTGTAGTTAGGGTTTCTTCTTTTGCACTATTTATCTTTCGGCTGAGTATTTTGGTTCACTTATAACTTCACTTCCGTTTAGTCCTTTTGGCGTCTAGCTCCCATAGTGCTCAGCATATCCACCTTTCATTTTGTGGTTATTGTATTATTTTTTGTCAGCCTTTTGCCGACTTAGTTTTTCGTTTCGTATGTATCTTTGCTCGCGTTGCCGTGCGCTCTTGGTTAAATACAGTTATTGCTTATTTGCTCCTAATATTGTGTTGGCTCTGCTTTGGAGTTGAAAGTTCTGTGCACGCGACCATGACAGTGTCTAATAATTGGAACCTCTCAAGTAGCTAGAAAAAAAAAAGGCCTCTTATCTTCACGTTTATGACAACAGGCCCATTAAATACTTGAAGAATATCATCTTCAGGCAAATTTGTAAGAGATCTGATCATTCATCACTGGCAGATTGTTGAATTAATGTGATTAAATGCGTTATTAAGCACGTTTTAGTTAATTTGTCAGTGATTAATGTGTGAATCCCTATTTGGCAAGTGGAGGTGCTAATCTTCAGTAGGAAGGCGTGCAATTTAGCTATTTTAGTTAAAAATAAATAGCCATTTGCGCGCAACAGGGGTAGGGTTGGACTTATCTCATTCACTGCCATTGACGGCTGTTGAATTAAAATATCCATGTTAACATGGAGGACTGGGTAAAGGTAAAAATACAATGTTACCAAGATGATCTCAAATCAAGGCAAAATATGCATTCTCTGACAAGATATTTCTTCTTTACCAGACAGCTTTTGTCTACGGGCAGTTCAGTCATTTTTTTTCCCCTTTAAAGATCATAATAAGGTATTATAACTTATTGCGGTTTTATTACTGCTTATGAGTAAGTTTGGCTTAAAATAAGAATTGATTCTACAAGTGTAGGTTGTATGAATGCACTCTAGCGAGATATGTTACTTGAGAAATCTTGTAAAAGTGTAAAATTTCACCGATAAATTGATTCGCACGGGAGACCAGCATTAGCCTACAGATCATTTAATGACGATTCCAGTTATACGAAGTCTCATTTTCCTGAGACAAATGTTGAGAAAGTTGTGACCCTTTAAGCCAGCAAACTGAAAATGCAGCCCTTTCTGAACACTGTCTTCATGCAAATACAAGTCGAGATTTTAGGGATGACCTTTTTTGTTGAATCTGAGTATCAAACGTTTCATAACGCTCTTCATCTTTATCCTATTTTCAAAAGGTCGGTATCATTGGAATGCTTGCCAAACAGAATCAGACAAACTATAATAGTGATGAGCTGATGAATTTAAAATAATGATTGAAAGCCACAGGCCCAGGTTTACAAATGTCTGCGTATTATAATGTGTGTTCTTGCTCTAGAGAAATTTCTAAGTCGTGATTAAAACTAGGAGACGTGTTGTACAGTATGTAATCAGTCGTGGTGGATAGTGGTAAGGTGAATACTGTAATGCGAACGTGATGAAATGGGCTCGCTGAGTTACCACTTCCGACAGCCAGTCAGCAGTGTATACACACCTCGCTACTAATTCTGAATTTGTTGAATTTAGCTGCTCTTACTGTATTTCTTTGTTCTACTTTTTCTGGGACAAGTTCAAAGAGATTGCGTCATTTCATCGCATCACCTCAAATCACTTAAGATACAGCCCTCTAAGCCGATACTATATACTTGTAGACTATACTGTAGCTACCATTAATAATGCCTTAAATAGGATGGATGGCTGGATGCGTACCATTCGTGATAGCGTAAACAAGATAAACAAGACGATAATGGGTCTGGTGTCGTGACCCACATGTCACATAGTCTTGGGGTTTGCAGAAACCGCCCTTTTCGTGTACCCAGCCGCTGCCATCTAAATAATCAATACCCTGCCACTCACCGACTCTTTGCCACCCTCCACCCGCTGTCCCCGACTCAAGAGGAGCTCAAAGTCAGGCAGAGCGCTTCTTCTCTTTGCCTCGTCAGCGCTCGAAACAAACAGTGCCCACGAAACCTCTTCTTTCGCTTCAAGAAAGCAACATTGTTGTCCTCATCCTGTGTCTAGTTCAAGTTGCACACCAAAATCAAAAGGCAGCAAGCGCTAACATACAAGCGAGGCTAACTGTAAAAGGCAACCTTGGGCAAACTGTGATGGGCGACAAGCAGGCAAAAAAAAGAAAAGAAAAGGAAGGAAGGAATGGAAGAGAGAGGCAGGCTAATATGAAAGGCGGCTTTAATTTGACGGAATACTCGCCCTCTTCCAGAATTTCCTCATGTTCTTCCAGGAAAGGACAATAGGGGGGAAAAAAGCAACACTGATGAGCATCTATCTGTTTAAGTGGCCTTTTATTGAGGGATAAAAAGCATCTCTTTGCCTCTGTTCCCATCCACTGCCTCTCGCTGCCAATACGAGAGGAGTGAAGGTGGTCGGAACACAAGGGGGCAAGGATTTTTCAACAAATTATGCCGACATTAGGGCGACGCTAAATGTGAGTGCATCACTCCTTCATGGACAGCAGCCATTAGATTTCATAACTGTGGGTTTCTTAGAGCTACTCTATCTTTCTGTCGATTTATAGATCCGTCAAGTCAATATTTAGTGCAACTTATTATTGTTATTTTTTTTGACTAACTTAAAAAAAAAATAATAATAATCTAGATTGTTCCACTTTAAAAGGGTTCCATTTGACCCGCTTCACAACAGGAGGCTTAATGATGAAGCAGATTCACCTCCAACACAGCGTTTCTAGATAGGGGTGAGAGAAAACATGAAGAGAAAGAACAACATCGGTTATTTTCATTGGGGTTATCTAAAACAGGTCAACGAGTTGCCACATAACAGGAGGCTTATTGAGATTCACCTTCAAAGCCGTTCCGAGGCGGAAAGAAAAATGAAGAGAAAGAGCAAAAGAAAAAAGTAGTCCAGCAGAAAAAGCTGTATTCATGTTTTTGTTTTACATTTGAAAAACAATATATTTTTCTTGATTGCTCAGTTTTAAAACGGATCAATTTGACCCGCCGCACAACTAAAAGGTTTGTAAGGAAGCAGAGGCTAATGCTGTTTTCTGCTGTTGGGGAAAAAATTGAAGAGGAAGAAGAAAAATGTGTCCATCAGGAAAAAAACCGCTGGTCTGCTGTCAGAAGATATCAGCGCCGACAAACGGTATTAGATTTAAAAAAAATGTTTTAAAATGAAGTGAGTTGTGGAGCCAAAGGGGGCAAATTGACAAATGCGGAAATTAACCTTCAGCGGAGGTTATCGGACGTCATTGTGTGATCGTCACTGCCGTGCTGATGACTGTCAAAAGGCCATTGGGATTTCAACATGAATTCCATGTATAAAACTTGCTCTTGTGTTTTTCTGTTTTCTCTTTCAAAACGTCTGAGAATTGGAGTCTTGTCAATAGCATTGACGTTTGTTAATCTGGGCCGACAGGCTATCATCACAGCCATCGAAGATTGAAGTTCTTCAGATCTGCGTTGTGCAGTAAGTCGTCTTTGCACAGTTGATTAAAAATGACAGTCGTGCTTTTTCGAGCGGAACGCAAGATCAGTTGAACAATTACAAAACAGTTGCGCAGGCATTTCAAAATAGTCGTTTTTGGAGTCCTGAGCAAAGCAGCTTTTGTGTTGAAAGCAATTGGCACTGATGTAACCATCTGAATGCATGAATCTTCGTCATGAATCAGGACTCACAAATGCAAGCTCTCCGATAATAGACTCAGATGAATACGTTGAATCGGGGGACTAACTTGAGTTAGCGGAGTCAGTGGAAACACTGCACACCCGGAGGGTTGTGTAGAATTGGGCGATGGACTCAAGTTAGCTGGCTAACGAGAAACACTGGAGACTGACATGATTCAGTTCAACTGAGCAGCTGACTCAAGTTATCAGACCAACAAGTAACACTGACAACTCAAATGATTCAGTTGGACTGGGAAACTGACTCGAGTTTGCGGACTAAACGGAAACACTGCAGACAGACTTATTGGTTCACTGACTCAAGTTAGCGGCCTTACTGGAAACACCACAGACTCAGATGAGTCAGTTCTATGCAGTGACTGACTCAAGTTTCCGGAGACAACATAAACACTGATTTTGTCGGCGGAATCACCAGAAACACTGTAAAGACAGATGATTTAGTACACTGACTCACGTAAGCGGACTCTCCGGAGACACAGCAGACGTAGATTCAGTTTAATCTTGCACGTACTTGAGTTAGCAAACTCCCAGTAAATACTCCATACTCAAATGATTCAGCCGAATCAGAATCAGAATCATCTTTATTTGCCAGGTATGTCCAAAAACACACAAGGAATTTGTCTCCGGTAGTTGGAGCCGCTCTAGTACGACAACAGACAGTCAATTTACAGAACACTTTGGAGACAGAAAGACATTGACAAAAAAACAAAACAGTTACTGAGCAGTAAAGGGTTGCTAGTTATCTGGTAATGCCGGTAAATGTTTTGTTTTTTGACAATTGTGCAAAAAGATGCAGAGTCCTTTAGCACTTAGAGCAGTTCGAATGACTAATATTGCAATAGTCCGGTGCAATGACCATTGTGCAAAGGGCGCCGAGACTTCAAGGAGTGTATGCGGTTTAAAGTGACGAGTCGTGCGATCGTCTGGGACAATGTTGGTTGTGCAAATGTTACAGATACTCCTCAATCAGTGTGCGAATGGAGCAGATGCTACTCTGGCATGAGTGGCCAGTATATGCAAATAGTGCAGCATGGCGAGACAACTACAGTGAGTGCACGAGTAATACATAATTGGCCCCACAGAAATGTGACAACAAACTCAAGTCAAAAAATTGCCAGCACGTTGTAATGAAATTGTAGGTTAGGTGTTTAAGAAGTTGATCGCAAGAGGGAAGAAGCTGTTGGAATGTCTGCTAGTTCTAGTTTGCATTGATCGGTAGCGCCTACCTGAGGGAAGGAGCTGGAAGAGCCGGTGACCGGGGTGCAGAGGGTCCAAGAGGATTTTGCACGCTCTTGTCTTAGTTCTGGCAGCGTGCAAGTCCTCAATGGTGGGTAGGGGGGTACCGACAATCCTTTCAGCAGTTTTGATTGTCTGTTGCAGTCGGAGTTTGTCCTTTTTTGTAGCAGAACCAAACCAGACTGTGATGGAAGAACGCAGGACTGATTGGATGACCGCTGTGTAGAACTGCCTCAGCGGCTCCGTGGCAGGCCGTACTTTCTCAGAAGCCGCAGGAAGTACATCCTCTGCTGGGCCTTTTTGAATCGGATGACCATACTCGTTGAGAAATGTTAGTTTGCGAAAATCTGAGTTTTGCCCATTTTTATAACATTACAGGGGTCAATATCTACTGCTCTAACTGCAGCTGAGAGGGAGGTGGAAAGTGTCTCCTTTTTAAGAAACTTGAGTACTAGTAACAGAAGGTAACATAGTGAGCAGTAATACAGGACCCCCCTCTCAAACCAGGCTGATTTAAGTGAGGCTCTAAAAAGAGGGTGACAACTGTGCTGTAATTCTTGATCCTTGGGGTATTTTGACAAAATGTACCTCACCACCTGAGCTACTACTACCCCCGAAGAGGATTGGTTGCTCCTCTGGGTTCAGTGGTTCGGCGACTGGACCACATTTCCCTTGGTAAACGACAGAAGCGTTATATCATCTGCATAAGCAGGCCAACTGTTTGCCAGTGTGCTGCTATACCTTGCAAGGCTCCGTCTGGCTTGCAACAACAGTGTCATCTCTATTAGCTCGAGTGTTTACTCAGACAGCTTTCATCTTGGACACAGTGCGCGTCCTGCCGCCGTGATTAATGCACCGCCACGGCAGAGGAGGTAAACTTCACCATCCCCCGCCCGATCTTCCCTCTAATGTGCCTCGACAATGAAGAGATTGATAGTGATCATTATGCCGCTCCCAAAGAGTAATGTCACGTCCTGGCGTGAGCCAGGCCACTTCATAATTCAAGCCCCGCTGCGGGTTGCGCCAGCGCTTCCTGACCGGCGACGACGTGCAGCTGCAGCTGTGTCATGTCGAACCACAGTGGTCGCTGGCCTCCTACCGCTCTGTCTCGCTAGCATATTGTCGGTTCCGCCGCCTCAGGGGGACGCTAACGTGACAACGTATGGATTGTCTGATCAACGCAGGTTTTAAACGTAGATGGGTAGTTCATTAGGTTGGTCAGTATGTGGGGAAGAATGCAGGTAGTTTGGTCGGTTGATACTTTAGGCAGGTGGACAGCCCTTTGAGTCTTTTGTGATTAAGAGCTATACAAATGACTTGGACTTGGATTCTTTAGTCGCTTTTGCATACAATACAGCACACTTTGTGACGCCATATCAACTATGAATGTGGTTGCTACCCAACCCCCCTCTACTGAGCCTCTTATCGTGACATTTTACAAGCCGGCATAAACGAAACGACAACCCGAGGGTCACTCTGTATTTGGTTTCCCTCTCGCCCTGAGTCCTCACAGCCTGCTTCATTTGTTTATCTGTATGTGTTTAGCCCCCCCGGTTCCCAATCTTCTTACAGCTTAGCATTTAAATTGCTCGATCCGCCACACGCTTTTAACACATTACACTGATGAAAAAAGCGCAATGCTAATCTGCGCGGGTGGCCGACCTTATCTGCCTAACCACCTGACAATGAGAATCTGTTGCGCACTGACAAAAATCTGTCCTACTGGAGGTATTAACTTTGAGTGTGTAACCTACCGGCTGGAGTTCCAGTCTTGGAATTCTTTCGGACTTCCAACAACTTGTAGTTTGTGAATTTACCGATTCCCGTTTTTATTTTTTGGGAACCCGTCTGTGGTTATGTGCTGAGGCACTTACCTATTTGCGATTTTTGTGTTCTTTCTCTAACATTTTAAGATGGCGCCAAAGTCTCTGTCTAAATATGAATTTGGTCACAAGGAAGCATGTTGAAATGATGCATTTTGACTGATGCGCAAGGGCTGTATGTCGGGGAAGAGCTAAGTTTAGCCTTGGTTGTTAGAGGTGGGTAGGTAGGTAGAAGTTAGAAATGAAGTTGGTAGGAAGAAGTTAGGTCGGTAGAAGGTAGGTACTGGAGGTAACTTGGTCGGTATGTAGCTTTACGCAGAGGTGGGAGTAAGTCACATATGTGCAAGTCAAGTTTCAAGCAAGTCAAATCATTTCTTGGTTTACGCAAGTCACAAGTCAATTCATACAATCTTGCTCCAGTCGCAATATATATTGGAGTGGTAATAAAATGTTTTTTCCACAAATCATAACACTAAAAATATTCACACGTTATAAAAGTTAAATGAACAACAACGGAGATTATGATTGATTGAATAAATTGTACTGAATTGTTTTAAAGTTGTATTTCAGACTCAACTTAACTCTATTTCTGAACAAATCATTCTGTTTACTTTCTGGTGACAACTGTGTCACTACTACGGCTCTTAAGAGAACGGCATTAAACATAAGCCATATTTAATAAATATATTATAGTTTTTCACCTTTAATTTGACACATAACCTGTACAGCTCATTTGAAAAATGCAAATCTTTTTGAGAGAAGTAAAAATAAAGTAATGTGGTTCCTTATGTGTGCACATGCTCTCATAACTAAGGCGGCTGGGTTTTCGAATGAAACAATCTCATTTAGAAGCACTGACTGCATCTTCTAGAGCCGACTCTTTAACGCACCTGGCATCTTCTAGCGCCGACTCCTTAACGCACCTGGCATCTTCTAGCGCCGACTCTTTAACGCACCTGGCATCTTCTAGCGTCGACTCTTTCGTCAGACGTCTCCGCACCTTTTTCAAATTATTATTATTTTTATCTCCACAACATTAGCAACCCCGCTTCACTTCTCCTGCATTCAGCATTATCTTGCTATATATTATGTTATATCTTATATTATATATTAATTATATGTATTATTATATATATTATTATAATATATATATATATATACATATATATATATTATGCTATATTATTATATATATTGCATCCTGCATTATATTTTAGACATGACTCGTTCCCACCTCGATAGTAAATGAGAGAGAGAGAGGAAGAAAAAAATGAGTTTTGCGTGCCGATGAACCGAAACGAAAGGTTCAGACAATTATCATAAACCGTCCCACCCCTCCCTGCGTTACTTGGCTGGACTAAAACGTGGACAATGACATCATATTTATTCTTAATGATCTCAAACCAGTCAATGAAAGTTAATGTTTGTAGTGACGGATGAAGTTTTTGTTGTGGTTGTGTCTTTAATGCGCCATGCAAACCATGCAGGTTGCCATCCTCTTTTTGGAGACTTTATCGACAACATAATCCTTGAATCCAATTTTTGTTATCTTTGGAGCTCCTTC
Source organism: Phycodurus eques (assembly GCF_024500275.1). NCBI lineage: Eukaryota > Metazoa > Chordata > Actinopteri > Syngnathiformes > Syngnathidae > Phycodurus > Phycodurus eques. Next base: position 25,951,215 of record NC_084533.1, read on the forward strand.
CATTGTTATTCATGCAGGTAGCTACATCACACTGGCAAGTGCGCAACAATGCAGACTGGGTTGCCAGGTTGGCGCGAATGACCCCCCGCCCCAAAAATGTTTCTTTCTTTAAAAAGAAAAAAACATCACAAGTCATAAAACCGACTCGAGTCCCTTCATCTCTGGCGAGTACCAAAAATGAAGAGAAGAAAAATGAGTTGAGCAGAGAAAGTTGTATTCTAGGGAGCAAGGATGGTAGGCTGGTCGGTCCATAGGTAGGAAGTAAAGGTAGTTCACTTGGTATGTAAATTAACCATTGATATAGGCAATTCTGAACATTTTGTGGGGGGGGGTCGTCAATTACTCGCATTTTTTCACGATTACACGATGGGGCTCTGTCCCCACTGTAGGATTTTTTCATGCGGTAAATCTCAGGGTGTAACCGAGGTTGCGGTGTTTAGCATAATTATCCTTACACGTATCTAATCCCCCCATTTATCTCCTGTATGTATTTTCAAGAAATCCTCCTGCGTGGCCTGGCTTCTCTACCTTTAGCCGGAACAAGACACTTAGTCAATATAGGTAGCCATATGAATATGTAGGCGCTCGTATGATTGCTTACTAAATCACAGGGATTACAATATTGACGCGGCCTTGAATAAACACTGGGACAAGGTCAAAATGCACTGTACCTTTTTTTTTAGATATGTATATATATATATATGTGCCTGCCACACTTTAGCAGATTTTTTTCCTCTCTGTTTTAAATGATCTCGCTCCGGTGGAATGATAATATTATGAAGGAGGGATTATCATAATTCGATGGTAAACAGTCTGCGTGCGTGCGTATGTGCGTGCGTGCGTGCGTGTGTGCCCTCCGAGCGCCCAGTGTGATTAGCTGTGCTCTCAAATTGTGTCCGGAATGGCAGATTGATGATGATGGTGATTAAGTGTACCTGGGGGTGCAACATGATGAGACACACTCTCTCTTATATTGCGGAAGGCACCATCACTATTTTATTACCTAGTTAGCTGAGTAAGTAGGTCGGTATGTCGGTTGGTAGGCGGTAGTTAAGTCAGTAGGTAGGTAAGTAAGCAGGTAGGTAGATTGTAGGTAGGTATGTGGGAACGTTGGAAGGTGGTAGGAAGTTTGGAAGGTAAGTAAGTAGGTAGGGGTCAGGTTGGTGGGTGGAAAGCAGGCAGGTTGGTTAGGGGGTAGGTTCGTTGGTAGGTAGTGAGCTAGGTAGATTGGTCAGTCAGTGGTTAGGAGGTAGTGCGGTTGTGTGATAGGTAGGTAGGTGCGACTGTGTTCGGTGGTAGGTCTGTTGAGAGGCTTATTAATAAGTAAATCGGTGAGTCGTGAACTAGGTACAGTATGTAGTTGGCAAAAATCGCACAATTCTTGTATGAGGAAATGTCTTATTTCAGACTGCACATAAAGGCAACAGCGGACTTCATTTGCCAGATAGACAACATGTAAACGCCACGTCAACATTTCTACCTTCAAGATGTAGCTGATGCAGGTTTCATTCCCGTTGCGCCTCCCAATCAAAAGCGGGCATTGTTACCTTACCGGACTTGTAAAAGTCAAGAGTTTTATTGGCTCACATTAGCATGTGCAGCATGGTTGTGAACCGGAGATTCCACAAGACGAGGGAATAATAATAAGGCGAGCGTATGCAAACAGCTGGAATTCCTGTGTGCATTCTGGCTGAAAGCTGATCCTCGCCCGCCACACGGCGCTGCTGTATCAACATGTCTAATCTGAGCGTATAGTGCACACGGCGCGCTCATACAATATTAATACTGGCCGAGGAACTTAGTGCAGGCAGCTGCTGACAATTGATGCTCGTGCTCGGCCATATGCCGGCTCTCTCTCGAGCTCGTTTATTCGGTTGTCAGTCATCTCGGCCTTCTCGTGATCCTAATTCTGATGGATGTATTCCAGTGTGAAATGAGTCACCCGGGCGTGAACGCGGACCAGCCCGCGCTTACGTTTGGTGAGCGTCTGTGTCTGTCAGAGGAGGCGTGCGCCTCTGTTATCTAATTGGGGGGCCGAGCCAACGCGATTAGAGGCAACCTGGAGTGCGGACGCTCTTTTGGACTGGAGACACGTTCGGTACACACGCCTGCTGCTGAGGGCTTGTCTCCAGACTCTGTTTCGACACAAACATATTTCAGACTGCGAATGTTCTTGTGTTTTTTTCCCACGTCAGGACTTAAAGTTACTCTCGGGCATGGCAGATTGATAGCGATGGTGATTAAGTGGACTGAAGGCGGAAGGCACCATCACTGACCACTTTAGGTAGGTGGGTAGGTACAGTATGTAGGTAGTTAAGTCGGTTTGCCGCTATGTAGTAGGTAGGTAGGTCTTTCGGTGGGTATGTAGTAAGGGGGTAGGGAGGGTGATAATTGGGTGATTTCATCATTCTATCAGTAGTTGGGTAGGTAGCTCAGTCAGTCAAGATGTAGGTGGGGCGGTAGGTAAGTAGGTAGGTTGGTCAATCAGTCGGTTGATTGGTACGTACGAGGTAAAAAGGTAGGTCATTGGTAGGTTTTTTTTCGGAGAGTAGAATGTAGTTTAGTCGAGTAGGTAGGTAGGGGGAAGGTCGGTAAAGGCTTCTTTATACGAGCGCGGACGGCGACCGCGCTGACGTCGCTGCGGCTGTCCCGCGCGTAGTTTGCCTTTAGACTCGAGCGCAACCCACGCATGCTGTTTTGAGAGTGTGTTGCAGTTCTCCTCCAAGTCGGGGGTGTCGCTACGGCTGATATTGGCTCGGACACCACAGGGTGAAGTTTCCTCAGCATTTTCCTTTTTTGCCATTTCCTGGAGCTGTTTTTACTTTCCTTCCAGTAACAAGGAACAAAGCAACAACGATGGCGACCGCGACAGAACAAATGGACCTAGACGACCAGATGGTACGTTTAATTATGCTGCAAAATCGATCGAGAAAGCGGCGACGTAGGTGGTCACTACTTTTTTCAGCAACTACTTTTGTTGGGTGCGCGGCAAGCTATGCAGAGGTGCTGCGCAGGGCAATTCGTCGGTAACGTGATGCAATGCGGGCGTTGTCGGCCGCACGACCGCGAGCGTATGAAGAGGCCTTTAGTCGCTTTGTTGGTGGGTAGGAGGTAGGTTGGTAGCTAGTTAGATATACTGTGTAGGTCTGTGGGGAGGAGGTAGGTCGGACGAAAGGTAAGGAGGTAGGTTGGCCGGTTGCGGTCTGAGGTCTGTTGCGAGGTAGGTAGGTACGCAGGTAAAATAAACTTAAAGTTATAATTAAAATAAAATAATGGCAATGTATTTATATTATACAGAATTGTTTCAAAAATTAAAAAATAAATAAACTAAAAGATAATTTGATTGGAATTTAAAATGTTGATCAACATCTTTCAACATCATTCATCACCATAAACTGGCTCCTAAAATAGTCGACTTTTGCTACGGAGTGTTCAGTGCGTCAGATCACCCTTTCTGTTGGTTCGTGAAAGGCAAATTGTCAGCCAGTTGCTCGAACACCTTGAAGATGTTTGCACTTCAGTGCCATCCCGGCAATACTGGCATGTATTGTACCGTATGTGTTGGCTGCACCGAGCATAGATCTGAGAAAGGAAACCGTTGTTACATTTCCATCCTTCATGAGAGCAAACGCTGCGACTGCGGCGAGCGCTAAGTGACGCTCGCTGTGGCGTGATGCTCACGCAGTGCATGGCATACAAGTGCAGTCATGAAAGAGGCTAAATGGAGAGGCAAGCGTAATGTGTGCAGCCGGAAAAAACACTACCGCTTGCTATTGTAGCAGTCTACATCTGTAGTCAGTGCTCACATGCATGGAAACAGTCACAGAAGACGCAAAAATCAGATCTCCCAGGCCTCAACTTGGGGGCCACCAGAAGGCTGGAGGCGCAGCAGCTTGAGAAAAACAAAGAACAATGATTGTCTTTGTTTTTTTGACATATTGAAAGTCAAACTCATCCATTTTTAGTCATATAGAAGGTTAAGAGGGCCGAAAATCCCAGAAAATAATCGATGATGGTTGGTATTGATCCGATAACAAATAAATAAAGGGCCAGTATCGTAAATATTAATATTGATACATATAAAATACCAATAACTAGACCAATACTTTTTGATGCATGGTTTGTTATACTGCCAGAATTGGTATTGATCAAACAATAACAAATACAAACAGGACCACTATCCTCGATACCGAAAGCAATACTGAAACAAGTATCCGTTTTTTTAATTAGCGCTGTTTGTTACCGCAAGACTTGCCGTCAGTACAGTACCAAGTCCGCCATCTGTTTGAGGCGTAGACTGTTATGTTAGCTTCTCACCCTAGCCTCCAACTAGTTAGCTGCCATATGCTTGTCACTTGGAGATAAAAGGAATACGGTATCAAGCTTTTGTGAAGAAAGGCCCGCCATTTGCATCTTCTTTGACTGTTGTCACACATAGCTGTGCCGGCCAGCGGGATGATTTGAAATCAACTACGTCTGACATTCACTACACGTGGCCGCAGACCTCAGAATCTGTCTGCCTGTGACCTGATCAAATTCACCAAAATCGCATTAGACCAGCTGTGCCGAGATTTAGACGCGGTCTCAGCAGGCAGAAAATAAAGATAACGCCAGAATTCGAGTTCCACCGCATCTGCGCCATCTACGAAAATGGAGCCCTAAAAGTCAACAATGGGGAACTTTGAGAGATTCCAACTGTACGTTAAAGCTTCTTTGGCTCATGATCAACACCTTGAACTTCAGTGAGAAAGTGCCTATGGACCCTCCAAAAAGTTTTCTGTGTCATAAATACGCGACTTTAACGAGCGTTACGATTTACCGCAGTATCTCTTTTGTAGCGTTTATGAGCAAGCGCTCAATCAAGTGACGGATGTGCGAGCGTCCGCAGACAATTGCTTTCTCTTCGCTTTGAACAAGCAACATAAAAAGCCCCCGTGGGGTTCTATCTTTATCTATCTCTAAAAAAGAAAAAGAGATAAATATCCATGAAAACGATTACACTGGCGGAACTTGATCACAGCGGGCGTTATTACTGCCGCCTGCACTGCGCTAACTCATACATGTACATTGAAATGAGCTAGCCGGCGGGTCAGGAGTTCAGCCGTAAATCTTCTTTTCTAATGCACCCAAACTCTGTAGCAGTGCGAGGACATCAGCGTTGTGTGATATTCGCAAAAAAAAAAAAAAAAAAAGAATGCATTATTTACTGGAGACCATGATGGCACCAGGAGCCAAAAGATCATTTGGGCTAATGGGCTGCTGCAAATGCATTCATTACTACCGCTAAATGGCTTTGATGAGGATGCTGATAAAAGTTGATGAGGAAAGTTTTTCTGTTTTGTAATGACAACGCATCCCCATTGCTTTCCAAATAGCAGATCGGCTTTCGGCGCTTTATAAAAAGCTACCTTGACGTACAAGATCCAAATATCAGTTGTATCGATACCACGGCTGGTATTTATTGATGTAAAGGAATGATAAGTTTGTATTTTATATCGACCTGTAAACTGCCCAAGTTCTGTCCTAAAGTTGAACTTCATGACTGGGAGTTGACAAAACTATCGGACAGCATGTGTATGGCAAACTTGTACGAGTCACAAATGGGAAAATGTAATACTGTATACCAGTGGCGGGCGGTGCGTTTCAGACCCGGGCCGAATCCAGCGTCACGTCGCAAAATAATGTACAAAAACGCTATACATGCATAACGTGCATATGTGTGGCATTCTAATTAAAGTAGGGACCGAGCCATTTTGCATATTTGAGTATGAATACCATTATTACTAAAGCAAGAAACAGTTACTTTTATCTTCCAATACATCACCTCCAAACAACTCCAAACTCTATAGGTGTTGTAGTGTAAACGTACACTACAATATAGCTAGGTAAGGCAAATGTATTAATACAGCGCATTTCGTACATAAGGTAATGTGCAGTTCTCAATCAATATCTAATAACATGACAAAAACAACAACAAAAAAAAACTTCAAATAAAATACATCAACGGTGTTTCGACCGTTTCAACGGTGTATGAGTGTTTGAGCGCTCGGGACTCTGACGGCCTCGGGCAGATTACATTTACATGGCAACACATAAAAGCTGAAATCTGATTGGACAAAAAAAACCTCCAGTCCTGTACGTTGGGCAACCATGACGCACATTATGAAATGAAGACAATCGACTGTTGGAAATAAATGTATATATATTATTATACAGTATATGTTCCATTATATTATATTGTATGTTAGAATAAATGTTAATAATATTTAATGAAGGTGTAATTGTAGGTCAGAGCCTTTGAGAGTGAAGGCTCTCAAGGCCCTCACTGCACACTACTGCTGCAAAGGAAGCAAGAATAGTCAGCAGCCATAGAATTAAAATAAAATAGACTTGTAGGTGTCATAACAATCAGACAACATGTATGTGGCAACTGTACATGAGTCATAAACACGATACTACATACAACAATAGTCTACAGCAATACAGCTGAACTGTATATACAGTAAACAGACATGTTTGTATTCAACATAAAATGGGTTTAGAGAATGCGTGTGTTGTAATTGATATCTTAGCATATGGACCAGGCGTTGCATGAATGTGTTGACTTAAGCAGATTGGCACAATTAGACATTGTGCAGGCTTCTTCCTAGCTTTCCTTTGTGCGTGTGTGTGTGTTTATGTGTGTTCCCCCGTGGTGATTGAGTGCAGGAGAGCAGAAGTGTGCATAAGCTGGATGCCTCCTTGACAACAACAACACCTCGCTAGTAAAAAATAAAAAAAAAAAATCAATTTCTACCGAGCAAACCTCACAGCGGACGCATGCACGCACGTAGAAGTTAAGGCAGTATGTTCGCTGGGGACCGGAATGCGAGTTGCTCCGGTGTGCTGTAAACAAACATTAGCGTCTGACTTAACTGACTTTTTGTTCCCCTTCATTTTGATTATATTGAAAAGCTAAATTCAGAGTGACTACAGTCACAACCAGTCTGACTAATGACGTATCACTGTTTCACTTAGCAACATAAAATTCAATAGGACTGTCGATCATGAGCAGACTCGCAAATGTAGGGAAATTCCAGCTGCATTTGGGGAGCAACAAAATGAAAGTTGAGGCATTTTGATACTATGCTGTATCTATTGATGAATGAAGCTGGTGCTGCCCAAGCAATGTTTAAAACAGTAGCAAAATATAATATCTAACAAGACCCAGAAAAACTTTCAAGAACCCATGTCCAAAAAGAGACAGGGAGTAAAGCAGCCGTTTTGCCCAGTTTCCTGGGTCCTGGGTTTGAATTGATCACGGAAATGTCATTTTGGATGATTTTAGGTCTATTTGTGCATTTCCAGGTTTGGTTCGAAAATGAACTCCTCCTAGGTATTTTGACCGATCGCTACCAAATTGGAATTTTCACGAGACTGATGTAAAACTGAATTACGAACGATTTGAGTTTTTGTCATTGCGCGTGGGTGGAGCATGCTGGTGAAGTTTGATGACTCTAATAGTAACTCTTTTATTTACAAAATTAAGCCCTTGAATCCATTTTTCCTTAGCACTATGTAATTTGGTAGACGTGTCTGTCTATCATGAGTAGACCTACCAAAAAGTCTCAGTTACCTCTAATACACAGCAAGTCTGCCATTTTGTTTTAAAGCAACCATTTTAGGGTCAATTTGGCCATTTGCGAGGATTAGATTTTTTTATTATTGCGTGTGGGCGGAGCATGGCGGCAAAGATTGCATCTCAGCTGGTAGCTGGAAGCAACGTTATCTCACTTGAGGCAATTGGACGCCGTGCCAGCTCATGCGTGATGTGTGTGTGTGTGTGTGTGTGCGTGTGTGTTTGTTTGTGTGTGTAGGTGTGTGCGAGCAACTCCGGCGGTGACCCCAACCAAGCGCCGTGGGCCGTATCGTGTTGCCGATTGAGCGTGCAGCGCGGCCTCCGAGGATTTAGCGCCGGGTCTTCCACAACAGCGGTCGCGCTGCGAGGCTTCTGGTGTGTGTTTGTGTACCGCAACATGTGCTCGCGCGCACCACCTTCATTTTGAGCGCCCGCTGAGAATATTGACAGCAGCATATACAGCACAGCACACACACACACACCAAGCAAGGCGGTTTAAGAGTAAACCAAGGATTGGCGCTATTATTATTCTGCGCTGGCTCCGCTTTACTCTGCTGCCAAGTGTATTGCAACTGTGGGCTATCAATTCATAGGTCTGGCCCCCGGGAAAAATGCTTTGGAAAGCAGGGGGTATTTTCACACCGCATGCTGCGTGCTCTTCTTCTTCCAACTCTGAAAGCAGTTTATTATTATTTTATTTTTTTCATTTTTTGCGAGCTGTACTGTGGCAGAGAATAGCAAGTGCTAATGTTTGAAGTCAATCAGCCAAAAAAAACAAAAACAAAAAACGGAGGGATTGAAGGGACGGGGAGGGGGTGTGATACAAAGGCACCAAAATGCATATTTGTTCATCATCATTCATCAGCTTGAAAAACAACACATTAATAATGAATGCGGCTATTGCATTCAATATAGAGCAGTGCATTGAATACAGTACTTAATAATACACTCGGCAAGTGTGTTAAAATGTTTAATTGCCTTATTGTACTGTATTTCTTTTGGTAGTGAATTATATTACATTGTTAGTTTATTGACTACAATGGACTCGACTTAAACTTTTTTTTTTTTTTTTATACCAAAAGGAAAAGTTGAAAATTTAGTTGAAAATTACATACATTACAGTGTTACCGTATATACTCAATGACCACTTTATTAGGTACACCTGCACATTCTAATGCCAGGATTAGGGCACCAAATCTAAAAGCAAATACTGTCAACCCTGAGACGAATTGTTATAAAATGCCTCCAAATCATTGAATAATTCTCTTGTAGCATTATGTATTTTTAATATTAATTGTCATTATTTTATTAGGCGTGTTGGAACTCAGTTATTATACTAAAACACACACACACACACACACACACGAGTGTGGCCAGTCGGAGACTGAGACAAGATCAAGACTTTTGGAATTGAGACCGAGACAAGACCAAGTCGTTCAAAATGTGGTCTTAGGACTTCAATATACTGTATTTCTTTGACACCAATTACTACTTTCCTATTAATCATGACCTGGGCGGAATCTACAGAAAGAAGCGGGGGTTCACTGTATAGCTGGAATCATGAAAGGCCGGCTTCAGAGACTACCACCTGTGCCAAAATAGTGTTGAAGTGAAACATGTTACCTGTTTGGCTCAGTCAAACGAAAGATGGCCACACAGAATAAATATTAACCAAGTGTTTTGTCAGCCAGCTAATTGGTAGAAGAGCACGTTTGCGGCGGTGGCGGCGGCGAGCTGTCAGAAGGGAGACGCTAAGCTGTCATCATCTGTGAGATCATCTGCCATCTGCGCCGGCGCGGGGGCTTCTGCATTCACAACTAATATTTACGTGGTGTGCATTCACGATGAACGTCTGGAACTCAAATGTCCGCTGATGAATGACTGCTACATAACCTGCAGCGTTATTTCTGTGGTGCAACCATTATGTAATCCCTGAAATATTGGTTACTTTACCCCCTACCCATCCCTATGCTGAGACGTGGCTTAAAAAGAGGTCTCGCTGTCTGATCAGACAGCATTGAGCAGGAGGAGAGCAGTGAAGGTCTTCTGGCAGAAAATATGATGGAATTCACAACGCTCCGTTCCTTTCTACTTCTACTTCTAAATTGTCAGCTCTCTTTGAGTAAATCCTCCCAACCTCAAACTCACCCAGGGCCCCAATTCCACTGAGTAGTGACCGAACACCCTATCTACAAACAGATTGATCAACGAACCTCTTACCTATCTACCAACCGACCGGCCTCCTTAACTACCAACAGGCCAAGCAACCAACCTCCTTCCTACCTACCGATCAACCGACTTCCTTACATACCAACAGACCGACCGACCAACAACCTACCTACTACCTGCTAACTGATCTCCATACCTTTCGACACCAACAGAGTGATTGACCTACCTCCTACCCACCTATCGACAGATTGACCAACATTCTACCTTCCTACATGCAGACCAACCTGCCCATCAGGGATCCCTGCTGTATTATCCGGACAAGTCTGTGCTATTTCGTAGATTGAACACACTGCAGATAAAGAAACTGCCTTCCCCAAAAGTGTTTAATCCTGGAAGTCATCCATTATTCACTGCATTTAAACCAGATTCTAAAAAAGGCTTTTTATCATTCGCTTTCAGGCATTCCGGGCGAGTTTTCTTTCAGAGATCATATATTGCGCATACAAAGATTAAATAGTAGCAGGAATCGTACGCGCACACCATTTTGTGTTTGCCGAAGGCCGAGCCAGTCGGAGCAAATGGCCTTTCAGTTCCATTAGTAGCGGCATCAGTCTCTTAATGGACAGCAAAATGGCACAGGACCTTTTGCGGTACTTATACAATGAACGTAAAGTCTTTTATGACGTGCGCTCAGCTTAATGGCTGCAAAGCGACTTTTGTGTTAGAACATTATACCGTCCGATATGCAAGGACATTCAATGCTTGAATTCGTGCTCATTTAAAATGAATGTCAGAAGAACCCAATAGGCCTGGCTGTCAAAAAGTGGCACCATTGTGACCACATTTGAATGACACTGACGGGGGCTTGTCTGCTACAGTTCTGACGCTCAATTCACAGACCACTCTGGGAGACTCTTGACCGGGTAATAGCAGTGCTGGATGTTCTTTGCAGTGGGTGACTGTTTAGAACTGAGACGGGCCATCTTTTGTGCTCAAGGGCCACATTTAATTTTTACAACAGACAGACGGGTCATTTGGAGATGACTAACTATGACCAACCGAACTAATGTTCTTCCTACAAGCCTACCTACATATTTACCTACCCACTGACCAACCTAACGACCAACTGGAAGTACCAGCTGACCTAACTACCTCATTACTTACCCATGGACTTACCTACCCACCAAAATACCGCTCTACCTACCTACCAACTAACCTACACATGACTCATCTCTCTGCTCACCTACTGACCGACCGCTCTGCCTACCTGCCTGACTATCTACCAAATGAAAATCTTACGTAATAGCAACCTGCCGACCTACCTACACCTGGCACCGGCAGCAAAGAATGCACCGGCTGGCAGTCGATGTCCAAGACTTCTAGTTTCCTCAGGTCAGCTTTTCTCACCACCCATGTCTCGCATCCGTACAACAGGATGGTGCGGACCGCCCCTTGGTAGATCCTTCCCATCGTGCTCAGGGAGTTCTCGTTGGAGAACCAGAGGCAGGCCGGTAGTCGTGATCCGATTGTCAATCTCCACAGCGGTCCGGTCTGCACACAGCGGTCCGGTCTGCATGAACAAGCAGCTGAGGTAATTGAAAGAATCAACGCCTTCTCGCTTCATTGGGCTGGGGGTAAGAAGGTCAGCATGACCTTAAATTTGGAGGTATTGATGCGTAGGCCCACAGCAAACGCGTGTTGATGTACTGGATGCCAGTCGGGCCATTCGCCATTTGACCTACCTCCTACCTCTCTACTTACTTACATACCGATTGACCAAGTGACCTATGGTACCGAACTCCGACCTAAATAAATATTATAAAAATAGCAATTAACTGATCAATTGATCACTAATCTCCCCCATTAGTCCATCTAGGAAACGTATTAAAATGCCCATCTCCAGGGTGCGTGCATGTAAAGCCCCACTAAAAGCCATTCAAACCAAGAGGCATTTCGGGGGATGTTTATGCAAAAAACACCAGGCGTCATACGACTGCCTCTAATAGATGTGCAAGGGAATTACTGGGTAGCGCTGGCATGAAGTATTCATCAGGAAGAATATTTTAAGAGCCTCTTTCTGATCCGGACCTTTCTGATCCGGTTCTTTCTCATGTGCACTCTGGCTTGATGCTATTTCAAAGCCAGAGCTTTTGATTAGCCTTCCCAGCCACTGAACCTCCACTTGAAAGGCTGACCGGCCCAAGTAAAAAGTCATTGTCCAAAATCCCAACGCTGATTCATTTTTGCACTGAATCCTAATTCTTGTGAGAACAAACTCTTCAGACACACATCTTTTGAGGATTTGTGTGCTTTGGACGCAAGTCTCTTTGTGGAAAGGACTTATTTTCATACGTTCAGGGCTTGAAACCCTCACCTTTGTTTGAAATCCTAACCCAGGTTTGACATCCTAATTTGAAACCCTAATCCTCTTTTGAAACCCTAATTTGAAACCTTAATCCAGACTTGAAACCCTATGACAAAATCCTAACCCTAAAAACTAAATGTGGCCGGAAAACCCTACTTTCAAACCCTAACCCTAATTTGATGTCGTAACTCTTGCTTTAAACCCTAATTTAAAATCCTAAACCAGGCCTCAGTTCCCATTTGGAAACCCTAACTGAGGCTTGAAACCTTAACCCTTGTATGGAACCCAAACCTGACTTTAAGGCTATGTTAGGGTTCCAAAATAAGATCTCAAACCCAAACTTTAAACCTTAATACAGGCTTGAAACCCTAACCCCTTGTTTGAATCTCTAAACCAGGCTTCAAATCCTAATTAAAAATCCTAGCTCAGGCTTGAAACTATAACGATAAACCCTAACCATGGCATCAAATCTCAAATTAAATCCTTCATTCTGGCTTGAAACCCGAATCTTACTTAAACATAATTTATTAGTAGTTAGTAGTAATAATGCATTAGCGGTTTTATCGCTCGCGTGAATGACTTTGTCTCCAAACTGTCATGGCTAAACGACAGCTTTATTTTGCTAAATGTCTCATGTTTAAGTCGTCCTCCTTTATTGTTATTATTGTCAGTGCAGTCTTGTTTCCAGGCATATTTCCCCTGATATTTCAACACAATTGTCTCCATCAGCGAAGCACTTAGGCCCCAGGTGAGATACAGCAATTCCCTCTTCTCCGCCCCCTCTGCTTTGCTTCATTACAATTTGTACAACCCACCCAAACTAAAACTTTGGAACTCCAATTTTTAACCCTAAATGGGACTTGAAACTTTAATTTTCAGGCCTAACCTTAGTTTAAAGGCGGCACTTAAAACCCTAAATTTGATAGCCTAACCTATGCTTGAAATCTTAATTTTGAAACTATAACCCTGGTTTGAAAGCCAATTTAAAACCCATACTTCAAACCTGAACCCTGGCTTAAAACCCTGAATTGAAACCTTAACCATTTTTAGAAACCCTAACCCATGGGTTGAAATGCGAATTTGAAACTCCAGCCCTTGCGAGAAACCCCAATGCGTGGCTTGAAACCCTAATTCGAAATTCAAACCCTTATGTGAAGCCAGATTTGAGAATCTAATCTGAAAGTCTAACCCTGTTTTAAAACCCATATTAGAATCCCTAATCCCTGTTTGAAACCTTGACCGAGGCCAGAAACCCAAATTAGAAACCATAACCGAGGCTCGCAAATTCCTAAACACCGACTTGAAGCCATGATTCGTAACACTAACCTTTCTTTGAACCCCTAAACGAGGTTTAAAACCTTATTTTGAAACCCTAACCGAGGCTTTAAAAAAATATATAATAATAAATCATTTAAAAAAATGCTTGAGCTAGCTTGAGCTCTTAACCCTATCTTAAAACCAGAGTTTGAAACCCTAACCCTGGCTTTGTTCGAAACCCTAACTCGAAAGCCGAACATATTTATTGTGAGTGAATCCTTTTTTTTTCGGGCATATTTCCCTTGATATTTCAACTTAATTCTTTCCATCAGCGCCACACTTGTGATTCTCTCATCTCTGCCTCCTTCTCCTCTTCTTGCTTTCCCTCTCCTCTCCGTCAAGTTTGCGCAGGAGTATGTGCTGATGGAAAATGCTTGAGTTAAGAATTTTTATTCATTTATTTATATATTTATTTTGCAGCTTTGCTGCAGTTGAAGCAACAGCTGACACTGATCCACATTTCTATTAGCCTGCTTAGCACTTTTCTAATAGGACTCTCCATCTGGCGCTGGAAGATGAGTGGGGCATCTTGTGTTCATTATGGTTGCCTTGCGCGTTTAGCACTGGGAAAACAAGAATACTTGCGCTCTGCTGCATCATTTCAGATGTTCACAATCAGCTTTGGACTTTAAATAAGGCATCGACCGCCGAAAAACGAAAAAACAGGTGAGTGACATGAACGGGTATAAAAGGAGCATCCCTGAAAGGCTGATCTGAGATAAACTGATGCAAAGTGGAAAAGTGTGATGTGATCTGATGAGTCCACTTTTCAAATTGTTTTTGGAAATCATGGATGTCGTGTTCTCCGGGCCAAAGAGGAAAAGGACCACCTGGATTGTTATCAGCGCAAAGTTCGAAAGCCAGCATCTGTGATGGTATGGAGGTGCGTTCGTGCCCATGGCATGGCTCACTTGCACATCTGTGAAGGCACCAGAAATGCTGAAAGTTACACACAGGTTTTGGAGCAACATACGCTGCCATCCAAGCAACTTCTTTTTCAGGGACATCCTTATTTATTTTAGCAACACAATGCCGAGCCACATTCAGCAATTTGAAATCCTATATCTTCTTTGAAACCCTAATTTGGAGTCGTAAACCCATCTTGCAAACATACTTTGAAACCTGTAAAACCATAATTTGAAGCCCTAAATAGAAACTCGAATTAATCTTAGTTTGAAACTCAAAATTTCTTTGAAAACCCAAACTGGTCTTCAAAAGTCAAATTGGAAACCTAACACTGACTTGAAATCTGTATTTCAAACCCTAACCCTAGTTAGAAACCCTAACCTAGGCTTTAAAACTTAATTTAAAGCCACAAAACTTGTTTTAATCCCTAATTTGACACCATTACATTGATTGCTTGAAACCCTAACCCTGGCTTTAAACCATAATTTGAAACCCTAACCCTAGTTTGAAATCCTAATTTTGAACCCTACCCTTCGCTTCAAACCCCATTTTGCAACTGTAACCTTACTTTGAAACCCTCACCCTGGCTGCTTGTAACCCGAATTGTGGTTCGAAACCCATCTCTGAAACCCCAACTCCATCTTGAAACCCTGGTTTGAAACCTTAGTCCTGGAATGAAACCCTATTTTTATAACCCTAATCTTACTTTGAAACTCTTAACTCTGATGACTTGAAACTAACGCTAGCTTCAAACCCTATTTTGTAAGTACAAAAACATTATATTGGAGACGTGAAGAGAGACAAAACAGGCACTTCCCAGATAGTCTCCTTTGTTTTAGTGCAGCTATGTTAGCAATATATGGTGCTGTAGCGCTGTTCCATTTCTGCGTTTCGTGAGCCATTGCGCAATCTGAGGTGAGGCCGTAGCACTCTATGCAATATTGAGCAATTTCAATGATGAATTTATTTACATTATTGGATTCAATAAGAAAACACAAAACCCACAATATAAAGCACAGACCAGATAACTAAAATGGAAAATAATTCATCATTATTAATAGTATTTTTATTTTTTCCCATTGGCTCTGCCTCCCCTGACGGCACGTACCGAGTAAATACTGTCGGTCTATCCAACTCTTTCTATCTTTTTATTTTTTATTGTTTTCCCTTGAAGTGGCAGAAATGCGAACTTGGGAACTTTTCTTGCATTGAACGGGAGTCTTTTATGCACAGAAGGACAATTTACCAAGGACAAAATTGACACAGCTATTAGTGTAAAGGCACGCCACAACAAAATCTTTTAAATTGAGCACTGTCTCGCGAAATAGCACAAAGCACATTTTCACGCAACGCAGAAACGAGAAAGATTAAAGACTGTCATCTGGTACTGTATTTATAACATGTCCATCATTCATTCTTCACTTTTACAAAGTGAAAAATGGAAAATTTGACAGCTATAGTTAGTAAATACTCTTCAACAAAGAGGATTCATGCTGTTTATTGCCACTCTCAGCTAAAGGGAACAAACACTACAGTATTTGAAGCACCCACGTAGCCTCTGCTACCTTAATGTTAACATACAATGGGAAACTCCACAGGCGCACGGGCTAACGATTAGCCTCTATGTGGCAGTGTATTACCCTTGAAGCAACGAATATTTCAACACAAACAGTGCTGCAACACATTTAGAGCGAAAATATAGGAATAGGAATATTCATTCATGTATATATATATATTTTTTTTTTTTAAATCAAAGAACAACTAATATTACTGCCGTACTGAGAAGCCGAGAGAGGAGGTCAGCCTCCAGTTCAGCGTGTGTGTGTGTGTATATATAGTGTTTGTTTTTTGAAGGTTACAGTGGACCCCCGCATATTCACGAATGGATCAAAAAAAAATCTGCCATTTTTTCTTTTTTTTTTTTTTTTTGTGATAGATTAAAAAACAAGAATAATCAGCAATTTTTCAATTTTGATTGAAAATGGAATTACAGTAACCAGTGATACACAGATTTTTCGCCAAACGAATTGAGCCCGGAAAGACGATCCTGCTCTCGTTCGTGGCTCACTGGAGCAAATCAGATTTGTCAGCACTGTGCGGCTTTTTTTTTTTTTTTTTTTTTTTAACCTGTTTAAACGGGCCGAGATGGATAGATAATCACCGCTCGCCATTCCGGGTGGGGGGCGGCAATTCCACAGCTTTGTGCGAAATTGGAAAACCTGTTCTCGCAGAGTGAGAGCTAATGGATGTTCTGGTCATTAGTTATCTGAGAGTCTTCTTCGGCCATAACCAAACGCGAAGCGTGGCGTTAAGCGGCCGTAAAAGCAGCAGATGCCACTCTAAGTGACCTCCTGTTTCAGAAAAGCCGACTGTCAGGGATGCCCTACTCCAATTTGCCATCCTTATTTTTTTTTTTTTGCCACGCTTGCAGTTCATCTCGGTTTAATGTCTCGCCTTCGGTTGTATTTACTTTATTCGGGGTCCGACAGGTGGCAGTTTGCGCCGTGTTTTACCCATCTGCTTGAGCTCGGTGCCAATTTGATAATGTAGTACGCACGGGGCAGGGCGGTGGGTGAGCGGGTTCGCGATTTAAGCCTCGCCCCGTTGCTTTCTGGTTCTTTTCGCAGGAGTTTCGGCCTCCTCTCGGAGTCTGAAATCACGCACTGTATGTTATATTCATTGAAGTATATAAACTACAGTATATACAAATACAAGTAGGGTTTCAAGCCAGGATGAGAGTTCTGCATTAGGATTTCAAGCCTGGGGTTAGGGTTTCAAACAAGGGTCAGGGTTCGGAATTAGGATTGGAGGGGGAGGGGTGTCAATTACCCGCGTGACAGTACAGAAAACAAATGCATTAATTGAAGTCTAACATTCTCTTCTCTCTCTCCAGGTGACCGTCTGTCCAGTCCTCAGGGTCCTCCCCCCCTGCCGCCGGCCCCCCCGGCGCCACCCCACAAGCAGCACCCTTCCATCACGTCCCTGAGTCGCGGCTCGCTGGCCAATCAGAGGGCCGCGAGCCCGCCACCCGCCGCCGGCCTGGCGGCCGATTTGCAGAACACGGCGGAATGCGTCCAGCTGCAGGACAGCTGGGTGCTGGGCAGCAATGTGGCCCTGGAGAGCCGGTGAGTGGACCGCCGCGGTTGTTGTCGTGCGTCGCTCGGTCACCGTGGTTACGGTAACATCCCGCCGTGGGTTAGGATAACACGTGTTGTCAGCGATAGGCGGTGGAAGAGCACCAGTGCTTTCCGATTAATTATTCTGTCGGTTTGACACATAGACTCAGCGGGACTTTGGACTAGGCGGCCTTATTTGCATAGCCAGTGTTTTAGGGTTTCAAAGTAACGCTTCAAATAAGGGTTTCAAGCCCGGGTTAGGGTTTTAAATTAGGGTTTCAACCCAGAGAATCATCACCTCCAAATCGGAGACCATGGTATTGTTTTCAAATCAGGGCTTTAAACCTCAATTAGGTTTCAAGTCAGGATTATGGTTTCAAGCCTGGGTTAGAGTTGAACCCACAGTGCTAAAAAGTCACATTTTGAAAACCTTTCCATCATGAGCTTTTTTGTTGTTGTTGTTGTTCTTGTTTGAAGTCGGCAAAGAAGCAGTGTGCAGCCTGGCGCAGCCGACGTTATTATTCGCCCTGCTGCAATGATTGGCTGTGACAATGCTGCATTCCAGAAAAGTGGGAAGTCTGAGTTTTCCGACCTCTGACCAGGAAAAGTGCAGTGGAACGCCACTCAAACTGCGAGGTCCAAGTCGCCAAGTTGGACAGAAAATAGCTACCCGACTTCACGGAGTTGCTTCAATCTGACGTCACTCGACATTGGCGACACCTATGGAAACGCGCAGCATGAATGGTAAAACATAATTTTCTAGATTCTAAAAACATATTTATCTCTCTTTTAGTTATTCGACATACCGTCACGTAGCACAACGTGATTTGTACTGACTGCGTGAGGATATGGCGCTCTGCCTGCATGGCGTTATTGGGTGAAATGTATGAAATGCTTCTAAATTAGGATATTCCTTTATTTATAAATAAAGCAAATTATGATTTTCTAGAGGCCCGTATAGCTTACAAATATACAAAACAAATACAATTGATCGCGATCAGCCGTCTTTGTTGTTTACATTCGTCTGGAATGCTTTAAGGTCGCGACTGGTAAATCCGACTTCCCGCTTTTCTGGAATGCAGCATAAGTAGTAAGAAAGTTATGAATCATTCAACGGTGAAAATGCAGCAATTTCTGGCCAACCACTTCATACTGAGACAGTGAGGCTTAAGATTTAGCTATGACCTTTTTGTGTTTGAAAGTTGGGAGTTTGAAACTGTTTTTCCATAACATACCCTATTTTCAAAAGGTTACATAATTGGAAAATTTGACAAATAAACACAGAAACAGGCAGCATATACTGTTAACTATTTTTTAAAATGATTATTACTCAAGTACACACCTACTCTGTCTTGAAAGGAAGGTTTTCAAGCAGCCACGATAGTTAGCGTGTCTTCAGTTAGTGAAATAAATACTATACACTTACTACGCACGGGGATAACACGCCATGGTTAACTCGCATGGCTACCATCTGCTCGTTTTCTCTCAGTCGTGACTTCAGTAAGCGGCAAAGTGCGGAAGTAGCTTCTCATTCCCTGGGAAATAACGACTTTGTCGCCTACTATATTTTTCTTTTCCAAAAATTCTAATTGTTTTTCTTTTCACGTTTACGGTAAGGTAGCTTGGGTGAAGGTTTCTGATTTGGATTTTGAAACAAATTGAGGGTTTCGAATGAAGGTTTCTAAACATGATTCAGGGTTTCAAATTCGGGTTCTCATCCTGTGTTAAGCTTTCAAATGATCCCTTCAAGTCAGTGTTAGGGTTGTAAAGGAGAGTTTCAATCCTGAGTTACGGTTTAAAAGAAGGGATAGGGTTTTGAATTGGTGTTTCAAGCCAGGATTGGGGTTTCAGCCAAGGGTATAGGGTCTCAAAAGACTATTCAAGCCTTGGTTAGCATTTCAAACATGGGTCGGGGGTTTTGAATTAGGGTTTCAAGCCAGGGTTAGGGTTCCAAAATTAAGAGCGTGGTTTAAAGCATGGTTGCAAGTCTGGGTTAAGGTTTCAAACATGGGTTAGGGCTTCAAGTTTGAATCTAAAATGAGGTTTTCAAGGCTGGGTGAGGGTTTCAAAGTTCGGGTTTTAAGTCTGAGTTCAGGTTTCACACTCGTGTTAGGGCTTCAAATGACGGATATGATTTGGAAGTCAAGATTTAAAGCCTTGGTTAGGGTTTCAAGTTAAGGTTACAAGCATGAGTTGGGTTTTCAAACCTGTCTCATACTTTATGGTAGAATATATATTTTGCAGAGCAGCCTGGCAGAGTTCACTTTTAACACCATTGACTTGTAGGAGCCTGAGCTTGTACAAAAAGGTCTTTGAATGTAGAATGAACCGTATTCGGCAACTCCATTTCAAAATGAGCGTGCAACATTTATCAGGTCGACGACGGCGTCTGCGATACGTTTGTGACACAATAACGGCGTGATGGAGCGCGGGCCGTAAAACAGATACTTTAATTCTTCAAATCCTGCCGTGAAGCATCATTTTATTCACTGCGCCCGCTTCTTTGTCTGTTAACTTTTTTTTTTTTACGAGCGCCGCTAAAACATGATTGTTTACTTTTTATTTTCCTCCATTTCCCTGCTGTTTTCTGAGCGGGGCGGCAGTTGTTCCGACGCGTCTTCATGAAGTACGTGCTGGATGTGCTCTTTTGGGATTTTAGTCGAAAATTGGACAACAAAATGAAGTGTGATGCTTTTCATGCGCTCAGGAACCTCTGGAGTGTTGGGGTTTCAAAATAGGGGTTTAAGTCATGTTTAGGGTTTGAAGTGAGGCTTTCAAATTTAGGTTTTGATTCAAGGTTAGGGTTTCAAAATACAGTTTTGAGTCAGGGCTAGGGTTTCAAACAAGGGTTAGGGTTTCAATTTAGGTTGTCAAATGAGGCTTTCAAGTTTACCCTGGGTTAGGGTTTCAAAGTAAGGTTTCCTATTCGGGTTTGAAATTAGGGTTTCCAGTCAGGCTAATGGGTTCAAAATAGGGTTTCAATACTACTACGGTTAGAATTTGAAGTTTGGGTTTAAGATCACTGTCAAGGTTTTACATTTTGGTTTCAACAAGGGTGAAGATTTTTAAAACAATGATTAGGGTTTCAAACCTGGGTTGGGGTTTCAAGTTAGGGTTTAGAATGATCATTTCAAACCAAGGTTGAGGTATCAAAGTAAGGTTTCAAAGTAGGGCTTCACATTAGGGTTTCAAAATGGGAATTGAAATTAGGGGTTTCAAACCTGTTTTAAGGTTTTTTTAAAAAACATTTAAATTAAACTATGTTGCTATTTAGGACAAATATTGTTATATGATTGAAATGTGATGAATTTAGATTAATTAATTACAAAGCATCTAATTAATTAGAATAATTATTTGAATGAATGAATCTCCATCTATATCTATATATATAGATATAGATGGAGATTATATATAGATGGAGTTTATCGATACTCCGGTCTTTAGTTAAGACCCTAACCCCATCTTGAAACCTGAACTTTAAACCCTAACCCAGGTTTGAGACCCTACTTTGAAACCCTAATCCTTGCTTGAAGCCCGACTTTGATACCCTCACCCGAGATTGGTAACCCTAAATTAAAATCCTCATCCTGATTAGTTACCCTAATTTGAGATCCTAACTCTGGTTTGAACCTTAATTTGAAACCCTAACCCCGTGTTGAAACCCGAATTGAAAACCCTAATCCAGTGTCATGGATCAAGGCATTTGCAACCCCAGGCTGGAATTACGTCACATTTATATTATTCGCATTATTAATGATGTACTTACCTATATATGCTCATTTAACATTCCATTTTTATATCTATTTTTTAAAAATACTGTTATTTTTATGAATTTCTTGATCCATTTTCCCCATGTCTGGAAATGACTGCAATGCTTTGTCTCCTGGTGGTATGGATTTACTTGACTAAACCTGAAACTCACTTTATCTCACTTTAAATCTCTTTAATGGAAGCCGGAAGCAATCGCGTGCCGCCCGAAAGATTCGCAAGATGCTCCCGACTTCACAAGCGTGAACTTCGTTCTATTTCTTCTCTTTACCAATCCTTCTTCATTCTGCCAGCGGGCCAATGCACTTTATCTGTACTTGTTATCTGTGCCCCCCCTCGCACTCTGCACGCAGCTAAATAAAAGGCGATGGCCTCACCTGCAGCCTTTGGCCAAACTCAGTACAGTTGTCTTGCTTAATCTCTTTGAAATGATGAGATCAGCAAAGTCTTCTTATTGGCCTGCAGTCCTGCCACAAAATCCATGTTGCGTTCCAGAGCAGCGGTAGCGGACAAAACAAACACGCTTTCACACATTTAGGGCTGGAAAAATGATGTCAAATGTAAATGCAAGTCAGCACATATTTCATCTAGAGGTCACCATTTTGGAGCCAATCACCAAAGCTGAGTAGGATTTCATGCAAAATCTTCAATTTGGTATTTTTTAATATTATTATATTTTGTATTCTATTCTTTTAGAGGTAAATTTTTAAAAAAAGAAAAAAGCATTTTTGTTTATTTTTTTCCTCCCAAAGGTTTCAAGTTAAGGTTTCAAACAAGGTTTAGGGTTTCAAATTCAGATTCAACCCTGGATTAGGGTTTCAAAGTAAATCTTTAATCCAGCATGAGGGTTTCAAATTAGAGTTCCAAGCCTTCCAACAATGGTGAAGGTTTCAAACCTGGTTTATGGTTTCAAAGTGGGGTTTTAAATCTGAGTGCAGGTATCAAAGTTGGGTTTTAAACCAGCATCAGGCTTTCAAAGTAGGACGTCGAGTGTATCTTTCCAACAAGAGTTAGGGTGTCGGATTTCAAGCCAGCATTCGGGTTTTAGAGTAGGGTGTCAAGCCAGGATTGGAGTTGGAAAGTATAGTTTCGTAAACCTGCAAAGTCAGTATTAGGATTTCAAAGGACATAGTTTTTAAACGGGAATTTATTTGCGCTGATGGGTGCCCGGCGGCTGGCCGGGGAGGTTGATTTGGATTTTAATATCATCCTTTTCTTTTAATGGAAGCTCATATGCTTAAGTGAAATTAAATACATTTAAAAACAATAAATTAATCTTGAATCTTAACTTTTTGCTAATTGCTAATTTAAAAAAATGTAATCACTTACCTCAATAAATATGAATAAATGAATGTAAAATATAATAGCACACACTTACGAAATAACTTCAATGCAAATATAATGGTTTATCAAAATCAAATAAATGAGAAAAATGGGAGGTAATTGAACTCAAAAGAAGTAACAACTTACATTTTCTTGCAGGATTTGCATACTTCACTGGGGAATTGAATTTTACATGGCTTACTGAAAAAAATATTCCAAAGGCTTTTCAAAATGTAAGTCCACGCGATCATGTCCATTAATAGATTTTTTTTTTTTTAAAGCAGTCTGCCAGGTGTTCTCCTTGCAGGCGTTTGCGGTGGTCTGTTTTCACCTCAAGATTAATTGAAAAGATAACTGGCAAAATTGCACTAATAAAAAAAAAACAAATTGAAAGATTGTTTTTCTCCTCAAAATGATGCTCGTATCCCATTCATTGTTGAAAAATGAGTGTGAGAGATGCTTAGTCCTCGTAGTGCGCTGTGGTGATATGGCATTCCAAGTCGTCTTCTGGGGACTTCTCCTCCAAAGTCAACGAAAGCCCTCCTTCCTGGGCCTCTAAACTGTAGGCTTGTGCATTCTGTACAATAATAATAATAACAATAATACAACGACAACATCGATATGAAAAAAAAAAGTTCATGACGCGCCGGAATTAAAATTCTTGACCGAATCCAAAAACCGAAAGAAATTATTATTCCAATTATTAGTAACATTGCATTCATGGCAATGACTACAGAGCTGCCAAACTACAGAAATGCAACTCCAAAACCTTGTCTGAATTTTCATATTTTTAAAATTATGTCAAGAACATTATTGCGACACAGTTGTTGCAGTTTATTAAATAAGCGGATCAAAATAATTTGTCATATTGTTCAATTGCACAACATAACCATTAGTCTATAATGGTTATCGTTCGTAAATTATGGCTTTGTGATTTTAGTATATTTATTGCATCAACCTTGTAATGGCGGACGCACCTGCAGCTAAATGTCTTCTCTTGGATGCTTATTTTGTATTTCCTGAAATTATCTATCGCTGCAGGAACGAAACAAATTCCTCCATTGTGGGACTAATAAAGGTTATATTGTATAGTATGATAATTATTATATTAATGCACTTTTAAACTTATGGGCCCATCTTCTCAAGTGACGTAGTGAACTAGCGGTGACGTACAAGTTCATTTCTGGTTTCTAGTTTCGGTCCTTGTGTGACTGTCTAGCGTTACTGTGTATTACAGTATTTTCTCGCTAGATTTGCCTGCTATTTTGCACTTATAACGCACTTCCAGCCAGACCTATGAGACAAGTGTACTGTATCACCCAATCACTTATTTCGACTTCAGGTAATTGTTAATCGCTTAGCAATTAGCGTCCCCGTCTTTCTCCTGTTCATTACTCCTCGTCCTTCCTTCGTGATAACGATTCTGGTCAGAAGTGTAGCTTATTCGCTGTCATGGAGGCGAAGATTAGAGACTTATGCTTCGCTAACACCGGACGCAAAGCGAACGTTTGCTCTGCGGCTCGGCGTTGTATTTAGCCACGTTAGCTGTGGCTCATACAGTAGATAGCTGGGGCGGCGCATAATAGCGTGCAACAAGCATTCTTCTTCGTACCCGAACAGCGGAAAGCGCGAGGTTGGGCGGCTGCTCATTGTAAACTACACATTTTTTGTTTGTTTTTGTAATCAATATAGTGTACACGACCGCGTTCTGGCCGCGGTTTTCGCTTGCATCATAAGAACATCCTGTTCCAGCTGTTTAATTTTGGCGAAAAAAGTATTTCTCTCCGGAACCGAAAATGGACTTCTGGACCATTTTCGGCCGAAACATTTTGGGAGGCGAAATTTCGGTGCATCACTAATAGATAGAGACCTTGCAGCACTGCAGCGGTCGCTACTCGGGCCTCGGGCCCAAATAATGTGTAACAGCATCTTAAGTCTTTTTTTTTTTTTTTTTTTTTTTTAGGAAGGTCCAGCATCAGTAGTTTGTCTTCTTTTAGGTAGAGGAATGATGCAGACAAGTGCAACTTATATACAATTAAATACAAAAACTAAACATTTTATAATCTTACATCTTGAAACTTTTCTTTTTTGGAAAAAGATCGATAGTTTGTCTTCATTTTAGGAAATAAAGACGCTGTGACACGATGCTACAACATTGTTTTTTGTTTTTATGGATCAAAGCAATTTGATTATTTAGCTCCAGCCGCGTAGTGCTAATGCTAGATAAGCACTAGCGTCCGAGAGGATAACCGGGCGGATAACCCGTTTGGATGACTTCAATTGGCTTTGTTTCGAGTGTTCCTCTTATAGAGCTTAGGCGCGGACAAATCCACCCACTTGCTTGTTCCGTCTTTTATGGCTGGTTTCAAATGTCACGTCAATGACAAGCTGTGGCTGCAGCAGAGCGCGGCTAGCCTTTTCTGCCTTCGTAGTCGTCCCAATGAGACGGACAAGCATGAAGGTCCCAGTCCCTTAGACTTCAGACCATTCATCGGCTTCCGCGGCTGTCGCTTTGCCTTCTCCGCCGGCCGGATTAGCATCGCGATGCGCCGTGTTGCGTCAAGCTGGCGCTAATCAATTACGCGCGGTGGTGTTTGTTCGTTGTGTCCGACAGCATTTCATCTTCAGTATGTGCTCTTTACAACAAAAAGAAAACAAACATGAACAGCATTCAGAAGAATTATGTGTGTAGTATTGACATTAGCATTAAACAAAGTTAGCAACATGCTATATTTTTTGGTCATATTTTACAGTATGTCTGTGGCATGTACACTACATCCAGATATTATTCACAACACTTCACTTTTTACACATTTTTGATCAAGTGACACACGTGGCTGCTAGCTAGCTCTCTGCCTCTTCTTTCTTCTAGACAGCTTGGGCTCACATGCAACCTAGCAGCTAGCAGCTATCACCAGAAGCTAACGCAGCAGTCTCAGTCTACACTTTCAGTCAGCGCCTATCTAAATAGCCAGAAGTTAGCCCCCAGAGGCTAGCAGTCTACAACTTTACTTAGTGAACAGATAAACTCAAATGCACCACAGAAGCTCTACATCATAGTGTCCACAAAAGCTATCCCATCCAGCCAACGGAAATGGGAACAACGCCACCTTCCTACTAACCTGGAAAATTGTCATTCCAGGAGTGACGCTTGCTAACCTTTAAACGGAATTCCCCCCTCCATCTACGTGTCGACAGCTTGCGTCGATCAGGGGGCCGCCAAGGAGCCAGACGGGTCCAAAGTGTGACATTTGTTCTTCGCGCTCTGGCATTGATCACAATATGCAGCACATGCAGGAAGGAGATGCTTGGAAGGTTCACCGCATGTCCTACTCCCCCCTCCAAAAAAAAAAAAAGGCTATTAAGTGTTGCTAAAGCGGCCATTTTGTGCATTTGGGAGTGCCGTGGTGCGGCTTGTAGAGGATGCTGCTAATTGCCTGTGCTAATGCTCCTTGAGTGCAGATTGCCGGATTAAAACCAGAAAAGTTATAGACTTTACAGAGGCCGTGCAAATAATTGATGAGCAAATGTATGTCTTTTTCTGTGTGTGTGTGTGTGTGTGTGTGTATGAATTAGCAGTTGCCATGGTAACTCATTTTCCTACGACTTCTGCAGGCTGCTTAAAATTGACATAAAGCAAAAAAAAAAAAAAAAAAAAAGTCTAACCAGAAAGTAGACCGAGAAAGGAGGGGAGATTTTTTTTTACAGTCAATATGGTGACCGTATTTGAAATCGCTTTATTTCCTGACACATTCAGCATCAATTGAGGTTTTTTTTTTTTCTTACCTAAAGTTGGTGACTTAATCGAAATAAATTACTACTATTTGTTGACTTTTGCGGTTTTTGTTTTGTAACACATTAGGATCCCTATTGGATTTAAAGGGGCAACTCAAGCAAGATGGCCGTGGTAGTTGAGGTGAAAATATCAGTACAGCGTGTTCCTTGGCATAAATCAGAATCAGAATCATCTTTATTTGCCAAATATGTCCAAAAAACACAAAGTTCACCTTCAGGTCATTCTATTCGATTATGGGGCGTGACAATGAAGAAGCGAGTCGACAGCGGTCATTATCATAACTCGCTGCTAATTGGCTAACTCCTCATGTCAACGATGTTGTGCAAACCCTCGCAACGATTCTGCTATCAAATTTTTCACTGCTCTGCAGCTCTGTGCTTTTTCAGGCTAATTGTGTCGCGCTCTGTTGTCACGCTTTCACTCTGCACTTCTCACGCACATAGAAGTAGTAAAAAGCCTGAAAAAGAAGCGCAGCGTGAGATAACTCAGTGACAATTTATTTCAGGGTTAAAAGAAAGACTGAAAAATAAGCACATGGTGAAAATGGAGGTGGTAGAGAAGCCTGAAAAGGTGACGCAGAGTGTAACTGTAGGTGCTGCAGAAGTCTGAAAAAGAAGCAGAAAATGCAAATGGAGGTGGAAAAAGAAACCGAGTGCAACTGGAGATGACACAAAATCCTGAAAAACAAGCAGAGAAACTGGCGGTGTCAAAAACAATATATAAAAAAGACTGGAAAAGAAGAATGGGGTGCAACTGGTGGCAGTACAGAAGCCTAAAGAAGAAGAAGCACAGAATGTAACTGAAAGTGACACGGAAGCCTGAAAAAGAAGCACAGTGTTAAACGTGAGATGACGCAAAAGCCTTACAAAGTATGGAGTGCGACTGAAGGTGGCCCGAAAACATGAAAAAAAAGCACAGAGCGACAGAGAAGTGAACAATATTTATTTTTTGCATCACTTTGCTTCTTTTTCATGCTTTTGGTTTCAGACTGCTGCCACCCTTTGTGACATCGGTTCCTCTGTGCTTCTTTCTAAGGCTTTTTGTGGAGCACACTGCCTCCTTGCTTTGTCACGCTTTCTATGTTTCTCACGCAACTCGAGGTGGCACAAAAGCCTGAAAAGAAAACAGAGAGAGAGAAGTGATGTTTTAGCTGATAGAAATTCTGCCTTAATGTACAGTACTCTACATTTGATTGTGGCTTGAGGACAATAAAGCCTGAGCTTGAGCTTTTTGAATTTTCATGAAAATAAAACAGAAGTTATGGTGTTTGGTCCTAGTGGCCCTTGTAAATGCCCTCTGTTGACTTGGGCCCCTTCACATATATATAGTACTATCAAAAAGACAACAGCTGTGAATTTGGGTTTTAAAACGGACAGAGATTTTAAATTGGATCTGCAAATTAGTGCTGGTGTCAAATTCCAGCTTTTTTTTTAATTTTCTTTTTTTTTTTTATATATTAGCTAAAGCATAGCCTCTTATTTGAAACAGTAATCCATGCCTCCGTTACATATCTGCTGCATTACTATTAAATATTTTGTTTTAGAGTCAGCCAGTCTTACCTCTAGCGTCACCAGTTAACTCAGAATGCTGCTGCTCGCCTCCTAACTGGAGCACGTAGGAGGGAGCACATCATGAGACTCTGCATTGATTTAGTGTTTGATTGTTTTTAACATTGCTATTACTTTATAGTTTCTAATTGTCTTTTATTTGAACTTTTATTGTATGTTTCATGTTTACATGATGCATAGCACTTTGTGTGCAGCCGTGGTTGTTTTTAAAGTGCTTTATAAATACAGTTACATTTGAGTTGAATTGAGTAGTGTGTAGTACGCAGGGTCAGCGTGTCCAGTTGCCGGGCCCTTTGGCCACAGTGGGTATTAATCTACGAGCTGTGGCAAGTGGCGAGGAGGCTTAATTCATTTACTTAAGAGCTTTTCACTTGGGGTTTAAAAGTTAATAGGACGATGGCTGCGTAATGCCTTTGATTAAAGCTTATTAATTAGTGCAGGTATAATGGGCTATTAGCACAATCCTGGTCGTACAAGGTCAAGCGAGCAAGGCGGGAGTCCATTGTATTTATGATGTGTCGTTTTTTTTTTTTTGTTAGTTTTTTATTTAGACACCACCGAGCCCTGTGGATTATGGCAGCTATTCATGTGAGGGTGTTATTTTTTTTTTTTTTTAGGAACTATCGATGTTAATGACGATTTTTAAACATGCTGCAGCTTGAGGGTGGCACCTACATTATTCACGAATATTAAAAGTGTCCGTCTCATGCTGGTATGAATCCAACGTGGTGTTTAAAAGCACAATAAAAAGGTATCACGACTAGGTGGACATCAGCAGCTGCAAGGAGCTTGGTTTTAGCATGTGACATCATTCTGGACCCTTAGCTGTTCAATCTATCCAGCGGCATATAATGAAAGGCAGAAGAATGACATGCTCTTCCACTGGATGGCAAAAGATGCAATGGACCTGTGTATCCGCATGTTGCAATTCATACAGACCTCACACTCAGTAAGTACATTTGTGACTAAATTTAGACAAGATCATTATTTCAGTATTCATACGTTGTACTAAAATAGGTGCCTTGGTTCAACAAAGGTCTACTGATGATAACCATAAGTGAATGAGCTCAGCTTGTACATGAAGTTCACGCTATAAACTTCCTTTTTATGTTACTAGTAGCATTGATATATACCATACATCCAGTCAGGCCCATAAATATTGGACACAATCTTTTTTGCTCTACGGATCACCACAATAGATTTGAGATGAAACAAGCAGGCTTTAGGGGCTTTTTGAGGGTATTTACATCCAAATCAGGTAAACGTTGTAGAAATTACAACAGTTCGGTGTTCATGCCTCCCCCTTTTTAAACGGCAGCTTGCTGCAAGCTCGCATCGTGTATGCTCAGGTGAAACAACTTTTCACTGGTAAACAAAACACCTCACGAACTAAGCGATTTCCAGCGAGTTGTAACTCCAAGTTTTCTGTTTTATGTCACAGAGATGTTGCGTAAACGCTCAGTAGTACCATCGTAAGCCTACTACCTCTACAGACACTGTATTCTGCAAGATCTCTGGTGACCCACCCACTGCAATATGACTGGTTGCTACATCGCTGGAGGGCATGACGCAGATTATGGGTTTGCGCCGCCATCTTGGCTAATTTGCTACTTTGCTCTGGAGTCTACACACTGCTTCGCCTCAAGAAAAAAAGAATTGCGCTTGTTATGAAATGAGCCGGGCACACGGACCAAAACGATACAGTCCAACTGAAGCATATTGTAGTTTTCAAAAACCGTTCCACGTCAACTATCTATCAGTCTATCTATCGATCGGATCTAATCTAATCTAATCTAATCTAATCTAATCTTGCCCACGTCATTTTTAACCTACTGCCGTTGTCGTTGCTAAAAATGTTTTTTTTTTTCTTGTTTTCTTCAAATTTGACTTAAGCAACTATGCTATTAGGCTAACAAAATGATGCATGGAAATCTAAGGCTGGCGGTTTCGATACGATCAGCTCATTCGTTCAATCTCCTCTTCCGACAGGCACTTCCTATTTAAGACGGGCACCGGAAGCACCCCCTTCTTCGGCGCGGCAGCCCCCGGCTACACCATGGCGACGGGCACAGTGTACTCCACGCCGGCGCGCCCGCTGCCCCGCGGCAGCCTGTCCCGTGGCGCCTTCAAGTTCAAGAAGTCACCCAAGCACTGCTCCTGGAAGTGCACTGCCCTGATTGCGGTGGCCGTTGCCGTGCTGTTGTCCGTCATTCTCTGCTACTGCATAGGTCAGTGCCAACATACGCGACTTTAATTAGTCCATGATGGACCAATTAATGTTGGGATTCATTTAGAATTGATATTTAAACAGTCGTCTTCATCGTGCTGTTCGCAATTTGACATCACGAGACCAAGGCGATGTCTTATGATCGATCAACAGTATCTCGCCATTGTTCTCAGAGAGAAGTGGCCACTAAGCTGAGTGTCAACAGCAGGTTGCAACAAGATACAGAGAGACTGGAAGAGTCATAGAAAGGCAGGGAAGTAGTCATCCTTGGAAATGTATTGGTCCATTAAAGGATCAAGCACCCAGGGATCTCTTTTGAGGCATTAAGTTAAGAAATTCACATAAATTCCAACTGGGAAGTGATCTGTAGTTGTTTTTCTGGTGTTTGAATCACATCTGAAAATCAATCTTTTTCATGTAGTCAATGCTTTATGGGCTCAATCTCAAAACGATACCCACTACCGCAACTAGATTCCAGTCCCGTGGTGCACACTGTACACACTGAACACATTTCGGAAAATGAGAGTGTCTTATTTTGTGTACATATTACATTACATACACGTGAACTTTTTTTATTCACCTTTTCCTACGAATGACTTGGCCCATCTGTCCATATTAAAAATCAAATGTGTCCCCTTGAGCAAAACAAGTTTGCCCACCCCTGCTCTATATAAACACAGCCGAACTGCCATTTAATTACCATTAAAAGACTGAGGCCGCCAATGCACAGTCTGCATGTTCTTCCTCCCACAGTCACTATAAAAAAAAAGAACAACAACAAAAACAACTCCCGTTAGCGTTAAGATCTTGATTGTACTGCTCACCCACACACTCCAAGCCACACAGGCAGTACCACAGTTTACAGCAACAAGAATTTATTACTGATTGTTTTACACGTTAAAAGATTCACTTTATAATCTAGATTTTTGCTACATGTGAAAGTGCAGTGTACAGCAGGTATAAGAGAGAGTTGCTCAAGGGCTAGATACCCTGAGAAATAATGATACAACACTTTGCGATATCGATATATATTGCTGCAACATTATACCCTGATAGGTAACAATGTTACAGTATCTAACGCTGGTGGTATCAATATCATGTGCTGGGAGGAAACAATATCATACGATACATTGGAATATCGAGAGCTCAAGCTGCTCTATAAATATTGTGTGGTGAGTTAGTGGTGACGCAACACAATATTTAATACTGGTCGTATCATTACTGTACCCTTGCGATATCAATATCAAATCCTGGTGGTATTGACAGTCTACCCCAGGGATTAATGATTTGTCACGATATACAGCCGATATATACAGCGGAACCTCGATTTAACGCACCCTGATTTAACAGAAATTGGGTCCAGTTGCAACTCAAAATCACCCCTTTCATGCAACAAGTTTGGATAAACTTTCAAACTTTTCAAACATTTTAGATTTGTATCGACTCAAACTTCAGACTGTAGGAAATAGTAATAAAACAGCTGTGAAAGCTTTGGTGATATCTCGGGCTCGAACTTCCACTTTAAATCTCGATTTGTTATTCGCGTTGACGGTAACGTATGACTTCTGGATCAGAATCGAATCGTAGCTCCTTGTACTATTCCAAAAACAAAGACGTCATAATCCAACAAATGAAAAATCTAATTGATTATTTGAACACTATATTGAACCAAAAAGAGAGCATGCCGTTTTGGCCCCCTCTTTCCTCATTTTTAGCTTAAAATGGCTTATCTTAACCAGGATTCCTTGCCGTACCGTGGCCAAAGATAGAACCCGGGTTGGTTTTGTGCCTGTCGGTGCCGTAAATCCTCGCTGGCTGGGCACAGCTGCCACCTTTAGCTAGCTGGCTGACTAGCTGGAGAGCTCTCGTCATCTGCCACACTGTGTTGGATCAAATTTCGCCCATTTATTCTGCCGCGGTCGCTCGCTCCAGCGATGGCTCCTTTCCGGCTTCAGTTGTGGTGCTTTCATGAATATCCGTGTGGCTCCTCAGGCTTGGCTGTGAGACCCCTGGAGGTCATCGTCTCGGTGGAGGACAACAGACTTCATCGCCGTCCCCACTGCGACGACCCGTGACAAATGTGCAGAAACTATGCGCAGAAACTATGCGCAGAAAGTCAAAATGCCATCGGTAGTAAACAGAAGCTAAAAATCATGCAATATGTATTTTTTTTTTAATGCAGCATGGCAGCAGTTGCAACTCATGTCAGAATAAAGCAATTTGATATTCTAAAATTCGTTCTGATTCGAGTCCAAAGAGTCTGATTCGTTGATTCTCCTGAATGCTTAAGTTAGAAAAGGTGCGAAGCTGTGCGCTCTTCTGGCAGCGCCCATTCTCCCGTCAACTTCATTCTGTCATTTGCCCGCCTTCCCGCTATTTAAGCACTCTGGTTGGAGCAGCTCTGGACGATGGGCGTTCCCTGTCAAATGTGGCTTGCACGCATTCTCACAAACGCTTAAGCACTTTTTCTCTTCCGTACTCCAGAAGCCGTTGTAGGTCTAGCGCCATGTGAAGGTGAAACATCATATTGCATGTTTTGATTCAGTTACCAGCACGGCAGCTGACTCGTGCTGCCGACGCGGGAGACACCTTGCCCAAAAATGCTCAGCAACTGCCCAACGGCCGTAATGTGTACGCTGATTGCTAAACGTCGACATATTATATCATATTAATTGACGCTTCATTGCTGATGGCGACTTGAAATTTGTTTAAAAGTGCTGCTCACAATATGATGGTCAGTTAGATTTTGACTTGTTTTTATTTGATCTATGTCATTATTGGTCATGAAATCCATTTGACTCGCCTGCGTGTGTGCCGCAATGCGCAAGCATGGTTGCTGGGCAACGCTGATCAACAGTGGCTCACTCGGTTATCTATTGACGAACCTATTCCAAACATGCGTTTAGTCATGAGCACATTATTCTGGTTAATGTACTTTTATTTATTACGGCTGTATTTAATACAGAATACAAAAATACTTGCTCCTTCCAAGTAGCCTGTTAGATGAGTGGCGCAGACGTCTCACTGGCAACGATTAGCATAACTTCTGGATCCGCTGCGCAAATTAATTTCACATCTAAAGTCTGAGATATTTTTCAAAAGGTTATCTATGGCATTCACGTGTCTCAGGAAAACGTTTCGACTTTTCGGGAATTGTAGCCGATCTCAGACTTCAACGAGCCACGCCTCTTAAAACCAACATTGAATGCCGTGACCTTCGATCCCTCAGGCGGCACTGCATCAAAAACCGACATCAATGTGTAAAGGATATCACTGCATGGGCTCAGGAACACTTCAGAAAACCAATGTCAGTAAATACAGTTCGACGCGTCATCCGTAAGTGCAACTTGAAACTCTACTATGCAAAGCAAAAGCCGTTTATCAACAACACCCAGAAACACTGCCGGCTTCTCTGGGCTCGAGCTCATCTAAGATGGACTGATGCAAAGTGGAAAAGTGTTCTGTGGTCCACACTTCAAATTATTTTTGGAAATGGTGGACGTCGTGGAGGAAAAGAGGAAAGGAAACATCCGGACTGTTATGGACGCGAAGTTCAAAAGCCAGCATCTGTGATGGTATGGGGCTGTGTTAGTGCCAATGGCATGGGTAACTTGCATGTCTCTGAAGGCACCATAAATGCTGAAAGGTACATACGGGTTTTGGAGAAACATATGCTGCCATCCAAGCAACATCTTTTTCATGGACGCCCCTGCTTATTTCAGCAAGAGAACGCCAAACCACATTCTGCACGTGTTACAACAGCGTGGCTTTGTAGTTAAAGAGTGCGGGCACTAGACTGGCCTGCCTGCAGTCCAGACCTGTCTCCCATTGAAAATGTGTGGCGCATTATGATGCGTAAAATACGACAACGGAGACCCCAGACTGTTGAACGGCTGAAGCTGTACATGAAGCAAGAATGGGAAATAATTCCACCTACAAAGCTTCAATAATTATTGTCCTCAGTTCCCAAACGTTTGTTGAAAGTTGTTAAAAGAAAAGGTGATGTCACACGGTGGTAAACATGACCCTGTCCCAGCTTTTTTGGAACGTGTTGAAGCCATAAAATTCTAAGTTCATGATTATTTTCTAAAAACAATCAAGTTTATCAGTTTGAACATTAAATATCTTGTCTTTGCAGTGTATTCAATTAACTATAGGTTGAACATGATTTGCAAATCATTGTATTCTGTTTTTATTTACGTTTAACGTCCCAACTTCGTTGGAATTGGGGTTGTACCTTAATGAGGGGAAAAAAATAACTTAAATGATTTTAGCAAATGGCTGCAAAATAACAAAGAGTGAAACATTTGAGGGGGTCTGAATACTTTCCGTGCCCACTGTAATCATTACATGGTTTAGAGTTGCAAGTAATCACCTCACTTCATATGTAGTTGAATAAAGAAACCTCAAGGCCACTTTTTTTTTTATTTTTATTTTTTTTATTAACATTCACCTCCAGTTGTCCTTCCGGCTTTGCCAGATGAACAAGTCGCCTGTGCTCCTTCTGATAGTTTGTCACTGTCAATGAGACACCTGCGAGAGTGCCTGCCTGTTTTTGTGGGGACTGGGGGGTGGGGTGCCAGTGTAGGCAACAAAGGTAAAGTCAGGCAGGCAGTCAGTTCCAATGTGTTACATTCACAAACTGAAACCATGCAAAGAATGCACATGATTTAAGATGATAATTAGCGTGTCGTAATTAGCGTATTTGAAATGAAATGGAAAATGGAAGCAGCAGATGACGACAACGCCTCCTTCCTTCCTTTTCAGTCCTAACACACGACTCCATTATCCCCCGGTGGCATTAGACAATCTTTAGACGTGTCATTCTGTGAAATGGAACACCGCAGACAGGCTGCCTCAAGAGAGCGCGACTGGCGTCGCTCTTAATCTATATATGTATGCTGTTTTTTTCCTTTTTTTTTTTTTGGGAGGGGCTAGGAAATTGCACACGTCGTGATATGACTCAAATGCATCTGTCTCACTTAGCATCTGTTCAAGACGTCTTCCTGCTTTGATGGGAAGCACCTCTCACAAACCGTAGCCCATTCTTATCCCAAACTATGAGGACGGGCCTGCCCCTAATGGACACCTGGTGAAAATAAGACCGGCAAACTATAGCAGAAACTACGCATGGTCAAATTAACAATTGACTGTATTATAGCTCATTTATTCACAAATGAAAGTCATGGGCCGTTAAACTGGACCAGTTTAACGGTCACAATTTGATTAGTCTAAATTCTTAAGATATAAAAACACCAATTGCATTTTTTGTCGATCTGAAGAGCCCCTCGAGAGGCCGCCCGCTGGTCAGAGCCCGAGTCTTCAATTACATAAAATGTCCGTAATTGTGAGTGTAAGTCCCGGACGTGCAGACTTGCCGTTGGCACGAGCCGACTCCAGATGGGCCGCATTGCTCATTCTGCTATCACGAGCGATTATCATGGCGGTCTGCATGTAGCGTGACATGTGAATATTTTAATTTGTCTCATCACACTCGCTGCAGTCGATAAAGAAGCATTACGCCATTTTCTTTTTTAACAAACCCCAAGCTTAAACTAACATGCTACGAATGTACAAATCCAACCTTTTCCCCAATTTACGGCCAGCAAAGGTTTTCCACAGGGCGTGCGCTTAACATAACAGATAAAAGGTCAGCTTTAAGCGGGAAAGGGAGATTTTTTTTTTCACGGCGGACCATAAATATTCATTGCGACGGGCCAAGGTTGCCAGAATAATTTATGGAAATGACGGAATATTCACAACGTAAGTGGAGAACGGGCCGTAGGTGGAATAAAAATGCTCGAGAGGGGAGAATCTGATTTAAGAGCCAATTGCCACAAACATTGACGAGCGATACATGGAGAGCGCAGACCTGTGAGTCAAAATAAGAGTTTCATGCGAGTTCCTGATATAATGTTATTTGTTTACATTACTGTACGGATACGCGAACGAGAACAGCAGCAACAATAGTTAGCGGCATTGGATGTAGTAAAAAAAAAATAATAATAAAATAAAATAAAACTACAATTAGTCTATATTCAGTTGAGAATCAAATAAATAAATGCTTTACTTTTAGTAATGTTGTGGTAGCTATACATGCAGCAAGAATAGTTACCAGCGTTGCATGGATCGAAAAACTGTACATGTATCAATAAATAAACAGCTGAGCATGAAATAAAATCTAGTTATGATGAGTAAATCCACTGAAAAAACACCTGCACGTCATTTTCCCCTTTTTCCTAAAAAAAAGAATCAAATCATGTTTGAATTCTATAAATTCAAAGGACTTTATTTTTCAGTGTTGATACCAGTGCATATGCTGTACGTAAGCCAATTGGAACAGCAGCAAGAATAGTCCGCAGAATTGAATGCCGCGACATACAATAGTCCATATGTATAAGCTGTTGAGAATGAACAGAAATACCATGGTTAAATAGATCATGTGCATACACAGAAGTGAGCAGCAGCATGAACATTCAGCAGCATTAGACTGTTTTTAGTGTTTTTACACACATTTTGAAAGTGATCCATAGCCGACATTCCCGAAGAAAGCAATGTTTGATAGACTTTCCGGAGCAGTTTTCACTGTCTTGTCTGATGTGCCCTTACATTTGATATCCTCTCCGGCTCCCCTCAACCTCTCAAGTTGTTCACAGTAAGTCGATATCCATCTACTGAGGCGTCTGGAAAAAAACTTTTTTCCTGCGCATCAAACGGCCCGGGAATAAAAATGCTTCCTCAGCATTTTCTCTCTCTCTCTCTCACTCTCGCTCTCTCGCTGGCTCGCTGTCTTTGAAGAAGGAGGTTGCTCCATCTCTCTCACTCTCTCTCTCTCTCTCTCTCTCTCCACAATTGTACCTTTTTTGTCTCCCCCGAAATATGTGCAGCAATAACGAGGACGGCATGGGGGTGTTTTTTTATGTAACAATGACAGCCCCAACATTATTTAATAGTTGTTGCCGTGTTCACGGTGCAGACGGTAAACGGTAGGGCAAAATGGCGAGAGCTCACTGAAATTTTTAAAAACGAGTGAACATGGTTTGTTACATTATTGGTATGCTTGGCATTTTCGAATTCTGAAGCCCATCAACGTATTGGAACCATTTGGTGTTTATTTGCGCCACTTTATTTGCATAATACTCATTAGTATTACATTCTGGTCACTAATAAGAGGAGGGTGACGTGTGATTTGTTGCGGTTTGGTCTGTTTGGTATTATTACCATGTGAACATGAAACAAACTGATTTTTGGCCATTTGGTGTTTTTTTTTTTTTTTTTTTTTCTGCTTTACTTCAGTGTGTGTGTGTGTGTGTGTGTGTGTGTCTGTGTGTGTGCGTGTGAGAGAGACTTTTGGCTTGACTATGCGTCATAAAACCGGTTAATATCTTGACATTCTGTTAGGTTTTTATGAATATATTTTACAATATATTGCAACTTTTATTTACAAAAAAATGTTGCTGGACGGGAACAGATTAATTTTATTTCCATTCAATTTAATGCGGAAATATGTTTTGAGACATCTCTGTTTTGAGGTAAGAGCACGGCCACCGAATTCAACTCGTATCTCAAGGCACCACTGTATTCGCTTATCACTGACAGTAAACCTACCTCGTTTACATTATTGTGGCCAATAATAGACGATAGCAGCGTCACATGGCTTTGTTACATTTTATTACTCTTAGAACACAAACCGAATTGTTTACAAAACGCATCGACCGATTGGAACCAGAGAAAGCCGACGACAGGTGTGAAAATCACCCTAAAACCAAATGTTTTATTGAAAAGGAAACATTTAAATCCTCACTTCTGGGGCTCAGTTAAAACCATCACTGCGTTAATGTGCCGACACCGCTATGCGAACGGCGAGGAAATGTGCTAAAACAACGGGGCTCCCGTAAGTCTTGATTGAAACGACCGCTGTCAGTATCGCCTCGCCACAAATACACGCGCAAATTTACTGGCTTCCCAAAGAGTCATGCTGCTTGCATCCTGCGGTGGCAAAAGGACTCCAAATTGAAGTCGAAGTACAGATACGCGTGTAAAAATGATCCTGGGGAAAGTTAGAGGTACTAATTCCACTTCTTTACTGGAGTGGAAGTCAAAAAAAACCCCAAAAAAACTACAGACTCTGGAATGGAGTACAAAGGTGAAATTGGATTTTTACTGTCAAATATTTGTGTGTGGGTTTTTTTCCAGAATAGACTGAGAGTTTTTGAAAGCCAGAAGAGTTACATTTTTCGGCTGGCGCGAGACAAACGTCGGCTCTGTAGTGCGACTGTGCGTCTTGGCCAATTGGGTTGGGATGAAGAGACGGAGTGGAGGAACAGAGCTGATGTCTCTGTTTTTTCCACCTTATAAGACCCCAAAAGCGCGGTTGACTTGACCTATCTCTATTTCCGCCTCAAGCGCGGTTGACTTGACCTCTCTCTATTTCCGCCTTTTTTCATCGAGTCATATATCGGCAGAGGTTGAAAAAAACAAGCGTATTTTGACAAAGTAAGGGGTAGAAGTGACAGATTTTCAATAGTTGGCAGTCAAAGTACAACTTAATTAGGACGATTAAGTCAACTACAGATACCCGAGAAATCTACTGAAGTACAGTAACAAAGTATTTCCACTTTGTAACTTTGTAGCATTGCCTGCATCATCCTACACGTGGCTTCTGTGTCCCGCTTAATTGTTTTCTCTCATTTGTTCATGTGCTGCCGCACGCCCACGCGGCTTCTCTGTGTACTTCACAGCCATGCACCTTTTTGGCCTCAACTGGCAGCTGCAGGAGTTGGACAGCCAGCCGGCGTTTGAAAACGGCGGAGTCGGGAAGCCCGGTCCCTCGCCGTCCAGCGCCGTCACGGCCCTCGCCGCCGACGGTGAGGCAAACTCACTACGATTGTCTTTTCTTTTATGCGTGCTTGTTTTAACGGGAGTTATCGTCCATAATAACAATGCTGGCCGACAACTCCTCAATGCGCCACTAAATGTGTAAAGTAGGCGGCGTATTAATAATTAATTTCTCATTATGCTCGACCGCGTCTACATTACGAATGTCGTTACAATCTAATGAGATCCCATACAAAAGTAGCGACAGTAAACCTATAGTGAAAAACTGTGTGCATGAAGCCCCTACAGATATATTTATCACATGTATTCATAGTTTAAACTGTAAATATCTGGCAAACTATGACCCTAAAACACTTTATTTCATTTCCCTGATAAAGAAATAATGATTTAATAAACATTTATTTGGTTTGCCCTGGTAATGACCCCGAAATGGCTACTTCAGACCAAAACGTAGGACTTCCTGTTCAATTTTGGACTGTATCCTTGACACTATTTTTGGCCTCGTGTTATGATCGCTACTTTTGCCCAATTTCTTGTTGATCGGTGAAACTGGTGTTCGGGGATGTTTTTCCCCCCAACTTAGTTTTCTGGGGTGGTTGTGTTTGAGACCCCTCCAATACATACATTTTCCGATTTATTTGAGTGGCGACAGCATTCTTCTGAAACAGTTTGGTGCACGGTTCGCCTGATTATGATGTGGGAACATTCTACGTTCGGCGGCAAGTAGGCGGCCCATCTTGCTTCACCTTTAACACTTAACGCCTCCAAACCAAAACCAATAGCAGCGATGTGGTGTTGAGTACACGCATAGCAATGTATAACGCCAGCTCATTGAAGTCCGGTTACTTTGAAATCCTCATCGCTTGTTAATGAATACGGCGCAGGGCAGCTTGTAGACTCTTTAAAGGGCGATCAATAGTGGCCGTTATTCTCCCCAGAGGTTACGCTTGGCTCCCAGTCTCGCCTTTGACTGGAGTTAAAGTGACAGCCAATGGCCTCATTAAACGCCAACACCGAAGCAAGGCGAGCGGTGTCTGGGTGCAAACACACGCGTGTGCACACGTACGCACGCACGCACACACACACACACACACACACACACACACACACACAGACCTACAGGGTCCAGCTACAGTATGCTTGTTATGCTCAACCATGTGACCAGTTTATTACAATTGTTGTCAAGTGAAAGTGCCATTTAAAACCAAATGAAATGGGTCTCAATTATGGACAAATGCAACAAGCGTCGGTGCCTGACAAACACACGCAACATTATGGAACATCTGTGCCTCAGCGTCTACTTGGGGAAACAAGGCTATTAGAGGTAATACAGAGAAACCACAAGAAAGGAGGCAGAGCGCGTGGAACCAATAAGTGGCGTAGCTCCCGGGACATAAATATGCATGCACAAAACATCGTGGTGTGACCACATATCAGGTTCTACTTATGAAATTGAGTATTCCGGCAACAACTTCCAGATAATAATAAAGTGGCATAGCTCGCAAGAAATAAAGACGGTCTTACAAGATGTGAGTGCATGAATGAATCGGTCTCTCTATAGCTTGAACTGGCCGATGGCCGGATCTCGCGAGACTTGTCGCGGTTACATCAGGTAGCACTGTGTTGTGAGTTTGTGAGGGAAAATGTGAGGGGAATGCATGGAGGAAACGGGAACGTCGCTGAACTTGGTTTATTTTACGTCAGGCACCTTGTTGGGCAGCTAAACGGTCCTCGGGCAAATGTATGGATTTCGGTTGCCGCAGACGGCTTTTGTTGTTTTCTTTATCATTGAAGCTTGTCTTGTGATCATTATTGCTACGTTTGTGCATGGGAAATGAATCAGGCATTCACTAAATATTAAAAAAAGGAAATACTGAAAACTACAGCAAGATGTTAGAGGAATTGATAAGCTTTATCATCATTATGTCATCTCTAGTCGTGGCTTGGGTGAAGAGGCTTTTTTTTTTTAACATCCATCCATCCATCCATCCATTTTCTTTATCGCTTATCAAAAATACTTAAATAGCACAAACGGAGCATTAATTATGAGAAGAGTAGCGTAGGCATTAGAATCGGTCATGTCCAGCACATAAGTAATGAATTGTTTCTTTGTGAATGTATTTCTTATGGAGGACTTAGGAGACGCCTGAAGTGCTCCTTCCATGTTTTTTGGGGAATTCCACAGAGATGTCGGCCATTTGTCACGTTGCTAATAGTACTAATAGCAACCGTTCTGTTTGCACCACCTAGGAAGGACGAGCATTCTCCACCAGGAGAACAACTCTGTGGACACGGGGCCCGTGGACGTCGGGAAAAGAGCGGGCCTAAGTGTTCCTCCAGGCGTTTTCTGGCGTTCCCAGCTCAGCGTGGACAAGCCGCGGTTCCTCAAGTTCAACATCACGGTGCAGAAGAACGCCTTGATCGGCGTGTACGGGCGCAAGGGTCTCGCGCCGTCTCACACGCAGGTGAGGACTGCAGCTTTTACTTGGGTTTTGGTTAAGGGAGTTAGGGTCTGGGCTACATGGCTATGGCTAAAAATAGGGTTGGGGTTAAAGGTTTACGGCAGAGCAATTTTCATACCGTGAAATGCAACTCAAAGTGCTTTACATAGTTAAAATCAATCCCATCATGCCACTCATCCACACAGACACACAAAATAATAATCATAATAACAACTAACCCTAACCTCACCGAATCTTGCGTAACTTTATCCAATCCATCTGTCTATCGTGAATATCCGTGCAGCTCCTCACGGCCATCGAACGCCTCGTTTTGCGGAGATTAGTCTCTCGGGGGAGAGTACGGCCCTGTGATGTACGTGATCAGGTACAACTGTGGATGCAAGTGAGCATATGTGCATACGTAGTAAGTCAAAATGGCGGCGGAAGTAAACAAAGCATTGCAGCTCTTGTCAGAATGAAATATGTACTTTGATTTGTTCTCAATCAAATGCGAAAACGATGCTTCTGGATTTGTTTTTTACAAGCGGGCTCGTTCGTAGCACTACTCTACACGTAGAGCTTAGAATCACTTTTGACTGAGTAAATGGATTTCGCTTCAGCTTTTAACTATCGGCTCTGATTTTACCTTGCTAATTTACCATTGTCCCTTACGTGTCGGCCATTTGCCGATTCAAGTGTTCCTGAAATGTCCCGACGTGTCACTTGAACGAAACGACATTGGTGAATTCCCGCCATCTGGGCACAATGCTGACAAAACCACTCAGAAGACAGCGGCTTGCGGCAAAATAAAAAGCTCTCCGCCTTACCTTGTTGACATTTTGTCCTAGTAAAGCACTTCACCCGAGTGCCGAGCCTCCTCGGCAGAGCAGTGTCGGTCAAGCAGGTGAGATGGACTGCATTTTTAAAGTGATCGAGGAAAAAAGAAGCTCAACCAATTCAAAGCGGAAAGGCGAATTATTAACAAGCCAAAAGGGTTGGGTTAGGTTAGGCTTAGAGAATTTGAGGGTTTGCTATAGGGGGTTAAGGAAATAAGGGTGAGGTAGTTAGCGTTAGAAGAGACTCGGCAAACTCTACAGTATCAATGAGGAACGGGGAGTTATAAACATGACAACATTGCTAGGGGATTAGGGTATGGATTTGTAGTTAAACCTGAGGTTTGGGGTTCGAGGAGGGACGAGGTAAACAGCTCAACAGAATCAAAGATTAAAGGACAGGTAAGTAACACCCTAACCCTATTGTCTTTTTGAGTAGGGTTAGGAGATAAGGGTTCAGTGATAAGGGTGAGGTTTCACCCAAGTGTCGAGGAGAGTGCGGTCGGTCATACAGGTGAGCTGGACTGCGCTTTGTGGTAGGGGGGGAAAAAAAAGAAAGAGTCACAAAATCTAAAGGCAATCAAACAGGAAAGAGGAGTAATTAACAAGACGACCCCTTTTGTGTCAGTGCCAGACGCCGTGTCAATCGCGGCCGCCTCGGAGCTGCATTCAGCCGCCGATCAATGCGTTTACTCAACTGAGCATGAAAGAGCCCGGCCGGCAATATTGAGCGTCCCATTCATAGCCAGCAAAGGGGAGACAACATTTACGAGTAACAGCTTTTACGCTTCTTGTCAAATATAGACCTTGTCCTCTCGCTATTGAGTCCCTGTCAGCGGCTGTACAAAGAAAACAAACTGGGGGGGGGAGAGGGGTGGAACTTTTTTTTCCCCTGGAGAATGTGTAGCAGGTCACTCAATCTAAACGCTGTGTTTGTCCTCTGACTCCCCACGCCTAATGTCACTGCCATTGTTGGACCGAGATGAGCTTAGAAGGGGTTCAAGCGACCCCATCGAGACGGATGCATTCGACCGGAAGCCTCTAAGCTATTTGCGATGGGACTGTATTATTGCTTCCCCCAAGCACAAAGAAGCCAACTACCGGCGGGTTAATAACATCCACCCACCCTTCTTTCCCTAACACCCCCCCCCCGCTGCAATCAAAGGGTCGACTTCACCGGTGCGGCACGAAAGTCAGCCAAAAAAATTGCTTGCAGACGTCCTTGTTTGTCATATTCCCAACTAATATATCCTGTTTTAATGTATTTTCTTATTCCCTTGTCTTTCAGAAACATTCAGTTAAAGCCACGTTCGTTACAGTATTTGCCACCGGGAGGCAAAGCTGCATGTTTGAAAGAGATGGTTTGATCGTTCCATAGTCAGAAGGCTCGTGTTTCAGTTCGTCTAAAAACATATTATGTCTGCTGCAATGGAGGGTTACTTTGTTGTCTAAACACACTGAACAGTGGTTAAAAGTTTAAATTTGTCCACTGATCACCCTAAAAAGCTTCTCTGACTCACTTCCTTTCCTTCGTCTCTGAAGTATCTGTATTTTCAGCCCGTTGGCCAGTCTTGTAAGTGTGGAATTTTGTGACTTTAATATATGACAAACCAAATGACGAATCAATCCTCTTCTCTCCCAGTCTCATACATGGTTAATACTCCTGTCAGAAATTGGCTTCCAGTGCTAGTCAATTTCTGTCCTATTATTGCACTCCAAGGGTTCATTTCGACCATATGAACTTTCCTTGTTGAAAGCCAATGTTTTATTTTCAGGGTCGAAATGTAATTCTACTGTAATTTGTCTACCAATCGGTTAACCTTATGTATTATGTACTTTCTTAGACTCGACAAAGCGTCAGTGTGTGTTCCAGGCGTTCACCATCTGG
Organism: Phycodurus eques; assembly: GCF_024500275.1. Taxonomy (NCBI): domain Eukaryota; kingdom Metazoa; phylum Chordata; class Actinopteri; order Syngnathiformes; family Syngnathidae; genus Phycodurus; species Phycodurus eques. The sequence continues at coordinate 25,995,388 of NC_084533.1, forward strand.
CAATGAAATGTTTTCAGTGGGATGATGTTCACGCCACTTGTCAGCCTTTAGTTTTGTTTTGTCTGGTATTGTTGCGAACCACGCCAAAGTCCAATCTGACTACTCTTTAAAAAACAAACAGCGACGATTTGTTTGCATGGCAAGCTCCCCCTCGGTCGATCATTTCGAACACCAGTCTGCACCAGTGGCTTGGTTCGTCTGCGTGTAGTTTGCAATCTCCCAAAGCAGGGAATCATCTTTTCTGCATATGCTGTGCTGCGCTGTGCCTATTAGCCTGTCTGGGGGACATGTTGTTTTCCTCCGCGCTGCACAGCTTAGGTCCAAATGAGTTCCAGCTGTTCAGTGGGTACTGTGAGAGCGGAGGCACCTCTTCAATTATTGTTTGTTTGTCTTGTAAGTCGATGTTTGTTTGCGGGAGGAGAAAGCACATTTAGACTAGACTTTACACTGATCTGATGGGCTTTATCGGACGGGCCGATAATTTGCATTTGAATGCAAATTTTGTGATCGGCTGCAAAGTCTTCATTTGCCTATCGATCAATGACATCATTGATCGAATCCGCGAATTAAGATATGATTGCTGACACAATCTCGTTTACTCCGGGGATGTTCCGCAGTGCTGTCTTGTATGTTTGAATCTGAAAGCTCGTTTATTTTTTAGAACTTTCTCTTGTTTTTGTGACTACGTCGCGCGAGCAGCTCGGTTTTTCCCGTAGCTGTGGCTAGTTAGCTAAAGTGGCTAAACACGGTGCAGAGCCTCTGCTATGAGGCACTAATAATCATCACCTCCGTGGCTCGTTCGTCACCAGATTATTATATCCAATAACGCATACAAGACGTCAGTGCCGAATATCCCCCGAATAAAGAAGACTTTGTTGCGCGGGAAGCTCCACGGCTCTGCGCCGGCTGTGTTTAGCCACGCTAGCGTCACTAATCATTGCGTCATTAAGTCACTAATCATCGCATTCATGGCGGATTTGTTTCCAGATTATGTCCAATAATGCACAGACAACAACTGTGTGCTAGAGAACTTTATTCATCATCGACGTTGGGTTAGAAGGACACCACAAAGCGCACCAAAACACCATGACCCTGTCGTAACACCTGTCAGAATATACGGCCTTCGGCCACGAGATCGGCCACGAGTAGGTAATCATTGTTTGTAGGCAGATAACGTTGTGGCATCTTACAACACGTTGTGCTGTGGCGATATAATAAGACAAGCTCGTCGAAGTTAATGCTGAGTGATATGTTTCATCATTTGTTTTTGTTTATATGCTGCGCCGACAAAATATGTTTTCACATGAAAACTTTGGGGACCGCTGCGCTTTGGAATTCTTTTATTTTGTATTGTGCATTATTGCATTGTCAGTGCAATGTAAATATTTTTTATTCATTTTGTAGATGATTTATTCTTTGAATTTATTTGTGCAAATGCAATGCCTTGATTATAGTGAGGTTAGTAGACAGTCATAGCCATGCATTGTACTAATAATTTTGTGATCTATCTATCTATCTATCTATCTCTATTGTGATTGTATCCGTTTATTTCAACTCGCCAATCGGCCCCCAAAATATAATATAATATATATATATATATATATATATACCATATAAAGCTTTATTTAGGCCCCAGCCTTGCCGGCTAAATGAATAACTCGTTTGCGGTATACAGCATATCCTTTGGTTAAGTTTTAAATGCCTATAATTACCAACAATAAATTCAATTCATTCATTTTGATTGCATAAACTACTCAGCATCGACTGGGTCTCTTGGATCATTTACATATTTAAAAGAAATACAAACTTTATTAGCCATCTGCAAACTCTATCCATCAGGTGAATAACCGAATTATTGTTTGATTTTCATGCAAATAAAAGAAATACAATTATGTGCCGAAGCCCAACAGAGAAAGAGAGAGATTTTTTTTCCCCTTTTAGTGCAGCGACTCACTCTGAATACCCACTGATGGTAAAATTAACATTGTCCTTAAATATTGGATTTCCACATACAAAACCCAGTAGGACAAACTCTAAATGCAGTGGAATTTCTGTCAAGGAGAATTCATATATTGGGTTTATGTTTCTTTGTCTTGATTCCTGGAGCAGCGCAAAAACAAAATATATATATATATTTTTTAAAGGCAGCTTTAATCGGATCCCACAAGGCTCCGCGTCAAGTGAGATATAACTGCGGTTCACGGACAACATTTTTACAGTCTCAAAAGAAGTCGTAAGATTGACGCTACCATAATCGGTTGTATAAATGTATGACATGTTGAGGCTATGTCAGAATCATCTTTATTTGCCAAGTATGTCCAGAACACACAAGGAATTTGTCTCCGGTCGTTGGAGCCGCTCTACTACGACAGATGTGGGAGGAAACCGGAGTGCCCGGAGAAAAGCCACTTACAGAACACTTTGGAGACATAAAGACATTGACAAAAAACAATTGGGCAAAAAGATGCAGAGTCCTCGAGCACTTAGACCAGTTCGAATGACTCATTTTGCAATAGTCCGGTGCAATGACCCATTGTGCAAAGGGCGCCGAGACTTCAAGGAGTGTATGCGGTTTAAAGTGACGAGTCGTGCGATCATCTGGGACAATGTCGGTTGTGCAAATGTTACAGATACTCCTCAATCGGTGTGCAAATGGAGCAGATGCTACTCTGGCATGAGTGGCCAGTATATGCAAATAGTGCAGCATGGCGAGACAACTACAGTGAGTGCACGAGTCATACGTAATTGGCCCCACAGAAATGTGGCAACGAACTCAAGTCAAAAAATTGCCAGCTTGTTGCAATGGAATTAGAGGTTAGGTGTTTAAGAAGCTGATCGCAAGAGGGAAGAAGCTGTTGGAATGTCTACTAGTTCTAGTTTGCGTTGATCGGTAGCGCCTACCTGAGGGAAGGAGCCGGAAGAGCCGGTGACCGGGGTGGAGAGGGTCCGAGAGGATTTTGCACGCCCTTGTCTTAGTTCTGGCAGCGTGCAAGCCCTCAATGGTGGGTAGGGGGGTACCGACAATCCTTTCAGCAGTTTTGATTGTCCGTCGCAGTCGGAGTTTGTCCTTTTTTGTAGCGGCACCAAACCAGACTGTAATGGAAGAACACAGGACTGATTCGATGACCGCTGTGTAGAACTGTCTCAGCAGCTCCGGTGGCAGGCCGTGCTTGCCGAATATGTCTTCCATATTCGGCTTATATTAAAGCTATGTGTGGCCGAACAATCATACACTTGTGTCGGCAAAACAATCACTCGCTTGTGTCGGCTATGTATGGAAAGTCAAGGCTGTGTGTTGCATATGAAAGTTACATGAGGCATAGTAAGGGTATGTGAGGCATATTAAAACCAGGCATAACAATCATGTCAAAACAATGCCCCTCTTGTGAGCAGTTAATCAATGATGCTGGAATCTCTCGTGTGCTTTTTCCGCAGTACGACTTTGTGGAGCTCTTGGATGGCAGCCGGCTCATCGCTAACGAACACCGTGCCCCGAGCGAGCCCGACAGAGGAGCCAGCCCGGAGCAGCAGGTGGTGGTCCACCAAGCGGGGTTCATCCAGTACCTCGACGCCGGCGTGTGGCACCTGGCTTTCTATAATGACGGACGCAGCGTGGAGGCAGTGTCCTACAAGGCCATCGTCCAGGGTACGACCATTTTTGAAGTGAAAATGTCGTATACGATATATATTATATATATATCGTATACGACATTATATATATATATATATATATATATATATATATATATATTAGTCTGCATTTTGAAAATGCGTGTATCAGATACGAGATTTACAAGATGTGATTTTAGGAAACCACCAGCATCATTTTTTTAATGTACCGGTACTACTGTCAGTTTTATACTGACAATTTTAACCAATTGTGAGAGAAAAAGTGATTTTTTTTGGGGGGGGGAGGGGATACAAACTCCCCACTTTAATTTGACCTTCTCTGAACGGCCATTCACAACAGGTATTCGATTCACATTATATCCGCGTATAAAGTTGTTGTTTTCCTGGTTGCCAGTCTATTAACTTTTCAACAAGCTCAACAAAAAAGTCAAGCCGAGTCTACTCGACTGTTTGTCAAGTAAACGCACGCGGCCTTTCCCACTTCGCCTGCGTGACCAAACAAAGATCAGCTGGATTGAGACGGAGAAAAAAAAAAAAATCCCGCCTGTCTGACAAACAAGTCAATGTTTCAGACTTTTCCGCAGCCTTGAAGGCCACGAGAGTTCTTCTTTGGGGGAATCTCTGATCATTGGCTGCCGCACTGTAGTAAAAGCCATGCGTGGGCATTGATTCTTACCGCCAAACAACTTGTAGGCTTTGGCAAAAGGCTGGAGATCATCTTTTTTCTCCGCTATTTCCTTCGGGGGGCAGACTTTCATCGATTGGGCCCTCCCAAATATGAAGGTATTGACGCGCCTGGCGGAAATTGCCCGGGTCCACCTCCAGCTCAAAAGAACATCCAATACAATCGGAACAACCAATACAATCCAGAGTAATAACTCCCTAAGAATAAATAAAGAAAGAAAGAAAAAAGTTTGCCCTCTTCGCACTTATCAAAACATCGGCCGTCTGGGAGTCCGTTGAGCGAGTACGCGGCTCTTACTTTGCAGGATATGTCAGATTAACTTCAAGTTGGAGAGGACTTAAAACACTCGGGGGATTGCTCCACTCCGCTTGATCATCGGGGCGTTGGGCCGCGATCGGGTAAAAAAAAAAAAAAAAAAACAGGAAATGCTGGGGGAAAAAAAAGTAGGAAAGACAGTGGGAATATGTGTCAAGGAAATTGAATTATTTGCTCTAATTTCAAATGCTCTTTGTGGCTTTTATTTGACGGATGCGGGAAGAAGCGTTACGGAGGCTTAAACCTTAGTGGAATGGATACACTTTGCTTTGCCTTCCACAAATAAGGGACGCTCGGTGGGTGGGGGCGGGGGACGTGGCACTGTCTTGTGGTGAAATGTGCACTTGTCAAAAAGTTACTTGAAAAGCCATCTCCCCCTGATTTGCGGCACGGTGACAGTGGCGCGATGCGATATTAATAGTCTGACTTCCTGCAGAGTCTGTCACCGAGTGCGCGCACAACTGCTATGGGAACGGCGAGTGCGTGGTGGGTTCCTGTCACTGCTTCCCGGGATTCATCGGGCCATACTGTTCCAGAGGTAATTATACACTTTTAGTTACATACTTGTACATAGGTATATATACACTACATGTACTTTATCACTCAGTTAACTTGTTACTTAGCAACATTCACGTCAAATAGGACTGGTGGGACTTTCTTTTTTTTTTTTTTTTTTTTTTTTTATTGGATTTTTTTAGGTCAAATGTAAATGATGAGCTCTTGGCTAATATTGTAGTGATATACAGTAATATGGTATTCATGGATTTTGCTATAAAAAATGGCATTCACGAAATCAAATCGTGTAAAGCTGCCAGTTGACCATTTTTTGTCCTATCCTGTGCACAAATTTAATTTGATCATGATCCCCATCGCGATAATACGAATTTCATATTCATATTTATAAAAGCCATTCTTTTGTTGGATTGTAGGGTCACTCATATTTTTTTAAACTAAGCTACTTTTTGTATATTGATTAATGTAAAACGCTACCAGTTAGAAAAGAATATATGTGCAGAATTTACATTGAATTATGTGTTAATATTCATAATTAACTGACACACTGATCATGTTAAAACATTCTCACAATAATTATCAACAACAATTAACAAGGTAGGAAACAAATCAACTTTATTTCTATAAATATTTGTGAGTGTTTACAATTTGGATGGAATTGTTTTGTTCAGCTTCTCACAACCACAATTTTTGCTGAAAGAGTAAAACACAGCATTATTGTGGACTTTGTTCAGGGGGTGCACGACTTTCCACGATATCCGATAAAATTTAAATCATACCTAAGCACAAAATGTGTTGTTCAGTTGCATTTCACGCTAACTTTTGGAAGACCGACTGGTTAGCACATCTGCCTCACAGTTCTGAGGACCGGGGTTCGAATCCATCCGTTTTCTGAGCCGCTTCTCCTCACTAGGGTCGCGGGCGCGCTGGAGCCTATCCCAGCTGTCATCGGGCAGGAGGCGGGGTACACCCTGAACTGGTTGCCAGCCAATCGCAGGGCACATAGGAACAAACAACCTTTCACACTCACAGTCACGCCTACGGGCAATTTAGAGTCCCCAATTAATGCATGTTTTTGGGATGTGGGAGGAAAGCGGAGTGCCCGGAGAAAAGCCACGCAGGCACAGAACATGCAAACTCCACACAGGCGGGGCCGGGGATTGAACCCGGGTCGTCAGTACTGTGAGGCTGACGCGCTAACCAGTCGGCCACCGTGCCGTATATTTTTTCCAACTAAATTATTGTGGAAAATGTACTTAAATGTCATTCTTTCGTGTCTCACATAATTTGTTTTTGCCATGGTTGAGAAACAGGATGCTTAAATAATGCAACTTTGGTCTCATGTTGTTTGGAAGTAAGAATGTTTTTTTTTTAAAATTGTGTTTACTAAATCAACACTAAATCATGTACTGTTGTATGATAAATTATTATATATTATCATTGTGGACTGCAATTTCAGACTGATTCTGATATGGTCATTTTCCGTCGGATTTCCGAATATATGAAAACACTTTTCTTTGTTGTTTTACGTTTTTAGTACCATTGAACAATTATTGTGAAATAATCTAATTCGAGACGGCTTCATTTTTTTGGTGTAATTTCCTTCTAAATAAATGCAAGAAATATGTTCTAGTGTTATTCTTTCACATTATTTATTTTTATGTTTCTATCTTTGGACAGAATCAGTCATTGGAAAACAGGATGCTGTTGCAGTTACAGATTGCTTTTTTTGTTGTTGTATGATTTCCTACTGATTGTGCAAGCATTTGCTACACAACAATGTAAATAATTGTTCTCTGTCATGCTTCACGTGACATTTTATTATTATTTCACATTCATTGGGAAATGTGATTTTAGAGTGTCTGATCTGTTCATTTATTTTGTATGATTTCCAACTGTATATAACACTGAATGTTATTTTCTGTTGTTTTTTTTTTTCCAACTTATGTTTTATGTTTTCTCCCACTCGACAATTGATGGGAAATAATTCGGTTAAAGACTGCTTAATTTTTTTCCTATGGTTTCCCGACTAGATTCCTGCAAAAAAATTGTGTTTGTCTTTTTAGATGTTATAATCTTTTAATAATCATGAAGAAAATGGGATGCTGGAAAAGGTATTGTCAAATTAAGACTTTGGTCTTACTGTATGTGCTGGAAATTAATACATAGACTGCTTAATTTTTTGTAGGATTTGCTACTAAATTATCGCTATGCGCTTAATCAACTACTACTCTATGTATTTTGTGTGTATTATGTATTTTCAACGCTGACCTTACTGTTTTTACTTTTTTAAATTTTTGTATTTTTTTTTTTTTATGCGTTCCAGCTGCCTGCCCTGTCCTGTGCAGCGGTAACGGCCAGTACACTAGGGGGCGCTGCCAGTGCTACAGCGGCTGGAAAGGCACAGAGTGCGATGTGGCCTCAGGCCAGTGCGTGGACCCTCGGTGCGGGGGCCACGGTGTGTGCGTGGCGGGCAACTGTGTGTGCAACACCGGCTGGAGAGGCAGCAACTGTGAACAAGGTAATAAAGTGTTCCCCCCACTGCATCGCAGATTTTCTTTGTGGACCGTATCTACTTGTCCATCATGGAAATCTGCAGTTTATAGCAATCTTTTTGATGTGTTTTTTCTCCCCCCCACCCCCGCATTTTACTCACTTATTGTGCTGTGATGCCCTTGCCAAGTGGGAAAGGAAAGCCACAGTTGTCAATGCACTCAATGTCAGTCACGGAGAACACTAAAATGCATTAACACAATGGGCCTCATTCACTAATAATTGCGGAGAAGTGTTCTTACGCTGCGCACAAGTTGAGCGTATACGCAAAATTCACCGTCAGATTCATGACGTGCGTAGCGGCCAATCTTCTTCACATCCCCGTGCGCATGTTATGAACACAACGAGTGTAAGAGAAATGTGAAGAAGGCTCATATCTAATGTCCAGACACTACAGTACGTACTGTAGTGTCTGGACATTAGATATGATACTTACTTAAATACTTTTTCTATACGTGTAATGGGTTCATATATTTTTTGGTTTTTCAACACATTCCCACACAAAGTATGGGATAACATACTGTGAATGTGTGTAACTGCTTAATTTGTGTTTTCAAGTCGACCAAGCACATAATGCGTCGTACGTTGTTATTGACGCCCTGTGACGAAATTACCACGTGCAGGTAACGGGCTAACCTATCACCGAGCTTCGGAGTCGCCCGATCCGATGAATCAATCAATGAAGTCGTTTAAGAAGGAGCGTCATTCCTTTCTCTCTTAGGGCCGATCCGCTTGGCCGCTTTTAACAGTATCGACCCGCACTGCGGCCAAAGGCAATTACCGACTCAGATTTACATGGACGGTTAGCAACCATGCATGCGCAAACCAATTCAATGAAGGAAGGTTTGCCTTTGACGGGAAGACGGAAAGGACATTTTTTTTATCGGCTTTTTGTAGTTTGTTCCTTCGCGACGCACGATTGGCTAAGGCATGGGCTGGAGAAGAACCCGTTGGTGCAGATCTGGATAAAGGTACCAAGCAATGAAATGAATGTACGTCTCTTCATAAACATCAGTTTAGAGTCTGGAACATACCTGGTGTTTTCGTAAAACACGTTTTCAAAGAAAAGTTAGACATTCTTCAAACGTAACTGACATATGTATTTTTGTCAACATTGAATACGAGTTCATCTTTAACAAACCTAAAGTACATGATCTTGTATACACTGAAGACAATTTTTACGTCTTCAACGTGATTAGCATCAAATACAATTTAGTCTTCATTGTAACTAATGTGTGTTTTCGTAAATGCTGAACACTATTTTGAGCCTAAAAGTCCCTGTAAATTAAAAAATAAACATTTGACACATCAGAGGAGAGCCTACCAGATTTGAAAAAAAGATTTTTAAAAGAAATCACCAAGAGTGTGAAAGGCATTTCTAAAATTGTGAAGAATAAAGTTTCAACTTCCACTTCAGCTTCAGCTGTCACTCAAATGCGATGCCAACAGTATGCGCTGAAATGTCTGCAGCCACAGACTGAATAACGTGTGCCTCTGTGTTTAATAAACAGTTAACTTTCACTTAGGTGTCTCTGTTATGTGGACCCACACACTTCCATTTTGATTGCGTCATTACGTGTGCAAATTTGCGAGAATGTGATGTTTATCACTCCTTCCTTCCAGCGTTAGCGGCTAGTGGCTAACAGCGAGCTGCCGTGGCGTTCGTCCACGGCACTCAGGCCGAGGGGCACGACCAATCAGCCGGCACCAGGAAAGGGGACGTAGTGACGTCACGGTTAATGTAGCTTACGTTTTAGTAAGCCTGGTTTGTTCAAAATTGGATGTGTAGGAACTGCAACTGTGTTACGCTGTCAGCATCAAAGGTAAGGCTTAAAAGTCATTCACTGCCAGTCTTCCCAGTTAACATGGATATTTGACTTCTAAAGCCTTCAATGGGAGTGAATGTGTTAAGAGTCTTAGTGTATAGCAGGAACTAATAAAGTGTTAAAACAAAAACCAAAAAAAGGCAGTTGTGACGCGAGAGCATTTCAAGTCAAGTGAAACTAATCTTGAATGTGACTCACAAGAAGTGTTAAAGTGACACCGCTCAATGTGTGCGCTCAGTGGACTGCGTGGACCCAAAGTGCTCCGGACACGGCGCTTGTCATCACGGCGAGTGCCACTGCACCCCGGGCTGGGGCGGAATCAGCTGCGAGATCTTGAAGAGCACTTGTCCTGAGCAGTGCTCCAGTCACGGCACCTTCAGCACCGACTCGGGGACGTGCGTCTGCGAGGACAACTGGACCGGAGCCGATTGTTCCATAGGTCAGAAACACTTGCTTTTCTGTGTGTTTGTAATATATTATGTGGCATATTTCAGAACTGCTGGAAATGGCCAAAATGAGCGTTGAATGGATGCTTCAAACCAACACGGCAGACTCCGTGTGTCGTTTGTGTCTTTTTTCTTTTTTTTTTTTCTTGACACTTTCCCGTGCGTCTATTCACGCTAGACATGCCTAGCAAATTTCAGGGTGCTAAGTGAAGCCAGTTTCAGGGGCTGAATCTTGAAAATTGTGCAGTCAATGTATGAGTTTATTAGTTTATCGCGAGTCCTCAAACACTAGTGCAGTTTCACATTGTCCATCTCTCTAGTATACATGTTAAGTTGTTGCAGCTTAACGTGGCATTCAGATGCACGGAGGATGGAGAAAAAGAGAATATTAGCCAAGCTTGGCAAATGTAATAAGGAGGTGTTGCTCTTCGTCAAAGAACTCTGCAAACGAAGGGCGTGATGACGCAGACACGCGTCCTCTCGCATTTGTCCTAAGGCCTCACTGGGGCGCAAGCATAATGCCGCCAATTAACACAGAAAACAGTACAGCGTATTGCACACAGGGCTTGACATTAACACCCGCCAGCCCGACAAACGCAGGTGAATTTGAGTTTCAATACCCGATCACAAAATATCGGAGGTGGAATGGATCACAAAATCCACGGTTCGGTTCGTATCTCGGCTTTTGCAGTCGCGGATTTCGATCCGGTTCAGTGCACTTTGACTCTTAGGAAAATCAATGATGTCTTGTATAGTTAGGTTAAAGCGTCGTTATTCATTTCTATTATTATATGATGATTTAAATGGTGTTATTATTATTATCAGAAATATATATTTGTAGTTCTAGTCCAGTGGCATAGAGTGACATATTGTGGCTGGCAAAAGGTACAATAAGCCTACTGAATGTATCCACTTGTTGCCATCCATAATCATACATGAATGAACTCAGCTCATGCATAAAGTTCACTCCATGCACTCCTTCATCTCCTCTTTCATTGGATATCGGATATGGACGTATTATTCCCGTCTTTTTGACTCTGAACACCACCACAATGGATTTCAATTGAAAGGAACAAGATGTGCTTCAACTGCAGTCTTTCAGCTTTACTTTAAGGGTTTTTACAGCCAAATCCAGTAAAATGCTATCACTTTGCGTATATATCCCACTTATATGGCTCAGCCTTTTTAAAGCGGCTAGCTTTAGTTCATTGCGAGTATCGCATACCCTCGGATTGCTGAAGTAGGTCTGACACATCTCCCAATACCAAATTAGGACTCACAATACCGTCCGAGGTTTGTGTCAGCACTATTAATTTTCTAGCAAATAAGCCCCCAATTTTTCACTACCACGCAATGCTGAACTGGATCCAACAAAATGCTAAAAACAAATCTCTTTGTGATCAAATTAAAGGTGTTGGGAATCCCAGTTTTCTAAGCAAGATCACGACGCATTGACACCACCACAAACGGGCATCGTTACCCAGAATTCAACTGTGGCTCAGCGGTGTTTTTTGTTTGTTTGTTAGTTTTTAAACTGCAAACTCTAGCCTTAAATGGCTGCTTCAAATTAAAATGTAGACTTTCCAATGCAAATCTGGTATCGGCTGTCATGTCATTCACCCAATCACAGATCTGCGCACCAACTGCGTTGTTTACGAACTAACACGGGAGTAGGTGCGATGGGCATGAAACTTACAAACGCGAGAGCTAAACAGTGAGAATGGCTCACGTTGTTGGCTCTGTGCGTCACGCGAAGCAAGTAAGCTAGGCTACTGTATCTTTGTTATTGTTGTTGCTCTATAGTGTGCTATATTTATTTTTAACCACACAGTGATAAAAAAGAAAAGTATACCTTCGTTTTGGGGCTGGAACGGGTTGATTATATTTCCATTCATTTCAATGGGAAACATTCTCTCGATTTTACGAACGTTTTGGGTTACAAACGGGGTCCCGGAGCAAATTAAGTTCGTAACCCAAGGTTCCACGATATATACGGTAAATAAACAAGTCTTTTAAATAGATATATTTCTCCATCTTGTGATCGGATCGGAGCTTGGTGATCAGTTTATATAAACTACCGGATCAGTGATCACCCCCAAAAATCCTGAATGTATAAAACCTGTTTGTGAAACTGCTTTAGGGGGTGAATTAAAAGAACACACACACAAGATTAAGGGGCATCCCTACTGATCATTAAAATATAACAATAACCCTAAAAGTTTACTTGAACATGTTTTTGTGATTATTATTATCATTGTGTTTTGTTTTTTTGTGAGTGTATTTTCCTCTTTTTGCTTTCATAGCATCAAAGAGCAGCTAATTACCTCCCGATGTCATTTGTACTGCTTCCGTATTTTGCCTTTCAACGTTCTACACTCAAATGAACTGGCAACACATTTGCTTAGTTTGTATACGTTTCCCTTTGATGGTCTTACACAACAACAACAGATGCATTCGCCTTAATTAACAGACTTGACGATGAATTACACCTATATTTTCATGCAATTTCGGGGGGGGAATATTATACCGCTGTGACTGGCTGGCGAGCAGTTGAGCGTGTGCCCCGTCCGTCTCTTGCCCAAGTTAAATTAGGCACTTGAACAAAAGTATTTGAATTGTGCACAGTCATGTTATTTTCTGGCTCCATTTGATTGGTAAAATGGAGTCAAACGTCGCTAGTGGTTACGTTGGCTTGGTGCGACGGAGTCACGTGACGGCAACCGAGCCACGAGTCTCTCTGTTCAACCAAAACTAATAGATCGGGGAAGCAGCTAGATAGCTAGAAAAAACGTGGAAGCAGAATGTAGCTCAAGGTAATGGGCTCAACGTAACCTTAACAAAAATACTCAAGTAAAAGTGAAAAGTTTCTTGCTTGCATTATAGCTACACTGACGAGTACAATTTGTCTCAAAAAGTACTTCAGTGTAACGGAGTAAATGTAGCGCATTACTTTTGCGTGTTAGCAATTGTGTTACAATTGCGTGTTAGCACATCTTATTACATCTGATGTGTTCAAAGTGGTTTCTGCCCTTTTGCAGAAAAATTACCAATATTTTATAATCCAACAGTCCTCTGATGTTAAAGTTTTGGGCTGCTCGTAAATAGAACAATATGTGACCGATATGCATTTTGCTTTTAATCTTCATTTCTTGAATTCCAATCTGCGGTAATTAATCAGCTCGACTTTTCAAAATTGTAATCAACTATGAGGGAATAATTTATTTCCCCCACTCAGTCGGACTTAAAAAGTCTTTGAGCAGAAGCGGCTAAATCAAATTATTTCTCCCATCCTTCTCTCTCCTTTTCGTCAATCCAAAATTATTCATTTGCGATGTCCCACTGATTGAAAGTCGTGAATTTGATGAATGCGAGCCGGGCTCTGGCTTCATGAATTCCCGATGACACGCTTTATTTTTACAGTCTTGATTAAATTACAGGGAGAGAGAAAAAAATGGAAGCTTCATTACACTCTGCGTCGGGAGGAAGTCAAAGTAGGTGCAAAGTTGTGACACTTGTCGCGCGCGCTGCTTGCTATAGAGGGGCCAACATATGTTAACAAAGCGGTGTTGACACCGCACATTAATCTTGCGGGACCCAACATATGTTCTTTTCTCAAGGTGTCACCCAGGTATCTTATTAGAAAATATGAGACACAGATTTATTCGCAGCCTTACTTACTCCCAGAAAAGAAAAAGTCAGTTCTTTTTTTTCCCTCCCCTAAAAGGTGCACGCTATGTGCCCCATCGGGGGGTCTCTTCATTTGTCGTCCGGATTTGCTTTTGTGCACAAATTAACGACCGGTTATTATAAACAGCCCGGACCTTCCCATCTGTTATGGCAGCATGATTTACGTCAACTTTTTTATTTTTTTTATGTGGATTATTTCAAGTTGTTATGGTAATATGTACATTTTGCCCGCGTAATGTGTACTGTACAAGTGACTCCAGGTGTGAGTTTTTCGAGTTACGAGCCGTCGTTTGGACCATTTCTTTTTTTTCAAGTATTTTTGCTTTGAATTGCGAACAAAAATGTATGACTTTATGTATAATGGCAGTGACGCCCACTCTACTCACGTCACAAGAAGCAGCAGTTTGCCAGATAGTAAACAAAATTTTTGTTAAAAAAAAAAAAAAAAAAAAAAAAAAAATGACATGGCAAAAGATGATTCATGGTTAGCACGACAACAACAGAAACACTATTATACAGGTATGTATTACAAATGGACATATTGCTCTTTTTACAGGGATTGTTTGGCACTCCAAAAAAAGAATAAAAGCAAGAACAACAATGACTTTCTTTTCCCTTTCATTTCTCTCTCACGTCTTCACTGAGTCGGGATCTCGAAATTGTCGATAGCGGATCGTCTCGGCCCAAAAGTTGGGGAGTCTGTTAACCTGTCGGGTGGGTGGGGAATTTCCACAAGCCGGACAATTAATGCCGCGCTTCTTCCTTCAATTGAATAAACTTTAATTAACAAGCATGCCGGCCGTGATCGACCGGCCGCAAACCTCCGTGCGGCCGCGGCGTGTTCTAAGCAGATAAACACTTTGGCGCTAATGAAAAATTGATTGCGTGGATTCTTTGCGAAGGAGGAACCTTTTGCCAATTCGATGACTGTCCCCCGAGAGGTGCTTTTAATATTCTACTGTGTGAATGGGGGGCGGGGGGGCTTAATTGTGAGCATCTCTCAATTGAAGAAAAACTCTCTCACGGTCGGAAAAGTGCTTCGATGTAAACGCCACCGTTCTGAAGTGAATGACACGTAGCTAAGGTTACTTGACGTTTGATATGAAAGTCATCTAGTGGTAATCTTCAGGGAAATTCATATGTTTCGAAAATATTTTTAATCTATGATTTGTTTTACAATCGAAGACTTTAGATTGCCCGTAGGTGTGCGTGTGAGTTCTATGTGCCCCGCGATTGGCCGGCGACCGGTTCAGGGTGTACCCCGCCTCCCGCCCGAAGACGGCTGGGATAGGCTCCAGCAGCAGCCCGCGACCCTCGTGAGGAGAGGCGGTCAAGAAAATGGATGGATGGATGGATTTCACAATTTAAAAAAAGATCTTGAGAAATATTTTGAAAAGTTTCACAGATTTTCTAGGGTCCCACCATGAAACTACATTTCTAAAGGAATGAATATGGTTATAACCCCAGATTTCCTTCTTTTAATACATTTCAACATATTTGTTAAAGTTTGATTTTCAAGGGGATTGACACCCCCTACACACCTTATTTTTTAATCCATTTATTCATTCGTTTTATGAATTTTTTTTATTTTCTAGAATTTTAAAAAATATATATTTTTGGAGCTTTTTATAGGGTCCTCCCATGATTTTAGAGCTGAAGTGGTAGTGGCTATTTTAGTTTCTATCCATTATTGGAGTTTTATTATTTAGGAATGTTCAAGATCTTTTTTCACATATTTTGAAAGCTTTTATATGGTTACCCAATGCATTTTTAGTTTTAATTTAATGAATTGTATTGAGTGACATAAAAGAAGAATACTCCAGTTTCTCTGTACATTGTTGTATATTTTGATCATGGAGTATTTTTAAGGGATAAAATGAAATATATAAGTAAGCATTTCGATATATTTTTAAAGCTGATATAACACAGTTGAAAAAGTCACGTAAGTTGTGCAGGTGGATTCGCGTGAACAAAATGCACCCGCAGAACTGTTGCGCAACTCACTTTGTAAATGAAAGTGTGCAACTTTTGCAGGCTTGTGGACATTTCCTAGAGCCACTTCAGATTGTGAGTACACACTCCAGCTTCCACGCCGATTGTCACGCTTTTTATCCTCGCTTCTCACTGAGCGTTAGCCTCGGCCCGCCGCCCTCTGATGTATCGCCTCGGCCAGATAACGCCAACTCGAAGCAGCCCGCTTCGCTTTTGTCCAAGTCCAGACGACGTATGGGAGCCTGTTTGGATGCTGTTTTTCTGCCCACATGCCTCGCATAAACAAATTTTTTAAAAAAAGCTAACTGATGTGCAGGATACACAATTGATATGTGCGCTAAACCATCGGTTTTCAACCGTTGTCGCCCTGGGACCCGCATTTGTCTGTTGTCCCTAAGTGGTGACGCACTTTCGAAAGTGCCTTTCAGAAGACTTTTTGGAGTAACTGAGGATGAACATACTGTTTTGTGACGTCGCATTTAGTTTTTGTACTGTGAACGACTACATAAAAAGATCCGATTTAGCAAAGACTCTGAATTGGGCCTCGTGCCCTGCGGTGTTAACGTAAGCTCGGTTTACATCATTTCCATTTCCAACATACAAGTAAAATATACACACTGAACATCACCGCCGTGTTCTCACGACGGAGGGGATGACAGATGATCGGGATACTGCAGATGTCAGGCCGAGACCTTCGGTACACCTGCCCAATCTGTTATCTCACAGAGAGAAGCGTCTTCCAAACCAACCGTGTTATTAACCGCTTGATTACAAATGAGCTTGTCATGTGTGCCGGCAACATTAATCACCGTATCACTGAGTAGCGTACTACTATTCAGGCTGTCGAACATGTCATATCAATATTTATATATTATTCAAAATTGAGAGCACTCTAGCGTGACATTTCTATTATCCCGTCGTGTTAGGATAAAGACTTAACGCATCAAGGATCACTTATTTTGTGTGTAAGCTTTTTAACAGCTACATCTGTCTATTTCCTGCTTATTCCGTGTGTGTTGGTGTATTCATGTAGGCAGCAAGCAAGGATATGGCTTATTCCACTGAACTGTGTTTTGTTTACATCTCGGCACGTTGTATGCGCTTTGTGTGCCTCTGGGAGGCCCGACCGAGTCCGCACGGTCGAACCAATCAAAAGCGTAGAAATTCCAAATTCCCTCTGAAACATCACAGCGATCCCCGTCATGGGGACGTGAGCAATCTTATTGGACACTTGGCGATTTGCTACGACGCAGTTCCACCCGATAGTCTCTTATATTACAAAGCAAATATTGAACTGTTCTGACAAGATGCATATTTTTGTTGTTTCGGTGCTATTTCACTGAGAAAGTGCTCAATTTCGGCTCAATTGTCTGTTGGTGTAGATCCTGCTTAAGGTTCATTCTCATTGGCAATTGTTAGCTTTGCATATTTCATCTTTGATTCTGTCGCTAAGTTAGCTAAAAGCAATCGCCAAGTGAATCTATATGGGTCAAACAGTTGGTGATCATATCAAGCCCATTTTACAGTGCAAATAAGACATTTTTACAAAAAAAAAATGTAAGGAACACAAAAGGAAATGATTTTTAAAACTCAAATCAATCAAAAACAGTCCACATTATAGCCAGTTCTCTTGTTATTGTTTTTTAAATGACAGGTGGTCTAATACAGTGGTTCTCAAACTGGGGTCTATGGGCCCCTAGGATCTGTGAGCAGTCATTTAGCGGTGGGCAAAAGACTTTTATTTATTGTCATATACATTACCAGATAACTAGCAACCCTTTATTGCTCAGTGACTGTTTTTCTCAGTGTCTTTATGTCTCAAAATTGTTCTCCGTCAATTGACTATCTGTTGTCGTACGAGAGCGGAGACACATTCCTTGTGGGTTTTTTGGACATACTTGGCAAATAAAGATGATTCTGATTCTGATAACTAAAACTAAAATTGAAAAAAACATTTCCTTAAACAAAAACAAAACCAACTTCACCACCCAAAACAACATTTTACGTTTGCAAAACTATAGTTATCGTGAAAATATCCTTTGTTTTCGTCTTTGTGTTTTGCAAAGCTAACTTTTACGTCCAAGCTGTTATTATTATTGTTCTCACAACAAATACCCCGAATTAAAAAGAATAATAATAATAATAATAATAACAATAACAATAATGGAAGTAATAAAAACTCAACTAAAACAAAGAATTTTGGGAAAAATAAAAAAACTTATAAAAACTAACAAACCTGCTTTAAAAACTAATTACTGAATTTGAAAAAGAAAAGTCAAAACAAAATAAAAACTAACTATAATGGAAAATGCAAAACTATTATAACCCTGGTCAAAAGTTCCCAACGTGGATGAATCACTGTTGTTGCAACATACGGGCACCGCGTCTTTGGCAATGTTTGGCGCAGTTGACTCTGTGATCGCCCGCCAATTAGCAGCTGTATTTTCTTGTCATACGAAAAACAAGATGCAAATGATTCGTGCTGTCTGTTTCTTGGCAAGAATTTAAAAACGACTGCTTTTGGAAACTAGAAAAGGTTTTCCGAATCTGGCTTTGCAGCCATGTTGTTACAGGAAGCAGTGCATGTCAGCTAGAGAAGATGAAGAACTCATTCTTTTCCTTTCTGCTTGCTCTGTTTGGGGTCGCCACCGCATGTCATCCGTTTCCATCTATGTCTATCTTCTGCATCCTCCTCTCGAACACCAACTGCCCTCGTGTCTTCCCTCACTACCTCTATCAACCTTCTTTTCGGTCTTCCGCTAGCTCTCTTGCCTGGCAGCTCCATCCTCATCGTTATTCTACGATCTCTCCTCTGGACACGTCTTATCATGAATCAAAAATAATATTCCACCGTCCTGCTTTTATTTTGCGGTTTTAAATGTTAAAGCGTTGCAAAAAAAATAGGATAAAATCCTGTGGCATTGGGGTTATGATGAGGTCCTTGGAAAAGATTTCATCTCTAAAATGCCAGGGTCATCTTAAGAGATGAAATATTTTCCCCAAAAGATTGAGAAACCTCGGTCGAATACATTTGTTAAGCCATTTGTGTAGAAATAATCAGGCTGCTTTGGACAGGCAAAATGTGACATTTATTTTTTATTTTTTTCCCACCCTGTGCCACTTTTTCTTTCCAGAGGTGTGCGTGGTGGACTGCGGCCCTCACGGCTCGTGCTTGGGCGGCGCGTGCCACTGCGAGGAGGGCTGGGCGGGCGTCGAATGCGAGCAGAGGGACTGCCACCCGCGCTGCATCGACCACGGGGTGTGTCGCGAAGGCAAGTGCGACTGCCACCAGGGCTGGACTGGCGAGCACTGCACCATCGGTGAGTGAGACGTCTCCGCACAAACGCTCGGACACAACACACACACACGCACGCACGCACGCACGCGTACAGACACATGACAGAAGGCCACAGATTGTGGAGGAGACGGGGGCAACCTTGAAGCGTGAATGTCACTGGGTTCAGTGTTGTAAAACAAATCCAGCGAGCAATTTGAAAGCTTGCCTATTCCACCTTTAAATTTGCGGATCCTTAAATCTCTTACAAGGCCTTTCATTTGATTTGTACTCAATTAAGGCCTTAAAACAAGTTAGTACAATGTAGTTAATTAACCCCGGCACATTAGGAACATTTATTTTAGTTTGTAAATGTATGTTCTTGACAAGTAAAACATAACTTTTATGTTCCCAACAAGTAGGTAAAACGTAGCTAAAATGTGTTTATGTTCCCAACAAGTAGGTAAAATGTAGCTAAGTTTCAATATCGTGCCATTTATGTTCCTGACAAATGAGTGAATGTAGCAAAGGTTGGTTTATATTACTAACAA
The DNA here is from genome assembly GCF_024500275.1 of Phycodurus eques. NCBI lineage: Eukaryota > Metazoa > Chordata > Actinopteri > Syngnathiformes > Syngnathidae > Phycodurus > Phycodurus eques. The sequence goes on from NC_084533.1 coordinate 26,014,860, forward strand.
TTTAGTACAACATAGAAAAACTAAATTCTGTTCCTAACTAGTGAGCAAAACATAGCAGGGGTTTGTTTGGGATTGGTTTATGTTAACAATTTAGTGCAACAGAGCAAAAAAAAAAAAAGAATTCTGTTCCTAACTAGTGAGTTAAACAGCTTGGGTTTTTTCTTTTTCTTTTTTTGCACCAAGTCAGTACATCGGTACCTTCTCAAGTGGATAAAACTTTGCTAAGGTTCGTTTACATTACCAACAAGTGAGTAAAACATAACTGTTTGCTTATGTCCCCAACAGGGTAAAGCATTTGTTCGTTCCCAAAAGCCGTGAGGGATTGTTTACCTTTGCTCCAAATATCTGTAAAATCCCATCAAGGACTTTTATAAAGCAGTTAGGAATTTAAAGACTTTTTTGTTGGATTTTATTGGTGAAAGGAAAATCTTTGCTGAACGTTTTTCAGCGCCTCACCTTGAACGACTAATCATGTCTATCAACCACCTTTTTTCTCTGTTGAAGTGAGACTGAAATTAACGAGTCAAGGGCGGGCGGCGAGTCAAGGCCTCTTTGGAATATCACTTTTCACGAAATGGTAGCGCTTCAGTCAGCGCTAATGAGGATAATGACTTTGGAGATGCCGCTTCCTATTGTTGACCCAAGGTCTGCCGGTTGACCTCGGCACGCCGCGTCAAAACACCATATCGCCGAGGGGCGACTCGCAGCCCTATCTCAGTGTTCCCGCGTGTCACCTAGGAAACAAAAGATCGAGCAACTCCAGACTGCGGCCGATTAATTATGTATTTACGAGCCGGTGAGGCTTCTTCGCTGCAGCTGGAGGGGGTCAGAGTCCAGATCCTTTCATCCTCCCAGCGAAAACCTGCAGCAGCTATTCCCTTTCTGTTCTAGTTATAACGAGCTTTGCGATACGATCCACCAAGTACTGAAAATAACGCGTTTCTTGGCACGAATCGTACATTTTAGCAGTTTCAATAAAATGATGAGTGGCAAAGCTATCGTAACTTAAACACTAACTCAGTGTCCTTTCTTTTCATTTACTTAATTCAACCATCTAAGACCATCTAACAGCTCTAACTAAAATGACCAGTGCGAAAGAACAGCTCCCTGTGCATTAGTAGTCGTATTTAGTCGTATTTAGTGGACCTGAGGAATTGAAACAGCATTTAAGTCTTCAATTTCACTTCCTTAAACATTCATGGCGCTCCTGTTTGAATTGAATGCAGTTTTTGTCAGTGCTTTTTGTCCACGAAGCATCTTTTAATCCCATTTTGCATAGCCAGGGCTCAGATGGAACGACTTTCTCTGCCATTTTTTGACTACATCAACAGAGATTCTGTTACATAAGCCGTTGTACTGCAGTTTGAGGTGTTTTCAACTTAAGAGTGATCGTCAAAGCAGAGTTAGCAGTGAGAGAAGCGACTCGTGTATTCCGCTTCATGGCGCGGTCCGCATAGATCTGCTTTGAGCCCACTGCTGTTTAAAGCCGACGAGGCAAACAAAGAGGTTCAAATATCAAGAGAAACTCTGTTTTCCTTTGTGCTACCCTTTTAGCTATAAATCAAAGCAGATGGAGAATGTTCATAATGAATATTTTAGCGAGCGTTTTCAGACTGAGTCATCTATGCGGCAATCCGTACGCCTGCTAATGGCCGGCATCTGGGATTCTTTTTCTTAATCACTTGCCGCTTTAATTAACAGCTCACAATTTTGTCCAACACTGAACTCACACACATGATAGGATGAAAAAAAAAAAAATGATGATTCGTCTACATCTGTGTATCCTTTTTGTGTGCCTTTAAATCTGTCTTGTCTTGTTGCTTAACTCCAACTAAGGCTATGTCCACATGAAAAGTGGTGATTAATTATTATTATATGTATATTTTTTCATAATTTAACCTCTTTCTTGGGGGCGTTTTGTTTCGCTTTAGGTTATCAGCATAATGCCAACTCAACTTAAAGGCCCAGTTAAATGACCCAAAAAAATTCTTAAATTTGACTCACCACAGAGAAGAGCATTGCTAACAAGCCTCCCAAATTTTAATGAATAAAAAACAAAAACAAAAAATCACACCAAGTATATGAAATCAGGCTTCAAAAAGGTCAAGAATTGAGACGTTCTTTCAGTTTTCAGATGCTGTGGGCGTGTCGGTGAATGCTTTGAAAACCCCGTCCCTCTGAACTTTCACCTGTCAATCAAATGTATGCCTTGTTTCTTCCTAGCGATGCACAAGCTCTCACGGGCCGCAGAGAGGCACTCTGTGGTGGCCAGGCAGCCTCTGAGCTCTGGTGCCACGACTGTCAGCCGCGCCGGAAAAATTTTCCCCTCCTTTGCCTTCGCGGAAATTCGGCGTGCCGTTAGCGCACTGCTGTGGCCGCATCGAGTGCACCATGAGCGGCCACGGCAGTGCGATGCACCGCGGTCCCTCTGGATGATTTTTTTTTTTTCTCCTCCTCCTCGCTCCACGACGTCGCGGCCGACAACTGTGCGACTGGCGGGCCGAAGGCCGTTGCCTGGGGTACCCAAGATAAAGGTTAAATAAGAAAAAAGTCTATCAAAAACAAGCTTTTTTGACATTTCTGTTTTTCAGGTATGCAGATTTTGCCGAATCCTCCTGGGGTATACGAGATAAATGTTGAATTTGAGCATTTTCTCTGTTAAAAAAAATAAATAATTAAAAATAGGCTTTTTTTTAGGAGGAGCAGGATTAAAGCATCCCCTTTTGTTGCTTTGCCATGCACTTGGTAATCTGCAAATACATTTCCATGAGTACCACTGGGATTTTGGGCATTTTAATTATTTTGAATATAGTAAAACATGTTTGTTTTTTTCAATTGTGAAACATAATTTTGAATTCGTCTATATTTATTTGAAAATGTATTAGCTCAATTTGTTTTAGGATTTGAATCAATACTTGTTCCTGTGGACATGGTCTTACAATAATTGTCTCTTTCTATGTTCCTATCTTCCTTCCTCTTCATCTCTCTCTGATCTCCTCTTGCTGTCCATGTAAAGCCCTGGATTCCAGAGTGTCAGGTAAAAGAAAAACAAAACAACACGCTCTTTGCTTGAGAATATCCTCATCTTTGCTTGAGAATATTCTCATGATGCAGATTGTTCCGATCCACCCTTAATTTTCTTCTAACATATCGAATACTTCCCGCCACTCATGTTTAGCATCGGCTTTCCGGCTCCTCTGAAATTAGTTTTTTTTTTTTTTTTTGGAGTCCCCCCCCCCCCCCTCCCCCAAGAAAATGTATTTTGACCTCACAGATGTATTTATGGGAGCAAAGGTATGTTTTGGTGCAGCAGTCCTAACCCTTACCCGTACCCCTAACCCTCAAACCCTGGTCCCAATTCCTGACCCTAACCCAACCATAAACCCTAACCCTACTCCTATCACTGTACCCCTAACCCTAACACTCAACTCTAACCCGGACCCAAATCTCACCCTAACTCCTAAACTTAACCTTTAGCCTAGGGTACTCCCTAATCCTAGCCTAACCTTGGTCTTCCACATTGCTCCAATCCTTCTCAAAAAGTCCTTCTGTACCGCTTACCCTCATTGGGGTCACAGGTAAGCTGGAGCCTATCGCAGCTGACTTCAGGTAAGAGGTGGGTTACATCCTGGACTGGTGACCGGTCAACCGCAGGGAACACATAGATACACAACAATTGTCACTCACATTCACACCCAAGGACAATTGTCCACATTGAACAGCTGTGTCAACGCATTGTAAGTCACACTTGCACTTCTTACAAGTGTCGCGAAGGGAGGACGAGGAGTGGACAGGCAAAGACGATGTCGGAGCCATGCTAATTGCTAAGGTGGCGTGTCACGCAGGCGCAAAACATCGGAATTAATGATTTGGCGAAACAATACACTTGTCGCATAGGTCTGGCTGGAACCGCGTTTGCGCAGAGAGTATAACCAACTTTGAACAACAAAATAACAGGCCAATTCATTAATATCAAATAATACACATCCACACAGGACGCTGCGTCTGAACCGGAAATGAATTAGTACGTCATTGCACACGTCAATTCAGCACGAGGGCTGGTTAAAAGCTGGTTTATTATTATTATTAATAATAAATATTTGTAATATAAAATAAGATTATCTTTATTAGTCCCACAACGGGGAAATTTGCATTGTTTCAGCAGCAATTGTGGCTATAGGAATAATAAATATGTAATATAAATAGCATTCAAGAGATGTAATTAAATTTTTTTCTTCTTACATGCATACAACATTGCAACATTTCCCAAAATACAAACCAAAACTATTGTCCATACATAAACTCAGTCATTAAATCTATCAGCAATTTTCATCTTTGACATCTGACTAATCTGCTTTAATAGACGGGTTATTTTTGTTACCAGGGTTGAAAACAGAATCGGCAAAGGTGAATTAATCCGTAGACGCAGATATTTGTGATGCTGGAACGTCAAAATCAGCCTGCAACTGCGTTCACCATGACAAGGTTGATGTAATGAAAACATGAAAATGACAAATATTCAGACACATTTGGACAAATTGTTCTTGAAGTGAATTTTTATCGGTTGGCACCTCTGGCAAAATATTTTCACGGTGTTGTAGGCTAAAATAAAAATAAAGCCTGAAGTACACCTTAAAGCAGTATCCAAATAGCTATAGCTCACAGAGCCTAAACTCCCCCAGATCCTGTTGTTTGTTTTTTTCCTTGCCTCCGCTCTTTATCACCTCCTCTTGCCGAGCTGCGGCCTAATTCACGCCCATACCGGAGGGAACAGGCACTGAGACGCTTGCAGTTCTGTTGCTTAGCAACCGCCGACAAATCGGGCAAGCGTAAGCCGGGTCGCCGTCATCCCCGTGCCCTACAGCGCGGTGAACGCCGCACAAAACAAGTGCGGTGTAAAAAGCCCCATTGGGGTCGTGGGTGAGCTGGAGTCTCGCCCAGCAGCCGGACCCTAACTCCTCTCCTAACCCAACAGCCCTGACCCTAACCATTCATTCTCGAATCTGCCTAATCCTCATCCCTGATACGATCCTTATCCCGAACCTCCTACCCCCAACCCTCTTACCCGAACCCTTGGCTCCCATTGGCTCCCATGTAACTCAACCCTGCTTATTTGTTGACTATTGTGATGCATTTTTATTTATTTTTTTTGCCTCAAATATATGGACTACTTCGCAACGCTTACAGTAACATAAGCCTTCTGGCTCCACCAAGAATTCGCCGAGCGTTGGTGGCGGGGGTTTTGTACATGCGCTATATCCACTGTCAAATAATGAAATAAGAAAATGTTGGTTTTTTTTTTCTCAGCCTTAGCTAAGTCACTTCTGTTCCCTTTTTTTCTAAATGTTTCCCTCTCCTGGGTTGTGTAATAGGAGCGGTCAAGATAGGATATAAAGGTAAAATGAATCCTCCCCAGGGAGATTGTCACAAACAATCACCTGCCACCTCCTTCTGCTCTTTGTCTCCCCCTAGCACGACGTTAATACACCTGTTCTATGTCCGAGTCGACCATGATGTCTCCCCGCCACTCCCCTTTCCCTCCGATATGTCCCATCATTCCCTGTCCGTCTTGAACCAGTAGACTCCACGGTCCCCCCTGTACCTCCTTCCTTGTCTTACCCAGTGGAGCTGCTGTAGTTTGTTTGGGCCTTGTGGAGGCCAGTGCTCTGTCCTTCTCTGTACATGTAGACGCTCAAGATGCCGACGCTTCCCTCACAACCCCCCACCCCCCTTCCCCTTTATTATGATTCTTATTTGACATTAAAGGCTTCCTTGTCTCCGTCACTGTGGCTGTTACTTCACATGAGCGTTCAGTCCAAAATGGAGGCCGCCGCTTCCAACCATGTAGGATTTGCATGAAAGTCAAAGGGGGGGGGGAGTTCTCACGCAGTTCATCTGCATTTCTAGACACGTCAATAGGATCCAATAGAAGAGCTGTGTCAAAAATGCTACCTTAATATTATTTTTCTATTTTTTAAAACACAGGTCACAGTTCCCGTTCAAATTCTTTGCTGTATCCATCCATCCATTCATTCATATATCAATTCATCCAACCATAACAACCAACCAATTAACCAACTAACTGTAGAATCTAATGGTGTTGCCTTTTAGGACAGTCTGAAATCATAGTTTTACACCCCAATCAAAACTCCAGCATTATAAAATGGTTTTTTTTTTTTTTTTTTTGCTCCAGCTCTTGTATTGGATCTCAGTAGAGTGTGCAGTGTTTGGCTGTAGCTACACTGTGGAGTGCAGTGTGACCCACGGGAACCTCATTCCGGGATCAACAATACCACCTTTATAGTGCACCTGAAAGCTCCAACACGAGTCCTGGTCCTGATCTAATTAAGAGTCACCGAGACACTTTCATCACACCGGCGCGCTCATGTGAATCGACAGAACCTTCTCACATATCCCGACTCCTGTCAGATGTCTTCTGCACTCTGTGTTTGCTCCTCTGCCCCCCTGTCTACTCTCTATGAAACCCCTTTCCCACCCACTTCTCCTTTTCATGCTGGTGCGTGACATTGCTACATGATGTTTTGACAGATGGCTGCCCGGGTCTGTGCAACAACAACGGGCGTTGCGTCTTGGATCAGAATGTCTGGCACTGCATCTGTCAGTCAGGATGGCGAGGCCTGGGCTGTGATGTCGCCACCGAGACGCTCTGCTCGGACGGCAAGGACAATGAGGGAGGTAGGGACATTAACCAGTTCAAACTGGCACCCTAAAGCCGGTTCTGGCCTAGCGTGGAAGGTACGGATGAGAAATGGTTGAATGAATTTGCCAGTTTGCGCTGCAATAGCAGAAGCCTCTTTCATGCTGCCAATCCTGGCAGATTGGCACATCAGAGTTGTTAATGGTATGGAACCAGCATTTATTTGCCTGTGCTATTCTCTCCATTTTCATGGCTCCAAACCAGTCAAAAAACAACTAGAAACAGTTAGAAACCAAGTAAAAAAGCAGTCAAAGAAACAATATTATTTCAACAATCAGTAATCAAGTTGGAAAAAAACAAGTAAACAAAATAACACTCAAGAACCAGATCAAAATCAATTCTAATAAATGTGAAAAAACATTTTGAAAACCAAGTTAAGAGTCGCGTCAAAATTAAAAACAGTACAAAAACTATCCCCCAAAAAGTTTGGAAAAACACAATAAAAACAAGTATGAATAAAAATCAAGTTTAAAACAAAAGTATAAAAAAAATGAAAAGCACGAAAAAAAAAAACAGTTGAAAAAAATGATAATAATAGTCAAAACCCAAGTCTAGAAACGGATCAAAACAAAGCCACAAAACAATGAATAAATGTCAAGAAATGGGAAAAAGAAATAAAACCTCAAAAATAATCCATCAATTTTCTGAACCGCCTAACATCACTACGATCTCGGGTGTGCTGGAGCCTATCACAGCTCGTCAGCTCAGGCAAGAGGCGGGGTACACCTTGAACTCGCTGCCAGCCAATCGCAGGGCACATATATCTGTAGACAAACAACCATTCAAACTCACATGCACACCTATGAACAATTTAGAGTGTTCATTTAACCTACCATGCATGTTTTTAGGATGTCGGAGGAAACCGGAGTACCCGGAGAAAACCCACGCAGGCATACCGAATAGCTGTCCACTGTTGTGACTGAGATGCAATTTGACCATGAGACGCGTTTAGAACCAAACAACTTTTGGAGAGCTCTCCACTGTAGTGACTGATGTAAAGTTTTGACATCAAGACGAATGCATATAAAACATATCAACTGCTTTCCACTGTAGTGATTCACAGAAAAGAAACATCCCAAAACAACTTTTTTAATAGCTGTCCACTGTAGTGACATGATAGAAGAGAACCTTTTGAACAGCTATCCTTTGTAGTGACTGATGCGTAATATGACACACGTTTGAGATGCACGTTTAAAGGAAAACACCTTATGAACAGGTCTTCACTGTAGTGACTGATAAAAGAAAACAACTCTTAACTGTCTACTGTATTGACTGTGGTGTAATTTGACATTGAGGCGTTTGTAGACGAAAACAACTTTCAAATAGCTGTCAACTGTAGTGACTGATGCACAACTTTGAGATCATGACTCACATGTATAGAAGAAAACAGCTGTTGAATAGCTGTCCATTGTAGTGATTGATGCGCAACCAGGACCCCAAGACTCATGTTTCCTTTCCCCTGGTTTTCCAGATGGCCTGGTGGACTGCATGGACCCGGACTGCTGTGCTCAGATCTCCTGCCAGGGTCAAACATACTGTAAAGGTTCGCTGGACCCGGCCGCCGCCGCCGTGCAGGGCCAGAACTCGGCCGGCCAACCCGTCTCCAGGAGCTTCTATGAGCGTGTGGCATTCCTGATGGGGCCCAGCGGGAGTCATGTTCTACCAGGGGAGAACCCCTTCAACAGCAGGTAATCGGTTTTTAGTCATTTATGTCACAGCTGTTTTTGCGTGGCCACTCCACAATGTTGTGTCGTAGCTCAGTGATAAGTGTGATCAAAAATGGCTGTACAATGTCAATACCCTTGTTTTTCTTTCTTGTATAAATGTGAAGAGGAAGGTGCTCAGAAGTGTTAAAAGCATTCCGATGTGACAGGATCGTGTCACCTTCCATATTTGGAACGAGGATGAAAGAAAGAAGGCAGTTTAATGGCAGGCAGGTGACAAATAACAAACAGCATAAAATCTTCCAGCTGTCTATGTTCTTTTGTACAGTTATCAGGGTTAGGCGGAAAGAATAACCAATAAAGCAAATTAATAAAAAAAAAAAAACATAAAAAAATGCCAATTGTTATTGCTCTCAGACACTATGGAAATGTCCTCTGAATGCACAGAAAGCACTTTCTGCTCAACTGTCAATCAAATAACACACCTTTATTCAGCCTACATATCCCTAGACTTTTGAGCTGTGAAAATATCGAATTTCTAGCCTCTTGCTGTCACTGAAACAAGGGTAGCTGTTTGATTATACACTACATTACTCCAACAATCATTCCTCTAAATCGCATTTCTTGCACTCTCACAATTAAAATTTCCCTTTCAAGATGTTTTGAACTTCTCTTCTAACATCAAGTTAGCCTCGGCTTTTTGTCGTTGTAATTCGATGGGCTCAGCGAGGCACTCAAAAGGGACTGCAATAAAACACATTTTTTTGTTTTATTACTATTGCTAGCACGTAGGACAAAGAAATAGAGCGTGTTATTTTAAAGGTGTCCCATGCTGCTATTAACATTTAGCTCAAAGCCAAATCCTATCCTAACAATGCCAACATGCTGCATTAACTACTAGCCGCTAGCTAGTTGACTGTCAACAGCATTGGAGCTATTGTTACTTGTAATCAACTGTACGGTGTTTTATTGACTTAACTCTCCATAGCGGTTAATATTTTCATTTGCTAAAGACAGGTTAACATACTCATCGCGCTAGCCCCCTTTCGTTGTCTTACTCCTACAAGCCACAACAATAACACCTACGAATATTGGAGACTAGTTAGTTAACCATCAACCAGCTAGGTGGTTTTGTTACTTGTTAGCAACAGTATGGCTCTTTATTGAGTACACTTTCCACAGTGGGTAATTGTGACACTACATTTTACAGCTAAATGCCAATGACGGGCAAACATTTAATTAACTGTATGCTCAACTTCTCACATGCCGGGCTTTTCTTTTAGCCGCCACAAAGCGGAAAAAGAATCTAATGAATATTTTGAGCATGAGCACTAATGCCGCAGCTAGACACCAACATGACAGTAAGCTGAAGACAATGAGGATAAGGATTACCCACCATCCCAGCATCCGGGTTATTGCCTGCTTCTATATTTCCAGTAAAGCGAGCTATTTACATAAGGATTACTTGAAATCGTCGCAGGGAATATTCCCTAAGCACGGTTGGATATCATTTTTTTCTCTCTCTTTTCCATCCACCTCAGAACAAACATGCTCTAGAGCTAGCCATTGTCACTAATTTTGCTAATTAGCTTACACAAATTAAACAACCATTTGCACTAATGCAATAAACCAGGGTGTCGGTGAGACTGTAACAGTGTTTTGATTTAAATTTAGCCCAACCACAAGCTAACAGCTCAAGCATCAGGTTAACACCCTAAAATAGTTGGAACTCATTGCTTGGGCCAATTTCCACTAGGCTAATGTGCTCGTATGACAAAGCTAACAAGACGGTATTACTCGGTTTACCACTACTTTAAATCGGTTTGCTTGAAGCTAAATGCTAAAGCCAGACATGACTGTGCTCATGTAACATGCTCGCGTGACGATTTTACACATTTGCCACAACCTCAAATCGGTTGGCCCAACTGCTTACATGCTGAATGCTAAAGCGACGAAAAGGTTAAATGACTGACAGACGATATTACACAAGTTACTGCCACTTTAACCTGGTTAACTTGAAGCTAAATGCTTAAGCGAGAGGGCTAACATGCCCAAAACGTTTGAGTTACTTCAATGCTTACAACATGACAACCAACGCATTAATTTTTGCGCTTCAGCAGCTGTTGCTGGCTTTATTTTTTAGTCATATCATTTGTCTTGTGTCCTAAAGACAAATAGAGACGCTTGCAAATCAGCAGCACTGCGCTCTTAAGTGGCTCTTTTGCCTTAGCTAGGCAAAATAAAGGATGTGTGCGGTAAAACTGGTGTTGATCAAGCCTGTCTCAGCTACATAATGACCTGGGGATAACATGTCTTTCCCCCCTTCTTCTACTCCCCGTGATGAATGCAAGAAGTAGCTTGTTTCCGATTCCTCACCACACTCGAGAGGCGGAGAATAAATTAAAGGCAGTGGAAACATGACTACAAAAAAATACAGCAGCAAGGTTAAGTCATGCGGAAGTTCACCTGAAGGCAGTGCGCTCGTCTTTGATAGATTTTTATTCACACGTCTGTCAAGTTTATGCAGCAAAGTGTCTGAATATTAAAAAAAAAAAAAGAAAAAAGAATTTTCGGGCCAGTGAAAGCAAAAGTGTGGAGCCAAATCAGCTTGCCTCAGGGGTGAATCAGTGAGTCACGTTGCTTTTAGTAAGTATTAGTAACCTGCTAAAAAGTAAAAAAGAAAAAAAAACATCCTTCACACACCAAATCAGACTACATGCAAGGTGTTTATTTTTGTTTAAAAAAAAAAAAGATGATAGTTTTTATAATGGGACATGTTTCACCAATGTAGCCACAAGCACAAAAGAAGGTATATTAATAGAGAAGAGTGTACAAGAATATTTTGAACAAATTGATCGAATAAGGTGAAAAATAGGGTGGACATTTCATTTTATGGGAAGAAAACATAATATTACAGGAGCAACATTGTAATTTTATGAAACAAAGTTTGAATGTGAGAAAAAGTAATTGTACGGGAATAAAGTCATCTGTAAATACTGCATAACGAAATACTACAAACCCCAATTCCAATGAAGTTGGGACATTGCGTACAACAAATAAAAATAGAATACAATGATTTGCAAATCCTTTTTCAACCTATATTTATTTGAATGTACTACAAAGACAAGATATTTAATGTTCAAACTGAGAAATGTTATTGTTTTTTGCAAATATACACTCATTTTTTAATTTGATGCATGCAACACGTTCCAAAAAAGTTGGGACAGGGGCATGTTTACCACTGTGTTACATCACCTTTCCTTGTAAAAACACTCAGTAAGCATTTGAGAACTGAGGAGACAAATTGTTGAAGCTTTGTAGGTGGAATTCTTTCCCATTCTTGCTTGATGTGTACATCTTCAGTTGGTCAACAGTCCGGGGTCTCTGTTGTCGTATTTTGCTCTCCATAATGCGCCACTGGGAGGCAAGTCTGGACTGCTGGCAGAGCAGTCAATTACTCCCACTCTTTTAATATGGAGCCACACTGTTGGAACACCTGTGGAATGTGGCTTGGCAATGTCTTGCTGAAATAAGCAGGGATGTCTCTGAAAAAGATGTTGCTTGGATGGCAGCATGTGTCGCTCCAAAACCTGTATGTACCTTTCAGCATTAATGGTGCCTTCACACTAACACACCCCCGTAACATTACAGATGCAGCCTTTTGAACTTTGCACTGATAACAATCTGGATAGTCCATTACGGATGTTTCTTGTAATGGAACATTTGTTATTTGTTTCTGTTCTGTCTGTCACTTCACACAGTAGCTGCTACTCAACCAATTGTGCATGTTTCTTTTGTGTTTTTTTTCACACAGCCTGGCGTCAGTCATCCGTGGTCAGGTCCTCACCGGAGACGGAACGCCACTGATCGGAGTCAATGTGTCATTCCCGCACTACCCGGACTATGGCTACACCGTCACAAGACAGGACGGCATGTAAGCGCAATCATCCGGCAGCGCTGCACTGGCGACCTTTCGCCTTGTGTCCATGTTTATACTCAGCGGATGGGGAGAAATTGCGTGGAGTCGTCCTGGCGCGCATCTTGAAAATCACAAAAAATGGAGAGCGCGCGGCATCAAAAATTGCTGATGCAAATGTCACGGCGACAGAGACCGTGTTGTTGGAGAGGCCTGTTTAAAATGCATTGCTTCAGCGAGGCTACAATCAATCGGCCCGCAGTGTCGTTAAACACGTCGTGTTACGCTCTGACCTTCTGCCGCTGTTGTTGTCGCACGCATAATGACATAACACAGGCTTGTGTGCCTTTTCGGGCCGCTTCATTAGGTACACCTCATGCATTCCCACTCTATTTTTCATGGCGGATCCTCAAAAGAATTATTTGATGCCATTCTTTGCCCACATTAGACAACTGAGGCAAAAATGCTTCAAAATCTCCCCTCTTTCTAGTCTGTCTGCTTTGAAATGGGGCTCATTTATGTAAATTCCCTAGTAGGAGTTTTGTCAAACTGCAAGCCCTCAAATTCGTTCAAAATGGCTGCTTCAAACTAAATTGACCAAGTTACATTTCAATTGCATACAGAGGTCCTTGAGACTTTTCCGTGTCATGTTATGATAGACATGTCCACCCAATTTTGCACTGATTGGTAAAACTGCTGCTTGTCCCTTTTTTTTTTTTTTAAACCTTTCCAGGAATTCTAAAAATGATCTCAAAATTTGAGAGCATGCTCCAACCACATTTCAAGATATTTGCTTCCAATTGGGGCTGATTTGGGTGAATTCCCTAGTCAACAGAATTAGTCAAAGTACAAGGCCTAGTGGAATTCGTCCTTCATGGGTACATCCTGGCATAATGAACATATCCACTGATTTTCAGTTGTATCAGAGAAATTGGTGTTAGGGGGTCATTTATTTTAATTTTCCAATAATCCAAATAATCATAAAAATTTGACACCACACTGTAGGTAAAAAAAGATTCACAATTTAACATTGTTCATCTGTCTAGGATATCTGTTTCTGATTGCGGCTCGTTTGGAAAAAATCACCAGTAGGAATCCCCCTGTCGGAATTCCTTAAAGTACAACCCTTGGATGTTGCCTTTCAACCAAAATGGCTAACTCCCATGTATATTTTTTCTTTTTTTTTGTTGCTTTTTTTTCATGCGTCTTGTCACCATAGACATAGCCGAGCCAAGGTGCTTTCAAATTTAAATTGTGGAAGATGAGCGATGCAATCAGAGCAACACTCATTTACATCTCAGAATAATAAGAAGTCCGACCGTCTCAAATGCCAGGCAGAAAAGACCAACTCGGATAGCTTGAAAAAAGGACATTTTGGGCATTTCCAACCTAAATTATCAAGAAAACTTATCTTGACATTTGGGACAATTGTTTGCTTACAGGCATAAGCAGGCCCTCTTCCGTTTCATGTGCCCAAAACAAGGTCCGAAACGACTAACTTCGGGATAAACCTTGTGGGAAGTCTTTTCAGAGGAGTGGAAGTCGTTAACACCACAAATTTGGGGGGGCAGGTCTTCCATTTTCCCCTTCTGTAGGGTCGGAATTTGCCGAAATACTTTGGTTTCTAGCACATACTAGCCAGATAAATTAAACCAATGTCAACGCCACAGACTCTGCAAAATAAAAAAGTAATAATGTTATGATTTGCACCACTGTATTCCCTAGGAGCATCCTTCATATGTTCATATGAGTCCCTGAATCCAATTCATTACTCTTGTTTGACCAGGCATGATGGTTAGATAAGAAAAAAAAAGACACTTTTTCACTATTTGGACTCTTTAGTCTGAGAGGGTTTTCTGGTTTTAATTAGCTTGGCATTACTCGGAGGAAAAGTTACTGGTTTGGAAATGAAGGACTTTGAAGTGCTTCTCTTGAGTGCGTGTGCGTTTGCGTGTGCGTATGCCATCTCCTGGGGGTGGGTGAAGCATCTGTGTGTGCGTTTGTGCGTGTGCGTATGGTGACATTGCATGACTTCAGACGCACGCATATGCCAAGTGCCAAGCTGTGCAGCTGACCTAAAACAGCTTCGCTTTCCACTTTGGGCAAGATGGAGATGGGGGCTGGGGTCGGTGTCGGATGGGGGGGAGGGGCTTCACAGCTGCGAGAACACCCCCCCCCCCCGCATCCCTTTTTTCCATCCTCTGTGTAAGGGCGGCTCTGTTGGTTGACCAAGTGTGATCATCCACAAGCATTTATCACGCTCCTTGTCAGGCGACTTCCAGGGCGGAATCTCTGAAGAGTTGCGCTAATCCTCACCCCTCTCCCCCATTCTATCCATCAAACACCGGCGTAGCAGGGGGGGGGGGGCGTAAAGGGTGAAAATATATCTTTGCGCTTCTTCTCTTTCAGCCTGTAACAAAGAGAGACAAACAAGAGCATTGCTCGTAACTGTTGATCTTAGTCTGAATTAAGGTGATCGCAAAAGTACAAAATGGGGACTTTAATCTTCTTGTTCAGTTTTGGTCATGGGTTCTTATCACCATTTCATGCGTCCTGTTACGATAGACAATTAAAGTCTTTCTTTTTGTCAATCAGTGAACCTGAAGTTGAGGGCAATTTTTATTTTTTTGAAAGTCGAAATAATCATCAAATGCTATATACTGCAAAATAGTTGCTTCACACTAAAATAAATGTTCCTGAACTTCCTGTTTAGTTTCGTGCGTCAGTTCTTAGGACTTTTTTGTGAGTCTGGTTTTGATACACGTCCACCCAATTTCAAATTAATAGGTGAAACTGGCGTCGCGGGCTATTTTTTATTTTTTTTTAAACGCAATTTCCTTCAGGTTTGACCTGCTGGCCAACGGCGGTGCGTCGCTAACTCTGACATACGATCGAGCGCCTTTTCCGACCCTGCGCCGCACCGTGTGGATCCCGTGGAACGTCTTCCACGCGATGGACCCCGTGGTGATGCGGCGCGAGGAGAACAACGACATCTCCGGCTGCTACCTGACGGGGCTGAGCCGCCCTGAGCCGCTGGTCCTGGCGTCGCCACTTTCCACCTTGTACAAGACGTCAGCTGAGGACAGCCCCGTCATTCCCGAGACGCAGGTGAGCCTGCGTAGTAGAAAGTAGTAGTAGTAGAAACTCACCAGCGTTTGCTGTATGTGGTCAGATAATAATGTTATGGTGAAGCAGCATATTGTATGTATAATTTGGAAGATTGCTGTCGCGCTACATGTCATTTTTACGTGGCAGGTTG
The DNA here is from genome assembly GCF_024500275.1 of Phycodurus eques. Lineage (NCBI taxonomy): Eukaryota > Metazoa > Chordata > Actinopteri > Syngnathiformes > Syngnathidae > Phycodurus > Phycodurus eques. Next base: position 26,030,417 of record NC_084533.1, read on the forward strand.
CAACTAAATAAAAGTCAGTTCTGGTTTTTTTGGTCACAAAATTTGGCGATGGATTCTTTTCATTGGACAGCAAAGATTTGTCATGAACTTATTTTTAGTAATTAAGTAATTAATGTTATTTTACATAGTAGAGAGATAGCTGTGTAGGACATGTTACGTAACACTGAATCCCTTTAAAAACTCAAATAATTTTTACGTGGCAGTTTTTTGCATTGTTTTATTTTTTATTATTTAATTTTACATCAGGTTACACGATTATTATTTTATTAAATAAAGAAGTTAAAACATCAACAGTGACAACAACTTAGCTTAGCTAAGTTAACTTAGCTAAAGGTCGTATTTACATCGCAGGTTGAGATGAAATTCAAGTCAGTTTTGTTGTTTTTGGGATAAAGGGAAACAAAATTGGTAATGTATGCCTTTTATTGGCTAGTGATGATATGTACAGTATTTATGTCTTTGAAAAAAATAAGTAATTTTTACATGACAGTTTGTGACCAAAGAGCCCTTTTTGTTGTTTTTCAGATGGCAAAAAAAGAATCACCTGTGTAGAAAATAAGGCTACAACATGCTTACTGTATGTACAATACGGGAGACTGCTGTCATATGTCAGCAGCGTGATATGTTGCGCAACATAATACGGTGTTTAAAACAAAGTAAGCGTTTTCTTTAAATGCCAGGTTGCGACAAAAAGTCATTTCAGTTTTGTTGTTACTTACTGCTTAGTATGTATGTATAACATGGGAGATGGACAATATCTATAGCTCATATAGGACAATCTCATTAGCCTAACACCATAATTGCTTTAGTCATTTTTGAATGTTTTCAGAAAGTCAGGGGGAAGAAAATATGTATAATAATAATATGTATATATAATGTATATTGTATAAGTATATTAAAGTAATAATGTAAAAAAAAAGACAAATTAAGTCAGTTTTGTTGGTTTTCAGATAAAAATCTGAAAATTTGGCAATGCATGCTTTTCACTCGACAGTGACAATTTCTTGTGAACTTATCTGTCTTTTTTTAAAAAGTAATTTTGAAAAACATCTTTTTTTTTAGAGATCTCTCCAGCTGCTTTGGTGTTGCTGTAAGGCTTCTTCGCCGCCCATTAAATTTCAGAAAAAGCTGGGAGACGATTCCTCAGGGTCTCATTGTCAAGAATTTGAACAGCTCAGTGTAGACTTCACTGTAAGAAGTTGACATGCTGCTAATTGCCCCCGCAGGTCCTCCACGAGCAAGTGGCCATCCCAGGCAGCGACCTCAACCTGGTCTACCTGAGCTCGCGGGCGTCCGGCTACAAGCCCATCCTCAAGGTTCTTCTGACACAGGACCGGCTGCCCTTCGGCTTGATGAAGGTGCACCTGATGGTGGCCGTGATGGGTCGCCAACTGCAGAAATCCTTCCCGGCCTTCCCCGACCTTTCCTACACCTTCATCTGGGATAAAACGGACGCCTACGGCCAGAAGGTCTACGGCCTGGCAGAGGCTGTGGGTGAGTTCTTTGATTGAGTTGATCTACAGTATATATATATATTTTTTTTACTGTTTGTTGTCACACTCCAAAAGATTTAGTAGGTGGTGTCAAAGTCTTCAATCAAGCCGCCCGCCGTCTCATCTTTTTACACGCGCGATGTTGCGATATATAAGGAGCCCTAGAGTCAAGACTCGTAGAAATGACTTTATGATTGAATCACACCAGCTTGATAAGCATGGGTGCTTGCGCCGTGGCTCTTCACAAAATAAATTGTAGGTGTCCTCAGAATTAAGTCAGTTGAGCAGCAGTTAAATGAGACATGTTAGGTGTTTGTTTTCTATTTTATTTGTATGTATTTTATTTACAATTCAAAACGATTCCCAGGGGTCTCCATCGCCTCTACTGCGAGGCCAACACAGAGTACGGCTGTTGTTACCGTGACGAGTCTGAAAAAGCAAGTGCAAAATGCAAAGAAAATATGTATTATTTTTCAGAGAAAAAAAGGTCTTTGTGAGAAAAAAAAAATCATGAATAAATTAGTATTTTTTTAAGAAAAAAAATCAGAATTTTTTTTCCCAGGGAGTTTTATTTTTTTGAGGTGAAAAAGTTACATTCCTTAAGGACAAAAATGGTAATTGGAAAAGAATAGTTTTTAATGTTTGAAGAGGGTAATGTCATATTTTTCAGAGAAACAAATTGGCAGAGAATAAGTCATATTTTTTGTGAAAGAAAATGTATTTGTCCAGAAACAAAGTCTTATTTTCCATGAAATATTTATATATATATATTTTTTTTTTTTGCCCAAATGTGCCCATTTGTATGAACAAGGGTGATGTGCAGAGCTGTGGGAACTATAGAGGAATAAAGTTGATGAGCCACACAATGAAGTTATGGGAAAGAGTAGTGGAGGCTAGACTCAGGACCAGTGAGTATTTGCGAGCAATTCCTGACAGATAAGGTTAGACTGGAATCCCCGTGGACCATGATGTTTGCAGACGACATTGTGATCTGCGGTGAAAGCAGGGAGCAGGTGGGGGAACAGTTAGAAAGATGGAGGCATGCACTGGAGAGCAGAGGAATGAAGATTAGCCAAAGTAAAACAGAATATATGTGCATGAATGAGAGGGGTGGTGGGGGAAGAGTGAAGCTACAGGGAGAAGAGATAGCAAGGGTGGAGGACCAGAAATTCTTGGGGTCAACCGTCCAGAGCAATGGTGAGTGTGGTCAGGAAGTGAAGAAACTGGTCCAAGCAGGTTGGAACGGGTGGAGGAAGGTGTCAGGTGTGTTATGTGACAGAAGAGTCTCTGCTAGGATGAAGGGCAAAGTTTATAAAACAGTGGTGAGGCCGGCCATGATGTACGGATTCGAGACAGTGGCAATGAAGATGTTGAGGTTCGCTCTCGCAGTGACCAGGTTGGATAAAATTAGAAATGAGCTCATCAGAGGGACGGCCGATGTTCGATGTTTTGGAAACAATGTTAGAGAGAGCAGACTTGGATGGTTTGGACACGTCCAGAGGAGAAATAGTGAGTATATTGGTAGAAGCATGATGAGGATGGAGCTGCCAGGCAAGAGAGCGAGAGGAAGACCAAGGAGAAGGTTGATGGATGTCGTGAGGGAAGACATGAGGGCAGTTGGTGTTGGAGAGGAGGATGCAGGAGATAGGCTTACATGGAAAAGGATGACGCGCTGTGGCGACCCCTAACAGGACAAGCCCAAAGGAAAAGAAGAAGATATTTTTGGGAAATTTTTATTGTTCTGACGAAAGATTGTCATATTTCTTCAAGACAAAAAGTTTTCTTCAATGCCCCAAAAACCTGACTGCTGTTCACAGCTGCTTATTCACATTCGCTGGGAATTGCTATGATCTGCTATGATGGATTAGGAAACGCTTGTGTCTCACGCGCAATTTCTGCAGGAATTGCAATTGATTTATTTATTGTCGTTCTTCACTGCTACTTTGGCTCTATTCAGCAGAACTTGGATATTCTGCATCGACTCGCTTGCACAGCAATGCAGCTCATACGTTGCGGCATTATTGCAACATTATTATTACAGCATACAGCATCTATGTTCAAAACTCATAATTCACCACTGCTATCTGACACTCTTGAGGAAAAGTACTGACACTGTACTTAAAAAAAAAAAAAAAAAAAAAAAAAAAAAGACTGTTAAAAGTAGAAGTACTGATTCTCCTGGAAAAAAAGATTTATTCTACGATAGTTTCCAAAAAGTCTGCAGTTGGAGATGTAAACTCTGCATGCTCTTTACTGTAAATCATCTCAGCCCGGAGTCAAATTGGACAAATTCTTTCACCACAGTGTCGGTGGGCTACGAGTACGAGTCGTGCCTTGACGTGGTCCACTGGGAGAAGAGGACGGCGGTGCTGCAGGGCTACGAGGTGGACGCCGCCAACATGGGAGGCTGGATGTTGGACAAGCACCACGTCCTCGACGTGCAGAACAGTAAGAAACTCTTTTGTGATGCTGAAAGCAGGAGAGTTCATAGTCTGGAGAAACAACGACAAAGCCAGACACGCACTGTATGATTTTAGGAGTGATGACCAAGTGCGCGCTTATACCTGGACATATACACTAGTAGCAGTAGTAGTAGTAGTCGTGGCCAAGTGCACTCCTTTTCCTGAACCTGAACAGTGGTAGACATCGATTGCAGCCAGTCTCTCTATTTTGTCTCGATTGCACCAAGATTGGGAAAATCCCTCTGAAAATTCTGAACTCCTCCTTTCGAACCGGGCGAAGTAATGACCGGAATCATTTTGCCTTTGCGTGTATAGAGTCTACATAGAGCTTTTTGCTTTTTTTTGACAGCAAATGAGTTGGGACTGAATCCACAGACTCAAACTCATTCCATTTTGTCCCAATTACACCAAGACCCATTTAATTAACAATCTTTTTTTTGTTTATTTTTTAAATGTTGCCTCAATTAAAGTTCTATTACGGTATGTCAATAATCCCCAGAAAACCAAACCTCATCGCATTTGTCAGCACGTCAGGACGGGCGACCTTGACTCGCTCGCAGATAAAACCGGCGAGTCACAAATTGTCTGCGACAACTGGAACGGCGACTGTGCGCCGCAATGCACTTCGCGTTAGAATAAGAGGACCAGGCTGGCGAGCTGACAAACGCGCGCTAGCCCGAGGCCGTCCGCTTGTAATTGCGGTGGCTTTAGCGCGCGCCAGTGAATCGCCCGCGCAACCCGGCCGACACTCCGTCGAGGCGGATTCGATCGCACCTGCTCACGCGTGCACCACGCGCGAGAATATTTTATATTTATTGTACTTGTTGATTAATGCGCTGCGGATAGATGAGTGAGCAAAGAACTCATTTGCTATATTGAATTAATGTCATTAGCAGCATGTTCATCAAAAGGGCACATTTTCATATGATAGCGCTGAGTGATTTGGAATGACGGCACGGCTCACTTGCGCACTGATTCATTTACTCATTACTGTCGCGATCGGCTTCAAAATTCCTCTCGTATCTGTACGGGGGTGACGGGACTTTTTTTTTTTTTTTTTTTTACCTTTGCCAATGAGGCTGTCTGTTTTAAATCAGTGTGGGTTCATTTCTGCTGTGTGCAACTTTTTTTTTTTTTAAAAAACAAGTCAACCTGGATTGTTTTAATGATGCCCTGATATTCTACACGTGATGTTCCCATTAAGTCAGCATATTAATGATGGCATAAATTTCCAATCATTGGCGTTAATGGGTGAAAATGTGAAAATTAATCTTTCATAGACCACGTTCAAAATTATTATGCAAATTGTGTTTAAGTGTCATAAAGATGGGATGGGTATCATTAAGATTTTAACGATACTACTGCTCTTAATGATACTGCTTATCAATCCGGTATTGTTACGGTATTCTTATCGGTGCCATTTTTTTTTATTTTTTAGAAAACTACTCAAACATATCAGAATTAGCCCTGCTTTAAGAAAAAAAAACCAAACAAAAAAACTTGCAACTGCCACGTTAATATACAGTAAAATAAATGAATAAAAACAATGATTTACAGAAGAATTCATAAATGTTGTAAAACAAATCACTATTATAACATTAAACATGATACAAACAATTATTTAGTGCAAACGAAAACTGGTGTAGAACTGTTTGAAGATGAGACAGCGATAGTTCGTCTTTTGCTGCCCCGTCTTCCAGCAGGTCGAAAACGGTGCATTTCCCCTTTTCAATGTGATGTACTTTTGCTAAATGTATGTTAAAATTGCTTGTTTGTTGCGAGATGGCTCGCCTCCGATTGTGAAAATGCGTTTTAGACGAAGGTCTTCATTTTATTGCAAGTTAAAAGCGAGAGCGGAGAGGTAATAGGTGCAATATAACATTCGTATAAATTTTTGTAATTTCTCCGAGACTGTTAATAGAACCGTTAAGGGTGGAGCTTATTGATACTCCGGTAAATAATTCTGTTTAATAAGGGGCTCGGTACCCATCCCGACACCTGTGATAGCCCACCATTTACTAGCAATATGGGAAAGAAAAAGGATCTCTGCTGCTGAAAAGCATGAAATAGTTCATATATCACGAAAACTTAAGCGTGATCATACTGTTAGGAGATTTCTGGCTGATTCAGAGCACACAGATTCATGCAGACAAAGGGACAACGAGGAAGGTCTCGGTCAGACAAATACATCGGCTGAAGAGGGCAACCGCTAAAGTGCCATTATAAAGCAGTAAACCGCTATTTGAAGCCGCTGGTGCCTCTGGAGTCCCGCAAATATCAAGGTGTACGATCCTCCAGCGGTTTGCAGTTATGCGTAAACCTGCCACCCCTAACGAACGATCGTTGGAGGGGAAAGAGATCAATGAGGTCGGCGGACACATCAGAATCAGAATCATCTTTATTTGCCAAGTATGTCAAAAACACACAAGGAATTTGTTTCCGGTAGTTGGTGCCGCTCAAGTACGACAACAGACAGTCAATTGACAGGGAATCATTTTGAAACATAAAAACACAGTCACTGAGCAATAAAAGGTTACCAGTATATGTGGTAACGCCGGTACAATTTTTTATTTTATTTTTTTGACAGTTGTGCAAAAGGATGCTCAGTCCTCAAGCAATTAGAGTAGTTTGAAATGACCAATAGAACAATAGTCTGGCGCAATGACCATTGTGCAAATGGCGCAGACTTCAATAAATGTATGCAGTTTAAAGTGACTAGTAGTGCGATAATCTGTAACCATGTCAATTGTGCAAATGGTGCAGATACTTCTCAAGCACATGAGTGGCCAAAAAAATTGGCAGCATGTTACAATGGAATTGTAAGTTATCTGTTTAAGGAGTTAATGGCAAGAGGGAAGAAGCTATTGAAATGTCTGCTTGTTTTAGTTTGCATTGTTCGGTAGCGCCTACCTGAGGCAAGAAGCTGGAAGAGCTGGTGACCAGGCTGTGGAGAGTCCAAGAGGATTTTGCATGCTCTTGTCTTAGTTCTGGCAGCGTGCAAGTCCTCAAGGTTGGGTAGGAGGGTACCGACAATCTTTTCAGCAGTTTTGATTGTCCGTTGCAGTCAGAGTTTGTCCTTTTTTGTCGTCGCACCAAACCAGCCTGTGATGGATGAACACAGGACTGATTCGATGACCGCTGTGTAGAACTGCCTCAACAGCTCGTGTGGCAGGCAGGAAGTACATCCTCTGCCGGGCATTTTTGAGGACGGAGTTGATGTTGGTCTCCCACTTCAGGTCTTGAGAAACTGTAATTCCCAGGAACTTGAAGGTCTCGACGGTTGACACAGCCGTTTTTCACCATCTTATTCTGTATTTAATAAAGGTATACTGCTAACGTTCAATGCTCCAGTCACACACAAGCCGAGTCACTCATATCTCAAGGGAGGAGTGTAAAATGTTTTTCAAAATGTTTTTCAAAAGTTGATGCATTAACGGTTTGCTTCTGTGCATCATTCAGACTTCTGTGAAAAAAACACTTCACCTCGGAGACGCTGCTATTTATGTGACGGCAAGTCCGGGTGCGTTCAATAGTCCAAGTGCCATTAGCGGTGTTGCTTTAAGTATCTTACAATTACCCCTTTCTGTGATGCTACTTTGGTTACCCTGGTTACGCGCGCACAGCACCATCATTATCATCGTCATTGCAAAGAGGAAAAAAATAACAGAAGGTGATGTACTAATAATTCAAAGAAGATGGAAAGCAGGAAGTACAAATCAATTGTGTTACATTGGAATGTGTGAATTAATTAAACATTGCCAAATATACTGTACGCCCCGGTATCTACTCTGCTGCCTCTTCTTCACTGGATTGCTTCTGCAAATGAATTCCACCCTCAGGACCTTGGAGCCTAACACCAAACTCCTCTCAGGGACTGTAAACGTGCTACAATAGTTATTTTACGCCATTGAATTTTATTCGGAGCGCTACTTTTACACACTGACGCAACACTTTGCCTTGTAAAAACGACATAAATATTGCCTTTACAATATATCTGCAAGGGGGGTCCAGCGAAGTTCAGCGGCTTTAATGGGACCTTATTAAAGTGACTCATATTTAATTTGAACACATGCATGTGACTCATACTTATGAATTTGTTTGTGTCCTTGGGCTGCGAAGAAGCACACAGTGTCGTTGCCTAGTAAATGTCCTTGTTACTTACTATTTGTTCATGGCTGGTATCTTCTGACAAAAGTAAAATACAATACAGTAGATCATTTATTGATACACGTGATAAATATGCAAATGCAAACGAAGTCTGAACATTGAATCTTGTAATCTGTGGAGGCTCTGTGGTGACATCTCGTGTTTAAAAAATACTTTGTACACCTTTAAAGTTCCTACGATTGCTTTGATCGGATCTCCTGCCGCCATTCACCCGAACCGGGAGAAAGTGCTTAGACCCGTTTTGCCAAATGCGGAGATAAATTGCGTATATGCTGGATTACGCCCACATTAGACAGTAGGCACAAAATGGCGTCGCAATTTACCGTCTGCTTTCTGTCTAAGATCATCCAAATGTAATGCCAAACTCTGATGCCAAGCTCCGCCCACATGAGACAGTGTTGGCACAAAAAGCTTCCCAATTTAGCATCATCCATCTCTCTAGAATACCCATTTTTGATTGGGGCTTGTTCGAGCGATTTCACTAGAACAGGGGTCAGGAACCTTTTTGGCTATGAGAGCCATGAAAGACACGACATATTTTAAAATGTATTTCTGTGGGAGCCATATCATATTTTTAATATAATATAATACAACCAAAATGTGTCAATTTTTAAGTGAGACCAACAATTTTAGAACAGGCCCCTGAATGTATTCTTTTTAATAAAGTTATAGTGAAGCGAAGCAATAAATAAAATATTAACTTCTGGTGCTGCATGGTTTTGCTGATGGCTTTGTAGTTTGGGTAATCATTTTTTTTTAGCCAAACAGTGAATCTCATCTCCTCCAAAGTGAGACAAATGTATGACGCTGCATTTGTCCTTGATTTGCCATCATGATGTCTTTTATATGTTTGATTATCTTATCCGTAAAGTCGTAAACAAAGTTCATTGGCCACGTCAAGCATGAACCCTTGGGCTCGATCCTCTCTATTGCTAAATAGCCAGCCAAATTCCAGTCACCTTGTTGGGTCCGTACACGGAGTTGCTGCTGATTAGATTGCGCTCTGCACTACAGCGCTTGGCATGCCTTCTTTCTGCTGTCCCCTGCTGGATATTTCGTTGCAAACGTGGCATGGCATCTGTCGAAGTGCCACTTTATATTTGACCGTTTCATCAATTAAATGTTATTGCATATTAGAGACACCGCAGATCCTGCACAAAGTCAAATTCTTCTGTCCATTTGTGCTGAAATGTGCGGTACTCCTAATTGCTTATCTGGAGGGTAGGCTGTGGAGAAAAACAACTGGCCACTAACATGTACAAGTCAGCAACAACGAGGCAGGTCATTTATTGTAACACGACACACATTCATGGTGCTTCAATATATAAACCCATGTTTAGCAAACAATATCAAAATAAAAGGGGTGGATGAACACACATCTACTACTACTAGGGAATAATTAACAATAACACAACATTCTTTGCAACTATTGACACAATGCCACTCGTCATGCTGTGAATTCCTACGTCAACATCCTCCGACACTACAATGTGTTGTTGTCCTATTGGTTGGGTAAAAATATGGAAAATATGTCTGGTCACCTTGATAAACTAGTTGCTTACTAACAAGTTTGATGAAAGTTTTTGCTTTTTGTGATCAAAGAGTACAAACAAGCGCCCGTCCCAAATGTAATTAGAAGACCACTCCAGTGGGCTCCTTTTAAAAGATTCCCCATAGGTATATTCCATGCAAAAAAAAATTCTTTTAACTTCCCGGGAAGCCTGTTTTTTTTCCTCAAGTCATTGCGCTGCACCTCCCCTAAGCCCCCCTCACCACTGATAACATTTTACCGAGAACTCACCAAGATGGCTGATTAATTGCAGAGTTTAACGAGAGGCAGATACAAGCGGACTTCATTGCTAATATTGTGGGACACTCTTCAAAGACGGAAACACACTTGAAAGGCGAAAGAAGAAGAATCACAATTGGACTGGCCACTGTCCTCATTAGTAGAACCACGGAAGAGGCCACATGAGGTCACAGTTTCGCCGACTTGCCAACCTACTTGTCCGCCCTTTCTATGATTACTAAATTATATTGATTGAATTGATCCAAGGGCACATTCAGATTAAGGGGGGGGCGAGGACGAGAATACAACGCCGAGCCCTTCTAACAAAGACAAATAGGTGCAGGCGGTGGCTTTTTTTTAATGCAACAAGGCGGCATCAAACATGCGACCTTGGGAGTTTAATTGAAACGCAAAAACGTAGCGTAGCGTAATGAAAGCCCGCCGAGTTGATAGGACTACGCATTCACTGGAAACATATGTCTGGAATTTGAATTAATCTTTGCGTAGCAGGGCATCTTAAAGGGGACTTATTATGGGATGCGACGCTTTCAAAGTCTACAAGCAGGGCTGCAGTGTTGTTGGATGCACGGGTGTTAGTTGCTGATAGGGAGCACATAGCCACTCTATATAACATTGCATAGAAGCAGTCATGAGTCTTGGTCCTCACTGGGCAGTCTACATGTCCATCATTGCAGACGTCACCACTCGTTGATCAGTTCCATCTCCCAAGTTACTGGTCACGCTACACATTAGTCATTACACACATTGGTTGGTTTGATGGCAATATTGTCTCTCAATCACTGGCCATTCTACATGTCAATCATATACGCACGACCACTGATTGGTCGGTGTTGTCTCAATCGTGTCGATCACTCACTGATCAGTCTACAAGTCAGGCTTTGCTGGCAGCACCACTGATTGGTTGGTCTGTCACAAACATGTCACTAACTGCTTGCCAATTGGCAAGGTAAATATTAAAAATATGTCTCAAAAAAATACTAAAACCTTTCCCGCATGTTACTCAGCTGCAGCGTTGCAGCAGTTTAGCTGATGTTCAGAGTGGAAAAAAATCTGAGGTCACTTTGGCAAGCTGCCTCTGTCCTCTTTATTTACACATCTATCATTGTTTACAATACACATCAGTCCCACCAGAGTGTAATGACCACGTTGTTATATCAACCCCGAAAAAACCTCACCTGTACCGCTGCCCCCCTTGGCTTTTCACTGTCATTGTTAGCGAGCAGCTGAAAGTTGCTTTTCATCGTCTCCCTCAAGGACGCTCGGTCACGACGCATTACGCTTGACGGTGATGGTGGCGGCTCGTCGGCCATCAAACTTGTGATACCCCGGGCTGGAACTGGGAGGGGAATTTGGCGCTTGCACATGCACACCGATGACAGGGAGGCCCACAACTGCCTGCATAAAAGCCTCTTTCCGCATATATTTATAAATCCTCCGCACCCGAGTTTGCATGAATAAAACTTCCTGGCGGTACGATGCAAAAGTGTTTGTGTGCGTGTGTGTGGAGGAAGGTGTGTGTTCTGTTTGGATGGAGGCCTTGTTTTTCTTGGCGTGCTCAGGAAAAGTCAGAGAATGACTTGTGGCTTTAAATTAAACTCTCCCACTTGCCTTATGCACCTCAAAAACAGCACATCCATTAATTCAGCAATCAGGAGCTGAATTGTGCTTCCAACAGTATGATTGGTTTTGTCACTCAATCACTGGTCAGTCTACATGTCAGTCATTACTCACTGCATCAAGGCTTGATTGGCTTGATAACAGAAACCTTAAATACACGTGTATCTTGACATAAATCAGGACCTGGGAGTGTCACCCTGCAGGAACATTTGCTCAACGTTTTCTCTGATTCCAGTGGAGTCATTACAGCTAGATGCCACTCCTTTGATACCGGGCTAATTTGAGTCATGTCGTATATGGGAAAAAAAAGAAGCTTTCATTCTGACATCAGAGCCTCCCAGATGATTAATGGTACGAAAGTGGCGCGGCGGCTGAGCCGACGCACCTGATGGACTAACTAGAGTGCCCTCGGCAATGTCACCTTGGTGACACCACCAGAGGGATGGCGGAGGAGGGCTGGGGAAGGGCGGGTGGGGTGGTGGGGTTTTAGGTGGGGAGTCGGTTCTTAATTGCCCTCCTAACAGCCCGCCCTCCACTACTCCATGAGCATCAGCTGGCAATGTTAGTCTGGATGGAGGCTGCAGATTTTGAGGTGAGCATGTCCGCTAGTAATAAAGTCAAGGCTGCTTTAAAACCAAAATAGCGGATTTCCTGTTCAGTTCACAACTCTGTCGCTGGCCAACTACACGTACATGTCAATCATTACTCACACGAGCACTATCATTGGTCGGTCTACATGTCAGTCACTACACGTACGCCACAGTCTTTAATCGGTCAACATGTCAATCGTGACAGGCATTACCATTATTCGGCCAAAACCAACTAAGCGGTGGTGCACACCGTCTGTAACAGCGGCGGCCTATGTAAGAAAAAAAAAAGCAGCGGTGTCACGATTCTTCACGATTCACATTCTTAAGCTTTATTTAACAGCATTTGATTGTGGGTCGACATGAGAGCTTGACTTGGTCTGGACCCAGACCGCAGGCCGCCATTTGAAGACTCCCAGGTCTAGATCGAGACAAGCTGCAGATGGCGATGCGAGTATGTCCGCTAGTAATGAAGCAGAGGACATGACAAAAGAACAGACACCAGCAATTTGCCTTATCGAGTATGACAGAGATGATGCGAGGAAGAGGAGGAGGGTGCGGGTGGGTGGGGGGACACACGATATCTGCAGATGTTTGAAATGGCACCAAGATGAAGAATGAGTCACAGCGGGGAGGAATAGAAAAGCCCTCTGCAGAGCATGTCAGGGGGTGAAGACATTAGTCAAAGTTTACAACGTTAAGGGATCGATACGGAGGCGGCCATGGAGGCAATCACTGATATTTGGATTCATCTTCGTACCGGCGAAGATGGGGGGGATATCGAACCATAACCCCGCCGCCTCGCCCTCCCCAAAAGAAAAGGAAAAACCCCACGTTGGCCATAAATCTCAAATGTCAAAAAGTAGAAAAGCAGGACTGAATAATTCAGTGGGGGATTGAGAAAAGTCAGGCAACACCGTGGATAAATATTAATATGGCTGAGGGCAAAGACGCATTATAGACGCGTGTGTGCTACTTCCAACAAACAAACAAACAACCAAGCAGCAGCAGGCCAAAACAATTGACAGCTGAAAGGAGCTGTCTGCCTACTGACCCCACGTCCGCTTTTCCGAGGACCTCGGTCTGCATGCATGTTTCCATGCAATATGACTTTAGGTCTATTCATTAGGTAGGCAAAAACTCCTACGTCATTGTAATGTGTGTAATCGCAGTCTTCACACGTCTTTGATCATTCAACGTCAATCTTTACACACTGCACCATGATTGATTGTTTCCATTGTTAATAATTTAGCCCTGGGGTCAGTTTAAAACCGGAGCGCGGTACCCATCGCTATCTGACATGGATTCAATTTTAAAGCAATGACCAATTAGTATTATTAGACATGAAAAATAACAAATACTCCCTCGTGCGGCTGATTGGTAGGCCTACCTCCTCGCTTTCTGTGGGTGGAGGGGCAGATATATTGATGTGACGCCAGAGAACTTGGTAAACATGTCAAACTGACCAAAAACTAAGGAGTGAAAATGGGAAAAAGAGAGCTACAGTTGTTGCTACTTTTGGTTTGTCCCATTAAGTGTCGCAACAGCAAGTCACTCGCACGATTTAATAAGCACTACTAATAGAGTATTGAAATGAAGAAATTGTTCTCGTTTATGTTTTAAACTGTAAAAACGACGCTATTCGACTTGGTTTGTAAGCGAACGTAAATCAGCAATGGAGGGGGGAGCTATATAAAATCTCGCCCAGCGCGCCACATTGGGTAGTGCCGGCTTTGTATGTGAAGGTATGATATTCCTGCGATTGGCTGGCAACCGGTTCAGGGTCTTCCCCGCCTCCTGCCCGATGACAGCTGGGATAGGCTCCAGCACGCCCGCGACCCTAGTGAGGAGAAGCGGCTCAGAAAATGGATGGATGGATGGAGGTATGATATTCCAAAAAGTGTGAAAACACAGGAGCAAAAAAAAAAAAAAAAAAAAAAAACAGATGCCCAATGCTTTTGTTGTTCTTTATATTTAGTCTCAACATCTTCAAGTATGTTGTCACGTGCATGCTGCAGCATCTTTTTTAAAAGTTAAATCCTGACAAGTTGGGGGGGGGGGCTTCATTAGCATATCACACGTGCGGCATCTATCTGTTGATCACAGGCTCTACAACGTACAAGTGTGATGCCTCGTTTGCAGACGGATGGCAGGATAAAAGCGGCCCCGCGCTGGCAGGATCGGAGCTCCGAGCGAGCGCAATCGTCACGCCATCCGCTTTGAATCACTTTACGAACTGTAACTGTTGTGGATGGCTTGACAGATTGGGTGCGGCGTTGTTGTCCCCCCCCCCCCCTTCCACCACCAACACCACTGATTCTTTCATGACTGCATCAATGTTTGCGAACAAAGTCAACGTGGAGTCCGTCTCACACGTTTACCCACGACACTCAATCTGCAATATCGAAGACGTGAGCTGACGATTATGCATGTGGAATGTGCACTTGCCGGACATTTCGTTAGTGACGCCCGTGCAATATAACGAGAGGAGCGGTGTTGAATATTAGAACATCTTCCCAATAATGTGGTGCAGTTCTAAACCACCAGGCAAGTCACAACCACAACGAGACATGCATGGTGGGACACGACCACAGCGTATCCCACAGAACATATCCTAGATTTTCTCATACATTCCAAGGAGTCACAAACAGAATAAATCACTATATAAAGTGTTATACATCCACATAAACTGAAGAACTTGATGACACTTTTTGTCTGTTAAATGTGGATATTTTTATCATTGTACAGAGAGCATATCATAATTTTGGGGGGGGGGACCTTGTACACCGCAGGTGAGAGAAGTACACTTATACTACATAAAAATGAGGAATTGAGAGGTGATAATATTTAAAGTTGCAAGCAATGACGAACAGGCCCTTTTCATGGTGAAACCTTGAAGTGATGCTTCAAGCCAAAATGGCCGACTTCCTGTGCAATTTGTCAATTGGTGAAACTGGTGTTGGGGGAGCTTTTTGAGAATCTTCTAAATGATCATCAAAGTTAATGCCATGCTCTGCACACATGATGGTGTCAGCAAAGAATTTAGTATCACCCGTCAATCTAAAACAAAAATTCCCAGTCAAGAGTTTATGTTTAAGTATGAGCCCTGGAATTCACCCAGGATGGCTGCTTCAAACCAAAATGACTGACTTCCATTTCCATTTACAGGTGGGTCCTTGAGACTTTTTCATGCTACTTGTTATTCTAGACATGTCCACCCAAGTTCATGTTAATCGGTGAAATTGGTGTCGGACATATTTTTTTTCAACTTTCTGACAATTTGGCCTTTTTGGGCGAATTCCTTAGTATGATTTCGTCCAAAATGGCTGCTTCAAACCAAAGTGACCCACTTTCTGCTCAATTCTGGGCATGGATCCTTGAGACTTTTTCATACATCCTGCTATGACAGACACGCTCACCCAATTTTGTGTTGATCGGTGAAACCGGTGTCTGGGGCTAATACCTTCTAACTTCCCAGGTGGTGCTCGAGTTGTGGGCTTCGTGGTCTGAATCCTAAAGTTACTCACCTTCTCATGTTTCTTTGCAGGTATTCTGTACAAAGGCAGCGGCGAGAACCAGTTCATCTCGCTGCAGCCGCCCGTCATCTCCACCATCATGGGCAACGGCCGCCGTCGGAGCATCTCGTGCCCAAGCTGCAATGGCCAGGCGCTGGGCAACAAGCTGCTGGCACCCGTGGCCTTGGCATGGGGTATAGACGGCAGCCTCTACGTGGGTGACTTCAACTACATTCGACGTATCTACCCGTCGGGCAACGTCACCAGTATCATGGAGCTTAGGTAAGAAGGCCCGCGCCTCTGACAAACAGAGGGTGCCTTTGGAAGCGCACTGTGTTACCTCTGGACCGTTGGGAAACTCAAGCGCTTCGTAAGAATGTGCTGTTTGGTTATTCAGAGCGACACACTCGGGGAATGGCGGAGCGCACTGGGGAGACAGCGCGCCAGAGCGGCAGGCAGGGAGGGGGATGTGGAATTTGAACGACCTCATTCACCATTCATGTACCGTGGGTATAAATCAAGTTGGTATCTTGCGTAGATGCAACGAAAGGGAGCGCATGCTACCTCTCAGAACACTCACACTCTTTTAGAGTGGAGTGAGGGCGTCGCATTGAATTTCCGAACGCACCCAGACAGACACGGAGACTGACATCTAGGCTAATGAGTTAACTGAGGCTAGGCTAATTAGCTAGCTAAGATTGATGCACATTAAATGTGCTTACTAGCAAACTAGAATTGCAGTTAACTCAACATACAGGCTAGACTAACAAGCTAACTAAGGCTTTGCTAACAAGCATGCTAAGATTGATGTACACTAAAATAGCGAACTAGCTAACTAGAATTACTGATAGCTCGACAGATAGGTGGGTAGGTAGGTGGATAGGTAGTTTTGTATCCGTAACTAGCCAGCTATCCATTGATAGCAAACATAGAGGCTTAATTGGGAAGGCTAACTAAAAGGTTATTGGCTAATCTAGATTTGAAAAAAGCTAAATAGTAAGTGTGACTGACATGTAACTAAGATATGCAAAATAAACATGCTCAGTGGACCAACTCGCTAACTGAGATAGATGAATAGATTCGGTTTTAAAAAGCGTATATTTGTGCTTTGTGTCAAACAAAAAAGCAGACTGACAGAAATCTTCGTCCTCGGGCACATAATTGGCAGCTTGGTGACCTCACACCTACTTGGCTAAGCTCGCGTCAGGGACAGTTGGCTGCGCTCAAATTGGCAGGATGATGATTGTGTTCATCGCGGGCTGTCGTCCTCATTCGGATATGTAAAATGGCAATATGTAAAATAGGGTGGTTACCTTCAAGAAGGCCCCGGGGAATTCGCCCCAGAGTGCATTAAACAAAGACCGTGCATGGAAATAATGTGCGTATAACTAGGAAATGGGGTGCTTTCCTGGCCTTTTATAACAGTTTCCCAATTGAATTCCAACTTGGAGGAGCTGTTTTATAGCAGTTTGGGATTAGTGAACGAGTTGTTGTGTTGCTGGAGTTGGTTAATTGCAGCAGGATTTCAGATTTAACACACACGTGACTTTGCTGTGACTTTCGCTATCAAACGTGCTTAAAAACGCTATCTGTGACAACTTTCCAGTCTTTATGCAGTGGGAACAGGCCTGATACATACAGTCCATTTTTTTAAATGAAAAATTAAGAATGAGTTTAATTATTTGGAATTTGCATTTGACAACTTCTCGACTAGCTAAAAGAGGAATTAAGTCTCACGTCAGCAGAAGAAATCAGGGAGAAAACAGAATGAGGACAGAATGCTGACAGGTCATTTTCAGTAAAAAAAAAAAAAAAAAAAATATATATATATATATATATATATATATATATATATATACATATATATATATATATATTGCAGTGATTTTTGCTAGTATCAATGCAATTTTCCATTTCGATCAAATTTTTATGTCGCAGGGACCGGCCTGATAAATCTGTTTATCATCTTTTGATTGTTGAAAATGTTGTTGGGATCGACAAGCTGAGGGAGGAATTTAATCATCAGGCTCTTTTGCCTCCTGGACAGGCAGCAGGAGGCATCGATAAAGGGTAAAAATGAAAAGACAAAGTTTGGGGATGTTTTTTTTTTTTTAACTCAAAATTCATTTTTAATAGTCACTTCTTGCTTGTCTTGTGCGGTAGGGACGTGCCGGATTAATCCATTTATCAATTTTTGATCATTAAAAATGTTGTCAATGACGCCGACGTCGATCATTCTTGTTGGCATTGACAAGCAGAAGGACAAATTATATCAGGCTCATTAGCTGCTGAGACGGGCAGCAGGAGACATCCAAACGGGGAAAATAGGACGAGAGAAAGTTTGGTGAGGGTTCATTTTTCTACAGAAAATGAGTCAAATAGTCATTTGTCCCTTGTCAGGGACGGTGATGAATCAAGAAGAATACAAGAATTTTTTTGGTAAATACAGCAGGGGTGGCCCTGAGAAATATATATATATATATTTTTTTTAAGAATCAAAAACGTCGTCAATAATGTGAAATACGATCATTTGCTTTCACAACCTTTTGAATTAAATCAGGCTTATTTGCTGCCTACACAGGCCACGAGAAGTATGGAAACAGGGTATAAAGCCCAAGAAAAAGTTTGGTGAGGGGTCATTTGTAATGGAAAATATTACTGTATTGTAAAATGGAAATAATTAAATAGTCATTTATCTTGTGCAGCACAGCTGGGACTCATAAATAGTTTCTTTTTTTTTTTATTTAAGAATAAAAAATGTTTTCAGTGATGTAAAATTTGAGGGGGAAATTAAATCAGGCTTCTTTGCTGCTAATTGAAAGCAGGAAGTAAACACGAAGGCCAGACGACATCTCAAAGCCGAAAGCAAAGCACTGTTGTTGGATGCGCATGTTTTACTACACCTGGGTGGGGAAAATGTTGAAAAAAAGGACTTCTTCAATGGAAACCTCCTAATCCTTTTTTTCTCAACTCCTTGTGTCCTTTCTTTTTTCGTAGAAATAAAGACTTTAGACACAGGTAGGTGTGTTTTCCTTCTTTTAGTGCACGCTCATTACCACCACCATCGTCGTCATCTTCACATAAATGAAGCTCTCACTTTTTTTGTCTTTCCTTTAGCATCCCAGTAATTACCATATGTATAATTAGAGCAGGCCAATTATCGTCTAATTACCACTGATGAAGAGAGTGGGGAAAAAAGTGGCGTCTTGTTTGCGACGGCTGATGAAAATGCATCGAAAAGAAGTTTGAGATTTCAACGTGAAAAGATATAATAATCAAGTCTATAATAATTCATAGCTTGACAGAAGAATGTAGCAAAAAGACGATGAGAAGTTGTAGAAAGTCTTTTTATTTCATTAAATTAATAATCAATCATAGTCATGAAACTTTTTAGCAAACCATTCTATAATTCAGTATTTTAAAATTAAACAAATGTAAATTATAGTTGAATTACTCTAAATTAAATAAATCAAATGCATTTTATATTTTATTTACTGTAGTTGTTTATTTATGTCATTTACATATTTATTGACTTAAATTTGTACTATTATATATATTACAAAACTAAACTAAAATAAAATCAAATCCATTTTTATTATTCATGTCATATAAATTGCAAAAGTATATTTATTACTAACAAACCCATTGTGTTGACTCGAAAGCGATGAAGACTACGATAAATTTACAATATGGATAAACAATCCGGAATAATTTTACATGATTCGAATTTAAATATGATTCGTCAATTTACACTGTGATTCATTTTTACTTTGGATTTCTTCCAAGTGTAGTTTTATATTATTTCAATGTATTTTGTCAGAGGCACAAAATGTAGGTATTTTTTTAATTGGCTATTTTTTAATTAAATTGATAGTCAATTAGCCTTCCCAAGCAAATTTGGTGATTCACGGCCTTCACCCCAACTCTAACCATAATTAACCACCAACCCTAGCATAACCTTAACCTTCTAACCCTTCCCTAATCCCTTAACGTGAACATACCCAAACCTTCTAACCACTAAACCTTATTTGAAGCTGCTAGCGAAAGTTTCTCATTAACAATATAATGATATTTACTAAGTGATGAATAAACTGGGAAGCTTTTTGGTTGGAATGGTTGTCTTGAAAGGTTAATTAAAGGCTCAGATGAGGTTTGAGTTACAGTGGTACCTCGACTTACTACTCACCCAAAGTAATAGCTTTTGGAGATTTTTTTCATCTTGAGTGGGGCGCAGAAATGGAGTAAAGAGTGCAAACTTTAAACATAATGCAAACAGAATTACACGTGTATTTAACCAAGCCACATGACTTTGCCTTAAAAGAGCCACGAGCTTAATGCTAACACATAATGGGAAAAACCCTATGCAGGGTAACAAAACTAGCATCAATACAGTGATAGTCATAAACCTTTAAACAACTTTAAACTAAAATTACAAGACTTTTTCGAACACAAACAAGCAACACATGCAGACAGAGCATTCAACAATACTCACAGGCCTATATTCTCTATCCTCTGCCAAAAAAAAAAAAAGACTTACATTACTGCATCTTAGTTACAAGTCTTTTTCTGCTTCATCATCAAATCTACTAGTATGTCTGTATGTATTATACTTCCCCCTGGTGGCCATATTTTGCAGAATCGGCGCAGCCAGCATAATTAATTTAAATATGAAATAATCTTGCACAAACTGTTTAATTCTTTAGATTGTATTTTTTATTATTGTATGGTTTTATAAAGTACTATACTGTAGAGTGATATTTTTCCTATGGGAAAAAAAAAATAAAACATCGGAACAGATTAATGGCATTTCCATTTATTTCAAAGTGAAAAGATGATTTGACTGTTTTGAATTATGAGCATGGTCACAAAACAAAATAAAATCATAAGTCAAGGCACCACTGTATTTGAGACAAGCGTTAAAAACATGCTGATAATAATAGTAATTCCTTCTTACGAACGCAGCAACAACCCGGCACACCGCTACTATCTGGCCACCGACCCGGTCACAGGCCAACTGTACGTGTCGGACACCAACTCGCGGCGGATCTACCGGCCGAAAAGCCTCTCCGGAACCAAGGACCTGCAGGCCAATGCCGAGGTGGTGGCCGGGACCGGAGACCACTGCTTGCCCTTTGACGAGAAACACTGCGGGGACGGCGGCAAAGCTGTGGAGGCGTTGCTCACCGGACCCAAAGGTGACGTAACGCAGTGCTTTTTAGAATAGGGGCGGTGGGGTTTCGGGCTTGCAACAGTCAGTCGGCCCACTCAAAATTTAGGTGGGAATTTTTTTTGTCTAAAATGCAACGTTGCTGGTCAAAACTAGTTCGTTTTTTTCAGTTGAATTCAATTCATATTAAAACAAATGTTCAGTGTACAGCAAAAAAAAAAAAAGCAATTGGTCCCACTGTTGTTCCAATATTTGAACAGTGATGTAATTACACTGGGTTACAAAAAAAAAAGTCAAGTAAAAAGTAAGTTGTCTGGTTTTTTTTTCAACGGATTTGGGAGAATTTTGCATCGCTCAATCTGAAAATAACATCTGTGTCTCAAGTTCAGGTCAGATTTTTATCAGAATCATCTTCATTTTGCCAAGTGTGTCCAAAAAACACACAAGGAATTTGTCTCCGGTATTTGGAGACATGTTATGTGTGTGCCAAGTTGTTAACAGTTTATTAATCAAATGTTACAAACTTTCCTAACTGTAAATGTAATAGTAGACATATATAAAAATAAGTACCTGTAAATTTGATGTTACGTCATCATTGTTCAAAATTCAGGGCATGAACTTCGGTTTATTTGAACCTCTGAAGCGAAAATCCCTGTGCAAAAACGTGGCCGTAGTTCCAAAAGTTGGATTCAGCACATCAAAATTGTCAGCTAGAAAATCTTTGACAATAAATTTGTTGTTGAACAGTGTCTACCCTGTAGTTTTCACACTAGCCCAAAATGTTCCATAGCGTAACTCAAACTCCACCAGACAGAAGGCCAAAAACACATTTGGAGAAACAGCAACTAAATCCCAATGACAGCCTATCACAATGCAAACGATGTCCGTTTGCTCCTTTCTCCATTTCTCTTTTTAGTCTTGCAAATGTTTTTTTAATTTTTAAATTTCTTTTTTTGTTATTGTTGTTGCAAAAACTGTCCATAAAGTTTTCGCCGAGTCCAACCTGTTGGCTGTGGCAGTCCACTTGTGCCATTTGCACTGCAATTGTTCACTTTTCTGTGAATACCACGAGATGAAAAGCGCCAACCAAAAGACTGTTTTTGCTTGCGCCGCCGCCGGCTCTCGACGCCAACTGCACTCGATGCGAACATTTCAGCCCAGGCGAGAAAGTCTGTAATGATGGAGTGGGTAGAAGGCGAGACCGTGGAAGAAACAGCAGATGGCTTTTTTTTTTCCCTGTGTGTGTTTTTCGCTCTCACTCCATCTTTCTTGCAGACATTTTGATGAACTCTGCTCAGATGTGACACTCTTCATCAGTTTGAGACTCTCGCGCGGTCAAACGAGGCGGCGAACTCTTCCAAAGACTCGTCGAGCCGAACGCATTCACCTCATGAAAGTTTTTTTTAAAGTCTTAATTCAAGCCGTAGAAATTGCGATTCCCCTTGGAGGTGCTGTGTAAAAAAACAGTGTCAATACATCACAGCGGGCCAGAGAAGTCCTCATATGCCGTGCAAACAAAAATCGGTGAATGTATATGTAAACACCAAGATGGCCTCCATTTTATGACTTATACCCTAATAATTTCCACCCACAAGCATGTACAAAGAAAAATGGTTAACTGTAAATGAATATCACTTGACACTACAACTACTACCCTCCACACGATAACACCAAAACATGAGCGCATTTGGTACATTTTACGGCTTTCACGCACTGAGAAAAATGTCTCAAATGAGTCGTATTTTTGTAGTGCTTTTGTATTGGCCTTCACACCATAAACAACACCAAACCCTAAACAGGTTAACAGAATAACAGAACAAGTCGCGTAGTTCCGTCTTTGGCTGAGTTGTAACGAGTCCCTGAATGGTCCCGGAAGGTGTGAAAATGACCTCTGAAAAGTATGTGGACTTTCTGACTGACCACTTTCTTCCATGGTACCAAAAGAAGAACCATGCCCTCATTAACAAATTCTTCTTCAAGCATAACAATGCACCATCTAAAAAAAAAAAAAAATGGATGTAAGAATTGTGAAGCTGCTATCAAATAAGGTGTCCTTTGTCAAAATGTAACAGATGATGTTTTTGATTGAAATAGCTTTTGATTTCAGTTAAATATGACCTAATTCTGCCAATTCAAGAAATTACTACTTTCAGTTCTTGAAAACATCGTGTCTATTTAGACTCTCATGTGCGTAATAATTTGGCACAGTGCATTTTAAGTGATTTATTTTTCATAACAATAGTTATTATTGGGAGAATTGTTGATAAACATTTGACTCGTATTGATTGATTGACTGACTGGTTGATGACTACCAAATTATGCCGACTACCGTTTGTTTCAACTTTGGAAGAAAAAAAAAACAAAAAACGCCTGTACATGCTCACTGTTCAGGGCGTCCATATGTCCGATCGCTCCATGTGCGGGGGTGAGTTGGCAACTGTAATTTTTTTGCGATGGTTCACTTCAGTCGCATTTCGGCTGCGTCACTCTTCGTGTGGTGGACCTTAGCCTTCACGTGACAACCTGAGCAGATTTGGTACGTAATATGGCTTTCACGCCTTGTAAAGGTCCAGCATGTGTTGTATATTTAGAGAAAGTGTTGTAGCTTTTTACAACTCAGTCAAAGACAAAAATATGCATATTCTCAGCAGCTTTATAAATAACACCTAAACTGAGGCAGATTTTGGTCCATTTTATGGCTTTCACCCAAGACAAAATCTCCCAGATGCACTCAGAATCTCCTTCACGACGGGAGTGCTTTTTAGCCCGGCTGACAAGCGCGCATACTGTATGTACGCAACGCTACGACTACAGCCTTTGCCACTTCTGCTTGACAAATTATTTAAAAGCAGAAAAGCATCCGGTGAATAATTGATGGCGGTGCTTTTTGCCAGTGACCTGAATAATGGGGAGGCAAGCTCAACACATGTAATCCGCGGCGGCGTCTCAACTGACTAGCGTGAGCCGATCCGTGGCCTTTCAACGCTGTTATCTAAAGGCACTTGACCTGACTCGCAGGCATCGCAGTGGACAAGAACAGCCTGATTTACTTCGTGGACGGCCCTACCATCCGCAAGGTAGACCAGAACGGCGTCATCTCCACCTTCCTGGGCTCCAACGACTTGACGTCGGCGCGACCGCTCACCTGCGACGACAGCATGGATGTCAATCAGGTGACTAATGGAGCGACCGCAACACACGAGCATGCGTGGCACAGAGAGTGGACACATTTCATGACGCTGAAATGTAGGGATGGGGATAAAAATTGAATCACGCGGCTAGGTCGACCTCAAAAATAGGTCAACACAAACATTTCTGGAAAAAAGGAGCATCTGTAAGTGATTTTTAAGACACTGTTAGAGGGTTAATCTCCTTCTAACATGATAAATACAAGTGAACTAAATGGTAGTTTGCGTTTTTTTGTTTTACCTAAAATGGTCATCGCGAGCGATCGCTAATGCTAATTGTGATTGCTAATTGTTTAGCATTGAGCATTTTGCTGTCTCAAATACTGTACGCCATATTTATACCATACACTCAGTACCAACGTGCGGTTTCAGGTTCGAAGTTAGTCGTAAAAAAAAAAACAAATTTATGGGGGCAGCATTATTTGATCAATAAATGGATTCTAAAAAGATGCAATAGATAGATAGATGTTCTGTCTTTTGTTGTTTTATTTTTAATAACCTGTCCTGTTCGGCTGCATGGTCTTGCAGCATGGTGGATCTGTATGCCTTTGTGCTAAAACAGTTCTAATTGTCTAATCTTATTTAGTGTTCTGTAAAGACGATATGAACATAAAATACTCAATGTGAGCGTGTTGGATGTTGAATAGCAGTGAGAAAGTACAATGAAAGCAAGGGTAATAATAATAATAATAGCATATGGTACACATAGCAGTTGTGAAATAATGTTTTGTTGTTATTATTATTAGTGTAGTAGTAGTAGTAAGAATGCATAGCAAATAATGATAATAATGAAAATAATAGTTTATATTAGTACAATTCATATTATTAGTATGTATTATTAAAATGTAAATGTATTAAAAAGAAAGACATAATAATCCAAACATAAACAAATATCTAAATTTCATATTAGACATATAGCATACTCTCACACGTTTTTTTTTTGTGAGTATTCCCGCTCGGAGACACCACTCCATGTTGGCCAAAGTCCCCCCGTACAGTCGTCAGGACGACTATTACAGGAAGCAACCAAATCTACAAGTTAACTCTATTTTCCCCAATTATACAGTTTTAAAGTTGTGCAAATTATCCTTGTGACACAAATAGATATATTATTCAACTGTTAAGTCCCATGTCCACCATTAATATGAGACGACCTCATCAGCGTCTCACTTCACTTCATCCTGCCACAAGACTATAAATCCAGTTCTTCATTAAAATAATTTTTTTTCAAGTTTCTAGCTGTACTTTTACGTATTGCATGTTTTGAAAGCTGCTACTTTGTCACTAGCTGCCAGATACCCACCACGCAAATGTATTCTGATCCTGTGAGAAACACTGAATAGTATTATTTATATTATTAGAAACATATTTGAAGTCTGAGAAGTAAAAGTATGCAAGATTCTGAAATCATGTAAACATGTCTGACTGCTGTTGTCCACATATTAAAGATATTTTATTTTGGAGTGTACGTATCTTAAATTATCCTGAATTATGCACGGATGAAGTGCTTCTCTGTGTGGAGCCACATTATTAGTGAGTACGACAAGAGAACTCCATTATCAGCCACTTGGAGCCGAGGCTGAGGGGGGAAAAAAAGCTCTCTCTTTACTTTCATTGCTCCTCAAGTAAACAAGCCCCATCATTCTCCCGAAAGAAAGAAAACAAAAAGTAGCCGGCAGAAAATATGGAGAAGGGAAGACGTGAAGTGTTTGTTGTCACTGTGAGCTTCTCGGTCATGGCGCATGATGCGCCGGGAAGAGTAATTACTCAGGTAGGGCATGTTTTTGATGTGAAATGCAGTAGAATTACTGTGGAGCTTGGTGGAGATGGAGCATCCATGGTAATGAAGCAGCCCCAGTAAGCGAATAATGGAGAAAAAAGAGACTGTCTTTCAAAGAGATGATTCTGAAGTGACCCCGCTAGCTCGGCACAATAGGTCATATTGTTACAATACCTTCCGCTGAAGCAGTGCAGCCTTTTCCTTTTTTTTACCGATTTTCAGATGACGATTGCAGGAAATATAAAAAGGCAGAAAAGAATTTCAGCACATGGAAATGAATGCATTCACAACCCTCCTATAGGGTCCTGACCTGCTGAAAGTGCATTCAAAAGTGGCGAGACTACTGAGAGCGAAAGCTGCACTGCCTATTTTCCTCTTTTTCTTCAACTCTGCAGTGCACAGATAAGTTATGCTTACATTTATATTACCGTTGTTTTCATAGTTATTTAGTTCACACGCATTATTCTGCAAAAATTGCATCACCAATGTCTGAAAAGATCAAATCAGCACATTTTGGTGCAAGACTTTGGCCATGAGGATGGAATCCTGGTTGCAAAACCAGCAGTGCCAGTTTTCCTCTTTATTGAAGTGTGATTGCCATAGGGTTATATTTTGAGTGCCATTTCCTGGATGGTTAGTCATTTTAATTTAATATGCATGATTTCACAAAAACGACATCAACTGTGTCCATGAAGAACGGGTGCCAAGAAGAAAAACATCAAATTGTGGTGCAGATCTAGCTTGACTAATTTAGTAGGATGAGCTGTAGGAGCTCATCGTATATATAGCTTTTGGTTTCTTAGTTTGTTTATTTAGTGCATCATTTTGCAAAAATGACAATGCGGTTTGTCTGCAAAGAATGGGTGCCAAGAAAAAAAATAAGAACACAAATACAGAATCTGGTGCAGGTCCGGTTCTACGTGTGTAGACGTGGCACACCAGATCGAGCTGACCTTTAAAAATGGGTGCCGAGAAGAAAGCAGCAAACTCTGGAACGGCTCTGGTCGGAGAGGTTCGCTGTTGCAGTCCGCTTGCATCGGGGCCACGTGGAGCACTGACCCACCAGATCCAGCTCGCCGTTTTCATTTCGGTTTCATCTGTGGGTTAGTTGTTTGGTTAAACCACATGAGTTTGTGAAAACGACATCACCCATGTCAAAGGAAAATGGGTGCCAAGAGGAAAAAAACAAGTGCAGATCTGGCAAACAAAGCCGTCCAAAGCATCAAAACCAAATGACGCCAACTGCAGATGTGTCTACAGAGGAGAATGAATAGAAAATGAAGCGAGAGGTTGTTTACTGGCGCCAAAAAACACTTTGACTAATGACTGAAAGCAATCTACGCTCGCGTGGGTGCTCTAAAAACAGCAAGAGACAAAAGTGGAGCTGGTCGCGCTCTGCCAGTTAATGCAAAGTCATTTGTGGTGAGCCAATAATGCCGCAACGTAAGCTTGTCACGCATCCAAGGGAAAAAGAATTGGCTTGGCTGTCTGTTATGTGTTATGATTGTTTTTATTATTCATCAAACACATTTCATCAGCATGCTGACAGCTTTTATGACACATTTCGGAGGCCAGGCCAAACATTTTGACACGTTGACTGTGATTGTTGGTCTTGTTGTGTCATGTGTTTAATACCGCTGCTAACAATTACATATGTTAGTTACGGTCATTTTATTTTCCTTTATTTTAATTTAATCTTTGCAGAAACCGTTAATGGAGCAATGTAGTTTAGAATCTACTTACTGCTTGTCCAGCCTTAAAATATGAAACATGAGGAATGAAATATGATTTTTTTTAAATGTAAAATTAAATACTAAATAGTGTGTGTGTGTGTGTGTATATACATACATTATATATACATACATATATATATATATATATGTATATATATATATATATATATATATATATATATATATATATATATGTATATATATATATATATATATATATATATATATATAATAAATAAAAAAAAAATATCCCAGCCCCGCCTGTGTGGAGTTTGCATGTTCTCCCCGTGCCTGCGTGGGTTTTCTCCGGGCACTCCGGTTTCCTCCCACATAAACTTGATTGAAGACTCTAAATTGAAAAATAAGGTGTGAATGTGTGCGCGAATGGTTGTTTGTTTCTATGTGCCCTGCGATTGGCTGGCGACCAGTTCAGGGTGCACACCGCCTCTCGCCCGAAGATAGCTGGCAGAGGCTCCAGCACACCCGACCCTTGTGAGGATAAAGCGGTACAGACGATGGATGGATGGATGGATATATATATATATATATATATATATATACACAGTTCTGTGTATATTTGCAATAACTTCAGCTAAGCTATACAACAAAAATATGTACTAACAAATATGTTAAAAAAAATTACTTGATAATATGTGTTTTTCAAATAATAATATCAATGAAAATGTTTATATTCCAATGGTTTCACTGAAAAACATAAAAACACTAAATCGATCTGCGTATCTCTCAATCTCTAATATACAGTATACAATTTCAAGTGAATTCATTTTTTTTTAAAATGCAACCATTTGGACACATACAACTAGATATAATACACACACAAAATTTATATTTGTAATTATATACTGTATATAATACAAATAATAAAATGATATAGAAGATACATACATACATTCATACATTTACATACAATTTAAGAAATTAAGTTGAAAAACAATACACTTTAAAACATTTAAAAATAAATAATACAGGTTATAAAACAATAAAACACGTTTTAAGTGTCTTACAAAATAAATCAACTAAAAATACATTCTTAAAAAATAATATCCATGTATATTCAAAACTTTCACTGAAATTAATTTCACTTAACATTTCAGGTTATTCTGGAGTGGCCCACAGACCTGGCGGTGAGCCCGATGGACAACTCGCTCTACGTGCTGGACAACAACATCGTGCTGCGCATCACCGACAACGGCCAAGTGAGCATCACGGCGGGACGCCCCGTCCACTGCCCGCTGTCCATGCCGGAGCGCGGCATACCGTCCGGTGGCCAACGGGCGCAGCTCACCCCGCTGGAGTCAGCTGTGTCCATCGCCGTCTCCTACCACGGCGCCATCTACATCGCCGAGACAGACGAGAGGAATCTGAGCCGCATCCGCAAGGTCTCCGTAGACGGCGAGATCACGCACTTGGCCGGGTCGCCCTCGGACTGCGACTGCAAGAACGACGCCAACTGCGATTGCTACCAGGCGGGCGACGGTTACGCCAAAGATGCCAGGCTCAACGCGCCGTCGTCCCTGGTGGTCGCGCCGGAGGGGACGCTCTACGTGGCTGACCTGGGGAACATCCGCATCCGGGCCGTGTCTCGCAACGGGCCGGTGTCGACGTCCAACGGCTACGAGGTGGCGTCGCCAGACGCCCAGGAACTGTACGTGTTCGACGGTAACGGCACGCACCAGCACACGACCAGCTTGCTCACCGGAGACTCCAAGTACACCTTCAGCTACAGCACGGAGAACGACATCACCGCGGTGACAGATAGCAATGGAAACACGCTGCGAATACGCCGAGACTCCAACCGCACGCCAGTGCGTATCGTGGCCCCGGACAACCAGGTGATCTGGCTCACCATGGGCACCAACGGCGGGCTCAGGACCCTCACGGCGCAGGGCCAGGAGCTGGTGCTGCTCACCTACCACGGCAACAGCGGTCTGCTGGCCACCAAGACCTCCGAGATCGGATGGACCACCTTCTACGAGTAAGTACGGGAGCTGTCTGCAGGAAAGGTTGACTTCAGGCAGACGGTGTCAAAGGAGGGATTCAA
This sequence comes from Phycodurus eques, assembly GCF_024500275.1. NCBI lineage: Eukaryota > Metazoa > Chordata > Actinopteri > Syngnathiformes > Syngnathidae > Phycodurus > Phycodurus eques. The sequence continues at coordinate 26,059,998 of NC_084533.1, forward strand.
GACAGGGTTTGGATTTCAAAGTCGAGTTTCAAGCTGGGGTTTCAAGTCAGGGTTGGACCTTTGAGTTTGTGTTTCAAGCCTGAGTTCAGTTTTTAAAACGTGTAGGGTTTTAAAGTATGGTTACAAGGTATCGTTTGGTTTTAAAGTCAGGGTGTCAGGATTAAGTTAGGTGATTTATGCTTGCTGAAATGTTTTTTCTTGCGGTGTCAATTGAAACAAGTGAAGGCTCCCTGGTTGTGCGCACTCATTTAATTATGCAAATGAAGTCACCTTCAAGTGGGGCAGATTAGTTTGTTTAGCAATCGAAATAATAAAAAAAAAAAATCCCCTGCTGTTTCCCCCCCATCACAAAGTTCCAGTAAAACTTATTTACACACAGTTGGCAAGAAGAGCCTCATTCCACCGTGTTAACAAACGTCTTTCAAAGCTGAGTTACGGTTTGAAGTCAGGGTTTGCGTTTCAAATTAGGTTTTTAGAAGCGTGGGTTAGCGTATCATTCAAATCAGGGTTATTGTTTCAAGTTTGAGTTTCAAGTCAGGAAAAGGCTTTCAAACAAGGGTTTCAAACCTTGGTTGGGTTGTCAAAGTAGGGTTTCAAGAGAGGTTTAGGATTTCAAATTAGGGTTTCGAGAGTGGTTTAGGCTTTCAAACTAGGCAGTGTCAAATCAGGGTAAGGGTTTCAAATTAGGTTTTCAAGCCTGTTATTTGGTTTCAAAAAAGGGTTACAGTTTCAAACTAGGGTTAAGGTTTCAAATTAGGGTTTTAAGCCATGCATAGAGTTTCAAAATAAAGTTTCCAGACAGGGTTAGGGTTTCGAATTAGTCTGGTCATGGTTTCCAACAAGGGTTCATTTTTAAAATTGGGGTTTTCAAGTCAGGGTTTCAAGACAGGTTTAGGCTTTCATATTAGAGTGTCACGTCAGGGTTAGGCTTTTAAATTAGGTATTCAAGACCTGGTTTCAAACAATGGCTAGGACTAGGGTTTCAAAATAGGGTAAAAGCCACAGTTGGGGTGTCAAAGTAGAGTTTCAAGACAGTATTGGGGTCCAAATTAGGGTTTCAAGCCAGGGTTAAGATTTCAAAGTAGTTTCAATATTGGGTTAGAATTTCAAACCAAATACAATGAAGTCATTTGTTTCAAAAATGTTAAAAGACAGTGTTAAGATTTCAGGCCTGGGTTCAGGTTTCAGTCCATATGAGACAGCACACTGTGTTCTGAACATGGCTATTTGGAGAGACTGTATGATAACACGTCCACTACATTTTGTCCTCTAAACCAGCTACGACATCGAGGGCCGCCTCATGAACGTCACCTTCCCCACCGGCATGGTCAACAACCTTTACACGGACATATACAGCTCTCTCACCGTAGACATCGAGAGCTCCCTCAGTGAAGAGGAGATCAGCATCACCACCAACACCTCCAGCATCCACGCCTACTACACCCTCTCCCAGGGTGAGTCACTGGGTGCAAAGGGTCGCACATTGTAGCTGCAGTCGTGTGTTGAAAACCGACGGATGGCATCTTGACCACCAACAAGCAACCAATCCAGGGTGTACCCCGTCTCTTGCCGAAAGTCAGCCGAGAAAGGCTCCAATTTACCCATGAACTTGAACAGCATCTGCAGTAGAAAATGGATGAACGGAGTCTTGGTTATTGACTGGCCACCACCGACCAGTCCAGGGTGTACCCTGCCTCTCACTCAAAGCCAGCTGGGAAAGACTCCAACATCCCTGAACAGAACAAGTGGTAGAAAATGGATTGACGGGGTCTTTGTTATTGAATCGTTTTCTCTCTTAAAAGTTCTAGTTTTATGGTGGTGTGTGGTTCAATTCCCAGTTGGGCCTTACCATTGGCAGTTTGTACTTTTACTTGATTTTTGGGATACGGTTTGCGGACAAGAGGGACACAGGTTCAAGACCTCCAGTGGTCCAGAGACCTACAGACTAAAACATTGAGCACTGGTGAGTTTCCCTTGAGCAAGGTGTCTGTGTAGCTAGCGTAGTGATACACAGGGCAGAGAGGGATTGATTCCCACTCAGGGACTGTAGGTGTGAATTTTTGTTTGTTTGCACGCGTGCCCTGCAATTCACTGACAACCAGTCCAAGCTTGTGTTCGAATCACCACCAACACCTCCAGCATCCCTGCCCACTCCACCCTCTCCCAGGGTGAGTTATTTGTCACCGCGTGTGAAGGGTCGCCAGGGCGAGCTGCAGTCGTGTGTCATTGCAGACAGATGCCAGCGTAAACGATGAGTCGCTCAGTGGGGCAGATAGCTTGTCGTCCTACACGTCAACCTCGTATTAAAAGGCGTCCTGATGCTTAATGCCCAGATGGCGCACTCGTCTGTATTGCATCAGTCACGTGTCCAGTTCTAAATAAGTATACTCTCACATAGGTCTGGTCATTGGATTCTCCCTTTGAGGTAACAGGCTCTTGTTCTGTCTTTGCTGGTAAGGTTTTTCCTGCGTATAAAAAATGGAACCCGCCGCCTGCGCCTAACATCAGAAAACTATTATTATTTGACCAGAGTTGCAAGTTGTGTGTCTTTTTTTTTAACTGTAATTGCACTGGCGGATTTTCTTTCCAACTGCAAATGTGTTAGATGATTTAGTGAATTTTCAAACAAGTAAATATTTACGTAACCAAGCAGATCGATAGCTATCTCAGAGAATTGAGCCAACTTTACTGATGTTAAAACCACCACAACTTCGAGTGATTATAATGTATAATCTTTCAAGATTTCCCCCAAAACACAGAGGCAGAGACTGGCAACCAGTCCAGAGTGCAATACGGATACGGATAGACTCCAGCTCAAACGTGACCCTAATGAGGATAAGTAGTAGAAAATTGGTGGATGGAGTCTTGGTTATTCACTAGTGACCAATCCAGGCTCTTAGGATATTTTTCAAAGTGTCTTATGGACGACACCAAGGCCCTATCTCCTTTATCGTGTCCTGTATTTGTGTATCCTTGCTCTCCAGATCAATGCAAAAGCAGCTACCAGGTAGGCTTTGACAACTCGCTGCGGGTCACGTACGCCAACGGTATGGAGACCCACTACCAGACCGAGCCCCACATCCTGGCGGGAGCCGCCAACCCGACGGTGGCCAGGCGCAACATGAGTTTGCCAGGCGAAAGCGGGCAGAACCTGGTGGAGTGGCGATTCCGCAAAGAGCAAGCCCGAGGGAAGGTCATTGTGTTCGGACGGAAGCTGAGGGTACGTTTGGTCCAACGAGAGATAGGGGACTCGAGTCAAATGACTTGACTCGAATCAGACTTAAGTCGCTGATTTTAGGACTTGAGACTTGATTGACTAAAACTTATGAAAGATTCGGCTTGACTTTGACTTGGCAACCGACCTCTACGCTATGATGTAGCTCACGAAGCAAGTATTTTGGAGGGAGCTCCAAAAATGATTACTTTTGGAGTCAAGGAGTAGTTTAGATTTGACTTACTTGAAACTTGAAGCCTTACCTTTGGCTTGCACATAGGTGACTTACTCCCACCTCTGGGTCCTATACTCATGTGCATCCAGTGTAGTGTATGTCCAGGTCCAACACTCCAAACTCGACTCTGGTTACTTCCCAACAGGTGAACGGTCGTAACATCCTCTCCATCGATTACGACCGAACCCTGAGGACCGAGAAGATTTATGACGACCACAGGAAATTCCTCCTGAAGATCATATACGACACGGCGGGGCATCCCGTACTGTGGGTGCCCAGCAGTAAGCTGCTACCCGTCAACGTCAGCCGCACCAGCAATGGGCAGATCAGCACCCTGCAGAGGGGTGCCACCACCGAGAAGCTGGGCTACGACACTCAGGGACGCTTGGTGTCTCGGGTGTTTGCTGACGGGAAGATATGGAGCTACACCTACCTGGATCAGGTAAGTGAGAGAAACCTATCATCACTGGCACTCTGGTGAAACGTAAACAAAAAAATGATGCAAAAAATTCGTTGCGCACACAAGACGTTCAGTCAAGCTCCGACCGTATGGAGGTGAGTTATTACTTTCCGGTTTTATGCTGAGTCATCTGACTTCGCCACCATGTTTCACTCCGCCAACAACCAATGACAAAAATAAAAAAATAAAAATACTTTTAGCAGTTAGTAAAAAGTATTTGCCCGCTTCTCAAATTATTTTTTTATTTTTTATTTTTGCATAGTTTCTGGACTTTAATGTTTAAGATCATCAAAAAAATGCTAATAATATTATACAAACATTACCCAAGCAAACATAAAATACAGTTTTTAAATGGTGATTTTATTTATTAAGGGGAAAAAACGATTCGAAGCTACCTGGCCCTGTGTGAAGAAAAAATAAATAAATACAAAATTGATTGCCCCCCCCCAACCTAATTAATACACTAACTGGTTTGGCCGCCCTCTGTAATGACAGCTGAAATCAAGCGTTTTCTGCAAACCCCAATTCCAATGGAGTTGGACGTTGGGTAAAGTAAATAAATAAAAACACAATACAACGATTTGCAAATCCTTTTCAACATATATTCAGTTGAATACACAGGGCTCTAGAGTACGACCATATTGGTCGCCAATCGCCCTAACTTAGCGATGGTGCGACTAAAAAAGAAAAAAACAGGGCGCACCCGTGGGCTCAGCCATTTGAGGAAGAAAAAAAAAGCTCTGTGACTTTGAAAGCAGACACAAATTAAACCCATCGTGGTCTCTAAACCAATCAGAGAGAGTAAAGTGCGGGACCCCCCTCTGATTGGCCCTGGGCGTGTGCATGCGAGGATGCGTGTGTGTGCGCGTGTGTGTTTGAAAATGAAAAAGATGAACCACATGTTGATTTCTTTAAAATCTGCTTCCAGTTATGGATTGATTTTAAGCAAAATAAATCAATTCAAATTGTGAAATTCATATTTGACAAATGTGCTGTCTAAAATTCATGAGTGACATGCCGGTTGTCTAAAATATTCATGAATACTTTTTTTTTTTTTTTTTTTAAACCTTACCGTAGTACAGTTTTTTTTTAAGCTCACGATAAATATATTTATTTTTTTACACAAGGGCTGTAAAATTTACTGTTGGCACATGGTGCATCTACATTATTTCTCAGCTAATGTTTGACACATGGGTTGTCACGGAAATAAATAGATATTGTTTTAACCTCACAATAAAAAAAAAAGTTGAAAGAAGATTGTGAAATTCATGTGTGTCACATGCAATTACAGGTCATGTCATTTGACACAAGATTGTTGAGTTGTTTCAGTGCTGGGCTCGCGGAGGGCTTTGGCTTTGATTGCGTGCCCACGAGAGGCCCGTGTGCACGCTCTTTGACGTGAGCAACGGCGAGAGCTCGGGGAACGCCGACGTGCCCGCGGATGACTGAGCGTGACATTTTAAAGTGTCGGGGGTGCAAACGCCAACTAACCTCGGCGAGACAGTCGGCACTTTGGTCCTCGCTTCAATCTAAACCACTTCAGGGGCCACCCTCTGATCGCTTGTCCTTGTTGAGTCAACTGGAGAGTCACGGTGACGGTGTGAATGATGATGAAATTGTAATGCCGTACTGAGTTATGTGTGAATGTAGTCAAGTTTAGTCACCATCCTCCGTCAAATTTCACGACAAAAACATAAAAATGCTTGCAATTTAGTTTCCCCAACCTGTCAAGTATTATACATGCTTCAAATTTGATAACAATCAGAAAGAAATCGAGAAGTTTGGTTTGAAGGATGACTGGAAATAATAATAATCACCCTTATAATGGCCACATCAAACCAAAAAGGCAGACTTCCTGTTTGATTTTGGCCATGGCTTTTTGAGACTATTTTGTCCGTCTACTCATGACAGACACGCCAACCAAATTCCATGTTGCTTAATTAAAACTGGCTTCGGGGGCTGTATTTTCTTTCTCTTTTTTTCTTTGCTAGCAATCGGAAGAAATCTCGAGGACAAGTTCATTTTTCAAAGACCACTGGAAATGTCCACTTCAGACCACAATGGCAGACTTCCTGTCCGAGTTTGGGCATCGCATCTTAAACCTTTTTTGTGGGTCTACTAATGATAGGCATGCCTGCCAAATTTCATTTCGCTATGTGAAACTGGCTATGGGGGCTGCTTTTTTTTTTTTTTTTTAATGTGGTAGAAATCAGATAAAAATCTCTTAGATGTGTTCATTCCCTGGAAATGTCCAAAATGAGGCTGAAATGGCCACATCAGGCCAAAATGGCAGACTTCCTGTGTCTTGTATTCTCCGCATCAACACAATTGTGTGCATGGTTCACATTGGTGTTTCTCCTCGCAATCCACTCTCGTACCGATCGGCCTTTTCGATTCAACTTTGTAGATGAACAGACGGGCATGTGGCCAACTGTTCCCCCACATGAGCGATAGTTGGCACAATCAAGTGTTCTTTCATTCCTCAGGCTGGAGAGTACCGCTCGACCGGCCGGCCCTCCTGCACCTGGCCTGCTCATACATCAAGCATTCAAAGTCTTGTAATTCTCTTGAATCTGTGTCATTCGTTCGCTCCGTTTTCAACTGGCAATCAAAATCAATCATAAAGCCCCTTCCAGGGTTCCTTCAAGAGGAACACGCCCCCCAAGACTGTGTCCAATTGCTAGCAAATAAACAAATTGATCTCCCTAAGCTAGTTTCACTCAGTGATAAAGAATTTGGCATAACCCCACAAAAACTGTCCCAAAAACATACAGGAGGTCTGCCATTTTGGTTTGAAGCCGCCATTGTAGGGTCTTTTTGGACATTTTCCTTTGTACGATTGCTACCAAATTTGAACCACATTTACTAGACAAGGACAAGGCCCAATTGTGTGTAGGTGGAACATGGCGGCCAATTTTGACAACTCACCCAAAAAATTACCACGAAACTCTAATTACCACAAGATTTTGAGGGGACATTTGGAGTCACTTTCACTTAGCAACATGAAATTTAATAGCATTGTCGAAATAGATAGAAATTCATCATTTTTGCCATACATCAGATGAAAGAAAAGTCGTCTTGTCGCACTCGCTGAACTTTGGCAAAAAGTGCAGCGTAACCACCAAATTTTTACATTCCATCTATGAATCAAACAATAATTCTATCAAAACTTTGGTGAAAATTAGTCTTCCTTTAGTCACACAAATAACAAAACAATCATTCACTATTTTTCTTTTCAATTTCTACAACCAACTGCAAAATGAAAGTATGAACAACACATGGATTCCTGTGGCCTGTTTTTTTTTTCCATTTTGTTTTTTAATCTGAGCCCAAAATTGAAATGCAGTAGTAACTTGACTTTTGAGTTTCGTTTGTTTCGTCACTAAGCTTGTAACTCAAGATTCTAAATCAACTTTCCTTATTTAAATTAATTGAAATGCCATCAGCCCTTTAAAACCTATAAAATGTCTTGAAACTGCTGTCCCTAATAGTTTGGAACAGTGCAGTTTGTTTGTTTATTTTTCAAAACAATGCTGTTATTATTGGGAGGGAGCAAATCTGAGAAAAATATCATTCGCGTAATAATTTGGAATGCAGTGTAATGCCAGGGGAAAATACAAAGAACGAATGACACAGATTCACTTACTCTCTCTTCTTCGTTCTCCAGTCCATGGTCCTGCTGCTCCACAGTCAGCGCCAGTACATCTTCGACTTCGACTCGCTGGACCGCCTCCTGGGCGTCACCATGCCGAGCGTTGCCCGCTACACCCTGCAGACGGTGCGCTCGGTGGGCTACTACCGTAATCTCTACCACCCTCCGGAGAGCAACGCATCTGTGGCCGTGGACTACAGCGAGGACGGCCTCCTGCTCAGGGTGTCCCACTTCGGCACCGGCCGCCAAGTGCTCTACCGCTACCGGCGTCAGAACAAGCTGTCGGAGATCCTGTACGACAGCACGCGGGTCAGCTTCACCTATGACGAGACCGCGGGCGTCCTGAAGACGGTCAACCTGCAGAGCGACGGCTTCATCTGCTCCATCCGTTACCGGCAAGTGGGGCCTCTGGTAGATCGGCAGATCTTCCGCTTCAGCGAGGACGGCATGGTGAACGCCCGCTTCGACTACACCTACGACAGCAGCCTGCGTGTCACCAGTGTGCAGGGCGTCATCAACGAGACGCCTCTGCCCATCGATCTTTACCAGTTCGACGACATCTCCGGCAAGGTGGAGCAGTTCGGCAAGTTTGGCGTCATCTACTACGACATCAACCAGATCATCTCCACGGCGGTGATGACGTACACCAAGCACTTTGACGCGCACGGTCGCATCAAGGAGATCCAGTATGAGATCTTCCGCTCGCTCATGTACTGGATCACTTTCCAGTACGACGACGTGGGCCGCGTCACCCGGCGCGAGATCAAGATCGGACCGTTCGCCAACACCACCAAGTACGGCTATGAGTACGACGTGGATGGCCAGCTGCAGACCGTCTACCTGAACGAGAAGGTGACCTGGCGCTACACGTACGACCTCAATGGCAACCTGCACCTGCTCAATGCCGGGAACAGCGCGAGACTCCTTCCGCTACGCTATGACCTCAGGGACCGAATCACCCGTCTCGGAGACATCCAGTACCGCTTGGATGAAGACGGCTTCCTCCGCCAGAGAGGGGCTGAGATCTTCGAGTACAACTCCAAGGGCCTCCTGGTTCGGGTGTACAGCAAAAGCAGCGGGTGGACCATCCAGTACCGCTACGACGGGCTCAGTCGAAGGGTATCCGCCAAGACCAGCCTGGGCCAGCACTTGCAGTACTTCTACGCCGATTTAAACTACCCGGCCCGGATTACGCACATCTACAACCACTCCAGCTCGGAGATCACTTCGCTGTACTATGACCTGCAGGGCCACCTATTCGCCATGGAGATCAGTAGCGGCGAGGAGTTCCACATTGCCTGCGACAACACGGGAACGCCTCTGGCCGTCTTCACGAGCAACGGCCTCCTAGTCAAGCAGCTGCACTACACGGCCTATGGCGAGGTCTACTTCGACTCCAATCCGGAGTTCCAGCTCGTGCTGGGCTTCCACGGTGGTCTGTACGACCCGCTAACCAAGCTGCTACACTTTGGCGAGAGGGACTATGACATTATGTCCGGCAGGTGGACAGTGCCGGACGTTTCCACCCTGAGGGACGTCGGCAAGGAGCCGGCGCCTTTTAACCTTTACATGTTCCAGAATAACAACCCCATCAGCAAAGTCCAAGAAGTGAGGGAATATGTGGCAGGTGAGAGGTTGATACAGTCAAAGCAGCCATTACCAGATCATCACGGTGGCAGCTAATGGTTATTCTGACTGCGGTGCTATTTTCTTGTCTAGAAAATATCAGGAAATAACATGAAAATGACTGCCTGTCTCAGTCTTCTTTTGAGATGTTTCAAAGGCCAACTAGTACTTCTCATCGATAAACATTCTTCGGTGTTCGTAGTTGTTTTATTATTTTTCTCTGTCTTTGTCACACAGACGTGAACAGCTGGCTGGTGACTTTTGGCTTTCACCTCCACAACACCATTCCCGGCTTTCCCATGCCCAAGTTCGACCTGAGCATGCCGTCGTACGAGCTGAGGAAGAGTCAGCTGTGGGACGATTTGCCGGTGGGTCCAGTTCACACTCGGAACGATTTGTGGGGGGGGCCAAGCCCACTGCCCCTCCTAATTGTCTTTTCAAGAAGAAAAACAAATCTTATAGAGCAGCGGTTCTCCGACGTTTTACAACCGAGTACCACCTCCCAAGAATACTCATACAAGTACCACCACATTAAGATACCGTAACGTGGTAGTTTTATTCCTAAAAGGTATACATGTACGATTGTAAGCCACTGTAACATTATGCACAGTTTGAAGATTAATAATGTAATTCAATATAGGAAAATAAGAAACTGTACTTCATTTATGATTCAATTAAAATGCATTGTATATACAAGTTACATACAAATTGTCCTTGAATAAGTGTTTACAAATAGCGCTAAAAATTACCTTAAGGTATTTTTAAATACAACTGAAATGTACTCAAAAAAATGTACTGTATTGGATTTTTTTTAAAAAGTTTAAACCTGCTGTATGCATATCTACAAGCTTAATTACAATATGTTTGACTATATTTCATTTTATTCAGAGATTCTTTCGCGTACCACTAGTAGTACTCGTACCATACGCTGAGTGACTGTTAAGGAGAATAAAGGAGAAATTGTTTTTACAGCCAAAAATAAACATACTATATTTATTGTTTTGACTAAAAAATTATAATCTTACAAGAATCTTCTTCAATAACATCTTTTTACAGAAAAAACAAGCATTAATTTTAAGAATATAGTCCTATTGTTCCTAGAAAATGTATTGGTTTTTTTTCAAGCAAAACAAAATTACATTTTCCCAAGAAACAAAAATATATTTTTTGTACAGAAAAAAAATCTTTATTTTGGGGGAGAAAAAGACGTTATTTTACAGAAATAAAGAGTCAGTTATGCTTAGAACTTGTTTTTATAAAAACGTACATTTTTGGAAGGACAAAAAGTAGGATTTCTTTGACCAAAGCATGTTTTTAAAAAAGTCATGTTCAAAGTAAAAAGATGCTACTAGAATAGTCATATTCATTCAAGAAAAAAAAAAGTACCGCTAATATTTTAACGAGAAAATTCCACGTGAGACGTTATTTTTGAAACGTTGGGTTGTTGATCCTGTGAATAACGCTCCTCTGATATCTTGCCCGCTCTAATATCCTACCCTCTCTTTGAAAATGAATAATTTTATACTAGAGTGGCTTTTGTTTTGTAAAAAAAAAAAAAAATTATGTAATCCAAACAACTTTTTTTTCTCTTCAGATTGCCATTTCATTCTCGTAGTAAATATACATTTTTCTATCCAGTGTCGCACCAATACTCTACTCAGCAATAAAACTTTATTTTACTTACTTACTTTTCCTTGAGCGTTATGAAGCTGCTATTATGCATTTCTAAGAGAATATTACTTTTAATTGGGTCTTATTTGCATAATAAAGCAAACAGTGTACTTCCTACAGCTGAATATATTTTCTCACAGCTGTCTGCAGCTGTGACATGCAGTGTGTTTTGCTCTCGCTGTTGAGTTGAAACTTCTTTCTTTTTGCTTTTTTGTAATGGAAGGAGAAGCCTCATCAGGGGAGTTGGGTGCATTGGGCTGCAGAATAATAATAAAAAAGAAAAAGAAAAAGAAAAAAGCCTCCAGCGCCAACACGCTGCTTCTTCCGTTCTTGGTCCATGTTGAAGTGTTAACGTTTCACTGCACTCTCCTGACTTGATTGACCTTGACATTGAGATTCACCTCAGATGTTCGTTACAGAAGAGAAGCCATATTATTTTCAAAAAGTTAAGATTTATTTTTTTTTTCGCTCAAAATCTTTTTGGAGAAGTCAATCTTTTTCTCACAACTTTGTGACTAAAATTGTATTGCTTTTAGGAAAAATACTTTTTTTTTTTCCTGAAGAAAAAAAAAAAAAGGAAAAAAAGAAGAAAATGTAATTTTACAAGAATAAAGTTGTATTTTATGATAAATCCTTTTTTTTTTTTTTACACAAAAGTTAAATTTTTTTGAGAGAATGTCATGTTTTTGCGAAAATTATTTTTCTAAGTTGGAGTATTATGGAATTTTTTCAAAAAGTAGTATTTTTTAATTTGGCTTTTAATGAAGTATTTTTTAAAATAGATATCTATTTTTGTTCGGAAAAAAATACTTCTCGGAAAAGTCATACCATTAGAATTTGTCTTTTTATTCATTTGTTTATTTGTTTGTTCATTTATTTATTTATTTTGAAGCTCGTCCTGCTCGGCTGCTCGGTCGTGCAGAATGGAGGATCTGTATCCCTTTTACGTCGGAACAGTTTTTTTGCGCAACATAGTCATTTTTAATACTGTCACTTTGAAAAAAAGGAAAGAGAGTTTTTTTTTCGTTTTTTTTTAGTTAAGTTGTTCTAAGATAGTTTTACTTTTTTTAGAAAAATGGGGGGGGGGGGGGGGGCGAAAAGATAATTAAAAAAGTTAAATTTCAAAAAAGGTTACCTTGTAATCTCGTTTTTTGAAAGAAACCTTTCTCAACAAAAAAAAATATAATACTACAAGAATAGTCAGACAGTGAGTTTATTTTTTCATGAAATATACTCAGTCGTATTGTTACAAAAAAGTTAAAAAAATCAGAATCAGAGTCATCTTTATTTGCCAAGTATGTCCAAAACACACAAGGAATTTGTCTCCGGTCGTTGGAGCCGCTCTAGTACAACAGACAGTCAATTTACGGAACACTTTGGAGACATAAAGACATTGACAAAAAACAATTGTGCAAAAAGATGCAGAGTCCTCGAGCACTTAGAGCAGTTCGAATGACTAATATTGCGATAGTCCGGTGCAATGACCATTGTGCAAAGGGCGCCGAGACTTCAAGGAGTGTATGCGGTTTAAAGTGACGAGTCGTGCGATCATCTGGGACAATGTCGGTTGTGCAAATGTTGCAGATACTCCTCAATCGGTGTGCAAATGGAGCAGATGCTACTCTGGCATGAGTGGCCAGTATATGCAAATAGTGCAGCATGGCGAGACAACTGCAGTGAGTGCACGAGTCATACGTAATTGGCCCCACAGAAATGTGACAACGAACTCAAGTCAAAAAAATTGCCAGCTTGTTGTAATGGAATTAGAGGTTAGCTGTTTAAGAAGTTGATCGCAAGAGGGAAGAAGCTGTTGGAATGTCTACTAGTTCACGTTGATCGGTTTCAAGAAGGAGTCTCGTTTTTTGGGAGAAAATGTCATTTTTGAAGGGAAATGTTCTTTTTATGAGGGGGGGGGAATTAAAAAAACATTAAAAACATTTTTTTTTTTTAATAATTACAGTAAAATTCATACTCGTAAAAGTCTGATTTCTATTTGTTTTATCTGTTTTTTTTAAACAGTGTTATTGTTAACCCTTTGATAAAAATATTGAATTTTTTTTTTTTAAATAGTTTTTCCTCATATTTTATAGAGAAAAAAATCTATTCTCTGCGTGCGTATTTAAAGGTTTGAAAAATTGTGAGGGGGAGTGTTCAAATCCATGTTATTCTTGGGCTGCTGTGTCCTTGCAGTCCATCTCGGGGGTGCAGCGTGAAGTCACCCGCCAGGCTCAGTCGCTCTTGTCCTTTGAGCGCCTGCCCGAGGTGCACCTGCGGCGAGGCCGTCGCGGGGAGAAGCCTTGGCTGTGGTTCTCGGCGGCGACGTCGCCCGTGGGCCGCGGCGTCATGTTGGCCATCTACAAGGGCAGCGTGCACGCGCACACCCTCAACATGGCAAGCGAGGACTGCATCAAGGTGGCGGGCATCCTCAACAACGCCTTCTACCTGGAGGAGCTTCACTTCACCGTGGAGGGCCAGGACACGCACCACTTCGTCAAGCCGGGCCTGCCCGACGCCGACCTGGCCGCCCTGCATCTGACCAGCGGCCGCAAGACGCTGGACAACGGCGTCAACGTCAGCGTGTCGCAGTCCACCGCCGTGGTGGACGGACGCACGCGCCGCTTCGCCGACGTCGAGGTGCGCGCCGGCGCGCTGGCGCTGCACGTGCGCTACGGCGCCACCGTGGACGAGGAGAAGGCCCGCGTGGCCGAGCTGGCCCGACAGCGCGCCTTGGCGGGCGCCTGGGCGCGGGAGCAGAGACGGCTGCGCGACGGCGAGGAGGGCGGTCGGCCGTGGACGGAGGGCGAGAAGCGGCAGCTGCTGAACGGCGGCAAGGTGCTCGGCTACGACGGCTACTACGCCCTCTCGGCCGAGCAGTACCCCGAGCTGGCGGACAGCGCCGACAACATCCACTTTCTGAGGCAGAATGAGATCGGGAAGAGGTAACAGAACGTAAGACGTGACTGCTCGTGTTGTACGCCGCTCACAAACAGTTTCGGGTATTCGGCTTTTGGCTAAAATATCAGCTTGATATGACGGCTGCTTCTTCACCTCGTCACGGTATGTATTTATCTATTCCACGTTATTTGAGGAGTATTATTTTCCCCAATCCCCCGCTTAGTCGCGTTATTTTTGTTTGTTTGTTTATTTGTTTTTTAAATAGCAATTATGATGAGCTTCAATTATTGGCAGAATTGGGCTTTTGGTAGTCAGGTCATGTAAGTTGGGGCACTCCAAAGTCAAGGTACCACTGTTGCACTGATATAGATACCATATATATACATAAAAAAAAATATTTGATAAGAGACACCATACATAAAAAACTATTTTATAGCTTTACCCCTCCCACATTCTTTAAACATGTTGAAATTTATTGAAATTGCACGCTGACTGTGTTCGGAAACACTCCCCATCAGCTAAGTATACGATGCCCTTGAGTTCGCCATTTTGTAGTGCTGTTCCAATGCCTACCGAGTATATATATATATAGTGTCCCTATGTATCCCACAATGCATCTTGAATAGTTCATACAATGTTGGTCACGAGAAAAACAGATATATCCCATGATGCATTGCACTGATACAGAAAAAAAGATTATCTGTATCCTGGTATTGTTTGATTTTCGGCCCGAGACGAATCCCAATATCCCGAACTTTTTGTGAGTTGTGTATGTTCCTGATGGCTGTTTTTGTAAACAATCAAATAATCTTAAAAAACAAAAAACAAACACAATGCTGTGCATTGTGAGCCGGGGGAGGGGGGGTTGGGGGGGGGGGGGGGGGGGGACTTTCAAAGTCACCGAGCCTTAACACGGGCGAGTACAGGTCACTTCCTCTGTAGCACAAAAAGCCTTCTGGACTCTCAAGTGGAACAATAGTGAAGGGAGGAGCTTATTTTTCGGGCCCGAGCACCAGGGGGCGCTGCGTAGGCCCTCGTGGAATCGCTGTTTCGTTATTATTAGAATGAATTAATAAATAAATGAATGGCCTTTTGGGGGGGTCCAGATATGCCTAAAACTCCACGTGAAGAAATATGTATCTAAAGGGTCCCCAACACTGAACTCAGTCAGCAGCGCCTCCTGGAAAGTTAGAAAACAAATCTGCCCCTAACCCTACTTTTACCGATTAACACAAAATTGGGTGGACATTTCAATCATAACCAGACCCAAGAAAGGTTTCAAGAATCCATGCCCGAAACCAAACAGGAAGTCGTCCATTTTGGGCAAATTCCAGGTCTTGTACGAGGTATTCTGCCCTTGACAGATGGACGATGCTAAATTGTAACGTTTTTTTTTTTTTTTGCCTGTGTCATCTAATGTGAGTGGAGCATAGCATCCAAGTTTGAAAAAGGGGGTGCGAGGGCCCGCCCGTTCATTGCGCACTGTGGCTTTAATGATGTTTTTACGTTGTTTTTTTTCCTTGTTGGTTGTTTGTTTTTCACAACGTTCAGCTTCACTGCAGTTATTGTACGACCAGGAAATGTTTACATTGAGTGCACTCGTGCCCACGGGGCGTGGGGCACGTCATATGTCATATCAATGAGCAAAGCAAATGTTTGTTTGTTTCTTTATTCACCTCCCAAAAAAATAAATAAACATGTACATGAGAGCTAGCAATTGTAAACTTTAACGTGTTTAATGCTTTGAGAAAAAACAAACTGTTTTCATGTTTCAATAGAAAATGTTCATTGTGGGCGGGGTGAAAATGGGAGAAAGGACTCGAATGGACTCCTTGGGCACCCCAGGGGCTCCTGCTTTTGTAAATGATGAATCTACCAGTAATTTATGTTCGTGTTTATACATAACTAATAAACGACAGATTGGTTTTGGATGATGTCTTTGCATGTTTATCTTCATATATGGTGTTCACGTTTTTTTTTCACAATTCAAAACAGTTCCCAGGTGTCATGTACAGTTTCATGGAAATTAAGCAGTGCTCAATCCCAACCTCCTCTACTGCGGGGGCCAATGCACAGTAGTTTCGGCGTTTCAGAAAAAAAACACTTGCAAGAATAAGAAAACAAACAAAAAAAAGATGTAATTTATGAGAACAAAAGACTTTTTTTATTTTTAACAAACATATTAAAGAAGAAAATGTTATTTTCAAGAAGAACAGTCGTGGTTGTTTTTTTGGGGGGAAGAAAATTCTAATTTTTAGGGAAAACAAATTTGTCATTTTCAGGACTTTATTTTTAGAAGCTTCTTTTTTTCCCCCCTTGTCATATTGTGTAATTGCAGCCTTTTTTATTATTATTTTACTTGCTGGGGATTTTGTTTTTTTTCAAGGTGTCATAATTTTTAAGGAACATATTTTTGATTGGATGGAAATAGATTTTTGATATTTCTTTGAAGAGGAAAAACCTTCAATTTTTGAGAAAAAAAATAACTTTTGCAAAGATGTCATTTTTAGGGAGGCAAAAGTTGTATTGTTACAAAGGCATTTTTGGGACTTTTTTTTTAAGAGAAACAAAAAAGGTCCTAATCTTATGGGAATAAAGTTGGAGTTGTCAAATAAAAGTTTTAAGTTTATTTTGTTTTGTTTCTATTTCTTATTGGACGTGACTGACCTGTCAATGTCAATGCCTACTCCTGGCTTGTTCAGTCAGTAAACGCATGAATTGTATTTTCACCCAGGGAGGCAGCACTTCAAGCTGCCCAATCACACGTCAAAAAAAATAATATCAGATCACTTCAGTCATTCCAGAAACCCAACTATGTGTACACAAGCAATTCAACTTTTTTTTTTTTTTCCATTTTATGTGACATTAAGTGTAATGTCATGTACGTATGTAGTGAGGTGTCTTTATAACATGCATTGAGTGTATTAGTGCCGTTCAATTTCATGTTTACAGGGTGGGGCCGTTTGACCCGCCTGTCTGTTGACTAAATATTTAATTGTTTCAGAAGAAATATTTCATGAAGGCAGCTCACGAACAAACTGCCAATGTGGCACACCCAAGAAAAGCTCCTGCTCAACCTTTCTGTTTTGATGACATTTCCAAGATTTCTTGTGCTATTTTGGATTCACAAGTATTAAAATTTTTTTTTTTTAAAAGGCAGTATTGTTCAACTTTTACAAATAAATACTATTTTTGGAGGAAAAAGTCTATATTTTTCCAGATTTCTTTTTATCTTAGTCATTTTTGGAGGGAAAAAGTTTTGTTTTTTTCTGAACAAAACTGACCTATTTTGTTTTAAGATGAAAAATTACGTTCTCAAGAAGAGAAAAAAAAAAACAACAACAAAAGACCATCACCCCAAAAAAATGTTGGGTTTTCATTTAGTGAACATTTCTATTCATTTAAACCCCCGACCCCCAAAAACAATAATTTATCGAGAAAAAGTCCGTTTTTTGGGGAGAAACAAATTTCTCCGAGTGAGGACAAGCGGTAAGGAAAATGAAAGTCGTCATTTTTCAAGAAAAAAAGGTACAGAAAAAATAAACCTTTCTGAGGGATTAAGTCATTTTTAGAATGTAAATATTTTCTTGGGTGATTTTTAAAGAAAATATTTTTTTTGCTTCCCTTAAATTATTGAAGAAAAAAGGTCCTATTTTTCTGTTTTAAAATCAGAAGAAACTGGAAGGTAACAACAACAAAATAATTATCAATGAAACAAACAAACAGGGCTTTCATGTATGTGAGTGTTTTGTTTTTCTCATGCACCTCACCATCCAAGTCAACTCTTCTTGACTCCATATGAATAACACTGACCACCTCCCTCCTTTTTTTTCGTATCACGCTTCAAAGAACATTTCAAAACCCAAACGGGAGCACAATGCTCTTCTGTTTCCCGTTTTGCTTTGACCTCGCTCACTTGCTGCCGCTTTACCCTCACGTGCTTTTCTATTCCTCTTGTATATGTATATTATATTGTATATGAAGGTGAATAAAGATGCGCGGACAACAAACACTCTCGTCAGCCTCCCTTCAGGCACCTTCAAGCTCCATCCCGCCGCGAGACGTCTGACTCTAGCTCCAACGTGTGTGTGCGTGAAATGCACCTGCATACGCTCCACAGTCGATACGTTACATGCCTCTCTGGTGCCCCCTAAAGGTTCAAAGCGTCACGACAGCACTCAAATTAACTACTATGGGATGAACTTCCCTTGTGCTTTTTTTACACCATAAATATTCTTTAATTAGTAATAGTAAAACAAATTGTTCTTTACTATGGTTTTCTGGTTGATTTTTTTATTATAAAACACATTCTGAAATATATTTTGCATGTAGTATTATTTTTGATATGATTTGTACAATATTTTATTTATATGTATTTCAAATACAGTATTAGTTTTCTATTTGAGTGTTGTTGTTAATAAATAACAACACTCAAATAAAAACTTTTAAAAAAATGCTTGTATGCCGTACCTAAATATCAAAAGAATGCACAAATGCATTTTAGCAACATGCTAACAAATCCACATTCAGTCGCACCAGAACCTGCAGGTATCTTCAAAGGGTGAGTACTTTTGCTAGTTTTAGCTACATTTCCAGTGGTTAAATTCTTATACGAGTATGACAGATGTTAAAATGGGGCTTAAAATAAGTGCTTGTTACAAATAAATAAAATAAATATAAGTGTAAATATACACTTGTACATAAAAATATATTTTACACATCAACATCTGTACAAACACTAATATATATATATATATATATATATATATATATATATATGTTCAAACTGGGGGGGATATTCACTCATTTTAAATTTGATGCCTGCAACACGTTCTCAAAAAGTTGGGGCAGTGGCATGTTACATGCGTGTTACATCACCTTTCCTTTTAAAAACACTCAATAAGCATTTGGGGACTGAGGAGAGTAATTATTGAAGTTTTCTCATTGGAATTCTTTCCCATTCTTGCTTGATGTCCAACTTCAACTTCATCATGCGCCACACATTTTCAATGGGAGACAGGTCTGGACTACTGGCAGGCCAATCAAGTACTCGCACTCTTTTACAACGAAGCCACGTTGTTGTAACATGCAGAATGTAGCTTGGTGTAGATTATTTCTTGCTGAAATAAGAAGGGATGTCCCTGAAAAAGACAATGCTTGGATGGCAGCATATGTTGCTCCAAAACTTGTATGTACCTTTCAGCATTAATGGTGCCTTCACAGATGTGCAAGTTAGCCATGCCATGGGCACTAAAACACCCGCATACCATCACAGCTGCTGGCTTTTGAACTTTGCGCTGATAACATTTCAGATGGTCCTTTTCCTTTTTGGCTCGGAGGATACGACACCCGTTATTTCCGCCCCAACATTTGAAATGTGGATTCGTCAGACAACAGCACACTTTTCCACTTTGCATCAGTCCATCTCAGATGACCTCATGCCAAGACAAGCTGGCTGGCGGCGTTCCTCGGTGTTGTTGATATATGGCTTTCCCTTTGCATGGTAGCGTTTTAACTCGCATTTGTAGATCTGAACGCTATCTCTGTCAACTGACAATGGTTTTCCGAAGTGCTCCTGAGTCCACGTGGTAATATCCTTTACACAATGATTCCGGTTTTGAATGCAGTGCCGCCTGAGCGTTCGAAGGGTTCGAGGGTTTGTGGCCTTGCCGCTTACGTGAACAAATTTCTCCGTATTGTCAGAATCTTTTGATTTATGGACTGTCGATGATGAAATCTATTTGCTAACAGTTGTTCACAACGTGGTGAGCCTCACCTCATTCTAACTTCTCAACAACTGCGCCTTTCGGGGATGCTGCTTTTATACCCAATATTGACACTCACCTGTTTCCAATTAACCTGTTGACCTGTGGAACGTTCCAAGCAGGTGTTGTTTTTTTAGCATTCCTCAACTTTCCCAGTCTTTCGTTGCTCATGTCCCAGCTTTTTTGGAACGTGTTGCAGGCATCAAAGTCAAAATGAGAGAATATTTGCAACAGAAAAAGCAATAACGTTCATCAGTGTGAACATGAATTATCTTTTCTTTGAAGTGTATTCAATTGAATAAAGGTTGAAAACGATTCGGAAATCCTTATATTCTGTTTTTATTTACATTTATACAATGTCCCATTTTCATTGCAATTGGGGTTTGTACATGGAGTACATAAAAAAAAATACAGTATACATAAACAAACAGACACAAACTTAAATATAATTGAATTCACATACTGTAGATACGCTAAGTACACATGCATAAACTTACATAGACATGAATTTACAAACTGTACATACACATACGTACAAGTACAAATGTACCTGCTTAAACAAACTAACCTGTATACATCCACATCAATGTACATACATAAACATAATGTACATATGTACATGTTCAGATAAGATTTGATGGTGATTGTTGAGCCTGGAAAAGATGTATTATTTCCTGTGGCTTTGTGTTTTCAAAGTCAAACAACTTGAAAGTCAACCAGGAATCAATTGTGTTCCACATCAGAGGTTCTTTCACTTTCCGGCACTTTGACTCGACCAGTAAACTCAAGTCAATTAGAATATTGCGACGCGTTGATTGGAGAGTAGTCAGAGAACGCCCCCCCCCCCCCCCCCCCCGGCTCCCTTCCCGGCCTCCTCAGGTTAAATGAAGGAGGCATCAAAGGGAATGACTAAGCCGGAGTTCCAGCTGCAGCCTCACGCTGAGACCACAGCGGCGTAGCGGGGGCGTCGGACCGCCAGGACCGCCGGGCCTTGGTTGAAACGGACGCAACTTCAAAGACCGCGCAACATCACAGAGCCTGCCTCCGCGTCGCGTCACGCCCCGCTACGGCTAACGTACATTACACGAACGTGCAATCGAGCGGGAGATGATGATGATGATGAAAACGTGAAAGACAAGAATTGATGATGATGATGATGAAAACGTGAAAGACAAGAATCGCTAATTCAAAATACAGATATGGAGATGATCGATTCTGTGAGGATATTCTATTCTCTATTTGTTTAAAGTAGAATATAGAACTTCACCAAAGACAAACCTTTTCAAAATATGTTCTTCCACGTAATTTACATAATGATATATACATTTTTCAGTTGAATTGCAGATCCTAGCTGAGTTCTTCTTTGGATGTTTCTGAAGTGAACAAAACATAAAAAGAGCACAGAGCTAAGATTCATTGCTCCAACGTGACAAAACGTTCGGCATGTGATTTTTGCGAAGGAGGTCACGGTGCGTTTTTAAATGAAAAATAAGGGTTTTTTTTAGAAGAAAATGGCTTTTTTTTTTTTTTTTTTTTTCCCTTCAGAGGAACAGAAAATCATTGTAGGAAAAAATGGTTTCGTTTTCAAAATCAATTTTTATTTTTGGAGGATAAATGTGTATTTTTCAAAGATTTGTTTTAAACAAAAAGACTTTTTTCCTGAAAGTGATGAATTTTTAAGAAAACAAATTATATTAAAAAAATAAAATCTTGCCGGCATGGCATATATATATATATATATATATATATATATATATATATATTAGAAAAATTACATTTTATGAAAATAAATTTGGGAATTCTATAATTTAACAAAAATCACTTGACCCATTTTAATTCAAAAAAAATATTTTCAAATTTAAAAAAATCACCTTAATAGAAGAAAAATGTTTATTTTTCAAGATAAATGTGTATTTTCTCTGCTGAAATAAAGTTGAAAACTTATAAGAATGCTTTTGCTTTTAAAGAAAAAAAAGTATTTTTGTAGAAAATGTAACTTTTAAAAACAATGGTACACATTACATTAAAAAAATCTTTTTTTTTTGCGATAAAATCAGTTGTAATCTCAAAATATTTTTTGGGGGCGGGTAGATTAATTTTTATTCTTTGAAGAACAGATCATGTTTCAGCGGGAAAAAATATTTTAAGAGATTAAAGTCTTTTTTGAAGATTATTTTTTATTTCTGGGCAGTTTTTTTTCTCTCTCTTTCTTCTGAGGAGTCATTGATGTTTTTTTAAGTGAAAAAGAAAGCTTTTTTTGAAGACAATATTGTATTTTTAAAACTTACTTTCTCGAGAAAAAAAACCTATTATAATCTTACGAAAGTTATATTCTTACATTATTTCTTTTTGTTATAATTCTTTTTTTAATAAGAAATCATTATATTAAGAGAATAAAGTCTTTTTTCAAGATACATTTTTAATTTTTGCAGAAATAAATTGGAATCCTTTGAGAATACATTTTCTTTAAAAAGAAAAAAAAACTGATTTATTTGTACAGAAACAAAACTATTTGTAAGAATGTCATATCTTTCAGAGAGAAAAAAATAATTACAAAAAAAAAAAAAAAAAAAAAAAAAAATCACACTTTTTACAGAAAAAGCATCCCTTTTTATAATCCTTTTCTGCTTTAACGTGTCACCACGTTGGTGTGTTTTTTGTTGCACAGGAGGTCAAAGTGCGTGCCAGCGGGACAATGCAGTAAAGGGAGGGCCCTATCTTCTTCCTCTCTTGTAACTGAGACCTCGCGGGTGGGACACGTGCCGCCTATCTGGCCGTGTCGTCGGCCTCACGGGAGGCCGAGCAAAGCTCACGCGTTCTCGCCCCCGTTCAGAAATAGCTTCTCGTTACGCCGCCTGTGATGTTTCCGAGGACGACGCGGCCGGGACTCCGCACGAGAGGCCTCGGTGGGAAAACCGAGCGCGCTAATGAGCCAGCTTAGATGGACGGCCATCTAATGATGCCAGCGGATCAACCGTGGCGCCTTTGACAGTGAGGAGGATGTTTGAAGCGTCATACAAATGAAAAAAAAGAAGAAGTTAACATCCTTAGTCTGAACAAAAACGTTGCTTGTAATAATTTCAAGGTTCTACCGGTTTTAGGACCTAAACAAAGGATAAAAGTGGGTAAATCCTACAGTAGCAAGTGCCAGATTTTTGAACGTAATAAAAGTTGTACTCTTTTAAGAATACATTTGTTTTATAAGAAAAAAAGTTATAGGCTTACGAGAATTCTTTTGTTTTTCCTAAGAGAAAAATATTGTTATTCATATTATATAATTATAAATAGTTTTTTTTTTTTTTCATTAAAAAATATATATATATATATATATTTCTAAAAGGGGAAAAAAAAATTTTTTTTTAAATAAAATCTGAAAATGTCCTTATATTTTTTTTCTTCTAAAGAATTCATAATGTTACAAAAATTTTTTTAGGGAAAAAAAACTTTGGTCCACTTCGCACTTGTAACAATTTCTATGGGTGAATGCAAAAATACTTGAAACAGCATTACCATTCATAGTAAAGAAACGTAATCCAAAAACAAAACCAAACAAAACTATTGCTACTATTTCTTTAATAAATGCATCTTGTCCCCTGATGGCCACCATCCTCGAGCACTTGACAGTTTGTACCCCAAAATAAAAGAGTTTCAAATCAAAACGCTGCAGCTGCGGTGTCTCGACAAACACCGATACACGTGACGACAACAATTTCGAGGCTACAACCAGACACACGACGACGTTGTTGACCACGCGCAACAAAATATTAACCGCACAGCAAATATTTGCCGGCGAGTCCACTGACCCGAAAAGACTTTTTGTGGCCCCCAGTGACCCGGCGACACAACATTGACGAGAGTACAAAGTTTTGTCATTTTGGGCACAATTGGCGTGTTTTACGAAAATAGTCATTGTTGTTGTGAAAAAAAGGTGCGTCGTCACGTTAGGACACGAGGTGGCGAGTCAAAGGCTTTAATGGCCACACTTTCCATTTGAGTGAGCGCGCACTTTTCAGTTTGTGAGCGCGCACTTTTCAGTTTTTTTTCCTGGTGATTATTGTTATGATGGCGTCCTGTGACCGCACCATTTATACCGGTCAAACAAAGTCCACAAATTCATGGGGGGTTCAAGGTAAACAGAGCGGAGGCGTGCCGGATGACAACGGGTGTCCTCGCCTCTGATTGGACGACGACGAGCTTTAAAAACATGCGCGTAAAAGACGATTGGAGTACATTTTGTTGTTCATTTTGTTGTTCCAAGAGTTCGTTGTTGCTGCGACGTGATACGTACAAGTCATGAGTGGATGTCCCTATTTTGACAGGAGGCATTTGTATGTTTATTTATGTTACTGTATATTATTATAGTAGATTTTGCGTGTACTATTTGATCATTTGATCGGTTCGGTTTGTTCCCAGGTTGTTTCAAAACCAGCCTCTGGAGCAGAAAGAAGAGCAAGATGCGTCTCAGGCAGGCGTCAACAAGGCCAGTAAAAGAGGTATCATCTACGGCGACTACCTCAAGGTACAAAAGTACCCGCCGTCACCTCGCTATCTTTCTCGCTTTGGACATTTTCGAAGCGTTTTGTTTGTGCGTTCCCTCCCGCAAGCTGGATAAAATCTTGACGGCCCAGGTGCTGCAGAGCGAGCTGAAGGGCAACAAGATTCACGACGAGCACCTCTTCATCGTCACGCATCAAGGTGAACCCAGCGCTTACTTTGTCATAAAATAATACGAAAATGACCGTGCCATCAAATAAGGAAATTAAAAAAACATTACTGTAAATACATGTCAAATGTTATCGAATGAATCAAAAACTTTAACTAAAAAACATTTGAATAATAAACAAACAATACAAACACAATTAAATCAATAATTATGCTAAATAAATAAAATGTCATTTACTAAATGACAATTAGATGAAATAAAACAATCAATAAATTGTATAGAAAATTGAATAAACAAAAATGCTCTTAAATAAAAATAACTCAGTAACTGCAAATTAGATAAACAAATACAAAATATATTCAATAGAAATGCCATGAAGTAAAAGTCAATTCAATTGGTAAAAATGGCACTAAATTAATACAAATTTGATTTTGAATCAATTAAAAAAACAGCAAAGTGTCATCAAACATAAAAATGTCATTTAAAAAATGGCACAAAAGAAAAGAAAAATTCATTATTTCAAAGGCCATGAAATTTATCAATTGGCTTTAAAGGTTAAATATAATTTGTCTACATTATATTTTACAATGACTTGCCATTGAAATGATTTCACTTTTTGATGAATTCATTTCCTGCCACGAAACGGAGTGATGTTGTTGATTTGTTCCAAGTTCCGAAGATGATCACACTTCTACAATTGCCATTTATTAGTTAACAGTGATAAGTGACAACAAATTATTATTATTATTATTATTATTATTTTGCTTATTTATTCAATTTTTAGGCTCTGCCGACAAATAGCTCGGCAAACAGCGGCGTTAGCTCCGCGGCTAGCCGTTAGCGCGACATGCTAACCGTTGAAAAAAGAAGTGAAACTTTTACCCGACGATTAGTTTAGTCACGTCACAAATGTTACGCAGAATATTCAGGAAACGCAAACTGAAGCCAATTGACGCAACAAGTGCGCTCGTTAGGCGCGTTAGCATGTTGGTCAAGTGTGCGCAACTGTTTGTATAGATTTATTATTTCACGAAAACAAAGTTTTTACCACCCCAAAGCAGTTAGATAACCACTGTTGTACTGTATATCGTCTCTCATGGAACGACTCTTGTCCAATCAAATTGCTTGATCGGAAGTAACTGTTATGCAATTGCGCGTATATTTGAATAATGTCGGTCCACACAAGCAAGCACTTTACTACAATTAGCAATGTATAAACCATAGAAAAGTGTCTTAAAAGTGTGTCGTGTGTTTCATCGCAGCTTATGAGCTGTGGTTCAAACAGATTCTGTTCGAGTTGGATTCAGTCCGCGAGATCTTCATTAGTCGACACGTGAGTCACTTTTTTTTGTTGTTTTGAAACTGTCTGTCGTTATTTCATCACATTAGGTGATTATAATCGGTCAGCTTCTTGCTGTTGTGTGAAAGTCGACCGCTTGAAATCCAATCTAAGCGGCAACAATTCACTTTGTTAGTTGTCGATTGATCCGTGGATTGCTTTCTCAAATTAGTTCATTCGCAGTTTGTTGGAAAATGTTCCCAAGTGTCACTTGCTGTTTGAAGACATTTAGCTCTCAATCTGAAGTATATATATAAAAAAACAACCCCACTCAGAATGAAAATGTCTTCTGCATGCAGGTGCGAGATGAACGCTACATGCTCAAAGTCAACACTCGCATCCACAGGATCGTGATCATCTTAAGGCTGCTGGTGGAGCAGTTCGCCATCCTGGAGACCATGACAGCCTTGGACTTCTTTGCTTTCAGGTTCGACAATTGAGATGTTTTTTCCCCTTCCTCTCGGTTGTGCGTACAGTGTGCTTACTTGGTGTTGCTGATTCTGCGTGAAGGGAATATCTGTCTCCGGCTTCTGGCTTCCAAAGCCTTCAGTTCCGGCTCTTGGAGAACAAAATCGGGGTTCCCGACAACATGAGGGTGCCCTACAATAGGCAGCACTACCGCGACATCTTCAAGGGTCAGGACCGCGAGTTGCTGCTCGCCACCGAACAGGAGCCCACGCTCTTGAAATTGGTCGAGGTAAAGAACATTACGAATATATATATGGAATAAACGCTCAAACCGCTTGCTATAGTAGCGGCACTGGTCGTATTATAACTAGCAGTATTCTTTGGGGTGGTGGTAACAGCAGTAGTATCAGCAAAAGTAGAAGTAGCAGTGGTGGTGGTTGTATTAGGACTAGTAGTATCCGTCATAGCACTATTAGTGGAGGTGGTAGTCGTAGGTAATAGGTCATAGGCAACAGTATTGATGGTGGTGGCAGGAGCAGTATTTGTTGTAGTAACATTAACGGCGGTAGTAGAACTTTCAAATGAGATGTACTTGTAACCAAGTAAGAGTATTTTAACACTGTGGTTGAAGGAGTGGCTGGAGAGAACTCCTGGCCTGGAAACAGAAGGCTTCAACTTCTGGGAAAGTCTGGAGATCAACATCTTGACTGGCCTCAACACGGAGGAGCAGAACATTGAGGTCAGATAAGAATAAGAACGCAAACGAGCAACTTTGGAGCGGACATTCGAGTGGTTTTGAAGTCACGCTGCGACGCTTGCGCTCCTTAGCAAATGTCGGACTGTGAGGACAAAGAGGAGATGATGGCCGAGTTGCTGAAGCAGAAGGAGGTCTTCACGTCCTTGTTTGACGACAAGCGGCACGAGCATCTGCTCAGCAAAGGTCAGAACCCTTCCGGAATGTCTTTACATCTCGAGCATTTCAACAAATGGCGTGACAAGCTGGGGCTCACCCATGTTCCGTTTTCCCCAACAAGGTGAGAGGCGGCTGTCATACAAAGCGCTGCAAGGCGCTCTCATGATCTACTTCTACAGGTAGCGCCACCTGCACACTGACTTCTTTTGACTGCTAGTAGAGTGGTAGGTAGTAGTGGTCGTAGTAATAGCCGTGGTGGTAGTAGTATGGTATTAGGCAGTAGTAAGAGGGGTAGAGATCGTGATGGCCGCTTTTGTAGTAGTAGTAGTTTTAAAGGTGGTACTAGTAGTTAATAGTAGGAAAACTAGGAGTATTAATTGTAATAGGGGTACTAGCCATAATAGTAGAGGTACTACTAGCAGTAGTAGACGTATTAGAAGCAGTGGAGGTAGTAGTTGTAATAGTAGAGGTACTAGTAGGATTAGAAGAAGTGGAGGTAATAGTTGTACTTGTGGATAGTAGTGGTAATAGTCGAAGAATTAGAAGCAGTAGAGGTGGTGTAGTTGTAATATTTGAGGTACTAGAAGTACTAGCATTAGTAATAGAGGTAGTTACATACTGTGCCTTGCAGTGGTAGTAGTCGTCTAGTAATTAGTAGTAGTAGTGGTGGTGATAAATAGTACTATGTATGATAATAGTAGTAGTGGTAGTAGAGGTAGACGTAGTAGCTGTAGTTGTAAAAGTAGATGTAATAGTAATACTACTACTACTAGCAAATAGTAGTAGTGGTAATAATAGTAGCAGAAGTAATAGTAGAGATAGTGGTAGTAGCTGCGATGGTGGTCGTAGTAGAACTATTGCTAGGAGTAACAGAGGTAGCAGTAGTAGTCATGGTGGCAGTGGAAGTAGTAGTTGTATTAACACTACAAATATAGTAGTAGTAATAATAGAGGTAGTAGTAATAGCAGTAGCAGTCATAGTAAAGGTAGTAGTAGGAGTAACAGAGGTAATAGCATTGGCAGATGGTAGGTATTAGCAGTTGCGGTAGCGATGGTAGCAGTAGTAGCCGCGTCACTACAAGGAAGTAGTACCGGCAGTGTCAGTATTTGTGCTAAGGTAGTAGCGGTGGTGATAACTCCGCCAATAACGCCACCGCCGCATGTTGCGTGTGTTCAACCAGGGAGGAGCCCAGGTTCCAGGTTCCATTCCAGCTGCTCACCTTGCTCATGGACATCGACACGCTCATGACAAAATGGAGATGTGAGTACACACCGCCACCGGAGAAGGACGGCGAAGTTTGCTCGGCTAAAAGTTAGCCGGGAGCCTTCGGGACGTCGCCCGAGCGCTTTCCTATCCATTATTGATGTCTCGCTCCTTTTCCGTTTCTGCTGCCGTTGTTGTAGACAATCACGTATGCATGGTGCACCGGATGATCGGCATCAAGGCGGGCACGGGGGGCTCGTCCGGATACCACTACCTGAGATCCACTGTCAGGTATTGTGTGTGTGTGCGTGCGTGCGTGCGTGCGCGTTTTAGTTACACTATTTGTCCTCACTACTATGCCAATTCAGCGTGCCAGTAGATGAGGGCACACTAGTAGAACCACAATGCCTTAGTAGTGATGTTTTTTCCTACTACTGCATTTCAGTACTGTATTTCCACACACTAGTAGAGTGACAAAGGCACACTATAACATGTTACTAGTGAGGCAAGACTATGCACTAGTTGACATCTGTGTAATAGTATGACTCGTGAAAGGCTAGATGATAACCAGTATGATTTTTGAATATGACATTTAACACTAGTAGCATACAGTTATCAACAAGTGCACAGTTTTGTCTCACTACTAACATGTATTTGTGCTAGTAGTGAGCCCTAGTCAACACCCGTGTGTACCAGGTTGACACCACTCCTCGCTCCGTGCCAGCACATTTCATACAGAACAGGACAGGACTAGTTATTTTAGTGACTGTACATTTTACGACTCCCCCCCCTGCAGTGACCGCTACAAGGTCTTTGTGGACTTGTTTAACCTGGCCACGTTCCTGGTTCCTCGCCACTGGGTGCCCAAGTTGAACCCCAACGTCCACACCTTTCTCTACACGGCCGAGTGCTGCGACAGCTCCTACTGCAGCAGCGAGGACTCGGACTAGCGCAGAAAACCACAGGCAAACCCAACAAACATGCATATAAAAAAAAGACTATGGTGCCTATCTTGCTCCTCTTTCCTCACCACCACTTTTGGTGTCCACAGTACACACCACGTTTGTCACTGCGCACTGATGACGAGCCTCGGTTTCTGGACTTTGGCTAAGTACGACGTGGCTATCCCACGAAGATGTAAATACAATTTATATTAATACAACTAAGAATGATGTTCAGCATCTAAAACAATTTGCGCAGCATGGAAATCAAGAAAATGCGATGTGTATATAATGTCAATAATGCACACACTCACCGGACACAACATTAGGTACATCTGTGCCAATAGGATCCAAGAGAAGAATTTTGGATAACTGTTTTTTTAATAGAACAATATGGTTAATATTGTTATACTCACCTGGATCATACTTTATTATTATTTGGTTTGCATATTGAGTGAGATAAGGTTTAAAATGTTAGGAACAGCCCTTAGTATGAGGCACACAACCGCAGGGCTACCACTAACAACGGAGCTTGTAGGTGTACCTAATGTTGTGTCCGGTGAGCGTAAGCACTACATTTTAACATATGTTTAATATATTCTTTTTTTAATGCTGCGATTGCTGTAATCTTTGTATATGAACCTGTATCATTTGGTATTTAAAAATACATATTTGTTGTACATAGTATTTGTCTGTATTTTCAGTGTGTTTATGTATGCCTAAATAAAGCTCAGCATTGACGCCCTTGTAAAGTGATTTATTTGCATTATGTCAAACGAACACGGCCGCCACAGAATCCGCGATGCCTGGCAACAGACGACGCAAAGAGAATATTAATGTTGATCCCACAGGGTTTGATGACAACCACAGCAGACACTCCATCTTAAAAGGGGATGTGAATCTAAAAACAAATACAGGAGAGGGGGGGGGGGGGGGGGGGGGGGGGGAAAAAAAAAAAAAAAAAAAACAGGGATGGTTGGTTTGCACTCACCGCAGAGATTGCCGCCGATTTTGACGTACACGTAACCCTCGCTGCCCCAGTCTCTGCCCCAGGAGTTCTGCACTATCCAGAAAGGAATTTCCCCTAAAAAATATATATATATATATATATATTTACAATTTAAAATAAATTATTTACAGAGTAAAGAGCACAACTTGACATGAAAGCGTGAAAGGTCGCATAATCGCTTTGTGAAAATAAATAAGTCACAAAAATGGGGGAGTTGAACGGGGTGTGATTTAAAAGGACCCACATTCTTTGATTCGAATTATTCAATTTTCTTTAAGCTGTGTGTGGGCAAGACGGGGTGCGCCTCCTCCGCCTGGATGTTAAACGTGATCTGAAAGTAAAAGTTTGGGAAAAGCTGATCTGAAAAGTAACCAAAGGCTTCTAAAAGTTGGTGCAAGTTTGCTTATCTAAGAGGCTCCAAAAGCCTTTGTTTTAACAATTTTATTTTTTAAGGATGTGTGTCCGTCGGCATACTGAAAAGGGTGCATGGCTTCTAAAGGTGCGGAAAGTATCCAAATGGCTCCGTTCTTATTCTTTAGGATGCGCATCTGTCAAAATGTTGAAAGGGGTGTGCAGCTTTAAAAGATTAGAAAATGCTCATCTGAAATTATCCAAAAAGCTTTGTTTCTATTTTTTTTTTTAAAAACAACAACAAAAATGAAGGTACGTGTGGGAGAGAAGAGGAACACCATCTCTATTGGGATGAAAGGCTCATCTGAAAGTGCCCAAAAGGCCTAATTGAGGAAAAGAGGGTTACAACTGAATGGAAGAATAAAAAGGGAGTTTCTACCTATCGAGTCTTGTTGTTGGACAGTGCCCTCACTGCCAGGCATCCTAACAACGGTCCTTTTTTATCTTTTCCAAAAGAACGATAACACTCGTGGTTTTTGGGGTGTGCCTCCAACTCGGGAGCACAAATAGTTGAATTTAGCTAGTAAGACCTAACTTAAGCCTTGTCGCATGAACTGATGAAACCTGCTCGGACGGGAGGCGAAACGTCTTGTGTCACTGCCACCTGACCTCCCGAACGCACACTCCTTAACTCAATTCAAATCCACTATCTCCACACCCCCTTAAAAATGATATAAAAACATACTTTCAAATCAGCCTTTCCTAAACTTTGAAAGGCCCAGGACCCCTTCAACATCCCAACAGATAGGGCGCACCCCCTCTTATAAAACACAACGTTGTAGTTCCAACTCTTACATAACATTGTGATGATATAGCTGCACCTTGAAGGTACAACACTGTCAACATCCAAAGAGGCCAACGATTCAATAATAATAATGGCACAATTCTGCGATGGGCTGGCGACCAGTTCAGGGTGTACCCCGCCTCTCGCCCGAAGATAACTGGGATAGGCTCCGGCACGCCTGCGACGCTTGTGCGGATAAAGCGGTACGCAAAATGGATGGATGGATAATGGGACAATTCAATTTTCTTTTCCTTTTTTTCTTTTCATCGAGAACTCTGCAAAGATAGCTTTTTTATGACATCAATAGAGGATAAAACGCGAGGGAAGCAAAAAAAAAAAAAAAGGAAAGTCGATTGTGTTTATGCATTTTCAATGTGTTCTTTTGTATTTCATGGCCATATTTGGCCTTGGGGGCCTAATGGATTCATTACAATTCTCCGGCAGGATCGGGCTCATTTTAGGCTTTCTTGGTTTGTTCTGTTCAAGGCCAGTAAATTTAAACTCAATTCAAGCTATTATGGAAAAGAAAATATACACTTTGTTAAAAAATGTTAATTAAAAAAGAAAAGACACAAAATACCATTCAAATGTTACGTTTAATAGCTAAATAAAAATATCAAAAAGAACAATACAATTTCAAAATAATGTGGTTAGCTAGTTAGAGGTTTTACATTTCATATATTTTTCAAATAAGTATTAAATGACAAAAATTAAATCATTGATTTAAATTGCTTCAGATAAATTAAATTACATTAAATTCCTTAAATTATTCAAGTACATTTTAACTCAATTTGAGCTACATTGGAAAGAAATGAATTAAATTATTAAAATAATTTACAAAATTAAATTATTTTTATGAAATAAATGTAAACACACAGAAAATGCCTAAATATATTATCTGTAATAAATGAATGAATACCAATACAAATGATCCAATTTCGAAAATGACGTCATTCATGGCCCAATGAAATCTGCGTGGGGTGTTGATTGGCATACCTGTGGCATCGTACCCCACCAGCAGCACGGCGTGGTTGGGCCAGCGACTGGAGCAGTGGTGCTGGATTATTCCTCCCAAGTAGTCCTGCCAGCTGACCGCGTCCACGACGACGGACAGAGGACCTCGCTCCGCCAGCTCAGCCTTCATGGCCTCCTCCTGACCGCTAGTGGGGGCAGAAGAGTGCAGACAGCCTTACAACCAGGAAGGAAGATTACGCTTTCATTTTTGTCTCGTATTACTGCTAAAGTTAACATTTTAAGGCACGGGCCTTCAAAGAAGTCTTTTTAATTCATTTAAAAACTAGCAAGTACATTTTCTTATGTATTTTCTACAACTACTCTACTACAACTTTCTACAAAATTATTATATACTGTGGACCCCTGCGTATTTGTGGTTTGCCATTTGAAGATTTTTGGGGGGAACCTATTGCCTGGTATTCGCGGTTTTCGGCCTCGCCGCTTACATGCAGTGATTTCTCCAGATTCTCTGAACCTTTTGATGATATTATGGACGGTAGATGATGAAATCCCAAAATTCCTTGCAATGTTACGTTGAGGAACATTGTCCTTAAGATGTTCGACTATTTTCTCACGCACTTGTTCCCAAAGAGGGGAACCTCGCCCCATCTTTGCTTGTGAATGACTGAGCGATTCAGGGAAGCTCCTTTTCTACCCAATCGTGACACCCACTAGTTCCCAATGAGTCTGTTCACCTGTGGGATGTTCCAAACAGGTGTTTGATGAGCATGTCCCAGCTTTTTTGGAACGTGTTGCAGCCAAAAAATTCTAAGTTCATGACTATTTGCTAATAACAATCAGGTTTATCAGTTTGAACAGTAAATATCTTGTCTTTGTATTGTATTCAATTAAATATAGGTTGAACATGATTTGCAAATCAATGTATTCTGTTTTTACTTGTGTTTAACACAACATCCCAACTTCATTGGAATTGGGGTTGTAAATAAACCAAATTAAAATGTTTGTATTTAACTATCAACTGATAATATTTTACCATTGTCAGCAGCCAGGTCAGCAATGCAAATGAGAATGCATTCTCAATTGCCTAAAATTTGTACATACTTACTAATATATACACACACACACACACACATATATATATATATTGTCTGACCATATAGTTTCTTTTTTCAAAAAGACCTGATACTCCAGCAAGTAAACAAGCTGTGTTGACCTGTGACTTTCCAAGAGCTGTGTGCTACTGAGTGATCAATATCTGTGTTGACACAGCAAACACGACATGTCCTGGACCCTGCTCTGTCCTTCAACGTCACATGATTTCCTTTTCAAGCCATGAGCCATTTTTAAGCTTTTATTACCTGGGTGCTGTGGAGAAAAAAAAAGTATTTAAATCAGTACCTGAAGTTGTGCGCAGTGAAGTTCCCCACGCCAACGCCCCGTTGAGACTGGAGAAAGAAGTGACACATTCCGTTCTTGGCCGTGTAGGGGTAGTCCGACTGTGGCACCAGTTTCACTTTGGTCTGCGTGGATGAGATCATGTCAAATCAACCTTAATGATGCGCTCCCGTGATTTTTGAGACACGATGTCTATTTGTGACTTATTATATTTTCGTGGTTTTTGGCGAGTCGTCAAACTTGGCCGTCAAGTGACCGCGAAATGGCTGATTCACACCAAAATGGCTAACTCTGTTTTTTGGGGAATGGGTTCTTGAGACTTTTTATTGTGGGTCTACTAATGATAGACACGCTTGCTGAATCACTAAGTGACACTGGCTTTAAAGGACCTAATATTGCCAACATTGGCACTTATTCTATAGTTCGTCCTAGAACTAAAAAAAAATGCCCCCCAAGATGGAGTCAGTAGTAACATATTTGATTTTAAAGCAGGTGTTGGCCCGCCCCCATTTACGGTAGGTCGAAACCTGCGTGAGCCTGCTGACATCAAGTTTCTTGAGACTTTTTTGTGGTTCCACTCATGATAGACATAGCCACCATATTTCATGTTGCCAACTAAAACGGTCTTGTTTTAAAATGTTCAAAGTACTATTTGACCCGAAATGTTTGCTTCAAATGAAAATGAGAGACTGTCTTTTGAGGAATTTTTTTTTTTAAATCTTTTTCTGACTCTACCCACGATGCCAAATTTCATGTTGCTAAGTGACACAGGCTTTGAGGGCTACATTTTTTATTTAGCGTGAATAGCTCAAATGACCCCAAAATGGCCACTTGAAACTAAAATGGCTGACTTCTTTTTGAGTTTTTTTAGCATGACTTCCTCAGACTTTTTTGAAGGTCTACTCATGATAGACACTAATAACTGTCTTCGGGGGCTGAATTTTGTAAAACGTTCCAAGTACCGTCCGCAACCAGAGGAGGGCTTTGGTCGGAGAACCTCCGTTGCAGCCTCCATTTTGAAAGCAGCAGTCCACCACTTGCTGCACGCTGAGTTCCTCCAGCCGCGAGCCCGCGATGGCATTGGCCGCCTGCACGGCGCCCACCACGCTAAACGCCCAGCAGCTGCCGCACTGCAAAAGATGAATTACTGAGAAAAGCTAAGGTTCAAACCCCCGAGGGAAGAATTAATCCAAACCCTATCCTAAATGAACATCTTCTCCAGCACAAATACATTTTTCTTATCCCACCACCTTTTCCAAAATTAGCTTCTTGATGACTTTGTAAAGGACACCGGGACTAAAAGACTTCATTTTAATGCAAGAGGCTGTCTGTCCTGGAGCCACCCTGCTGGTCAAATAATTGCCCTAATTTATCTTTAAAACGCAGCTCATTATCAGACACGCTGTTCTTATT
Source organism: Phycodurus eques (assembly GCF_024500275.1). Classification (NCBI taxonomy): domain Eukaryota; kingdom Metazoa; phylum Chordata; class Actinopteri; order Syngnathiformes; family Syngnathidae; genus Phycodurus; species Phycodurus eques. The sequence goes on from NC_084533.1 coordinate 26,094,970, forward strand.
ACATAGACACTCAGTCATCTTAAAAGAACACTAATAACATCTAAAACCTTCTTTAAAGACCTTTAAGATCTGACCCCTTTATGATGTCATCTGCTGACTGAAATGGGTGTGTTATTGTAGTTATTAATAATAGTACATCTGTTTCTATGAATTGGACTCCTTTACATGTAACAGTCTCAGCATAGGTCACACACACCTCCATCTTTCAAAGTCGCTACAATGGAAATGGAAGTTGACCTACCCCTCCAGCAATTTGAAATATGATTAAAAACTTCAATGTAAAAACAAAATAATAATAAAAATATATATTTTATTTTAAAAAATATATATAATACACTGAAATGTAATTAAAATCATAAGCAATCAACTTACAATTTTTACATAAAAAATACATTAAGACAATGACTATATTAATTTAATGTATTAAATTATGAATAATTAAACATGATGTTAGAATAAAATAGAGAACATTTAATTTAAATTCAATTCAAGTGAAATTTAAATGACATCAAAAAATGACAAATTAAAATGATATGTATAACTAGCTTAGAATTTAAATTAAATAAAAATTCTAATACATTTAAATTAAAATTTTAAATAAACTCCATACAAACAATCAAATGTGTTTTGGTCTCAAAAATACACCTGAGCGTGTTCCGTCTTACTGCTTGCTGGTTCTGGACAGGCCCCACCACTGCTCGGTCCCTCCAGTCAAATTTGGCCGGCAGCTCCTTAGCCTTGGCCCTGAGGAACGGCGTAGTGCGCTCAGAGGTTGCTCGCAGGTACAAATCTGCCATGAACACAAAGAACACAACATCACGTAACACAACAACATCCTGCCCGGTTAAAAAAACATGTGAAGTCAATTTCCTCTCAAATTGCACTCAAATGCCAGGAGATGATGTTGCTGAGGCAGAAACATACAAATTGTGGATTGTAATTCTAGCTGCCTATCATAGCGATGGAACAGTATTCCAAGTTCATCCTACCTCGGAATTCCTTGGGTGAGAGGGAAGAGAATTGGTTGATTCCGTACTTGGCAGACTGAGGCTGAGAGGAAAAGATGTTGAGGTACGCATGACGCTCCGTAGCATTCTGCAGTGTTCCAACAACAACAAAAACTTTTACAAAGACATTTAATGTATACTTCTGTCAACTTGTATTGAGCACCGAAGCTTATGAAAGTCATTACTGTATGTTTTTGTAAAGTACACTATAATAGAGTGCTATCTTATTTAAAAGACAAAAGTAATTTTGTTGTTTTAGGGGAGACTGGAACGTATTACCGGCATTTCAATTCATTTTAACAAGGAAAGAAGATTTGAGATTTAAGTGTACTGTGGTCACGAAACCAATTTAAATCGTGACTCAAGACACCAATGTTTTATTTTTTAGGAAATGAAGGACGCAGAGAGGCGCAACGGTGACCGTATGGACAGTCTGAATATTTCTGCTATTAAAAAAAAATTGGTTTTATTGTTTTTTTATCACTTCATATTCTGTTGAAAGTTGTGTTGGCGCCATGCTAGTTTTGTTTTCATGCTGCACTGATGTTCACATCCGGGTGGCGCCCATTCCAAGGAGTTTGATGTACTGCCAAATGCATGGTACTAGCAATGACGTCTGCTAGCAATCTATTTGTTTACAGAGTAGACGTGGCCAGAGTCCGATCTGCGATGCACGTTAAGCATTTCACTGGACAGTATATGCAGTTCTCTTCTTATGTAACCCAAATTTGTTGTCGCTCAAATTCTTTTACTGCCCATGACCCACTCAAGTTGGGTTTCCAACGCACTCGTTGAGAATCACTGCATTTGTTTTTTCAAGAATAATGTTGTCTGTTTTTGAGATAAAAAGTTGTATTTTTCACATTTAAAATTTTTTAACATTACAAGGTTAACGCAGTATTTTCTTGAGGACAAAATGTTGTTTTATGTTTGTTTTTTTAATGGTTTCTGACAATCGTAAAAACATGATAGTTTTTCTGAATGAAATGCAAACTTCATGTTTGGGGTTCAAATCCCAGCCTGCCTGTGTGTATATCAACTCAGAAGTTAGTGAGTGCTAGCAATAAATGTGGATTAGCCTCAATCCAAAGAAATGCAATCCGTTTATATTTTTAAGCATATTTACACTGAACGCCGGACTTGACCTCGAAACAGACCGCGGTTACACTCACGACGCATATCTCTTACCGTTTACACAGTTTCAATCAAAAAGCCTAAATCCACCCCAATTTAACCTGTGCTCTTTACTTCCGGGTTGTACGTCGTGGGCGTGGTCTGTTAGGACGTACACGTTTCTTCATGTCTTACCCGAAAACAGCCATTGAAGCGCTCAAAGTCACCTTTGCCTTCGTACATGAGGTGGCAACGAGCCCCAAATGGCGTAAAATCATCCACCAGCTCGCTCAAATTCTTCAATTCCTCGTCCCAACTCGCGTTTATTTGGCAACACAGCAGGGCGACGACGGCGAAAACTGTCGCCATGGCAACAGCGCACCGGTAACCGCCCTTCATTTTGGGTCCTGAAAAGTTCGCGCGACGACAACGAGAAATTTCTGACAAGCGCAAGTGGAAACGTCACGAAAAGGTAAACTTCAAAAAGAGTGGTCGTAGATGCATTACCTGTGATGGACACCAGGGGGAGACATTACTAAAATAACGTTGTAGATATATATAGTGTGTGTGTGTGTGTGTGTGTGTATATATATATATATATATATATATAGTGTGTGTGTGTATATATATATATATATATATATATTGCCGTATTTTTTTATATTTTCACGAAATCAAGTTGTAGCCTATATTTTCAATAAAAAGTCACATTTAAGATGTATATATATACACGCACACACACACAGGGTTATTGATAAGTAACTCCCTATTTTAAAATACTTATAATTTATTCATATGTTGTAATATTTTTTTGTTTTGTTTTTTGGCATACGGTCTCAAGCAGAAAGATGAACATTTTCAACCAAAAAGTTGCATGTTTGAGAAAATAAAATATGAATAAGTCAGTCAGAAAATTTTGAGAAAAAACATGTTATGTATGATTCAGAAGAAATTATCATCATTATCATTTCATTTTAATGAAAAATTTTGCAAATATATATTTTTTTCTGTTGTTGAATTTAAAGAAAAGGACATATTTTTGAAAAACAAACATTCTATTTTGTATTATTTTCAGGATAAAATGGTTAAATAAAACATGGGAACAATTGAACAAACGTTGCATATTTTTAAAAACAAATGTGGATATTTTCAAGAAGAAAAATCATCAGATATTTTTAAGAAAAAGTCTGACGTTTTTTGTAAAAAAAATAATCTGATATTTGAGGGAAAAATGTAATTGAGCCACTGAGAACCAGAGCGGGCTAACTCCATTTTGTGATTTTATTTCAGCATAATCTGTGTTGCCTGAAAGGAAAGAAACAAACTGGAATTTAAAAAAAAAGGTAAGTGCAATAGTGGTCTAAGTACAAATCTCAAGTCAAATCTATCACTATTTCATGAAAAATGATCAATAACATTTGGTCTTCTCTCAGTCACTGAACCTCACTTTGTTGGAGGATGAGAGCATAGACTGCCCCCTATATGTCAAAATTGGAACTAAATCTTCAAAACTATTCATCTGAAAGATGTCCCTTTCCCCTATTCATTTCTGCAGATGACCAAAATGGAGTGAGCCCGCTCTAGTTCCCAGTGGCTTAATTTTGCTTGGCAATGCACTGCATATAGTATTGTGTTGTGTTTTATGATACATTATTATTAATAGCACACAGAGCGTTATTCCCAATCCCCTGCCTTTGCTCCCTCGCTACAATAACACCGTTGTAGTCACGCTCAGTCTCCCCAACAGCTGAAGGGAATTTTTTCCATTCTGTTTTTCCCCCTCTCTATCAGCGTGTCCCGCCTTCACCGTCACAGTAGCAGAGGAAATGTCCGACGCAACGCAGCAGCTGGCTGGCAGCACCGCCGCCACGGGTGACAACAAACCCTTCGCGGCCCAGTTGTCCAACGTCTACCTCAGCATCTTGGCGCTGTTCTGCTTCAAGCTCTTCGTCAAGATCTCCCTCAACCTGCTCACCTACTTCTACATCGTCCGCGGCAACCGCAAGGAGGCGGCCAGGATATCGGCCGAGTTTTACGACTACACCCAGCAGCGCGGTGAGTCAACATCGGACGCCGGTTAACTGGAGAACCTCTGCGCGCAGCGGCATCCTGTCTTGATAAAGCAGCCACTAATTCACTATGCTAACCAGACTGATTCTATTTAATTATTCATCACATTCATTTCATTATATTCGCATTAAAAGATGATGAGTGATCCCAAACTGTGCTCTCATCAGCTTAATGTCAACTGTACATTCATTACTGTGGCAAGACGCTGCAAGGCCGGCAACTCCTTTTCTCCGTTGTATTAATAGAACGCGCACGCACGCGCGCGTGTGCGTGACTGGCCTAGTTTCCATTTCCAGTCGTGAACAGTGACGCTCCCCTCCCACTCGTAGGCGAAACCACAACAACATTCCTGGAGAGACGTGAGAACATTTCGATCAAAACCTTATCTATTTTTTAAGAATAGAGAAGGAAAAAGTATGTGAACCCATTGGAATTTCTCCATTAATTGGTCATCAAATGTAGTGTAATCTTCATCTAAATCAGACGTGCACAATGATCAGGATAGATTTTGGACCGTTCCTTTTTACAAAACTCTTGCCGTTCAGCAAGGTTCCTGGGATGTCTGGTGTGACTATTGTAGCTCTCTTGAGGTCATGCCACAGCATCTCAATCGGGTTGAGGTCAGGACTTTGACTGAGTCACTCCAGAAAATGTATTTTCTTCTTCTGAACTCATTCTGTTGTTGATTAGCTTTTGTGTTTTGAATCATTGTCATGTAGCAACAACACCCATCCTCCTTTGAGCAACTGTTGGACAGAAGTTATTTTGCAAAATAACTTGATGAACCTGTGAATGAATTTTTTACATTGATGCTGTCCAGGCCCTGAGGTAACAAAGCATGCCCATACCATGATGTTCCCTCCACCATACTTTGTTGTTGGTGTGCTGTGCCATTTTTCCTCCACGCATGGCGTTGTGTGTTCCTCCAAAACAAATTCAACAGAGGTTTCATCTGTCTACAGAATATTTTGCCAGTAGTGCTGTGGAACATTCAAGTGCTCTTTAACAAACTTCGAACAATGTTTTTTTTAGACTTCCATGAACCCCATTCTTGTTCAATGTTTTACATATTAGGGCTTTTTTTTAACAGATATGTTGGCATGCGCCAGTGATTTTCTGTACGTCTTCAGCTGACACTCTAGCATTCTTTTTTTTTTCTTCTTATCTGTTTGAGCATTCTGTCTTGTGCTCTTTCAGTCATCTTTACACTCCTTTGAAGAGAAGCAAAAGTGCTGAACTTTCCCTATTCATAGACAATTTTGCTTCACTCTGGACCGATGAACATTAAGACCTTGAGAGATACGTTTGGAACCTTTTCCAGCTTTATACAAGTCAACAATTCTTTAATCGTAGGTCTTCGGAGAGCTCTTTTGAGAGAAGCATGGTAGACATCAGGCAATGCTTCTTGACAAGAGACAATTCTAAACTCCCGTGTTTCCTTGTGGCCAGAGCAGTTTTAAACCTAAGCCACTCCAGGTTGGCTCACACTTGACTGATTAGTTCTTGGAGAATCCGTACCCGAGAGGTTCACTTAATTTTTCCTCCCTTTCCTGTGAATCTTTACGTTACTTTCAATAAAAACATGAAAATATGTAATCGTGTAGTATTAGTTTAAGCAGACTCTGTTTATTCTTGTGATTGAAATTAAACTCAGACCACATTTTATGACTAATTTATGCCCAAGTTTAATTGAAAAGAGTTCAGACTTTTTTTTTAGGAAATTGTCACGCTTTCAAGTAAATGTCATACATTTTCAAATCATATATGTGGTGGGGGAAAAGTTGTATATTCTGCCTTCAATCACATAGAAACTCATGTTAAATGGGAGTCAGCACGCACCTGCCACCGTAGAGTGCCTCTGACTAACCCCAAATAAAGTTCAGCTGATCAAAATAGCTTTGTCTGATATTGAGAGAACAAGTTGTATATTTGAAATGAAAAAGTCTTATATGGTCAAGGATTTAAAAAAAAGTTTATATCGGCAAGAAAATAAGTGAAGTATAAAAAAGGTTGCATGCTTTTATGAACACATTGTTTATTTTAGATTCAAATGTCATGTACATATTATCAAGAAAAAAAAAATATATATTTTTTTTAAACACACATTTTGTAGAACAGGCTGCTGTCTCAACAATTCTTCCTTTCCAAAGGTATCTGTTTTTGTGTAACGCTGGTAATGGATCAGGTGTACCTAATAAAGTGAGGGTATGAGGACACGTTGGCATTTGTATCACTTATGCTTGATTATTTTTGCTCAATAAATCAAGCGTAATTGCATATTGAGTGTTCCAGCTGTGCATAGTAAACACTTTAAATTGTGTAAAAATGACTACACTCACCTCAGCGATTAACCTTGTTATCTTTCTTTTTTTTGCACACAATAACCTTTGCGATGTAGCGTAGCCTGATTAGCTGCTGTAGTAAACAGCGCGCGCGTTGTAAAGGACTCTCAGCAAGGAGCGTTCACGGTTGACGAACGAAACATCGAACGAACGGACCAATGCTCTAATGAATGCATTTTTGCCGTGCCAGCTTCCTGGACGGACCGCTCGCCGCTCCACGACGCCGCCAGTCAGGGTCGCCTCCTTGCCCTCAGGACTCTCATTGTGCAGGTGAGAGGTGGCGGGGCGTTCATTGGAGTTTCATATTTATTAGCGTATATGTCTACGTGGGACTACCCAAAGAGTAATAACACTACAAATCCATTCAACTATGAAAGGTGTATGGCATGGACCATGATGAACGCTTTTAGTTGACCCGCTGAGGACAAAAGCGGGCTCATTCAATTTCTGTCATTTGGAAGAAATCATGGTTTAGTTCCAATTTTCACATATAGGGGACAGTTGTTTTTTGTCGCACTCAGTGCTTTCCCTGATTAATCACTGCATAACTGGCCCAACTCCCAATTTCAAGATGGCCGCGTTCTTCAAAGCAGCCTTAATGTCCAGCGAAAACATCACAGGAAGTGATAGAAAACTCAGAACGTAAGTCAGTAGTCGAGGTCTCAGTGGCTCAATTGTTGCAGATCTGGATTCCAGAAAATAGACTTGTTTTGGGTTGAGCAATTAAAGTCCCTTTTACAAAGGCATCCCACATAATTTGTTTTGGAGAAAAAAGTTCAAAGTAAAAAGTCCCGAAAGAGTTTTGAAAAAAAGCCATGTATTTTTTACAAAACGTGCTTATTTTTAATTAGATTTTTAATTTAATTGCATCTGCGGAAAAATAGCAAAAATCATTGAGGACAAATATTTTTGAGAAATAGTTTCTCAAAATTTTCTTGAAAAAGGTCATATTTCGTAGAAAAAAGTTGCACATTTTCAAGAAAAAGTTATATTTAAAAAATATATATATTCTTATAAAACCTATTTGAGCAGAATCAAAAGCTACATTCACACAGAGCAAATCCATTTCCAAGTACATTGATCTCCAATGTTGCAGTATGTACTTTGTGTAACATTTGCGCTGGCTGGTGCGCCATGATATTTTCCTCATGTAAAACGCAAAGGTTGGGAAACACTGAACTAAATGTGTTTATGTGTGTGTGCCATCAGGGCCACAACGTAAACAGCGTGACCCTCGACCAGGTGACTCCTCTCCACGAAGCCTGCCTCGGAGACCACCCACCCTGCGCCAGAGCCCTCGTCGACGCCGGCGCCGACGTAGGTGACTTTCACAAAACGGTGACAATGTTGAAACTACTTTCCCAACGGTGACACCAACTGGGGTGTTTACAGGTCAACGCCTCAACGGTTGACGGCGCCACGCCCTTGCTGAACGCTTGCGCGGTGGGCAGCGTGGCATGCACCGAAGTCCTGCTGGAAAATGGCGCCAGAGCTCAGAGCCTCGCGCACCAGCCGTCACCCATCCACGAGGCCACCAGCAGAGGTCAGTACACTCCGGGCAGTATTTTCGAGGGAAAAGGTCCTATAGGTTTGAAAAACAATGTGTATATTTTAGTGGGGGGGAGGGGGAGTACATGTGTGATATTTCCAAGAAAAAAACTTTTTTTAAGTTGAATATTTTTGAAAAAAGATTGGATGGATTATATTTTCAGGGTGGAAAAAAGTGACATATTTTCTAGACAAGAAATTGGATATTGTTGAGGGGGAAAAAGTTGTACATTTTCGTGTAAACAAATCACATATTTTCTAGGAATAAGTCATATATTTTTCTAGAAAAGTTTTTTTTTTTTTTTTTTAATGTCGTGCATTCACCCAAGGGGAAAAAATAGGAAATCTAGAAAGAAAAGTCTCATATTTCTAGAAAGCAGTTGCATATATTAGATTTTAAAATCGGATATCTTTTTAAATTTGTGAGTTTTATTTTTTATATTTTCTAGAAAACAAATAGTGAGAGTGAGATTTTTTAGGAGAATATTTGTATATTTTCCATCAAATTTTGATACATTTTCAAGAATGAGGAAAAATGTTTTCAATTTAAGAATGTTATAATTTTTGAGAAAAATGATTATCCGTCAGGGCAAAAAGTGTATGTATATTCACGGGAAACAAGACTGTTTTTTCTAGAAAACAAATTGGATCTTTTTGAACGGGGGAAAGTGGGATATTTTTAATTAACAGACAGATATTTTCCATTTATAAAAATTATTTTCAAGAAAATGTGTTAATTCTCACAAAACAAACCATGTTTTCTGGGGATAATTTGTTTATATTCCAGAAAAAGCATGTTTTTAAGGGAAAGAAGTCTGATATTTTTTGTTACAAAGTTTTATATTTTGCATTAAAAGAGAAAAAAAGTCTTAAATTCATGAGAAAAACAATTTGGATAATGTAGAAATAAAATCCCAATATTTTGGTTAAAAAAAAGTCAGATATCTTTGTGAAAAAAAGTTGCAAATTCATTTGAATTTTTAAAATATTTTCTATTATAAAATATTTAAAAATCTGCAATTTTTGATAAGTGAGTGTTTTAAGTTGTGTTTTAATCTATCCCCTTTCCAGGTCATTCCGGTTGCGTGGAGGTTCTGCTGACATGGGGTGCGGATGTGGACATGGACGTCCCTCACTTTGGCACGCCGCTCTACACGGCCTGCGCCTGTCAGGAGTTGGAATGCGCCAGGAAGCTCCTGAGGGAAGGTATGTTAAGTTCTCATGCAGACATCATTGCCGTTGATTTTCTTGCTAAAAAAAAGTTCCCCTATCTTGGAGCCGCTGTGTGATCCGGTCTATTTACAAACAAAACAAACACGAGCTTAGTGATGTTTTGGATTTCCCAGAATTTTGAATACATCATTGCATTTTTTTTTCAGTGATGCCATGCCATTATTGCTTTTCTATGTTTTCACCTTCGATCTTCTTGTCGAAAATGGATCCAGCATTTTCCAATCCAACATTTTGGATCCAGCATCAATTTGTCTGTTTACAGCTCAACTAAACTATAGTAGTGTGATTTCGCAGTATAATCGAATGTATCATTGTATTTCTTCAATGATGGCATGAAATAATTGCATTTGATGTTCTTGGTGAAAATATTCGATATTTCCAATTTGTTGAATGACTGTCAAACATACTCTAGTTTATTGGATTTCCGATTTCTCGGTGATCATGAATGCTTCGTGTTTTTTTTTTTTTTTTTTCAATGCCAGGACAATATTGCCTTTAATTTTCTTGGCAAAACGGTCGAAAACATTCTATCCAATGTGTCAATTCTAAACAAAGATAAGATTACTGATGCTTCAAATTTGTCAATATTCTTGAATACATGCCATGCCATCATTGGTTTTTTTTTTCATCTTTGATTTAGGTTGTTCTTCTAGTCGAAAGGTCCAAAATGTTTTGTAGTGTTAACGCGTGGCATTTCCCAGCCACCTCTGGTAAAGGTGAACATTGGAGGTGTTTAAATATCACGTTTGTGATATTTACCGGTGCAATTGTCTCGAGGCTAACACAAAATGGTGTCCGAGACATTATTGAAAGTGGAAGAAAAGCTCTTTGCTTTTCATAACCTCACTTTTTCGTGTTTTTTTTTTCCTTACTTTGGAACCTATGTCAGCTATTTGCTGAATCTGCGCATTCACACGTTGGTGCAAAAGCCTTGTCCATATGCGCATTTATAAGCATATCCAGTGGGTGTTCACTATATTTGAGATACTTTGTGTTTCCCTTTCAGGCGCTAACGTCCAGAAAGGCAAATCCCTGGAGTCGCCTTTGCACGCGGCGGCAGAGAAAGACTGCACAGCGGTGGTGAAGCTGCTGCTGGACTTTGGCGCCGACATCAACGCCCGGAACGGCGAGTGTCGGAGGCCGGTGGACGTGGCCCCGCCCGGCACCTTGACAGAAGGCTTCCTGCTCCTCTACGAAGGTAAAGTCATACTTATCTCTTTTATTACTTGAACGCCTTTCGTTGGGTGTTTTTTTTCCTTTCTACTTTGTAGCCACACCGCGACTGCTGAGTCAGCTGTGTCGCCAGTGTATCAGGAAGTGCGTCGGCCGGGACCGACTGCACCTGCTGAGCCATCTGCCCCTGCCTGGCCGGATCAGGAACTTCCTGCAGTACCAGTGACAATGACCGCCTGGCAAAAGTGACTTTTTAATTGCTTTTATACAAATAGCCACCCAAGTTCAATCTTTTTTCAGCTGCCTGTTTTCCATAATGTGTCTGGGAGTGAGCCAATACCTAACACATCCTACATTATGAATGTTCACAGGGATGGCTGGTGGTTCAGGGGATAGCCTCTATAAATATCTGGAAGAAAATGCACTTTGAAAACATGTTATTGTATTTTTTTGAATTCTATTTTTGCATTGTACACTGTTACAAACTCAATAAAATCCTTTATTTTATATTAGCCGTCTATTGTAGTGGGGCCTCATGCTTCTAACTGGACTGGTTTTCAACCAATTCCTTAAAAGTAAAAATTTTTGAGTGAAGAAATCGTTTCAACGCACACTGATTTTTTTTTTCTATCGTAGCCACATGTCTGACGTTTGTAACAAAATAAACCGCTTAAAAATTCAGCAAGTTATGATTTGTCGTCTTTATTTTAGGCGTGCTCATGCCCAATGTCTCAATGGAAATGAATGAAGTGGAGGGGCGGGACCATAGCGGGACTTCCGGTTCAAGATGGGGGCCACTCTGTGCATGTCACTCTAATACGCGCTTTAAGTCCAGGCTCCATCTATTGTTGCATACGATATCTACTGGTTGTTAACAATAAACATGGATGTCCTATATAATCACAACTTTTGTTCGGAAAACGACCAAATTTAACAGGGGTATAATGTAGTAGTTCCACCGTTGACCCCCGCGGGGCAACAAAGAGCTACCGCAGCCTTTGTCGTGCTTCCACCTCGAAACCACGAGAAAGAAACGGTGTTTCCATGGAGACGCGCCACACAGCAAAGCTCGCTACGTCACACTTGCTAGTATTAGCTTTAGCTCAAGCCACCGCCGTGTCATTAAGGGACGACGACGACGACGACGAGTCGTAAACAGGGAGAGGTCGGTTCATTTCGCGCCGTATTTGGCTCGGAAAAGAGACCAAGAAGGAGGGTTTAAAAAAAGAAAGAAGGAAAGAAAGAAAATTATGACGGGGCTGCCGAGGGACGTCACAAGATGGCTGCAGAGCCTCGAACTGACCGTTCAGCCAATGAACGTACGCAGGTAAATAAATCATCGAATGGGATTTAAAAACAAATATAAATTCACATAAATATTACAAATATTATTATAAGTAGTAATAGTAATATTTTCTATCATATTTAGTTTTACGTGTATTTCAGCGCATAATCTTATCATTCGGGGAACACTTCATTCAGGAAGAAAGGTGTACCTAATGTTGTGTCTCGTACGTAAGATTTAAATTAAAATCAACCTTTAGGGCTGGGCGATAAAATCAGCATTTTTTCCCCGCACATAAATCACATTATTTTTCTCTTCGCTTGCATAAAAAGAAAACGACAATGACTCTATTCAAAACAGGTTTTGCAAATTTGGGGTTTCCTCCTTCTTGGATTGATTTATTGTCCTGATACCAAACATTCCCCCCTGTATTAACTTACACAGGAATAATTTGAAATGTTTAATAATTTAACATGGCTGGGCCGGTGTATATGTCTGTTGCCAGCTCTCTCAGGCTCTTTTCCCGTGTAGGGTTATACAGCTGAGGCACTTGAAAGCACATACCTCGGGTTAAATTTTCCAACTTGCCAATAAATCACCGCTTTTGCAAAGTATAAATGGGCGCCATGTCTTTGGCAACAATCAGCATGATTGGCTCTGTGATGCCTTCCGTTGAGCTCCCTCCTTGTAAGACACACAACGATGTGAAAAGACTTCTGCCCTCGTTGTTTAAACTAAAGTTCCTAGTTGCTTTTTTGAAAAAGAGAAGTCAGAAAGGCTGCTAAATATAGCGACCAAAAGGCTAATTTGGCGACAGTGGCTGTGCTTTCGGAAACCAGCTCTTGTTCTCCGCCATGCACGTCAGCGGGGATGCATTTGGAACTACGGACACAGATCAAAGTTGTCCTGACAAATACACTTCAATTAGCTGATAAGATTAACAATTGATACGCTTCATCATCCTGAAAAATACACTTTCATTAATGGATAAGATTGATAATTGTCGTTTTACATCTTGAATTGTTGTTTCAAGATGTAAAGCATTGCTTTTTTTTTTTTCTCTTCTTTTTTTTTGCCCCTAGGGATTTTTCCAGTGGCTACCATGTGGCCGAGATGTTTTGCCGTTATTATCCCAGGGATTTCGAAATGCATGCCTACAGCAAGGGAACGTCATTCTCTGCCAAGCAGGACAACTGGAACAAGATACGTCGGGTAAGAGGAGGAAAAATATTATGATATAAACAGATAAAGGCAAAATGTAATTGCTATTATTTTTAAAACCTGTTTAATTCTGTTTCCAGTTGACTGTGATCCCTTAAAGAAGGGAAAGAATGCCATGAAGGTCCTATATATGTGTGATGCCATCGCTTTCATTTCCACTAGACCATTCAAAGTGTCTGTTTTTGTGCCGACAGACAGTGCAGAAGTTGCATCTGCACCTGACGGAGAAGCTGGTCTACGGCACCATGCACTGTAAACCGGGAGTGGCCGAGTTGTTGGTGCAGCAGGTGTACACCGTCCTGACCAAGCAGAGGTGACACTTTCGCGCAGAAACCTGCGCCAAGGCCTAACAATCATAAACTGACGCAAAGAAAACAGGATGTGCATGATGCCAGTTCTGAAAGTAGCAGCACCGAGCGTTATGAACATGATCTTCACCCAGCCTTGCTCCCAAGTCATGGGTGGAGGAACTCAGTAAAGGGGCGGGATTATTGGAAATTGCCTAACTGCGCCGCCTGTTGCCCAAAGTCACCATAGAAAATGGATGGACGGGTGTTATGTCACAATCAGACAACATTCAGGATGCTAATCTGTGTATCTACCAAAACTCAATGCAGCTCTGCTTACCTTTTGGCTCTGGCGTGATAGCAGGGGCGTCACACCCATGAGGGATGTGGGTGTTTCTGGACGATAGTGTTAATCCTTTGCCCTGACTTGCTCTTGCTTGAAAGTGGCTCTGGAGCTTCCCCTACCCTAGCTGAACATGTCATGAGCGTAGAAGGACCGTAGAATAGTAATCTGGCAAAATTCCAAGCGGGCACATTTTCAGAAAAAAAGTACATCAAAAAGTATTTACTTGGTTGTTTAATTTCATATTTGATGGGTGGGCAGGTAAGCCGGACGTATTTGGACAGAAACCATTCAAAAGTCAATTTTCCATAATATGTCTCCTTTAATAATCTAAATCCTCCCTGCAGGCCTCGAACAGCTCAAACCCCAGAGTTGGATTTCTCGGACCAGAAGTACCAGCAGCTCCTCCCCCCGGTGGCTCGCTCCACGGCCACCGCGGCCGTGAAGAGCAACCTGAGGAAGACGGAGATCATGGCCCTGCCCGACACCCTCACCAACGCGAGGAGGGCCGAGGCCATCATCTGCAAGCAACTGCAGGACAAGACTGCGGCGCGGACGGCGACTGACCGCGGTGAGACCAGTAGGAGGTCATTTTGTGTCGAGCGAAGGATGTAATGAGAGAACATGTTCTTCATTAGCAGGGCGCTCAAACGCGGTCAAGTCAAGACTCAAACAGATGACCGGGAAACATCAGAGCCGAGATGAACAACATTTGTCTGGTGAGGCTGCTTTAGTGCACTTTCACAACCATAATTAAAAAAAAACAAAAAAAAAACATCAAAATTATGATACATCAATAAAAATGCAATTATTGTAATATTACAATATTATATATATATTATAATATAAAGTAGATTAAATAAACAAATACAAAAATAACACTTTATTGCAGGCAACATACCTCTTCCATTATGTTGCAATGTTATTAAAAAAATTTGCAATTTGATTTGCAATAAGACAGGACGGTTTAATGAAAACTCCCTAAGTCTACCTTTTAATTTTGACTATTGAATGTATTGTTCTTTTCATTTGGTTCAACACGATTAGACATTAATGTTGCTTTTACAGGACCTTTTAAACTGGTTGCAAGAATTGAGTCATTTTTAAACTAAGACCTTCATGCTCAGTCTTGAAGTTATTCAGCATCATACCAAGCTCTGTTTAACATTTTGGTTACCATTTTTAGCCGTGAGAGGGGAGAGAGAGAGAGAGAGAGAGAGAGAGAGAGAGATATATATATATATATATATATATATATGTATATGTATATGTATGTATATATATATATATATATATATATATATATATATATATGTATATGTATTTTTTTTTCTTTTTAAAAAGCTGGGCATTAATATAACTCTTGCTCTAAACGCTGCTTATCCTGTGTTTTCTAGAGCTGTGCCTCCAGTCACCACTGAGTGGTGCTGTTGTCTCGTACAAGACCATCAAAGTCAACCAGCCTGCCAGAAGACTTCCCCAAAGCTGTTAAAGCAGATATTCATGCTTTTTTTTTTTTTACTCTCACAAATCAAAATAGCTCCTAATGTAAAATGTCTGTGACATGCTTTTGTCAAAATACCCCCAAGGATCTACAATACAGTACGCTGTACATACCCTAGTTCTGGTCTTGCTGAAGTTGGTCTGTTTTGAGAGGTCGAGCCTGTCTCACGCAAACAAGGGAATGGCAACTAGAGAAAGCTGAAACTAATGCAGTGAGTGTGAACTGTGAATCACATGCGAGCCACCACATGGATTGTATTTTCCCTGGTGGAGGCAGCACTTCATGAATTGAATTACTGAAAATGAATTACATTGGAGCATATTGTGAACATGTCGGCAACCCCCCATTCTTCAAAAAGTGGGTAAAACAAAGCGAGCGACTGTAAAGACACAATGAGCATTTCAAATCATTCACTACGCTGTGTGTATGTGGGGCACGGATGCATTTCCAAACAAAATTAGCCCCTCACCAGCCCCACTATGTCATCGCTTTCGCCTTGACATCAAGCATATGGCGCTTATCAAAAGCTAATTGGGTGAAGCTAAACTCTGCATCCAACAAAATTCAACGCAGCTCTGCTTACCTGTTAGCTTTGACATGCTAGCAGTGACAGTGGACCCGTGAGGGATGTAGTTGTTTCTGTATGATAGTGTTGAGACAGTTTGAAAATGGCTGCTCTCCGCCCAGCCTGTCTGCCAAGTCCTGGGTGGGAAAAACACGTAGTCTGGGAGCAGGGTTATATATATTAATAAATAGCCAAACTTATGCAACAACCTGACACGAGTCACAATCAAGAATGGCTTGCTCACACACAATTTGGTAAATAGAGCGCTAACAAAAGATTTAAGCTGCTTTTAAGTTTATACTTGAAGGGTGGAACTCAACTATTTGTAAACAAGGACACAGTCTGTATACTGTATTACTTTTAGACATGATGTCATCATGTTTGGTCTACAATTCCCACTAGGTGGCTGCATTGAAAGGGATGAGTGAAGTCGATCACTGCAGCCTGTAAATAAAACATCCACCTGGTTCCTTTTTTTTTTTAAATTTTTTTTTGTCGCTGACTGTTCTCATGCTTCAGATTTACTCACGTGAGGATTAATGTCTCATGTGCAATAAATGGTCTTTAATTAGTACAGGTACTATACACGGCGGATATCAATGTACTGTTCCTCAAGACCTCAGCCCAGCAAGCATCAAAGGATGAACATGGCTTTTTCTTTTACTTTTTGAGTGCCCCTTTTTTTTTTTTTTTTTTTGCTTCTAAATTAGGAGAAATTTCAACAAGGGTTGTCAATAGGAAAAGGTATGACCATACGTTAACGTACACTACTGCGTTATTTGCCTTTACTTTATTAACCCTGGTTTACTTTTCTCATTTGTATAATAGTTCTGAATGCCACAGTGCAACGTAAAACATTGCCTTTAACAGATTGTAAAAGTGTCCCGGCTACAGCGATGACAAGCCGACATCAACAGTTAAACGTACCTCACGTTGGACTGCTTTTGCTGTCGAGGTGAAGAGACGCACCTCCCAGGCACAAGTGGTCATCTCCCTCTGCATGTAGTGACATCAAAGGGTGAGTTGTTTGGTTTTATCTTATTTATACACTTGTACAAAAGTTAAGGATGTCAAAATTCAAAACATCATGTATAGATAAAACAGATTACAGTGACAGCCATGGTTTGATCCAGGAACAGATCATTTCTTGTTTTGACGTGAATAGCGGTTAGCTTCTTGTTCCACTTGTACAACAGTTAAAAATGTTAAATGGGGGGGACCGATCCTACATTATTTGCAAAAAAAAACCCATTCGCTGTTTTTGTGCTCAGGCAATAACAGTATTGATTTGGTGCCATCTGGTGGCATCTTGGTGCTGAAGTACCAACATCGTCCTTTGACCGCCATCTTGTGGCATCTATATATAATTACAGTATAAAAATTTGGGAGGGTGCCAATTACCCGTGGTTCTCTATTCCCATTCTTTTCTACAACAACAAATATGTTAAAAGTGAGAATTATCATCTTTGTAAAATGTTTTATTTGTATTGCCTGCCATGGGTCAGCGTCCCTAATGAAGTGTCCTCCCAGCGCAGCGAGCGTGTGTGTCGGCTCGTCTTGTTTCCATGGCAGCGTACAGCCTCCTTCCAATTTTTTATCATCTTTTACTGAGCGTCCACGCATAGGCACACATTCCTGTCTTTCTTCTATAAATGTAAAAACAAAGAACATATCATATGCTTGAAAAGGTGACACTTGAATCGAAATCGACACATCCCCGCTAGCTCGGCTCGGTTGCCATGGAGACGACGGAGCAAAACCCACACTGGATACAGTAATAAGCTTACTGTGAGCCTCTTTTGCGCCTACGTGCTGCACCCATCGCGTAATACACCATCAAGCATGTTGCCGTGCTAACGAGCGCTAGCTGTGCGTATGACAGTAAATGGAAGAGCGAGACCAGGCCTGAAAATGCCCTAACAAAGTGTATCGCCATCTGCCGAGTTTTTCCTCGCCACACTGAGGAAGGGAGGATGGTCGGTGGGTGGGGGGTCTGTTTAAGAGAGAGGACCTCCTATCTCCCACTCTAATTACCAAAGCCGTGTTATCCAGGCCAAGGGTGGGCGCATGTACAGAAATGACATTTCATGGCTTCCATGAAAACACAACGTTGCGTACGTACAACATTTCAAAAGTTTGGAGGTGAATCTGAAATGTCCTCATTTTTAAAAGAAAACACCTTTTTTTACTGTAGCCATCATTTGTAGACTTTATTTCTGTTTCTTATTTTCATTGAAAAACATGTTATTTTCTTTCAAAAATAAGGGCATTTCTTGGTGACCCAAAACTTTTTAACTGTAGTGTATATTCACTCCACACACATCCAAAATACATGTAAAATCAGAAAATGTCAACTGTGCACCATTGCAGAAGTAAAACTAAATATTTGTAAATGTTCTAACTGTCCATCATCCTGCTTGTAAAATGTGAAAACAACATTACAAAAAAATGCTCCATCACAGACGCATTATAAGACAATACTTCTCAACCATTACATTAATAAAATGTCAAATGAGGAAAATGGAGCTGTCCATAATTACTGGAATCAAACTTAAACAAGAAAACATAGCGCTCCGTCACAGAAGCTTAATGAAAATATGTTGTATCTTGTCTTTTTGATTTGATTTGATTCACAAAAAGAGCACATTTGCACTTTCCGACATCCATTCAAGCATCATCACCGAGGATAAAAACACAATTAAGCTAATAGAGATAATTTTGGTTGTAAATGCGCAAAATGTCCTTTTTCGAGCAATTCGAGTTGGCCTTTACAGCCTGGCATTTGAGACGGCCGGATTTCTCATTAATATGCGGCATGTAGATGAGCTTTGCTCTGATTGGATCACTCATCTTCCTTAATTTATATATACAAAAAGAGCTTGGCTCCGATTGGTCCATATCACGGCGTCTGCTTGTGTCTGGATTATGAGTCTCTAACTCGCCGCCCGGTGGGCCAATTGAGGCCCGCGAGACGATATTTTGCGGTCTCCTTGACGTTAAAGTTTAGTGTTAGTGCGGCCCGCGTGTTTTTTTCCCAAGTCGTTGCTCTGGATGTGGGTGAAAAGGATATTTATTTAGGTTATGCTCGTCATCAGCTCGCATTCGTTTGAATTGAATTTGCTGCCAAGATTATCGCTGGCGACAGTGAATGCAAGCGTCACTATTTTGTGTTCAGTCATTAAGTGTTCATTCAGTGTTCAGTCATAAATTATGAATATAGCTAATTTTGTTGTGAAACACAACATACAGTATGTATACATTATGGACTGTATTTGTATGGCTTGAGACAAAGTGGGCAGGTACCTAGGAATATTAATTGACAAAACTACATCACAGTCAGCAATTTCAAATCCACCTGTTTTGCAAGCCTTATGCCGTTTACCGCATAGGTGTCAAACTTAAGCTATGTCACCAATTTATTTTGAGCTATTATGCATAAAACTTTAGGGAAAAAAAATGGATTCTGACGTAAGGAGACTTTCAGCTCATTTGAAATTGTTACTGCTGCACTTGTCCAAATTGCGCGTTTCCTAAAAAGAAAACAAACTTCATGTTCCACTTTCCTAAAATGTAGGCAAATACAGTTAATAAAGGTTTTATGCATTTTATGGGTCTGGATGTCTTTTTTGCTCACATCTGTACATTAAAACTTTAGATACAGTATATATCTGGACAATCCATAGTCTTGAGTGAATCTAACATTATCAACAACGTTGCTGGAATATGGGCAGAATCCGGAATGCCCGGGGGGGAACCCACATTACGCCACACAGGACGGCCAAAGATTCAAACCCAGAACCTCAGATCTGTGACGCAGACATTGTAACCATTACCCCACCAGCCCCAAAAATCGAAAAGCTAACATAAAATGTAACTGAATCTACAACTCTAAGTTGCCCGTAGGTGTGAATGTGAGTGCGACTGGTTGTTTGTTTGTATGTGCCCTGCGATTGGCTGGGAACCAGTTCAGGGTGTGCCCCGCCTCCCGCCCGATGATAGCTGGGATAGGCTCCAGCACGCCCGCGACCCTAGTGAGGAGAACCGGCTCAGAAAATGGATGGGTGGATGAATCTTCCTGGTGGTGATGACAAGTAAAATGTCATTTTTCAGAATTAAGAGGGAATTATGGGAAAGCGTCTGCACGGTTACAATAGAATGTGTACGACTAATACGATTAAGCAGAATCCCATTTGAAAATCAGATGTTCCCCCGCAAACCCCCCTTTTTTCTTCAAAAGGCGGTCGTGGCATGAATGCAGCGGAGCATGTGGATAAGTTGGGGGTGTCGGGTTGAGCCCTTTTGGGTGGTGATTCTGTTTTCTAAACATGGATCTGCTCTAGACGCTCGTCGCAGCGTTCCCATCGCGCATTTCACCTGCCTCGTCGAGCGCTCGCCCACCCCCTTCCCCCACCACACATGCGCTTTTGAGACAGCATTTGCTCCACACAGCCCCCCTTTCCTCACTCAACCCACCCTCTCCTCCTCCTCCCCTAGGGACCAAGGAGGGCTTTTCAGCACTCGTCTCAGCAGCGTGCGATGGACAGCACCACAAAGACGGCTGCTTGACGGAGAGCTGACAGCATTCCCCGGAACCACCACCAGCAAAACGACATCATTTTGTGGACTTAACCATTTGTTGCCAACGACCTGAAGACGCTGAAACGCAGAGAGGCTTCTTTTGCGCTGCTTTAAAATACAACAAACACGATGGAAGAAGACATGGATGAGGGGCAGGCCCAGAAAGGTGAGTGGTGTCTTTAATGTTTATAAGAAATATGTAGACCTCTGTATAAGTAGTAAATGAAGGAGCAGTTGTTATCGCACTTCTTCCTTTCTCCGTTGAGTGGGCTCACTCGACTGGAGCGCACACGTCTGCGTGTGTTGTGTTAGGGTCGTCAGAGGGGTGTGAACCAAGGAGGTGGGGGTAGGTTTAGGGGGTGCGCTAGACTTCCTTTGTTTGCTTGATGAGGCTTCCATGTACGACCGGCCAAGCCTCCACGTTTTAATCCATCAGACCGCAACCAATGCTTATGCAATGGTACCTGAAATGAATTGAAATCTTATTATTTTGTTACAGCGCCCTAAGAAACAGATTTTTTTTGTTACGTTTTTGATACAGGAAAAAATCACATTATTGTAATAAAAAAAAACATAATAAAACATAACAAAAGAAATTGCGAAGAAATTAACTCTTTATAAAATGTATTTACTGAATTGTTGTGTGGGATGTGTGCCTTTAAAGGGCGTGGCCTAGTGAGTGACATCAGAAGCTGAAGTCAATCATTTTGGCCTGGTTAGTCTGCGTGTGAGCGTCTGGGTGTGAATCGTGGCCTACATCAGCTCCGTGCGAGTGATCTCATTTTGTATGTTTGTGTTTGACCCGTTCATTGAAAGGCATCAGCTGCTGGGCATGACAGTGCCTTAATTGCTCAATTTGTTTTTCACTTGCATATCCGAAGCTTGCGGCTCGTAATAATAATAATACTTGTTTGTACTAGTTGGGGCACTCGTAAGTCAAGGTACCAGTTATGTTACTTTTTAATTGCATGCAAACCAATATATGAATGATTCAAGGCATGATTCCTATTTTTGGTTCAATACGCAGTCAGTTTATGCTTAATTTCCTTTAAATCCTTTGTGGTTCCTGGAGGTGGCGCTTCTCCAACAAAATGGCATTAGACGGATAGAGAATGGAGCAACAACTGCTTCCGATTGGTCAACATCATAAACATCAACATTTTAGTCATTTGTCGAACCGCTGGAATTCACTCAATCTGGCTGCTTCAACCCAAAATGGCTGACTTCCTGTTGAGTTTGGGGCATGGGTCCCTGAGACTTTTTTTGTTTGTTCTGTTATGAGAGACGTGTCCACCTAATTTTCTGTTGATCGGTGAAACTGGTGTCCAATGGCTATCCATCCATCCATCCATCCATCCATCCATCCATCCATCCATCCATCCATCCAGTTTCTTTCTCGCTTAGCCTCTCAAGGGTCGCAGGAGTGCTGGAGCCTATCCCAGCTATCAGTGGGCAAGAGGCACACTCTGAACTGGTTGCCAGCCAATCGCAGGGCACATATAAACTCGCACTCACATTCGCACCTACGGGAAATTCTTCAATCAACCTACCATGCATGTTTTTTTTTTGGTGGGGGGGGGGGGGGGGGGATGTGGGAGGAAACCAGAATGCCCGGAGAAAACCCACCCAGGCACAGGGAGAACATGCAAACTCCACACAAGCAGGGCCGGGGGTTGAACCCCGGTCCTCAGAACTGTGAGGCAGACGCTCTAACCAGTCGAGCACCGTGCCGCCGTGTCCAACGGCTACTTTTTTCAAACCTTTCAGAGGTGCACAACTGCGTGAATTTGGGGGCATCGCATACAGGACCCCTAAAGTTGGGTTCATGTTCGTATTCTTCCGTTCCATATTCTTTTTGGTTAGATGTGATAATCTAGAATAAAAGTATGAAGCCCAGTCTCTGCCAGCATGATCCACCCACATTGTGTGGGGCGTGAAAAAAAAGATCAATGCAATTTTGAGGCCAAAAACTCACCCGTTAGTGCCCTTTGGAAAGTTAGAAAAAATAAGCCCCCACACCAGTTTGACTGACCCACAGGAAATTAGGTGGACGTGTCTCTTTATAACAGGAGACACGAAAAAGTCTAACGGACCCAAGCCCGGAATAGAATAGAAAGTCAGCTATTTTAGTTTGGAGCAGCCATTTCTGCCTCATTCTTTGACGAAATCCTACTGAGGAATTCGCCAAACAAGTGAGACCCGATTGGAAGCTACTGCAATTTCTATCCGATTCACGATTTTCTTCAAATCAAGCATCAGTGCAATATTCACTATGTGCAGCAACATTTACAAAAATGACAGAAAATCACATCATAGCATCAAAACATTAATAACTATTACGCTCAGGACACTAAAAAGGCTGTGTGAGGCTGTCCTTATTCAAGGTTAGGGTTTTGTCAGGTTAAATTAGTTCAGTCAAGCAATAACTACCACAACATTTTGAGTGCTTGCTGTCTTACATAATATATGTAATTATGTGTAAAATTTCTATGTAAAATTATTATTTTTTTTTTCAAAAAAATGTTTAGACTTTTGCACTAATGTACATGTGTATCGTACATAAATGTAAGATTATAGACCAGAGGCCTCGAACTGCTCTTCAGCAAAGCCTTTTGCCTCGAACACAAATGCTCATCGGACCAAAAGAAGCATCCATGCAAGCTGCTCCTGCACTTCTACAAGTCAGGTCCATTCTTTTTTTGGCTGGCGACGCATCCTTTTTCTTGCAGCTCTTGAATAGGATCTGATTAGATTTGTAGTGCTGGTGATCTCATCTTTATAAGCAGCTTTGGGAAGTAATAAAGTACAAATACCTCTGTACTGTGGTAGGTTTTTCAGTTATTTGCTTTTTACTTCCACTTGGCAGAGGTCCTCCCTCCAACGTTACATTTTGTTAAAGAATTCCAAATCGGTTTTGTAGAAATTTGACATTTGTGTCTGTGTGTGTGTGTGACTTACTAACGAATGAATGAACTAACAAAGGAACTAATGAGTGAACTAATAAATGAAGGAGCAAGAGCAAACAAGCTAAAAAGTGAGCAAACTAACAAGCAAAAAAAAAAGAACTCGGGGAGCTTACACGAGCAAACTACCAAATGAAAGAGCTAAACTTCAAGTAAATTAGAGAAAAAACGAGCTAACAAACAAACTAACAAGTGAGGAAACAAATGAACAAACAAAGTTAAAAGTCAGCGAGGGAACTAACAAAGGAAAGAAGGAGCAAACTGAGTCAACGAACAAACTAATGAGGAACCATGTGCGCTAACTAACTAAAGAGCGTTACTAGTAATGAGTGAGCAAAACTAAATCACAAAGGGACGAACGTGTGAACGAACGAACCAGCAAACACCAACCAGTGAGTGATCTAATGAAAGAACAAGCGGGTGAACAAACTGACTCACAGGTGAGAGAGTGAATTTACTAACAGAAGAACAACGAAATGAGCTAATTTGAATGAGCAAGGTAACTAACGATTGAATGAGCAAGCTGTGAGCAACGACAAAAACAAACAAGCAAGTAACCAGTGACCGAATAAGTGAACTAAAAAACAAAAAAGTGGAATAATAAAATAATTAAAAAACAAGTGAACTAACCAACAAACAAAGTAGCAAGATTGTGAACTACTGTAATTTCTCGTCTATAATGCACATTCTTTTCCCCAAATTTTTTTTCAAAAGTCAATAGTGCATATGATACATGGGTAAATAACATATGAGTACAACTGTGTGTTTTCTAATTTACTAAATAAAAGTAGGGCTGTGAATTTCAAAATAAGAGCAAGTAAATTAAAAAAAGGATTACGCGTTCAAATAAAGTGTTTAACTTCAGAATAATTCTTTGAAAGAAAACGAACAAAATACAGATAATACTACATGTTTTGATCCTCTGGGTAGACGCAAAATCATGCATTGTAAAAATGCATTGTACATAGGTAGAAGGGTTTTCCAGAATTTTGAGGTCAACTTTGGGGGTGCGCATTATACATGGGTGCTCCTCCTTAACTAACTAACAAAAGGACAAGTGAGTATACGAACGAGCGAAACCTTCTCGGTTGAAAGTGTATCGGACATTTCAATACTTCAAAGCCTTGTTGTCCTGTGAGGTAGCAATCAGAGTTGACGACGAGTCACAAGAAGCAGGTGGACATTTTGCCCACTTAACTGCCAAGCAAACGTGTCGCTACTTTACACTAGAAGCACACAAAGCTCGACATGAGCGCATAGCGAGCAGCTGATTCAGAGTCACTGATCACAGGACAGTGAGAGTAATGGGAACATGAGCAGGAGGAGGTATGACACTTTGGTTGTGGTGACACCGAGTATTATTCAGCCAAATGGAAAAAGTGAGAAATGAACACCTGTTAGTGTCTGCCGAGCCAAGAATCTTCTCGCAAGACTCTACTTATCCTTTTGTTTCACCGTTCCTATTTAATTTAACTTCAACACAGAACTCCACCAAGGCCGAATGATCCTAAACATTCATGTCTCACTTTTTTGACCGAAAACTCAAAGACACAAGTAACACTTCAGTCCTGTTTTTGGTAGAAATGTATGTTAAAAAGTGGGTGCCTAACCCTAACCCATGAATGGACAACCGGGTCATGTGGTGAATGAGTGAAAGCGAACTAACAAACAAAAAAAACAAGTGAGTGGTTGCCTGGATAAACAAAGAAATGAAGAAAAAAATGAATAAGCAACCGTGGAGCGCTGGAACGAGCAAATGAGCAGGCTAACGAGTGAGACAGCAAACGTATGAAAGAACAAATGAGCGAAAAAACAGACAACCAAACTGACTAATGACCAAGCAAATGACCTCACTATTCAACAAACGAATAAGCAAGTGAGCAAACTGTCTCAAAACTGAAAAACTGAGCGCGCGAGCGAACAAAGGAAGGAGCGAGCGAGCGATTGAACAAACTGACTTACGAGCGAACGACCGAGTGAACTAACAATCAAATGACCGAGCGTACAAAGTAACTAAGACACGAGCGCGAAACCAAATGAAACAACGAGTGAACTAACATAAATGAGCAAGTGAACTAACGAACAAACAAGCAAGAGGTAAAATGAACTAACGAAAGAACAGGAGTGGGAAAAATTGATCAGGAACGGATTAACCAAGAGTGGGCAAAACAACCAATTACAATTTTTTATAATAATGCTGACTTTTGATGATATTAATTGAAAGATATGGTCATAATTGTGTTTGTAGTTAACAGTTACCCTGCATGATTGTGAGGGTGTTCATAAAAATACAAAAACTTACACCCTCACATTGTTCTGATGCTATAAAAGTAATAGTCCAGTTGTGGTCAAGGGAGTTCCACCAATTGTTCCAGTGAATTTTGTTCGTGCTATTAATGGATGACTTGTTTTCTTATTGTTCATGCAGGATCTTGATTAGTTTCAAGATAAAGAAAATAACAAGAAAGAAAGCAGGTGTTCACTTCAAGGTCAACTCTGATCTTTTTAAGTGACAGCTACTGTACAGTTTTAGGATAAGTCTACTTTAAAGTTTTAACACTTTATTTTTTTAACTTAAGGAACTTTTTGACTTTGTGTAACTTCCTCACGATCATGAGCACTATTTGCTGATTGGCTGGGAGAAATCACATGGCTCTGGCGTCCATTTGTTACCAAACATGGTTTCTTTGCCCTGTAAAAGTCTGAAGTTGTTGAGCAAAACAGACACAGAACCAAAAAAAAAGACAAAAACAGATACACAGTTCCGACTCAAGAGATTTAGCGTTGCAACGGTGCTGTCAAACTAGAAAGAAGTGGGGCATCTTCCCTGTGCTTTCCTATATTTAACGTGCAGGCCCCCTCCCCCCTGAGGCGAGCGTGTTTTTCAGCTACCACCTCCTCTTTCTCGTCTTCCTCGCATGTTTAATCAACCACTATGGTCGCCATGACGACGGCAGCACCAAATCTGCGCCAGGGCCTTGAGAGCCGTGACCCACTTAGTGTACGTCAACAAATTCAGTGGGACAATAAAGTGAGTGAGAGGGCATTAGCCGCATAGCACGGCCCCCCTCGGGGCATAGAAGCACCACGCAGCCATCGTCGCTTTTGCTTTTTCTTTTTGTTTTTTCTTCTCTCTCGTCTTCCTGTGAGCGATGGAGGAATCTCAGCGTGACTGCTGAGGAGTTTATTTATTAATATGTTTTGTCAGAGATCAGTCCAGGATCGACTGTTAAAGGCTCAATGGCAACTACAGAGTTCAATGCAGTGCATCACAATCAATGTGAGTGAATGACACTTAATTGAACGCCCGTGGAGTCTTTTCAGGGTGTGGCCTCCCCCCTTTGCCACTGACAACACATTTAATGCGATAGGAGCGATCGATAAGACCACGGATGGTTGCTTTGTTGCAGTTCATGCTGAAATTGATGTTTGTTGTGCTAGTTACGTTTTTTTGCAGTTCGGTGGTATAGAAGGGTTGGGGGGGAAATAATACTTGGTTGTTTGATGGGATACTCAAAGAAGACCACGGGTATTTTTGTTTGTCTAAAAAGGAATGTACAGTAAATGTCTATAGAAAACGTTTGATGGAGTTTCAGTTTTTTATACGGTTAAAGTACTACCATTCAAAAGTTTGGAGTCACATAAAAATCCGAATTTCTTTTAAATAAAAGCGCTAGTGGAACGACAGATACAATATCTCACAAAAGTCAGTTGAAATATTTGCATTACACGTATCATTGTGTTATCTGCTCAATATTACGTTGTGTAGATTAATGTCCAAGTGTTGATTAAAGTCTCGCCGGTTTAACTGTTAGCATGCCTGTCATCGTGGACAAATCATATATTAATTAATCTCAATTGTTTCACATTTCCTTCGAGGGACGCAATTTAGCTCGCAGCTTTAACACTCGAAATAACGCTGACTGGATCATCGTGTGTGTGTGTCCCTTTTGCCTGTCGGACATGACACTGACAGATGGAGGAGAAGTGGGTGGTGGGAGTGGTCTTAGGAGGGGGGTCATCCTCTCTGTATTAGCGCAAAGCCGTCTGTTTGATTGGAGTGTTGTGTTGTGTTGTGGAGTGTAGGGGGTGTAACGGTACGCCAAAAGTCACAGTTCAGTTCGTACCTTGGTTTTTATGTCATGGTTTGATTCGCATAAGACAGAGTACGCCATACGTTTCATTTTATTGCATTTACATTTTTTTTTTCCCTGACATATTTTCCTTCCTGAATTCTTTCCTTCCTTTTCTCCCTTTTCTTCCATCTTTCCTTCCCTCAGATCTGCTTTTTATTTATGCATACTGACATCCTTGCTACCTTTACTTAAACCTACTTTTCTGCCTTCTTTCCTTCCTTCATCACATTTTTATTCCTTTATCTTTACACCCTTCCTTTCCTTAAGCCTACTGTTCTGCCTTCCTTCCTACCTGCGTCCTTTCTTCATTCCTCCTTCCATCACACCTGTTTTTATGCATCTTTCCTTCCTTCTTTCCTTCCTTAAAACTAATTTTCTGCTTTCCTTCCATCCTACTTATGTACAATACACATAGGGTGATGGAATATAACCTCATCATAAACCAATGTGCCCCGTACTGACTTTCAAGTTTGTCCACCAGATGGCGCAACTATTTACTCCATTCAAAGCATGCAGCAAAACGTTACATATTTTTACTGTTTTTGACAAGGGTCGTGACTGAAATGATAATTGTGTTGCTTATTGATGTAGTGGTTGAATGTAGTCTGTGCGGTGAAAACATCAAGAGACTGACAATTTTGCCTCTTTTGCCCCCTTACGGAGTTGCGAAATGAGTTAATTTGTCATAAATTGACCGATAAGTGCTTAAAACAGCCCCCTGTACGACACTCGTCCTCCTCTTCCTCAGTCTCCTCCTTAAGCAGCAGAGCCTCTTCTTTGTTCCTGCAGGTGACGTCATTCTCGGCATCAATAATAAATGCGGGATGCTCTGCGCTCAGCAGCGCTGCCTAGAATTATGGATTCTGCATCCAGCGGCAGTTCCCTCGCTCGCCATTTTATCCCGCTGCATCGCCACAGCTGCCGAGCATCAAGAGATTGTTGACGATTTGACACCGTAGCAATTGATTTTTGGCACTACCGTAGTACCAAGAGAAGCTTTAAAAACCCTCTGTGAGGCCATAAACTCACAACAGTGTGACATAAAGTCTTATTAGGCTTGTTCTGGCCCATAAAGTCTTATTAGGCTTGTTCTGGCCCATGCTAAAAGGTAATTTCTCGGCGGTAAATTGAAGCGGTGACAGTTTTGCTGTGCCTGAAACCTTCAATTGGCAAGGTATTACACCTCATGTCGGCGCCAATGTTTTACTGCAAACCTGCATCGTTTTTACATTAAAAGAGCCCAGGATTGGGCGTAGTATGGCCCGGGGGTTCCATTCTTTAACCTGGCCCTCCAAGCATTTACATCACAGGTGCCCCAAGATCTACTTTTCAAGCAGCCAACCTCCCACGATCTACCTTTTTTTGGGGGCGGCAACCTTGTGTCGGGTTTGAGAGCGCAGAGCGCTACCTGTGAGCTAAAATTCTGGGCCGCCGACAAAGCTCAGCACCAATGTATGTTGATGTACCTTGCATCACTGCATGAGCCAATCTTGCACAACACAACATAATTAACCATGTAATTTTTTTTGTCATTACCTGAGTTTACTCTGATGACTTGCACTGAAGTGAATCAGCCAGGGATACATAGTCCGGACAGTAGCTGCTGACAGCCAGCCTCAAGCACACTTCCAAATGTTCATCTGTTAGGGTGGAACGGTACTTGGACTTAATGATCTTCATGTGGGAAAAAGGCTGACTCACATAAATAAGTGGAGCCGAATAATGCAGTCAAAAAGGTAGCACATTTCCTCATGTTGGGGTACTTTAGCTCTGTGAGTAAGTTCCAAAACCGTCCATGAGTTCTGGACCTCAGCTCGATGTCGGCTTGTAGTGTCAAAATCTCATTTTCCACTCCAGAAGAGTTCACGTGAAACAGTGTTGCAATTTTTAATGCCAGTGAATCAACCTCAGCATCTTCCCGAAAAGGATAGCACATGAATGTAGCGACTGGCTCGAGCAAAGAAAAGTCTTGAAAGCGTTTGTCAAACTCTGACAGACAATTGTCAATCAGCTCTGTGTAGCGTGCACTGTCAAGTTGCACATAGGCCTTCCCTTGCATCTCCAGCTCTGACGCCAGGTTCGGGAAGTTTGCCAAATCATGACTTCAGCTTTGAGGAGAGATTTTGCATCTTTCGTTTGAAAGCATTAACTGAGCTGATCATATTGATCACTGTTTTGTCTTTTCCTTGGAGCTCTAGATTAAGGCCATTCAACATGTTTGTCAGATCGGTTAAAAATGCCAAGTCTAACAACCACTGACCGTCATTTAGTTGCTTGTATTCTGCATGTCCAGCTACACGGCAAAACTCCTTAATCTCCGGACAGAGCTCTCGACATCTTTGCAGGAATTTCCCTCGACTAAGCCATCTCACGCAACAACTCAGAGTGGTCGCACTCAGCCATCTCCAGATGTGCACGGAATAACCGTCTTTGAAGAGTTCTGTCTCGAATAGAACAGGCCATCTTCATTGCCACGTCCGTGATCTCTTTCATGTTGAGCATTTTAGCGCATAACGCTTGTTGGTGGATTATGCAATGGTAATTCAGGAAGTCTGGGAAAGCATCGCCCTGCCTGCACTTGGCAATAAATCCATTCACACGGCCAACCATTGCGGGTGCTCCATCCGTGGTGATAGACACCAATTTGTACACCGGGAGCTGGGTTTTCTCGATAAAGTTTTTGAACGACTGAAATATGTCCTCTCCTCACGTCTTGTTGTTTCATGGGCAGTACTGTTAATAGCTCCTCTTTTGCAGTGATATCTCTAAACACCATACGAATGAAAATGCACATCTGGGCTGTGTCACTCATGTCCGTAGATTCGTCCAACCGCAGTGAGAAACACTCCATGCCATGGCTTCACATGGCTTCACAGCGCCATGTAACTGTACTTCTTGACAGCTGGAGAGCTTTGATCGAAGATATTTCTGCCTTATTTTTCACGTCCCGCAAAAATGCGTCAGCTGCTTCAACGATTGCCTCTTTTACCATCTCTCCTTCTTGGAAGGACTTCTTGTTCTTAACGATGACGTGACTCACCCGAAACAATGCTTCAGTGGCGGCGTTCGCTTTTGAAGTGCGTAGTGTGAAAAATAACTGCTGTCCGGACAACTGGGATAACTGCTCCACATTTCCCTTCTTTGGTAATGCGATGACAGACTGGCAGATGAGGCATACGCATTTCGAAAATATCATCGTGAAAAGATTCTCCTCCTCCCATTCTGTATGAAAGTGGTAATTTGTTTTTCTTCTTACTTGGTCCAGCTCCCCCACTCATTTGTATACCCTTTCTTAAGTTTAAGAGAAAACACAGAGAGATAAAAAATTGGAGGTAACTCACTGACTAGCTTGTTAGTTTTGACACACTTAGCGACGTTGTTTGCGCATTCGCAGTGACCCTTTTAGCACCGTTGTTTGCGCATGTGCGTGACAGAAAAGTGTCAGAAAAATTCTGATGTTATCGGTTATATATGTATATCAATCAAGCGACGGGATGGATGATAGGCTGATGTCTTTTTTTTTTTTTTTTTTTTTATCTCACGCGATGTCATGCGATCTACCAATACTACCGCGATCGACGCATTGAGCAGCCCTGGTTCACTAAAATTAAGTAAAATAACAAAAACAAATATACACTTAACAATTTTGTTGTTTTATTACATCATGAATTATTTATCTGAGTAGACCTCCGCCAAAGCCCCACACACCCCGACAATGCAGGCAACAATGTTCGAACACTAACTCACTCACTCACTTACTAATTCACCACCTAGCCAACAACCAACTGAGTTTTTTAAATTAACTAATTGATCAACTGACAAACCAGCCAACTTACTGATATATTAACTAACTAATTGATTAACTGACTAACTAAAACAACTTACTCAACAAACTGACTAGAAGACTAATTAACCAACTAACCAACAGACAAATTGACTAACAAACTGTCTAATTGACTATTGACTAACTAATGCATTAACAGACGAATCAACAAAATTACTAATTGGCAAACTGACTGACTAACTAACAGACTTCTTGACCAACTAATTGACTATAACTGGCTGACTAATAACTGTTAATCTTGGCCCTTTGCTCAATCATTTAGTTAATTGGATCATGGAATTATTTTTTGAAGCACGTATTCATCGCAGTTATATACTCTATGCATATGTTTTTATTCTGTAATGAGCAGTTCTTTTTCCTGCCATTAATGATCAAAACTGTTGATTAATATACATTTCATTGACTCGTATGGCTCTGCTGTTTAAATTTGAGAAAAGAAAGGGAGGGAAATAAACACTACCAAGTGCAATTTTTAGCTGATGTTATTGCATTCCTGGAGAAAAGAGGACCTTCTAAAAATAATGAAACAGAGAACAAGGCACATCCAACAACGGAGGCGCTACAGTACAGTATACTGGGCGTGCTTGCAGATAATCCGGGCCAACCTGGAGCCGGGCCAACAGCGGCTACTTGATATTCCGCTCATATTCACAGCACAATTCGGAGCGACAGGTTGAGAAAGAGGAGGAGGAGTAGGATGAGGACAAAGACGACTTTCTAAAAAGAGACTCTGAGAGCAGGAATCCTTGATTGACAATGCGGGAATCTTTCAAACAGTAAGAATCAGGACAACATTTGTATTCTCTGTATCGACCACAATAGGGAGGTGTCCGGAGTCAACAGACGGCATTGTTAATTCATTGCAGCGCACTGATCATAGGCCCGAGAGCTGATAATTTGCTGATAATGTCTCGCACTGGAAATAAACCCAACCGTTGCGTTAACCTGATAAACGACCGAGGCCATGTGTCAACACTTCCTTCTAATCATCAAAATGTAACCACAGCATGCTCCACCCCCCCACCCCCCCCCCGAAAAAAAAAGCATCATGTTTAGCATTAGCAGACCATTAAAGCCGATATTACATGAAATAACACATATGTTGTGGTGAATAGTTATACTGTATAGAGCATTTACCTCAAAATGTATGATAAATAATTATAGTTTATCTTTTAATATGTGACGTCAGTTGAAGTTGAAGTGCTGGACGTCTATTTCTGTCTAGGATACCTGCTTCCTTTCGGGGTCATTTGGGCAAATTCCCTAGTTCCTGATCAATTTGGGGTCTAGGTCCTAGAGACTTTTTCGTGTGTCCTGTTATGATAGACATGTCCACCAAATTGCATAATGATCGGTGAAACTTGCATCTAATTTTGTTAAACTTTCCGTGAATCGTCAAAATGATCCCCTAACATTAGATGGTTTAGGAAAAAAACGAAATCGTAATTTATTGTCACCGATCTGTCTACGATACCTCAGCAAAAACCCTGGAAATGCACAAACCCAAATGGAAGACTATATCTTTATTTTTGGGTATGTATCCTTGAGACTTTTTTTTGGCTTCATGTTATGATAGACATCTACCCCCAACTTTACGTGGTTTGGTGAAAATTAGTGTCTGGGGCAGATTTTTTGTTTTACTTTTTTTCCAAGGATCCTTGAAATGATCATCACACTTTGACACCACGTTACACCTTCAATAAAAATCTATAGAAACTCTGCTGCTTTCGATTAGTGCTCATTTGGGTTATTCCCTCGTACGTGTCCTACAAAGTACAAGCCATGGAATTCAGCCAAAATGGGTACTTCAAACCAAGATATATTTTTTTCAATTCGGAGCATGTTGTGTTACAATAGATACGTCCACGCAATTTTTTGTATCGGGGGCTGATTTTTTTTTTTTTCTTTGTTTTTCTTTTTTCTTTTTTTTTTTACTTTCCAGGAGTTGATACTGAGTGTGTTTTGGGGGCTTTGGCTCTAAAAAAAAAGAAATTGCAGTCTAAACTTACCCTCAGAGACTGACAATAATTAGCAGACTTCCCTGGAGCAAATTGAATTTAGGCAAATCAGTGCCTACGACCCGACCCCACATACTCTGGGAAAGTCTTGGCATAGAAGACGAATGAGGTTAAAGGTTCACAATGTAAAATGCCAAGTGGTGGTATAAAATGTCAGCCTGGTGTGTTGGGTTAAACAACCGACAGAACAAATTAAAGGCACAAAGCCAGGATGCAGGAGAAAAACTGGAACTAGCTGGTGAATGGTGTGTGGCTTTAAATACTCTTGATAGTCGGAGAATACACTTGTCGGCACTCGTATATCAGCCACAAAATGAACTGTGGCCTACTTTCCCTCTCCACTTGATGGATTTTTTTTGTTGTTGTGCACGGGTGCCTGCCAACTGGGCTCTGAATTTGGGAGATTTTAATGGCCAAACTGTTATACTGTCAGAGTGAAGCTGCAGCATCAACTATTCTTTTAGTCCCTGTTGACTGACCATTTTTAATATATTTTTTTTTTTGTGGCGTTTAGGGTGCCTGGAGTGCTGCATCAAATGCCTGGGCGGGATCCCCTACCCGTCGCTCATAGCCACCATCTTGCTGTACGCCGGCGTGGCTCTGTTCTGCGGCTGTGGCCACGAGGCTCTTTCCGGAACTGTCACCATCCTCCAGAATTACTTTGAGGTGGTGCGCAGCCCAATGGACGCACTGGACGTCTTCACTATGTGAGTCAAAAAAGCGTCATGTTTGGAACATAATAGCTAACGTATAGGAAGGGGAGCGGCCTTGCACTCAAGCAACACGTCTAGTCGGTAAATAAACACAGTGCCGCTCTGCCTCTGGCTTGCGGACGTCAGGGCTAGCGTCATGTTTTAGGAGGTACGTTGAACTTGCTTGAAACAATATCACACAAGTAGCAGCAGTTAAACAGCCCCTGCCCAGCTATTGAGACGGGGTCAAGAAATGCCAGTATTAGTCTATTTATACATTAGCATAATAATTCATACTGTTCCAACTGTTACTGTTGCACTTGTCTACCTACATCCTTTGATTCCCAAAAAGAAGACAAATTATCCATGTTGTACCTCCCTAAATACAGGACAACCGTATTGTCACACTTTCCTAAAATGAGGACAAATTATTGATGTGGCACTTTCCTAAAATGAAGACAAACTTGTGATTTTGCACATTCCTAAAAAGAAGACAATGATTGATGTTAAACTTTCCTAAAAGAAGACAACCCCAAATTGTTATTTTTGCGCTTTCAGGCATGTCTCCTTGCGATTTTGTTCTTACATCTTCTTATGATAGACATGTCCATCCAATTTCTTGTCGGTCGGTGAAACTGATGTCAGGGGCTAATTTTTTTTTTTTCATGTATGTTCAATTTCTAACATTACCAAAATCAGTGAAAGTGTAGTCACCAGTAAGTAGCATACGGAAGACTAACTTGGTACCTATGCACATTTCTTAGCGTTATTAAAATGTATTTATTTCCAGGATTGACATCATCAAGTACGTGATCTACGGAGTGGCCTCAGCCTTCTTCGTCTACGGCATCCTGCTGATGGTGGAGGGCTTCTTCACCAGCGGGGCCATCAAAGACCTCTATGGAGACTTCAAGATCACCACCTGCGGACGCTGCGTCAGCGCTTGGGTGGGTTATGGCGTATAGCCCAAAACGTGCATGTCTGGAATATGTACAATTATTTTGTTTTCATAATGAAATAATTAACATTCTCATTTAAAAATTGTACTGTTTATATTTGATTACATATAATTACCCAATTATTAAGAAAATCAATAATACATTTAATGAAAGTATTTAATTAAATAAATAGTTACAAACACTTAATAAATTAAAACATGTATGTAAAATTGTTTATTTTACTACTTTATTATCCACCATAAATCAATTTACTGAATACTTAAGAAGATAAATAATTTTTAAATTGACTATTTACAATAAATCAATTACCGCTAACTAATTATTATTTCATTTTGATGAAATAAAAAGTATTTCATGAGATTAATTAATTTTTAAAAAGAAATTGGATGGACATGTCTATCATAAGAAGATGCAAGAACAAAATCTCAAGGAGACATACCTGAAAGCGCAAAAATAACAATTTGGGGTTGTCTTCTTTTAGGAAAGTGTAACAGCAATCATTTTCTTCTTTTTAAAATGCAGCTCTGGCGTGTGCCCCCCACACGCCAGTGCAAACTGTAGGCCGGTCCCAAGCCCGGATAAATGCAGCGGGTTGCGTCAGGAAGGGCATCCGGCTTAAAACTTTGCCAAACAAATATGAGCGTCAATCCAAAGAATTTGATACCGGATCGGTCGTTGCCCGGGTTAACAACGTCCGTAACAATTCAGCGACTAAGGGTCGAAGTCAAAGAAGGAAGAAGTGGAAAGCGGGTTCTTCGGCAGAAAGCCGACAGCACATCGTTTGTAATAGAAAACATATACTGTAGATTTGCACTATTAACATCGCTAACTGGATAAAGTTTGCAGCTCATCTATCGGATCCACAAGAAAATGAGCGAAAATGAACAAAAATAATGCCACGTTGGTATTAAATGCGTTCCAGCTTTACAATTACATTGAGGCCCAAATCATTCAATTACCAGGACGTGACGTTAATGAAATATGTCGTATTGAGGAGCCGGAACGTAACGAGATTATGTCAGCCGTGAAATTAGTTTGCCGATCTGCAGTTCTCTGCGGGGGAGGCAGAGGAAGTGATCAGGTTTTTTTAAGATGTCGCAGTTGGAGCTGACGTCAAATTTATCTTGTTGCACTAATGCTGAGAAACATATTTTACACTAATGCTATCGATTAATACAGATGGATACTTAATTCATCCCATGAGGGAACATAAATATTTAATTATATTATTAGTGCATCTATTCTTCACCACCAAATAGCTAATTTTGTATTTTTTTTTCTTTAATATCAGACTTTTCCCGTAACGTCTAAGAAAAGCAATGAAGTGGTGATGATGTCATAGTGTAGTAGTGCAGTTACGATGTTATTGCCTTTGCCACCATGGGGCATATTTGTGCGTTAATTCGGAATTACTGTGGTATGCTATGATGAATTTACCTGCATTATTGGCTTGGGAACAAAAACAAACAAAAATATTTTTAAAACAAAGG
Organism: Phycodurus eques; assembly: GCF_024500275.1. Taxonomy (NCBI): domain Eukaryota; kingdom Metazoa; phylum Chordata; class Actinopteri; order Syngnathiformes; family Syngnathidae; genus Phycodurus; species Phycodurus eques. The sequence goes on from NC_084533.1 coordinate 26,131,341, forward strand.
CGTTGCTGCCTATGCTAATCACTGCCACTAGGAGGCATAGTCGGATATTCTGTTAATGCCTCTGCTGATCACTGCCACTGGGGGGCATATTTGTTTGTTAACTGGGGATTTTTATAGTATCTTGTGATCTGTTTACTAGAATTGTTGTTATTGCCGTTGGAACAAAAAAAACATTATAATCATTTTATATTGTCATTAAGCAATTACATTATTGCCTATGCTAATAACTGCCTCTAGGAGGCATATTTGTGCATTACATGGGATTTCTATAGTATTTTGCAATGTACAGTTAACCTCCGTCTATTTGCAGTTAGCTATTCACCAATTCACCGATGCACGTTTTGTCTGTAGAAACTATCCTCAGTTATTTGCCAAAAAACACAACTATTCATAATGTTTGTTCTCTTTCTAAAACACCATTGGTTACCACAAGATGGCGCCAAAGGCCTGGCCAATAGGAAACCAGTAATTAGTGTCAAGGAAGTACTTTGTAGGTTGAAGTTATAGCTCTGCACTATTCTGAGGGCTTCGGTGTAAAACAGCCAAAAATCTAACACTAAAAGAATCCAACACTAACACTCCATAAAAGCTTTTGTGTTGTTTCAGTTCATCATGCTGACGTACATCTTCATGCTGGCCTGGCTCGGGGTGACGGCGTTTACCTCCCTGCCCGTCTTCATCTACTTCAACATCTGGAGCATTTGCCAAAACGCCACCGTGCTGGAGGGAACCTCGCTCTGCCTGGACCCGCGCCAATATGGTAGGGATGACTAATCTCGTCAAAACGTTAAATGCCTCATTTAATTTCTTTGGAATTTGTACAATAACACTCGCAGTCCGTCAGCAGCCTTAGTCAACCGTCTGTGCTTTCGTTGACTAATTGGAGTCTGGTTTGTATTACAATAATGTATATTACATTGCAGGTATAGTGGCTATTAACGAAGCTAAGACAGTGTGTGCAGGATCCGAGAAGTTCTACAGGATGTGCGAATCCAATGAGGTGAGCTTGAAAGAGTGTCGTGATAGACACCAAATTAAATGGTAGTAGGTTACTACTAGCTCGAGTCCCTTGTATGAAAAAATGGTGGGATTTGATACAAATGTGATATTTAACTAACAATAATACCATGATAAAGTGCAACGACTGATTTATTGGGGGGAAACACAGAAGGGAAAACCTGTAGAAACCTCTTTTTTCAAATTAAACATGCATTCCAACCCAAAAATAAACTGTTCTTTCTTAATAGTGTCATAATCACCACCAACTATCTTAAAAAAAACAAAAACATGATTATTAGTTAGCTTTTTGATAGAAATCTTGCCATGAACATAGAGCATCATGGTTTCATTTTTATGCTTACCTTGGCTCTTAACTAAAAGATAGCAAAGTAAATTAACATGTACAGTACAGACAAAGAGAATCCATGAAAGCCAACATTGTGGTGGTTTATGTTTTGTTTTGCTTTTTTTTGCTGCAGCTGGACATGACATTTCACCTGTTCATCTGCGCCCTCGCTGGAGCAGGAGCCGCTGTCATCGCTATGGTATGACGCCATTTAAAAAACCATAAATGCACAATCATCCAACCATTAAGCCATCCATCCATCCTCTGTAGCGTCTTTCCGAGCTGGAGCCTATCCCAGCTGACTTTTTGACGAGGGACGCGGGGTACTGTACTGTATCCCGACTTTCCAGCTGTCTCCTTCCACCTGAAGCAAACATGGCTTGTTCGTTTCTCCGTGAACCCATCGATAATGAGACAGAACTACATCTTAAACGATATGCTGGCATTCCCAGATTAATTTCTGATCGGAGAATATTGCTTGTCATCAAACTCAGTCATAGTGTAGCTTCATAACATTTTCTGGCCCTATGTCTCTAATTTCACACGACTTGTGTTTCTATCGGTGTGAAAGAAAAATTATTATATATTATAAATTATTATAATTAGGCTCCAGCAGCCCGCAACCCGACTGAGGAGAAGCGGTAAAGAAAATGGATGGATGGATGGGTAACCAAATAACAAATCTCTGTTGTTGCTGGTGGGCAGTTTGGGGGCATCAGATTGCCGTTAATCTGCTAGAAGGCATGTTGGCGCAGTGAACCAACGCCATTTGTCTGCCTCCCTCCCCTCCTTTCTTTCGGAGGGGGGGTTGGCATGTCACAGCGTCGTCATGGAAACAGCAAAAAGAAAGGCGACGTGATGGTCGCAAATGCGCCCGCTATATAATTTCCGAAGAGCTATTTTCTCTGAATTAGTAAGTGTTGATGATGTGGTTGAAAATATTATTAGGAATCCAATTTCGCAGAGAGGAAATGAATTAATTGGAGATTAGACCTTCTTAAAAACATCATCACTGTAATTTATGTCATTTAGAACGAAATATGGTCAAACAAACCCAATCCGTTACATGCAACCAATGTTAGTTAGTCTGTTTGCTCAGTTGCCAAATCAATTCACCTAATGTGAAAATAATGTGTGTAAAAGAACAGTCAGTTAAATAACACTCCAATGCAGTTCAACATGTTCACTCCGTGCTGCATTGCTATGGAAACTCGTCCCCAAGAGTACAGCAGCCCACTTTATGCTGCCACCTCCTGGATCGTTGTGGAAGTCCTCTAAAAAGTCCCAACAAGCATGATCGGTTCATTTTAGGTACATGCTTAAGTAAGTTTTCCTATGTAGAGAGTTTAAAATGAGTTAAAGGAATTTTTTTCCTCTCAATACCAAATACTATTTGTCCTATTTTTCCTGTTCACGGTGGATGTTGGACTGCGACAAGACAAGTAGGTTTCTTTCTGTCCATGGCTCTGTTCATTATCTTTATGGACAGAATTTCTACATGGTGTGTAGAGCACAGGTTATCAAACCTTTTGAGTCCAGGCATTGCTTCCTGGGGAGACAGGTTTCCATAGACCCCCTCATGATCCTAACACCGATTAAACATATCATCAGATCATCTTCTAGAGACGTCCAATAATCGATGCCTTGACCATTTTCTGAGCAGGAAAAAATAATCTTAACACACCCCACAACAAGATAATCGCTCAGGAACAACTTCTGATGATCGATTATCAATATTTGTGAACCCGTGTTAGAGTGCTGCTCCTGATGAAGTGGAAGAAAATAAAGGTATGGAATTTGTTCCATCCCAAAATGATGGGCTTTCTCTTTTTTGCCATTTCCCTCCAGATCCACTACTTGATGGTGCTGTCGGCCAACTGGGCCTACGTGAAGGACGCGTGCCGGATGCAGAAGTATGAGGACATCAAGTCCAAGGAGGAGCAGGAGCTTCACGACATCCACTCCACTCGCTCCAAGGAACGACTCAACGCTTATACATAAAAAGCCAAGTGGGACGGGGGGGACACTCCCGGGTGGGCGTGGGGGGGTTCCTCCCCACCGCCAACGTCACTGGTGCATCACATGACAATGTGGTTTGAGCGGGGGTACGCCTCAGCCGCAAACAACATTTCAGCTAACAAAAAGAAGCCCCTTTACCTCTCGTGGCCGGTGTTTGTTATCATTATGGCAGTTGTTGAAATATGACACCAATCGTTTAGTGCCGAGTAGTAGTTGTAGTGTAGTGTGTAGAATCACGAGTAGCACTAGGACCAGTTTTTTACTATTATTCTTTTTTACACTTTACGCTTAGGAAATAATGAATTTGCTAAGCCTCTTTTTTTTTTCTTTTTTGCTCCTAATCCTCCTGTTACGATTGTTCATGGGTCAATGTGACCTGCTGCATATTTGATTTGATTTGACATACCATGTAGATATAAAAAATATTACAAAAATATATCTTTTTTTAGTTTGTTTTTTTTAGATTTCAACCTTCCTGTTAGGTTACTTTCTTTGGAACACCAAATATTTTCATGGTTCAATGTGACCTGCTACATGTTTAGTCATTTAAAAAAAATTAAAAAAAGATTTATTTAAAAACTAATTGAAAAAAATAGAAGTACAAAAATAAAGCCAGCAAAATATTTTCTTTTTATTTTTTACACTTTTTAATTATTGTCTTACATTTTTAAACTTTAAAATAGGTAAATTTGACCTGCTGCATATTTAACCAACAATTTAATTAAATAAAAACAAAACAAGAAATAGAAGAAAAGAAAAACTTTTTTTAACCCTCCTGTTATGTTAGTTTCTTTGCAACACCAAAAATGTTCCTGGGTCAATGTGACCCACTACTTGTTTAAATTTACATTTAAAACAATATGTGTAAAAATATACGGCACGGTCGACTTGTTACAACATCTGGCTCACAGTTCCGGGGTTCAAACCCCGGCCCCGCCTGTGTGGAGTTTGCATGTTCTTCCCGTGCCTGCGCGGGTTTTCTCTGGGTACTCCGGTTTCCTCCTTCATCCCAAAAACATGCATGGTACGTTGATTGAAGACTCTAAATTGCCTGTAGGTGTGAATGTGAGTGCGAATGCTCATTTGTCTCTGTGTGCGCTGCAATTAGCTGGTGACCTGTTCAGTGCGTACCCCCACTTTTGTGCAAAATCAGCTGGGGTAAGGTGCCAGCACACCCGCGGCCCCAGTGAAGATAAGCGGTTCAGCGAATGAATGGATATGTAAAAATTAGAAGAAAAAAAAATCAGGCACTTAGTTTCAGTCTTTTTTTCTTTTCTTTTTTTTTTTTTTTTTTACTTTTTTTTTAATTTACTTAGATTTTCAAACAGTAAAATGTGTCAATTTGACCCACAATATAACAGGAGGTTTAAGATATTTTTGAGTTCTCGGGTGAAGCATGACTTATTCTTGCTTCATGAGGAGGTCAGCAGGGGCTTTAAAAAAGGTTCTCAAGCACATTTCTCATCTCATGTGTGATATCGATGTACTGTATGTGAATGATTTATGTATAGTAAAAAAAAAATAGTAAAATGTTTGCCAGGAATTAAAACCACTAATCACAATACAGTACCTATTTTATATTTTAAGATAGATAAAAAATAGCGACACAACAATGAATACCAAAATCAATCAATGACTCGCTAGGTGTGTCAAGCCTGTTAAACAGGGAAATTATTTTTTTGATTGATATACATATATATAAAAAATTGGATTAAATTAGCGAGAAAGTGATCATCTATCTCTGAACTGTGAATGATTCCATTGTCACTAAAGCACATACTCTCATAAGCCACTGTTATGATTATGACTGATAATACTGATAATAAATTCCGTTGTCGTTGTTGTTTTTTTGCAGACTGCACTGTATATAGTGATATTTCAAAGCATTCCAATGTGTGGTTAAGCACTGCAATGGGAGAATAATTGCGTTGGTCCACTTAAAGGAGACATATTATGCTATATTATGTTTTGGTGGGGCTGTTCTCTGTCTCATGCAAATTCTTTCATTGCCTTGATGACTGGGCACGTGTTCCGAAAAGGCTTAAAACTTTATGATTTAATATAAAAAAAAATTTTTTTAAAAGGACTATCAACAAATTCAGCCAGTTTTTGTAGCGTTATTGGAGAGACCTTGAGAGACCCTGAGACCTTGAAGCTCCCTCCTCATCCAGACATTAAATGAATGCCTCTTGCTCAAAGGTACCACTGGCTAATTTAACAACAGATAAAGCTCTATTGTATTTTCCCTCGTGGAGTCAGCACTTCATTACCGGACCACCCAATTACACTGCCTCCACGAGGCCAACTTGGTTGAACATTCAGTATGCAGCTAATCGGAATCTATCGCTGGAACACTGTTCACGTTTCTGTGCTAACACTGCAGCTCTGCTTAACTTTTTAGTTTTGATATGGTTGTGTTTCCGTGTTTTGTTGCATGTCACTTGAAAATCAGCCAAGTATTAGCCGGAAAAATTTGCGTGGGTGAGAAATTATATAAATTAGACAAATTGAGACACTCACTCGCAGACGGATTTTCAGAAATGTGGCAGTTAGCAGAAGCTAATGCTGAAGAGACTCTTAGCTAATGCTAATCTGTGCTAACACTGCAGCTCTGCTTACGTTTTGGCTTTGTCGTGATTCCCTGCAGTCCGGCGTCATTTAAAAATGGCGGATCTTCACGCAGCCTAGCCACGAGGTCATGGGCAGTGAACACTGCTTGGGGTGGGATTATGTCATTTAGATGAGCTGTTACATCATATTGGCAAAATCAATTTCACACTTGATGGGTCGGTAGTCACTCCAGAGACCCAACTTAAGCGTACACAAATAATTAAAGTCAATTTTCCATAATATGCCTCCTTTAAGTGTTCTTTACTGTAGACAGCAATGGTCTGAGAAGAGGAAGCCTGACAGCCGATTGGCTGGTGGGAAAAAAAAAAAAACGATTATTATCAGTGTTTCGTAGACTTATACGACCATTTTCTGTGCTCCGAGTTGGAAAACTGTACTGTTAGTAAAGACTGTGACTTTAGATGTTATTCGTGGCATGGATATGCATTAATATAGTCGGGTTGACTCAAAAAGTTACCTTCATCTCACATCTTTGTTTTTAAATTGATTTTGACACTTTTTGCCTGTCTTGCTGGATCAGCCCCTTTGTTTCAATGTGCAGTACTAAACCTTCCATATAAACATGCTTCATGCTACTGATATAGAGATGTAGTCGTTTGAGTTGTTTTGATTTTGTTTGTGATGTGGAAACGTCCTACAGCTTGATACTTGTAGTCATAATGACCCCTCTCTCTCACTCTCTCTCTCTCGCTCTCTCTCCTCTCAACCTTCTCCTTGTATTTGTCTTTTGTACTTTCACCACCGATGCTTCGTAGCAGGCTTTTAAAAAAGAAAAAAGGGAAAAAAGTTGGATTTGTTTTGTATACATCCATGTGCCAACAGCTTGAAATGGCTTATTTGACCTGTATGATCAAATTTGCTTGCGTAAATAAAATTCACTTGTGTACTTGTTGATAGATGGCCATTTTAAAATGAGTGACTGCAATGTAACCCACTAGATGTCGCTGTTGTCGCCGTTTCATTGCAAATGCAAAAGGTTGGAGGCTAAATACCCCGAAAAAGCTCACCTCATAAAATTGCAGCATTAAATTAGCACTAATAATACAAGGTATTATCTACCAGTACATATTGAAATCGCCAAGTTGTATTATTTAATGAAAGTAATAAAGAAGCAGTGAAATCCTCAAAATGACAATCGGCATTTGACCAATGTGGGCTCATTTGTGAGATTCCCCTATTACAAGCATTTCACACCAAAATGTACAACTTCCTGTTCAATTGTGGGCATGTGTCCTTGAGACTTTTTCATGCGTCCTGTTATGATAGACATGTCCACCCAGATGTTTATTGATCTGTGAAATTGGTGTCGGGGGCATTTTTTTTTTTTTTTTTCAGAGAATCCTTGAAATCATGATTAAATTTGATGCCATGCCTTACTAGATGCCATAGGAAAAAAACAAAAACTTCCTTCGGGGCTCATTTGACAGAATTCTCGAGTAAAAAGCGCTGGAATTCGCCCAAACTGGCTGCCTCGGCAAAAATGGAGGACAACTTCCTGTTCAATAATGGGTATTAGTCATTTAAACTTTTTCATTTGTTCTGTTAGTTTAAACATGTCCAACTGATTATTCTGTGAAACTGGTGTCGGGGAGGGGCTATTTTTTTCTAAGCTTCACTAGTATCCTTGGAATGTTTACTAAATTTGACACAAAGCTCCACCCACATTCAATATTGTCAGCATAAAGCCTTTTCCATTCAGCATTGCCCGTCCGTCTAAGACACCTGCTTCCAACTGGGACGCATTCAGGCAAATTAACAAGGTCATTCTAGGAAATTCGCGCAAGTGAAGTGCTTCAAACCAAAATGGATGACTTCCTGATGACCAAAATATTTAACAAATTTGACGCCAAGCTCCAGCCCCATTAGATGGATACAGGCAAAAAAAAAAGCTTCACCATCTCGTGTTGCCCATGTGTCTACGATACCTTCTTCCAAGTGGGGCTCATTTGGGCAAGTTCCCAAGTCAGAATTCGCCCCAAAATGGCTGCTTTCCAAACCAAAATGTCAGAGTCCCTGTTCAATTTCGAGCATGGGTTCTTGATACTTTTTCATGGGTCTTGTTTATGATAGATGATTTGTCCACCAAATTTGGTGTTGATCGGTGTATCCGGTGTAATCTTTCCAGGGGGGTGCTACATAGCAAGTTCTGGGGGGTCGTGTTTGCGCGGCCTAAAACCGTCTGGTGCTTGACCCTAATGACATTAATAGTTATAATGCCAGACGAGTGTCCATTCCAATGATTAATTATCAACAGGCAGGTTGACATTGGCCTCTCGCCGTGAGCGATGGGAGCACTCAGGCAATAAATCACATCCAAAATTCCACTTTGCACTCTGCTGCCAGACAGAACGCTCACACGTACCTGGCACACGGAGAAGGTATTACGTTTATAGTACAATTTGGTTGTTTATCGAGTCGTGCCAGATTGTAAAGCAGGTGTACTTGTAGAAAAAAATTAAATGTATCTCTAGGAATCGTAAAACCTAACCCCAGCCATGAACCCAGAACACTTTAACCTTGACCCTACCCACCCGAACACAACACCCAACCATAGGCGTTTCCAGTCCATTTTGGGGGGGTGCTGAAGCAATCCTAAAATAACTCCCAGCACTCCTAAAATTTGAGATAAAAAAAAAAAATTAAACTATATGTCGTTTTTAAATGACCTACAAAAAGAAAACCAGAAAGCACTTGGTTGAAATGTAATACTTGAACAACAAAAACACAGCACCTGACCTACTGCCTCAAAAGTGATTTACTCCTTTTATGATAGCGAGAGAGAAGTGCAAAGAGAGGAGATCACATCTTAGTATTCAAAGTATTTACAAACCCAAAGCTCAATTTCTAGCAATGTGGTTTTTTTCCTGTTGTGCATTGCATTTCTAAAAAAAAAAAAAAAAAAGTCCAAGCTCCATTGTTAGCATTCACTATAGGGGGCTGGTTTACTTCAGAAAGAAAGGCATACTGTTAATGTGAATGCAGAGGTGCTGCTGTGTCAAATGAGCAGATTTACCGGTTTAGTTACAGACTATCCCAAAAAAGTGTGAAGCTTTTCTTCCAGAAATGTGAGTATGAAAATTCATTAAAATGTACAAAACGGTGAAATTCATCTGGCCTGGCCGGGAGCTCAGCGCCTGTAAACCTATGATTCTAGAATTACCCCTTAGACCTCAACCCTAACCCCAAAGCCAAACAACTGCCACCCCCAACAGGATGGCACCCTGTGCGGCTGCCTATATCGCCCATATCAGAAACCGCCCACCCGGAAATGGCCGATAAGCGATTAAAGGGCCTGCTGTCCAGCTTGCGTGACCCTTACAACCAAAAGAAATCCTCTGCTAATCTCGGCAAGGAAGGGGGAGTGCGATTAGCATCTCACGGGTGACCTGTACCGTAAGTCTATCGCCAGCCTGCCGCCGCTTATGGACTTCAAAGCGCTTTTCTTTATTCTCCATTTGTTTTTTAGGAGGAATCCTCGGCACTTCTGATGAATCCTCATGTCTTTTTTCCTCATCCGTCCTCCCTGTGACTGTTTGGGGTCCTCTAGGTGAAATCATGCATCAAATCCTCCGGGTGTTGATGTTGATATGCTGCCTTAACGCGGCTCATCCCTTCTGTCCGTCCCAGTGCACTTGTGTTTTCCATGGACGTAGCGAGGGAACGGGAACCAGGTAACTTTTCTTCAACTTTTCATGTATTTGTGGACTTTGCACTTTTGTGGCACATGACCAAAAACAACCACTTGGCATCTTAAAATATTCAAGAGTACAGTGAGCCCCCATTCATCGCGAGTTAGACTAGACTTCATGACCCACCTACGATAGGTGAAAATGTACGATATAGAGGGACCATATACTCTAAAACATTTTTATAGTTGAAGCCTTAAAATAGCCATTCCACGTGCTGTCATCACATTGTAAATGTATTTCAACGAAAAATACACATTTAACACAAAAATCAGCAATGTAGATTGGTGAACGATATAGGACAGGTGAATCACGATATAGTGGTGGATTACTGTATACACAAACACAATGAAATCATTTTGTCATGATTCAAAATAGGCATGGGTATGCAGTCATGTACTGACATAGTGCGTGTTCACCGGTGTGCTTACATCCCATTAATCCCTGAAAAGGACCTAATTAGCATCCAAATAAATCTCTATCCTGTTGTATTGCTATGCTAGACTAAGAGAGCCGTATGACAATATGGTTACAGGATAGCTTGACCGCTAAAGAAAAAAATTCTTAAAAAACATGTTTTTATCAAGCTAGAAATCAGAGGTATGATTGTAAAGGATAAATATGTATGACGAATTCCTCAACTGAAGTAATTCCCTTGGAAATGCCCTAATTCACGATTAGAGAATGTCCATCGGATTGTACAGCAAAAAAAGTAGGGGGTGGAGTGTTTGTGCTAGCATGTGACGCAGTTGATCTGGTTATGGGGGGAAAAGAGGAAGTACAAATACTTTGTTACTGTATGCAAGTAAAAAAAAAAAGTAGTTTTTTAGGTATCTGTAGTTTACTTGAGTATATAATTATCTGATGACTTTTTACTTTTACTCCCTACATTTGAAAAGAGATATCTGTACTTTCTGGCCCTTACTTTGTCAAAATAGGCTCGTCACCTTTTTCAACCTCAGCGGATGTCAACATGATGTAAAAAAAACAAACAAACAAATAAAAAGACAACTATAGAGCGGTAAAGTCAACCACAATTGAGTTCTTGACTGCAACAGATTCAAAGAAGATATTCACTATTCATGGCCTTATAAAAGAGAGTTGTTTGATGTTGTTGGCTAGCTATTTTTGCATTTTTTTTTTTGTTACTCAGTTCATAGCGTTAGCAAAGCTATGAGAGTACCAGTATATTTTTTTAATAGCAAAAAAAGTCAAACCAACGCTAGCTAGTTCTTAAACAATACGTGACATGTAACGTGATTTATTTTCTTCTCGGTACTCTCACTTTGTAAGTTAGTAAAACAAGGAAATTATTTTGCGTGCAGTGTATTTTTTCAGTGTGCCAAGTTATCAAAACAGATACTGTTTATAACTGACAGTAAAATCATTTTTGCTTTTTTACTTGTACATTTCAGTCTGTGTGCTTTGTTACCTTTACTTATGAAACAGGAGTTGAGTCAGTACTTGAGGAGTTCAAACGCAAAGGCTGACAAGCGCCACTTATACAAATAGAGCCAAACCTACTAGCAGACTGCCTATCACAGCGTCATTCAATGTTGCGTTACCTAACCTTGCAAAAACAACTCCTATGTAAAATTTGTTGAACATAATCCTTTTATTTCAGAAAACCGACAAGTTCCATACGCATCTTCAAGTGGGTTGACAAAACCTTTTTAGGGGACATGTCTGTTTTTCTTAAGAAAATTATTGCCGTTGACTGGTTTTGTGATGAAATAATGACTTTTTTAATAAAGGTTAGATTTGTTTTGTTTTTTTCAAAATTAGCCTTTGAATTGCTGAATTTCAATTAACATGGAATGCTTTCAAATCACTAGCTTTAACCTGGAACCCAGAAATTAAATTTAAAAAATGTACTAAAAAAAACATTTTTACAAAGAAAACGTTTTTCCCCCCAGTGGGTCAGAGTGTGTGTGCTTTTGCTATCTCTGGATTTGAACCATATACACACATTTCTATTTTATTTCCAGGTCTGTGCTCTGCAACGACCCAGACATGTCCGACATCCCCGTCAACGTCCCGGTAGACACCATCAAGCTCAGAGTGGAGAAGACCGCCATCCGCCGAGTACCAACAGAAGCGTTCTACTACCTGGCAGAACTCCGCTACCTGTGGATCACGTACAACTCCATCGCCTTAGTGGACACAGGGAGTTTCTACAACCTCAAAGTGCTCCACGAGCTGAGGCTGGATGGTAACGTGATCGCTGTGTTCCCATGGGAGTCTCTGAAGGAGATACCCATGTTGAGGACCTTGGACCTGCACAACAACAGGCTCACCAGCATTCCCCCTGAGGCCATTCCCTACCTGGTGAAAATTACGTACTTGGATCTATCCAGCAACAAATTGGTCACATTGCCCTCGGACCTCATGGATATCTGGCCACCGTTTAACGGTGAGCCAGTCACTTCAAACGGCTCCCAAAAGGTGGTGCTGGGTGAGTGCCAAAGGACAGGTCACTGGTAATTACATCAACCAGTTGGTTCCATGAGCCTGTTGCTCAGCTATCCAAATTGGTTCTAATTACCTAAACCTACAAGCACCAAGACAAGATCAAGTTAGAGCTTTCTAATTAAGTGGTGGCGCAGTTCAAGATCATTGTCTGTGGTTAATTTATCAATCTAATTAAGTGGAAAATATTTAAAACAAGATATGGTAATCCCACCCAGGTTTATCATTCTGAATGAAAAACATATCCATGCATATTTATGAATTTAGGATCTAACAACGCATGTCACTGGGTTAACTGTAGTGTTTCCAAGTGTTCATTCTATAGCCTTATGCATTTTTTTCCTACTTACGCATTTTGATCAGGATCATAGATGGCACAACAAACGATGTAGCCCATAGCCAGGAATAACTGAAGACATCCTTGTATGCATGATCCCTACGGTCCGTGATTCTAGAATATGTAATGGAAACTTTTAACATACTGCAGTAATATGTTCAGATATTTGTTTTAAGGCATCAACCTCGCAAAGGTGCTCCAGAAAGATAATTTTTCTTACAATAAAAAAAAAAAAAAACACAACATTCGTCATTGCTGCGTGAAATGTTCTCAGTCATTAATAATAGTATTAATAATTCTGATAGATCAAACTGCCACTTTTCACTTAATTTTAACACACAAACACTATAATCTATTGATGTTGCTGGGTGAGTTGCCGCACAACGAATAAAGGCCAGGGCCAGATTAGATGCACTGGCTGACACTGTTAGGACAGCTAATCTGGTTAAAGGGATTTGTTATGTTGTTCTGGGTACATGTGTTTGCTTATTGTGTGCAACAGGTGCTCGCACAGCAGCTAATTTTATGAGGCTAAAACAGTGATTACAAACCATCACCACGCAAGATCATCCGGTGTGCCGTGGGAAATGAGGCAAATTTACTTAATCTGGTCATAAAATGATTTACTAACAGCAAAAAAACTTATCTACGTTCATCTATCTATGCCAGTGCTGTATAATGGCAGGCAAAACAATTAAATGCTTTACTACTAGATGGCAGAAGGTACAATTAACCTGTGTATCCACCTGTTGTTATTCATACAACAGAATAATAGCTTTGTGTTCAACTAAACCGGCCCAGAGTTTAAACTAAGTAAATTTGTGAGTAAACTGAGACAAGATCACCATTATGTGACTATAGAGTGGTAGCTAGACTGAGTTTAATTCGATCCATGACTGGAAACACTACGCAAGAAAACGACCAAAAGGACAAAGAAAGTCCAACAATTTACCAATCATATGTCATGAAAATTAACCCGGTGATTCAGTCTGAACCACATACAGTATGTACAACAAAAACCTGATTCTCTGATCATATTTCCAGGCCTCCAAGACAACCCTTGGTTCTGTGACTGCAAGATCTCCAAGTTGATCGCGATATCCAAAATGGCAGTCACGCCCGTGGTTCTAATGGACCTGTTCCTGACCTGCAGTGCGCCGGAGAGCCTGTCCGGCGTCCTCTTTCAGCGTGCCGAACTCGACAATTGCGTCAAACCCTCGGTCATGACTTCGGCGACCAAGATCACGTCTCCGCTCGGTAGTAACGTTCTCCTGCGATGTGACGCCACTGGCTTCCCGACACCAAGCCTCTACTGGGCTAGGTCCGATGGATCGCGAGTAAACAACACGGGTACGAAGCTACACTTTGTCTGAAACTGTTGTAGTAGTGGGGTCGTTGACAGTATATTGGTACACTAGGCTGACAGTGGTGCAGGCAACGTGGGTTCAATTCCCACTCAGTGATAGTGTAAATGTTTGTCTGCCATTACACTACTCACAAAAAGTTAAGGACATTGGGTTTTCGGGTTAGAAATTTCACCCGATATTCCTAATCTTTTGTGACTAGTGTATAAGTGTCCTGTTATTGTCTAATAACCAGTTCAGGGTGTAGTCTGCCTCTCGACCAAAGTCAGTTGGGACATGCTTGAGCTCCCGTGAACAGGATAAGCGGTATAAAAATGGATGGGTGAATATTCTTGCGGTTTATTCCTTGCAGATTTTGAAAACAACTCAACAAAAGGCTTATTATTTGACTGACATTTCTTGCTTGGCTCTACAGTACAGGAGTCACCAGGGGACGGCATCCGATGGTCCATTATGAGTTTGCATGGGATTCTACACAAGGACGCCGGGGACTACAACTGCAAAGCCAAGAATGACGCCGGCGCAGCACAAGCCTCCATATCCCTGTCGGTGGCCAGCACCATGAGCACCACCATCTCTCCATCGATGCCCGATGTCAGAATCGGACCGACGGGCCCAGACTGGACATACGACTCCGGAACGGACACGGCCATCTCAGCCTCGACCGTGTCCGTGGTCCAGACGACCGCCGTTGCGCTCCTCTCGAAGCCAAAACCGACTTCCGGTGCCCAAAGAGGCTTGCTCAAGCCTGCAAAGATCCAGCAGGGTGGCGGTGGGCGGAAGTTTGTGTCAGATGAAAAAAGTAAGAAAAGCAACACGGCAAAATCAGTCAAAGACTTGGAGATTGTGGAGGAAACATCCGACAGTGCAGTTTTGGTCTGGAAAGCAGAGGGGCTACCGAAGGACTCTCCTCTCACTGTCGTTTATTCACCTTACGGCGCAGATGGTGAGGATGACTATAAAAGAACAGTGGAGACTAATGCAGGAAGTGGCAAAATCCTGCTGGAAGAACTCTCCCCTGGAATTAGGTACTCAGTTTGCCTCATAGCTAAAGGTAGTGCCACCGCAAAGGACCCTTGCATTGACTTTTACACACTGGACAATGTGGAGGATGACGGACAGAACCAGTTTTTCGTCATCATCAGCGGCATTGCCTGCGCGTTGGCGTTGCCCCTTATTGGCCTGCTGCTCTACAAGATCCTCGCCCTCTACTGCAAGGCGAGCGAGGCGGCTCCGGACGAGGAGGAGCTGGAGAAAGAGAGCTACGTGAAGTTCGAGACAATCACCATGAAGCAAAGGACCAAGAACCCTCACCCGACAGAACTTTGGGCGAGGAGACCCACACACGAGTCGGAACGGTTGCTGCTGTGCTCTCGCTCGAGTATCGACTCCCAGATGACCTACAAGAGTGACAGTTCCCGATCCGAGTATCTCTGCTGATGCTAGAACGTCATGCTCGAAAGATTCTTTGTGTTTAAATGCCTTTGATAAACCATCACAAATTGAGATTGAGAAGTTAAAACACATCCAGTTCTAAAGATTTATAACTGACTGATATCATTATGTATGACCTTATCCATTTTGGAGCCTTATATCTGTTTAAAATTTTCAGACAGGGTCACAACAAGCCAACACCTTTGTTGGAGTTTCTCATAATACCAAGCAAATTGTTGTTGTTGTTTTTTTCTTGTGATATTCAGTGCCAAAATGTTAGCACTGGATATGAAGACCACTATCACATGCTAGACTAGGCAAGTCATTCATTTGTAGCCACTTCCCGTCACCCACAACATGTATGCCTTACGCGACAAATGTTTATAGAATATGACTCATCTGAAAGGTTGCCACTTTTCATCTTTATAATGTATATATTTGTTTTCAAAAATATTGTGTACATTCATTTTAATAAAATGAAATGTAATGTTGTCAAGTAACCCAAATAATAAGACAAAGTAACCTGTGGTGCCGTGCAATAGTGGGGGATTGGTGAAACTAACTTGAAGGAGGGTGTTAAACTTGCGCTTTCGAGAAGAAAAGTGATTAAAGCTTCCTTTTGCATTTGCGTAACTAAAAAAATCCACAGTAAAAGTTAGTATGTAAGTATTTACAAAATTGGAAGAGGAAATATATCTTTCAATTTGCTAGGACAGTTGCTCTCAATCTAGGGCCCACGAAATACAGTATATTGCAATAAATTCAATTTTAAAATTCACCTGTTAAAAACGGACTTTCTTCCCTCATTAAACTTTGACTTAATAGAAAAATACTTCGACTTAATCTTGGAAAAAATATATTTTATTTTTGTCTGTTTGGCCTGACAAAACACATCATGTTTCTTGTTAAATTACTTTTTTGTCTTGTTCTTTTTTTCTACAGAAGATATGTTTTTAATGATGACATTTCAATTTCATTTTTTCTTAAAATCTGGCAACTTTTTACTTGCTTTGGCATTTAGGGGTACACGTGGTACTTACGATTCATTTGAGAACCCCTGTGCTAATAAGCATAAAGATTGGAACTGAAACAATGAAAAAGGGTTATTCGGCCTTAAGAGGTGTAACTTTTACTCTTCCAGAATGATGTGTAAGATGAAATGTGGCTGCAGTGATGCCTAAGGCAGCCTAAAACCGAGACAAACATATTACCGTGAAGATTCTTCATCCTCTATCACGAGAAAAGGAGGAAGAATTGTGGGAAAAGGTCAGTGCCCGAGCCACTGCTGGACAAAAGGTCTAATTGAGATGTGTAAATCTAGCAGTGCTCCTCTACGAGGTTACTGGTGACGCCAGAGCTGACAATGACTCGCAGTCACAATGGCTATGAATAGAGGTTTTCGTTCCTGACATTTGCTGGTTGTTCTGCTAACAATTAAGGATAATGCGCTGCATCCATGTCGTTCCCTAAAATTTACTCATTCCCAGCAGGGGCAAATAAAATCTGGGGACTAGTTGACACACCGGTGTCAAAAAGCAAGGCTATTGTCTGTGGTATGATTAAGTGCATGTCATTTAGGAATTGTTGGAGTTCACTAAAGTTGAATTTGACCACGGTGGTTAGCATGTCTGGTTCACAGTTCTGAAGTTCGGGTTTCAAATCTGAGGCACAGGCTCTCCTGTGTGGAGTTTGCTTGGGTTTTCCCCAGGTACTCCAGGTTCCCCTCACACTCCAAAAAACACACTCGGTGTCATGGAGGACTCCAAATTGTCCGTGTGAATGGTTGATTGGTATATATGTCACCTGCAATTGTCTGGCGACCAGCCCAGGCTGTACCCCGATTTCCTCACCCAAAGTCAGCTGGGATATGCTCCATCTTAACCTTGACCCTAGAACAGTGATCCATCCATCCTTCTTCTTTCACTTATCTGGGTTCAGGTCACTAGGGCAGCAATATAAGCAGAGAAGCCCAGACTTTCCTTTCCCCAGCCGCTCCATCCAGCTATTCGTTCCAAGGCCAGCCGAGAGACATAGTCTGTCCAGCGTGTGCAGGGTCTTCCCGGGGACCTCCTCCCAGTGGGTTGTGCCTGGAACACCTCATCAGCGAGGTGTCCAGGGGGCATCCTAAACAAATGCCCGAGCCACCTCATCTGGCTCCTCTCAATGTGGAGGAGCAGCAGCTTCTAACCCTGAACAGAGATTCCCAACCAGTTATCCAATTTCACTTAATTGGTCAGAAAATGATTATGCATTATCTTTTTTTAGCTATGCCAGCTATGTATAGTGACAGACAGAACAAAGAAATGCTCTTCTACTAGATGGCAGAAGGTAAAATCAACTGCCAAGATTTCACATGTAGTAATTAAAGTAGAAAAGTAGAAAATGGATGGATAGAGTCTGAGTGGAACGGTTACTGACTGGCGACCACTTCAGCGTGTATCCTGCTTCTCGCCAAAAAAAAAGAAAAAGCTAGGATAGACTCCACTAACCCGCGATCCTAATGAGAAAGAGCGCTATACAAAATGGATGAAAGAATGGAGATAGAGTGTGAGGAAAGATATGTGAGCCCCCTGAAATTTCTTACATTTCTGCAGAAGATTTACTCTGATCATCTAAACAGAGTTTGCTTAAACTAATAGCACACAAAAAATAACCGTATTTTATTTCCGTATTTGTATTGAAAATAACGTAAAGATTTGTTTGTTTGTATGTGCCCTGCGATTGGCTGGCAACCAGTTCAGGGTGTACCCCGCCTCTTGCCCGATGATAGCTGGGATAGGCTCCAGCACGCCCGCGACCCTAGTGAGGAGAAGCGGCTCAGAAAATGGATGGATGGGATGGATAACGTAAAGGTTTACAGGATAGGGATGAAAAAGCAAGTCAATCTCTAGGCTACAGATTCCCCAAGAGCTAATAATCAGAGTCAGGCATGAGCCAACCTGGAGTCCAATCAATGAGAAGATCGGAGGTGTCTTAAAGCTGCTCTGGTCACCAGAAAACACACCAGCTTAGAATTGTCTCATCTCAAGAAGCATTGCCTGATGTGTACTACACCTTGTTCAAAAGAACGATCAGAAGACCTACGATTAAGAATTGTTGACTTGTATTAAGTTGGAAAGGTTTACAAAAGTATCTCTAAAAGTCTTGATGTTCATCAGTCCCCGGTTGGATATATTGTCAATAAATGGGGACATTTCTGCACTGTTGTTTCTTTTCCAAGGAATGGCCGTCCTGTAAAGATGATTGCGAGAGCACAGTCACAGGATGCTCATTGAGGTAAAAGAGAACCCTAGAGTGTCAGATGAAGACTCACAGAAATCAATGGCACATGCCAACGTCTCTGTTGACAAATATACCATACGTAAAATATTAAACAAGAATGCGGTTCATGGGAGAACACCAAGGAGGAAGCCGTTGCTATCTAAAAAAAGTTACATGTTTGAAGTTTGCTAAAGAGCACTTGAATGTTCCACAGCACTTTTTTCCATTAATATATAAAATCACCATTAAAAACAGCATTTAATGTTTACTTGGGTTATCTTTGTCTGATATTTACAATTTTTTGAAGATCTTAAACATTAAAAGTGGGATAACGGAAAAGAAAATAGGAATTTGAAAAGGGGGCAAATACTTTTTCACTGCATTGTATACTGTACGTTTCGTGACATATGTTAGGACCAACGCTATAGAAAACAGATGCATGTATGTAACTCTACACTAAAAGCCAAATTGACACATCATTTAACTCTTCCAGACACAATCAAGCATCCACACAGAGAAGGGACATGTCTCTCAGAGGGGAGGAGTGAGGCCAAACTGTTATTGTGTGGGACCTTTCTTCAGGGCCCGACCTCATTGCTGGCATTTTCCACATTCTGCCCAGGACACTGACTTAAAGGAGGTTTCGCTCCAGCGCTGGGGTTGCATGTGCAAAATTTACCACGGGTGTGTCAGGAATTTCAATCTTTGCTTCCAAAACAGACTGGCAGCATGGGAGCCGACGCGGGGCGTAAGTGGGATACCACATACCATTTACTAACATCTTCACTTTGAGAATTGGGACACCTCCTCTTATGTGAAGTTGTACCATCTCCTCCACCAAACCACCTCCCGCCGTCCGGGTGACATGCAAAGAGTCCACGCGCAAATGTCCCTCGGCTCGGGGAAATTCTTCCACGCCGTTGCTGATTGTGGGAATGCCTGAGACAAAGTGAACAGGATTATGTTGGCCACGACACTCACGGCGGCGCTGATCTATCTCACGGTGCAAAACAGCAGCGCCTTGGCCCTGGGCACGGCATGCTGGGACGAAAGGTTGACACGGGCTGGCAGGAACGGCAGCTGTGTTGGTGAGTTTGTGGCACCATTAAACGAAATTAAATGTCTTGGGATTTTTTTATTTTTTAAACAGCATTTGCAGTGCATCTGGTTGGGATGCTAAGCCTAAAGGCATGTGTTGTTTTAGTTTAAATGTCCACTGACTGGATACTTCGTTAGGTACACCTGCATTATCTAATACAGTGGTTCTGAATCTGGGCCCTGGGGACTACCATAGCAAGAAAATAATTTTGCAATAAATTATTGGGTCATATAATTTTTAAAAAGTGCATAGGTAAATATGCCTTAATTAAAAGCTCTGATATGATTGTGATATAGCACATAAATCTGACATTACTGCATGATAAAAAAATATATATTTTCAGAACAAAATCCACATTATGACGGTAATAGTCCTTTTTTCTTTTTTAGAACAAATGTGTATTTTTTAAAATATAATCCTATTTGTTTATAGATTAAAAAAGTGTCTTTTTTAGAATAAAATAATATTACGAGAATAAAGTTTTATTTTTGAAATTCACTTTCTTCCCTCATTAAACGTTGACTTTAATATCATAATATTATGACTTTTTCTTAGAAAAATATGACTTTGTTCTAAAAACAAAAATAATAATTTGTTATATTGTTAGTGAAGTACCACGCTGTACTGTACTATACTAAACTGCACTGTATTACGTTCAAGTGATGCCATTCTAAATGAGTTCATGCAGCAAAAGCATATTGTTAACCTCATGTCCACTCGCCAGAGGCTGAGCTGCGCTGTCTTTGTTTACGGAGTAGATGTGTAGCAAGAGTGTGAGGCAGTTACACTTTTCTATCCCTTTCCTATACAATCACAAACACAAATATACATACTGTTACACCCCTAACAATATATTGCCCAATTTAAACTGTCGATACAGGGGGTCCTCAATTTAGGACAGTACCAAGATATGGTGTTTCGAGGTTACGAGTGGTGTGCAATGAACTAGTTTGTGCAGTGGCGTAAGAATATGTGGTCACGTGGTACAAGAAGACATGCTTGGTTACTATTGTAATTGTTTTTTTTTTATTATTTGACTGCTCATAAACTGAATTTATGGCCTAGTAGGGCTTTTTCTCAAATCATGACTTGTGAGGTTAATGATAGACTAATCCACTTCGAACTTTCAAATTTATATACTAATTTGGCTTAAATTACTGTTTTAAGAACATCATTCTGAATTGAGGACCACCTACACACGTTTAGATTACATACAATTTGGTCTTTGGTTGTTCGGTTGGGCGAAAAGACTGCAACAAATGCCAAACAAAATGACAAATGCATTCTCATAGAGGCAGATGAATGCATCCTACAAATTCAAGAATAATGCTGACCATTCCATGAACCCCAATTTCATTATATTGTTTGTCTCCCGTTGCTCATTGTTCATCTTCATTCCACAGTGTCAGGGAAGTATCCATGGTTGCATGTAAATAGTGATATTACCATGATAGAACAAGAGCAAACACGACATATGTCAAGGTCTGCTACTATTGAGGCGACAACTCAATCATTCTTTTTCCGACACTGTTGGAACATAAAGTCTTACTCGACACAGTTCTTCTGACATCCTGAATGAACGCAACCTCGCTAAAGAACAAGCTTTTATCTACAAAGCAGCTATAACTTCAACCCGTTGTAGCCTTGAATTTGAAGCTGCTATTTAACAGACGGATGAAAACAATGCCTTGTGTTAAGCTTCGCAGCCCTTCCTGATCTTCGGCCATGGTAAAGCCATACATAGGATGGATCTGAACGGGAAGAACCAGAGACGGTTGGTGGCTGGGGTAGCATCATCCATCCTGCTGGATTTCCATTTCATCGAGGAACGAATCTACTGGGCGGATAAGCATGCCGGAATCATCTACAAGACATCCGTGAGAGGCATGCCAAGACAGGTGACGATGGAGCTAATGGTTTGTGGAATGTCTTGGATCAATCCATTGATTCCGTTTAGGATCATACCAACAATCGGGCTGAATTTGAATTTTTCCTGCTTCAAATCAGAGTCCACAAAGTCCTGGATGTTAGATATGTTTAAAAGATTTTCCAAAGAGATTATTTTAAAAAATCAGTTAAGATGTTACCCTACCTTTTAGACATGCTGACTTGTCCGTCCATGATCATGCCTTGGATATCCTCCTGGCATTGTAAAAACAGTTGTAAGAAGCTAAGTTTGGTTTTTCTTTGGAGTGACACAAATTGTCCATCGGTCATCTTCCGCAGAAACTGTACGCGTCTGACAAACACATTTCGGGCCTCGCCGTGGACTGGATTTGGAACGCCGTGTACTGGACGAGCCGGGAAAAAGGCAGAATAAAGAGGATGGATATAAACGGGAAAAACCAAAGGACTCTCGTGAGGCACTTGAGTCTGCCGAGCTCGATTGTGATTGACCCCACTAAAAGGTAACACTCTACAGTCAATTGCTATGCAAAAGCGTGGTACACACATACAGATTTTTAAATTGTTAACCAATTAGAAAAATGTGAGAGATCCCACACGATGAGGAAACTGCTCCAATATTGTGTGCTGTACTTGAGAATACCAACGCAGAACATCCAACACGTAATGCTATCTGGGTAATACCAAGACTGACCTGTGAAAGGCAGCACAGGGATCGAGGGAATCCAGACTGCCGGAAAATACAAAGAAGAAGAGAGAGTAGTCGTACAATGAGAAATAGAAGAAGCTGGGATAACTGTTAGCTCGGCTGGTAACTGCACATTGGTTGCAAATTCTTCTGGTCATTTTCATTGCGGTGAATAACTCGTGAGACACATTGTACAAACACTCAAAACAAACAGCTGCTCCTTTATTTACATCCGGCAACAGCTCCAGCTTCAGCTAGCTTCCTGATTGGCTATTTTTCTGTTGCATGTCATAATCATCGTTCAACCAGAGTCATAAAGATTTGCCATCGTAAATATTTAACAGCTTTAACGTTTACCATTGTCGGCCTCAACTGTTTTCTGAGCAGACTGGGGAGGAAAACTCACTTTTAACACAACCCACAGCAACCCTTAATCTCTGGTGACAGCAAATTTTAAGCAAGGGTATGGCTAAAAGAAAAAAAAGTGATCGCTCCACATCGAATCAATAAGGACCAAAATGGGTTACGTATATATACGTAGACTGCTGAATGCATTATTTCTTAAACAAAACGATAAAGGACATGTAATTCCATCATTCAGACGCCCAAAAGGCATTCGACAGGATTAAATGGGGATACTTGAAAATAATTGGATTTGGGGGAATTTTTCTAAGGTAGATCTAGTTACTGTACACTGAGGCAATGGCTGAAATTATAACAAACAACCAAATTTCAAAACC
Organism: Phycodurus eques; assembly: GCF_024500275.1. NCBI lineage: Eukaryota > Metazoa > Chordata > Actinopteri > Syngnathiformes > Syngnathidae > Phycodurus > Phycodurus eques. Next base: position 26,154,319 of record NC_084533.1, read on the forward strand.
TTTTCAAATCATCAGGAGTGCCCTTTGATGCCTCTTTTATGATCTACACTTAGAAATTACTGTTGGGAAATGGGAGGAGACATGTCTTGGGGCCCAAACTGAATCCATAAATACTAAATGCAGTTTGTCACAATATAAGTGGCTGTTCAGGACTCAGATAAAACCTGTCAAACTACATCATTTTGATCCCAATTGTTAGGACGCGGATACTCAATATAATAATGAAATTGGCTCTTTGATTCATGGCATATGGAAGTGTCAAAAGGTGTAGATATACTGGAGATAAATTGTTGAATTCTGAACTGACAGGAATCACGGTACCTGCAAAGTCTGAATTTTGTGTTCTACATATATATCCTAAAGATTGTCTCATAAATGCAAAAAAAGTAAGCTCAATTTCTATTTCTACAAGCAAAACAAATAATTGTTGTAATTGTTGGCTCGGCTGTGTTACAAGCAGATTGAGGAGGGAAAAATAACTCTTATAACACTCCACACCTTTATTGACCTTGATTGGAAAGGATGGAAAATGCTCAAATTTGTCTCGATTATCGGTCTGTGCATACCCCGCTTCATACACTCAACACTGCTTCAGGTTGTTTCGTAATTGGTGATCATTCTGTTTCGTGTCACAAACCTGCAGTCTGTCGCACATAGAGATTTGCCATTGTAAATATTGAACTGGTTTTAAATTTAACATTGTTGGCCCAAACAGTTTTCCGAGCAAACCGGGGAGGAAAAATCATTCTTAATACACCCCACACCAATGGATAATCGCTGAGGATGATCTTTTAGAGACATCCGACAAGCTGGCGTTTTTCTGATTTGTCAGTACTTCGGTACCCTGCTTCAAAAAAGAAGATGACCAAACAAACTTTTCCTTTCGCAGGTTTTTGTTTTGGCTGTCTGGTGGAATGACCCCAAGCATCCAGCGGTCTGACCTGACAGGACAAGCTAAAACAACATTGATTAAAAACTCGCAACAGTGGAAGGCACTGTCCGTCGACTACGGCGACAAGAGACTGTTCTGGGTTCAGTTCGGTCTGCAAGGCGAAATCACGATTGCCTCCTCTGACTACAATGGCAAAGCCCTGCACTACATAGACCAGCCCCTTCAGTAAACACACAACATTTATTCCAAATCCCTTTCCTTTTCTACGAAAGTGCTTCACGCCTTTTCTCTCTTTCGTTTGCTCAGCTCTGATTCGCTGGGAATAGGGCTTTTCCACGAGCATGTGTATTACACCGATGCTGCGTCCCGACTAATAAAGCAAGTCAACAAGTACACAGGCGGCGAGGCGCTGGACGTCAATGTAAACCAAATGGCAAAGGTCCCGGTTGATATCAGAGTAGTTCATCCTGACAAGCAGCCAATGGTGGACTCACCATCATCACTTCCAGGTTTTACTTGACATTTAACTAGCCCTATATTATTATTATTATTATTATTATTATTATTGTTGTAATGGCAGAAACCAGTATACAATATTAATGCTAACTCTTTTCAATCAGGATGCGATGACCAGAGTGGCAACTGCGTCGATGTGTGCTCAAGTACAGCTGAGCAGCGAGTTTGTAAGTGCAGTGAAGGTTTTGCTCTCAGTAAGCAAGGCTCCTACTGTGAAGGTAAGTTTTTTTAATGTATATTTTTATGGTTGTCATGTTGGCAAAAACCGGTTCTAGACATTGGCCACTCAGTAGATGGGGTGGGATAAGCAGTGGTAATTCTTAATCCTTGGAGTATTTTGACAAAAGTATGTCACAGACACTTGATATTGGTTTTAAATGGTGAAAAGTATGCATAATATAGCTCAGCTTCCCCTTAACATTAAAATACTATTTACGGCTGTGTACCTTAGATGTGAATGAATGCTCCCACTGGAACCACGGCTGCTCTCTCGGATGTGAAAACATCCCAGGGTCTTATTTCTGCACATGCCCTAAGGGATACGCTCTCCTACCGGACAAAAAAACATGCAGAGGTATAGTGATGTACATTTATTTGTCTTGTGTATATATAGATTGCTTCGTCAATTTAAATCAAGCTTGTTTTGGTGAGAGTTATTTACCTCTTCTTGTTGTAGTGGCATTTGCCCCCAGGCACAACTTTAACCCCCACAGAGTCAATAAAAAGGCTGGGTTGCAAACGGCCAGACTGCCTGGACATTCATTATATGGGAGCTACCAATTGCATGCTATCTTATTTTGGACAAAATGCTATCACTTTGTATTGCGTTCACATACAAATATAGTGCAAAACCGATCTTAATGGGGCCTTATTGTCTGTATTGTACAGACAGCCAATAACTACATTGCCCCTTTAATCTTAAATGACAAGGCTTAACATAGATAAAGAGATTAGAAAATGAAGGGACACTTGCGTGATAGGGACCATATTTCACCAGGCCTTTGTCAAGTCTAAGATGATGACCTTTGCCATGCAAACAAGTCAAAAGACTAATGGGCTGTGGCTATCAAAAACAATGCCTCTTGTTATTGTGTATATTTTGTCCATGTCCAGTTTTGACCTAAGATCACATTCTAGACTGACTTTCCACCACACTTTCACCTGCCGTATTTGTGCAGAATTGTGAGCTGACTTCATAAAGGGATTTTATATAAGGGGCTTGTTGCCAACTGGTCTCCCGGACCCAGCAATACGTGCCTGTCTAAAAATAACATATCGGAGACAGCATGTACACTGCATATTTTAGTTTCTGTGTTTGTGTTTATTTCCTTTCATCAGAGATCATAACTTGTGACGGCAACACCACAGAGTGTGGTCACGGTTGCCTTGCAACAGACGAGGGTACCGTGTGTGTTTGTCCAAAGGGGTCTGTATTAAAGGAGGATGGACAGGCCTGTACAGGTACCACTTTTTTTCTGTGTAATGAATCAGTACAAAGTAATTCCAGTAAAAAGAAGGCTTAAAGGTTGGGTTAGGGTTACAATATTGTAGGCTGCACCGTCCCTGTTACATAATGTAGGGTAACAGTGACTGGCAGAACTGTCTTTTGTTTTTTTTCCAGGCTGCTCTTCCGCAGACAGAGGGGGCTGCAGTCAGCTGTGCACCCCAGTCTCCCCCACTAGGTGGCATTGCAATTGCCTGCCCGGCTACCGACTCCAGCAAGATGGCAAGCGGTGTATTGCCTCTGGTGAGTCACACCATTATTGCGAAGCAGTCAACAGCTGATTAACACACTTCTTATCTCCGTGTGCTCATTTAAGCTTGCACATGCAATAGTGTGTTTATTTTGTTGTTGTTTTTTAGGACCTACACCCTATCTGCTTGTTGCCAGTCTGGTGGGCGTGCAGAGAATTAACAGTGATGGCACTGAGGGCCAAATCCTTGTGGAAGAGCCCAGAGGAGAAATAGTATCTTTGGATTATGACCTAATGTCCAACCATGTAGGGGGGGGGAAAACTTCTAACAGTTCATAAATAATATGCAGATATTTTCAATGAACTGCATATCTCGCAAGAGTCCAACTGTGTGAACACGCAGTGACATCTAGTGGATATATTTTGTATCTGAATACTGAGTTGTTGTTTTTTTAATGTATTTCATATGGGTCTCAGTAACTGGGCTAAGTGTATTAAATGTGCTCTTCCATTGCATTTAAAGGTGTACTTTATCAGCACATCCCAGAAGACTATAGAACGGGTCCATTTGAACGGCGGATCCAGACACCGCCTCGTCACCGACAGTCCAGACTCAAACAACGGGCTGGCTGTCGACTGGATCCATCGCAAGATGTACTGGACTGTTATGCGGTGCGTTGATGGATAGTTTTAAAATGCATTGTAGGCAAGTTATAGAATTGTTTTTCATTCAATTTCATGGGCAAATGTCTCTTCCCCTGCATATTTGCGATGCACTCGTCACAACTTCACCTTTTCACTTTTTTTTCTGTGGATCATATCCCAAGCTGCTCGCTGAAAAACGTGTTTTGTTTTGTGTGCTTGATGAAACCCAAGATGCCAAAATATGCCGCCAAAGCCCCGTCTAAATGGGAACATTGGTGTCAAGGAAGTATGTTGAAGTACATCTCAACTGAGAAACAAGCTTTGAACTGTATGTCAGGGAAGGAGGAAGATTTAGCCTGGGTTGTTAGTGGAAGTTACAGAGCGTGTGTGTACATGGAAACTTCCCAAATGATGAGTTTGAAATGATACTGGTTTGCTTTGGGATCATGGTTTGTGGTATCGTTACAGTTGAAACTATTATTATAGGCATTTGTAAATCAGTGACAGCGGTTGTTCTTTATATACTGTATGTACTGTATATTAATTGATTTATTGCACTGCCTAAGTATTAAGATCTATTTATTTCTAGAGTAAAAGATATTGATTTAAATGTGACACTTCCAGCCAGTCAACAGTTGTCAGCAGTGCCTTGGACGGACTCAATATGACAACTCTAATAAGAACTGGACTTGACAAGCCGTCATCCATCACAGTTCATCCTCTAGAAAAGTCAGTTTGACAACATACTGTATTGCTATATTTTGAAATTATACAATCTTTATATACTCTATATATGTACTGATTTAAAATGTCCTCTACTACGTGGTTTCTTTTTTTGAGGAAGTTGTTCTGGGCGGATATCGGACGTCAACCCAAGGTGGAAAGCTGCTCTTTAGACGGCATGGACCGCACGGTGATCGCAAACACCGACCTGGTGTCGCCTGGTGGTCTGACGGTCGACTTCGCTGAGGGTCGTCTTTTCTGGTGCGACGGGACCAGGGTGGAGACCTGCGCTCTAGACGGTTCCGACCGACGGATCCTGCTAGAGAACCAAGTAGGTGAGGTTATGAAATGGCCATGGTCTTTTTTAAACGTATACCCAATGATTGACGCTCACCTCATATCACTGACTTTCGTTATTTGCCAGGCCGGCCGTTTGACTTGGCCGTGTTTGAGGACAGGCTGTGGTTGGTGGACAAGAAGAACCGTCAGCTGATGAGCATACACAAGCGGACCGGGAGGAAACTGCAACGTCTCCTTAGCAACCTGGTCCAACCCGCGTCTGTTGTGGTAGTGCATCCGCTTGCTAAACCAGGTACAGCAAGACAGCAAAGATCTATTTTATTAATATATATATGGATTGGGGTTAGGGGGTGGGTTAGCAGTAGGATTTGGGTTTTGGGGCTGGATTAGGAATAGTGGTTGCAGTTGGTGTTAGAATTTGGGTTAGTGATTGTATTAGGGGTTGGGTTCGGGGTTAGGGTTAGGGCAGGGGTGTCAAACTCATTGAAATACAGCCTAATTTGATGTAAAGTGGGTCACTGATGGTGTAGTGGTACACTCGCCTGACTTTGGTGCAGGCAGCGTGGGTTCAGTTCCCACTCAGTGACGTTGTGAATGTAACTGCGAATGGTTGTCCATGTCTATATGTGCCCTGCGACTGACTGGCGACCAGTTCAGGGTGTAGTCCGCCTTTCGCCCAAAGTCAGCTGGGATAGGCTCGAGCGTCCCACGACCCTAACCAGGATAAGCGGTGTTGAAAATGGATGGATGGATGATGTAAAGTGGGCCTAACCAGTAAATCAGAGGATAATTGATATAACTACATGTTGGTCATTTTCTCTTTGTTAGAATGCAAAGAAATACAAGTATGCTACATTAGGGAAATCTAATATATTATCAAATATTTAATGGAGTATCCTTTACCAAAACAATAAGAACAACCTCAGATTTCTTAAGAACAACAATTTGCTTCAGTTTATCATCTTCATGTGTGCATTATAACTCATCACAGTGATTGCATGGAAATGTTCAAAGCTTTAAGTCTCAGGTATTTGGAACAGAAAAATATCATAGTGCGCTTTAGAATTGAATCAATTTATCAAGATTAAGGAATTATTTTAACTAAATATTTTCTAAATGCATAATAATTGTCATAACCAATAAATTGTTGACCCATAAACCAAAGTGAGAACCATTTTAAATGTAAAAGAAAGTGATCACCTGCCCTCTCAACTTTATACATTAAACACGCAAAATAATAAAAACAAAAAATGCATGGATACATTTTATGGCATTTAATGACAATAGGATTCCACCATTTTCAAACAGTAGGATATGTACTGGTCAGTATATGTTAGGCAAGTTACTGTGTATGTGCACTATCAAGGACAACAAATCACATTAGCATTGTGACTAATTAGCTAACTAGCAGTGAGTAGCACTCCTCGAACTCGGACCTTGGTCGAACTTGGGATAAGGTTTGGGTAAAGTCATAGGGCAAGGCTCCACATTTGGGGTCAGGGTTAAGGGTTAGTGCTAGGGTTAGGGCAAGTGTGAAGGGCTGGTTTAGAGATTGGGGTAGGGTAAGGAGATGTAAGGTAAATTTTTGACTCTCAGTTTTCACAGGGTTAGGCTTAGATGACAAGCCCGCAGGTGTGACATCGCTCCCAGACAAAACACTTAATAATGAAAGCACACCACACACGCCCTCTAACAGAGCAGAGGTGGACTTGGACAATGAGGCAAGGACGTTCAAAGATAAGATGGTGTCAGGTAACAACAGCATGGAACAGAAGAACAGAAAAGTTTTTCCTTTTAGTTAAATTTAGTTTTAGTTGTAAGTCTCAATGACATGTTTCAACGTGGTCTCTGTCAGACCGGCATGAGTGTTAGGATGCAGGATATGGATTAAACCATTAATTGAGTATATCATATCATTCTAGCAAAAGAGCAACAGGATAAAGATACTGTGGATCGATACACTGTACGCGCTAAAGTACTGAGACAAGCCTCCGGGTCCTCCGGGTGCGATGCTTCTCACTAGGAAAAGTGTGGGTGTTGAGACACCCACATCCCAATGGGTGTGACAGGTGGGAGTTGAACCCTTTCACTGGGAAAATGTGGGTGTCGCAACACTGATGCACAAATGCTCATTTTGATAAAGTTGGAACATAGCAACACTTTTGTCCATATAGCGTAATAGTACACGCTGCCTGTTGTCTCTTCTTTATATCGTATGAATATGTGCTCAATTCTAGATACTGATGAGTGTAAACTGGAAAGGCACAACTGTGACAAAAACACAGACTGCTTAAACACGAAGGGAAACTTCCTCTGCAAGTGCCAGGCTGGTTACCACGGCAACGGGCAGACATGTCAAGGTGTGTTCACGACGAATTCCAGTTTTATTCTGTGTCCGTCCAATCGTTTGTTTTGGTTCTAGAGCTACGCATCACATCGCCGTCTGTGACGACGAGCCGCCCTGGAAACTCCGTGGAGAGTTGCCCCTCCACCCATGAGTCATATTGCTTATACCAGGGTGTCTGCTTCTACTTCCCTGAGGTGGACTCCTACGCTTGCAAGTAATTAATATTTTCTGTCTTGTTAACTTAATATCTGCTGGAAATGAGCCACAAACTCAATTATAGATACGCTCCTGGTTATAATGACTGATTTGAACCAAAAGGGGTCACTATTGTTCCATGAAACCTGGATCACTATTATAAAGACATTGAACACCATGTTATCGGAAATAAAGGCACATCGAGTAAAGTCACAATTACATACAGTATATGGACACACACATAGTGATAAAACAACAAAATTACCTACTTTTATCTACTTTATATTGTCAAATCAAAACCAGCCATTTTTACCTCAGAAATATATGGTGAAGTAATAGGTTATTGACCTGTTTCAGCTGCGTGCCAGGCTACGTGGGTGAGCGCTGTCAGTTCACCGACTTGGAGTGGTGGGAGCTCCAGCAGGCGGAGGAGGAGCAGCGCAGGAACGTAGTTGTCGCCGCTTGCATGGTGCTCCTGGTCTGCCTGCTCTCCATCGCTGCCTGTGTTACCTACTGCTACGGGTGAGAGGGGGAGGAATTGCTTCAGTGTTTTCTTTTCACGGAAGTGCAACATTTATTGTTTGTCTTCTTTTTAGGAAATTAATGATGTGGACAAGAGCAAAAGTAATAGTTTAAAACAAGTTACCAACTTTGAGATACTGCCAACAGCGCTCCGCTAGCCACGATATTCGCTAGCCAGCGGTTGAGCTGCTCTGTGTTTGTTCACGGAGGAGACGTGTGGCTAGCGCACGGGACACTTATACTTCCTGTCCCTTACCTAATAGCTTCCATGTGGGAACTCGGCACACCTCCGTACAATACAAAATGTTCTCTACCAAAAAATCTGAAAACCCAAATTATAACTTCATAAAATTATGGGCTAAAAATTGGTATTTTATTTTTACCTATGTTCTAGTCTGTGCAGGTTGAGACCTAGAATTTTTTTTCTTTCTTTGCAGGTCTAGACAGTGACACGTGGTCTCTGCTGGTCTACGAAACGACACATTATGGTCTCTGTATGTATAGAGACTGGGACATTTGTTGATCCTGGCAGGTCTAGACAATGAAACATGTTCTGGTCTCTGCAGGTTTAGATAATGACACATTTTGTTCTCTGCAGGTCTAGAGACTGATTCATGTTCCAGTCCCTGTGGGTCTATACACTGAGACATGCTCTGGTCTTTGCAAGTCTAGAGAGTGATACACGTTGTAGTCTCTGCATGTCTAGACAATGATAGATGCTATTGTTGCAACTGGTCTAGAGACTGATACATGTTCTGGGCTCTGCATGTTTAGAGATTGCTGTATGTTCTGGTCTCTACAGGTCTAAACAAGGACATATATTCTGATCTCGGCAGGTCTATACAATGAAATGTTCCTGTCTCGCAGGTCTAGACACTGACATGCTCTTGTTTGTGCATGTCTAGAGACTGATAAATTTTTTGGTCTCTGCAGGTTTAGAAAATGACATGTTCTGGTCTCTGCGTGTTTATAGAGTAGAGACTGATACATGTTCTGGTCTGTGCAGTTCTAGAAACTGATGAATGTTCTGGTCTCTGTAAAGCTAGACAATGTCACATGTTCTGGTTTCTGCAGGTCTAGAGACTGATATATGTTCTGGTTTCTGCAAGTTTTGAGACTGATGAATGTTCTGGTCTCTGCAGGTCTAGATGATGACACATGCTCAGGTCTCTGCAGGTTTTGACAAGGACAAGTTCTGGTATTTGCAGTTCCAGAAAAAAACACGTTTTGGTCTCTGCTTTTTTTTTTAGATTTATGCCTTTTTTGGTCATCTGGTTAAAAGTTGTGTGCTATTTGGAAATGGCAACCAGTCCAAGATACACCCGCTTCTCTCATCAATTGTGATGGGCTTCAGCTTACCCTCAAACCTAATGAGGATAAGAGCTACCGAAAATGAATGGCTGGATGGATTTGGGACAATTTTCTAACTGAACGACCTCAGCAGCGTTTGACTTTAGAGGTTTCATTTTGGATAACTATCGCTCAATAAATGTTTGAAACATGATGTTCATTGGGAGTCAACGTTACTGTAGAAGCAGTGCTGTGTTCTAAGTATCGGGCATTATTCCTGTGGAACTGCTCCAGTGACGAAAGACAACATCCGGAAAGTGTCTATCAAACTTGGGCATGCGTGAGCTGTGTAATGCGAGGGTCTCTGGATGGGGGCCGCATGTGCCAGCATGTAGTCACACCACATAGACCAGTGACTATGCAGTTGGAACATCCACTCCCTTTTATTTCCACCCTAAGTAGCTGATTTGCTTTGCTGTTGTTTTGCCGGCTTATGTACGAGGCTGTCAGCTTTCGCCATGCACTCTTAACTCGCCCCACCTCGCACTTCCGTTGTCGCGTATGCCTTGGTCACAGTCTGCCCCCCCACCCCTCTGTGGAAGTGGCACGCTTTCAATTACATGCTTGGTTTAGCTTGTTCAACAGCAATTACACATCAAAATAGGCCATTTCGCGGTGACAAAATGGAGCCGCTGAGGTATGACCTCCGCGTGGCCGCCAATAGCTTGGCCTCAAATTGCATTCTGCACTTGACTGCAAGTGCACTTGGGCGCTCTTTTTGAGTTTGGTGCTTTAGTGTCTTTGTTATAGAGGAGGCAGGAAAGAATCCCCTCGCTGCATAGTGATATGAGCCACTAAACAGCTACCCTGGATTTAAAACTGACTTACCTAAACGCACCATCAAATTCACAGTGACTACACAAGCACTGGATTTATTTAGTGGCTCTCTGGCAAGCTACACCAATAGATGTATCAAAAACTGCCTTATCCTGGTGCTGATACAAATTGGGATTGTTTGGCTTTAGCAGAGGCATCCATTCTTTGAAAAGGAACACTGTTTAATCCAGCTCTATTACACAGAATTACATTCACAAACATATTGATTTGCATAACACAATTATACAATCAAGAGGTAGGAGTAAGTAAGTCTTGCACTTCCCAAAAAAACATTTTCTTTCAAGATAAAAACAATTGGCAAACTATCTTGAAATGAGAAAGGACAGAAAAGGGCAGGGCAGGACAAGATGTGGGAAATGACCAAGGGAGTGCTACTGATGAGTGTTGGGGTGGGATGCTTTTTATGGTGTCTAAACACCTGTAAGGACCTGTACATTGATATCTTAATATATATATTTTAGTGAATGAACACCATATCACATGCATGTTAGTCAACTGGTGTACGGAGTATCTGAGACGGTACATTGAGGCAAAGGGGGGCAAGCCAGCGAGCCCATCCCGTGGGGGACCCAGCCACACCCCAGGACCCAGGGGGGTAGTTCAAGTCTTAACTCAAGTCTCATGAATACCACGTTAAGTCAAGTCTTTTGTAAGTTTTAGCCAAGCAGTCCTAAAATACGCAACTTATTGTAACTCGCTTACTCGAGTCTTTGGCAGGGCTATCTGTGTATTCACCACCCAGGTCCTTGGCTATACACATTAATTTATTATTTAACATGATTTGAGAGGCAACCTTAATTAAAACACCCCTTTATCCCCTTGGTTAAGAACTCGAGGAATCTCCCGCAAGCAGTCCTCAGCGCACAATGTGAGTCAGACCAACGTGACGGTCGAGGACATGTTGGAAATCACCAAAGACGGCGTACCTCAGGTAAGCAAATCAGCAAACACCCGGGTGTCCTGTGCAAAGTGTCTTTCCAAAATTGTGTATTTTGTTTTTCCAAGGCAGTGGCTTTGACCTTGGATGTGAAAAACATGTGCTAAAGATGGACTCTAGCAACAGTGTAGTTTATACACCATGGCGAACTACAGCAAAAATAATAAACATGACTTTCTATCCCACTTCAGACAACAATTATTGTGGAACGCCAAAAAGTAGCACCATCAACACTGGTTTATTCAGGTGGGGCATGAATGTATTTTGCTTTACAGCTACTAAACAGCAACCAAAATAATAAACAGTATTCCATTTACAGTACTGCACTGTATATCTGAGTGCCAGTCACACTTCTGACACAACTTGTTGCGCACCTTCAAACGTAGCCTCGTCCCAAGTGTCCTTACACATTGGTTCACCATGGATAATCCCACTTCTGACACCATTTTTGGGGAAACTCTCTAAATTAACCCCTGTCGGACTCAACAGGTCTACACAGCAGTGGACAGTGAGCCAAAAGCAAACGTCATCCCAGCAACAGGCTGTCCAAGGAGGGCAGTATGTCCATCATGCTGTTCAGAGACAGGTATCAGAAGCTACTGTGTGTTGATATACACCTACATCACCCGGAATATAATTGTAATACCTTTCCGTCAGGGGACAATCAGTCTGAAGAGACGGGGTTGTGGTCTAAACACAACCAGGCGTATGAGTGTTCCATGGCGTCCGTTGTTGCTATGGAGGCCAAGCAGAACCCCCTCCAAAGCTCGAGTCAGTCGGCGGACTCCATCGCGCCGACGCAACTCCCCGTAGTAGAGTCATCTGCCTCCTGTGCAGTTTAAGGTTTACATTCCCTGCTTCTTACACTAGGGGTCAACAACGTACCAGATTTTAGAAAATGGCGTGCATGTAGCTGACTCTATTAGATTGGTTCTATGACGCCATAAACTTCCCTTATCGGGATAAAAAAAAAACACAGTGCAGTATTTGTATTCATAGTAGTAAGCGGTAAGGATGGACAGAGAGTAATGATGATTTTTTTTTGGGAATACCTGGCCAGTTCTGATACCTCATGTTTAATTAGTGGCTAAATCCTAAAACTGATTATGATCAAATTAGACCGTAGTCCTTGGATAGGCAACGTTGTGTGATACAAGCTTTTAGCAGCTATAAGCAATAACACAAAACTGTGACATGAAACATGTTTTTACTTCCATCAATAAAGCTATAATCACAATCTCTTTATTTACTTTACTTTTGCATCAAAATGTATTCTTATTTCTTGTGATAGTTTTGTCATGTATTATAGTTTTGTACTGATATTGTAATTTTTATTTATTTTATTTAATTTTTTTTGGGGTGGGAGCGAGGTTGGTAATCGCAGGAAAAAAACTCAAGGGTCACTTGGATATTGATTTTTTTTCTGGCAAGAGCGCACTTATATATATTGGCCTCCATTAGTGCTAACAGATAGAGGGCTAGGGCTGCGGTCCAAAGAGCAAGAGTCAATTTATCTTGAATTACACCTCAATTTGGGCAATAGGTGGGGCAATGGAGTCACTGACACTGGAAGTTAAAAGGCGGTCATGGGGTACTTGCGTGAGCAAAAGTATTGGGACATTCCGGCTGCAGAAAGTGGAAAGTGTACCCACAACGTTGGACACACAAAATTGGCCATCATTTCTTGCCTATACATATATTGTATTACGTAAAGGACAGGAAGTGTAACTGCCTCACAGTCTTGCTCTAGACCAGTGCAGCTCAGCCTCTGGCCATAACATATGCTGTTGGGAGTTTTAATAACGTCATAATTTCAGTCATTGTTCATTTGCTAAAAAGAAGGCAAACTATTCATATTGCATTTTCCTAAAAAGAGTTTACCTTTTACATTCTCCACAATGCAAGTTACAATACTGCTGCACCTCATCCAACATTTTCTTTAAGGACTGATTTTGCACATTCTTTCAAAAGAAAACAATTGCTGTTGTACTTTCCTACAAATAAGGCAAACTACTGACACTTTACTAACACTTTACTAACAAAACAAGATTCAGGCAATTGTTTAAAGTCTTACTGTTGCACTTGCCCGTGTATCATTTGTTTCCTAAGATGACGACAAACTATTGATGTTGCACTTTCGTAGAGAGGACAAACCATTGATGGAGCACCATCTTTAAAAGAAGACAAACAATAGACGTCACACTTTCCTAAAAAAAATAAATAAAAAAAAAGACAAACTATTGAGGTTACACTTTCCTAAAAAGAAAATATTTGAACAGTTGCAGTATATATTATGAAATATTTGGCTCAGACTCCTTAAACTGTTACTCTTGCACTTGGCCGTGCATCATTAATTTACTAAAATGACGAAAAATTATTGATGTTGCACTTTCTTAAAAAGTAGTCAAACAATTAATGTTGCACTTTCCTAAAAGGAAGACAAACTATTGAGGCTGCACTTTTCTAAAAAGAAAAGATATAAAAAGTTATACATAATGTAATATTTTGCTCAGACTGTTCAAACTGTTATGGTTGCACTTTGCCACACTGTACATTTCCTAAGAAGACGAGCCATTGCTGTTTCATTTTCCTAAAAAGAAAATAATTCATTTGGTATATATTTCAAAATATTTCTTTTTTTATACGATTGAAGACAAAGCAACAGTAGCAACAACGTTTGAGCACAAAACTAATGGCCAATTTTGTGTGGAGGTTACTTTTCTTTTCCCGCCAGATGGGACAAGCTTTGCCCGCCTCACTCCCGACTCCATTCCAGCCTGGATGACAGCTGATGAGGTCTTTGGCGGGGAATTAGCAAGCCACTCAAAGGCTTTAGCGCTGATCCTCTGGGTCACACCGTAGCTCTGCTGCAGGGACAAAGTTACACTGCTTTTTACAAGGATTTAGGCTGATTTAAAAATCACAATAGTAGGGGGACTGGGAGTGTGGGGGTCCTAATGCATAAACACACGAGCCACAATCCAAACCTGGAAGCCGTCCTGGAGCTTTTGTTTCCTGAGGGACAGCTAAAGAGTTTTACAGCATTAGCATTGATCTACACCAGTGGATCTTGCTTCCATGTCCATTAAGGAAGCAGAAATGATTCATTGGCTGTGGAAGTATCTACTGCCCAGTGCGTGGCGACAGTGCATTTGTAATTACAGCAATACTCTGCCGATAAAGGGAACATTGTGGAATTAGTTAACGTTTGTATACAAATCGTTGTGACCAGCATTAGCTTCTGATAATAATGTTATACAGAGAACCCTCGCTATTCGCAGGTGTTAGTATCACTTAATATCATATCAAACTCATCATATGACATTATTCTCAATAATAAATGGCTTACGTTTTATTAGATTTTTTTGTAAATGTACCGCAAGTGAACGGAACTAATTACTGAAGACTAAAGCTATTCAATAATGCTAATTAGCATTTTACTTCAAATTAAAGCCTTCCATTTAATTCTTGAAAATTATTAGCTAACCTGTGCCTTGGTTATAAAAACAATTGTGCCACAGCATGTGCAAATGTGTTGGTATGACTATTAAAATCCTAGAATCATTGAACAATACATACGCTGGCTAGCACAAACGAGCTAATGTGCTAATCGTTTTAGCTAACTAGTTATTACTCGATTTTGCTCACTTGTGGTCCAGAAAGCAAAACATTTCCGCACGGCCACCACATAATTAACACACAAGAAAAATAAAAAATAAATAAGAGAACTTTAATATTTGTTAGCAGGCTAAGTATGTGGTGAATGTAATAGCTTTAAGCGTTAGCTCCACAAATGCTAATAATGCTTGTGAATCAGGATAAGTCTGTTTTGATTTGTTTAAAACTCACATTTTTTCTGAGTTAATTAGTGCATGTTTTAGTCCCAAACGTCATCAATAAATACCAAATGTATTTTCGACTCAGCTCAACAATGTATTCCTAATTTAAGTGAGTTGTCTTTCATGATGAAAAACGTCAGGTCACTGTGCTTACCCGTTGACAGCCTCTTTTGGGCAAGGAGCCATTTTGTTTACCAGAGTGGATGATCAAAAAGGACCCAGCAAAAATACATCCCAAAAAAAAAATAATAATAATAACTTGCAGTGAAATATAGTTTATGAAGATAAAGAAAAAAAAAATACTACCAGTTTTTAGTGAACAAAGTTGGTCTTATTTCGTCACTTTTTAAAAATACAGTAACTTCCACAATGAGAAATTGAGTACACTTGGCAGTGCGTTGCACCTCCCGAGGGAGCCCAAATGACATAAGTATGGATTTGAACCATATAAATCGAACTTTGAACACTTACTTTTAAGGTTTAGTCATGAATTTGAAACAAAAGACAAGGAGTGAATGTTTTGCATGTTTTCTTTGACATAAATACAGTGCAAATGCACATAAGCACAACAGAGACCACTAATAATACACTAGACTTTTTTAATAGTCAATACAACAGATTTAACAATTTGCATGTTTCCCTGCCCATTTCGTAAAACAAGTCTATTAGCAACAAACCAATCAAAAATCTTTAATCCTCCATTTTCCAGATTCAAACACCGATCCTTACAACTGTGAGGCAGGCTTGCCCACCACTAATACACTGTTTTATATTACTTATACATAAAGAGAAGCGTAGCTCATTTCGGAAGAACTGGAACAGCTGTTTTTGTGTCCTGACGTCATGCATATTTCAATGGGCAAATGGCTGAACTAAGACCTGAGAAAATGTGGCAAATGCTAGACAAAAAGGTGAAAATTAACAACTTTTATTTGTATTGACAGATAAAAACATAAAACAGCACACGCACACCGACGAGACAAAAGCAATTCTTCATATGTAGTAGTTTAAAAAGTCAAGTAAACAACGCTTGTGGCAGATTTTTCAATCATGTGATTTAAGACTACTTAATGAGGGACTTTTGAGTTTTAACTTCAGTTTACGATGGCTTCATCACAGTGGTCCACCTATCATCTCGCCATCAGTCTCATTTATTTTTTTTCTCCCTTTTGTTTTTTGTTTTTTTTTGCCTTTTCTACTCAGTCTTCTTCACGACAGAGGGTGTTTTGGTCTTGCCCACGTAGGCCCCCCAGAAGAACTGCACAAAGAGCACGAAGTAGCTGAGGTACATGAGCGAGGACCAGACGATGTTGTGCATGTGCGACGGGCACTCGTGGCCCTGCTGCATCCACGAGTACACCAGATAGTTGACCACGCAGCCCATCAGCATCTGGGTGATCTGCGTCAGAGTGATGAACATGGCGTAGTTGCGCGACACCCTGAAGCCGGCCGCCCGCAGGGCATAGTAAGAGTACATGACTGCGTGCACCAGGTAGTTCATGGTCATGAACCAGCCGCCGCCGGCCACCATGTCCTTGTAGGAATACCAGGAGTACAGCAGTACGGTGATGTGGTGGTACCAGTGCAGGAAGATCAGCTTCTGCTTTCTCAGCACGATGAACAGCGTGTCGCCTGCGCACATAAGAAAGTAAGCTCATTATTGGCATCCCATCCAAAGCAGGGCCCGCTCCTTAGGGCTGCAGCTAGTGACTATTTTTAGAATTGATTATGCCAACGATTATCACATCGACGAAATGTACAAAAATAGATTGCGCCTTATTAATAAAATACAAAATGTGCATGTGAAGTACAGGTATTATCGTTGTCCATTTGGTTTCACCATCCTCACATACTACCCTGTTATCTGTGACTGAGTGTGTATGCCTTTAAAAGGCGGGCCTAGCCTGGTGAGTAATGTGGGCGTCAGCGAATGAAACTAGAGTTTGCTGTTGTGCGCTCAGGTTAGCAGCTCGCGGTTAAATGGCTAACTGTGCTTCAGTTGTGGCCATTTTTTATGAATGTTTATTACCATTGGTTCAGTAAAGCGATTGAAAGTGCACATGCAGTTGTGTCTATTGTTGACCACTTGTGCATTAAAATACATTCTACCTAGCGGTGGTAGGCTATGTTCGCAAACAACGTTTTAAATTGCCTTGTTGTGTCAGCCAGTTCTTGAAGTAAACAAACTGACAAACTTATCTTCTTTTCAAGTATGAACGGATCCCAAACTAATTAGCTTATTCCGACGAGTGGTATATGCGAGTGGAATAACTTTAGAATTAGAATACAATTTAAAATACTATATGACATAATTTGTTATCATATTTAATCCAACTAAACCTTTTTTTGTAGAGCACATTTTAAACAACCACAGCTGAAACAAAGTGCTATACATGAATTCCATTAAAACAAGTAAATTAAAAACAATATTGAAGTTAAAAACAAAAACACTAAAACAAGGGCAGAATCTCTAAAGTTAAAAAAATATGAATACTAAATGTAAATAATGAACATGCATTATTTTGTTATTAAAATGAAATTTTAATAACAAATTTATATAACTATAAAGAATTTTTTTTTTAAATTTAAATTTAATAACCTATTTCTATTAGTTGATAAACAAAAAAAATACATAAAATGAGCACGCATTATAATTTTCCTATTAAAATACATAATGTAACAAAATGCAAAAATATTAGAATGTTGAAAAAAATATATAATTTATAGTTAGAATCCAGATCATTAACACCCCCAGTACAGTAAGATATATGTTCTAAAATGTAGAAAGAAAATGGACTTACCCAGTTCTGGCGCTTTACTTAGCACAAACGCGTAGGCCCAGAATTTGCTGACGGGCCCGTTGTAAAAGCTCTGGTCGCAAACCGACTGTTTGAGCCCTTTGGTCATGAGGATGTACGTCATGTAGCTTCCAGTGCGGACGGCGCCAAATATACTGTAATAAAAACAGAACCAAAACAACAGTACATTGAACCGTGGCCTACAACAAACACAGTGTTTCTGTTTGCTTAAAGATATTTTGTTGTTACATAACACTGGAATAGATTGCCCTCACTCGTTCTACATGTCTACAACGTCTTTCCAGCTGTGGAGCAATAGCTGGTGAGGTGTTCTGGGAACGTCCCACCGGGAGGAGACCCCGGGGACGACCCAGGACATGCTGGAGAGACTACATCCCTCGGGTGGCCTGGGAACGCCTTGGGATCCCCCCGGAAGAACTGGATGAAGTGGCTGGGGAGAGGGAAGTCTGGGCATCCCTGCTAAAGCTACTGCCCCCGCAACCGACCTCGGATAAGCGGTAGAAAAAAATGGATGGATGGCATTCACTGTACAAAAGAAGAGAAATTAGTCAATGTTTTAAAGAACCAAAAGTGCATTGGCGACTCATTTAGGAGAGTGGTGGAATCTCTTTTCATGCAACAAAATGGGTATAATATAGCGAACCCCCACCTATTTATGGTTAGCTATTCACAAACTCCGCCCTTCTAAAATTCTCTCAGACAGGGTGTCAAACTCAAATTTAGTTCATGGGCCACATTCACGCCAATTTGATCTCAAGTGGGCCGGACTAGTATATCCGTGACCTAATGAGCTATACATAATAGGCTTTACACAAACAGGATTTTTGGGGCCGATTACTGATCACCGATCAGCGAGTTTAAAAAAAGCGATCCGATCAGAAGATGAATGGAGGAGGAATGTGTATTTGAATGACCTGTTCATTTACTCTATATACTTGTGTAACTTAATTGCTCAAAAATATATATTGACAATAATGTATCTTTGTTCCTCTATTTATGCCAGTGACGCATAGTGACAGACAGAACAAATGAGTGGTCTTCTATTTGAAGATCCGGCTTGCAAGATCGTATTCAAAGTATGTGAATCTAAAAACTAGCTTTTAGATTCAAATATACTGTGCACGAGGGCGACACGAAGCAAATAAAGTAAATATTATATTGGAAATATTTATATATATATATATACATACTTGAGCTAAAACACAAACAATCTATAAGAAGAAAGTAAGCATTAGTCTGCATTATCAATTAGCAGCGCATCTCCTTTTACTAGCATCTATCAAATTAACTTGTACATGTCATTTGTGTGATGGCGCATGGATCTATGCTTCTGCCCTTTTTGACGCAACACACCCGTTTTTAATCTGGGTTTGGGACCAGGAGAGGCTATAAATTGGCACACTGACACACACACTGACCAGGAATGGAACCCGCGACGTCTGCGTTTCAAGGCGGCATTATGTACCACTACACTCCCAGTCACTAAAACATTTTCATAAACAAGTAACTTCACAAAACCTATTTTTAACTGCACATTTGCACATGAAATTACTTGACAAAACATATATATTATATTATACATACAGGCATGGCTTCTACGGGAGTTAATAAAAATTTCATTCTCCATATATGAAATGGAAGCAAGCTTTTTTTCCCCTCTCTCAGCTACGAGTCCCAACACTTCCGGTTCTACGGTGCTTGTGTCAAAATAAAAGCAAGGGTTTCAAAATAAGCGTATGTATTAAGGGTGGAACAGTTTTTGGAAACCTTCCAAATCATTCAATTTGACTGTTTCGGTTCAGTCCACAGGTCCCGTTTGGTTCGGCACCAACAATTTTTTATTATTTTTTTCCTCATTTACTATTGAGGCAAAGCCGTGTGCAGTAGCATCAATGCGAGCCAAGAGGGCAAATGCATCAGTGTTGCAACCCTTTTAGCAACAGATTTAAAACAAACGGTGAAGCACATCAGCACACACACGTAGACAAATACAACAATACTCACAGACGTATATATATATATATATATAAAAATATATATATTTTATATATATATATTTTATATATATATATATATATATATCCTCCACCTCCAGGTGGCCAAAGCACACACACCAGGAGCAGCAGCACAATGCCCATTGAATGGAAGCAAAAAAAAAAATTGGCAAAAATTGATTACAAAAACATACAATAATTACACAATTGATTATTTAAAAATGTAAAGTACAATATTGTAGAGTGCTATTTTTCTAATCAAAAATACAAAGAACATGGTTTGTTTGTTTTTAGGGGAAGGCTGGAACGGTTTAAAGCCTTTATTTCAAAGGCAAAATATGATTTCAGATAGAGGTCACGGAACAAATGAAATTTGTATCTCAAGGCACCACAGTACAATTTTTCAGTAATCAAACTCGAATCGTAGACCCCTCCCCTCCCAATTAATCTATGTTGGTTACCTTTACAACTTTTGCCGATGGAAAAACACCAAAAAGGAAAGGAACTGTTTGCACCGCTTGATGGAAATCTGAGTTTCCAAATATCGCTCGGTCATTTGCCCCACCTGAAAACGGCGAGCGTGAGGGACCAGAGCACCAGAGGCTTCCTCAGCTCAAACTTCTCTCGTTGCTTCATGACATGGCGGCCGCCGAGGATGCAGGCAGCGTAGAGGGCAGAGAAAAGGAAGGACTTCTTCCTGTAGAAGCCAAAAAACAACACGTGCATTTTACAGCAGGGAATGAACACACAATATTTATACAAATACAGTTGCATCTCAAATTAAAACACCGTAGAAAAGTTAATTTATTCCAGTAGTTCCATCGAAAAGTGAAACTCATGGAAACACTTTTCAGATTGCCCATTTCTGCAATAATAATCCATATTATTCCTTCTTAAAATGGTGAATTTCGGGTTTTCGTTAGCTGAAAGCAATAATCATCAAAATGATAAATTAAACCAGGAAATATTTTATTCTGTTTATAGTTCCACCCATAGTCGCCATGGTCACAAAAACCAGGGTGAGCAGTAGCTCTTGATCCTTGAGGTATTTGGACAAAAAGCGTGTCGCAAACATCTTAAGACAGCCGGGACTGTTTATAACATGTGAAAAAGAAATAAGGTGAAGCCAGCATATTAGCGGTTCTGCATTTGCAGATATTTAATACAGTTGACCGCTGCACATTTTCACGGTTCAGCACCCGCTAATTCACACGGCAGATTGTTTTTGAAAAACTTGCCCTTTTATGATTTTCTGTAACATCGCAAGAAAATATGAACATTATTTCATCATTTTTTAGGATAAATACTGTCTCCTGTATGTTTGTTATGTATTGTATAGTAGCTTCTCTTTAATTGAGACAACAGACCGTTACTGTTGGCTGTAATCATGCCAAAAAACAAACTTGTTGTCCGCTCAACCAAACATATGCTGCAGAAAGAAGGCTAGGCAAAATGTCCGCCGACACACACTCACTCATCCAATATGGCACAGCAGCAGTGTTACATTCTTGATTGACAATCAGACAGAGTTATGTACGTGGCGGCACCCGTGTCTGCTGTGGTTCACGATAGTTTGGCCAAACTAGGAATAATCACGACATCAAAACCAGTGAAATCTGTAACAGGTCAGTGGAACATCACTAAGCCTATCTACAATTACCAATTCACGTTATCACTGTGTGGGTCCAGCGGTTTCGTCCCTATCCCCCGCGAATAGCTGTACGGTGAACCCAAACATATTCGCAGTACGGCATTCTTAGATTTCTGAATAACAGTGTTGCTTTAGCACCATCTGGTGGCATATTTGTGCCAAGGAAACAATTGGAAGTGAGTCGAGGAGCTTCATTTTGACAATAGTAGTCCTTGCTGTCCTATTGTGGCATCTATAGAGAATGAAAAATCCTTTCAGGGAGGGGCGTGAGCCACTTCAATTACTTACGAATAGTGACGGTTCACTGTACATCTCCTTTAAAAGACAAAATGCTTGCATCATCGCCACATTGTTGACAACACAAAACTGAAATGACCACCTCAACTGGTACCTCCACAGCTGAAGTGTTTTGTTTTTTTAAGTAGCTCCAACTGACTCCAGAGGTTTATCTTTTGCTTCCATTTTGGCCCAAATACCTCACAGCTGCAGCCTTGTGTGTGGAAGATAAGTATGTAGTGGGACAGACAAATAAAGGACACTGCTGAAAACACAAAAGAGCGAACAACAACCAAAACATATGGTCGTAAAAGCTGGCATGGAATTGTATGTCATAACTACCAATCAGTGTCAATCAGACACCTCAGCCAAGAAGATGGCGACATTCCCACGATAGCAACGTCAAGGCTGGGACTGCAGGATGACATCATCGCTTCTCAATGCTCTTCAGAACAGTGAGGGTGGGAGGTTGGGTTGCTCAAGTGACATTGTTATGCACTCCGTTCGAAGCAGGTAGATGTTTACCTCGCTACGTTTTATGTCTACGTTCAAATTCTGGATTATCAATTAATTGTAACCATCAAATTGATAATTTGTGAAATGTGTTCCAAAAATAATGTGTTCATAACATACAACCTAAAATGTCATGTCGTCACCAATTACTTAATCAGCATGTCGCCGCTGTCAGATGGGAAAATCGTATGTCCAATTAAAATTAAACTGTAAAAATATTTGATGGTTACAGCCCTAAATATAAGGTATAATACCAATTATAACAATCCAAGGTTTTGCAACACAATAAACACGTTTTTTTATTATTATTTACAGATAGCGACAATGTATATTATAATGCCCAAGTGTTTTTTTTTTGGCATTTGGACACAAGTTATCTGAGCTATGTTTGACACATCTCTGTGAATTCCCGTCATCAAGTCGTACATAGACTTGCTGCATTTACAATGTAACGAGCAGCATCATAAACATGACCGGATAACACATTGTCGCCTTTATGCAAGTGCGTTGTTGTGTACAAGTGGGATTATCGTGCCAAACACAGGAATCCAAGGGGGGTGTAACCACCCCCCTTGGATTCCCTTCCCCCAGCGTTGTGTGGAGCTGCTGGCTAACCTGCTGTGAAACTTGGATCCGTATTAGATGGTCCAGGAGATTTCATCGGTTACATAATCCAGTGTTTGCAGTCTGGGGATGAGTCTGCAGTTGTCTCGGCGGACATGGTGTGTTTACAGTGTGTACAATGTACGTACAAACCCAAATTGCAAATGAAATTGGGACGTTGTGTAAAACGGAAATAAAGACAGAATACAATGATTTGCAAATCCTTTTCACCTATATTCAATTAAATACACGACAGAGAAGATATATAATGTTCAAACTGATTTTTTTTTGTTTTTTTTTTTGCACATACGCTCTCATTTTGAATGTGATGCCTGCAACACGTTCCAAACAAACTGGGAGAGGGGCAACAAAAGACTGGGAAAGTTTAGGAATACTCAAAAACATGTCAATGTCAATATTGGGTATACAAGGAGCATCCCCGAAAGTCTCAACTGTTCTCAAGCAAGGATGGGCCGAGGTTCACCATTTTGTGAACAAGTGCGTGAGCAAATAGTCCAACAGTTTAAGAACGTTTCTCAACATACAGTTGCAAGGAATTTTGAGATTTCACCATCTATGGTCCAGAATCTGGAGAAATATTTGCACTTCATCGGAAAGCCTGAAAACCAACATTGAATCCGGCACTGCATTAAAAACCAGCACCATATTACCACGTGGGCTCAGGGACACTTCAGAAAACCATCGGCAGGCAGGTAACACAGATAGCGTTCAGATCTACAAATGAAAGTTAAAACTCTACCATGCAAAGCGAAAGGCATATATCAACAACACCCAGGAACGCCGCCAGTTTTTCTGGGACTGAGCTCATCTGAGGTGGACTGACACAAACTGGAAAGTGTGCTGTGGTCTGACGAGTCCACATTTCAAATTGTTTTTGGAAATCATGGACGTAGTACCTTCAGGGCCAAAAAGGTAAAAGGACCATTGTTATCTTTGCAAAGTTCAAAAGCCAGCTGTGATGGTATGGAGGTGTGTTAGTGCCCATGGAACGGGTAACTTGCACATATGTGAAGGCACCATTAATGCTGAAAGGTACATACAGGTTTGGGGGCAACATATGCCGCCATCCAAGCATCTTTTTCAGGGATGTCCCTGCTTATTTCAGCAAGTCAATGCAAAGCCACATTCTGCATGTCTTACAACAGTCTGGCTTCGTTGTAAAAAGTGTGCGTATTAGAATGGCCTGCCAGTCAGCATTCCAGACCTGTCTCCCATTGAAAATGTGTGCAAGCGCATTATGAAGCGCAAAATACGACAACGGAGACCCCGGACTGTTGAGCAACTGAAGCTGTATATCAAAAAACTGTATGTCCTCAGTTCCTAAATGCTGAGTGAGTGTTGTTAAAAGGAAAGGTGATGTATCGCAGTGGTAAACATGCCCCTGTCGCAACTTTTTGGGAACGTGTTGCAGGTATCAAATTCAAAAGGAGTGAATATTTGCAAAACAATAAAGTTGATCAGTTTGAACATGATCTTGTCTTTATAGAGTATTAAAATGAATATTGGTTGAAAAGGATTTGCAAATCGTTATATTCTGTTTTCATATAAGTTTTCCACAATGTCCCAACTTCATTGGAATTGGGGTTTGTATGTATGGAGATAGCGACTACATTGCTTTCCAAATTGTTATGCAAATATGTTACGTCAATTTCCGTGGCGCACTCTAACGCAGCGTATATATATATATATATATAAAAATAAATACAAATTAGCGAAAACAGCAGAGGAGGCGCCGCAGCTTGCAAGCAGTCCCTACAATGTTACTATTTTGTATTACATATGTGCATAGGGGAAGGTTTGGCTTATTAACTTGCATTAGTTATCATAGTACATCATAATACAATCACTTTTTATTTTATTCCTTGTGCAGTTCATTGCAAATATGTTTGCTTAGCACTTTGTATTTTGTTTGCATTATTTATACTTTATTATTCTGTGTAAAATATTAAACCTTGATTTTGAATCCATCCTTTTGCTCATTTGATATAAACGTCTTGTAATATTTGTTCATAAAGTATGTATAAATATATATTGACCAAATTCTTTACTACCACAAACACACACAAACGTACCGAAAATGGGTACTGTTGAATACCAGTATCGATTCCCAGGCAACATGAATTGGTAACGTACCAGTTGAAATTAGTTGAAACTAATTGTCAATTTTTTGTGCGGGTTTTTTGTTAATGAAAGCATGGTTCTTCTTTTGGTACCATGGAAGAAAGTGGTCAGTCAGAAAGTCCACATACTGTTCAGGTCATTTTCACACCTTTATGGACTCTAGTGTGTGTGTGTGTGTGTGTGTGTGTGTGTGTGTGTGTATGCAGTATATAATAGTGTGGCATGATGAAATTCTTGAAGACCAAGAAGTGGCGGGAATATGAGCAGGAAGCATGCGCGTGTAATCCAATTGGTCCTGGTTATATCACGCAATTAAAATAACGGCAAAATGACCTGGCCAACGCAGCAACTTCCAAAGATTGGAGATAAGGGGATTTGTTTGGCGCTTATCATTTGTGCCTATGACGCGTGTGGAACTACTTGAACGTCAGAGATTGAAGATCTTCAGTCTTTAATCAATTTCATTATCCTGACAGTATTTAAAACTTTGTCACATTTTGGGGGTATTTAACTGTACGTTTAGACGACAAAGATGCAGTAAAAACAGCTTCAGAAAAATAGGGCTGAAATGATTAATTGACTAACTTCACAATTTCAAAATGATCATCAAACTTTGACTTCATGCTAAGTACAGTTCAGTTGTATTTAACTTTCAGGTACTCTTCATTTGCATTTCATCTTTCAGAACCGTTCCTTTTCAAACATTTAAGTACACTTTTTATTTGTTTTTTTTTATGGGCAATACATTTTAATGGAATCATTACTTATTTTCCACTATTTAAGCACAGCATTAATGTTCAGACAATGTTAAATGTTACAGCAGCTGATAATAATAATGTTAAAGATACTTTTTAAGAATAAAACCTCTGGCTTGCTGATATCACTAACGGTTGTGTCTCGCCGTTCGATGTGTTAGTACACCAGTGGTTGGTTTCTTCTCTAGGACTCCGATTTTTCTTCACAATTGCTTGTTTTGCCACCCATAGACAACGCTCTGGTTTTTCACATTGGCTACAACCGACTAGGATAAATGTAGTCTTCACAAGCAGTCAGTGGAGGTCAGAAATAAAGGAATTGGCCGCACTTTTCCAATATGTTTGAGGGGAATGTGCTCGACAATGCACTTCTGTTACATAGCATTGTGTATCCCCTTCAAGGTCGTCCTTGAAAAAGAGGCAGATACCACCCCTGGACAGCTTTGCACAATCTCTCCATGTGTATTATCTACACCACATATCAAGTGCTGGGTTGAGCTGACGGTGAATAGACATTTGACAGAAATAATTACCTATCAGTCACCCCGCTTGAGCAACAATTCAAGATAGGGAATTCTTTGAGGCCGAGTCAAGATGTGTTGCATCGCTAACAGAGTGCGTCGGCAGCAGAGCGGCCATTTTACGACATTTCTTTACTTGTGGCTAAAAAGAACGGCCCATTTCTTATTTGAAAATACTCTGGATACAAGAGAGGCGAACGGTTACAAACACAGCTACTATGCAAGTCATACAAAAGCTTGTTGCAGCCACCAGAGGAAACACGACTGATCTCCATACCAACCTTCAACACAACCACAAAGCGTTATATGAAAAGTTGAAAAAGCAGCACACGCATGCGCATCCACAACGCACGCCGTTTGTTCACCAACACTTCTCCTTGAATTGAGGTGTATTGCTGATTGTTCCTCATGCGAGCTTTTTTGGTCAATTGCTTTTGTTTTCTGGCGCCAAAAAGGTTTGATACGCTACTTAATGTAAATATCTCCTCCTCCTAATTCTGCACCACCCTCACGCTCTTGGTGGGAAAAGACAAGATTAAACAATTGCAATTGGGTTCAAATTATCTTCACATATATTTAGATATTAATATCATATTCTTATTTCAACAATCCAGAACAGAACAGGTTTTAAGGGGGGGGTGGGGGGATTAAGATGTTTTATTTAAGTGATCAAGAAACTACATAGCAACGTAACGAAGACTGTTTAATTGTTAATATAGCAGCTGGAGCCAGGTGGATTTATTTTTTATTTTGTTTTCATTAAAACCATGTTGTTTGAATTGAAATAATGTTTTATCTTTTTGCCCAGTGTCTCGATAAGGTACTCACTGACTGGGATCAATGTGGGCAGAAAAACAATCATGTGTACTTAAGTATTTATTTATCCCCCATTCCAATATTCAAAAACATTATCACGTTTTCCCATTATCGTGCAGCCATATTCACAACAAATAAAAACAAACAATGCGGCCAAGCGACAGCCATTTCGAATCTCTCGGAATGTTCTGAACTCCTGTTCCCATGGCAATACATGGAGGCGTTGGTCTTCGAGGATGTACCCCTGCCCTCTTCATTGCGGTCTGCCAACACGCGAACAGCTTTTGTTACCATGACAACTGGCAGCAGAGCTGCAGTGGATGGAGAAATTCTACACACCCATGTTCAAATCCCAGGTTTTTGTGATCATCCATCCATCCACATTCTACTGCTGATCCGAGGTCAGGTCGTGGGGGCAGTAGCTTGAGCAGGGGCGCCCAGACTTCCCTCTCCCCAGCCACTTCATCCAGCTCTTCCGGGGGGATCCCGAGGCGTAGTCCTTGGTTTTTGTGATCAATCATTTCAAAACCTTTGCCACCATGAACGTGACCTTTAACCTGTACAACTAACTTGAATTTCTCTTTACAAGAAGTAAAAATATTTTCCTTTCGGCTTGTCGCCACAGCGCGTCATCCTTTTCCACGTAAGCCTATCTCCTGCATCCTTCTCCCGAACACCAACTGCCCTCATGTCTTCCCTCACGACATCCATCAACCTTCTCTTTGGTCTTCTTCGAGCTCTCTTGCCTGGCAGCTCCATCCTCATCATCCTTCTACCAATATACTCACTATTTCTCCTCTGCTGTGTCCAAACCATCCAAGTCTGCTCTCTCTAACTTTGTCTCCAAAACATCGAACCTTGGCTGTCCCTCTGATGAGCTCATTTCTAATTTTATCCAACCTGGTCACTCCGAGAGCAAACCTCAACATCTTCATTTCCGCCACCTCCAACTCTGCTTCCTGTCGTCTCTTCAGTGCCACTGTCTCGAATCCGTACAATATGGCTGGCCTCACCACTGTTTTGTAAACTTTGCCCTTCATCCTAGCAGGGACTCTTTTGTCACATAACACACCTGACACCTTCCTCCACCCATTCCAACCTGCTTGGACCAGTTTATTCACTTCCTGACCACACCATTTCTCTGGACGGTTGACCCCAAGTATTTAAAGTCCTCCACACCCTTGCTATCTCTTCTCCCTGTAGCCTCACTCTTCCCCCACCACCCCTCTCATTCATGCACATATATTATGTTTTACTTCGGCTAATCTACATTCCTCTGCCTTCCAGTGCGTGGCTCCATCTTTCTAACTGTTCCTCCACCTGCTCCCTGCTTTCACTGCAGATCACAATGTCATCTGCAAACATCATGGTCCACGGGGATTCCAGTCTCACCTCATCTGTCAGCCTATCCATCACCACTACAAACAGGAAGGGGCTCAGGGCTGATCCCTGATGCAGTCCCACCGCCACCTTAAATTCGTCTGTCACACCTAGAGGACACCTCACCACTGTTCTGCTGCACTCGTACGTCCTTTATTATTCTAGCATACTTCTCTGTCACTCCAGACTTCCGCATGCAGTACCACAGTTCTTCTCTGGGTACTCTGTCATAAGCTTTCTCTAGATCTACAAAGACACAATGTAGCTCCTTCTGACCTTCTCTGTACTTTTCCATCAACATCCTCAAGGCAAATAATGCATCTGTGGTACTCTTTCGAGGCATGAAACCATACTGTTGCTCGCAAATACTCACTTCTGTCCTGAGTCTAGCCTCCACTACTCTTTCCGATAACTTCATTGTGTGGCTCATCAACTTTACTCCTCTATAGTTCCCACAGCTCTGCACATTACCCTTGTTCTTAAAAATGGGCACCAGTACACTTTTCCTCCATTCCTCAGGCATCTTCTCACGCACTAGAATTCCATTGAACAAGCTGGTCAAACACTCCAAAGCCACCTCTCCTAGATGCTTCCATACCTCCACAGGAATCTCATCAGGACCAACTGCCTTTCCATTTTTCATCCTCTTTAATGCTTTTCTAACTTCCCGTTTACTAATCATTGCCACTTCCTGGTCCACCACACTTGCCTCACCTACTCTCCCTTCTCTCTCTCATTTTCCTCATTCATCAACTCCTCGAAGTATTCTTTCCATCTATCTAGCACACTACTGGCACCAGTCAACATATTTCCATCTCTATCCTTAATCACCCTAACCTGCTGCACATCCTTCCCATCTCTATCCCTCTGTCTGGCCAACCTGTATAGATCATTTTATCCTTCTTTAGTGTCCAACCTGGCATCCATGTCATCATATGACTCTTGTTTGGCCTTTGCCACCTCTACCTTTGCCCTATGTCACATCTCAATGTATTCCTTTCGCCTCTCCTCGATCCTCTCAGTGTCCCACTTCTTCTTAGTGAACCTTTTTCCTTGTATGATTTCCTGTACTGTGAGGTTCCACCACCAAGTCTCCTTCTCTCCTTTCCTGCCAGAAGATACTCCAAGTACTCTCCTGCCTGCCTCTCTGATCAACTTGGCTGCAGTGGTCCAGTCTTCTGGAAGCTCCTCCTGTCCACCGAGAGCCTGTCTCACCTCTTCCCGAAAAGCTGCACAACACTCGTCCTGTCTCAGCTTGCACCACATGGTTCTCTGCTCTGCCTTTATCTTCCTAATCTTCCTCCCCACCTCCAGAGTCTGTTTACACACCACCATCCTATGCTGTCTAGCCACACTCTCCGCTACCACTACCTTACAGTCGGTAACCTCCTTCAGATTACATCATCTGCACAAGATGTAATCCACCTGCGTGCTTCTACCTCCGCTCTTGTAGGTCACTCTATGTTCGTGCCTCTTCTGGAAAAAAGTGTTCACTACGGCCATTTGCATCCTTGTTGCAAAGTCTACTACCATCTGTCCCTCCAAGTTCCTTTCCTGGATGCCATACTTACCCATCACTTCATCATCACCCCTATTTCCTTCACCAACATGTCCGTTACAATCTGCACCAATCACGACTCTCTCTCTGTCTGGGATGCTCAGAACTACTTAGTCTAGCTCCTTCCAGAATTTCTCTTTCACCTCTAGGTCACATCCTACCTGTAGGGCATAGCCACTAATCACATTATATATAACACCCTCAATTTCAAGTTTCAGCCTCATCACTCGATCTGATACTCTTTTCACCTCAAAGACATTCTTAGCCAACTCTTCTTTTAAAATAATCCTGACTCCATTTCTCTTCCCATCTACACCATGGTAAAATACTTTAAAGCCTGCCCCTAAACTTCTAGCCTTACTGCCTTTCAACCTGGTCTCCTGGACACAATATATCAACCTTTCTCCTAATCATCATGTCAACCAACTCCCGAGATTTTCCTGTCATCGTCCCAACATTCAAAGTCCCCACATTCAGTTCGAGGCTCTGTGCTTTCTTCTTCTCTTTCTGCCGAAGAACCCGCTTTCCACCTCTTCTTCGACTTCGACCCACAGTAGCTGAATTTCCACTGGCAGCCTGCAGGTTGACGGCGCCGGTGGCGGACGTTGCTAACCCGGGCCACGACCGATCCGGTACGGAATTCTTTGGATGAACGCTCATATTTGTTTGGCAAAGTTTTAAGCCGGATGCCCTTCCTGACGCAACCCGCTGCATTTATCCAGGCTTGGGACCGGACTACAGTTTGCGCTGGCTTGTGCCTCCCATAGGGCTGTATTCCAAGAAGTAAAAATAAACAATTTAAATAATGTGGTTGCATAAGTGTTCACCCCCTCTTCTAACTGGGATGTGGCAGTGTTCAGAATAACCCAGTCACATTTAAACTCATTTTACATGAAAGTGAGTACCATTTAAACAGATGTTCTATTAAGCTTAAGACTTTTTTTTTGTTGCCTTCTGGCAAACAGTTTTGTGCTAACACTGACTGGTATTTCAAACCCCAGTTGAACCTATAGAAATCAGCCCCAAAGCATGATGCTGCCACCACCATGCTTCACTGTCGGTATGGCATTCTTTTGAGCATTTACGCCAAACATAACTTTTGGAATTCATCGGGCCATAACACGTTACCACATCTGTTAAAGAGAAGTTGTTACTTTCTGATGAAAGCAACAAACTTTATATGGCCAAACACAACACTGCAAAGATCACCAAAAAGAACACACCATCTTGCTTTGGAGACGTTTTTCGTCAGCTGGAACTGGGACTTGGACAAGGTGGAAGGAATAATGAACAGTTCGAAATACCAGTGTTAGCACAAAACCGCCAGGCTTCTGCTACAAAGCAAAGAAAAAAGGTAAAGCCTAGTTAATAGAACATCTGAAATTTATTTGGGGTTCATCAGAGGCACTTTATTGCAAGAGTATGCTGAATCATATTTAAGATGAGTTTGAATGTGATTGAATAATTTTGAACACAGAAACATAGTTATGAGGGTGTGGACACTTGTGCAACCACATTTCAGTGGTCTTTGTAACTTCCCCTCTAAAAAATATATACACATTTTAAAAATTCATTTCAGTTGTATTGGTCGGCGGTCACAATCGTGGAAAAGGTTTTGAAATGATTTATCTTGGTCACAGTTTTTTTTTTTTTTTTTAAATCACAAAAAGCTGGCATTTTGAACAGCGGGGTGTAGGCTTTATATCCACTCTAGTTGGTATCTACTTAGTTGACCACAGAGTCTAAAAGAGTGATCTGTAAGCTTCCATACACAGTAACAGCAGGGTTTGTATTTTCAGCGGTGGAGGCAGCGCTTCATCACCAAGCTGCCAAATTCACACCAATTAGCGTGGTGGACCCTTGCTTGTGGCAAACGCAGCGGACAAATTGGCATCTTACATTTCTATAATATGTCCCCTTTACCACTTCCTATGAGGACAACTTGGATAAATCATTGCACTATAACATGGGGAAAATGATCTAAGCCAAACTGGCATACCACACCCTAAAAAATAAAATAAATTGCTGCCCCTGTGCTCCCCCCAGAAGGATTGATGCGATGTGAAAGACAAAACAGGAGCGGCACTCCAGGCATCATTCCTAAAGAGCTGGCCCACATCTTCCACGCTGACCGAGAAGGGCAGCAGCCCAGCCAGCGGTCGCCGATGTTGAAGCCGTCGGGAGTGATCGGCATCATTTTAATGCCAGCAGCAGCAGGAACACACTCCTATTAATGGTTATTACAACCCCAATTCCAATGAAGTTGGGATGTTGTGTTAAACATAAATAAAAAGAGAATACAATGATTTGCAAATATGTTCAACCTATATTTAATTCAATAAACTACAAAGACAAGATATTTAATGTTCAAACTGATAAACTTGATTGTTTTTAGCAAATTATCATTAACTCAGAATTTTATGGCTGCAACACGTTCCAAAAAAGCTGGGACAGTGTCATGTTTACCTCTGTGTTACATCACCTTTTCTTTGAACAACATTCAATAAACGTTTGGGAACTGAGGACACTCATTGTTGAAGCTTTGTAGGTGGAATTCTTTCCCATTCTTGCTCGATGTACAGCTTCAGCTCTTCAACCAGTCCGGGGTCTCCGTTGTCGTATTTGACGCTCCATAATACGCCACACATTTTCAATGGGAGACAAGTCTGGAGTGCAGGCAGGCCAGTCTAGTACCCGCACTCTTTTACTACGAAGCCACGCTGTTGTAACACATGCAGAATGTGGTTTGGCATTGTCTTGCTGAAATAAGCAGGGCATGCAAAAGATGTTGCTTGGATGGCAGCATATGTTTCTCCAAAACCTGTATGTACCTTTCAGCATTAATTGTGCCTTCACAGATGTGTAAGTTACCCGTGCCATTGGCACTAACACGGCCCCATACCATCACAGATGCTGGCTTTTGAACTTTGCGTCCGTAACAGTCCGGATGGTTCTTTTCCTCTTTGGCCCGGAGGACACAACGTCCACAATTTCCAAAAACAATTTGAAATGTGGACTCGTCGGACCGCAGAACACTTTTCCACTTTGCGTCAGTCCATCTTAGTTGAGCTCGGGCCCAGAGAAGCCGGCGGCGTTTCTGGGTGTTGTTGATAAATGGCTTTTGCTTTGCATGGTAGAGTTTCAAGTTGCACTTACGGATGTAGCGCCGAACTGCATTTACCGACTTTGGTTTTCTGAAGTTGTTCAATGTTGGTTTTTGGCTTTGCCGCTTATATTCAGTGATTTCCCCAGATTCTCTGAACCTTTTGATGGTATTATGGAACGTAGATGATGAAATCCCTCAATTCCTTGCAATTGTACGTTGTGGAACATTATCCTTAAATTGTTTGACTATTTTCTCACGCACTTGTTCTCAAAGAGTTGAACCTCGCCCCATCTTTTCTTGTGAATGACTGAGCAATTCATGGAAACTCCTTTTATACCCAATCATAGCACCCACATGTTCCCAATTAGCCTGTTCACCTGTGGGATGTTCCAAACAGGTGTTTGATGATCATTCCTCAACTTTATCCATCTTTTTGCCGACCTATTTCAATTTCAATCACATAATTAATACAAAAGAGATTTTTTTTTTTTTTTTCGTGGATTTAACGAAAGGTGTGTGACTTTTATTTTACAATGTTACTGATTATTTGCTAAAAACAATCAAGTTTATCAGTTTGAACATTAAATATCTTGTCTTTGTAGTGTATTCAATTAAATATTGGTTGAAGATGATTTGCAAATCATTATATTCTGTTTTTATTTATGTTTAACACAACGTCCCAACTTCATTGGAATTGGGTTTGTACATTAGCGCAACGTTTCCTTGTTTCCGACAGTCAGCATTAAACTTCAAGCTTTTGCATCCTTTGCTAGTGTTGACCTACAACATGACTATACAAAATGCTGCTTTTAAAGTGGCAATATTACAGAAAACTGGATTTGTAATTGCACAGTCAAGACAGCTCAAGAATAATTCTGTTTACGAACACACACACTTGCCCTCTAAATCCCAATTCGTAATTTATGCTGAAAGGAACGAAATGACTACAGGGACTTACACAGGGACTGCATCTTTTTGGTTTTTGCTCCACCATAGCCTCAGTACGACTCCCAAGAAAGTGAAAACTGCAAGGAGTAGTTTTACGAAGCTTAATCATATTATTATAATCAAAAGAAATTAAGTAACTAAAGAGCTAAACATGAAAATGGTGTTTGTGTTTCTGATCACACTAAGCAGTTTGATTAAATCTACCATCGGTACCAATGTTAAGAACAGAAGCAATGAAGGGTTCATTTATTTCTATTTCTTTTTAACCAAACCCCAAAAACAAGAAACAGAAACAAATTAATTCTATTTTGAAATCTACATAAGCTTTACAAGAAATTCAGTTCACGAATCAAGTCTCAGAATAAATTAAGTTTGCAAACAGAGGTTTGGCTGTATACAAACACAAGTGTTCCTTGGTGTATGAGTGTAAAGTGCGCAAAATGTGTACGTTTGTAATCAAGTGATATTTAGACCAAACCAATAAGTGTCAATATAAGGAAACAAATGCCAAAACAATGCTGACTGTGAAGCTTGTTAATTTTTGGTAGAGGAAGAATGCAGGGCTACAGTTGGTCAAAATTCTTCTTTTGTGGTTTCGAAAGTTACGCACTGTCGCCCCATGCTTCTGAACTTAGACATCAGTACTGCATAAAATTATCTTGCTAGCTAGGTTTCTCCATTTTTTTTTTTTTTTGGGTACACATTTCTTATATCTGGTTTTACCCGCCGTTTTTATAAAAAAAAAAAAAAAAAAAAATGACCAGTTTTGTTTTTCAAAAAATTGCCCATTTGTCATCTGGTATAAATGAATAGTCAAAATGACTTTTTTGTCTTTGATGCTCCCCAGTCCTTTGTAGCCTTGATGAACTACGATGGCGTTTACGTAAACTGACGATAAGGGCGCAGCAACTGACGTCTGCATCGCTACCGGTTAGAGCTATGTAAACTATAAATGAAGAACGATCTTGTTTGTTTATTTGATGATAGGCCTTTTTGTGTCCTTAATGTAAAATTTAAAGAACAAATATATTTTAATAGATTTTTTACAATAACCAGCAGTGGGCGTGCCTAGTTATAAGTGTTGTCTAAAATTTTATGCTAATATTAGTATATTTTGATATTTTTGTAGCGGTTTTATTGTGGTATTTTACAGTTCACCCTGTCCCTAGTACGGGGTTTGGATATATGAAGCTCTATTGTTCTACTAAAAAAAAAAAAAAAAAAAAAAATGCTAAAATGGTGTAACCTTTACCATAAATTCCTTAAAATATAAATCGAATTAATGATTTCTCATCATATATACAAAACATTTTAAATTCTGTCATTTCTTTTTACTAAAATATGTCTGTCCCTTTTAAGTTGCGGTCATTACAGCCACATTGACCATTTTCGGATCAATCAAGTTTATTCAAAAGCTGATTTTTTAATTCCCTGTGTCATTTTCTCTTGTCACTCAAGCACATGCTAGGGCAGAGAGAAGTCAGACATTTTGATAACTGGACGAGTAAGTTTTTGTCCTCATCTGTACCCTTAAGTCACATAATATTTTTATTACATGTCCTTACCAAACGACTTGTCGTGTTAATATGTTTAACGATTTTCCTGCAATCATCTAAAATGTTGTACAGGACGAGCTAGCTAAAAGAAAAAGAAAAGATAACTCTCCCAGCATAGCACAGTTAGCTTAAAAACTTTAAAATGTCATTACCATCACAAGATTAATACATTTTTAATCAATATGCCATTGTGGCGGTAATGACATTTCTCGAGGACATCTGACAAAAAGACCAAATTTTTTAAACAAATCTGAAATCAATATATATGGACATGAACAGATTCTGAGTCACAGGAAGATGACAATTAAGGTAAGGTTACCTACCTTACCTTAATATATATAATAGAGTTTTTGTGACATTTTATTTTTGAGAAAAACGAAAATCAAAAGTGCCCGAAATCAAATAAACACCCATATATGGACTATGAACAGAATTAGAGTTGTCCTTTCTAATTGGGTTTTCTTGATATGTTCGTTTCAAATTGGTATCGACGCGTGTCCATTCCCTCTGTAAAGCAAACCACTTTGGGAAGGCCCTAACACGCATCCACAATCCTCTTTAATCAGCATTCACGACTGGTCATACTGGTATGGCAGATGAGATAAGGTTTCACGGCCCTTGTTTTTAACTTATTCACACTGATGAACATGATTGTGGGGTTTTTGGCCTTTGTATTTATTTATTTGATTTTTTTTTTCCTCTTTTTATTTTATTTTTTGCTGCCCGCACCTCCTCACCCCTCCAGTTTAAATAAGAACCTCACACGACCACATACGTGTGTGTGTGTGTGCGGGACACCTACTACGAGACAGATGCCAGCATAGCAGAGCAGCGCCCTGATTGGCCGCAGCTCTGTCAGCAGACATCAGCAGAGGTGTCTGATTGGTGCGTCCTTAGTGCCAGGGGATGGCAGGGTCCTGTGCTGCTGACCCACGCGGCCTCATACATACAGTCCACACACATGGAATGGAAATGTGATGATGTGATTTATGTTGATGGCAAGTTCATGCAAACAACGACAGACACAGCAGATGTGAGGCACTAGGATACTGATTCATCTATATGCCTTTTCCATTTCTTTTTGTGGGGGGTGAAATAGAAGATGAATATAAATACACATCGAATGCATCCACATACAATGTTCAGACATGTAGTGAATAGATCCCGCTATTAAGATATACAGAGGCATTTAGATTAAGCTTCACAGCACAACCAGGCTACAAACAAAAACGAGCTGCATTTAGCCTCGTTTGGACTCATTCTTTCGATCCATGTTAAGCTAAGCAGCATTTACGACTGGTCATGCCGGTTTGGCAGATGAGGTAACTATAGCCGAGGACATGATAACCTTAACAGCACCATCACGGTGCCTGATGCCTGGAGGGGCCGAGGGGGGAATGTGGGAAGGGGGAGGTACAATTCACAGGGAATCAAGGGCATCATCACACGCCCGGTTCGGCGTTGCGGTCCTCAATAGGAAAGCGTTTAACACAGAAAGGTTCAACGTGGGGCTTACCAGTTCTCCTGCATCCACCGAATGGCTTCCTCCTCGTTAAACTGCCTCTCGAACTCGTACTCTTGGAGGGCGAGCACCGACATGCTGGGTGAGGCGGAGGCTCGAGCGTCAAACTTCACGGCGGAGAGAGGTGGTAGCGGTTTTGGTGGTGGCGTTAGTCGGAGCAGGAGGTCTGGTTTAGTCGCAGCCCGCCACTCACATCGCCCTAGCCGCCGTCAGCGGACGCAGATGTCCGGAATCCGGATGAAGTGACTGGCAGTGAACGCAGCTCGTCTTCCTCCTCCGCCGGCCGGCCTTGCCTTGTTATGGCCACGCCCTCCGCTCCGCTCGGACCAAAATGGCCCCCCGCGGGTCCTAACGCCGACCAAATTTTAATTTTAATTTCAATTTTAATTTCAATTTTAATTTCAATTTTAATTTCAATTTCAATTTCAATTTCAATTTCAATTTCAATCACATAATCAATACACAAGATATTTTTTTTCGTAGATTTAACGAAAGGTGTGTAACTTTTATTTTACAAAATGTTAATATTACTACAATTAAATCGAGTCATATATCACTATAATATAATACCAGATCATATTTAGTTATGCATAAAACAGCAGTAGAGTATACAGTGCTGTGAAAAAGTATTGGCCCCCCTTCTCAAATTCTTGAATTTTTGCATAGTTCCCCGACTTTAATGTTTAAGATCATCAAACAAATGTAAATACCAAACTATAACCCAACTGAACTTAATATGTTGTTTTAAAATTGTAATTTCATTTATTCAGGAAAAAAAATATTCAAAGTTACCTGGTACACCTGGACACCTGCACCTGTGTGAAAACATAATTACCCCCTTTGTTAAATCAAGAAATCACTTCAACAGAATATGTCCCGACAAAATCAAGTTGAACAAAAGATCTAAAAAAGCTGCAACAAAATGACATGATCCAAAGAAATTTCAGAACAGTTAAGAAATAAAGTAATTGACTTCTATCAGTCTGGAAAGGGTTACAACAGGCATTTCTAAAGCTTTAGAATTCCAGCGAACCGATCAGAACCCGAGTGGTGTTCTGTTATTGGACTTCTGTGCTCACCACGGATTGTCCATAACGAACACCATGTTCAAGCATAAGGGTGTCCACACGTGCACTTGGCACCAGGACACCCTAGGTCGCAGTTCGATGATCGACTTTGTGGTCGTGTCATCGGACTTGCGGCCGCATGTCTCGGACACTCGGGTGAAGAGAGGGGCGGAGCTGTCAACTGATCACCACCCGGCGGTGAGTTGGCTCCAATGGTGGGGGAAGATGCCGGTCCGACCTGGCAAGCCCAAACGTATTGTGAGGGTCTGCTGGGAACGTCTGTCAGAAAGAGTTTCAACTCCCACCTCTCTCAGTGCGGAGAATACTTCGATGACTTCCTCAATTCCACCGACGCGCCTTCCCACGAGGAAGCAGAGTCTGGGGTCTCTGAGACGGGCTCTCCTATCTCTGGGGTTGAGGTCACAGAGGTGGCTAAAAAACTCCTCGGTGATGAGATTCGTTCCTAAAGTCTCTGGATGTTGTGAGGCTGTCCTGGTTGACACGCCTCCGCAGCATCGCGTGGACATCGGGGACAGTGCCTCTGGATTGGCAGACTGGGGTGGTGGTCCACCTTTTTAAAAAGGGGGACCGGAGGATGTGTTCCAACTACAGGGGGATCACAGTCCTCAGCCTCCCTGGTAAGGTCTATTCAGGGGTGTGCAGAGGAGGGTCCGTCGGGAAGTCGAATCTCAGATTCAGGAGGAGCAGTGTGGTCTTCGTCCTGGCCGTGGAACAGTGGGCCAGCTCTACACTGTCGGCAGGGTCCTCGAGGGTGCATGGGAGTTCGCCCAACCAGTCTACATGTGTTTTGTGGACTCGGAGAAGGCGTTCGACTGTGTCCCTCTCGGAGTTGTGTGGGGGGTGCTTTAAGAGTATGGGGTGTCGAACCCCCTAATACGGGCTGTTCGACCGGAGTCAGAGTTTGGTCCGCATATCCGGCAGTAAGTCGGACTCGTTTCCGGTGAGGGCTGGACTCCGCCAAGAAAAAAAGTGGAGTGACCTCTCCGGGTCGGGGATGAGATCCTGCCCCAAGTGCAGGAGTTCAAATATCTTGGGGTCTTGTTCATGAGTGAGGGAAGAATGGAACAGGAGATGGACAGGCAGACCGGTGCAGCGTCTGCAGTGATGCGGACTTTATATCGGTCCGTTGTGGTGAAGAAAGAGCTAAGCCGAAAGGCGAAGCTCTCGATTTACCGGTCGATCTACGTTCCTACCCTCACCTATGGTCGCGAGCTGTGGGTCGTGACCGAAAGAACGAGATCCCGGATACGAGCGTCCGAAATGAGTTTCCTCGCAGGCTGTCCGGGCTCTCCCTTAGAGAGAGGGTGAGAAGCTCGGTCATCCGGGAGGATCTCAGAGTAGAGCCGCTGCTCCTCCACATTAAGAGGGGTCAGATGAGGTGGCTCGGGCATCTGATTAGGATGCCTCCCTGATGAGGTGTTCCGGGCACGTCCCACCGGGAGGAGACCCCGGGGACGACTCAGGACACGCTGGAGAGACTAGGTCTCTCGGCCGGCCTGGGAACGCCTCGGGATCCCCTCGGAAGAGCTGGAGGAAGTGGCTGAGGAGAGGGAAGTCTGGGTTTCCCTGCTGAGGCTGCTGCCCCTGCGACCCGACCTTGGATAAGTGGAGGAAAATGAATGGATGGATGAATTAGATTGTCATTAATCATGCAAAATATGACCAGTGGTATCGTTCCTCACTCTTTTGGCAAAGAACCTCACAGCCATTTTGCCGCCCACTGTTGCCTTACAGTTGCACATTTCTAGGTTCAAATGTATGAACTACACCATAAGGTTATGTAAAAAAGCACATACCTTTACAGTATGTATACAGTATAGAAAATGGATGGATGGACTACATGGTTTCCTTGAAACGTGTCACGGTCTATGTTTTTGTTTGGGTTGTGTTTTGTTTTGTTTCATGTTTTCCTGTGTTCCATGTTTTTCATGTCTTGTGTGCTCATGTAGTTATTGTTCTCATCTCATCACCTGTTCTCATCAACCGTCTACCTTGTGTCAACCAATCGGCTCCCCCCAGCCACCCGTGTCTTGTCCAGGTGTTCCTCGTTGCCTCGTCAATCTGTTTGTATTTAGTCCCCTGGTTTCTTTCGCTTCTTGTCGGTTCATTGTCATTTTCTCTGTCCGTGCCACGGCTTCGTTACCAGTCATGTTTTGTTTCCAGTTTTAGGTTTATTCAAGTGTTACTTTGGTTATCTGTTGTGTGACTTTTAGTTTGCTTTATCCATGTCCCTTGTTTGCCCCTTTTTTTGGGGAAATTAAATATATTTTGAGACTCCTGCCTTGCCTCCCTGCTTCCCTGCACTTGGGTCCTCCACGTTTTTGCCTTGCCTTCCTCGCCTTCCAAAACCAATGGTGACAAAACCAACGCTATGCAAACATACATATATGTCATTTCTTTCAGACAAAAGCAGCATATGATTTGTTTCTGTCAGTAGCTGTGTAGGAACCCTCGAGGCCTGCCCCACTTCTGTGAGGAATTCTGTGTTGTCTTGGCCCGGGGAATGTCACTGAACTAAATGTCACACATACTGTAGCACACCCTCTTCTTACAGATATGAAAATCTTATCCCCTTCACTTCCCCAGTCCATGGACCCTCTGATTTGCTGTTTAGTTTTTCCAAAGTCCCCCTGCCGTGGAAAAGTGTAAGGAACAAACAGTGAACTCAAAGCAAATGAAGAAAATGAAATCTGTCTATCTATTGATGTATCAATTTAGCCAGCATAAAATAGACTTTTTTTTTTTTTTTTGCTTCTTCTTTAGCTTTTAATGGCTTTTTTTTCAATACAAATTCCATTTTCAATATTGTCTTAGCATATTGGGCAAAAGGTATCTATTATCTATTACGATACGGTATATCAATACACCAGCGTTACATAAGGATATTGCTGCTGTGGCGACACTACATGAGAATGTCTCCGACCAATAAAACCGTGGTTTGAAAAACAAGTTTTATTTTTAATTCTATATATTTTCGTTTCATTTGCATTGATATCAAGATGTATCACAGTCTATTGTTTAATTCTTATGTCTCGAAATAGTGCAATTGGGGTTATAACTGTTATCAAATATTACGACGTCGCATTGCAAAACAATCCCCAAAAAGGCAATTTCTTAATGGCATTAAGAAATTGCCTTTTTAATTAATTAATGCCATTGATTAATGGCATTTATAGTTTTTCTCAGTCGCTTTGGTACATTTCTCGAATCAGTTTCGACATTTGCAAAACAGTAAGTGCATTTCTCAAAACGATTTGTACAAACGGCTAAACAATATGTATTACCTGCAAAAGCCAGTCTCTTGCTCAAAAGCTTGAGTTCATCTCTGAAAAATAAATACACTATCTGTGTCAATGAACATCTCAGTGCCATCAGAATGCCAAGTCCTTGTGTCACTGTGTTTGGATAAGAAAATCAAATTGCTTAGTCATGTTGTCGATATAACAGTGTACTCTGGACGGATGTTCTGATGTGAATGACGGCTAACGTTTTGATGACAACAATTTTAAATTGCGTGACATGTCGAAGATAGATAGCAAGTCCAAGTGTGAGTGTTTTTAAGTCCAGGTTAAAAACAATTCTTTTCCCCCCCTCATGCTTATGATTGACCATTTGGCATTTTAGAGCATTTCCATTTTGGAAAGTATTTTTATTATTATTATTTTTTTAACCTGGACATTCTCAATTGGGGCTGACTTGAAATAAATCTTCCACATGTACTAAGTTGGAAACTACAATTTACAGTTTAAAAAAAAAAATCTTTCTTACACTGTATGTTTTTAATAATTTCAGTAAGCTGTCTTTTATTTTTCTGCGCTTTGTTTTTAAATGGCTTTTGCTCTCTGTTTTTAAATGCTTTTAATCAGGTAAGCACATTCAATTACCTTGTGTATGAAATGCATTATATAAATACATTTGCCTGGCCTTACAAGAGACTGGACAAGATTCAAATTTAGGCTTTTACTGGTTGAACTGTAATTTGTTGACCGACCAAATCATTGCAATAGGATACGTTGAAAAAAAAAAAAAAGGTAGCACTGCTTAGCACAAAGGGGAAAAAAACAAAACGTGAACATAGTACAGTCAAGGAAAACTGTACATGTAGTGCTATAGGAATTACAGTGCAGTCTTCCTACACTCTAAATTCTCATCCACATCACAAATATCTTTTCTTGTTGATCGTCAGTTGATGTGATGCTTCACACTTTTCCCTGTTAGAAAAGGTCAAGATTCACCTGGCAAAAAAAAAAAAAAAGTCTGGTGGAAAGTCGATTGCAAGTGTCCAGAAACATGCTT
Source organism: Phycodurus eques (assembly GCF_024500275.1). Taxonomy (NCBI): domain Eukaryota; kingdom Metazoa; phylum Chordata; class Actinopteri; order Syngnathiformes; family Syngnathidae; genus Phycodurus; species Phycodurus eques. The sequence goes on from NC_084533.1 coordinate 26,196,660, forward strand.
GACACATGACAACTTGTTGCCTTCTTCAACGCGACTGAGAAAAACTTTATTTTCACTGGGGAAAACGGATTTGATATTCAAGTAAATTCAGTTTCATACTGAGAACCTTTTTTTTTTTTTTAAGTATTTATACTTTTTGTTTGGTGGCGTGCCTTGTACACGACAGGATGATACTGTTATAAAATGAGCACCAACACGCTGCCATCTAGTGCCCATAAACCGTCCTGCAGCCCCGCTGACCTATCTTGCAAATACCCTTTGCCCCCCCCCACCACCCCCAACCCCAAACAAATTGGATTCATGATATACGGTTTACATTACAACGCCGCTTATAGCATATGTGCCGTGTCTGATCTTGTGTGTAATGTGCCAATAAGGCCTGGTGACGATATTGTTTTAAAGCGAAAGGGCAGCAGCTGCTGTCACAGAGTGCTGGCGTGGAAAGTGCCAATCTGACCTATTGCTTTAGAAACGATGAAAAAACAGCACACGGCCGTGACCTTTTCCGCTTCATTACCTTTCCGCGCTCTCATAAAATGAGGAGAATACACCTCTGCCTTGGCCGTGATGGCTGTGGACGGCCTCCCAACCCCCTCGTTTCCCCTTCTTCTATTCTTTTATTGCGCAGATATGAAAGTCACACATGACAGTTTGACTGCAGGCCTTCGGTCCTTGCTGGTCATAATATTGGGCACATGCCACAGACAAAACAAATGAGATCTCCTCGCTCCTCCTCAATCTACTATGAAACATACTGAGGGCAGAAATTACTTTTGCAAGAGGCCACTGTCACATAAATAAAGACATAAAAAAAAAATCATTGCTCTTTGTTGTATGAAGTGGTTGCACACACACACACACACACACACACACACATACTTGCCATTTTTTGAATTTGAAAATTCACATATTTGCAGGTTTTTTTTCATTAATCGCTGAAAACTCAGCTATTTGCTGTTTTTGTTCTCAGCCCAAAGCAATTCAATTACGACGTTTTTTTTTTTTCGTCTGCGTTTGAGATGTTCTGTTTTGTCGCCAGTCCTTGAATGCACCTCGTACACAGTCAGAAGTGAAATTGAAATGATCTTTCTGCTTCTCTCCAGATGCAGCCCTTTAGTCTACTTTGCTGTTACAGTTTGTCTGTGTTCCCTAACATTTAATATTGTGTGGAAATGCCAAAAAGGTGAGTTGAATGACCAACTATTGTTTGTGGAAAATCCAAGCGCGCATATTTGTTGGCTCATGTGTGTTGTCACATCAGTTTATGGTAGCATGTTAATTAGCATAGTATGCTAGGTGATACGATTGATGAGCTTCGTGTGAAGGTGATTTGTTTGTGTTTAACAACAAAATATCTGCGCAGTAGTTTCCCTTTTATTAACTTTCGTAGTGCACACACTGTGAGGACCAAAAAAAAAAAAAAAAAAAAAGCGAAGCTAGCTAGCTTTATTTTTTTTTAAATTTTTTTGGTCGTCTCAGACTTTTATGCCATCAAAACAACGTTCTCATATTTTCGCTAACGTTGTGAACGACTGTAAAAATAGCTGAATTACCAAATGATGACAGCTGCTTTTGAGCCCATTTTGACAAAGTAAGGAGTAGAAAGTCTAGTTGAATATCTGTTTTCAAATGGAAGTACAGGTAAAAATTCATTAGAAAAATTAGTACGAGTCAAGTACAGAGACTGGCTGAAAACTCTCCTTTAGTAAACCACTGAAGGTTTCGGTTACCAAAAATACAGTAGAACCTCTTTGGGAATTTTTTTTATCACACGTCTTTGTGGGAGAATGAAATTGTTTTAATGTACAGTACATTAGTGGAAAGAACTGTAACAGTTCTAACAAGGTTTAGGAGCATTTCCATACAAGACCAAGCACCGATTTAATTATATTTGGCACCATCTACCGGTTAATGTGCAAATAAACAATAGCGTGCTGGGTTTAGCCTTCCAATACAATAACTATGATTTTCCGTGAAAATAATGGCGTGAAGTCCCAGTTTTTATCACAATATAGGTGCACAGTCATTTTGAATATCTTTCGGTTTGCTTTACTTCCTGCTGATTTGTCGTATAATTGATAAATTGATGCCCAAAACCACAAATTATACAGCGTACAACAAATAAGATTATGTTAAAGAGACATATAATGCAGTTTTTTTTTCACAATAAAAAAAAAAAATAATAATAATCAGTCTGTGTGTGTACATACATAACATAACATAAACAGTCGGTACACGATGCTTGCGTGTCATCATGTAAGGTAACTCATAGGTGGCGTGACATCTACAATATGTGACCAGCATTCAAATGGCACTTCAACCTGAACATGCGCGGCCGTCTGTGTGTGACGCCCCCCACCAGAGATTACCACACTGCCCCCCCCCCCCCCCCCCCCCCCCCGCACACCGCACAGTAATGAAGGGTCGCCAATAATGACATGAAGGCCTTACGCTGGCTTGTATATGAAAGACAAACATAAAGACCTACACTGGAGTGTCACATACTGTATGTGTAACATGTACATTTAGTTGGGTCTGTGGAGTACCTGCCTGCCCATCCAGTGTGAAATGAAACAACCAACAACAGTAAATAAAAAAGTTTTTTTTTTAAATTATTTTTTTAATTCATTTTACTTTAACAGGGTTTTACATGGCTGATGGTGTCTTATTTACAAGGGAAATTCAGCTTGAATCTCGTCGATTCGTCGATCCAAAACACCAATACCACGCCAAGTTTCTCCGACGGCGATTTGGACGTTCAGGTGAAGATTTCCCATTTTTACGTTCTCAAGAGTTCTGTAATAATTCTTTACAGTGGCCGAGACAGATCACAACAACTGCTAACGCCACAACAATCTCAAACGTCACAAGACAGCACGACATCAACCCACAATGGAAATGCAAACGCCACAATATAACGACATTGAGGTGCAACGGAAGTGCAACTCCCTCCGACTGTATAATTTGTCCGAGTTGCCGGGGACTACTATTGCCGACGGACCCGGCGACTGAAGCGCAAAGTTTTAATGAACGAAGTTGGAAAAAAGTAATGAAAGTAAGTTATCATTTTGTCATTTAATCATGCTAACTTCAGCATTAACTTGTGCCCTGGGTGATATTACTGTAAAGCTGTGTGAGACGGTTGGTGACAATTTTATTAGTCGTTATTTGACATCAGATTTAAGACTTAAATTATGCTTCCCTTTGTCACCGGGATATGTTGTGTCCATTTTGTGGCGTGAACCTTATCCTTCAAACTTTGGTGTCCTGCTGTGGTTCATGTAAGAAATGTTTGTTTTTATTAAGGGTTCTTCATGATGAGAGTGCGTTATGTTTTAGGTTGTGTTCTTCTCAAAGATCATCATGGATATCTGTTTGCTATGTTTTTTACTGATATTATTTTTTTTATTTTTAAGAATTCCTAAAAAGTACTTATGTTTATTTTGATTCCTCTCTAAATCTAGAGTTTGGACTCTATGAGCTTCCATTTTTGAGGAAAACTGCTGACTTTTTCATGTGAAACACCAGCAGTGTTTTGTGATCTAAAAACTTCACCTTTTAATCAGTCCAAGTGTGTGTATACAATGTAAAATCATTTGTATTATTTTGATACCTAGCATTGTTTTTCATCTTTCCGTTACGACTTAGTGTTTATAGAAATCAATGCATTGAATTATTTAGTCCTTGATGCGGAGCTAATGCAGACATATTTCAGAGAAGGACGTAGCTATGAAATTATAATGGGCTTGCTGAAAACCAAGCACAACACTTCATTATGCCTTAGCACGCAGGTATCAAACTCAAGGCCCAGGGGCCAGATCCAGCCCGCCACATCATTCAATGTGGCCCGTGAAAGCAAATCATGTGCGTCGACTTTGCTAAAATACCTAAATTGCCACTCCCCCTTTTAAAATATAATGAATAACAGTAAAACAGTTTTGATTAGCTTCTTATTTTAAAACTAGTTACCCATCAATTTGCTGTGTGTTTGTAATTATATGAGGCGATTATACATTTATATGGTTTTAGTCACAACGGACCTCTGAGGGAAATCATAACTACGAGCCGTGATAAACGAAAAAAAAAGTATAGGAGGAGGAATATAGGGGAACAGGCCAGCTCTTAGGATAGAGAGCAATGTAGAAGACGCTCAAAAAAAAAAGTACTCTACAGTGATCAGAAGAGATGATGTCATTTAAAGAAAAGCCTAGATCCGGCAGAAACACAAAACCACTCCAGTTGCAGTTTTGTCTGAAGAGCATATTGTTGTCAGGGACCAAATGATACCTGGCATGTAAAAACCCCAATTCCAATAAAGTTGCTTTAGTGTCGCCTCCACAAGTGAAAATAGAATGCATGCTTTCACTGTTTTTGTGGGCGCTGGCTTTCTTTTTTTTTTTTAAATCCATAGCGCCCCTCCTGGTCGTCCTTGGTAACAGACAGGCCGGCTTCCTCAAAACAGGTTGTGGCTGAAAAAAAGAGAGGGTGTAATGTGTCTTAAATTGTGGATCCTAGGGGTATCTTGGTGAAAAGATGCCACAAAAAAATGTTACTAAGACACCTGGGAACTGTTTTAAACAGTGCAGGGGGGGGGGGGGGGGGGGCATAGACTGTAAGTTTCTATAATGGCGCTTCCCCCCGCCACGTCTCTGCATGCGGATGTTTGGTAATCCTGCCGAGCTCAGCCGCAGAGAGCGGCACTCGGCCGGATCAATACGGCTCGTCGGTGGCTTTCCTATATCAACCGTGCTGAAATCTCGCCATCTGCGACATATAGGTGGAGCGTATACATCTCTGAGAAGTTACTCTCTCGCTCTCTGCGCGCCTTCTGCTCTCACTCTGTTGACAGAAGCGCGATCAACACCAGAAAATAAAAAATTTAAAAAAACAGACAAAAATATCTATCAGTCTTTCTTTATGTTTTTAGTTAGTGGCTTCCTGTATGTGGAATGGTCACCTGCTACTGTATAATACACAAGCTATTCATATCCTGCATTGTAATCGTTTGACTAACTATGATAAGCAAAATGCAAGAAACAGGGTGTCAGGGTAATACTTTGAAATGTCTGACAGTGTCAATCTAAACTTAAAGAAATTCTGCAACGTGCGTGGGTGCACCACCTAATATTTGGGCCGGTGAGTCACGACGGGCGTTTCTTGACCTGCTCCACAAACTCCTAATTAGCATTTGGACAACATATAACGTGCGGTTTCGGTCGCCATGGCGACAGCAACAACAGCGAGGGTGAAGCAGGCGAAGTGTGACATGATAATTTAAGGACCCTCGTGTCTTTTTCTTCTTTTTTTTTTCTTACGTGGATTTGCAGCCTGGGAAACTCGCGAGGTAAACGTCAATTTAGACGTCAGCGTCGGCTGACGGTACGCCATCTTTGTGTGCGGTGAAAAATGTCTGAACATCAAAAGTGTTAGCGGCTTTAGACATGAGAAGACACGCAGGGATTTTAGGTAGCTGCCGAGCCTGCGGGCACGCACTCATGGAATTGCTATTATAGTTAATGTTTATATATAGTCTGCTTTACAGTATGTACATATAGTGGTAGTGGATATGGTCCCGTTTCATGTGGTCTCATCCAGCTGCATAGGTCAACAATGGTTAGCCTTAATGCTAACTAATGCCGCTTGAGTGACATTTCAATCCAGAGGAATTTGAGCATACGGGAAAGCGAGATTCCGTTTTTGTTGGACTGACTCAGTGCCGAATGCGCTTTTTTTCCCTTTTTTTTCTTTTCCCCAGATAAGCTCTTAGCATTGAGACACTTTCAAGTTTTAAAGCCTTGACAAACAAATGGTGCTCCGACACGGCCAAATATACATCAGGTTATCCTCTATATGGAATGTGTGCATCTCACCTGGATGCAAAGCTTGCAGGGCACCGTGAGAAGCAGTGCCAAATGCAACCAAATTGGTTAGTAAGGAAAACAAAACATCTCCTTACTTCAAGTGTTCTTCACAGCACAGCATGAGTGTTTAGCTAGCCCTAAAGGGCCCTAAAGGGCGTGACAAGTATCACACAACAGAAGGTATCAATGTTAGCTGATTTAATAGAGTTTACCATCTCTAGTTCGAACGTATTGTACTGTCCCCGCAAATGGTCAAGGATAGAAACAGCTGCCGGTGTACTTCAAATCGCTTTATTAAACAAATGGTAAGAAAACAAACACGTAATACCCACTTTTATACACAAGCTGCCCTTGGCCACAATTTAGCCAGTTACGTGAGTGCTGAAAACATGTACAAAGACTGAGAACAATTTAGTTCTGAATTGTTGAGAGTTACACTCTTTTTCACCTTCTCAGTTGTCCATTTTTCCCCCCCGTTGAGGCTAAAAACTAGCCCCAATGCTGGGGCGTCTCTTTCTGGTGTGAGTTGGCCGTCCCTCGCTATAAAAGTACTAAGTAAGCGCCGTCATTTCATCTGTGGCAATCTGTCGCAATTGTGAGTATTTAGAAATAAAACCTTGGCCCATTTTTACCACTATGTCATGCAGTTAACCATCAAACTATGCCTCCTACTCAGAAAAGTACATCTTTCATGAAGTGTTACGCTACGCAAGCCGATGGAAAATTGGACGGGTCGGCGGCAAATTGGCCGGCTTCTACCAGCTTGTAGCTAGTAACCGCGAGTGGGCTTATGCACCGGCCCACTACTCCACAGCCTCTCGCCATGTGCCGCGTATACATCCACACAACAAAGACACTTAAGGGAAAGTTAACTGTTTATTACGTTTGCGAGCTGGCAAGCTAATGATTTTGAGACATCCTCATTTTTACATTTGATGAGTCCAGATTTTTACACTCACCCCTTGTGATGCGCGTCTCACCTCGATGCACGTCTTTCAAGGGACCGTGACAATCAGTCCCGAATGCATCCAAATCGATTTGCAAAGATGATTTATACACTGGTGTGCAACATGGCCACAAGGGGGCAGTACAATACATACATACGAAGTGACGGTCACAACCGCTCACTAAGCAGCAGTAATCTCAGTCATTTTTCACAGACGATAATGAACATAAGTGTGAGTACTGTTATATTGTCTGTCTACATGTGTTGCTGCACCGTTTGGATTCAAATACCCATTGCTTTAAGGGCTTACCTCGCTGACCGAGATGTCAGTCGCGGCGACTCCGAAACCCACAAACCGGGACAGTCCTCTAATGAGGAAAATTATTTTACGCCCATAAAATCCAAAATATTGGTGGCGATCGTTCTAATATTTACAGAGGTCGAAGTACCTATAAGTAGATATGTCTATATACATTTTGGTGACGATTGATTGCAGTTTTAATTCATTAAAACATTCAGCTCATTAAGCATTTAGAGGCGTCGCCAATGAAATCGAGCGTTCGATTTCACCGCGATACGGGTGGAGACGACACAGAAACGTCTGCGCAACCGGTGGCGACTCGAGTCGCTATCAGGTCGCCAACTAGTCTCCAGGTCAGTGAAAAAGGAGTCATAATCAGTCAGGAGTCAACAACTATCCTAGTTTCATTACCCTGACTATGGTGTTTTGCCTTGTGCTAACATTCAGCTTGAAGACTTTGTCACAAAATTATGCGGTGTTTGGTTAAACACACAATGTAAAAAAAAAAAATTAAAAAAAACTTTGTTCCATACTTAGTTTTCCACTGAACTGCTGCTTGTTGTGAAGTGAAAAACAAAATCAGCATTGCAATCGCTCATTTCTTGGAAAACCCATGAGTTGAGGCACCACACATTTCAATCTTATCTTTAACCCAAAAATTTTAATTTTTAGTAGAATTTGTTTTCGATTAAATTTTCACCACAGAAATCTTCTTTTTGGAATTTTTAGAATATTTTTCATCAGAAGTTGTAGTTTTTCCCTGAATTTTCAGTCTGTTTGTGTCTACCTCCCGACCCCCAGAAATGTTACTTTTTCAAGCAATCTTAAGTACATTTTTGTCTATTGCCTCAATCAGACTACAAGACAAATTTGCACTATGTCAGACTACTGCCATAAAATCTTGCCGTATCTCGGGCAGACAGTGGCAACACTACACGACACTGCATACCGTCTTTTACGATCATTGGGCTTTATCTCGTCAAATCAAACACTGTCGGCGAGGCGGAACCAGAAAACGTGTCACTGGTCATCGTGACCTGATACACTTGTTACCATGGCGACGACAACAACAATGCGCCGTGCCAATGTGCTGTATTGTGTAGGGGGGGAGAACAAAATGAGGAAAAACGTGTGGTGGTCATCACCGGTGCTCTGGAGAGGACGTTCATTCAACAATTGCTTGAAGTATGTTCACGTACTTTTCATACAATACGGCTCGCAAGCAGGAAACAAAATGTTATGTAGCCTAGCAAGCTAGTGCTAGCACTAACGGTTGTACATAAACATGCCGGCGTTCTGTCAAATCTAAAGCGTCGGTAAACATTGGTTCATGCGTGTGAATAGATGTTGACAACGGCGTGCAAGTATGTTGACAACGGCAAGCACGGGAGGCGATTCGCCGGTCACAATACACAATGCTATTGGTCGACGTCAAGGTGCGCTGTCGGAGAGTTGTCGTGAATATGTCACACTACACGGAAGATATCCCAAAAAATCTTAACATGCTAGACTTTTCATTTCGGCGTCGTGGGGCCAAATCGTTGGTCGTGGATCATGTCACGCTACAAGAAATTTTGTCGATTCCGACAAAAAATGTTGGGCCCGATCTGGGAAAACGGCTGCGATAGCTAATCGGGCCAATATTCGGGCTAAAATCCTGTAGTCTGATGCAGGCATAATTTCCTCTCCGAAATGTTACTTTGTCATTGAATTTTCTGTCCATTTTCCCACAGATTTGTTGCCTTGTGTGCCGCACGTGCTTGCCTTGCGTATGACGTCACTGTTAGGTTTTTTTTTTTTTGGTCAGGGTGAGAATGTGCCAGGTCACACCGCGCAACCTTTAGCCCATTGGTCCCCTCCCCACTACTCCAATCCTTCATCCACCTCCCCCTGACCCACGGCAGTCCCCTATGTCGCCCGACTTTATAAAAAAGAAGTTGTGTTGTTTTATGTGGTGACAATCAACATTTGCAGATTTTCAATAGGTCAAGTCCACCTTATTGCAAACCTACTAAACTTGCCAATGTGGAATTAACTTTATTACCGCCCGGAAAACCGCCCCAGAAATTGTACTTCTCTAATGAATTTGTAATAAGTTTTAGTCTGTTCCCCCCTCCCCCTGAAAATTATACTTTTTCATTTGATTTTCAGTATGTTTAAGTTTATTTTCCAGAGAAAATTTACTTTTTCATGATTTTTTTTAGTGCAGCACATTTAAATCCATTCCCCCACACCCCCGAAATTTAACTTTTTCACTGACTTCTTTTAGTATACTATAGTCTATTTTCACCACAGAAATTGTCCTTTTTTAAAATTACATTTATTATAATTTTTACGTATATTTTAGTCCATTTAACCCCATAAAATGTATTTTTTTCAGTTTTTTGTATATATTAAATTGTATTTTCACCCCAGAGATTGTACTTTGTCTTTGAACTTTTTAATTTATGTCATAATGTATATAATAATTTTTGGTAAATTTTATTCTAATCCCCCCAGAAATTTTACTTTTTCATTGATTTTGTTTAAAGTTACAGTCTATTTATCCTCCCAGAAATTGCACTTTTTCATTGACATAATAGTATGATTTGGTCTATTTTCACCTGAGGAATTAAAACCATTTATTTATTTATGTATTTATTTATTCATTGTATATTTAAGTTTATCCCCCCCCCCCCCCCCCCCCCGGAAATTGTATTTTTTTTTTATTATATAAAGTATCTTTTTTAGATATGTTTTAGTCTATTTTCCCCCAGAATATTTAAATTTTTCTAATTAGTTTTTTTATGTATATTAAATTGTATTTTCACCCCAGAAATTCTGCTTTCTCTGTAATCTTTTTATAAAATTAGGCTATTTTTACTCCCAAAATTATAGTGTAGTGGTTTTTCTTTGCCCATTTTGCCCCCATTAATTGTACTTTTTAAACTTGCTTTTTAAGTACATTTTTGTCTACTTTTCCCTCCAGAAGTCGTGCTTTTTTTCCTATGGAATTTTGGGTATATGATTTATTCTATTTTTGCCCCCAAAATTAGATTCTTCCATTGAATCTCCAATGTATTTGAGTCTTTTTTTTTTTCCTGCCAGAAATTGAACTCGCTCATTGGATTTTTAGTATATTTTAAATGCTTCATTTTCATGTGCACAATTCTGTCTACTTCTGTTTGTTTTTGTTTTTTTGTTTTTTTAAATTTTCCATAGTGGAACAAAATGTGGTGGAATCAACTTTTAAAAACATATTCAAATAAGAGATCTGTGTGGAGATCATAAATCTCTCAAATAAATGATGTTTTTTTTCAGGGGTGGGGGTTGTAGAATTACAGATTCCAGTTTTCAACGTGATTGGAATCCAAGCAGGTGCCTTCACATATGACTGTAAGAAGTATAATGAGGGGGAATTAAAGGTCCATAACTGAACATGTCCAAGTTGCACCTTCTTCCTCCTCCTCCTCCTCCTCCTCCTCCTCGTCTTCAGTGCACATGTTGATTGTGCAGATGTGTATTGCGGCAGTAGACGAGGCTTATCCTCCCCTCAAGTGATTAATTCCCCCCACTAACGCAATACACAACATAAAGCAGCTTTCGGCGCATTGTTGGACTGCACCTTATTATTTTTAGACGTGCCTTTTAATTAAACAGCATCTGGCCTAACTGTGATTTACCCCCACACCCCCCCAACTCCCACTCTGTCCTCAATGTAGTAATCCCCCTCTTGAGAGGTGACCCCCGAGGCTTCATCCAACATGACACCAGCTCTTCAAGCAACTTGCCCCCCCCCCCTTTCATTTTCATGCAGAATCAGTGTGCCTATTTTAAATAAATACCACAAGATGCGTTGTAGTTTAAAAATAGAGTAAACACACTGAACAAACTCCCCAAAATGTCAGTGGCTCATCATCCGCGTGGTGCTTCCTCACCGGGGCGTGCAGCAGAATCCAGCCGGGTGGATGCGTCTCTTACCCGGCTTGCTTCCTGGTGTCTCATTCAATTTTGGGTTACGGATGCTAATGTGCACTTTGGGCACCCCCATACCTTTGCATTATGTGTATAATTTAATGTTAATACAATGCAGAATATGCAGGATTACTCAGTTGGTACTCAACTTTTTTTTCTCCTTTTCATGTAGAATGTGTGCTTATTTTCATCAAAATGAAATATTAGAAGGTGCATTGAAGTCGTCAAGCAACGAACAAGAACAACTAAAGAAATAAAGAACAAAATCCAATCCATAACTAAACTCATTCTCCTCGCGGTGCTACCTCGCCCTTACCTACATGTAGCCGCTCCAAGCGTCTCCTTTCCGGGTTGCTCAGGCGGGTACACCCCGGCGAAACTTCCATGTTTTGACACGTTTGTGAATTTTTCTTTTTTTAACTTATGCAACCATGCATCCTTGTAATGTGCAATTTTACCCCAAGTTTGTATATTTTTATGTTATTAAAATGAAGAACATGCAACATCACTCACGATACTCAGCGTTTCCTCATGTTATGCAGAATACGTGTGCTTATTTGAATTAAAAGGTAATGTTACAAGAAAAATAGACAGAGTGAGAGAGAGTAGCTCGTCCTCCGCTGGTCCTCCCTCACCGTGGCATGCAGACACATGTAGCCGAATGAAGATGTCTCCTCTCCGGTTTGCTCAGACGGATACTCCCGCTGAAACCTCCATGTTTTGAAATGTTTGCTAAATATCCGCATGCGTGAAAAAGTGCACTTTTAAAAAAACTATATTTTTCCCCTTATTACGTACTAGTTTTTTCAATTAAACGAAATATTAGACCTTATTAAAAAAATATATATTTTCAATCAAAGCGTTTCTCTGTCACCGGGCGTGCCCCTGTCTGTAGCCGAGCGAAGGCCTCTCCTCCCCGGCCTACTCGGTCGGATACTCCCGGTCGAAACCTCCACGTTTGGATATTTTAGTGAATCATCCTTTTTTTTTTTTGTGCTATGCAGCAATGCATGCCTGCAAACATGACCTCAAATAGCTTTTCATGAGTGTGTATACGGTATACATTTTGCGTAATTACACACTCGAGACCCCCCCCCCCCCCCCACCCCCACCCGTCCCCCCGTCCCCTCTTCTCCTCGACTCGTGAACCCCCGCCACAGTTGTGGTCCCGGCCTCCTGTTTGTTGATTCCGTGGGCAGACAGACGTATTCAGCACCTTAATCTGCCTCTCGCGTGATGTGTATTGGCGCAGTGGGGATGGGGGGTGGGGGGGCAGTGCCACGCTATGCACCGCAAACAGAGCAAAAGATGATTCAATAACAAGCAAGGGTGGCTTTGAACAATATATTTACTTCCATTAAATAAAACACATTTTTTTAGGGGGGGGGGGGGGGGGAATCCGTACCAAATAGTTACAGGAACATTTTAATGAGTTTTCTTCTTCCTCTAGGATTGCTAGTCTAAAATCGATATTCACACAGACATTAATAATAATAATAGTCATAATTTTATATTATGTTAGAAACACACCACTGCGGTGCGTTTTAATATTTACATTCCCTTTTTTTTTTTTTTTAAACGTGTTTGCATGATTCCTTAATATTTATTCCCCACCACGCATGCGTTAATAAATTGAACCCCATAGCTTTGGAGAGGTTTGTATATATATATATATATATATATATATATATATATATATACGCACACAACTTTTTTTAGACAACGAATAGGGGAATAACACGTAAGGAAAAACAATTCAGTGGTTCAGATTTTAGTGCCCTTTTTGGAAGAAAAAAAAAGAATAGAATAGTAATAGTAATAGTAGTCTGTTGTTCCTCTGGATGCAAAATGACCACCATGGTTTTTTTTCTTTTTTTCTTTTTTTGTTTTTTTTTGTTTTGCATTTCTGTACATCCCCTTCCCAAAGTGGTGCTGTGTGTGTGTGTGTGTGTTTTTTTAGTGTAATCTGCGGCGGGTGGGCGTGGGCGTGGGCGTCGGGGTGGGGCGGGGCGGGCGCCCGTCTCACACCGGCCTGTCCACGGCGTACTGGCAAGCGCTGAGGTTCGCGGCGGGGCTCTGCACGCCGGCGTAGCCGAAGCTGGAGTGCTGCTTGGCTTTGAGTCTCAGGCTGGCCAGGCTGGAGTTGCAAGTGTCCCGGTACACGTAGGGCGGCGTGGGCGGCGCGTAGGGACAAGCCTGCGCCGCCACGGCCGAGTTGAGCGACGGCCCGCTGAGGTTGTTCAGGTTGTTGAGGCCGTTGAGGCTGGAGCCGGCCACGGCCGACGGCACCATGCCGGACGTCATGGACGAGATGGAGTTGGGCGGCGAGAACATGGCCTGCGACGACAGCGGGTTGACGTTCATGGAGTTGAAGAAGGGGAAGCTCTTGGTGGACAGCGAGGCCGACGTCAGGCCCTTGGCGGCCCAGTTGTTGTACGTGTATCCCGGGTACATGTCGTCGTAGGGCTGCATGAGTCCGTTGAACTGCGGGCCGAAGCCGTTCTTGCACAGCTCGGCCTGCTGGTTGCGCTCGCGTTTCCTCCACTTGGCGCGACGGTTCTTGAACCACACCTGACGGTGGGAGAGGAAAACCCACGCCGCGTTATTATTCTTGCACTTCAAACAGGTTCGAACGTTTGGGCACTAAACTAACAGCTCGCACCTTTGTCCCGTCTTACAAGGTTACTTCCAATTGTTTTTCTGGGGGGGGGGGAAAAAAAAAAAAAAAAAAAAAAAACACCACCGATTCATTTAAGAAGTCAAAAGTGGCCCAAACTTTGTTGACTATTGGAGTAACTTCAAGAGCCTCCTGTTTTTTTTAATGATTTTTTTTTTTTTTTTTTTTTTGGGGGGCAACTCACTTGCACGTACAGAAGGTTATTGGTTTTATTATTCTCTAAAGATCTGGATCATACATTTTTGGAAACGTTGGAGTCATTAACACCACATTGACTGCGTTTCTGATGAGTTGAATTGGACTTCTCCTGATTTAAAAAAAATATCATAATAATAAGGACATTTCGAAGTGAACCCCTTATTTTGACAATTGGAGTACAATGATGACCAATCAGATCATTTTACTACGAACAGGCAAGTGCGCAATTATTTCTTTAAAAAAAAAATATATATATATATATTATTGCTGTTATTGTGGCCCTCATATTTAGCACGTATACACACAAGAAAAGTTACTTCACACGTTTAAAGTCGTCATGGTTTTAAGATATTAATTATATTATTACTATTGATCAGTTCGGACTGCTTGGAGTACGTGCACATTTACGACCGATCCAATTTTGTAAGTTACAACTAATATACTTCATTATTCGTATTTAATTCCAGTAGCCTAGTAAAAAAAAAAAAAAAAAACACACACACACACACAAATAACTTGACTTGGTTGTGTTTTTTTATTGATATGTTGTGCTAATAATATTTTTCAAAAACACGCCATTTTGAAATGTAAAAAAAAAAAAAATGCAAATTCGAACAATGTGTCGAATCACATTTCTGGCATGATTCATATCTAAAAGCGTGTGCATGTCCCAAACTTCCAAAATGTTTCAATTTAAGGACATTTAACAGGAAAAAAAAAATGTCATCACTGCTTAGCCTCAAAATAACTTGACAAATGTTAGTTATGACACTCAGAGTCTGCAAATATGCAAAAGAAAAACACATTTATACACGGCATAATGGCATGATTATTATTTATTTACACATTTGTGTACTAATTCTCAATGAGTTTCTTTTTCTTTCTCTTTTTTTGTAATTGACCAAAACACTCAACTACTTATTGATTGAAATGTGCCATTATTAATCATGTCCCCAAAAACCTTCGCAGCATGATTAATATATTCAAACTTGCAAACGTCCCAACTTCAGCAACTGAACAGTTTGGCAGTTATGAATTTTAAACGGCATAAAAAAAATGATGCCCCCATGCAAAATGCATTCATAGGTTATATATGATTTAAACCTACTTTTTTGACGACTTAAAACGCTTGCTTTTAATAATATAAATTTTTAAAAAATGTCCATATAGATGCCTGTACTGCATTTTGTATTTAATTTCCATGTTCCAATCTTTACTGCAATCTTTAATTGAATAATGTCCACATATCCGATCTTTATTGTGTTATATTTTGCACATTTTAACGCAAGCAAAAGCTTATATTTGGAGTGATTCATGTTATTATTATGATTTATTTTTTTAAATATAAGGGTACCAAATAGAACCATCTCAAGCCTGTGCATGTGCTATTCCTCTCCTGTCTGCCGTCTTATCGGAATACGATCCACACGCACACACTCTTCCGTGACTCGTGTGTATTCCACACTGACTGCTCCCCCCCCCCCCCCCCCATCCCACACTCCACGACCCCCACCAAATCTCGCGACAGTGTCCCAAAATGAGCAGCTTTGCACCTCTTTCACGCCACACGCGTGGTATCTGTCACTCCTGTCACACGCTCACCTCTAATTGGACCTAATAAAAAGAACTATTTGGGGGTAATACCCCCCCTCATCCCCACCCCCCTCCAAAAAAAAAAAAAAAAAAATTTATCTTCCCGCGTAGGGGGTGTGTAATTACATGAAATATCATTTTAAGCTGTGATTGACTGGGGCTCGGGGCAGCGCCCGTGTGTTTAAACAAGTGTGAGTGCATATTTGTTTTTCAGATCATCTGTGCGTAGGACACGTTTTTATTACACTAACACTGATGATTAACAAAACCAACGTTTGCGCTCCAATTTACACACGGGAGGACTCATTGTTTTGCAGGGAAATATCTGCACGTATATATATATATATATATATATATATATATATATATATAAAAGGTCAATAGTAGAGATCATAGAAAAGAATATCGCATTTGGCATCATTTTGGAAATGTACGCTTCATCGCGCGCTTTGATCTGAAAGAGCAAATTAGCACGTGCAGATATGTTTAAAATGCGGAATTCTTCTTTTTTATTTTTGGGTGGAGAGGGGGATTATGTCCACATTTTACTCTTAATATATAGTGAAAAATTGATTATTTTTATACGTGCAACTATGTTTGTAATACACCCCTAAAAAAGTCTAACTGTGCTATTTTCATATTCTACTTTGTAAAGAACACTTTTTTTTAAATTGTGCACATGTAATTGTCATTTTTAAATGATTATTCTACTTAAGAATACTGTCTCTTTTTTTGCATATGTAATTGTCATTTAAAAAAAATACTATTCTACTTAATGAATAATCCTTTGATTTTTTTTGCACATTTAATTGTCATTTAAAAAAAATATATTCTACTTAATGAAGAATACTGTCTCTAAAAAATATATTATTCTACTTAATGAAGAATCCTCTATGATTTTTTTTGCACATATTGTCATTAAAAAAAAGATTATTCTACTTAATGAAGAATACTGTCTTTTTTTGTAAAAGGCTTATTCTACTTAATGAAGTCTGTGATTTGTTTTTATTGTTTTTTTTTTTGCACATGTAATTGTCAATAATAATAATAATAATAAAAAAAAGATTATTCTACTTAATGAAGAATCCTCCGTGATTTGTTCGCACATGCAATTGCCATTTGGTTTGCAAAGGCTGCACTGACCCGAACCCTGGCCTCGGTGAGGTTGGTCCACACGGCGATCTCCTCGCGCGTGCTCATGTCCGGGTAGCGGTTGCGCTGGAAGGTGGCCTCCAGCTCCTGCAGCTGCTGGCTGGTGAAGTGAGTCCGCTGACGCCGCTGTCTCTTCTTCTTGGACGGGTCGTCCGACGAGTCGTCGTTCTTGCTCTGGCTCTTCTCTTTCTCTGTACAAAAAAAAAAAAAAAAAAACACACACGCGCACACAAAAATGTTTGAATTTGCATAACAGCCAACGACGAATCCTCCCTCATTTGCATACGTCAAACTCGCTGGTTACTAAATCCTTTTTCTTGTTTTCTCTTCCCCCCCCCCCCCCCCCCCCCCCCTCGTATGCCTGATTTTATCTGCCTCTTACCGCCGGTTTCCGGACTGGAAGTGTCCGACACCGCGTGCGCGTCCATGCGGTGCTTGCCGGAGTCCGCGGGGGCTCGCACCAGCGGCTGCAAACCGGACGCCATGGCGGAAGCGAGTTTAGTCCCGGGAAACGTGTGGTGCGGTTGGCGGTCGAGATTTAAAGGCTCCCTCATAGAGTTCATCGGTCGCTCCCCGAAAACCGATCAAATAATAATAATAATAAAAATAATAATAATAAAAAAGCAGTCTTATAAGTCCCAGTGGCTGTCGAGATAGTCTCCCCCTTTTTTTTGTTTTTGTTTTGTTTTGAAGCCCCCCCCCCCTCAACCCCCCGGAAAAAGTGCTCGGATCCCGGGTTGCTTTTCAGAGCGGGCCACCGTGCGGCGCTGCCATCCTAACGTCGGCGGCGGCGGGCGGCGGCTGACTAGCGGAGTGACAAGAACAGGTAGGTGATATTGGAGCCGGGGCCGCGCGCGCACAAGCCCGGTGCGCGCACGCAACCCCTCCCTCTCTCTCTTTGCCTCTCTCCTCCTTGTTCTGCCCCCTCCTGACGTCACGGCCTATAGACCCGCCTACTCGCTGCTTTGACAGGCGCGCGCGTGTGTGAGGGAAGAAAATGGGGCCCAAGACCAAAACAAACCCCCAAAATAATAATAATAATAATGAAACAAATCAAATATATTTAAAAAGAAATAACACAAGTTAGCAGAGTGACTCTCTCAGGAGCCGGACTCGGTTGAAAAAAGAGCCAAAATCAAATTTGCCCCCGTCTAAAAGTGCATCCGCGCCACAATACAAGAGCAAGAACCGCGTTGGAAGAATTCCGAGAGGTCCAAAGCGAGTTCGGCGGAAGCAGAACTCGTCCCACGCTCGTCCGGGTGGGGAGGCTGACTCGGCCGAGGCACCGCAGACGTGATTCTCCCCTCTCAGAACACGCGGAAATAAAAGGAGGTGGTTGGAGTCGTTGCTGGAGAGGCACACCCGGGTTCGGGGTGCCAATCGGGCAGGAAATGGAGCCGAACCCAGCCTCGGGACCGCCGATTGACCTTACTCGGTGTAGGGAACATTTTAGACCAGGTTTTACTCATGTGGGTTCGGAACTATCGGTGTTTAGCAATAGTTAATCGAAAATAGTCGTTTCGCGTATGAATTTCTGCAGTGTGGAGCAAACTCGTGTGTAAACTACAGACAGGTGTCAAACTCAAGGCGTGGGGCCCAAATCCGGTCCGTAACAGCAAATCACGTGCAATTCATGTTTCTTCTGTAAATCCGTACCAAAGTTACAAATTGTCCACTTTTGTTTTTGTTTTTTACTGAACCTCTTCTTAAATTGAATGAAACAGTTGATAATTTTCTTGACTTCTGATTTAAAAATGATCCCGAATTTACTGTATGTAAGAATATAATGAGGCGATTGTTTCACATGCAGTCACGACGGAGCCCATATTGTAGCTAGTGACAAAAAAATTCGGCAAACCCCAAGTCCGAAATATGAATTTTAATTCATATAATTGTTTTTTTGTTTGTGTGATTGTATGTGCATGTTTTAGTCCATGTAAATTATATTTTCATTGACCATTGAGTCCGTCTCCGTTCCAATCACGTGCAGCCTCGTCCCGACGACCGCATCCAATTAGGATGCACGTTAAGACGACGCTACCTTAAATCGTCCAAATAGTACTATTCGTCTTTTTCTGTCTTATTTTCACGTCTGAAGTGGATCATGTCTTCATCCGTGCAGGACGCCGCCTCATCCTCCGTCACACAAGGGCCATTAATTAACAATTCAGTCAATATCGCAGAAAGTATGGGGGGTGGAGGGGGGCGAGGCTTTTTTAGGTGAGATTACGGACACATCACATTCCTCCATTAGCGTATTCGTGCTCACGAATGGCTTTCATGAGACCTTTTTTTTTTTTCTTCTCCCCAGAGTGGCGAGCGCATCGAGAGCCGCATACATTACACGCGCTGTTTTGGATGCGCGCACACTGCTTGTCACGTTCTATTCGTCCCAATCAATCGTGCTTAACAATATGCTCGTCTCGGGTCAAAATGCAGAAAAGTTACACGTTCGTTCACAAGAAAGAGTCGAAATTATTTGGAATGTCGAGCATTGTGTGATTTCCCCCCCCACCCGCCCGTATTATTCGTAGAAAATTGTTTTGTCTCCTTTTACGATTCAAAGCGAGTGATTGTTGTACTGAAATAGACGATCTTTGTTGCAATTTCTAAAGTCTCTTAATGTGGTCGCCCGCCCGAGCTGCTGCAGTTCCAAAATCATCCACCACGTGTCGCTACAGGACAACGAACAGCCAATGTGTGAGAAGGGCAGGTAATTTTTTCTTTTCTTTTCTCCCCCCCGTGTAAAATCACCCGTGAAATTCCACGGCATCACTGCACAATATTTTACACCCTATGTTTTTCTAAAAAAAAAAAATAATAATTTTGTTTAAATTGTATGGCAATGTGAGAAAATGTTGAAAAACTGACTTTTGCTGGGAAATTAGATTTGTTTTATTTTTATTTTTTAAATGTTTAATTTTAATTATATTTGTTGGCTTTTGGAGTGAACATGGTATTTAAAACACAGGTCTAAGATAACGGTGCATCCCAGGAAATGACACAAAGCCTTAAAAGAAAATTAAAAAAAATACCCAAGTTACACTGTGTTGCTTGACGTGTGCATTCGTAATTTACCAATTTGTACGCAGGTGGTGGCCAGTTTGCGGCAGTGGGACTCCATGATGGCGAAGGAAAACCTCTCCTATGCAGGGGAAACATGCCGAAGAAAATCGGAATTAATGCAGGTAAACAACAATACCAACAATATGACGAATGAAGGCAACATAAATTGAAAAAAAAAATGGATTTTTAAATTTTTTTTGGTCATGATTTTAATGCAGATGTTGAACATTTAGTTGAATGACATGCCATTTTGTCATTTTTCATTTTCAGGAATTCAAATAAAAAGCACAATGCTGGCAAAAGTAAATACATAAATAAATACAAATAAAAAAAATCCACATTTTTGTTGGCGTCACGTTTTTCACCTTTTTTTTTTTTTTTTTTTTTGGTTGATTTGTGATTTCGTCCCGTGTACAGTATGTTGCACGTGACGTGCCCCCCCCCCCCCCCCCCCGCTTCAAATGTGGCGGATGCAAAATCTCGATTGAGATGTCCCTCATTGTGGGCGTGTGAGCGCGTTACAAAATTCGACGCAGATGGGCTTTTATTCGAAATGTTTGCTTATGATAATGCGCATTTGCATGTCAGCGGCCGCCGCCATTTTCTCCACGTCCTGCTGTTTTTTTGTTAGTCGCCTCCGAGATGCGAATAAAAACGGAACATAACTTTTTACAGGAGCGAGGTTACAGTGTGACTTTTTATTTTCACCATTTGTGTGTTTTTTATTTTATTTTATTTTTTTGTGTGTGCCAAACTCCACTCGGAAATAACATCGCCCACAGTAATGAATATGAATATGAATATATGTTAGAATAACGGAACAAACGACCACGTTAATGCGTAAACAAATATGAATAATTGCGCTATTCCATATCATAGCAGCAATAATATTCACTGAGTGAGATTGAACACGTAATAATTTGCATAATGATGATAAATATTAATTCATCTGTCGTTTATATTTTGACGTGTGGTGATTAATGGCGGGTTAGACGTGCTGACAGAAATGCGACCCTTGAACGCACCATGGATGTTTTTTTTTTTTTTTTTAAAAAAACATTCTTTGTTGAATAATTTGGGTTATTCAATATGTTTAGTTATAAATGATAGCATATTTTGATCGTCTACATCGGTTGCACACGATTCGCCTGGAAAATAATGAAACAATATGCGTCGGTTGAACTCATTTTTAAATAATAATTAAAAAAAAAAAGGAAATTCAATGAAAAAAAAAATGATAATGCCTCACGTTGATGTTGAAATATTTAATTGCTATTTCTTATTATTTAAAAAAAAAAAGCTTTTTAATTAAAAATTTTAGGCATTTTCCATCATGGTAAATATTACTATGAGCATCATCTTCGACCAACTTTCCCCTGGTTTCAGGTAATGTATATTTAATTTGTTAAATGAATAATGTAAAAAACAACAAAAAAAACAAACACATTTCCTTTTCGATTAACTCGCTTTCTATTTCATTTTATTGGAGTATTTTCCGTCATTACTACCATCAATTCATACAAACGTTCAGCTTTCACTGAAACCATATTCACTTGGATTTAATTGACTTTTAAAACATGG
Source organism: Phycodurus eques (assembly GCF_024500275.1). Taxonomy (NCBI): domain Eukaryota; kingdom Metazoa; phylum Chordata; class Actinopteri; order Syngnathiformes; family Syngnathidae; genus Phycodurus; species Phycodurus eques. The sequence goes on from NC_084533.1 coordinate 26,217,989, forward strand.
ATGTGTTTTGATTAACACGCGATGCTCATCACGTAAACAGTTACGCGTCTCGTGACGTCATTTAGGTGGGTTTTATTCTACCGCACATGCAATTAACAACACAGAAACATGTCATCTAACTGTTTTTATTCATATTTGAATGCATTTTGCATTCCATTCTAACGACACATCGCCATTATTATCATCATTTAAGGCAAATTTTGCCCTCTCCTTAAATCATGATTAATGCTTTTTTTTTTTTTTTTTTTTTTTTTTTTTTTAAACCGACGCGTGGAATTGACACATTGTAAACACCCTGTTCACTTTCTTTTGACTGTTCTAATAAAAACATTTTCCACCACGAACACACAAATGATCATTATTTTCCGTTTTGAAGGCAAACTGAGCGCCCTCGTGACGTCATTACGTGCTCTTTTTTTTTTTTAATCTCACGTGCAATTGACGCCATAAAAAAAAACAAAAAACTGATGCACTTTCATGTAAATAACAGCAAAATCCTCCAAATAAACATATTGCCTTACCACGCGTGGACGTCTCTCGTTATGTGCGTGATGAGATAAATTCCACCGTGCAAAACACACACACGTGCGCAACTTGAACGTCCCGGTTGTCTTGCCTCCCACGATTTCGCTCTCTCTCTCTTTTTTCAATCCCCCAAATAAAGCAAATAAAAGTGTCAACTTCATCCAAAAACAAAAAACAAAACAAAACCAAAAAGAACAACAAGTGCCACGAGCAAGTCCACGCGCGCTCTTTCCGCTGCTCTTCTTCTGCTCTTCTGCACGCCTCAACTTTTTTTCCGCTCTGAAAGACGCTCCAGCTTCCACCCCCGCCCCCCCCCCCCCTCGCACACCCCCACCCCCACCCCCCATTCTCTCTTTGCGTGCGCGCGCGCCTGGAAAAGGGGTGTGTTTGTGCACGCGCACGCTGCTGTGACAGGGGCGGCACAACGAGAGCCTCGATAACGACGAAATCAGCGATCTGCAATTAAATTAACCCCCTCCTCCCTACAGCCCCCCACCCCCACACACTCATATTTACACGTGGAATCAGTTATCACTACAACACGCCTTGTATATACGCACTTCTCCTTTATTCGTATGTCAAGTGATCCGTGCAGCAGACAGGATGTCCACCCCCTACCTTGTCCAAAACACGCCCCCCCCCCCCCTCCAACCCCGCCTTGTATAATCCCCTTTTAACATTTTTAGTCATACTCCCTATTAAAGCGGTTATTAACACCCACAACCTGTGTATGCGTGCACAAATGCACGCATCGCATTTGTATGTTGTTTTGAAAGCAAACATATTATTTCATAAGGGTCGCCGCCTTCTGTTGTAATAAATGCGCAAACATCAGCTCGCCGGGACAATTGGCGCAACTTGGCAGCAACAGAAATGCACTAAATATCTTCAAAACAAACAAACAAACAAAACAAAACAAACAAAAAACACCATGCAACTTGGAATTAGAGGAAATCCAAAATACTCAAACTAAAATAGGCATATAGGAAGAATAAATAGGCTTTTAAATTTCAGTCGCTCTTACTATAGTCCGGATCCGACATGCATGTTTTGCTTTTTCATGAGCGCACACACACACGCACGCACGCACACACACACACACACACACACACACACTCACACACGCGCGCACACACCGAGAGCCGCTGCTGTTCCCCTTGCTGGAGAAGACGGCGCACGTCGAAGGCTATCTGTCAAGAGTCTGGCGGTTCTCACGCAAACAAAGGTGCAAAGCGCCCCCGAGTTGAGAGGAGGCCCGACAGCGGCGGCGGTTGGCAAATCTTTCGCCTCGGGGGCTGCAGCAGGAGAAAGGAGGGGGAAAAAAAACCAAAAAAAACCCCTCTCTTTTCATTTCAAGCGCCTTATCGATCGTCCGTTGTCATCCGCGGCGACGGCGAAGGACACTTGAAAGCGCCGCCGACGTGAGAAAGGAGCCGGGGTGACCCGCTCCTCGCCGCCGACCCCTCCTGACTCTTAACGAAAGCCCGGGCCCTTCGGAGGCGTCGACTTTTAAGGGCAGGCTTTGGTGTTTCTCGGCTGTCGGCGGCGCTACGGGACCGAGCAGCAGGAAGATGAAGCGGCAGACTTGATTTCTATTGTGCGAGGTTTTGGTCGGCACGAACAACGGATGAGAGGAGTGGTCTTGTTGAGTACGACACATAAATTGCAACCCTTGCGTGACCTTTTGTCTTGGCTGAGGATTATTTCTAGGTGTTCTGTTCATTTCTACTGTGCAAACTGGTGGTGGTTATGAGCACATTTCCCTGCTCTGATACAGTAAGCAGGCCCCTTTTTTGGCTGAATGAGTTATAGTGGATCAGTTTATTTCTATTGGGCAAGGTTATCAAAGGGGTGAGCGGTGTGGTTACGTTAATTATATGCTAGTTCATTTTGTTGTGCGTGACCGAGGAGGGCTTTTTTGTTTTGTTTTGCGTTATTTCTCGTCCTTCAGTATATTTCTATTGGTTATCGTGAAAACTGGCGAGAGGCGCTACTGCATTAATCACGGCATCTACACGGTACACAGGTGCGCGTGTTGTGGGTTTCTTCTCTTGACTGTGAAATTTGTCTTGTCATTTTGTTTATTTCTATTGTGCAAAGTGGCAGTTGGCGTGAATAAGCGGCAAGAGGAGCAATACGATGAATCCCGCGACACGACCGAGCATCCCGTGGACCTTTCCGACAGAATTATATCAAGTTATTCCGTGCATTTCTATTGTGCAAGGTGGTGGTCTCGTGGTCTCGTGTGAGTTGGCGACAAAGACTCCATATTGTCTTCGGCTATTACTCACTCACCTGCTGCAGCTGTCAGGTTTGCGTGTCCGCGTAGTGTACTAGCGCACTCGCAGCCAAATCGTGCCGCTTGTTATGCTTTAAATGCATAAATCGATTGTTCGACGCCACCGCACCAGGAATCGTCGCCGTCCTCCTGCAGAATTCATTTTTCAGGGATGTTTTTCTGTAATTCCAATTTTTGTTTTTTTTTGTGGCCTCAAACCACATGTGACAAACCCAAGTGGTTGCGTGTGACCCAAATCAGCTGATGTGTCGTGGAGTTTCGAGCAGGGGGAGGCAAAGGATGGTCCGCGGGCCACAAATGGTCCACTCGGCTCTTTAATCTGGCTCGCCGAGCGTTGACGTGATAGTCCGGTAATATTTGTATATTTAGACATCCATATTTAATTCACTTATCTCAATAAAAATGCGGATGATTGTTTTCTTGCGAATGATAAAACAAAATATATTGGCAAAACAAACATTTTCCTTCTCACTGTACATAATTAGTTAGTGAATTGCAATTGAAGTTCTCCGAGCATCGTGCGTGCCTTCCAATCAATTTGTCAAGTATCGCTCCGGGAAGGCTATTAACAGGGCCGCCGCCGCCGCCGCCGCCTGTAAATTAAGCAAATTAAAAGGGGGTTCTCTCTGATAGCCCTCCAGCTCGTTGAGCGGCTTTAGGGCTCATATCGCCTCGCTCCCCGCCTCTGTCGCGGCACCCGAGCGGCGGGGTTCGGGGGCCGGCCTTCTGCGATTATCTCCTGGGAAAACGCTCAGCCGATGTCATCGTGGCTCGAGCGGGCGCCATATTAGCGGAGGATGCCTTGAAATTACACCAGTGTTGAGTGAACAACCGCTGTCATGACGCATACATTTTTACTCTGGATTATTTCTAGTCACTCAGTTTATTTCCATTGTGCAAAGTGGCACTTGTCATTCACCAGCCATTTTCCCCATATTGCCCGCCATTTTAAAAAAAAACATTTGATTGATCTCTCAAGACCAGTGTTGCCACAGTTACCATGAAAAAGTAACTTAGTTAACTTAATGATTCATTGATTTTCAAAGCCACTTTGTTACTCTACTGGTTACTTGATTTTTAAAAGTAACGTAGAACTACAAATCCCCTGTTAATATCATACTTACACATACTGTGTTCAAGTCTGTGGTGCCTAAATTTTTTCTCCGACTTCCAACACGTTGGCATTTCTCTCCTTCACAATCGACGCGACGAGCCGAGATTCGCTCCCTAATCTTTGTCTTCCACTCAAAAGCTGTTCTGATCTCCAATCCGAAGTGGCGCAATGCTGCCATCTACAGGAATTTGCTAGTCATCACAGCGGTTTGCAAACCTGACATTTTTATTCTGGATTATTTCTAGTGGGTCGGTTTATTTCTATTGTGCAAGGTGGCGGTATGTGTGAATAACAGTTTGCACGTAGGATGCCTTAAAATTCCACTCCGGTGTGAGTGTTTATGTTAACGACCGCTGTCACGACATCTCACTCAAGGCACAAACATTAAATTAAACACCTCCCTGCGAGCCGGTACGCCATTCATTAGGCCTCACTGGCCGGCGCATGCATAAACACACGTGTCCTCGGCCTTAATCACAGGTGCGAGCGGGGCCGGTAAATTGCCCGGGCAGGCGTCTGATCAATTATGGGAGCGGGAGGGGGGGGGAGAAAAAAAAAAAAATCAATTGCGAGCTGCCACTAACCAGCCCAAGGGCGACGCGGCCAAGAATGAAATTGGTGTGATAAAATGACGACGGTGCCTCGGGGCGGCTGTCGATAAGATGTAAAACACGACAGCTAACATGCTAACGCTCCTGTCGGTGGACCTGAGGTTGGGCCGAAAGGTCACCAGGCGGGAATGGACTTTGTGCGTGTTTGGTCTGCTTTGGCAGAGGAGGAAAAAGACGTGAAAGGCCAATCGGACGCATTCAATTTGTAACAGTAACAACTTCAGAATGAAGGAATGTGGAATTGGACTTTGGTTCCTTGAACAATGGATGCTTGTAATTTTTTTTTTATACATTTAAATGAATTCAGTGAACTAACGTGATACAAAAATAATATTGTCTAAAAACAACAAAAAAAAAAAAAAAAAAACGGTTCGATCCCGACTGTTAATTCCTAAGTCATCTTTCATCAAGCAGGAAGTGGCACCATATGGATGGAAACAAATGCAAGCACTATTTTTTTTGAAGCACTTCTACCTTGGTGGAGGTCTGCATTGAGCAGCTTCGCTGTGCTCGACTTTTCCGGCACATCCTATCCAGATGTGTTGCGCCTCGAGAGCGCTAATCCAAACATGTCTTGAGATTAGCCGCTTCAAAGCGGAAGACATGCTGATGCTGTCGGCCGCTAATGTTTGTTTTGGCTCGGACATCGTGATTGGATGCTGCCATTTTTGTGTCAAATGTCGGCCAAAATTAGCGGGATTCGGGCTTTTGCTGAAAAATAACCAGGGAAAGTTTCATGGTTGGTTAAAATTTGCCATCTAATCTTCCCTAGTGCAGCCATGTTGCGTCAGATGATTTTGAAAATCAGTAGGATTCTTTCTCGAAAACACAAAATAACCACAGAAATGTTCAAAGTAGTCATCATAAGACGGAAACATTCCTGCCTCGGCCAATTTGTCAAATCGCCTCCAAAATCAATTCGATTCTTGCTTTAAGAGGAAACCTAGCCAGCGAACCTTTCAAGATGGGTTGAAAATGACCCTCGGACCATTCCTACTGCAGCAATTGTGTTTCGAACGAGTTCCAAAATCATTAGGATTCTTGCTCTAGTCGATAAAAGAAGCAATGAAAGTTTCAAAACGGGTTAGAAATCGTCATGAGCGCAACGGTCAAGTCAAGTATCCCCCAAAAGCCCCCCAAATAATCCCCCCCCCAAAAAAAACCTCCAGCTCAGCGTCGTGTTTTGAGATAAGAGCAGGGTCACTGAATGAATGAAACCACTGTACATTCATGATAATGATAACAAATGTATGACAAATCGGGGTCACGTACATGAACTGCAGGGGGTCCGGTGACAGTGAGACGCTGGTGGGCGGGATGTCACACGCCTAAACCCCAATTAGGATGCGAGGCTCGTGTCGGGCATTGTGATTAGTTCCACTCTTTCGCGCTCATCTGCATGGCTGCACTGCACCTGAATGCACCACAGCACCCACAAGGCTGGAATTTGCGCTGACAAATGCAGAACAACTCCCAAGATGATCTGCGAACATCAATCAATTTCATTGGAGACCTTTCGGCGACTCCTCTGTATGCTCACTATAGAGAGAAACCTTAAGGTACACTAACCGTAATTCTAACCCTCGTCTTCAATGTCACAAAAACTGCCATCAATCGTCACCAAAATGTATGCGGACATCTTGACTGAAGGCCACTTCAACTTCTGAAAATATCCGAATGATCGCACCAAAGTTGTGGATTTTATGGACATTAAGCTTTTCCCTCTTATGCTCACTACATCTTAACGTCGCTTAATGTATGACTCAAATGCACCACAATCTCAAATCCACACTTGACTGTACGTGAATGCACCACAGATGAACACTACGGTGGACTGCACCTCAATATATCGCAGTGCACCACCCCCTGATCTCCAACATGAGCAATCACAACCCTCGCCCTCGAGTCCTTTTCATCCAGCCACAATGATTCTCTCCTGGATTTCGCTGACAATATGAAGAACTTTGTCAATATCGGAATGCAACTCACGTAAGGTTGAACACTGACTTGGGAAAGGGGTCAGCTCTCGTCTTATTGGATCCCAGTGTGACGTTTGATACAGTCGATCATAACAAACTGTCGAACAGGTTGGAAACTTGGGTAGGGTTCAACGCAACAGTCCTAAAATGGTTCAGGTCCTACTTATTTCATAACCGTGGGAAATTTTTAATCGGATCAAATGGCAATGATATATGGGGTCCCTCAATTTTGTTCAGCATGTATATGACTGCACCTGAATGCACCACAGCCGAACACCACAGGGGACTGCATGTTATGATCCACTTTTTCTTGTTGAATTAGTTTTGATTAGGCGGCACGGTGGCCGACTGGTTAGAGCGTCAGCCTCACAGTTCTGAGGACCCGGGTTCAATCCCCGGTCCCGCCTGTGTGGAGTTTGCATGTTCTCCCCGTGCCTGCGTGGCTTTTCTCCGGGCACTCCGGTTTCCTCCCACATCCCAAAAACTCTTGGAGACTCTAAATTGCCCGTAGGTGTGACTGTGAGTGCGAATGGGTGTTTGTTCGTATGTGCCCTGCGATTGGCTGGCAACCAGTTCAGGGTGCACCCCCGCCTCCTGCCCGATGACAGCTGGGATAGGCTCCAGCGCGCCCGCGACCCAAGCGAGGAGAAGCGGCTCAGAAAATGGATGGATGGATGGATAGTTTTGATGAGATTTAGTTTTTGTTTCCTGTCGTGTCATGTTTTCCCCCTTGTCTTGCGCATTAGGTTTTCGTTTCCACCTGTTCTCGTCAGCCCTGTCCCTTGTGTCTACAAATACACTCCTTCCAGTTCCTCGTGTCTTGTCCAGGTGCTCCTCGTTGTCTCGTCAGTTTGTTTGTCTTTAGTTTCCTGCTTTCTTTCGGTCTATGTTGGGGCATTGTCGTCATATCTCATCTTTCCTTAGTCCTGTCATGTTTCTTAGTGGTGAGATTTTTGTTTCTTCATTACATAGAATTTTGATTTTCAGACTTGGTTAATTACATTTTTTTGGTACATTTTTATTTTTGGAAATGATTCCTGCGCTCCTGCCTTGCCTCCCCGCTTCCCTGCACTTTGGTCCTCCACACCAACACCGCGAAAACCCAATTGTGACATTGCAACCAAAAGCGAACAGTAAAAGTCATTGCTTGCACCGTAGTTAGAAATCAAAGGCGCTACTGTGCCTGAACGCACCACTGCACCGCAACGCTTGTCTATTGAGCATCCACTTGTCCCCATCAGAATAATTAATATGATCAAGCATAGACTGGACCTTTTTATTATTATTATTTTTAATGAATAAGCAGTGTTGAATAATGTCACACACAGACCTGAACAACCCTTTGGCCTTTCACTCCAATCTGCACTTCAGATTCACTAAGCCATTTGGTGGCATACATCACAGGAAAGGTGATAAAGTGTACGTGTGTGTGTGTGTGTGTGTGTGTGTGTGTGTGTGCACGTGCTGCATTCAATGGGGTGGGTGTGTGTGATCTGGGGCGTGTCTAATCCAGTCCCAGTGTGAAACTGTTGACATTTGTGGCCCCCCTCCCCCTCCTTCATTATGTGACTGGGGCTGTTTTGCGCTGGATTAGCCACAAATCTCCCGTGCAGCGCATTCAGCATGCCACTAGTAGTTTAACTTCATTAATAATGGATGAAGAGATTGTAATCCAGGAGTAAGAGCGCACAGAAGGAGACAGAGGGACGTCTTTCTTTACTTTTTTTTGGTACACCTTTAAGTCAATCCTGTGGTCCGTGTATTGCTAACCGCTAATATTGTGTCATTATTCGAACAATGAGGCTGGTTTTCGGCAGGGGTGGAAGGAGATAAAAGGCGTGGAGTTGTTTTAGTATCTTGCATTGATTGTGTTTACTCGAGCTTCTCATTGCAGACTATTATAGGACACGGGCCGGCCTTACGGCAGGATAAACAGGATTATATATGTACATATTATACATATTTACTTGCTGCCTTTCCTCGTCACCTTTTTAAAACAATTTTCTTTTAATATTATTATTTATTTCTATGATTTCCAGTGACGACGTAGAGATTTGTGCTTAGTCGGTGTGATGCTGTGTTAAGCCTTTTGGAAAATGTATGCAGTTTAGTCTGGAGACTAAAAAAAAAAAAAAAAAACCTGAGCAAATTGAATTGACATTAAAAACCAACTATCTTGTGTTGACAAATAGTCAATAATTGATGAAAGGTGGCATGGGCAGAACTGTGCTAGCAATAAGGAACATGTACTGCATTGGTTAGACTGTGGCCAGTTTAGGTGAAATATCACATTCAATCAGCATGATTTTTAACTTTACAGAAATAGTGTCCATGAAAGTCAATTCTAATACATTGGCATAGAGTATAACGAATGTGTGAAAGTTCAAAGAAGACGGGATGAAAAATTGTCTTTGACGGAGAGATGCTCGCGACGAGGACCCACTGTTGACTTGACCGTGACGATCTCAAAATCAATTGGATTCTTGACCCCTGTGTAGGAAAACGATCCGGAAAAGTGTGAAAGTCAGATAAATTTGAGGCGCAAGTGACAAAGAACGTGTATCGATTTGACAGCGGCCGTCTTGTCAGCTATCACTCAGAAGCTGTAGGATTATTGACCTTTACATACGAAAGTTCTACAATCAGATACATTGGCAAAGAGTGGAAAGTGTGCAAAAGTTCAAAGCTCTAAAATTGTCACAGACAGAGGTGCTAGCGACAAGGAACACGTAGCGATTTGTCTGTTCAGCGTACGGAACGTGTGAAAGTTCGAAGAATATTCAGTACTTTGGTAAAAATCTTTCTCGGGAATTGACCCAAATGCATTCCAATCGGAAACGCGTATCCAAGACGGAAGAAATTGTGAGGCTTCGCCATCTAATGTGGCGTCGAAGTCGGACGATCATTGCGAGGATTCTTGGAAAGTTGCAAACATCGAGCCCCTGATAGCGAATTCACTGATCGACACGACATCGGGTGGACATGTCTCTCGTAACAGCACGCAAGAAAAAAAATATCCAGGACCTCTGCCCGAAGTTGAACAGGAAGTCGGCCATTTTGGTTTGAAGCCGCCATTTTGAGCACATTCTCATACTTTGAATGGCCCGAATAAGCTCCAATCAGAAAGGACGAATACGAGACAGATGGGCGACACCGAACAGCGAAGGATTGTATTACCGCGATCTTTATTTCTAATGGTTAAACATTCAGCGTGCCAAATTGAGCCGTGACCAATTTTGCTGCACAAAAATAAACAAACGCAACAGGCGAGTTAATTGGCACTCACGGCCGTTCTAAAACTGGGAAAAAAAAAAAAAAAGAAGCCGAGTCGGGACGCTAACCACGCTATCGGCGAGACGTATCCGTGTTGGACTACAAAGTGACATCTGGACCCTGCCGCCGCCGCCGGACGTGTGTGCAGCCTTGCGTGTCGCTTTGGACTGAACGCCGCAGCCAAGGCCGCATTCCCGCTGCTCTCTAATGTTTCAATTCATTGCGCCGCTGTCACGAACGGCGCTCAGCTAACAGGAAACACTTGCAAAGCCCCCCCCCCCACCCCCCCTCCCCCGGCTTGTTGATTGATGTAATTAGGATTGCTAAAGATTTTTTTTGTTACCCCCGCCCTCCAAAAGATCTCCAACCTTCTTGTATCATGAAACAGGAATGCAATCGTTTATTGCGGAGGGTTATGAAAAGCAACATGGGAGTGGAAACCGAAGCTCCTTTTCATAATGTGAGTGATAATGCCTAATGTGATGGATCATCGTTGCGGGTCCCTGGTGGCGCGCATGACTTCATTTTGCATGTCTGGCGGGAAATATCAGCGTGTTCGTCGTCATCAATATGGCACGTGCGCAACTTTGATTATGTGCGCATTCCACGTTTGTGAGAATCACCTGTTGGCGACCGCTCCACTTGCATCTTGACACAATTATTGGGAATGAAAGCTGTATGATTTTTTTTTTTTTTTTTGTAGCGTGAACCATCAGCAGTTTTCACATGCCTGTTGCACGGTGCAGTCAGAAGAATAATGTCACGCAGGCGAGTGGAACCACTTCACTGCCACAATAAGAAAACTTTGTATTAATTGCACAGGCCATGTTTTAAGTAACATTTTAAAATTGTAAGAAGTCGTACAAGCAGCGACAAAGCAGTTCAGCGACAAGCCAAAATGGCCGACTTATGTTCATTTTTGGCCATTGGACACTGAGACTTTTTCGTGCGTCCCGTTATGATCGACATGTCCGCTTTTGTGTTTTAAAGTGCGTTGTCAAGCTTTGCTGCCTAATCAAACCCTAAATGGTGGACTTTCTGTGTCTCGTTGGGCGTGGGTCTCATGGGGCTTTTTTTCTGTGTCCACTCATGAGAAACATTTATGCCAAATTTCTAGTTGCTAAGTTAAAGTTGCTTCACACTAAGGCTGGGGGGAATGAATAAGTCAGCGAAGTCGACTTGAAAAATAGGTCGACGCAGAATTTCAAAAAAAACATTTTCAATTTCCGACCGGGAACCAATGTTTCAAACGGACATTTATTGCAGACGGACGCAACGGTGCGCCACTGATAAACTGAATGGTAGTTAGCATTTATTTATTTTTTGAACCTGAAATTGTAACCGCTAGCGTGCTAATGCTAATCACGAACGCTGACCGTTTAGCAAAGGCTGATTTTGTTGTCTCAAATTGTTTACAGTGTTTCTACCACACACGCCGTACCAGCATATGCAGTTGAATGATATTTTTAAGGCAGCGATTACGCGCTTACGCGCCAAAATATCCATCGGCTAATCAATTCTAAAAAGGTTCCATCGTGACAGAGCGATCATGGCACCTAAAGGATGATTTTCCTGTGAAGGAAGCACTCAAACGTTTCTATAGTGGGCTTGAGCGCTGCAGGTGCTGATTGATTGATTGTGTTCCACTGGCCAGCGAGACATAAATTGAGCGGGGGCACAGCTTGGGCGAGTGCAGATCCTCTCGTATGTTTAGGCCTTGGCCCTTGTGGACCGGCTAACCCCCTTCTACTCAGCTCATGCTTATAAAAGGCCCGGCTTGGCGACGGCCCCACCTGAGGGGCAGTTGGAATACTGGCGGGTCAGCGGGGGGCCTGTTTTACCAGGACCGGGGCTTTGCCACCAATCCCAGTCAACGTCCGAGGATCTTTTAAGGAGGAAACAAATCCATCCATAACCGGTTGACGGCCGCAGCCGAGAAAATCAACTTTATAGACTCAAAGGCAACGGGCCATCTTCACTTGGCACTTAAGAGCAGAGATGCCCACTCCTTTTTTGCCCATATTTTTTTCGAGTGGGAAAAAAATTGAGAAAACTTACTTATTGTAATTATTATTATTTACAAATATCTGTTTTAGTAGAAATTCGTAATATTTGAAAAAAAGTAATATTATTCAAGAATGCAATTAGATATTACCCCCCCCCCCCCCCCCCCCCCACAAAAAGTGCAAATTTATTCTTATAAGATTACCTTTTATCTTGAAAAAAAAGATTAGATGAGTATTTTATTTTGCAAAATAATATGACTATTTCCTCCCAGAATTGACTATCTAGAAAAAAACAGATTTAATTCTTATCAGTAGCACTTTTTTTCCATCAAGAAAATACGACTTTGATCTCATAAGATTCTGACTTTTTAGAAAAAAAATAATACAACTTTGTTCTCAGAAGATCGACACTATTCTTGAAAAATAAAGACTAAAAAAATATGACTTTATTCAAGTAATATTTACACTTTGAACTCCTATTACAGCTTTGTGTCAAAAAATAAGACTTCAATCTCAAAAAATACCACGTTCCTCTCGTAAATTTGACTTGTTTTTTGAGAAAATATGGCCCAGGTTTTTAAAAATTGCACATACAATATCAATCTTAAAAAAGGAACCATTAAAAAAATATATATTTCTTTTCGAGAAAAGCTATTGTATTCCCCGAATATTCCGATTTCTTTCTATTTTTGGTTACTTTTTTCTTTGAATTTCTTAGTTGTTTTTTTTTTCTAAAAATCTATTTAATTCTCTAAATATGACTGGTTTATCTGAAAGAAGTACACCTTTTTGTTTTGTTTTTGATAGCATTTCTTTTCAGTGTGGCCCTCATAACTAATAACTCCTTCATACAACACAAACCCAGTGACAATTCAGAAGCGAACTTCTACTTCCTCAACTCTATATATGGAAGGAGAAAAAAAAAAAAAAAGAAGTGAAAATTTGCAGTGCAACCACTTGCTCTTTTCTCTCCTGACACCCAATTACGTGATGTCAGTCCAATTACCTGGGCACACAAAGCAGAGATCTTCGCAGCTTTTTTTTTTTTTTTTTTCTCCCTTCTCTCTCTCCAACTGGAGCAGCCAAATCAAGGGATTAGCTGGAATCAAGATTCCGACTCCTCATCTCCAGTTCAATAACGTCTGCTGGTGCACGACACGCGGATGAGAATGAAGACAAGCTTTTTTTTTTTTTTTTTTTCTTTTTTCTTCTTCTTCTCTCTCCTCTCTCTTCTCAGCGAGTACAATATGAGAGGCTTTGGCAAAAATGTCAGCGAGCATGCTCCTCGGCGACACTCCAGCCTGTTAAAAGGCTTCAAACGCGCATCTGCAATACTTTTTGTTGTAAACTTTCCTCCGCAATATGCGACCACAGCGGTAAAGGCCAGACCGCTATTGCTGTCTGCCAAGGTCAGCGATGAGGCTTTCATGTCACGCTCTCCTTTCTCTTGGTATGCGACGGAGACCGTGCTCCTCGAGGACGGTCAACCACAAAGAACCCCGAAAACTGTGTGGCTGCTCCCAGCAGGAGCCTCGAAAGCACCGGAATGGCGCTAGCATATGTAATGTCCAACAGGAGTAAACCAAACCGGCAGATTTCCAGTGTCTCTTCAGGCATGGCTTCTTGAGACTGTTTTGTGGGTCTGCTCGCCGTAGATGAAATTTCATGTCGCTCAGGGGCTGCCTAAAATGGCCGCTTTGAACTGAAATGGCAGAATTTCTCTGCGTTGTCTGGCCCGGTTGTTTCAGACTTTTTTCTGGCCGGTCTACTCACGATGGACACGTTTACCAAATTTCATGTTGCAACGTGAAACTCGCTCGAACAAGACCCAATGCCAAAAAGGGCTATTTTCTGACTTTTTCCTCAAAAGTAACTTTTTCTTGAAAAAAACCAAAACAAAACAGGAAAACCAAAGAAAAGAAAACATAAAAATAGCTCATTCAAAAAAACGTGTTTTTTTTCTTGCGCTATTCCAATACCTTTCAATGTCAATTCTTCTTTTCTCTTGTTGATTATTTTGAAATAAATGTCACAAATGCAGTCAAAGAAAAATCAAAGCGTTCAGTTTATCCTTTCATGATGAGCTGCCATCAGCCTAATTTCGAATTTCCCCCAAATTTGAGGCGAAGTCTTAGTACTCGTGTCGATGCCGACCGACGCAGAGCTGCAGTGTTGTTGGATGCACAGACACTTAAACTTCAAATCCAATTCAGGGCATCGTCGGGGGTCTATCACTTGTCTGAAAAACACTTGGAGGCCATGAGCGGAAAAACTGTAAGTGCAGCACCAACTGGTTCATTGCGTGCCGTTCGTACTTCGAAATCGAAATCCGAAACCGCAGTAAACCGAGGACCCCCTGTACTCAATCAAATTGATATGGACAAAAACTTCATACCAGATTTGTTCTGTTTACTCGACCCGCCCCGAAGTGGACACGCAGATGTTTGGAAGGGAAACAGGGTGCCTAATAAATCTTGGGCATGACGTTATCGAATTAGTCGAGACTCAGCCTCCGATGCCGTATTAAGGGCCGCCTTTTCCACTCCGCCGCTTTCGAGAGCAACGCATTGCAGCTCCCCGATGATGAACTCGTACATTTGTACATTGTTACTTCCCACCGAGGATGGTTTTCCAGTTAGGGTCTAAGGTTTCACGGCATAGCAGCGTCCCGGTCTGGTTTAGCTAAGATGACGTGTGTGGTTTGAGTTTACAGCCAGTCGGCCTGGTCCCGTTGGCGATGACAATGCAGCGTAAAGGGCGGCGGCAGTTGTTGTACTTCTAAAAGCGTCTTCGCTGCGACTTTCAAGTGTCAAACCCGCACTGGGAAACCCGAGACGCCAGTCCTCCGTTTTGTTGACGCTGTCCACTCCCGCCGTCATCATGCATGATCTGAACCTTGTTCTTTTTATGACATCGGCGCATCGACATCAATATTTGTCAATTTGGGCTTCAATCCGGTATTTGGCTGGTAAGGAGTTTTGTTTCTTGGACTCGCTTGGTGGAAGTACTCCGGGGTCGTTGAAGGCACCAAGACCGTGTGACTGACAGTAGATCGGATCTTTGAAGGGCCGTCCAATAATGACAACAATAATTCTCGACACTTTCCTATCATGAACCTCGTTTAAACCCTGACCCCATCTTCCCAGTACTAACTCCTTTGTAATGCAGACTCTAAAAACGCAGACTCTAAATACCTAAAAAATAACCAGACGTGTTGAAGGAAGGCGTGTTAGATCCACGCTGAAAACAATTTGATTACGGCAATAATATATTCCCCCCGAGATAAGAAGTAATTTTTTGAGTGAGAAAAAAAAAACACTTTTTCGAGAATTTCTTGCCAGACAAAATGAATGTTTTCAGATAAAGTTTTTTTTGATAATAAATTGTAAAAAATTCTTGTACAGATGTGAGAATGAAATCATGTTTTTTTTTTTTAGATTAAAGGTTGGAATCTTACAAGAAAGTTATCCATCCATCCATTTTCATTCCCACTTCTCCTCACTGGGGTCGCTGGCGTGCTGGAGCCTATCCCAGCTATCTTCGGGCGGGAGGCGGGGTACACCCTGAACTGGTCGCCAGCCAATCGCAGGGCACATAGAACTAAACAACCACTCACACTCACACTCACACCTACGGGCAGTTTAGAGTCTTCAATTGACCTACCGTGCATGTTTTTGGGATGTGGGAGGAAACCGGAGCGCCCGGAGAAACACCACGCAGGCACGGGGAGAACATGCAAACTCCACACAGGCGGGGCCGGGATTTGAACCCGGGTCCTCAGAACTGTGAGGCAGACGTGCTAACCAGTCGCCCACCGTGCCGGCACAAGAATGTTATTTTTGCAGAAGTTGTATCTTTTACAACGAGAAAAATGTCATCTTTTATGGATGAAAAGTTGTATTTTTTAGATAATAGTCCCATAGAGAAGTCCTATTTTTTTAGATGACATTTTTCTCCCCAAAATGTCATATTATGATGAAAATTAAAAAATGATTAGATTAAAAAATGATTTCTTGAGGGGTAAAAAAATATTGTGAGAAGAAAGGCATTTTGTTGGAGAAAAAAAAGTCTAAAAAAACATAATTTTGCAAAATATTCTTGATACAAAATGTCATATTTTCTGTACAAAATAAAGTATTATTAGATTTAAGTTTTAATATTACCATTATAAAGTTAGTTTTTTTTGCTAAATAAATTGCAATATACTGTCTTTTGAAAATGTAGTCGTCTAAAGTCATTTTTTTTAAACATTAAAAATGTTGGAATTTCAGAGTGCAGTTGGAATTCTACCCCCCCAACTTTGTGTGAAAAAGTCATAATTCTACAAGCACCAATCTGTTTCTTCGAAATAAAAAGTTCACCTTTTTGTGTGAAAAACAATTGTGAAGTTAAGAAAACAGTCATATTTCTGCCCCCTCCCCCCCAAAGTTAAATATACACATTTTTCCAGCGGTAACGGGACGCCTGGACGCGCCCCGTTCGCCGCCAACCCCCCGCCCTTGGCGCTCTGGCGAGCTGCTATAGCACGGGGCCGCGGGTGACGATTGATTCGATTGTGATTGATAGCTACAGCTGATACGCCGGCTCTGTTTTCAATTGTGCAAGATCTGGCACTTCTCACCTTGTAAAAGTGGTTAAAGCGGAGCTTGGGGGGGGGGGGCTGAATGAGGCTGAAGGGCTGGAAGATGACGAGGGATAGTCGGACTTGAATCCACGACAGACGTTTACTTACTGTACTGGTCTTATAGACGCAAACGGGAAGTGGAAGACCGCAAGCGAGAACTCCGGCAAAGTTCAAAATGCGTCTCGGACGCAATCAGTAACGCTGCTATTTGGGATCGGAAGAGTTTAGGTGAGGTTACATTTCAAAATCCAGTAAGCACAGTAATTGAGAATCGGACCTGATGAGGGGTAACGGAGAAAAAAAAGTCGGTTTTTTTCCAATGAAATACTTGAAAGATAAAAGCTTACCTTTTAGAGATGAAGACATTTTGGGGATAAAAATGTCATGAGACTAAAGTAGGGTATATGTTCAAAAGTCATATTCTTATTTGAATTTTGTGATATTTTGAAGATAGTATATCATACTTTTCAAGAAAAATGTTGTACTCCAAAGGGAATCAATTATTTATTTTGTTTGCGAAGAAGAAAAGTATTCTGTAATGTCTAATCTTTTTAGATTAAAAAGACATATTTTCTTCCAGCAAAAAAGTTAATTTAACAGAATGAAGTTATTTTTTTCAAGATTAAAACGCTTAGTTTTTTAAAGTTAAAAATACATAACATTTTCAGGATTTTTTTAAAAAATAATGTAATATTTTTTTCCCAAGTTAAAAAGTAATATATATATTGACCCCCCACCCCCACGTTATTCAAGATCGTAAATCGCATTTGTCAGTAAAAATTGAAATGGAAATGGATTTGTATTTTTACGAGAAAGAAGTCTTCTACAGTGAGGAAAGTTTTTTTCCCCAGAGTCGTATTGTTTTTAGATAAAAATGTCACATTTTCCAGAAAAAAAGATGTAACATTACAAGAGAAGTTATTTTTCAAAGATAAACATTACTTTTGTCATTAAATGTCCTAATTTTACAAAAAGAAAAATATTTTAAAGGCAAAAGGGCATTTTTTTTTTTTTTTATAAAACAGTTCTCACATTTTAGATATACTGTATATATTTCATTTTTTTGTTGGTGAAATAATAGTTAGTGTTAGGAAAAATAAATGGTAATTTGATGAGAATTCAGGATAAGGTGACATATTTCCACCAAGGCCTCAATGTTTATCACAAATGAATAAGTGTAAGGCTACTATTTAGGATGTTTTCAGTAGGTTACGTTTGAAAATGTAATAAAGCACATGACGTGATGATCTGATGAGGTTTGACAGAGATGTAATCGTCTGAACGTGTTCAGTGGCTTTTTCTGTGTTTCATATTTCATTCGCTGCCAAACGCTCCATCGGATCCAGATGAATCACAGTTTGACATCTGCATCTTCTCACCCTCCGTACACCCATCAAATCCATTTCGCACATTATAAAAGATGTTTTGGCAAGATGGGATTCTATGACATAATCCATTTTATGATGCAACTCCAAATGTTACCGGAACCAATAAGAGCTATTGCCATCATTAAGGGAGACATCGTGGGCTTTTCTCCCCCACCCTTTAAAATCGTTCATAGGTGCGTTAATGACATTTCTGACAAGATTTTGTCAAAATACCCCAAGGATCCAGAATTCTCGTGCATCTTTCACCATTATTTCCTTTTATTATAGCTTTTCTGAGCCTGTTTTGAGGGGGTGGTCCCGTCTCTTCCAAATGTGCCGCTGCTCACCCCGCCCCCCCTCTCCTGTGGGCCAACACTCAGTATGGCTTTTGTTACCATGACGACGAGGGGTTGAGCTACTCATGGAGCTCTGACTGTAAAGAAATGAATAAAAAAAAAAAACATAAATGAATTCAAAAATGGTATTGCATTTTCACTGGTGGAGGCAGCACTTCATCACCAAGCAACTGAATTATACTTTGTCATTTAGTGTAGTGGATAAGAGCATGTGGTGCATGTAAAAAAGAACATAATCTGCGCTCATCTGTTGATGTGAACATAATCTGCGCTCATCTGTTTCTGTTTAGTGTGGATCTTCGCTCGGCCTAGCTGCCAAGTCATGGCAGGAGAAACTCAGGTGTGGGGGCAGGATTATACAGTGTAAAGCCAAAGTGACGCGCTCGGGATCCTTGTTTTTCACCGGAGCTCCGTTCCGATGGAGGCCGTGGACCAGTTTCACGCTACCAAAACGAGTCCGTGGCGCAGTGATTGTAATGCAAAAAAGTAGAGATTGTTGTATACCGAGGACCCCCTGTCGTAAACCGAGGACCCCCTATATTGACTCGGCCATGTGAGTGACTAATTAGATTTACTCGATAGTGCGAGTGCACCCTAATATCCTCCATCAATAGCGAAAGTTATGATTTGAGTAGGTGATGCACCTTTGTGAAAACGGTTAAAAAGGTGTGATTTTTTCCTCCATGCTTTGACTGACATAAAAATGAGCGCCATCTGATGGACCAACGTGCAGGTTCCTCGGTTCATGATGGAGTCCCCGTTCCTACGGCAGCGACGTAAATACGATTTTCTTACGTTTTTCGGAAGGTGCTTTCACGAATCGCCGAGCTACGGTCACGCAGCAGTAACGTCATCATTACAGTCAGAAATTGTATGGATAACTAATGTAGTCCGTAAATATAAAACAAACAAATGAAAAGTAAGGAGGACAGTAACTGAGCATTATCCTACATCACAGGTGTCAAACTCAAGGCCCGGGGGCCAGATCCGGCCCGCCACTTGATTTTATGTGGCCCGCGAAGGCAAATCATGTGTGTCAACTTCCATGATTGTTGTTAAAATCTGCACCGAAATTTCAAATAGTCATATATCATAAATGATCATATTGGGATACTGCAAGCCTTGTTGGGTTACCAAACATGAACAATAGTTGAAAAACCCATTACCCTCGATTTCTGATTCCAAAACTAGTTCAGAAATTTAGTGTGTGCGATGAAAGATTTTGATGCTTTCACAGTCATAACGGGCCGCTGAGGGAAACCGTAACTACAATATGGCCCGTGACAAGAATGAGTTTGACTCCCCTGTCCTCCATCGATAGTGACACAATTATCATTTTAGTAGCGAGGCAACCCTTGTAGAAAACGGGAAAAAAAGATGTGACATTTTGCTGCATGCTTTGAATGGGGTGGGAGTAGCACCATCTGGTGGATTAACGAGAAAGCCAGGACAAGGTGCCCTCAGTCAGTTCATGATCGAGTCCCGTTCCCACCGTGTCCCGTCACGTATTCTTACGCGAAAACTAGTTCATTACGCACGGTTGGTAACCCGGAAACCGCGTGCGAGGAACCCCCCCGTACTCGAGCGTGCAATTCCAGACTTGATTGATTGGCACCAAGGCACTCCAGAGACCAGTCATTAATCAGTACATTTTCCAGATTTCCGATACTAGAGACACGGTATCACGGACTCGGCTTGTACTAGTGCGACCGTCGTTACTCGTAAACGCTATTTTCTCGATTTTTCGAGGGAGAAATCTCTGACCCAGGAGACGTAAAACTGATCCGAGTGTCAAAACGGCACTGAGAACGGGGAGTCGTGGAGTTGACGTTCTAATCCGCGTGTTGTGACAGCGAGGCGGCCCAAGCGCCGACACATGGCGGAGTTTTGTCGTTCGGCAGCGTTGGCAGCTGCTTGCGGCGGGCCGGCAGCGCTCCGGCGGAGACGCCCAGCCACGCTCGGAAGCCGCCGCTTCGTCATCGCGGCTATCCTGTCTCCGGAAGAAAATACCAATTTCATCTCGTAATATCTCACTTTTTTTACAATGAGGGAAAAAAAATACTACTTCTTTTCTCATGAAATTACGTTAATCTCGTGTTTTTTTTCTTTGAACTTTATCCTCGCAAATTCAGATTAAAAAAAACAACAACAAAAGTTCCTCCGGTAATATGAAAAACGATGAGAATCTTTAAGATTATGACATATATTATTATGACTGCGTCTAGGCCGCTAATTCATCTCAGAAAAATACCCATTGGAATATTTAGATTTTTTTTTCATGAAAAAAGAATTCAAACTTTATTCTCATAAAATTATGACTTTAATCCGTTATGATTTAAACAAACAAACAAAAACGAAACTTTTATCTGTTAATATTAAATTTTTCTCAAAAGGAAACCTTAATTTGTTACTACTGACTTATTTCTTAAAAAAACAACAACTTTATTTTCGTTAATATAAGACTGAAATCTCGTATTATGATTTTTTTCCCCTTGAAAATATGTAGCTATCTCTTATTTCTCATAATACTCCAATTTATTTCAAGAAAAAAAAATCAATTTCAATCATGTATAATTATTACTGAATTTTCATGACTTTTGTCTTGAAAAATACGACCTTTTCTCATAATATTATGACAGTTTTGTCGGAAACCATTGCTTTAATCTTGTAATATTAAGACATTTTCTTGAAAAACAACAACAACCAGAACTTGTTAATATTGACTTTTTTACTTTTAAAAAAAACCCAACAACTTTATCCTCATTAGATTAAGACTTTAATCTCTTTTTCATGAAAAAGTAGTACAGTGAACCCTCGCCAGTTCACGGTTCGACTATCGCGGATCCACGACTTTGCGGGGTTATTTTGCGAATGTTCTGGAAAAATCCAGAAGAATTGAGATAAGTGAACCCCCAAAATTCTCCCTTACAAATCGTTAATATATTAATAATAAATAGTATTTCCTCGTGTAAAAATAACAAAACAAGCATAAAATAAAATAGCAAAAAAACCATAAAAACATACATGACAAAGAAAAATAATCGGGGGGGAAGGAAAGCGTCTTGCATAACAAAAAGCATCACATCTTGGCGACGTAGCGCATTGTACACGGGCTGCTATTGGTCCATGGGGAGAAGACGACCAATCGCGGCATCACGTTTCCGAGTCGGAGCTGCGATTGGCGCCTTGTTGTATTTGACGCTGTGCTGCGCTTGCGATCTGTTGTGTTTCTTCGCGTTAAACTTTGCTCGAGTTTTCAATTTTCAATTTCAATTCAATTTTAAAGGTTGACGCGCTGCGGCGACCCCTAAAGGCACAAGCCGGAAGGAAAAGAAGAATTTCAATTGAATTTTAAGTGGTGTGCAATAATGTGATATCCTATGAATAATATGATTTTAAAAGGTCAAAATACACGTTCAATAATGAAATCAATGTGGTGCCTCTGCTTGGCAGAAATTCGCTTAACTTAACTCCCGCGATAAACGAGGGTTCACTGTCCTTTGAGCTCATAATATTGACTTTTGTCCCGAAAAATGTATTTATTATCGTAACAGTACGACAGATTATGACCGTTTTAATCTTTTTATGTTGTGAAATCTTTTCTCGAAAAATACTTGCGTGTAAGGGACTTTCTTTTCACAAGAATAAAAATGTAGTGAGGCTTTTTAACAAAAATGTTCTCTTGAAAATAAAAGTGCCACCTCCACTCTTATTTTATCTCGTCATCTGCCTTCCTTGTTCCGACTTCCTCCCTTCCCCTCCCGAGCCTTTCCAGTGACACGCCGCCAACTTTTTTTTTTCCCTCTCTCTCTTCTTCTCTGCGGCACAGTAGCTCTCTTGACTTTTTGGCGATGACTTCACGCAGCCGCTCTTTTGGCTTGGGCGGTGGTCAACTCCAGCTAAGAGGGCGCACACACCAGGCCTCTTGAGAGTCGCGAGTACAAGCGCTGGAACAGCAGGCATGACAATGTCAGACACTACTCGCACTATAAATTTTTTGATGGTGAGTCTGTTACATAACGGCCTACTTCACCACAGCCAGACGCTGAGAAAGAGCCATTGCGTAACGTTAAAATATTGTTTCTGGAAAGCAGGTCCCTAGTTGCTGACTTCCATTAAGCCAGAGTCTGAATGCCTTATTTGAATAGGATGAGCGGCCCTTTCGTCAAAGCCGTCTTTTCCCCCACGTCTCTGAAATGTGTAGGTTGAAGATTGCCCCTTAAAACAACTAACCAAACGGCTTTCTCCCATGTTGCTGAACTGTGCGAAAGGTACCAGCACGGGATCATGGAGTAAAGTCAATCTACGATTTTCCAGACTTTGGCTCTCCCGACAGTGGCTGGGCGAAACTTGGAAGTTTGTCGGCTTTTTCCGTTGTTGCTTATCCAGTCGCGGTTCTAGACCAATTTTAGGGGGGCATCCTGGGGCCAAGTGTTTTATCAGAGGGACTGTAGTTTGCGCACCCCCCTAGGACTATAGTTGTCAACAGGGGGGTTTATAGAACATTTTGCCCAACAATACCAGTCCCCCAACAACTTGGGTGGTGTTTTTAGTTGCGTGTGTGTGAATTTCCCATAGTCAGACGTAGCAGCAGATGCGAGACGGTGGCTCGGTGAAAGACTTTACACTTGACAGTTTTGTTGTGTGGAAAGCTATTGTCGCTGTCTGACGAAAATCGTATGCGTCTCTTTGGCACTGTTACGGGCATGTCTGATATGCTGATTTTGCATCTCGTGTGATAGGGTATTCGAGCAAATGCTTGGCATACTATTACTATTACAACAAATGATGCTGTGTGAAAGGGTCTTTAAGGGTGTAACCCTTCCTAAGTGTAGCGATAGTACAAACAAAAGTGTTTTATGAAAAGACGCCACAGAAACGCGACGGTCCATGACCATTAGTCCCGCCTCCCAGTGATGAAGGCAACCATTCCCACGCACGATTGTTAAATTCCGTACCCCTTGAAACACGTGAAAGGATCTTCGATGCGTCCGTATTGCAACGTCAACGAGTTCCGTGGTATAACCTTTTTGGTCGGTATATTTATACTTTGGCAAAAACGTTCCCTCGCGCCGTCGGGTACACGTGATGCGTCCTTCGGTGCCACTGAAGCAGTATAAAGTAACATCGGCCCGGCATAAATTATACCCTGGAGTCGCGTTAAGCAATAAACAGCGCATTAGCTTATTTCAACAGCGCCGCTTGTCTATTTCAGAGACTTTAATCAATCACTCAGCGCAGCAATACGAGTCGAGCTCCAAAAAGACAGGGAAGGCAGATAGTGTGGTTTCTGACTGAGAATAGCATTGCTGGCTGAAGTGAAGCGAACAAAGGAATAGATATTTGTGTACGGAGCGAAGAGTGGATTAAAATCATGTCGAGTTTTTATGTTTTGGCTGTTTGCTTAGATGTAATTGACAGAAATAGAACATCAGCTGCTTTAGCACTAAGCACTTTGGGCAGGAAAAAAAAGAAAAAAAATGGGGGGGGGGGGGTGGGGGGGTAGTAATAAGGCACTCCTTCGCATTCGATTGGTGGATAAAAATGCTGATGCGGCGGTAAAGACGAAAGCGAGTGAAATAATGCTCGCCGTTGACGTGGTCCACAGATGGATTCTTTGTGGTCGCAGACGCAATTGCCTGTGTCGGCTCCTTTCCCCCAAATGTTTTCCTATCACTGGTCTTACGCTTGCATTTTTACATGACTTGCGGTCGGTCTGCAGCTCGCAGTGGATTGGGGAAGCACACCTACTCCTAGCTCGGATTCACTTGTAATGTTGCGGGTCAGAATGACCCAGGTTAAAAGTCGTTTCAGCCTAGCGTCATAATTGTCATCAACGTATATAATAGATCGAATCCAAGTTGATCGTATTTTTTATTATATTTTGTTCGTTTCCATCACTTTTGCCCCGGGTCAAATGGAGCAGTGTCAAAAGTGCTTTCTGCCTCGAAAATATTGATTGTATTCTTTATGATGTATTTTCTAAAATTTCTGACACTTTTGGACAACTAAGCATGCTCCGGGTCAAATTGATCCATGTTAAAAGTACTTTCTGCTTAGCTTTTAGTGTAATCATCATAATGTATAACCCATAAACAAACTGTTTATCTCTTTTTTTCTTCCTTTTAGACACTTGGTTAATTCAACTTGCCCTGGCTCAAACTGACCTGGAAACATTCGAGATATAACACTGCAGCAGGGTTAATATCAGCAGTGCTCAACTTCTTTTTATACTTTCTACCGCAGCCAATGGAAGCATGGGATGAAAACGAATTCATTGCTATTTTGTTATTATTTTGTCTTTTTTCTCTCCCAGCAGGCAATTCTGACATCTCATGTTACACACACACACACACACACACACACGCACACGCGCACACACAGTGTTGCAGACATCATAAAAAAACGTCTATCCACCTGTTGTCACAGTGGTGATGGAGCATGTGAACCCCACCTGCAATTCTTTGGTCCGGTGATATGCATGTGTGAGTGCGTGTCACCCCTCCACCCTCAAAAACAGGTGGGGTCCCCCCTGCAGCTATCCAATTCCCCTCTTTGATAACTCATTACAGACTTCATTAATTCCCCCTCCCCTCGCGCTGGGCTGCTCGGCGGACTGGCATGAATTCCCGTGCGAGCGCACCTCGTTGGGCCTGTGTAAGTTTTACAAGCGGAGATTAACATGTGTGAAAACAAATGTAACATGAACTCCCCCCTTACACCTCACCACCACTACCCGGTTGTTTGTGCTGCGTTACGCTTAAAACAACTCCCATGACACTTACTAGCACATGGGCAAACATTTATTGCATCTTAAATTGGTATGCGTAAACGAGGGCAGTGTTTGCCAACATTTATTGAACGAGGGCACATATTTTACATAGTAAAGTACAAGTAAAAGCTCATTGTAAAACACCAAAAGATGTCAGAAAAATGACATGTACTGAAATAACAATGGCAGCCACCGAAGGTGTCGTGGTGCATTCGCCTGACTTCGGTGCGGGCAGCGTGGGTTCAGTTCCCACTCAGCGACGGTATGAACGTGAATGCGAACGGTTGCCCGTGTCGATATGTGCCCTGCGACTGACTGGCGACCGGTTCGGGGCGTAGTCCGCCTTTCGCCCCGAAATCAGCCGGGATCGGCTCCAGCGCGCCCGCGACCCTCACCGGGATAAGCGATGTTGAAAATGGACGGATGGATGCAAATAACAATGAACGTGTCGACAGTCAACAAATTTACGTAGGAATCACTGAAATAGAGAATCCAATTTCTGTAGAAAAATGTTGTGCGTGATGTGCTATAAAGCGGACGTTGAACTGAAACACCGTATAACTAAATAAAATGTTGCAAATGTAAAATGTGATAATACTGAATTATATTACTAATGCAACAAGAATTGTTCAAATCAGTGCAAATGTGAACATGCTAACAATACGAATGCTAACATAGAGCAAAAGTAAATGTCCTTCATGACCTGAGCAAATATAGATATAGAATGTTTCCATTCGTTTCAATGGGATTGTGTAATATAGAAAATGTGTAATAGTGGGAAAATGTTGAATTTAGGAAACAAAACAAAGAAAGTTCCTTGCATGTCTTAAATGAGCTGAACAGTTTGACGTTGGAACTGTTTGAATCCGTTGAGAAATGTGGACGTGTTAGGACAAACATTGCGCGAAATAATAATATACAGTATACTGTATATACAATTTCTTTTTTGAAAAGTCAAAGCTCTTCAGCGTTCCCACGATGACGCAAAGGTCACATTTGTCAGTTCCTTCTCGCTTCCCCGGGCTAGAAAAACATCGAAACCCAACTTGACTTTGTGCTTATGCCGCACTCTGTTTTCTTGACATTGATTGGTGATAGTGGAGAGAACACGGGACACCCGATACTCGCCGCCCCAGCGTGGTTCCAGTTGCGCGGCGACTCATCTCGTGGGCTGCCGATGACACGGCGGCACGTGGTACTGGGCCGGACTGGGCTCGCCGTTGATGTTCACGTTCAAAAACAGCTTTTCAGAGTTGCAAACTCAAGTTCCATCAGGTTGGATGGCCAGCGTTGGTGCAGAAACTTCAAGAATTCTTTTTGCGTTGGCGTTGTGTTTAGAATGCTGAGAAAAATTTGATTCATCCTGTTTTAAAAGAAGCCTAGAATATAACAAAATGTGGAAAAACTAAAGTGCTTTGAATACTTGTTCCTCTCGCCAGTTATTCCTGACATTCACCACCTTGCACAATAGAAATAAACGACTAGAAACAGTTAATGGAGGGTGTCCTTCTCCTCAGCTGCCCCTCGACTCAATGAGCACATGCTAAAGATGTAGCGGCCAAATATAGAAGGCTGCTTGTCACGCTGGCTTGATGGATCACCTCAAAGCTAAACCGTGTCCCGAGTCCAAAGAGCGGGATGAATTCCACGCCGTCACACGATGGGACTGTTGTGTCTTTTTGCTACATAACGTGGATCCGTCCATGTTCTCTATCACTTTTGCTGTTCCGTAGTGGTGTGCGATACTGCAAGCGCTGGTATCGAACCAATACCAAACACATACAAGGCGGCTCATTTCTTCTGGCTTTGGGAAAGAGGTGGTATTCACCCAGTATTGGTGGCCAATCGTTCACACTCACATTCACACCTATGGACAATTTAGAGTCTTCAGTGAAGCTAGCATGCATCATTTTGGAATGTGGGAGGAAGCTGGATCTCCACCAAAGAAAAAAAACAAACCAACACGGGGGAGAACACACAAACTCGAGAGTCAAACCCAGAACCTGAGAACTGTAAGGCGGACAGGCTAATGACTTTCTAGCGCGCTGCCCTGGAGGCATAATCAAATTGCTTTAAATCCGAAGGCGTTCTCACGCATTTTAAGCGAGGAACTGAAACTGAAGTACTGATCTCATTACACCAGTATAAATCTATCATTATCTGGATCAATCCGCCCACTCACTACTGGTTAGGGTTGGCAGTCATTTAATCACAAGACAAATGTAGACCAACAACCTTTCACACCCACATTCACACCTATGGACAATTTCGAGCCTTCTATTTACCTAAGAAACATGTTTTTGAAATGTGGGAGTAAACCGAACGGTTGCAACAGCTTCAGAGTAGACTTTACCCCGATCTGATCGGCTTCATCGGCATCGGCCGATAATTAGCATTTTATGTTGATCGGCTGATCGGCTTTAATGTCATAATTCGGCGATCATTGATCGGCTCCGCAAAAGACATTTCCTCCGCGTCGCCATCAAGTACAGTATATTTGAATCCAAAAGCCAGTTTATTTTTAGCCTTGTCGTGTGTCTTTTGACGTTGTACTGTAAATATCTGACTGCCAATAAAGTTATTTTTAAATAAAACATGTCGGCGGTGCGGGACAGACAACACGTCTGAGACAGACAAAACGTACAAGCCAGTGCTAGCACACTGGCTTGTATGTATTCCCCTGGCTAGCTTGAACACCTTTTTTCTTTTAACCAAAGATAAGCGAATGGTTAACATCGATGGCCCAGGTTTAATCCCAAGACATTGCTGTATTTAGAATTCTCCACCAGTTCCCTCAGGTTTTCCCCAATTTCATTGAATATGTTGAATCACTACTTCTACTTTTACCAGTCTTTTGATACAGATACGTATTTGTACTTCTACTTACAGTAAGTACGGGGTGTGAATATCACCTCTGCTAAGTGTGAACTGAATAACTCTTTCAATGAGAAGCAAAAGATTTGATTCGGGCCCAATCGACGTACCGTAGCAGTAATTCCTGCCGTTGCACTGAAGTACGTAACGTCTATCTTTTTCATCGTTTCATAAAAAGCCGGACGGACATGGGTGTTGAGTTAATGATTGACCTTGTTAATGAAATACATCGAAGCAGCAAACGTCAATACTCCACCGACGGGAGAAACGTTTTCTGTCTGTCCTCCCGCTTCAACCTTATGGATTTATCCAAGCCTCACTGCCGTAAATCATCTTCAAAAAATCAAGCGTCCGCATGCTCTGGATCGAATTCCGCGGACAGAAATAGCCTTATTTTTTTTTCCAGGAAGCTCTCCAGTGGTGTTTTAAATCAAGGAGCTTGTCCGATCAGAATCAAGTTCAAAGCCACTTGCCGCAAACACTACGGTGGGACGGTTAAACGTCCCGACAGATGCTACGCTGACCGCCCCCGACACGACAGCTATGAGGACCTGTTGGAATAGTTGGTATAGTTTTCCAAAAATAAATGACACACATATACTTTCAACAATGCCGAAGCTCCCCCAGTCCTTTTTTTAGTAGCATTCTTCAGCTGTCTGTGTCACATCTGTGTGACATCCAACATTCTCGGAAAATATCCTCAAATTATCATTAGGTTGTCCGATTGGAGCCCATTAGTTTCTTTGGTAAACCATCTGTCTGTCTCAACATGTTTTGATCCAACTAGTCGACTAGTAGACGCATCGACTTTACCACTTCCCAATGAACGTTATGGCGTAAAGTCGATGAATTGCCAACCACGTGTTTTGGCATTAACAACGCAGATGCCTCACGGAAGCCAACAGGTGGTCAGTCATCGCAGCAAAGTTCCAGCGGTGCCTCAAGCGTGTGGAAATATTTGAATAAGTAATGATATCGGTAGCACGGTCACTTGCAAAATATCCTATCCTCAAATATCATAAATAGCCGCCTATCTGAAAAGGCATCCGCTAACGCTAACTGATGAACAACCTTAAATCCTCATGCCAGCCATCAGCGAATTCACCACCCTCGCGTAACAGCGAAAAGCCAACATACTGTTGGGTCTGCTGAGTCCTGGTACACACATGAGGATTTTTCAAATCTTCAAAGATTGTTTACCTGTATCTGTTACAGACCACACACGTAAATATAAAAAATTATATTTTTATATTTCCTCCTGCCATGACCTCATGTGTCAATGTGAATAAATGGAGGGGCGGGGCCTCTGCTACCGAGGACGATGGGAAAATTGAGTGAGCGAGCTGGTGTTTGGAGGCCTATGCAGGGAGTCGACAACTGGAAAAAAAACAATGCCATTGATGAATCGAAGCCGACTTGATTAGCATTACCTTAGCGTTGATGCCAAAAAACCTAGTTGTTCAGAGTGTATACATTCCCGCTATGTTGGGTTCTTTAGTACTCTAAAATGTCACTATTGGTCAATGAGACCTGCTTCCTATAAAAATGCTGTTGTTGTTTTTTTAGATATATGAAACAAATATTTTTTTCTGTCATTTAAAATTGAACAGGCCAATTTGACCTGTAACATAACAGGTGGGTTAGGACATAGTAAAAATAAAATTTAAAAAAAGATAAAGACGGAATGCCGAGGTGATTTGCACCTTTTGTCATACTATTGTAAAAATGAGCTAACCCTAAAAAGTAAAAAGGTACAATTAACGAGTCCAAAAAGTAGTTAACGAGTGTTAACATTAAAACCAGCTCAAACAAATGTGATGTCCGTCTGCCACCTCCAAGCCGACGTCCTTTTAGTTATTTGTCCCAATAATAAAGTTAACTCAGTGTGCTGGTACCCTTACAAGCGCTTTGACGTCTTCACAGTTGTTCAGGTTCTGAATGTGAAGTGCTTCTTCATCTCCACTGCATTACTTGTTATTTGCACCTTTTTGTCTGAAACTGGAGCCCCTTTCACGCTGCCTCCCCGGCAAATTCACCGGGTGACCTTAACCTCGGTTGCAAATCGTAACTGAGACGTCAAACCCTAATTTGAAATTCCAACCAAGACTTGAAACCCTCATTTGAAACCCTGACACTGGCTTTGAACTCTAAATTCAAACCCCAACCTAGACAGAACCCAACTTTCAAATCCTGACACTGGTTTGAAACCCTAACCTTGACTTAAAACCCTACTTTGAAACCGTAATGCTGTCTTGAAACCGGAATCCTGTCTTGAAACTTGAACTGTGGCTTGAAATTATACTTAACCCGAACTCTTGTTTGAAACCTTGGCTTGAAACCCTAACTCTTATTTTAAACCCCTGAAACTGTCTCGAAAGCCTCCGTTTAAACCCTAACTCTTTACGACCCTAAAGCTGACTTGAAACCCTTACTTTGAAATCCCAACCCTTGTTTAAAACCTCAACCCTGACTACTTTGAAACTCTAACCTTCGTCGGAAACCCGAACCTTGGCTTGGAACCGTATTTTGTATTCCTAACCTTTGTTTGAAACCAACCGGGGCTTGAAACCCTAATTTGAGACCCTAACCCAGTACAAGTGGTCGAGTTCAGTAATATTCTTGCCTTGACACGGCCCAAGTCAAAACAAACACATTTCTCGCTTGGCTACGAGTCAATCATCTATGATTGATGATGAATTTGCGAGCTGTCAGGCTCTGGCGCGGACGGCGTCCGAATGCAGCCCGCTTCCGTCATGTCGACAAAATGTTCCGCTCTGGACTCTGACACCTCGCTAAAACCCAATCGCCGTCAAGGTCGCGTGTCACGTTCCTTTCCCACCCGAAACTTTTTTTGTTTTTTTTTGTTTTTTGTTTTTTTCCAAACGGCGCTCGAGAAGTTTTCCATCCCATCGGAAACTGCGAAGCTAAAGCCTCCCCGGGCTCAGCAGTTGGTCTATATACGGCCCGTCGCTGCGCTAGTGCTAATTATTTTCAGGCGGGATCAAAGTTAACCTCGGAATGTTTTTTTACCCGCCGCTCTATTTTTAGCCTCTCCTTGCTAACTATCTGCCGCTCGGAGCTGATTGGAGATTAGCGCCGAGCGCATCTGAAAAG
This sequence comes from Phycodurus eques, assembly GCF_024500275.1. Classification (NCBI taxonomy): domain Eukaryota; kingdom Metazoa; phylum Chordata; class Actinopteri; order Syngnathiformes; family Syngnathidae; genus Phycodurus; species Phycodurus eques. The sequence continues at coordinate 26,248,903 of NC_084533.1, forward strand.
AAACGGGGCTTGTTTTACACTCTGATCACAGCCTATAAATACAATCAAGTGGAGGGAAGGGGGCCATGTGGGGTGTGGGGTGGGGAGGGTGGGGGGGGGGGGGGGTGGGTCCTGATCGGAGTGGTGATGATGTGTGTGCAAATGCACGCCGTTATTTGGATGCCGCACGCACAAACAAACACACGCACACACACATGCGCAGACACTCACACAGGCATAAGTGAGTGTTGAAATATGACAATGTGAAGTCTACTAGCCGGGGCGCTGTCGCTTGAAGACGTTTCCGTGTCTGCTTTGATAAGCCAGGCTTGAAACCCTACTTTGAAACCACAACTCCGGTTTGAGACTAATTTCAACCCCTCACCCCGGCTTGAAACCCGACTTGGAAATCCAAAACCTAGATCCGAGAAAAGCCCTTTTTGAAACCCTAACCCTGACTTGAAACCCTTCTTTGAAACCTTAACCATGGCTTTAACCCTACTTGGTGACCCTAACCTTGGCTTGAGACCTGAAACCAGGCTTGAAATCTTAATTTGAATGCTTAACATTTGCCTAAACCTTACTTTTTAAGTCAAAGCCTGGCCTGAAAACCTACTTTGAAACCTTAATCCAGGCTTGAAACCCGATGTTGAAACACTAACCCTTATTTGAACTTTATGTGAAAACCTTACCCTTGCTTAAAACCCTAAGCCAGGCTTGAAACCCTATTTTGAAATCCAAACACTGGCTAAAAAAAACAAAAAAAAAAACTAATTTGAAGTCCTACTTTAGAGCCTGAAGCCTGAGACCCTAGTTTGAAATCCTAAACCTCGTTTGAAACCCCAACACTTTCTAATCCTGCCTTGAAACCCTACTTTAAACCCCAATGTGATCATTTTCAGTCGTGCACTTTAAAAATACACAAAGTGAGTTTGCTACCATGGCGACCAGGATTGAGCGAGGCCCAGCTGTTTGGGATGTCCAGATACGTGACATGCGTGACAAAAGTTCATTGATTTATGGCCAATGTCACAGAGGTCACGTCCGCTATTTTAATAGACTTTTTACTTAATAAACTTCTGCTCGGAGTCATCGGTCGGCGAGCGCCATCCCGACGGACGGACAGCTGCTCAGGTTCTCTGCTGTGAAGGTTACAATCACAATGAGTCATTTCTATCTGGGCCGCCCGCGCCCCCCTCGCCATCCGCTCTCGGGACCCCCCCGCCCAGACAGCTGGACCCTCGGTTCTGGTTTCAGCGCCACAGTTTGCTCCCGATAACATCAAACTGCGCCTGTTCGCACAGAACGTGGACCTGTCTCGGTTTTGCACGGACGCAGACGCGACCTTGCCGTTAGCTCGTTGCTAATGAAACGATGACGTAACAGTAGTAGAGTGGCTTGAAACGCTATTTTAGAACCCAACCCTTGTTTGAAATCCTAACCCAGGCTTCAAACCTGAACGTCAAACCCGAACGCAGGTTGGAAAACTGTCATTTAAATCCCGAACCCTGGCTTTAAACCCTACTTTCAAACCCAAGCTAGGTCTTGGAACCCTAATTTGAAACCCTGGCTTATTTTAAGCCCTATCTCCGCCTTGAAATCTTAACTCCTTTTTAAAACCCAAATCTCTGTTCCAGATCTTAAACCATGGGTGGTCAAACTATGGCCCGTGAGCCATGTGTGGCCCACCATCCAATTTTTTGTGGCCTGCAGCATGTACTAAAAATAACATTGAACACACCTAATTTAAAATCCTGACCCACACTTGAAACCCAGGTTTGAAGCTGTCCCCCTCGCTTGAACCCTTAATTTGGAACCCTACTCCTCGCAGCTAAAGGGGATACTTTTAAATAAATAAATAAATGAACCCTACCTCTGACTTGCAACCCTGATGTGAAACCCTGGCTTAAAACCATAACCCTTTTTTTTTTTTAAATGAATCTCAAAGCAGTATTTAAAACCCTAATCCCCGGTTTGAAACCCTAAACCGTAACTTTAAACTGCACTTTGAAACTGCAACCCCGTCTCGAAACCTGAATTTGAAAGCCTAAGCCTGACTTGAAAGTCTTCCCACCTGAATAAAAGAGCCGAGAACAACTTCTACTTTCTATTAGGCGGAGTGTCCCAACACGCACAACTACACTACAGTCTACACGCACACACACACACACACACACACACACACGCACACACTGACCAATGAAAAATATGTAAATGTTGCGAGAGGAGCCAACTGGTGAATTGATCTTGTTTAGGGAGCTCACCGATGCTTTAATTCCAAAAACATGTTCTTTGCCGCCCCCCCCCCCTCCCTTTCCCCCTCATCACAGTAATGTCTCTCATGTGAGACTGCGGCTTCTTTTGCAAGGGGGAGCAAGTGTGTGTGTGTGTGTGTGTGGGGGGGGGGGGGGGGTGGCGTGAACGTGCTAGGTGGCAAACATTTGTTTACGTTTTGCGCCCGGTTTGAAGACTGGAAAGGCTCGGCGCACACTTTTCTATTGGAAACACGTTGGCACCAGCCACAAAAGTCAACCAGAAAAATGAATCAATAATATGCATATGAAAGGGATAACGTGATTTGGTGCTGGTAAATCAATCAAAGAGATGTCCGTCGCGCTTACACTGACAAGTGAAGACAAGGAACGTCTGAAAGTGTGCCAGCTCGCAAACATCAGTGCTCTCAAAAACAAATTAAGGGTTTAAACCTTAATTTGAAACCTTAACCCTGGCTTGAAACCCCAAATCCTAACCCTTAGTTGAAACCATAACCCAGCCCTGAAATCATACTTGGAAACCCGGCTTGAAGCACTAATTTGAAAACCTAATCCTTCTTTGAAACCATATCGCAGGCTTGAAATCGAACGTTAAAATCCTGACCCTTGTTAAAAACCCTAACCCGGCTTGAAACCCTACTTTGAAAACCTAACCCTGGTTTAAATCCGCAACCCTTACTTTAAACACTAAACTAAAATCCAAAATCTTATTAAAACTCCCAAACCTGACATGAATTCCTGATTTGATACCCTATTCCTTGTTTGTACGCCTAATTGAAACCCTAACTCTGGCTTGAAACCCTAATTTGTAACACCAACCCTGGTTTTAAACCTTAATTTGAAACCTTAACTCTCATTTTAAAACACATCTTTGTTTTGAACTCCTGCTTGTAACCTCACTTAAATTCTAAATTGAATCCTTTACTCTGGCTCGAAACCCTGTTTTAAAACCCAAATCACGTCTTGAGACGTTTAACAGCCGCAACCTGGCATTAAACCCTAATTTGAAACCCCAAACTGGCTTGAAACCTCACTGGAAAACCTGGGGTGACGTGATTGTTGTGGGGGCTTCCATTGCTCGAAAATCAACTCCTACGTTTGCAAGCACGTTGATCCAGAAGCAAAAATCTACGTCTTTTTCCTCAGCTTGTGGACCAGACCTCTACTACGTTTGGACTGCATTTTTGCCCTATGAGGCACAAATTGTGAGTTAAAAACGGTTGACTCCTCAGAATGACAGAATAATAATAATAATATTCAGCATCAGTCTGGGCATGACAGCTTTTGTGTGTGTGTGTGTGCGTGTGCGTGTGTGTGTATAGACTGTAGTGTAGTTTTGAGCCGGGCGATGTCATCAGCATGAGCCGCGGGCAGCGCTGAGGTGAACACGGTGTGGTCGCAGGGGCCGGGGCGGCGGGGCCGGTGAAGGACTTATCGCCACTTTAATTTTTCTCCCCAAGGTGAGCTGGGAAGAGATCGGTGGCACTAAACCCCGGGTATTACCCTAGATATTGGCCCCCTGTGCTCTGCAAATGAAATCCTGCCGCCGGGCCGGAAGAACATGGTGGTTAACACTCTGAAAATCAGTTTTTGTGCAGACCACAGCTGGCGCGAAGGAGGCGGTCAGGGAAAGATGGGGGCTGGAAGACGAAGGGGGGACGGGGTGCAAAGAAATAAAAAAATATAGTCGACATTACGCATGAAGAGATTTGCTTTTGTCCTCTTGCCTCCGAGACGTTCTCTGTGCACATGAAAGAAAATCACATTGTGTGTGAAGGTGGCGCTATAATCCGTAAGTGTAAGAACGTTGTAGCCAACTGTAAACTCGAAAAAAGTCACGAGCGGAAAATGCACAACAGCATCAACTGAGGAAAATGGAAAAAATCGCACCAATACTTTTGTCCACATAGCGTAGTCTTCCAAATCGGCCTCGTGCCACATGACAAATCGCATTGTGGGACTGTAAGGTGGCCCTAAAACCCTTAACCGTAAGAACATTGTGGCCAATCAAATGCCTGAAGAAAGTCATTCAGAACATTTGAGAAATGGTCCCAATTCTTCTGTCCACCTGACATGAAAAATTTGCATCTGTAACAACAATGTAGCAACCAAAAAAGTCATTCGCGGAAAAGGTGTGACAGCAACAACAGTTAACTGGGAAGAATTTGTATTTTTTTTTTCCAGTAGTTTTGTTGACAAAGTGCATATGTATATACATATATATACATATATATATATATATATATATATATGTATATCTTGAAGAATTCAGTCCGCTATATGAGGAACGTCACTTGACTAAACCCGGAAAACAGGCTAGCAGACCTTTCTGCGGCTGCTGTGATAACTGGCATACTTGCGGGTTGGTGACATGATTTGGTTTTCTGTATAGCTGACCTCTTTGGACAATAGTTCAATACATGTCTATCATTTATTTATACAAATATGACATGAAATATTCTATACACCTGTATGTACCCTTTGCCTTACGTATAGTTGTTGATAGTTTTTGTTGAAGCCCGAAGAAAGTTATTTACAGATAAAGCGCGTTATCAGCAACGGTTATCCAAGAAAAATGGGAAAACTGTCCCTAAACATTTGTCCATGTAGAGTGGATGTTGTGTAATGGTAGTTTTCTACCACATTTTCACCCAAAACGTCACCGCTACGTGACTGGCCCCCAACCACGGCCCCACCCGCCGCCGCCCACCCCCCCAACAGATGAAACCAGATCTATTGCCCGATGTGATCAGGCGGATTATGTTCCCTCTCACTTTGTTTAAACAAGGCCTGCTTGAACCTCCAAAGTGTGACTTAATAAAGATGAAAACGGGGCGGGGGCGGGTGTCCCCTTTTCGCCCCCCCCCCCCACCCCCCCCCACCCCCCGATGAGAACCACATGCACAAACAGGGGGCCCGCAGTGCGGCGCTAAGTGCGGCACATGAGAGGAGAAACAGTAATCAGATTGGTTTCCTGTGACAAACAATAACATTTGTGTTAAAACCTGCAGCTCCGAGGGCTCCGTGGAAGCTCCCGGGCTAATCACAGACAGACAGACAGACGGACGGACCTCGGCTCCCGCTAGGTAGCAACGTGGGGCCCGGGTCACGCGAATACTGTACATACTGTACGCACTGCTCCTTTGATAAGCCTCTTGTTATGTTGACGGGTCAAAGTGATTCGTTTTGATGTCTAAAACGAGAAAACATTTTGAGCAACGTACCGACCTTATGTCGAACCTACTCAACCACCGACCAACTGACTTACCTGCCTGCCTACTTATCAACCAATTTAACAATCGACCAACTTAACCACCTACTGGCCTACATACCTACCAACGTACCTACCTACTAACTTACCGACCTGCCGCCTTTTTGACTTACCTACCTACCCAAAATCCTACCGACGTACCTTCCCACCTTCCAAACGACGTACCTACCTTCTTCTTTCTCTCTCTAGAAAAAACATGGCCTTGATACTTTGTTCATTTTACTAAGTAAATGTTATTAAATCTTTTCAAAAGTTCACATATTAAATATATTGAAGATTGAACAATATCTGGATTTTTCTGGGATTTTCCAATAATAACTCATAATCAGGACCCAAAATATGATTGACAAATAAGCACAGTAGTCATAATAAAAGTAAAAAAAATACAATTTGGTTTGTGTATGTAAAAAAACACAAAATTTCATGAAGCGTGACTGCTGCCAAGTTGTGCAAGTTTCCATGGCGGAGCGCTTCCTGAAGCTGTCATCACTGGAGCCCACTACTGTTTTTGCTTCAAGTCATCATGACTTGTGTGTTTGCGTAAGAACACGCTGATTATAGGAGTCAGATGTAAGAATCCACATTAGCGTTGGGCATCTGTCTCCACATTTGTCAAACTGTTTTGACGCGTGTGATGCACGGTCCAGCAAAATCTGTTTTTACCGACCACTTTACTTCACTTTAGTGGGCTCGTAGGCGCTTCATCTGTCAGATCTACCGGCTGACCGGATATACAACATGACATACCGACCTACTTACCTACCTAACTACATACCTAGCCAACAGCCTGCTGACATACTTACCTACTGAACTATCAACTTACACAGCTTCAGACATACCTATTTACAGACTTACCCACATACCAAACTACCAACCGACCTATTGATTTACCTAATCACCTACCTTCCATCTGACGACCCTTCATCCCAACTTGCCTACCGACCTACGACCTATTGACTTAACTACCCACCATTCTAACTAAAACTTAACTTACATACCAAATTAACCCACTACCGATCTATCAACCTCTCTCCCCACCAACCAACTGACCAACCAACCAACCAGTACGTGGTTGCTGAAGAAATCGCAATGAGATGAAAAATGATGACCTTTCCTCACAAAAAGCTTGTGTTCTTTTAATGAAGAGTTATCGGTTGGTTCTGGAGTTTTCCACAGAAGACAGAAGAGATTTTTCTTTGGATAGCATTTCCCCCCCATTGAATATCTGCAGTACAGCTGCATCCTTCCCTATATTATAATAAGTATTCTCCTGTAGAACTGTAGTCTTGCATGTGGATGTGAATCCCCTCCCTCAGTGTGCCCCCAACCTACTGACATGAGAACAAACATGTGGTGATGGATGACAAGTTTTCCTTCTCAAGGTCAGCAGAGCGTCATCTCGTCTCGACCCAAAGCGTGAGCTCCTGACCGTAGGGGTTCCCCCCTGTCGTGGTGAAGTTAGTGGGACAAATTTCCATCCCTGCAGGTTCTCCTACTCATCCGCCTCTTGTTACAATGCCAGCCGCATGAAAGGTTGAAAACTGCGGCGTGCCAGCCCCTATACAGTGGGTCCGGAAAGTAATCAGACCCCTATAAAATTTTCACTGTTATATTGCAGCCATTTGCTAAAATCATTTAAGTACATTTTTTCCCTCATTAATGTACGTTGTACACACGGCACCCCATATTGACAGGAATTTTTTTTTTTTTTTTGCAGATTTATTAAAAAAGAAAAACTGAAATATCACACAGCCATAAGTATTCAGACCCTTCGCTGTGACACTCATATTTAACTCGGGTGCTGTCCATTTCTTCTGATCATCCTTAAGATGGTTCTACACCTTCATTTGAGTCCAGCTGTGTTTGATTATACTGATTGGACTTGATTAGGAAAGCCACAACCCTGTCTCTCTAACACCTTACACCTCACAGTGCATGTCAGAGCAAATGAGATTCATGAGGTCAAAGGAACTGCCTGAAGAGCTCCGAGACAGAATTGTGGCAAGGCACAGATCAGGCCAAGGTCTCGGAGCTCTTCAGGCAGTTCCTTTGACCTCATGAATCTCATTTGCTCTGACATGCACTGTGAGGTGTAAGGTGTTAGAGAGACAGGGTTGTGGCTTTCCTAATCAAGTCCAATCAGTATAATCAAACACAGCTGGACTCAAATGAAGGTGTAGAACCATCTTAAGGATGATCAGAAGAAATGGACAGCACCCGAGTTAAATATGAGTGTCACAGCGAAGGGTCTGAATACTTATGGCTGGGTGATATTTCAGTTTTTCTTTTTTAATAAATCTGCAACAATTTCGAGAATTCCTTTTTTTCCAGTCAATATGGGGTGCTGTGTGGACATTAATGAGGGAAAAAAATAACTTAAATGCTTTTAGCAAATGGCTGCAATATAACAAAGAGTGAACATTTTCAGGGGTCTGAATACTTCCCGTACCCTCTGTAAGGCAGCTCTCTGCTACCGGGCCGAAGGACACTTGTGTTACTTTAGGTGAATGGCGTACCAACCGACCGACCTACTTACCTATCTACCTACCTAGCTACCTTCTGACTTACTCACGTACCTAGTGACAGACGTACCTGCCTGCCAACTCCCCAACTTCTCTTCAAAGTCTCTGACATACCTACTTAACGACTGACTTACCTACCTAAAAACTTACCTACCTACTGACTTACCTACCTACCTACCTACTAGCTTACTGACGCCTTACCTAGCTGCCTGCCTACCTACCTATTGACTTAACTACCAACCATCCTACCTACCTACCTACCTACACACCGACTTGCAAACCTACTGAATTACTGTACCTACCTACGCATTTACCTAGTTACCGACTTACCAACATATCCATCGACTTACCAACTTACCTCCATACTGTCATACCTAACTAACAACCTATGGACTTACTAACTAACTAAACTATCCACTTACGTACCCACCAAACTACCGATGTAGCAATCCACTGTTAAAGAAAAATAAAAATGCTCGGCTGCGGACGACGTGAAAGACCGCTCCCTGCTACCAGGCCAAGTACCATTTGTGTTATTTACACACGTCACTTGTGGTTATTTCTTTTCGAGACTACTTTAGAAGGCCAGAAATGTTCAGTATTTTCCCTTCTCATTTTCACCCCGCCAGGCTCTAGGATTACTTTCGAAATGCTAACATGGTCGATGGATACCAGAGTCGCTACGCAACCTGCACGCCCTGTCCCCCCCCCCCCCCCCCCCCGCCCCGCCCTCCCGACATTTTGGGGCGTAAAAACAAAGTTGGCTACCAGGAGGTTAACCGCGACCCGTTTAAAGGGCGTTTCTGTGTTAGCTGTCATGTATATAATGTTGAAAGAGTTGGTCCGTGAGGCTTTCTGAAGTGTTTCTCGTCTGTGCGTTCTCGTCGTCATCTGCTCCAGCCGCAACTCACTACACCTCAGCTGGCTTCTGGGAAAGAGGCCAATGCAAAGAAAGCCCGTGTCTCTTAAAGCAACAGTAGCGAGCTTGACTAATGAGGCGTGCATCGGATGAGTAGGGATATTTTGCCATGAGAATAGAAACGCCAGGCTTAATGTGTTTCCCTTTATTGGTCCTCCTTTGAAACTGGAAATGATGGACAGCCCTACCTACCTTATTGCATACCTTGTTACCTACCCACCTACCTACTGACCTACTAACCCAAGAACCGACCGACATACGTACTGTACCAACTGACGTACCTACATACCAATGACATGACTACCGAACAACCTACATAATTACCTTCCCATTGACCAAGTACCCACCAAACTAATACATATTTGTTGACATACCTACTTACTTACTAACTTACCTAACGACCCACCTACCAACTTACCTTCTTTGCAATCAACCTACCTACCTATCTACCTACCTACTTACCTGCTGACATACATACCCAACATTCAACCGACTGACCTACCTATCTACTGACCTATTGGCTTACCTACCAAGCCACCCAACAACCTACGTACCACTCTACCTCCCAACTTACCAGCGTACATAACGACCTACCGACTTACCACGGGACGAACCTGCATATTAACTTGGAGAAGAAAGAAAGAAGAATAATCAAAAGAAAGTCAGCATCACTTAACTCCCAAAGTAACTCCCTCAACTATTCAGGCCTGTGTAGGTTGCTTATAGCTATTTCCTTCTGAAAATAGAAGGTCAGAGCTGGATATCAATTTCACAACTATTATGCCTTGATTGGTGGAGAGACAGAGACTAATAACTACAGTCAGCGCCATTCTTCTGAAACCATATCCTAAGATGACGGACACCCCTCTGAGACCACGACCGGATCACGTGTGCCACATCACAACAATCTGGAGCTACACACAAGCGACACGACCGGCAATCTTTGGACGGCGTTTACTGCGTTCAGCGAAGCGGCAAAATATTTGGTCAATATCGTCGCTGTTTGACAACACATAAGGGGCAAGAAAAAATGCTTAAGACATTTTTATAGTCACAGACGACAGTTATTTGACAGCTTTAGCACCACAAATGTAAACCCGTCTTTTCATAGCAGTAGTTTTGGTTTATTAAAAAACCCACCACCTTACCTTCTGACATAGTGACTTACCTAACCACTTTACCTCAGCAGATCAGTTGTTAGGTATGTTGGTGGGTAGGCAAGTTGGTAGTTATGTAGGTAGGTAAGTCAATAAGTTGGTAGCTAAATTGTTATATATGCACATAGGTAGGAAGGTAGGCCTGTTGGTAGGTCAGTAAGTCGATTAAGTTGCAAGGTAGGTAAGTACATTTGTAAATCGGTCAGTATGTTGGGAAGTTGGTAGGAAGGTATGTAGGTTGGTCAGTCAGTAGGTTTGTGAGTCGGTACGTTGGTGGGTAGGTAGAAAAGTCAGGTAGGGATGTCGTTTGGTAAGTTGGAGTTATGTATGTTTGCAAGTCGTTAGGTAGTTAGGTACGTCAGTCAGGAGTTGGTAGCAGGGTCCGTAGGGCAATAAGTTGGTACTGTAGGCGAGTCAGTAGTTTGGCCGGGAGCTAAGTCAATAGGTAGGTAGGTAGGTAATGCCATAGGCCTGTAGATAAGACAGTAGGTTGGTAGGAAACTATGTTTATAGGTTGGTAAATTGGTGGGTAGGTAGACAAGCCAGTAGCAGGTATGTCGGTTGGTAAGGTGATAGGTTGGTAGTTACAGTAAATACAGTATGTTGATAGGTAAGTGATTAGGTCTGTTGTTTGCTATGTCGTGGAAAAGTCGGTAGTTTGGTAGTTGTTTTCTATTTCGGTTAGATGGTAGGTAAGTCGTTTGGTGGATAGGTAAGTCAATAGGTAGGTGGCATACACACAGCATGCAGTATCCATGGTCGTCTGATTAACACGGCAGCTGCTGTTACACTACTAGTTGCAACAGTATGTTCGAAATACCACTTTCTGCTTCACCATGTCGAAAGAAAAAGATCTTTAGGATCTGATCGCATTTAGCAGCGGTTTTGTTGTGGTAGGAGCACGTGTTTACGTAACTCGAATAAGTCTTTCACGTTATTACGAGGCACTCAGAGGCACAAGTCAGTAATTGCATGTTTAAGATGTTTATAAAAGCAGTTTACCAGCAGTGGTAAAGCGGTGGCCATGTTGTAAAACTCTAAAACTTCTCTCCCCCTTCATGCTTTACGCACTGCACAAGGCCAGACGGCGCTAACAAATGTAACCTGTCATTTTTTACTGCAGCTACCACACAAAAATTGTGTCGTATGTTTCTTTAAGTAATAAAATCAATCGGAAACTACATTAAAATTCTGTTTAGATTTGTGACTTGAACATAAGGCATCTATTTATTCATTTTTAAACAAGGTTACAACGGACGCCTGGCGCCTGGCGCAGAAATCTTGTGTTTTTGCTTTCAGACTATATCATAGCAAATGTATCCATCCATCCATCCATTTTTCTGAGCCGCTTCTCCTCACTAGGGTCGCTATCCCAGCTGTCATCGGGCAGGAGGCGGGGTACACCCTGAACTGGTTGCCAGCCAATCGCAGGGCACATAGAAACAAACAACCATTCGCACTCACAGTCATGCCTACGGGCAATTTAGAGTCTCCAATTCATGCATGTTTTTGGGATGTGGGAGGAAACCGGAGTGCCCGGAGAAAACCCTCGCAGGCACGGGGAGAACATGCAAACTCCACACAGGGATTGAACCCGGGTCCTCAGAACTGTGAGGCTGACGCTCTAACCAGTCGGCCACCGTGCCGCCAAATAAATACAATTCTTGCTTTAACATGGAGCTTTAATCCTGGAAAGTTTGAACCATTTAGATTTCTAACCTTGGCTACCATGGATACCCCGTGCCAGATGTAGTGAAACACATAGGGTTCTTTTTACGGGACAATTTTTTTCGCTAATTTACTTTTTCTTTTTCTTTTGTGACACCTCAAACTATAAAACAACAAAAACAAGACTGAGAAAGGGATTTTGATGGCAAAATAATAATTGACACATATACAACTATGAAACCCACCGTGAGTGAAGCTGTCTCATTGCATTGTTCGAATTGAACATAAGTGGCTTTTTACCTGTCGTTTGCCATTCACTCCATCAACTGGGCAAGACCCTCTTCTACACCTAGCTACTGAAAAACATACTTGATGAATATATACGTCGGTGGCAGTAAATGGTTGGATTCCAGCTGACGAATATAAACGTCCATGGCAGTGAATGAGTTAATCAATATGGTTCTTGCAGACAATAATAAGTGTAAGGTTAAAACAAATGACAAGATTCACGTCAAATGTAAAACATGACTCAGTGCTTGGATGCGTTAGTCTTTGCCCGCCGCAGTGTCAGAAACCCTGTACGCTGTGACCGCAGCCACCTCAAGTGTACTGGATATGGTGTTGTTTAAAAATCAATATGGTTCTTGCAGGCAAATCAGTGTAAGGTTGAACCAAATGACAAGATTCATGTCAAATCTCGAAAAATTGACTCAGTGCTTGGATGCGTTTGTCTTCGCCCACCGCGGTGTCTGAACCCTTCATGTTTGCCATTAAAAGGCAATCAGACGGCACATGTTCTCGCATTCAGACGACGACGGCGAGCGGTGGATTAGAAACAGCTTGGAGTGCAAATTGAATTAGGCCCGTTTGGAGATGACTCGCTAAGAAATGAAATGTCATCCTCGGCCAGGCTGAAATGCAAAACACGTGAAGAAGAAGCGCGCCTCCCGAGTTTTTCCTTACTGTACTTGGACTTGCAGAGCGTGAATCATGTCAGTGACGATGAGAACCAGCCGCCCAGTCCCGCCGCCGCCACCGCTGTCGCCGCCTTTTTCGGACCCCCCGCTCAATGTCGGTGATTTGGATTGTGGACAAAGCGATTGAGTTTCATCGAGGCATGAGTGGCCCCGTTGGTGTTTTGACAGACATACAATCTTGACCTGCTGGGCAACTTTTTTCCCTCCCCTCCGCTGGCTTCTGTATTTGAAGTGGATACACAAGACTGATGGAGAGTAATGATGTCGCAGCTATGGGGCTGAAATAGGATGCCAGAAACTGGGTCTGAATTGTTTTTTTCCTTTTTAATGAGATCAAGTGGCTAACATTTGTGTTTTATCGCCTCTCGTGTTGAAATTGCCCAAATTGATATAAAATAAAGGTTTGGCTGCTCATTTCTCAGTTTACCCAGGGCCTGCTTGCCCAATAGAAATTCAGCGGTGCCTTGAGTTACAAGATTTACAGAATACGAGCCGTCGAACGGTCGAGTCGTCTCTTGGACTTGCGAGAGCAAAGTTGACAAACGAGGGCAGCTTAGCAGATATAATTAGTAAATATTATTCAAAAAAGAGGCTACTAGCTGTTTAGTGCCACTCTCAGTTGATGATTACTATCAAATTGAACAATAAAAGTGAATTACACGTGTAATAAAAACAACCACACTGTAGTTCCGGTTTCCCTCAGTGGGCCGTCATGACTGTGAAACCATATAAATGTTCAATCGCCTGCTCATATGATCACATAGAAACAACAAATTGATGGATAACTACTTTTGAAATCAGAGGTCAAGAATAATATTTTTTTTTCGCGGGCCACATAAAATGATATGATGGGCTGGATCTGGCCCCCGGGTCTTGAGTTAGACCTCTGTGATCTACAGTAAGCGGCGCTGTTTTTACCCTTTCACCAACATATCCGAACGCAAATGCTACACCATTTGCGACAATATAACAATACTCAAAGGCATACAGTCTTTATCCTCTGTGAAGAATGACTCATATTACTGCCGTACTGAGAAGCTGAGAGAGGAGGTGAGTCTCCATTACTCTACTGTATATCCATATAGCTGTCTTATGGTGCCCCCGGGTGGCCCAGGAACACACACCTGAATGAGCAGCACCATGTGCATTGAGGGAGAAAGTGTGACAAAAACTGTTTCATTCTTTTTCATTTCATTTAATTATGCCATTACTCTGTTTTTATAACGTATAATACCGTAGAGTTTTTTTTTTTGTTTTTTTTTTCTCTTCCTCAGACAGTTTTCCCATTCCTTTGCAATCCGCATGCAATTAGTCATGAATTTAAAGTTGCATTGACAGCAGTACGTGTTAGCTGTGTCAGACCATCACAATGTGTGCGCTCGGGATTAGAACAACAAACAAAAAAGAAATCATCCTGCCCGCCGCTTGTAGCGCACGTCTCCCCTTTCAACATGACTCATATCTGCTGCGGTGCTGTCTGGTCCAACTTGCTGCGTCCAATTGAAAACAAGGAGCAAAAAAATAAAAAATAAATAAAAAAATCCGCTGTCAGTTTTCCACGAGCTGCTGGCCGACGGTGCACTAGCAAGCTTAGTTAGGAAAATCAAATCTGGGAAATATCGCAGGATAAGCGGTCAAGAAAATGGATGGATGGGTGGAAATATAGCGCAGTGCAGACTGCAGCTCCCTTTATATGATGGATATGCATAAAAAGTGTTGATATGTGCGTTATTTTTTAAATTTCAAACCACTCAGACTGCAGCCAACCTTGCAACCACAACAAAAATTAAAAACTGCCAGCAATGGTAGTGTCCCCTTTTTTTTAAATTTATTTTATTTTTTTATGGTGAGTCCTTAAAGTGATCATAAACTTTGACGTTCTCCGTCCACATTCGACTATCGGCAAAAAAGCTTTGCGATTTAGCATCGTCCATCTTTGTAGGATACCTGCTTCAAATTTTTATTAATTCCCTAGCACAAGCCGTGGAATTCGTCCAAAATGGCCGCTTCAAAGCAAAATGGTCGACTTCCTGTTGACTTGTTTTTTTTTTTATGTTATAGACATGTCCACCTAATTTTGTGTTGATCAGTAAAAATGTATCGGGGATTAATTTGATTTGACTTTCCAAAAATCTTCAAATCAAAGTGATAAATTGAAAACAGTTCACGTGAACTGCTTCCATCCGCAACGTGGCTGTGGACAGAGAGGAGCTGGTTCGCAAAAGCACAGTCAGTGTTGCCAACTTAGCGTTTTGGTAGCCATAGTTCTCGGCTTTTCGATTTTCGACTTCAATTAGCTAAGAAACAAATAAACGTTTGCGGAATCATTTTTGTATAGTTTTACGAACGACAAAAAAATAGCAACCACGGAGTCAGTCAACATTGCCAAAGACGTCGTGCAAATTAAAATGTTGCAAAAGCGGTGATTTATTAACACGTTGGAATAGTGAGAAAAGTGGGTGACCGGTGAAATACGTTTGTTTGAATGGTGCCCTTGAACTTGACAATTTGTCGGTATTCATGATCCCACTTTTGCAGACTGAGTACAAGTACTTTTTAATTGTGACGAAAATGTGCTCTATTCTAATCAAATATTTTTCAAAAACACCAACATTTTTTGAAAATAGCACGTTTAACCTTTTAGACTAACAAGTTGCCAGTGCGGTCAGCCACAAACGCTAAAAACACAGGACAGTGTTACAGGACAGGAGGACAAACGTCCTCCTGTCCTGTAAGCAGCAGCGCAGAAATATACCTTCAATTAGGTTCCCTAAAAATTCGGAACATTTATTGCTTATTCTTTTGCGGCCTCGCAAGTTATAGCTCATGGACCCCGACTTGAGAGCTACTAAATGAACAGATCCACCAGGATGGAGGCACGTTGAGAAACACCCCCCCCCCCACTCCGAAAAGGCAATTCCAAGAGGGCCTTCTCACCGGGCCCTCAGAAGACAATTTTATTGACATTTTGGACTCAGTGCAGCCTTACAACATTTCTGCAAAGAGCCCGAGTAGGAACTTGTAAATACTTTCCACTTATAAAGTGCTCTTGAGTATTTATTTATAGGGCTTTCACAGCGTTGGGGCAAATTACAGTGCCCCGCAGAAAATCATCTCCTCCATTTTGGCACGCGCTCCTGCCGTCGTCGATGCTGTTCCCGGCGTGTAAACCGTCGTGAAAATGAAAGGGTCGCGGCGCATTCAAAAACAACAGCGACACAAGCGAAGGAGGGTGCGGGGATAGGTTTTTACTTTTTTAAATTTATTTATTTTATTTTTTTTTGCACTTCTGCCAAGATAAGACAAATTAGACGCCATTATTCACGTCACTCGCACAGCTGCCCTCTTAAGTGGTTCCCGCGTCGACTTCGGTGACGCTTTTTTGCTTTGAAAGCTGCAGCCGTAATTTACTGGACCTAAAAGCACTTTTGGCTCCTGTTGGTTTTTTTTTTTTCTTCTTCATCTTTTTCTGCTGTTGCCTGGTGTTGCAGAAGATGCACTGTTTGTTCCGCCAGAACGGTTCTAGAAGTTTCCAAACGTAAGCTGTAATCAACGTCCACCCCTCAGAGCGCCGTCGCATCATTTACGGGAAGACGTTCCTCGGCCGGTTCACCGCGTCACACTCGCACAATGGCAGATCTTTCGATTGGGTCACTGGAAAGTGCTCATCTTCGTATTTAATACAGAGCAGCGATTCAAATGTGTGTGTGTTTTTTAAAAATGTATTACAGAAGAAGACGTCACAAATTCAGCCTGGCAAAAAGTGTCTATAGAAAAGGAAGGAAACAAAATTTTCAGATTTCGAATGGGGGGAAAAAAAAGACCTTAACACCTGTTAGCATAGCAATAAAAGTAACCCCCTTAAAAATAAAATTACACAGCACTGCAAATTCTGCCTGGCACAAGAGTTGATGTGGGAAAAGGGGGAAACAGGCAAAGTTTTCATGTTGGCCCGACCACAATTTCTGTCGTGTTATACTGCAAATACTCAACTCCATTTTATTTATAGAGCACTTTAAAAACAACGGCAGCGCAATATAAGTGCTGTAAAAATCCAACATAAAACATAAGACAATTTAACATAACATTTAAAAACAATTAAACGGTAACAAAGTTAAAACTATAAAATCAAGGAAAAATATTTTTTGCCGAAAGATCTCAATAAGGTTTATACTGCAAGTTCTTACTGAGATTTTATCACTGGTTATTAGTTGGTTTATTTTAAAATAAGAAATATCATAAGATGCACGAGTTTTAAGACATCTCTGTTTTTTTCCAGTTTATTTGCTTGAAGAAATTTTGCCGTGTCAAAATGTTGCTGTAATTCAACAATATATTACTCTTTCCTTTTTTTTAAGGCCAGTTTGGCAGTGTAGTCGGCAACAAGTGTCTATGAAGGAAAAGTCAAAATGATGACAAAGTTTGAAGGTTTAAGATGGAAACCAAAGGCCTGACCACAATTTGTGTTGTGTTACAGTGGAAAACCTAAAATCTAACCAAGGACAAATATCTCAAGCAGGCACAACTATGACACATTTTCAAGGTTTTGGGATGAAAACATGTTTTGGATGTGTTGTATTAGCATAGCAACAACAGCAAAACAATCTTTTTTTTAAACGCTTCATGCTCGGAGGTGTGAAACAGAACACGAAGCCGAGCAATTTATGTTTTTTTTTTTAAACATTTAAGCGCTCCAAACCTTCCTAAATTAAAACATGTGGTCATCAAAGACCCTCTCCCTGCTTTGTGACCCCCCCCCGTCCCCCAATCCCTCCCCTCCCTCATTGACCTTCCAGGCGCTCATTGTCGAAAAGTGAGACTTGATTAGCGGGCCTAAAGCCCCCCCGCCGAGGTTCGCCTCGGTGGCCGCAGCTGATCTTTTGGACTAATTTCGGATTAATGCGGGGGTCTGCCGAGAAGGCCCCTCTGCCACACACACGCAGCTACACATTAATCCCCCTTAATGCCCAGAGTCAACTTCCACTCCTTATCAGAATTTGTCTTAATCTCTGCCTAGGCCGGACCAAACCGGGCCGCTCGATGAGTAAACCTCTGCTAAACAACAGACGGAAGAGGAAAGAAGATGAAGAAAGGGGGGGGGGGGGGGGGGAAGGTACCAAAATGAAGGCGGTCTTACCCCAGAGAGCTTCGGAAGCGAGGACGTCTTAGAGGTTAATAAATCACATTAAACGCCTCGCTCGGTAATCTCGTGGACGACTTCATCGGGAGCCGGCGGCCGCGTCTTTTATTTTGTCGACTTCTCTCCCAGCTCGCCCGAAAGTTGTCTAACAGGGCTCTGGCCGCGCTCGTCTGTAATTACCCCGGCGCGAGATACGCAAGCTATTATTTTGGCCGGCATCTCGGCCCGCGAACGTTGGAGTTTTGCTTTTCGCGTACGGCGTCTCCTTTATGTTTTAAAGAAAGACATTTGAGAGCAGGAAGACGCCTGAAAGCAATTTGAAACCTGTTGCTAGCCAGTACAGTAGCGCCTACCAAAGCAAAGCCTCTCAGCTGAATTCTTTCTTGGGGATTCTTACTTCTTGATGAGCTTTCGTTGCGTGGCGAAGCCGTCTTTCGCCAGACGGACCGATAGGCGGTCGCTCGGCAACGTTGTGTGTGTCAACGCCATAGTCTGCTTCCTTTGGGGACTTTATTGGAATTCCTCTATTTTAGTCATTATTTCTGTTATTATTATCATTATTGATTATACCCGCGGCCCTGCTGAGGATAAGGGGTGTAGAAAAATCTATTTGATTTGTATTTTGTTTTTTCCTTAACATCTATTTTTCTTTTTTTTACCCCCCAAAATATTGCATTTAGTTTTTACCCTTATCCCAAAATTTCAATAAGAATGATAAAAAAAAAAAAAAAAACCCTCCATCTGTTCAGTAGTTCAGTGAAAAGTGTAAAAGAAACTATTTGTGGAAATATGGTGGTTTCTTTTCTGTTGTTTAAGGCCCTGCCTATGTTATTATGATATATATTACAAGTTATTTAAATATCACATGTCATATGAGGCTTAGGTCCCCCTGTGAGTAGAAAGAATCCAAACGAGATGATTAAATATCATCTTGGTACCAAAAAGAGCGACGTGTCTCGTAGAACTTGGATTACGCATGAGGCTGTGCATGATGGTTCAATTCAATTTCAAGTTTACATTCAAACAGGCTTTACGAGGTAAAAACAAAAAAGGTTTCGGCAGCCGTCGCCGCCGTCGCCGCCGCTCCTGTCGGGAAAAAGGAGAAGCGTGCCGCCGGGCCCTGTGGGAGAGGAAGTTTTATATGCGGCGGCACCACCGGAGGGAAGGAGGCGACTAATCGCTAAGCTGGCGAATATAAACAACACACGCAGTCGGCCCGCTGGGGAAAATGAGGCAGCCGGTATAATTAGAAAGTTTAGGAGGAGGAGCGGCGTGGATGGAATAAGTTGGGAATGCCGTTACATGTTTCAGGCCACCATTAGATGGCTTCTTTTAGCGATGCTAACTATAATGATCGTATTGAAGTACAATGACAACCGACGGAAGGCGGACCTCTGCCGATGCTGAGTGGCCAGCAAAAAAAGGAATGCCGCGTAGCGTTGGGATATTGTCGTTTCTTCAGTTCGTTTTTCCATTTTGAAGGCTTTCCAAAGGCTCAAAAAGTCACCAAATCTGCACGTCTGTCAATTATATTTAATATTTAAATACATTTGGCAGGGGTTGCTGGTTTGACCCCCTAAATTGGTTCTGGTAAAAAAAAAAATGGTGAGGGGGGGGGAATTCAGCCCCTGAAACCAGTTTCACCTAGCAACATAGCAATTTGGCAAGCATGTCTCTCATAAGCAGACCCTCCAAAAGGTCTCAGGAAGCCATGCCTGGAACGACACAGGACGTCTGCCATTTTGCTCTGAGGCGGCCATTTTAGGCCATTTCCGGTGGTCTTTCACAGACGAAATTGTCGCAGAAGTTGCGTTTGATTGCTACCAAACAAAATAAATTCAGCCCCCGAAGCCAGTTTCACTTAGCGACATGTAATTTGGTCGGCATGAATAGACCAAGAAAAAAGTCTGGAGAAGCCATGCCTGAAAAGACACAGCTGGTGGCGCGTTCAGATCATTTGATGCCGAGCTTTCAACACAAAGGAGGCGCTGGCATCGTGTGTCACACTGCGGTCACTTCTTACCTTCAAATACTCCGTCCGATTGCGGCAATTTTGTCGGTCGCGTCAACTCCCGCCAACGCACACTGATACCTTACCCGCAGGAAATTGAAGCCGATTTTGGATGGCCAGTGTGAAAAGGGCTTGTGTGGCTATT
This sequence comes from Phycodurus eques, assembly GCF_024500275.1. Classification (NCBI taxonomy): domain Eukaryota; kingdom Metazoa; phylum Chordata; class Actinopteri; order Syngnathiformes; family Syngnathidae; genus Phycodurus; species Phycodurus eques. Next base: position 26,268,965 of record NC_084533.1, read on the forward strand.
TTTTTGGAGTCATAATCCGTTTGACTGCTAATCTAACGAGGCCTTCCTGTTAATTCTCATTCCGGGACACTTTCCCCCAGTTTTTTTTTTTTCTTAAACGCTCCCACTTTGAGGTTTGAGGAAGGAGCTTTTAATTTAGCGGTGGCATTTGGGAACAATCTCCCATCTCTGGGATTTAATCACTCGGAATTGTCAAGTTGTCGCGCTCGATGCCTTGTAATTACACCAGTGGAGCGCTCTCGGGCAGTTGTGTGGTGTTTTAAAAAAGAAAAAAAAAAACATTTTGATTCCCTCCGTACTCGGGTCAGAAACTTGCAGAATTCCTCATGAAGCTTATCTGCATCACCACCGGCACCTCTGCATTCTGATTATTATCATTTATTTACTTATTTTTTTTAACCGAGGTTTGCACAGGGCCTCGTTTTTATGAGCTGCGAACTGACCGCAAACGCACGAGAAACACCGGAGCGTCCCGCGGCGCTTAGCCGCCGCCTCTCAAGTCTATGGGAAAGGGCGAAAAAAGATAGCGACGGCTTTCAAGGGGAAAAAGCCTTTAATGCAATTCCGACCTTATCTAAAACACCTACATATCTGTCTCCAGCTGGAGGCCTTTGAAAGGATATTTCAGTCCCTGGGATTGGAGGTGGGGGGTGCGTCTTCCTTCAGAAGCGGGCCAGCGGGATGAGTTATAGGCATCTAAAGGAGGCTGGGAATCTCCCGGGCCGGGCCGCGGCTTTAGCCAGCTCCTCCGACCACGGCCCCGAGGTCTCCTTCATAGTCCTCGGTCTTAAGAATTAAGAAGGCCCGGTTTGAGTTACTTGGAGTCTTTGGTTCGCACATGTTGCTAAGAGGTACAGTGAGAAGATGGATCCGGGCTTCAGTCTCCTAATCGCTGTCACGATGACCTTTTCACACTCACGAAGTTTATGAAAAGCGCATATAAGGATCATTACTGTGAAACCGTCGAGCTTAACATCCCATTTTATAGTTTGCAATCCTGCAATTGTATTCTCATCACGCATCATCATCTTTAATCATAAGACATGACAAAATTCATAGAGAATTGCAAAAATATTGTTTTAGCTTTGAAAGTGAAATGATATGAAGGATTTCCCCCCTTAAATATAATGGTTTTATGTCTGAGTTTTAAAATTCTATCGGATGTTTTTGTGAAAAGTGAAATTTTACCAGTTTTTTTTTTTTTTTTTTTTTTTTTTTTTACTCTTATGTGAAAGGTGAGAATGTATGAAGGATTGCTTTAAAGGGGAAATTTAAAGTTGATTTTTTTTCAATTTCTGTTTTTTTGGTTCAAGGTAACATTTTTATACAGAATTTAAAATAATTCTTCCAAAGTAAAATTGATTTTTATTTTTTCTATTTTCAAAAGTGAACTTTTAATAATCGTATTTTATTTTGCCTTCAAGTGCGCAGATGTTAAACGATAATTGTCTTTGTTTTTATGCATCAAGTTCAACTTTAAAATGTTTTATTTTATTTTTTTTTGCTTCAAAATGTTGTCAAGGGGATAGAATAAACCATTTGATTCCATTTCATTTTTCTATAATATTTAATTTCAAGTTTTTAGCCGAACTAAAGAAGCCGTGTCCGACTTTCCGGACTTGACTTTTCCGCCTTCCCGCCAGAGCGTCTCGCTCTTTGTCGCCCGTCCGCCCGTTCGTTCTTCGGTCCGCCTCTTAACACGCCTCCGTCGTCTGAGAGAGTCAGTAAATTTTTCCCGAGGATAAAGTTCAAGGAGATAAAATCAACCAGATGTCAGCGGCCGGGGCGAGTCTCCGTGACCCATAAAAGTGCTCCCATCAAAGGCTGCCATCATTTGTTTTGAATTATTGCGTTGTTATCAAAAGCCGCAGCAGCCCAGTGTTTGAGCAGCAATCGGATCTGTTTTTGCAAAACGAGTCCTGGGAACACAAAGTGACGGCTCACGTGATGGATTTGACTGACAGATGTCCGTCTCTCTATTTATTATGTTTTCTTTCAACGAGTCAGGCACCGCGCTTCTCGTACACTAGCTAGGTTCAGTTCCAAAACTTCGGAACTTTGCCAAACGCACGTTTTAATACAAACACATTCAAAATGCGCCTCCAACATCCCCTCTCGCTGCCGAGCGCCCCTCAGAATAACCAGTCGGTATTTCCACGAAAATTCAATTTTGATCATTTCAATCAAGAGCGCAACGTTTGAAACTGCGCACTCCTCCAGCCTCCCAAAAAGAGACAACGCACCTCCTTTACTCCACGCACCCTCCAAAAATTCCAAACCTTTTCAAAATTTCAAAAGCGTTATTGACAGGAAAGGCATCAAAAAAAAATTCTAACGTGATGGATCATTCCGTTTTGCCTGGCGGTGGGCGGATCGATCCACATATCGATAGTATCGGTACCGGGTCAGTGTCGGTATCGGAGCGATACTAGTGTGACGGCAGCGATACCGTAGTTTCCGTTTTCCTCTTGTATGCACTGATGCGGTTCCGTCAAACAGAAAACCCGAAAGTAATCAAATATTATATCATGTGTAACAACTGTTTCGTACACCTCCATTGAAAAAAGACTAAATGTCGGTAGCGATGTCACTGAAAACATCGGAAGGTTTCTTAAAGGGGCGGCAATCCTGTAATGACAGTGTGGACAGCAATTTGTGCAGAATGTTCCATATGGTTATGAAAATGGAATATAAATGATCAAAATGGCTTGTTTTTTTTTTTTTAAATGAAATGACTTGTTCTGGACAATAGTTTGATCGCGTATCATCGAACCACTTATTACGCACACTGACGTTAACACAGCAGTGTGTCGGACAGGCCAAAATCACATCATCCAATGACAAAATGGTAAAAGATGAAGGAAACACATTTTAAGACACTTGTTGTACTGGTACGTGTGTATGTTATTGTCCACTTCCAAAAAGACCTCAGAGTTGGATTATTCTGCCACATTTGAGTGATTTGGATGATTCTGTACACGGTGTCTCAAACCGATCCCAACAGTTTCGGACGTTGCCGAGGCGCACACTTCGGTCGCACCAATGAAACTCCCGATAGCGTCAAAAACCAGCGAGGGGCTGTGCGCACGTCGTCTCAACGAACGTTCGCTCGTGCGCTCGGGCACACATTGGACTTATTTAGCTCTGGAGTGAGACCATCGCTGTCGGTCAGGCGGGGGTCACGGCAAGTTCACGTTGAGGTTACATTTTTGCCTTATCTGGCGCCGAAATCGCGTTTCAACTGACGAGAGGAGGTGGAGGAGAAGCGGCGGCCACTAAAAAGGTATTTTCGGGAGAGAGCGAGGCGCAACATCTGAGCAAACACACAAAAGTACACAAGCGCTGTCATTGTCGTCATCGGGGATTAAAAAAAAAAATAATAAAAATAGGGCGAGTGTTGTCTTTGCGAGGGCCCGAAAACAAACTTTCAAAGTGTCTGCGACTTAGGAAATTCGAGGTCATCCCCCTGCAAAAGGTGGGGTGGGGGCTCGGGGGGTGCGGCGGCGGGGACTAACTTTACCCCCGTGAACTTGAGCTGAATGCTGAATGAACGCTTACTCGTGATACAGTACGGAAGTGTGTGAAATGTGAGCGGAATAGTCCTTTCAAAGAAAGTCTTTGAATTCCTTTGAAAATGATGGCGGGCACCCATTAAGACGAATAATAATGCACTTGTTCACCTTGTTTTTTTTATTCATGAATTTCAATTTGGAGTGAATATTGCCATTTTTATTTTGGAATTATTTCAATCTTTCAATGTAATTATTTCCCAGGTAGCATTCCACCTACTGTTTGTCATTATTTAAAATTTGGATTAAAAAAAAAACATTTGAAATCACTCAATTAAGTCACTTAATTTTAAAGGTACTTTTAATGTGTTTTTATATTTACATGACTTTCGAAGGTAACAGTCAATCACCTGTAATTTAAGAGTATTTTTTTAAAGTAATATTTCATAGGATTTATTTTCCTGGTTTAAATGTTTACATTTTAACTGTGACATTTTATCTCATTTATTTTTCTCATGTAGCAATCAGTTCAGCATTTCCCTTCGTGTATTTCTAATTAAATGTGTTCATTTTTATAGTTTAGATTTGTATTTTTTTTGCTTTTTATTTTCTCAGTCAGTGAACAGTTTTCATTTATTTCATCTTTTGAAATGTAATTAGTCATTTTTGTTTCCCATTTCTTCTATAGTATTACATTGGATGATGTAAACTGGAAGATCAAATCACAAACTAATAGCATTCAAATCTCCAATGAATGAAAGATGATTAGCGAGACTGTAAAAAATACATGTGCTACTCACAGGTGCTTATCGGCAAAATAGTTGAAAAAAAATGATTGATTCTAGAAGCATTTCATACTGGCCAGAATTTCAAGATATTTACTTAGAACGTGTACAAGCAGAAACTCTTGTATTTCCATTTTTTTTTAGCATTGATGAACCACAATGTCCCCATTTTTCTCCCAGTCCAGCAGAGTGGAATAGAGTATTATTCAACCCGATAATGCAATTTTTGTAGGAATTTCATGTGAATGCTAAAAAGCTGATGCCGAACTGAAATTCTGTAGAATTAACTGTGGTGACGTATCATTCGATGACAATAGATCGAATGGTTTGAATCCATTGAATAAGTAGAGAAACATGAACGGATGAGTTAAATTTGGAAAATGTTTCAATTCATTCAATAGGATTTTTTTTATGGGAAATGTGGAATTGTGGGAAATGTGAAGGGGACAAAAAAGTGGGGATGAACTAACACTAAATATAAAGAATTTTGGTGCAGATAATTTGGCATAGGACATATTTCGGAATAATAAAATCTAATTTGAATATCTGGAAGAAGATCATTTCTGAGTAGATCTTCGGCAGGCGTCCGTGTTGAAGGCCGTCAAGCGGCAGGAGATTTGCAAAGGAGCTCAAGTGAGACGGTAGCGAGGATCAGAGCCCGGTAGCCGTCTCGCTGGCGGGATTTAGTCCCTCGCGCTAAAAAGGGGCCGAGACCACGACGGCTCTCCCATAAACTGTTTTTTAGTAGATAAACTGTTTTTTAGTGGCTTATTTCCGAAGATGAATTTTTGTTTTGGTCCCGAGTCACGCGGCGGTGAAAAGACGGGGATCTGCAAAGTGGCACAGGATATGAAGCCAACAAGTCATGCGGAGCAAATGCTCCTATAACGCAATAGGTGTGAAATGTAAAGTTCAGTACTATTGACCTCCGCAAAGGCCCGATCATCCTAAAATGGATGAAAAACACCAAATTGTCACTTCTGACACGTCGCTCCATTGTATCTCTTGTATCAATGCATCATTTACAAAGAGTTGAACAAATTAAGAAAATAGACCTATTCTTTTTTTTGTCATGAAATGCAATCTCACAATGGTCCGCAAATTATATCACTTAATATAAGAAAACATACAAACAACAAAACAAGAACAACAACAACAATAATAATGATGATGTGACAAAATTAGCCCAATTTTCATGACTTTTAATTTGATTATACATACAAGTTTTATTCGAAATTTAAAAAATACAAATGTAAAATTAAAAAATAATGTACTAACAAAATAATACATAAAAATAACTACAAAATATAACTATAATAATCATCATCATCATCATAACAATAATATATAAAACAATAATAGTAATAATAATAAGTTCATTAAGTACACATACACAGTGTAATGAGATTCAACATATTGTTAAATGAATAATGACTTTTATTGAATTTATTTATTATTATTTTTTTTAGGCTAAATTTTCAACATAGTGGTATTGTATTAGATCTCATTAGATCGTGTACGCATACCTAATGAAGTGGCCGGACAGTACAGCGAGTATAAATACATTGGAAATGAATAAGAACAAATTGGAATGAATACAAATAATAAACAAAGCCAGCACATGATCCTCTCACGTGTTAAAATAACCAAAATATGAGAAACAGTTCTCGGTATAATGCAATACACTACGATAACAAAATTGTTGCCAGTGAGTGTTAATTAGCAATATTAGCATTGCAGATAGCGTGTGAAGAGCGGAGAGCGGCGCCACACTTTCCCAGGCCACATCCGCTGCCCGCCACCGGGCTCCGCACTTCTTATTACTACAACGCAGGTTTCACCTTTGCAGTTTAATCACTGCAGCAGATATTAAACTCTCCCGGCAGGCTGCTGGCGATATAGTGTCGGGATTTACAGGGTGGCGGCGGGGGCAAGGGTGTGTGGTGGGGTCGGGGGATTTGCATGCTTCTCTAAAATCTCTGCGTCTTCTCACATCAAATCATCACGAGCGGCGGTGGTGGCTGGCGTGACTCCAGTATGAAAACGCGGCGGAAAAAACGGCGTCAGCAAAACTGAGCAATTCCCATGTTTTTTCTCCCTCGACGGAGGGAGAATTGTTCATTTTAGCGTGGACGGGATTGCGAGGTCGCAGATCAACCTGGAGAGAATTCTGCTTTTGTACAATTGGAGGGACTACGTGAAAAATATAATTAATCCAAACCTAATTCTTACACTAACCTGAACGCTGTAGAGAATTGTATGCGCTTTCTTCGGTGGTGAGAATACCCTAAAAATGTAATTAATGAGATGTTTTGTAGTCTAAGCGAACCCTAAATTTGACCCCTAATCCTAATTTAGATCAAAGCCTAACCACAAAGAGAATTGTGCGTTTCTACTATCGGGGTGGCACTTTGTTAAACTTCTGATTAATTAGATGTTTTGTAATCAAACATACAGTCACCCCAACCCGAGAACAGGTGCTCATTCTAACGCTTCAGAAAATTGTATGCGTTTTCGCTCGTGGTGACATTCCATTAAAATTGTCATTATTCCGATGCCTTGTATTTCAGTCCCATCCTAACCCTGAAACAAACCCGAACTCTGTAGAGAATTTTCAGTAGTGGTGGCACTTCAATGAAAATGTCATTAATTGAGGCGTAATAAAATGATCTAACCCTATCCATAACCCAAACCCTAACCCTATAGAGAATTGTACTTGTCTGCACTAATGGAAGGAAGGAATTAGTAGCGTAGTAAAATAATCCAACATCAAACATAACCCGAGCCCAAACCCTTTCGAGAATTGCGCTTTCACTTGTATGACTCAATTATAAACATTTGATCTAATAATTGGACATATCGAATTTCCACCACAACCATGACCCCTTATCCTAACCTTAGCCTGATGTTTTCACGAGCAGCGGGACTCCATTAAGAATGTTATTGAATGAATCAGAGGTTTGGTAATCTAGTAGAACCAGAATTTTAATTTTGTCGAATCCCAATTCTAAATCCATCCATTTTCATTACGTCTTATCCGTTTTTCTTCTGTTTTTTTTTTTTTTTTTTTTTTTTTTTTTGTTAGAGTTGTGGTAAAACCACAATTTGTATGAAGATGTACTAATTTGTATAGGCTCCTAGAGTTTGGAGAGTTTTTATAGCGAGTTTGACGATTGCTTGGACAGTCGAGAGAGCCAGCGAGTGTAACCGATTGCAGCTCGCGCGGTGCCATACGCCGCTTAAACCCGTGCCAGAAAAACTTCTTACAACCCGCCATACCTGTGATGACGAACATTTGTCGCACACGAAGTACGTTCAAAAATAATTTACCATACACTTTATGTCGGGAAATGACTTGGTCAAACAGTGTTTTGTTATTCATAGCCATTCACAAGAGCCAAAAAGACACAAAAATGCAACGCGTCACACATGCGGTTAAGATACGAGCGCCTGGGATCACACGCATGGCCAGCAGGTGCTTTCGTGAAGAATCAAGAAATGAACCATTACTCGAACCAATGGCTGAAGTGTGCGACCAGTTCACCAAGCGCAGCGCACATATAGACAGACAACCATTCGCACCTACGGACAATTTAGAGTCGTCAATCAACCTACCGTGCATGTTTTTTGGGAATGTGGGAGGAAACGGGAGGACCTGGAGACATCCCACGCAGGCACGGGAAGAACATGCAAACTCCATAGAGGGGAGGCCAGAGTTGAACCCGGGTCGTCAGAACTGTGAGGCAGATGTGCTAACCAGTTGTCCACCGTGCTGCCCTGGGACGAGATTTGTTTTATGTAAATCATTCTACAATGGCCACTTAAAAGCAAAATGGCAGACTTCCTGTGTGTTTCCCAGGCACGGCTCGTTGAGACCTTTTGGTGTTTACTCATGATAGACGAGTCTGCCGAATTTCGTGTCGCAAGGTGAAACTCTGTTAAGGGTCTGGATTTTTGAATTTGCGGGATTGGCAAATATGCCCCTAAAATGGCCACTTCCAAGCAAAATGGCAGATTTCCCGTGTGTTTTCGGGCATGGCTTACTGAGACTTTTTTGTGTGGTCAGTCATCAAAAAAAAAAAAAAAAAAAAGGGAAAATGAGTGAAAATACAGTAAAGTGTAAATAACTATACTAAATAACAAGCCACTTCAAAGCCTTGACTTGAAAGAAATATTGGCCAATAGCGACTTTAGTATCGATAATTGTATTGATCCGCTCATCCCTATACTGGCGGCCATGTTCAAAGGCAGGATGTTCCCTTAAGAAGTGCACATTGTTTTTGGGCATGCTGAGAAACCGGATGCTGTTCATTAAAAGGAGCCGAGTGGACGTTTACAGGGGGGGGGGGGGGGGGGGGGGGGGGGGGGGGGGGCATCGGGGAGCGGGGGGCAGATTGCAGATTATATATCCCACTTAATACGGCATCACACACCATCGCGTGACTAGCTGTGATGCCATAAGACTCGCCTCCCCCTTGATAGACGTGCGAGGCCTTTTTTTATTATTATTTATCTTATTTTGGGAGGGCCAGCGTAAGCCGAGAGCAGACAGGGCGGGTCGCCCGCCACAACGTCCAGATTGTTGGGCGGCCGCACGCTATACCTCCGTATCAGGCTGGGGAAAGTGGGGGGGGGGAGGAAAAAAAAACGCTTTATAGCTCCCTTCAATGGCGGCTAGTGTGGGAAAAAAAGTTGTTTTTTTTTTTTTTTTTCTTCCTTAGACTGCGAGGGAACAGGTCAAATCCTCTGCCAGGTGCCCCCAGGCTGTTTTTCCCTGAAACACCTCCACACCCAGCGAGCCAAAGCTCCTTCAGAAGACGTCTGAGGAAGAGGAGGAGGAGGACGAGGAGGAGGAGGAGGAGGAGGAGGAGGAGGTCTTCTGTTTTCACTTTGTGTGTTTGTAGAAGCCTCTGGGGCTGAAATAATTAAGATCAATATATATGAAAGTTCAAGATGCTTGGTTTTTGAAGGTAATTAAAGCGCCATCTTGATCTCCTGTGAGTGTGCGGCCTCATTGACTCGCATACACTTTACAATTTATAACCTTTGCCGGCGTGTGTCAATTACTATTTGGGTTTTATTTAAGTCTTTCTGAGTCCAATTATCATAATAACGTATACACAAAATGTCAGTCTTTAACAAACATTTGGGTTCATAAAAGATACCTTCGATGTCCACTAAGGTTGACGCCAAATTGATTCAAATATCGATACCTCCCCACGTTGTTATTGATACCAATCGATACCAGCGTATTCATCAAATATAGGCATTCGCCTATTCATGCTAATTTGAAAATTCAGCACCCCGAAGCCAGTTTGACCGAGCAAGCTGAAATTGAAATTTGGCAGGTATCGCTCTCATGAGTCGACCCACAAAACATTCTCAAAAAGCCGTGCCCGAAAAGACACAGGAAGACTGCCATTTTGTTTTGAAGCGGCCATTTCTAGGGGTCATTCAATGACAAACCTTTCCCAGCAAGTTTCACTTAACATCGTGGAAGTTGGTAGGCGTGTCTAGCGTGAGTTGACCCACCACAAAAGTCTCAGAAGGAAGCCCGCCATGTTGGTTTGAAGCCGCCATATCCGGGTCAATTTGGCCATTTAAGATGGTTCTTCCAAATGGAACCTGTTCTCGAGATTTTGTCTAATTGCTACCAAATTTCAGCCAAGCGCACAAGACACTCAACACTAAATTGAAAAATTGTTTGGCAGCAAAGTTTGATGACTCACCATAAAACACAAAACTCTTCATAACTCAACTCCACAAGGTCAAAGTCAGTTTTGAAACAGCTGACACAAAATGGCGGTATACTTTAATTGTGCGTGTGTGTGTGTGTGTGTGTGTGTGTGTAGTTTAGCTGACAACATGTCCTGCAGTGTGACTCCATCACACGGTCAAAGCCTCCGGAGAGGTCACCTTGGCCGGGATTCCCTCCCTGCTGTGGCCGTTGTTCAAAAACTCCACCTGAGATGGATACAAGAGTGCTGCAGGCGGTGTGTGTGTGTGTGTGTGTGTGTGTGTGTGTGTTTGTGTTTGACACCAGCTGTCCCAGGCCTCTCATTGGAAGGCTGCAGCTGTTTTTGACCATTTAATTCAAATAAAGAGCGAAGGAGGTCGCGTGCAATTGCAGTGATATTTTTTTATATATATGTGAAGTGATGTTATTGCCTTATTTACGATACTATCAATGTGTGCGTCGATATTAAAGAAGTTGAGCATGCACGTCCCTCGAGAGACCCAACACTCGGCCTGTTTCAGAGTGTGATTATGTCCTGTTAAGCCGTAGTTATGCTGCGAGAGTTAAGAACTCGGAGCTGGACCAAGCCATAGAAAAATGCAATATTTATTATGTCTAGGCCAAACGAATTGGAACTGGAAGTCGACTTCTTAGGGCTTCAAATAAATCACCATTTCGAGGGCTTTTCCATACTCACCATATTTTTTCCCCCGCCATGTTGGGCCTCGTGAAAATGTATATTTTGTAACAGTTGCGGGCGCGAATCCCCCAAATTGGCTAGCTAGCGGAGCTTTGTTTTATTTTTTTGGACAATTCGGCCCCTGAGACCAGTTTCACATAATAGCATGAAATCTGGTTACCATGACCATCATGAGTTGACCCACAAAAAAGACTCTGGAACCCATGGCTAAAAAGGCACAAGAAGTCTGCCATTTTGGTTTGACGCAGCCAATTGAGAGTTAGGTTGGCCAATATCAGCTTGTCCTACAAACCTTTAATCATACTAGATAGATGGGAAACACTAAGTTGTGAAATTAATAGAATTTTCGCCCTCATGTGTGACCAGAGTATGACAGCGAAGTTTGATGACTCGCCATCAAATAGGAAACTAATAACTCATCTCCAGCATTATGTGCGTGGTAAAGTTTCCGCCTTGAAGAGATTCACAACTGCCCCCTACTGGCAGAAATGCTCCGGTACTGTACACGGAGCAAGCACTTCGGCGAGCTTTACCGGTCACATCCAATGAACTTGCCAAAGGTTCCACGGACCGCCGTGTCCTTACCCTGTCCTCTGCTTGTCCCAGCCTGGGATTTAATTGTCACTGGAAGCACTTGTGGGGGTCTGTGGCCACTGCCTAATTTACAGCTGACGCCCCCCCCCCCCCCCACCGCTTATTGTAGCCATGACGTGAGGCGCGGATGCCTCAGGAGGCCCGTCCGGCTGCTATGGCGGTATATTTGGAAACAATGCGCATGCGAGTGCAGATAGGACGATGATTAATTGCGAGTGTCCATAACCTTCTTGGTTATATTTAGTTGAATAAATAAAATTGACCGCTTGGCTAACCTTTTGTGGCCCGGCACAGTCAAGCTGAATGGTAAATGATCATTAGACAACAAAATCTACAGTGCAATCGGCAGAACGGAGCAATTGTGAACTTAGCATGTAAACTGTTCTTCACAATGACTCTAACGATGTATCTCTAATGTATCGATGACCCTGCAATATACTGTATATTGTGATATGGAAAAAATACCGGATAATAGACTTGGGGAAAGCAGCGCACATTTCACATTTTTTAAAATAATTTACCGTAACGTTAGGGCTAATAATCATTAGCATGTCTGCCTTTTCACGTGACTGTATGTTACCATTAAGTTCGTTGTTTTATTCTTATGTGGACCTGCAATGTTACTATTGCGCACACATATGACAATGCTCGAACAATATATCGTGCAGCCCTAGTGAAAAGTGTACAATAATTCTTGATACTTGGACTATTTCTAAAAGTTTGCTAAATGCTAAACATAAAATGTGAAGAGAGTGGTAAACACTGTGTGGACAGATACTGCCAAACAGTAGCGTAAAAAAAGTGGATATTTAGAGGTACTAAATATCTGGCCTCGGGTTACTTGACTTTTACAGCTTTTCGAACATATCTATACATTTTAGGTTCTGGAAAACATTACCATGGAGTCCAATAATTCGTCCATTCACATGCCAACAAAGATCGCAGACACACGGAGATGATTTATCTTCAATTCTGACAATGCGTACGTGTGTTGATTTCACCCATTTCCATGCAACCTTTAAAAGCAGCTTGGTATATATATATATATATATATATATATATATATATATATATATATATATATATATATATCTGTCACGAGTAGATTCATAATTTTTTCCCACCAAACCATACCTGAAAATACACAGGAAGTCAGCCATTTTGGTTTGAAGCAGCTGTTTTAGGATCATGTTGGTCATTGAAAAATATACGTGTCCGACAAGATTTTCTCCAATTGCTACACACTTTGAACCACGTATAGTAGACAGTAGTACAGTAACACAATTATTCTTTTTTGATTCTTTTTTTGGAGCGAGGAATAGCGGCGAAATTTGATGACTCTCCATAAATAGACAAAACTCAATTCACTAACTCCACAAGGTCAAAGTCACTTTCACTTAGCGACGTGACATTTCGTGGCCGTGTCTATCAAGAGTAGACTCACACACACACACACACACAGAAAGTCTTGAAAACTCATCCTTCAAGTGTACCATTTTTGTTTGAAGCAACCATTTTAGGGTCATTTTGGACCATTTTTAGGTTTCTTTCACGGACTTTGTTACCATACATGAACCACTAATTCTAGCCAGATGGGCACCTTACGAGACATTTGAGTTCCTTGTATTCAGTCTGACACTTGATAGCCATTTAATATCTTTCGTCTTCGGTCCTTTCCCAGTACGAGACGTACCACCGCCGTTTTTGAACTACGATGGGCGGGTTTTACCTTTAACCGTGAACCTTTCGTTTGAAAATCGTCCTGTGGGAAATTCACCGGTGGGTATGCGTAGGAGATGGTCCGACTGATATCAGCATTGCTCGGCTATGCTAAGAGTTTGGTATTCATATTATGTTGTCGTACTTCAAGGTGAATTGAGGCAATAGTCCCAAGTGATGCCCACTTGTCAATGACACTTGAAAAACATTTCGTCGTTTTGTCAGCAGTTGGCCGTGTCAGCCATTTTTGCCCTGATCCTCGCAATTGACCATATTTTAATAGTGGAAAACATCACAATGGGGGGGGATAGAGCCCCCACTGTTGAATCCCCGCTTCATCAGAGCCGGCGGTCCTCGCCATAACACAAAATAAAGGTAAGTAAAAGTAAATGGCTTTCCCCATTCAATGTTATTGCTTGAGGAATTGGGGCAAGATGGCTATTGATCGGCCTCATCCTTGGCCATCACTGTCGGGATGGCAATCAGCGAGGCCCGGTGGCTTGTGGGTAAACAAACGCTCTCCTGCCGTGGCGTGGAGATGATGAGGAGCGAGGCGCTTGGAAAAACAGCCCCGTTAGCACAACCCCACCCCCGCCCCCGACGCCATCGCGCCGCTTCGTGTTATCCCTGAAAGGACGATTGAATAAAAGGAAAACAAAAGATGTGGAAAAGCTAAATAGAATTGTTTTTCTGCTTGCTCACATATGCACCCTTGGGGTGTGTGGTGACATTTACAGAACATGAATAGAATACAGTTTTTGATTCATGGCTGGTTGCATCACTTCAGTTTCCCTGACTACCCTACCGCCATTTTGTTGGACATAATCCAAGCTGCAAATTTGCGCCTAATTGGACCAACTTCACCCCTCATATCGTACGTTATTTTGCGTTAATATGTGGATTTTTGTTTTTTGTGTAACGCTGCCACCCACAGGATGGGAGGGGCTCTGTTACTTTTCTAAACAGACATTTTTTCGGCACATTGAGACGTTGTTGCCTGCTCTAATTGTCTGAAGTATAATATTACACTAGCTGCTAAGCTAAGAGCATGGAATCCAGAATTTCTTAGTTGCTGCACTGATAAATGCGGTTTCTCTTTTAGTTTTCTTCTATCAGCACTTGGTTGATTCAAGCTGTTACATATTATAGGATATTTATTTTTTCTCTCACTTGCATACATGTTACACTTGTCTGCATTGTACATTTCCTAAAAAGAAGACAAACGAGGTTCCACTTTCCTGTAGAGCTGTAAACCATTAATATTAGACAGAAATAACATTTGGTTTACTTACTGTCCCCAATGTGAACCAAATCGCAACCTTAAAACTTAATGTATGTACCGAACTGTGGTTTTTGGTTTAGTCACCTTACAAATCAGTCCTTTCTTGATCTTTTCTTTCTCTCTTTGACCGCCACCTAACTTTATTAACACTATACGTTCCCTCTGGATCCATAGCGTGATGAGCTAGCCCCGTCGCCGCTCTAAATGCCATTTCAAACTCATTACCTTGGCCAGCCATCCGCCCTTCACGTAGCTGACCTTGAGAAAATGGATTGAAAGGTGACAAGCCAGGAGTAGCAATTTCCATGAAGGAGCAGGCGGCAGGGAACATGTTTGAGGGTGGATCTCCTTCTGTCGCGGCGGCACGGTGGTGCACACTTGTCACATTTGGAATGAGTCCGCTGTCAGTGTGTGCGTGCGTGCGCGCGCGTGTGTGCGTGTGTGTGGGTTTCTCCGTGGCAGGAATGTCAAAATGACACGTGGATTGTGATGGGATAATTACAGGTCGGCGGGCTGTTGCTTCAAACAGGTGGCCGCTGGACAGCCATACGCGACGTGAGTGCGGCTGATGCCAAAGCAGGTTATACACGTACTGGTTTTTCACATCTTAACCTGTTTCTAAAATGTGAGCCAGCAGGTGGGGGGGAAAAAAAAAATCTGAAAATGCGTGTTTACTGCTTTTTTTTTTTTTTTAGTGTGTCGGGTACTCCAGATGGCCAACACAGCACGCCGCACGTTTCGGTCATAGTAGTGAGTCTGACCTGTGAGAGGCAGCACGGTGCCACGGGGCATCCGGACAGATGGAACATACAAAGAAGAAAAAGAACAAAGTGTCGTAGTTGGTTATCTTTCCGATTTTGTGTCATAATTACAGATTCTGTGGCTTGGCAAAATCGGTTTGCCATCGTAAATACTGAAATCGTTTAACATTTACGATTGTCGGCCCCGACCGCTTTCCGAGCAGATCGGGGAGAAAACAAACAAAAAATCAGTGCTAGGCCTGTGAAAGTCGACCACAAAAATTGGTCGGTGCAAAAATGTCTCCCTCGAGCCCGTGAAAAATATGAATAAAAACACATGTATTTGCGTTGCATGTAATCACGTGGCCACTGTCTATGTTTACCGCACGTACGCACTGTTGGACCAGTGAAAAACATTGGCAAAAACGACATAGGAGTGTGTTTGTTTACTGAGTAGACGTGTGGATGGAGTACACGTCCCATGCAGAAACTTCCCGTCCCAAGTCACCGTGACAATCGTTGGACTTGCTGTGTAACAAACCTGGTTATTCAGTTCCACCAGATCACCATTTTGGGAATATCTGTGCTGAACTAACGATGAACGTTTAATAAGGTCTGTCTGGTGGCGGTGGAAGATTTGCTCCGGACATTTTAGGAATTTGATTGAAATTGTGACCTCGTCGTGTTCGTCAAAGATTGACAGGATTCCCGCACACCTTAATTAAACCGCAACTCCTCTCGGGGTTCGTCTTTGAACAGGGAAATCGGAACCCGCTGCCTGAATCTCTAATACGGCGTGCGGGATGGGGATGGACGTGGTGTCATCTGGAGTCAAATGGAATGCAAATGACTGGTACAATTGAAATGTCAACTTCAACATGCTTTTGCGCCAGCAGCCCGCGGCTAGCCGGCGAAGTCGGTTGAAGTCATTTCGTTGATTCGGAGTCTGGCTAATCCTTTTTCATTTCCTTATAGTCTCGGAGGTCAGGTAGGGGTGCGGTGTGTGTGTCGGGGGGGGGGGGGTCTGCACATCTGGAAATCAGGTTGATTTTTGCATCCATTGAGGTTCGTCCTCATTTCTCCTCCTCCAAAATGAAATCCCACAGTAGGGAATATTGTGTTCATACTTATCCACCTTCTCAGACCAATAAAATGTCAACATATGCTTTATAAATGGAATCATGTTATGTTCTATAGTTATGTATATTATTTGACTAAAGGTTAATTAATGAGTTTTATATCACATTTTCTACTCGATTTTCACAGCAATTCCCCCCCCCCCCCCCGCACTAGGGCGATAAATAAAATTGCTTGCATGCATGTGTGACAGATGAACTATCATGGGAATGACACATTATAATGGCAAAAAAATGAATAAATTAATCATTTTTGCTCCCCTTTTAGCCTCTTGCATCACTTATTATACTATGTAAATTAAAGTAATAATACTGTAATAATAAAACCATAAAAAGAAGGCCTGACACATTTTACATTTTAAAAACATTCTTTTCTCGACAGGTCAGTTTGACCAGCGGTATAATAGGAGACTTATAAAAGTGACGGCCACGACACAAATGGAGGTGTCAATATGTTTACGGATCGACAAATGTTTGCGTTCGTATTTCATTTAAAATTGTCATTTGCGACTGCTCTTTTCATAAACACGCGCCACTTGTTTTTCCCCACCCGCCAGCAAATTCCCCAGTGACTTTGACACAATGAATTTGATTAGCCTTGCCACATCCATCGTCGTACACAAGGATTCATATATCACGCGCCGCGTCCACATTAATAAGGCAAAATGTCTCCGACGAGGCCGGCTGATATTTGTGATTTATCTAGAAACACGAAGAGCCCCGTGCACAAAACTGCGCCACGAGACAATTACCTTTCAGCCTCATTGTCTGCACCTCATTGACACGGCGCCATCAATTGTAGCCGCGTCCTGCGCGGGCCGGTCCTTAAGGTCGATGGCATGCGTCCGAAGCGGATGGACGCGTGCGAATTGCCCTCCCCAGGGGAGTGCTTGTGTTTGCGCCTGCTGTGCTATTAATTTGCCGGTGACATTAAATGCCTTCTTCTTCTTTTCGCAATGTTGACGCTTACTGTCTCTTTTATAAGTGCAGGAGTACGAAGCGTGATTGATAATCTGACGACCGTAAAGATGTTGCGGTTGTTTCCGTTGTTGTTTATTTGTGGGGAAATTGAAGCCATGTGTTTTTGCTTGTCCTAGCATTTTTTTTTTTTTAGGACTTAATCGCAGTAATGATTATTGGGTTATCTTGGAGACATTCCACACATCCCAATTAGAGTGGAATGGGTCCCGATTTTCGGGGTTTTTTTTAAGCTGATTTGCCACGGAAATGAAAATAATCCCTTTCAGAGTCGCCCCATATTGCTTATGATTGGGGCTAATTTGGGCAAATTGCCTCACAGGACTCTGGAATTTTTCACTCAAAATGGCAGCTTTAAACCAAAATAGACAACTTGTCGTTTAATTTCAGGCATGGGTCCTTAAGACTTTTTTGGTCCCAATTTTTTCATTTTGATCCGTGAAACTGGTTTCTTCATCAAACTTTGATGCCATGCTCCTCCAACCTCAGGCGGTGTAGACAAAAAAAAAAAAAAAAAAAAAAAAAAATGTTGGCATTTAGTGCTGCATATCCGTCTGGGATACCGGCTACCGATTGGTATTCTGGAAGAATTCTCTGGTGTGTGGACCCTAAAATTTGCTCAAATGGCTGCTTCTGTTTTTTTTTTTTTTTTTTTTAAACTTTTCCCGACATCATGAGATGACGTCGTGCTCCATCCAACATCCGACAAGAAAAGCTTCACCTTTGAAGTGTTAGTTTCAGGAAATCGGGTTTACCTGTCTGCCATAACAGGACAGACTTCTTAAGAACTCTCAAGAAGGCCTGACATTGAAGAGAACATTTCCATTTTGGTTTGAAGCAAACGTTTCAGGTGAATGCCAGGGTTGTACTTTGGCAAACTCCTCCTGTGGATTTCATCCAAATGAACCCCCATCAGAATCGGCTACCCGAGAGAGATGGGCGATGCTCAAACTGATTATTTGTCGATTTATATCGATTTCTGTGGAAGAAGCTGTTTGAAATTCCAACCAAAATCGGAGGTCTTTCACTCTTATTGGGAATTTGGCTACTTGAGGCTCTCAGCATGCCTGAAAGCATCGTGATTTTTGATTTTCTGTATCCTGGTGAAAAATGTATTTTAGAGCCACCCAAAAAACAAGTTTGCCACTTGGAAAGTAAAAAACAACTGCAACAAAAAAATCATCCTCTTGACACGAGTTTCACCAATAGACACAAAATTGGTGGATGTGTATCATAACGGGATACAACAAAGTCTCAAGGACCCATGTCTGAAGTTGTACAGGAAGTCGGCCATTTTGGTTTCAAGCGGCCATTTTGGGAGAATCCTTGGGTAGGACTTCAAATGAGCCACAATGGAACCAAAATGTGGGTTTAATTCTGTGTTGCACCGCCACTGGGGACTTCAGAGGTTACTGATTTCAGTAATTGTACACCGTATAAACGTAACTGTGACACCATCTCCCGCTGTGCTTTAGAAAATCCCTCCACCCTCCCAACAAAACCAATCAATTGACAATCAAACAATGACTCAAGCGTTTGACATGTTTAAATAGCCACTTTATGGACACCTCCATTCGTCTTTCCATTTCTTGCGAGGAAGGTGGACAGCCGACCACGCCGTGACAGCGAGTGGTCGTAGACAGCTGCGAGTTCACATGAAAGGCCTTGCTGTCATGCTTCGTGACGCGGAGGGGGGATTGTCTTATTGTGGCTCTCGAGTGTTGCGGCGTCTTCTGGGAGCCATCGAGGGCCCCAGCTGGCACGCAATCTTGTTTGTCTTCGCCTGCTCATCTTCCTCAAAGCCTGGGAAACAGCACCAGGGAAGCCATGAAATCAAAGCTTCAAATAAAGGATGCGTTGACAGTAGGCGGGTGGAATGGTACGGCGAAAACCTCCGCCGATTACGTACCTTGGTTTTAAAGTAACCGTTCGGTTCGCCTTGGGTACAAAAGGGAAGGAATGCAAAACGGGAAAGTGATTTTCATTTGTTTCAACAGGAACCTATTTACAACATAAAAAAGAAAAATGCTTACTGCGAGCAGCATATTCACCAATAAATGAGAGCTTCTCAAATGAACAAAAAGTGCAATGTCAATAGTTTGTCTTCATTTGAGAAAAGTTGTTGGGTTTCTCTTTAGGAAAATGCAACATCAATTTTCAACAACATTAAAATCAACATTAATTTTAGGACAATAATTTGCCTCCTTGTTAAGAAAGTGCAACACTTGATTATTTGTTTTCCTTTTGGGAATGTGCAACATCAGTAGTTGGTCGTCCATTTAGGAATTTGGGATGTTACTGGTTAGGACTTTGTGCAGCAGAGCGCAAAAACTGGTGTTATCTTGTGTTCAGCTCAAACGATTGCAGGCGGGGATAGATACTGTACATGAGGTATTCGTTTTAGGAGATGAAGACTGCAGACAAGCGCAACAGTAACAGTTGGAACACTCTGAATCGTGACGCTGTATAACATACCGCTAACATTTGTTGCTTGAAGTTTGCCCTTTCAAACAAGGTCAAATTGTGACAAACATCTCGCTAGCCAGAGGCTGAGCTGGACTGTGTTTGTTTGCTGAGAAGACGTGTGCCTCCAGCGTGAGGCAGATACACTTCGTGTGCCTGATATAATATTTTCCAAGTGAAAACTCAGCGTAGAAACCAATAAGAATACAGAGAGACAGCTGTGACGTATTGCGGGCTTTGTGCCAGGGTTTGAATGCAGGTAGAACACAAGCATGGCAGCACCCATGACTCATTTATACCCTTCATGTCCATGGTCCCCCGCTAATCTGTAATTACAATAAATGAAAATCCATCATATCCAAAGCAAACCCCATCCTGTCAAAGTCTCAGGCCCGTCACCGTGACCTTTTTCCCTGTGAGGTAATAAACGCTCGTAAGTCAGACGCTCGTGTTGAGTTTTTAATTATGGCGCTGATCCACACGGCAAACAACAGTACCGATCGATAGATGCAACCGGGAAATATTTGGCCGTCGCCCGGGGGCGATTAGCTTCATCATTGTCATCGTCGACGGCGGAATCAAATTAGCGCAGATGAGGAGCCTCCGATGTTGTGGGACGCCTGGGCACGTGCCGGACAAGAATATGCCGAACGTCGCCCTCCGTGATGCATTCGTTGCTTCTAACAGCGTAAAAGTCTTAGGCCAGTAAAATGGCAAATACTGTAATAGGGGTGCCACGTAATCGTAACATTATTCAACGATATAAATTAAATGTATGTATTTAATGTAGCGTGGTGTTTCCACGCTTAACATATTAAGGGATTGTAATTGTTTCACTTGTCTGCTTTGTTCGTTTCCCAAAAAGAAGACAAACTCTTAATGTTGTGCTTTCCTGAAAAGAATGCTAACTTTTTATGTTGCACTTTCCTAACAAAAAGACAAACTATTGATGCTGGACTTTACTAAAATGAAGACAAAGGTGTCGTTGCACGGTGCCGACCGGTTAGCGCATCTGCCTCACAGTTCTGAGGACCCGGGCTCAAATCTGGCCTCCCCTGCGTGGATTTTGCATGCATTAGTGCGCTAGCGTTTACTATTTTAGGTAAAAAAATAAATAAAATAAAAACAAACAAACTGCTAAGTACAATTGACTCTACATTACACATCTAATAGTGTCTGAAAAATCACTGAGAGATGCTCCTCTGTCTTTTTTTGGCAATGCTTTTCCACAGGCCCAACAGTGTGTCCGTCTGCAACAAATGTCCCTGTGGTAAACATGGACAGTGGCCAAAAAAAGACAAACATGATCATAAAATGCTGGGTATTACCATTGATGTAAACAAGCCACTAGCGTCCCTTTAAGGATTCCTGACACTTTTCATTTCAACTTTTTTGAGTGCATTTCCGTCAGATGACTCAAGAAAAAAAATCCCAACCCACAATTGATTCCTGTTCTTGCAACTTTGGCACATTTTAATTCCAAACATGGTTTATGCTAAATCGCTACATGCGTGTTCGGGGCGCCGAGTTTTGCACGACAGGGGCGGCTTGTGTGTTCGTCGGCTGGTGGAGGTGCAATAAAAGGCAGCCTAACGCCACTGACCTCAGACTGTGTCTAATGGCCCGGGCGGCATGAGAAGGGGAACGAGGTGGCATTCCCAAAGCTCCGTTGGAGGTAGAAGCAATCGCTCGGACGAGACACGCCACTGGGCAATTACGCCAAGAATGTCTGAGAAGGAGAAGAAGAAGAAGAAGAATACAAACGAAAAGCATTTGTTATGCAGCACAGATGGCGACGACTTTGTTGTCTATCTTGAATGATTCTCAGAAAGTTACAAAAACATTTGTTTGTATTTTTGTATTTTTTAAAATGTTTAAATCTCCAGTACCCATATTGAACAGGGAGTCAGCCATTTAGCATTTTTGGTTTGAAGCAGACGTCCGTATCTGAAGAATAAAGTTTCAATTTTGCAAGATGAAGTCATAATATTATGATTTTCAAGTCAAAGTTTAACAAGGGAAGAAAGTCATATTTTTACGAGTCAATTTCGAAAATACAACTTGAGTCTCGTAATTTTACGCTTTTGTTCCGGAAAATGGGCCTTTATTCTCTAAATGATAGGACTATGTACAAAAAATACATCCTTTGTTCAGAAAAAAAAAATAGGACTTATATTCCTGTTATAATACATCTTTTGCAAAAAAAAAAAAAAAGATTTTGTCATACAGGTATGCCAGATTTACGTGATACGTCAAAATGACATCGTAGCTTTTAAATGGCGCAAAACGAAGGTATAGAGGAGTAATTGGTTTATTGTGTTTGTTTTAATGGTGTGCCGGTCTCCATATGTATGTATTCATGTATACACGTTTTTTTAAAAGGATACCACACAGTCATTTTTTACAAAAGACTTCGTGGACAACCCAAACTATAGCGAGCACCAAGTTTGAGAACCGCTGTCCTAAACCGATAAGGTGGGTGGATCGAGCACGGCCTGATAGTTTGACGATTCTTTCGAGAATTACCCTTAAAAGAAATCAAATAAAAATAATCTTGATTGCTTGTTTAGTGCGGTTTGCTCATTTATTTGGCAAACAGGTCCCACATTGAGGCGCTGTCCTCGGCAAAAGCGGGAAGAAAATGGAGGAGGGGGCGGGTGTCGGCAAGCCTGGGAAAAAGATGACCTTCAGAGCTTGTTTGATATGATATATTATTTCAATCATAGACAATTACAAACTGAAATCACATCACAGCGGCACAGCCAGGCCCTGATAACCTTTTAAAAGGGACAATTCCCTCAGAGGGCCCACCTCTGACCCCCGGGGGCCCGTCGGCAATCTTCCGCAGGATGACTCGGCCACGCTTTGCGAGAGGTTATGTGCACTGACACGTGCGCACACACACACACACACACGCACGCACGCACACACACACACACGCACACGCACATACCCATTTCACATTTGTGTCCCGTTGGAGCACACACGCTCTGAATTACCTGCCTGATTATTTATTTATGTATTTGTCACGTTAGGAGGGGGAAAATAAAGCATTATAACACCAAGTTGTGGAACCTCACCTCAACACTACAAAACTGAGCTTAAAAAAACGAGGACAAAAAAAAGTAATGAAATAAAGTGTGTGTCGTAATAATAAAGTAAATCAAATAATAATGAATGAATCAAATAATTTAGAAACTATTCATAAAATAAAATAAACAAACAAATATGATTAATAAAGAAGTAAAGAAAAGCTGTTGATAAATAGATAATACTACATATAGTAAATAAATACATGTATTATCAAATGAAATAAAATGAACTGACGATATTTAAAAAAAGAAAAGATAATAACACAATAAGTAATAAATAATATGCGCGACCCTAGTGAGGATAAGCAGTTCAGAGAATGGATGGATGGATGAAGGAATACATTTTTTTTAAATCATACAAGAAAAATAAATACATATAACAATTAATGATAATGATTCATAAAAAACAACTATTGAAAATGTAACAAAAAGTAATATCTAAATCTATAAGTTAGAATAATGACAACTTTGGACATATTTTCTTAACTGAAAATAATCATCATCATAATCATACAAATTATATTACCAATCCTACAAATAAAAAAATGATAATCATAATAATCATCTAAGCCTGAAAATAATATACATTCATAATCTATATGACAGATCAAATCCATTTTTAAGATTATTTTGAATAGTAATAATGAACAAATCTAGTCTAGGTCTAGTCGTGTCCCACAATGGATTGTGTTCAACCTCGGGTGCTCGACTGGAGTAAAGATGTGTTGCTTGTGTATCGAGCTCATGCTGAGCTTAGAGATGTGCCTCGAGACTCCATTTTAGGTCACCTTGCCAGACACAAATGCAATACCTGTACATGAATACAGTTTGGTTTGTGCAAGCTCTTTTGGCCAAATTTGGGAAGTTTTGCATCACGAGGAGATTAAAAACCTCCACACTGGAATGTTTTGGCTGAAACAAATGGACACAGCATGACAGCTCATGTGCAACTCCAAAGTGGAGTCCTGACAGAGACAAATGCGTGCGCTAATTTTCCAACACCGCGGCAGGAAACGTCGACGGCGCTCACCCCTCGTTCGCCTCCGACATCCCACCCGCTGCTCCGACGGAGACCTCTCGCGTCCACCTGAGCCGTCTTCCCCCTCGCCTCCGCCCGCAAGCAGATGTTGCTGCAGCTTTGATGTGGACGCATCTCGCTGGGTCAAAGCCACAACATGTGCGCTACGCTGTGTACAATTGTGAAAAATTGGATTCTTATTAAGTCCTAAGTCACTCTGTCATCAGTCAATAGTGCACTTTTGCTTTGAGCGCTGCAATGAATCATTAGGAACACCCATCTTTAAAAGCTCCTTGTTCTAAACAATAATTATCTACCAAGGAGTTTGCTTTTATTGCTTGTTTGTGCTGTTCAAAATGGTAAAACACCAAAGAGCTCCTTGAAATCCAAAGAGTCGGCAACTCAGCGCAGCGCGATGCCGCACGGTACGTGTCTCGTTTTTACGGCAGGTGGCCGTCACAGAAATCAAACAGAAACACGGGACAACGCCATAACTGTCAATCATCGCAGAAGTGAAATGAGACAGTGTCATAACTGTTCATCATCACAGAAATACAACAGGAAACCAAGAAAATGTGGTAACTCATCATAGGAATACAATGATAAAATGTTGTGACTGTCCACGTGCACAGACAAAAACAAAAAGCAAGAAATTGATCATAAAAAGGACAAAATATTGGAACTGTCTGACATCACAACAGTAAAATGACAAAACGTTCCAACTGTCCATCATCCTCGGAGAAAATATCGTAACCGTCCAAAAAGGACAAACTGTAGTAATTGTCTCGCTTCACAAAGGAAAAATATAAAAATGAGAAAATGGCATACAGTGAACAATGTTTATCGCAGTGGAGACTTACATTTGTTTTTCTTTAAACAGCCCATTTCTGTAACGTGGCGGGGATTTCTGCAAAAAATTTTCGGCGTAAACAAAGCGCCATTGGATTCTTTGCCCGACTCGTGTCTCGACTCGACAAGTTCATTGTAAACGTTGGAGACTAAATTCGACTTTTTGTCCCGTTGTATCACGCAGGAAGTGACGACAATGCTGGAATGTTGATTAAATGTGACCACCGGGTGCTCTGACAATTTTTTTTCTAACTCTGCAGGGTTACTCTACTGAGTGAATGTTGGAGTGGGGGGTCACGACCAGGGTCTAAAGGTTTGGTGTGTCCGGGCATGTTGAGCCCGCCGCCCCCCCAAAGGCAATTCATTCTCGGACGAATATTAAATAATGCTGCTTGCGTCTCGTTTTATGATCCGCTAAATAAGCATTACATTTTGTTGCCATGCTTCCCCTATGTTAGATGGCATGGGCAAAAAAAAAAAAAAAAAAAAGAAGCTTTTCTAGGATACCTCCTTCTTGTTGGTGCCAATTAACAAGGAGTTTCCAGTATTCCAAGTCCAAGTATTCACCAAAAAATGCCTGCTTCAAACAAAAAAGTCCATCTTCCCGTTGATTTTTCAATTGTGTCCTATTATGATAGACGTCCACCCAATTTCATGTCAATCGGTGAAGCAGGTGTTGGATGCTAATTCATTTTTTGTCAATCTTTGAGAGTCCTCTGCCCTGGAATTCGCCTGAAATGGCTGCTTCATTCCAAAATAGCCAAGTTCCCGTTCAATTTCGGGCATAGGTCCTCGCGATGTTTCTGTGTGTCCTGCTACGATAGACGTCCACCCAATTTCATGTCAATCGATGAAACTGGTGTTGGTTGCTAATTCATATTTTTCCATTTTTGAGAGTCTTCAGCCCTGGAATTCACGAGAAATGGCTGCTTCATTCCAAAATAGCCGACTTCCTGTTCAATTTCGTGCATGGGTCTTTCATCTTTTTTCGTGTATAGACATTTTCAGATGATTTCATGTTGATTGGTGAAACTGATGTCAAAGGCTACATTTTGTTTTTTAACTTTCCATGGGGCACCACTGAAATATTCCTCAGGGATCATGTTCGGAACCCCTAAAAATACGTACTTTTCACCATCTATCCATCCATTAATTTCTATACCGCTATCCTCATTAGAGTCAAGGGAAAGATGGAGCCTAACCCAGCTGTCTTTGAGCGAAAAGCAGTCTACACCCTGGACTGGTGGCCAAGCAATCACAGGGCACTTAGAGACAAACAACGATTTACGCTTACATTCACGGTATGACAGTTTAGAATTGTCAATGAACATTTTCAACAGTGCTTGCAAAAATGGGTGAGTTTCCAGCCATGTTCAGACCCCCAAAATTATTCTTGTGTTCCCCAATCTTCATTGGGTTAGGCACATATTGTAAATCCTCTGCCGTTTCATTTTTCAATAAAACACAAACCTGGAAAAAACAACAACTTTTTTTAAACGTTTAATGCTGATTAGACGTCCTTTCCATCTGCCTGTCTGGATGTGAGCCCGCTCGCATCTCCTTCTCCTTGTCGGGCGAAAGCTGGGCTAAATCCGTGCAAGCCCAATGTTTATCCGATGGGCAAAATAATTACTCAAAAGTGTTTTTCTTAATCCTGATAATTAGAGTGCAAAGAGGGAGATCAGTGTCACTGTGTAGCCCCCTGCCAACCCTCCACCCCCCACTGTCGATTGACTTCCCGGTCGCTGCCGGTTTCAGGTGAAGCCTGGAGCGGATAAAGGTTAGATTAGGCCTAATCCGGAGCAGCAGCGGCCCTTAATCTGTTATGATACAAGGATGATCGCTTAAAAAGGTCTGAATCCACCGCGGCTCTGTCTCCGCTCGTGCGGGAGAAACGCTTGAGTCGGGACGCATCTTTGAAAAAAGCGGCGAGGTGGTGCTCGCGGACGGCGTATGAATCTCGATATCATCTCCACGCTTCCTGGCGGAGTTCGGACGTGGCTTTCGCTTGGGTAGGGAAACCCGTTGCGGAGACGTAGGCGTCTGTTTCCACAGACTGCGCAATGTGCGCCTGGAACCCAAATGGTGGCGTAGCTTGATTTTCGTACACACGCCATGCTCGCTAGCGTTTGCCAATTCGGCAGACCGGTCTGCGCCGAGATGGGCGTACTGACGCAACGAGGGCGAGTCCTTTTACATCCGTCCGGCCAGCATGTGACAAATTGGTGACCGAAAGTCAGTCTAAACTTACACCTGCTCAGACCGCGTCTAACTTTAGGCGCAAGGTGTGATCGCTGGTTTAACACGATTTTGATTCATTTGATCGAGGTGCAGGCTGACAGATACGCGAGCGCTGTGGACGTGTGGTGGATCAAACTTATTTCATTCATAAATATGTGAACAGCGGACATTGAACCCTTTGAAACATCGTGGAGAGCAATTCACAGATCCCATCACGCATAGATCGCTGAGTCCTCTTCTGCGTCTAGAGATGTCTCCATGCAAGACTCGACAAGGTCCGCTTTTAAAGGGAACGAAAGAAGCCTATTTGATTGGACAGGATTGAAGTCAGCTGTGGTGACACCCACACCAGCACCAATGTCCCACTTTTAAATGCGCTGGAGGTACGCCAGTCCACAAAATGACCCAAATCAGGTGTAGCCCGCCTCCTCGCAGAGTTACACTAAGCGTCTGGCTGGATTTACGCTGGTCGCGAAACTAGAGCCCATACTGATAAATCTAAAATCCATTTTAGTTGGCATGGGTCTTTACGTCACAAATACACAGAAGTCTGATCCGGTCGTTTTGCAAGCCCTACAGTACATACATTAATTACTACATTATAAAACCAGTAGAATTCTTTAGATTGCATTTAAAAAAAATATTTTATGATGCTTTTATACAATACGGTGCTATTTTTCCTTTTTAAAAACACGTAACAAAAACAATTATTGTGAATATTGGTGTGCTGGAATCAACACATGGCAGGTGTACTCTGTCAAAAACACAGTATTTTGACATAATTAGTGTATTTTGTCAACGATTGAGATGGAAGTGAAGCTTACGGGCTAAATGTATCAGAAGTCAAGCCTTTGACGTGTGTGATTACCTTCAACGAGATCGCTGATTGTCTACAAGGAAGCACTGTGCGCATGCATCACTCAAACGAGACGTAGCGGCATCGCATTGAATATAAATTGCTTGATTAGCACGTCCGCTAAATGAGAAGGCATCCATTTGTTTAACTCTCATCTGAATGTCATCCTCGGCTGATTTCCAATAATCAATAATGAGCGTCCATTAGTCCACCGTGCCGACAGCGTGGACAAACAGCGGCGGTGTCGGCCGGCCGGAAAAACGCCAGGCAAAATGTCATTCGACGGGACGCTCCGGCATCGTCGTTTCGATAATGAAGCTCTTTTAGGCAAGTGGCGTGGAGTTATTTCCATGCCGATCAATACGGATGGCAAAAATCAGTCGATAAGCGTATGCGTAAATTGATTCCATCTGCTTATTATCATATAAAGCAGGCCGGTAAATATGCAAGTCATTACTGGCTGGTGACGCGCCTCGGAGATACGTTTCTCACGAGAATTTAGTATGATTGGGCACATTCAATGAACGCATGTCGATTAGTAGTAAATGTAGGACATATTTTTAGGGTCAGCGTTGAATAAGTTACATGTTTTACGGTCAAACTTTGCCTCCCACGCTCTGTCCGTACGCAATGACGAACCAAAGTGGCAGACTTCCCGTGTGTTTTCAGACATGGCTTCTTGTGGGTCAAATCATAAAAAGGAAATGAAATTCTTTTATAATTTAGCAACGTGCATTTGTCTATTGTGCGTGATTTAAACTTGGTAGCAATCGGACAACATCTCAAGGGCGGGTTTGGAACCCTGAAAATGGACAAAATGGCCCTAAAATAGCGACATCAAACCAAAATGGCAGCCTTGCTGTGTTTTTTCAGACATGGCTTCTTGAGACTTTATTATAGGTCTACTGGTGAATGACCAGATCTCATGAGTGAAACTAACACTGTTCTTGTGGCGTTATTAGAATTGTGTGCTTTAAGGCAATTCATCAAATTCACGCAGTGACGAAAACAAAACAGTTTGACAATTTAGCGTTGGCCATCTGCCATTTCAACATGACGTCACGCTTTCTCCAGGGTGGCAGAAGGCGAAATGTTCTCTGATGGCACCCTTTTGGGGTAGATGTGGCGGGGCCAACCCTAATCACAAGTTTTTGTCATCGCTTTTAGTTCAGGTCAGCGCTAGTCAATCACTTTTACCCCATAAGTATGCTGGTGTCCATTGTTTACAAACATTATGAAGTCGTCTTTACATTGTTTAAAGTTGGTAGTAATTGGTGAAAACTCTCTGTAACAACCCAGGCTAAATTGAGCTCCTCTGAGTCCATCTTAGTCGCTGAGTCGAGATGAGACACTTCAACAATACTGCCTTCCATCCATCCATTTTCTGAGCCGCTTCTCCTCGCTCGGGTCGCGGGCGTGCCGGAGCCTATCCCAGCTGTCATCGGGCAGGAGGCGGGGTACACCCTGAACCGGTTGCCAGCCCATCGCAGGGCACATACAAACAGACAACCATTCACACTCACATGCACACCTACGGGCAATTTAGAGTCTCCAATTTATGGATGTTTTTGGGAGGTGGGAGGAAACCGGAGTGCCCGGAGAAAAGCCACGCAGGCACGGGGAGAACACGCAAACTCCACACAGGCGGGGCCGGGGATTGAACCCGGGTCCTCAGAGCTGTGAGGCAGACGCTCTAACCATTCGCCACCGTGCCGCCCAATACTGCCTTGACACCAGTTACTACTTTCCTATCAGTCAGGGCTTTGGCGGCATCCTGTGGAATCGTTTTTTCACTTTAGGAAGAGCACAAAGATCGTGATTGGTGATTTTTTTATTTTTTCAGATACTAGCTGGTGTTATTTTGCACCCCCCCCCCCCCCCACCCACTCCCCCAAAAATAAATAAATAATGAATAGATTAAACTGTGAATAGGCAATTGCCAAAATACGGGGGATTACTGTATTGTACTGTACAGTTTAAAAGAAGAAGACCGTCGCAACTCAGCTGTTGGATTATTAGTCGTATTTCATAGAGGACACATCTGCCTCACAGTGCTGGGGTTAGGGGTTCAGATCCCGGCCCCGCCTGTGTGGGCACTCCGGTTTCCTCCCACATCCCAAAAACACGCGCGGTAGGTTGATTGAAGACTCTAAAATTGACCGTAGGTGTGAATGTGTGCGCGAATGGTTGTTTGTTTCTAGGTGCCCTGTGGGTGTACCCCGCCTCCCGCCTGAAGATAGCTGGGATTGGCTCCAGCAGCCCGCGACCCGCGTGAGGATAAGCGGTGAAGAAAATGGATGGATGGATAAAGAATATATGCGTGTGAGTGTTGCTATATTTATTGTTTGTCTGCATGTGTTGCTCTGGTTTGTGTTCAATATTAAGTTGTTAAAAGTTTGGAGGTCAGACTTTTTTAAGGCTAAGTTAATCGAGTAGAAGTAGTAGTCGTAAACTTGAAGTCTATACACTTGAATAAAGTGCACTTTAAGTGCGCCTTTTTTGTATTGCGTGCGTGGGAACTTTTGACAGACAGTTTGTGGCTCGACCGAAGGCGCGCGGCGTTCCTGCCAGCCCGTCTGCAGCCTGAGCCGTCTGTAAAGGGCAAAAAAGAGGAAGAAATCAATGGCGGCCTGTCAAATGTAAATAAGGTCTTATCGAGGCATCGAGCTGGCGAATGTTCCACTCGCTTGCCTGTCATTTAACCACATCCTCCATATTTCTGGCCCCCAGCAGGAGCGTGCGTGCCCTCAAGCGTGTTTAACATCTATCTCCTCGCCGTGTGTGAATGTGTGCGTCTGTGCGCGCGTGCGCATGCCGCATCACTTTCCATTTATTGAAATGAGCAGCTCTCCAGCATCTATCGACTCGGCGGGATTAAGGCGCCGGGGCCGAGGAGGTGAGTTCCCGCGTGGCCCCGGACAGTGTGACCCCGCACAAAGACAAAGTTCAAGAGGGGAGAGAGAGGGGTGAGCTCTAGCCAGGCACAGATTAGGAGGGCCCCCCCCCCCCCCCCCTCCTCCGCCGCCTCCTTCTCCTCCCGGGGTCCCCAGAGGCGGACGGAGAAGTGTGGAATGATACGGTGTCTTTTTTGTGGGCGCGCGCACAAAACGACAGCTCCAATATGAGCTCCGTGCAGCTCCACTGGGACAGAATTTATTTTTGAAGAAAAAAATGTCCCCCCCCCCAGAAAAATCTACATTTTTAAAAATATCTATTTCAAGTTTGCCAAGACATAAACGTTACAATGCACCAACTCCAGTATCGAAAGGTTAAACGTTTTGTTTTGGGTTTTTTTCCCCCCTTCGACATGCAATAGTTAATTTACACTTTGAATTAGGCCCAGATTACAATTGATAAAAAAAAAAAAAAAAAAGAAAATTGTTCAATTAATTTTTCAACACATAATTACCAGTTAACATTTTGAAACTGGATAGAAAAATTCCCCTGAAGTAAAATGAATTGCAAAACATGTAATTGCTAACATTTAAAGTGAGACCCTAAATACCCCCCAAAATAATAGAATTGTGTTCATCTATGTGAATAAAATTCAAGTACAGCTTTTCCACTCGCAATTGGTTGTTTACAAAAAATATTTTAGAAAAATGGTCCACCAATGGATAGTTTACTCTTTTGAATGTACTCCTTTACTCTAGTTTACTCCTCAAAATGCCTCAAATTTATGTAATCAATTTTAGACATTTCATATGAAAAAAAAGTATTTTACTTTTCCACGCACAATTGCTCGTTTACGTTTTAAATTAGGCCCCAGTTACCCAAAGTCTAAATGAATTCAGTGATAAAAATTCATTAAATTACAAATTTCCGCATGGAATTGCGAGTTTACACTTTCAATAAGACCCAAAATGCCCCTCCCCCTCATTTCTCCTCACAAAATAGCTACTTTATCCTTTTAATTATGCTCCAAATACCAAAAAGTAAACTGAAATGAAAAAGTAATTAAAATTCAATTAAACCACATTTCTCCACAGGCATTGGCTAATTGACTCTTTAAATTAGATCCAAAATGCAAAAACATGACCATTTAGACTAATGACAAAAAAAAAGAATCATTTCAACACACATTTTAATTCATTCATCAATTCATAATGTTGATTTTCCTTTTGTTACATGAGCACACTTATGCCCAACCTACTCATGAATTGATTACAAAAACACTGGTGCTGTGAGCTCAATTAACTCTGCTATTAAATGATATTGATTGTATTCCGTGCAAACTATGAAAACCTAAGAGAGTTGGTAACCGGTAGAGGAAACCGTGTCAGAACGAGATTAGCCAGAATGTGTACAAATGTGACTGTGAAGTGCTAATGTAGCTTTCAGAGATTTTTAATTGCTTCCTTACTGCCTTACCATCCCCATTTAAATGATTATTTTTTATTTTTTGCCTTTGAAGCTACAATTATCCAACAGCTAATTTCCATATTTTTCCCACCCAGAACAAAGCAGCGGTACGATTTCCGCTGTCCGAGGCCACGGGGGCGACTGGGGATTGGCTAATGTTGGCGTATTAGTGGCTACGAGTGGTATCATCATCGTCTTCATCATCCTCATCGTGCCGGTGCTGGTCACACATGCCTCCCTCTCTTTTTGAGGGGAGGGGAAATAATTGGATTCTTTCCCACAAATACATCACATTCACCCCCTTAATTAACTAACACTCAGCCTCCATTCTGCTGTGAGAAAGAAAGGCAAGCCCAGCTGTTATTGCCCACCGGCCTTTATTACCGCGGCTCAACGATCGTGGGTTATTAGGCCGCCTTGTCGGAAGAAATGCTCCCCCCCAGTGCTAGCTCGGTTATATGATGGACGGCAGTAATGTGAAGCATTTCTTTACATTTCTCAAAGTACACGCTCTAAAGTCACAGGAATGAACAAACAGTGTATCAAGCTCATAACTGCCCCCCTACAGGACTAGATTGGAACTGTATTGATCGTAACGTCTAAAATGTTCTGCTCTGCGGCAGGAACATGATTGAAAACTCCAACATTTTTCGCAAGCAGGTGTATCGTGAACTCCTACCATGGAAATCACTAGTTTCACCGGTCAACGTGAAAATGGGATGTCATTTTGGCATGAAGCGACCATTTTGGACCAATTCCACGACTCGCACTTTGACAAACTCCTGATACGGAATCTGCTCAAATAATCCTCAATCGTAAGATGCTATCCAAACGGATGGGCAATGTTAAATTGTGAGAAAGGCACATGATTACAGGAGTAAAGTTCGATTTTTTTTCGAGAACTAAAGGTGTACTTTCCCCAAGAATAAAGTCCTATATTTTAGAAATGAAATGTGTCTTTTTCAGAAAAAAAGGGCAAAATATCATGACAATAAAGTTACAATAAAGCCGCCTCACGCCAGCTTGTCAGTGTCGGCTAGATTAGCCGCTAGCAGCGCAGCGCAACGGCGTTCGGGCCGTCAGACTCTCTTTGCGGCCCGCGAGAGCGTGCGCATCGCCGGGAAGGAGCCACGACAGAAGGGACATTTTTGATCGACGTTATTTTTTTTTTTTTTCAAATTTGTCAGACTTATTAACAACACTCTTCTCTATGGTGTATCAAATTTCCATGACATTATTTTGGGTCACTTTAATGGGTCTTGAAATGTATTATTACATTGCAATTTAAACTTGATTACATCTGTGTTGTTGTAAATATGACTTTGAATTCATTATTGTAACAATATGACTTTTGTTTCGTTGGCATTAGGATTATGAGGGGTCCTTACAAACCGTTTGCGAACCCCCGACTCGGAATCTACATTGATGAGCGTGTTAGCAGCGTGCTACCTAACTAGCCTGTGGGTGTGAACGACGTCAGTCAATACGCTAACAAATAGAGGCTTTGACCGCAAACACCACGAGACACAACAATCCATCCTGGAATTAACAGTAAAGAAAAACACAGCAATTCAAGTGGACAGTGGCGTGTGGGTTTAACGGGTTTACTTTATTACCGCGCCTGTTGTTTTACGGCTAAGCGCACGGACGCGACGCGCCCGCCAGGCCCCCGCGCGTCGGCCATTATAACTCTTCCTCGGGTCCTCGGGGCCACTTTGTAAGGAGGGGTAGCCATTTTGCTGTCACCGCACACACATACCGGGGGCCGGTCTCTAAAGCTCTGTGTTTGTTGTTCCATTTCTCCTCGATATCTCCCCAGAGGATTCGCCTCATTTTAATATAAATAGAATGCTTCATCATGCAGTGGCACAAACTTACCCACGTTGCATCGCTCCAGCGGCATTAGCGACGCGCGCGAGGGGATGGGTCGTTGGCTCGCCGTTTCCAACTGTTTGATGGCATTTGCGAGAGAAAATGAAGTGACATTGGCGCCACATATCAGCGAGGAACTGCAGTTTGTACACTTCATTTGATAAAATTGAATTTAAAATGTATATGATTTATTTTTCATTGAAAATTGGAGTCAAATTTAAATTTAAAAAAAGGATTTAATAATAATAGTCATACTTTAGTAACAAGAACTTCTATGATTAGTTTACCGAGAAAACATTAAATTTAATTTTAATACAATTTAGTAAACCAATTGGATTATTATTTTTCAAGGGACATTATTCATATTTTAATGAAAAATTAAATCAGATATTTTTTTAAAAGACACTGATGTAACTTAAGCGTAAAAAATAAAATATAAAATAATTAAAATACAAAATGAAAGGGAATCAAAATTATGTTAAATTAAAAATTACCTTAAAAAAGTAATGAAAGATTTAATGTGAAGCTAAATTAAAAAAACGGAATAAATAAATTGCAATGATAAAACTTTATTAAAAATTAAATACTGTATAATTCTAGTGAGGATAAGCAGTATGGAAAATGGATGGATACAAATTTATTAAAAATGTATTTCAACTCCAACTGAATTCAGGTGAAGAGATGGTGTGATTAATTTGAAAGGAAAATGAATCAAATTGAACATGTATGCGTCTGTGGAAACCCTGCTTTTCCAGATATTACAACTTGTCGTATTGTTGCAACAAAGTTGTTCCATATATTTGTTGCGCTACAGAGGCAAACAAAGTTTCCACGCGGAACTTACTTTACCCGCGAATTTGCCAGCTTCTGATGTCGTAGAGATGGAACACACAGGACAGTGTGAAATTTATCACCTGAGACTTGCTGGCTCCGCCCCTTTTGCTTTGAAAGCGATCGTCACAGACACTGGTGCCAACGATGCCGCACATCTCATGATCTAAATGCGGGAAGTTGCAACGGCACGTATGAGCGCTTCATCGTCAATAAAAATCACTCCGATTTGAAAAAGGTTAAGTGAAACAACTTTTTAGTTGAAAGCCATAATGTTTTGAAAATATACACTACCGTTCAAAACTTTGGTGTCACATTATTCACTTATTCAGAAATCCATTTTGAATTTCATTTAAAAAAAAAAACGGCTTTTCTGTCAAAAATAAGGACATTTCGAAGTTACCTCAAACTTTTTAACGGTTGTGTATATTAAATCTACTAAATTACGCAAATTTTAAAATAAAAAAGCATATTTGTGATAAAAAAAACCAAATAACACATCGAAAAAGAAAACATAAAAAACTAAATTAAAAGACAAATTTAATCAAATAAAAAAAATAAAATGAATAAAAGTAAACAACATTGTTTAAAACACCAATACAATCAAAATAAAATGAAAAAGTGAACCAAATTTCAAAATGAAATATAAAAATGTAAACATTAAAATAAAAAAGACATAGAAACAATAATTTCAAAAGAATGAATGGATAATTACAAAAAAATGTAATTGGGGTTACACTTTTACACTTCAGGGATTGGCTACCGTTAGTATGAGCTTCACTCACAGCACAAGAACACCTGCTACCGATACGACCGTTCGGCCAGTTCTGTCTGAAAAGGCACAGACAAACAAATGCCAGCGCTACTGCACCTCTTATGCACCTCTATCATTATACACCTCTGATGCACCAATTTGCCAAGAAGGCAGTGTGATCGGAGCTAACTTTACTCCCCATGTCAGTACAAACGTCATCTGACAGCTGACTGACGGACTAAAGAAAAAAAAAAAAAGAAAAAAGCAAGCGTTAAACTGAACCGCGTACGCGCCTCGCTTGAAGCAACATCCCGAAACGCCGTGAGGATCACATCTGCAGCCTGCCTTGCCTCGGGGATTTCGACTCTCGCCTCTGTAGTGGTAAAGAGGGCCGGCGGGGCCGAGGACGCTGCCCGGGGCGCTCCCAGAAAAGCTGCGGACGGCTAAAGCCACCCCGCCGCGGACTAATTGAGCCGGTACGGGCGCGAGGGCCGTGTTGTGGCTAACAAGAAGCACGAGAGGTCTTCATTTAGCTATCGGGCCGCTGTCTTTCCCAGGGGACACTAAGGAGTGCAGCTGCTGTCCTCGCTCCCAATCAACACATCAAACGCGGACCCCGACTCGGTAAGCCCTCCCTCCGCCTCCTTCCTCGCGCCCGTCTCCTTGCGAGCGAGGCGAAGGAGGAGGCAAGACGGTGGCGGCGGGCAGAGACGCAGCGGTGAATACTGAGCGCCGGCTTTAGCGCGGGCCGCGGCTAAAGGACCCCGTTGCATTTATTGCTTTGATATGCGCACAAAAGAGATTGCATGTGTCCTGGTTGACACAGTCTCAATGTTAAAAAGGAAGGGTGTAACGGTACAGCAAAAAGAAGTGACCGTTTGGTATGTTTTCCTGGGTTTTAAGATTACGGTTCGGTTCACATTGGGTACAGTAAGGGAAAAACCACGCAAAAACAGGAAAATGCTTCGGTGTTGTCTAAACGGAAACACGTTGAAAGGCGTTTAAAGGGAAAAGTAACATAATATCAGTAGTCGGTGTTGCTTTTGCAAAATTGCAACATCACTAGTTTGTCTTCTTTTTAGGAAAGTGCAATAAATGGAGATTGTCTTCTTTTTTAATAAAGTGCAACAGAAATAGTTGAACTTATTTTTATGAAAGTAGATTATTTTCTTTAATGCAATGAAAAAAATCACATTATAATGCATAATGTGATTTCCTTTGGATCATTACACGTTTTGTGAAAAATTACTTTAAAAAAAAACAAAAAAAAATGTAATTGCCCAAATTCTTTTGGACATAAGCATATGTGACATATCAAAGCGCAGAACCACCTTCACGGTTATTTGTGTGACAGCGACATATGTTGACGTTAACCTCCTGTGGAGATTGCGTTTGATGTGAATGTGTGTGTGTGTGTGTGTGTGTGTGTGTGTGTGTGTGTGTGTATGTGTGTGTGTGTCAGTCACAGGTGGGACACAATGAAATGGGTGGCTGAGCGAGCGCCTCCCACGATTCGAGCGCTAAATGGGATGAGGAGCGCTCCCTCCGGGGAGGCCAAGGTCAGCGGGTTCCCGATGAAGGTCCCAAGATGGGGGCCCGGGACGCACGACTCACAGGTGAACTTTTTGGTGTTTAAACATAACATCACAACACAAAAAAAGACCAAAGAAAAATCCTATTTAAGTATAATTAAGTTTGGAC
Organism: Phycodurus eques; assembly: GCF_024500275.1. Classification (NCBI taxonomy): domain Eukaryota; kingdom Metazoa; phylum Chordata; class Actinopteri; order Syngnathiformes; family Syngnathidae; genus Phycodurus; species Phycodurus eques. Next base: position 26,306,184 of record NC_084533.1, read on the forward strand.
ATGTAAATGTGAAAATAATTCAAATTAAAAAAAAAAAAAAAATATTCAAGCATCTCAGAAAGTAAGAAGTTAACCTCACTCATCAATGGAAAAATGGTAACTTTTAGTAAATGAGAGAGAGGACAAGCCCTTTGAGAATAATGAGATACAATTTAATTAAAAGAATTGCATGCAAGGAGATCGTTCAAATGCAATCGAATGGCTGCTTTTAAAAACTGTCTGCCTATTTCTCCTTAGGCGAGGTCATACATACACACATGAACAGGCAGTTATCATCTGCCTTATGCAACCCGATTGCCAGACATCTTGCTTTGTCTCACAGCAAAGTGATAATACAATATCAGAGAGAAAGGAACAAGGTCTACTTTCTGATCATTGCACTTAAAAGATTATAAGAGGTTATACTGTAGGTTAGAACACTGAATACATATAATATTTTATTTTTTAAATAGTTATTTTGTTATATTTAATTTCAGGTTTATATATTAAATATTTATTATTTTCACATTGTTTAAATATAATTATTAATAATAATAACGTATTTTTAAGACGTTTTATTGTTATATGGTAATATTTTAAATTCTTAGAATTTGAATTATCTAGTACTATTAAACTGTTTTTTTGTTGTTGTATGTTGTTGTCTATGCACATATTTATTTTAAATTGAAAATTCATTTTCAAATGAGGACCAAAACACATTTAAATATATATTTTTTTATTTCATTCAATGTATTTTAATGTATTTTTTATATTTATTTATTTATTGGGGGGGGGGGGGGTGGTTTTCTCCACCAGCCTATAAGAAAAAACAAAACAAGGACTTATCGTTTGTATAAAATGTTTGGACCCTGTTAACATTTGACAGCTTTATACTGTAACGGAATCAAAACTTTGGTCGTTATTGGTGTGCACATTGTCACATACGGTTACAATTTCGCCTCAATTGACATGTTTTATATATAGTAAGCAGTGTATCTCTACTTTACATAGAGAGACTTGCAAGTTTGAATATTTGCACTCTCCGTCTCAGCCTACCCGCAATCCTTCAACATTTGTTGGCCTTGGAACTTATTGTTAAATGTAAAAAGCAAAATGGTGGGTGCTCCTCATTCCTTTTTAATGAGGCCCCTAAACAATGCGAGCTGACTCGCATCCAGCGAGCGTATCAATAAAACATCATCAGCAGGTAATGACATTTGCAGACGCTCCTTCGTCACCCGTCCGCCGACCGCACACCGTCGGCGCGTCTGGCCGCCAAATAGATAAATTTGACCTCCAGCACTGAGGGTATTTCACTTAGAGCTGCCAGAAGCCCCCCCGAAAAAAAAGTATTTATCAACACCCACCCCCTTGCCCACTCAGCCTCCTCCCTGAAAAAAATAAATTAGAGGTGGCTGTTCCCCCTGGCCGCCGCCCGGGAATCAAACTCCAAAAAGATTATTCAACATAATTATACTAAAGGCCAATTGTTTGATATGGGGCGGGGTCGGAGGTCGTGGCCTGGTAGAAGCAATCTGCGGGGCAGAGGGCGGCAGGCGCTAATACGCCGGCGTTCCACTTTATTCCCCCGAGCTGATTGCTGCCTGTCACCTGCCTTCAACTCATGTAAATTGCTCGCTGCAGGAAGGGGAGGCGGCCTTGTGGGAGGGGGGTACGTTATATTTGTGTGCGTGGGCCACGTGCGTGCACCGGCCACCGGCATGCGGGCCATCTTACCGAGTGGTAATGGCTCGACGGGGGCAATCACAGGCAGACGTGTTCTTGACTCAGCCCCCTTAATGGCGTCTCCTCCTCGGGCTACAATTGAGCAATCCTGATATGACCTCGGGCGCAAGATGAAAATTCAATAATTTGCCTCGGTCAAGCGACGGGGGATGCAATCATGCTATGCTAAGACGACATCTGAGCACCACACGGTGTAGCCTTTCCTCAAAATCACAAAAAAGTGAAACATGAATAGTTTGTCTGCTTTTTAGCAAAGTGCAACATGGATAGTTTGTCCTCTTTATTTATGAAAGTGTGACATAAATTGTCTTCTTTTTAGGAAAGTGCAACATCAATAGATGGTCTTCTTTTTGGAAAAACATTCCCAGTTGCTGACTGGGTGTTGAAACATCCCCCATGTGCACAATATTCATCATGAGAGACATTTTTGCAATAACCGTCGGAAAGGTGTGGGTGTTGAATCCTTTGACTGCTAAAAGTGAGGGTGCTTAAATGTTTCTGGGTGCAGCAGATGAGTACTCCTAATGAAACTATATGAAACCATTAGAACGAAGATTTTCGAGTTGTCGGCGGGTGCGGTTGGGCTGATCGGTTGATATTGGCGGTGTAGCATTTGGATCAGTTTAATTTCAAAGTTGTCTGTGCAATAACGACGGCAAACGTGTGGGTGTGGAACCATTTTACAGGTGTGAGGCACCTGCTACCGCAACATTTTCGACTCGGGTGATTGGTATTGATGTGTGTTTTGCGGTTGAACACTTCCACCGGGAAACGTTTGGATGCTGTAGGCCACGGCTCACGCCCAGGCGCTCACATGCAGACTAACCGATTTCAGCTCCTGACGACACTAACTAGGACACACCCCTTAAAGCGACGGTAATTCCGCTTAATAAAACCAGTTTCTTTACATTTTCTTGAATTATGTTTTTTTTTTCTTTTTAAATTAAATTCACTTGTATACAATAAAGTGCTATTTCATTCATTAAAAACATACTTTCGGGAATGGAACAGATCAGCTGCATTTCAAATATTTTCAGTGGGGACAATTTATTTGAGAGTTGACAGTTACAAGCTTGATCACGGAACAAATTAAGCTTCAAGGCACCACTGCGCGAAAATAGTGGCTGAAATCATTTTACTTGAGTTGACTGTAATATTGGCTGGACCCCTATATTCCTGACTGCTACTTGGCTAAAGGCTGCTAATAAAACAGTTTATAAATGCTAATAAGGTCTAACGCATACATTTTGACATCATAATAATCCAACTGTCTGTCAAGTCCTTGCATGAAATCATCCTTGAGTATATATAGCCGTAATTTAAATGCATATCAAGAGAGCAGATGTATGCATTTGCCCCACATATAATGAAACAATATTGATTTTACGCCATTTGTCCTGCACAAATGCGAGGAAGAAGAAAAAGTCTGATGTGACACGCCACCGCGGCTTTTTATGCGACATGATTATTCTCGCGGTTGTAAATTCTGCTGCGTGAAGCTCTCAGGACCACAAAGCACATCAAATTCAATCAATGGCCGCCTCCCCGTCGCGCCGTGACGCTCTCCCGGCCGATGCTTCTTAAATCAAACAAAATGGGGGACGCGGCATAAGTGGGCGCCGTAAAAGCCGTTTCATAAAACACGGCAGGGCTGACACGCTGCCAAACGGGCTTGGTGTTTATTTACAACCGCTGCAGCTGGAGGTCCAAGAAATCCATTTGATATCAATATTTGACAGCAGCTAGCGTTGAGGGGACACAAGGCAACAAGTATGGCAATGTGGGAAAACCCATTGCACTGGTTTGGATGCTTGTATAAATTGTTTCAACTGATGAAAAAAAAAAAAGGCATCTGGATGTATGAATATTACCAGTGTTGGGTAGTAACTAATTACATGTAACTTGGGCTGGGGGAAAAGAATCAAATAACTTGGCTAAGTCGACTTAAAAAATAGGACGATGCAAAATTTCTGCCTCGAAGCTCCATTGCGGTTCCGCCCGGAACATTTGTTCGCGTCCCTGGAAGCCGTGTTTCACACGGACATTTGTTGCAGACGGACGCAGTCTTGGACCAGTGATAAAGTTTTGCCAGTGAGAAAAACGACAGAGGAGCATATGTAAGTTACTTTTAAGACACTGTTCGATGTTTAATGTACATATAACATGATGTATGAGTGAGCTGAATGGTAGCATTGTTTGAGCTAAAATGCTAATTGCGATTGCTAACCGTTTATCATTTAGCATTTTGCTGTCTTAAATTCTGTACGCCAAATTTATACCATACACTCAGTACCAAAATATGCAGTTCAAGGATCAAAGTCCATCCCTAATCAATGAGAATAAAATGAATGCTAGTAGTACAAAATAAATACATTATTTTTCAATAGTGTGGGGGGTGGGGGGGGATTGTTATTTGATCAGTAATCAATAGGAGTGTTGATTCTGAAAAGATTTGGTGGTGACAGCCCTACCTGTAACTAGATTACATAATTGTATTACAAAATTTATGTAACTGTATTCCATTTCTCCCGTTACTGGGAGAAAATGTGTCAATAGATTAGTTTGTTTTGGAAATTTCCATGATTGCAATTTTAGTTAAGTTTGAAAACTAGCCGCAAAACCTCGGATTTTTTTTCAAATCACTTCCTCTTAGTAAAGCTGCCGCTTGTCATTGGTTCTCGCTGGTCATGTGTCATTTAGTCTCAAACATGACATATTTTTCCAAATATGACCTCGAAGTGTCACCTTGTCATGTAATCTGTTAGTTTGTCTGAGATTTTGAAACATTTAGACTCATAGTGACACTTTTGAACACATAAAAGAGCACTGACTTTTTAACAGTTTCATCGTCCTCATTTTGGAATTTTTTGTGGAACATTTATTTATCTGGGTTGTCATGTGAAGCGATATTGTCTAAATTGTGCATATTTGTCATTAGGTCAACATGGTATAGTATGGCTATATACCCAGACACTTTACACATACAGTATAATGCAGCAAACACATTTTTATTTTATTATGTATTTACCTTACTTCATTTTTTTGTCATCAGTTTATAATTTGTGTAACATACAAATTGTGCTTAATTCCAAATTGTGCTTAATAATGGTCTCCAGTTTTAAAACCTTAATTCTTTAATAAAATTTTTAAAGGAAACCTCCAAGGGTCCTGTTGATGCATTCATTCAAAATTAAGAAAATAAATCAAAATGTATTCAAGTGAAATTAGTTATATTACTTTGAGAAACTCATTGAAATAGTTACACCACTATTCAATTTTTTTATGATGGCAGCAAACTCAACTCCTGAATAAGCAGCAATTTGGCGGATAGTTTCAGCAATTCTTCAAGAGGCTCCAAGCTTTTTGTTGCCGCTCCCAGTTCAAGTTTACTGTCAAAAAAATACCCCCCAAAATTACAAAAAGATATTTAAAACAACCAAACAACGTTGCCTTAGGAATGCCCCCCGCTTAATGCTAACAAACATTAGATGGGCTTGCATCGATAGTTGCAGTGTATGAAATGGCTAGCTCTCTTTAATAATTCAATATTAATGGTTGAACAAATGTGCTGTTTTTTTTTCCTTTGGGGGGGGGGGGGGGGGGGTTCCTTAAAAGTGGTTTTGTTAATACAAAGATTCCGCCCAACACAAGCAATATTTTCTTTATCCTTTGGAAAATAGAGTAATAATAAATAGTAATAAATAGAGTCACTGAGATTAGTGGTGACTCCTCTTTGTTCGTGTCTGTATGACTGTATTATGTGTTAGAAGGAGCAGCACAATGAATTGAATCAAAGCATTAAAACATGATGCGCAAACTGAATGTTTTTTTTTTTTTAGTGTGTTATTACTATTGCTGTTTTTAAAGTACAATAACAATACAGTGCTGTTTTTGTCATGTAAACAAACACATTACAAACTGACGTGGCTGCATGTAAAATGTATGATTCCATGAAAAAATGCATTGCACTCACCTGGATAAATCTGGATGCAAAAAAAAAAAAATACCAGCAGCCAAATTGTTAGGAACAGCTCTCAGTGTCTTCCTACCAGGCCATCATTTTGCTTCGATTGACGGCTATCTGCTTGCCTCTTAATTAGAATGCTAATGAGGAGGAGGAGGAGGAGGAAGAGGCGGTTTCCTCTTCATCTTGGCATATTCGAAGCGAAGTGTGGTTGCGGCGGGACGGATGATTCCCCCAGTTAATAATAGCAATCGGTTGGTCGATCGGGCGCACCGGGGCCGCGAGGCATTGTGGGAGATGGCAGGGGAAAAGCCAGTCAATGCAGAGCCACATAATGTTGATGTACTACAAAAGATAAGGACATTTTAGCCAATCATATGTCACTAAGCTATTTATGACCTATTTACTGCATACACCTGTAAGGGTACCATTATTGTAAAGAAGCAAAAACTGGGCCATTATCCAAGCTTATAATGAAGTGAGTCTATATTTAGATTTGGACATTTGCATTTGTAGGACATTGAGTCAACACAACATTGCACGGGAATCATTTTTCTCAGTTTAAAACAAGCACACACACACAAAAAAAGAAAAATATGATCATGAGCTTATAGAATAATAAGACAACGCGACCTCCGTGTTCCACTGAGAAAATAACCGCCGCTGACAAACGCGGAGTCCCGCAACTTATTAGAGGCGCCTTTGGAATACCCTATTAGGAATGAGCGCTCGGAGGTAAAGGAGGGAAAGGGGGCTTTACATGAAATTGAGGAAGTGCCAACGCACATTTATTGGCTCTAATGTGCTACAGGCGACCCCCGTCACCGCGCGAGAAGTGAGCCGATATAATAACCTTTGCCGGGCTGCAGAATGACACCAAACTCGCCGGATAAAGACCTCACCGAACATAATCTTTTGTTATTACGCCGTTATTACTATTCAGTATCCACGTGCTTGGTGTAAAACATGGCGTGAGCATCTCAAAATGAAAATGATTTCATGTAGAGTGAACAAAAACCCAACTTCACTTTAGTCATATGACGGCCCCATATTATGACCCCTGTGAATAGCGACCGACCCCCCCCCCCATATTCATAATAGCCTCTAATAATTGTTTAAACTGTAAATATACCACAAACTATGATCCCAAAACACAAATATAATTTTAAACCCTTAAAAAGAACACAATACTGTATTTACCTCCACCCCGACGTAACAAAATGTTTGCCCCTCTGTTCCTCACTTCAACATGCTTCAGTGACACCAATTAGTTAAAAAAATAAAAATAAAAAGACAAAACAAATTGAAGTAAAATTAAATCCCTTTGTATGTATAGTCCTGGAATTTATTAAAGTCCAAAATGTATTTTGCTGAGTTTTTCACCCCGACATATCTTTTTCAATTTACATTATAATGGTTTTTTTTCTGCATTTTTGGTTTAATCTCAACTTTACTCTTTCAAATATATATATATATATATATATATATATATATATATATATATATATATATATATATATATATATATATATATATTATGAAGGCAGGCTTTATTTTGTTGCTCTTTTGTTACTATTGCAATTTATGCATTTTTTACACTTTTTTAATTTGTCAGTGAATATTCCTTTTTTTTGATAAAGTGTTCTGATGACAATTTCGCCCTATATGATTTGGCATGTCCCTCGTTGTTCTTATCCAATAAATCATAGAACTTTTTTTTTTTTTTAGTATCTTACGCACAAAGCCTGCTTCCGGCTTTTGTATTAGTATTGTCTGGGTGTACCTAATGAAGTGGCAAAGTGGTTAAATGTTATGTATTTTCACATGGCGCCAGAGTGCCAGATAATGTAAGTAGATTATTATTATTACTAAAAGACGGTTACTCATGATGCCTGTCATGAGAGGTAAAATCAACCTCAGGGATCATGCAAAGCCCGATGGCCACACATAATCTTCGCATACGTGTGCGTGCGTGTGTGTGCACGTGTGTGTATACGCCAAGCTGACAAATACAAATCAGATGAGAACACATGCTCCCACTGAGGTGAAGTCAGTAAAAGCAGGTGGCGCCAAATATATTTTTTTCCCAGAAAATTATTATTCTTATTATTTATTTTTTTATCAACACAACAATTTTTTAAAAGGAAAAATATCTTTTTCTCAGCAATTGCTTTTCACTTTTTTTCTTCTGTGATGAAAAATGACAAATTATTCTATATCCATAGTTACTGATTTTTTTCAGGGGAAAAAAATTCTCCTCAAGATTTTCCCCCTCAAAGTTTTTTTATTCAGATAAAAATGTGGAAATTTCTATCCAAAATGTAATTCTGCCACAATATTTTCCTGATATTTTGTATGATTTTTTTCTTATATTTTCCCCCAAACAAAATATGTTGTTTTTTTTTACCAATATTATATTTATTTGAGGAGCAAGGGAGCTTCAGATAGAAATATTCTGGATATGAACAAGCAACAAGAAAATAAGTGAGTCAAAACATTCGGCGTAGTTTTTAACGCCGCCCAGAAACGATCTGTTGTATTGTAATTGTTTCTGTTTTTTTTCGAGCTGTTCCACCCAATTTTTTTTTCCTGAAAAATATTAATGGTTTGCAGTAATATTTGTTAACGCCCCCAAAAGTTTTCACTGATAAATAATGTTTTTACCTTTTACCTCTTTTTTTCCCCTGTACATGTGAATGGGCTCAGGTGCATGACAAACGCACAAATACAGATCCGATGAGAACACGTGCTCCCTCACGGGGGGGGGGCAAAGTAAAAGCAGGCGGCCATCATTAATTACACACACACACACACACACGCACACACTTGTAAAGTAATGAAGAACATCCTCCAGGAGCGGGACAAGCGCTCTCAGCAACTGATTGGTGATTGATTGCCTGCAGAGCACCTCCTATAACAGTCAGTGCGTGTGTGTATCTGTGTGTGTCTGTGTGTGTGTGAGGGTCTTTTCATCTCTCATCCGGCTGGAGAAGGGTTGATGTTGGAGGCGAGCATGAATTCATTAAATGTTGCAAATCCCTCCCTCTAAAATTGATGATCTGAGTCTCCCTTTTATTCTGAGCCGTCTGTATTCTTCCACCTCTGCGGGGAGGCAACCGCAATGGCCGTAAATCTTATAAATACATCAGCGCTTGCTTATTGCGCCTCGTTTTTTCCCCCTGAACGGGAAAAACGCGGAACCCGGTTATTTGTTTCCGAGGTGTCCGTCTGTCTTTACGGCATGGCGGGGATTTCACGGGTCACCATCTGCCATCCCGCCGCACTTTCTAGGGCCCAAATGTACTCCTCGTCGGAGTCAATTAGGCAAGTGATGCATTCCAGCCTCCTCCGAGCCAGAGTGATGGGGCGTTTCCTCAACATGGCGTCACCCTCCTTCTCTTAAAGAGGCATTGATTGGAGGCATATTAAGCATTGAACGAGGTCATTAATAGAAGTTGAGTGATGGCCGGCACGCCGCCTGTTTGGAATGGCGTCAGGCCGGGGACGCTGATTGAAAGGCGAGGCGCCCGTGTTAAATGGCAAGACATTTCTGTTCAGTCTTCAGAGATCCTTTAGAAAAACAGGGACGACTAAAGTAGTATTTTGTCAAATCAAATTTTTTACTTTTTTTTTTTTTTTTTTACCTCACGTTTTAACCATTTTATTTTTAATGTTGGAATATTTTTTTCTGAATTTCTTACTAGAGTTTTTTTTAGTTAACTGCTCTCTTTTTAACATTTTTTTTGGGGGGGCTTTTTTCACTGAAAAAAAAAAAAAAAGAGAGACTTTTTGCCCCAAACTTTTGTGGCACCCTCAACAAAAATACACTTTCCTAAAATATTAACAGAAAATATTATTTTAACCCCAAAAATTGGTTTGACCATTTTTTTACTGATTGTAAAAATATATATTTTTCCTAATATATATCCAGATTTTTTTTTTTTTACCCAAATTCAATTTCAGTTCCTTTTTTTTCTTACAGAAATAGATTTTTTCACAGATACTGAATTTTTCCAAAAAGTTTTTTTGGCCCAAACCTTTGTCAATATTTTTACAATTTTCTTTTTTTAGCCCAAAACATTATTTTTATGATTTTTTTTTTACTGATGATCTCTCCTGCCTTCAATTTTTTTTCCCCACAGAAAAATAATTTTTACTTAACATTTTTTTTGCATCAAACTTTATTCTTGCCCCCCAAATTTAGCCAGAATTTCCCTTTAATTTATTTTCAATAATTTTATTCACAGAATATTTCTTTAACCCCCACACAAAATTCAACTGAAATAATTTTTTAAAATTATTTTATATATAAATACATATATTTTTTTCTTGTTTTGTGTAAACATTTAAATATGACTCAGGCAAGTATGCTATTAGGCTGAAGAATTGTTGATGTGAAAAACAACATTTGACTGTGAACCACATGCTGCTTCACCAAGTTGATTATCTGATCACATACAGTATACAAATTAATCTTCGGATTAACTTGGCATTGGGCCACATTGTGATGAAAAACATAATTGTTTACTATTACTTGGGCGTTGACCAAAAACAATATATAGCCACATGCTGCTTCACCATTTTCTAATCGCAGGGTGTATACAAGGTATTCTGCAACCACTTCTACTCAACCGAGCTGCCTTGTGATGACAAACATACAATTGTTTACAGTTACTTAGCCATCCAAAAAACTAATCACATGCAGGATACGTTCATTTTTTTTTCTCAGTAACACGGCGGCCGCCGTCACACTTTAACTGTGAGCCGCCTATTGAGGACAAACATACAATTGTGAACATAAACACGGGCTCATCGGGGATTGGGGGGGGGGGGGGGGGGGGCTTTCGGTCTCCTGACCGTTATTGTTTTGTCGCTAACGAGCTCTGACAATTCCAAAGTGGTGCCGTTTGTTCCCTTTCGTCAGCCTCTTGCATGCAGCACACACGCACAACACGCTCTCCCACTCGCTCTCCAGTGAAACCAGATGTCCTTTTGCCAGCGGCACAACTTTCAAGTTGACAAGGTCCCCCCTGAGAACGGCTATTGGAGGGGGGGGGGGCGTAGCAGCAGAATTTGTGACTAATAGCCAGTTTGATGTGACAGCGCCCCGCCGTCTAGGGAAATTGAAGCGCTCTCGCCGCATCAATAGCTTTTGTGTCTCGCTCGGTTGTAGGTTATTGTCGGGGGCCGCGGCCGCTTCCACGGCGGCGGGCGAGCGGCAACTTTTTTACTGCGCCCATTGATCGGGGGCCCCGGCGGCGTCCCGCTGTGGCTAATTTGCTTGTTAACATAAATTTGTCAAAACGGCGGAGAGGAGGTTGTTTTAGTGTCACCTCCAGCCGCATCCGTTTGCACTCCTTCGTCGCACAATAAACTCGACTTTTTATGAGAGCATTGCTGGCGTTTAATCAATAGCGCCAACCCACCACCCGCCACTGCTTGTCGCATCTCGCCTTCCAGAATTAAGTTCAACATTTTTAGATTTTCCTTACATTTTTTTTTCCAGACTTTTTTTTTTCCAGAAAAAATATTTTCCCCAAAATTTCTTCCCCCAAAATGTTTTCCCCCATTTTTAACTCTAAAAGATTTAAGATTTCTTTTTCCAGATTTCTTTTTCAATTGTTTTCTTATTTTCTGTAATTTTTTCCCAAGAATAATTCTTCAATTTCAGAAAAATTGCCCCCCCCAATAATTTTAAAGATATTTTCCTATTTCAAGAATCTTTTCTCAAATTGTTTTTTAAAAACGTTTCTTTTTAAACCATTTTTAAACTTCAATATTCTTCCCTGAAAATGCATTGCTTTTTTATTTACAGAATAAGATGTTAATATTTTTTTTGCACCAGCCCTAACAGATTTTTTTTAAAATAATTGTTACTAAAAAATATTTTTAACAAAGTGTTTGCTCAGTGAAAATATTTCTTTATGATTTCTTTTATTACATTTGTAGTATTTTTTTCCCTGTATAATTCTTTCTTTACAGAAAAAACTTCCACAGTTTCTCTCCAGATATTGTTCTGAATTATTTTCCTAGAAAAAAATATTTTCCCCGTAAAACCTTTTTTCCCAATTTTTCCTTTTTTTTTTTTTTTACCTGAGTGTGTTTCCCTGAAAAAATATTTCCCGAAAAATAGTTTTGAAATAGTTTTTCTGAAATAAAGAACATGTTTTTTTCACTCTTATCTGCCAAATCCCATCCCCCACAAGTATTTTTCTCAACATTTTAATTTTTTTTTTTTTTTACACTTTAGGTTGTTTGTTATCTTGAAGCAAATGTTTTTTTTCATGAGAAAGTGCTCCCTGAAAAAAAAAAAAAAATTCTCACCAAATTTTTAAACATATTTTAACCTGAATGTTTTTTTTCACTGAAAATTGATTTTCAAAACAAACAAACAAACAAACAAACAAACAAACAAACAAACAAACAATATATATCCTGAATTATTATTGTTTATTTTTAATTAAAATTTTCCATTTGAAACTTTGACTCATACCGAATGAGGATAGGTAAGCAGTGTAGACTGAGTTACCCAAAACGAGTTCCTTGTGTCTTCCTCAATTGTAGCTTATTGTCAGCCGGGGCTTTTATTTTATTTTATTTTTTTCAACCAGGCAGTGACATTATCACCAGCAGCGGCGCGTTTTACGCCTTTAATCCGCATGGTTCGCCATTAACTGGGCAAAATATGACTGTAAATGACAACACATGGCCCCGTCCGAGGGGGGCGGGGTCCCTTTCTTTCTCTTAACTAACAACAGACGGAGCGCAAGTGCGTGCACATGTATATTAAATTCTTTGCCGTTAATCCGGGTTCGGCCGTTTCGCGTCCAGAAGGAGTTTAGGGCAGCAAAAATATTAATAATGCATCGAAAGGCTTTAAGGGGCCCGGCTTGTTGCTCTAGTTGTGATTTTGTAAAGCAGCCAATGACGACGCAGGTGACAGTTGATTTTATGAGATCTTGAGCCTCGCCAAAGCCGCGGGAACGCCCCTGCTTTAACGTTTCATCATGCTACAAGGAGGAAGCGTGGAAGCTGATAATGAATATTTGGAATATTCTCACGCGTGCTTGAGCGCAGCCTCGGGAGGCTCCCAGCATACCCGCGTGCGTCTTCCCCGAGTCATTAGCTCACGTTGCAACGCCTTCGTTTTCCCGGCCTGTTCTCCTCCGACATTTTCCCAGCATGCCGCAGCTTTACGCCGTAAACAACAACAACAACAACAACAACACAGGAGGGCAGCAGACGCGCCACTGGGGGGGGAGAACAAAATAAAAAAATTAAAAACGGTTGACGTCGGTGTCGATCCATTGCCATGGAAACGTCAATATTGCTTCTTTCTGCATGAGAGCAAATAAGTCCTTCTGAAGTCTTAAAAAAATGGGTATTTATCGAATAATAATTTAATAATAATAATAATGAAAACAATAATGACAATGTTGTTGCATATATTGTTTATAGTTTATGAAATAATATAAATATACTTATAGTAATAAAATGTATTATGGGGGAATGTAATAATCTAGTCAGAAGGAAAATTATCAATTCAAAAGGAATAATTATAAAAATAAAAGTAGACTTTACACTGATTTTATTGGGCTGATCGATATCGGCTGATATTTAGCATTTTACGCTGATCGGCTTTAATGTCATAATTCGCCGATCCGATCAATGACGTCATTTATCAATGACGTCATTGATCGGCTCTGCAAAAGACATTTACTCCGCGTCCCTGCGTGCACAGTATATTTGAATCCAAAAGCTCGTTTGCTTTTAGCCTTGCCGCTTGTCTTTTGACGTAGTAGTGTAAATATCGCACGGCCAATGAAGTTATTTCAAAAAATAAAATAAAAATAAATGTCGGCGGTGTGGGACAGACAACATGTCTGAGACAGGCAACATGTAATGCCCGGGTCAGAAAAGAATACAAATTTGCTCTTTCACGATTGCACTGTCAGACTACTGCAATAAAATTCCGATACCACCGCATTTCGTATTTTACGATCATTGGGTTTTATCTTGTCAACTCAAATGCGACCGGGTACACTCGTTACCGTGGCGGCGACAACAAGAGTGGAGGGCGTCGACTTTGCATTATAAAAGACAAAATGGAGAAAAACGTGTGTTGGTGGTCACCGGTGCTCAGGACAAGAGTGGACGTTTGTTTAAGGCTTGCTTGAGGTATGTTCACGTACCTTTAATAAAGAAACGGCTCGCAAGCAGGCAACAAAACGTTATGTAGCCTAGCAAGCTAGTGCTAGCAGGAACGGTTGTACGTAAACATGCCGCCGTTCTGTCGAATCATGCTCTAAAGTTTCGGTGTGGGTGAAGTCATTTAATTCAAAACAAAGTAATTTAATTACAGTGAGTTAGCACCCATTATTAGAATACACGGTCTAACTAGAGCAGTGATTTCCAACCTTTATGGAGCCAAGGAACATATTTTACAATTGAAAAATCTCACGGCACACCAACAAACAAAAATGTCACAAAAAGTGGATACATTAATTACTGTATTTACTTCCCGTCATCTATCGTTTTTTTAAACTCGGCTATCGGCCCCAAGAATCCTGATTGTGTAAAGCCTAAATAAAAGTAATACAGAGAAAATTTCATGATGAAGCAAGAATGTACCTAAAAAATATTTTTTAAATAATAATAAATAGTTATTACATTGGTATTATAAATTAATTTGAAAACTGCAAATTTTGAACTTCATAGGATTGAACAGTTCATGAAAAAATATTATTGGAAATAATATCCACAATATTGTTACAAATTAATATAAAATACTTAAAATATTTTTTAAAAATGGGAGAATTTTACAATATAGTGAGATCTTTCTTTCACAAAAAAATCTTTCAAAAGTATTAATTATAAAGGAGAAATCAATCCTGGGAGAATTTTAGAATAAAGTGAGAATGTTGGGACATTCTCAAATAATACATTAAAAAATATGTAATTGAATAATGATAATTGATAATTGAATAATGTTCTGATAATAAATAGTGTGACTACAAATCAAATGAAATTATTAAAATAAATATTATTGGATTGATAGTAAGAAGAATAAGACTTAATTGGACTATCCCCATAAAAATACAATTAAATACAAAAAAAACATTTAATAACAAATAATTCCAATGCCTCAGGCAAATAATTAATGGGAATAATGTAATTATTTTTAAAATAATTGTTATTATAGGATTTTTAAAATTTTTTGTTTATATTGTGTTCGTTATATTTGTTATATTTTATGTTATTTATATATATATATATATTAAAAACATGTTTTACTAACACTTCAAATCACCCACATCACTTGCATGTATCCTCCAACTAGATCTGGTGTGTGTGCGTGCGTGTGTGCGAGTACGTGTGTGCGATAAGTAAACACTGACCAATTAGATAGCTGCCCTAAAGGCCCGTTTTGGACATTTTTGCCCTCACCCTTACCTCACACACCCGGCCATAACCCTGACCTTCAGCCGACCTTTCACCCGCTTCAAACCTAACTCTCACACCCATTGGCAGGCTTCCACCAGCTCGCCCGGTGCCTGAAAGGCACATCTGCTTTGGCGTGCCACGAAGCCTCCGAGTGAGGAAAATTAGGACGGGGAGGATGGATCTACTCCATGCACCAGCTTTGAATGCGAGGCCGCTTATTTCACGAGCATTGTCGTAAAGTATTAAAAATAAACACAAACACAAAATTGGGTGGACATGTCGACCATAACAGTGCGCGTGCACAAAATTGAACAGCAAGTCTGCCATTTTGATTCAAAACAGCCATTTGGGATGAAATCCATCACTCGTTCTTTGGTGTAGTTCTACTTGGAACAAAGCAAAACCGTTTCACAGCGAACAAAACTTTCAAAATTGACCACCGCCCATTTGGCTAGGACAGTGGTTCGCAAACTTTTTACACCGTGTACCACCTCAAAAAATACTTGGCTCTCTAAGTAACACGATAATAACAAACATTAAAATATTGTAGTGCAGGAGGCCCAAGTGTTCATACAAAAAACGAGGCAGAGGATTTATTCCTAAAAAGTATATTTAATATTTTTGTCACAACAACCACTTTAACATTACACACAGTGTGATCATCAAGACTGCACTTACATATAAGAAAATTAAAAACAGTACTTAAAAAATGATCCAATTCAAATATATTGCAAAGTTGAATAAAAATTTAGCCTAAATAAATTTTTTGAAAACATCCTTTATAAATGATTAAATACAAATGTATTGCACCTATAAGTTATAAGTAATAAAACTGAATTGTACTTAACAAATATACAGTACAGTACTGGAATTAAATAGTTGATGTCACTGTCACATTATACAGTATTTGAACATTTAATTCAGTGATTCTTTTGGGTACCAGTAGAGGGAGCCCTCGTACCACCAGTGGTACTCATACTACACTTCTTGACTCTAGGCTACCCGCTTCCGATATAGGCTCGTTTGGCCGAAGATGCCTTCAATAAGTTAGTCAAAGTAGGAGCACTAGAATTCGCCCTACAAACCAAATTGGCCCTGCTAAATTTCGGGCATGGGTCCTGAGATGTTTTCATGCTAGATGATATGATAGATGTGTCCACCAGTAAAACTGGTGTGATTATTGTTTTACTTTCCGGAATCCTTAAATGATCACCAAACTTTCTAACTTTCCAGCGACTGAGTGAGTTTTGGGGGTCATGTTCGAGTCCTCTTACATTGATAAGGTTTCCCCTTTTTGTTTAACAAAAAAAAAAGGGATTTTTCAGGCATTTTGATGCACCCTCAAAAGTCACTTAATTCAGAGGAATAATAATAATAACAGCAATTCCAAGTGTAGGACAATAACATTAATTCCTCTTTGACAGTGTCAATCAAAACATTTTTATACGTACCTAATGTTTTGGCTGGTGCACATCGATGCATATCTTTTGACACTGTTGCCAAGAAATTGGCCTCCGGAAAGCTGTTTCACGGATCGACACGGGTGAACGTTTCAATCGTTACAGGAGGCATAAAAAGTCGCGAGGACCTACAGAGTGCATGGAATTCCAAAGTCAGCCATTTTGGGCAAAATACCAGGCTCGTGTAACTTTCTTTAAGAGTGTCACTCAAAACATTATGATTTGTAACTAATGTTTTGGCTGGTGCACCACCATGAATATCGCTGTTTGCCAGATGTACTCTTAAAAATGCATGGCTTATAGACTATTTGATTTTGAAAAAAATGTATTGCGCAAAAACATACATGTGGTGAAGACAGTTAATGGCATTTCCATTCATTTCAATAGGGAACAACATGATTTGAAATACAATGACGAGTTAAAACACTAAAGCAGACGTCTCCATTTTAAGAAAATTGAGTAAAATGAGTTTTTAATTCAGAGGCTAATTTATTGAAAATGTCTTTCAAAGAGGTCTTTGATGTCATTTTATCGCAAAAGCAGCCAACTCCACTGCCGATTGGCTTCAATGGAGATGACGGCAGCAAAATGCGCATGGCACTTGTTGGTTTCCGCAGTTCAATTTCAAGCTTTATTTTCGAAGAGTTTTACTGAGTAGGTGTTCGGTTTTGCGGGTTTAGCAAATGCACCATCGAAGGATGTCGTGGAAGGCGGTCTGCTTGTCGGCGTGGCTCTATATTTGCCTGAACGGCGCTTGTCGGCTTTTGCGTTTGAACCTTTTACGGCAGGAATTACACTTTGTAAGTCAAGATACTACGGTACTTGCTTGACAGCAATTACCACTTACATTACAGAAAGAGCCCAAAACTACACTAATATTTCGCGAAGGTGATTTTTTTGTTTGTTTTTGTTTTCAGTGAATAGCTGAGGGTAGGTTCCAAAGGAAAAAAAAAAAAAAAGGCAATTTAGTGAAGCGCGAACCAGGAATGGGCAGGGGTTTACTGTAAAAATAAAAACAAGACAAATTCATAAAGCAAAGTTTGAGCAGTCAAAACCACACGGGAGCGCACAGGGAGCCACTGAGCGGTGTCAAAGGCGGTGGTCTTGTTGATGCATGGGCCCACCAGCAGCCTTTTACCCCCTCCCCATCTTCACACACAAAAACACACTTTTCATCACGGCCCTCGGAAACACTCCCCCGCGGCTTCGGGCTTTACTTCTTTTGTGGCCTAAATCTGCGGCCCCCGCAGCTAGCGGGCTCCCGGCCTGCGTTGGGTGGTCACCAATAAGAGAAGACAGTGAGAGAATACCGCAGCATTAAGCACACATTGTGTCAAAA
This sequence comes from Phycodurus eques, assembly GCF_024500275.1. Lineage (NCBI taxonomy): Eukaryota > Metazoa > Chordata > Actinopteri > Syngnathiformes > Syngnathidae > Phycodurus > Phycodurus eques. The sequence continues at coordinate 26,324,116 of NC_084533.1, forward strand.
GCCTCCCGTTTTTCAATCCAGATATGCTCTATTTGGAAGTTGTCGGGCTTTAAAGCGCAACGAGAGAGCGAGAGAGAAGAGTGGCTTTCTGGTTCCGTGTTCAGCCTCCAAGAATGTAATGAAAGCAAAACAATAGAAAATTCCCACATTATTAAATAAAACATGTCGGGGGGCCGGCGGCCAACCATTGTCACGCTAAGAGGAGGAGGCGCAGCACATAGCCTGTTGTCTTTGAACACAAGGCATTAATTATTCGTACAGTAACAACTACTGTATGTGAAATGTCACTTTGATTGGACAATGCCAAACAAATCATGTATACATTGTTAGTTTGTCGTCGTTTGCACAATGTTGACCACACAGTGCAACATGTACAGTATACGAATACATTTAAAAGATCAATTTTAACAGCTGAACTCTTTTCTTTTTAGGAAAGTGCTACATCCATATGGTCTGTCTTCTTTTTTTAGGCTACCAACAATGCAGACAAGTGCAACAGTAACAGTTTTAGCAGTCTCAACTAGCTAAATATTTACCGCCTTAAACTTTTCTTTTTCAAATAAGTCCCACCTCAGTAGTTTTACCGGTACTTCATTTTAGGAAAGTGCAACGTCATCGTATTTGTTTTTTTTTTTTAGGAAATTAATGATGTGGATGAGTGCAACATGTACAGTATACAATTACTGTATATTTAAAGACAATGTAATAGAATGTTACAGTTTAAATATTTTTCTTTTTAAGAAAGTGTAACTTCAATTTTAGGAAACAAACAAAGCAGACAAGTGCAACAGTAACAGCTTGAACAAGATAATAACTAATACAAAAGATTTTTATGATAATACAGTAACAGTAGTTTGTGTTCTTTGTAGGAAAACGCAACATCAATATTTTGTCTTCTTTTTCGGAAACAAACGATGCCAACAAGTGCCACAGAACAGTTTGAGCAGTCTGAACTAAATATTTTGTAGCATTTATTACCATTTAAATAGTTTCTTTTTAGGAAAGTGCAACATCTACAGTTTATAGGAGGCTTTTTTTAGGAAACACAAGTGCAAAGTTATGAGTTTGAACAGTCTGAACGTAATATTCCCTAAAATATATAAGCGCTTAAATCTTTTCTTTTTAACAAATCACAACAAAATTACTGTGTCTTCTTTTTAGGAAACGAATGATGGAGACAAGTGCAACAGTAACAGAATAAACATTGTGACCAAAATATTTCATAACATAGAGTTTAAATCTTTTCTTTTTAGGAAAGTGCAACATCAATAGCTTGTCTTCTCTTTATGGAAAGAATGGTGCAGGCAACATTGCAACAGTGAGAGTTTCAACAGTGTGAAATAAATATTTCATTATCAAGAGCTGCCTCAATCTTTTCTTTTTAGGAAAGTGCAACGACTTTAATTTTTTTTTTTGTAAACAAACAAGTCAGACAATTGAGCAACAGAAACCGTTTCAACAGTAAGAATTATTCTGCTATAAAAAGCAACATACAGTACATATCCCGTCACAGGTCATGTTAGTGGCCAGATCTGCTAAATTCCGGCATGAAATGGATAGAAGCGGCGGGGGGGGGGTGGGGGGGGGGGGGGGGGGGTGGACCAGGATTGAAAAGACGGGAACAACCTCCCCCTACCTGCCTCTCGCCTCCCTCAACACCTTTCCTCGGGATTTACTTAGAATATGAAGGGATTGAAGTAGCACCTGCTGGCTCGCCAGACACTCGACTACGATATTAAAGCTCATGCAGCCCGAGTATTAAAATCCAAAGAGGAGAGGCGATGGGAAACGCGAAACGGACGCAGTGGAAATGTGTGGTCAAAGCAACTCGGGTCCTGAATCCCCCCTGGCGAGAGAAACCCTGTTGACATTGAGATGATGCGACGAGGCATCGCGAGTTATTTATTTTTATTTAGTTATTGATTCTAAATCACACACCGGGCATTTCCAAAGAGGTATGGGAATTTGTACGGCTTGTTGGATGGGGCAGAAAATTAGTCACTGTAAAAAAAAAAAAAAAAAACAACAAGAAAGACAAATAACATTTACAGAGGCAAAACTGACAAATCCGTGACAGTAAAGGAGGATGAGCTTGGGTGCACATATAACAATTTTGGTCTGGCTCTCTAAGGAGCACCAGAGGTTGTTGCTCGGTGCTCATATTTTTCCCTCACGGATGAACTTCAAGACCCCCAGCCCACCTGGCTAGGCAAAGTACGGCCCGCAGGCCACATCCGGCCCGTCCTCAGTTTCTGATTAAAAACAAATGAAAAGTATGCGCTGCTTTTATTTTGGGAAGAGGAGAATTTGCCCTGGTAATCATTCAGGAGAAGAAGGACCTATATGTGTGTTGCTGTAGTGGTTTGTGCTCATAAGTCATCACTTTGGTGATTTAAAGAAATAAAAAAGTGTTTCTAAAAGTGATGATGCTGACGGTGGGTTAAATGAACTGCTTTCTACAATGATTCAAAGAGCTTGATGCCCACAGCCACATAATGATAAATAAAATGCGTCTCATCCACCCCACATGTCCGCGAAGCTCGTGTATCTGTCTGCCCGCTCTGCGAGGAGGCGGGCTAGACCCGGTTTTGTTACTTTAATGGACCTGTGTACGCCCAGCTCATTTAAAACGGGACATCTTGCGCTCGTGTGGGCGTTAAAAGCGCTGCAAATAGTCTCATACGGTGAAGTCATAAAGGCTAAAGAGGAGTCAGCGATCCGTGCGTGACTGGGGCAATGAACGTTAGCTGCATACTCTTATTAAATACAGAATGACCTGGCGAAAAAATATCACTGGCAACCTAAATGTGTCCGTGGACCTCAATGAGCGAGATCGTTAGTTTCTTCATAATTCTTTAATAAGATGGCCAATGGTGCAGGAAAGCTGCGCTTAGGCTAGCGAGTCAGCATTTAGCTAGCATGGTCACTGTCATGAGCACACGTCCCAGCCTTTTTATGGGCCAGTTTTATGGACCTTGCAGCTGCGCCTGCGGTATTGATTACTTAGCAAGCCATCCAAATCTACTCTGAAGTTTTTTGGGGTCTTTTTTTTTTTTTTTTTTTTTTTTTTTTATGAAGTGATGAACTCTGGGTCTGCGTCGCTGGCACCGAGCCACTGGGAGAGTAACGCCATGCCCCGTCCCGCATCCAGACGCCACGATTTGATCCACGGGCAGCAATAAAAAAGCGGCAACCGGATATATTGTTAACGGCCCAGCACTTTAAATATCATCAAGTGCACGCTGAGAATCCTTACAGTTGATTTTCTTTTTCTTTTTTTTTTTTTTTTTTTTTTTTTTTTCCCTCGCGTAGGATTTGATAACAAAATGAAAGCGATATGTCGATGCTGTAAATCAAACATCTGGGCAGCTGCGAGGAAAGTGAAAAAGACTGATTTTTATGAGGCAGCCATGCTGAAAGAAATATCCTTATAGATTTTTATACGTGTGTTTTTATTAAGTCTCAGGTTTGATACCAAACACCATTAAAAGCTGAGAATGTTAAGGTTTTTTTTTTTTTTGAGCTGGATGGTTTATGCTCAAAATGGCACAAAGAGAAAATCGAAATCTAAAATCTTCTAATGCAACTCGTTTCACAGAAATTGGTTGAGGGGCCTTTGCATGATCTTAACAATCATACTAATAGAAATAAAAACAACACAAAGTTAAACATTCTTGGTAGAGCTATCAGTTGTGTTACATAAATTAAACATATGTTGAGTATTTTAACGTAAAATTGTGTTAAGTCAAATCTCCAGCAGTTCCACCAGACCCATGGCTGAATACAAAAAATATGAACACCGCACAAGAGTTAATTATGATATCTTTGTAAATGTTCAGAAATGAACATGTTTGACCACATTTATTTGTTGTGGATTAAAAGTAAAATACTTCTTCTTTGCCCAAAATGTGTATATTTAAATTTCATTTAAATTCAGATCAATGATTAACTATATTAACATATTTGGAATATATTTAAAGGCTAAATATTCATTAAATGATAGTTTCGCAATTTTTTTAAAATTTTTGATCAGTGAAGGTTTTGCCAAATAACTATGTTAAAATATTAGTTCGAAAATAATATTTGCAATAATATATTAAAAAATTAGTTTTCAAAGTTTCACCAAATTATTTTGGGTGAAAAGTTAACATTTTGCCAAATATTTGCCATAATTAAATTATTTTTAAATAATATTAATATAAATATGATATTAAAATATTCGAAATAACATTTTCCATCATATTTCCAAAGGCTAAATATCTATATGGTTCATAAAATTATTTATTTTCAATGAAAAATAAATATTTTTCCTAATATGTCATATTCAAAGACCCAGTAAAATCATTGTTTTCTTCCAAATAGATTAAATATTTTGGAAGGTAAGATTTTAAGGTAACAATTTAGTGCTGAAATTGCTGCGATATTGCATTAAACTCTCATTCACCTTCTCAGATAACTATTTATATTGAAATACATTTTTTTACATATTTTTACAAATAGTTTTGTTACCTTTCCCAAAACATTAAATAAACACATTTGAATGAATAGTTTGAAACATTTGTATTAGATTATCATATTATAGAATACAGTAATATTTTTGATATTATTTGATGTATTTCGATGCAGCATGACGGACACTTTTTACAGCGTTTAAAAAAAAAAAAAAAAAAACTGCGTCCATCATGTTTGTGAACTCGGGGACCCTTGTGGCCATCGCGACAGGTGGCGAGACAGCGACTTTGGCGGGAAGACGGCAAAGCGAGACAGGAGGACGTGGGAGAAACGGCTCGGCAGCGGTAACCCGATCCGCCGTAGAACCCGAGAAGCTCCGTCCACTCGGAGTCCGTTTTCTCCCCGCAACTCTTTACCCGCTGATCGCTTTTTGAGTGGAGGTCGTCCCACTTAAGCACAGCCACCAAGTTGTTGGTTGTTCTGCTGAGCCTCTCTTGTCAGTGGAACCGCAAGCTTCATCAATCATGAGAACTGGGAGACGGGCCAATAGAATCCCCCAACACACGCACACCAGCTCACTGGCCTAAATGTTGGCTACACTATGAGAGGATGACTATGAATAGACTATAAAGGCAAACCTTCAAAGACACATCAGAGATGATGGCCTCAAATGGAGCAACGGAGTCAACAACAAGTCAGGTGAGCCTTAGGCTGGTTGGGCCGGCGGTCGTCCAGGAGACCCGGAATCAGCGGCAGGAAAATATCAAATGAAGAAAATAAAAGAAATACCGTGGTGAGTGACCAGACGTTTTTGAGTAGCATAAGCGTGAACGATGCTTCGAAAAAGCGCCTTCAAGCTGCTCATTGCCATTCGAAGTTGGAGTCTACTAACGAAACGTAAAACGAAGACAATTGCACGTGGTGTATTTAAAACAACCACAGAACTTTGCCTCAGAATTGCCCACTAACTTAATACTAATAAACAATACAAAACGCCGTAGAGAGGCAAAAGAATAGCATCTTATGTTGTAGCGTTTTAACCCTTTAACCATCGGATATTTGAACGATGCAGCAACACATGTAGACAGATAATATAACAATACTCACAGGCATATATCCACTATCGTCTGCGAAGAAACACTCACTGTGGAGCTGCGACCGTCTCCGTGTATATCCATATGTCTGTATTATGTTGCCCCCACGTAGCCAAGATGTTCACACCTGAAGAACCAGCACAGTATCCATTAAATTGTAGCAAAAACTGTGGCAAAAAAAATGTTTGTCTTTACATTGCATTAAAATGGCATTACTGTATGTTCTTATAAAGTAAAATATAGGCTCCAGCACACCCGCGGCCCTAGTGAGGATAAGCGGTATAGAAAATGATTGGATGGATGGATGGATGGATAGATAGAGAGCCTTCTTTTCTTTTGGGGGGAGGGTGGAACGGATTAATGGCATTTCCATTCATTTAAATCGGTGATGATTTGAGATAGAGGTTTTATGAGCATGGTCAGGGAACTGATTTATTGTATCTCAAGCCACCACTGTACTGTATATTTCTTTACTTGAATGCTCTCACATGTGGGAAAGGAGAGCCACAGTCACTGATGCACTTTTTAGCCGTGTAATGAACGCCAGGAGAAAAAACACAACACAACTCCCACAGGCGCTTCTGTCGACCACAGCTCACACCCAGACACTCACAAATGCCTGTGTACTGACACTACAACACAGAAAATAGTTTCTGTAGATTTTATGCTTCCAATGTATTGTTTTGTGTTCAAATGTAGGTTGATTGAAGACTCTAAATTGCCCATGGTGTGAATGTGAGTGCAAATGGTTGTTTGTTTAAATGTGCCACACGATTGGCTGGCGAGCAGTTCAGAGTGTACCCCGCGTCTTGTCCGAAGATAACTCCAGCACGGCCGTGACCCTAGTGAGGATAAACGGTACAGAAAATGTGTGTTTAAAAAGTGGGATCTGGGACATTTGTGTTTCAATGACTTCTGAACACGAGTCGGAAATATGGTGGCCCCAAAGTGTCAAAAAGGCTCAGTTCTAGACTGATGGACTCAAGGATAATATTAGAGATTTATTCAGTAGCATAGTTTCGGGGGTGGGAGGAAGGTGGGCGGTCACCCCGGGCCTCAAATCTGAGGGCCCAAAATATCATATTAAGAATCTCCCAAATGTGGACTTTACTCCTTAAATTGAATTTTTACATTATGAACAATGTTGCAAAGCCACATACAAACATGATGTTAAACTCACGGAATCAAACTTATTTTGGCTTACTACTAAACACGAGTGGGAAAGACGATGGCACTAAACTGGACAGTCAAAAAAGCTCTTTACTAGACTCGAGAATGCCAGCGCCACATTGTATGCGATGATATATTTTGCACATGATTTAAAAAGTCCAGTAAAAGCAAGTGATGTGTTTATCACGCAGATGGTTGATGCTAAGCTTTCTCAAAAAGAAGAAAACTTTTTTAAAGGGAGGTCTCCGCTCCTGTGTCTGTACTGTACAAGGTATTCTGACTTTAGATTGCCTCTGACACTTGTTATCTGTTAAAGACATCTGGTTTAAGTATTAGTACTCACGCTGGGGGGATTGAGGGGTTTCTGGGGGGGGGGGGGGGGGGGGGTGGATCCTTCTCGGGTCACGAAATTTTTTTTTCTTGTTCATTCTTTTTGTCTTTTTGGGAACAACTCACGTCATGTTTTTTTTGGAATGTCAGGACAGCTCATCTTATCTCTGCGTCTGCTCCTGGTACCGCCCGTCATCGGGAACACGACGCAGACGCGCAGGTGTTTGCATGAAGTACACGTACGCGCACACACGTGAAGACATCAGTGTTATAGCACTGGCGGGAGGCTCGTTCCCCGGCTATGCAACAAACGGAATATTTGGGCACGGGGATATCGTCATTCAAGTAGTACACAGTACCAAAAAGTTGCCAGAGCTTACTGTTTCATTCTCATTCCAAGTTTTTAGTTATAGGTATATTTTATACAATGATACTTTGTTCATAGAGTGTAGTGTGGGAAGATTAAGTTTTGTCAACAAAGCGAAACAATTTGTCTGTAAAATGTATCTATGCTGTCTTTATCCTAATATAGTCACGAAAGTAGCACATTAAATAGTGTAAATGAGTGCAATGCTGTTCTTACAGCAGATGAGAAGTTGCTGTTTAAAGAGATCATTAACAAAGTGGCCTGGATACTCAAAAGTGATCCGGCAGATTAGGACAGTTTGCTTTGGATTACACACTCAAGGACAATCGTGCATGCAGTGGCCTTTGAAAAAACCCGCACGACACACTCATGTACCTGCTGAATATGTTAGGTGGGCACATAATTTTATATCGAGGCACAATTTAGGGCTACACCTGATACTCATGCAACGAGGACGAGGAAGTTCGAAAAAAGCTAATGGTCTGAAAACACTTCCCTGAGGAACTCCGCTCAAAAATGTGTTTATTGTTACCGGGAGTGTTTGATCATGCAAAATCACATTCGTAACATCTGCTTCAGCTGCAATCTGTTACCCCAAAACTGTTTGATGGGGCTTGTTCTTCCACACCAAACTAATTCTGAGTGTGTAATTTTCTGCCTTCTTGCTCAAACGTTTCCCAAAATGTTCAAGGCACAAACCCTCATGTTGAGTAACCCTCATGTTAACGTTCATTTGTCACTGTGCCAACGTTCAGAAACAGCAAAAATATCTCAATTTTAATTATATGAGACATTTTTAGCGTATGATGATTAAGCCAAGTAGAATTATTTGCCTTCCAGACAACCAGGGCCTCTTGTTTCCATGGCATCCCGCGATAAATTCACGTAGAATTAGTCTGAAACAAGCGTTGTTTTTTTTTCTCTCACTCGGCTAAAGTGATTTTCCATATTTCGTCCAATTCCTCACACACACACACACACACACACACACACACGCACACACACGGACGATCCTTCTCTGATGTCCAAGTACATGCAGTCACAAGACGGTAGGTACGCACATAGTAGACGCTGTCTCCACCCCAAAACTAAGAAGGATTACGCGTGTGCGTGCGTGGGTGTGTGCGTGTGTGCGTGCCATCTGAGGTTTCTCACAATTTGTATTATTAAATTAGAGTGATTGTTTTTGCTTTTAGTTTGCGAGGAAGATATTAGAAAAAAAATGTGTTGACAATGTTTGTCATTCACTTTGTTAAAACCTTTTCCTGTTTGGAAAAGAGTAGCGAATATGAAATGTAATAATATTCATAATAAGTAATATAATATGACAGAAGCAGTATAGTCACAGTGGTCTACATCATTTTGACACTTCCAGCCAATTAAAACATTGTTTGCTATAATTCAGCAGCCTGTTAGATTCGAATTCAATCGAAGTCGATGAGCACACATTTAACACACACACACGCAGCGTCTTTTCACAAATTTGACAAGCGGGCAAGAGTCCAATTTGAGAAACTTTTAATGATGTTTGCAGATATGGAAATTTAAACAGCCGACTCAGTGGAGAAGATTGAAAGCGTGCGTGTTAAAATGGTGCGGTATTAACTCACACGCGAGAGGGCCGAGAGGTTGACGTGCTTTTATTTCCAATATTTATTGCTGCGGGGGAAAATGTGTTACAATGTGACTGTTGTGTACGTGTTGCACTGTTTTGCATCCTTCTTTTCCTAAAACTGTTGCTGTTGTGGTTTCCTAAAAAGAAAAAAAAAAGATAATTTATGAAATAGTTTATTTTATTGTACACATGTTGCACTTGTCTGCATCCTCCTTTTAATAAAAACAAGACAAACTGTTGATGTTTTGGTTTCCCGAAAAGAAAAGATTTAAGATGCGATATGTTATCAGATAGTGTTATTTCATTTTGTTGTATTCATGATACAATTGTCTGCATTGTTTGTTTCCTCAAAAAAAGACGGTGTTGATGTTGCACTGTCCTAAAAAGAAATTATTTAAGTGATTAATTAAGTGTAATTTCCAAATAAGAAAATCCCTCATACTGACTCAGTCTCAACAAAATATTTATGGTTCAGACTTTTCATCCAGCTGGCATTGTTGCACATGTCTGCGTCGTTTGTTTCCTAAAAAGAAAACAAACTATGAATGTTGCATGTTTCTGAAAAAATAAAAGTTTAAAGCTGTCTAAACCGCACTGCCTCATACTAAGAGTCGTTTTAGACGTTTGGACTGCCTAATGTGGCAAAATAACACCCCACTTCATTTCCCTACCAAGCGCAGTAAAGTACTGTACCAGAAGCACATCCATCAGCTCTCTAAACGTGTCCTTGCCTTCTCCTGGACGACCCTCACGGATCTTCAAACGCATCTCCCCAACGTTTGATGTCAATGGCGGCGGGTGGCTGGGGGTTGCCGTTGTCTAATTGATTATGTGAGGCCCCGGTGGTTGTGGGAGGCGGGGCTTTCGACGTTGTAAATGAGGTGTTGTAAAGACTGCAACCTGGCTTCTCCCTCGGTTGTTTTTCCGCCATCGTGATGATTTTATAGCGGAGAAGATGTAGAAGCTGCGTTCAAAGAGGGGGTGGGGGGTGGAAGAGGTCATGGGAATGCTGCCTTGTTAAAGGAGATGATAGAAAGGTGCTGCTGACGCTTGGAAAGCCTCTTGGTAATTTTTTTCTCGGAAGAAAACAGCATGAATCCATGACTTGATAACGTTAGCCGTCACTGATAAGCACTAAGTGATCCCAGAGAACATTTCTTAAAGGATGCATCTTTTACCCGTGGCGGGCGATGCGTTGGATACCTGGACCGACATTCTTTAAAAATGCATTCGTTGGACCACAAACAGTCCTAATAGATACGAGTGGTGAGAATAAATTAAATCTCACGCCTGGAAATTCAATTGTTACGTATTGATTCCCACATTATTCCCCGGTTGATTGACAGCTGGAAATTGGTAACGTTAAGCATTTCATATGTTGGCGGGGCGCCGACATTTGTCTGCCCACCGCTGCTATGTCAATATTAGCGTAGCGTCGGCTGGATTCATATGAGGCGGCATTATACACCGCGCCGCGGTGTTTGTGCTGTGTTCCCCCTGTTTTTTTCCCGACATCATTTATGATATATTAAAAAAAAAGCAGCACCAGTAGCACCTCAGTGTGTTTAATGCCAATATGATTGTCTTCGTCTGGCGGGATCATGTATGGTTATAATCGGTGGCAGCTGAGTGCACATGTTGCTGGGGAAATATGTTTTCTGCATGCTTTGCCGCACAGTGCGCCTGAACCTGTGCAGCACTCTTTGAGACACATTTTAATTGCAAAAAACCTGCACATACCCTAATTTTTTTCTGAATCTAATGTTGAATGCTAACATGCTAACATATAGCACAATAGCAACCTGCTTGGGCCCATAATGTTGATTTTTAACATCTTGTTAGACAGGCGCTAATGTGCTATAACCTACTGACTGAGATTTAACACATGCTAACATGCTAACAGACAGTATTATGTACCATGGTAACAACCTGCTTGGACGTGAACTGTTGATTTGCGAACATCTCGTTGGACAGCTGCTAATGAGCTAAAGCATACTGAATGAGATTAACCAGATGCTAACATGCTAACAGTTGGTATGCTACCATACAGCATGCTAATAACCGGGCTGGAACTACTATGTGCGTTTGGGAACATCTCGTTAGACGGGTGCTAATCCATACTGATTGAGATTGATCAAATCCTAACCTGATGCTTATGCCTGTTGAATAAGATCACAATTTACTAACGGTGAGTTTGCTATTATATACTGTAGCAAGATAGCAACCTGATGGGTTGAACAGTGTCATGCTAACAAATGTTTATGCCTATTGGCTGAATGCTAACATGCTTAAGTAAATTTAGGTTGGGGGCTGAGTGCTAACATGCTATTAGCCTTAAGCCTACTGATTGAGGTTGAATGCGAGCATGCTAACTGTTGGTATACTAACATATAGCAAGCTAGCTGAAAGCAGAAAACACTACCCCAGACCAATAATAATTTTACATAATCGAATAGTCAGAATCACAATCATCTTTATTGGTAAAAAAAGGAATTTGTCTCCGGTAGCTGGAGCCACTCTAGTATGACAACAAACAGCCACGATGACAAAATATACATTTTGGACATAAAAACACAAGTACAGAGAGTCATCGAGCAATGAAAGACTTGGAAAATTGGACTTGGAAAATTGCTATCATGCTAACAGTTGGTATGCTAACATAATAGCAACCCCCGCAACTTGACTCGAGAATGCAGTACAACAAAAAGGATTTTATGTCATGCCATTTTGTCAGGTAACTATTGAGAATGAGAACTCATCAAATGCTAACATGCTAATTGCTAACATATAGCAAGATAGCAACCTGGGTACAGGGCTATGGCAAACCAATAATGAATGTCTCATCTTGATGTTTGGTGAGGTACTATTTCAAATTGATAAAAATACTAACATGTTAAGTATGCTAACATAGTACATGAGATCAACCTGGGTACTGAAAGAAATAAGGTAGATCGACGAAGATTCTACATCCCGTTTCGTCGGGTACTATTTTAAGTAGATTAAATGCTAACATGCTCGGTATGCTAACATCGAACAAGATAGCATCCTTACTTGTATTCTTATCCATTTGTGCTTTTCAAGATGACGCAATGTATTCAACGCAACCTACAACCTCCATGTTGTGCGTGTCTGTCTTTTTTGTGTATGTGTGAGAGTGTATATTTGGCATGTGCAAACACACACAACGCCCATTGTGCTTACCTTCTATCAGCTGCTTATTTTGTGCCGGACCAAACCCAAAGGCTAATGTTTAGATTTACTGCGTCCCATCCCTGATGTTGCACACACCGGCTCATATGGATCTCCACCGCTTGGGTCAACATTAGCTCGTGGGCGGCTAGTGGATCAATACTAAGTCTCTCTCTCTCTCTCTCGCTCTCTCTTTCTCTCTCTCTCTCTCTCTCTCTCTCTATGTCTATCTCTATCTATCTCTCTGCACTCACTTTTTATCACTAGTTGTGCTTGTGAAGAAGTCATTTCCCACCCTAAAAGACTGCATATAACAGGACAGCATACATGGACCTTTTATCCTAAAATGACGGCAACATTGGTGCTAACGTCAAGTTGGGTTTTGCGTTAGCACGTTGGTCGAGGTTTTTGGACTACACTGAAGGTGCGGCCCACGTCATCGTTGTTGTGTGGACACCCATTATGGTGGAGTGCCGAGCTGGAGGTTCCCTAAAATAGAGATAACGACGACACTGGTTAAAAGAGCTCAAAGTTTGTGACAGAAATGTCAAAAAATGTAAGAATATCCCCAGGTCTCCCCTACTGTCATTTTTAAAATGTATTTTTGAATTAAGTTTGTATTTAATTCTTGGCAGTTTTATTCATATAATGTCCTTTTTATTTCATAACAAAGCAGCGAATTGAAAAGTCCAATAATACCAAGTGATACAAAATGCACCATTATTAAAACGCCATTTAATAAATGAAAATGCCATAAAATAATTGAGAACGTCATGATTTAAATGAACGGGTTGAATATAATTAGCGACTATTATTTTTTACACTGTAGTTAGTGTAATTCATTGACAATTCAATGAGTCGTTTGACATTTTAACTAATCCATTCATATTAGATTATCAGACAAATTGTAATTGACAGTTACTTCCATGAAATAACTGTGATCAGCTCGTGGTCACCATGTTTGCAAGTTTGTGCTCAGCTTCCAAACAAAGTGATTAAAGTGTAATTCGTGTTAGAAGGACAGTTCCGGAGGCCAATGGAGATACATGTTAAAATGTGGCATTATTATTACATCAGTTGTTCGGCTACACGCTTAACCACGGTGACTCACTTTCACCAAAACGGCGGACTTAGGTTGATGATTTAGCTGCATCAAAGTTCCCAAAAAAATGATACATTTTGCTGCACATGGCAGAACGTGGAACGTGATGACGTCTTGTGTCTTATATGGCATGATTAAAAGGGGCTTTTATGGTTACAAATTGTTACAAATCATAAAAATGTGAGGCTGCAATTACTGACTCATCACGTTCTATCAAGCTATAAGCCACTCACAGTTTGAGTTCAAACAAATGTTGAAGTAGACAAGATATTTAACAAAATGACCAGAAGGGATGATGTGGCATTAAAGATTCACGCGCCTGCGGGACGTAGTAGATCCAAGGCCCGGTGTCCCAGAATAAGTCTGCAAATTCTAGAAGACCCTAAGTGGTGTGTGTGGTATGTGTAGGGGGGAAATGTACTTTTTGTAATCCCCGGATTAGCATAGCAACAGGCTAATGGCCAGGAATGGTGCTCGTTTCACCCGAGGCAACATGGTGGGTGGGGAGGCGGGGCAGTTGGTTGGAGAGGTTGGAGTGCTTTGGACCACCATCTGCTAAGGAGGTGGGAAACCACGCTAGGACGTGACTCGGTCCCTACTTAAGACAATGTTGTTAGCGGTTACGTCTAAAAAAAAAAATGCTACCTTTGTAGGTTGTTTATGTAATAATAAATAACAGTCTGAATGTTTTATTTTGAGGAAAACTAGTTCATCATCGTTTTGGGAAATGAATGATGCAGTCGTAACAGTGGCAACAGTCTGAATGAAACAATTACCTGTATGCTGTATAACAGTTTCAATCTCTTCTTTTTAAGAAAGTGTAATATCGACAGTTTGTCAAATGGTTACCGTTAAGCTTGTCCGCATCTTATGTTTAATAAAAGGTAGACAACCTGTTGATGTACTTTCCTAAAAAGAAAACATTCAAGCTGTTATACATTATGAAGTATTTGTAGAATGCGCATGGAAAGGAAAACACTTCAACGTCCTTAAAATCCAAAATACGAGGGTGATCATTCTGATATTTCAGGGGTTGAAGTGGGCATTCATAGAGATGTCCACATAAATTTTGGTGACGATTGTAGTTTTGAGACATTAAGCTACGTTAAGCTTTTTCTTAATAGTGAGCGTATAGAGGAGTCTCAAAAATGTTCAACTCCAGGAGATGTCACGGAGATGTCTCCGCAACCAGCAGAGACTTGAGTCAGCATCAGGTCGCCAACCAGTTTCCAGGCCAGTGAGATAGGGGTGTAATTGTTGGTGTTTATACAAATGGCAGTTTCTTCCCTGACTGTACCTGAACCAAACCCCGATCTTAAAACCAAGGCACCTACAGAACTGTGATTTGTGGAGTAACGTTACGCCGCTATTTTCATCCAATATATCGAGAATCGTATAATCGGTTGCATTGTGACGTTTAATTGTGACACTAATATTGTGTCATAGTGTCTATGTGCCAGTCCTGTGATTGACAGGTGATCAGTCCAAGTTGTTTCTATAAAATGGATGGTGAAAAATATGGGAATAGTTGAAATCCATGTTCTTCAGATATCATATTTCGTATTGCGAGGTGCAGAACTCCACTTCGGGGGCTTCTCGGGTTCCCTCAGTGGAATCGTCAACGTGGTTTGATCCCCAGTCACCACACGGATCATCTTTGTGTTCACGCAAAACCCAAAGAGGCAACGATTACAACCGTTAAAGCTGCGTGTTGGCAGCAGCAAGTGGAAAGCAGGCCTCATGCGAAGGCGAGAGCACGAACTACTGCTTCTTTGTTGGTTTCTCCTCTCAGATGTCATCCCAGACGCTCTCGCAGCATCCTGACCAGAGACAGAAGTTTGAGGCTGTACTTTAGCCGGCCGATTATTTATGTACCAGTCATGAGGGCCAAAACCTCCAGCGCAACTCAAGAGCCAGATGGAAGGCAGCGGAGAGAGCGTCACACTCCCATGATTCCTCACTCCCCAAGCACTTGTGAGCGCTCCGTGTTGTGCTAACATAAAGGCTTTGGTTTGTTTGTGTGGTAACGCTTTTGAAGGACCCCTGGAAAAATAGCAGCTTAAAACCAAAATGGACGGCATCCTGTTTCTTTTTAGGCATTGCTTCTTCAGACTTTTTTGTGGGTCAAGTCATGATAGGCACGTCTACCAAATTTCGTGTGGTGAAATGAAACTGGCTTCAGGGGCTGAACTTTTTCATTGGATAGCAATCAGACATCTCTTGGCCAAGTTTGTGTTTGGAAGATCCCTGGAAATAGCCTGAAACAGTCACTTCAGACCAAAATGGCTGACTTCCTGTGTCTTTTCTGGCTTAGCTTCCTGAGACTTTTTTGTGGGTCTACTGATGATAGACATGACGAGCCTATTTTATGTTGCTAAGTGAAACTGGCTACGGGAGCTGAAATGTTTTCATGTCGCACAAAATCACTACGGCACGTGCGTCTTTGAAGGACCCCTGCTCTGGATATGGCCCAAATTGGCCACTTCAAACAAAAATGGCTGACTTCCTGTGTCTTCTCTGGCATGACTCCCTGAGATGTTTTTGTAGGGCTACTTGCAATAGACATTCCTACAAAATTTCATGTGGCTAAGTGAAACTGGATTGAGGGGCAGAAATATTTTTTCATTTGATAGCATTGGACACAAAATCTGAATTAGCCTTTGGAGGAACCCTGGAAGTGGCCTACAAATGGAAGCTTCGAACCAAAATGGCAGATGTCCTGTGTCTTTTCCGGCATGGCTTCTTGAGACTTTTGTAGGTCTACTCATGATAGACATGCCCACCAAATTTCTTGTACTGTATCTGAAGTGAAACTGGCTTCAGGGACTGAATTTCCCCCCTCAAAAATCCAAGCGGCGGTGGTTGTGCGATTTGCATGATAAAAACATTTTGAAAATCAAACGTGAGATGGCAACTCATCCGTGGTATCAGACTACGGCTGCATTTCACAGGAAACGCGCGTCGTTCCGCGGGAATCCATAAACGGCGTATTCCGATTGACAAAAGAGATCTCAAGCAGCATTGCGTTACCCTGGCAGCTTATCCCGTTTCAGCCTGCCGGAAAATACACCATCGCTGACAGAGAGCCTAATCCAGTGATTGGTTTTACCTTATCGCGCAATTTAAGGAGTGTACACTTCTAAGCTGGGCGGATTGAACCCCTGTTCGATACAGGTTTGCAAAACTGAATCTGTTGAGCCGCCAAGATTTGATATGGGTATTTAAAGCTCTGCGCGGCATTAACTGCGGAGCACAACAAATAGCCTGCCTTTTAACTGGGCCAGGGAATACCAGGGCGAGTTGGGATGCAAATTGAAATGATCCGAGGGTGTAACGGAGGAGGCGGAGGGTGAGATTTGGATGACGAGGAGGCTGACTCAGACTACGTTGACACGTACACAAGTTTGCAAAAGCTCATTTTTTTTCAGTACTCTTACGTTGAAAACCTTTGTTTTAAATCTCATCCCACGTAAAAAAAAGGTGTTGTTTAATGCGTAGGTGTCAAGCACATATTAAACAAACATATTAACCAGGGTTCAATCCCCGGCCCCGCCTGTGTGGAGTTTGCATGTTCTCCCCGTGCCTGCGTGGGTTTTCTCCGGGCACTCCGGTTTCCTCCCACATCCCAAAAACATGCATTAATTGGAGACTCTAAATTGCCCGTAGGTGTGAATGTGAGTCCGAATGGTTGTTTGTTTGTATGTTCCCTGCGATTGGCTGGCAACCTGTTCAGGGTGTACCCCGCCTCCTGCCCAATGATAGGTCACTAGGGTCGCGGGCGTGCTGGAACCTATCCCAGCTATCATCGGGCAGGAGGCGGGGTACACCCTGAACAGGTTGCCAGCAAATCGCAGGGCACATACAAACCAACAACCATTCGCACTCACATTCACACCTACAATTTAGAGTTGTCAATTAACCTACCATGCATGTTTTTGGGATGTGGGAGGAAACCGTAGTCACGGGGAGAACATGTAAAGTCCACAATCTGAGATCCACTTTAACATTTCAAATCAAAGCTGGCATTCAGTGTAGTTAAGGGCAGTCACTTCACACTTCACAGTCGAGCGGATCAGGCTTTGAAGAGAGCTTGGTCTTGGCCCTGACAATGCAATGGTGTGTAATCCACACATAGCAGGTAAGGAAATGCTTAGATTTCACTGTTGTCTTCATCCACGATTTGCAGCGAGCAGAAGAGGAAAAACGGGAAACTCGCACTTAGTTGATGTTGTAGAATCCCAGAGACCGGGAAACAGACTGAGCAGGGCTCGTGGTCGAAACAGAAAGCTGGTTGAACAGCCACAGGAACAGGCAACCTTGAGCTGGCAGAATTCCCTGATGTGGATCAAAGTCAGAAGGGTGGCCAACCAGCCAACAGGAACAGACAAACTTGAGAACTGCCGGTCGTGGACGGGAAGAGTTCACGGGGTTGCGTTCTCGCGTCTTGCTTGGAATATCGTGCGACACTCTGCTACCGATTGCATCATCAACCAGGAACTGATTCTGGCTAGTAGCGCCTGATTGGGTGGCCAGTAGAACGTGATTTGCTGACAGATTGGCTAATGTGACAGGAAAAAAATGGCACACTGTAACAGGAGCAGTCAATGGCAAAAAGAATATGCTTTAGAACTGATATAAATATAAGAACATGTTAGCTCCGGTTGCATGAAATCCTTCAGCAAGTGCAATAAATGCGTCAGCACTGAGACCTACATAAGAGGCCATATTTACTTCCATAAACACACTGCGGCACATGACGTCGTATTTTGTGTGCATTACATTACAAGTCACATTTGTTTTTTCTAATGTGAACGACGAGATAAAAAGATCGGATTTAACAAAAAATCCGAACTGCATATCATAGCAGGACATGACAAATAGTCAAAGACACAAATACATGAGGCCACAACTAACAACTTCCGATGTCACTTACTCGGCCTTAAAAGCACACATCCAACACATAAATACTACAGTACGTACATTAAATTAGACTTCATGAAGCCAGTTTATTTATTTCCATTTTTTATATTTCATTGTATTGTGTTTTTATATAATACAGTGCTATTTTTTATTACAAATGAGGATCAAATGAAATGGTTCCGTTTTGGGGGGATTGGAACGGATTAATGGCATTTTAATTCATTTCATGGGGAAAATTGATTTGATAAATGAATAAATTGGGCCAGGAACTTGGTCATGAAAACGAATTCAACTTGTAAGTCAAGGTACCACAGTATTGTATGTATATGATTTCTTATATAACGAAAGTTTAAATGCCAATGATGTCATCATGTGTGCTAATTTAGCGCTGTAGCTGCTAATCAGCAGGCGGACTTAACGAGAACGTGTAACCTGTGCGCTTTTCATCACTGTAATTAAAAAGGAATAAATGAACACTGGACATGAGAAAGAAAGAAGAACGCTCGTTAATCAAGTGTGGAATGATCCTCCCGAGCAGCCATTTTAATTGCCTTGCTTTTCTCTCCGGCCCGGGCAATAATTCGGTTTTTGGTGCAGGCGGGGGCGGACGGCAGGGCTGCAGTGGCTGGTGACTCACGGCGGCGAGTCGATGTGAAGACTATAAAGAAAGCAGCTCGCCTCTCTCGTGGGGTGTGGTGAGCTTTGAAGGGCTTTTGGCGTACAACTTTAAAGAGAGCGACTTTTAAATCCGAGGATATACTGTTAAAGCTCACGGGAGGCTTATTGTTTTCAAGGCTTCCACGTATAAGCGCAGTTAACCCTGCCCATGCCGACGAAGCTCGCAGCGTGCTCATTAGAGAGCCGTCATCATCGGCCGGGGCAGCTGCGTTGCATTCGCTGACTGCGTGATGCCTTTACTGACATATTCCTCTGCTGTATTTGACTTATTTGTTTCACTTTATAGCTCTTAACCCACTTTGCTAGTTGCCATATTTCCTCAAATCGTGTTCGCTTTTTTACATTGAAGTAAACCACACATTTACTTGCCTTTATTTGGCCAAATCCTTGCATGCGTGTGGTTGAAGCTAGAGACGCTCTGGCCCGAATTGTTATTGTCTATCAATAATGCAGTTGGAGAGGCCACTATTTGCAGTAGATAAACAATGCTGTTAAAAAGTCTTCATCTCCCACTATGCGTATGAAAATTGTCATTTCATTGTCAGGGCAGTGAATCGATCGCAACTGGACTGTTCCGGTTGTCTTAGAAGACGTTTCACCTCTCATCCGAGCAGGCTTCATCAGTTCATGTGACGAGGTTCAGTTCGGACTCACGAGCCTGAGTTGATGCGGAGGAACTCAACTTGGAGCATAAATAGTTGAGCAGTTGGATCGCAGAACGGTGGTGAGAGGAAGACCAAAGAGAAGGTTGATGGATAGAGAGGGAAGACACGAGGACAATTCAAAAGACAGGCGTGCATGGAAAAGGATAACGGGAGAAGCCGAAAGGAAAAGATGAAGGTGATGATGATAATGATGATGAGGATGATGATGATGAAACCCCTAAATTCCTTGCAATTGTACATTGAAAAACGTTGGACTATTTGCTCACGGAGTTGTTCAAAAAGTGGTGAACCTCGCACCCATTTTTGCTTGAGAACAACTGAGCCTTTCGGGGATGCTCCTTTTATACCCAGGCATGACACTCACCTGTTTCCAATTAACCTGGTCACCTGCGGAATGTTCCAAACAGGTGTTTTTTTTTTTTTTTTAGCATTCTTCAACTTTCCAAGTCTTCTGTTGCCCCTGTCCCAGCTTTCTTTGGAACGTGTTGCAGCCATCAAATTCAATATGCGAGAATATTCGCCAAAAAAAACAAAAAAACAACCAATAACGTCCATCAGTTTGAACATCTTGTCTTTGTAGTGGATTGAATTTAATATTGGTTAAAAAACATTTGCAAATCATTGTATTCTGTTTTGATATACATTTTATACAACGTCACAACTTTGTTGGAATTGGGGTCTATACTACAAAAGTGTAAAAAGAGTGGCCTTCATTGTGGGCTCAACATCCGCTTACACAAACGCCTCAAATAGAAGAAGACTTTTGCAACATGACTAATGTGAAAATCTCACTTGAAACGACAAAGCTCAAGACGACTATACTCTATATATACTGTACTGTACTGTTTTATACCGTATACAGTGGTCTCAATTAACCCACAAATAAACACCTCAGGTCAAATGACCTAGGTGATTGAAACAACAGATCTAGTGGTCCACTAAGACTTGTGCACAGTACCGTATGTAGAGTGTACGGAAAATCGTGGCGTCAATTAATCGCGGCTGTCGTCCACTTAAAAAAAATAAAAAAAACACCTCACCTCATATAAATGCCTTCTTTTCCCCCCTCTTCTATTTCATTTTATTGTAGCGTTGCTTAAACGGCACATCTATTGGGGCACAGTACTGTCCAGATATGATTGCGTGTCCGCCAACATGATGTCATCATGCGCTTTCTACTGAATTGTGCGTAAAGAAGATAGTCTGAAATGTCTTTTTAGTTTTTCTCCCACTTCTTCTTCATCCAATTTCATTAAAAAGGGATCAGCAGTAACAAGCGTGCACAAACCTATATTTGAGTCGTTTTTTTTTAGCATATCCACAAAACGTTAACAAGCACAGATGTGACTCATTTCCTCGCCTTCTTTTCATTCACATTGAAATAATCAAATAACCCCATCAGCATTATTCCATTAGCACGTGCAAAACTCTTAACGGTGCCCTCAGTTGACACGTCTCTCCGTTACTTCCGTCTCATTTTTTTTTTATTCTTTACGTTTGAGCTTGTGGCGTGTATGATTGCATCGTCACGAATCGACCTCACCATTGATCCGTTCGACTGGAGCCGGCTTGAAATTGAGTTGAACTGGCGTAGTGGTGTCTTTGCTTTTAGTTCACGCGCCGCTCTGCCGCCGTGTCTGTGTGGACTACACGAGACTAGCACACAAGGGTATGATACAGTAGCAGACGATCGTCTTTGAGCATCTACTGTCGCTAAATAGGGCAAACTAAATAATATTACCAACCACAGTAGAGTAATTCACATTTTGGGCTCATTTTGTGAGACTTTTCCAGTTGGAGTTCGTCAAAGTACGAGCAACGAAATGGCTGCTTCTAACCAAAACACGGAGTTCCTCAGACTTTTTCATGTCTGCAAAATTTGGTCTTGCTGAGTGAAACTGCTCTCATGGCCGACTGTTCTTTTATATATAACTTTCCAAAATCTTTTGAGAAAATGATCAGATTTGGACTTATTTGAGTTCTGGAACATTTTCACTCAAAATGGCTGACTTCCTGTTCAATTTTGGACATGGGTCGTTGAGATATTTTCGCACATTCTGTTATGATAGACATGACTGCCCAATTTTTTTTTTTTTTTTTTTTTTTGATTGGTGAAATTTGTGGGGCTCTTTTTTTTGTCTTGTAGTCTGATCAAATTTGTCTTGTAGTCTGATCGGGCATTAGGTGTTGTCTGTCGCACACCGCGGATGTGTTTTTTTTTTTTTTTAAATAACTTTATTGGTCGTCAGATATTTACAGTACTATGTCAAAAGACACGTGACAAGGCTAAAAATAAACTAGCTTTTGGATTCAAATATACTGTACACGACGGTGACGTGGGGTAAATGTCTTTTGCGGAAATGGTCATTCATTCATCGAGTTCCGAATTGGGCGAATTTCCTCATAGGAGTCACTAACGTCTGAGATCTTGAATTCACTCAAAATGGACGACTTCCTGTTCAATTCCAGGCAAAGGTCCTTGAGACTTTTTCGTGCGTCTTGTTACAATAGGCATGTTCCCCCAATTTCGTGTCGATCAGTGAAACTGGTATCGGGGGCTGAATTTTTTTCTAACATTCCATTGGGCACTACAGTGTTCAGGACCCCTACAAATATATATATATATATATATATATATATATATATATATATATATATATATATTTTTTTTTTTTTTTATATCAGGAATAAAAACACCTTAGACCACTTTTTGATGAATTAGCCCAAGAAATCTCGCATTTAATTGATCCAAATATGGCCTCACTATTTGTCAAGAAGGACAAGATACCCACAATGCAACGTCTCGGTGCTGCTGTCTTGCATTTCAAATGCATTTCCATTGCCATGCACAGTGCAGCCATACAGTACCGTACTGCATGGGACTAATGCCGCATTAAACGCGACCCTCGCGCTTCATTTAATATGCCGCTACTTGCTTGGTCTTTGTGTCTAATAGACTCCCCATTCTAATCTGTGCGCCGTGTTTCCATTAAGCGCTAATGCGGCGAGAGCCACTCGGCGAGCTCCGAGGTTAAGGACCTTTATCTGAGGCGTGGCTGCTCTTTTGTTGAGCGGCGTTGCACGCCGGGGGCCCGACCGGCTGCCTTCGTGTTCACCGCCAATAATGGAATGATGAATTGTAAAAAAAAAAGAAAAAAAAAGAAAAAGAGAGTTCTCAGTGTATGAGTTCTGATCAGTGGCGGGCCGGCTGCGCGTTTGGTACCTGCTGGGCCTTCTGTGGTCTTCGTCGTTTGTCTTCATGATCATATTCTACTGCCCCCCGGTGGCCAAGTCGCACATACCAGATGGAGTCGCAATTAATTAATCATGACTAATGCTTTACATTGGCCGCATTACACTGACACGGACAAAAATAATAATAATAACAATAAATAGCATGCTTATGTGGTACAGGAAGTAAGGCGGTCAAGAGAAACGCTACGAAATGAAAAGAATAGACTGTTGGGGCAAAAAAATGAATGCATGGATCTCATCCACTTCTTCATCTAAATCAGGGGTGTCAAACTCATTTTTGTCGCGGCCACATCGCAGTTATGGTTCCGCCCATATGATTGCCTCATATTATTATGGATGATTACTTTTGAAATCAGAAGCCAGTAAAAACAGTTTGTTCAACTACAGTATGAATCCATTTTATTTTAAAAGGGGGGTTGGTAACAAAAAATGCTTGCAATATTTTTAAAAGTGAAGCCAATTTGCAATTTTGGTATATTAGCAAGAAACACAAAGTCGCTGCTCTCTCTCGCGGGCCACATAAAATGACATGGCGGGCCGGATCTGGCCCCCGGGCCACCAGTTCGACACCGACGATCTAAATGCAAGCAATTGCTCAACTCAATCCAGCATGCAGAAGAAGCTTCCTTTGGATGAGCGACGGTTCTCCCGCATTGCACGAGACATTCTTTCTTTGCGCACAAAATATTGGCCAGTCCGTCCATGCGTGCGCTTCGCTCGCTGCCACGGCACGTTCGCCTTCAGAGGCCTCGACACTTCTGGCGCGCGCGCAAGACGGATGGCGTCGACGGGTGTTTAAAAGAAGAAGAAAAAAAAGAAAAGACACAAAAAAAAAAGAAGATGAAGTAAGCAAAGACAATAATGTCCTGCTGCAAATTTATGGAGCTGGACGTGCAAGCGCAGCCGCCGCAGAGCCGCACGCAGAGGACGAGGAGAGGCGTCAGTTCTTGGTCTTCTTCTTCTCCAGTTCTTCTTTAGGGCTGCAATCAAATACATCTCAATTAGAGCTCCCTCGGCCCCTCCTCCCCTCGTCGCAATAATTCCCACTTTAATTTGACGGGCTCGAGACATGCAGGAGCCTTTTATGAGAAGCTCCGCGAGATGTCAGCTCCCCAGTGGACAATCATCCACTCGGCTGGGCTTCTTTTCCCGTGCCATAACAAATATGTATGTTTTTTTTTTGGGTGTGTGTGTGGTTTTTTTCCCTTCTTCTTTGTTGTCATTTCTGCTGATGTTATATGTATTCTTATTAGTAGTAGTTTTATTTTATTTATTTATTAGTAGTCATTTTTACCAACGCTATTAATTTCGAAAATTGTCATTGATAATCTCAGTTTTTATTCCTATTTATTTCCTTCTTAATGTTACAAATGCATGTATTTGATGATCTTTACATATTTTTATTTGTATTAAAATTCATTTCGTAAATATGTGTGCATCGTGTGTTACGTCTATTTGATTAGAATTTTGTAATTATTCTGTGAATTATATTTCCATGTTAATTTTTCAAACGTATTTTGTTTATTATCATGAATTAGAATTTGTATCTAATTTTACGATTCACATCCATTTTTGTTAATCACGTTATATTAGTGTTTATCGTATACATTTTTAAATCCATGTATCCTTCACTAATATACACATTTTATGATTTGGATTTATTTGTATTATTTTCATTTGTTTTGTTAATCTTTAAAATATATTTTTCTCTTGAGTTTTTATTCATCTTGCAAATGTTTTTACTCTTATTATTTGTATGTATATTTCCGTATGTGTATTTTGTTGTTCTTCATTTCGTCTGAATCATTTGTATTTTGAATCCACCTATAGTACTCTTATGAGTATTTCAGGTATTAATTGTGTAACTGTAGTCGTTTTATTGTTTGTATTTGCGAATCCACCTGTGCTTGCATTTATTTATTTTTTTTGCACAATTTTTAAAATGTATTTTCGCATGTTAGCGTGAAGAGGATATTTTTTTTCATTTGACCCTATGTACACTTTTTTTCATACCGTATTTAATAATTAATTTCAACACGTTTGAGGAGATTCTCGTGGATTGATTTGAGTGAAAATAATAATTGAGCATGCAATTTATAGTGTTTCGTTTGTGCTTGTCATCTCGTTTTGCTAGGCCATGCAGTTCCCTCTAAAGCAGGCGTCACGCGCCATCTACCGGCAAGTGAGGTAACTACACCACCACTTCTTCCCCACATCAGCATGCTTGCACATTCCCACACAACCTCAAATACTCCAGATGTGCTTTTGCCAAATAATAATAAAAAAGATAATGATACGTGGTAAATATAATCTGAATAATGATTATGTGTTTGTATTGAATGATCATAATAATGATGACGATGGGCTGAAATTGCTGCATGGAATCTTTCGTCCTGGCAGAGAGCCAGGAGGCCTTTGTGAGAATTTTCAAAAGCTTGGAAGCAAATAGTCCAAAAGCAGCTGAGCTTCATAACCCATGTGACCAGTGTGATCACATGACCCCGCCCCCCTGGCCCCGTCCCCCTCAGTCCAAAAAGATGGCTCCCCATCTGTCTCACAATCATACCAATTCAAGTTCTCAAGATTGATTATTATTTTAGAATTTGGGTGAAAGTTTTTTTTTTTCATTGATAGTAATTAACAGTCTTGGATTGCAATTTATAATAATACCATTCTTCCAGCATCAAGTCCTTATAGATTGGTCATTAAAGTTCTGAGATTAATGATTAAATGATTATAATGATTGAAGTTCAGACCTTGATCAAAATTTGAATTCAGATTGATATTGGAGTATTTTACGATTAGCCTGTTAATAAAGTGGAAAGGGAAGCTCTTAGATTGGTAATGATAATAATTCAAGTTGTCCCCTTGATAATACTACTCATGAATAAAATGAAAGTCCTCAGACTGACAATAATAATAATTAATTTTGACACTTGAGTAGTCCGTCCGTAAGTCCATTGAGAAAGCGGACATAAAGTTGTTGGATTGGTAAGGATAACAATTCAAGTTGTTAGATTGAAAATAATCATAAAAGTCAAGAGACTGGTAATCATAGTCATGGAAGTTCACATTAAAATGACAAGTCCCTTTGTAAAATAGAGAAAATCATACAAAGTCAACAAAGCTGTTGTACTGGAAATCATAATAATTCAAGTCGAAAGATTGGAGATCGTATTAATGGAGGTTCACATTAAAATGGTCAACTCTCGAGAAAATCATTGAAAGCAATAAACGTCGTGGTATTGGAAATGATAATAATTAAAGCTGGCATTAAAATGACAAGTCCTACTGTAAACTCTAGATAAAGGTCCAGGCTTAGTGAAAAACAAGGTGGTCCTCAGGTGGGCGTCAAACCCTCCAACACCGGTGTTGGCCGACTTAAGCGCTAGGCCACTTAACTACCTCTAAGCTTTGCTAGTGATCATCTCATTTATCTGGGATTATTGCACTGAATTTACTCTTTGGTCTCCTTCCAGGCCCAAAATGTCAAGTCCAAAGCGGCGTGTGTGCACTAGCTTTGCGGCGTAAGACCTCGGCAGATCCGCCGCAAAGCCGCTCGCAGTTGATCTTTGGGATGGAGCGTGAAATAAATAAATCCTCTTTAGCAGATCAATATTCATCCTGTTTAATGCGCCGGGCCAAAACCGGCGGATCGGAGGCCGGCCGTAGCGACGGGAGCTGACGTACAGATAATCGTTGAAGAAGGAGCATCGATGGCGTCCGGCAGACACGCTAACGCCGTTAGCACGTTAGCCGAAGGGGGCCAGCGTCTCGTTGTTATGCCAGCTCCCTCTGCTCTGCTTCTGCGTCGCGTGAGCAAGAATTGTCGCGATTGGTTTGGCGTGTTACGATACGATGCCAGTTCAAAACGCTCTTTCAAAATATATGTTCGAACGGGAAAAGAGCAAGCCCAGCGAAAGACTTGAAAAATGTTGACTTGGCTCAGTTGTACCCGCAATGTTGCAGAGGGTGAACGGACCATGTCAAATCAAAAATAGTTGAAGTAGTGGAAAGTAAAAAAAAAAAAAAAAAAAAAAAAGAAATCAAGGTCAAGGCCAGCACAAGATTCCTAACATATCATCACGGGTCAGTTTGACCCACAACATAAATACATGCCTTTTGCAACCAATATTAATTTTGACATCATTTTGTATTTCCTTGTGAATTAGAAAGTATAATGCACTACCGCAAATTATAACCATTTAATATGGGTCAAATTGACCCGCAACATAACAGAATTACCCTACCTGTTATGTTGTCGGTCAAATTAAGCCATGTTTGAAAATGTTATAGCTTGTGCTGGTGTTGTTGTTGTTGTTTTTTAATCTTCTTATCATTATTTTAAAATTTACATATCATATTAACCCTGCTGCTATTTTTTTCACCATGCCATATTAACCCTGTTGTTAGGTATCGGGCCAAATTGACCCATGTTAATATTTTCTGAATCCTTTGCTGGTCTTGTTCTTTTCTTGTTTTTTTTTTTTTAGGATTAATATATATATATATATATATATATATATATATATATTAAACATGCTTTATTATTAAACCTGTCATTAGGTAGCGGGTCAAATTGACCCAGGTTCATATTTTCCAAATCTGCTCCTGGCCTCGTTCTTTTATTCTTCTTGGATGCATGTACTATGGATACATGCACCAATGCTCCATCCGTACTTTTTGAGGCTTAACGTCATAATTTGACATGATACAATGACATTAAAGTCGACCATTTTGATATTTTGCTGATTTTTGGAGCAGTGGTTTGCGGATTACGAACAAAGGGAACTTGAAACCAGAGATGTGAAGCTGGTGCATAGCAAAGGAGAGATGGCGGTGGGTGCGGGTGTCGGAGGGGGCGCTTGACAAAAGGGGTTGTACTCACTCACTCGGAGGATTTCAGGGGGCTCAAGCAGCTGAAGAGGCTGCGAGAGTAAAAGGAAGAAGGGGGGGGGGGGGGAGATATTTGGCGTTTCTGACTTCTCCTGAGCAAACAACCCCTGCGGGGATCTTTGAGAGCCATTAAAATAAACAAAACCGACAAAAAAAAGAAAAAGGGGGACGGGGGGTGCATTGTGGACAAGAAGCGTGGCCTCAGGGTTGGAAGGCAACTCAGGGAAAGAAATATCATC
Source organism: Phycodurus eques (assembly GCF_024500275.1). Classification (NCBI taxonomy): domain Eukaryota; kingdom Metazoa; phylum Chordata; class Actinopteri; order Syngnathiformes; family Syngnathidae; genus Phycodurus; species Phycodurus eques. Next base: position 26,352,088 of record NC_084533.1, read on the forward strand.
TTTCAAACAACACATTATTACTGTGATGATAATGGTTGTTGTTGTGGTGTATGCCTGTGTGGGCCCCCAAAATGGCTCCTTAGGATGGTCCTGAGTCCTGACCCAGTCTTGATGGCTTCGTTTATGTTCCTCAATGCAGTTTCCTTAAGTAGCCACCAGAGGGTGGCCACCACCCTAAGAAGAATTACTTTGGGTCCTTAAAAAAAAAAAAAAAAAACTTATTAGAATTGTCATTTTCTGTATCCCCCTCCAACATTTTCTTCAGGTGTGTCAACCCGTGGTGTGAATTCAGGAATTTAGAGTTCACGAGGTGCACAATTAAGGCCGATTGGCCCAATTACCGTCAAAGGAGGCGAGCCTAAACACAAACAAAGAGACAAGAAAATGGATTCGAATGGATTCGAATGGATTTAGAGGGCCTGAGAGTTGGGATGTGAGTATTAGTGACACACACACACAGACAAACGGCGAGATGCTCTCTGTTCAACTGCATTACTTGCAATAATTATCAGCACTGCTGCGTTTGTGAAGGAATGTGTTCGGTAGTTGATGGTGGATGTAAAAGTACAAAGATGGAAAAATTGGGGTTTATAAAAAGTAGTGCACAGGTCAGCTGCGATGTGTCTGCCAGACCACTAGAGACTGAACTGCGTCCATATAAGACCACAAAAATGTGAATTACACCCCCCCCCCCTCAAAAAAAATAAATAAACATAATAAACATAAAGTAATGCAGTGCAACAGAAGCAGTCAGATGGACATTTACCATGATTGTATTGGGGTGGGGGGAATACACATGCATAAATATATAGAAAACATTGGCAGTATTATATTACAATTCATTTCCATTATTTGCAATGTTGTTTATTTATTTAATTATCGGTATCATTATTTTATTGTGTTTCTTATTCATTCATGTTATATGTATTTATGCTTTTTATTAGAATGTATGTATGATGATTATTATTATCTTCATCATCATCAGAGTTGTTGTTATTGTTTTGTGTGCAATATGCTTTTGCAATTCCTATTGATGATCAATAGACTGGAAAAGACAAACATTTAGAAAATAGAATTTCTCATGGAAAAAAAAAACAGCACTGGAATTCTTGGTTAAAGACATATTTAGATTATTTCGACGCGCTGTGAGGGTTCATCAGGCGCGCTGGAGGAAATGATCCAATTTCAGTCAATTGGTCCGTTTGGACGACGTACAGTGACAGGCAGAACAATAATAAGGACGATAAAGACGGGAGAGTTTGTTCATGAAGCCGCTTGCTCATAATTATTATGATGCATTCCATATAGCTGGGTAATTTACTTCACCACGGTTACGTTCAAAAAGCAATGAAGTAGTCAAATAGTATTTACTGCAGCAGCTGCTGCTGACCCACTTTTTTTGTTTTTGTAACTTCACTTTTTTTTTTTGGGGTCTACTTTCTTTGGCAAAACAGCAGCGACGCTGACTGAAATACGACGTGAGCTCGCTCTGAGTCTGTTTTTCTTTCTGCGAGGCCGATTGAACGTTGTTAAAATACAGAGGAATTAAATGTCAGCGGACAAAATAACGTGTGAAAGTGTAGCGACGAGTTGCGATCCCTTTTTTTTTTTTTTTTTTTTTAGCAAGAGTAAGAACTTTGCAGGATCTCCAAGCTGAACGGGTTGAGGTTTAACGGAGTCGATGCGTTTCCTTGCATTACTTCGCGATTGGGAACATTTCATTTTTGGTTTTTTAAAGCATTACATCTGGCACGTGCACAGACATTTTTGGGGGCAGGCGCTCCAACCCGAAAAAAGGCACCCATTGCCAAAATGATTCATACAATTAAGAAAAAGAAAAAAAAAACTTTACTATGTATTTAACTTATGTATTAATCTCTGTTGACACAAACAACACAGTCAATAAAACAATTAACAAAGGAGGTTAGGGGCGGCTCCAGTGGGCATAAAAAGTCTACACACCCCTGTTCAAATGCCAGGTTTTTGTGATATAAAAGAAACGAGACCAAAATAAATTGTTTAAAAACTTTTCCCATACCAAAATTGAAACCAAAAAAATCTATTTTTGAGGGAGGAAGCAAAACTAAACACCTGAGTAAATTTGTTCTCACAAGTGTGCACACCCTCTTATAAATGGGGATGTGGCTGTGTTGAAAAGTAAGCAATCACATACAAACTCGTGTTAAATGGGAATTAGAAATACATACTTAACTACCTACCTCACACATGGAAAAAACATCATATTTGTAATGTTAATGAATCCTGGTAGTTATTTTCTCTACTGTATACGTACATATTGGTTGGCTAAACACATTTTTGACATTGTTTTTTTTTTTTTTTTTTGCCACAAATTGCACGAGTGACAGAATTAAGACTTAATTTCTCTGATCCGGCAGCTTCCCGAGATGGAGGGCTGTCGTTAGCTCCCTCACGAGACCTTCCGTCTCTGCCGCAGAGCTAGCGTAAGCCTTGCTAAATCACTTTTAGCTCTGCCGCTCAAGCTGTGAGAAAGCGCGTTAATCTGGCCTTTTCGCACCGGGACTAAGTCATCGACGGGTTTTCCGTCCGCTGTTAACCCGCAAACGCGGCGGCGGCCATTTGGAGGTTTTGGGTGGTTACTGTTCTTTTCACCACTGGCTTTGCGGAGATTGTCTGAAACGCAAACAGACACAAAATCACACAAACACACGCACGCCCGTAAAAATATGCAAAAACCACGCGTACACGCAAAACACAAACACATAGACACACAAAATATACAGAAAAAGCTTACACACGCACACACAAACACACTAAAATGTACACAAAAATATGCTCACATTAAGACAAACACACACGCAAAAAACACACAAAGCCAACAAACAAAAACCAAATAACTTAAGTGCACACACACACACACACACACATAAAAAACACAAGCATATGAAACTACACACACAAACACACATTCAAAAAATATACACATGCATAGTCGCATATACACAAAATACTCATACAGGAACGCACGGGTACAAACACCAAAAAGATCCATAAATACACAAAACCAAACCTACACAAAAAAGCTCAAATACACGCAGACGCACACAAACCAAACACACACAATCAGAAAAAAAAACGTACATGCCCAAAAAATACACATGCATTAAAAACAAACACACAGAAAAATGCGTACAAAAACAAAAAACACACTGACACAACACACACACACACACACAACAGACACACACTGTGTGTTGCATGTCACTGCGAGTTTTGCGCTTCACATCCGTGCACGGTTATTTCCACCAGCGGGATATTTTCCCACATTGCAATCGAGTGCGTGAAATGAGATGAAAATGTTGTTGGACGCTAAAGCCGCCGTCAGTCAAGACATTTACGACAACAGCTTCTTCCACAAAGTTGTCACTGTGTCCGGTCGCGCTCCTAACTAAGAACCGCAGCAAGTTAGGTTGATGCACACAGCACATGAAGTGATTTGCAACAGGCGCTAAAGTTTCGAACGACTTTGTTTCTTGTGAGACTTTACAAAACCAAAATAACTCCACACTGCCAAACCTTTCGGGCTTTTCTTGTCAATGATGTTATTGTGTTTTTTTCACATCCTAATATATATATCGATATCAACTAAATGAAAAAAAAAGTATTGTGATGGGATTTTTTTTAGTGAGGTTTGTACACAGTCAGCAATCAATTTGACTCATAATTGGCATAATGACCGCTTTGGCCGCTTCCGGTCTTGACAGCCTCGTGTTCGGTTTCGGCTGACAATTTTCATTTCAGTGCATCACTTGGAAGGATGTCTCCGTTGAAATGAATGGAAATGCCATTCATCCGTTCCAGCCCCCCCAAATACCAGCTCATTTTTGTACTGTCTTTTTATAAGAATACTAATAAGAAATGGCATTCTCTAATATTGTACTGTATTAAAAAAAACATACTACGAACATATATAAACTTAGTCAACTTCAACAACTGGGAGTGGCATTGTTTTACTCTATACCGTCACTTCCTTGACCTCTTGCCCAGGTCACCCTTGCAAAAGAGATCTTGATTTTAATGTTATTTTTTTTTTTATCTTGTTCAATAAAGATTAAATTAAAATGAAGCAGCTTGAAGCAAGCACACTTTTGCTCTTTCCCCCCCCCAACTGTTCACATTCTGCCAAACTGCAACCGTTAACGACTCAACGGTGTAATTCCAGACGTCACATCCACTTGTCTCTGCCGACACAAGCGCCTAATCCAAACAAAGTGTCCTACATTACTTGTCGTGCCTCGCTCCAAAAATGTTCTTATCAGCGAGCTCGTGCGGAATACGGTCGGAGGACATCCTGCCTTATCTGAGCACTCATCAAGACACTCCAACGTGCGGTGCTGGGGGACGACTCCTCGCCTCTAGTAGACTGGACATTGTCAGGCGGGGGGTGGCGGCCGGGCTGGAATGCTGCTGCGTTGGTCTTATCAGTCTTTAAAGCGGCTCTGGACCCTCAGGAGGACGACTCAGATGCTCCCTTTTGTTGCTTTGCCCCCTGCGCCAGAGCACCTCCAGCTTGGCAGATTTAAAGCTACGGTGTAATGCATTAAGTGACTCTTGCGTGTTACTGAGGCCTGATTTATTTGCCTTCTCCACATCTGAACGGCGTGCCCTCCCTTAGACAACATTCTGATTCTCAACATAGTTTCCATACAACAATCATCGTAAACCCGAGTGACGAAATGAGCTGTTAGCCAGGGGCCCATAGTGTCCCAAAAAGTGTTCCAGAGTAGTGTAAGGTCATGGTGACCAAACGTGCGTGCAGCTCTGCAGCATCCAGCCAATCAGTGTTCGGGATTAAAATGTGGATTGTAAAATCATTGTGAATTTTGACAAGCAAGATTAAATTAGTGTAGGATGCCAAAGACCGTTGTTTTAAATAAAAACAGGAGTCCTATTAGGATTTAATGGGATTTGTGTTCGCGGCACCTAATTTTCGAGAACTCTGATGCATACTTTTGTTATTTTAATCCCATTATCAATCTAATCTAGGCAAAATTTACGATAATTTGCATTGACTTGTAAGGCAGGTGGTAGCCAATCAGAAAACCCAAGAAAGTCATTTTGGGAAAAGACACTGAAATGGGGAACTGACTCCGAAATCCATTTTAGTCATAAAAAAAGATTAAATGTAATAGTGGGAGAGTGCGATTATTATTCGATTATTCGCCCAATAATCAATAGGAGAATTGGTTCTAAAAAGATTCGATGGTGACAGCCCTAATTTCAAATAATGTCATTTTGTCGTTTGATGTACAATGCATTTGATCGACGATAATCAAGGAAAACGGCACCGATTAGCCGAAAGGTTGCAGGAAACTTGGACAAAGTTGTGCATCATTCGCAGGAGATCAGTTTGGCGTGAATGGATCGCAGCGTCGCAAAATCCTGCAGGGATGGAATGGGATGAGTGAAAACCAAAGCTAACCAAGGCAAGTAATTGCTAGTTGATCAATTGTGCCGAAACTTGAGACTTTTCTTGGCCAGACTCAAAAGTTGTTTTCTCGCAAACAAGCGCCGCCGGATTTTCTCTCAGCTGTGATGTTGCCGCTATTTTCCCTCCTCTGGGTCATCGCTCATCCCATAATCCCTTGCTCTCACTCCTCTCTCCCTCCTCCTGTGAGCGAAGGATGAAATTAGTCGCTAAGTCGGCGACTTGTTGCCCGGCGTGGATTAGCGCTCGGACGTGCTGACCCCTCAGAAAGGTGGTCGAGGAAGCTCCCCCTTTGCCCGTCTAAGGACTGGCGCTGTGACGTTGTTGTCGGGTTACCATGACCCCGTCGCCGTGGCGGCGAGAGCTCGACAAACCCTTGAGTAAATCCCGCAGCTCATACTCAATCTGGCCTCTTCCTTAAAGTCGTCACCGGCGGAATTAAGACAGAAAACGTGTTTATTTCTCTTTCTCCTCGACAAATATATTTTCTTTCATTTCTTATCTTTTTTTTTTAATTAAAGTTATTGAAAGTATCTGTGATTAAGGTGCAACAAAAGGGCTTAACCTGGTTTAGTGAGGAAAGTTTTTAATTGAAGTCCTGCTGAGCGTAGGAGGCAAGAACAAAGTGTTACGAGGTGTGCCGTGTTGCAAGCGCCAACAAAAGAGTCCCCCCCCACCCCGAAAATACAAAAAAATTGATCATTTGTGACAACTCCTTAATCCTCCTGTCCTTTGGTAGACCAAACATCTTTTTTGGTCAACTGGACCCAGGATATAAAAACTGTACAAATAAAAAATATATATATTTTGAAATACATGATTAAAAGAAGAAAAGAACCAAAATAAGGCCGTTAAAATCAGTTTCATAATTTTTTAATTTTGAAGTATATTTTGAATAGGTTTTAAAATGGGTCAACAAGTAACAACTTCTAATTGGCCGACTCACTTCTGCATCACTCGAGGAGCTCCCGGCGCATTGTACAAAAACTCGGTTGACTTGTATTGCAGTATTTCGCAACATTTATTGAGCCAAGGCACATTTTTTTAATTTGGAAAAATCTCACGCCACACAGTCAAGAAGAACATGTCGCCAAAAACGATGCTGTATACACTGAAATGATGACAAAATGGTCTCAATCTACTCGCAAATTGACTTGCTCAGTGTGAAATGTGGGCCTGTGTAAGTGAGCACAAAGCTGATTCACTCGCAGGACTTATTCCGTTGTATGAATGGCAACTACAGTATACGGATGTGCCGTGGCACTGTGGTAGGGAATCCAAATTTTGGTCAGGTTGACAAGGAGGCAAACAAGTTTCCACAAAATTCAGAGCCTTATTCAGAACCTTTTGCGCTCTCTGCACCTGTGCAATGCAAACGAAGTGGTGCGTCCATGAGTGAAAATCTAATCGAAATACAAAACTGCACTCCTTTTCTGCTCCTTGTAAAAAAATTCTCCCTGTACCCCAAAGGTTTGAGAACCCCTGTTCTCCAATATTAGTGCATTTATTTACGCCGCAGGACTATTAGCGCATGTATTTACACTTCCAGAATATTTGTGATTGCAGGGCTCTGAGGGGGGGGGGATGCCTTAATGAGCATGTTACTCTCTGGTCTGTCACAGGACACATCCATCAGCCAACACTGGCATCAGAAGGCCTTATTTTGTATTTATTTTTTTGCTTTAAACAAAGAAGCACCTAGCTGACCTCGGGAGACGCAACATGTAAACATGTGCACCGACACGCATGTTACGCACACGTCCTAATAGCCGCCACACGGAGATTAATGACAGTCAAGAATGCATGAGACGAAATGCTTGATTAGCGTCAGGGAGAAGGAATGCTTCCTTGTATACATAATTTAAACATTTGACATAATTGTTTTGTGGAAAATTGACCGACACTGTGCTTCTATATTCTTTCATTTGAACCATAATTTAAATTAAAGTTGCCGCCAGGGATGAATATTTCGTTTTTATTTATTTTAGCCACGCCCATCAGCCCAATGGAGCTCCTGTTTTGAAGTATTGTGAAAGGTAAAGTATATTCAAGAAAACTATGCACTGTTGATGACATGTCAATTTATACGAGATGCAGGCAGGCAGATTGGCCATAAATATTCTTAACTATCACCCACGTTTGCATGATCTCACAGTTTCCTCATAAAGCGAACGACAGTTAATAGTGGAAAAGCGAGCCTCCGATGGTGAACGAATGATAAATTTAACCAAAGTATTGGACGCTGCACTTGCACAACCAGATTGTGTTATGTTCTTAGTCTTAAGAGTCATCCCCATCATCCAAAGAAAACATTTGCCTTGTTGAAGTGGGAGTTACGCTGCCAACTAGTGGTCTGGCATGCAAATGACAGTGTTGACGGTTGCTCTAGTAGAATGCAGCAATTACAGAGGTACTTTAAGTTTAGAAGTGAAGTTGAGACATGTTGCAACAGCTCCTGAGGGATCCATTGGTGTCACCCGATGGCACATTATCACTGTCTACGTTAAAATATGGCCAGGTCGAGTCGTCACGAAATTTTTGACCATTTACTGGATCATTCTGAGCACACTCTTGGACTGATCGTGCTTCTTTTTTATGCTTGGTGGTAGTCTGAGTCACAGGTTTGTCTGTCTAGAGTAGCTTACAGCGTATTAGGTTCTCGCAGCATGTGGTTTCCATTCGAAGCTGCTCTTCGTGTTATTCTATGCATTATCAAACACTGACCGGTTCCCATTCTCAATGCATTCACTGTTGCGGTGCATTTCCGTCTTGCCAGCTGCTGTGATTCATTGGGGAGAAGCGGGGGAGACGCTTTGCCTGATGGCTCCACCCTGAGCTTAGCACCATCCATCTACATCATTTCCCCCCCCTTAACTGTCGCCAGTCAACCCCCGCGCACATTAAATGCCGCCCGCCTTGCGATGCAAGGAGCACACGTTGTCATGCTAACATACTGTAGATCCATGGTCAACCCCGAGACGAGGTCAAATGATTTATAGGAGAGGGGTCAGGGGGCTGCACACACGTGTCCCACCATAAAAATGTTTTTTTACTGTACTCGCATGGCTTGTAACGGCCGTTCTTGTTTAAAGAGCGGAGCAATGGCGGTCAAAGTGCGGCTGGAGGTCAGGTGTTGAGGAGGTGCAGAGTCCGAGGGAGTGGGTGGTTCCCAAAGTAGTCCCCCTGTGTATGGTCTAGCCTCACATTACCCCCCCCCCCCCCCCCCCCCCAAGCAACGAAGCATGAGGGCGCAATTAATTGTTTTGAACGTCAAACGTTTGTTGCTTTATTTAGTTGGTTGTGTGTATGCTAGGTAGCAGAATTGTACGAAAATCATCATCACCATGAAACATTTGTAGCGTCCAAGTAAAGGGTTGGGGGGGCAACTGGCAGACACTCGGAGTGGCCCCTTGATTAATATTTTAGCATTATAAAAAGGCTTTCTCCATAACACATGGTCAGTTTTGAGTTGTAATGATACCGTTCACCACTAAATTGCAGATATCACTTCGGAGCGCTTCCACCGATTCTTCTCCAATAGAGAAGAAGACAATAGAAACGTCGTCAGCCACAATGGATTTTGTGACACTGAGGAGTTGTTTAAGTAAACAGAGACTCTTTCGGCACGGAGAATCAAGAGAAATGATCGCATAATTATCAGGAAGAGCATGCTAACATATCCTGGTGAGACGCCGGGTAATGCTTACTTGAGGTTCGCAGTCAATGGAACAGACCAAGATGTTCCTGTATCACGCAGAGGTCCCAGTCACGGTTTAGTTTTACACAACGTGCAACATAAATGTAACCCGACAAGTCATTAAAACATACATTAAACAAACAACGGGAAACATAAACACACTTATACAACAATGATTAATGACCCTGATCTTTAGCGCGTCCAATCTCAACAAAAGTACACAAAAAAACAGCATTATTTTGTCTTGATAAGAACGTTGACAGTTTGTTTGAAGTGCAGGAGGATTACTAAATACCACTATATAACTGTCTATGGCTATTTACCATAATAGCGAGTTACTTAGCAAAAATATCTTGGCCTTTTTCTACCACCAGTACACTGCCTCTTCTTTACGTCTTTAAAATACTGTGATGTACACTGGTTCAATAAGAAAGACATAAGGTTTATTATTAGGTGTAGAGAAGATGGGTTTGGGGTCAGAGTGGAGAAGAAAGGTTTGGGTTAGGGTTAGAGAGGAAGGGTTAGGGCAGACGAATTTAACTGGACACCCTTAACAACTCGGAAAAAAATAACTGAATTTCAAAAATTGAATGCGAAAGATGAGGATCCACCTCAAATTTACTTGACTGGACATGATTTGGGAAATTCATATGCTTGACCAAGGAAATCATGCAGACAACAAGCCTTGTGTTTTTCGGAACCGCCTCAACTCAAAAACAAGACTAGCCCAACACAATATCGGGCAAGGCCTCAAAAACATGCGTCATTCGTTGTCATATGTTTCTTACTAGACTCTTTCTGACACTTTCCCAACCATTCACACGTTGACTGGGCATGTGTATGGGAAATACACACACTTGACCAAGGAAACGTAGCCAAAAATCAAGCCGTGCGTTGATTAGAACCACTCGAACACATCAAGACTGCGGCCTGCTGTGATTAATGATCAAATGCAAACCTAGTGGTCTGAACTTGAACGTAATCGCTGGATGAGCGACGAAGTGGACCAGTGTCACGGAGGCTTACCGCTAACACGGCTGTAGAGCCTCTGGTAATACTGACGCATTACAAAACACACACGAAGGGGTGGTGGGCTTTTGGGGGGACGTTTCCAAACCGCAGCAGAACCACACTTGAGGGATCGACGCGCCGGGCCAATGACAGCGGGGTCGGGCCAAATGTCAACCTTAAAGCGGGAGTCTGTGCGCGGATTTTCCCTAAATAGGCCACGGGTTCCATCATGCCGGCAAGCGGGGCCATCCCGACTGACAATGGCCTGTCTTCGCCGTGGACGTCACCGCTCCCCGTTGTATATCATCCTTGACTCCAACACAACGAACTTCAGTGGCGAAGGGGGGATTATGTGTCAAGCATTTATTTTGTTAAGGGATCAAGCCCCTCTGTGCTCTCACCCTAAATAGAACCCAACTCCGGCCAATTTTTGGGATGGCTGGTGCAGGTGCTGTTTGGTTTGCGCCCCGGAATGCCCGCGGGATTACATGGCGAGTTTGTGTTTTGAAGCAGCTGCTAGTGTGGAGTCACTCGGGGGGCTAAATGTGGAGGCCTCCCACCCCGCCAGCTATTGTGCTTTGTGCTCACTTTCATTGTTCTTTTTGTAGGGGGGAAAGTTTTACGCCGTCGTGTTTATTTTACAACGTCAAAGCTTGAGGTCACCAACTGGGAACAAACGCCGATTTAAGGTCCAGTGAGAGCACGAGGCTAATCTGGGCCGCCGAAGATCCTTCCGTAAATCTGCTATGCGGCCGACGCTCGGGGGGCCATTGGAGATTTTGATTTATGAGGCGAGAGAGGGGGGCCACCACCACGGACGACCCGCTAATGCCCACCGGAATACTTGGGACGGCAACTCGCTCGAAGTGCGCAACCTTTCGTGCCTTTCCCTTCTCAGAACTGTAAACCCATCGGACTGCCACCTCTTATTAATCCTGCCAGGCGTTCCCCAACCCTCATGTAAATCAAACCGTGCTGCCATTCCTGCAATAGAACCCCAATAAAAGCAAAAGGTCAGAGGCTTCACCGGCCCACGAGTGGAAACTGTGACAAAAGCCTCGCTGACAGAACGGACACAGCCCGAAGCCTCGCCGGCTTTTTTTTAAATGATTAATGAATATCGGGTGGCCCCGACGAGCAAACGCGGAGAGAATCCCGGTGCTCTGATCCCGCCTCTGAGAGCGACTTAGCGGGAGAATGAAGTGCATCTAGAGCGCTTGATCCCGGCCGGGTAAGATGAAGCCGGCCTTCATTACAAGAGCGTAAAAAAGCTCACTGGCTCATTGGCATTAGGTTGATATTATAAAGATTAGAGTGGCATTGATGGAAACACAGAGCACTGATTTCTCTACAGGGATCCATTACTCTTAGAGCCCGAACACTCTTGGAATCACTGTGTTGATCATTATTGTAATGCTTGAAAAGGCGCCAATCTTTGTGTGTATCCTGGTATGTATTTTAGGGATCTCCAGCCACGCTCCCTAAAATGCAAAGGTAGTGACCATTGGAGAGTTAGAAAAAAAATTGCCCCAACACCAGTTTCAGCATTCGACACAAAATTGGGTGGCGCATATGTCTAGGATACATGCTTGTTGGGGCTCATTAGGATGAATTCCTGAGTAGGGCTTCATTAAAGTACGAGCCTTGGAAATTGCACTAAATGGCTGCTTGAAACTAAAATGGCCGATGCTCAGGCCCTCTTGGAACCCATGTGTTTATCGTTATTCTTCCCACCAATCGGGTGCCTAGACTTTCCAGAAACTCACCAATTTTGGAGTGCATCCAGGTGAAAACGTATATATTTTCGGCATCTCAACCATAATCTGTCTCCACTAAAAGTCAAAATGAACACCCCGTTTAGAAAAAAATATGCCCCGACTCCAGTTTTACTGATCGGCACAAAATCAGGGGGACGACTGTCTGTTCCTATTTCTGTTAGGGCTCATCATCAGTAGGAGTCTGTCAAATCACAATCCCTGGAATTCATTTAAAATGACTACTTCAAACCTCTTGGGGTGGGATTGCTTAGCCTAAACTATTAAAGATGTTTAACCTGTGTACATAGAGTATGTCAATGATACCATGCCCCCTAATCACCTGTAAATATCACTATATACCCCATGGTTATGTCCAGTACATACATACGTAATCCCCATTAATGTAAATATTCTAAACCGACAGTATTCTCTCGTCATACTTGCATGCTGGAGAAGGTTAAAAATAAAAGTGAGGGGCTCGTATTTTCACTTGATATTCTCTGCTCGTCTTCAAGCCTCATTGAAATTCCTTTCACGTTCTCGCAGTGCGTCTGACGGTGACACACTACAGTGGAAAAGGAAGAAAGACCAAGGAGAACTCAACCAATGGTCCTAAATCAGTGAAAGGAATTTGTGACTCACTCCCCAAAAAATATCCGCTTGATGGGATTAAGTGTTTTATGAAGGGTGGCGGCCATTTTTGTGGGGTGTGGTGGAGTGCCTCAGCATTTTTTTGCGAAGCGAGTGAAGTGGTTTGGAACAACAAAACAAAAAGGCTAAATGCTAAATGGTTTATGGACGGCACAGCCACAAACAAATATTTCTCAAAAACGTATATACTGTATTCTGAAATGGTGATCTTGTTTCAGTATAATTTCAAAGTTCCTTGTGAAATCTAGGCCTGTTTAGTCGCACACAAAGCTGTGATCGGGGTTATGTGGAATCGACTTCCCCATTCGGCAAAACAGGTCGTAGCACTTCCTCCCGGTCCAGGTGACCAAAGCACATGTAGAAATATTAAATGTCTGCACTTTCTTTCTTTTTTTACACAGGTTGTCTTCAAGAACCAAAGATGCACTATCCGATGTCTGGGCTTTGTTCATATTTACATACATCATGTGATATTTGTATAAATCAATTATGAACATGCATTTAACTTTTGTCCCAAGACACCAGCCATGAAGAAAAGAAAACTGCCAGGTTGGGTTCAACCCATCACGTCATCAACCCGTTGTTATGCTAGTTATTGTAGCTTACGCAGGAAGTCCACTAAGATGTTTTGCGGGCTCGGTTACGTGACATTCCTCATATAGTGGATTCTGAGGATATAAAGGTTAGCCATCTAGTGGAAGGGCATTTCAATGTTCTGCTTGACACTATAGATCACTGGCAACGATAGATGAACAGTGCCCGGGCACAGTGGCTGGGACTCATTGGTGTATGACGGCCTCACCTTTTCATCATTATGGGCCCTTAGAACCTTAAAATGTATATAGATTTTAAACAAATTACAAAGCTAGGTGGCTACATGTTAGCATTACTCAAATGTAGCCAGCTAGCATTGTTTAAGTACAGAACAAACTATGATCGAAACAATCAATCAAACTTTGGCTTATTATTGGCATTATTTGATTTGGAAACGTGCACATGTACAAACATGCACATGCGGCTTCTACCAACAACCCAGGTTCAATTTAGCTTGTCCCCGACGTACAAAAATCTTAAACTCTCAATCAAGACGTATCAATCTCAACAATACTTCCTGAACAACAATTACTACTTTCCTATTACCCAGGGCTTTTGTGACATTTTGTGGCATTTAAGGGCATTACATAAAGAGTGCAAAAATATGTTAAGGAGAGGTTCTACAGATAAAAAGTATGAATACATGAATCTGTGAATAGCGTTAGTTTTTTCAGTGTCTTCGGCAGGACGAGGTTCCTATCCCCCGCAAATAGCAGGACTGTACTGCATTAACCAACATTATTGTCCCTCAGTTCTTTTCTTTTTTGGGGTTTGCTTCCCAGCTGTTGCAATACGTTTGTTTGGCAGTGGCTCAACTTTGAAGACTTGTCGTCGGGACCAGAGGGTAGACCCCTTTATCGTGTCAAGTGACAGGCAAGCAGGCAAAGTCCATGTCAAAGTCCATGACGGACTTTAACAGAAGGGTTCGATGTTCCAACCCCGCTTGTCTTCACATTGCCGTCGGTTCTGTCTCGCAGGCTGGGCATTCTACGCAGCCACCTTCCGCCACGTTTTAAGACATCAGGCTCTTCTTCCAGCTTGTCCGACGTGTGGCCGATGACACAGATGCCATGCACAAATATGGACACGAGCCCCACGTGCGTGGCTTTTGCCAACTTCGGGGGCTGTGGGAAAGCTCCGGACAAATGTGTGTCACAATAGCGCTGCAGATAAAAAAAAATGTCAAAAATCAAAATAAAAAGTCATGAGCTGGCCGTGCCGCGGGGAAAATGGCGACGTGACATGGAGTTGATAAGTCCCTCCAGTGGGCTCGCAGAAGAGCGTGTTGCAGGGATTGCCCCGTGAAGCCCTTGTAGCAGTGTAGCTCTCGTAGACAGCTTTCATACTTGGGCTTCTTGGATTCTGGGCTCATTTGGACAAATTCCCTAGCAGGAGCTTGTCAAAGTACGAGCCGTAGAATTTGCTCCAAATGGCTGCTTAGAAACCAAAATGGCCAACTTCCTATTCAATTTAGAGCATCGGTCCTTGAGACTTTTTTGTCCATCCAATTTCGTGTCAATTGTTGAAACCGGTGTTGAGGAGCAGCATTTTTTTTCCGACTTTCCAGGGATCACTACTTTTGACTTTGGGGGGGGGGTGGATGGGTCATGGTCAAGAGGGTCATTCATATTTTTGTTGCCACCGTCCTCCTCCCTGCGGTGCATAGGCAGCAGTCACTGACACACACACACACACGCATGCATGCATTCTGTGCAGTAGCCACTCAAATCTCTAGTTCTTAGGCCACTGTGTATGATAGTGACTGGGCCAGCTTGCGGCTTGATTAGCGCAGTTAGCCCTTCTAAGGCTCTGGCTGTTTACAGTGGATTATAGTGAGGGAGGCAGGGGTTAAATCCCGCCTCCGCCTGCCCCACCACCTCTCCTTCGTGCCCCCCATCCGGGCTCCCGGCGGAAGGGTTCGGGCTGACAGGTACGATGGGATTTGGCAGGGAGCATTTTTTTTTTTTTTTTTTTGGCATGAGCGCCAACAAGGAAGGCTGAACACGGCGGATTAACGCGGGATTAAGTTGTCAGAGTCTGTCTTGACGGACAAACTGCAGAGGAATAAATTGCAATCTGTTTGAGGAAGAGAGTGAAAGCCTCACGCCACGCAAACAGGGCGTCCCGTCCTGTCGTCTTGTCTCGTCTCGCCGCCGCCTGTCCAAGATGACAGCCGTGGCAGAAAATCATTAAAAAGTTATAAACAAAACACAAAAAAGGGCCAGGCCACAGTGCATCTGCTTGTCTAACCCTCCAGCGTCAGGAGCTGCTTCTTGTTAAAGTTCTGACTGGACGTGACAGAAGAGATAAGAAGACAGAGGTGGGAACCAAATGCTCCGTGTACCTGTCAGCAGGGCTGGGCCATTTGAATTGTTTATTTGTCAGGATGATTTCTTTCTTCTTTTTTTTTTTTTTTTTATTTGGCTTTTTTGTTTACTGTAGTTCAAAGGATTTCCCTAGCTGATGTGCAATGCTTACAATAAATACATGGCTGCGAACAGAGATGACCTAGTTTACAAAAGCACAGCCAGAGTTGCCAATTCAGCAATTTGGTCACGATATTTCGGAAGCTCTTTAGGGCAGCGCTTCTCAAACTCGTTGGGTCAAGGGGCTCGATTCAACCTTCGGACCGGACGAATGAGAATCGACACAGACAAAAAGGAAAAACACAATTTGGTATTTTTTTAACGATAACTACCATGGTTACCCCAAATTACTTTGGGATTTTTTTTTGAAATGTAAATATTCGTCACGTTTAATATAAATGAACTTAACCAAATTCAACTGAATTGAACTGTGCCCGTTGTCGCTCGCTGCTGCGCGTTGCTTACACTAAGAACAAGGCTGCGAGCATTGAGTAGTACAATCGGTGTTGCCAATTTAGCAATTTGGTCACGATATTTGAGAACTTTTGCGACGAGGAATATTTTTAAAACAAGCAACAGGTGAATTTAATTTCCGCTAAGAAACAGACATGATGGGTAACTAGAAATATATTTCTCGACATGTTTGGGATCAGGAGAAATACAGCAAATCCCAATGGGGGCAAAAAAAACAAAAACAAAAAAGTAAAACTTGATTTGAAGAAGGTCATTCTGATGTGCATTTTCCATACAGCAATGGATCTAACTAGAATGTGAAGGTGTACCTAATAAAATGGACAGCGCATCTGTACACACATATTCATTCAGTGCAGTCAACTCTTTACGGATTACGCATGCAATTTTACGTTATTCTACTTTATATTGAGTACATTTTAAAGCAAAGTACTGCATTACAATATTATAACAAAGTAGACTCCCATAGTATACGCTTTTCACATATATAATATACTGTATATAATTATATTAAAAGCTGTTTTAATAATATGTCATATTTTGATTTTATCTTATATTAAAATTTGTACCAGAAAGACAAAAATATGAACTAATGAAATCACACGATATTTTTACAACGTAATTATTTCTGAATTGACTCATATACTAAAACTTGTAATGCAAAATATAATAATAAAATGTAATGATAAAATTACTTTATACTTAATACATTGTAAAAAATATATATAATAGGTTGATTCACAAATTTTACATCATTTGAGTATTATGTTATATTCAATTATACAACAATTCCATTATGTTCTAATTCTAAATGATTTTCAATTAAAGTGATCAACAGTTACACATTTTTAAAATCATGTTTAAATGTAACTTTTAAATTATATGATCAAACAATCACATTGTATTGTTATAATGTCATCATATTTTAGTTTTTTAATTATTTTACAAGTGGTGTTGGTATGACAAAAACAATAATTGTCCCCCAATAATAGATTAAACAAATGCATGATATTCTAATCATATTTTAATGATTTTAAATAAGTCAACTCATGTATTCTATTTTTTTTAATGTTATTTGTTATATATATCCAATTCTCTCATTTAAAAAAAAATATATTACAATATGTAACAATCTCAGATAAAGTTGACTCTATACGAATCGTATAAATTACATAGATTCTATACATGAAATTACATTATGGTAAAAAAAAAAAAATCACAATAATTCATAATGATAACATTTTTAGTAGCTTCCTTTGTTTCCGCGTGACATTGACCCACACGTCGCGCTGCATTCACTGTCATGGTAACGCTAGCTAATGAGCTCGGCTGCATTCTGCCCGCCGCCGCTGCTGCTGCATCATTATGAATTCACGTGTGTACGTTAAACACATGAATATGCATCGGCATATACAGCATTTGCCCGCAGATTTGTGCTTTGAATTATAATAATAAAGAAGCAGCAGCAGGCCTTTTGTCGGCTAATTATAAAAATTAAAAAAATAAATCAATAAGAAAATGTTTTGGTTTTTTTATGAATTAGAAAATGAATCATGACCCCCCCCCCAAAAAAAAAAAAAAAAAAGTATTGTTCCTCACTAATGTGTCACATTGATATCTTCCTCATTTCTCGCGAGTGGTAGGTCAAAAGAGGTCGGTGGTTAACGGCTGACAAATTACCCTTGGTGCCCCCCCTCCGCGCACCTGATTGATGGCGGACAGGCGAGGGAGGGAGGGCGGGGGCGTGTTTAGAGGAGCTCGGGTCAAGTCAAAGAAGACACAATAAACAAGCGCACGAGTGGCGTTTTGAACGGCATTCCAGTGCTTTCTGCAAGCCTTTTGTGCTCTGTTAATGTTTGCTAACCAGTCGGGATGTAACGGTACATGTATTCGGATTTCTCAGTACGGTACAGCGGTGCGCACCAAGTACCCAGGATGGAAGATATTGGGTACAAACGCCTATAAAAGTGTAAACGCCTTGCGCTCGAGCTACACGTCAACTGCGCAGACAAACACAGTGCGGCTCAGTCGCTGGTGGCAGACGTCAATAAAAAAATACCATTGGTGTTTCTTAGCATGATGATTCAAACAGTCCCAACTGCTACAGTTGCACACGTATGTGTTGTTTGTTTCAGAAAAAGGTCAACTCAACTATTGATGTTGCACTTTACTAAAAAGAAGACAAACGAGGGTTGCACTTTTGATGATACACTCAGACCACAGAACACTTTTCCACTTTGCGTCGGTCCATCTTGGATGAGCTCAGGCCCAGAGAAGCCGGCGGCGTTTCCGGGTGTTGTTGATAAATGGCTTTTGCTTTGCATAGTAGAGTTTCAAGTTGCACTTACGGATGTCGCGCCGAACTGTATTTACTGACATTGGTTTTCTGAAGTGTTCCTCAGCCCGTACGGTGGTATCCTTGACACATTGATGTCGGTTTTTGATGCAGCGCCGCCCGAGGGATCGAAGGTCACGGGCATACAATGTCGGTTTTCGGCCTTGCCTAATGACATGCGGTGTTTTCTCCAGATTCTCTGAAACTTTTGATGATATTATGGACCGTAGATGATGGACTCCCTAAATTCCTTGCAATTGTACGTTGAGGAACATTGTCCTTAAACTGTTGGACTATTTTCTCAGGCGCTTGATCACAAAGAGGTGAACCTCGCCCCATCTTTGCTTGTGAATGACTGAACAATTCAGGGAAGCTCCTTTCCTACCCAATCATGGCACCCACCTGTTCACCTGTGGGATGTTCCAAACAGGTGTTTGATGAGCATTCCTCAACTTTCTCAGTCTTTTTTTGCCGCCTGTCCCAGCTTTTCTGGAACGTGTTGCAGCCATAAAATTCAAAATGAATGATTATTTGCTAAAAACAATCAAGTTCGTCAGTTTGAACATTACATATCTTGCCTTTGTAGTGCATTCAATTAAATATATTTGTATTTTATTTATATATTTGATTTTCAAATCATTGAATTCTGTTTTTATTTATGCTTTATGCTATTTCTGCCCAACTTCATTGGAATTGGGGTTGTAATACCAGACCATGATGTTTGACATACGACAGTATCTATTGACCACCTATGTCGTATGCATTTTCCTAAATAGAAGATGCTTTTGAGCTTGTACATTCCCGGAAATAAGACACACTGCAGCTGTTGCACTTTACAAAAAAAGTAAATTAACAATAGATGTTCCACTTTCCTAATAATAATAAAAGAAAAGACAAACTAGTACCGGACCACAGCGTTTGGCGTACCGATATGGCCGTTACTAACCGCCTATGTTCTATTTGCTGAAAGCTCACAAGGAAGACGTCCCACAAGTGGATGCTGGAGCATAGCCTAATTCAGAGAAAGATGCATTTGATTGAGCCTCTCATAATGCTTCCAATGTTGGCAGGCAAAAGTTCTACTTTGCATTCAGAACACACACACACGCACACGCACAAGCCAGCCGGCGCCAACAAAGACACCGTGCGCACACACACACACACACATCTAACCCTAACGAATTACTGACAGGACAATTAGATGAGAGCAAAGCCGCTATCGGAGTGGAATATTCCAGATAAGGTGAGCATGCGGCTGGGGGCCCCCCTGGGGTCCTGCGGGTGTTGACTGATTTATCTGCACGGTGGTGATGGTTCAACATCTTCCCTCCGCCGTGTGCACAAGTGTCGCAGACAGCAGATAATTGTTCTTGAGGAAAATTGTGACAAGCTGAGTGGAAAATGGGCTGTTTTTGATTGAAGTTTGCCACTTTTGGCCAACCTGTGTTGGATTGTCAGTAATGTAAATGGAATTTTTGCTTTAACAAAAAACACGTCTTAGATGTGCCCCTGCCTATTAAATTTCAAAATCAAAATGATTCTTGCTCAAACATAAATAAATTGTAAAAGATTGATGATGACTGATTATTATTATTATTATTATTATTATTATTATCAGCAGCAGCAGCAAAAACTTTATATATATATAAAACAGGACAAAACATGTGTTTAATATTCCAAATAAATAGGATTATTGTTTTAACATAAAAAAGAATAACCCAAAGGAGTGATTATTTATTTTTATTTTGTACTTATTATTTTTCTATATTTGTCTTTTTGCAATTTTAAGCATAAAATAGTTTTGGGGAAAAAAAGTAAAAACCTAAAAGATTATAAGCGATTATGATTAAATCAAGACCATTAATGATTATTATAAAGATATAATGATGATCAAAATCAATAGGGTTATCACTATAACATATAAAATGAAAACCGAGGACTGAATATTACAAGCAGAAATTAGTTATTCATAAAAAAAGAAAACATTTTTAGCATTTTTTTAATCTTTGATTTTAGCAGTGAGACCCTCTTGTATTGATTATTAAATAAATAGTAATGGAAACAGCTGAAGGACTGAAGAAGACCAGTAGAACTTTTTTCACTAAAAAGAAACAAGAACATGTTAGCATTCTGCCCTTTTTTTTTTTTTTTTTTTTTTTTTTTTTTTAATCTGAGCCACCGAAGCCATTCGGTCTGAATTCAATAGGATTCTTGCTTCAGTGTTCAAAAGTACAACCTGAAAATTTGGATCACCCACTCAAAATAGAGCATTCAAAATAGATTGAGATCTTACTGTCACGGTGGAAATAAAAAAAAAAAAAAAAAAAAAAAACCTAAAACGTTCCATTTCGAATTTGAGGGGGCCACGTTGACTCGGGGGGCCTCCCCAATGTACATGTATTTGCTTAAGAAGTACGGCCCTGATCGCGCTTTGATTTCCAAACTGTATTTTCTTTGCTCTCCAGCGGAGGCAGTGTCAACAGTAGCGCTGGAGATTCCAATGTCTCTTTAAATAAACGCCGCGTTTGATGATGTTCTAATGGGCAAACCTCAATCGAGACCCCCGCCCTCCCCTGGGTGGTGACCCCTCCGAGTGTGAGGCTGAGCTCACATGTAATTGCCTTGCTCGGGTTACTCCGTTGGAAGAAATGCTGCGGGTTCCTGTCTATATGCTTCCTATACTTGACAAATACACTCCTAAACGCACTTGATGGTCTTCTCAGTAGCCTTCCAGTGAAGTTGACTTCTAAAGGAGCCCTGTAAATAGCAAAAATGACCTTCAAATGGCTACTTCTAACCAAAATGGCAGATGTCCTGTGTCTTTCCGGGCTTGGCTTCTTGAGACTTTTTTGTGGCTCTACTCATGATAGACATGCCTACCAAATATAAAGATGCTGAGTGAAATTGCCTTCCAGGGCTGAAATAAAAAAACAATTATAATCAATTAAATTATATATATATATATATATATATATATATATTGTGGTTGAGTTACTTGAATTTGGTTGAGTTACTAGAATTTCTTGTTTAATGGTGAGTCGTTATATTTTTCTGCCACGAGGAGAAGCGGTACGGAAAATAGATGGATGGATCCACCCACAAGCAATTCCGAAAACGCAAATTCCTCACAATTTAGTCTTGTCCATCAGTCTAGTCAGTATAGGAGCTGAAAGTACCTGTAGAGTGAAAAGAAATGTCTTCTAAATTTGACACACCAGAGAAGTGTGTTGTTAACAAGCCGCCCAAATTAGAATGTTTGAAAAAAATTGTCAAGTGTCTAAAATGAGGCTGCAAAATCGTGAAAAATCACGCGCACTCACAGCCGACAATGAGGCGCTCTAAAGCGGCTATCCCAACATGAAGCCCCAGTCTACACTCTGGCTGTCAAGTCGGAATTAAAAAAAATATTATTGCCGACAACAAGGCGCTCCAAAGCGACCATGCTCGCCCAAAACTTCTTTCCACCCACAGGCTGTCGTGTTGGATTTTTTCAAAAATTACTTTTCCCCCCTCCCTGCTCTTCCATCTTTCTTTGAGTGACTTGTGCGCACACGTTGTGCCGACGACGAGGCGCATTAAAGCGACCACACCAGCGTACTATCCGAAGGGAAGATATATTTTCGGCGTGTTGGCATAGATACCTAGCTAACTGCACCTCACAATCGGGCCGGATAACCACCGATGTGACTGAAAGCGCTCAAGTTCTTATGTAGCGGGGGAGCGGCGACTCATGCCGGGGCCGAGGAGGGTCACTGTGTTAACCACGCCCCCCCCAAAAATTGGGAAACTGAAATGTACTTACCGAGGCAATTTTTGGGTGTCATCCTACGACACCTACCAAATGTACATTTTCAACAGAGTTTTGTGATTTTTTTTATTTTTCGCGTGGAAAAGCCTTCAAAATGGTTCTGGTCTTAATAACAGATAGAACACTGATTTCCTCCTTTTTTCCTCCACGGCTGAAACAAATTAGTTCCTACGGCGAGGACAACATTTAAAAACGTCATCAAACAGAGCAACTGGCGTTCGCTTTGCTGAGCAAATATTAACCTAGCGCTAATGACCAGCTATGCTAACTCCCAGGACAATTTTCCTTCTCTCACAGTCATCAAGACTTTATAACTTTGGCAAATTTGCCATTTTGTGTGATCACTGGAGGAGACTGAAATTATTGATGAATTAGCAGAACCGATGATTCGGATATGCTGACACTTTTATGGACCTTTCCTTTTCCCGGGATATCATCATTTGTGTAGCCGTCCATGGACTCCTTCACTTTTGAAGGAGCCCCGGAAATATCCCCAATGACGTTAAAATGTCAGTTTCAAACCGAATTAGCAGAGTTCCTGTGTCTTTTCGAGCACGGCTTCTTGAGACTTTTTTTCTGGGTCTAGTAATGATAGACATGCCTACGAAATATCAAGATGCTCAGTAAAATTGGTTCCGGGGACAAAAATTATCCAACAAGTTTGTGGTAGTTACTGTGTTTTAAATGCTCGCTTCAAACCAAAATGGCAGACAAACATCTGTAATGTTATGGGGGTGTGTTAGAGCCCATGGCCTTGCTAACTTGCACATCTGTGAAGACACCATTAATGCTGAAATGTACATTCGGGTTTTGGAGCAACATATGCTGCCATCCAAGCAACGTCTTTTTTGGGGACGTCCGTGTTTATTTCAGCAACATTCTGCACGTTACAACAGTGTGGCTTGGTCGTAGAAAAGTGCGAGTACAATACTGGCCTGCCAGCGGTCCAGACCTGTCTCCCATTGGAAATGTGTTTAGGCGCATGATGAAGCAGAAAATACGACAACGGAAACCCCACACTTTTGAGTAACTGAAGTTGTACATTGCACCTACAAAGCTTCAACAGTTAGTGTCCTCAGTGTTGTTAAAAGGCAAGGTGATGTAAATATAAATATATTTGCCAAATAACAATAACTGACCAGTTTGAACATTAACTATCGTGTCATTGTACTGTAGTGTATTCAAGTAAATATAGCTTGAAAATAATTTGCAAATAATTGTATTCTGCTTTTTTTACTTCATTGGAAGTCTAAATTTGGTGGAAACTTCGTCACCGGATTGAAATTATTGATGAGCCAGCGGAACCGATAAGATTGACATCTGCTGACACTTTTTGTGGACCTTCCCGTCCCGGCACCTGCCTCCTATTAGGCTTCGGTGACTCAAAAGGGAAAGTGACCCAACTGACTGTTTGAGGGTTCGAGCGAGGGTCACCAGACGGGGCCGGTCCCTCAATCCCTGTCTATCAGTTCATATGAGGCAATATGAAGCGGAGGGGCACTGTTTGCAAACATCATGTGTGCTTCCACGCCGACCCGAATTGGACTTCCTGTCTGGGGCAAACGATGCGACGACCAGATGAAGCTTCACCGCCGTGTTTTGTCTGGCCTGGAGCTGGAAACGACACTGAGGTCATCCCTCGTCTCCAGATGGACGGCCGGCGCGATTCACTCGGCGTCAGTCCGCGTCACGAACGCCGGCTGTTTGGGTCGGAGCTTCGCGTGCGAGCGACACGCTGCCCTCCTCCTGACTCGGCTACAATAACATACTCACCTTTCACCGAACTCCCACCCTTCTCCTTCCTCGCTAGCCATTTCTTGAAGAAAACACCAGATGAAGGAAAAAGAAACAAGCCTCTACCTACGCTTTTGTCCGCGGGGTTGTTTTTGTTCCCCGTGGAGCTAACATGTTAACACAACATGATGTGATGACTGAGATAATTACTGTTATTGGACTCCCCCCGTCGCTCCCCCTCCCCCCCCCCCCCCATCTCCCCTTCTTCCCCGCTTTTATTATGAATTCCTCCCCTTCTAACGAGGAGCAGACGCCGACAATTCCCTCCCTCAAGTCAAGGTTAACAGTGCCATCTACAGTAGAGATAACAGCAGTCCATTCATCACTGCTGTGGCTTACGTCTCTTGGGGGGGGGGGGGTTCCTCTCCAAAAGCTCCATGTACACATAAGAATCCTTATGTGTGAACTGGATTTGATGACTACTTGTCATCCCGGTAACCTCGCATGATTTGTCTGAGATAGAACCTTTGGATCCATTGTTTTGTTTTGTTTTTTTCCTTCTCCGTTTTCTCCTCAATTCAATGTACAAGCCCTGGAATTTGTTCCATCATGGCCGACTTCCTGTTTAATTTCAGGCATCGGTCCTTGAGACTTTTACATGCGTCCTGTTTTGATAGAATTTCAGAATTTCCGCAGAATTTCACGTTGATCGGTAAAATGGATGACGGAGCTAATTTTATTTTATTTTTTTCCAACTTTATGAGAATCCTCAAACTGATCAGCAAATTTTGGCGTCCACGAAAAGTCACTCAGTAGTGCGCCCTGGGAAGTTTGAAACAATTATCTGTGACATACGTTTTACAGAAATAAAAGGAAGATCCAGTAAATGTTTTTTTTTGTTTGTTTTTTTTTTTTTACTTATTAATTATAAATGGTAGCTAAAATAAAACGGATAAGGTATCTTTGAGATCGATGGTCATATTAGTCATAATTTGGACAGATCTTCTTTAAACGTCCAGGGATTATGTTGTCCTATTTTAGAGCAACAACACTATGGATTTTGAGCCTTTTGGTTTCGGATGATATCCTACGTAAACATCCACGATAAAGTAGACAAGGTAGCTGAGATCACATTTTGGATTGATCCTTAAAACTCCCGGGATGTTATTGTATATGTTACAGCAAGACCACTATAGATTTTAGAAAATTAACATTTACCAAGCAAGGCGCCTACTGCTTTTGAATGATATGTGACATTAAAGGGACAAGGTATCTTTGAGTTCAACAATGAAATTAGCCATCATTTTAGACGGATCTTCCTTAAACCTCCATGGATTGTTGTTCTTACAGCAAGAACACTATTAATTCTGAAAACATATTCACCACCCAGGAAACCGATTGGTTTTCAAATGATATCAGGCAAATACTGGCCATGAAACGGACAAAGCGACTGAAGTTGTCATGTCAAATCGATCAAAATTTAGTACCAGGTGCTCTTGAAACTTTCCAGCACTAATGCTGCACCTTACATCAAGAATGCTATTGCTTTTGAACAATATCCCGAAGAAAATGGCACGGCTCAAGTGAGACCTGGACATTTTTTTTTTTGAACAATCCTCCACAATCATCCCCAAACTCGTCATCTCCGTCGGCTCAACGAGCCCCAGGCTTTCGTTAAGTGACCTCCTTCATTAGACACATACGCATTACGCGGAGATTGAAAAACCTGAGACGGCCAAAAGGCTAAAAAGAAGCACGGCGACTGTTTATCCGCCGCCACTGGCAAGGGGCCTTGTAAATATAATAATCCAGCCCGCTACTCAGATGGAATCTGCCGACATTTACCTCGGGATATACCAGGTCTGGGTGCTCGGGCTGGAGTGGTTTGCGAGCGAGCGAGCGAGAGCGCTAATCTCGCGGGATTAGTGCGGCCAAATCAGGTGACCTCAGGTCTCTCTGGCCGGAGAGAGTCCATTGCGGGGGGGGGGGGGGCCTTGTATTCTTGTGTGTGTGTGTGTGTGTGTGTGTGCGTGTGTGCGTGTGCTCACTTTCCCACTCTGCCGCTCTCTCGCTGGCTCTTAAAGAGGCCTGATGAGAATTCCACTAATCAGCAGAGGATTAGCAGGGACTCAAACAACACTACAACTAATTCCTCCTTCACTATAACTGCCACCCTGCAAACCCTGCGATAGTACTTCACTCGTGTAGTACTGTAAACCCTGCAGCACTGTAGTCTTGTAGTACTGTTGTCGTTCTAGAGCCTCGTAAGTCTGAGGCATTATAGTACCGCGTCTTTGTCAAACAGCAAGTACTCGTGAAACTGTCAAATTCGACTAGCTAACATCTCGCACTTAACTAGTACTAGCAGACACCCAGATGTCAACTAGTCCAGTTTTGCCTGACTAGTAACTAGTAGTTGTTCTAGTACACCCTAGTTGTTCTACTAGTGCGTCAAATTGTCTTAACAGTGAGGACAATGAGCGTACTAGTACATGGACCTTAAACTGGATATCAGATAAATGGTGAAACGGCACTCCACTGAAGTACTAGTTGTCATAGTACTACTCGTCGTTGTAATAGTAGTAGTAGTTATACTAATAGTAGTTTTTGTTGTAGTAGTCGTACTCATAGTCATTGTAGAAGTAGTAGTAATCATAGTCGTCGTTGTAGTAGTATTAGTTGCCATCATCATAGTCGTAGTAGTCATGGTCTTTGTAGTAGGAGTAGCAATAGTAAGACGTAGTAGTAGTTGTTGTAGTAGCAGTAACCAAGGTCCCTCTCCCGATTGTGTTTTGTGTACCGGTGTTTACTGCCGTGTGGGTACGTGCTAAATATCTCAGCGGCGTCCCGTTGCGGTCAGCACGCTCCCGTCCGGTCGCCGAGCGCGTCGACGCTCCCTGCCGCTCTGCCCGTTTGCGAGCGTCGGCCGGTGTTTGCGAGCCGGCAAACGCCGACGCCAACGAGGCGACGAGGAGCTGGAGAGGAAGGCCAGCGCGCTGCAGACGGACAGCTGCGTTTTTACAACGCACGGGAAACACGACGCCTTCCCAGCGCACCTGCCGTCTCCATGACGCCCGTGTGGCCACAAAGGGAGCGCGCGAGTCCTCAATAGACCCCGCAATATGGTACAACTGCATCTATGTAGTGCCATAGTACTGCATCCAGGTTTAAGACCCTAACGCAGGTTTGAAACCCCAACTTGACACCATAACGCTGGTTTGAAACCCTACCCCTGAATTGAAACCCTACCTTAGGCTAGAATCCCTTATTTAAACCCTGACTCTGGCTCGAAACCTTAAACCTGGCCTGAAACCCTCATGCTGGCTTGAAAACCGAATTGGAAACCTTCACTTGTAACCTTAAACTTGGCTTGAACCGCGATTTTTAATACCAAGCTAACCCTAATTTAAAACCTAACCCTTGAAACCCTAATTTGCAACCCAATCTCTTGTCCAATACCAGGCTTGAAAACCTAGTTCGAAACCCTTAACTCTGTCTTGATACCCTAATTTGAAATCCTACTCCTTGCTTGAAACCCTAAACCAAGCTTGAAACCCTAATTCTAAACATGAACCCTGGCTTGAAACCCAAAGTTGAAACCATCACCCCCTTTTAAAACGCTATCCTAACTTGAAACCATTACCCAGGCTTGAAACCATTACGCAGACTTGAAATCCTAACCAAGGCTTTAAGCACAAACATGAACCCTTAACCCTAATTTGAAACAATAATCTTGTTTTAGAACCCGAATATGAAAACCTAACCCTGTCTCGAAATCCTAGCCTAGCCTTAAATCTGGAATTGAAAACCCTAACCTAAACTCTAATCCTTGTTTGGAATCCTTGCCCAGGCTTGAAACTCGGCTGTGAAACCGTAACCCTGGTTTGAGACTGTAGTTAGCAATCCTACTCCAATTTATTATTATTATTATTATTAGTAGTATATATATTTGTTGCTTTTATTTATGTTTCATATTTCAGTTTTTCGGAGAAAAAAACAACAAAAAAACAGGGTGACCGGGCAATAGATGTGGTCGCTCTTCTTCCACCAAGTGTGAAAAGACTGAACGGGCTCTCATTTCCTCTGCACCACCACGGACTTTGTCTAGCGTGAACAAAACCTCATCAGCGCCTCTTAAGGGCTCCGGTCAGCGTGGCTTCTTGTCGGACGTACCCCGACACAAGGAAACGGCGAGAGCTGGGGTGGACCCGCTTGGGGATTAAGTGAAGGCTCACAGTGGATCAGCTGGGGGGCTTCCTCTCCCACAGCGGAGGGAAAACAAATATTAATCACCTCCAGCACTTCGCACGCACAAAAAGAAGGGACCCCGAGATGCCAGGAGCGCCTTCAAAAGACCTTCCAACGTTGGAGAGCGCAGGAGGCCAGGCCAGAAGCAACATTTTCCTGGAACCCGGCCCAACGCTTTCCTCGCGGTTGACAGTCCAAAAGCGGCTGCTGTTAGTCTGGGTATGCAACTTTGGCGAGGAAAAGTGTACAAGGCTACGCGCTTCCACATGAAAACACACGCGCGACCTGCATCGTGAGGCAGTTCCAGCCCGTCAGAATCATCGCATTTGGCGTCATTCTAGCCTTGGAACGCTTACGTAGTCGTTAAAACCCTGAGTCTTATTTGAAACCCGAACCTAGGTTTGAAGCCCAAATTGGAAACCCTAACGTGAACTCTGACTTCAGTTTGAAAACCCTCATTTGAAGACATAACTCATGGCTTGAAAGCCTTGTTTAAAACCCTCATTTGAAAGCCTAACTCTGGCTTGAAACCCTAATTGGAAAACGTAACCCAGGCGCGAAGCCCCAATTTGAATCCCTAACCACTGTTTGACCCTAACTTGAAACCTATATCTGGCTTGAGAGCATAATTGGAAAATGTAACCCAGTTGTGAAACCCCAATTTGAAACCCTAACCATTGTTTGAAAGCATAACGTGAAAGCTTAAGCCTAATTGAAAAACATAACCCAGTATGAAACCCCAATTTGCAACCCTAACCTTGAAACCATAATTTGAAATTCCAAACATGTCTTCAAACTCTAACCCTGGCTTGAAACCCTAATTTGAAACCCTAACACTGGCTCGAAACCTTCATCGAAAAACGTAACCCATGTGTGAAACGCCAAATTGAAACCTTGAAAACTCGAAAGCCTTAAACGAGGTTTTGAAACACTAACCTTGGCCTTAAAACCCTAACCCTGCCTTGAAACCCTAATTTGAACCTATAATGCTTGTTTGAAACCGTAATTAAATATTCTAGGCCTTCCTTGAAACCCTAACCCTGGCTTGAAACTCTACTCTAAAATCCTACCCCAGGGTTAAAACCCTAATTTGCAACCCTAACCCTGTCATAGAACCATAATTTGAAATTCCAAACCTGCCTTGAAACTCGTGCCAGTCTTAAAGTCCAAATTTCAAAACCCAACACTGGTGTGAAACCCTTGGCCAAATGATCCTAAAAAGAAGAGAGAGAAGATAATACCGTTGTCGAAAACTAATCCACCATTTTGGTTCGTTTGGCTGAAGCTAAACGTCCGGCGGGGCATCTGGCGTAAAAACAAATCAAGTATCTGACACTGGCGACCTCTAAAAAAAAAATCGCACTACCACCAACAACGAAACAATTCTTACTGAACCCTAATGGAGCCAAAGTGGCATCACTAGTACTCAGCGTCAATATTGAACACCAGGAAAGGTACACCGGTTCTCTGCTGGAAGTTTGCTTTGAATTTGTTTTGTTTGTTTGTCCTCCTTGGCAACACTCTGGGTCCACTCTCTCCTCTCTCCCTCACCTCGCGCAATCTCAAATCCCTCGCCCGCGACGCGTCTCACGAGCGGCGGACGGCGGCGAGGGTCCCACCTGGCACTCCGACGGCGGCGCCATCTGGCCGGGGCCGCCGCTCGCCATCGGGGGCCCGGCGCTCGGTGCCGCTCGACGGTGCCAGGCGCGGTGTTGTTTAATGAGCGCATATGAGCAAACATTGGACTGCCAGGTGGCGCCGCCGCCACGCCACGCCGACCAGGCAGGGCTCCGCGGTTGTCGCCCGAACTCAGGGCCATCAAAGGGGGGCCTCGGATTTCCAAAGTAACTAAGCCCTAATCCACCCCCTTATTGGTCCCATTCATATTGAAATACATGATCAGAGGCGCTGCGCAGGACTTAAGCTTGCCAATGAGCGGTCCGGCACAGCTGCAGGGATCAAGTCAGAGTACGAGACCACCAGTATATTGGAAAAAGTGGGCCTCGCTGATTGGATTAGGGGGAGGCGAGGGAGTCGGAAGGGGGAGGAAATGTCAACTTCGTCTCGGGGCGGCCGGGAATCGGGAGGTGGCCACTTTGCCGGGCTCGGAGGTGACGCCGAGGAAGGGAGGGTGATGTAAAGACACTTTTTTAAAAGGGAAAAGAATGCTCAAACTGTGCGCTGTCGGATAGCGAAGACTAAAGAAGTTTGTTTTATATATCGTTAGCCTAAGAGCAGAATTGCCAAAAGCAATTTTGAACGTTTTCAGAAAACGAGAAAAACAACAAATTCCTCAGTTTCCTTGATTTAATCTTTGCGGGTTACAACAACCTGGATGACTGAGAACCTGCACAGACATACAGACAAAAACGTTATCGATAATGTTACAGTAAGTAAAAAATGACTTAGGCAATATTATAACAACTTGAGGCCTTTTTGGGAACGTTTTTGTGCAATAGAAAATCTGGTCAAAAATGCATTCAAGTTAGAATAAAACACTATAACTCAATGATTTGAGTTATTTGAGACGCATCTCGTCGACTCTTCGGTTTCAGTTCCTGTTAGAAAATATCCACCAATAAGCTCGTCCTGGGCAAAATTACGACGCCTTCTCCAAAACGACGAGTCAAAATGACCGTGACGTTTCAGACGGCGTCACTTACCCTTAAAACTTGATTTAAATAGCACGAGTGGAACATTACTGATGAGTCATCAATTGGTTTCTTTCCTCAATTTATTTGTGATGGAAGATTTTTTTTTTTTGGGCATTCGAAGTGCCCAAAAAAAAATTCGAAGTTTTAGAAAATTTCACAAAGATGGTGGCCACTTGCCATGTTGCGAGTTTCAAGGTTACTGTAAAGTTTATCAACCCACAGTTAGTATTTTCGACCGGGCTTAAGGTTTCAAATTAAGCTTTTAAACCAGGGCTAGTGTTTCAGGTAAGGCTTCAAATCTCAGTCAGGGTTTCTAACAAGGCTTGAGTTTTCAATGTAGAGGCTCAACCCAGGTTTAGGATTTCAAATTAAGGTTTTAAAGCGAGTGTTAGATTTTCAAAGTCATGTTCCAAGCCAGGGTTGGGGTTTCAAACAAGGGATAAGGTTTCAAAGGAATGCACTTCAAATTGTTGTTTGAAGACTTGGTTTGGGTTTAAATCAGGTTATCAAGCCAGGGTTTGGATTTCAAACAAAAGTTAAGGCTTCAAATGAAGTTGTTGAGAGACTGGGGTAGGGTTTCAAACAAAGGTTTGATTTCAGGGGCACATGCAAGGGTTATGGTATTCGAATTAAGGTTTCAAGCCAGAGTTAGGGTTTCATGTGCAGGTTTCAAAAAGGTGGCTGTGTGAGGGGCCTCGTTCTGCTAGTAGCTTGTACCACGGCGTCCTGATTAAGGCGGCATTAGCTGCGGACTTAAAGGTTTGCGCCGGTTCCCGTGCTCGGAGAAGCCGGCCCGTTTAAGCGCGATTGAGCGCGGCTTAGACGAGGGATCAACGGTGATCCTCTCCACTGTTTAGTTTCTAGGTTTTTTGCCGCTCGCCGAGTGCGGCGAAGGAGGGGAAAGAGGAGAAGACATTTTGTCTCGCAAAGTGGGAGCCAAATATTTCCTTAGTGGTACGCCTGGCAAGTGCTACCGCTCGCGCGGCGGCTAAACCAACAAAACGCGCCTCCGAGTGCGCTCGGCGGCAAAGTGCTGCTTCAATAGCGCGTTAGTGTTCAAGATTGGGGTTTAGGTCTCGGTTAGTGTTTCAAACAAGGTTCGTGGTTTCAAATTAGGGTTTCAGTTCTGGTTTGGTGTTTTCAAGTTGGGGTTTCAAAGTAGGCTTCCAAATCAGGTTTAGGGTTTCAAATGAAGGTTTTAAGCCAGGATTTGGGTTCACGGTTAACTTGTTATGTTTTGCCTCCGCTCCAGTGCGTTCGCTGAAGACCGTCGAATAGAAGTCGGCCCGGAGAAAAACATGACACATGGAAGACGGAACTCGTGGAGTGAAGTTTCTGCTCGAGTTTGCGGAGGGATGCGCTCAAGGTCTGCTGTGCGCGAGACAGCAGAAGGACCATCTGCGTGTGTGTGCGCGTGTAGACCGCAACACACACATTTACACAGACATGTGCATTTGAAATGGCTTCTTATGGTGCGCTTCTATATTTGAATGTAAACACTGCGAAAATGCTGAGATGGTCCCTTTTGTCATTTTGAAAGCGTAACCCCTCGATTATGCACGTGACACCTTCCTGATCCTCTGGAAAGCCCCCAAGCCCTGGCGGCCATGCCAAGCTGAAAACCTCAAAATATTATACTCACGCTTGACTGTCAAAATGCTGTGTACAGTATTATTTGTGTATATTTTACATTCAAACTGCCTTGTAAATTCTTTTTCTTTTGTTTTAGCTTGAAAACGCTTTCCTTTGTGTATTTCACAACCCCAATTCCAACAAAGTTGGGACATAAATAAAAACAGAATACAATGATTTGCAAATCATGTTCAACCTATATTGCATTGAATACACAACAGAGACAAGGTATTTAATGTTCAAACTGATCAACTTTATTGTTTTAGCAAATAATCATGAACTTAGAATTTTATGGCTGCAACACGTTCACGTTCAACAACACCCAGAAACGCCGTCGGCTTCTCTGGGCCCGAGCGCATCTAAGATGGACTGACGCAAAGTGGAAAAGTGTTCTGCGGTCCGACGAGTCCACATTTCAAATTGTTTTTGGAAATTGTGGACGCCGTGTCCTCCGGGCCAAAGAGGAAAAGAACCATCCGGACTGTTACGGACGCAAAGTTCAAAAGCCAGCATCTGTGATGGTATGGGGCCGTGTTAGTGCCAATGGCACGGGTATCTTACACATCTGTGAAGGCACCATTCATGCTGAAAGGTACATACAGGTTTTGGAGAAACATATGCTGCCATCCAAGCAATGTCTTTTTCATGGACGCCCCTGCTTATTTCAACAAGACAATGCCAAACCGCATTCTGCACGTGTTACAACGGCGTGGCTTCGTAGTAAAAGAGTGCGGGTACTAGACTGGCCTGCCTGCAGTCCAGACCTGTCTCCCATTGAAAATGCGTGGCGCGTTATGAAGCGTAAAATACGACAACGGAGACCCCGGACTGTTGAACGGCTGAAGCTGTACATCGAGCAAGAATGGGAAAGAATTCCACCTGCAAAGCTTCAACAATTAGTGTCCTCGGTTCCCAAACGTTTATTGAATGTTGTTAAAAGAAAAGATGATTTAACACAATGGTAAACGTGACCCTGTCCCAGCTTTTTTGGAACGTGTTGCAGCCATAAAATTTGAAGTTAATGATTATTGGCTAAAAACAATCAAGTTTATCCGTTTGAACATGAAATATCTTATTTTTGTAGTGTATTCAATTAAATATAGGTTGAACATGATTTGCAAATCGTCGTATTCAGTTTTTATTCATGTTTAACACAACATCCCAACTTCATTGGAATTGGGGGCTGTACACTCAAAATACTATATTATGCTTGTAGTTCACTGAAGGATGGCATGTTTTTCCTTGAAAATGGAAATTTGCTATTTCATGTTCAAAATGTTGGAATTGTTTTTTTGCCTTGAAAATGCTGTATTTGTTTCTGAATTGTACCCTCAAAATGCTAAATGATGCTTGCATTGTGCTCAAAATGCTACATTTTTGCCTAAATATGCTTACATTTGCTTTTTTTTATTTTATTTGAAAAGGCAGTAGTTTGCTCATATTTTACACTCAAAATGTCACAGATTTTGCATTTAAGATGCTTTTTTTTTCTGTTTGTATTTTCCACTCTTAAGTGCTATATTTTTCTTACAGTTAATACTCAAAATGCTAGATTTTGCTCATATTTTATACTATCTACTACCACTACTACTGCCTCTATTACTCTATTACAACTATACTATAGACAGCATGTTTTGCCCGAAAATGCTCCGTGTATATTGCTCGTCGTTTACAATCAAAGTGCTGTATTTTGTCTTGCAAGTGCTTACAATCGCTCGTATTCTGCACTCGATCTCCTATATTTCAACGCTCTTGCCTGGGAAAATGTTGTCTTTTGTCGTTTCCTACAGCATAGTCGTTTCTGCGAGCGTGCGACGTGGATTGCGTCTGGATGCCGACCGGGTCCGACGAGGTCAAAGTCCACCAGTGACTTTGAGGAGTCTGCTGAGGAGGACAAGACGATGAGGAGGCGAGGACGGCTGATTTACGGCTCCCGTTCTGCACCTCTTGACTCGATGCCGTAACGTTTTATGATACGTTTTTACTGCGACTGAGATACAGTTCGCCCTCTGTTGTCATTTGTTTGAGACGCCGACCGAGCGTCTCCTTCAAGGCCTGTAATATATTAATGTATAACTTTGAGTATATGGTACTGTACAAGCAAAGTAGAGAATTGAAATGCTAAATATAAATTTTTCTCTGTTAAAAACCAACACGAATGTAGCATTTTAGAGGCAGAATATGGCATGTTGAGTGTAAAATAGGCAAGATCTAGCATTTACAAGGCAAAATATAATATTTTGGATGAAAAATACCAGCAATATCAAACATTGCCTAGACAAAGTATAGCGTTTTGAGCATAAAATACAAGCGAACGCTACCATTTTTAAGGCAATATATAGCATTTTGACTCTAAAATACATGCAAAGCTGGTATTTAAAGACAACATATAGACTTTTGAGAGTAAAATCCAAGCAAAATATACCATTTTGAAGGCTAAACATAGTATTGTCAGCCTGAAACACAAGACAAATAGAGCATTACCAAGGCAAAATATGGCATTTTCAGTGCGAAACATATGATTTCTGAAGCAAATGTTTGCATTTTCAAGGCAAATGTCGCATTTCCAGTCCAATGCACATGCTCAATATTATTATACGATCATTTTAGAGGCAAAACATATTTATAGTGTAAGCCAAAAGCAAATACGAGCATTTTCAACATACAATAACATATACATAAGTACTTATTATAAAACAATGGGCACAGTTCATAATGAAATTTGTCGTATCATATTTAGAATTATTTGTATTTATCATCACTGTGCAAAACATCAATAGACATCATTGATTTGAAAATATATTTATAACAAATGTTTATAACCCATGCTAATGAATGTTAATGTCGATCAAAGCGAAAGTACACATTTTTCAAATCACTACATTGGTTGCTAAGATTTGTTGCTAAAACGTTCACATAATATTAAGTCGTTTAAAAAAGTCTCTCTTTTTTTGTCGCATGTGTACTATACAACATGATTTATATATTTATTTTTTGGGGTAATTTAAGCATCATTACAGCTTCATTTAATGTCATAGTCGCATCAAACGCGCATGCACAAACACGCACACCCCCGCGCGCACACACGCGCGCCCACACACGCACACACACGAACACGCACGGTTCCTCCGAGTGACGCGAGTGGAGAACATCAAATCCTCATTCTGTTCATTAGGACGTTAAGGGGGAAAAAAGAAAAAAAAAGAGTAAGAACATGATTGTGGGCCAAAGAAGCATTTGGAGAGAGGATGCTCGTGGGAAATTACTGTTTTTAACTTAATAAATTGTTTTATTCTTTGCAGATTGTGCGAAGATTTGCGGGATTGCAAAGCAAACACACGAAAAATCCACGTGGGAACGTTGGCAGCGGTGTCAACTCAATAAAGTTCACATCAAGTCTTCAGGAAATTTTACTTTAACTTCGCACACACGCGCAAAGAGATATATCTTTTTTTTTTTTGAACACAGCTAAAGACGTAATGTACGACTTAAGCGTATTTTCTTTTCTTATCTGCTGCTACATTGAAACAAATGCATGTTTGTGTCATATTTAAAATGATTCACGTGCTTCCACTTGATAAGACCGCACCGTGCGAGGGGCTCCCGCGGATCCAACACATCCTGCAGCTCCCCGCACGCTAAATTATTATCAGCATTTTTATTCTATCTAGCACAGACTTTTATTACCTTCTCATATTTCATTCATTCGGGGTTTTTAAAGTAGTGTTTCAAGCAAGGGTCAGGGTTTCAATCAAATTGGGGTTTCAAGCCAGGGTCAGGTTTCCAGCAACAGTTGGGGTTTCAAATTAGGATTTCAAGGCTGGGTTAGGGTTTTAGAAGGAGGGTTTCTAAGTAAGGTTTCAAGCCAGGGTTACGGTTTCAAACTTGGTTTCGGCTTTCAAGTGAAGCTTGTTTGGCTCTTTCAAAACAGTGAACATAGTAACGTGACTCAAAAGTGTATAAGAGTTTCAACAGTAACCATATGTTTAAAGTCACATTGTTGCATCCGTGGTGATATTGTTTCATTGTTGTTGTTGTTGTTTTGGTTTGTCTGTGTGCGTGTATGGAACTTGCACGGTGCCACCTGTGCACCAGTCTTCACAGTTGGCTGACTTCATTTTGTGCCCCCACTGCGCCCTCTGGCGGAGCAACCTCGGCACTACATCAACAAAGCGCCAAGCGTCACATTGCAACACATGATCAAATGTATGTGAAGTGATTTGAGCATTTTTTTCCCCCAATATGATTGATATCCATGCACTAGTAAGGCGATTCGGCGCACTAGGAGAACGACTATCATAGTCGTACATTTTGTGGAAAAATCACTATTAGTTCCCAAGTGCCCAAACAGCTTTGCATATAGCTGCAAGCAGAAAGTTATTTTTGTGAGTAAGACATGACTTGAAGGTTTTGTTGTTTTACCAGGTTTAATGAAGTTGAAGAATAGCAGATCAGTGCTGGTCTCGACCGGTCTCGACTGAAAATCCAGAGTCTGGCCAGTCCGAGACCGAGTCAGAGACTGCAAAATGTGCTCTCCAGACCAAGACCAATCTCTGGTGTTAAAACATAATAAATGTTATTACGTTAATAACACTTATTAACAGATGGCTACAGACGTGTTTTGCTCGTCAAGTTTTGCTCTGACTAAGCAATCAGCGGACAGGAAAATGCTGACGTCGTCTTTCCCTGTGAGGATGAATTTAAAATCTGATCGGTTGAAGAAACAGTCCCACTGTTATTTCAGCATATATCGAGAGGTACACTTTTTGACATTTTTGTTTGGTGGCGTGTCGTGAGATTTTTCTAATGTCCAATATGTGGCTGGGCTCAATAAAGCTCGGGAATCACCGATCTATCCATTGTGAACGGCCGCAGACAGGCGGGGCGGACGCTAGGAGTTGCCAGCAACGTGGCGCTATCAAAGGACCCAAAACAATATTTCACCACCTCCGCAACGGCACAACGCAAGACGTCTTCATCCGGATTAACCCCATAGTGCGGGCAATTAGCGTTTATTGACCGTCCTCCGTAATCACTACCGGCCTGGATTAAGAGGCACCGCCCACGCGCTCCCAAAAGTGCTCTAATGACTGACAAACAAACAAGCGGGACGAGACAGGGCGAGGGCAGCGGGGGAACACCCAGCGAGTTGCTTTTAAAGTATGATCCCCTAAAGCCCGGGCCCCGGACACCCCCACCCCGACCACGTCTGCCGTGTCTGACTCGGCTCACCTGTGCCCGGGGGGTAATCCCTCCCTCCTCCGCCCCAGGAGCCGCAGATGTGTCCTGACAAGCTACGGCGAACACCCACAGAGGACGCCACTTTAGCTTCAGATCACGCAGGGGATGGCGTCACAAGATGGCGGCCCTACGTGTGTGTCTGGAATCCAAAACAAACCGATTAGTCAACGGCTTGACGAGTCGACTTCACTGACTGCGCATGGACGTTTAATCCCTGAAGTCGAGTAATCGCTCATCGCTCGAGTAATCGGATCTCGTTCTACCGTCGGCCAATTTGCAGACGACCTTCGACTTTCCCGTCGGCTGCCGTCGCCAGACTAAGACCCTCCGTGGAGGAGCGAAATGTTCCCACGGGGTTGACAGTGTTCATACATGTGCACGCGTCCGAGAGTATGAAAATTACACGGTGGTGGATGAGAATAGCGGTTAGCCTCGCTAGCTTCGGCTACACCGATCGCGGCTATCGTACGAGAGCGAAGGCGGCGGCATTGAAGTGAAGCGCCACCTTTGTCGCCAAAACTTTGCGTCTAATAACGCACAGAAAACAACTGTGTGCTAACTTACAAAAGGTATTCGTCCTAAAAGTTGTTTGATGCATCACGCACCAACATCGCAACGCTTATGTCGCTTTACAAAACCGACGCCATTATGATGTCTATCCCCAAGTTTACTAACAACCACAATTGGCGTGTTGGTGAGTTGTGTTTATAATCATTTAGCTGTGGCGACCCCTAGCGGGGTCACAATTTGAGGCAATAAGTAGTAGTCAAGAAAACCATCTACGAATCATCTCAATAGCGTCTCCTCTATCAGGGTTTTAAATTGGGGTTAGGGTTTCAAATTGTAGTAATTCCACCGATATCACAGTCTTCTGTGAAACATATTGTTTTTTGTGTGTGTGTTGAGTAACATTTGCAATGTGCTTAAAAAGCGGGGTTAGATAGTCATCTCACTTAAAATAGAGAGTTGTGACATTAACGAGCAGCGAATGGGACGAAAGATGCTCGAATCACCTGAAGCGTTGTTGACTTTGTGTGTGGCGGGCCTCAGGGCCACACAGACTGGATTCCCGCGGCCCTCGGGCTTCCCTTCAAAGCCTCTTAGATCCGCCCGATCCCGGACTCCTCTCCCCGGCGTCCCTTTCCTGAACGTCTATTGTGATATGATACTTGTGTTAAGGGACGATGTAACATGTCAAGCGGCTTAACATGGCTCCCTTTAAATCTTTTTTTTTTTTTAAATGCTAGATTTTTGTATATGAAACAAATATGCATGTTTTTTTTTTTTTCTTCAAAATCCTGCTAAATCTTGAAGTCACTTTTATATCCTACTTTACCTACTGGGTTTGAAGCCAAGGTTAGGCTTTTCCCGTCATTTAGTTCAATCATCATTTCACTTGCAAATCAAAGCATAATTTATGGGAATAATAAAAACATTTAATAAAATCAGTGCAGTCATATACAATGTCATCCTCCCACAATGCACCCACAAGACGGCGGGGGGAAAAGATGAGTAAAAATATACCAAAGTGATACAATATAATACCGTCAAATCTCGTTAAAACATTTGACAATGCACAGGACTGTTGGCACGTTGATGTCTAAATGTAGTTTGTGTACGCTGTCATTCGGCAAAAGCGCACAAACGTATACTGGCGCTGGTGGAGCCAGAACGCTGCCTGCCGACTGAAGGAATTTGCTTTCAGAGCACTGTTTCCCAAACCTTTATCAAGTCGAGGCGCATACGGTATTTTACATTGGGGGGAAAAAAATCTCGTAGTCATCTAGTGGACGAGGATTTATTTGTTCTGCCAGTCACTATACGTCGCCGGCATGGATATATGACGAAAGATGCATTATTTGTTGGGAATGAATGAATAATTTCGTGATTGATTTAGTTCCCCTGGCACACGATGAGTGGTTGAGAATCACAGTTTTAGACCAAATTAAAACAGTGGATGAAGACAGACTTGCGAGAAATTCAGATGGTCCCTTCCTCGATCACCTGGGATTTAAATCTTCCAAATTATTTAGGAATCACGATTCCGAGGTCTCCGTGAACCGACCTTCTTGTGAGTACGAGTAAACAAGTGGAGTTAGCGGATTTGCCGGAAACACCACAGACTCGGATGATTCGGTCGAAGATGATGTGGTTGTATCGCTTCATAGACTCGAATTAGTGGACTCGCCCGAAACACTGCGGATTCAGATGATTTGTTCGAATCAGTTCACTGGCTCGAGTTAGCCATCTCATTGGAAACACCTCCGACTCGAATGATTCGGTTGCACCTGTTTACTGACTCGGGATAGTGTTATGACCATGTCCGATTGTTTTATCTTGTATTGCTCATGACTGTTCTTTTTTTTTTTTTTTTTTTTTTTTTTTTTTTTTGGGTGGGGGGGGGGGGTTCCTCTGATTGTGAACACAAAGATGATCTGGTTGTATCGGTTCCCATAGTGTAGTGTTTAACTGACTCCAGTTGGCAAACTCGGCAGCAACACAGCAGATGCAAATGCTTTGTCGGTATCGAATCCCCGACTCAAGTTATCGGATTCGTTGTATCGGTTCGGGTACAGGACAGGACAGGACCCTCGAGACAGAGAATGAACCAGATTACCTTTGTTAATGACTCAGAGAGTGGCTCTGATCTATTTGTATTTATTTTTTTCCAAGGAACGTCACATTTTACACAAATGTGTTTGCTCATTCTGTGAAGTTGTGGGCCTTGGGAGTGAAACACGCGCACACACACAAAAACACACACACACACACTTCCAGACTTTAGCGCACGTAATGATCTAAATGATGTGCAAGCCCTCCATCAAGCTTGACTCATGGTCATCGACATCACTGGAGCTATTGAATAATTAATTTGAAGAAGAAATTGTGTTTGTGCGTGTGTGTGTGTGTGTGTGTGTGTGTGTGAGTGTGCGTGTGTGTGTCCTGTTGTGTTGTGTGAGATTCAGGGATGGGGGGAGGGTTGTGAAGTGGGCTGGGGGGGGGGCGGGCTGCACTGAAGATTACCCATGTGCCATAGGGAATCTAATGCAATTACGAGTGTTTGCTTACACCATGTGTCCCCTTCCGTCTGCGCTGCAACCACCGCCATCCTCCCCATTCAACCGCCATATTTGTTTTCAGTATTTGCACCCCGCCCACCCACCTCCTCCTCATCAACATCACCCCTCTTTCCTCATTTGACGCCCCCCACCCCCACCACCAGCACCTCCCTCCACTCTTTAATTTCACTAATTAAAGTAAACCAATAAGGTGGAGGTGGAGGAAGAATAAGATGTGTTTGAAGATTGGATTGAACTCTAACGGCAATCCAAAAGTCAAAAGAGACATGGAGGGGATGGGCGTTGGTGGGCTCGAGGGGAAGCTTCTTGTGTGAGTGAAGATGAAGGCTGGCAAAATATACATTATTTATCACTCACGAAAGACGAAGGCCACAGAGGGAGCGAGCGGGTTTGCTTAAGAGATTAGAGGTGGCCTGTTTATTATTAGCTTTCGTTCTCATTTGCCTATTCCGGAGTCCCCCATATTTTGTTCAGCCGCACCGCAGCATTAGCAGCAATGTCGACGATTGATTAACTTCCATACATTCTCATCTCACATGACTCAAATCAGATGATGAATCAAATTGGACTAGATTAAGAATAACAAGATGAGGCTTTCAAGCCAAGGTTAGGCTTTCAAAGTTTGGGTTTCAAATTAGAGTTTAAAATCTGGGTTGTGGTTTCAAGAGGTGGTTGGGGTTTCAAAAAGGGGTTAGCCTCTCAAACGACGGTTAGCGTTTCAAGTCGGTGTTCGGGTTTCAGTGCAGTTTTAGGATTTCAAAGTAGCATTTGGGTTTCGAGCCAGGTTTAAGGTTGAAAATGAAACTTCAAGTCAAGGTTAAGCGCGTTCAAGCAGTCAATTTTGCATACAAGTTCAGGGTTTCAAATTAGGGTTGTAAAACAGGATGAGGTTTCAAGTTGGGACGGGGTTTTCACGTAGGATTTAAAATTAAGATTTTAAAATAGGCTAGGATTTCAATGACGGGTTTAAATCGGGGATCTGATTTCAAATGTTAGTGTTTAGAGTGTTTCTACCCAGGGTTAGGGTTCAAGACAGTCTTGGGTTTCAAACCAAGGTTAGGGCTTCAAATGAGGATTAGGGTTTCCAACCTGGGTTATGGTTTCAAAGTAGGGTTTCAAGTCTGGTTTAGCGATTCAAATGAGTGTTTCGGGCAATTTTGAGGGTTTTAAACAAATGTTAGGGGTTCAAGCCAGGGTTAGGGTTTCAAGGATGGGTTAGTGTTCGGAACGAAGGTAAGGGTTTCCAGTCAGAGTTAAGGTTTCAAACTCGGGTTTCCAGCCAGGGTACGTATTTCAAATGAGGATTTCAATACAGTCTTGGATTTTCAAATTTAGGTTTCAAGTCTGGGTCGGGGTCAGAGTAGGTTAGGGTTATGGATTCGAACAAGAGGATCAGGAGCATACTCGGAGTAAGACTGACTGCTAAAAGTTGAACGACAACAGGAACTTTGCTACCGTGACACGTTTGCTCGAAACGCCTCACGCAGAGAAAAGTAACAGACGACCTTTACTCTTTATCTAAAGTCTCTTCAGCGCTTCGTGTTTGCCTTTTGCTTTCCAAAGGACTGCCAGCAAACACTATACCGCACACACATTACTTTAATATCATCGTCAGCGCTGAATGCAAACAATGAAATGTCACCGGCGGCACCAAAGCCCCCCCAACCCCCCCTTTCTGGACCCCCATCCACATATTTACTCTCAAGGAGGAAGTCGTGAGTCGCTTTTTTTTTTATCTCAGATATATGGAAAGTGCATTTACAAGACAACGACCCCGTACAAAACGCTCATACGGACCTGCAAAA
The DNA here is from genome assembly GCF_024500275.1 of Phycodurus eques. NCBI lineage: Eukaryota > Metazoa > Chordata > Actinopteri > Syngnathiformes > Syngnathidae > Phycodurus > Phycodurus eques. Next base: position 26,394,639 of record NC_084533.1, read on the forward strand.
CGATAGTACCAGTCGTAATAACTCGTAGTTGGGTGACATTACAGCAGTAATAGGAGCTGTCACAATGACTTCAAAGTAGTAGTCACTGTCGTATTTGTTTGCAGCGGTAGTCGGTAGGCGTCATGGATGTCGTAGTTAACAGTCAAGGTCTGGGTAGCAGTGACAGCGGTCGCAGTCGTAGTGGCCATCGTAGTGATCACAGAAGTTAGTAGTCGTACTTAGTAGTTGTGGTCGCAATAGTAGAGGTCGTGGTAATTCGTCGTAGTGGTTGTCAGTGATCGGAGTGGCAGTAGTGTAGAAGCTGTAGTCGCAGTGGTTAATGGAGGAAACGGGTGTAATAGTAGCAGTAGTAGGAGTTGTTGGACTAGTTGTTGTAGTGGTAGTGGTTTTTGAAATGTCGCGATCGGTCACGCAACCAAATGGGCCAAACGTCAACATTTTCCTCCACTTGCCATTGCAGAGTGTCGCCTGCAGCCTCTGTCGAAAGTCATCTTGCGACGCGCCACGCTTCGTACTTGCGATGGTGAACGTCACTGACATTCCTGGGAGTTACTTGAGCCCCCGCTCAGTTTGCGAGGTGGCTAAATCTTAAAGTGCTCTCTTTGTGATCTTTCCCTCCTGAGATGAGAGCATAAACGCACGCAAATCTCTCGTCTGTCCTGCGTTTCGCCGCTCGCTCGAGGAGAGTCCGTTCGGTCGGCGACTCGGGCCGCTGTTGGCGGATAACTAATTCCACGCGACGAGATTATGTCATCCGATTACAAAATGTATCTTTGTGTTGGATCTCCCAACGCTTGAAGAATGCATCAGAAACGCGCAACGATATCAAGGATATCGAATAAATGCTCAAACGGCTTTCAGTGGTGGTAGTAGTGTAAGTAATAGTAGTATAGTGGTGGTGCTAGTGACCCAATTGCATAGTCAAGAACTAGGAGGGCTAAATGGAACAAAGGTCAGCGCGTGATGATTTTTTTAATTGTAGACAGCTTATCGGTCCGATTGCATCACACCGACCGGCGCCGCCAAAGACACACAAAGGAGCGCCGCCACGGCACCTTAGCGCTAATCTCACAAGCGCTACGTCGGGTCGGACGCGACACAACAGCGGCTTAGCGGCTGTCGCGCACGCGCCTTCTCGTGCGTGTTTGTCTCCCCGCCGCTGCCGGGTAATAATGGCGTGTGCGGTCCGTTTCATCCCGGAGGATGACTGGCAGGTTACAGAATAGCAAACATTTGGTCTCGATGGGAAAAAAGAGCACGATACAGTCAGTATCGAGGCCGGCGGTTTGAACCCCCGAACGTTCCGTTACTAACGTCTATTACGCGCGTGTCATCGGCACGGCTCCGTTTTCCGCCGGCTCCTCGGCCCGATTTGGTGTTTGCGCAAGACACGTAATCGGCCCCCTAAGCGCAAAGCGACGTCTGGCGAAAGGTCAACAGGTGGGCCTCACTTTAAAAATGCTACTTTGTCAAGACGTGTTGGGCTCCAGCGTGGACGTTGGTCGACCTCGTTTGTGCCGATGCAACTGTTACACAGAACGCTTCATGCAGTAAGTAGTAGCAGGAGTAGTAGTCGGTAATGGTGGCGATAGTAGTTGCGGTAGTAGTCGCGCTCTTGGTATCAGCCACCACAGTAAGTAGTTAGTAGTTGTGGTCACAGCAATAGTAGTAATAGTACTCTTCGTAGACGTAGTCCTAAAGGTAGTGGTGGTAGTGGTACCACTAGCAGTAGTAATAGCAGTATAGTAGTAGTAGTAGTAGGAGGAGGAAGAGTCAGTAAAAGAAGTAGTAGTAGTAGTAATGGCACTACTGCCACCATAGTAAGTAGTTTTTAGTGAATGTGTACAGTTTTCCAAATCTACAAGAGGTACTACCAATGGTAGTAGTAGTACAACATTTACTTAGTAGCAGTTATTTTAGTGGTAATGCTAGTAGTAGTGTGGTGGTTATAGCTACTATACCGCCATTACTACTACTTGGACTATCTGCCGTTGCTGTGAATACCGCTGCAACCACCGGTACTACAACTACTACCACGACTTCAACCGCCACCACGGCAGCCTTTGTACTGCTACTACTACTACTACTAGTACCGCTATTACTTGTGTCATCATATTGTCATATTGTGCCGAATGGTGAATGTCACGAACGTGACTCGTTCGCTCAATAAACGAAGCTAGCCTACACGCGGCGGCTGAGGGCTAGCTTTAGCGACAGCGCTAACAGGAAATTCCACACAGGACGACTTTTGTGCGTCTTCCGGGCAGCGACGCGCTGTTACGACGTGTCAGGAATGACACCACACGCACACACAAATATTTCAAACTACAGCCTAGCACGACTCCCTCGACTCGTTCTGCTCTCGCTACTACTGCAAAGTACTGCAATGACCACGACAGTTATTACAACCGCTCCAATCCAACGACGACCCGGTATGGCAACCCCTAGCGACGGAAATGACCTGTTTACAAACGTTTAGATTCCGACTTTAGACTCATTTGCGCGCACTCGCACGTGGTTAAACCAAACTGGTCTCTCAAGCGCGCTTATTGTGTGACCTCTGAACTTTGGCCTGTCTAACTGCCAATTCTCCTCCTTCTTTTAAATCTTCTCTTACATCCCATCTTTTTTCTGGCTTTTGTACCGCAGCTTGAGAAGTTGATTTTTATTTATCATTCACTGTTTTATTGTTATATTGCTTTCAACTTTTTTTTTAATTGATGTTTTCTCTTCTTTCTCACGCTTTTTAGAGCATAATGCTATTTCGTGCACTGTACGCTGTTTTAATTGTACTTCTATATCTCCCCTTTAGTACATGTAGTCATGTTAGTAGTAGTAGTATTAGCCATTGTCGTAGTAGTTTATGGCATTCGTGGTAGTACTGTCGATAGTATTAGAAGAAGTTATGGTCGTAGTCGTGATAGTAGCATCATTTGTCGAAGTCGTCGTAGAAGTTGTACTAGTGATAATTGTGGCAGGGTAGTAGTCGTACATGCGGCAGTGGTACTAGTACTGGTCGCAGTAGTTCATAGTATCGCTAGTAGTCGTGCTGGTGGCAGCACTCTTCATCACCCCACAAATATTCCCCAGATGAGCGAGGAGACAAAACCCCTCCTCCTCGTTCCCGAGTATCACTTTACAGCGCGACGTGACCCTTCCGGAGGTTTGCGGGGGTTCAAACGCGCGGCTTTCCGCTCGTCGTCTTCGCCAAAGATGATATAGGTCATCACGGTGGCGTGAGACACAAACCTCCCTTTCTAAATCGACGAAAAGCATGTCCTCTCGCACCTGTTCCCTCCGCTCAACCTCCTCCTCGGAAATGAGCATCTGGACAGTCTACACGGTAACTCGAGATGAGCTTATATGAATGATGTCGTTTTAATGTAGGGTGTCGCAAGGGGCAAGAATTTGTAAAAATAATAATAATAAATAAATAATAATAATCATGTTTTAATGTTGATCAGCAATGGATGGCTGCGAATTCGTGGATTACGTGACAAAACACTGACATCTAGTGGCCACTCATTGGAACGTCCAGAAAATGAGAAGCGTCTGCAGGAGTCATCAGATAAATGAGTGTTGATGCCACAATTATTGCCAGAATGGAAACAAAACAATAAAAGCAACTTGGGCACAAGTCAAACAAAAGAATCCGAAAATAATCATTTTGAAATGACATTTGTCGAATATACTTTCCATTTCTTTGCTTTGAAACATTTATTAAGGTCCAATATTTATTGAAACTTACTATGATTGAGCGGCACGGTGGCCGACTGGTTAGAGCGTCAGCCTCACAGTTCTGAGGACCCGGGTTCAATCCCCGGGCCCGCCTGTGTGGAGTTTGCATGTTCTCCCCGTGCCTGCGTGGGTTTTCTCCGGGCACTCCGGTTTCCTCCCACCTCCGAAAAACATGCATTGATTGGAGACTCTAAATTGCCCGTAGGCATGACTGTGAGTGCGAATGGTTGTTTGTTTCAATGTGCCCTGCGATTGGCTGGCAACCGGTTCAGGGTGTACCCCGCCTCCTGCCCGATGACAGCTGGGATAGGCTCCAGCACGCCCGCGACCCTAGTGAGGAGAACCTGCTCAGAAAATGGATGGATGGATTATGATTTAAATCAGCAATAGGAGTAATACCAAATACGTCCACAAGACGGAGCCATGCGCGAATGAACCCAATTTGAAGGCCAGCATGGTGCTTTTTGGGGGACTCAAACCTGATGCTTTGTGGTCACAGGTCGAATTCGGAACCGCTAGAAAGCCCAGCAACCAACATGTCCACAAATCTACGTTGTTGTTGTTTTTTTTTTTTTTTTTTTTTTTTTTTTTATAAAGGTGTTTCTCGAAGGAGTTTCGTGTTTTTTCTTTAGGCACTTTCAAGAATTATATTGAGTTGAGATTACTTTATATCCTCATTCCTCGCAGTTTGCGCTCAGGATTGTTCAAATCTAACTTTTGATGTTTTTCAACGTTCTTCTGCACGTATGCATATTTATGTGATCAAGCACCTGCAGCATATCTATGCTCGAGCCCAGTGCAGTACTTCAGGTGTCTTGCATGAAAAAAGTAACCGTTTTGATACGCTCATTTTGTGCCTTTATTCAACATTATGTTGTCATAAAATTGACATTATAATTATCCATCCATCGATCCATTTTCTACCGCTTATTAAAATTTATTTCAATGTCCTTTTCACTTTGGTGGCAACGTCGACCTTCCCAACATGGCCGCCACTGAGGCGCGTCGGTTAGCATGATTGCTTCAGCTTGCTGGTGTATCTTCTCTTCATGTCTAGCATGACTGTAGACATAGACCTGTATTGGTATATATCACACGGCCATTTTGTGCTCTGTGTCGACGGTGACGCTAAACTAGTGGGGTCGAAGTCGTCAGTGTATCCCATGTGTGTGAACGGCAAGAAAACCAGTAGACCAAGGATGCTGAAGATGTACTTTGTGCTGCATATGGCTGCATAAAACGTCGTACAATTATGACAAGCGAACTGTGAGTCTTCTCGATTTTTTTTTTTAATATTGTCCATTGATTGCATACGCTTTTGTGTTAATAAAACAGCAACTCTCACGAAAACCAGTTGAAAATCAAATTAAGACTTCATTTCAGTGTCAATGGTTTGCCATCTATGGGAACGTCGACCTCCCCAACATGGCCGCCACATAGGCACGTCGGAGAGCTGGGATTACACACGTAGTCTAATTTTACAACACTTTCCGTCATCGTTTCCCGACCACGAACGGCTTTACGGCATAATTTGGTCACGCGTGCTGTCCTCGCATGGAGGACTTTGCAAGTCTATACTCGCTGCTAAAGTTGTAAGTAGCTCAGATTTTATATAATCTTGGTGCTGGTTCACATCTTTCGGCGTTTTTTTCACGATGTACTTAAAGAATTAGCATGTTGTAAAAGTGCATCACTTCGAATTGCTCCTATTTTGACAGTTGCGGTAGCTAGCAGCTAGTTCAGCAGTACGTTGTGTTGACCAGTCAACTGTAATTGTGATATTATTTTTGTGGTCGTTGTTTTTTTTTCAGATAATTTCGAAGAATGTCGTTCAGAGGAGGCGGAGGACGAGGCGGTGGAAGAGGTGGAGGTTTTTACCGGGGAGGTGGAGGATATAATAATAACCGAGGCGGCGGCGGTGGCAGAGGAGGCTTCGGCGGCCGGGGTGGGGGTCGTGGTGGCTTCCGACAGCAAGACTATGGACCCCCGGAATATGTTGTTGGTGAGAGCTGTCTCCATGAAAACAAACCAGAGGTGTATATTGTTAAATTAAGAATACAAATATTACAAACATAGTTGGTAGTGGTGCGGTGCAGAGTTTCACCACAAGTTGGTATAAACCGGTCTACCGGTCTACTAATATTTTTTTTTTTTTGGGAAAACAGCTCTCCAGTGAGCATTACTGTTTTTGATTATCATTACTGTTGTATATAGCATTTCTGTGAGCAATAAGTTTTTTGTTGTTGTTGCTTCTCCAATCCGTTGCACGTCCCCAACAGAAACCAATGGAAATGGACAACCATGCAAACCAGAAACTTCTTTTTTTTCCCATTCAAAATATTTTTTAGGATATTTCAGTTTTTCTTCTTTGTTTTTATTGGCAATTTTTCTGTTTTTATTAAGGTTTAGGTTTTGATCTTTTTGTAGTATATTTTATTTATATGTACGTTAGATATTTCTTTATATTTGTGTATTTTATTTTTTTCCCTATTTGTTTTTTTTTTTTGGTAAAATTTATTTTTGCAAATATTTTGTATTTCTAGTGTTTTAGTTTTTTGTCAAACGTTCAAGTTTTTTTGTCTTGTTTTTTTTCTTGTCGTCATCCTTGAATTCGTCATCCTTTTTTGGATATTTTCAAATATATTTCTTGAATAATTTTATATTTATGTTTTATATCTTAATATTACTTACTACTTATTTACCAGGTATTTTTGTATTTTCTGTAATATTTTAGGTTTTGGTCTGTTTTTTTTTTTTTTTCCCCAATGATTTTATTTCACATCTTTGTCAAAAAACATTTTTCTGTCTGTCTATTTCTCATGCATTTGTGTTTCTCGTGCAATATTTTTGTATTTTTTTAATCAAATGCTTTTGTCTTTTTTTAGATTTTCATAGCATTTTCCACACTGACTAGTTTAAAAATGTTTTGTCTTTCAAGATAAAACATTACCAATGATACAAAAATGTCCCTAAATAGTTGCATGATCAACTTTTAATGTAAGTCTCGTGCCACAGCTTTAGGAGAGTTTGTGCATCCTTGCGAGGATGACATCGTGTGCAAGTGCACAACTGAGGAAAACAAGGTTCCCTACTTCAATGCGCCGGTGTACTTGGAAAACAAAGAGCAGATCGGAAAGGTGGACGAGATCTTTGGACAGCTCCGCGACTTTGTATCCTATTCGCTCTGAACGTCTCGTTAGTTTGCTTTGTGAGAACAATCTTTCTGCTCAGATGCTCCTCAACTCCCCTTTTCAGTATTTTTCCGTCAAACTGTCTGAAAACATGAAGGCGTCTTCGTTTAAGAAACTGCAGAAGGTAATGATTCACATCCAGTTTCCATGCAAATATGTCATCAAACTGTAATGTAAATCGATCGATGCTCTTGTTCAGTTTTATATAGATCCAATGAAGCTCCTTCCGCTGCAGAGGTTCCTGCCCAGGCCGCCCGGCGAAAAGGGTCCGCCAAGGGGAGGCCGAGGCGGGGGTAGAGGCGGAGGACGGGGAGGTGGTCGCGGAGGTAATGAATTTTCTTAAATTTGATCCTGCTTATTTATTATTGAGTACACGTCCTTAATGAGTGTAACTACACCAAAAGTCAGTTTGGTACAGTACATATGTTGGTTTTAAGGTCACACTTCAGTACACAATAACTTTTTTTTTTTAATAGACATTTTTAATGAACCCCCCACCCCAAAAATGCAAATTGCTATTCGTAAATTCTCCCGACAAATGAAAGCTTTATAGCATGAGTCCCATCTGTAGCAGTATAACATGAATTGGGATGCTGACGCTGTCGTCTTATCAACGGTGGACATGGGACTTCACAGTTGCATCCGAGTCTTTGTTTCCCCAAAGATCCTTTACACTACTTTCAAAACTGTATAATTATGGACAATTGAGTTACTTTGGGGGCAGGGGGGGGTACAACATGGATAGTTTGTCATCTTTTTTGGAAAGCGCAACGTGTATAGGCCCGGGGCCAAAACTGGCCCGACGAGTCATTTTTTTTGTGGCGTGCAAAAACAACTTCCATGATTCTTGCTCAAATTCTCGTATCTAATAAACAGTATCGTTGAGATATTGCGAGCATTTTCTGTTTACAGTAACTTGAACAAACTATTATCCTTGACTAGGTATCCATCAATTTGATGTGTGTAATAATACTGCGAGGTGACTAAACATTTATATGGTTTCACAGACAATGGGGTGACAAATATGAATTTGACACAACTGATGTATAGTAAAGTTTTATTTTTATTTTAGGGAAAAGGCATCGTTAGTAGTTTGCCTTCTTTTTATGAAAAGAAGAATACGCAAGTTTTTTTTTTTTTTGGTCATGATATTCATGTCATGTGATGCCATTTTGAAAATTAGTGAACACGTTTGTCAGGCTGAACTGCACTGTTTACGTAGTAGACTCGTGGCGAGAGGGCGAGGCGGTCACACTTCCTGTCCCTTGCCCAATACGTTCCGTGTGGTTAAAACCCCTACCTAATAGTACTTTTAACTACAATTGTCTTTAAAATGCTGCAATTTCAGGTGGATTCCGGGGCGGAAGGGGAGGCGGCGGCAGAGGTGGAGGCTTCGGAGGCAGAGGTGGAGGATTCGGAGGAGGTGGCAGAGGTGGAGGATTCGGGGGCGGTGGGCGTGGAGGCGGCGGCTTCAGAGGAAGAGGAGGCGGCGGCGGGCGTGGTTTCAGAGGTAGGGCCACATTCTAAATGTCTTCTGTGTGTTATTGTGTCATCGTATCAGTTTTGAACACCTCTTTGTTTTATTTGCAGGCGGGAGATGATCTGCTGTTGGTCTACAATTTATCCCAGTCCTCTATGAGGGTTACAAAGTTGGACATTGTCTCTTTGGGTGGATTTCTTTTCTTAAATTGTCACTTTTTTTTTTTTTTTAACTCGTATGACTGATTGACCTTTATGTTTTATTAAAAGGCTCATATGTATGCTTGCTATAAACCTCGAGTCATATGAACTTGAACACATGCATTTGCAAACAGTCATTAGTCACAAATGTGAGGGGGTGTGGAGTTTGGGTTCTAACTTGGTTGAAGTGAAAAGTATTTTAATGTTCTGTTGTCAGCAGAAAATTGTCATTGATTAAATGTTTTTGTATTAAATATTTTGTAAATGGGGATATAACATATATATTTTATATATTTGGGCTGGTGAGGTCGTAATGGGGAAAATGGTGCTAGCAAAGCTTTATTGACCTTTTTTTTTTCTTCTAAATAATATTTAAGGGCATTAATATAAATAATTTGGGTGAAACCTCACACGAGTTGATGGTTCTTTAAATGAAAAAAAAAAACTAAATTTCCGCGGTTCAGCTATGCTCCGGAAGTACATGACCTCTATCCGTGTTACTGATTGGTCAAACGTTATATATGAACACTAGATACGCCATCGCGCTGTAGAAACCGGGCTAGCCTACGTGCCGGCCATGTTGGGAAGGTCGTTGTTCCCATGGAAGACAATGATGGACACTGATAGTCGTAGCTTGCTCATTTCTCCGCCGATTTACATGAGGGTTACTGCTTTGTCAACGCCAGAGCGTATGCTATCAATACACGACATTTAACAACAAAACATATATTTGAATGGGACTCACAGTTCCCTTTTCCTAATTGTACGGCGTTTTACGCAAGTGTATGCAACTCAATGTGCCGGCGTCCTCGGTCTTTTCGTTTTCTTGCCGTCCACACACACGTGGAATGCTCTGACAACTTTGACCCCCCTAGCTTAGCGTCACCGTCGGCACGGTACCCACAATGTGCGTGTCGTATCTAGCAATACAAATCTGTGCGTCAAACTGTGGTCCATCGTCCAGACATCGAGACAGTGAAGGAGCATGGCGACTTCTGGCAAGGTGGGTAAACTCACACGTACTTCGCCTTTTTAATCCAACTACGGTCTACTTGAATGAATAATAACTAAAGTTTTAAAGTTAATGACTCGACTCACGTTTTGATGACATTCAGCGGTACATTAAATGAGTGCAAGTGGTACGGTACGCTGATTAAGTTACATAACAACCTTATAGAGAAGAAAAATGGCTGAATTGTTATCGTTGACTGGATGGAACAAGTAAACATGGATAGAATTTATGTCTTGAACTAACAACGTACCACTTTTTGTTTGTTTGTTTGTTCTTTTCATGAGTGACACTCCCCACTATCTGCCAGTTCAAAGTTCACACCTACTCCACGCCACCTGTCAATCATCCTCTTACAACTTGTCAATGAGTCCTCTTACGTACTGAGAGTTACTCTGCAGTTGAACCAAAATGTTGTGTGAGTGTCTTTCCAGGTGATCAAGTGCAAGGCTGCAGTAGCCTGGGAGGCGGGCAAGCCTCTGAGCATCGAGGAGGTGGAGGTGGCCCCACCCGAGGCCCATGAAGTCCGCATTAAGGTCAGGCTAGGTTGCGCTAGGTGGGGAACAATGAAGTGGAACTACTCATTCACAATTTTTTTTATTTTTTTTAATTATTTTTTTCCCTCTCAGATCTTTGCCACCGGAGTGTGCCACACCGACGCCCACACCCTGAGTGGCAGCGACCCTGAGGGTGTCTTCCCAGTGATCCTGGGCCACGAGGGCGCCGGCACCGTGGAGAGTGTCGGCGAGGGTGTCACCAAGTTTGAGCCTGGTAACGAGACACATTTTGGATTAAAAAAAAAACAAAAAAAAAACCTCTGCATCAATGTTGTTGAAATATAAATAACGTACGCATGTGTCAAGGTGATACCGTCATCCCGCTTTACGTGCCTCAGTGCGGCGAATGCAAGTTCTGCAAGAATCCCAAGACCAACCTCTGCCAGAAAATTAGGTAAGGTTGTCGTAACACTATGTTTGCTCAAGGGACTTTAAAATAGATGCTATGTATTCTTTGAAGTCTAAATTTAATAAGCACTATTTAATGGAGACAAAAAGAAGTACTCAATATAACCAACCTATGTCCTATGTAGGATGTTGCTATGTCATATCACAAAGCATGTAAAGGGCGATAGTTAAGTATTGCATTTAAAGAAAAACATGCAGATTTTTTTTATTTATGGACATAAAATACACATACACAAATTGTTAAAATAAAATTGTTAAAAATTGTTAAAAAGTAATACAACATAAAATATGAACACAAAATGCTTTAGTTGTTTTTGTACTGCCATCCGTTCATAAGAAGAGACTTCACTAAACTGATTAAAATGCTCAGTTCAGAGGTTATAGCATGCACGTGTTGACATACGCAGGCCAACTCTGGAAAATGTGCGTCAAGCTAAAGATGTTAACGCTACGCTTGCTCTGCTCTTCCCGCCCTGCAGAGTGACCCAAGGTCAGGGCCTGATGCCTGACGGGACCTCCCGCTTCACTTGCAAGGGCAAGAAAGTGTTCCACTTCATGGGGACCAGCACCTTCTCCGAGTACACGGTGGTGGCGGACATCTCCCTGGCCAAAATCAACGCGAAGGCTCCCCTGGACAAGGTGTGCCTCCTCGGGTGCGGCATCTCCACTGGATACGGCGCTGCGCTCAACACCGCCAAGGTGGGTTTCACATAGGCTTCACCTTTTACAATACACCAATACAAGCAAAACGCACATGCAAACCTGAACGGACTTATCGCAGTACAGCTCTCAAAAGTTTTATAAAAGTGCCTGAAAGTTACCCGGCGGGTTCCCTTCCACCCAGGTGGAACCCGGTTCCACGTGCGCCGTCTTCGGCCTGGGAGCCGTCGGGCTGGCCGCCGTCATGGGCTGCAAGGTGGCCGGGGCGACGCGCATTATCGGCGTGGACATCAACCCGAGCAAATTCGACAAGGCCAAGGAGTTCGGGGCCACCGAGCTCGTCAACCCCAAGGAGCACAGCAAGCCCGTCAACGAGGTGCTGGTTGAGATGACCGACGGCGGCGTGGACTACTCCTTCGAGTGCATCGGCAACGTGCAGATCATGGTTTGATGCTGCGTTTGAGTGTCTGTCAAATATCGTAGGAAACAAAAAAAAAGATGCTAACAACAAGTTGAATATTTCAGCGAGCCGCTCTGGAGGCGTGCCACAAAGGTTGGGGAGAGAGCATCATCGCTGGCGTCGCCGGAGCCGGGCAAGAAATCTCCACCAGGCCTTTCCAGCTGGTGACGGGTCGAGTCTGGCGCGGCACTGCCTTTGGAGGTGATTATTTTTTCTTGGGTTATGTAGTGGTTCCTTGAGATATTAGTGACCTGACTTGCGAGTTTCTTGAAACACAGTCTTCAGACTATTCTTTTTATTTTTTTTATTTTTTTTGCTTTGACTTGCGAGTGCATTTTTGTGACACGAGCACTGTAGGGTGGCAGTGAACTCAACTGACTCTCCAGCAAGCAGCAGACTGGCCGATAGAAAAAAAAAAGTCTTATTGTGTAGTTAAAACAACCACATAGCGTCAGCTTTGACTTGTTTTGCTGACAAACAATGCAAAACGCCATAGACGGGCTAATAAATAGCCTCAGTGTCACTGAGGACCGAGCGCCTCCATGTAGAGCCGTACGTTATTATACTGCCCCAAGGCGCGCACACCAGGAGGCACAGCACAATGTCCATTGAACTGAAGCATAAATTGTGGCAAAAGCTAGTTATTTTCATTCTATTTTGCATTACTGTAACTTTTTTATTTAAAAAAAAAAAAAAAAAAAAAAAGAGAGGAAACCTTTATTACGGACTGCTATTTTTCTTATAAAAACATGACAATTTTTCTGCTTTTTGAGGGAGAGGTTGGAACGCATTACTGGCATTTCATTTCAATGGGGAAAGACAGTTTTGAGATGTGAGTGTTTTGAATTATGAGCGTGGTCACAAAACAAATTAAACTCTTATCTTAAAGCAGCACAGCATGGGAGCGTTGGCCGTGTCGTCGCCAAGTGGTCACGTGGAGTATTGAACGGCGCCGACACCGGTCCGCCGGCGTTCCGCTCGCGGCTAACGACAGCCGTCCAACAATGAGAATTTATCGGGTCCGGAAAAACTATCGTGTCTGTTTTATTTATCGTCGTGGAAAGCTTTGGTTAAGCGAGCCAAGTGGAACCTACTGACCGAGCGTGTTGGCACTTAACATGATGGTGAGACCCTCCTCTTCGGCGAACACGGTGATTCGTGGTTAGCACATCTGCCTTGGTTCTCGGGTTCGGGGTTTGAATTTGTACGATCTCCCCATAATCCACTAAGTATGAAAAAGTCCACACCGTGCGCTGACACAAACACAATTGATGGGCGGGCAGGCACTCCAGTGACCCAAACTATTTGTGTACAAGCAATTCAAAGGTCACTTTTTCCTTAATAAGCCTCCTTTTAACCTTCCTCCCTGCAGGCTGGAAGAGCGTGGATAGTGTCCCTAAACTGGTGGAAGACTACATGAGCAAAAAGCTGAAGGTGGACGAGTTTGTCACGCACACGCTGCCATTCGACAAGATTAATGAGGGATTCGACCTCATGCACTCTGGAAAGAGGTGCGCACGTTAATGCCATGGTCCTTTATTTGAAATTTGCCCTAACACTGACACAATTATTTTATTATTATTATTATTTTTTTCTTCTTTTCTTCTGCAGCATCCGCACAATCCTGACCTTCTAAAGTGCCTCGACCCCTGGTCAAGTAGCTCCCGACTGTCAGACCACTTTCAACGTTCCAACAAAAGCATTTAATCGCAATCTCGTTTTTGTCATAAGAAACACGTTTGTCTGAAGAATTTGATGTTGGTTGTGACAGTTTTATTTAAAAAAGCATTGAAAAGATGGCTCTCTCCCTTTTTCTTACATTTACTGTATCTCAGCAAAACAAACACGATTCCTGCCAGTTTTCTACAACACATAAATATTGCACCAAGGTATTGTGTTCTCTTCAGGAAAAAAAAAATAATACAACAGTTTTTGTAACTTTATGATAAAATACAAATTGGCTACTTTTTTGGTCTCATTTTATTTATTCATAATGTTATTCTTAACCACAAATGTAATTTATATATCTGTAATATTTAGTGATTCTTTTATTTTGAAATTAATGACATTTAAAAAAAAAAAAAAAAACATTTAATCATCCAAACTGTAGAAAAACATGGCGAAATGAACAAGGTCATTTACAGGAAGTAAAAATGTGTAAAAAAAAAAAAAATGCATGTAAAGTATTTAAAAAATACTGTAGTAACAAACAAAAAAAACTACAGATAGTGTTTTTTAAAAATTGTTTATAATAAATTGATCATTAATTAAGTATATATCACAGGTGTCAAACTCAAAGCCTGGGGGCCAGATCCGGCCCGCAACATGATTTTATGTGGCCCGCAAAGGCAAAATGAGTTTGACACCCCTGCTATATATGATCAAATACAATGTGTTTTCCATTTTACTGAATGTTATTTTATTTAAAGACAAATAATTCCTTAAGTACATGAATACAGAAAAACAATGTAATTATTAAGTTTCAAAGAAAAAAACGGCTAAATGAACTCCAAAAAAATAGGAGAGGACTTGAGGGCCAATCATCCCTACTTCCTTACGTCACGTTAGGTCACCGTTCATCATGTATAGCTACTGTGCGCATGCGCAATACTGCGCCGCAGCTGGTCCAATCAATCTATTTAACACAAGGGGGAAAAAACAATCCCGGAGGAAGTCTTACAAGATGGCGACCGCCTGTATGGTGAGTGTTGCGCTAAACATTCGTGTAAAGTCGCGTCAACGTCGCTCGCACTTGTCTTTGTGTCCGACAGACAAAAGACTCGTTTGTTGAGAATTTGGACGCTAAACGAGCTAGGCCGCGCAAGTGTAACCACATGAAATAAACATGTCACTTATTCGTAAAGCTTCGCTCGCTTGCTTGGCTACTGTTAGCATAGCAGAGCTAGCAACTGCCTCTGTCCAGGGTGCTGCGACAATTTTTTAAAATATTAATTATTCATAATAATTTAATTTAATATATTCAAGTACGGAGTAGTGATATAGGGCTGTAAAATTTATAGTCGCAATTTAATACTTTGATATATCGTTCTCATTTAATTTACATATTTTCCAAATTAGGCACAAAATCTGAGATTATTCTCACAACAGCTAATAATTAGCATCTCCCCTCACTGAAGTACTTGATGCCTCCATTACTCTTGGTGATATTGTGCCTTTTTTAGTGCTCCTATTATTGTATACAACGGAATTTGGAGCCAAACTAATGATCTTTAAACAAATATGCAAATGCGCGTGACATCTAGAGACTTTTCATCATCTGAGTTTGTTTTTTCCAATCAACATCTGAATGATTAAGACTTTCATTGAATATTTTCAGTTCAAATTTTGTTTATAACTGTGTGTTCATCAAATACACGTTGCCAAAATAACGCCTCCAATCAGGCTCGATCTGGGTCTGTAACTGTGTATTGATCAGGCAAATCCGGTTTACTACTGTTGTACACAACCTTTGCCGCTCAGCTGGCACAAACTTGCATACTGTGACGAATCGTCACCAAAATGAAGTTTCTCGGCCAATTACGTCATTTAACTCTTGGGCCAACCCTCCTATAGCAAAGGGGAAGCAAACGAATACATTTAGCAAAACAGATTTTTATGAAGCAACAACGATTTTATTTGTGGGCGATCTTGCTCGCCTGATATTGCTCATTATTTTACAGTCTTTGTGCATTCCTGTTCTTTAGGTGATACCCTCCATCACTCCAAAGTCAGAGAAGGAAGAGAGCAAGACAAGTGTTCAAGGACTGGTTGAAAGTCCAGAATTGTACATCAAGCATCCGTTACAGAACAGGTGAGACACTCTTGAGTTGGGTTGGAATGAGCTCGTTCGAGGTACTTTTTTTTTTGAGCGTGTGGTGTGTGTGCAGGTGGGCCCTTTGGTTTTTCAAGAATGATAAGAGCAAATCTTGGCAAGCCAATCTCCGCCTCATCTCGACATTTGACACGGTGGAGGACTTCTGGGCGTAAGTAATATTACCGAGTTGCTGTGGAGAGCAACATCAGTGTTACTGTTTGGGTTATGTATGTGATATTTGTCCTTTTTTATTTTATATTCTGTTATTTTTGTCTTCTCAATCCCAGGTTGTATAACCATATTCAGCTGTCCAGTAACTTGATGTCTGGCTGTGACTATTCACTCTTTAAGGTAAGAATGCACGGCATACTGGCTCACTTCAAAGGCATAAAGTAACATGTAATTGTTTTGCTGGAGGTCTTTTGAAGGGTCTCGTCACGGCTCTATTCAACCGATTATGTGATTTAGAAGGCTCCACAGTCTCCACTTTGCTGGAGCGCTCCCATTTTCTTACTCCAATATTATTTGTCGTACTTTCTGTGGCTCACGATTTATGACCTCTTGATGTAGGTTACTGTGTTACTGCGCCTTATCCCTGGACGCTGTGGTGCTGGACTCCACAGTCTCCATTTTGCTGCAGCGGGCCAATTTTCTAGTTCTTCAGTTTTGCTCCTCTTCGTACTTTGATTCACATCCTCTGGCCTGTTTTTGCTTACCTTGTTGCTGCGCCTTAGCTCTTAATACTTTCGTATTGTACACCACAGTCTCCACTTTACTGGAGCGGCAATTTTGTTCCTCTCCCATTTTTGTTTACCGTATTGCCGTGTTTTGCGTTGCTGTGCCTTAGCTCTGGATACTGCCACATTAGACGCCTTAATCTCCAATTTGCTGCAGCGTTCCCACAAGCGTTCCTTTCATCCACAGGATGGGATTGAGCCCATGTGGGAGGACAGACGGAACCGGCGAGGCGGCCGCTGGCTCATCACGCTGTCCAAGCAGCAGCGCAAAGCCGACCTGGATCGCTTCTGGTTGGAGACGGTATGTTTTGCTGCCATGATAAGTGCCCGTAGTGTCCTCCCCAGCGGTCCCTCATGCGAGGATGTCCCTGTGCCGCAGCTCCTTTGTCTGGTGGGGGAAGCGTTTGACGACCACAGCGACGACGTGTGCGGCGCTGTCATCAACGTACGAGCCAAAGGGGACAAGATTGCCATCTGGACCACAGACTATGAAAACAAGGAGGCCATCACGCACATAGGGTCAGCAGAGGGCTGCTGTTTTACATTGTTTATTTTTTCCTCTTATGTGATTACTGGATGTACTTTGTTAGGCGTGTGTACAAAGAGCGGCTCGGCGTCCCTTCCAAAGTGGTCATCGGCTACCAGTCGCACGCTGACACGGCCACAAAGAGCGGCTCCACCACCAAGAACAAGTTTGTCGCCTGATGACGTCAACGTTCCATCTTTTTGCCCACCTTTTTTCCCCCCACATCAATGTTGACTAACAAGGTCGTGGACACCCGATTGCTTCGTGTTTGTGTATTTAAGTTCCTGGACTTACAATACAGTGAAATGGCTGCATTCTCCATTGAGAACTACGGTATGCGTTTTATTTTTTTTATTTTTTCAAGAGTATATTCTTTGTTAGTTTCCGGGAAACCCTTTTCGTCAAGTCGTTTGTACAAAGTGTGAATAGTTTAAAAAAAAAAAAAAAAAAAAAAAAAGACCTATTTTTGAAGAAACTAAGTACATGTTGTTTTGTGAAATATTTAAGGTCTTTGACAACGAGAGATTAAAGAGGTTATTAATGGTATTTGTTACCTCAGATGTGCTGATTTAATTGAGGGCTAGCGTTGAGGAAGCCAAGGTTGATTTTGTTAAACGTTCTGCCTTTGTGTTTGGTTCAGGTCAACTTCATGTAATTTCTATTTCAGATTTGGGTATTAGTGCTGCTACTGGTGTCCCTGAACAGTAAATGTGCACACGAGAGATTCCAATAAAAGCAAAAAGTGGAGTGTTCTTCTTTCGACAAGCCTGTAAGTAGAGTCAACAGACATCGTTGTAATGGCCAAATTCTCATCCTTGCTATGCTTTGCATAATGTTGTGTTGTTTAAACCCCTCCTGTTATGTTTGTTTATCAGTAATGGCAATAATCTTCTGGAGTCAATATGACCGGGGGCACGTTTGAATTAACCAAAGTAACCTGAAGCTAGAGCTGTGTGATATAATGTTTTATATCGTAATGGCCTATTTATCCACGATATATAACGTCTGTTGAACGATTTAAGGGTATGTAGATCGGGGTTTTGTTTATCCACACACTTGTTTTACATGGTGCATTTATTGTTCAGACTGACAAATCAGAACAACAAGCCTTCAGAACAAGCTGACGACCTTGTGTTCCTAAAACGCAACCTCTTAAACCATTTATTTGCACTTGTGCTGGATGAATGGTAGGCATACTTTAATGTTACTTGAAGTACTATGTTTTATTTATTTTAATTCTTTGCACTTTACTGAATTCGTTGAAGTGGTTATACTACCAGATATTTTCAGTGGTGTTTATCTGGCTACTGGTTTAATTTTATTTTTATTCCTCTTTTTTTTTCTCTCTCTCATTTTGTGTGGTGTATATTAAATATGCATTTATAAATAAATGGAGAAAAGATCACACAAAATTGCCATTAATTTCAAGTAATCTTGAGGAAAAATACTATGTTTTCGGGATATAAAATTGCGTGTATCGGAATATACATTTTTGTCCGTATCGCACAGCCCTAGTTGAAGCATAAATGGGTGCAAATGGGATTGACAGTCTTTCAAATGCTGTCTATAAATGAATTACAATAACGAAAATCCATTTGCAAAGGGAAACGTGTGCTTAACCCTGCACCCTGCCATTATGTTGCAAGTCAAATTGGCCTGTGTTAAAATGCTAGGGAAAAATAAAACTTTAAGCGTGTAGAAACACTTTTTTTTTTTTCCCCCCTTTTTTGTTTTATTATTTATTTTTTTACATGTTGAATTTGCTCTACTATATATTGACAGCAGGTCAATTGTTTAGCACTCAAATAAGACAAAAAAAAAAGAAAAACCAGAAAAATGTCATTCTCTTTTGCAATATTCACCCAGAAATATTTTGATGAATAAAAATGGGGCTAGCATGAATATTTTTGGTGTGCCAAAGAAATAAACGTAACAGGAGGTTTAAATGTACTCACTATCGGCTACACGTTCTGGCAACCCTACTTGCACTTGCAGTTCCTTCAATACTAGTAGATCCCCACGAGGTGCCACTATAGTTCAATTTATTAGCCTGGCCACCTCCCGAGTCAAACCCACGTTTAAGTGTTGGAAATTGGGATTCCACCGAGCTCTCCTCACTTGCACGCTGGCAAACGAGTTATCTGTAAATAGCAGCTGGGCATCTTATTTATTTATAGGACACCCTGTCGCTACCCTCCACCCATGCTCTCTTCCGACCAACAATAAAAATCTACATTACAAGCCACCCCCCCCATCTCCTCGCCGCCTCGGGGTACTGTCAACCTGGTGCTCGGCAGCTCCTGCACGTCACACAAAAGGTGTGCACAAGTGCGCCGCTTTTTAACCCTCGAGACATGACACCGATGTGGGGAGTTGGCTCCGCAGGGTGTGGGGTGGGGGGCATGTTCACCCCACCCCCGCCTTCCCCTTCAAGTGCTCCCTGACAGAAATGTCGGCGAACTCCAGCATGAGAGGGGCTCAGCGGGTGGGTCAGTAACTGGATGGATGCTGACGATGTCCTACAGTCGCTAATAATGTTGTCATCGCTCCATCTGACGTGCCGGAATCCTCTCGGTTTGCCGAATCCTGTTCTGGAAGCGTCGCACGACACCACGCGTGCACAAGTATGACTCTGGAGATTATGCCGCAGTGGCGTTTACATATGGAACACATACACTTCGGCTTGGCTACGAACGGGGAGTAGGTCGGAGAGAGCCAATGTAGATAATAAACCGTGGTATACCAGTTGGTGTTGTTGATGGATACCAGCAAATTGAACAACTTGATGACAGCCGCAAAATACTAAATACTGGTAGCAGGAATACTGGGCCTGTTGTGGGCAGTTTGATTAAATTATTGACACCAACGTTGGTAATGACAGTGATGAGTGGAACTTAGATTTAGCAATTTCACGATGTAGCCGCTTTAAATAAAAAGCATCGGTATTTGCTGTGGTGGGGCAGGTTGATCCAAATGTCCATCATCCAAACATCGATGTTGATCGATACAAGTGTTATGAAATGGATACTTGGACAATTCCAAAATGCAGCCACCTTCGAGGTTCGAAAGTTTCCTTAGTGATATTAAGCGATATTATCCCCGTTGTAAGCAGGTCGAGCCAAATGTTTATCCATACCAACGTAATGAGATCATTATTCACAAACCCCAACTCCAATGAAGCTGTGATGTTGTGTAAAAGGTCAATTAAAAACAGACTGTAATCATTTGCAAATCATTTTCAACCTATTTTCAATTGAATGCATTCTAAATACGAGCTACAATGTTCAAGATGATGAGCGGGCGTGGAATAGCAATCATTGAATCAGAATTATTCTTAAAATGTTATACTACTTACTTTATTCTGACAGGAGCTGCAATGCCACATATACTTAAAAAAACCAAAATATTTCCCAATTTTTAGCCTGTGTTAATTCCCGACGCCATTTTGACTCGCCCCGCATCGTTTCCGATCATTTGTGCGCACTTGTACAAGAACTCGTTCTCGCAGTCGAGCATGGATCACGCACGCAAATAGCCGTAGCCCTCCACCGAGACGACGATCTCCGCGGAAGGAGGCGTCCGACAGCCGTGCCCGGGCAGCCGCGCGGATGTTCGCGGCAGAACGAATGGGAGAAAGTTGTGCGATATCCAACGCAGCGTGCCAGATGACGAGAGCTAGCCGGCTCGCTAGATAGAAGGCAGCTGGTCCCAGCCAGTGTGGATTTACGCATTTTACGACGCGCGCACAACCAACCCGGGTTCTGCCTTTCGCGACGGCACGATAAGGGAGCCGTTTTAAACTAAACCCGAGGAGAAAAGCACCAACCAAAACGCACCAGCGCACTCTGTCTCTGTTTGAATCTAGTTTTCAAATGATCAAATTGGATTTTTCATTCGTTGCACTATGACATCTCTTTATTTCGTAATAGTACGAGTAACCATTCGATTTTGATTCAGCAGTCATTTGTTAGTATCAACAAGAAAACAAATTAGAATTTAGAGGGCAGGTCTGAGCCCGAGCTACGAGCTATGTTCCTAGTTTGAGCGGCCTCCCGTTGCTCGGCGGAGTTCTTTTTTTAAAAACTAGGCTGTTTAAATGCCAGCTTCTGGACTGTTGCAACAATTTCATCGGAACTCTGTATCAGAAATACATAAACCAGCAGAACCTCGAAAGTGGAACGTCCCTTAGTGCAAATCATCCTCATCCCTTGGTACAAATCAGAATTGAACCAACATATTTGTTGGAAAAATACCAATGACAGTCATGTTCACACACACACACACACACACACACTTGGACCTACACGTCATCCGCGCCACCAGCTGGTCGCCGTCCAGAGTCCGAGGCATCTGGCCCCAGCCTTCACCCGCCGCCAAGACCCAAGACTCTGCCAATGGTTGGCCGCAGCTGCCCGAGTGCTCTATTTATAACCTCAACATGTCACATGCGTCAGGATATAGTGAAGAAGTGCTGAAGCCCCACCTCCCAATAAAAGAGCTTGTTTGTTACCACGAGGATCACATGCTTCCTGTCACGACGGTCCTTTTGTCTTAAAAGTAGACATTTCCATTTTCTTTTCTGACCAAACTGATGTCTTTGCAGTCCAAACATTTGAATGGCTGGCAAGTAAAGATGGACTCTTAATGAATCCAAGCTCGCAAGACGACATCACTCGGCAAAGCGAGCGTGCACGCTCTCTATGCTAATTTATTTAGCAGTTAATTAAGTGCTAGAGCCAGAGTGTGGCGTGATGACTCCAGTCCATCATCGACATGCACACAGCTGCTTTTGTCATGAGTGGGAGGGGGGACTTGTACTTAATTATCTATCTTATTAATGCACAGATAAGCCTGCACCAAGTCTCTCCAACCGATCCGGAATGCTGCTGCTCGACTCCTGACTAGAACTTGGAGACGCGATCGCATTTACTGTATCTTGTACCAGCTGGGAGACAGCAGTCAGCGTCCCCGACGCTGTTAATTGTTAATGCAAAGATAAGGCCGCTACAAGGCTCTCTAGTGGAGCCTGAAGGCTGCCACCGCACGAGTGCTGACTAGAACTAGAAGACGTTGTTTATTGCCTAGGAGAGGACTAGTCTGCGCTCTCAAAACGCTGTCATGAAGAGAGTTGCGGGGGAAACTGGTCCAGAATACTGCCGCATGAGTGCTGACGAGAACTGAGGGAATAGATTGCATTAACGGTTTCATTTAGCAGCTTGGCGACTCCTGTCTGCATTCCCAGCATTGCCATGAGGCAGGGATTCAGAGAAACTGGTCCAGAATGCTGATGCACGAGTGCTGACTAAAACTGGGAGAAGAGATCGCACTTCAATAAAGAGAACGAAGGTCGATTCTAACTTTACGGCGACAAAAATAAGGCCATATAAAACAGCTTGAAAAGAGAAGAAAACAAACATCCCCTTCGCTTTTCATTATACACACGGAGTACATATTCTCAGCTTCCTTACACGCTGCCGGCTACACTGACTGGTGGAATAGTGGGACGTGGACGACTAACAGCAAACAGCGCTCATTCCCCTTCGTTAATGTGAGTACACGTGTTTTGTGTGGGCCCACGAAAAAGGAACATCCCGCGGGGGTGGTGGCGTCGTTAAACGAGCGCTCCCTCTCCTCAACATCAACTGCCCCAAAGCTTTGGGTAACAGCCATCACTGAGT
Organism: Phycodurus eques; assembly: GCF_024500275.1. NCBI lineage: Eukaryota > Metazoa > Chordata > Actinopteri > Syngnathiformes > Syngnathidae > Phycodurus > Phycodurus eques. The sequence continues at coordinate 26,417,097 of NC_084533.1, forward strand.
CTGCCTCACCAGATAGGTTTTTTTTTTTTTTTTTTTTTTTTTTTGGGGTGGGGGGGGGGGGAGTGACCCAGTTATGAATTAGAATACTGTATACCGTTAAAATACATTGCATTTACGTCATGTGATACTTTGAGCCTAGTTTGAGCTGAGGTCAGAGTTTTCAGGAAGCGCTTACGACAGGGACGAGTGCGTTGTTATTGACAAATCCCAAACAAGATACCATCATTTCTAGTGTAGTGGGCCTGGGAAAACCTTGGGATGTACCCTGGAAGAGTTGGACGAAGTGGCTGGGGAAAAGGAAGTCTGGGCTTCCCTGCTTCAGCTGCTGCCACCGGATAAGCGGACGAAGATAGCCGGACGGACAAAATCCCCACCCCAAATTTCTCTTTGATGGACCCCCGGAAATGGGCAAAATAACCCAAAGATGGCTGCTTGAAACCCCAAGTGACTGACTTCCTGTGACTTTTCAGGCATTTCTTCTTGAGACTCTTTTGCGGGTCTCCTCATGTGAGACGTTTCAGCAAAAATTTCAAGCTGCTGAGTCAAACTGTTTTATGGGGCGACATTTTCAAACACTAAACAATGACTTGCCGTTCCTGTTGTCGGTCGGAGGTTCATGCGACCCTGCAAGAATGTTCCGCAACGGTAAACTATTCACAAATGCCGGCGATCCGAGTCGCGGGCGTTTACGAAGCGCGAGCGTCATTCGCTTTTGCGTGGACGTATCGAACGCTGGGCCAAGTAATCCTCGAGTGTGACAACGGTTAGCGAGATTAGGGGCGTCGGACGACAGAGTCGCCCCTTTTAGGTGGGTAATGGGCCAAAATAGCATGTTAATTGCCCTTGACTGTTGAAAGTAAATTAATTATTGATCGCTCTCCCGACTCCTCTTCTGTACTTACATAGCCTTACAAATCCTTTTTATCTCCGGCTCAGAGTGAGAACATTTCCTCATTTCCCCGTCATTATGCAGGCCGGCGTGCGCAAAGGACCACGAGCCAAACTCCCCCAATTGGCCGCTTCCTCTTTTACTGATATGCTACACTTACATTCATTTCATTTAAAAAAATATCTCGATATATTTTTTTTAACATTCTCTCCCTTCAAACGATGCGTCATGTTCGCACCACGCGTGCGCGAGAGCCCGTGAATAAAAAGCGAAGTTGCAGGTGTGTCGTGGCAGCGTCGCACAGACAACAGCGTCATGATGTTGCCGATAGATTTCCCCCTGAAAACAAAGTGTCGTGTTTGAAATGGGATTTGAAAGTCCGACATCCATGCTTGGAAATGAGCTCTTTGTGCCTGTGCGCATCTCGTCTGATGCCGCACTCACTGTCAGCCCGCATTACGTCGTTACTTTGTGTGCACGTCAAGTTGCAAAAGTGGTGCTAAGGTCTGAGTCCTGACGGTCACATGGACATCCATGGTAATGCATAAATAGTGGAAAAGACAAAGTAACCCTAAAATGGATGCTTCAAAACAAAGCGGCAGACGTTGTGTGTCTTTTCAGGCCCGGGTTTCTTTCCAGGCAATTGTTTGCGTGTCGTTCTACTCAGGGTCGCGAGTCATCAAACTTCACCGCCACACGCGCAATTGCGTTCTTTTCATGAGTGAGGACGATGACAAAATGATTTTGTTGGCGCCCCCTTTTTTCATGCCGATAACGTTACGGCGATAAATACTGCGAGACGTGTGCGCTTTTTTTTCCCGTTTACGAGACGAGACTGGATGAATTTGTTAAGCGGTCGGACGTTCCAAATGCACGCTCACCGAATGCCGATTGGTAAAATGGTAGCTGGAAAGTCACATTGCCTTGAGTACTTAATGGTTGTTGTAAACATTAGCGCTATACCGTTGAAGCAGTATTTTTGATAATTTGTGACTTCATTTGCTGCTATTACGTGACCTGGAGTGTTTCTATTTTTAGAACACCATTTATGTCGTGGTTACCAGTTTGCCTCAAGGCTAGGTCGAGCGGTAACTGTTTTCAGTCGCACTGTTTGCCATCGCTGAGTAAAGGTTGTGTGCGGCTTGTGATACATTTCATAGTTATCTTTGACATTTCCACAGAACTCAACCTGGCTGCTAGGTAGCGTCAGGCCAACGTTAGCTTTGTTGTGCTAACGTCAAATCATGATTTGCTAGTCTATCGCAGTAACTTGTTATTATTTGTAAAAAAAAAAAAAATGGACTAAATCTAAACTTAAATGTTTTTGAACTGTGTTTACTGCCAAAGCAGAATTGGCTAACGCAATTCTAATTTGTTCTAATTTGATATAGCCCACCACAGCTAGTTTGAACTAATTGTAATCCCTCCACAGGTGGTGAAGGATAGAAACAGCCGCTGGTGCACTTTCAAACGTTTTATCGAACAAGCGGTAAGAAAACAAACACGCAATGAGCACATTTCTTCACGAGCTGCCGATGGCCGAGGAACTCAACACGCGGCCTTGCCGACGATTAGCCACATAACAGCCAACTCTGCACTCTCATTCGCTGACTCCTACGTCACTCAACAGGCCGGGCCAGGCCCCGCCTTTTAAAGCAACACACATTCAAAATTGCATCTCTCAGGCCTTGTTGGGTTACATATGGCGATATAAATATATGATAATAATAATGTTTTGTTATGTTATTGTCTGGGATTCTGCGACATTTTACATTCGGCGTTTCTGCAGACGTCCGTATGGATGAAGGGCTTCTCTCTGTGTCATTTGTTCCCCACTTTTTCCATTACAACGTACATAAATCATGCATCAGCCACTGTGTTTGTTGCAGTCATTAATTTTTCATGGAGGCTTCATCTTGGAAAAGCCATCTCCAGTGCAGGACCACCTCTCCGGGTCGCCGTTGCGTCGGCGGATGAAGTGCCACCGCTGGCATTTTGTTGTTACCACTCCCGTCTTACCTGACTTGCAGTAATCCATAAATTGTGAATGCCGCACTGATGGACTTTCTTGTTTTTCTCTGATGACATTTCCATACATGGATGGCAGTTTGGGAAATGTTGTTCTTACTCAGCGGCGCGACCTGCCGTTCTCCATATGATAATGTAAGTGGCTCCAAATACCTGAGGGGGAAAAACAGATTTATTTATACATTCCTGCTGTTTTGCATATCCTCTCTGCCCCGAGCCCACACGCTTTATTTCAGTCCAAATGCTGTTGAGTCAGCTGCTTCCTGTATGGCTGCCCCAGATAAGTAGCTTGAAGCCCAATGACCAAAATATCACATGCTTTAAATAAACAAAGTATATCAGCCTTAAACCGAAGTACGGACCTCGGTCCAATATACAGAGTGGGCCAAAAGAATGGAAACACTTAAAGATGAACTCTCTAAATTTATAGTCGTATCATGCAAGGGCTGGGGTTACATCTCAGGTTTCAAGGCCACTGTAGGAGTTTCATGGAAGGTTTCGGATTTCAAAGTGAGGTTTCAACATAGAATTAGGGTTTCAAGTCAGAGTTTCCAAACGTGGTTTCAAGCCAGGGTTAGGGTTAGTATTTTAAACAAGGGCTTGGGTGCCAAATAAGGGTTTCAAGGCAAGTCTTACGGTTTCATGGAAGGTTTCGGATTTAAAGTTAGCTTTCAAAACAAGATTGGGGTTTCTTGCCAGGGGTTGGGCTCAAGTTAGGGTTTCTAGTTAAGGTTTCAAGCCAGTGTTAGGGTTTCAAACTAGGGGTTTAAGGCTACTGTTAGGGTTTCATGGAAGGTTTAGAGTTCCAAAGTAAGCTTTCAAGACAGGATTAGGGTTTCACAGTTTCTAGCCAGGTTTCATGTTTCAAGTTACGATTCCTTCAACCCTCCCTCCCTCCCTCCCTCCCTTCCTTCCTTCTTGATCTTGATCTTGACTGATTCTGGCTAACTGATTCTTATTGATTGAGTCTCACTGACTCTGCCTGACTGAGCCAGACTGACTGACTGATTCTTACTCACTGACCCTTATTGACTGATTCATGATCGAATGAGCCTTACTTGTCTGACTGACTGGCTTTCGCTGACTGAGTCTTACTGAATGACAGTGACTAATTGGCTTTGCCTGTCTGACAGTGACGACCATAAATGACTGTGACTTACTGACAGACTCACTCTTACATACTCGGACTTACCTAGACCGACTGACCGACTCAAATTTATTGAGTTCCTCTGACTGACGGACTTGAATTTTTGGACTCTGACTGACTATGATTGACTAACTCGGACTGACTGTAACTGACTCCTACTGATTGACTGTAGTTGACTGAATTATGACTAAATGACTTACTGACTGACTATTAATGCCTGACTGACTGACTCTGTCTTACAGCTTGACTCTTACTGTGTCACAGGGAAAATGACATGACAAGCACTTTGAGAGAAACTAGAAACAATTTACGGTAATACGAAGTTTGAATACAACCAGGCTGGCAGCTGCCGGGGGGCCCCGAACTATTTTTGTGTTAAGTGTAGTCGTATACACAAACATGAATCAGGCATTTCGCTCCTGCTGTGACGCAACTGGTGTGCACCAAACATCTCGTTTTGTCTGTATGTAATGTATATGATATCAGGGAGAGTGACAGGGAGGCAGGAGCAAGGTAACCTATTTTGTCTTCACACTAGAGCAGAGTTCATATGACGTTATAATTAACAAAATATCAAACATGTATCTGAGAAGTGCAAAGAAATATTTTTTTTTCCCAAAAGACTGACTCTGACTTACTGACTCGTGACTGACTCTGACTCACTCCCACCGACTCTTACTCTAACTGACCATGATTGACTTCTTCACATTGACTCATTTACTCTGACTGACTCTTACGAGCTGACTCCGATTGACTAAATCTGACTGACTCCTAATAAATGACTCTGACAGCCTCGGCTGACGCACACAGACTGGCTGTGACTGCGTTAACTTTAACTCAACTATATATATAAAAAACAAAAACAATACCAACATCCTTCCTTTCCCCCCTCGCTTGGCGGGGTCCAAAAAAGTGTTACTGGTTTTTTTGCATTGCACCAAAGAAGCATACACCCCCAAAATAACGCCATTAATCCCGACAACATATTCCAGAAAAGGTCTGAACAAAATGGATTGCCAAAATCTATAACGCTGTGGAGCGGAACCTGTGCGAGTCCATCTAATAGTTGAAGTGCATGTATACACACACAGACACACACACACACACACACACACACACGCACACATTTTCTTTTTTTTATCAAAGACACACAGCAGCCCGAGTATAGGAAGTGGCACCGGGTGCAACGGGAGCATCCCAAATCCCCCCTGAGGGCCGGGGACTTGGGGGGGGGGGGGGGGGGGGGGGGGGGGGGGTGCTAGACATGTTTCTTTAGCTGTGACTGAGTGTGCGTGAGAGCAGCAGCACACCAGTAGGTGTGTGTGTGTGTGTGGATGTGTATGGGTGTGCGCAACCCCCGGCTGTGTTAATGTCCTGCCTGCCTCTAGGGGGCACTTCTCACCAGGGTCCCTCCTCATATTGCAGTGCCAGGTGAGGATGGCAGCCTCATTTAGCTGTGCTTTTGTTTCGTTTATTTCGATTTCTTTTAAGCCACAGGGGGAAAAAAAATAAAGGAGGCATCAAGCCCTTTTTATTCTCCTCCACCACATCTCAAGATTAATAATGCAGCAGCAGCAGCTCCTCTCTTGCCCCCCCCCCCCCCCCCTTCCTCTGATACTCAACCAGAGCCACCTTATTCTATCTCGGCCAGATAGTGCTCAGCCAGCACGAGCTAATTTTAGACGACGACACCGCTGACTGCTTACGATAAGCAACGCACAATGAGGGGGGTTGGCGGACGGGTGGTGTTAGGCGACGTTATTTTTCTTTTTCTCTTTTGCGGCAAAAAACTCTTCAGGTGTAAATGAGCTTAAACACTGCGGCCTCCCTCGCATATCGCTTGACCGCACCGGCGACGCAAATGCAGTACTGCAAGCCTGTGGAATACATGCACAGGTACATGCGTACACGCATTCGCCAGCACATTTTTGGGGAAGGGTTAATAAATTAATAAAAAAAAAAAAACTTCGTAACTTCATTCACCCAACCCCCGCTCCCCCCAGCCCCTCTAACCCATTTTTAGCAGGTTAAAAAAGGCATGCTTTTGGGGTTTAAGTCTGGGGATGCACTTTACTGACTTGCAGACTGTTCCTCCTCACCTAGGGACTGATGTACTTACGAGCCAACAAACTTACATATCAACTGACTTTCTTATTTACGGGCTGACTTGCTTACTTGCGGATTTGCAGTACTTACAGATCGACCTTCTTTAGTTGTTTCAACCGACTTACAGACTGATTTACTTAAGGAAGACTCACCTACTGACCAACTTATTTAAGGACTGACCGAGTTCTTCACAAACTTTCGTAAGGACTGAGTACAATGTTGATAGTTTGTCATCTTTTTTGGAAAGTGCAACATCGGTAGCTTGTCGTATTTTTAGGAAAGCATAACATTAATGCTTTGTGTTCGTTATAATATTTCAAGCTATATGTTATACAGTATATAGAGTTATATAAGCGTTATTTTGTTCAAGCTATTTCCTGCACGGAACATCAATGATGTCCCTTGAAATAAATCATAGGACCCTTCATGTTTGGGGTTGGTCAGGGAATTTTTTTTTTTTTACCTCTGGTATTGGTCTGACATAGTCGTGTTCATTTTGAGCCCGTGGAATATAAATGTCACTAAATCAGCTTTTAATTGCACCGTGGCATAATTTGTCACCACCCCAAAAGATGCCACCAGATCTTTGTTACCTCCTGATTTGTTGACCGCTGACACGGAACAGGATAATTGCAATCTATCGTGACTAATTGAAGAGACAAGTGCATCTCCGAGGCGATAGATGGTAGCGATATACTTCTTGCTCGAATACAAATAGTTGGGTCGCTGGAATGCCTGTCCACCGATCAAGTGTGAAATTAAACGGCCAAGTAAATCTTTAAAACGTGTGAGAGAGCCCTTGTAAATTTTGCCTAATTGTGTCATCACAATTCGACTAATTTACATAATACCGCTTCCACATCGAGTTTCCCGCTCACGGCAAGCCAGAAAGTAAGCAGAGCTGCATTGAGTTTTGATTGATGTACGGGTTCGTGTTAACTTTAAATAAGAGACACGTATTTGCTTGCTCGGTGACGTTGTAGACACGGTGGGGAGGTACTAGTGATCGGCAATGTGTACACGAATTGACAAGTGTATGAAGTGCTGCCTCCGCAGGTGAAAATGCTTTTATTGCATATTTACTTCGAGACTTACGCGCAGGCTCATTTACTTACGGACTGTCTTATTTTTAGGAAAGTCCGTCATGAATCGTGTGTCTTATTTTTAGCAACGTGCAAAGTCAGTAGTTGGTCGACTCGGAAATTCACCATTAATAGGTTTTCTTCTTTTTAGGAAAGTGCAACATCAATGGTTGGTCTTCTTTTGAGGAACGTTCAACATTAATAGGTTTTATTTTTAGGAGAGTGCAACAATAGTTTGTCTTCTTTTAAGGAAAGTTCAATGTCAACAGGTTTTTGTCGTTTTAGGAAAGTGCAACATCAACAGGTTGTCTTCTTTTTAGGAAGGTGCAGCATCAGTAGTTTGTTGTCTTTTCAGGAGAGTGCAACATCATTGTTACTCTTTTTTTGGGAAAATGTAACACTATTTTCTTTTTAGAAGCATACAACATCAATTGGTTGTTTTCTTTTTAGGGAGGTACAACATCGGCAGTTGGTCTTCTTTTAAGTAAAGTTCAACACCATTAGTTTTTCTTTTTTGGAACGTGACATCATTGGCTTTGCTTCTTTTTTGGAAAATGGCACATCAACCCTTTGTCTTCTTTTTAGGAAAGCGCAACTTCTATAGTTTTGAAAAAGCTTTTTTTTTTTTTTTTTTTTTTTTTTTTTAAAGGCGCCTTGGTTATGGAAAAATGTGGATTGAATTCCAAACTGTCCGACTTTTAAGTGTTTTTCCACTATGGAGTTATTTATCTTAAGGTTCTGATGAAGGGTCCAGCAGATTAAGGGATTAAAAAGCCTCTTCCCCATAAAAAAAAATACTTTTGTGGATGAAGTAAATAGAATAGTTCAAGCTGCCTCATTACACATTTTCTATTAAAGCAGAGTCACAGTATTATCCTTTTTTTTTTTTTATAGATGAAGCCAATAAAGAGCTTAGACTCTGCACAATGTTGTTGCAGCACAGGCTTTATAATCTCCATTGGGATTCAAATGTTTGACAAACGAGCGGCGGCAGAAGTCTTACGACGCTTTATTAGCACTCGGCTGTCGCTAATGACGTGGGCGATCGGGATTACGTTGAGATGATAAATCATCTGTCTTTGCTGCCGTATGGGAAACGATACTGCTTCAGGGCTCTGGAGTGGGCATTAACGATGGGTCACAGATTATTTCCTCGCACGCTTTAAAGTGGATGTTTTTCAATTTGGGATTTTATTGTGTGAGGTTTATGTTTTCAGCTACATGCGCTGACAACAATGTAAGTTTTATCGGCTGCGGTGGAAGTGAACGCCTTTCCTGTTTTCATATTTGCCAAATGATGTGACAATTTATTGAACTGATAATGTCAATGCAAAGGCCACCCGTGCACAACTAAGTTATGTTTTTGTATGTCTAGTGCGTCTACTTTACATGAGGTTGAAATTCTGTGACAGTACCATTTATGTACATTCTGGGGTGAAGTGGAACATTCCATTGCAGCTGAAATGGCAAAAAGAAAAATTAAATCCCTCCAAGAACAACGGGGGAAACAAATCAAGGAAATGGTGTAATGGTGTGTTTTTGTATATAGCAGAATACTTTGTGGTTCATGGAGAATGATCTAAAGGCGGCCGCACACCGAGCGACGGGGCCGAAGCCGACTGAAGTGTCGCGCAGTGGGCGGCGGCCTTAAGACGACGGGACCATGCCATTTTTTGGAACGGTGAGGCAGAAGGCAGCATTTTGGTGACAGCAGTGGGAGAAAAGGATTGCCTTGAAGAAAAGTGGAGAAGTAATTGTGGCCATCCTGCGGCACTTCATCTCTTTAAATGGACTCTTTTGGCGTTTTGATTAACATCGTACAGCACCGTACCACGTGATAAATGTCGCCCGCTCGACATCCATTGTAGCCTGCTCATCGTGAAAGGGGGATTCCTCATCTGCGGTCCCTTCTCGAGGTTTCGACTTGTTCCTTGTCCAATTGGGGGGGTTTAGATTATGGGATGCCGCCCATCTTTGTTAACTGTGGGCCTGTGAACCCCTTTGAGACTCTTTTCCGATGAGGGGTACCCACACCATATTCGTGTTTGTTTATGCAACCATTTGTTAAGAGAGCTGGCTACTTTCTGGGTCGCGTAAAGTGACATAAAATATTGGGAATAGACCATTTGCATTCCAGGGAAGGGGGACGATTCCATCCTGATTCATGATCAATAACAAACACTACGTTTGTCAAACCAAGGTTGAAAAGTTGTACTAGGCCATATAAAGTTGTTTTCTGTTTGTTTAATATATAGTAGACTATTTCTATTAGACTATTGCAACATGACAACCCGAACACAACGAATCCCATATTAGAAAACAAAGAAAGAAACACATTCCCTTTTATTTGACAGGTGTACCTGAACGCAGCTCACGCAGCTGTTAAGTGAGCCTCATGGAAACATAAGCGTCTGGTTAAAAATAACCTAAAAAAAAAAATAATACAACAAAACTGAAACAGTATGAAACGCAGTTTCATTTTCACAGAACAACTGCAAATTCATTCAACCAGGAAAAAAGTGCATTTGCGTTTGTCTAATGTCACTTTTTTATAGATGACACAGGTCACAGTTTGAGCTCCTAACAATTCATGAAAGCTGTTGGTACGAGTGCATCCCGTAATTGTGACTTAAATGTCTCAAAAGCAAATGTGGGTGTTTTAAATTTTTCATTCCATTTATTAGCTCGCAAGTGTGGCGGAAGCCCTTTTTTTTTGCGGCATCGCTTTGCCCGCACAAAACTCAGCCTCAGCTGTCAGACAGAAAACAGAATGCCTGAGCAACCAGTTTGCCAGACGGATGAGCCTACTGGTGCAATATTCTGCTAGTCCTCCTTCGCACTTTGAAAGGATGGATCACGGCGCAATGTCCCATCTGCAAGAAGAATGCAAGATGGATGCTTTGCGAGGGGGTTTTCCATCATCACTTTATTGTTGCGCCTCAGTGATTGGGAGGCTGTAAATGCAATAAATGAAAAGACTAAGACTTCTTCCAGCAAATGCTCTGGTTAAAGTTTTCAGTCTTTTCCATGTGAGGTCTGCCGCTCATTGGACACTTCATCAGGTACAACTGCAGGTGAAATTAAGACTACTGTAAAAAAAAAAAAAAAAAATCGCGTGGATTAAAATAAGACCACCATAAATCAAAATCGTGTGGATTAAAATAAGACCACCATAAATCCTCCAAAAGTTGCATCGATTAAAACAAGACGATCTTAAAAAATAATAACAAACTTGCACAGGTTTGAATAACTGCCATACCATAAATGCCCCAAGGTTATGAAGGTCAAACTAAGACTAACAGAAAAACTCCAAAAGTTGTGCAGGGTGAAACAAGATGACTATAAATCTGACAAAAATTGCTCTCATTCAAATAAACTACAGTGAAATTATGTACTGTAAATTAAATGGGACTAATAAATCCCCCCAAAATAACACGACTATAAGCCCAAAAGCGGTTCAAATAAAAATAAGACTATTGTAAAAACCCAAAAGGTTTTGCAGCTAATATTGAGACTACCCTAAAAAAAACAACAACGTTGCCATCGCTAAAATAAGACTAAGATAAAAATCCCGAAAGTTTTCTTCTTTAAAGTAAGACTCCCGTAAATCCCCTAAAAGTTGTGCAGGTTCAAATAAGACGACTGTAAATTCATCACACGTTGCTTAGGTAAAAGCAACAAATCCACCAGAAGTAGCGCAGGTTAAAACAACACTAATGCCAAAAATGTGCACACATAAAAACAAACATAACCAAAAAAATACCTCAAACACTTCAGAAGTTGTACAAGTTAGAATAGGAATACCATAAGTCACCTGAGAATTGTGCGAATTAAAATAAGACTACCATAAATTCTCCAATAGTTGAAGTACTACTACTGTGAATCCCACAAATGTTGTGCAAGTATAAATAAAACCACCATTAAAACCCAAACAATCGTGCCGGTAAGAATAATACTACCTGCAAATCCCCCACGAAACGTCCTGACTTTTTACTGCACTTGTGACATTAATAACTTCTCGACTTCTGTTTTATGCTTTCACACATTTCTTTTTAATCTTCCTCGACGAAAGGTTTAGCTTTAAATAACAGTGATGGATGAAAAATGTCATGCCAGCCACTCTTCTTTTTGAACACTGCCAGCCAGCTCTGTCGGGATGGGCTATAAGCCTCTGAGCGCATCGTGCTAGCTGCAAAAAAAAAAAAGGTAAGAAAAAAAAAAATCACACATTGCCCCGTACCTGAACCTAAAATATATTTTTTTAAATTTCATCAGAGTGCAGAGCTATTGGATGATTTTTACTTTTGTAATATACCTCCTCAAGCGTCAAAATCTATTCCTCCATAACAAATAGGGAGTGTTACTACAAGTCCAGTGACATGCTACATGCCTTCAAATCCCATTTGTCTTAAATAAAGGTCCTCCACGGACCCGATACGCAGCCGGAGGCAGGTGCCGGCTTTGATTGAAAAATAAACGGAGGATGTCGACCACTCACTTGTTTCGCCGACTAAACCGTCTCGATAAACAACCACAGCACCTCTCGTCTCATCATTGCATTCATTTAAAAATATATTCTTTGGCCAAATCCAATCAGAGCACCGAATAAATGGCTTTCAATCATCGTCCTTCTCCAATTAGGCGGATTGTTTGATCAAAGCAAAGGTTCTGACACTGAGCATCACATTTTGCTCCAGAATGCCTTGGTAGGGTTGAGATGATACTGCACCTGGCACAGATACAAGACACCCTGTGCTGGATGTAACAAAGCAGCCCCAGAACATAGCTAAGAGCAAACTTTCTGACACTTACCCTCCACAATGCCTCGATAGTTTTTTTACCAGACACATGTTTCAAGTTATCCAGTTCTGGATGTAGCAAAGCAGCCCCAAAACACAGACATCTGGACAAAATTGTTGATACCCGTCTGTTAAAACAGAAGAAAAATACACTTTTGTCACAGAAATAAGGTGAAACAGACAAAAGTAACAATCAATTAAAATTTATGAAGGAAATTCAGGCATTGTTTTATTTTTTGTGGTCCAATGTAATTAATAACCTCCCCCCCCCCCCCCCCCAAAAAAAAAAGAACTGTCCTGAACAAAAATAATGTTACCCTTAACTGGGCTCCTTTCACAGAGAATAGGGTTTAGTTTCGGGCTTGATCGTCTTGAGATGTCATTGTACCCTGCGCAGATTTAAGACACCCTGTGCCACATGTAGAAAAGCAGCCCCAGAACATCTTTTGTTATTCATTCAGTTGTTCATTCTTCTTCTTCTTCTTTGTCTTCGTCTCAGTCTTCATCTTCTTCTTGGTACTTTTAGTTGTGTGTTTTTGAGTTGGAGTTGACCTGCTCAGGAACTTTGTGACACTGGGCAGGACATTTCACTCCAGAACGCCTTGATGGTCTTTCGACTTCATTGTAACTTGGACACCTTCAAAACATCCTCTGCATCCACCACCTTTCACAGTTGGCGTTTTTTGAAAAAACATTTTTATTTTATTCTCTTAACTGCTACTTATTAAAGGAAACAAATATAGAATATTTTGATGCATGCTGGTTTTGAGGCATATTGTATCAGAAAAGATTAGAGAAAGAGACCGAAAACATTCTTCCCTCGAGACATCACAACAACTCCAGCTTTTATGTCCACAACATGAACTTGTGTGAGGATGTGACGAATATTTGTCTAGGTGGGCGCATAAAAAAAGTGAAACTAATAAATAAAAATGTGATTTTTCTTCCCCCCTTCTTGCACGTGTGGAGAATTGTCTTCCCACATAGGCTTAGGGAGCATGAACCGATTAAGACTGTGAGAGCTCAACGCTTTAGATAAGGCGCAAATGTTTTGTACATAAAAAGGAGATTCGGTCGGTGTGAGATCTTTTTTTTTTTTTTTTTTTTCCTCGTAGATTATGTTTCCTGGCTTCACATATCAAGATCAAATAGAGCTCTAGTATTTTGACTTTAGCATGGTAGCAAACTTGTAGAAAAGAGGACAGACTTAATGCTGACATCGGTCCCCGAACTGTTCTTTTTGTGCCTGCTACACGGAAATTGCAATTCCCTTTGAAATTGTCAGACAAATATAAAGACATACTGAGAAAATAAAGTAATATCTCTCACCATTTAATGTAGTAGTAGAAAACTTGCACTTATTACAACATTCTGCAATCAAAAACAATATATCCAAAAAAAAAAAAAAAAAAACCCTCCCAAAATAGACACAGTAGTAATTTGAGGCTTGTTTTTTTGGTGACAGATTTGATTTTAAACCAGATTTTGGCCCATTTAGGTCCTAAAATGCGTGAGCCTGCTGACATCAGGGGCGGAAGGCAATTACATTCCCTTATTAAACTATTATGTGTCCTGTGGCGTAATTGTTGCCCATATTGAAAGCGTGAATGTTTTTTTTTTTTTTTTTTTGCTAGACAATGACAAGTGAAAATTGTGACGTTAGATTTTTGAGTGGGCTTGTTTCGTTGAAATCGATCGATGGAGGTAAGTGCGTGCATACAGATTCATTTCTGCCCAAATACACGAGTTTTGTCAGCTCAATGTTGTATTGATTGCATCGCTCACCTGTGAAAAAGAGTTTGGGAAGATGACAGGCCACAGGCGTTTGCTTTTCAAGTCTTTTTGTTCGTTGGTGGCGTCGTGTGACCGTGGCGGACTTCGACGGGCACGGCTGGCTGACGCCGTGTTCGTATCATTTTAATCAATGACACCATAATACATTTGTGATTTTTGTTTGTTTTGTTTTGTTTTTGTTTAGCATATTAAATTAGCGATTGACCAGAATTTAGGGATGCTGTTGTGTTAATGTGAGCGTGCTACGGTATATGATAGCTTGGCTTGAGCAAAGACAAAATGAGACTCCATCCGTTGGCGTTCTTCAAACTCAGCGTTTACATCAATAGCGAGAAAGAAGACAAAAGGCATCGTTCTTTGCACAGGCATCCTTGGAAATCTTCCTTGGACACAAAGTCATGCATTTTAACAAAAAAACATGTTGTGAAAGTGTGAATACTGGACGAATTATACACGGATTATCTTCGATCCATAGATCATTTGTTCTTTTCATTTTCTGCAGGCAATCAAAAATCCAAAATAACTTATGCTCGTTACCAAACTTCCACATGACGGAAACCCAACCAATTCAATATTCACATCGAATTCAGTGCAGTGGCACGTTTGTTTTCCGTTTTGGATTTTTAATCTGAGCCAACAACAAAGTAATACTTCACTTTTGCATTTTCGATTGCAAAATGAAAATGAAAATAACAAATTGATACACAGATGAAAGCTAATCAGCGTGGTCTTTTCCCCTACATGACTTTCTGCAGCCTTCTGATTGGCTTCAGATGCCTTATGGTTAGAGTGTGTAGCACCACCTGTTGATTTAGCATAACTATTATGCTTAGATTAAGGATGCATAGATATGTATGGCATATTAATTACTACATTTGTTTATTTCTTGTCTCTGTTTAATGATGTGACAAACGAGCCATGACGTGATCCTAATAAATCAAAGACAACGTAGTCAATAAAAGTCGACTCCAGGACGGACTCCCCTTGAAAGTGTCCTGATTTTGCATTTTGAGTCATTTTTAATTGAATTTAATCCCCCCCCCCTTGTCAGAATGTATTAAGATTAACCAATTATGCTGGTGGCCAACATTTTCGGAACAGTTACTCTAAAACGGCGTCTGCAACCCGCGACTCCAGAGCTGCATGCGGCTCTTTCATCCCTCTGCTCCGGCTCTCTCTGTGATGTTGGAAAATAAATAACGAGTATTTACATTTACATTAGTTCATTCATTTTTCAAATGTCCTTCCGAATCTCAAGATGACGATGCTCTTAACATTAAATATTAGCATTAGAATAAACTGTATATATATATATATATATATATATATATATATATATATATATATATATATATATATATATATATGGGAGCTGCTCCAAATGGCTCTTTGAGTATAAAAGTGGTTCTTTATGGTAAAATGGTGGATCTTTGCCCCATCCAATCAGGAGGTGGCTGGATTTTCCTTGCCTTCCATAGGTCCGTTGGAATAACTCTTATTTTCTAGAATCTTCCTTTATATGAAACTAGGAGCCAAGACATAACTTGAACAGGTAAACTCCACCCAAATGCGGAATAACTGGTAGTATTACTTGCCTTGAGCCAGAGGATCTTGGTAAGCATTTATTTCCCGGATTGGTCAAAATAACCTGAATAAATAAAATCCCCTAACTATGGTTTAACTGTCAGATTCTCTCCATTTTCACTAGTAACAAACCAGAACAAGCTTCCCGGCTTAATGCCTGAGAGGTTCCCATGGTGATTTATCAGACAAAATAGATGGTGATTATTTACCCAGGAAGAAAATGGCTGATGGGGTCTGTGGCTTTTTTTTTTTTTTTTTTTTTGTCCGCCTCTTTAAAGATTGAGGCCATTCCCTTTTTGTGGCGAACGCGACACAAATGTAAAGAAGCGGGTCACGGCGAACCGGCACACTTTCCGCCGCCGTGACATTGAAATGTCATTCCACCGAAGCACAGGCGCAAACAGGCGAGGCGCAGAGCTTTTTGGAGGCCGGCAGCTCGGGCTGGGAATGACATGTTGGGAACGGGGAATATTCCCAACCCTTCGACTCGCTGATGCCTCTTTTTTCTGAGAGGCTCAGACAGGCAGGCGGGGAGATGACAGCAGGAGAGAGTGATAGCGTGAGGCAAAGATGGAAAATGACAATATAATGTGATTTGATTTGTGGGCCTGGATGGCTTCTCAGTGATGTTGGTGGAGGGGTGTGAAGAGTAATGGCGACACAGGCGGATGGAGGCGCAGGGCGAGGACACAGAGTTCATTTAGTATCCTGTGATGAGCGCGAGGCATTAGGCGGGCTCACTTTAGGCCGCTGATGTTGTTTTCTTACAGCCGGCCTTCTGGCGCCACGTCAGAAATATCTATGATTTACTGACGCCTAACTAGATGGCTATACCTCATATGCTAACTGGCTTGATAGTATTTGCTGATGGATCGTAAAGGCAGAAGCTATGCTAACTTGCGAAAGGGATCTTTAACTACGGTGGTGCCTTGGGATATGAGCCATCATTCGGCCGATTTCTTGCTTTGACGTGAGCAAAACTTTTGTCCGAAAAGCAGCTTCAAGCTGTTAATTGCCACTCCCAGTTGAGGTTCGCTGTCAAATTTGCACGTTGTGTACTTAAGACTACAGCACAGCTTTATAGAAGGGCTAACAAATAGCACCAATGTCACAATGTTCTAAACCTTCAAGCAATTACTACTTGAACACAAACGCTGCAGCAACACTACTTTTCAGATGCGGTATTTATAGGACGCAAAGTCAACCATCACATTTCGTCTCAGGTATGCGAAATCACATTGCACGTGCTAAATGAATCTATTTGCAAATATTCCTACCAGAATGTGTAAAATGAACTGTGGGACAATGTTGCACTTTTGGCAGACGCGGTCCGGTTCGTCAGTTATTTCCACGTCCGCTTGCGTGAGCAATCGCGTTTGCACCAGTTTTTGCACACACAAACCTTTAGTAAATCAGGCCCTTAGTCTTATATGATTAGTAAGGTTATGGTTAGGATTAGGATTAGTTAGGGCTCAGGTTAGGATTAGTTTCCAGTGGCCAACCAAGCCAAGGCTAACTTGTGGTTTTTCACGATACATTAAAAGTGATCTTTGGCCTCCTTTAACGCATGAGAATTTGTCTATAGCATGACGCATAGGGCAAAACCTAGAATCGCACGGTTGCCTTGGGGGAGCTGAAGCACTTTGGTAAGAAATCCCCCATCAAGTAGCCCTCTCACATTGTTTCCTCTCAGGGCTCCGTCCATACCGGCTGCAAACAACATGAATAAAGCACAACTGATTGTATTAGCCCCCTGTGACAGTCCCCCCCCCCCTCCCGCACGACTGTGTTAGCTCCACCTGTGTACCGCCGGCATGCAGAAAAGAGCCAGGATTAAAGTGAAGCCGCTCAGATCTTTTATTAGGTGAGGGACAGGTGGCTCCCACAGGTGGAGAATGGATTATTTCACTATCAGAAAAGGCAGCAGTACATTAACGGGCGTGTCAAAACAAGGGGGTCGTTTCATTGTAACCTTTGGAAAGGAGCAAGTAATAACCACGAGCGCACGTGATTGGTGCCTTTCGAGCACATTAATTAAGGGACAGGAAGTGTGACGGCCTCGTGCTTAAACCACACGGCTGCGGCGTCAACAAAGGTAGCGCAGCTCAGCCTCTGGCTCGCGGACATCGAGGTTGGGGACACGCCTTTGGTTCTACGTCATGACATCATGCGAAAGTCAAGGATTAGGATTGATAACCCTAACACTGACCCTATTAACCATAACCCTACAAACAGTAACTTTAATCCAATTAACCTGAACCCAAACCCAACTAACCCTTCCACCAATAAACCTAACTCTACTCACCATATTCCTAAATCTAAGAACCTAATCTGAACCATACTGTACCTTGCCCTAATTCAGCTAAACCTAACCCCTAAACCAAACATATACATCGATCCCTGCCTGGTTTGGGGGGGTGGGGGTGGGGTGGGGTCCACCTCCCACACTTGGGGGGGGTAGTGGGTGCTGCCAGGAATGTGGTGGGAGTCCCGGGGTTGGTGTTGCAGGTCTGGGTGGGCTAGGTCTCTTCGTCGGTGGTTGTCTTCTTCAGTCCGGTCCTTGCGATTGCCAATTAGTCCTTGCGCTTTCAATACCCTCATCATCACCCATGGGACAAATTAGTTACTGTGGCTTTGTGGGCAAGGTCAAAGCGATGGGGTCAGCAGCACTGCGCCCTTGCGGCTAGGACAGAGCCCGATACCGCTAACGGATGATGACGGTTACAGCAGCTGGCTTGACCCTTCCAGGACTTTCCTGCTAAGTCAAGGTCGGACCTTAGCATATAGTAATTTACCATCCCTGACACTGCGAATCCATTCGGGTCCATCAAGGATGCATCGAACAACAAATAAAAGCAGGCAGTGGATTAAGCCGAAGAGGATTCACGTGGCGGATAGCAGAGTCGCTTTATATTAAAGCGACTCTGCTGTCCGCTGTAATTGGCTGTGACGGGCTGCAATCAGATATACGCAGTGACTGATGATTCCTTCCAATCAAACTGAGTTCTGTGGCCTTTCCGAGATGCCGTTGTCATGGACTAGGTAGCTAACAGTCAAGTTGCCATGTTTTGCCACACTAGCCACACTCGGATTTCCATTAAAGTGGTCTCCCGTCAGCTAGTTAGTATAGCCAAGCATCAAATTTAGAAAGACATCCAACCAAGTTTAGAAACATAGCCAACTTATTTCAGTAGGCTTCTTAAAAGTTTGTCTTTGGAAGCTAAAATCAATGCAGTTGGTCACACATGGATTTTCTTCTCCATGGGAAAATACTGTTTTTATTTAGAAGCAAACCCTATCGCACTGTTTTGTTTTGTTTTTATAACGTCGCCTCAAAAACCCCTGGAAAATGTACATAATATATAAAATACAGCCAAGCAAACCAGGACATTTTCACCAAATTGAGCAAGAATTACATCTTATTTCAGTAGCATTGTTCAAGGTTGTGTCTTTGGAGGCTTAAATCGCTGAAATATTTACTTCTGCATCGATAAAATGCCTTTAGAATTTGCGTGTAGCAAAACCTATATCTCCCTGTGAGGTTCCTGGAATTTACGCACTGGCACAAAATAGTGTACGTGATTGCCTCAATACTTTTTACCAAGAGAGTCCAATTACGCTTTGCTAACAGCTACGATTTGCCTACAGGCGATCCAGGCCTGTGCTGCTAAAGATACACATAATAATGCAAATCCAAGGCACTCTATTGAATGGTGGAACGGAATCCCCGCTGTTGTATTGGCTTCTCGGCTCCGACAACAATAAGATACCCCACTTGCGTTGTTTGCGTCTCAGCAGGACGTAGCGTGTACGGAAATTGAAGTGCGTCAAAGCATCAAAATTGATTACAACCGTCAGCTGTCATAACACCATGTTGTTGCGGTGAGAGTAGCCAATAATCATATTTATTTCATCTTATGAGGATGCTGTTGTGCCACTGTAATTAAATCCCAGTTAACACATAGTTAGTGAAGGTAATAAAGATAATAAACTGTGCTTTCTGTAATTATTTTGAGATTTTTAAGGGTTGCCCCATATCGGAAAATCATTTGGGGATTTTTTTTTTTTTTTTTTAATATAGTATAATCATCTTTTTACAATAGAGGTTACCTCGGTTTGACACGTGGGCTAATTTGGTTCGGGTAGAACCTATTGAACAGAATGTGTTTCATACAGTTGAGTTGTCTTTTTACAACAAATGTGTTCGTCACATGAGCTGTTCAGGTCGACCCTCACTAAAAAGCAACTGACGTTCACATCAAGGCGTCGAGACAAAAGCAGTCAAATTCCTGCAATGAAACAGATTTCTGTGCCAAAATAAGACCAGCTCGAGACAAACTGCACTGTTGATACTTTATGACATGCTTAAAATGGCAATTACGATTCAGGGATTATAAAGATTGTTTTCTGTTGCTTTTGGATATATTTTCAAATCCTTTTCCGGAAGGCGACTCGCAGTTCGCTCTGTGTCAATCACGGAGGGAAACTTTTTTTGGGGGGCTTTTGTGAGCCATTTTCAAGTCGGCCGTGTCGTCCAATAATATCGCTTTAGTATGCAAATGTCTTTGTGGAGAGCCGGCTCTTTTATTCTTTTTGCGGTAAAAGGCCAGTTCAAGCCGAGTGCGCTTCCTCAGAAGATGAAGTCTGCATGGTGAGTGAAGCCTGTGGGGGGAAAGTCAACAGATCAATGAGATTATTGAAGAGGCGTCAGAAAAGGTTCACGTTTGACCCGAAGGTGTGTTTCGCGGACACACACGCTCAGTTTCAGGTCCGAACAAAAACTGAAAACGGCCTCTCTTGATTGCAGCGAAGCAATGCAGCGAATTGCAACTTGCTCTAATCTCAGAACTTTAATTTGGTGCAAAGAGAGTTTGAGTTTGAGAGGTCATCAAACTATGCCACCGAGCTCCGCTCACACCAATAATGAAAAATCCCAATTTTCATGATTTATCGCTGACCATTTGTCTTGTATGTGGGGTGCGTCAGAAAAGTTCTCGGACTGGTTTGATGAAAGCTATATTTCAACTGCAAACTACAAGTCCAGTCGTCGCGGCCATCTGGATGTCGTCCACGTCTTCAAAACGGGCCCCTTAAGGGTTGGGAAAGAGGAAAATCAATGAAGAGCTCAACCACAGTTGACTCAACCTCTCTTACCGTATGCCATTTTTATGTCATGTTATCATCTCGAGAGGTTGAAAAAAGTCTGTTTTGACAAAGTACGTAGTAGAAAGTACAAGAAAAAAGTAATAATGCACCCATATGCAAATATGAACGCTCGAGGGGACGTTTCGTGTTTTGTGGTGAATCATCAAACTGTCGCCAAATTTCGCCCACACCATATAATAAAAACTTACAAATTGTCCTATTAAGCGTGGGCCACCTCTCGAGTATGCCCGGTTAAAATATTGTAGTGATTTTTTCATTATGACCCCTGAAAATGGACAAAATCCAAGGACAGACACCTGAAAATCGACGAAATTTTTGACGTACAGGTGGTGGGTACCCTCCCAAAAAAGCAAAAAAACAAAAAAACCAGTGAGGAAATATCTCAAATGTTATCATGACCATGAAGTTCATTCACACCGAGTGCTTTCGAGTCACGAGACGCTAAAACAGCTGACGGCCCTCTCGGAATTTAAGAGGCCACTTAGTTAATGTGGATTAAAAGGTGAAACATTTTCGAGTGTCTACAAGCACTTTTAAACCTCCACAATTCCTTCAACGTCAAGTGGTAAAGGCCAAGATGGCGCATCACTGCTGGCCTACATAGAGAAAATGAAACTAACAGTACGTCATAAGATGTTCAAATAGAAAAATATAATAAAGGAATCAATGATTTTGTCAAAACGTTTGAAAAAAATGCAACAAAGCCAAGTTGTCCACACGTTCCCTAGTGAAAAGCACAGCTTGTATTTTCTGGCTGGGAATACTATCATGCGACATCGGTTAAACCTTCCGATGAGTTTATGATCTAACGTGAATTTTCTGCATTAGTTCGGTGTATGAGCTGTCCGTTATCGGTCAATTTAGATTATTGCAAAGGATTCCCTTCTTGTGTGATTTAAAAAAATATTTTTTACAAAAATATCAATGATGTCATCAGCGACGAGTCGACGTCTAGTCAACTTTCATCACATTGGTATTGACATGAAAAAATCTGAAGACACGTCATACCGATAATCAGGATAGTTTGGGCATTTTTCTCCTCTTCTGATCAAAAACAGCAAAAACAGCAAAACTCAGATTATCGGATATCTCAAAAAGATTATCCCGACGGCTATGAGATATATACAGTTGGGGCCTGACAAATGAAAATGTTACAATTAATATTAATGATGGCAAGTCATCCAATCTGGTAGAGACCTGAAGATGACGCTGTTGCCAGACACAAATAGAGGAGCTAGTGATTGTGTTGTGATTAGGGCTGGGAATAAAAGTCGAACAACTCGGTTTAGTCGACTTCAAAAAATAGGACGACACAAAATTTCTGCCTCGAAGTTCCGCCGGGACAAAAAACCAAAAAAACAAACAAACAAACGCAAAACAAAAGTTTCGCCTGGAACTGTGATTGCGCCACCGGAACCCATGTTTCACACGAACATTTATTGCAGACGGGCGCATTTGGGCCAATGATAAATGCTGCAAAAAGTGACAAAGGAGCATCTGTAAGTGATTTTTAAGACACTGTTATTTGTGGAATGTACATGTTACATAAGTATGAGTGAGTGGAATGGTAATTAGCAATTCTTTGACCTAAAATGGTCATAGCTAGCGCGCTAATGCTAATCGCGATTGCTAACCGTTTAGCATTTTGCTGTCTCAAATTTTGTATACCAAATGTATACCTTACACTCAATTTGTGCAGTTTAAGGACAGAAGTCCCCCCTTCATAAATGAGAATAAAATGCATGTTATTATTATTTATTTTTTTAGTAATCGTGTGGCGGTGATTATTATTCGATGACTTTATCAATAATCAATAGGAGAATCTATTCTAAAAAGATTCAATAGTGACAGTCCTAGTTGTGTTTTTAAAATGTCATTGACTGTCTTAAAAATAACATGGAGAAGAGTTTACCACCTTAATCTAGCTTCTTCCATATAATTAAATTTGTCTGTCGTCTGGATGCCGTATTGGTCCGTGGCACTATTCCGCCTCCCACAGGTCAGTCTTAGTACAATGTTAGGTATGTATGTGATTTGCTGTGCTGGCCAGCTGGTTAAAATGTTAAAAATTGTTCTTTGTGTAGATCCCGGAGTCAAATGCCAGCACGTTCTTCCAGGACCTTCTTTTCAACTGACATATGTCCTCCACACTTGGCCAGGGGCCACCTGGGCTACTGTGGGTGCCCCCACCTCCTTCGCCAATAGCTTCGGGCGACGTTTTCCATCTTGTTTCCTCTGTAGTCGGGCTTTAAAGGAGCACCCCTCAAAGACACACTTGGCTCCCCTGATAATAACACAGCGGATCTCCCCGTATACGATCGTGAATGTCACCCGTGCGTTGCGATTGCGACGATCAAAACGCTTTGTTTGTGTCTGTAATGACCTTGATGAGACAAACGACTTCTTCTTCTTAAACCATCCTGACGTGGTTGCTGTGGTGATGGTTTGCGACACAAAAAAGCAGATGGGGTACGCGGAGGGCTAGATAATGACGCACGGGATGCAGGCACGACAAAAGCACTGCGCGCCTCGCCAAGGCCACGGATTTAACAGCCGCTCGTATTTTTAAGGCAGCGATTGTATTGAGTGGCACCAAGCGATCAAATCGCACAACAATTACAACCACCTCGGTTGTGCTCTGTTGGACATACTTTCCTGTTCGCGCCTAACTCCTTTTTTATTTATTAATTTATTTTTTTTCCTCTTTCACGCCCGGACTTTTTTCACATTTCACATTTTTCCTCTACACAGATTCTCGAGTCCAGACTTCTGACACAAACACCACACGTAAGATGGGAATGAATGCAGAAACACTGAAAACGCGCGGTTCACTGACAGCTGAGACTGGCTTCAAATTAGACTTGAATGTCATTGTAATCCGTAAAAAAGATACAGAACACTTTAAATTTGAAAGTGCCTTGCCTTCGACTCTGGATACACATTTTGAAGGAGCGCATGTTTTTTTTAAAAATTCCGTATGAAATAAATCTAATAGAAATAATGTAATCACAACACTGTGTTTATGACTCAATGCATGTTTTGGAGCTCTATCAATAAAAATGCGGGTGGGCCTACTGTGGAGATCAGCAGTCCTCAACCTTTTTTTGCACCACGGACTAATTTTATGGAGACAACCAGTATTTGATGGACTGTTACGGCCCGTAGTATTTCATGGCTGTTAAAATGTATTGCCAGTGTGTTTGTAAGTTCATCTGTGTGTGCTGGTGCTTTTCTGAGAATCTCACACTGCTCCTCTCTGATTGGTGGCCCTCGTTCGCGAGGCGACCCACCAATCGGTGCCAAGGAGGCCTGATTGCAGATTGGATCACAGGAATGCACCATTGTCACCACTGTGGTTCAAAAGCACTTGCTGGCTATGATTTAATGTGAGTAGCCAGTCTCTGTGTCTTTCATATCCTTTCCTTCGTATCCTTATTTTGTCTTCCACAAAAACAACAAAAGCTTGTATTTTAATACCTGCCGAGAACATGCTTGATGCACAATTGCCCCTCGCAGATAGAGAGAGAGAGAGAGAGAGAGAGAGAGAGAGAGAGAGAGAGAGAGAGAGAAAGGCTGCTAGCGCCCATATAATACGCCAATAAATATCAGCAAAAACGCTGCAATAGCCGACTTACAGCCCCTCTCTGATTACCGCAATAAAATGTGTTTTGTTTAGTCTCTCTGGGACCCCTGCTCAAGATTATTTAGGTCATAAGCACTGGTGCGGCATGTTATTGGTCTGGCTGGAGATTTGACAGGGACAGGCCACATTTTACGGGTTGAGTGTGTAGCTGGCATGAAGGTGCGAAGCTTTTCCCTCTTACGCACATGGAAGCATATGGCCTTATTCAGTATGCCTCTGCTCCACAACATAGTTCGAGATTACAGTGAATCCTCACCAATATGCGGTTTGCTATTGTTTTTCTGGAACCTATCCTCAGCTACTTACTAAAATCTCCCCCTCTTGCAAGTCTCTGCTTAGTTTTGTGCTCTTTGTGTAACGCCATAAAATGCCACAAGATGCCGTCAAAGCTCTGTTTCATAGGAAAGTAATAATTTGTCTCAAGGAATTATGATGAAGTGAAATCTCTCAACAGTTGTTTGTCAGGGAGAAGCTAGGGGTACGTTCACACCGCACGGCATGATGTCTAATTTGGATATTTTGCTCAATCAGATCTTTTTATTTAGTCATTCGCATGACAAAAAACGAATGCAACTTAAATGTGGTCGGAATGAGTCTGTGACTTGACACGCACGCGCACAAAACCTGACGTCAACAATTGTGACGTGTGTGATTATAGCCTAAGTTTAGCCATTGTTCTTAATGGAAATTACGGCAACAAACGTAACCAACATATTTTGGAAAAAACTGGGACTAACTTTAGCATAATTTAGTGAAGACTGAGTAGGATTGTTTTCGTTATAGATTTATTATCTCTGAGTGCCTGTGAGGCATGCGATGGTTTAACAAGATGATGACTACAGAACACCCAGCAGATCTCCCTGAATACAGTCCATTATTATTAATTATGAATAATATCGTCCTGCTGTGCATGAGCTGCCTGATGAATGACTCCATAATGAAATGAAGAATTAAATGCTATATCGGTATCAACAAACAACAGCACTTCTGCATTGGGTTGTGGTAAACGGCTGCATCAATGTGGTAGAACAGAGCCAAACGACAATTTGATTGGAAGCTGTTTGTTAAAAAGCTATGATACATTAATCTCGACACGTCATTGTCTGAAATAAATAAGGGCGAGCGGTATCCACTCCATCCAATCCCGATGTTCGTGCGGCTCCATTAATCCTCTCGTTCGCTCAGTCCTTGAAATACTCTGAGGCATTGGCAACGTAGTGGCTCGAGCACGAGGGAAGAAAAAGATTGATTTTCCCATCATCACTTGAAATAGCATATTTATTGATCGCATATAGGAAGGGTGGGAGCGCTCGGGGGTGAGATTGGTCGC
Organism: Phycodurus eques; assembly: GCF_024500275.1. Taxonomy (NCBI): domain Eukaryota; kingdom Metazoa; phylum Chordata; class Actinopteri; order Syngnathiformes; family Syngnathidae; genus Phycodurus; species Phycodurus eques. Next base: position 26,442,665 of record NC_084533.1, read on the forward strand.
AGCGCTCAGCCGCTTGTTTGGGTCAGCTCGGGGTCTGCGGAAAGGTTAGAGAGTTCACTTCAGGGGTGTAACATGGGTGCAAGCCATCAACTTTAGTGAATTTTAGCGGACATCTATCATGACAGGAAGCACGAAAATGTCCCAAGTATGCATGTCAGAAATTGAACAGGAAGTCAGTCATTTTGGTTTTAAGTAGCCATATTGGGTGAGTTCCGGTGCTCGTACTTTGACAAACTCCAACTTGGGAATTTGTTGAAAGGAGCCCCATCACAATTTTTTGCATACGCCATCGAATGTGGGTGGAGCAATTTTACCAATCGACACACAGTTGTGTGGACATGTCTATAAATACAAGGCGCACGAAAATGTCTCAAGGACCCATGACCAAAACTGAACAGGAATTTGGCCATTTTGCTTTGAAGCAGCCATTGCCATCAAATTCCAGGGCTCGTTTTGTCAGTTTAACAAAGTCCTGCCATACATTTCCTCCAAATGAGCCCCAATTGGAAGCAGGAATCTTGGACAGATGGGCAATACGAGATTGCTATTTTTTCCCTTCACTATGTATTATGGGTGGTGCATTGTGTCAAAGTTAAATAATTGTTTTGAGGATTGTTCCATCCATCCATTTTCTGAGCCGCTTCTCCTCACTAGGGTCGCGGGCGTGCTGGAGCCTATCCCAGCTATCATCGGGCAGGAGGCGGGGTACACCCTGAACTGGTTGCCAGCCAATCGCAGGGCACATACAAACAAACAACCATTCGCACTCACATTCACACCTACGGGCAATTTAGAGTTTTCAATTAACGTGCATGTTTTTGGGATGTGGGAGGAAACCGGAGTGCCCGGAGAAAACCCACGCAGGCACGGGAGAACATGCAAACTCCACACAGGCGGGGCCGGGGATTGAACCCCGCTCCTCAGAACTGTGAGGCTGACGCGCTAACCAGTCGGCCACCGTGCCGCCTGTTTTGAGGATTGTTGATAAATAAATAAAAAAAAAAAGCTCCCAACATCAAACAGGAAGTTAACCATTTTGGTTTGAAACAGCCATTTTTGGCCTGAAGGGGGCGCAAGGGCCTGTTCATCACTGCATGACTGAGGTGATAGAGTGGTTATTTCCCAACCCAAAGGTTGCCGGTTCAATCCCGAGTCCCTGTGACCATGTCAAAGTGTCCTTAAGCAAGATGCTGAACCACCCGCATACTCCTGTTGCTGCGTCGTCAGTAGGTGAATGAGGAGACAGTTTTAAAGTACCTTGAAGGCAGAAAAGCAGTATAAAAGTGTGAGGCCATTTAGCATTGAATTCTGTAATTATGTCATATCTGCTCTAATCTGTGGCGCTGATATGACTGACATTATATTACAGAGTGAAGTTGAGGCAAGTCGGTTCCTTAATGCAGTCGCCACAGTCAATTTTCGTCGCAAAATCAATAGGATTTAATTCCAGAAATCAAACCAATTCCTCCCGCAGGGTGCAAAGTAAATAAGCACCAAGGTCTTTATGTTGCCTTCAATGTGAGAGTGTTGGGTATCGACAAGGCTGACCTTTGAGGAAACACACGAGAACACCAACAAGATGAAGGCATCGTGGCGGTTTATTAACATTATTGAACAAACCGGCGCAGCGCATGTGAACTTTGCGCCAGGATTTCGGCCCTTTTCAGGACTTGCACCCATACAAACTCCCCCGAGGGAATTCACCCGATCCAAAACAAATCTGAACCGTCTATACTCGACAAATGTTGGAAAGTAAGCACCCGCGCTGTGAAATGTGCAGGTCGTCGGTCATTTGAAGTTGAATTTCAATTCCATGGGTCAATCAGAATGAACCTCTCCAAGGGAATTAACCCAACTGCCACAAAAAATTGTTAGAAAGCATTCGCATCTGCCACCAGTGTGATCTATTGACACAAAACCCGACACGCATGTATATCGTGACGGGACACTTGATTCATGGAAATTTAATCGTGATTTCAAGTTTGGCTTCTCACGGTCATAAAAAAACATTATAATCGTAGTACTTTCTTAATGTGTGGAACTCCGCACTGCAGTCATTTATTTGTATTCAATTTATTGTTTTTTATTGCTATTATTTTCATATATCATTATTTTAGTTGTTAACTAATTTATTTTGTGGTTATTCTTTCAAGTTATATTTAAAGTTAAGTTTTGGTAGTTTAATGCATACTAGGTTTGAAATCAATGAATAATCGGGTTTATTACTCGTAATTTCCAAATCAATCCAAATAGTCGTGATTTTTTTTTTTTTTTTTTTTTTTTTTTTTTTTTTTCCATAATCGCCCAGCCCCACAGGATGCACGAAAATCAAATAAGAACCTATGCTGTGAAACACACAGTTAGCCTGCCATTTTGGTTTGAAGGGGCCGTTTTGAGGGATTTTGTAGATTTTCACAGACAGCCAATTCCCACATGTAATTACCGGCGATAATTTCCTGCCGTAGCACCGTCGCCTACCTGAACCAATTGCAAGCTTATTATACACACCCAGCCACGATAAATAACTTTAGCCGCAGCGTCTGGGGAGCAATCAAGGCTTCTTAATAACTCGTATAAACACAGTCTGACCGTGACAATGCTCTGCTCGAGTTATTTTCTATCACTGTATACGAAAGCTTCAATCTATTAGTTTTATCCTTGTCGCGCATTGTTATTGATGTGGTTTTTTTCAGTCATTTTGAGTTTGATGCCTGAAACACAAAAGCTGGGATAGGGGCATGTTTACCACTTTGTTACATCACCTTTCCTTTTAACGACACTCATAAGCATTTGGGAAGTGAGGACAATACATGTCGAAGTTTTGTAGGTGGAATTCTTTCAAATTCTTGATTGTTGTACAACTTCAGTTGCTCAACAGTCCACAGTCTTGGTTATTTGGATTTTATGCTTCATAATGCGCTACATGTTTTCATTTTCTATTTGGTTATCACTTTGATTTATCAATCTGCCGTACATCACGTCAATGTTTGCACCATTTACCTCAAAAGCATTTCTTCGACGAGACACGAGTTCTCTTGTCGTCTCAATAGTACAAAACAAATCCGCCCACCACTTATGACTCGCAAGCTAATTCAAAAGTGAAAAAAAAAAGTCAAAAAATAACATCTTTTCTAGTCACAGAAGAGCATGTTATTACTCGGCGATGGGACTCGGCTGCGTGGCTGACTTTCATCTGCAAAAAAGCCCCCTCTTTGTCTTTTCCTTTCCTTTTATTGCTGTGAGAAGAAAAAGGAAGTACAAGAAGAAAAAGAAGAGGACAATCATTGTTCTTTCATCTCATTTCAGCCCAAAAGAGCCCAGCTGGGGACTCGTTGTGTGCGAAGAATAGGCTACATCGTGAGAGCTAGCGATGGGTTTGGGAAGCTTCTGGTGGACGTTTTGTGAAAGACAGCCATTCAGGGAGGACTTGAGGTGAGTCAATACCTAAAAGATACTGTATTAAATAAACATAAAAAATGTGTACATTTTGTAATACAGCAGCATCACAATTCCAACACAATCAAATGACAAAATGAGTCTTACTCAACAAGCATGCTACCACTTTTCCAGCCTGAACGGCTACTCAAGGAGGACTTGAGTTAAGTCTTTTCATCACGCAGGGCAACCAAAAATAGCATTAATGCTAAATATTTGCAATAGCATCGCCATCTTTTGTTGGATTTCCATGCACTCAAAAGGCAAAATCTGAGTCTGAATCAGCGGGTGTGCTGTTAATTTTCCCAGTCCAAACGACAACGAAATGATGACCTCAGATGTGTCTGGGTAAAACTTTGCCAAGGAATGAATGTTTGTGCCCTGTGGTTTAAATGACAAACATCAAGAAAATATGCTCATACATTAAAAAAACAAACAAACAAGCAAACAAGTAAGTCAGTTGCAAAACTCTTCTTCCCGTGTGTCTCTGTGTCTGTATTATTCTGCCCCCTGGTGGCCAAGGTACAAATGCCAAAAAAAGCAGAGAAAAAAAAAGCTTCATTGAATTGAAGCAAAAGAATGTGGCAAAAATTGTTTAATTTTCCATGTTCTATTTAATCATGTCATTACTGTATGTTTTTATGAAATACAATATTATAGAGGGCTATTTTTTTCCTATTTTTGGAATAAAAAGGTTTGTGTTTTCTGAGAGGCGTTAACTGATTAATGGCATTGCCATTGACATAAAACGGAAAAGATGATTGGAGATCTGTTCTCATAAAAGGCTTTGAAAGCACACCATGTAATTTTCACTGTGGCCAGTAGGAGCCGTTGCACATACGGAGAGCAGACCGTGCAGCAGCAAGACTGTAACACAATCAATAATGAATGGCAAAGCAGACACACACAGTTTGCATCCATGCACGTCGTGTGCACGTGATGTTTGACTTTGAAGAATTCCCATTAGGCGCCGTCTGCTCTGCTTAAATAGACGCTGAGCTGCCTCCAGAAAGTGGGATCCATTTGGATCAGCTTTGCAGTGAAAAAGTAAAGGCAAAAAAAAATAAAAATCCTCTTCAATCTTCATCACCTTGCAGATGACATGCAAAGTCTTTACACAATCAGATATTTTTTCATCTGGCAGAGCACAATCAGCCTTTGACACGTGCAGAGTTGTGAAAGGCTCAACCACAAAATCCTTTGTGGTTGAATGCTAGTGTCTTCTAGAATACTGTATATATCTCAGTGGACACTTCAATAGGTATGCCTGTACAATCCAAAGAGATCAAATGCAGGAGCTGCCTTTGTAACAACAAAAAAAAAAAAATCAATTTCATTCGTGTACCGATTCACACCAGAAAGCAGTGTCAGGGAAAAAGTGGCTAAATTTTAATTTCTTTTGGGCATGGTGAAGTTTGGTCGAGTCATTATTTACATCAGATTTTGTTTCTGGATATAGTTCGGTTTATCTGCATAAATGTTTTACAACCCCTATTTCTAAACCCCAATTCCAATGAAGTTGGGACGTTGTGTCAAACATAAATAAAACAGAATACAATGATTTTGCAAATCATGTTCGACCTATATTTAACTGAATACACTACACTACAAAGTTAATGTTCAAACTGATAAACTTGATTGTTTTTAGCAAATAATCATTAACTTCAAATTTTATGGCTGCAAAATCAGTTTGAACATTAAATATCTTGTCTTTGTAGTGAATTCAATTAAATATAGGTTGAACATGATTTGCAAATCATTGTATTCTGTTTTTAATTATGTTTAACACAATGTCCCAACTTCATTGGAATTGGGGTTGTAGAATGGTCATGCCAATAGGAAGCATACATACATACATACATACAGCATGAATATCAATAGTCCAGGGACAGACCCCTGTGTAACCCCGTGACAAAGTTGAACTTAAGCTTTTCACGAGCAATTTTCCGAAATTAACTTTTTTAAGTGTAATTTTTAATATATCGTGAAAGTCATGTAATTAAAGTTAAAATGCAGTGCCCTTCTCGAATTTTTGCACATTTTGCCCTCTTTAATGTTTAAGATCATCAAACAAATGTAAATATCAGACAAATATAACCCAAGTGAACTTAAAATGCTGTTTTTAAATGTTGATTTCATTTATTGATTAATAAGAAAAAACAATATTCAAAGTTACCTGGCCCCCTAAACCTAATAAGTGGTTGGGCCATTCTCAGGAGCAAAAACTGAAATCAAGCGTTTTCTATAACTAGCAATGAGTCTTTCACATCTCTGTGGAGATATTTTGGCCCACTCTTCCTTGCAGAATAGTTTGAATTCAGCAAAAATGGCGGATTTTCGAGCGAACGGCCTTCTTTAGGTCATGCCACAGCATTTCAATCGGACTCAAGTCTGGACTTTGACGAGGCCACTACAAAATGTTTTTTTTACATTTTTTTTTTTTATTATAATTTTTTTAAAGCCATTCAGAAGTTCACTTGCTGGTGTGTTTTGGATCATTATCTTGCTGCAGAACCCAAGTGCGCTTCAGTTTGAGGTCACAAACTGATGGCTGGACATTCCCTTCAGGATTTTCCGTTAAACACCAGAATTCATGTTTCTATCAATCACAGCAAGTTGTCCAGGTCCTGAAGGTGAAAAGCAGCCCAAGACCATCACACCACCACCATGTTTGACTTTCAGTATGATGTTCTTTTTGTGAAATGCTGTGCTACAAGAAATTGAGAAGGGGGCCGTGACTTTTTTTTGCGGCACTGTATCACTGTTAAAGTAACATTGTTAATGTAACGGTAACGTTGTTTATGTAATGGTTTTCACGTAATGTTGTTACACTCATGTTAATGTAGCATTATTACACCGATGTTAATGTAACCTTAATGTAGCTTTTTATATATAACCTTGTTAGAGTAACTTTGCTGGCCTATTTACAGATTTATGGGGAACACAGCCTCCGTTACTCGCTGGAAAAACTCACCTATTCTGTTTTTGTGCTCAGACCAAAACAATAACATCATTTGAAGTGAGTTGAGGAGCTTCATTTAGACAAAAATAGTCTTTGCCAACCATCTTGGTTGGGATGGGGATTTTGTTCATTGTAACCCTAACGAATGCGTGATATTTCAATAAATTGTCCATTAATGAGCTTTGACTTTTGTATTTGATTTTGTGAGAACAGAGGGTGGAATTTGACCATTTCTGCAAACCTGTGTTTCTCCTTGGTTGTTTATTTGCATTACTGCCATCAAGTGGACTGGAGTAACTCTGCACTCGTTCCCTTGAGCGACCGGCCTGATGCAGTGTCTGCATTTGCTTCTATTTGTTTTCTCTGACTCAAATTGAGATAGTGCCTTTCCAATATTCATCACTTGCACCTGCCGAGTCATTGTAATTCTCTTCAAAACTTGTTTCTGCCGTGCCAGTTTGTGTACGACGAGTGTTTGGGGGGCCTCGAGGGAGCTTCCACTCAATTCTCCTGCAAGACCGATCCCATTGTTCGCTCTCGTGTGATGTTCACAGTAACCAAACAGCCCATGCAAATGTCACGCATGCAGATGCTCCGGCCTCCTTTGATCCGTCACGCGTGAAAGAATATTGATTGGCAGCTCGGAATGCTCGCCGTCCATCCGCGTTCTGACTCATCGCCTCAGAGGGGCTTTATTGCGCTCGCTGACTGCAGTTTACCTTAAACATCAATAGCCGGCAGGACTAATGAGCCAGCCATTGGATTTCAGTTTTGATGTCGGCGGTGTTTGCGATGACGCACTTCTTCCACGCTGACCAATTATGTCCATCAATTGAGATGAAGAAAAAAAAAAATAAATCACAATATGTCACGCATTCATTGCACACTTCATTTGGTTTACCTGCACAGTCAATGGGGTAGTAATTTCATGGTTTGTTATTATTTTGGTTGTGTTTTACTGCACGGAAGCCTACTGAACCAGAATATTATTATCTTTGTAAAGACACAATTTTGGTTTTACGCATATTCATGGTTTTTTTAATTCGCCGACTTTTTTTCAACCTATTTTCTGTTATTAAAAAAACCCTCTTCTTTTAGCTGTTTTTGTGCTCAGGCCAAGGAAAAGAAATGATCACTTTGTCTCCAGCTTGTGAAATATTGATGTTGTTGTTGTTAGGTTTAATTCACTGGTGGTGTTTTTTTAAATCTGCGTTTCAGACATCCTGTTTTGTTGCCGGTCCTTGAATACACCCTGTGCATAGTCAAAGTGAAACTGAAAGTTTATTTTTGTTTCTCTTGCGATGCAGCTACAAATTTTTGTTTGTAAATGCCAAAAGGTGAGTTTAAAGATTCGTACCATTCGTGAAAAATTCCCGTGTGCATTTTTGTTTGCCCATTTGTGATTTCATCTCAGTTTGTGCTATTGTGTTATTTATGCTAGGGTGCAAGCTAAAAGTCTTGATGAACCTCGTGTGTTATGTTGTGTTGAACTGCAGAATATGAGTTTGAAATGATAAAGTGTTTTGGGTTCATAGTTTCTGGTATATTTACTGAACTATAAATATAGGAAATTATAAACATTTTCAAGTGTTGCGTCAATTACTTGGGTGGAATTTAGTTTTCCTTAAAACATACAGCTCATTTGATTTGTGCGCATGTAGAGTACATTGCCGACAGAACCCATAAAAATAGCAATTGCCAAGCAATAACGAAATCTCATTTTAAGATCGAGCCTTTAAATACTCACTATTCAGAGTAAAAACATACACACGCAGTGAAGCCTCTACATACATTTCGGTAATTCCCCCGACTACACATAGGTCGATATACAAATACTTTAATCTCTCAGTCGATGTGTACCATGTTTTGGCAAGTCTTTTACTGACAGAATAAGTAAGGAAGCAATCTTGTCTTCATGATTTAAAAAAATAAATAAATAAATAAATAAAAAAATTATTAGGCAGAAAAAAAAATGCTTATACGGTAGGCAACTAGCGAGCCATGCATAGGTGGAGGTTCACTGTAAACATTTTAAATGCTTTAACAAATGGCGAGAGTGAGACGTGACAGGGAAACAGCCCCACCAACACGGATGAACTTTTTAAGCAATGGCGGCATCGACAAGGACGTTGATACGGGACGAGACGTCTCAGCGTATCGGCGGCTCCAATTAGCGCGCTCTCATCCGACGAGGCCTCATTTTGCAATTTAACCAGATAAGAAGGGCCGGTTGCTTCTCGCAGGATAGTCGCCTTGGCGGCGAGGCAACTCGGAGTGGTTTTTAAAGTAGAGTCCAACGTCAAAGAACAAGCTTACTTAAAGACTTAGAGCCTTGAAACAAAATTCTACAAAGTAAAAGCGAATGTGTGGTTACACATGAACAACCGTAATTAAATGCTACTACTACTACGACTACTTCCCATGGGCTCACCACCTGTGGGAGGGGCCATAGGGGTCGGGTGCAGTGCGAGCTGGGCGGTGGCCGAAGGCCGATCGACGGGCGGATCGGTGCAGCGTCTGCAGTGATGCGGACTTTGTCTCGATTTGTTGTGGTAAAGAAGGAGCTAAGCCGAAAGGCGAAGCTCTCGATTTACCGGTCGAGCTACGTTCCTACCCTCACCTACGGTCACGAGCTGTGGGTCGTGACCGAAAGAACGAGATCCCGGATACAAGCGGCCGAAATGAGTTTCCTCCGCAGGGTGTCCGGGCTCTCCCTTAGAAAACGGGTGAGAAGCTCGGTCGTCCGGGAGGAGCTCAGAGTAGAGCCAGATGACGTGGCTGGGGCATCTGATTCGCATGTCTCCCGGACACTTGAGGTGTTCTGGGGACGTCCCAGCGGGAGGAGACCCTGCGGACGACCCAGTACACGCCGGAGAGACTACGTCTTTCAGCTGGCCTATGAACGCCTCTGGATCCCCCCGGAAGAGGAGGATCAAGTGGCTGGGGAGAGGGAAGTCTGAGCGTCCGTGCTAAAGCTACTGCCCCCGTGACCCGAGCTCGGATAAGCGGTAGAAAATGGATGGGTGGATAATCTATAAGCAATTTTTGAACAGGTAATTTTCTTTATTGTTCTTCACTTCTATAAAATTGCATCTCGACCAAGCAACAATCGCAAAACGTGGGTCCCGGGGTGACAACAGTTGGAACCACCGGCATGCACATCAACATCCTCCGTGCCGGATGCGTCGTAAATTCTTCATTGGTTTGTTCATCGTCATGAGGAGACATGCTTTACAGTAACTTTACGACGCGCCGTAAAGTGCCACGCGGACTTTGCCGTGAGTTAGAGCCGGCATGCCCGCAGCGACAACATCATTTTCTCGAAGGTCAGATGTTTTCGGGCTTTATGGCTTCATAGCTAAGCAATAATACTACTGATTTGACTATACTGTTGATTTTGAGATACTAAAGATGTGAAAGGTAGGTTAGTCAATCTCCCTTGTTTCATTTCGACATCTCGAGATGTATGGGGGGAATAAAGCAAGATCTATAATGAAAATGCTTTCGACTTTTTTTTTTTCTTACTGTGAATTATTTGTGGTTGTGTTTATTTTTATTGTGCAGGGTGCCAGTTAACCCTAAATCCTGGAGAGATTAGTGATTGCACGAATCTCCTTCACCACTCTGCAATGACTGTTAAGAGCTTGAAGTCGATTCATCGCCAATCGCGTGTTTTGTTTCTGAAAGGGCGAGGAAGGATTTGACCAAAAATGTCACAGACGGTCGCAAAGTCACAAAATGTGCAAGGCTGTTGTCAAATATAAGAAAAGCAGAGCTCCCATTAATTATGTAATTGTACAAACTGTATGTACTTCATGCCTGTGCGTGACTTTATATAGCTATACTTTATTTCTCGTCTTTTTTTTTTTTTTTTTTTTTTTTTTTTTCCTAAATTTCTGTTGCCATTCGGGTGGACGCTTTGAAGCCAGCGAGGCATTGATGGAGGTTGAGCGTGCGCTATGTGAGCGGGTTTTGCTGTGTTGTTGTTTGCCTTCATCTCAGTTCAAGTGTCGGCGTCACCTCGTTGACCTCTGGCTTCCTCACACAAACGCGAGCACGCACACTCACGGCGTTCTGACTTGTTTTCTGCTGCGCACAACACTCGCTCGGGTCACGGAAAAGTCTTTCAAGGGAGTCATGAGTTTGGAAGGAGACGGGGGGGTGGCTCAGGGGCTGGGGGAGGCGTGTGTGTGTGTGTGATAGGTACTTCCTGCTGAACCATCAGGTGCTAATCTGCCCCCGACTGTTCCGAGGCGACGCGGTGCACTCAGTTGAACCGCAGCCAAAGGCGGCAGGGAGGCAGGGAGGGAGGGAGGGAGGTCTTCTGAGGAAAGGTGCACTCACGTCGACGTTTTGAATGAATGCGGAGGGGAGAGAAAGCGCCTCTTCCTCAGTCGACGCCTGCCGGGCTGTCACAAGGCCGCCGACCATCTGCGGGTCACGGAATAATCGCTGACCTCCATCTGCCCGTTTTGTCTCTTCATCTTGCCTGATTTCCTCTTCCCGTCCTCAATGTCACTCTGTCGGTGTTGCTGTTGATTTCTGTTGTGCAAGGCGGCGTTGTCCTGAATAAAAGTGCTGTGATTTCGTTTTGCAGGGGACTTTTGTGCTCAAAGGCTACATTGGATTTTTAAAATGGACACATGGGCCAGGTTATTTGTAGATGAGTTTAAATCATGTCAGCAAATCTGAAATATGTCTGCAAGACATTAGTTTGTTTCTAATCAGAAAGTCATTTTTAAATGTTCGAATTTATCATGAATTTAATAATTAATTCACAAATTATCTAATACAATTATTTAAAAAGAATGTTTATGTAGAAACATTATAGCCAATTATTTCTTGAGGTAAATAAATACAAAATAATAATGAATAGCTACTTTTATGACATTCTGATTACACACGTGCATGTGCTTGTGTGTGCCTTCATGTTGTATTTTATTTTTTTAATTTGTAGTTGTACTGGTTATTTCTATTGTGCAATATAACTGGCGAGAGGAGCGGTCACATTAATCCGAGCACTACATCGCGCTTGTGTCTCCTGCGGATTTTATCGAATGCGGATTATTCCGAGTTGTGTTGTCTATTTTATATCGTGCCACACGGAAGTTGTGATGAATAACTGGTAAGAGGAGATATCACATTCATTGTATGCCACCTTTGTGCGACTACACACCTGAATTGCTTCCCCATCCTGCTGCCTCATGAGGTTGGGGCATCATAACTACGTATACAATGGAAATCATAAGACGTATTTAACCTATCACGAGATCAGAGTGCTGACAAGGACCAGCGTTTTCAGTTTCATGAGCTTCCACTCTCTGGTCCCTTCTTTTCTTTTTATCCTCCAATAACAAGCATGACAATGCACATTTGCTCTCAGGCTTTTATCGCAGGAGTAGGAGGCGGTTCGATGTTTCCCGCGGCGAGATTCCGCTCACGCAGCAGTCCGCCGCTCGCGGCCGATAAGCGATCGGGCTATGAGCTTGATTGCATTATTTCTGCAAAAGCCATTCAGCAGACACAATATGCTCGTGAGAAACTGTCGAGTTGAGTTCTTGCCCTTTCAGTGCCAGTGTACAAGTAGGATTGTGGTGATTTCATCAGGTCTCACAATCGCGCGCCAGCGAAGAGGCTGGCATGCTGCGTGCCAACCATTTCGGTTTGAATGTACGTGATTGTGACAGGTCGGCGGCTCGGGGGCATAACTACAACTATGAGATTTGAGACCCGGATTGATCCCTGCAGGACTGTCACGAAACCTCTATTATATGGTAATACAAGTAAAATTAAAGGGGAAGGTTGCAGTGTTCAAACTGCTTGTGAACTTTGATTGGGCTTAATTGAGTAAATGCCCTAGTTGGAGTTCATCAAACTACAAACCCTGAAATTCACCTGAAATAGCTGCTTAAAACTAAAATGTTTGCCTTCCTGTTTAGTCCCTGGCGTTGGTCATTGAGACTTTTCTCCGTGTCCTGTTATGATCAACATGGTCATTCAATTTTATAATGATTTTTTAAATGTATCTTTTTTTTTTTTTTTAGATGCTTTTCGAGGGTCTTCAAAATGATCTTTCAACTTTGAGGTCATTGCTCCATCAACATTAGATGGCGTAGACCAGTGGTCCCCAAAGTTTTACAGAGTACCACCTAAAAAATATATATAGTACAGTACCACCATAAAATACAGTAACATAGTAGGCCTAAGGGTTAATCAAACCCGAGACAGAAATTGTATTCCAGAAGAGCATTTAGGAAGAACACTGGCATTGGGCAAAATCCATGCAGCTACCAAAACCCAATTTTTCAAGAAAACAATGTTTTTTTTATGTTTTTTGAGTGGTCAAAATGTCAACACTTTAGATTGTATGTGTAGATTCCCAGTCATCCAGGTCATGGTAATCCGCAGATCTTGAATCCAGGCAACGGGACTGTTCTGGTTTATTAAATGTTTCACCTTAAATCCAAAAGGCTTCTTCAGTTCTATATTTTTGGTGTGGAGTCCCTCTCGGTATGCCTCGGTGAGTGTGTTCCCTGGTGGTGGTCAACAATAGGGCGTTGTTGTTGTTGTTGTTGTCCGGGGCGGATAGGGAAACGACCGTCTCATAACTCAGGGTACCACTGTATTTTGAACGTGTCAGTCTACCTAATACTGTGAACAGATTTGTATGGGAAAATAACTCGGCAACTCCCAGCTAGTACTGAGACACGAATCTCCTTTGGTGTTGTTGTTTGAATGGCGTCCTAATGCAGCGACAAGCTGTATTACACCCCAGAGGACGTGCTCAGCGTATCGGCCCTAAACGCGCAGAATTATCCTTTCGCGGCGACAGCATAGTAAGTGTGTGTGCAAGCTCACGGGAGCGAAGGAGCGATAAGGGGCGAGTCTATTTTGGACCGTAAAGCCTCACCACTGAAGGAGAGAGACACTTTCATCCGCGTCGAGAGTCTCACAATGTAAATATGAGGCATTCTCACTTCTGCTTTCTCCTATAGAGAAAAGTCTTTGACGGCATGATACCTTCTTGCGCAGATGTTGCGGGGTTAAAACGATAAAAAAAAAAAAGGATATCATTATTGTTGCTCACCAATTATAAATACCATGCATATACGGCCCACAGAACAGTCATTCTCAACCACTGTGCTGCGAGAGATCAGGTAGAAATGATCTAATTTCACTAATTGATCAGAAAATGATTATTGTACCTATCTATCCATCTTCGCCAATGATGTATAGTGCCAGAAAGAATAATTAAATGCTCTTCTACTAGATGGCTAATGGTAAAATTGAGATTGGGAAACAGATTTGTCCACCAGATGGTGCTAATTTCTCCCCATTCCAAGCATGCAGCAACATTCCAAATAAAGCCCATGGATGCTGTGAGCAGCATTTGGGGGACAACCTAAATATGCAAGTCAACATTGGCGCTGCTATTCAAGTACAATTTGAGTAAACTAGAGAGCACGAGTAGTCGTCCCTTGGCATACCACGGTTCACTTTGTGCGGTCTTTTTTAATCGTACTTATCTAATTTTATATCACGGATTTTTCACTATATCGCAGGATTTTGCAGTGAGCACTTTTCAACGTTACTCCTGACAGTAAGCGGGAGCCAGAAGGAAAGAGTGCATGAAAGACACAGAATGTTCCAAGTTCGGGATCATTTCACAGTTAAAAAAAGAAGATAAGCTCCAATGTTTATGGAGAACTGGCTTATACAACTGCAGCGAAGCTAGTTACAGTAGCTAATTTAACACCACCACTATAATGAATTGCAATGCCTCCGCGGGTGGTTGAGGATAGATACAGCCACTGATGCACTTTCAATCGCTTTTTTGAACAAACGGTAACAAAATAAAGTCAACATGCAAAATAGCCAGCCAACTCTACACTCTCATTTGCTCATGTCATTCAGCAGGCCAGGCCCCGCCTTTAAAAGCCACACACATTTAGTATCACAGTTACTACAGTGTAGAATGTGAGGATTGCCAGCTTAAGTGGACAAAAATAATACCTGTATCTTGCATGTATTTTCGATTGGTATTATGCATCCATCCATCCATTTTCTGTACCACTTATCCTCATAAAGCTTTAAAATATGTATAAATAATACAGTAAATACATCTATCGTGGGGGCTTCTGGAGCGTAACCCCCACGATAAATGAGGTACTACTGGACTAGACATATACGGTGCATGTAGTACAGCACACACGTTAGCTTGCCATTAGATGTGTTTGTAATGTTTTACTTACTGACCACATGCAATTGTTTATAGTTTGGTGCCAACTGCATGGCGACGTGGTCATATGCTTGTTAGGATCAGTCGATGAGGACACAATAAGCCTCCTTGCACTGCTAGCAGACTGCAACACAGTACAAAGGCTCTTCAAAATGAGTTGAGGCTCCAGCGCCTTGTTAATATGGAATAAAAAGATACACTCCAAGGAGTCCGCCTGCATTAGCGTGTTTGTGTATGTGTGTTTTGAAATTGAGTGGATATTTCATTGCACAATGCTCGCCGAGGCTGAGACAAAGTTACATACAAGAAAAATATTTCGTATAAGTAGGCTATTATTCTGAATGATGTGAAGCTATTAGCATCTGACCGCTAAAGCTTTGCAGTTTTTGTTGGTATATCATTTCGTTGACCATGGCTGGCCAATTGCAATTGCAAAATTGTCGCCTGGCAAGACATTTTTGCATCCCAGACTACAATTCAGCGCTAGTTTGAGAAGTTTTATAGCCGTTACCCTGCTCCAACGCATATATGATTATTTCCTATCCATGGCAAGTTTCTCAAAGCAGGATCTGTTCTTGACAAACCACACAGTCCTGCTACTAGCGCTACTGATGAAAACACCGAACTCCTAGGGCAGCTAGGCTTTCGCACAAACCCTAACCACACAGTGTTAGCCATTCCTGTGAATTTGAGTTTTAAAAAAAAATTGTATCACATACCTTACAGTAAATTAGTTAGTGATTTTACAGTAACTAACTACAATTTCCACAGCATCATGGAATTTCGGTAGATATCACACAGTTACTGTATTTTGCATGCAGCAAAATTGTGAAGCCGTCTGCTCCCAGCATGCATTGCGCCATAGAATGCTGAACCGTTGCCATAATTAAGACGTTAATCCTTATTTTCATGAACATAAGGATTAATGTAACATTGATCATGATCATTGATCATTGTTACCCGTAGTTTGTTGAATGTGTGTTTTATTTAACTCTCGCGTTACATGTACAACCCCAATTCCAATGAAGTTGGGACGTTGTGTTAAACATAAATAAAAACAGAATACAATGATTTGCAAATCATATTCAACCTATATTTAATTGAATACACTACAAAGACAAGATATTTACTGTTCAAACTGATAAACTTGATTGTTTTTAGCAAATAATCATTAACTTGGAATTTTATGGCTGCAACACGTTCCAAAAAAGCTGGGACAGGGTCATGTTTACCACTGTGTTACATCACCTTTTCTTTTAACAACATTCAATAAACGTTTGGGAACTGAGGACACTAATTGTTGAAACTTTGTAGGTGGAATTCTTTCCCATTCTTGCTCGATGTACAGCTTCAGCGGTTCAACAGTCCGGGGTCTCCGTTGTCGTATTTTACGCTTCATAATGCGTCACACATTTTCAATGGGAAACAGGTCTGGACTGCAGGCTGAAATAAGCAGGGGCGTCCGTGAAAAAGACATTGCTTGGATGGCAGCGTATGTTTCTCCAAAACCTGTATGTACCGTTCAGCATTCATGGTGCCTTCACAGATATGTAAGTTACCCATGCCATTGGCACTAACACAGCCCCATACCATCACAGATGCTGGCTTTTGAACTTTGCGCCCGTAACGGTCCGGATTGTTCTTTTCCTCTTTGGCCCGAAGGACACGACATCCACAATTTCCCTCAACAATTTTAAATGTGGACTCGTCGGACCACAGAACACTTTTCCACTTTGCATCCCGGTCAGTTCTGCTGTATGCTTAGTGAAGTAAAGATAAAGGTTACCTGGCCGGCTTCTTTCGGAATCCAAAATAAATCCTCTTTATCTTGCAACTTATCAGCACCACAATGAATAGAAATGTGGACTTGACACTTTTGTCTGTAAATTACTGTAATTCAAGTTTATAGTAACTATGGAATTATGAAATGTCTAACAGTGCAGAGTTGAACTGGAACGCAGCATCAACCAAACATCCATTCAGCGAATGCTTTGGAAATTGATAAAGCTTTACCCTGGGTGACTTCAGCTGGTTCATACGTTTCAAGCGGAAGATTATGATAGTTAACAACCTGAAATCGGAATGGGTAAAGCTTTATTACTCTTCGACACATCTGCTGAATCAAGCTTTTGTTCATGCTGAGTTCCAGTGCAGCCCTCTGGATAGTAAATGCATTGTAGGTACAGTATTATGATATATATATTTTTCATATCCAGCAATTCATTCTTTTGAATTTGCAAACATACCTGCATTCATGTTTCTATATCCATGCAATGATAGCTAATCCGTGATGTGTACAGTCCATGTGTGTGTGTGTTTTTTTTTTACTATGTGGATTACTTCTAATAGTTTATTTCTATTGTGCAAGGTGGTGGTTAGCATGATTGACAGGCGGGAGGACCACGTGTGTTATAGTTTTGACTTTGTGGATTATTTCTCTCCCCGCTAATATAACCTAACAAGCACGGCGACCCTTTTGCAGCGAGCAGAGGTGGCCCGATGACTTGTTACGCAAGAGACGCCCGCCCCTGTGGAATTAGTCCGGTTGAGCCTTTTTGTAATCCCGCACGTTGATTCTTTTACAAATCCTGCATTTAGTTAGCTTTCCCCCATTTAGTCACTCGCAGGCACCGGTCTAATTCCCGCGTAATTAGGAGCGCGGCGTGCGTTTCCCCCGCCGCCCCCATGTGCTACTTCGCCTTGTGCATAACGGTCCACAGAGTTCTACTCCGACTGGCGTCTCCCTTTTATGCCATTTTGGTTCTCTTCGTGGACCACTGGGCTAATTAGCCATGGACCAATGAAATGACAAAATAGATTGTACAGTGAATACCACCTAAAATTGAACATAATTATTTTAATACATTGTTGTGATATTACTGTGGATTTTTTGACCGTGGACCACTTGTGATTGTTTTTTTGGTGGTCAAGGAAGTATGTTTAAATGAATCTCGACTGAGAGATTACGATCTATGTATGTTGGGGAGGAGCTAAATTTAGCCTGGGTTGTGATCGGAAGTGTCTTTGCTGTCTTTTGGCTATGAAAAAGCTCAAGCCAATAAACGACGGACAATTGGTATTTTTATGGGTCGTGAAGGTGACATACATGTGCACTTCTGTCGGCCACAGCTCACGCCCAGGCACTCACAAGCTGACTCACAGACATCATACAGGCACTTTTGTGTTCGGACACATTGGCAATGTTTCTACATAGTGTGTATTATTAATACCTTTAAATGTTTTGAAATTGTGCGGGAGGGGTAAAACTATTTAAAAAATGCATATGGTGTTTCAATAGCGCAGATTTTCACAAATTGCCAGTGGGTCTGGAACGTGAACGGGAGTCCACTGAAGCTAAAATTGTGACTAGTGAACTGCCAGTATGCCGGGGATAACCGCATGTCCTTTCGAAGCTGCTGTTGCTGTGGTTTAATTGGAAAAGATAAGCAGTACATTTGGTACTTCAATCAACATCCAGTACCGTATACTCGATTTGCAACGGACTGCTGGCCCGTGACATTCTCCGAAGTTGAACACATACAAGAGATTGAAGTGTATGCGAGCACTCAAGACTTGCTAGTTGTTGTTCAGTTATATTAATTAAACGTCTCGGGCCGGCTTCAGGAGTCAGTCTGCATTCAGTCGGGGTTGGCGGGCGAGAAACACCTGCTCCTCAAAAGGGCAATTTGACATTCAGCTAATAGCACACGAGCACTATTTGTGATTATGAAAACAAGATAACCTTTAAAGCACGTGCATGATTAAAAAAAAAAAAAAGCCTGTGGGGAAGGCGTTCCATACATTATGTCCAATGGGCTGTAATTTTACTTGTGCTGCAGCCTTGGAAGCGACAACTGGATGTTGCAAATCGTTAGGCTGCAGTGACAGCCGATAAAATCCTCGTGTGGCTTTTTTTGCGCATGTGATTCATTTTTGATTGATTAGTGCTGAACAAAACGAGCAAGGACGAATATGCATAGAGGGAAGGAACCACCAGGAACCGTGAAACTGGATTGAACCCTTTATAGTATTATTATTGAAGCTTTTTGGAACACATTTGTAAGTGGCAAGACAACTTTTTTATTATAAATACTTGTTTATATGTCATTATAATAGATTGTATGTATTTTTAAATTTTTTATTTATTTTTTATTTTAAAAAAATCTAATGGAATGAAAAAAATTGAAGAAAATAGAAAATTCAACCATGTATTTGAAATTTAACAGAAAACAATCCTAATAAATAAATTATGTATTTTTAAAAATATTTTTTGTTTGTTATTTTTGGTATTTTGTCTTTAGTTTTATGACTTAGACAATTATGAACATGATCATGATTAACAATTTTAATAAAACAAAAAATACAACTGTATTTTATATTTTGTCCATATGATTGATTATTTTATGATTTTATTAAAAGCCTTAATGAATAAATGAACGAAACATGACAATAAAACTGGTCACTGATGGTGTAGTGGTACACTCGCCTGACTTTGGTGTGGGCAGCGTGGGTTCAGTTCCCACTCAGTGACGGTGTGAATGTGAGCGCGAATGGTTGTCCGTGTCTATATGTGCCCTGCGACTGCCTGGCGACCGGTTCAGAGTGTGGTCTGCCTTTCACCCGAAGTCAGCTGGGATAGACTCCGTTTTCCATCCATCCATTTTCTGAGCCGCTTATCCTCACTAGGGTTGCGGGCGCGCTGGAGCCTATCCCAGCTGTCATCGGGCAGGAGGCGGGGTACACCCTGAACTGGTTGCCAGCCAATCGCAGGGCACGTACAAACAGACAACCATTCGCACTCACAGTCATGCCTACGGGCAATTTAGAGTCTCCAATTAATGCATGTTTTTTGGGAGGAAACCGGAGTGCCCGGAGAAAACCCACGCAGGCACGGGGAGAACATGCAAACTCCATACAGTCGGGGCCGGGGATTGAACCCGGGTCCTCAGAACTGTGAGGCTGACGCTCTAACCAGTCGGCCACCGTGCCGCCTTAAATGCACAGGATGTCTGTTATCCATTTCATCCATCCATTTTCAACACCGCTTATCCTGGTTAGGGTCGCGGGACGCTGGAGCCTATCCCAGCTGACTTTGGGCGAAAGGCGGACTACGCCCTGAACTGGTCGCCAGTCAGTCGCAGGGCACACATAGACACGGACAACCATTCGCACTTACATTCACAACGCCACTGAGTGGGAACTGAACCCACGCTGCCTGCACCAAAGTCAGGCGAGTGTACCACTACACCATCAGTGACTCAGGATAGGCTCCGTTTTGTTAATGTAAAATAAAATTCAGTTTTTTAACAAAACATTTACTAAATGAAATCAAAACTGGTCTATTTTTAATAATTATTTTTTCATTAATTATTAATTGTAATCCATTATTTAAAATGTTAAAATAGATTTGTAACATGTTATAATAATAATAATATTATTATTAAACATTGTGTTTATTAATACTGTAATTAATAAATGTCATTGTTATTCAGTTCTATTATTCCAAAAATAAATAGTTTCATTACTTTGTTCTGTCATTCAAAAAATATATACAGTAATCAAGTTTAAATATTATTAGTTATTTTTATTTATTCGTTGTTATATTTTTCTGGTGGATCTCACGCAACTCCAGTCTGTTTTTTGTTTTTTTTAACCCAAATTAAAGTTGTAGCGTTCAAACTGCTACCAGTGATAAAATGTCTTCAAAGTGACTCAAACGAGATAGAAGTTCGTTAGCGTGTGATGTGCCTAAAGCGACGCCCACTCCCCTCTTCGAGAACCCTCGTCCTTCAAATCATGAGCGCGCCCGGGCGACTCGGAGCAGTTTATCAATCAAGTGTAAATGAGGCGGCTTAATTAATAGGCAGCCCAAGGCCGTCTGCAAATATTTCTCTTCAGCGTCAGTGGGATGAAGGTCCGCCATGATGGATGGGCCTAGCCGAGAGGTTTAGCTGGGTCCGGAATGTTCTCGAACCTTTGCTGCGTAATTGACGAGAGCACAGAAGTTTGGTCGCTGTGCACCACTCATGGGGAGCAGTGGTCCCCAACCTTTTTTCAGTCAAGGATGTACATCTAGTTCACGGGCCATTTTGTAAAGCCCAAACATTTCTAAAACCGCCAATAAGCATTTTTGGAGTTGGTTCTCCCCTAAACAAATAAAAAAAAACAAAAGGAAAAATTACCCAAAATAAAAAATAAAAAAAAAAGAAGAAGAAAAAAAAAATCCACAGGTGTCGAGCCGTAAGTGTGTGTGTGTGTGTGTGTGTGTGTGAGGAGGGGGGGGGGGTCACTGTCGAATGTAAGGAAGGCGACACTGAGTGAACAAAAATAATACCTGCACTTCAAATGCATATTTTGTATTGGTATTATGCATAAAGCTTTAAAATGTATTTCAATAATAAAATAAATATTTGGTAGCTACTTTGCATATTTGTAGCCACTGTGGGATTTTCTGTAGCGCAAATCAAAGCAAAAACAATCGTCTTGGATCTCGAAAAACTCGTTAAATCTGGTCACTCGTGTTTTAAGGCACCGCTGTGCACTGAGCAACTAGACATAATCCACAGTCGAAATAAGGCCACAGAACATTTGGTCACACAAGTAAACATACGTCTGCGTCATAATTTTTATACCAATATGTGGTGGCTCCCCCCTTTGCTGTTACACATAACACATCCTGCACATTAGAAATACTCTAAACTGCATGGCTCCATTTCTTTTCTCTTTTCTTTTTGTCTCATCGCCTCATTCTTTTAATTTAATTTGAATCGAAGGTTCTCCTCCCTCTCCACCACACGTCGCCTTATCTCGTCCCCTCAGCTCGCCGGGAGTGCACGTGGGAAATGAAAATCACATCTGCATAATTTCTCCTGGCCTCCAAACAAAATTAAGGTGTTAGATTAATTGAATATTAACAGCAGGTGTTTTGTAATCTGCTCACGAAGTGATCTAGTGGCTGCGTGCCTTAGCAATACATTAATCTGAATGCGCCGCGCTTGCGCTCTACAGGCTGCGTCTTCGGCCTATTTATAAACAATAAGTGGCCTTGATTTCCATTAAGTGTTACATGTCATGAGGATGCATAAAAACGTCGCGTGAATACGACTCCTCATTAGTTCACCGCAAGCCTCTGGGGAAGTGGGGTTACAAGTAATTTGCCGCGGGAAGTCATCGAACGTTATGGCATCAAGGTGGGGTGTCGGTTCCCGCGATGATTGCCTTCCGATCGGGACACTCCATCGACCCGCAACACCCCACTCCCGCCCGATGATAACGTTCACATCGGGAAACGTGCCCCGTCGGCGATTAGCTTGACGATTAGCTTCCACTTGTGGACGTCTCTCAGCAAATACAAGTACGTCATGCACAAGAACGTGCATGCGCAAGGTTTTACAAAAAGGACCATATGCAAGGCAACACGTTACGCATTTCCGGGGGAAAGGCTAGCCAGCGTACCAGTTTGCGGTTGTCCCGTCTGTTTCACACTACTGGGGCGCCATCTGACAGAAAAATAATCTCATTCTTTAAATGTGTGATATTGTGGACTTGTGCAATTAGTATATTCAACAGTTCAGTGCTGGTATTTTTCAAAGTGCAAATTTCATTCAAAGTTTTTGACTTTTTAAAGACGACTGGATACAGTAGCAGACATTATGCTTGTCATTATTATTGTTTTGTTTTCATAACCCCAATTACGTTGGGGTTATGAAATCTTCACCATCGATTGTTTGTTATGTTATAGCTGTGATTGTTTTTCTAAGTGCTCTATAAACAAAGTTGAGAGTTGAGTACCTCCAAAGCCGTGCAAGTTTAAAGTACACACACGCATATATTGCATGAGTGCACTGTGAATCTGTACTATTACAGAATGAATACAATCACTCCCTTTGCCGGTTCCTCATGGTAGCCACCACCTTACACAATAGGAATACGCTGTAAACAGGATGGCTACAAATAATCTACAGTCAAAAAAAGTCCTCGCTACGCTCAGTCATGTACGGGCACATGTTTGAGCATCATATAATTCACGCAATGGCTCTTCTTGTCAATCGTTCCTAACTGCCAGTGTCTTGACACACAGTCCACCGCATTGCAAAAGTGCGACATGAGACAATGTCGATGCGTCAGCTCATTAATTTTGTCATTTCGAGACAACCTGAGTGTCTCGGCAGCAGCGAGGAAGCGAAATAATCCAAATCGCACTCGAGTCACGCAACAATACTGCTGTCATTGTCATTACAGGAAGTGTTGACGATATGCTAATGAGCCGTGACAGTAAAAAGGAGTTGCTTGAAATTCAAAGTTACTGGTTTGTGTTAATATTTGATAGCAGAGGCTGCCAAAAACACAAAACAATCGACATGAATCTGTCAGAAAAAACCTATTCATCGTGTCGGCAGATAGAGATGATTAAATAAGACAAGTGATTAATCTTTTTATGGAGGTTTCGATGGAGGCCAGTGGTTCGATGCTATGCTAAGTGATTTTTTTGAAACCCTAACCCAGGCTTGACAGCCTCATTAGAAACTTCAACACTTTTTTGGGAACCCTAAAGAAGGCGTGAAACTCAACTTTGGAACACAAACTTTTGCTTGAAACCCTCATTTTAAACCACTAATTGAAACCTTAACTTCAAACACTAGTTTAAAATCCTAACCCTTGTTTAAAACCTTAACCAAGGCTTGAAATTGAAAGCCCAATTTTAATCCCTAATTTAAAACCATAACCTTGACTTGAAATCATGGGCTTGAAACCCAAATTCAAATCCCTATGCCTGACTGTCTGAAAACCCTACTTTTAAAACCTAACCTTAACTTGAAACCCAAATTAGAAACCTTTACCCTGGTTTTAAACCATAATTTAATCTGGTTTGAAACATGAAACCTATTTTAACCTGAGTTTGAAACCGTAACCAAGGTTTGGAACCCTAATTTGAAATCCTAGGTCTGGCTTTAAATTGTAACCGAGGGCTTGATACTGCATTTCAAAACCATAACAACTCTGGCTTGAAACCCTACTTTGAAGGTCTAAACCTTAATTAAAACCCAGCTTTAAAAAGATAGCCATTGCTTAAATCCCTAACCAAGCCTTGAAACCCCCAGTTAAAACCCGAACCTTGGCTCGAAAGCCGACTTTAAATTTCTTGTCTTATTTTGAATCTCTAACCCTGGCTTGAAACCCTAAACCTTGCTTGAAACCATACTTCGAAAAAACCCAACCCTGCCTTAAACCCTACTTTGGAAAGCTCACGTGGCCTTGACACCCTCACCCTTGTTTAAAACGCGAAACCCTGCTATGTACGCTACTTTTAAAAAAAACAAAGCGAGCGCTAAGACTGCTGGAAACACACAGCCATCGTTCTGCCTCTGGCACATGTATGGCGGCGTACAAAAAGCCCTGGCTTCAGCAACAAAAAGCCTCGTCGACTTGACGGGAAAGCGGAATCGCTTGGCATTTTGTTCGCCGCACGACTCAATCAAAGTCACGGAAGCCGGCGGGGCAGAATGCCCAGCGGAGAATCGGCCTGGACGACGGTTTGTTTGGTGTCAGCCTCGTTACAAACGCGTAGGCTTGAACTGAACGAGGCACGCGCACACTGGAACGCTGGTTTCCGCGCAGTGTGTCGCGAGAGGTCATCCCGTGTGCCGCCGGATATTTTGCAATTTCACTTCATTTGGTCCCAAAATTGTGTGCGCGTGGTAAGCACATCTGCCTCCCAATTGTGAGATTCTGCTTTCGAAACTCGGCTCCAGCCTTCCTTTCTCCACGTACTCCATCTTGCTCCCACATTCCGAAGGGTCACGATGTATGTTTTTGGTTGTCCATGGGTGTGAATGTGTGGCTTGAAAGTCTAACCCTGGTTTAAAACCCTACTTAAAAATGGTAATCCTAAATTGAAAGCCTATTCCTTGTTTCGAAGCCTATCTGGCACCCCCTAACCCTGCCCCCAATCCCTTAATGTCAATTTTGAAATGCTAACCCTGGTTTGAAACCCTACTCTAAAACCGTAATCCAAACTTGAAAGCCCGACCCCTTGTTTGAAACCCTACCTTGAAATCTAAATTTGAAAAGAAGAAATAAATGACTACTTTGAACCCTAAATTTGGCCTTAAAGCCAACTTTGAAACTCAAATTTAATTTGAAACCCTAATCCTGGCTCAAAAGATTAAGCCTGGCCTGAAACCCTACCCTGAAACCCTGATCCTAAAGTGAAAGCCTAATTTGAAACTCACCGCTGGCTTGAAAGCCAATTTGAAAATCTAACCCTGGTTAGAAAGCCTAATTTGAAATCAGACTATGGAACTGTAATCCTAATTTGAAACCCAAACCCTGTTTTAAAAGCCTACTTTGAAACCGGAACCCTATCTTGAAACCCAAATTTGATACCCTAACACTTTATCAAAGCCCTAACTCTGCCTTAAAACTTGAACTGGAAACCCTACCCCTCAACTGAAACCCTCATTTGAAATCTTAACCCTCATTTGAAATGCTAACCCTGTCTTTGTAACCCAAACCGGAAACTCTAACCCTGCTCTAAAGCTCAAATTTGAAACCCTAACCCTGTCTTGAAACCCCAATTTCAGCCCTTAACCCTCAATTGAAATGCTAATTAGATTATGCTAACCTTAATTTCAAACCTTAACCCTGTCTTGAAGGCCTCCATTATTCCGTCTGCTCAGGCACAAACTCTACAGTGTGATTCTGGACAGTGATCCTAAACACCCAATCAAGCGTTAATGTCTTGTGTGGGCTCCAATGATTCACAGAGGGACGTCTGTCCATTGATAATGTGGTGCTCACTCGCAGGCCTCTTAATGCGTGTGGGAGGTTATTTAATCTTCCATAAAAAAATAAATAAATAAAAGAAGATGGCGGTGGTAGTGGGAGGACTGAGTCAGCCCGACAAAACTCGGACAATCGCGGCCGTCTGGATTTTACGACGACAGCGTTCTGTCAATTCAGCAGATGTCTTCCATAAAAACCGGCAGAGAGCATGAACACGAATGCAGATGCAATCATCGACAATGTCCGTGAATATCACATTGCCGTCTGCACTCCACTTCCCGGATGCCGTGCGATGGTTTCAAGAGGAAACGAGTCGATTAACCTCCGATGTCACTGGCCGCCGCCCGGTTTGCCTTTGCGTGTCTTTGTAATACGGTTTGCTCACACATGGAGACCAACAGCAGACATGACACTTCCACTGTTGGACTTTGAAACCCTACATAGATACCCTACTTTCGAACCAGTTTTGCACCTTAATTAGATATCATTGAAACCCTATTTGGGTAACCTTGTTTGAGTCCCGACTTTAAAAACGTAACACTAGTTTGAAACCCTAACCCTGTCTGAAAACATTTTAGAAACACTAACTCTGCCTTAAATCCTAATTCAAATAAGTTTTTTTTCAAACTCTAATCCAGTCTTGAAACCTCCTTACATGGTAAACCTAACACTTATTTGAACCCTAACACTGGCTCAAATGCCTACTTTGAAACCATAATCCTAGTTTGAAACCCTAACCCAGACTAAAAACTCAAATTTGAAACCCTATTCGTAGCTTGAAACTCTAATTAGAAACCCTAACCATAGTTTGAAACCCTACTTTGAAACGGTAACCCTAGGTTGAAACCCTAAACCTGAGCCAAAACCCTAATTAGAAACCCTATACCTGGCTTGACACCCTATTTTGAAACACTAACCCTTTTGTGAAACCATAATTATAAATGCTAATCCTGTCTTAAAACCCTATCTGGGGTTTAAACCCTATTTTGAAGCATGACCCTAGTTTGAAACCCTAAACCTGACCTGAAACCATACTTTGAAACACTAACCTGACACAACCTGAAACACTAATTTGAAACCCTAACCTTGCTTTAAAACACTACCTTGAAACCCTAACTCTACTTTGACAATGAAAAACTGATTGTTTGGTTTGCATTTGGGGGCGTGGCCTACCTTAATTGTCGCTGTTGCATGTGTGTAAGGAGTACAACTGACATGGTTGGTTTCTACGTCATAAACCGATGCAAAATTCACGGCTATGAATTCAAACAGGGGAAAAATAAAGAACTTTAATCTCAAGAGCCTGACTCGAGGCAATTGACTTCCCACTTTGTGCGCGAGCGCGGTTAAATCTTTTAATTCTTTCGCCGAGACATTTTTTTTGTTGTTGGCACAGAATCTCCTTCGTCACACACACCTACGAACGAGCGAGCTCGGCGGATGGAACGTTTATAAAAGCGGGAATTGAGATGGCCGCGCGGTGTCAAGACGTAACCACGAGCTCGGCGGCGGATCGACACGAGGGAGGATCGCACTCGTCTTGTTTCTGACTTCAGCAAGTCACAACAAGCGATGCGTTCACACTACTCTTGCAAATGTAATTCCTAAAAGGACACATGTAGAAAAAAACGTCCCCCCCAAAGAATCTGATAGTGGTGGTGAACAATCACTGGAACTCATCCAACCAAAAATCCATGCTTTACTCATCTATCCATCATCCACCATCAAACTAATAATCCAAGTGTTACACCATCAATACTTTGATTCATAAACCATAAATCCATACATTAATCCCACCACCATTCATTCATGGAGTCATACATTCATTTTTCATGAAGTCATCTATTCAGCAAAATACCCACCCGTGCATCCAACCATAAATAAATCCATCCCTCCATCCATCCATCCCTTCCTCTATCCCTCCATCCAGCCATCATTCATTCATTCATCCAACCAAAAAATGCATGCTCAAATCTATCCATTCATCCATACATCCAGCCAACTGCCCTGTACCATTCATTCATTTGTCCTACCATAACGCCATTTATTAATCCACTCATTCCTCCATCCATCCCTCCTGCTCTCCCCCAATTCTCATTCATTCATCCATCCATCCATCCAGCCAGCCAGCCAGTCTTTAAAAATCTAATCACTACACCACGCTTTTTTCTTTTCTTTCTTTAAACCAATTCCCGTTGCGCTCATCCCTTCTATCAGGTCAGGATGGCACTGTGACTACTCCCCACTGTAATAGAGCATATCTCATCCCGGCTATTTCATTACCACTGCAGCCGTCACACATTTGTCTAAAAGTGACTTTTGTGCAGTTTTTTGCTCAACAAAGCGGATTGCTGCGGCAGACTAAGCGCACAGTTGTCGCCTCGCTTGTAAAATGAGGCCGAGGGAGCAAACCCCAACCCCCCCCCCGCCATTGAAGCCGTCCTTCACGCGTGAGGCACGAGGACCGATCGGCTCCCCACGCCAAATTTGTTTCCCTCAGTCGCCCTGCGAGTGCCGTTGTTAAGCAAATGATTGTGCTGACAGCCGCTGACAGGTAGGCAACCTTCCTTCCTTTTTCCCCCGGAGGGAGGCCGGAGAGTGAGTGTAGTTGACTAGAAAGCGTATTATCTCTTTCATGTCCCTCTCTCTCTCTCACACACACATACACAAAAGTCAGCTTTGAGGCAGTGCAACAGTGTTCTCAGACCTTGAACCTCACACACACACACACACACACACACACGCACGCAAACTCACACTTGCGTACAGCAGTTAGTGGAGAAAAATGAGAGAATCCCATCAGAGTGAGGAAATGTAAATTCAAAGCCACACACATCAGCATTCAGGCCGCTGCAGTGTTAAAAGCAGACACATCCATGTAGATAATTGCTTTGCATTCCACTTACTCTCCTTTAAAAGCAAGCAAGAAAGAAAAAAAACCAAACTAGAGTGCTAGTTCATCTTAAACTTCTTAATCTGAAGGTGGCCGGATCATTAAAAGCATGCTGAGGCTTCTCTGCAGCACTCAGAGGCAAAGTGAAGTGGTGGACTCCCCAGAAAAGGGCTACTCAAAAGTATTGGGACACATCTTTTGCGCATTAGATTGAGGTGTGTTTCATTTAGTTGCGTTATCACACACACCATGTGTCAAATTCGGTCCAACTATTCAATCCTCCAAAATGAAATCGCCATCAATTAACCATTCAGTCATGCGTTAACCCAAAACGTCTTCCTCCTTCCCTCCGCCAATCATTGATTGGTCCATCAAAAAAAATATCAACACGTCCATCATTTCATCCATCCATCCATTCCATCATCCATTCGCTCAGTGATCATCCAACCCAAAAAAAACATGTGAATCCATCCATAGATTCATGAATTTAATTGTATTAATTTAATTAATTGCACCATCTCTTCGTCCTTCCCGCCCGCTAGCATTCAATAATCCATTCATCAATTCAACCAAAAAATGCACAAAATCCATCCATTCAACCATAAATCCACCAATTAATCATCCACTCATCCAGAAATGTGTGCATCAATCACACCACCTGAGCAGCCATCATCCATAAATAATGCATTAGTATCGCCTCGCCTCCCCTTTGCCCCTTACCATTCATTCATTCATTAATCCAACCAAGAATCCACACATTTACCATTCAATCCACTCGTATTTCCACCCAGTCATTCATTATCGATCCATGCATTAATTCAGCCGTCCCTTCCTCATTCAGTCATTTATTCATCCAATCAAAATCCATTCATTGATCCACCACACATTCATTCAATTATCCAGCCTTCCATAAATCCATGCATTCATTCATTCACACATCTATCATCAAGTAATTCATCCGTCCAGCCACCCATTCATTCATCATTCACCAAACCAAGAATTCAATCATGAATCATCCATTCATCGTTCCATGATAGTAATCCACCACTCTCTCCATCATTAATTCATTCATTCATTCCATTCATCCAACAAAGCATAAATCATTCCATATTTCCATTTCTTTATTCATTCATTCATTCCATTCATCCAGCAATGCATACATCATTCCATCGGTGCCTTTATTGATCCATCATCCCTCCCTCCCTCCCTCCCTCCCTCCCTCCCTCCCTCCGCCATTAACTCATCTACAGTATCCATCCATTTGTCAAACCCGTCACCTTTCCATCCATCTGTCCATCCATCATCATCAAACCACTTATCCATGCATAAATCATCCATCATCTATGAATGCATCCAACCCCCAAAATACTGAATGTAATATTCTTAACACGTCATCAATCATCCTGTTCATTCATTTATTCTTTCGGCTGATGTCCAGCTTGGAGACTGGCTGTTTACCGCAGGAGCTTGCACTAAATCAAAGTATCGACAGCGATCTTGCAGCAGATCTATACTCGACGTGTTCCAGGCGAGCCTAATGGAACGCGTGGCACACTCGCCTTTACACTAGTAAATGAGAAAAGCTCGGCCCGTTTCTCATTCAGCCTAATTAAACTTTTAATTGCCTGGTGCAAAAAGGCAGACTGGGCGCCAATCAGCAGTAGCAGTGAAAACACGTACGCACACGCACGCATACACAAATAAAAACGTAATAGACGGGCAGCACTTGAGCATAATTGCGTTACGCACAGGACGGCTTCGAGGGTTTGTTCCCTCTGCCTCATTTTGCAAGCCGGGCAACAACTCGGGCAAGTCTGATTTGTCGAGCGAACAACTCTACAAAATGATATTACACACAATACAAAGGTTAGAGGTATGATTGATGATAGTTTGTTTGTTCGTTTCTTCAATCGTTTGTGTGTTCGTTCTTTCATTGTTCTATCGTTCCTTCGCTCGCTTGTTCGTTCAATCGTTTGTTCGATCGCTAGTCCGTTTGATCATTCATTCGATCGCCGTTTGTTTGCTCGCTTGATCACTCGTTCGCTCGATCGTTCGTTTGCCTGCTCGTTTAATCGTTTGTTCGCAATGTTGCACAACAGGTAATGCAAAGGTTACAGGTATTGTTGATTAGTTGGTTAGTTAGTCTGTTAGCTTGTCAGTTAGTATGTCAGTTTCTTCAATTGAGTGTTCTTTCCATCGAATAATTATGCAACTACTACTACTGCAAAGGCCTGGTTATTGTTTTGCTCACCATTAGTGAGTTAGTTGCTTGGTTGGTTGTCGTTAGACATTTCCCCCCTTTTATTAGTTGTCGATCTCGTTTTTGTAAAGGCAAAATTTTATTTCAGCCTAAAGTATATAAAAGAGCTCATTAGATTGTGTAGGAGTATTCAAAGTTGTAACCAGCGAGCACATACAGTATGCTGTAATTACTGCTAGATTTATATGATACCGCTGAGCACTTTTTGTTCAGGGAAAAGCCTGGAGCAACTTTTTCTTTGCCTTCTCAGACACGCCCGAAATAATCGCACGAAGCCCCCTCGTAAATCATCGGTAGGGATGTTGGGGGTAGCCGGCTAGCGTGATCACAAACGTAGCACTTTGCTAACGATAAGGGGATGCTCCGGTTGTGCAGCAGAAGTAGATTATCGCTGTATAATTAATAGCATTTGAGTTCAACCTGTGACACGCCTCTATGCGAGCCGCCGCTATCTGAAGAGGACGTAGAGGGGAGGATGAGGTTGGAGAGCAAAGGATTGTGGGTGGGCCGTGGCAGTGGCGGCAGCTTCTCCTGCGCCTCGCCAGGGCTCAGTATTGCTCTGTCTCTTCTTATTAGGAAGCTAATGCGACTGTCTGTTCTCATAGCAGAGAGCAGCTTTTATTCTTTTTTTTCCCCCTCACTCTCCTTCCATTCCTCCACCACCTTTTTTTCCATTGCACTAATCTGTGCAGTGGCAGCGGATGATAAGACGCCACACATTCACTTAGTCTGCTCTGCACTGCGAGAGGATGTGTGGGAAACTTTTCCAGGTGTTTTATTAATTTTTTTATTCCACCTGCAGAGTTCCTGTTGTACTTTCTTGGGAGGGGGCGGGGTCCCCCAAGGCCGAAGCTGGAGAAAAATAATGTGCCCGCCGACTTCGTTTGGGAAGCACAAAGCAGCCCCCCCTGTTAAGGACTTTGAAGGAGCACAGTGTCGGAGCTTATGGAGGGTATTGTTCCTATATGGAGGCGCGCAGAGAATGAATTTTCCCAATTCCGCCGGCTAAAGTTTTCGCACTCGTTTTGTGAAGATCAAACATGTCGAACTGGACCTTGAATGCCAAATGAGAAGAACCCCCGGGCCCGAGAGGAGCAAACAAAAGGGATTCAACAAGAACTTTGTTTGTAGATAAGTTGGATGAACGCCCTGCTGTTTTCCCACTAGCTTCTTAACACCACCTTAAGGCACCTTAAAGTATTAAACACTGTTTTTAATAACAAGCATTAAACTACAGGAGTCAGTCTCTTTGAAAATGCCGATTAGTAGTAGGGCTATTTGGCCTTCTCGGAATAGTTTGCTGTACAGTATTATTATTCTTTGGACCAGTCGCTTGCCTTTTGGGGAACCTCAACTAGCTGAAAGCTCGCCAATTTATGCAAGTGCGTGTATCCTGGTGAAAATTGATGTATTTAAGCGGTCCCGAATTGAACCTACGCTCCTGACACAAGTTTCTCCACTCAACATGGGATTGGGTGTATATGTTTATGATGACAGGCCGCACGAAAAACCCCTGAGGACCCATGCCCGAAACTGAACAAGAATTTGGACGTTTTAGTTTAAAGAAGCCAATTTGGGTGAATTCCAGGGCTTGTACTTGAAAAAACTGCAACTGGGGAATTTGCCCAAAGTAGCCCTAATCAGCTGGTATCCTTCACAGATGGGCAGTGCTAAATTGTCAAGCTGTTTCATCGGTTTCATCATCTACGATAGTCAGAGTATGGCGCCAAAGTTTGATGATCATTTTGAGGGTTGTACGAACGTTGAGAAAAAAATCAGCCCCTGACACCTGTTTCACTGATCAACACAAAGTTGGACGGACGTGTCAGTCATAACAGGCCACTCAATAAAGTCTCAAGGACCTGTGCTGAACATCAAGTCCGCCATTTTGGTTTGAGGCAGACATTTTGGGTGAAACCCAGGGCTCGTACTGTCACAAACTCCTATTAGCAAATTTGCCCAAATGAGCCCCAATCGGAAGCAGATACCCTTGCCTGAGTTTTTGTGAGGGCAGTACAGGTTCAAAGTGAATCTGTGTTCTTGTAGCAGAGCGCAGAATTTTTTTTAAATTTCAAACCTCTGACAAAGGCAAATGGGCGATGTGTGAGTTTTTTTTTTTTATGGGGCAAGTCCTGATCTAATCAGTACCTTGTCATTTCTGTCTTCAAACTTTCAGAGACTGTAGTCCTAATGTGCTGGTGGGTGGGGTTTCCACCCGTGGAATCTTACATGT
The DNA here is from genome assembly GCF_024500275.1 of Phycodurus eques. NCBI lineage: Eukaryota > Metazoa > Chordata > Actinopteri > Syngnathiformes > Syngnathidae > Phycodurus > Phycodurus eques. The sequence continues at coordinate 26,475,472 of NC_084533.1, forward strand.
CCCATCAGGCCATCACCCGCCGAGGTGGATTGGTTGAAATTTTGGAGGGAGTCATCAGATTTCCAGGTATATTGTGGATTGAGCTGATCTCAATGAAATCCCTCCAGCAGACGCAGCCCCACCTCTCTCCCAAACCCTCGCCAACACTGCCACCATTGTAATATTACAATCATGGAGATTTATCTTGGAGACTGTTGTTGGCATTGAGAGTTTAAAACTCTCACCTTCGCTGACGTTCGGTCGCCTCTCTCTTTCTCCTCTTTCATTTTTACTTCTCTCTGCTTTAGACTTAAATTCTGCCAGGTCCCCGACTGGCTGTCATTGGCCCTACCCCGTGTTCGTCTTCGGTCATAATCCTATTTGGGCATGACATTTTCTTGATTTAGCCACACGAGAAACAGTCGAAGCCTCATTATTAGCAGTGAAAGGGTAAAGGTTAAATCTTTTTTCCTTTTTGGGGAAAATATAACATCAAAGTACATCTAGATTTTACTGCATTTAAGTGCAACAGTTCCAATCTGAACAGTCTAAACAAAATCCTTGATGTACATCTTAAACAGCTTAAATGTTTAGTTTTCAGGAAAGTGAAAATCCATCGTGTGTCTTCTTCTTAGGAAACGAACGATGCATACAGTTTGAACAGTCAGAATGGCGTGATGCCATTTTAAATGAATTTGATGTACTCCCATAAACAGGTCACTTGCCATGACCTCTGCTAGAGCCAGAAGCTGAGCTGCACTGTGTTTGTTTACTGAATGGACATCCTGTGCTTTACCTTGAAAGTCCCATACTGAATAAACTGAATACGAATACAGTTAAAGCGTACATTCCATTTATTCCTTTATGTATTCACCATGTCTTGGAGTCTGAGTCTCGTGTGCAGCACGTTTCCGTTCTATTTTTATATCCCAAACATCGTCAAATATTGGATTAATTTAACATTCCGGCGAGACCAAAGCAGGGTAACCAACACGCTTAAAATAAATAAATAAAATAAAATAAAATAAAAATAAACTCCACTCAGCTCAGCTGAAGTTCACGACACTCGACTTATCCGTTTATTTCCTGCCAAGAACAAGTCCTTCTGATTTCCCACCACTTTGCTCGGGGTTTGTTTGAGGAACGGCAAGCTCCATGATCGCTGAACTGGAATTTCAATGTTATTTCTGAGCTTAAGCAATTCAATCCCCGAGCGACTCTGCCCGACTTGGGGCTCTTATTTCTGATGTGATGGGGAGCGAAAAGCCAGAGATACTCGCTCGAGCACACGACGCGACTTGTGGAGCGCCTACGAACGGCGCAAGGTATTTCACACTGAAATGAGCTTCAATATATTGTTTGGCCGCATTGTCATTAATCGCTCAACCATCCGTTGAGGCAGCTCGAATCCAATTTGTGCCCAGTGAGGAAGGTTTTAGATCAAACGTACACAATGAGACTTGTGTGGTAATTGTGTGGATATTACGGCTCAGCGTGCATCATCTAACTTGCTCTTTTTCCATTATATTGACTCCTGTTGAAGCTTGTTTTCAACAGAACTGTTCAGCAAAACTTAAGTATGCCAAGTTTAGTGTAAAAAGAAAAAAAAAAATCATCCAAACAACACACGTTATTTAAGTATTTTTCAGTGATTAAGCTACTAATTCAACTGTTACTGATGTGTATGTCCTTGATTTCCTAAAAATAAGACAAACTGTTAACGTTTCACATTACTAAAGTGAAACATCATGGATGCTAAACTTTCCTAAAAAGGAAACAATCAATTGTTGCTCCACTGTCCTAACAATAAGGCAAACTGTTGACCTTGGACTTTCCCAATGGTGTTGTGATAGTTTTCCATGTAACTAAATCAGGGAACTATTGATGGAACCACTTCTAATGGCCAATTATATTATAATTACATGAAGTCATCATCCCAAAACTCACAATTACACATCTTCACATGTGAGTATCTTTCTCTGCATTCCGATGGCTGCCAGTTGAAACAGAAATTTTGACTCGCTTGCTTATTTACCGCCAATTTGTTATTTACCAGTTGCTTTTATTGAATTTGTGGGTAAACAACAGGCTTTTGTGCTATTCCAGCACACACCACGGAGAAAATACAAAACTCAGGTTGTTTTGATTCCTTTTCTCTTAAAAGTCTCCACCTGAGGGTTGAGTCAATGACGAAACTACTGGGGTGTAAAATGGATATTTAACATATCTCGCGGAAAAGAAGACAGTTAGGGAACGCGCTAGAATTAATTCAATGATAACAAGGACTGGTGCACTTCACCTCTAAACTCTGGAGCGTATTTTAAAAATAACAAAAAACCCACTTGCGATTGTATGCATGTCAAAAAAGAAAAACCTTGTTTTTAATCTTAAATTCCAAAGCTAGGCCACATGAGGTGAGTGGCGTGACGTTGTAGCACCAGATGCGGGATGGCTTCTGAAATGCGAGGTCGCTCCTTCCGCTGTCCCACAGGGGAGTCGCCAACTGGCGGGAAGAGGCGATGGATCAAAGCATCACGGCGGGATGAGTAGAATCGAAAAGACAGGTGCACTGCTTCTAACTCTCCAGGTTGTGCACTTGTCTCTTGGATTTACTGTGTCTCAGTGGGTGTGTGTGCGCATGCGCGCGTGTCACTTTTCTTTCTCTGTTTACGACGAGAAGAAGCTCCCCCGACAACAGGTTATATGGAGGCAAACAGAAATGGATCACATTCCCATTGCGGGCACACTTCCTTGGATAAAAGGACATTTAAGTGGATTTTGCGGTGTAAGGGTGTGCCAAAAATAACAGTTGGCTATGTGCGTTGCTTTTAAGATTACGGTTCGGTTCAGTCAGAGAAGGTGAAGTAGAACATAAAAGTGATGGTGGGATGGCGGTTAACAACAATACTTAACTATATTTATCATTTATAATGTACCGTAATTTCTCGTGTGTAATGCACATTTTCCTCCCCCAAAAATTGTCAAAAGTCAATAGTGCGCATCATACATATAGGGAAAAATGCAAAAAACTTTCACATTATAAATGTATGTTCTGAAAAAGCTGGACACTTTCATTCCAATACCCCACCGCCACCTAGAGGTTATGAAAAAGCTGTACATTTTCATTCCAATACGCCACCGCCACCTAGAGGTTATGAAAAAGGTGTAGCCTACACTTTCATTCCAACATGACAGGGGTGCATATGACTGCATATATGTGCAGTTGTGCTCATAAGTTTACATACCCTCAAATTTTAATGCGCAAGTTCAACTAAAGCTGTGCCATTTGTACACTTTCCACTGCCCGCAAAAACATTTCAGCTCAGTAGAACTTTGTGATGGATTGCCTTACAGTTCTGTGATCAGCTTCTCGCTGACAAATGAACATGTTTGTCCAATAAATGAGACATGTTTGATAGATTAAACAGTAAGAGAAAGCAACATTTAATTGCTGCGCCGCCTAAAACAAATAAAGGTGAGTAAACAATGTCCACTAAGGCTTGCTTTCATGTAGTTGTTAAAAAAAATAGAACATACATGGATAATTAAAAACTGCGACAGGGAAGACTTTCAAACATCAATTCCGCTCTCTTGGCGACAGGAAGAAGCGAGCCCCCCACCCACCCGCAGCCTCGCTAGAAGTGGGCTGAAGGACTGTTTCCTGTTTCCTGTGCATCAGCAGGAAACCAAGCACGATGATGCAGGGGGTACTGCAGGGGGCATAACCCCTGCCTATCTGAGTGCGTCTAGGCATTGCTCGACACCATGCGAGACAAAGAGGCCAGCAGCATGAAAGTTTGCCACGGGCCCTGAAACTTCCGTGCAGCATTGACCCGATCCAAGGATACACAAATTGCTGACAGGGAACGCCAGCACACACACGATCCTCTACACTGGCATTCATTTTATATTTTTTCAATATTTTCTCATGAAAACGTACCTACCTAATGACATACATACCTCCCAACTACCCAAAAGAATGAAAACTGACTTGCAAACGTGACTTAGGCCCACTGCACACCGAGTAACACGGCCGAATGCAGCTGGACTGTCAAGCAGAGTGCAGAGTTTCGCAACTTGTTGTCAAGAGCAGCTGACCGTTGGGCACACGTTTTGCTTCATTTAATTATATCCCGCTTTTACAACTGTTTAGTACCAATAAAGTCTGCACTGATTTCACTGAATTGAATGGAGCACAGTGGACGACAAGTCAGCACATCTACCTCACAGTTCAGAGGTCATGGGTTCATATCGAGACTCTGGCCTTGCATGGGTTTTCACCGAGCACGCCGGTTTCCTTCTTCATTCCAAAGAGGTTAATTGAAGACTCTGAATTTCCCTTAGGTGTGAATGTGAGTCTGAATAGTTGTTTGCATGTATGTGCCTCGCGTTCGGCTGGCGAGCAGTCCAGGGTGGACCCCGCCTCTCGTCTGAAGTCAGGATAAAGGCTGCAACATACCCGCCACCCTCATGAGGATAAACGGTCTAGAAAATGGATGAATGTAGGGGTTGCTGCTTATTCAACTGTAGCCGTGTCACCAATGTACTTTCCAGCATTTCTCCTAGAGGCATCTGGAATAATGCCCCTTGCACCAGACAGGTCCGCCGCACCGTGCCAAGGAAGCTCATTAGCGCAGCTTTGTCATGTGGCTGTTTCATGTCCGTCATTCGGCTGACCTTTTCCTTGGGATGCCGACGGGCCTTCTGCACTTAGAGTGGGTCCAATATTGTGTTCCTGTCGCTCCGATGTGCCACTTGGGCTGGAGATTGATGCTCTTTGACTCAGTCAGGCACACGCCGCTGCTTACTTTTGTGTGAGGTGGTGGTGGTGTTGTCGAAAAAATTTTCCTTCCAGTCCGCTATTCAGCATTCGGTTGTTTTTTTGCAGTCAGTCAGTCGGTTGCACTCTTGGCAGCGGTGGGTGGAAGTAGGGAAGTACGTATACTTTGTTCCTGCACTTAAATAGATTTTTCAGGTAATTGGTTTTACTAATTTTTTCTATCTACTTTTTACTTTTACTCACATACAGTACATTTGAAAACAGATATCTGTACTGTCTAATTTTACCAGATAATTATTTCTCACAAGTACCCGTGACAGACAGGAAACGTAGGTCGCACCAATGTCGGCCAGTCATAAAACGTTTCATCGCTACGAAGAGGGTTTGCTCACTGCCAATATGTTGCTGAGACGTCAGCATTTAATCTTAAAATTACCACCACTCGACGTCTGAACGATTAAAGCAGGAGCGCCGGCCAGGGTAGCCTTTTCTTGTGGCTTTAATTTTATGACTTTTATTCATTCTTGTCGGACCTCGTCGGACAATTGTACTGTAACGTATGCTGTTTGACTCATTTTCCAGACCGTTTAGCTTCTGAAAGAACGATACATCTCTAAAGAGCTCAGTGCTTTGTTCACTTGCGCCAGATGCGTTGGAAATCCCACTACTGTATAAACATCACCCCACAGAACAGCAACACGCTTCAGTACATTTTGTTATCCAATGTGGAAAAACAATAGACTTTTAAAAATAACAACCTAATTTTGTGTTTAGAATCGAGACCTAGAATTCAGGTTAAGAAACTTTCATTACAGATCAAGAGTATTAGGGAGAATAACAATTAATGAACATCAATAAACAATAGACAACAGCAAAATCAGAACCCGATTCCTTCCCTGACAGCCTGCAGAAGGGGGGGGAAAATTAATGAGCACATCACTACGATATCGTATGTCATCATCTAAGTTTCATCATTTAAACCGAACGTGTCAAACTCTATTGTTGGGTTCCGTGTTGACACACGGATTTGATTTAGGTGACATCACCTGTCAGACCGGCTCGAATGTACCGCACACGGCAAACTATTATTGAACTCTATATAACCTGGTTGGGTTAAGACAGTACAAAGTGTGTCCTCGTGTGTGTGTTTACAACGCGAATTTTACAAGTGGGTACAAAACCAACACCCAAAATGGCGACCACATGACAGAGGGACCGATTTCAGACAATAGTGGACCTTCTGTTGTCTGTGTCGTATTCCTTATATGTGGGTTCAACAGACGGCAAGAAATCTTATTGACGACATCACCAACCCAACTCTGTACTTCCCGTACCTTCGGCAACACTCGGGGATCTGAGGCGCCATCACTGCCGTTTATAGCCGGTCATGTTACCTTTAATACGAGTGTAACGCTGGCAGCCGGGATATGGCCTCCTGGCACACTTGGTTTGGTCCTAACTCCCAACTTCATTAGCTGTGACAACATTGTCGTTGTCATTATTTTGAATACAACAGCAGGGCGGGATGTTCCAGCCGAACCGACGCAAAACCGACCTTGCTGAGACGTTTAATGAAGCTGGGAAATAAACGCTTTACGGCCCATGCCTGTCAGACGTTAGCAACTGCTGGCCGACTTGCCTTTCTGACTTGGTACTTCTACTTAAGTACAGAGTGTTGAGTACCTTTTGCCACCTCTGGCTCTAGGGCATCGTTTGAAATTCTGAGTCTGTATTTTTAGTCTAGCTTTAGGACAGTCGTCATGCTCTTTCCTGTTCCCTTTGTAATCAAAGGCAAAGTAGGTAATCGAAGCAACTAACGGGGGCTCCCGCATCAAGATGTGACGCTGACTCGGACATCTTCATCCCGGAGTGACCTGAATATGAACCCCCCCACCCCCCTCTCACCCTTCTAACCCCTTCACACTGATCAAAATCAAAATTTTACAACATTTTTTTCTCTCTTTTGTGTTGAACTTTTCTTCTTTGGTCGAACACAGCCATTTCCAGGAGGCATCGCCCATCACTGATGTACTGTACGTGTTATGTAATTCATGAAATCAATGGAACGGCAAGATATTATCCACAGACTCAAACAAGTCTGTTTGGTTATGGGCTCGGACACTATTGTCATGGTCTGTGTTTTTGTTGCCATTTTTGTAGATTAGATTTAGTTTTGTTTCATGTTATGTCATGTCTGTCATTGTCTGTGTCCCTTGTTCATATCTTGTCAACTCCTGTCAACATCTGTTCCTTGTATCTACCAAGCAACTTCCTTCAAGCCCTAGTGTCTTGTCCAGGTGTGCATTGTTGTCTCGTCAATTTGTTTGTATTTAATTCCCTGCTTTCTTTCAGTCTGTGTCAGTTTATTGTTGCTGCCGTCTTATGTCACGTCAAGGTTCCCTGGAGTCTACAGTGGTCGTTTTTAGTTTCTGTGTGTTTCTGTGTCACTTCAAATCTTGATTTTTTTCTGGGGATTCTTGCATTGCCTTGTTTGCCTTTTTGTTTTTGAAAATTAATACTTTTTTTAGTCTCATCCTGCACTTGGGCCCTCCACTTTTTTCTACCGCATTACCTACCAAGTTATCTACCTACCAACGTACCTATGTATCTAACTAGCAACCTACCGACTTGCCTACCTATCACTTACTTTACATGCTTAGCGACCAGCCTACTGACCCAACTAACTACTAAATTTACCACCTTACCCATTTACTACTCTCTTACCTACCTACTGACTTAGCTACCTGCTAACTTACCAAATGCCGAACTATTGACTCACTGACTTACCAACCAACTTACTGAAATACCAAACTACCAACCTACTGACTTATAGATCTACTTACCAAACAACCTACCTACCTACCTACCTACCTACCTACCTACCTACCTACTTACCGACTTACCTACCTACCCACCCACTTACTGATTAACCTACTTACCGACTTAGCTAGTTACCTACCCCCTTATCTACATACCAACTCACCAATGTACCTAACGACTGACCTACTGACTTAATTACCTATAGACATACTTAACTACTGACCTGGCTACCTACCAAAATACCTACCTTTCCAACTAAGTACAAAAGTCCCAGTAATGTTGGCAGTATTGTGTATGGAAGAGAACATTATTAACAGCAACACAATCCAATGCTGTAATAATTCGGAATAAGCAACAGAAGCAACAATGAGACCAAAACAGTCTGTATTGTCTGTGCGAGGCCGCATGCACACGGCTTTATTACAAAACAATACTAGATGCCATTGTGTCGAAAACACAATGGAGAGAGGTAAGCCACATGGATGGCTGCCAGAAATCTGGAAGCTCGGGAGAAAACAACAGTGACGATGACCATGATGATGATGATGATAATAATGATGGTGATGATAGTTACCTACCAACTTATCTACATACTAACTCACCAATCTACCTAACTACTGACCTACTGGCTTAACTGACTTACATACGTTCCTTTCAAACGTACCTACTTATCTACCAACTGACTTTCTGACCTACCGATTTAGGTACGTTGAAAGGAACGTAGGTAAGTCAGTAGGTAGGCGCGTCAGCAGGTCGGTAAGTCTATAGGTAATTAAGCCAGTAGGTCAGTAGTTAGGTAGATTGGAAAGTCAGTAGACTATCTACTGACTTACCTGCCTAGCTAACCCATCGATTTAGCTACCTAAAAACCTACCAATTTACCTAACCCTTTCCGACCCACCGACTTACCTACCAATTTACCTACCATTTAAATGTATCCTCACCCTTTCCTACCCCTTGATTTAACTACCAATTTACCTAGCAACTAACTTAACCCTGACGCTTACCTACCTACTGACTGATTTTACATACCTACTGACTAACCTAGATTTACCTGACATACCTACCTGTTGACTTACATACCTATGTATTTACCTAACTACCTAACAACTTACAGTACCTACTTTCTGATTTACATTCATACAGACTTAAATACCAATTTACCTGCCAACTAAACTAACCCTAATTTTTACCTACCTATCGACTTGACAGCATACCTAACTACCGACCTACTGACTTACAGGAACTACCTACCTAACTACCAATTTACCAACATAGCTACCCACTTATGTAGCAATTTTAACTACTCTACTACTTAAACTACTCCATTGGTGTATGAATGTGGGTGTAAGTCCATTTACTATTTACTACTCATTAAGCTTCCAACAGACTTAACTGTCTCTACACATACCTACCTACTTACTTACCAACTTATCTATGTACTTACCAGGGGGCGCTAGTGAGTGAGTTTTGAGTATTCTTTCACCAGGACACCCAAAATTGGTTAGTCTTTTGACATGACATTGACATGATTCCAGTCTATCTTTGACCTTGTTTTGGAGAAAATGCAACTAGATGATGATATGCTTTGTACATAAAAGATGTAATATCCCAATAGCCTCATGTGCAACACGAACACCTAATTTGATTGGTGGCTTCTGAATTGAGCCAGTAATCCGGACCCTATCACCGCCTTGTGTAGATGTGAGCTGAGGAGCCTGGGAAAATGACACTCGGAATAGCAGAGTCACACGCGACTTGCAGGAATTACCTCATCTCGCTTGTCACAATCCAATTAGGCCGTTTTGTGTTTTGCCACGGATCAGCTCGGCTTCCTCTCTGACTTTCAATGAATTTTCCCGGGCTGTGGCGGTGCAAACAACCGTGCTCAACTTTCACGTGTCTTTACCTTTGCGCAACTGGGAGGGAAATGTGAAATATGCACATCCATTAAAATGTCAACACTGTGATACCTGAGATGATTTATGCTCCGGATATGCAGGATTTTTCCAGAGGGGAAGAATCCTTCTTCTGAATGGTTAGTGACTTTTCGCTGATATTTTAGGTAATGTGCTACAATGAATTCAAACCACACGTCTACTCCGTAAACAAACTGCGCACCTCCGCCTGTGGCTAGTGGACGTTAATGGCATCATGCCAAATCTTCAACCTGTTACTGTTGCAATTTTCCGAATACTTCATTTCCTAAAAATCACAAACTATTGATATTTCTTGCTACTAAAAGTAAAAGAATTCAGCTGTTATTTTCATTTCGTTTTATTTATTTTAGAATCTTTCATTTATTGGAAAATGTACTGCTAGCAGTTTTTGACATTCCTTTTTAAAAGTCATTAAAGCTGTTCCTGGTAACGCGAAAGAAGACAAGCACTTTTAGGTTTTGCATTTTTAATTACTTGCCGTAACTAATGCTAAACTTAAAACCAACGTATGCACCAAATTTTGATTTTTGGTGTAAAGTGAACCATCGCTAGTTGCAGGGGATAGGGACTGAGCCCTGCCGCGAAAAACTACGAGTAATTGAAGCCCACCGAAAAACATTTATAATTGCCTATAAAGGCCACGAGATGGCAGCAAAATACTGTTTTTCTATTAGACAAGTCTACGGCCTGAGTGTAGTCATGGAACGAATGAAACTGGTATGTATCTCAGGCAGTACTGTACTTCTTTGAGACAAATTCCTATTTTCTTATTAGCCAGGGCTTTGGCACCATCTTGTGGCATCTTAGGACATTTACGAAAGAGCAAAAAAAAATGCAAATCGGTGACTTTCCCAGTGACTAGCTGGAGAAAAACGACAGAGAAAAATGCAAATAGGTGAATTTGTGAATAGTGAACCGCAAATGGGCAGAGGTTCATTGTACAGTGTATAACCTCTTGGGTATCCTTAACAAATAGCATGTTTTCTATAGAAAGAAAAAAGTGAATTTTTGAGATGGTTCTGGGGTACTGGCAGGGACCGATGCCTATTGTGCATCTTCTTTGCCTCAAATGAGAGAATTTAACGGGCACTTTTCAGAGAGGTTTGTCTGCCAAGAAGCTCTGAGTTACATCTGCTCCACGAAGCCTCAGCCAAAGTCCATATTTAGCTGAATTGCCAGAAGGGAAAATGCTCTCAGATGTGCTTAAAGAAAAGACATGGAGCTATTCTTCTTTGACAAGCTAAAAGTGGGCTACAATATTTATACACATTTCAGCAATCAAAACTTTTGAAGCTTTGACCCCCATCCTCAAGTCTTATCGCTCACTTTTTCCACAACACAAAATGTTTATCGTCAAGGAGGTTATTTAGGTATTTATTGAAAGACTTTTCAAAATGAACACTTGCCTTTTTTTCCTAACTTATTTACTTACATGAAAATGAAATCTATAATTAGAGAAGCAGCGGCCATGTGTTTATTCCCAGGCAGGCTCTTAGTTCATTTGCAGCTCATGCCGCGTTTTCCTCCGGAATGCGAGTCCTACTCTACTACGACTAAATCCAGTCGGCGGTACGAAAAGCATACTTGAGAGGCAGCACGCTGCCTCACTTGAAAAGTAATACTTGAAATTTCACGTGACGGACCCTCTAAGAGACGCCAGCAAGACCGCCTTCCCTGGGCTAACCGATATAGATGGCGGCCCACTTTCCTTTCGGCTAATTAGCTTGGCGAGAAGACTGGCGGCAGTGGCTGTAGCATCCCCTTCCCCCGCCGCCCCCCGGAGCCTTCTGCTCGACCTCGCTTCTCTTCTTTGTTGTCTTCTCTGCAAGTGAACACGCCGGTTCGTTTCTCTTTGTTATTGTCTGTCTTTCAGCATGAACCTGAACACAGAATATCACAGTGGATATTTAGCATCTGTCCATCTGTAGGCAGGCAATTCAGGAGGTAGGTAAGTTGGTAGATAAGTAAGTCTGTAGGTTGTTAGTTATGTACTTCAGTAAGATCGTATGTAGCTATGTTGGTAGGTCAGTAAGTTGGTAACTAGATTGTTAGGTAAGTAGGTGTGTAAGTCGGCAGATCGTTTGTTAGGTACCTCGGTAGGTTGGTTGGTAGGTAAGTTGGTAAGTAAGTTTTTAGATAGGTAAGTTGGTAGGTCAGTATTAAGGTACAAAGGTAAGTAAGTTGGTAGGTTGGTAAGGCAGCAGCTAGGTAGGTAGGTAAGTAGGTCGGTAAGTCGGTAGGAATGTAAGTCAATTCATGGGTAGTTAGGTACATTGGTAAATTGTTAAGTAAGTAAATTGATAAGTAGGTAGGTATGAGTCAGTAGCTCAGTAATCACAGTCAATATGTTGGTACGTAGGTAGGTAGGTAGGTAGGTAGGTAGGTAGGTAGGTTGGTTGGTTGGTTGGTTGGTTGGTAAGTTGCTAGGTTAGTAGGGAAGTCATTAGTTAGGTACGTCAGTAGGTAGGTAAATTGGGAGGTTAGTCATTGGGTAAATTGTTAGATAGGTAAGTCGTTAGGTTGGTAGGTATGAATGCTGGTAAGTTGATACTCTAGGAGTGAGGGTAGTTAAGTTGGTAGATGAGTCAGTAGATAAGTTTTACTTAGGTAGGCAGGTAGGTAGGTAAAAGTCTGTAGTTATGTTCATCAGTAAGTTGGTAGGTAGGTAAGTTATTGGGTAAGTCGTTAGATGAAGAGGTAGGTACGTCGGTCAGTACGTTGGTAGGTAGGCACGTCGGTTGATGGGTAGTTAGGTACGTGAGTAGGTTAGTAGGTAAATAGGTAGGCAAGTAAGTCATTAGGTAATTAAGTTGGTAGGTCGATAAATCTGCAGTTAGACTTTACTTACATACCTAATGACTTAAATATCTACCAGATGTGTATCTCCGGTGCCATTATGCACGGCTAATATTACACAATGAGCACAGTGTGTGCAGATGTAAGCAGACAAACTCTATTGATTTTTATCTGCCCGGTGACAACAAGAATTTTCCGGTAATTGTATGAGCGCTGCTTCAAGATAAGCCAAGGCCACTCTGGAGTCCTCCAAGAAAATAGTACTTTTAAAACGGAGGCTAGAGAGAGTGTGTCGCAGTGCTTTCACACAATAAAAGAACAAAAATGCATTTGAAAGGAAACAAGCCTGACAGAGGGTGGCTACCGTCTTAAACATGACCCCTTTTTGCCGGTGATGCTGACGCATGCACGTAATTACAGCAGGCCATCTAACAGCGTCGCAGACCACTAAACTTTATTAGCCACTATGTTTGCTCCTAATCCGGTTTTGGCCAGGCTTCCCTTCGTCCCTGACTGCTAGATGACACGAGAGCGGATTTAATGCGGGCCATGCATCACAGGTCAGTGTTGTGTCACGGCGGCAGGCTTGGCGACGTGACAGGAAACAGCAGCGTGCGGGATAGTGTCAAGGCGACGCCCCTCGTGTTCTCTTCCCTTGAAAGCCGTCTCAATTACGCTCCGACTTGACCGATTGCTCTCCTCTCAGGCCCGGCTCGTCGCCACTGTGCTGTTGCTATTTTCCAAGTGGACTACCGAGGAGGCTCTCTAAATGGTGGTAGATAGGTAGGTAAGTAGGTTTGTCAGGAGATAGGTAAGTCTGTCAGTAGTAAGATGGTAAATCAGAAAGTTGTTAAGTTGGTATGCAGGTAGGTAGGTAGGTAGGTAGGTCAGTCAGTACATAGATAAGTTGGTAAGTAGGTAGGTATGTGTAGAGACAGTTAAGTCTGTTGGAAGCTTAATGAGTAGTAAATAGTAAATTGACTTAGATTTGTCAGTAGTTTGGTAAGTCTGTATGTATGTGGATCAGAAAGTAGGTAAGTTGGTAGGTGGGCAAATCCAGAGGTAGTTAAGTCACTAAGTAAGTAGGTAGGTTGGTAAGTAGGTAAGTCAGTAAAGTAAAAAAATAAAATAAAATAAAATAAAAAATCAGCCTGCACCGTTTTCACCAATCACAATACAATTGAGTGGACATGCAATTCCATTGCAACATGCTGCCAATTTGTTTGTCTTGAGTTTGTTGTCACATTTCTGTCGGGCCAATTATACATTACTCGCGCACTCACTGGAGTAGTCTCGCCACGCTGCACCATTTGCATATCTGTTGTTGACCAATACTGGCCACTCATGCCAGAGAACCATGTGCACCATTTGCACACTGACTGAGGAGTACCTTCACCATTTGCACAATCAACATTGTCCCAGATGATCGCACTCGTAGTCACTTTAAACTGCATACATTCCTTGAAGTCTCGGCGCCCTTTGCACCATGGTCATTGCACCAGACTATTGCAATATTAGTCATTCAAACTGTTCTAAGTGCTAGAGGACTCTGGATCTTTTTGCACCATTGTCAAAATAAATAAATAAATACAAAATTGTACCGGCTTTACCAGATAACTAGCAACCCTTTATTGCTCAGTGACTGTTTGCTCAATGTCTTTATGTCTCAAAAGTGTTCTCTGTCAATTGACTGTCTGTTGTCGTACTAGAGCGGCTCCAACTCCCGGAGACAAATTCCCTGTGTGTTTCTTTGGACATACTTGGCAAATAAAGATGATTCTGATTTTGATATCTATCATAACAAGATAAAAAAAAAAAAAAAGGTCTCAAGGACCCATGCCCGAAACTGAACAGGAAGTTAGCCACATAGGTTTGAAGCAGCTTTTTTTTGTTTGTTTGTCTGTTTTTGTTTTACAATGAATTTTTGAGCTCATACTGTTTGACAAATACCTACTCGGGAATTCACTCAAATGAAACCCAATCACGTATCACGTCACATACTGTATACCACAAAGATGGGGACCCCTAAATTTCCAAGCTGTAGGTGAGGCACGGTGGTAAAGTATGATAATTATTTGCAGGGTAAAAAAAGGCCTTTTCATCCCTGCTTGCAGCTTTAATTTATGTTTAAATTTTATTTATGAGTTTAATCACTGCCTAATTCTGACCTGCTTGCATCAATCAGACTCTGTTGACTGAAGATATACTGTTTCTTTTTTAGCTTGAGCAAGAGTCCGAGACATATTTTAATTGTGTGTCGTTGCGCTGCGTTTTTGTGATGTTTCTCAATGATTTCCTCGTCTAAACACAAAATGAGAGGATGCCGCGTCATGAACACAACATGAAGCTCAACACCCCCTTCTGTCGAGACGGCCGCGATTTAACATCCAAACCAATCAAGTATCACTGAAGCACAGCGTGTTTGCTTAAATGTGTTACTCATTGGCATAATTCCGTTTACCCTGTCTGAACTCTTTTAAAAACACTTTGAAAACTGCAGCATGTTAACTTTAAACCGCCGGGGAATTACTATGCTCGCTGGACCGAACCCCCGACTCTGAAAGCCGAAGCCTTCACCGCTTTTTTTTTTTCCGGCGGCAAACTCAAAGAGGCGAAGAAACGATTCCGCGTCACTGCGTGCGACGTTTCCTGAGAAACACACCTTTGGTTTCAGTCGAGGAGAGAGACTCTCCCCTCGTCACCATCTCTTTGTTTCTCCCTCCAACGCTGGTTTAAAAATTTAAACAAGGCCAACAATGCCTCAAAAGCTCAACCTAGCATGAAAGCAGAGGGAACACACACACGCGCAGTTTGAAAGAAGAAACCCAGGGAGAAATTGAGAGGAGAAAATTCTCTGTTGCAACCTGAGTGCACATAAGTTGAGTTTTGACTGTGCATGCGTGTGTTCTGTATCGTGCTGAAGGATTATGTAATTTAGGGGCTCTTTGAAGAAAAGAAAAGAAAAGCTCAGTAGCACTCCCTGGAAACTTGAAAAAATGTACCCCCAACACCAGTTTCACAGATCAACTTAAATATGGTGCAAGTATGTATCGTGAAATGATACACAAAAAAGTCAAAGACCCATACCTGAAATTGAACAGTGAATCAGCCATTTTGGTTTGATGCAGCCATTTTTGGGCAAATTCCAGGGCTTGCACTTTTACGGACTCCTACAAGAGACTTTGCCAAAATGAGCCTCTATCGGAAGCAGGTATACTGCTCAAGTCAACTCAATTTCTTTAAATCGCAAGAACAACCACTCAAAACGAAGTGCTGTATATGTAGCCATTTGTACATGTACGAACACAAATTAAACACAATCTATTTGATTTTCATTGCATCCTTGACATACTAGAGGAATGAGGATTGCTAAATTCTGAAACTTTGTTTTGCATTTGACAGCTAATGAAATTTGATTTAAAACACGTAAGAAGCAAAAGTAGCAAAACCCCCCGAAATAAGTTGGCAAAAATTAGCTCCGACACCAGATGGGTGATGCTAAATTATGAATCTTTTTTTGCTTTCGCCATCTAATGGCATCAAAGGTCAATCATCTTTGAGCATTGATTGTGTATCAAAATCAGAGGGAATGACAGAACAAGTTTTCACATTTTCACCTGAATAGACTTAAAAGTCACACCATAATGTTGGTAATTTTGGCCACTCTCAAAGTTCATGATCCATCGGGTGTTTTCATCGATTCCGTGCACAATGACCTGCTGATTAATCAGGCGCCTTTTACCTACTCCCAGTGCATTGATTAAAGTCGTGTGCCAGACACATGATGGATTGGATCATTTCGAAATCTACTTTGTAGCTCGTGGCTGTAAATGAGAGCTGGTGACTTTGTGCCACTCGTGCCAGGCGCGACTTCGGTGTCAGAGCCGTTGAAGGCACATGGAGTCTTGTTATTGCGTCGTCTATAGATCACTAAAACACGTCAAATTTTGTTGCAGTGATCAAGTTCTTGTTTGTTTGAACAACCTTTTCTGGAGTCAAAGCTCAAAATTATGGTAGTTTAACTCATTCAATTTCAGCCCTCCCATTTAACATGTATATTTGACTTCTAAATCCGTCACTGGCAGTGCATTGGGAAATGTGACCATTTGATGGTGTCATTCTGCTGCAAAGGCCAAGAGATTAAGGTGTTTTCCTAGAAATCCAGTGGGATCTTCCCGTGCACATTTAAAACCCTGCTCACAACTTTCTCATTATGAGTCAGTGGGTTGCTCACCGTTTGATTTTAAGGTGGTTTTGGTGGTTATTAATTAAAAATATTGGAGATGTGACCATTTAGTTAAGGAATGTAGCTGAAATGACCTCGTGGTTAGGTTGTAGACCTTGTTTTTTTTCCCTGTGTTGGTTTGAACCCTGCTTGCATCGTTAATCTTATTCAATTTTCTACTTGTCTTCAAGAGTTCATCTGTTACTCCAGGCTTTGTAGCACATTTCACTTGAAAACACACAACCTTATCAAAAGCAGTTGTGATGGTCGAGAGGTTAAGATGTTGGCTTTGAAATCCAAGGCGATCTTTCCGTGACGATTCCAACCCTGCTTGCAGCATTATGTTTTCGAGCCAGTGGTGGCTTGTTGGCAGTCTCTATTTGTTTGGGACTGTTTGGGTGTTCAACATTTTTGGTTAAATCATTGGACTTGGAAATCCAATGGGCTTTTTCCTTTACAGGTTCAAACCATGCTTGTAGCATCACATCTTTGTACTCTGTTAGAGGACCATGTTCTTATCCGGTGTTTTATGTTAGTCCCATTCTACTAGGAATTGGGAACGATTGGATGTACAAATAATCAAAAGATTTTCTACAGAATAATCTGTACTGTCTGTTTTGACCCTCTCTAGGATGCTAAATTTCCCCCAAAACGACAAAATATTGTTGTCAATTCTCATCAGAAAGTTTCACCAGTACTGGAAAAGTCTTTGAAAAAAGACGACGAGCCTCTGCACTCGGCCTCAATTAAACAGCAGCACAGAGACAATGAGTTCTGTGGCCGGGCATTAGGCAAAAGGCATTAAGCCAATGAAAGACTTCATAGCTACCAGCGGGGCCCTTTGACTGAACCTCTGCGAGTAAGACTTCGGAACGAGCCCAATCGTATCAAAGTGTGAAATGGGCCTAGAGCTTTCCATATCGAGAGAGGTTCTATTCTCTCCGTACAGCACCGCGATTATTCGAGACGGCAAGCGTAAAGAAACATCTCATTCCTCTCGCTTGAATCACGTCTTCGGGAACGTTTAATTGCAATCATCTCCTCGGGCCGGAAAGACTTTTCTCCTCAACCGTTAACCTTGGACGCTCGAGCCTCTGCCGTTGGAATTTCACTCTGTTTATCAAGGTTAATTGTTCCGCTGACCACACACGCTTGTTATCAGCATCAAGCTGCCTCACTTAAGCAAACTTAATGCTCACCATGAACGCCCTGCCTAACGGTTCATGATGGACAGCAAAGCCTTTGTGCACCAGGAAGAGGAAAGGTCTTCCACAAACTATCTCTGCAAAGCATACCATTAACCATAACCTTAACTCTAACATTAACCCTTGCCCTAATCCTAAATCCAAACCCTATTGCTATAAAAGCCTTCATCAAACTATTCTCGCAATTTTGGAAGCTTACATCTAACCCAAACCCTGACCTTAAAAAGGCCTTCATCACATCGTTGCGATTTAGGGACCACTTGGCGCTGTGGTCCAACCGCTGATTGATGAATTCATTGACTTATTGTCCCAAAGCTTGGTACAGTTGATTCATGCTTCCGACTACTTAATCTGTTCTATTGATCGCTGACGTTGAGGTCGATCGACCATGTTACTTTGCACTTAATGTACACATTTATCGCTACAAATGCGTGTTGAAATGAGCTTGCATCCACCGGCTATCGCAAATGAGGTGCATCAATCACAGCCGACGCGGTAGTGATCTTATAGCACAAGGGGAGTTATGACACCCTTAATGGGTGCGGCGTTTTTGTCGCTCGGCTCTACTCAACGGTAATTCTGTGAGACCCTCCCCCGCAGACGACAAGCCGACAAAAATAGTGGCAACAAGCAGTAATAATGTACCAAGCAGAAGAAGAGTGGTGGGAAGAAGTTATTTTAAGAAAGAACATGTCAGCAGCTCATTTTACATGCAAATCCAAATCCAAAGATAAAAAAATAAAACGTGCAAGTGATCTGGCTTCATGCCAGAAAACGTAATGCATGAGACACCTTCTGAATCAGATTAGGAATAAAAGCAGAGGCGACGTTCTAACGGCTTTGAGTGGATGTCGGTCTATTTGAATGTTTTTCTTTCTTTTCAAAATAGCTGCCACACTCTTCAATGGCATTAATGCCAAAGCATGAACCCCACTGATTCCCTCTTTCCCATTGCAGGGTAATTTTCTTCTACAACATAGCACTGCTTCGTTGGGCAATGGGGGGAAAAAAAATAAATAAAAATCAAGCCTCATTTAACACATCACCTTCAAAGTGGCAAGCAAACAAAACAATGAAGGACTTCAAAGATTTACAATAATTACTTCTTGGCATGCAGCCTTGGTTGATTAATTTTATCCGAGAGGAGACTGAGGGCTAGTGCAGCAAAGTTGAGAGTGCGACACACTGGTGTGTAGCTGCTACTACGAGCTAAGTAGCAGAAGCTATGTAGCAAATTCAGAGGAAATCAGGATGTTTGAGAAGTCGTTTGGATGTTTCTCCCGCATTCCAAAAACATGCCTCATTGAAGACAAAATCTTCCACAGTTGATTGATTGTATTTACAGTAATTGCCCTGCGGTTGGCTGGCGATCAGTCCAGGTTGTACCCTGCCTCTTTCCCTAAAGTCAGCTAGATTCAAGCTGGCAGGTTAGCTGGAGTCCGAGACTCTAATGAGGACCCAAGGCCCTAAAAAGGACAATCACTATAGAAAATGGGCCGGCACGGTGTCCGACTGGTTAGCGCGTCAGCCTCACAGTTCTGAGGACCCGGGTTCAATCCCCGGCCCCGACTGTGTGGAGTTTGCATGTTCTCCCCGTGCCTGCGTGGGTTTTCTCCGGTCACTCCGGTTTCCTCCCACATCCCAAAAACATGCATTCATTGGAGACTCTAAATTGCCCGTAGGCGTGACTGTGAGTGCGAATGGTCGTCTGTTTGCATGTGCCCTGCGATTGGCTGGCAACCAGTTCAGGGTGTACCCCGCCTCCTGCCCGATGACAGCTGGGATAGGCTCCAGCACGCCCGCGACCCTAGTGAGGAGAAGCGGCTCAGAAAATGGATGGATGGACTATAGAAAATGGATGCATCTAAGATTAGTAGTTTTTTAATTGGTTGGAGCCTTGTGGCCAGGGTGTTGATGACGCTTATGAGGTGATTTAAAGCCATTTCGTGGGGTCCTCCGTGATGCTGATGATCGCAACAAAAATGATGAAGATGCCGCAAGAATCCCCGCGGTCACCCGGGAAATGCCAGACTTGGAAAAAAAAACAGCGACTCTGGCGTTTACCGCACGACAGACGGTAAGGAACAGATGAAGACACGCGCCATCTGGGACGATAATGTGGCTCAGTAAGTCAAGAAAACGACAAATATGCTTCTTTCATTAATAAGGATGCACTATACGATATCTTAACAAAATGGCGGCCTGGGGGAAGTTTCAAATAACATAACCAATAAGCCTAAATCTGATAAAACGCTCAGAGTGAATTTTTCGTCGCAAATGAATTGTGTCGAATGCTGAAGGACGCTTTCTTTAGCCGAGACAATCTAATGAGTTCATGATACATAGATTTGTATCAAAATATAAATATATATAAAAAAATCAGATAAATTACTCTTTTTGCACTTTGCGAAAGCTTTTTTACGTATATCGATTTTAAAACATTATTTTGTTTCTCTAAGAGTCTTTAATCCATTGGAGAATTTACTGTTCGCAGTTTGCAGTTTTTTCAGAATCTAAAAAGAAGGAAAGCCATTGATGTTGCAGTGTCCTAAAAAGAAAAGTTCTGAACACTTTTCTGTTTGGTGTTTGGTTCCGTGAGCGAACCTGAATTGATGATCCCGTCCCATCTGATGTTGCCCTTTCCTAAAGAGAAAATATTTAAACAATGGTATGGTTGGCATTTTATTCCCATTTTATCCCGAATGTGAACCAAACCGTGAACTTAAAACCAAGGTATACTGACCTGGGATTTTTGCCGTCATGTTAACCATTGTTAATAAGTTTTTAACATATTTTACTTCTGCATTACACCATTATCATGATTCTTTTATCATCTTTTATTTTACTATGCCCACAGCCTGGAGTCCCATCAAATCAATTACAGGCCGTTGCCCACGGTTACATAGAGCAGCAAAGTCAATCAGCGGAACAAAAGCGTGAAAACACATTTGTGTAAAGCGTTTGTGTTTAAACGCACTAAAACTGTATTTACTGTAAATATGAGAGTCACGCTCATGGCTAACGCTAATGTTTTAACCCCAGCGAATAATCTTCCAGGGGTGCCTATCAATCTAAGGTACTTCTCGCCACGTTCACGACTAATTTCTCCTCATCAGGCCGAGGTGAAAGGTCTTATTTTGTCATTACGTTCCCCAAAAAGGCAATATGTTCTCCGCCGCTTATCTCTCAGCGGGCTTAAGTGAGGGACCGCACGCTCCTGGTGCCAAAAGCATAATGAAATGAGAATAATTATTGCTTTTGCAGGCGGAATTACATGAGTAGAGAGTGATTTCAGACTGTGATGTGAACTTTGTTAAACTCAACGTCTTTTTGGGCTAAAATACTTGACTGGGAACACTTTGTCATTCGCCTCGTGCCTGAACCCAAACACTGACAGAAAAGGGAGGAAAGAAACTTCACTCGTTTTTCTGGAAATACATAAATATGTATTAAACCTTTATTCCTTACTTTCTATTCTCTCAAAAGAAAAAAAAAGTCTTTTAATATTTGATGTTCTCTGTGTCTCCTGTGTGCATTCATCTATGAAACCTTTTCATATTTCTAAGGGGTACAACTGCGAATTAATTTATCCAGGTGATTCACATGAGGAAATGTCAGTTTTTAAAGTTTAATCATTCAAACTGAAAACTGCTGGTTTTGCACTGGCTTGCATCCTTTGTTTCCTAAAAAGAGAAGCTACTGATGTTGCACTTTCCTAAATGGAAGACAAACTATTAATGTTGCACTTTTCTAAAAAAGGCAAACTACTAATGTTGCACCTCCCTAAAATGAAGACAAACTATTGATGTTAAAAAGACAAACTACTGTATGTACAATATATTCAGTGGTGCCTTGAGATCATTTTAGCTTGTTCCGCGACCAGGCTCGTAACTCAGATCACTCTTTCCCCATTGAAATGAATGGAAATCACATTAATCCATTCCAGTAATTCCCATGATGAAATCGTGTTAAAAATAATTAAACAGTTTTTGTCACACATTGCATCAATTGAAAAGCCATTTTGCTGCTTCTCCGAGTGTGCCCGCCTGTGTCTCCATCTCCAGTACATGCCACGCAGGGGCTTATCTTTCCATGACAGCCCATCTGGCTCCTTCTCCTTACTGGGCTTCTTTTGCTTGAGGCACTTAGGTCTATTGATCATCTATTGATATATTCTTGGAGGCATGTTGTTTCCTCCTTGATAGTGCGTCTGACGCTCACTTGTCCCCCCCCCCCCCCCCCCCTTTCCGCTTTGTGCACAGCCTCAGGAGCTTTGTTGTCTAGATGATCTTATTCTTACCGTTCAGTTTACTATTCAGGACGAATGATAATCCATTCATTTCAAAGATCCCATGTTGCACTGAAAACCGTTTCCATATCGTTTGTGTGAAAGGTAGTGCAATAAAAATACAGATGTTTTCCCCTCACATGATGAATAATTGTGAATTATAACTGTGATTACAATAGTGATAAAAAATAAATGCAATAAATGATTATCATTTTGGGTGTAATCGTGCAGCCCTACTATTGTTTTACAAAAAGAAGACAAACAATTGCTGTTGTACTTCCCTAAAAAGAAGATATTGAAGTAGCTGTTATAGATTTTAAAACTGCTTTTCCTCATGAGGCTTGCGAGTGAGCTGGAGCATATCCCAGCTATATGTATACAGCATATTATTCATTTTCCAACCATCGACCTTCATTTCCGAAACCCTTACGGATGAGATACCAGAGCTCAACCTTTCATTTGTGTGATTGCCAGTTGATCAGTCCGGGTGTGCAACCCACCCCTCACCCCAAGTGTCAACGGGAAAGTCCTCAGCCAAAGAGCGCTCATGGATTACGTTTTATCGATACAAACATATTGAGTGGAATGCAGAGCAGTCTAAAAAATAAAAAATCAAGGTCAGCTCGACTTTGGGGTTATCGAAAGACGCCGATGTGCTCGCCGAGCGGCCGACCGACCCGCTGCTTCGTTCCCATTTCGTCCACCTCCAAGGCCGGCGAAAGGAGGCACGACCTCAATTAAGATGGCGATCTTCACAAGGAGTGAAACGCACTGGCGGAAAAGTGTCAACGCTATGCAAATGCACCATCCAGATGGCTGCAGTCAACAGTGATGCAAAAAAATAAAAATAATAAATAAATAAAAAACGGGTCGGAGCCTTTGAAAAAAGTCTTAAGAGTGATATAGCTTGATCTGAGCTTTACCGCCGCCAAAGGCGCTGTATATTTTTGGTTGCATTGTTTCTGTTTGTTTGTGTATACTCGCGAGCTAAAGTCATGCATAATCACTCACAGGAACAATCTAGGACTGGGATTGGGATTCCTTTGGGGCGATTTTTTTTCCCCCTAAATGTCATGAGATTTCAAGAGTTGCCTATTTAAAAAATACATTTAAAAAAATCACAAACGTTGATGATGATTCATATTTTTTAGAGAAAATGAGATGAAAGTATTATATAATCCATACAATGTGGTATTTCTTCTTTTTATGAAAGTGCAACATCAATACTTGGTCTTCTTTTGGGGAAAATGCAACATCGGTAGTTTTAGAAAAGTGCAACATTAATATTTCATCTTGTTTCTAACAAAGTACTAGATGTGTAGTTTGTCTTCTTTTTAGGAAAGTCTAACACCAATTGTCTGTCTTCCTGGAAGTAAAGTAAAATATCAGTAGTTTGTCTTTTTTTTTTTAGGAAAGTCTAACTTTAGTAGTTTGTCTTCTTTTTGGGAGAGTGCTATGTCAGGAGTTTATCTTTGATAAAGTGCAACATCAAATGTCTCTTCATTTAAGGAAAGTCAAATACCAGTATTTCCCCCTCTTTGTTAGGAAAGTGTAACATCAATAGTTTTCTTTCTTTCTTTCTTTAGGAAAGTGTGACATCTATAGTTTGTCTTCTTTTTAGGAAAGTGCAACATCAGTAGTTTATTCTATTTAAGACTGTGCAACATCTATAGTTTCTCTTCTATTTAAGAAATGAGACCTACTTAAGTCCAGTACAGCACGATCTGTCTGCCTTTCGTCGTGACTGTAACGCAAACGAAACCCTATCCAGTCTACTGTACACGTAGTGCCTAAAAACACTTTAATGCACCTTTCGGCCGTCCTCCGTCCTCCGAGGAGTGACTGACTGATCGCCGGTGCCTCAAACAATGCCGTCCGTGGTTACCAGGCAGGCCTTAGCAGTGCGAAAGCGATGGCAACTCCTCCAGATGGCTCTGCATTCTCACCTGGCTCTCTCGCTGCATCTCTCAGCACTCCCACGCCACCAGCCCACCCAGCCCCCCCACCCCTCATTCTGCCGCGGCGTCACCTTGCAGACCGCAAGGGAGAACAAAGGCTCCGAGGATGGATCGCTCATTAAAACCTTGACTCTTCGTAAAAAAGCGGCACAGACTTTGCTTTTAATCATCATAACAGAATAAATGTTGCTTTCTCAATGTGGGAATGGCTGTCCAGTATATTGGCTGGAGAACCACTGAGCAAACTCTAGATTCACACAGGAAGTGTGAGACAGCTCCAATGCCAATTGCAATTTCTCTCCCTCCATCCATTTTCTACTGCTTATTCGAGGTCGGGTCGCAGGGCTGTAGCTTTAGCAGGGACGCCAGACTTCCCTATCCCCAGCCACTTCATCCAGCTCTTCCGTATCACTGCAGACGCTGCACCGATCCGCCTGTTCCATTCTTCCCTCACTCGTGAACCCCACGATACTTGAACTCCTCCACTTGGGGCAGGATCTCATCCCCGACCTGGAGAGGGCACGCCGCCCTTTTCCGACTGAGGACCATGGTCTCAGATTTGGATGTGCTGATTCTCATCCCAGCCACTTCACACTCGGCTGCGAGCCTCTCCATTGAGAGTTGGAGATTACGGCTTGATGAATCCCAACAGAACCACATCATCTGCAAAAAGCAGGGATGCAATACTGAGGCCACCAAACCGGACCCCCTCTACGCCTCGGCTGCGCCTAGAAATTCTGTCCATAAAAGTTATGAAAAGAATCGGTGAGAAAGGGCAGCCTTGGCGGAGTCCAACCCTCACCGGAAACGATTCCGACTTAGTGCCGGCAATGTGGACCAAACTCTGACCAAACAGCCTGATAACCCATACTCCCGAAGCACCCCCCACAGGACCCCCCGAGGGACACAGTCGAACGCCTTCTCCAAGTCCACAAAACACATGTAGACTGGTCAGGCAAACTCCCACGCACCTTCGAGGACCCTGCCGACGGTGTAGAGCTGGTCCACCATTGCAAGTTGAGCTGCAATTAACGATGAACAGGCTCTCGCACCCCCTTGACGTTATCCGACCAACGAAGCAAAATGACTGCCTTCCTGTTCAATTTTGGACATGGGTCCCTGCCACTTTTCAATGCGTCCTGTTACGATAAATACGTCCATTCAATTTCGTGTTGATCGGTGAAACTGGCATCAACCCGAGGGCTATTTTTATTTCTTCTAGCTTTTCAGGGGGTGCTGCTCTGGAAATTGTGGTGACTCGTGTTCGGGACCATGATAATATATTCATTTTCACAAGGATAAACCTGCTTTCCAAAATTGGTCATTTTCGGGCATGTTAAGTTCTCCAAAGAATTGATTCGATTGTCGGAAGAAAGGGATGTATTCTGCAAAGCTACTATTTAGCATTTAGCATTTGTTTTAGTGCTGAAAAAAAGTATGCAAGTTTCATTTCTGACGTTTGTCTGCGTGGCATGTACAAAAGGCTCCTTTTAGTTTGCCAGCTAGACTGGCTTTGCGCTGCTCAAATATTGGAACTCATTTCACAAATCGAGGCAGCAAAGAAAAAAATGAAATCCTCCCCATTTGTTACTTTTAATTAAGTTGCATTTAGTGTTCTATGCGTCCCCCTTTGTGTCCTTTTAATGTTTTTGGCGTTTGTTCAGTGCAGACGGCTCGCCTTTGGGTGTGAAATGTACCGCATAAACTAAAAGTGCTTTTTTGTGCCCCTTGTGTGCCAACTGACTCATTGCATCAAATGAAATGTTTTTTATACAGCGTATAAAACGCGGTGAGTTTGGCTCCTTGTGGAATTGAACACCTTGTTAACATATGAGCTACACTGACTAATGACGACAGAATCCATTTAGGTTTAACTCGTTTTCATTCCAGGGGGCCAAGTCAGCATGATAGTTGCCCTCAGTAGACTGCATGTAAATGTGAAACTATTGAAATGAATCTGCTTGTCTTTTATCGTCACAAAACTGCATATTTATTGAATCAGTATCCATTACCAACAAATTGTGTTGAAAGTGTACCGGTAATAGTGTATAATAAATAAAAATCCCCACTTAAAAACTGCATTTTATGTTTCCTTGGATTATCTTTGTCTGATATTTGCATTTGTTTTGATGATTTTAAACAATAATGTGGGCAAACTATATCAAAAAATAAGAATTAGAGATGGGGGTGAATACTTTTTCATGGCGATGTAGTTACTATATGGTGTGTTAGTTTTAAAAACAGTACACATTTATGCCTTCTGACATCAAATATAGGCTCCATATAATGACGTCAATTTTAATTGGAGAAATCCCAAGCAGTTGGTTCCTCATAGTTACAAGAACAGGGTACAATTTCACCCCCACTTCTGTCACCAAACGTGGTCCACATAGAATTATCATTTCATTTCCCATGTGGCCTCGGTAGTTAGCCGAATACAAGGATTATCGTGGGCCTTCATTGAGAAGATGTGATTAAAACGAGGCGCTTCCCCGTGTCGTCCTGAAGATCGCATTTGTCCCAGCCTCCGCCTCCGCCACCGCCACCGCCACCGCCATTGATTTTAGAAGATAATTATCTCGACGATGAGGCCAAGGTCATTCCGCGGGCCTGTGGAAAGAAGCTGCTCCACGAGCAATTCATGAGCTTTATAATAGCCCAGCGCCTTCAAATCTGTTAAATCGATGAATCATTCAGATTTCATGCGTCGCGCGTACATTTAGCGACAGGCAATGAGTAGTTCATAAAAATGAACATCTATAAGTGGCCTTAAAAACTCCGAACTATCATTTTCTTTTGAGTAGCCTTCCGGTCATTTTATATCATACAAACCTTCTCTTTTCAGAACCTCCGTAAAGATCCCTGAGCCTATTTTTCCATCTTCCATAACCAAATTTTCAATTGCTTCGACAACAATAGACGGTGTTCGGCGCAAGTGTGATGGAGGCCGTTTCGTACGTCACCTTCAACCTCGCTCGTCTGAACTTGGCAATGTTGCTTCAAAAGACGCATGGACAGTTTTTGTTCGATTTTCCCAAGAACACGGTTAATTTAATTTCCTGTAAAATTATAATCCTCGCTTCAAACCCTAACTCAAAACCGTACCTTGAAACGCTACCCTTTGCTTGAAACCCTCGTCTGAAATTGTATCCCTAATTTGAAAGTCTAACCCTTTGTAATCATTTATACACCAGATTTAATTCAGCTTACATGAGTTGTACGTACGATTTACTTTGCCACAAAAGTTAAAACACCCTTGTTTGAAACCCGAACTTGAAACCTTTATTTCAAACCTTACTTTGCAAGACTTACGCTTGCTTATAATTGCTTTTTATCCCTGGTTTGAAACCCGGGTTTGAAAACCCCCTTTAAAACCTTAACCCTGGCTTGAAACACAAATTTGAAACCCGAACCTTTGTTTGAAACCTTAACTCTGGCTTTAAATGGATTTTTTAAAAATCCTGTTTAAAACCGTGAACCCTAAATTGAAAGCCTTACCCTTGTTCAAAAGCCTAAATTGAAAAGCTCAGCCTGACTCCAAACCCAAATTTGAAATCCAAAGCCTGTCTTGAAACCCTAACCCTGCCTTGAAAGCCCAAGTTGAAATGTAAATTTTCAAACCCAAACCCACGTTTGTCACCGTAATTACAAACCCTAACCCTTTTTTTTCGAAACCCCAAACATGGCTTGAAACCTTACTTTGAAACCATAACCCTGGCTCAAAACCATAATTTGACACCCTAGCCCTGCTTAGAAACGCTCTAATAAAAGCTTAACCCCTGGCTTGAAACCCTTAAAGCATCCATTTCAATTTCAAGAAGATCTCCAAGTTTTACTGTTTTGAACCTGAATTCCTTCACAATGCAATTATCATGAAAAAAAGAAAGGGGGGAAAAAAAGACGCGGTCACACAACACATCTTCAAACGTTAGATAATACTAATATGAGAGAAATGAGCTGCCCCATTGTTGTTGTCTGGTACGAATATTGTTCTGTTCAAAGCCTCAAAAATGGGTGTGTCTTGAAACCCCTACATTGAAACCTTAACCCTTATTTGAAATGCTTCAAACCCTACGTGAAAACCCTCATTTGAAACCTTAACTGACTTTGAAACCCGACGTTGACCCCCTCACCCTGTCTTAAAATCGTAAATTGAAACCCTAACGAGGATTGAAGTCACAATTTGAAACCATAATCCTGATTTGGCACCCTAACCCTTGTGTACTGTGTACTATCAATGTCAGCCAAACTCCTTTTCCTGAGCCAGGAAGGATAAGCATGCTTGCTCCTTAATTAACTTCTGCAAGTTGATAACAGAATTGAATTGGAGTGAAACTATAACAGATGCCACGACGACGCATCACACGATTACGATCGAAATTCAGCAACGGCGCTAATATCCGAACGCCCCCGCTACCGCGTTCGTATTTTACCCGCAAACATCGCCAAATGTAAATGAACGTCACGCATATACCGCATTACACACAGCCATTGCGTTCTGAAGGCACCGCGTGAATTCGATGAAGACGCGACAGCCCGCCGCGCAAGTAGCGAAGGTGCCGTCAATGTTTGCGTTCCGTGGGAAACTTCCTGTTTCTTTTTATGCTTGTGAGACCAAAAAAAACAAGAGTCCTTTGAATTGACTTAATTTGACAATGTACATCGGTAGCACATGATTAAAAAGGGTCATTTTCCCATCTTTTCCCTCTCCTTGAAAATGACGTCAGTTTACCACGTGGAAATAACGTGCAACCGATGTGCATGTTCAAATTTAGCCAAGATTCAAAGGACTTTTTTTCAGTGTATTTTCAAAGAGGCTATGAAATAAAGATCCCATCAATAACTGATATTAAACAGCATATAATAAAACAACAACACATGAGACGTCAATCACTTTTAAAAGGTTGATAAGCGATCATGTTTACAACCCTAACTGGGTTCAAACCCGAACCCCAATTACTGCATGGCAATTAGTGGTGCTGCTTTGATTATTAACTCATCGACAGCTCAATGATTGTCTGGAAAAACTACAAAAAACAACAAAACTGAAGAGGAGCATCATAATCACAGTCCCCTCAAACAAACAATGACAACATGACCAAAGAAATCAACCCGCAGCTACAAGTTTTTGGCAGCTCTGACGTTTTTTTTTTTTGGGCTTTAATCACACTTTAGTGCATGTGATCTTCAAAGCGGGTCACTGAAAAGTCACCAAAAAACGTAAGAGCAAAGTAATTTTGGTCCAAGTTTCAACAGCCTTCCTGTCAACTTGACGTTTGGGCTGCCGTCTGTTGGCTGGGATGCGTTCACATCTGCTTTATTTATTTGTCAGTCGTGACAATAAAGTGTAATGGCGCAATGGTGCAAGATTTTCTCGATACAACAATCATTATAGTTGTTTCCCCCCCCCCCCATAATATATCAGAGTGGAAAACTAGCCTCAGTTTGAAACCTTAACGCTGACTTGAAATGCAAATTGGAAACCCTAACCCAGGCTGGAAACCCACATTTTCAATCTTAACTGGCCTGCGACCCGAAGCCCTGTAGGGAACCCTGGCCCTTGTTCAAAAACCTAATCCAATCCCTAATCCCTATCCCCTAATATCTAATTATAACAACTAACCCTGATTTTAAACCCCAATAAAACCATTGCCCTTGCTTGACACCATAAAACCTTGTTTGAAACCCTAACCCTATCTTAAAACCCGACTCCAAAACCCTAAACTTGAAACTTAAATTTGGAAAAAGCAAATTTGAAACCCCACCATGAAACCCAAACTTGAAAGCCTACCTTTTATTAAAACACTACTTTTAAGTACTCACCCTGTTTTAAAACCCTTACCCTGACTTGAAACCTTAACTTTAATTTGAAATCCTAATCTGTTTTGACATCCCACTTTGAAACCCTAAACCAGGCTTGAATCCCTAATTGAAACCCTAACCCTCATTGAAACCCTATTTTTAGGACCTAACCCTGGTTTAAAAACCCTAATTCCAAACCCTGTCCTTCGGTTAGAACCCTTAGACCATAACCCAGGTTTGAAACCCCAATACAAACTCTACATTCAAACCCTGACCCTTGTTTGAAACCCTAACCCAGGCTTGAAACCTTAATGTAAAACCTGGCTAACCCCGAGTTTAAAACACGAAACCTGGTTTGAAAGCCTAATTTTTAATCGAGGAACAAGTGCTGTCGTTCTGCTACAGTTCTGAGACCGTATCGTATCTGTAACCGAGGCTTTCAATTAGCAGTTTCTGTTGTGGATGATGGATGCGCGGTCATACGGCCGTCATTATGTGTCCACAGCACTGAGATCATGCAACAGAATGAGAATCCTCTTTATCATTTTCTCTCAGGTAGTTGGAGTCCCTCGATAACTATAGTGAAAAAGAGACAATAAGAAAGTATACATTCAGGACATACTGCCAACAGGAATGTGCAAAGTACAGTTATGAAGAGTGCAATAGTGCAGTATTACTGATCAAATTGAATCCAATTGTGAAAATGGCGCATAGTGACAGAGCTACAATGATAAATCCAGTAATAATGGCAGCACGGAGATGTGCAAATTGGCAAAATGTCAATGTCAATTCTGAAATCACAACTCTTTCAGAAGTGAATGGCAAGGGGCTGTAGGTTTGTCTGCAGGAGTTTAAAGCAGCGTTCATTCGGCAGCCGCACGAGGCTCGCGACTTCATCTGTATGTCAACCTCCCATCACTGAGCAAAGCAGCCATTAAACATGATAAGGAGCAGGGGGGATACATCGAGCGTGATTAACGCGGCGGACGCCTTTGTCGCACTTGTCAGATAGCCCTCTCTCTCTCTCTCTCTCTCTCTCTCTCTCTCTCTCTCTCTCTCTCTCTCTCTCTCTTCGCGACCTTACGCAAGAAAAAAAACCAAAAAAGGTGCTGGAGCCGCCTGGTAGCTAGGCAACCCCTGGAGAGCAGCTCTTGAAGACCTTGAGATGAAGGGAAAACATTTTTTTCATGGATTTGTCTCAAATCTTGGACATCTGTTGATAGAAGAGCAAGTCTACGCTATTTTAAAAAAAAATGTTTTTTTTTTTTTAAGGGATGCACTGGTACCACTTTTTTTCCCAGACAAAGTACAGGTACTTACATTTGAATACTCGCAGATACCAAGTACCATGCTATAATGTCTTGTAAATGTGATGGAAATGTAGTTTAATTTAATCCTATATTGTTCCAAAACAAACTTCTCTTGAACATGGCACTTTTATAACTTCTATTTGTATATATACTTCTATTTGTCATCGCTGACATTTTGACATCCAACTGACATGAAGAGAGAGAGGTGAAGGACTCGCGGGCTAAACAGCGAATGACCGGAAAGGTTGGAAGGGACTTTAAAAGAAGAACAAGCTGTGACAGGTCAAGTCAAAGCAAGGATATAGAATAGTTGACTTCACAGTAAAAAGGGTCAGGCTTTGATGATAGGACATTTGTCTTGGGCCAAAGTGATGCAATGTTCCATAATCCACCGATAGTAGGTCAGTAAATGCTCAGAGTTCACTGTTGTTGTCACCCGGGTTTAGCCGAATCCCCAACAGCCACGAAGACAGGAACAGGTAAACGTGATGAGGCAGAACTATCACTGGGTGTTGTTGTAGCGTCTTGTACAAATGTACAAACATTTGTATGATTGTCGGACACTCTTGACACTGATTGCATCTTCAACCTGGCGCTAAATAGGGAGATGGAGCTGACTGTGGTTGGTCGAATCTGATTGGCTGACATATTGGCTGTCTAGTAGAATGTGATTGGCTGACAGAGTGGCTGCCTTTCATGGCAGACTGTGACACCAACTGCTGGTGGTACATGTAAAATGGAGCCCGTAATGGTTACCTGTCAGGCTTACTTCTACTGCCAGGCAGCCCATTACTGCAGCTCAGCTCGAGAATTTCATCATCCAATTTGCAGACCGTAATTTGAGGTTGGCTTTAATAATAGTAATAATAAGAATAATAATTATGATTATAATGTCTCCTTTCATGGAACCCAAGGCTGCTTTACATCAATGGGACAGACAAAAACACAGAACAAGGGACTCTAAACATCAAAAGCTGTGTGAAATAGGTTTTGTTTGAAAATGTCCAACAATGTGGTGTTGCGGATCTCAGATGGCGAGAGAGTTCCAGGGCGTTGGGACTCCCACTCTGAAGGCTCTGGCCCCACGGGTTCAAAGGCAGGTGCGGCGGATGGAGAGGCGACCGCTGTTGGAAGACCTCAGGTCCCGGAATGGGGTGTATGGATGGAGGAGGTCTGACAGGTACTAGGGGGGCAAGGGGATTAAGGGATTTGAAGGTGAGGAGCAGGATTTGGTATGTAATGCGGGACTTGACCGGGAGTCAGTGAAGATGGATGAGTGTGGGAGTGAATGTGCTGCCAGGGTTTGGTGCGGGTGAGGACCCTGGCAGCTGAGTCTTAGACATACTGGAGCCTGTTCAGGGCTGTGCTCGGTAGCCCGAACAGAACTCTGTTGCAGCAGTCCAGGTGGGATGCGATGAAGGCATTAATGAGGGTCTCGGAGAGAGAGTTAATGGCTGGAGATATCTTTAAGGTGGGAGAAAGAAGATTTGGTGATTGATTGTATGTGTGAGTGAAAGGAGAGAGTAGAGTCATCTTTAGTGTTGTCATCCATGTTTACCTTAAAGTACCGGTACTGTATGCCACACACATGGCTCTTACTCAACTTGCTCAGGTTGTTATGTGTTAAAGTGTTGTTGGTGTCGTAGTATCAGAGCATTTATACGAGTCTAAGTATAGACGTACAGTATCGGTATCCCTCATTTTTATATACAGTCCCACCCTAACTCAGGCTTGAAACCGTAATTTAAAATCCAAATTTAAGACCTAATCGTGGTTTGAAGTCCTAACCCAGATTTGAAACCTAATTTTGAAACCCTAAACCTTGCTTAAAACCCAAACCTGGACTTCATTTGAAACCCCAACTCTTGTGTGAACCCCTAGTTTGACAGCCTAATCCTTCTTTCAAACCCTAGCTAGTCTTGTCTTAAAACCCTACTTTGAAACACTAGCCCGTATATGAAACCCCAATTTGAAACTCCTAGCTCGTGATTTTCAAACCCTAATTTGTGTTCGAAACCCGCCGGTTTCTAAGCATTCAACACAGAACAATTTAGTGAGAACTGTAAAGTGAGGAGACGAAATACGAGGTTCAAAACAAGGCAAAGACGGGGAAGCAGTGACACAGAAAATGGAAGTAGAATCGGGTATGAGTGAAAAAGCGCAGATCGAAACAGGTGGTGGCGTGTGTGGGTGGCGGTGATCTTCATCCAGCGGAATATTTTCTCCCAATATCAGGAGTGCGTTACGAGGTGCGCTTGTGTTGCCTCGTCCTCTTGTCTTCGTCTTCCCTCCGAACGAGCCATGCATGAGTGTCTTCTTTTTCTTTTTTTTCTTTTCTTTCTTTTCAGAGCGTTAACTAACACCTCGGAGACGAGCTGACTCTTTTATTGCACAGCAGTACAGGAAATTACATTCTTTTACTGCGCAAAAATTAAACCGCAACATTTGCTTTTGCTCCTATTTTTCATGAGCGGAACTCAACACTTTTTATATGCGCGCAAAAGGCCAATTACTCTCAAATGAATAGATACATAGGCCTTACTCTATATAGAAAACGTCGCAGGTATTTGAGTTCAGCTCATGAAAAATGAAAAACAAAAAGAAAAGTGATGCATTCTTTTCTTGTGTGTGTGAGTAGCTAGCTTCCTAAGCAGGCAAAACAGGTTTTCAAACCTAATTTCACCCTTGTTTGAAACCATAACCTTGGCTTGAACCACTACATGATTCGTTTTGAGCCATCTAGTTTGCTGCCTTAACAGGCTGCTGTAAAAAAAAAAAAAAACCCAAACCCAGACGGATGTGGATTTATGAGATTACAAAATCATATTCTTGCTAATGTTCTCCATTTCATCAAAGCCGACACAATCCCAGCCATTGCACCACAACGTAAATGCATCTTCCCATGAATAAATACTGTGAAATGAACTCAAACTCCAAATATGTAACATTACATATTTCTTGAACATCAGCTTTAAAATGGCTACTGTACGACATGTGTGTTTAAAAACAACACTAATTGTGGCGTACATCCCCTCGCGTCGCAACACCTCCTCCCGGACTGACGCGGTCGTACAGAGTGTCTTCATTAGCGGCCCCGCAGCAGCACAGCTTGTTACCGAGCTCCAGTCGGCCATTGATCCTCCTCTCGCGCTACAATGAACTCTGGACTTGCGACCATGATTGATTGCTCACAATAAGCAGGAAGGCGTAAACAACAATGCGGCACGGCGGCTGTTGGGGGGGGTGAAAGTCTCCCCCGCCGCTGTGTGCGGGTCAAATCGCGCTTAAGGACAACAGTTAAAGGTCAAGGATGTTTTGAGACCGTCACGGTTTATGATTGACACAAGCCTAGAGGGGAATCGGAAAAAAAAATCTGAATAATAAGACGCTTCCTCCTAAAAAAAAAAAAAAAAAAAAAGAATGTTCGTGCCTTTCTGGATAGTTTAAACCCTTAAGTATGATCAGGGGCGGAGCTACGGGGTGGGCAGGGCGGACAATCTAGACTGAAAGCTGGCCGACCTAACGGTGCACTTTTTCGTTTCTAGCATTTTGTGGGGCGGCTCAGGCCCCTTACGACACTTCCATAGCGAAGAGTGTGGCGGCAACGCCTGATGGGACAAGCTGAAAGAAGCAACTTTTCAGACTGCTCTCGCAAATATATATATTCTTTAAAGTTTAATTCCTGCAAAGAAACAGACAGCATGAGCAGAATCATTTTCACAGTGTATTCATCTGTATTGCTGGTACAGCCCAAAGACACGCCATTGCCTACCATGAAAAACTGAAGTGAAAAAAAAACTATCTGGAAAATTCTTTACAGTCCAGTGAGTAATGCACTGATAAGTATAATGGCGAAACCCAAGCAGCTACTCAGCAGGCGCATGTCACAACAGAGACTTGCTAACTCTTCAGGTCAAGACTTAGCTGTCTCGCGGCACCTCAAATATAAACAGCACTCTTTCGAGGACGAAAAAACGTACACAATCTGGACAGAGAAGACAGATGGTTTTAAAGAGGCGTGAGCGAGGCCATATTTGTCAAGCTTGAGAAACACCAATTAAGAAGGGTGTTATGACACCACCCGTCTCCCACGTTTTGTAACGCTATCCTTTCATTCAAGGTTTCAATAATTTAGCATTTAACGAATAACACACAATCACACACAGCCACTTTTGGCTTTCAGTTGCCTCCACAAGCATTTTTACATGTGAATAGAATATTAACGTGGGCGATTCCACTCAAACGACTCTCATTGGCTGGCAGAGACCTCTCTCCAATGCATTTGAACAATTGTGGTTTTGCTTCCCTAAAGAGTGCAACATT
The DNA here is from genome assembly GCF_024500275.1 of Phycodurus eques. NCBI lineage: Eukaryota > Metazoa > Chordata > Actinopteri > Syngnathiformes > Syngnathidae > Phycodurus > Phycodurus eques. The sequence goes on from NC_084533.1 coordinate 26,510,898, forward strand.
GTTTATTCCCAAAAATTTTGTGGATCCCTAAGTTACGGCTTGCAGATCCCTGGGTCTCCGGGGACCCCTGTTTGAGAACCACTGCCATAACAGACGTAGCAGATGCCGCCGCTCGTCTCTATCGTCACTTCTCCCGCTGCACACCGATCATCTCTCCATTTCCTGTGTCACTGCCTCTCCGTCTTTCCTTTTTTCCCCCTCATTTTTCATGTCCTCACTTTCATCTTTGCCCAAATTCTTTACTGTTCACTGATTAGAAACACGCATTGGGGTTTGAACGAGGGTCAGTGTTTCAAAGCAGGTTTTGAAGTGAGAGTTTTGAGTCGCAAGTTAGGTTTTCAAGCTGGGCTGGGAGTTTCAAAATAAAGTTTCAAGTCAAGATTAACGTTGCAAGCCTGGGTTAGGATTTTAAAGGTTTTAAAGTAGGATAGCAAGCCAGGAATGGGTTTCAAGTTAGTGTTTTGAATTTGTGATTGAAACCCCACCTTAGGGTTTTAAACAGCGGTTAAGCTTTCAAATTATGGTTTCAAGACAGGTTTAAGAGTTTCAAAGTCATGTTTCAAGTCAGAGCAAGGGTTGTAAAGTAGCTTTCCAAACCAGGTTTGGCTTTCAATTTGTGTTTCAAGTCACAGTTAGGGTTTTAACGTAGTGTTCCAAGCCTGAGTTAGGGTTTCAAATAAGGGTGTCCACTGACACACACAGACGCAAAAGATTCTTTGTGATGATTGCTGTTGGCTTCTTTTTAATTAGGACCGCTTGCAAGTTTGTTGCATCATTGTGACTCATTGGGATAGTAATTAGCGAAGACGTTAGCACTCTCCCACAAGCTTTGATGCAAACAACCGAAGTGAAGTTATTAATTTTTATGAACATATCAGCTTTATTTTTACGCCCTCTTTACAAATTTACTTTGCCTCGCTGCATTGACGAACACAATCTCTCAAAAATCACCAGTTGTGAACTTCCCTATCCGCAGATTCTTCTGAAGAACATTACTAAAACTATTACGAGAATTTTTTTGTGTGTGCTTTTTCTATAACACCCCTGGCCCTTGTAAGCGCCGACTAAACTGAGCAATTGTAAAGCAATTACAGTCGGCAATCTACCGATGCGCTGCAATGGAAAATATGTGACCCTTGCTGTTCTTATCAGGAAACAACATTTTGAGGCTCCACTTATACGTTTTACTGTATTATGTTTTATTGAACCACAAACAAAATGGTGTTATTGTCAAGAAGGTAGAAGACTGCCCTGGCCACTGTAGCTACTTTATATTATAATGATACAAAGAGAGGAAACAGGTGAGAAAGACAGGAGAGATTTGGGCTATTTGGCAACCATAGTCCCATGCGCTCGTGCAGTTTGGCAACTGAGACGCTTCACAGTTTGCTTTTTAGGCACAGGTACATATGAAATCATGAAAATATTGAAGGATTATTATAAAACGCAACAAATATGTTGACTGTATTTACTATATTGGTATGGCTTGGCGGGGGCCAGCTGGATCTCGCTTTGTACCCGTTGACGTCATTTTTGTCGTGAAGGCTACAACGTTCAAATTGCAAATGACAACAAAACTAGCGGCCGACAGTCGACCACTCACTGAGACTAATTGCAGAACGGCGAATGCTGTGTGACAATTCGGTTGCAGTCGGGCGCGTCGCTCGGTGTGTGGCGGACCAAAAGCGACGTCTTAGGAGTAGCTAGTATTAGCAGAGAAAGGTATGGATCGCTATTGGCAGCGGTGGCATTTGACAGCTGCTCAGCTGGTAATGGCTAGCTGCATAACGTTCAAAAGTTTAGAGGTCACTTGAAAAGTGACGTTATTCTTTTGAAAGAACAGCAATTTTTTTTACCATGTCTACACTGACTTTCTAAATAATTTGCAGTGTAGTCTATTCCCATCACATATAGCACGGTGCAATTGAATGAGATAGCTAACGTTTATGGTGAAATGAATCCTTAGGAGTAAGGTTGAACTTGCACTGTATTTGTCTTCAGGATACATTTGTACTCATTGTAGATTTTGTAAAACTGAAAAGAATACAGACACAATTGCAACACGCAACTTGTTTAAGATCTACTGTATGTGTAATTACATTGGCATTACATACACCGCACTGTCGCTAGCCAGTCTAGAGTGAGAAATAGCTAAGCCAACTTTGAAATATTTATGAAGTTAAATTCAAACTAAGGATGTCAAGTTAGAACTGCAAACCTACAACCAAAGCCGTTTCCAGGACTAGAACAGGAAAGAAATATGAATTTGGCAAGAAAACAACACTGCCGGCGGGGTACTAAGAATCTCACTGGTGTTCTAGGCAGGACACTCCCCGCTGCAGTATGATTATCTCTGGAAGGTCTGGCTACGCAGATGTAGCAAGATAACCATTCCAAATATGTATCACATATCTACAAAATCAAAACAATCACGTTTGTTATGGTTAGGGTGGGTTCGGATTGGCTCTGGGTTAGTAACAGTGCACATCAGCTTGTGACCGTGGATGAATAGTTCATTTATTTCACTTTCATTTGGTCATGAATATTAACATTGTAAAAAAAAACATCCATTTCCATGGTATTTAAGAGGTGCACATGGTATTTATGTTTAATTGGCGTTAGTATTACGAGGAGGTCCTTGGAAAAATGTCTCCTCTGTAAGTGGAGCAAAAAAGTTTGAGAACGTCTGTGTTGTGGGTGGTGCTCGTGTTGCCTCGTCTTCCCTCCAGATGAGTGTCTTTGCGTCAGTGGACTCCTGGGGTTCATGACTTCCCGGCCCCTCCCCGTGTTACAAATGAACTCATTTAGCATGAATGTTAACATCTGACGTCGGCGCACCTCAGGTGTGACACCCGTATTAATGAAACGCCACTGGCGTGTCCGCGTGGGCATATAACGTTGTGCATCTTGGAAATTACCTTTCGCGCCGCCACCTTGCAGCAAATGACCGTCCTGCGGGATATTGCAACGTTTCAAAAGCGTAAACTCGCAAACGAACGTTTGAGAGCTATCTGCGGCGAACAAACGACACTGCCACACGAACAAGCCTCGGATCGTAACCTTCTAATGTATGAATGTGTGTATTACTAGCATTAGCTTTGATTTTCCATTTCGGTATTTTATGGGGACATATTATGAAAATGTGACTTTTAATTGCTTGTATACAAATAGTTGGGTTTCTGGAGTGCCTGCCCACCCTAGAAGGAACCACTATGTTGTTAAAGCCAAAAGCTAAGCAGAGCTGCAGTGTTGTTGGATTGGGGTAATTTTGACCAAAGCATGTGACAAATGTTTCATTAAGACACCTGGGAAATGTTAAAATTGGGGAAAAAATGAGGTATGTCTCCTTGAAATCAAACTGAAAACCAGAGTTGCACAGTGTTGCCCAGTTCAGGGGGACCAAAATATTAGGAACCTCTCTCACCGTGACCCTGCGCAAACAACAACCACAATAATAAACATGACAAATTTAACCACAAAAGCCGACAATCGCCATCGAGATAAAAATCGAGCAACTCCTACGAGCAGACTGCCCATCATTGCATTGTTCAAGGTTGCATTTTCTAACCCTGCAAAACCAAACTATATTTTTTTTAATTTCAGAAAATGACAAGCGCCATTCACATTTCAGTGTAGCTCACTGCCATCTCCATTAAAGCCAATCATGAGCCATACATATTTACATCGTTCACGTACGTCCATAAACATGTCTGCACGCATGATTCCTCATTAACTCGCTGCTACTATAGCTTCAATTGTGCTTGAAAGTGAGCGTAAAAATATGATGTCTGATGTATGATGTAACTATGGTTAATTGCGTGGAACAGTCCAAGAAAGATGTCATTCAAATCAGTGAGATAAACTGTGAGATTGGTGTTAGTGATCAGGTCTGCAGATTGTATGAGAAAATCGTTTTTCGCAATCAAGCAGGATCTCGAGGTAGCAGCAACGAAGACGATCACTGACAAACAATGTGACTTGTGTGAAGGTTAGGATTACGGGTTCATTTAGGTGAGGGTTAAGGGGTAGTTCAAGACACTGTGGCCGTATTATACTCACCTGTTGGTTTATTCACAAAGCATGATTTTATGATGTGAAAATGTTGCACTTGTCTGTTTTTGAAAACGATATTTTCTCAAACTTTTGCGGTGCAATGACATCACAGACCTCTTTGAAAGACATTTTCAATAAAATCAGCGTTTTTTTTTTTTTTCCCTCCTCTTTTCCAAAGCACCTCTTCCTTTAATCTATTAAAAGTGCCTCCCAGTGTCGTGGTCTTATTTCCACGCATAACGTGACTACATGGGCAGGTTTAGATGCGTGCGCCTACTCACACACAGCTTTATTTATTAATGATGTCACTTTTGGTTCACGTCATTAATTTTCTCGCTCTAGCTTCACCCGTGTCCCGTCACTCATTTGTCACGTGATTATTGTTGCTGCTCTGTTGATGCCTCGAGCTTCTGTCGAACGCACGTACAACACACACACACACGCACGCACGCACACACACACACACACACACACACATACAAACAAACTCTTCATTATTTCCCTCCTGGTGTGCATTTTCCTCCCGAGAGGTGTGCATTTAATCATCTGGAATAATAAGAATAATTGACCAGGCCGGCCTGCTTGCCTTGCGGAGCTCAAACAAAATAAGCCTCCATATTTATCACGTAAGTGCTTATTTAAAAAGAAATAATACTGGTGCATAATTTAAAGTATGGTTTGTAAAAGTGACAAATGTAAGGGTCTTACACATTCCTGAGGGCAATATTTTCAATTATTTAACAACAAAAAAGTAAAATACAAAATATATACATCTTCAAACCATTTCTCATCATAAAGTTTGCCACCCTCATCTAAGGGCAAGAATATTATTTATTCATTTAAATATTAAAAAAATAAAGAAATTACAAAAAATACAAAATATTAACATTGTTTCTTAGTTTAAAATTTGCCCTGTTGAAGTGTAGCCCAAATTAAAAGCAGAGGAGTCATGCTAACTACAATAACAAAGGAGTTCTATTGCGGAAAGAAGATGTTTGATTATTTATTATATTATTGATTATTATAATATCAAAAAAGAAAAAAAAATATTATACATTAAAGTATTTTCGCAGTTTAAAATGTGCAATGTTGAAGTGTATCCAACATGAAAACGGCACAACTTGCAAGGTCTCCTATTTGGAAACCGGACAATCCGACTCTTCTGCCTTTTGGGTTTTCCCCAGATGAACTGATACAAAAGACAAATGGCGCTACTGGGGCCGCTCCTGTACTATCACCTTGCGCTATCAGGTGACATTGTGAGATACTTTCAGCCCCAAAAGTGCCGGGAAGGCGACACTGCCGTGGGTGAGCGTTGATGATGATAGCGTGTGTGCCAGAGAGAGTGAGTGTGTGTGTGTGTGTGTGTGTGTATGTACTGTTTCCGCCTGATGGATATTCCCATCCCAGATGGCGGGCTGGCGAGACAAACCAGCTTTCGGCCAGCGTTTGGCGTGAGCGGGCTGGCCTCTGTCTTCCTGCCAAGGTCAAAGTCAACAGGAAGACGCCACTACCCCCCACCCCCCACGAACGACCAGACTCACCGTTGACAGATATTTAATTGTTACCTCGCAAAACTGATAAGGGATTTCCACGGGAGAATGAGGTCTGGCTCTATCTTGATGGTTCTTTTGGCGCACACCACCCAATCTTGATCTTTGTTTGGGGGCCGAGGAGTAATTCTTTGAAAGTGGATGGACATTTTTAATGGACTTCCAGAGGGACTGGGACAACTCGAGTCAGTTGGGAGACTGAAAAAACCCCAAAAATGTCAGTATCGACTTGAACCAGATTCGTCTTTGGTCTAATAATGCTTTTTATCTGTAATATTTTAAGAGAATTACACATTGTGTATTGAATCAATTCACATCACCTTTACACAACTATGTCCACTATCTTAATGCTAACACACAACACCAAGCGTCGTAGATGAGATAATGAAACTGGCTTCGATGTCATGGTAGTCAAAAGCCTTTAAGCAATGGCTATTCAAACAAATAGTGCAGGAACACAGGTAGACAGACACTCTAGCCAGGGGTACACATACCGTAAGTGGTGCGCATTGCCACATGTGCACTAAAAATATTAAAAGATTCACGTGTGTCACGGCACATTTGCATACTAGGTATTTAGCATTTTCATGTTGCCTTGTGTCGTCACGGTAGCCGACTGGTTAGCGCATCTGTCTCACAGTTCTGAGGATTCGCCTATGTGGAGTTTGCATGTTCTACCCGTGCCTGCGTGGCTTTTCTCCGGGTACTCTGGTTTCCTCCCACATCCATTATATTTAAAATCTCATCCTACACAATCAATCAAACGACAATAAGATGTTTCCACAAACTGAAATCTGGCCAAAGGGCAACCAGATAGGAATCGGAATCAATCATAACATAATGTGTCATACCGTCTCAGCATCAGGAGATGATTGAATAAAGAAAAACGGTGACACCGAGGCCTGTGAGTGGCTGGCCGACCAGTTCAGGGTGTACCCCGCCACTCCCCCAGAGTCAGATGGGATAGGCTCCATCACGCCCGCGACCCTTGTGATGATAAGCGGTACGGAAAATGGATGGATGTTACACCGGCGCGTGGTTCTTCTGTAGTCTTACATCTGTCGTGTTGCTCTTCGGATGAATGTCGTCTGACGACAGTCGACAATTGAACTTTTATTCCCCTGAAAACAGATTGTCAACAGGAAGGTGAAGAAGGGTGCATGGGCGGTGCAGTTGCTGATCGTACGCTTGTGCCCACAAGAACTGATCACTCTCCAGGCATACTGTACGCACAAGAGCACAGCTCCTCTTTTTTTTTTTTTTTTTATTTGGCTCATTATTGTCAGATTAATGTGTGATGGACATTTGTATTGGACATGAATCCAAATACGGGATGGGACATTTAATGGCCAAATAAGGTACGATTCCGTAGGGTGGCAACCCTAGGCCTAACGACACATCCTGCGTGTTGATTTTGTTGTCAAGTCCACAAGTGACAGATCACCCTCCACCCCGCTCCCCCGCCCAGCTCATTTTATCCGAAGCCGACGCGGTCAGAGTGACAGCACCTCGCTACCCGTGAGGTCAAGATAGACATCAAGAACCTTTTCTAGGAGAATCATTACCATTTAGCCTTTTGCCATCCATTCCCACACCAGCCGCAGAGAGCAAGAGATAGAGAAAATCTCCCATTTTTCACTACGCGAGACCTTTTGAGTTCTAATTGTGACATAGATCATAAATGGTGCGTCACCGCGCCCCCTTGGGATATATCGCCGGGTGGGGGATGGTCAGAATGGAGCCACTATACAAATGTGAGCTGATTTGATTTGTACCAAGACGTTGACGAGGGATTTACATGATAAGAAAGCAGTGACATTTGAAGTTTCAATCACACACCACTACCTACCTACAGTACCCTGTACCTACGTATTTACAGTGATGTGAAAAAGTATTCTCAAATTCCTGTTGTTTTACATAGTTTCCCCACTTTCTTTAAGATCATCAAATAACCATAGATATCAGACAAAGATAACCCAAGTAAGCATAAACTGCAGTTTTTAAATGGCTTGGCCCTGTGCGAAGAAGTAATGCATGAACAGCCTTTTTAAGGTCATGCCACACCATTTCCATCGCATTGACTTTGACGAGGCCACTCCAAAACTTTCATTTAGTTTTTTAAAGCCATTCAGAAGTTGACTTGCTGGTGTGTTTTGGATCATTGTCCTGCTGCAGAACCCAAGTGTGCTTCAGCTTGAGGTCTCCAACTGATGGCTGAACATTCTCCTTCAGGATTTTCTGCTAAAGAGGAGAATTCATGGTTCCATCAATCACAGTAAGTCGTCCAGGTCCTGAAAGACCAAAGCAGCCCCAAAATCTAAATGTAGTACAACAGTAAAAGTTTTCAACATGCAGAAAATGAGTAGCTGCTTCTCTGCTCTTCTCCGCTTTGAAAAGTAATATAAGGGCAGAAACTAATGTTATCCATGCTAATTAGCTAGTTAATTGCCTCGGTACAGACACGCTAACGCTCGTAGCTGGTTGCAAATGGTCATTTCAAGACAGCGTTATAGTATATATTAATGTACCTTGAATTTGTCGCGGAGTAATGGGTGGCGCTCTTGGAAATGAGATTTTTCATACTGGAAGTATTGCCTCCTATAGCAGTCACTCTGAAGCACATTTCCATATCCTTCCTCTACCCACCTACCTATCTACCGATCTACTTTCCTGACTACTTACATTCTTGCAAACCTACAAACTTACGCATCTATCCTTTCAGATACTGTGCAATAGGTAATTTATCCTTAATGAAGCTACATAAGCTAACCAAAATATTAGTGCTGCAATGATACACCACTGCAAACTATAACAACAATTCAAAATAATTAACGATAAATGAATAGTTCTCTAAGCATTATTATCTGTGTAAAAGGAGATTTTTAGACAGGCAAGAGTGAGAGCTGCTTGGCTCTTTGCCCTTTTGCTAATGAGCTATCAAGTGTGCTTTGACAGCCAAACCACCACATGCATCTATCAACTGCTCTGTTTCACTCGCATGTTGATTAAATGGGGAGAACTATTCCACGAAGGGGAGAATAAATAAGCACTGGGGTTGACACATGGTTAAAAACCTTAACCTTGATTCATGATTAAAAATATATTTTTTATTGCGGTTTTAGTTGCATCCTACCTACATCTCCCTACCGGCCGACAGACCGAATGAGCATGTGAGCGAGCGACCGATCCACCAACCAAAACGACTAAGCGGCTACCTCCCTTTCTTGCCTGCCGATTTACCAACCAAAACCACCTAATTACTCTCAACCAGTGAAATATTACACCGGCGGGAGGAAAGTAGGTGAAAAATAAAAGCACTAAGGTTGACAAATGGCAACAAACTACTGTACTTACCTAACTTACTGTACTGTACCTAGCAACTTACCTACCAACCTACCAGTGAAATGTTCCAGTGAGGTTGAAAGTATTGACACAGTTAAAAGCCTCAACCTTGGAAAAGGTGGCTGTCTTTTAAGCACATAGGCCTGTATACATGATTTTTGGCTGCATTCCACTCCGCTGTGCCACTCTCTCAGACGCAGAGGTCGAGTGCACTCAGCCTCACCGGGACACGTAAAAGGAACACGGCCATTACTGCTGCCACCTGTGTCGCCGTCTTGCACCGCACCGAAGGCTATCAAGATATAGGCGTGCAAACTTACGTCGCGCCACAAGCTGAAGAGGAGAAAGAGGGTGGTCGCCATGGAAACAAGCAGGTATCAACTACAAGGGCGACTAATTGCCACGGCAGCCAATCAGAGCCGAGCTAAGCCGCGCTCTGCTCAGTTTTTGCACTACAAAGCCACAAACGAGTGTTAACATGTTACCTGGCAGCTTCCCGGTCACGGAGGCGGTTAGCCTCACAGTAGCGCATATCGCCATGGTAACCGAGCAGCACACCTCTGAAGATGTAGATGAGCCAACGCAACGAAATACTGTCAACCAGCCAATCGCAGGTCATTTTCGACCGGTCTGAAGTAGCCCTGAGGTGTGTACATAATGAGCACTTTTTTTCTTTTTTTAATACTCAATGGAGAGCTTTGCCCCAAATACAGAAAAGTACAGGTTTGCTAACACATACCTGTACAGATCACAAAGCAAAAAGGGAACCACTGCTTGGAAGCCCGTTTAAGCAGAAAATACTTTGGCCTGAATTTATAGTATCAGAATCAGAATCATCAGAATCATCTCTATTTGCCAAGTATGTCCAAAAAACACACAAGGAATTTGTCTCCGGGAGTTGGAGCCCGCTCTAGTACGACTGAACTGACAGTCAATTGACAGAGAACACGTTTGAGACATAAAGACATTGACAAAAAAAAAAAACAGTCACTGAGCAATAAAGGGTTGCTAATGGTAATGCCGGTACAAATTATAATTTTTTTTGGACAATTGTGCAAAAGAGATGCAGAGTCCTCTAGCAGTTAGAGCAGTTCAAATGACTAATCTTGCAATAGTCCGGTGCAATAACCATTGTTCAAAGGGCGCCGAGACTTCAAGGTGTGTATGCGGTTTAAAGTGACGAGTAGCGCGATAATCTGGGACAACGTCGATTGTGCAAATGTTGCAGATACTCCTCAGTCAGTGTGCAAATGGGGCAGATGCTACTCTGGCATGAGTGGCCAGTATTGGTCAACGACAGATATGCAAATAGTGCAGCGTGGCGAGAGCAGTACAGTGAGTGCACGAGTAATATATAATTGGCCCGACAGATATGTGACAACAAACTCAGACAAAAAAATTGGCAGCAGGTTGCAATGGAATTGTGGGTTAGCTGTTTAAGAAGTTGATTGCAAGAAGGAAGAAACTGTTGGAATGTCTGCTAGTTCAGGTTTGCATTGATCGGTAGCGCCTACCTGAGGGAAGGAGCCGAAGAGCCGGCGACCGGGATGTGGAGGGTCCGATAGGATTTTGCACGCTCTTGTCTTAGTTCTGGCAGCGTGCAAGTCCTCAAAGGTGGGTAGGGGGGTACCGACAATCTTTTCAGCTGTTTTGATTGTCCGTCGCAGTCGGCCTTTGTCCTTTTTTGTCGCATCACCAAACCAGACTGTGATGGAAGAACACAGGACTGATTCGATGACCGCTGTGTCGTACTGCCTCAACAGCTCCCGTCGCAGGCCGTGTTTTCATCAGAAGCCGCAGGAAGTACATCGTCTGCTGGGCCTTTTTGAAGACGGAGTTGATGTTGATCGCCCACTTCAGATCCTGGGAGACTGTAATTCCCAGGAACTTGAAGGTCTCGACGGTTGACATAAGGCAGCTGGACAGCGTGAGGGGCAGCTGTGGCAAAGGATGCCTCCTGAAGTCCACGATCATCTCTACAGTCTTGAGCGTGTTCAACTCCAAGTTGTGTCGGCCGCACCGCAGCTCCGGCCGCTCCGCTTCCTTTCGATATGCAGACTCGTCACCGTCTTTGATGAGGCCAATGACAGTGGTGTCATCTGCAAACTTCAGGAGTTTGACAGCCGGGTGCGTTGTGGCGCAGTCATTTGTGTAGTATCCTACAGTATTTTCCTTTTTCAGAGGGAAATAAAGGGGCAGAAGGATGTTTTAGTTCAAAACGCTCCCATACCCAACTTTTCCCTCTTCCTATTTATTTGGCAGTCTCTTTATACAGCAAATACTCAAGTCTCTTTGTTGCTAGAGTAGGAACTGGATCTTAGTTTTACTTTAAAAGACTGCTGTGCTCACTTCCTCCTTACTTGGCAGCCCGTTTAGGCAGCAAATAATTGGAACGGAAATTATAGTGCAGGATGTTTGCGTTCAGAAGGTTCTTGCACCCAACTATCTTGCACTCTTTCTAGTCCATTTAGGCGAGAAATATGTGGGTCTGACTTGATTACACCTTGTTTGTTGCTGGATGGATGGATGTTTTAGTTTAAAACAACACATTTTAAAAATGACAAACACTGAACAAAAATCACAATAAATAAATAAGCCATGCTGAATTCATTTTTTTCACCGTGAAATAAAAAAGCTTTGCCATCCTCCAAACGTGACCACGAATCAGGCGGTGTCGGTGTCACACATAAAAGTGCGGCTCGAGCGCGTTTATTACTGCGACGGTAGCGATAGCGGCGCGGTCTTGCTGGCATGTGGAGGCCGATTTACATGACGGTGTGTAAACGCAGACCGCTGGCGCACCTCCCAAGGTGATCCATCATGCTTTTTATCGGGCTTGTCAAATCTGCTGAACTTGCGGTTTGTGTTCCCCAATGCTGTTTTTTCTTCTGCCAAATGAGGCTCAAGCCAGGGGCTATTTTTACTCCCTTTCGGGCTGCGTTATATGTTGTTAAAGCTTTTTCAGGGTAAATCCGGCTAACAATATCATCTTAGCGGGCAAATCCGAGAGGTTTTACCGCAACTTCATCCGCAATTGTTACTAATGAAATGACACAATCTACGGCGGGGGCGAAGGGCGACAAGGTCATTCCGCAAAGTCCACACCCGCCGCTGCCATAGCCCCTTTTGTCCACCCGCTCCCATCGCAGGGATCCAGTTGTACCAAGACTTTGCGTCCCGTGGCTTTCACGCCAACCTTCACACTGAGGACTAAACAAGCTAAACCCCCACGCATACAAGCATGAAACCTTCAGTGAAGATAAATAAAACATCCGTTTTGTTTGGGCCAGTCTGCAAATGCTCATCAATTAGCCCTGAAACTAGCTAGCGTTTTACAAATACCACAGGGCCAAAGAGAAGCTGTACAGAAGAAAATATGTAAATATATGGATGGATCGATGGTCGTTTTAGTTTAAAAGGCTCCGCTACCTTTAGTGCACTTGGCAGCCTGTTTAGGAAGCAAACACTTGGTAGAAAACGGATGGGTGTTTAATTTCTAAATACTCTAGATTAGAATTTATTGGTTACTGCGGTCGAAAATAAATGGCTGGGTGGATGCATGAGTTCAAAATTCTCCCGCCTTCGACTTTACTCTCGTTTTACCTGGCAGCCCGCTCAGTCAGCCAATACTCGGGCCTGAAGTCCTAAAACAAAAGGTTCCATAAAACATTCTGTGCGGAAAACTACAACATCCATTTTATCTGACAAAATTTGAACAGCAACTCTTGTTAATCAATTAGCTCACAACTATCGTTTGACAAATACCACAGTGGCTACAGTAAGTAAGTGAGATTTACTGTGTCTTCTTTTGGGAGAGCGGTATTAAATTGTCTTGGTCTGGAATTTGTTTTTGGCTTCTTTTTTTTAATTAAGTACCCGTTGCAGCTTAATCTTGATTTACATTCCGCTCAACAAATAATAAAAAAAAGAGAAAAAAACTTGATTGAGCAAATGATAATATGACTTTATTCTCACACTATTACAGCTTTTTGTTCTCGTAATAGTCACCTTTGAAAAATATTGAATTCTCAATAATAAAAAACATTCCCCAAAAAAGATACACACCTTTATTCTTGTGATATTATTACTTTTTATTTCAGAATACAACACAACCTGTAATATTTTATATATTTGTAATATATAAAAAATAATAAACCAATTTAGCTATCATAATATTGCACATTTTCCTTGAAAGAAATACATTCTAATTGTAAATGAAAGCTTTTTTCTGAAAGTAAAATGCATTTCCCCCCCCAAAAAATATTACTTTATTGTGATAAAAATCTCACTAATCAAAATAATTTCTTTTAATATTCAACTCCCCCCCCCAAATATCTATAACTCATAATATTAAAACTTTTTACCTTGAAAAGCTTTTTTCCATTAAGAAATCTACCAATTTTATCCTCATAGTATCATAATTGTTTTATTTATTTTTTCTTTCGCTATCCATGACAGAGTTGCGCAAACTGCAAATGTCGCCGATATTGCGTCACTTTATCGACAGACGGCTGTCGACACATCCTAACACTTCGAAACGAGATGGCTGATTGTCATGGTAACAGCTATATCAGGAACAGAATGTCAAGACGGGAAGGCCGAGCGTCCGTTGGAGTGGAAAGCAGTGTTTGTTTACTTAAAAGAAGCATCATCGAATCTAGACAGATGACGGGGCCCAGCAGTCAAAAATCCGAGTAAGTCAGCGTGATGGACGGCTAATTTTCTTTTTGCATCTTAATGATGAAGCCCCCCCCCCCCCCCCCTCTGTGGTGTATTTTTATTTTCCACTGCCGCTGCTTGCGCTGACTAACACTTATTTAAATCAGCATTGACATGCCCACTTGGAGCCTGCGGCAGCAGAAAAGCAAAAATAGGCGCTCGGGGAATCTTCCCAACAACCCCGAAATTGGCTGACAGGACTGCAGAGCTGCCGGCTTTTTGTTGTTGTTGTTGTTGTTTTTATCATTGTCAAAGCTTAAAAGCAATTATACGCAGCAGTGGGTGGGAGGTGGTAGTTGGGCGTGCTTTTGGTCCGTGCATATGAGAAACCACGTCGGCTAGAGTAAAACGGTGTGAATACAACTACGTGGTAGGTTTTTAAACAAAAGTTAGGGGTTTAAGCGAGGGTTGGGTTTCAAGTTAGGGTTAATGTTTCAAGCAAATGTCTTCCATTCTACTTTTATTCTCTAATGAAATGAATGCTCATCCAAAACAACACAAGCAAACCTCAGAACAATTCTGTCTTTAAGACGACGAGACTTTTTTTTTTTTTTTTTTGTGATGACAACGTTGTTTCGGAGCAGTCGCCTCTCCATGACAGTCCACCTGAGACACTTTTTATGGGAAATAATGATTTTTATATCTGCTCTTACCAGCAGCACTTCTTTTTTATGTTATGTTGCCCGTAGTAGCATTTTACAGCTCTGGAAAAAAATGCAATCAAGCGTCCAATCCAATTACTGTCATCATCGTGATGTATTAAAGTCAATTCTGTGGAGCTGGGCTTATTAAAGTGGATTCCAGGGGTCATTTGCTGCTTAATTGACTCGCCAGAGAACAGCAAAGCACACAGCCGAGAGGGTTTTCTCGCCATCGAGGCGTCCCGCGCGGCCGCGGGTGCCCATCGCAGGACTCGCGTTCCGGGCGTTAAGGACGGCCTCGGTAAAACGGCGCACGGAACGAGCCGGCGGGAGAACGATGAGTGACTAAAGTCAAGTAGAGAATGCTGAAATGTGGAAACAATTGAGTGTGAGCAGGAAAGTTGTTGGTGGGCATGTACAGTGTCGAAATACACAGAGAACATTGGTTCTCAACGTGTGGTAAAAAGAATCAGTTAAATTATTTTTGCACTTTTGCTTCTCCTCGTTAGGTTGTGCAAGTGGACCTAAGGTTTTGACTCAAAAGACCCAGACACCGTTCTTTTTTTTTTTTCTTCGTTGCGGTGATTGTTGGCCATATACCAAATGTCATGCTGTTTTAGAGAAGATGGCTATCAAAGTCCAAAAAGAACAAACAAGGGAACACACTCAGGGACAATTTTTCTTTTGTATCGTCTCACTCGGAGTGCGAGCCAACAAAAACAAGATTTTGACAAAAAAGTCGGAGACCAAATATGCAGAGAGTTACTCCGAGAAGAATTAAGAGCAAAGAAGAAGCTCCGGTGTCCTCCTATTTGTGACCCAGAAATTGATCCTGGCGCACCATCTGGATGGATCTCCCATTTCCCAAAATGCGTTTCGAGGAGAAGGAGGGTGTGTGGCGTAGTATGGAAGAAGCACAGATGTTTCCTTGGTGGAAGTCATTTTGGTCGCACAGCTGGAAAATAGACTGCGCAGCGGAGCGGTTCGGCTACAGTTGTTCCGTTCGATGTCGAGTCAAGTTGAGAGAGTTGCTATATCAAAGACGAAAACTCCCGTGAGGAATGAAAGTGACGCGGCACAGCAAGGAGGGAAAGGCAGTGTTAAATGTGCCATGGGAGCAAACTAAGCACCGGAAGTAGACGAGAGGTACGGCTGCAAACCGGAGCTCTGCGAATTATAAAACAACGAGCTACGACTGTTTTCGATTAGCGACTGCTGGTTGCATTGCAGGCCGCGTAAAAGGCATCACGTGACCTGCTGAGGTGTGACAACACTTCTACCTCGAATTTGCTCATTTACAGCGCGGACATCTTGTCAGGGAAAACTAAGCAACCCAGGGAACAACCAAAAAAATGGACATGGCTGGACTGACTATTTATAAATATTCGCCTGTACTAATTCCTCGGAAAGGGTCAAGACAGATTTTTTTTTACCCAACAACACACAGGGCTAACATTTGATTGGTGAAAAGAATTAACATAAAAAGACTGACCAGGAAGCAGCACAACCAAATGGGGATCTTCATCAATGCAGAAATGAGCCGCGATGGACTCAAGCGCTTTGTTTCCCCACTTGCTCTCGCATCGCCGTCAGCAAACCCGGTTGACGAGTCCCAAATTTTAAATCCACCTCTTTAATTGTGTTCAAATATTAAATATTACCGCTCTTTGAAAAGTTATAGCAAGCGCCGCACGGCTCGCCGATGCTTATGCAAAACAGAGAAGTGGGGAGAATTCAAAAAGAAACTGCTTGAATAATGAATGTCCACAGCGAGGGGGGGGGGGGAATTAAAAAAGAGAAAGGGGGAGAGGACTGCATCAGCAGATCTGGGACAAACAAGTAGGACGAGCAGGGCTTCTTCTTCGCCGCCGCCTGCAAAATTTTGACACGTCACCCGGTTTTCCTAAAGGCGATGCGAGAGCAAGTGGAGGGAAACCAAGAACTCAGCACTTGAGTCCTTCGCAACTCATTTGTACCTATTCCCATTTCTGTCGTTCTCAATTTTGCTTCCCGTAGTTGGGCCACCCTTGCACGATCGCTACTTGCATTACAGTATTCGCAATAGTCCTTGCTTCCTGTCCAGTCTTTTCAAGTTTTTATCCAGTCAGAAATCGAAATCTGTCTCAATGCCTTTGGAGTCAACAGTTCAGGCAAAGTAACTTTGATGCACAGCTCCTGTAACCAATCCGATTTAGGTTTACCGACACGAGGCTCAATCAGCAGGCCTAGATTGTTTGAAAAGTCCTCCACTGAAGCCAGTTTCACTGAGCTACATAGAATTTGGTCTTCATGTGTAAACTGAATACAAAGTTTCAAGAAGTCATCACAGGAAGTCGCCCATTTTGGTTTGAAGCAGCCAAGACCAATTTTTACAATGAGATTTTATACAAATTTGAACCAGACAAAGTATACTTTTCAAATAATTTTATATTTCTTTGCATAGTTTCCCCACTTTAGTGTTTAAGGTCATAAAAAATGTAAATATCAGACAAAGCTCACCCAAGACAACATAAAATGCAGTTTTTAAATGGTCATTTTATTATTAGGGGGGAAAAACAAACATTAAAAGCTATCTGGCCCTGTGTTTAAAAAATAAATAAATAAATAAATTTTTAAAAAAAGTAATCACAACCCCTAAACCAAATAAGCCAACAAGAAGTGTTTTCTATAACTGGCAATGAGTTTTCCACATCTCTGTCAGCTATTATTGTTTGTAGTCGCCATTTGAGGTTCATTTCCAAGGGTTGCTTCAAAGACGAACTGGCTCGGTAGATTTTGTCTGATTGCTACCAAATTTGAAACGTGTATACCAGACAGATGAGTGCCGTTAAATTGTGAAAATGTTCGGATGTCATCGTTGCATGGTGGTGAAGTTTTGTGGGCCTTCCTTCCCATACTAAAAAAAATCCTCAAAAGCATGTTGCAGGTGACCTAATCCAACCTGAAATTTGGTAGGCCTGTCCAACATGGGTAGACCTACAACAAGCCTCAAAATCCTATATACCTGAAAAAGATGCAAGACGGCCATTTTAGTTTGCCGTGGCCAAAAATCTTAAAATATCGTTTTATTTTTCCTTGGGTTATCTTTGTCTGATATTTACATTAGTTTGATGATCTTAAACATTAAAGTGGGGAATCTGTAAGAGGGAAAAAGTGGGCCTACATGACAAAAATCAAAACAGCGTGATGACTTTTCGTTTGTGGCGACATCCACAATAAAACCTCTCAAGCCATCCCTATTTGTCTCGAGACTACTCAGCACACGAACGCTTCTTCTAGTGCTACATCACAAGGATGAATTTATATCCTTAAAATAAAAAGTCCTTGCCAGTATGAGAGATTTGTTTTCATTCTGCCTGTGATTAGTAGCTCGAAAAAGGGGTTTCCTACCCCCCCACAGAGGGAGTGATTTGCATACTCCAACAGCTGCTCCGGCAAAAAAAAAAAAAAAAAAAATGTTTAAGTGACTGCAGTGAATCTACCTTTGACTGGATGCATGTAATAGACGAATCATTGGTTTCGGGGTATGATTCTCTCGGGGTTTCTCTCATCTTACACATGAATAATAACTATTGAGTAGCTCTATTTTTGACCATTTAACTCACATGATAAGAGCCCTCAAACCGATTGGCCCTCCAAAGAGACAATGCGTCAAGTCGTGCTGCTTCAATCAGATAAAGCACGGGACCCAGTTTGCACGATAATAAACGTTGCGGTGTTTTCAGAGATTTATTTCCGTTATTGCTAAGCCTACTTTTCGCCCACCCCGCATAATAATAAAAATATATCTCTCTTATGTTATTTGACTCAGGCTATTTTGATTCTTCGGTGGCTATTCTGATGGTGCTTTGTGATTGGCCAGGTGGGAGCTGTTGTAGTCCGCAATTCAAATACAATCCAATATTCCTGAGCCAAGTCCAAAAGCTAGTAATCAGGTATCTGTCGTCAAATTTAGTTGCCCAAGATCCCCAAATCAAAATATACTAGTTTCCGTGGTCAACGAACAAGGCAGAGATGGACTTAAAACCCCAGTCAGGTGGCAGGCAGAGGCAAAGGTCAGAGAAACAAGCAGGGGTCAAGATCTCGTCGGTCCAAATTCAGTTTCAGCGTGCCGGAGAGTACAAGCTGACACCAGGGACGTTTAGATGGAGCCTTCTATTCCAATTTGAATCGGTTTAGAAGCCCAAACTGAATGAAAATGCTCCATATAAACACCTCAGTCGGAATCCAAATGGAATTTCATTCGCTTTCACAGGGGTGGAAAGTACATTTCGTTTTTTTTCATGTAAAGTGTCAATCGGAACTCTGTCTGCGCATGCGCCGTCTTGACGTGAATGCGCCATGACGTCGTCGTTTACGCCCTTAAATATGGCGGCCTCCAACCAGAGCTCGTATGCCACGGAGATGTGGTTTTTAACTACTACTCGACACTTGTTTTGATTAAATGTAGTGCACACGTGCAGTACACGGCCAATCGGAATAGATCACGTCACATGCAAACAGTTGACCAGAGATCTTCAATCGGAACGACAACAAAAGGTCTCCGTATAAACCCGGCTACTGAGGCCAAGGGCAAGGAACAGGTGAAAACAATACGACTGTACAGCTGAGGCCCAAGAAATGGGTCACAAGAACTGCAGGACAAGAGCACAACATGAAAGTACTACAAACAATACATTACTGCCACTGGCTGTAACGTACTCACCACTAACTTAATTACTGTTTAGTCCAATAATTGTGTTGCTTAGCTCTTCAACAAGATGGTTGTGTTCTCAAAAGCAGGACCACTGCATGATGACTCATTTGTCTAAATGATTCATCCCCCCCCCCCCCCCCCCCCCCCAAGCATCTAGAACACTGGAGTGTATTTGCTGAGGTCACCTCTATTGTACTCATTTTCCTTTGGTCACCTTTCATAGCTCTCTTGTGTAAAGAGTATAAAAAAGATTGTCCACGCAATATGTCCCAGACTGAGCGATGAGCTGAAATATCGTCATGTGCAGGATGACTCACGTCGTTCTGTATCCACTGCCACGGCCACACTCTCAATAAGTGTGTCGATTTTAGTGATAATGTTAGTTGACCTCCAAACATCAGCAGGTCTTACTGTATGTAATCATTCAGCAGTCCTTTGGGACACTCGGGAGGACTGGAGCTATTTGGCCAGGTCGGAAGGAGTTAGTCAGGATTCGAGCAGGGATCGCTCGCTGATGTGTGAAAGGTGACATTTTGAGAATCTCTACTTCAAGAAGCAATCGGCAGTGGCGGCACGGGTGAAGTCACCTGCGCGTTGCGACCGGACGGCTCGCTTCGAGTGATGTGCATTAAAACACGTACTGGTGGGCGCGTGCAAAAAGGATCTGCGGGATTGTTGAACTTAAGAACCTTGAGCGCGACATCAATAGTTTCTCGTTTTTGTGGGAAAACTCATGATGCGGACAGGTAACAGTTTTCTTTTAAAGAAAGTGCATCATCCATAGTTTGGATTCTTTTTAGGAAAAGATGCAGACAAGTGCAAAAGTTTCAACACTGTGGACTAAATGTTTACCAGTAATACTATTTAACTTTTAAAATCTGCAACATCAATTGTTTGTCTTCTTTTTAGGAAATGAAGTACAAGTGTAACAGTAACACTGAACAGTCTGAACTTTACTAACGGTTTAATCATTAATAACAGCTTGACTGTTTTCTTTTTAGGAAAGTGCAACATCCAGTTTGTCTTCTTTTTTTGGGGGAAATGAACATTACAGACAAGTGCAAGTAACAGTCTGAACCAACTATTTAATCATGTGTGACGGCTTCTTCTCATCTTTATTTTTTTAGGAAAGTGCAACCTCAATAGTTTGTCTTCTTTTTAGGAAACTGGGATGTCAGGCGTTTGTCTTTGTTTTGGTGAAGTGCAACATGCGTAGTTTGACTTCTTTGTTAGGAAATTCATGATGCAGACAAGTGCGACTGTAATACCTTGAACAGGCTGGACTAAAGATTTAATCCTATACAACATCTTAAATCTTTTTTTTTTTGTTTAGAAAGGTGCTACCTCAATAGTTTTTCTTCATTTTAGGAAGGTGCAGCATCCATTGTTTTTTTTTTTTTTAGGAAATGAAGGATGTACTTCCACGTGTCACAGTAACAGTTTGAACAGTCTAAACTCAATGTTTAATTCTGTAAAACAGCTTAAATGTTTCTTTTTAGGAAAGTCCAACATCCACTTTGTCTTTTTAGGAAATAAAGGTAACAGATTGAAACAGTATGAACTATTTGATCCTAGCTTAAATCTTTTTTTTTTTTAATACCTAAAGCGCGAAAACAGTGGTTTGTTCTTTTTAGGAAATGAATGGGCACTGACAAGTGCGACAGTAACAGTTCCCTCACCGTCCCTCTTACGCAGGAGCTTCTCCGCATCTTCCCTCTGCCTGTCAGTCAGCATTCCGACGGCGGCAGCGGGTTGAGGTACACAGGTGTTGGGCCGCCGGCTGCCAGTCATCTTCAATCTTCTCTGCATTAAACGCCGCAACTCCCCCGCCACGCCACCTCACTCCCCCGCCGCACGCGTCTCTTTGTTGAGAAGTCTCGGCTTCCTCGCAGCTGTTCTCGTTCCAAACTCCCGTTGCCGCCGTTTTGTGACCTGAAAAAAAAAACAACAAGAAGAAAAGCCTTCAAAACTGCCGGAGTTGGCGTCGGTCTCGGTTGATAGCGGGTTGAGAGGAGGGGTGGGTCCCGGACCGGTTGCCTGCCAATCACACAACTGACAACGTGAGTGTCAACAACAACAACAACAATAGAGTCCCTTTTACATTTTGTCTGCCACGCAAGTCGCCGCTGTATTTCTTTTATTCGGCACGCTGAATTGAACATTTCTCCGTATGCTGTTAAAAAAATAATAATAATAATTCTCGCTGTTAAACTGTGTTTAAGAAACGCCTGTAATAATTGGGAAGTTTCACCCGAGGTGAGTAACTCGTCGGCTTTGTGAGGCAGCGTTCTCTCGAATTCAAATAAAAAGTTCCTGTACCTTTCAAAGTAAAACAAAAACGGCGCGCTAATGCTAATCGCAAATGCTGACCATTTAGCAAAGGCTGATTTTGTACAGAGTTTATACCATCAATACCAACATGTACAGTTTAAGGATAGAAGACCAAGTCCTCATTAATGAAAATGAAATGCAAATTAGTCGTTTTTTTTGTTTTTTTTTTGCGAAGGGAGAGGGTAGCGGGGAGTCAGCGATTACTCATATTCGACGAACTATCATTAGGATAATCGATTCTAAAAAAGATTAGCTCGTGACAGCCCTACAAATCAGATTACATTAGACTCGTGAATTGAGTTTCGTTTCAGCGTAAATTCTTCGAATGCGCAGTGGCTACTGTCAACCGAGACTCGTTCCAGGAGAAATTAAAAGTCGGGGGTGGGGGGGTGCTCTGCAAGCACGTCAGTCAGCTGTATTGTGTGATCCCTTGGAGGGTCTCCATTGGCAAGAGGGCTGCGGGCCATGTGGTTCGTTGTTGTTTTTTAAACACATGCTGGATTTGTCCTCCCAAGGCTTCCCAAATGAGATTACATTTTGACTTAAGCAGCTCATTAGTTTCTTTTTTCCCCCCACAAAGTTCGGCTCAGGAATGAGAGAGAGAGATTCAAAGTGAGTTTCTGACGATAAACCCCATGTTGACTTTGTGTCCGGCATACTGTGAAGACAGGCAAACGGGGTGAGGGGAAACCAAAACCAAATTCCATAGTAAAGACATTTTGATTTGATTTGATTTGATTTTTTTACATCCTTTATTTGATCTGAAGGGGCCTCGTCCTCGGTCCATACAACATACAGCACCTCCATCGAGTTGGCGAATCGTCATTGTGTAATACTGCTGTCAAAAGTAATCCCTTTGGGGACGCTCGTCGAGCACAGTGAATACATATTTACGTCTGTCAAATGGATTGTGTGATCCTTTTGTTATTAAATTGCATATCGATTAGTGTGTGAAAGGACTGATAGAGCCCAATGGAAATATCCATCACGATCAGTTGATTACAAACACTGTGATAGAAAATAATAAATCACTTTAATGACACATTTGTGACGCAATGTTGCATTTCATATATCAACATTCTTAATTGTTGCACAACTGTATAATGACGTAAACCACTTTAAATGTTAAACATCAGTTAACAGCTTTGTTTACCGCTACATAATATTTAACACAATAAACCTGTTGTTGTCTGAATTTCATTCAGGGCATCTTATCACATGTGGAAGACTAATTCCTGGAATGCACCAGAAGCAGAAACTAGATGAGGCGCGAGATTAATATTTGTTGCACACAAAAGAGCCACTTTTCTTTTTCAGACTGATCATAGGAAGGTAGTTAAATTTGGGAGGGGGGGGGAAATTAAGATATGAATCTATATTTCAGGATGTTGCGCCCCTCGACAAACAAGCAGATTGATTGTGAACACTTTTGGTGATAAAGCATGTCCAAAAAAGTTGTCTTTTGCATCAGAGCGGGTAAATTGAGCCATCTCCTTTTTTCCCCTCGCTACTTCCTCCAGCCTTCCTTTCCCACCTTCCTTAGATGACCCCCCCCCCCCCCCACCGCTCCCCCATCTTTAATTAAGCTATCCCATAGTAATACATGACTATAACAAACAAAATCAGTCGTTTCCTCTAATATTTTGTAGAAATTTGATTGGAGCATCTATTCACATGCAGAATGAATGAAAGAGTGCTGGAGTGCACCACAAAGAGAAATTCAATGAGACACGTGATGAATGTTCGCTTGAATCAACACAAATTGGTTGCGTGTCGTAACGAGGAACATGTGCAAAACTGCGTGTCAACAAGGGTTAAAGCAAATCACCCCACCCCTCCTTTAAAAAAAAACCCAAAACTGACGGTTCTGTGTTCTCCTTATAATTCATGGTTTCTTGTTCTCAAGGAAAATCCAACTCACTCACTCACATCCCTTGTACACCTCTCCTCCTGCTGAGTATTTCATCCATTGTGCACAGCGGCAAATCTCTGCCCCACTTGTCTGCGAGTAATTCTGCTTACAACGACTTTGTAGCACAGGCGGCGGTGCTTCTCACTGTGCTGAGTGGGAGTTGAGCTGGCGTAGCCAAAGAGTCTGTTTACTCCTACTGTCTTACTTCTGAGTCCAAAAAAAAAAAAGAAACCCCAAAAAAACTCACCAATATTTGTGACTGAAGGACCCGTGCATAAGATTGAACACGAAGTCGTCAATTTTGGTTTGAAGCAGCCATTTTGGGGTTAATTTAGCCATTGATGTGAATTTGAAAACAATGACTCCCCCCCCCCCCCCCCACGATACCAGTTTCACCAATCTCCAACGAAAAATATCTAAGCACCCATGCCTGAAATTCAACAGGAAGTTGTCCATTTTGTTTTGACGCAGCGACTGCAGGCTCAATTCGGCCGTTCGTGTGAATTTAAAAAAAAAAAAAAAAAAAAAAAAAAAAAACGTGCCTCCGGTGCCGGTTTCACCAATGTATATGAAATTGGGTGGAAATGTTTAGCATGAAGGGACACGCAAAAAAGTTGACATCACCTATGCCCAAAATTGAAGAGGAAGTCGGCCATTTTGGTTTGAAACAGTAGTAAAAAATCCCAGCGCTCGTATTCCGATGAAATTCCTGGAGGAAATTTGTCTGCCCCAATCGGAAACTGGTAGCCAAGTTGCCATTCCAAATGGAAGCTTTTTTTGCTTATCCAGTCTGAGGAGCACGCTGTCGGTTTTTGATCATTTCGAGGATTGGCCTTGAAAATGGCGTTGCAGGGACTCATTTATCTCTTCTTGCAGCTTCAATTATTATTTCAATTTAGGTCAACCACACATGTGGTTATCATCACTAGGACTCTTGATTTTCAAGTATTCAAATAATTGCGTCGTCAAAGCTCTGAGATTCGTCGCTTTGACCACGGCCATTTTGTCCCTCTCGTGTTGGATGCCAATCAAAATCCATCGTGTTATCGCTGAACAAAAGAACAATAGTGACGTTTGCAGCTTTGACCTCCGATTTGCACGGATTTGAAAAACATTCCCACAAGAAATAAGGGGGGGAAAAAATAATCCACTCCCAGGATCAAACTGAAACAGTATAAAAAATTAAAGCACATTTGAACATAAGACATTGTTGTATGTGTTAGTAATAGAAAACAAAACATCCATCTAACAAGAGATTATTAACAAGATTGATTTAACTGGATTGTTTTTGTTTTTTTTAAATGTCGTTCCAAATAGTCCCTCTGGACACTTTCATTGACTGCCATTAAAACCACAGTTATTCATCTCTCTGCCATTACGATATAAAACCATGAATTCTGTTATGTCAGCAAATAGTCATCTTTAACATGCTTTAAAATGTCATTTGTGCGCAAACCTTGTGCACACTGCGGGATTTTATTTATTTATTTTTTAAAAATTATTACTCCATGTGCTCAGAGATGACTCATTTGAAATCCAGCCAATATTGCGGCGAGGCCTGCAGGATGTTCTACATGGAGCGGGAGGTGATTTAACTGCCCTCCGTACCTGGTGAATCTTCAGCAAGCATTATTACACTCATAAGACTTTTTAATGATCTTATTACTGTCATAGAAATGCTCTCTGACAAGATTTGTTTTCTTTTTTTTTTTTTTTTTTTACCTCTCTTACGCTGACCCACCTCAGTGGAATTAATGAGGAGAGGCACACCAGCTGTCAGCATCAAGGTGCGGCACGGCGGCAATCGTTACGTGAGCCGAGCGGTGCGATTATCCGGGACGCTTCGCATAATAGTTTTAACACGTCATGTTCTCTTCAGTAGCCGCTGCACTCGGAATGTACTGATTGGTAAACCCAAGCATACAAAAAGAAAAAAAGACAACATCCTGACGCCGGAGAGGAAAGTGATCACTTAATTTAATCGTGGCGTTTATTCAACAAAATGAGACCCGCTTTAACGTGGGCGTTTATGGCGCTTGTTACATTCTAATGCGTCTCGTTAATTGTCCGAGCCTGCTACGAGTGAGCATAAAATGGAAGTAACTGCAGCGCTTTTCGTCTTTCGGGCCTTGATCCTCGCGCACGAAGCATATATTGGAAGATATGTAATGTGAAGTACCAGACACAGCGGCAGGCGCGTGCACACATAGCCACTAGGCGGTGCTCAAACACCTGCCCTTTTTTGACTTCGTCAGCTTTACGCTTCCTCATAAGGTTTGGTGCAATATTCATCACAAGACGTTCCTTTATAGCACCGTTGAAAACATTCCGTGGCTACTGGCCCAACGTTTGGTAAACATGCAAAAAACATGTAGAGAGTGGGTGCTGTGGATTTTGTCAGCACTCGCCAAAAACGCATGCTAGCATAACATTTAGCCCACGAGATTTTGTACTAATGAAAGCCGTCATTTCGAGCTGTTTACTCATGTTAAATTGTCAAGTTAAATGAAGAGACAGAAAGACAAACAGAATTTAAGACAGCTTTGCAAGTAATACTAGTTCACTAGTTTTATGTCTTTGAAAATATTAGGATGTTAAATCCGCAAGAAAACAATCGTGACCAGAAACACATTTTGCAGTAGAATGTCGATATTTTATAAAAACACAATCCAGCCCAAAACTCTTCTTTGTGTAGGAAAAGGCTCTTTACTCATCTATGCTTAAATATTTGAGGTTCATACATGCGTAATATTTTTGCCCAATATTATTACATACTAAGATGTAATAGATGTAAGCAATTTCGAATTACAGAGAATATTTTTAAATATCAAAAATTGCATTTTTTATTTTTTTATTTTTTTTTTTTACACCGACTGTCGTGGGAGCAATTCCCGCGAATGCTGCTCTTCGAAATCGTCCTGCGATTGAGAGTGTTTCGTTCGGTCACTAGAAGTACTCCGTGTCTCGTGCCACCCTGCCAAAGACGGTGGGTGACCTTTTGGTGGGCGGACGTCGGGTGGGGAGGGAGCGCCATGCTCAGATGCCCCACACAAAGGTCATGTGCTTCCTTGAAAAAAAGAAACATGGAAGAAGTAGTCGGGAGACTGAGCGCTCGGTGAGTGTAATAAGACTTATTTAGGGACGATTCTCGACAAAAATGTAAAAAGAAATGCGATGATTCATGATGACGTGCAGACTGCGAGCCCGTGTGTTTGTGTGCCGTTTCCACATAATTTAAGCCGACAAGAGACAGTGATGCCTTGCAACTCCCCGAGCCTGCCTCGGTGATTGAATAATGCGTACATTTTGAAAGGCTTTTAAAGCCATTTGCCACGTCTTTAGCACTCGTCTCCCGCCACGTCCGATCCTGCCATATGGCTCTTCACATGTGACTTGAAACGAGGGTGTTTCGGGACTTGAGTTAAGAGTCGCTGATATTGGGAACCGTGTGCCTCGGGGCACTCGTGAAGAGCCCATTAAGCTCGTCTGCTGGATTGATTTAAGCGAGAGTGACAAGTAAATGTTTTCACAGCAAAGTTAGCTGTTGAATGTAGTTTGAAATTCTTGATTGCTGATCAAAAGTTCAGTGGTGCGGTGGTTAGCAAATCTGACTCATAGCCAGGGGATCAGGGTTGGACCTCTGGTTGCCTTACACGTCACAAAAGCATGCTTCTTAAATTAATTGAAGACTTTGTAGTATAGAAAGTGAATGGACGGACATTGAAATTGCTCATAGGGTTGAATGTGATTGTAAATGTTTTTTTGTTGTTGTTTTTTTTTTTCTTTTTGTGCCCCACGATGGACTAAGTCAGCTGAGATCGGTTCTAACTCCAGCACTATTAGAAATGGTTGTACGGACGTTCGAAATGTCAAAATCGAAAGGATCCGCGTTAAAACACTTTGAAGTTGCGTCGGGGCCAGACGACAGAAACAAAGCAATTTTAATAGAAATCTGGTAAAAGCTTATTCAAGAATAGTGTCACTTGAACCTAACAGACTGTCATTTATTTTAGCGTAACAAATTAAAGCGTCTCCAGAGTTTCTCTATCGGTGCTTTAGGGTCAATTTGTGCAGATGTCACCCTTAATTGTGAGCTCGTCTCGGTTGCTCTTCGCTGTGATATTATTAACAGTTATAAAAAGACAAGGCAAATAATTAGCTTGCCAACATCTTGTCAACGTATTAGCGCGTGTGCGGCGGTCCGCCGCTGACCTTGACCGTCGTTTGCGCGAAATCTTATGATCTCTCCTCGCAGCAACATCGCCCCGACCTCAGCCCGAGCAGGTCTCATTAAAAAAAAAAAGGCAGCGCTGAAGAGGTTAGATGCGACGCCCCAATCTCCCTCAGGCGTCGGCGTTGGCATCCAAAACATATGTAAAGAGAGTCTCGCTTCATCAAGGGAGATCACCACTGGGGTGCACTCCGAGCGCGGGTAGCACTTTACACGGTATGTTTAAATTAAAAACCAAACAATATGCTACCGGTGTGTTCAATGTCTGGGGTTTGACAATCAAAAAGAGCTGTTTGTTCTTTTACGCTAGGGTGGATTTTAATTTGTAACCATTCCCATGCTGTCAAAGTCCTTAATGACTGCTGCAAAAGTACAATGGAGCCTCGGGGGTCCAATGTAACCTCTGATTTCAAACTATGATCCCAAAACCCTTTCATATCATTTCAAACTCATTTTACGACGACTTTACCTGTGAAAATAAATGGCTTACAGATGAAGCAAATGGGTAGAGGTTCATTGTACTGCTTTCCTTCGTTGCCGTAAAATGGAATAACAAAACATCTTATTTGCCGGTGCTCAGCTCCGCTGTTTCAACTTTTTTTCTTGATTTTCTGCAATGTCAGGCTTTCAAAGGGGCGCACTTTGAAATGCGCGAAATTGGAACCGTTGGTGTAACGGAAGAATTTGCGATCCGTCAGAATTTGTGACTCCAAGGGAACTTGTCGCCCATGACAAGCGTTTGAGAGTATGACAGAAAAAGAATACTCACATTAACAGCATAAACCCGGTTTCCCTATCAGAAATTCTGACTACTATTGTCCAAGTTCTGGAGGAAGGCTCTTATTTGAGAATATTTTTGTCCAGTTGAAGGTGAGGTGATGTCAGAAGAGCAGCAAATGAAAAAATATTTCCCCCCCCGTTTACATTTTGCTGTCAACATCGGTATTCTTCTTCTCTTCTATTCTTCTCTTTTGCTCTTCGAAATCTCAAATGCACTCCATGGGCGACATCGCCCCCCGGGGTCACAAGACAGGTCACAGATTTTTTTTTTTTCCCGCACTTCCTTTGAGCTCAATCTGGACATATGTTTCCACATGCCACGGTCCTGCCATTGTTATTCCCGAATTCATACATGCATAAAATAACGTGTTGCAAGTAAAGTCGCTATCAGAAAGTTTGCGCGATCAAAGGTATGAAACAACGACTTTCAAGCGCTTACTTCGTCCGTTTAGGAAACTTTTTAGAGTTAAGCCCGTCTCATCGGAGCAGGGTATGATTGCCTTCTTCCCGTTGTTTGTTTGTTCTTCACCGCAGAGACGTGCTTTGATGTGACGAGCGTCCCCGATTCGAAACGGGAGCGCCGTACGACGGTGCCGGGTCCCCCGATGAATTCTCGACCCTCTGTTTATTGCTGGCTCATCCTATCAAACAGCCGGGAAATAAATGATAATTAAGGAAGGACATCTGTCGCGGAGATCCAAAGCCGCCCCCGCCCCCTTCCGTAGCCCCGACACATGGCTCCGCCAACAATGTCACAGAGGACAATATAGCTGTTGTAACGTCCGCCGTGACGAGGGCAGCCAGACATAATCAGCTTTCCGAGTCATGTCAGCTCGAGATGAGCGTTAAGGCATATTGCACGGTGACGCCGCAAGCGCAAAGCTGCTTTTGGACGGATGCGGAATGAACACGCAAGGGGGGCGGGGCCAGCCCACTGCAACTGACTGACATCTGCATTCAGCGACGATAGACCAGGCGGCGGTTGCGCCGTGGTGCATTTGCGTCACGCTGGCGCCTTCATGAGTGTCCTCTAAATTGTCTTTGATGTTTACAAAATGCTTGCAATTTTGCATAAATTGTCTTTGATGTACACAAAAACACATATAGGGTCTATTATCATGACTAGCGCAAATCCAGATAATAATAATAATGCGTTCAATGAATTGCTTTCTACAATGAGTAAGAGGGTCGGATGTCGAAAAAACATCTGTCATCCGCCTCTCATGTCCGAGGACTTTGTGTGTCTTTCTGCCTGCGTGCGCCCCAATCAAATTCACCAGATTGGCACAGACGAGTCTGCCAAATTGGCAAACACGGCAACGAAAATCAAGATCAACCATCATCTGTGCGCCGTTGCGTTGCCCTCGGCCACGAAAATAGAGCCCAAAGTCTCATGCCATTGAAAAAAAAACACAAGTACGTCTCAAATCTTGCGCTTCAAGTTTCAAAGAAGTCCCAAGTTACTGTGGCAAAAATCAAGCAGCAGCATGATCATCAGAACAGAAAAAGAATGTTATTCATTCAACATGTATATGTATACCTCTGCTGATTGGCTAAGTACATTTATACGCAGGTCGTGCGGGGTCCGCTTGAAGCGAGGGTTTGTTCAACTGGCGGTATTAAAGGCATTAGCGACTCGCAGAGTAGTGCCAATTTGCAACGGTCGCCCGAAGATAGCTGGCATGGGCTCCAGCACGCCCGCGACCCGTGCGAGCAGAAGCGGTGTGGAAAATGGATGGATGGATTGGTAGAGGCTCAATCCCACGCTGCAGAGGATTTGTTTTGTTTTAATCCACCTTGTCAGGAGCACATGAAGATGTCACTGGAGCTTCAGTTGGAGAATTATTTTTCGAGAGATTCCAAAAAATCCCCTAGCATCCTTCAATTTCCTTTATTTATGATTTTTTTTTTTTTTACACCTAACCCAATATAAAATGACAAAGCCACCTCACATTCCGCTAATCTATTCCGCCCACATATTGTATTATACAAGCTCTTGTTGAAAGTCCGCCTTCAAAGCAGTGTCTCAAAAAACTGAGACAACAGTTTATTCATATTTTATGCGCACACGGACCCCGCAAACCCGGTGCAAATCAATATCCACACCCACTCTCTTAATCTGTGCAGTCACTTGACAAATGAGGGGAACTCAGATTGCGGTAAATGTCAATCGCAGGGATCGCCACGGATCTGGAAATGACCTGGGAGAGGCCAGCCGAGTCATTCAATTATCTCCCGGCGTAAATAGTGAATGTTACAAGCAGCCAGACTTGTAAAATGGATTATCATCTTTGGCTGCGATTTCTCTGCCTCCCACCCCCACCCCCACCTCGGATGATGAATTAACGAGCAGCAAGGACCAGTTTATTTACACGCTGATAAATAGCCGACGGACGCTCTTTATGGGACTAGGTGCCAGCGGGGCAAGGAGTCTCAATCGTTTCAAAATCATCAGGCTAGCACCAGTAGGAAAGTGTAATTTGTGTTGTTTCACAATTTTAGATTTATTACAGAATACCAATTCAGACAGGTACAAGATGTATGTCATAACTTGTCACAACAGATCACAATTTTTTTATTTTAATTTTTTTTCCAATCGGTGCTTGTTTCCTTATCCCTTTAACAATTTTATATTTAATTCGTGGTAGTAATGCAGCTGCAAAATAAATGTGGAGAACTTATCACGTTATACTGGAATTGTTGAAGAGTCTAGCTATGTTTATGTTTATGTCTTATGTCGTAAGACTGCCTCTTATCTGATTACCTGTCAATATCACCTGGTCTCCTTGGCCTGCCCCGCCTCTTCCGCGTCAGCCTATCAGCGTCCGATTCTGCTCAGCCAAGCAGGCGTGGCTCAGTATTTAGTCGCCATCTTGTTACCCGTTATGTGACAAGTGCGAGTTCAAGGAGACTGCAGGGAAAACCCCAACGCTTTCTGTTGATACCAGACACGATGTGGTTTTCCTCGCTTTGCGCGCGAATACTGTCGGCTATTTCTCGTCTTTGTCGAACTGTTCTCATGGAGAGTTCCCTGTACCCTCTCAATAAAAGTGTTTTTTTCATGACATTAAGGTAAGAAACTCACATCAATTCCAGCTGGGAAGTGATCTTTACTTATTTTTCTTATCACATCTGAAAATTGATCTTTTTCATGTAGTCAGTGCTTTATGGGCTCTAGCTCAACCAAAAGACGGCTATGCGACTACAGATGGGTTTCCTGCTGGAGGCTCACAAATATTAGAGCTGCGATGAATCCTACGTCTGCTAGTACAGTGGAGCCCCGTGGGGGACGATAAGGACAGAGCGAAAACCGCTCCCTGTAATTGCCATGAAAAGACGATTCTGATAAAAACACAAATAAGCTGGGGATCGGGTCAAAAAATGCGCATAAGCGCGCGGGGGTTTCCGCGAATAATGAGGTATAGGTTGCAAAAATAAATAAATACATCAGAGAATAGGTGCAATATGTGGGGTCCACTGTATTACAATGCCGGCCGCGACTAATGCTACTGCTCGTAATGCAGTTGCTACTGCTACTAATGCTACCGTGAGTAGAAGAAACAGTTGTTCGCTGCTACAAATGCTACACAACGGTAATATTCGAGGTTTTGCGTCATTGCTATGAATGCTACGTCTGCTAATATTACAATGTGGTCCGCGGCAAATGCTAATGATAGTCATGCTATTGCTACTGCTTGTAATGGTAACACAAATCAAACAAAGTTTTTCACTGCTACAAATGCAGAAAGTAAAATGGATCTTTTGCGTTGCTGTTTCGAATACTACGTCTGCTAATATTAAAATGAAGTCCACAACTAATGCTACTGCTAGTAACACTATTGCTCCTGCTGCTAATGCTACTGTGACTGCTACAGACAGATCTTCACTTCTACATATGCTAATGCTGCTAATACTTGTGGTATATAATGGTGCTTCTTCTTTGATGCTACTTGTCAAATACCACTATAAAGGCAACAGCTACTGCTAATGCTAGTTGTAGCCACACAGCTAGTAATGCTGTCGCTAGCGCTACAGTGAAGACCACAACTGTGATTTCCGTGCTACAAATGCTATGGCTAATACTGCGAATACTAGAGTAAATATTTGATCTATTGATATTGCTGCCTCTGCTGTACATTGACTTCTGATGAAGCTAGTACTGCGAGTCATGCTATCAATGCTACAGTGGGAAACGTGTCGCGTGTTCATCCCTATAATGAATTCTGAACCGGGCTCGACTTAACTTCTCTGGGCCTGCCGTCCAAATAAAAGCCGTCTTTGCCTAATCGCAGCAGCTCCCCGTGCATAAAAGACGGAATGAAAGCTGAAGGTGAGTCTGATTCAAATGCAATTTCTGTGCTTGGCTTCACCAAGAGCAGAGAGAGATGTTTTGTATTCAAAATGAACACTGACACCGTTATTATCGAGTTCCTCTTCAACTTGATAGTGCCGCGGTTATTAAAAGGGATTCAAATCTGCCTCCTAGTGCAAATGGTGGTCACCAGGGGTGATTCTTGGATCAGAGGTCTAGAGGTGCTGAACTTCCGCCCAGGCAAGATCATTTTCCCAAGTTTGTGCATTTGAACAATTTCATTCCCACATTTGTGGAAAAACAAACAAAAACATAACACTGTTTGGGAAGTTCTGTGACTAAACCATCAAATCTGAAAAAGAGGAATGGATTGGAATCGTAAAGTAAACCGAAACCGCGTATTGTATTGTAATTTCTTGGTGAAGAAGACTTATTTTGATACAGCACTGCCTCTACATATACAGTTTGCATTTTTTTCCTGGAGTAAACGGATCCAGACAGCACACATACGTCGGCCGGCAGTTGCTAACGTTTGTCGAGCATCAATCTGTCAATTGACTGTCTGTTGTCGTACTAGAGCAGCTACCGGAGACAGATTCCTTATGTTTTTTGGACATACTTGGCAAATAAAGATGATTCTGATTCTGATCCGACTTCGTTAAATGCGTCAGCAAGGTCAGTTTTGCATCGTCTCAGCCAGCCTTGCTGTTGTTGCTGTCTTGAAACCCTACTTTGCAAAGATAACCCTGGCTAGAAACCCAGGTCTGTAACGCTAAGCATGTCTTAAAACCCTACTCCAAGATGAGAATCCGATCTTTAAACTCTAGCCCTGGCTTGAAACCCTAATTTGAAACTGAAAAACTGTTTTAAAACTCGAACCCTGCCTGGAAACCCAAACCTGGTTTAGCCCTAGCTTGAAACCTGACTTTGAACCGCTAACTTGAAGTCTTATCACCATCTCGAAATCCTATTTTTAAGTTATAACAGTGACTTAAAACACTCATTTGAAACGATAGTCATAGCTGGAAACCCTGACCCTGGTTTGAAATCCTAGTTTAAAACCCTAAACCCGTTCTAAAACCCTAATCCGAGTTTAAAACCCTGTTTTGAAACTTGAACTCAGGCATTAAACCCAATTATGAACCGTAACCCTGGCTTGAAAAGCTACTTTGAAACCATAACCCTGACTTGAAACCCTAATCTGAAAATTTTAACCCGTTTTAAAACTTTTGCTCTCGGTTTAATATCCAATCTTGACCTGAAATCTTATTTTAATCCAATAATCCTAGTTTGAACTCTACTTTGAAACATTAACCCTGCCTTGAACCAGATTGTGGCTTGACACCCTACTTTGAAACAGTAATTGTAGTTTGAAGCGAATTTACAGAATTACCGGAATATAATTTCTTCATGGAAACTCATTTTCTTTGCATTGTCAATTAAAATGTGTAAATATGATCAATTAACCACCAAAGAAGAGAGCAAGCAGTATCTGCTGCACTGTTTTCCCAGGGGGCTGTGTTTGTTATCATGCGATCTCATGAAAATGTCATTTCATGCTGCCTGCATAACCGCTTGACGTCTGGTCCAATGCAAAAGTTCGATTTGATTTTAATAAAGCTTTTATGATGTCGGACAGTTTTTACCCGTGAACAGGTGAGTTCAATTTCTGTTATTTCCTGTGGGAAAAATGGTTTTGGGGTTCAACCTTTTAGCGGTTCAACAACATTAATATCCCAGCGAGCTAATGAATGTTAATAAAATGCACGCCACTTCACATCTGCTTGCGTCGTTTATCACGGTTTTCCCACCATGAAATTGATCAGCCCCGAAACCCGCGTGAAAATCACTGACCACTGCGCGCACATTTGCGCAGGTGATTCGACGCTTGGATGCGCAAACATTGGCCAGATCTTCCACTTAGGCGCTCATCATAAATAAAGCCGATGAGTAAGAGGTTTTTTTCTTTTTTTTTTTTTTTTTAAACACCACTTCAGCGCCCGTAATTGCGCTCATAATTTATTGGCAAGTGTTTTTCGTCCCACGCGCGGCGATCCACCTGATGCCGCTTTACTTTCACACTCGGCTTAACGTGTCAACCATTTGTCATTTGTGTGTGGTTTGAAATGCAAAGTGGTGCTATTATTCCAGACTTGGCAACACTAAATTATGAAGTATTTTAAGATTTGCAACAAAGACTCGCTTGCAAACATAATATTCAACCAGGCTCTGCAACAACAGACCGAAGAAAGTCAAGGGGAATTGGAGAGAGAGTTTGTAGTTTGTCATTGTGTGGCCCCGCAACGCCAGAAAAAAAGATCTATCATGAGGAGACCCACAAAAAAGAAGTCTGCTACGTATTTTGTTTTGAAGTGGCCATTTTAGGGTCATTTTAGTCATTTCCACGGGTCCTTCAAATACAGGCTTGTCCTAAAGAGTGTATCCGATTACTACCAAATTGGAAGCATTTATAGGAAAGAGATTGGCGCTGCTAAATTGCAAAAATGTACACTTTTTGCCAATGCATGTGGGGAGGAGCAAGGCGGCAGATTTTGACTTGCCATAAAACAGCAAACTCAACTCGGCTCCACAAGGTCAAACAATCCGGAAAACTCACCAACTTTTGCAAGCATGGTTAAAATGCGGGTTTTCTTTAGGTGTCATAAACAGTCGAAAACAGTTCATGCTAAATTGGGAATCATTTTTTGTCTGTGGTATTGTCAAAGTTTGATGATTTTAATAGGAAAACCGCTGACGCTCTGATGTAATTCAGAGTCGTCTTTGTATATGCTGTTTGATATCTTTCCAGTTCTGCTGGGGTCACCGGTCAGGCCAGATGTCCCTCCTAGAAGAATCTGAAACACAAAATGTGGACGCAAAACGACAAAACGCTTTTGTCGTCAAAGATAAAATCACAGCCGCTGTCAAATGTGTTTGTCTTCATTCAAATAGTTTCCCCCCTCTTTCAGTTTGCTTTTCATTTCCTGTGAAGCTCCTCAAACACACACACACACACACACACACACACGAGTCCGTCTGTTTTATTTACACATTAGGTCCTCCAAGCATCAATTTATGCAGTATATTACAGCCCAGCTTTCCTATCATGACTCTGATCTTCCATCCATCCATTTTCTTTTTCTTCAGCAGATTTAGTTGATTGCAATAGCCTGACATTTTTGGAGACTGTAACCTAAAGTCAAATGTGACTCTTCAGACATATTGATTGATCTGCAGTTTTTTCAATTGATCTGATTTAGTCCATTACCTCAGACTTAACGCGATCTTTTCCAGATCAATAAAGTCACTAATAAGCTGAGAAAGAACTCTGAATTATTTATAGCCGAGCTCTGAAAGAATATGGCTGTTAGCACTCCCCGGGTGTCATGTTTGCAAGCTTTTCGGAGGTGATTTGTTTGACGCAAAAATCAGCCTGTTGATTTTGAATGAAGGTGTTTTTGTAGCATAATTAACTGCACACTGTTCACACTGTCGTAGTTGTCTACAACTGTAGTTGTTTAGGAAACAATCCGAAAAAGAAGACAAACTGTGTACGTGTGGGTGTGCAATGATAAGTCGGCAGGATTTCTGCGTCGGTTGTTTTCTGAAAAGGAGAAAAACTATTGATGTATTACTTTCTTAGAAAGAAAAGATTTCAACTCTTTTGTTAAATATTTAGTTCGGGCTGTTGCAACTGTGACTGTTGCACGTCCGCGTCGTCGTTCTTTTTCTTAAAAAGAAGACAAATACTTAATGTTGGCCTTTCCCAAAATATTTCGGCTGTTTTATTTTGTTATCAGTTTGCAGTTTTTGTTTGATTTTAAATGTCTAGTTTGTTGAAACAAAAACAAAAAAGTTTTGTATTTTGGCCCCTTACTGTAACCAATGTGAACCAAACTGTAACCTTAAAACTGAGGACATTTTTGGTTGGCAATATTGATGCACAGTGTGGCTGAAAAGCGAGCCCAGTTGTGCCTTCATGGTATTTTTAAATGCAAAATTCCTAACGGCTGCCGCATTATGTTCTTTTTCTAAAATAATTTTCTGAAGATGGAATCTTTAATCGGGGGGAAATGTACTCTGGGCACCAAAGCGTCCGCCTGCCTAGTCAACATGCAGCACTTGCTGAGCGATTGCTGAGAGTCTGGCGGCCCACTGCAGACGGCATCTTTGCACACACGAGAGCAGAAGAATCTCTTTCAAGGTTCGAGAGATAATTATAGATTATTGTAGAAAGAGCCAGGATGGGGTCGGGTCGCATCCAATCACCGCCAGGTGGTTAATTCAGGGGGTCAAGGGGAGGTCATGTTGACTGAGCGACGAAGTGGGAGGAGGATTTAAATACTGTGCTCTTTGAATAGGCAATGTGCAGTGTGCTTTTTGTCCATTGGAGGCCTTGAGGTGGTGTGGATAAGTGGATGCTTACACTCACTTTCACCGAATTCAAAATTCACCTGAACTCAAAATATGACCCAGTGTGTGAATGATTTTGGGCTTGGCTGTGCATTCATTGTGTCATTCACATCTGAGAGTACCTAGGAGGTTATAACATAGTTGTTGGCAACTGTGCTGATTAAGTTGCTTTTTGGAAGAAAATGAGAAAATGGGCTCTGTAAGTGCCCACGGGACTTTTTGAAAATTCAGCCCCCGAAGCCTCTTTCATCTTGCAACATGAAACTTAATAACAATGTCTGTCATGAGTAGACACACAAAATCTCAAGAAGGAATGCCCAAGAAGACACAGGAATTCTGCCATTTTGTTTCAAATAGACCATCAATTTTGAACATTGTTAAGTGTCCTTTGAAGTTCTGCTTGGATACATGAAATTCAGTCTGCCTATCTAAGTAGACCTGCGAAAAGTCCAGACACGGCAATTTGTGTTTTTTTGGCCATGGGTTCGTCACAGATAAACTTGTCCTATAGTAGTATCATTAAATTCGGTAGGCAAGTGTATTATAAGTAGATATTTTTTTTTTGTCTTCTTCTTCTTCGGTTTCTTAGCCTTTCGCTCATCATGCGAGCTCCCCTTTGCCTTCTTCCACTCCTTAGCTTGTGCGGCGTGTATCTTTTGTTACTGTGTACAATAAACGTTGAGCTCTTCAGTTCCCGCTTTTTGCTTCCAAGAGGCGGCACAACAAATGGTGCGGGCTGAGCCCGAGAAGAATGACGGGATCGGGTATGAATGCAAGTGCCCCCGAAAGGACTTGTATTTACTTTGCAAATAAGAGACGTCCTCTGCCGGGAGCCGAGGAGGGGGGTATCGGATGATGTCCATGTGTAGTGACAATGGCCATACAGGGACGCCGGACGGATGGCTCGGTAAGAACGCAGGACCTTGCCACGGGGGGCGACGCTGTTAGACACATCCTACAAGATCTTTTTTGTTTTTTCTTTTTGTAATGTTTTTGGAAGGCCCTTACGCGGAATCATCCTAATGAATGTTTGGGGGACTCTTATTAGGGAGACAGAAAAGATATGTGGCATTTTGCTCTTGCCAGGAGGCTGCCGACGACGCAAATGCTCCTGTAGGTCAGGGTAGGAATAATCTTCTTTTTTTATTTTTTTATTTTTCATTTGCATGGCATTCATCAGAGTAATGCACTATTTTTGGAGTTTGCCAAAATATGTTTTGAGCCCCCTTTGTTGATGATTGTTGACAATTAAATGGTGCTTTCCTTTGTGACAGGTAATTGACTTAAAATGGGTTATGAAAATATATCTTGATATAAATTAAAGACCCGAAAATCAAGTGCAAGTGAGGTAGTAAAATTCACAATTTGACCAGCATTTTCAGAAAAATACACCTTGAAAGGCACACA
The DNA here is from genome assembly GCF_024500275.1 of Phycodurus eques. Classification (NCBI taxonomy): domain Eukaryota; kingdom Metazoa; phylum Chordata; class Actinopteri; order Syngnathiformes; family Syngnathidae; genus Phycodurus; species Phycodurus eques. Next base: position 26,549,288 of record NC_084533.1, read on the forward strand.
AAGCTGCAAGGCGACTACATGTTTTGCTAGCTTGGACATGGATGGGTTATTGTTACATTTTGATACGAAACTGTGGTGAACCTTTTTTTTGATAGAAGTCAACTTTGTTTCCTGTACAGTGAATACAGGTGATATTATCACGCTGACTTTTGCTTCCCAAACGAGCTGCTGCAGAAACTGAAATGGAAACGGACTAAGCCAAACGCAATGGGTGAACAAAACAGTCTTTGATATGAACATAAACCAAATAGTCTCCGATGACACGATAACAAGTGACGATGTTTATAGTGTCACAGGAATATTAGCGCTTTTGCCTGCCTAAACAGGATGCTGTAGAATTTGAAAGTAACCAGGACAAAGCTGACAGCAATACGTGAGCAAAAGAATCTTTTATAACAAGGTTATAGAATTGACGACGCGTACAGTGTCACGCTAGTTTGGTGTTTTTTAGCGGCCTAAACAGGCTGCTGTGGAAATTGGAAGTAACTATAAATGTAAAGGTATGAAATGGTGATTTAAAAAAACAAAACAAAAAAAAAACAAAACAAAAAAAACAATTGTACTAATGCCATGAATGCTTTGCAGTAACTATTTGCAATTGGCCGTATCGACAAAGCCAACTTGGACCTAATTAGGCAGCAAGAGCTAATCAAATCAAGAAAGGGGAAGCTACAAACTCTGCCTGAAGCGCGGATTCTTTGCTTCTGCTGCTTTGCCAAACATGATTGCCACACTATAACTGTAGACTTAACGTATTTGCATAATTTCTCTTAAGTTACAAATAATAATCCTCCACATTTTTGGTGAAAAACGCAGACAGTAAGCGCCACTCTGAAGCTCAGCCTTATCTTAAAGAGAGCCTACTTGTTTTTAAACTGCTATTGGAATTTGTTAAAGAAAGCCAGTTTCCTCCTCGGGCCCAATTGTGTCCTCCCTGCCTCCGGGTTAACATTGAGAATGTGCTGGGTGTTATCCTGATCTTTATTTTAATGAGGCGTAATGAGCTGCGTCCTTTTAATTACTTCTCCCTTAACGTGAAAGGATGTCAATTGAGTTGTTGATCGACGGGGGCGGCGACGCGTCATTTCACTTACCTCCGGGGGTGCTAGAAGTTTCTTTGTGTTTGACTCTCAAAGTGCTACAACCTTTTGAACTCAACAATTCCATTGTGTGGGTTTATGGCGAGCATATCAATGCAAAAAAAAAAAAAAAAAAAGAGACATGGGCTGTTATTGACAAGCGTAAGCAGCATAATGAAGTGGTCGATCGTAGGACAAGTGAGCAATCGTAACGCTTGTAACTGCCTAAATGGGCGGCTGTAAAAATGAAAAGTAAAACGGACAATGCTAACAGCAACGGACGAAGCAAACTGTCTTCGATAACAAGCGATGATACACATAATGTCACAGGAAACCTACTGCCTTTAACTGCTTAAACAGGTGGCTGTAAACATCGATAAAAGACAAAAACGATTAACAAAACCGTCTTTGATAGCAAGTGACGAGGCGTATTGTGTCGCAAGAGTATCGTTGGTTTCAGCTGCCTAAACGGGCTGCGGTACAAATCAGTAGTAAACGCGACGAAACTAATGGAGTGAACATAACCGTCTGACAATTCGATACTAATACAGTCATTTAATTCACTGGAACCTCGGTACTTTTAGCTACCTAAACGGGCTGCTGTAGAAATTGCTAGTGAACGAAACAAAGCTAACGGCAAACAGTAGCTAGGAGGTTTATGCAAAGATCCCGTACGATGAGCCGCAGACGTGTGATGAATAATCAGTCTGTGTGATTTACGGTAGGGTCTGAAAAGCTACTTTAAAAAAAATAAAATAAACCCCACAAGCGCTAAGCTCCGTTGGACACTTGCCAGTGCAAACAAGGACATTGTAGCAACACTTCCTCGCGGCCGATGAGCTGTGACGACCGGCTCTGTGTACATCTAGCGCTGGGTCACCGCCGCCCCCCCTGAATAAAGATGAGGCTGGGATTCCTTCAAGCACTCCTGCCAATCAAGGTGATTTACATTGAATAAGCGAATACTTGGCTCATTTTGAAACCTCTGTTCAAATGGAGAGCTCGTACAGATGCGTGCTTGTATCCAAATGAAGGTCGCTGTTTCCTACCAGAAGCAGAACGGCGATGTTGGGTGCGAGTGAACGAGGGGGGTGGGGGGGGGGGGGAAACAAAAAAAAAAAACACCAAAAACACTGTCAAGCACAGGCAGCAGGTTTTGCAGCCAAATGAAAGCACGGCTGTCTGACAGGCAATTCGGAAAGCCGCACATTCCCCGCTGATTCCCGAGACTCTGAAGGCATCGTCGCTGATCTTTGATCACAGCCCGGTTGCTCCTAGCTGTTCTTATTTCAATTTCATTTTCTACAACAACTATATGTGCCGTTACTTATCATGACTCTTTTGTTCACCCGTTCTTCACTCTGTCTGGGTCAGTTTCAATTTCTACAGCAGCCCGTTTAGGCAGCAAAAAACGGTTAGATTTCGTGTGACGCAATGTGCGTAGTGACTGTTTCTATCAAAGACTGTTTTGTTCACCTTGTCAGGCTCACTTTCCATTTTTACAGCACCACATTAAGGCAGCTAAAGGTCGTATTAGCTCGTTGCCAAGACTATTTTGTTCACAGATTGTTAACGTTGTCCTGTTCACCTTCATTTCCTACCACAGCCTCTTTAGGCAGCTAAAAAGCAGTAAGGTTCCTGTGAAAGCGTACACGTGATGATATTCCTTATGTTTTGATTCAACTGTTTTGTTTACTCGTACAGGTGATGACATTTTTTTTTAACTCATTTCTGTTCGCTTCGCCCTGTTCACTTTCAATTTCCTGTGACACGACAGCTGTTATTACTTATCTTCTGACTGTTTTGTTCACCCATTCTTAGCATCGCGGTGATCACTTTCAATTGCCGCAGCAACCCATTTAGGCATCCCAAAGCAATGCGATTGCGTGCCAAAAGTGTTTTGTTCACCCATTGCTTTGAGCTTTGTCCTTTTCGTGTTCAATTACTGCAAGAGCTCGTTTGGGCAGCGCAAAGCAGTAAGATTCCCGGGACACCGGTGTGAGCATGTTCAGAATCAGAATCAGAATCAGAATCATCTTTATTTGCCAAGTATGTCCAAAACACACAAGGAATTTGTCTCCGGTCGTTGGAGCCGCTCTAGTACAACAGACAGTCAATTTACAGAACACTTTGGAGACATAAAGACATTGACAAAAAACAATTGTGCAAAAAGATGCAGAGTCCTCGAGCACTTAGAGCAGTTCGAATGACTAATGACTAATATTGCGATAGTCCGGTGCAATGACCATTGTGCAAAGGGCGCTGAGACTTCAAGGAGTGTATGCGGTTTAAAGTGACGAGTCGTGCGATCATCTGGGACAATGTCGGTTGTGCAAATGTTACAGATACTCCTCAATCGGTGTGCAAATGGAGCAGATGCTACTCTGGCATGAGTGGCCAGTATATGCAAATAGTGCAGCAGTGGCGAGACAACTACAGTGAGTGCACGAGTCATACGTAATTGGCCCCACAGAAATGTGGCAACGAACTCAAGTCAAAAAATTGCCAGCTTATTGTAATGGAATTATAGGTTAGGTGTTTATGACTGTTTTGCTGTTGATCTCCTAAAAATGATCGAAATCCTTAAAAAAACAAAATACAGCGTTAAAAGCAGTAAACAAAATACAGGCCCAAGAGAGTTTCTGTGTGATTTAAGCATTCAACTTTTTGAAGCCTCCATTAAAATTTGCAGCGCGCTAATGATTGCATCGTAGTGGCACCATGCTCTAGATCACAGGTGTCAAACCCAAGGCCCGAGGGCCTGATCCGGCCCACGATATCATTTTATGTGGCCCGCTAAATCATGATTCTTGCTTTTTTGTTACCAAACTCCTTTTTTAAGTAACTTGAACAATAGTTTAACTGTTATCCCTGACTTCTGATTTGAAAACTAGTTATCCATCAATTTGTTGTTTACTGTATACGATATGTAATAATATGATAACACAATTAAACATTTATATGGTCTCACTGTTATAACGGCCTTGTGAGGGAAACTGCAACTACAATGTGGCCTGTGACAAAAATGAGTGTGTAGATGACACCGAGCCAGCCTTGCCCGTTAAGTTGATGACTGGCATCTGAACGCCGCTGTGTGATTAACCCCCTGCGCATGAATGCCCGGACGCGGGCGGCTCTGGCGGAAGGAACGGGCACCGTTTTTGTTGTCGTCTGTGTTTTGGGTCGGAAAGAAAAATCACGCACGCAAGCTTTGCAGAACCAGTGCGGCTGTGCAAAAGCTTCAATTAGGATGAGAGGCACTGATTTGGTCCCTCTTGTCATTGTTGTCTTTGGCGTTGTAGCTGTTTTTAGAGAGCCATAGTTGAGAAAATCATTAAAAGTTATTATACTTTTAGGGCTCATCAAGGAGATCGGAGCCTTCTTTTGAATACTTTAATAGCTTGGGACTACTACTTTGGACCTGAAATGCACTGTAACCTTTCCAGGTGAACTTGATTTGAAATTCTGTGCACCTTTGAATGAACATGTCCAACTGTTCAATGCTTCAGTACTTTTGGCAAAATTCACAACAGCTATTTGAGCCATGATACGTTATGTGAAAGTTTATCAATTATATTTATAAAAAAAAAAAAAAAAAAAAGAAACCATTTTACGGTGGTGCTTTGAGATATGAGATTAATTTGTTCCGTGAGCATACTGGTAATTCAAAACACTTATCTCAAAGCATCATTTCCCCATTGAAATGAATGGAAATGTTATAATTCCGTTCCAGCCTCCCGCCAAAAAAATCCCAACAAATGCTTGTAATGTGTTTTTTTTAATAAGACATATAGCACTTTATTACATTGTATTTTATTTTTTAAAAAAAATACAGTAATGACATAATTAAAATGTAAAGAAACATTGTAAGCTTGCCAGAAATTCCCAGAGCAGCTGGCGTGATTTGGTAATAAGACGAGGTTGTTCCAGCCGGAAACGACCAGCTGGTTGGACGCCGCAGTCGCTCGGCAATGAGACGCAGGCGGTGGCGTGCTGGCTCCTCGGGCCAGAGCTTTAGCCAGCTTTGTACGCAAGCTGTAGCGCTCGCATGGAACCCCAAAAACATTTGAATGTGACTGATTTGATGTGCGCAGGGGGGAGGCGGTTTCAACTTTCACGGATTTAAAGATGACTTTTTTTTTTTTTTTTTTTTTGTAATTTTTAAAAAAAAAAAAAAAACAAGTGGATTTCAAGTTGCGATTTTTGTATACCAGATGGAGCTACTATCTATCATTCAAAGAAGTTAGCAAAATGCACACTTGTTCTCTGCAAAGGTGCCTCACTGCTGAAATGTGCGTGTGTGTCGCTAATTACTGTAGGGTGGATAATTGTTGTGCGCGTGTGTTTTGTGTGTGGTTGTTGTTTTTGTGGTTGTATGTTATTGTATGGTTAGTTGTGTTTTTGTGATTGTGGTATGTTTGTGGTTGTAGTATGTTTGTGTTTTTGTCTGTGCTTGTGTATTTTTGTGGTTGTATGTTCTTGCATGTTTAGTTGTGTTTGTGTGTGTGGGGGTCCGGGAGTGTTTGTTTGCATGTTGTGTTTCTTGTATTTGGTTGTCTTTTTTATGTGGTTTGTATGTTTATTTTGTGTTTGTGTATGTTGTTGTGTTGTGCCTGGTTTGTGGTTGTTGTGTAATTGTCTGTGAGTTTTGGTGGATGTACGTAATTTTAATGTGTGTTTTTGTTTGTGTGTGTTTTTTGTGATTAGTGTCTGGTGTGTTTTTGTTTGCCTGGTCGAGTGTTTCTGGTGTGTTTGTGTTAATGGTTGTATTTGTTTGTGTGTTATTTCTTTTTACGTTTGTACGTGTGCTTTCGTGGTTGTACCGTATGTTTAGTTTTTATGCGCGCGTGTGGTTTTGTGCGGTGTGTTTTGCGTAATTGTGTGTGTTTTCTGGATTTTTTAATGTTTGTGTGCGTGGTGTGGTTTTGTTTTGTGGCGTCTGTATGTGTGTGTTGCACATTTCTTGTACCTGTGGTGTATTCTTTGTGTTTGGGTGTGTTGTGTTGTGTTGTGTTGTGTGCTATGTCCGACAAGCCTCCTCTTAGAAGTTCAGATACTGCATCCTGAAGTATTTCAATAATTAAAGAATAACATCCACCATTTCATCCGAAGTACTTTTGTCTAAACGGAACCAAAGCGCCGTGATTGGTCGTGTGGGGTCCGGGTTTGGTCACGTTGTGGGGCTTTAGCTATATCACTTAGTCACAGCAGGTGTGCGGAAAAAAAAGCGTGCCTTGTTGTCACTTGGCTCCCGTGCATGACAAATCGCGTGCGGTGTTAATGGCCTGTGTGTAAATGATAAATGTAGCTCGGATGCGACGCGGCGTAGTGGGTGGGAGGCGGGGGGGTGGGGGGTACTCTCCTCGAGACATCTGATCTAATTGTGCTTCGCACTGTGATTGAGTCACACTTCTGGCCAACTTATCTGTGTTTGTGTGTTCCAATGAGGATTTATTACACACTCAAGAGGCTATTTTACAATGAGATCCATTCCAAGAGATGCGGGAAATGAATGTATTGGTTCCCCCAATATTTGTGCTCCTGTTTCCGTTCGCAACGTGAAATTTGGTAGACGTGTCTATCACGAGTCCCAGGAAAAATATCAAGAAGCCATGACGGAAACGAAACAGTAGGTCGATTGATTGATAGGTTGATTTCCAGCGGCCATTTTAGGGCTATTTTGGCCAGTTTCAGGTGTTGGACAAAGACAGACTTTTCCTTGAAATGTTGTCTGATTGCTATGAAATTTTTGTGTGCCTGCTTTTTTTGTTACCCAAATATTTCTCGTTTAAAATGAGAAAAGATTTAAAGCACTCAAATGCCACATTTGTTAAAACTGTCAGTATGACCTGACAGTAGAATGTGAGTAAAATCATCTGCGATGGAGTTTTAAAAAGCTACCGCACTTGAGGAAAAACAATCAGAGACAGAAGGCGTGACTGATGAGGTGTCAATCATTTGCCGTTCTCACTTATTGCAGACACACGTCAGCTGTGTTTGAAGCTAAATGTGACACTTAATACCCGCGTACCACTCGTGGTGCTACTACCACACTTATGTATAGCAAATGAGGTCGCAATGGTCACAATAGCATAAAAGGTTCAGTGGTTTTGTTTTTGGTCTAATTCCCCTCCCCCCCCCGCAGAGCTGTATATATTTTACTTCTTTGACAAACATATTTCAATGATGAATTAAAATGAAGTAACTGTATTAATGAATTCGTATTGTTTTGTTAATTACTCATTTATCTGGAACTGTTTGTTTTTAATAGGCTTGAAGCGTGTCTGTTTTTTTTTTTGAGTGAGCAGGAGTGCAAGGCAACCATGATGAAGATGGGGAGGAGCGAGGGAAGAAAAGGTGCAGGGAGGAGGAGGAGGATGGAGAGAGAGTGGAAGAGGGAGCGGGAGCTGGACTCTCCCAATTCCGCTGCTGCCTCAGCATCCATCCTGCTTGAGATGATGTTCCGGAGAGCAGGTGGCGCCGAGCGGAGGAGACGCGCGAGCGGCTGAAATCAATAGACGACGGGAGGACGCGCGAGACAGGAATAGTCTGCCGTCCCCCTCCTCTTGCCAGTTTGAATTGTCTTTTTCTTTTTCTTTTTTTCCCCCTTTTTTTTTTTTCTTTTCCTTTCCAGATGGGTTGCAGCGCCCGACCCTAGTCGCGAAGAGGAGCGCTCGTGGAGGAATTACAGACGGACACTTTCCTCACATTGCTGCTTTTCTTTTCACACGGATTAGGCGTGCGTCGTCATTCGGATCGGATTCGGATTGAGTCGGGCTGAGATAGACTTGGAGGAGGATTTTTTTTCTTTTTCCTCTCTTGCTGCTGCTGCTGCGGGTAAGACGTGAACGCAATATTTGCGCAAAGTTGCAGTACTCTGAATGTCTGCTTTAGCCCCCCCGCTCTCTTCCTTTTCGAGAAGATGGGGGTGGCAGGGTGGGGGTGGGTGGGGGTAAAGGGCAGGTGGTGTTGGTTATCTGCATACTTGTGCACCTGAGCGCGTGAAACTGCCATCCCCCTAACGAGATGCTGCGTGCATGTTAAAGCCCGCTATCACAGAGGACTCATTGTATCTTGTATGTCTCCAATTTCAGCCCTGTGCTGTTGCTGCCCCGCTTTTTTGGGGGTGTTTTTTTTTTTCCTCCCTCTTAAAAAAAGTTGAATGCTTCATGTCTGGATGCATCGTCACCAGGTAGGCAGGTGCAAAAAAAAAAAAAAAAAAGATTCTAAAATATTCATGTGCATCCTTTCTTGGCGGATCCACCCTTGTGAATTTTTTTAAATGAGTGAATACTAACAGACCTGGTGACAATTAAATGTCCCCTTCCGTGTGCATAAGGGTAGAAAAAAGGTGTATAAGAAGTATTTCCCTTTTGCAGTGGCTGATGAGAAGTTGATGACAAGCCGATAGGTGGCTCAAGTGACCACCGCAAAGCAGCCCGCCTGCACGGATGCACTCAAACGTTCTCTTCGTTTAGTCCGTGGAGCAGGCTATATTCGAGGGGAAGGGGACTTTAGTGTAACTGGTGTCTGCGTGGGTGAGCAAGCTTGTCGCGCTGCCTTTATTGAGCATTAAGGTGCTATTAAAAGCAACAAAAAAAAAATATATAATATCTGTTGAAGATTGGTTTGAATTAGGTGTGCCCAAGCTGTTAACGGTGGGTAATCTTCTCCTACCTCTGCAGAAAACTGGGTATATTCAAGTAGGTGGTGTTTTTATCCTCCAATACCCAAAGACAAAAGACACCCGTTTTTCCTTTTTTTTTTTTTTTTTTTTCTTCTTCTTCTCCTCTTGGGTGATTCTGCATCCACTGACTCACAGGATGGACCGACAGGCAGGGGTGTGGGCGTTATTCACCGCTGTCAACCGCACCTTTTCACGCACAGGAAACGACAGGATTCATTTTGTGATTTGCCAGCAGTAAAGCTTGCCGTGCTGTGTCCTGTAAAAAGCTGGTTGCCAGGTGTCCCTCAGGGTACGTACGATTTGACACCAGGCGAGTCCCAAATTGTGGTGTGGCCCTAGAGGTGCGTGAGATTAAAAAGTCTATAATCAGTCCCTTCGGGGTTTTGGGATATTGTGGTCGCTGTTAAAGAAAAAAAAACACTACATAGAGGCGGCTCGCTTACTTACCTGGATGTTACCAGGCTGCTTTGTCTGCATCCGGCACAAGGGGTCTTAAATCTGTGAACAGCACAATTAAGACTGTCAAGGCTTTCTGGAGTGAAAGATTGATCTTGGTTATGTTCTGGGACTGCATTTCAAGACTGCCAAAAGCAATGTGACAAGATTTTCCAAAGGTGACAGTCTGGTTGGCCGCTTCAACCAGAGTACAACGCATCAGGAATTTTGAAAACTGGATGAGGGGTTCCAGAGAAATATTTTTTTTGTGTGTGTGAATGTTGTCGTGTGATGTCGCCTATAGAAAATCTGGTCAAAAACCACATTCAAATTCGAGTGAAACAGTGCAACTTCATTGTTTAAAAAAATAATAAAAATCTCCTCAAACCTTGCATTTCGTCGGCCACTCGGTGAATCCCTTTTTTGATTGGCTGACAAGTTAAATCATGATGGGGAGTATCCACCAGGTCCAATGGGGATGGAGAACACATCCACTGCTATTTTTCAATAAAAGAAACTCTTTTTTTTTTTGTTGCTAATTTTGTCAAGTGAAGGGTGCACTGACAACACTTAAATGACATTGATGCACTTGTGAGGGCCAAACAATGCCAAGTTTCACGAGCACACTAATATAAAATGGTGCGCCATGTTCACACTGTGAAAAGAAATGCCTCCTGTAGAAATGTTTTAAGACAATGAATATTACAAAATTTCATAACTGAATGGTGCACGCTCACTGATTCGTAATACTGTTGAAATCATTTTTGGTTAAACAAATTCAAACTGCTCATATGATTTGCAACACAATTTAGATAATAATGGAGAAATGTGAATATTTTCTGAAAATGTACACCAAAACAATGGTGAAAATTCTGTCTTTATTTAATAGACAATTCACATAAATATATACTTAAATTCAAATTGGGAGCTATACATCCAAAGATCAGTTCAACTAATAACCACACTAATTTAACCCTTAAACCAGCCACCCATTTGTCATTTGTCAAAGCCATTTGCGCACTACTAGTCGAGTATATTGATGCTATTCAGTGCCAAAGCTGTTTAAAAAACAAAAAAACAAAGCCTTCACTCAGGAGCACAACACTATATTTTTAGCTTGTCCAAGGAAGTGGAGAGGAAAAAAAAAAAAAAAAAAATCAATGATGACAGAGACAAAGTCATTTTTCTTCCCCTCCCTTTGCATACGGTTGGGACCAACAACGTATCACATGAAACCTTGACACGAGTCTTATACACTTGATCTCAGCATATCGTAGTAGCATCATTGCTTCGAATCATTCCAGCATATTTGACGCGTTTAATTGCAATTGGCTCCGTCGGGGCAGCTGGAACCCGATGTGGCAAAATGTGCACCGGGTCCCGCCAGCCGTCCGAAGTCGTCCCTACGAGACCCCCGCCTCAATATGTTCTGGCAGATGTACCGGTGTACTGAGACGTTCTCACTCGCTCATCGCGGGCTGTTCATTAGTATTAGCGGTATAGAACTACGCCAGTATGTGTGTTTGCTTGTGTGTCGGGATTTAGTCCATTTCGGTTTGTGCTGCGGTTGAGGAGAGTTTGAAATTGCAGACAGAGCGCAACGGAAGATGCGTATGTCAAGCAACAATGGTGGTGCCAAATTACACACTATATTTGAAATGATGTTGGATCAGGTGACCATTGAACAAACGTATTATTGCGTGGAAATTGGGGATTCGCATTGCAGACAGTGCGTGTTTAGGTTCTGGATTGTATTAAGTCCAAATAAGTTTTCATGATCAATTGCCCCTGAAAATGAGTATTTTTTTTTTTTACGTCATTAAACCTACAGTGGGTACGGAAAGTATTCAGACCCCCTTAAAATATTCACTCTTTGTTATATTGCAGCCATTTGCTAAAATCATTTAAGATCATTTTTTCCCCCACATTAATGTACACACAGCACCCCATATTGGCAGAAGAAAAACGGAATTCTGGAAATGTTTACAGATTTATTAAAAAATAAAAACTGAAATATCACACAGCCATAAGTATTCCGACCCTTTGCTCAGTATTTAGTAGAAGCACCCTTTTGAGCTAACACAGCCATGATTCTTATGGGAATGGTGCAGTTCTTCACACCTGGATTTGGGGATCCTCTGCCATTCCTCCTTGCAGATCCTCTCCAGTTCTGTCAGTTTGGATGGTGAATGTTGGTGGGCAGCCATTTTCAGGTTTTTTCAGAGATGCTCAATTGGGTTTAAGTCAGGGTTCTGTCTGGGCCATTCAAAAACAGTCACGGAGTTGTTCTGAAGCTGTTCCTACGGTATTTTAGCTGTGTGCTTAGGGTCATTGTCTTTTTTTAAGGTGAACCTTCGGCCCAGTCTGAGGTTCTGAGCACTCTGGAGAAGGTTTTCGTCCATGACATCCCTGTACTTGGCCGCATTCATCTTTTCTTTGATTGCAACCCTGTCCCAGCAGCTGAAAAGCACCCCCCAGCATGATGCTTCCACCACCATGCTTCACTGTTGGGACTGTATTGGACATGTGATGAGCACTGTCTGGTTTTCGCCACACATGCCACTTAGAATTAAGGCCAACAATTTCTATCTTGGTCTCATCAGACCAGAGAATCTTATTTCTCACCATCTTGGAGTCCTTCAGGTGTTTTCTAGCAAACTCCATGTGGGCTTTCGTGTCTTGCACTGAGAAGAGGCTTCCGTCGGGCCACTCTGCCATAAAAAGTTCCGAGGGGTGGTGGAGGGCTGCAGTGATGGTTGACTTTCTAGAACTTTCTCCCATCTCCCGACTGCATCTCCGGAGCTCAGCCACAGTGATATTTGGGTTCTTCTTGACCTCTCTCACCAAGGCTCTTCTCCCTCGATTGCTCAGTTTGGCCGGAGGGCCAGCTCTAGGAAGGGTTCTGGTCATCCCAAATGTCTTCCATTTAAGGATTATGGAGGCCACTGTGTTCTTAGGAACCTTAAGTGCAGCAGAATTTTTTTTTTTTTGTAACCTTGGTCAGATCTGTGCCTTGCCACAATTCTGTCTCTGAGCTCTTCAGGCAGTTCCTTTGACCTCATGATTCTCATTTACTCTGACATGCACTGTGAGGTGTAAGGTCTTATATAGACAGGGGTGTGGCCTTCCTAATAAAGTCCCATCAGTATAATCAAACACAGCTGGACTCCAAAGAAGAAGACTCCATTTTAAGGATGCTCAGAAGAAATGGATAGCACCCGAGTTAAATATGGGTGTCACAGCAAAGGGCCTGAATTGTTATGACTGTGTGATATTTCAGTTTTTCTTTTTGAAAAAATCAGCAAAAGTTTCAACAATTACGTTTTTTTTTCTGCCAATATGGGGTGCTGCGTGTACATTAATGAGAAAAAAAAATAATTTAAATGATTTTAACAAATGGTTGCAATGTAACAGAGTGAAAAATTTGAGGGGTCTGAAAACTTTCCGTACCCACTGTATAATCACTTTTTAATTATAACAATGTAGATAATTTTTAAATGATTGCTACACATTTCTATTTCTACATTTTTAAAACACAGCAGCTGCTTTTAAAAAAAACAAAAAACAAATGTAACATGAAATGCACATATTTTCTTTTTTCTAAGTTATCATGCGACACGGGCCCGGCGGCCGCTGCCTCGTTGACGCGCGATCTTCCCGGGCGGATCCGCCGAGGGCAACCAGCGCCTTGGCAGAGGCTCCTTTGTGCCAGAGTAGACAAGAAGCATTAGTGAAGGTCAGGAGGAGGTTGGAGGTGACTCGCCTAGTGCGGAAAAAAACGGGGGCTCCGGACGAGGGGAGAGAAAGAGCCTCTCGGGTAGTTTCAAAGTAGATGCCTTCTATGGTGACTTTGACCTCCATTAAAACAAACATCTGAATAGTGCAGAGTCAGCGGTTTGAAGTCAAACTAATACTGAACAAACCTCATGGAAGTGGCGTTAACAAAGCCTGGGTTAGGGGTTAAAAGGAGGGTTTCGAGCCTGTCATATAGGTTCAAATTGTGGATTCAAACTCGGACTAAGTTTTGAAATTAGGGTTTCAAATAGAAAATTCAAATCAAATTAGGTTTTCAAATCGAGGCTGTCAAAGATTAGAGTTTCAATTTAGGGTTTCGAGCCTTGGTTAGCTTTTTGAAGTAGTGTTGCGATCCAGGGTTAGAGTTTCTAAACAGGGATTCAAGAGAGCTTCAAGTGAGGGTTTCAAATTAGGATTAAGCCTGGGCTATGGTTTCAAACAAGCAGTAAGGTTCCAAATTAGGTTTCAAGTTAGGTTCTCAAGCCAGGGTTAAGGTTTCATACTTGAAAATTGGGTTTTCAAGATAAGGCTAGGGTTTGAAATGACCATTTCCAGCCTGGGTTAAGGTTTATAAAGTACGGCTATGAATTTCTGTTGTCGTGCCTCAGATGGGTTACAAAGAAGGATTAGGGTGAGGGTCTCAAATTACCAGTGTTTCATGCTAGATTTAGGGTTATAAATTAAGGTTTTAAGAGTTTCAAGATTTCAAATTAGGGTTTCAAACATTGATCAGGTTACTGTGGCAGGTGTACCTAATGAAATGACCATCGCAGTCAACACAGAAGTTAGCTTCCCCCGAGTAGCAGAACGAGAACAAGGACACAAGCGAGTGTGTCCTAATGAACGTCCCTGTTGGCTGCCTGACTCATTGATCGTGTATCTGATTGAGGTTTTGGATCCATGACTCCCCATCATGAGGCTGAGCGATCACCCGAGCCCGACTCCACTCGCTATCGACGACGACGTGGCGCTGTCCTCGGCGTTCTCGGGCGGCAAACGGACCCGTCGTTGGAATTGGTCTCGGTCGGAGCTTCCGTCACCTTCGCGGCGGATCGGGTACAATGCGACTCGCACGCCAAACAGACGAGAAACGTTTCACGCGAGGGGCCGCCGCGACTTCGTGCATGGGTTAGGGTTTCAAGCGTGGGATAGGGTTTGAAATTAAAATTAGCCTTGAAAGCCTGCAATGGAGTACGAGATGTCAAAGGCCAATTGCTGTTGCAAGCAAGGGTTGCTTTCAAAGTAGAGTTTAAAAGTAGGGTATCAAGCCAGGGATAGGGTTTTTAAACTAAGGTTTTAAGACAGGGTAAGGGATTTATTTTCGGGTTTCATCCTAGGTTGTGCTTTGAAATTAGGGTCTCAAACCTGGGTTCGGCTTTGTAATCATGGTTTTAAGCCATGGTTATCGTTTCAAGATTAGGTTTTAAACGAAGGTTTAAAGCTCGGTTATGGTTTTAAATGAGAGTTTGAGCCTGGGTTCTGGTTTCAAACGGGGTTTCTAAATGACATACATACGGTCGATCACGTACCACCGCGACGCTCATTGACCTTCAGTCTCCGGGTAAACACGAGCCTCCGCTCTCGTCACCGCGTGTCGTCGTCACGCCTTCTCAGTGTGAAATCAATGCGCTGTAATTAGCTCCTGGGTTAGCAGTTCAATTCCTCCAGCACGAGGAGCTATTTTCGAGACGGGCGAATGAGTTTATGGAGGGATCAGGGGGGGGCCTGGGGTTGAAGTCACCTTGTCCAGCTCCTTCTCTTCTGGTCACAGCCTGGAGGGCATTTGTGTAGCGAACTGTATACAGATTAAATATAGTTCTCTGTGTGCGAGTGTTGCTCCAGCAAATAGAAATTGGAGTGCACAAACCGGACACCAAGACAATATCCCGTCGGACATGATGCATTCCAGGAAGCTGGGACATTTCTAAACTCAGACTAAGAAGAATACATTGCTGGGAGTGAGTTAGTTAGACAACATTGGCAGCACAATGAAACATTATAGATAGTAGTTCGAACAATGGGGTAGGGTTTGGCGAACCCTGGGCTAACCCTAACCCATTGTTTGAACCTTAACCCTCACATAGCAAATTAAAGTCAGTCAATAATTTTTACAATGGGCGAAATGTAATCAACCAAACAAGCAACAATGAAAGTAAATGCGTACGTAGTAAAATAAAGAAATAAAAAGTTAGATATGTAAATAAATCAAGTGGACTCAAGAATGGAATGCAAACATTTTGCTGCATGCTCATGCGGCAACGTTAAGAGTTCCCTTATTATTTTCGTGATTATTATTAAAATGGCGCCCACCCCTGCACGTATGAAGTGGCAGTCCTTTAAATCTCTTGAATCAGTGAAGTCGTGAGCAAGGCGGATGAAAGAGGAAAACGTTTGAGTGACAACGTTGAAACGGCGCCGTTTCAGCGTGACTGACACAAGTGGAGCGTCGACGTTCATTCATCTTCCGTCTTTCGGGTTCATGACGCTAAATTCCCGTGCGTGTGTGTTTGTATACAATGTTTGTTTAAAGTGCATAAAAATAATTTTTAAGAGGTGAATAAATGACTTGGTGCAAGTATAAAATGGAATTTCCTCTTGAGGGACATTAAAGCCTTGCTGGTGTTCTGAAGAAGTGTTAGCAGTGTTTCCAGTACGTGCCCATTAAGTTAACGCACACGCACGCACACACACACACACACACACACACACACACACACACACACACACCCCTCGGATAAAATGGTAGCGAACTGCGTTCCTACGTCAAAAGTGAGTTGAAATTGTTCCGCCAATAAATACACATGCTATCGTTAGCTCGCCATGCTGCTTGTGCAACTACACGGTCTCCGCTTGACTGCAGCATTCCATTTTCTCGATGCCCGCAGTCTCCTCTCTGATAAAATAAGTCTTTAACTTCCCTTGTACTCATGAAAACTATATTTCAAAAGACAATTGAACTAGTTTCAATGAAAATGCTAACATGAGTGAACGCTGCAGTATTATATTCTGCAGTCTCCACTTGGCTAGAACACTCTGTTTTGTGCCCGCAGTCTCCTATCGGATGAAATATGTCTCCTTAGCGTGATGATTTAAACTGCTTCTGGTTTAGCCTGTCACGACGGAACCTTGCGTGCCCGTGACAAGCGCACTTTGTGTACAGTGTAGACCGAAGACTGGAGATGAAACGCTGCCGTCGGTCGCCTTTGGTCCTCATCCACGGTGGCCCTCGTTTCCTTTTTTAACCGCAGCGACATCCTTCTGATCCCATTACCTTTTTGCAACTCGCTACTTTCAACTGCAGACAGGAAAGTAAAGCGGGGGGGGGTGGAGCAGAAGCGTATAAATAATGTATTCCTCGTGTGTATCCGCCGCCGGATCAATGGCAACACAAAGGCCATCTACAAAGGCGCTTGGCTCAAGGCCACATTTGATCACTTCCTCTGAACGCCGCAACCCCCGCCCCAGCACGCTTTTCTCCGCCACCGGCCCCGCTGAGACGCAATTATTTCCAAGTGTTGGTTGGTAAGCTTTTGTTTGAAAGAGCACAAAGTGAATATTTGATCTCGGCGAGGCGAGGGGTAGATCTTTGGTAACACGGAAACAGCAGATGGGACGAAGACAGGGGGACGGGGAAACGTCGCAATGGCGGGAAATGCGCGGTGACGGCAGAGGGACGGACGGCGTCGGCATCGAACGGCGTCGGATGTAAACGAGCAATTAAATAGCACTTGAGTGTTTGAGAGCAGCTGATTGAGCAGCCCGTAGCATTTAAGCGAGCAGTGGAATGAAAACCTGATGGATGCTCCTATAAAGGAACTTGAACAGATGTTTCTTCCTGGGTCAATCAATTTACCGTATTGTTTATAATAGCGTTCTAAATAAACACGATTCTTTGCTGTAGCATCAGACATTCCGTGACATTTTAAAGGTCATCCGAGGATTACGTCTCGTAGAGAACTGAAAGGGATTTTGAACTGATGACTTGTATACATTTGAACGGGTTTCACTTTCGACCTCAACTATGGTGGCCATCTTTTGCCAGTTATTCAGTGAAAGGCAACCGTCCGAGTATTGCAATTTGTTAAGGTTCTGTCAAGGAAGTTGCACCGTTTTCAAAATGTAAAGAGACAAACTGGTTTTGTATTATGAATTTGAACTGGTTTTATGTTTGACCTCAACTGCCGTAGCCATCTTTTGTCAGATACCTCACAATTTGTGACGGTGGAGTATAGCGATTGTTAACGTTCCGAAAAGGAAGTTGATGTGGTTTCAAATTTAACAGTGAGTTTCTGATTACGAATTGTACATCAGATTCCATCCAAAAGCAGGAGGGATCGAACTCTATCGAGTAAAGAGAATCATTGATAGTGTAAAGGCAATCATCCGAGTATTGTGATTGTTAGGGTTCTGAAAAGGGAAGTTACCTTTATTCACATTTGACTTGTGACAGATTCTATCCCAAATTAACAGGTTTCTTGTTCTGGAGAACTCATTGTAGTTCAGGGGCCAAATAAAGCCTAATTTGCCATCAACGGGGCACGGATCACTAAAATCTTACCATACTTGATATTATAATAAATAACATTTTTTCCCCTTTTGTTTGAATGCAAAACAAATCAAAATACATGAGGAATTTTTTTTTATTTAATCATTTATTTATCTTTTGAATCCTCAACAAAAAAACAACCTCAGATTTCTCAGAAATATTTTACTTCAATTTATCATCTAGATGTGTGCATAATAATTGATCAGAGTGATTGTATTTTGAGGCACAAAATTTCAAATTAAAAATGTTGGATTGCACTTTAAAACTGAATCAATTTATTAAGAACTTGGAATTATTACCATACAATTTCTTATAGGAGCATAATAATTCTCAAACATTATCCTTGGTCGCCACCACCGCAATGTCTTTTGTAACAGTTTTACTTTCACATTCATCCTGCAGGCCGGATTGTATCCCTAGCGGGCCGCTTTTGGCCCCCGCCCTATGTTTGACACCCCTGCTCTACAGTCGGACGTTAATCTCACCACTAATCTCGATTGGTGGTGGAGTACTGAACAAAATAAATGGAACTGGTTTCCTATACACTATCATTCAAAATCAACAAGTTGTTTTGGGTTCTCGCGTTCATCTCATGACTAATCTCACTTCATCACGTTGAAAAGGAAAGTTGAGCTGGTTTCTTATTTAGCCCTCTGATGTGGTTTCAAACTGGTTTTCAAACCGGGGTCCTCCAATCCCTGGGATTCCGCAAACTGTGGCTTGGGGGTTAAATAATTTGCATTAAATGTATTTGAGTGCAAACCCACATATGGAAACTGACGTACCAATAAACCGATGACTCCTAAATGTTTCCCTTGTATGGGTTTCCTGGATGGCGATGCGACTAGTTTGAAAGTGCCTTTATCTGCAATTCTTCTCTCAACGTGACACTATCCCCGATCCAGTCGGTCCTCACCGCCCCTCCCAACACGAATTGCAGATTCTCCGCCGTTATGAAGTATTTGAGAGAAGGGTGAGGCGCCCTGCTAAAATTAGATCAAAAGGTCGGCGCGCCGCAGGCATCAAACAGGCGGCGTGGTGTGGCGCTCCGGCACGGTCGCCGCGCCTGCTGGGCCGACTCAGATGTTGCAGCGCCGGTAATGAGTGAAGACAGCGTTTCATGTGCACCTCTAAAACTGGAGTCGCATTTGCGAAAACTGTGCAGCTTCGTGGCCAACCGGTCTTTGCGTTTCAAATTCCAAGCACATAATATTTTTTCACTATACTGCATATTGTGAAAGTGGGATTTAAATATGCGTATGTGTATGCAAGCTCTATACATTATGCATTAACCAGTACATATTGTACAGAATATGACATCGCCCTCTGGCCTTTTTTTTAATACAGTATATTACATTTCCGACTGTGCGTCGTAGAGCATTAGCGGCGAGCTGCCGCAGCCGTTGCCAGTGCTCTGTCTTATGAAAGCTGGAAGTTATAAACAAATATGATTGTTGCTGGTGGGATTTTTGTCCAAACAAGAGCAGTTGTTCTTGTTGTTTTGGGGGGGAAAGCAAAATGTTGACTCATCGCTGACATTCGTTTGGCTTCATTCCTCTCCTTCGTTGCAACTCGCTGGCCAAGGCTTATTTAAAGATTGATCTAAATCTATAGAAACTAGTAATAAAGCATTAAATGTAGTATATATATATATATATATATATATGTTTTTTTTATTATGTCCATATTGAGTCAAGAAAACACATTTATTTGGTCAATTCCAAATTTTTGTGTTGTCTGGGTAGACGATCACTTGTATGAAAGAAACGTGTCGTTGCTGTCCATTAAAAAAAAAAAAAAAGTAGTGTATATCAAGTGTTTACAAATGCCAGTTTCTTTTGTGATACAAAAAAATGAGACCAATATTAATCATTTCAAAATTTTTTTCCACCACTATTGTGACCCTAACCTTAACTCAATTAAAAGAATATATATATTTGAAAGCATATCCCAAATCAATTTCAGATGTTCTAGTTGTCTTTTCCTGACATTTTGTTTTTTTTATTTCTAGCGAGTAGTTGAAAATCCAGTACATTATTAGGACTTTCCATAGAAAAGCACATACTCCAAATGTTATTTTCTTTGTCTTTGATTACAAAAATGACTAATCTTAGTTTTTCTGTCCATTGAAAAGCACACATCTACAAATTTGGAGAGTATTCTCTTTCTATGTGATAACAAAAATGATTTCTTTTTTTTTTTTAATCCAAGAACAGCAAATGTTTCCAAATGTTGAGCATTTTCTGTCTTTGATAACACAAATGATTAATTTGTTTTTTCATGCAATGAAAAACACATTATGTTTCCAAATTTTGTGTGACGAAGCGATTTGTTTACCGCATCTTACTTGTCACACATTTGAAATTGAATAAATGTTTCACTTTATTATAAAAAAGGATCCCTGGTTACATCCAATGTCATTAATAGAACGCCTTAGGAAATGTTTGTTATGCTTGTCTTGCCATTAAGTATTTGCTGCCAACCTAGTCAAACTCTTTTCATCGATGACTGTCGCCGTGGAGCGCATCGTTTGTAGGATATCATTCATTTTGTCGTCTGTTGGAATGTACAGTAGCAGTTTGCCGGTAACCTTGCGTAACACAGCCAGATTAAACGGCGGCTTAGAATGCCAGTTTTGCATTCCGTCATATGAAAGGAAGCGTAACGAAGGCCACTCTCGTTATCCTGCTTATCTCCGGTTTGTCGGCCCACTGGTGTATGGTGGCGCTGACACGGCACGGTCGGATGCTGAGAGGTGATGCACGACCTCGTCCATGTCGCGCGGGCTGACGCACGCAGGACGAGCGTGACTCACATTCATACCTGCGGGCAGCTCTACATGCGTGTTTGCAGATTATTATTATTATTATTTTTTTTCTCTTTTTTGCACGAAGTCAGTGTTTTTAAAATAACATGAATGGAAGTCCGCCAAGGCTTTTTTACAGTAATTGCCGTGTTTGTTGTGCAGCTGTCTTGTTTAAAATATATATATATATAATAATTTATAATTTCATAAATACAATAAAAGTTCTTCGTTCTCCTCCACGCAACGTACTTTGCATTCCTGACATCACGTCCTCTGATCTCGCCTTCCTGTGATAAGAGCGCCATTGCTTTTGTCTCACAGGCATTGTCTGCATTGTTAAATATCAACATACTGTGTGTTGTCGCTGCGCTACACACTTACAGACTTATTCACTTTGCCTTTATGCTCGATTTTATTGCGGTAGACTTGAAGATGTCTCACCCTATTTATGTTTTCCAAACAAAGACAACAAAGGTTTGATGGACTGTTTATCAAGACAACAAACAGGGCTTCTTTCAATTTAAGAGATGTTCACTGTACGTGCTATGATTACTAAAGATCGCTCTTCTCGCTAGCTATTTTTTTAAATAAAAAAAAACGGCACCTTGCACATTAGAAATAAACAGAGCAACTAGAAATGATTTATTTGTCCAAAAAATAAAATGAAAAAAGTCCACAGCACACACAGCGCAATGGATGACGAGGCATACTAATTAATTGACTCCTCTTGCCAGTTTTTCATGACCCTGAAATGCCAATTTGCACAATAGAAATCAACACAACTAGATATAATCACAGAGTAACAAATAAAACAATTAACAAGAGAAAATACCACTAGAACTAACTTTGTATCTGTACTTTTTGTGACATTTTTGTTTGATTGATTTTTGTAATGGGAAGTATGTGCCTTGTCTTATGCAGCATCAGCCATAACATGGGCAAAATAAAATGTTAATTCTGGTCACACTATTGCAGTTTCTAGCAAAAGTGTGCTCTATTTGCTTACCATGGGCGTCCCAGAAAATGCTCATGGGAATGATATTAAACCCACAAATTAGCATTTGTGGCCACAGTTAGGTATAACCTGTGCACTAAACACTTATTTGTGGCCCCAAAGTTAGGTACATGGGCACACAAAATACCCACAACCCACAAATTAGCATTTTGTGCATAACTTGTGAACAACATATTCATTTGTGGCCTGGCATTAGGTATAACTTGCGCACAAAAAAATAAATTGATAATAATATTATTATTACTGGACAGTTGGATATGGTGACCCAGATGTGAAATTGGGGGGAAACAAATACATATAATGTGCGTGCAAAGTGCTAATTTGTGACCTTGAAATAGGTAAACTGTGTACACAAAATACTAGTTTCTGTCCACAAAGTGGGTATAATATGCACACAATTTAATTTAATCATGTTAATTTCATTCCTGGACCATCGGGTATGCAGCACTACATGGCATGGGAAAAATTTCAATTGTGGCATAACATAGATAAAACATAATAACACCTAATTTCTGGAACACTAAAATACATAAGTTGTTTGTGTGTTTGTGAAAGTATCACCTGTCCCTGCCCTCTCAGGAGCTCAATAACAAACAAAATAAACACCAAATTATAAAATACAGCACTTTTAATTCTTCATTATTTGAAGCGACTGTGAAACCTATAACATCCAGAAAAGGCGTAATACAGCAAAGGTGAAGCAAAACAAGACAGACAAAGACAGGCAGGAAACATAAAGGATAGAATTAAAGCAGTAGATCAATTTTACTCGATGCTTCTTCTTGCAAATCCATACGTAGAACAGCGGTGGCCTAAAACCTGCCCTAAAGATTGGGTTGCAGCTGTGGCCGAAAACCAGGACTAAAGATTGGGTTGTTGCTGATGCATTGGGCTAGGAAGATCCAGTCAACCTTTTGCCAGTGCAGGAAGGTGGTCTGCCCATCTCGCCCGCAAGCAAGGCAAACAAACCCCCAGCACACAGAAGGCCCTTTTGGCCCCCACTACCAACTCTCGATGTTGTGTCTGGGCAGTATTGTCTCAATATAGGTTGAGAAACACGGCCCATCTGCAGGACCCCAGAAGTTTTTTTTGTTTTTTTTAACGTCGCCAGTCTGAGCGTGAAAGCGCAAAAGCTGATATTTTTCCTGAGACAGAGCAGAAAATGGCGTTTTAAAGCTGTTGAGTAGACTTGAGAGGAAGCTATGTGATGCGTCGCTCATGTCTCGTGGCGGCAGCCATTCTATCTCTCGACGTCTTGTAGCGCGTCACAAGCGATCGCTGTTTGTCGTCGTTGGGCTGTCAGCGCTGTTTGGGTACAGCGCAGATCTGCTGCTTCCTCCCCTAAAACTGCAATGACGGCAATAACATTCACTTTTCCCGTAAGTGTACCAGCAACAAATGTCACTTCTATGCATCACTGAGCCTCATATTCATACGTCAATGTATGATTTCAATTGGGGTTAGGGATGAGGGTCTGTGGTTGGGATTAGGGGTTGGGTTTAAGGGTTACAGGGCAAGGACAAGAGGTTGGATTTAGAGGGTTAAGTGTTGGGGTTGGTTAGAGGATGAGTTTAGAAGTTAGTGGTTAGGAGTTCAGGATGTAGTAGGAGGGTTCCAGGGAATTGGTTTTTGGGGACTAGGGTCAGGAGTTAGGGTTGAGGTTCCAGGGTTTTTGTTTGGGGTTGGTTAGGTGTTGAGTTGTGAGGGTTAGTGTAACAGGTTGCATTCAGAGGGTTAAGGGTTGGGATTGGTTAGAGGTTGATTTTAGTAGATTGGGGTAAGTAGTTGTGGTAAGGTCTTGAGTTTGCAGTTGGAGGGTTCCAGGTTGTTAGGGGTTTGGTTTCTGGGACAAGAGTCAAGAGTTAGGGGTCGTTTGGCGTTGGTTAGGTGTTGGGTTCGGAGGGTTATTGTTTGGTTTTAGTGTTCGGGGCTGAGGTTAGATGCTTAGGAGTGGAGTTAGTTATTTGGAGGTTGAGGTTAGGGTTCAGGTCAGAAGGCTGGGAAGGGTTGGGGTTGGTTAGGGGTTGATGGCTTAGAGAGTTGGGGCTACCAGTTGGCGGGTTAGAGATTACAATTGGGTTTCGAGGGGTTAGGTGTTGCCTTTAGTAGTTTCGGTTACAGTTAAAGAGTTAATGTTCGTTAGGGGTTGTAGTTAGGGGTTGGGGTAAGAGGGTAAGGATTAGGTTTAATTTTAGAAGATGGTTGTGGTGAAGATTGAGTTAGTGGTAGGGACTGGGGATGGGTTACAGTTAGGAGTTTAGGTTGCAGTGAGAGGATTAAGGTTGTAGTCAAAGGTTGCAGTTCACGGTTAGGTTTAGAGGTTTGAAGTTTGGGTATCTAGTTGGGTAGAAGGGTTGGGGTCTGGATTTGAGAGGTTTGTTTTGGGGTTGAGTTAGTGTTTGGGGTTTTCGTTTTCAGGGTTAGGGTTCAGGTTAGAGTTTTGGAAGGGTTAGGGGTTTGCATCACCATTAAATGGGTTGCAATTAGATGGTTAGGGGTTGGGATTGGATTTGGGTGGGTTACAGTGGTAGGGTTGGGCGAGAGGGGTCTGGGTTAGGATTAGTTTTTGGGGTTAGTGTCAGATGTTTTTTGACGGTTAGGGTTACAGAGTTACAGGGTTAGTTAGGGGTTAGGTTTAGTGTTTAGTCTTTTTTTTTTTTTTAATTGGAATAACTTGAAAAGCACAGCATCACTCAATGGCTTGTGTTCAACTTCAGAGGCTTACTGTACAAATACATTTAAAAGTAATAATCCCTTCATGAGGCTGCTCCTTTTATTGTAAAAAAAACAAAAAACAAAACCAAACGTACAGTCAATCCCATGATGTAATACCCTCCACATCCACACAGCAATCATTTCCTGTCTCCTGTTCCAGAAATTCAGAGGAAGCGGATGATGCGATGACTTGATGAAAGGATGATGATGCTCGGAATGGAGGTCGTGATGAGAGTGGCTCGTATTGTTCTCCCCGATGGTTCTTGTGGTCGTTTCGCAGAGATCCATCAGACCCTAAATCGACCATTTCCGTCTTTGTCACAAATGGCGTCGGGAAGCTGCAGAGAGCCCGCCGAGTGCAATAACAACTTTGAGATGGCTTTTTTTGTTTCTGTTATTGTTTTTTTTTGCTGTGGTCACTTGCTGGTGCGGCTGTTAGCAAATAGACATTGGGACCTTGCCTAATAGAAGTAAATGTAACAAAATTAGGCTTTACACGATCAGGACTTTTGGGGCCGATCACCGATCAGCGAGTTTAAAAACCGATCACCGATCCGATCACAAGATGGAGCAATGTGTCTATTTGAACGGCTTGTTCATTTACTGTATATACTTGTGTTCTTAATTGCTCCCAAAAATATATTTACAATAAATAATGTATCTTTGTTTCTCTATTTATGCCAGTGAGGCACAGTGACAGACAAAACAAATGAATGGCCTTCTATTAGATGGCAGGAAGTACATACAGTAATTAATGAATCCACTTTTTGTGACATTTTGTTTGTTGGTGTGCTGTGAGATTTTCCAATTGTAAAATATGTTCCTTGGCTCCATAAAGGTTGGAAATCACTGCTCAAGTCAGATAGTGTATTCTAATCGCTCAGGTCAAACCAACATCACGTGACAGAAATAATGGGTGTTAACTTACTGAAATTGAATTACTTTATTTTGAATTAAATGACTTCACCCACTCCGAAACTTTAGAGCATGATTCGACAGAACGGCGGCATGTTCACGTACAACCGTTCCTGCTAGCACTAGCTTGCTAGGCTACATAACGTTTTGTTGCCTGCTTGCGAGCCGTTTCTTTATTAAAAGTACGTGAACATACGTCAAGCAAGCCTTAAACGAACGTCCTCTCCTGTCCTGAGCACCGGTGACCGCCAACACACGGTTTTCCCCATTTTGTCCTTATAATTCAAAGTCGACGCGCTGCACTCTTGCTGTCGACGTCCAACGGTAACGAGCGTATCCGGTCGCATTTGAGTTGACAAGATAAAGCCCGATGATCGGAAAAAACGGGATGCGGTGGTATCGGAATACAAGATTTTATTGCACTAGTCTGACAGTGCAATCGTGAAAGAGCAAATTTGTCTGGTGGTCTGATCCGGGCGCTACGTGTTGCCTGTCTCAGACGTGTTGTCTGTTCCACACCGCCGACATGTTTATTTTTTTATTCATAACTTTATTGGTCGTCAGATATTTGACAATGATGCCATTGAACGGATCGGCGAATTATGACATTGAAGCCGAGCAGAAAATGCTAGATATCGGCCGATACCGATCAGCCCGATAAAATCAGTGTAAAGTCTAAACAAAATAATATGCAAAAGCAAAAAAAAAAGTCCACCCTCACACATGAGTACATGATATAATTTACATGATCCATTCTCTTGCTTGTTATTAATGATAACAGCCACCTTGCACAATAGAAATAAACGCAACTACAAATAATCTAGCCCCCCCCCCACCCAAAAGAAAAAAAAAACCTGACTCCGTTCTGAGGGCTGAAACAAGTTCCCTCGCACAGTGATTTAAGCTCCACATAGATTCCAGCGCAGTGCGGCGCAGGACGACAGCTGTGTGAAAGCGAGTCAATAAAAGATGAACACGGTGCCCGTGAAGGAAAAGAAATTCAAACATGAAGAAGAGGAAAGACACCTCCGAATTGCAAATGTTAGCCTCTGAGGAAACTCGTGCAGCTGACTAAAAGCGAAGAAATTGTGTTTACACGACAAGGCGAGAAGACAATGTTACCAAAAAAAAAAAAAATTGCGGTTTATGACACACTGGCTTCCTCCCTACTGGCTTACATAAAATGCTGCCGCATCAGGACAACACGAGCACTTAATGGAGGCGCTCAGCAACTATTAGCCACCATTTTACACCAGCTGAGCTGTTAATGGTCTAATAGATGTCAAGACATTAAGATAACTTACTTGAGGAAGTAAATGTCTTCTTTTTCACTATTAAAAAAGGCTCAGAGTGCTTAAAATGAGGGGTTCAAATTGGGTTTTCAAGCTTGGGTTTGGGTTTTTTGAATAACAATTAGGGTCTCAAACTAGGGGTTAGGGTTTTAAGTCAGGGTTAGGATTTTAATGTGTCAGGACATTGGGGTAACCAAATTGAAGTAAATGTCTTCTTTTTCTCTATTAAACGAGGCTTAAATGGTTTCAAATTAGGGATTCAAATTACATTCTCAAGCCTGGGTTTAGGTTGGAAAGTAGGGTTTCCAGTGCAGGGTAAGGTTTTATGTGTCAGACATTAGGACAAATTACTTGAGGAAGCAAAATGTCTTCTTTTTCATTATTATTATTAAACAAGACTTAGTGCTTAAAATTAGGAGTTTGAAATGAAGTTTTCAACCCTGAGTTTCGGTTTGGAGTAGGGTTTAAAGCCTGGTTGAGGGTTTCAAACGAGCATTTTGCATTTAGATTTGACGTTAGCGTTTTAAACTAGAGTTAAGGTTTCAAGTCCAGGTTAGGCTTTCAATGTGTCAAGACATTAGGACAATGTGAGGAAGTAAATGTTATCTTTTTCTTTCACTATTAAACAAAGTCGTAGGGCTTAAAATGTGGGTGTCAAATTCAGGTTTCAATGATTGTTTTGGGTTTGAAAGTAGAATTTGAAAATAAATTCTGAAATTAGGGTTAAGGTTTCAATTCCGGAATATGATTTTATTGTGCCGTGGCATTTGGAAAATTTCCAAGAGGAAGTCGTCTTCTTTTCCAGAGGGTTTCAAGTCAGGTCTTCAAGCCTGGGGCGGCTTTGAAAGTCGGGTTTCCAGCCGAGGTTAATGTGTTTGGAGTAGGGTTTCAGTAAGTGTTTCAAGCCCGGGTTTGGGTTTTAAATTAGAGCCTCAAATTAAGTTTCAAACTGTGGGCCAGCTTTTCAAATAAGGGCCTTGAAAGTATTGTTTCAGGCCAGGCCGTGGTTTGAAAGTAGGCTTTGAATCGGGTTTGAAGCTGCAGGAAGATTTTGCTTCAGTGCAAAATACTTTCAAAGATAATGCTCTATATCAGGATGAAAAGTCTTCGGAGAGCTTTTGCATAAGCAGCAATGGTGTGCGTTTGTGTGCTTGCGTGAGTATCCATAATTCATGGGACACAGTAGAGGAAGCTGGGGTGGAGGAAGCTTGGCTCAAGGTTGACACGACACTTGGTGTTTTTTTCTCAGCAGTATCACAGTCAACTGCTCTGCTTTAGTGGTTTGCGTAGACAGTTTCTCATGTCTTTCAAGTTGCAAGATGCCATGCCCAAAAAGCCACAGGAAGTTTTCCGTTTTGGTTTGAAGCAGCCATTTCCATGGGTCCTTGAAAGACAGACTTGTCCTAGAGATTCTGTCTGGTTGCTACCAAATTTGAAGCAGGTGTGCTAGACAGATAGTGGACACTACATTTGGATTTTGAGAGTATCATGATTGGGGTATAAAAGGAGCATACCCGAAAGGCTCAGTTGTTCACGAGCAAGAATGGGGTGAGGGTCACCATTTGGTGAACAACTGCCTGAGCAAATAGTCTAATAGTTTAAGAAGAACATTTCTCAACGTACAATTGCATAGAATTTCATGATCTATGATCCATTATATCGTCGAAGGTTTCTGCACGTAACATTGTATGCTCGTGACCTTCGATCCCTCAGGCAGCAGTGCATTAAAAACTGGCATCATTGTGTACAGAATATTGCCTGCACGTGGGCTCAGGGACACTTTGGAAAACCGTCTACAAGCGCAAGTTAAAACTCTACCATGCAAAATGAAAGCCATACATCAACAAGACCCAGAAACGCTGCCAGCCGGCTCCTCTGGGCCCAAGCTCGTCTGACATGGACTGACGCAAGTGGGAAAGCGTGCTGTGGTCTGACACGAGTCCACATGTCAAATTGGTTTTGGAAATCATGGACGTCGTGTCCTCCGGGGCAAAGAGGAAAAGGAACATCTGGATTGATTATTTTGACCAGTTCCAGTGGTCCTTCCAAATGTCTCTTTTGTCGGATTGTTACCAAATGTGAATCACATATACTAGACATATAAACATTTGACTTCAAGAAATTGGATTTCATTGAAACGGTTGACGGTTTGCCTTAATCCACAAAACTGGAATCACTCAGAATTGAATGACTCTCTATTGGTTCAGTATTGTACCCCATTTTGGGAAAATTCAGCCCCCACAGCCCATTTTATTGAGCAAGATCAAATTTAGTCGGCATGTCCATCCTGAGTTCACCTACAAAAAAGTGTCAAGAAGGTGTGACCTTAAATACACAGGAAGTCTGCCATTTTGGTTTCAAGTGGCCATTTTAGTGTCAATCTTTTGCTTTCCAGGCATCCTTCAAAAGTGGGCCCTTTTTTGTTTTGTTTTTTTGTTCGTTTTTTTCCCCAAATTTGAACCACATTTTGTAGACGGTGTTTGAGATAATTTTTTGTTTTTATTACTGTGTGTTGACAGAGTTTGGCGGCTCCACGAGCTTGACCAAATGTCTTGTGCGTGATGATACAGGCGCCCGTCACCGGCAGAAATGTAAATCTCTTGATCCGCAGATTTCCTTCAAACTGTGCATACACATACTGTTTGCATTGTACTGGTAGAATCCGGCACTCGATGCGCAAATATTGACAGAAGGCCGTTCTGGTAAAGCTAAGAGGATTTACGAAGCTTACTTGATGAATGAACTCCAAGAAAACAAATAACATGCTGCATGCAGAACGACGCCCGATTTAGACCGAATTAGCATGATTTCGCCAGCCTCTATTGCGGTGGTGACGACTGACGTTAGGAATGCGCTTCAAGCGACACTGCGAGGTGCAGTTAAAGTCACGTGGGCGTATAATCATTCCTCCTGCTTTTGATGATTTATTGCACAAGTACAGCTGTTCACTGGCGCTTGAGCGGGAATGATATCGAAATGATATGAACACGCATGTGCAATGCGGGGCCGAGATAAAGACGGGCTGTTTTTTTTCACTCCGCTTGCTACGGGTAGGCGTTAATGAGGAGAATCGACACTGTGACGTGTTTTTTTTACACACACACACACACACACACACACACCTGAAAGAGCGTCACGCAACATCTCCAGAAGTAATTGCTTCATCCAGCCAAAGCTGCCATTGTGGAACATGTTTTAAATATTGATTACAAGCAAGTGCGGTTTTTCTCTCGGATCAGCGATATGATCAACGGCAGGTCTTGCTCGACGAGGCAAGTTTGAATGTTGAAGTATTTCTAATTGTAGCTTCACAGAACAATTCTGCACGGCGTCTCGTTTGTCGCCATGGTAACGCCGGACATCCTTTTACTGCTGTCTATATTATTGACCGAGCAGCCTGGACGACCACGCATGTTTTTGCAATGTCGCATTTCTCGCTTCGTGGTCCCGCTATATTGCAGATTTTTATTGCAAGTGTCATTACAGTTGTTAATTCATTGTTGTTTTTTCTTACTGTTTGTACAATATTTTTGTGCTATCGATTGCCCTCGCTCTCTTTCGCTCAATATATTATACTTCGCATTGATAAGGCGTTCAACGGCAAATGCGCGTAGCTTTGACCCGGAAAGGATCGGGCCGCATCGTTTCCAACCAACACGACCAAATGGTTCTACCGAGCGATATCCTCCTTTGAATGAGGACGATGCAGTGCCGCGTCTTACCGTAATGCGGAGTACGAACAATCGTTGTAGCGGCTCGCTTGACTTAGACTCAAGGCTGGGAATTGCGAAGTTAAATAAGTAAATACAATTCGTGCCGCGTAATTAATTTGGCCTTTCCGTGTTTACCTCCGTCTTCATTTTGGTGGCTTTTCTCTTGGAACCTGCATTCGCGATAGCCGTAATAGTGCTAAGAATCAATACAGGGGGGTATTTTTCTGCTTTTAGGCGCTTTTCCCAGCTAAAGTAAATAATTACTACCAGT
Source organism: Phycodurus eques (assembly GCF_024500275.1). Lineage (NCBI taxonomy): Eukaryota > Metazoa > Chordata > Actinopteri > Syngnathiformes > Syngnathidae > Phycodurus > Phycodurus eques. The sequence goes on from NC_084533.1 coordinate 26,579,557, forward strand.
CAAGTCATACATGTTCATTTGCCCGGTCTCCCTTGAATCAAACATTTAAATGTGATAATCATCGGATTCAATTTTGCTGGAATAAATAAAAGTCTGTTTTCATATACATGATGTAAGTTAAGGTTTAGGTTATAGGGTTAGTGTTGGGTTGTTAGGGTTAGGTTATGATTTTTATGTTTTTCAGGGTTAGGGTAGATTAGGGGAGTAGGGCTAGGTCAGGTTAGGAGTTGAAGGCTTTTAGAGTTGGGCTTTTTTTTTTTGTCTGTCCTTTAATTCACCTTGCGCAGTAATGTCGCCACTGCTGAAGTCGCCCTTGAACCTCGTGCTCAGCACCCTCGGAGCGGTCAGGTGACCATCTGAGAAGGTGCCTGCAGCGTGCGTGCAAAACAAGCTGCAAACATGTCGCGAGTGCCCGTCTAATTATCCGTGGCGGCTGCTCGATATGCATTCGTGGACCCCCGTGTCCGACACCCCCCGGCCCGCCTCTAATGGTTCAATGCCGGTGAGCGATGGTTCCTCCGAGACTGGTTGGAACGTTTATTGCGGAGACCTCAGGTTCTTAGCATTGCATTTTACAACGCTAGCATGGAATAGCTTGTTTTTAAGGCGATGCATTGATTTCTGCTGAGGACAGCATTTTCCATTAATCTCGCCGGGCGTTGCAAAGCTGCGGATAAAGTTCTGCGTGTAAAATCCCAAAAGACCTCTATTTCAACCCCACCTCAGACCGCCTGGCTGGTGTGCGTGTGTGTCTGTGTGTGTTTAGGCCGTCTTCCTTGACTTTGAAGAGAACATCAAGAAATTGACCACTTCAGTACTAATCTGACACTTGAAGTAAATCAAGGTGGGAAACTCTGCTGCCTTTGGGGGTGCTGTGTCCTCGTTCCAATAAGTGGAGACGGTGCTGGCAGGCTGACACAAAAGAAAGGAACACACTTACATTGTCTTATCTCGTGGGGGATGGGTTTTTTTTTTGTGGGGGGGTGTTTGAGGCGTTATCGTTCAAGAGAAACCAGGCCAGGCTTGTGACAATGCCTCATTAGCTATAGAGAGAAAAGATAATGGCGCCTTTAAACCTGTAGTCTGTTTTTCCTGGTCCCAATCAGCTGTAGGGTTTATAAACATTATAGATGGACTAACGAATAGCATCGATATATGGCGGCGACATAACCCTTTCAAGCAACAGAAAACATAATACTAACAGGCACGGGGGGGGGGGGGGGGGAGGGGAACCTATACAGACTAATTACTGAGGCCCAATCCTATGTAGACTACAGGTACTTGAGGTAGGCTACCTTGGTATTTGGCAGTACTCCTTCCGACATGGTTTTCACCATTTCCCGCCAAACCAAACGACCCGAAAGCTTGCAGAACACTGGGGAAAGTGGCAATAGGGCTGCAACAATCAATCATGTCTGAAAACCTGACAAAGTTTGTACTTGGGGCGCCGACAGCAGGCTTGGTGTCTAGCTTGTGAAACCCTTCCCTGTAATCTCCTGGCTGCCATCGCCTTCGCTTTGGCTTTGGGCTCAGTCTACCTCCTGGAGTCTTCTGTGCAACTCAATAACAGCGAGGGGGGGGCCAGACGGAGACAAAGAGCAGGAGAGAGGGACAATGTTGCGAGCAGAGCTGCGAGCCTGAATAAGAAAACACAGACCGTTGGTTGTCCTGAAGAAAAAAAGAGCCAAATGGTGGTGATATGTTGCCGCGAACAGATTGGGGATGAATAGTAGCGTGACAGTGGGAGAACAAAACGGCGGGAGTGCTGCGCATTGGAGATAAGGTTCCTCATGTGAAGGTATGAGGATGACGACAAGATGCTCTTTCTCGCACTAAACAGGCTTTTTTTCTTGAGCGAAATGGCTAAAAATACTGGGAAAATAGCCTTCATTGTTTGCATTCGACACAATGACCACCCTCCTCTTATCTTTGTTTCTTTGGTACACCAACAATGTTCAAGGGTCAGTGTGCCCCGCTGCACATTTAACTATCAAAAAATATATAATATATTTTTAGATTTTTGTTTTTCTTTGTGACTATTGGAAAGCCCCCCCCCCCCCCCCCCAAAAAAAAACAACAACATTTTCTACCAAGTATTTTGGGAACATTTAGATGTTAATGTTTCAAGGAGACTATGATTTTTTTTTTTTTTACCGTGGTCCGTTGTGACACGAAAGACCGGATTTTTCGAGTACAGCGGACCCCCGCTCTCTGCGGGGGATAGAGACCGCAAATAGCGAAAATCTGCGGACAATTGTCGCCTATTGAAAATGCATTTTTTTTTTTTTTTTAACTCCCCAAAATATTTCATAAGCAGGGATAAACGGCCACGAAGCCTTTTCGGGTTTGGTTCCCCCACGAAAAAAAAAGAAAAAACAAAATGAAAAAACAAACCCCAAAAACTTAAAAATAAAAACATGGCTCGGTGAATCCGTGCGTGATGAACCACAGGCTTGTGGGGGTCTACGGTATTTTGAGATACTTGCCGTCGTTAGGATGATTTTTTTGCTTTGACTTGCGAGCAACAATTGTTAAAAATCTAGGCAATTACTGTATGTCACAGGTGTCAAACTCAAGGCCCGTGGGCCAAATCCGGCCCACCACATCATTTTATGTGGCCCGCAAAAAGCAAATCAGGTTTGTCAACTCACATGATTCTTGCTAAAATCTGTACCAACATTTCAAATTGTCATATGTGATAAATAATGTTGAGATATTGCAAGGATTTTTTTTTTTTGTTACCCAACTGCTTTTTACACCAACTTAAACAATAGTTAAACAATTATCCTTGACTTCTGATTTCAAAACTAGTTATCCATCAATTTGTTGCATATATGTAATAATACGATGAGGCGATTAAACATTATAGCGTTTCGCACGATGCATATACCCCGCCTCCCGGCCGAAGATAGCTGGGATAGGCTCCAGCAGCCCGCGACCCTAGTGACGAGAAGCGCTAAAGAAAATGGATGGATGGATAAATAAATTCAAATTGATTTCAATATTGTTTTGTGAAAATTGGAAAGTCCCAGAAATTGAAAAAAACTGTTTTATGTAACATTTAGTTAGCTTCTTTGGCAAAGCTAAAATGTTCAAGGATCAATGTGACCCGCTGCATTTTTAACTATAAAAAAAAGTCAATCGAAGTCAGTTTAAAAGTGTAGAATATATATAATTTAAAATGGCTGATGGCTCATTTGCTGGATCGTGCTTGTGGTCCTTAGTGATTGTGGCGGCTAACACGCTAACATAGCTTTGCTGATGCTTGTTACCAAACGTCTGGTTCACATTCACCCAATCAATGAAATATTCAAACCAAATTCAGTCCTGTGGCCAATTCCATTTTGTATTTGTAGCCTAAAATTGAAATAAAAAATATGATTTATTATTATTATATATACAAATATTTTTTTTTGTTAGATTAAAAAAAAAACAAGTAAAATAATGAGTCACTTTTTCATTTTGATTTTCTTTTTTCGATTGTCAATTAAAAGCCGAAAGAAGAAATGTTACACAGATGACATTCAAACAGTCGGTGCAACTCCGGACTCTCCATGTCAACGCTATCCTGTCCCACTCGGGGGTGGGGGGGGAGGATGTACAGTATGTTTAACTAAACGGCTCAGAGAGCTGCAGGCCCATTAAGTGCTCGCGTCTGAACACATCTGTTGATGTTTTAAATTATACATGGATGGGCTCAAAACACACAATAACTGTACAAATAAGCAATTTGTTTACATTGCTCACATAGATCTTGCATCAGCTGCTCTCTTAGCGCTTTAAAGAACCGGTGCTAGGTGTAAATGGTGGGATGGAGTTGTTTTTTTTTTTTTTTTTTTGCGGAACATTAAGAGCCACCTCAACCATCGGCAGCTCTGCTTGGGTCAGTGAAGGCGTCAGGCTCGGGAGTCATAACACTGGCGGGCCACCAAAGTGTGAATGTGACACTTTTCTCGTCTTATAAGGACGAGGTTGTTATTTCGGTTGTTACTCCGAGAAAACGCATTAGTAGACGCATTTGTAGCTAGGTCGAATGGATCGTCATGGAGGTCGTCATTGTAATAGACGCTGAGGATGTTTCCATGGGCAACACTCACATGACTATTGATCATATTAGCTTAGCATCTTTGGACATGTATTTTTAAAATCAGTGGGGTTCTTCTCTAGTTCATTTAAACATCCTGTTATCTTGCTTGTCAAATTTACCTTTTTAAATATGTTAAAAAAAAAAGTATAATTTCTACAGTATTTTTTGTACAGCAATTTGCAGGTGCTAACAGTATGTTCCTTACCCTCTGCGAAAAACAACTAATATTACTGCATCTTACTGAGTCACTGACAGCAGTTGTGCAACTCTTCTTCGTTTACTTTTCCTGCATGACTGTATTAGCTCCCCCCTGGTGGCCAAGACAGGCATGACAGAAGGCACCACAATGACTCAATCTATTTAACTATGTTGTTACTATACGATTTTTTTTTTTTTACAAAGTATATATTTGCAGAGTGCTGTATTCATTATTACAAAACATGTTACAAACATTTTTTTGTTCTTTTGAGAGCACTGGAATGGACTGTTGGCATTTACAGTCCTCACTGCAAATCATATTGTTGGACAGTCAGCATAATTCTATGTTGTTTACGTTGCAGTCTGTTGTCTTCATCAGTCTCTTAATACAATATCATATTTCATGGAGACGTTGACACTTGGCACTTCCAGAAGATTTTTCATTGACACTTTTACATCGCCGTCTAAGGACTTCCAACTCTCTCCTGCGCTCGCAAATTTCCTTGCAGAAATTTGACCCGCAGTTGCCTCTGTCAGGTTGTTAGCGTGGTTTATTCATGAGTTACAAGTACTCGGAAGTGGTTTTATTTTTTTTTTTGCTGCTGATTATGCAAAAAAATTAATTACAAAAAACGGGCAAGACTGGCAGATTGTGTTGATGTGTGAAGAACGACACCTCAAGGCTTAGTTTAAGGAGTATTATGTATTATGCCTTCTTTCATCATTTAAAACCGTTCCCAGGTGCGCCTGTTTTGAGGGGGTGCGCCTGTCGTATGCAAATGAACCGCTGGTCTCCCCTCCACTGTGCCGTGTGCCAGCGTGAGAGACACTCATTTATGCATCCGACAACACTGCAACTCTGCTGAATTTAGCGTTAGGGTTCGTGTCGCCAAAAATCGAATGACTTGGGTCCTGTTTTAGGCCATTCAAACTGCTGTTAAAAACAATGAAATCGAGTTTAGGGCGTGGAAAGGTTGATGCTGTGTGAAAACACGACGTAGCATGAAAAGTGTCCGGGCCAAATAATAAGACTGCTGACTTTGGTCGTTGCTCTTTGTGGCCTAATACAACAGAGCTTCTCCTTTAAGAAGAAAAGTCATGTGTGAGGGCCGTCAAGTCGTCTCCGCCGGAATTTTGACGGCAGCATTAATGAATAAAACATGCTTGCTCAGCAACATTAACCAGTGAGGAGGAGGAGGAAGACAACGAGGGGTAACTTTTAAAAGCGCAGCATTCTCATAATGCATGCTCCCATGCACTCATTGGCACCCTATTGACTGTCTGACCACATCCTCCGGATTATACACCCGTTCGGAAGGGGACGATAACAATAATGGCTGACGGTTTTCTCTCGCCACGTTTGATCACGCGGCCACACCCCCAAATGTCCCGGTGGCGTCTATTGCTTGACGTTCCGTGCGTCCATCCGAGCACTAAATCGCTCGGTTACAACAAATGGATGGGCATTTGGATGATTTTTCTTTAATACTCTGTTTTCTGAAATTGTAGCAAATCGATTTCAAAGGTCAGTTTGACCGCCAACAAGTTCGTGTTGCAGGTTTTCATTCTACTTCAATGTTTCCAACAAAGCTCATCATTGTCCCCCGTCTTCGCTTTGTTTGGTTTTGTACTTTAGCCAGATCAGGCTGCAAGACTGGGAAAGAGATATTCGATTTGCTCTTTCCTTTGCCGTGAGAAATAGAATGGTATTCATTTCTAGGTCTTCATGAGTTGATTCAATTTTAATCACTGCCATTGACCGCTATAGAAGTCAAAGATCCATTTTAACTGGAAGGGCTGGCAGTGAATGAGTTCAGGTGCAATATACCAGCGACTTGACTACTTTATTAAAAGGATGGCCATAACTGCACGCACAAAAATGAATATCTTAGCCCCGATGTCTTCTTTTAAGGAAAGTGCAACATCAATAGTTTTGTCTTCTTTTTATGAAATGAACGCTGCAGACCAAACCAGCTGTAAGAGTTTTAACAGTCTGAATTATGATGCTATAAATGTTTTCCTACCTGTCCGCGACCCACACAAAATGGCTCCGCAACGCACTTTTGGGTCCTGACCCGCCAGCTGAGTCACTGCTGTACAGTTCTACATTTTTAAGTGTTCCCTTACAGCAGAATAAAAAAATGTTCTACCGTCCAAATGAGTCTGAGACATGGTTACAAAACGACAGGATCAGATTTCCGTACCTGCCCACTTTGTGGTTGCTCCACGCCTTAACTCAGCTCAACGGCAACGCAGCTTTGAGGCGAGCGAGTGTCAAGATGACAATTTAGGTGATTTCTTCGTATTTTGCGTTTCTCCGATCATCACCTTTGCGGTCGTAAAGGGCTACAGGAGGGTGGCAAAAGCTAGCGCCAGTTGGTATTGCTAGGTGACCTATAACCAGCAACCCTCCAAACCTTCGGCATACGCGCTCCCGATGATGGTTGATCGTTGATTCATCGTTTACTGGGCTGATGAAATGATACTTTTTTTTCTGGCAGCGATTCGTCGCCTCTTTCCCCTGGCAACCGGCAAGTGTTGCTGCTCCTTCCTCATCAACTTCCTAACGGAGGGGCCTTCCATTTCCTCTTCTGTGACCTTCACATCTGTCACGGGGGCTCTTTGAGCCTCCTCCACTGCACTTGCGGGTGTCTCGGTCGCACCTTCTGCGACGACGCTCAATTACGAGTTGTGAAAATGCAATCTCGGTGTGTGGGTTATCTCATCAAAGGTATGAAGAGCCTATAATATCTAATCAGCTGTGAGACAAGATGACCTGAGGGCATGGTTTAAGTATATCTTTAATTGCGTTCATTCATAGGTTGCTAATAATGCCATTTTATAGGTAAACAGTGCAAGAGAATATATTTAATCGTTGAAAAACACATCTATTCATGTTTTTTGTACTCTTTCTGAAACTTACAGAAAAAGCCCTGGCTAATAGGAAAGTAGAAATTGGTGTCAAGGAAGTATGTTGAAGTGATAACATACTTTGGTAAAAAAAAAATTGGCTCCGTTGTGCCCGCTGGAATTTGGGGAAAATGTTGCCTCCAAAGTCTGTTCCACAATGTATACTAAAAGCCGTGCCCCAAAACACACAGGAAGTCTGCCATTTTAAATCGAAGTGAACGTTTTAGGATCATTTTCGCCATTTCCAGGGGTCCTTCTTTACCTAGAGAAATTGTCCAATTGCTACCAAAAAAAAAAAAAGTCTGTTTCGCTTCGTAACAGGAAATTAGTTAGGCACGTCCATCGTGAGTAGACACAACATTTCTCAAGAACCCATGCCAGAAAAAAAAACCTGCCATTTTGCTACAAAGCGACAATTTTAGGGTTTGAGATTTTGTCCAATTTCTTCCAAATACAAAAGTTTAGCTCATTGAGCCAATGCCACTTAACATCATGATATTTAATGGCGATGTCTATAATTTGGAGCTCCACAAAGACGTTTCTGGAGCCCATGCCTGAAAAAACACGGGAAGTCTGCAATTTTGGTTCCAAGCTGCCATTTTTGTCTCATTTTGTCCAATTCCATGTTTCCTTCAAAGATGATTAACTTGTTCAAGAGATTTTGTGCAATTGCTACAAAATTTGGACCATGTGTAGTCGACAGATCGTCAACTCCCCAAAATGTGGGTGGAGCATGGTAGCTGAGTTGAATGTCTATAACTCAGCTTCCCCAGCTCAGAGTCCGTTTCACTTAGCCACCTGACATTTGGTAGGCACGTCTATCATGAGTAGACCCACAGCAAAGTCTCAACAAGTCTTCCCCCAAAAGATATAGAAAGTATTTTAATAGAATTCTTTTTTTACGTTTCCAGATGTCCTCCAAAGGCGGACTGATCTAAAGATTTTGTCAGATTGCTACCAAATTTGTAAACTAGGCAGATGGCTAAGTGCAGTGAAGTTACATGACTCGCCATAAAAACGCAAAGCTCTAATAATACAGGGTCAGATCTCGACCAATCATCTTCTGTGCAATGAACCTTTGAACTCTGTAGCAGCAACATTTCTTTTCCATTAGCATGTGCAGTACTGAATGAAGTCGTTTTCATCCTGTGTGACTCATTGGTTCTCGTGTACATGCCGCATTCCTGTTATCACAACAGCTGTGTCGTACTAGTAACTTTAACATTCAGCCTCTGAAATTAGCGACAAAAGGACTGGATTCATCGAAAAACCGGAGAGATCGAAAGACTAATTAAATAGGCACTGCGATATTTAATTTCTGTTACAGTGTCGTATTAATTGTGTTGCTTTGAATGTCACTATTGTCTGATTGGGCTCTCTGAACGTTTGCCGTGATAAACGTACGCGTTTCTCCGGGCATTACGTTTACACTTCATTTGCGCTAAAGTTGCACAAATCTCATTAAAGTGAGAGACATTTGCCAAAGCAATCATTTACAGTGTGTCGGCTGCAGCGTGTCGTGATTCCGATTAGACTTATTATTGCAAACGCCGCATTATTAGCATTTGAATGCAAATGCTTTTTTATTTATTTATTTATTTATTTTTATTTCCCCGCAGACATTAACTCTGTTGAAATATAAGCAGAATGATCTCCTATCACACGAAAGCCAATTCACGGACCAGCGGAGAGGCGCTTTAACGCAAATATTCCAATTTCTTTCATTTCTTGCTCCATTTGCTGGCACCTCAATGAGGATGGAATTGTGGCTGGAACTGCTGAGGCATAAAGTAAACAGTTTTTTTTTTTCCTTCCAGCTACTATACGGACAGTGTGGCTAGTTGAGAATCCGAGCAAATGATTCCTCACGAGATATGATATTTAGTGTTATTTGTGTGAAAAAGATGATTCACTAAATGGTAATATCAGATTTAAACAAGTTTGTGTCATTTCTCAACATGTTACAAACAACAAACTAAACTGCGTGTCATCCTTACCTATCGTGAATTGCAAATTTTTCGAATCAAGGTTATGTTTCCTACAACCCCGATTCCAATGAAGTTGTGACGTTGTGTTAAACATAAATCAAAACAGAATACAATGATTTGCAAATCATGTTCAACCTATATTTAATTGAATTACCTACAAAGACAAGATATATAATGTTCAAACTGATAAACTTGATTGTTTTTTTTGCAAATAATCATTAATTTCGAATTTTATGGCTGCAACACGTTCCCAAAAAGCTGGGACAGGTGGCAAAAAAGACTGAGAAAGTTGAGGAATGCTCATCAAACACCTGTTGGGAACATCCCACAGGTGAACAGGCTCACTGGGAACAGGTGGGTCCCACGATTGGGTAGAAAAGGAGCTTCCCTGAACTGCTCAGTCATTCACAAGCAAAGATGAGGGGCGAGGTTCACCTCTTTGTGAACAAGTGCGTGAGAAAATAGTCCAACAGTTTAAGGACAATCTTCCTCATCGTCCAATTGTCTAGTTTACCCAGTGTGTGAGTTTTGTGGAGTTGTGTTCAGGCATCTTAAAATACATACATGTCTACCAGGTTACAAAGAAAAAATATGGCTGATTAAAAGAGGGCTGTTTTGAAGAGTTTTAGTGATGAGTCATTCTTTTTCTTTCTTTCTTGGGCGTAATTTGACCAAAGCAGGACACAAATTATCTTTTAAGACACCGAGGACCTGTTCCAATTTGTTGGACAATGGCACAACAACATAACTCCATTTGGAAATATGGAGTTTCATTTGGCACTAGTCCAGTTGCTTTGTGGTTTGACTCCAGCCTTTTAAAAAGATAAACAACAGCAACAATAATTGTTTTTATTTTTATTTTTTGGGGGGCGGGGGCGTTTATAATAATGCCATTGTTAAACATTGTGTAACGCAAGGCTGTAACAAACAACAACAAAAAAAACAAAAAAAGGGAATATTTCATTCCATTACCCTTCTCACCTACATCGACTCGTTTCTTAAGGCTTTGACTCACCGGGGGGGGATGCTTGGACCACCCGCTTGGCTGTACTTAACTGGAAATTTCCCCCGGTGTTCCCTTGATAGGGGCTGTATGCCGGCTGGTACCACATCTTCCCAGGAGCATCTCAATCCTCTCTGCCGTGACATTCCCCCCCCCCCACCCCGCCAAATACTCTCACATTAATCACGTTTTCTTTGTGTGCCAAAAATCTATTTGAGCTTGGCCTACATACAGACTCTTTTAAGCATTCCCCAAAAAAAGCTCACCGCAAAGATCCCAGTGGGAAATGTGACACTGTTTACAAGACTGTTCCAGATATTTTATTGAACGACTATTAATCCAATCACGCTCGTCGACACATCGGAGTACAGATGCAAGAAGGGACGAGCTGAGCCATGGTTGCGCTTGCTTTAGTGAGGAAAAAAAAGAAGGGAAAAGAGTGAAAATGTTTGTAACTGTCCATCACATAAGTAAAATGAGACAATTATGTCAGGCTCCATCTGCACAGAAGTAAAAGTAAAAAACGTAATTGTCAAAGAGATAAAACTAAAAAAAAAAAAAAAAAAAAGAAATGATGTCATTTTCCACCATGGCGGATAAAACGCAAAAATGTAACCATCCATCATCACAAAAATAAAATAAAAATAAAAAAAAGTAAATTCTAGCAGTCTAACATGACAGAAGTAAAATGAGAAAAGGTCATAACTCTCCAGTTTGACAGAAAATGAGCAAGCTATGTCTGTGGTAAATGTGCATCACAGAAGTTCATCAAGCACACAGAAATTTGATTTCCAAAAATATTATAATAAAAAATAAAAATGAGAAAAGACCGTAATTGTCCACCAACCAAAGACTAAAGAAGAAAGATGACAAAACATGGGAAACAAATGAAAAACTATCACAGAAGTAAAACGGGAAGACGTAGGTGTCCATCCACACAGAAATAAAACAAAATAAATGAGAAACTCTGTGTATTTTACCAAATCAATACTGAATGACTCGGCGACAAATGACAGATGACGTTTTATTGTGAAAGATACAAAGCTTTTTTTTTCTTGCCAGGAGGTTCACAATGTTTCATTTTGTTCCTTTTCTGAGCCTGGTCTCGCTCCCAGTCAAGCAATCCGTAATTGACATTGAAATAAGAGTACGTAACGCGCCTGCATTGCGCCCCCCCCTACCCTTCCCGTTTGATGTTAGCGCCCGCCAGGCTGCGACATTCTAATCAATCTGTCGCATTGTCTCGCCCGCTAAATGTTTTGGCACGACGAAGATAATAGTCGTTTTCGAGCGAGGCTCGCCGGCCTTTCCGAAACCGCCGCCGCTCTGAGCGTTCCCGCCAGGGGCTGCGGGCGCTCGCTAGCTCGCTCGCTTGCTTTTCGCGCAGCCACACGCAGCCTTTCGAGACCATCAATTATTGAGGTTGCCAGTCGCCTACGTCGTAGGCCCTACGGGGACCTCTGGAGAAATCTGCATGATGAATGCAATCAGTAGGCAGTGGTGGAAAAACAACCTCCCCAAAAAGAAATATGAAGAAATGGCTACTTCCAAAACTGTAGTTACCTGAGTTAGGGATGAATAATCAATTTCATTCACAATAATGTAGCAAAATAATAAAATACGATTTTCTGATCATATTGATATGATACATTGCAAAATCTAACACTCACGATACTGCACCCTAAGAGATACACTACATTGCGATATTGCTATCAAACGCTGGTACATCGATACTGTACTGATGCAATATTGATTTCTAATGCTGGTATATTTACGATAGTATAAGCGATAATATACTGTCCAGTATGTTACGATCTTTATACCTATTTGGCTGGTTGTGTTGATACAGTACCCTGAGAGATAATGATGCATCACGTTTTTTTCTGACACTGGTGGTATCAATACTGTACCCGAGAAGTAAAGGTACATCACAAAAAGAATATCAAACGCCGGTGTATCGATAGTATACCCTGAAAGCGCTTGCTGTTGCTATTGATACTGTACCCCGAGACGTAATGATATGACGCATATCGATACTGTACCTCGAGAGATTATACTGCATGTTTTGAGAATGTGATTTTGCGCTAATGGTATCAATGTTGTCCTCTGAGAGATGATGCGTCAAATAATCTCTTGCTGCTGTATGGATAATTTGTCCTGAGACATAAAGATATATTACGTCATGATCGCGACATGAAATGGTAGTGGTATCGATACGCTACCCTGTTGCATCACAATCTGATACACCGCTGTGCGACATCAATACTGAGACACTGCATTACTTTACTCTGACAGATAATGTGATACGACACAATATCTGATGCCGGTGTATCGATACTGTGCCCAAAGAGATATCAGTGGGATCAAAGTTTTGCAGCCCGACTTCGAATGCATCGCCACATTGCGGTCATCTGTCGTCGTCGCCGTGGTTTCCGGCCAGGCATCGTGCTCCTTCTATTATGAATAAGCATCAATGATTTAGCGTCAATAACTAGTTCAACCAATGTTTTTGTTTCTGATGAGTCCTGCTTTTCACTGCACTGGCGTTTTGAAGAACATGCAATAGTTGTGTAATCTTCCATGCTTCCACGTATACGACTTCACCAATCCATGTGGTCCATTACAAACCTTTCCAAGGGAAATAATGGAAATTCAGTCACATTTTCAGGAAGGACGTAAGTTTAAAGGAGGCTAGTATTAAAATGATAAAACTTGCAGTCTTAAAGGAGACATAAAATATGATGAAAGTGACTTGCTAAAACGCTTATAAACCAATAGTTGTGTGTCTGTAGGCGTGCCCACACATAAGGAGTGGAATTAAACAACCAAGTGAATCTCGTGTGAGCTGCCTGTATTCCAGAATATGTCTGTGTGCGCGCCATTCTGAATTTTGGGATGCAACAGTAGGGCTGATTTACATGCCACACCCACACTGAGTTTCTCTGCCCATGACTTGGCAGACCCGAAGATTTATAGACTTTATAGCTACGGCTGGACCAAAACCAAACGCTAAGCAGAGCTGCAGTGTTGCTGCAGCCACAGATTGGCTAACGTTATCAATGTTTACTGTCTATATTAAAAGTTAAAACAATCTTGTAGCTGTTGTGTATGATGCTTTGAATAACCCTGCACAAATGAACACTTCCCTCATAGGCTTTGTTGGTAGTAATAGAATGTGACAAAGTGCGAGCCTGTCTGCTTTTTTAATGAGATGCCAGGTGACATCATTAACTCACATTATACCCCAAACATCACCATCCAAGCAAGACACGCAACCTTTTTTTTTTTTTATACAGCGTTCACGCCATGTTTGGCTCATCCCAAACGACCGGGGCTGTAAATCTAAAATCATTTTGGTCCCAGAGTGCCATCGAGTGTGTGTGGATGTGGACGAACGTATAGCGAGATGCTTCGTTTCGCTGCTCTCAGCACCTCGTCTTGAGGGAGCAGCTTGTGTGTGTGTGTGTGTGTGTGTGTGTCCTTGTCTGTTGATGGTCAACAATGTTTGTTCAGTTGTGTTCACACCATACGGTTACAGAACAGTTCAGAACGAGTACAGGCGTTTTATCGCTGTGACGCCAGAGGCTGAGCTGCACTGGTTTTGTTTACGGACTTCACGGGCGGCTACAGCGCAAGGCAGTGACACTTGCGGTCCATTAACAAATCGGTTCTGGAAGCCGGTATTTCTCTCTACCGTACCAGCAAATCACAACACGAATGTACCGTATGTACTGTTACACCCTTACTAACTAATTAAGAAAGATTTATAATTGCCTGTGTTAATGGTTTAAATGGTAAATATGTCACAAACTATGATCCTAAAGCCCTTCAATATAATTTCAAGTGCATATCACAACATGACACTTAAAAAGAAGTGGCTTGCAGATTGTTTGATTTCAAAGACTCTCCGCACCTTCCCCTAACAACCCAGGCTAATCTCAGCTCTTCCCCGACATACAAATAGCGAACCACAAATAGCGGGGGTTCACTGTATATTATTTTGGGAAGTAACACACAGTAAGCGCAGTGTGGTCAGTTATCTGTCGAATGCAGTATAATGAATTCAGCAAACAACAACGATCATATTGTTATAAAAAGGTAAACACTCTCACAGAAGCAACGCAGTTGTCGTTGGCAAAGTTCTTGACAGCGGCAGCGCGAGGACGCTCGGCGCTTATGTTAGCACCCGTAAGGGGGAAAAGAAACATCAGAAGGGTATGTGTGGGAAATGGCCTTTATGCACATATGCGCTCTGTTTGTCAACGTAATGAATGGCCCGTTTGGATCCATTTTACATCGTTTGTCAATCTCTCTGTGGACTCGCTTCCTTTTGAAGTCACACGATTCCGCTGAAAGTGAAACGCTCCACTTGATGTTCAACATTCACATGTTGTTTTTTCAGGGCTTATCAGTACACACTTCATGAACACTTAGTGTGTATTCCACAGGCGACGTTTTCCAAAGTCGGATCCCTGGAAGTCGCTTCAAAGTGGCTTCTTGTTGATCGGTGAAACTGGTATTGGGGGCCGTCTTTTTTTTTGGGGGGGGGGGGTTAATTCTCTTGAGAATCCTCAAAACAAATGAACACATTTTGTATAGTATGTAATAGTAAGCCCTTGAAATTCATCCGAAACGGCTGCTTCGAACCAAAATGTCTGACTTCCTGTTCAGTTTTGTTCTGTTATGATAGACTTGTCCACCCAGGTTCATGTTGATGGGTAGAACTGGTGTCAGGGGGTGTGGGGGAGTTGGCTACTGAGTGACAATTTTGTGTGTGTGTGTGTGTGTGTGTGTGTGTCCCTCTTGGAATGACACGCAAAGGTGTGGCTAACGGATGTGTCTTTATTTGCCTTTCAGACCGGTACTGGGCAGCCGTCGTCATTTTGCTGCTTCTCCTTCCCTAAAGTAAGTTCATCTCTGAATAAAAAATACGATGCTGCTATGTCACGATAACACACGTATTTGTATTGTATTTTCCCATGTGGAACATAAGGTAATTTCCTCGTGCTCTAGCGGCACCGTTACTCACAATTGCAGCTCAGCTTCTGGCTAGCGGATGTCAATAGCAAAGACCATTGGTGTTTTTATACCATCAAAATTGTGACTGTCCAAACTTTTACCGTTGGATTTGTTGGTGTCATACATTTCCCCAAATGTCTTCCAAACTTCTGAGATTAAATCAGAAATATTATCAGAAATATTTTAAGAAAAAACGAAAAAGAAGGTTTTGAATTGCTCCTAAAAACAGAAATGCAATCTAAATGAATTATAAGTGAATGAATTATATATTTTTTGAAAATTGTAATGAATGTAATAAATTTTTTAACCATGTGTATTTCATGTGTTTTATGAAATTGCATTGTCCACTTTCAAATAAACTGATTAATAATAATAATGGAAAAAGTCATGAAATTACATTAAATATTTTTGAAACTCTAGATGAAAAAAGTGACACTGTAAAACAACAATTTTTCCATTTTTTTCAACTTTTTTTTTTAAATAGTCGTGTGGGAGAAAATGTTTGGCTCATAATATTCAGGAAACATCTCGACTTGACCTATAAACTGTCTTAAAAGTAGTCGATTTATTTTTTTAAAAGTATTTGTCAAAATTCAATTATTTTTGAGTTGTGTCGAAAGAAAAATCTTAAACATTTTGCAAAATTAAATAACTAATAAAAACTGATAAATATAGTTTTTACATTCAAAATAAGTAAAAGGTTCAAAATTTGCAGTATTTTCAGTATTTCAGTATTTTAACCCTAACCCTTTTTTTTTTTTTTTTTTTACACTATCCAGGACTTCAATCCTGAAAAAAGTCTTATCGCAGAGCAACATCGCTTTGTTACTATTTGCTCTTCTTTTCATATGAAGTGAAGCGCGATTAGTCCAGTGAGGCTCTGTTACTTGTCTTTTGAGGCGCACGTCAGCAGCCACCAGAAGCTTCGCTTAACCTGGATGTACTTGTCCAACTTTAGCGCTATAGCGCTAACACACGCATGCACACACGGATGAATGTCTGTCACGTATTCAAACGCAGATGCAAGTACGATGGCGAAGGCCTTCGTGGGCGGCTCTTCAAAACAGGCCAACGGAACACGGCGTTCTTCTGTTTCTTCTCACATTCATCTCGTGCGAATCAGTCACCGCACATTTCGAGACGCCGTAAAAAAATTAATGACTTGAATGTATGTGAATGTATGTGACGCTGCGCCGTTGCCACGGCGATGGCACCATCGTCTTGATAACGATTGCCACCAATTAGCGTCGGGGCTGTCTTTTCGTGAACGGCTCCAGAGTTGCGGGATGCCAATCAAAGCGGCTCCTCTCATTCCCTTTAAATGTGGCGAACTCACCGTGTCACATGGAGACATCGCTGTACTGAAAAAAAACAAAAACAAATCAACACTGCATATCTTAAAAAAATGGAAGTAATCCATCACATGTCCAACCCCAATTCCAATGTTGTGTTAAACATAAATAAAGACAGAATGCAATGATTTGTAAATCATGTTCAACCTGTGTTTAATTGAATACATTTGCTGACATTGGTTTTCTGAAGTGTTCCTGAGCCCATGCGGTGATATCCTTTACACATCGATGTCGGCTTTTGACGCAGTGCCGCCTGAGGGATCGAAGGTCACGGGCATTCAATGTCGGTTTTCGGCCTTGCCCCTTACATGTGGTGATTTCTCCAGATTCTCTGAACCTTTTGATGATATTATGGACCGTGGATGATGAAATCCCTAAATTCCTTGCAATTGTACGTTGAGGACCATTGTCCTTAAACTGTTGGACTATTTTCCCACGCGCTTGTTCACAAAGAGGTGAACCTCGGCCCATCTTTGCTTGTGAATGACTGAGCAATTCATACCCAATCATGGCACTCACCTGTTCCCAATTAGCCTGGTCACCTGTGGGATTGTTCCAAACAGGTGTTTGATGAGCATTCCTCAACTTTCTCACTCTTTTTTGCCACCTGTCCCAGCTTTTTTAGAAAGTGTTGCAGCCATACAATTCTAAGTTCATGATTATTTGCTAAAAACAATAATCAGTTTGAACATGAAATATCTTGTCTTTGTAGTTTATTCAATTAAATATAGGTTGAACATGATTTGCAAGTCATTGTAGTCTGTTTTTGTTTATGTTTAACACGACGTCCCAACTTCATTGGAATTGGGGTTGTAATATTTTAGCTTTGAGTCAAGGAAAGTGTGCATTTTTACTCTCTCTCTCTCTCTCTCTCTCTGTCTGTCTCTCTCGCTCTCTCTCTCTCCCTCTCTCCCTCCCTCCCTCCCTCCCTCCCTCTCTGTCTCTCTTCCCCTCTCTCTTCCTCCCTCCCTCTCTCTCTTCCCATCTCTCTCTCTCTCTCTCTCTCAAAATTTATGACAAATGCTGAACAATCTCATTTCGCAGCACTGCACTCTCCTGGAGCTACAAAGGTTCGATTACGCCAGCCCGGTAATGGCGACCCGGGGACACAATTCCCGAAGCCTCTTAAAGTTGTTCTGTTCATGTCACCACACACACCTTAACAACATGAAACGTGCAGGTACGGTGCTGCCTACTGGCCTCATTGAGCGCTGTTATTCACGAACGCATGTGTTCATTATCACCGACTACTTCTGGAACATGTACCAGAGGTGTTTGATACATTTATTTATTTATTTTTTACCAGCGACAGTCGACGGAATCTATCAAACAAACGGCGAATACGGAGCGTATTCGAGGTTTACGAGGCGCTAGTAAAAGCTGTCGGCTGCGGGGAAGAAGGCCCGAAAGTGTGCGCTCGTTGACAGTATACCAGCCTGCAGTTACTTGCGCTAAGATATATTTCCACAGTAAATTTGCAAATGCAGAAACGTGATGGAAAAAACACATCTCTCACTTTTGAGGAGGGGGGAGTAACAGCAGTTCTGCTGTCGTCAAGTTTCAGGTGAAAGCTTCTTCAGACTTCCTGCTGCGTTGCTTCCCAGAGTTTTCGTGCGCGGGCGTGACAAAATGATTCGACGAGCGATCAAAGCGTTGGCCGCCGCAGTCGAGTCCATCGGTCGGGTTACGGTTAAAACAAAAACATTCTGAGGAAGTGCGATCGCTGCAGTGCGTGCAGATGACACGAGTTCATCTTCAACAAACTATTGTGAGGCCTAACTCCAAATGGCAAAGAAATCCTCAACGAGCACATTTGGACGCCATATTCTGCCGACATTAGACGGCATCGGCAAAAACGCCTCGCAATTTCTTGCCGCCCATCTGTCTGGAATACCTGGGGCTCTTTTGGATGCCGTTTGCTCTTTAGTCGGCGTTTCACCCAAAATGGTTGCTCCAAACAAAAATGGCGGACTTTGTTTAATTTCAGGCATTGTTCCTTGAAACTTTTCTTCTGCGTCCTGTTGTGATTCACGTGCACCTAATTGTTTGTTTCTTTTTGTTTTGTTGATTTTTTTCGGTCTTGCAGTTGGGGCTCAATAGGGCAAATCCTTTTTTAAAATGTTTTTAATTGTTTTTTTTAAGTACAATCCAGACTTCCTGTTCAATTTCAGGCATGGTTGCTTCAGAATTATTTGCAAACTGTTAGAGTAGACAAGACGCGTCCAAACAATTTTTGATATATATCTTCAAAACAATCGTCAACCACAGTCAAAAGTCTTTGCTCATTTAGATCAATTAGAATTGACAAAAAGTAGGAGTCCCTGATCCCCACCAAAAAGGCTTCTTCAAAGCAAAATGGCTGACTTCCTGTTCAATTTTGGGCATGTGTCCTTGAAGCTTTTTCGTGCTCCGTGTTATCACAGACACGTCCCACCCAATTTCCCATTTCCAGTAGTATCGACATTGCATTCTGGCCATTGACAAGATTGGGACGCCGTGTTCTACTTTTTACCACGTCGACCTCGTTTATCGGTCTGCGAATCTGTCCGTGACGAGACGGCGGTGTTAATGCACGAACGACGAAGTGCTCTAAGAGCCGGTGTGAGAGCCACTGACGAGAGTTCCCAGCAGTAAGTTAGGAGTGAACGTGCGAGGGGGGAGCACCGATCGATCTTATTGATCGGACACGGTGGAATTACGGCTCGTGTTCTTCTCCTTTTTTTCCCCCTACCTCTCGCTCTCGACTCTTAAACAGCGACTCCCCCTCACCAATGACTCAGTTACTGCTGTTGCCAGTTGCGTGATAAAGTGCTGCACGCATTTTGCTGGTGTAGAGACGATCGTATCGTCACATTAGACTTTGAAAATGTTGTTTTGCCTCAACAGCACAAGTAGGAAAAAAAGTCCAAACAGAAACATTCTGAAATGTTGTAGAAAAACTTCCAATAGCGCAATTTGGCAAAATAAATGATGTATTATTTAGCCACATAAAGATTCAAAATAGTTATTGTCATATACACAGTAAAAACACAAGGGTAGCACTGAACAAATACAACTTTTAATTTGCTGGTCTCCTTCCGCTTATACAAAGAATATAAAAGATTTATATAAAAAAAGAACAATCTAAAGGATTAAAGATATGGAAACAATATAATGTGTAACGATGCAGGCATTCTACTTCAGGTATAGAAGGTTACAAAAAGTTGCATTCGAAGCAGAAAAATGATACATTTTGTCCCAAAGAAGTTTTATAGTGTCAGATTTCTTTTTTTTTTTTCAAGAAAGTGATAGTTTGCCACAGAAATGCAAACGAAATATTTTGCTCACAACGCCTCATTAGGCTATGCGAGTTGTTTTACCCCCAAAACACACAAGGGCAACAATCCCCACAGGCACACTCCAAAATCTGGGGGAAAGTCTTCCAACAATGCTATTTTTTACAAAATTTTACATTTTAAAAATGGAAATGTTTGTATACAAAATGCAGTGGTTGACCACACAAAATCTGTTTTTAAGGCACAAAAATGCTAGACTTTGTTCCAAAATTGCTATATAGTGCCACAAAAATTATATTTTGTGCCAGAAACGTGGTAGTTTTCCAGAGACGATCTTTTACCATGACAGCAATGTATTTTACTCACAAAAAAAGTCATGTTAGGCTGTAAAAAAATTTTTTTTCTCTAAAACCACAAAAAATATCCACGAAAGACAACATCCAAATTCTTGCAACAAGGTTATAATACTATTTGACACAAAAACTTTACATTCAGCAGAAATGTTTGCGCGCAAAATGCTGACAATAAGTTGACTGCAAAAAGTTACCACTATACATGTCCCGAAAATGCTATAAGTTGTCACAAAGGTGATCAATTTGGTCCACAAAGTGGTAATTTGGCATGGAAATACAGTATTTTACTGTTACAACATATTTTTCTCACAAAAAGACTAGTTTGTGCTATATAAAATATATATTTTTTTTTTGCCTCAAATACACAAAAGGATAAAAATCTTCAAAAACTCACTCCAAAATCTTGTAAAAAGTCTTAACACAACGTTATTTGGTACACATATGCTACATAAGGCCACAAAGTGAAAAATATATTTGCAAAAAGCGGTGGTAGAAAAAAACAATTCATATGTTCGGCTAAAAAAAAATGCCACATTTTGTCGCAGAATCATCCCAAACATGAACTAGAGTGCGATGATTTGCCACCTTCTCAAACACAGCATTTCAGACAAAGAACATCATACCAACAGTCAAACATGATGGTGGGATTGTGATGGTCTGGGGCTGCTTTGATCCTTCAGGATCTGGACGGATTCATGGAACCATGAATTCTGCTCTTTACTTGAAAATCCTGAAGGTGAATGTTCAGCCATCAGTTTGCGACCTCAAGGTTCTGCGGCAATCCAAGACACACCCGCAAGTCAACTTCTAGAAAACGCTTGAATTCAGTTGTTGATTGTCAGGGTGGCTCAACCAATTAGGTTTAGGGGGCCATTACTTTCTCACATAGGCCAGGTAGCTTTGAATTGTTTTTTTTTTTCCCCTTTAATAAATAAAAATCACCATTTAAAAACTGCATTATATTACATTCGTTTGATGATGTTAAACAAAGTGGGGAATATGCCAAAAAAAAAAAGTTTTTCAAGGCTGTATCTGGCCAAGAAAGTAATCGTTTACCACGCAAATGTCATATTTTGCTCTGAAAACACAATTTGCTCACAAAAAGGCAATGGGTGGTGTGGCCATTAGTAATCTGCGACATTCTCTTTCTTCTTTTCATCGTTTCCCCATGAGCTCGCTCTTGTCGCTCAACACGTATTCCCGCCACGGAACTCAGCAGAGTTTGACAGCTTGGATTGGAATGTCTGACAATTGACTGACATGCAGGAGAGGCAGGGAAATTATCAGAAGGAATAATTCCAATACTTCCGACGACTCTGTTTTTGGCGGGCGGAGGGTGGTAATGCTTCGGGGGAACAGTGGTTGTCTCGTGATGGGCAAACTGCAATTCACCCTGAAACTTGATGTATTGCTTGTAGGCGAACCAACCTGTATGTTGACTTATAATAAAGATGTAGCAAAATGACAAAGAAAAGGCAAAACGGTTCATCCTTTGACGAGGAAAGCGGGAAACTGCCGCTGAAATGCATATTTTACTATTATAACGACATACGCTTTTCCTCAAAAATCCCCACAAAAAACATTCTAAAATCTTTTCGTCTTCGAACAATGCTATAAGTCTTTTCAGCAACAAAAAGTGCCATAGCTTTTGTACAAAATGCAAAAGTTCACCATAAAACCGTATTGTGCTCCAAAAATACTATAAATTGTCACAAAAGTCATGTATTTGGAAAGCAAAGAGGTAGTTGCAATATTTTACAGTTAAAACATTACATTTTTGGCCACCAAAAGGCCACGTTAGGTAATAAACATTTTGTTTTGCCCTAAAAACACAAATGGACAAACATTCCCACAGACACACTTCCAACACTGCCTCAAAACTAATAATAATAATAATAATGTCAATAGCGTTTATATGTACAGTATATCGCTACCACTTCAAGCAACGAATATTTGACCACAAACGGTGGCGCAACACGTGTAGACAGAGCGTACAACATTAATCGCAAGCACATAGTCTTTAGGGTTTGTGAAAAATGACTAATATTACCGCAGCTTACCGAGTTAGTTGTTAAACTTTGCTTCGCGTGTGTGTCTCTGTCTGTGTTATACTGCTCCCAGGTGTCCAAGGTGCGCTCACAAGAAGGAGCAGCACAATGACTTGAATTGGAGCTAAAAAAAAAACATGTTGATTTGCATACTACTTAACTATGTGATTATTGTATGGTTTCATAATATTGTCGAGTGATACGTTTTGTGTTAATGTAATGTTATTCATTCAACCAACCAACTTTGAAAGGCAAAAACTCATCAAAATTCCGACATCAGGAACTGTTTTTCTGTTTGTTTTTTTTTTCTTAACCAATGGCCCAAAATCACTCTTAATTGCGACAAAAACACTGACTGACTGAATTAAGTTTCTTTCTTTGCCGGAACGCCGTGATCGGATCGACTGCGGTGACAATCAGCGGCTTTTTAAACGAGACGTGAGAGCTTCCCAGATATCTGGGCTCTCAGAAGCCATCGCTCTGTGTCTCATTTCCCGGCGTATCGATGTCCTTAAGTGAGCTTCCCCAAGCGGCCGCAGGGGCGGGATCCTTCCGTATGGATCGCTGTCAGCGTGTTGGAGCGCAGCCGATGGGCAGAGCTCAACGTTAGCGCGGACTGTTGGCCTGGGTAGACAGGAAGACGTATTTTGATCATAAAAATAATGCAATGTTTCCAAAACATGCTGTATATTGTCTCAAACGTATATTTGGCCCCAAAAGTGCAATGTTTGTGTGTGAATAGGCAACAGTCAACTGCAAAACATTTGGGCCCCAAAAAAAAAAATTGTTTTAAAAGCTCCACTTTGTCCCAAAAAGGCTACATGTTGTCACACAAGTGGTAACTTTGACCACAAAAGTGTACTATTTGATATAAATAAATAAAGTTGCCTATTTGTGCATGAAAATGTAAGAGTAACAAACACAATTGACAATAAAGTCCCGCAAATACATTCCAAAAATATTTTAGAAACCTTCAAACAATGCTATTCTTTGCCACAAAATGATGTTAAGCCGCAAAGTTTGCCATTTGCGTGCAACACTTGAACACTATTTTGAAATTCGACTCTGTCCCAATCATGCTATACATTGTCATCAAAATTAATTATTGATTACAAAAGTTCAATATTTGTCTGAAAAATTGATATAATTGAACACAACAGTTATTTGTTGGGCATAAAAACATATATATGCTCTATTGGCCACAAACGCGTGCTTGAAAATACAATTGTTGATCTTAAAAGGTGAAGTATTTTGAGCACCCCCCAAAAAACACTGAATATTGTCACAAATGGTAAATTATGTTAGATTTGCGGTAGTTTCCCATGTGGATGTTACCTAGAAAACTGTCTATATGGTCAACAAATAGCCTCAATTTGAAATTTTTTTTATCTTACTACTACTACTACTTTACTACACTTTGTCCCCAAAATACATTTGTCACAAAAATTGTGCATATGCCGACGAAAGTACAAAGTTTGCCCCCCCCGCCCAAAAAAAACAACAAAAAAACAAATGCAATAGATAACAAAAAATAGTTATATTAGTCAAACACAAAAGTTGTATTTTAGGTGCAAAAATTCAATCTGCACTTTGTCCCCAGCAAGTGATTGTTTGCCATGGGGGGGGGGGGTTTATTTGGTGCACAAAAATTCTACACTTTGACCCCAAAACAAGAAGAACATAATACCAATAGTGATGTTTGGATTTTCTAGTCTTTTCTTGGTGCTAAAAAAAATAAAGATAAGAGTAAAAAAGTTCCTCAAATATGAATACATGTAATACTTAAAAATATTTACCATCGCTTTCAAATGTATCAAGCAGGAAATAAAAATGTAAATTCAGTACGTGAGGTTCACACTGTAAGGGTTGAACACTATACCTTCATGCTCAGCTTGTGGAAGAAAAAAAAAAAAATACATTTAATGGAACGTAAAGCAAAAATCCTTTTCGCCTTTCCTAAACACGGTCTGACCCCTGATCATCACCTTTGCTATAAAAAACTTTGGTATAGTGTGTTTTTGGTTTGCTCGTTGACCATGGAACGTCCCTACACCGCTGACACAAGAAACCTCACCATCTGGTAACACACTTTGCATGTTTTTACATTTTGTTTTGAGGCTACAATTTTGTGGTCATTTTAAACATTGACGGGAAATAAAAAATGAATCCACTGCGGTACAATTAACTCCAATCAACCAGCAGTCGTGAAGTTGGAACTTACATGGAACTGTGTGTGTGTGTGTGTGTGTGTGTGTGTGCAGCATGTGCTAATGTGGGCTTGGTCTTTCTTTTCCTGTTTTTCTGCCGTGAGGTCAGAGCACCCTTTGGAATATTATTTCATTAAGATGAAAGCACGTCAGAAGCCAATGAATCATCCTAACGACGCATCATCGCTACTGTGCTGTGGGAACACACACACAAAAAAATCAAATGAAATGAATAAATGGGGGGAAAGGAACAGCGGCGAGAGTCGGGAAAAAAAATCCACTCAGTATTAAGCTCATAAAACTTTTCTCTCAGCGGCCTCCCAAGAGGAGCGCTAGCTTCCGCTCTCATAAATTAAGGACCTTCTGGACTTGCAAAAATGCAAATTAAACTGTTATATATCACATATTTACAAATACCCTTTACCACCTCATACCACGACATCATATCTAATGTCCGATAAACATCAAATGTATGTATTTATATCATATTTGATGTACCGTAAATTCTCATGTATAATGCGCACCCACGTATAATGCGAGCCCCCAAAGTTGACCTCAAAATTCTCGAAAACCCTTCTACCTATGTATAATGCATTTTTAAAATGCGTGATTTTGCTTCTACCCATATGATCAAAACATTAAGTATTACCTGTATTTTGTTTGTTTTTTTCAAATAATTCTGAAGTTAAGCTCTTTATTTGAACACAATAGTTTCTGTTTATTTACTTGCTCTCATTTTGAAATTCACAGCCCTACTTTTATTTAGTAAATGAAAAAAAAAACACAGTTGTGCTCATGTAATTTGTAAGATGGTATGTACAATTCTTTAAATAAAACATGAAGGACCAGGCGAAACGCATGTAATTGTATTTGAATGGGATTCAAATTGAACTGTCAAGCATTTCAGAAAAGCATTATCATTAAACAAAACATAACCATAAAGAAATTAATGGTGGTTGTTGTTCAGTCATCAGTCGTATTTAAAAACAAAAACAATATTTCACAAATTCTGCCTGGGTATGTAAACATATCAACTGTACATATATGCAGTCATATGTACCCCTGTCATATTGGAATGAACGTGTAGGCTACACCTTTTTCATTACCACTAGGTGACATACTAGAACGAAAGTGTACAACTTTTTCATAACCTCTTGGGGGTGGTGGCATATTGGAATGAAAGTGTACAGCTTTTTCATAACCTCTAGATGGCAGCATATATTTATAAAACGTGAAAGTCATTTTCATTTTCTCCTGTACTCATGTATAATGCGCACTATTGACTTTTGACACTTTTTTTGGGGTGGGGGGGGAATGCGCACTACACACGGGAAATTACGGTATGTGCAACTCAAAAGTATGGTATCAACATCATACTGTATGGAACTGCTAATGTACCATATTTACATCCTATTTAGTTTTGTACACACCATGTACCATATTGAAATTATATTTGTTGGATGTATACCCAATGTGTAACAAATTTGTATATCATTTTTATTGGCATATATACACATAATATTGCAGATCTACAGCATACTTAGCATTTATGTACTGCTAGTGTATCATGTATACATTCTATTTAACATTTATAGAGAGCTAATGTACCATAATTGTTATCACTTTACAGTTTAAACTGTTATGGCGCATATCCAAATTGGGTCACATCAGAGAAAGCTTTGGGAAGTGCATTACTTGAAGAAAGATGAAACTAACCCTTGGTGCATTAAAAAAGGCAAGCAGCCCGAGCGAATGAAATGAGCCAGATGAGAGCATTTTGTTATTTTGTGATATTTGTTTTGTTAGTTTTTTTTGTTTGTTTCTTTTAACATATTCCGAATCATTTTAAAAGAAATGTTCAATGAAATCAATGGCCCAAATGGCGCTGCAGGAAAGGAATGGATGCCTTTCCTATGATGAGAAGTGGCGTAAAAGTCACCATCGACTTTCAGTCCCGCCCCCGCCATCAAGCGGCTGGTGGGTACAGGACAGGCGGGCGTGATTTAGTTTTGTTCCAAAGTAAGCTTTTCAGCCCATTACGCTCCATTCACTTCTCCTTGGCCGTCTCATTAACACCTGCCCAGTCATTACGTTGAGCGGGCCGATGATAGGAGCCATTGTTTCTCTTCTGCATTACGCTTGCTAATGGCTCGTGCAGCCGGGAGAGGGGTCACGAAGGGTCAGTGTGCCGAAAGGCAGAGGTCGTGGCGACGGGTCGACAGCAAATGCCTCGGTGTGCGGCTTTTTGTTGTGAAATCTTCACCTGTGACACCGAGGGCAAAGCAGAGTAGCTCGCCGGTCAGTGAGGCTTGGCTCCGATTCCCTCAAGGGTGACACCATGTGTCAACACTCAGCACTCCGCTACATGAGGGCACCACATGCACACAATGATCAAATGAACTAATTGGACACCATTGTACAGAGATTTTCCCTGAACATTCGCAGTTTGAAGATTACGATAAGGGGTTAGGTGTTCATTTGGATTTAGATCTGGGTATTGATTTTTGCTCATTCAGTTCTCTTGGGCAATGTTACCTTTCAAGGCTTTTGCTAAACATGAAATCGATGCTGCAGAAAGTGATGGAATGTAAACTGCTAGAGACATTAAGGAGAAGGAAACCCCAAAATGTTCAAAGCAAGAATACATTGTAGGTGCCAGCACTAGTCAAAACACGGTACTCTGATGCATATTGCGTATTGCGTGGAATAAGAATTTAACAGGATAATTAATCAGCGTAAGGCTAGCGCCATATTTGGCCAGATTGTCTCCAGTAGCAGACCTGTAGTGACGACGAAGCGCCAGAAAATAGTGCTAGAAGATAGTGAGTGATAGCGGTGTACATTTGCGTCAGTCTGGTTTATTAAAAATGGATTGCTGTAACGCTTTGCAACTGTGTCAGGCTGTCAGAATCAAATGCAAGTCGGAAGATTTGGATTTTCTATACGTTCTTCAGATGCGGTGATCGGATGCCTCAAAACAATATTAATAAATGACAAATCCTTGCACTCAAGAAAGTTATGGGTTTCCTGGAACATTTTAGGACGTAATGGTAGTGTGGGGCCCTTGGCAGTGTACTGGTTCACATTGCAGCCTTGTGCCCAATCGTCGCAAGTCAAGTGGACCGTGAAGAAAATAAACAGCAGAGAAAATGGCGCGTTGAAATGGAACCAGCTACATTAGGCACTAATATCAATTTCCCATAAAATAACACAAACATAATGACTAGAAGTTAAAGCTAATGTTTTTTTTTATGATATAGAACATTTTAAGGGCTTCTTTGTAAAGCAACATTACATACCAGCAGAGTAGCAGCAGAACAAACGAGTGCGACCTTCTAAATAAATCCAAGCAGCCCCATCATACATCTTATTACAACATTTCTATATCATTACACAACTGTGAGCCTATTAAATTAAGCAATTTGCCGCCAGCTTTCCCTTTGGGTTAGGGTGTTGAGCTGCACTGCAGCCTCTAAGTTACCTTAAGAATGTCATCATCAATTTTTACACTCCTTCATTTTCTGAAGTGTAAATTTTCATCCCCTGTATTGAGTTTGTGGTCATAGTGGTGCTGTGTAGTCCCAAAATAAAATAGCGGATCTTCGAGCAGGTATCAGCCAATTCATGGGTGAGAAACTACTCTGATAAAGGCAGCTCACCAAAAAATGAAAAAATGTACCGGTACTTGATTGTGTAATTTCACACTTAACGGTTGGCTAGGCACTCTACAGATGGACTACGGATGAAAACTAGCATTCAGATAATTCCAGCATATACATATATATTTATTTCTCTGTATATTTTGATCATGTTCATCAATGTGCACTGTCCTGTCAGAATAAAGCAATAAATGAAGTGTGTGTGGCGGGGGGCTGGAGGCAAATATATGGGGTCAGAGTTGAGTTCCTTTGGCGTGGAGGTAACCTGAAAGTCTAAGCACGTCACAGTCCGTCACTAACCTGAAAAACAGTAAGGACAGTGGTAACTGAATCTGTCGTCTTGTACCGTGTGACCACAAATTCTTACACTGCTCCAAAAAATAGTTAATTGCGTGTAGTTCGTAACTTTGAAATGCTGCATGTCCGGACCGCTGCAAACACTTGCAGGCCTTTCATATAAAACAATCGAATGCAAAAAAGAAAGTACTGTTGTATTAGCAAGCGACTGATAAGATGTCGTTTTTGCTCAAACAGTAGGATTGTGCGCTACTATCCTACATCAGGAGTGACAAAGTTATTTCAATACTTGGGCACCCGTGGAGAAAACTGTAAAAAGATGTGCAATTTGGCTGCATGCTTTGAATGTGGTAAAAAGTCACGCCTTCTGCTGGACAAACCTGAAAGCCAGTACAGGAGGTCTTGAGCTTCGGCCTAAAAAAAAAAAAAAAAAAATTCAATGTTCCATAGCATGTCCCCTTTTATTGTAGTCAGTCTGACTTTACAGCAGGGTTTGACCCAAGTGACCGAATGTACTGTAACACCAAAGTCTCGTGGACACCCTATGGAAATAATGAATGCAAATTGTGTGCTGCTCTTTGTTGGGGGCCCCCAGATTGATTTCGAGGTTGCTAAATCAAAGATCGTTGCGTTGCGATCGATACGTTCCTCATCTGTAACGTGTCTCTGCCAAAATGGCAACCGATAGCCCCGAAGAGAAGAACAGCAGACATCTCAGGAAATGAATTAGGGTCCTCATCCACACTGACTTTTTTTTTTGCTCTCGTATATCATTCCACGGTCGACTGGAGTCGCTTAAGACCATCCGTGAGGAAAGGTCAAGCTTAAGAGATTGCATTTGTCACAGCCGGGATCCCCCGCTAATGACTACGACGTCTCGTTGACGTGCGGCCAATTGAATGAAAGTGCTGACATTTTGATGTGTATTTAGCCTCAACTGACAGAAGTTTGGGGATCATGTTAAATACCGAACATCATTGCCACTAAAGTTCACCCGTGCAGTCGGTGCCCTAGCGCTTATGCTTCTTTGTCCTTGTATGCTTACACATACGTTTATAAGTCATTGCACGTTTGCTTTTGCTGGATTTGTACTGTCCAAGTGACAATTTACTCCCTAGTGGCATTATTGTAATATGTGTAAAGGAAATCGCATGGAATCTGATAGCCTCAGATTGTAATTGTGTCCCTTGTACAGTGGATGTGGATAAAACGCGGTCAGGTTGGGGTTGAATGGTCCAGTTAGATTCAGTTAAAACTACAACCTGAACGTAGCACCCTAAGCGGGGTGCACGCGTATTGATTTTTAACATCATAACCCATTTCTTGATTGAATCCACATGACAAAGGAACAAAATCACTCCTAACGCTTCCCACTCCACAGGATAATCGCTCAGCATCATCTTTCGGAGATGTCCGACAATTAAATGTTAGCTGACTTGCATGACAGGGGATACAAAATGCTCAATTTTGGCCCGATCGTGTTTAGCCTGCTTTGCACCGCCGTTCATACATCATGAGTCACTTGAAAAATACAAATACAGTTATTTAGGCATAAGTATTAAAGTGGCATAAGTATTAAAGTGATGTAATTGCTTCTCACTAGTTTCCATGCACTCTCAAAATGCTTAATACTTCTCTACTGGACTTTTGTTTTAAAACCTCAAATAAAAGACTGCTAACACTTCCAAGTATGCTAAACAAGCTTAACTAAGCAAAATACTTGTCAAGTCCACAATGTATATTATTTCCCTTGTATGCATGGTTATTATTGCTTGCTAAAATTGATACCGAGCTACATTTTTAGCATGTAGCCAAAGGCATTCCATCACTCGAGGCAATCAAGACATTGCTTCCCAGCAAGGACAAAAGCCAAATGAAGTGCGATCGCCTCCTGTGTCATAATGATAAAGGCCTCTCTCCTAAGTGACATTTAGTGCATCCGACACAATTTAACCGATCCGACTCACTTAGTTTCCCCGTCAACAGACAGTTATAACCTTCAGTCACGCCGGCTGTTGTCAATTAAAAAAGACGCAAGAAGTATTTGGCCAAAGTGATGTTTATCTGTGAGACAGATGCTTTTGTTGAGCTGACGTCCTCTGTCTATAGCTCATGTATTACTTGCTATCCTCGCTCTAATTGTTGATGAATCAGTAAAGCACAAAGTGTCGCATGAGGATGCATTAAAACGGATGTAATCCTCATATTGAATCAAATGTTCAAGACATTTTTTGGCGTCGTATTTCAGCCTTTCCTCGGAATTGCAGCTTAAGCGAAAAAAACGAACATTTTTTTTTAGCTCTGTCAGAAAGAAAGACAGAAACATTCATCAAGCGGAATATATAAAAAGAAAAAAAGGTGGCTACCAGTGGAGAAAGTGCAACAAAAAATGTCTGTGTTCATGTGCCACACAAGTAAACATTTACAGAGACACTAAGCCAAAGACTAACTCATTATACTATATATAGACGTATATATGTATAACTCGGTGACACATGCAACACAACGCTATTCTTTATTACTTTGGCTATGATGTACAGGTACCATGCGCTACATAGCACGTGACGAATTTATTGGAGGGATTCTCATTGTCTGTAAACCAGTAATCCATTAACACCATTGCCAGCCCCCATGAAATTGAAGTTTCATTAGACGGACTCTGATGAGGTGATTACAAATGAAAGAAAATCAGAAGGTGTGGACACGTTTTCAGGGCGGTCACTTTTCTCAGTTCTTCGGATGATGATATTGTACTGTTAAATTAACGGCTTTTTTTTTTTTTTTGTTAACATCCAGGGTTCTGCATGGCTATTTAACAGCAGACTTCACCCTCATCATGTAGGTCCTATGTACTGTACATAGTGAAACACAAAGGCAGATGACGATAGTTAAATGGATGCCAAAAGATCCAACCTACATAAGTTCCCCTAGGGAGTCTTTTAGGTCCACTGCATTTTATAGTCGCATATCTGTGATCACCAGGAAGGTTTATGTAACTAAGGACTCCAGTGCATCCAGTTTAGTGCAGAGCAACTATCGACTGGGTTTGGTGTAGACATTGTATTTTGGCATATATTGAGTTTAAAGACAAATTAAATGAAGCAGCCTGTTCTGGTACATTTCGAACACACAAATGCAGCTCAACTTTCAGGGTTTGTCTGACTCGATAATAATAATAATAATAATAATAATTAATACAACATGTATTATTAGTATTAATAGTAGGGCTAGTGGTGGTGGTAATAAGGAGAATTATTGGTAATGATAGTGGTTGTGGTGGTCAAAGTAGTTGTAGTGGTATTATAGTAGTAGGGTTAGTAGCAGCTGAGGTTATAGTACAGATGCTAGTAGTGATAGGTATAGTAATGGTAGTAGTAGTGATGGTAGTGTTGGTGGTGGCGGGAGGGATGGTGGTAGAAGTAGTAGAGTGGTAGTGGTTGTAGTAATGGTGGTGGTAGTAGTGTTGATTGTGGTGTTGTGGTGGTAGTACTAATAGTACTGGTGGTGGCGGCAATGCTGGTAATCGTATTAATGAGAGTAGTAGTGATGGTAGTAGCGGTAGGTATAATTGTAGGAGTAGTGAAAGTGGTAGTTGTTGTAGCGATGTTAGTGGTGATAAACTCGCAATATAAAGAATGTCATCTTTAATAGCTGCTGATTATGTCTTCCTTTACAAGCTTACATAACATCTAGTCTAGTGGATTTAAAAGCGCTATAATAAGCATACTCTTCTCTTCCAGAGCATTCCAACCGCTGCGTCTTTGTCTCCGGGGCTCGCCGTACATGAGTCATTGTTTCACTCGAGCCTCGCAATCACTTGTGAGCTTGGCCAGACTCTCCAAAGCCACGTCGTGATGCGGCCGCAGAATTTCTATAAATCTGCCTCAACACAATCCCCTTTTTGATCGCACGCAATCCCTCTTTAGCACCTGGCCGCTGACCATCTCCCGCCGACATCTCATCCGTTTGGCAAGGAAAAGCAGCGAGATGTGATGAGTCTGCTCCACATTTCCAAGAGATTGACAAATTGGGCTAAGACACAGGCGTTTGAGCACGAAGGGAAAGCTAATCACTTTAG
The DNA here is from genome assembly GCF_024500275.1 of Phycodurus eques. Lineage (NCBI taxonomy): Eukaryota > Metazoa > Chordata > Actinopteri > Syngnathiformes > Syngnathidae > Phycodurus > Phycodurus eques. The sequence continues at coordinate 26,612,031 of NC_084533.1, forward strand.
CCCAGTGTTTAGGATTATGCAGTCAAAGAAGAAATGTTGCCCTTGTTCCAAAAACACCAGATTCTGTATTTTTTATTTATTCTTTTTTTTTTTTTGCGTTATTGTAGATATTTTCCCAAGCTTGTTATAGCCTTATTTGCCTGTTACTGTTTACCGTGAGGGCCCTGTTGTGGAGGAAGTTGGCACATGCTATCACAACGGGATTGCTGGTGTCGATCCTAATCTGTTCATCGCTTGTGTGGCAGAGTGTTTCGGCTTCGGGGGCCAGCAGTTTTTTTGTTTGTTTGTTTTTTAATCACTTTACTCAGCTATATATAGTGCATGTGTGCTTTAGATGTATATATTTAAAAAAAGAACTTGAGAGAACTAAAGCACCAGTGGAAGAAAATGAAGGATCTGTGTCTAACGAAAACTGATAAAATACCAAAATTGATCATAATGCAGTATTAAACAGCAAGATAGCACCATAAGGAGAGAAACTGTTAAGGCAGATAACAGGATGCTAACATTTAGCAAGATAGCAACATGATGTGTGGAAGTACTGAGACAGATTAATGTGGAATTTATCTCCTTCCTTGTAGTCGGGTAGTGAGTTATTTGATAAAATACTAACATGCTAACAGATAGCAAGATAGCAGCATGAGTAGAGAAAGTGTAGCAGATCAACAAAGGATTTTCCAACTAGTTCTGTCATTGGGTACTTAATGAGAGTGGGTAAAATGCTCACATATAGCAAAATGGCAACAGGAGTCGAGAAACTGCTAAGGAAGGATGATACAGATTTTACGTCTTGCCCGACTATGCCTCAAAGAAATTGATAACATGTAAACAGTTGGTTTGCTAACACATGGTCAGATAAAAAACTTTCTCGACTCATGCTGAGGCACGTTGAATATTTTACATCTTGCCCTGCGGTCTGGTACTATGTCGAAAAGAGAACTGATCAAATGCTAACAGGGGGTATCACAAATTAAAATGGTGGTCTGGTGTGCGTGTGTTAGAACCCATAGTCACAGTGTCAACGTGTCCTTGAGCAAAACATTAGCCGCGCAAAATGTTCAGGCCGAGCTACTTGGTGACCGTTTCTTAGTGTCTTTGATTAAAAGCAATCAGACGCGACCCTGAGGGCTAACAATATGATTGTGTTTAATCAGGCATCCAGCTCACTCTGCGATTGCTCTATTGATCGCTGATGTGAATTATGACATAGTCTCGCTTCTCTTACGAAACATCCTTTTACCACAATCTTTCATCTTCATCCCGTTCGCATGCTGTACTCAAATATTGCAATGTTTAAAAAGGCCCCCTCCGCTACCGCCACTACTTCCACATTACTACTACCACTATTGCTCCTGCCACTAATAATACTACTATTCCTACTGCAATCATGAGTACTCTAATAGCACTACTATCAGTACTACTGCAAATGCCAAGATCGCTACTCCAACTATGGCCACTAGTACTACTCCTTCTACCACTACTACTAATAGTATTGCCATTCCCACGAGTGTTACTACCGATATCACAACTATGTCCACTACCACTGCAAATGCTACTTTTCCTTCTAGTAGAACTACCACCACAGCGACCACTGCTCCCACGACATCCACCACCATACTCTATCACTACTACTACTACTACTAACTACTACTACTACTACTACTCCAGATTCTCTGAACCTTTTGATGATATTATGGACCGCAGATGATGAAATCCCTAAATTCCTTGCAATTGTACGTTGAGGAACATTGCCCTTAAACTCTTCGACTATTTTCTCACGCACTTGTTCACAAAGAGGTGAACCTCGCCCCATCTTTGCTTGTGAATGACTGAGCAATTCAGGGATGCTCCTTTTCTACCCAACCATGGCACCCACCTGTTCCCAATGAGCCAGTTCACCTATGGGATGTTCCAAACAGGTGTTTGATGAGCATTCCTCATTCTCAGACTTTTTTGCCACCTGTCTCAGCTTTTTTGGAACGTGTTGCAGCCATAAAATTCTAAATGAATGATTATTTACTAAAAACAATATCTTGTCATTGTAGTGTATTCAATTCAATATCGGTTGAACATGATTTTCAAAGCATTGTACTCTGTTTTTATTTATGTTTAACACAACGTCCCAACGTCATTGGAATTGGGGTTGTATATATACCGCTTATCCTCAGTAGGGTCGCCTAGCCCAGCTTTTTTTCCTGCTCTCCATTGTGTTTAAGGAGCTGAAGGTCAGGTCAGAGATACACGGGGGCTCAGTTAGCTGCTGCCCTTTCAGCGTTTACACACTATGTCTTATTTATTCTAGCGGGAGTTCTTCTAGCGCTGGTCTAGACTGGACTCGGAGTACAAGCTATATTTGCGGAGGACTGGGTCAGAAAGGACACTCGCTTGTGGATGTAGTCTGCATATCATCGCATGTACTGGGAGTTGTGACTCATGTTGTTTATCTTATTTTTTTTATTTGCCCAAAACTAAGAAAAGTGAAGTTGCTATCAAATAAGGGGTGCTATTTCAAAATGCCCAATTTTTCCAATTGTCATTTGTATCAACTATGTAGAAAAATGAGAGAATAATATATCTTCCCTAGTCATTTGGAATGCAGTGTTATATTGTGAAGCTTTTCCGCCTATGCTATTTAATGTGGGCAAAGTTTAATGATCATTTTGAGAATTTACTGCGGAGAAGTTAGAAACGCATTCGAGGATGAAAAATGGAAAGGCAGTTGGTCCTGATGACATTCCTGTGGAGGTATGGAAGCATCTAGGAGAGGTGGCTGTGGAGTTTTTGACCAGCTTGTTCAATAGAATTCTAGCCCATGAGAAGATGCCTGAGGAATGGAGGAAAAGTGTACTCGTGCCCATTTTTAAGAACAAAGGTGATGTGCAGAGCTGTGGGAACTATAGAGGAATAAAGTTGATGAGCCACACAATGAAAAAAAAAGTTATGGGAAAGAGTAGTGCAGGCTAGACTCAGGACAGAAGTGAGTATTTGCGAGAAACAGTATGGTTTCATGCCAAGAAAGTTTATCAGTTTTTTTTTGAAAGGGGACAATGCAATTTCATAAAGCACATGAAGTACAGAAGGCTAGTTTTCATCTGTAGTCCCCTGGCCATGATGTAAAAAAGCAGTAAAATACATCTACAAGACAATATAATACAGGATACATAATCAAACTATACTATGAATATATAGAGTACCACATATATTATATAGAGTACCACAGATGCATTATTTGCCTTGAGGATGTTGATGGAAAAGTACAGAGAAGGTCAGAAGGAGCTACATTGTGTCTTTGTAGATCGAGAGAAAGCCTATGACAGAGTACCCAGAGAGGAACTGTGGTACTGCATGCGGAAGTCTGGAGTGGCAGAGAAGTATGTTAGAATAATACAGGACATGTACGAGGGCAGCAGAACAGCGGTGAGGTGTGCTGTAGGTGTGACAGACGAATTTAAGGTGGACGTGGGACTTCATCAGGGATCAGCCCTGAGCCCCTTCCTTTTTGCAGTGGTGATGGATAGGCTGAAAGATGAGGTTAGACTGGAATCCCCGTGGACCATGATGTTTGCAGATGACATTGTGATCTGCAGTGAAAGCAGGGAGCAGCTGGAGGAACAGTTAGAAAGATGGAGGCATGCACTGGAAAGAAGAGGAATGAAGATTAGCCGAAGTAAGACAGAATATATGTGCATGAATGAGAGGGGTGGTGGGGGAAGAGTGAGGCTACAGGGAGAAGAGATAGCAAGGGTGGAGGACTTTATATACTTGGGGTCAACCGTCCAGAGGAACGGTGAGTGTGGTCAGGAAGTGAAGAAACGGGTCCAAGCAGGTTGGAACGGGTGGAGGAAGGTGTCAGGTGTGTCGTGTGGCAGAAGAGTCTCTGCTAGGATGAAGGGCATAGTTTATAAAACAGTGGTGAGGCCAGCCATGATGTACGGATTAGAGACAGTGGCACTGAAGAGACGACAGGAAGCAGAGTTGGAGGTGGCGGAAATTAAGATGTTGCGGTTCGCTCTCGGAGTGACCAGGTTGGATAAAATTAGAAATGAGCTCATCAGAGGGACAGCCGAGGTTCGATGTTCTGGAGACAAAGTTAGAGAGATCAGACTTCGATGGTTTGGACACGTCCAGAGAAATAGTGAGTATATTGGTAGAAGGATGATGAGATTGGAGCTGCCAGCCAAGAGAGCTAGAGGAAGACCAAAGAGAAGGTTGATGGATGTCGTGAGGGAAGACATGATGGCAGTTGGTGTTCGAGAGGAGGATGCAAGAGATAGGCTTACATGGGAAAGGATGACGCGCTGTGGCGACCCCTAACGGGACAAGCCCAAAGGAAAAGAAGAAGACTGCGGAAACACCGCTGATTGCTGCTCGCTGCATGAAAAAAAAAATAAGTCTTGTAGATTTGACAAACTGCAAAGAAGAGTGTTGCTAACCCAACCAAATTTGAATTATAAAAAAAATAAAATCAAGTATATACAATTATGCTTCAAAATCATGAAAAATCCATCTCTTTCCTCCTCTCTAAAACACTATGGGCATGTTCGCTCAATGACTGAAACTTCACCCCGCTGAAGCTAGCATCGATACATCCCTGCACGTTTGAGCTGTGAAAATATATCCGCATAAAACCCGCCGGTGGCTAAAAGCGGGGCTTTACATGCCACGATAATGGGACGCTCTAAAGCGGTCATGCTAGCGTACTATTCAAAGGGAAGATGCAATTCCTCGGTGTAGAAATCGCTAGCTAGCTAACTGATGCGAAGGAAGGCGCTCAAGTGGTTAATTAGTGGGGCAGGGGTGCGTCACTGGGCCCCGTTTTAGCCACGGCCCACAAAAGCAATTAGCTCAAAAAATGTGTCATGTATTTCAAAACAAATCTCTGAATTGACTTTACAGGTAGGGTCTTTGATATTGATTTGTTTTGTTTAATTGCCTCTCATTAGTGCCAGTGTGCCTAATGAAGTGACCACTGTGGCTTTGCGCTACGGCAGCAAATCGCCCGTGTTGCTCATTTGTTTTGAGCGTCACAGCCGAGCTAATATGAAGCTTACCCTGTCCCTGTGTTTTGACTTTGTCGTTATTTCCGTATTTCCAATTTAGCCGGGTGCCGGCATTTCTTTCATTGTCTGCCTTCCCTTTCTTGAAACCTTCTGTAACCTTCTTTTTTCTTCTTCCCCTTATTGTTGTATCCAAACTTTACGCTGCCGCCTGCGAGGGAAAGTTTGTCCTGACTCGTCTCTGACATTTACGTGACCTTTTGAACCAAAATCCCCCCCGTCTTTCCGTACCATGTCTTTTTTCTTCTTTTTTTTTTATCCTCCTTATGCGTACGAAACACACCGCCGAGTGTTGAATTAGCTTCTTTTCTAGTCTGTTTGAAGAGGCACAGATAAAGAAAAGGAAATCACTGCGTGCTCTTTAATTCTTTTCATAAAGACTGTCTAGTGCTCGAGGCTTAGTTTCTATCATGCAAAATTCGTGTAGCGCCGCATGTCTGTTGTCTTTGGACTCCAGCTGAAACTAATAGCATGTTGCGCCGTAATCGCTATAGTGGTGCAGCACTAATTGTCTTGAGTTTTAGGTGGTGTCATCTATAGAGTTATTTCACGCTACCCATTTAAAAAAAAAAAAAAAACATCTTATCTTCTTTAAGCTTTTCCCATTGTATTCATAGCACACGACACACAAAATGGCTGCGTTCCATTGGAGACTCCTGTTGCTTGTCTGCAGGGACGACATTTATTTAGGTTTTTTTTTAGGGTTTGGAACACTTTGGGTACAGTACAACATGTTTTCTTAAGTACATCTATTCATGAAATACTACATCTTATTTTTCGGAAAGTGCAACATCAATGGTTTGTCTACTTTTTTCGCATAGTCCAACACCATTAGTTTTTCGCTTCGTAGAAAATAAACGAGACAAGTTATGCAATTTCAGATGCGATAAAAAAGTTTTGTTATACCGCCATATAGCATATCGCTAGCCAGAGGCTGAGCTGCACTGCATTTGTCTACGGTGTCCGCGTGTGGATAGAGTGCGAGGTAGCTGCACTTCCCGTACCTTACGAAAAAATGTTCCATACCCAAAAAAATCTAAATACATGTGCCACGATACTTGTACTATTCACTATTACACCGTAGCACATTCCGGACCGCTAGCATTGTAGCTACCTACGGAACTGGGCCATAAATCACATCAAAGCATGTAATGAAGTGTGAATGCAACAGGGATGCAGCGAGAATAGAAGCACACAAGCCGCCCCTTAAACCTGTAGTATTTCTCTCGCAGTGACACAAATCAAGTGAACCTCTGTTGTGAACCGACGCCGCAGCGACACCTGTTCTTTTCGAGAAAGGAACAAAATAAAAAATATACATGATGTTCCCTTGAAGGACACGGAGACGCACGAGTGACTTGAGCCTTGTTGACAGCCGCGGTCTTTTGTTTCCCCAGCGAAGAACCTCGCTAGATGGAATTGATCCGACTTCACGGCCCCGTCGGTCATCTCAGCCTGGTCCTACTTGATCCGCGGCTGTCAAATGGAGAAATGACCGGCTCGCACACCTCGCGGACGGCCGACTTTTTCCATCCATCCATTTTCTTTACCCCCAAAAATCGGTTTGCAACGTACCCCGCAGATGTGCAAAAGGAATCATAAAAAGTCCATAAAATTCCAAATTTAATCTCGCAATGTTCTGAATTCATGGCGTAATATTCTGACTCTGTTGACATAACATTGTTAAAAACTGTATGAAATTGGGAATATTAGTCCAATAATCTTTTTCTCCTTGCTACTATTTTATTTCCACAACATTGCAATTATTTTTTTGTTTAAATAATCATTTGAATACTGTATGTTGAAACAATGCCATTGTACCAACCTTTCAATGCCAGGACTGTCTGCACTTTTTCAGTATATTAGTAGATGATTCGAATCTCAATTTACTTTCATTTTCTGTTTTATCCATTTATATTATTTTATATTTAACAATTTTGGGGGAGATTTTATTAATTTGTACTTTTTTTTGGTTTGTTTCGTCTACATTTTATACATATTGTTGTGGGTGATTTCATTCATTTTGTATTTGTATATTTCTTCATTTTATTTAGATTTTTGGGTAGTTATTTTGTTCATTACTTTATTTTTTTTTAAATAGTACTAGTTTTAAATTGTACAATGTACAAGGAAAGTAAATATAAAAAAAAACTAGTGACATGATTAAACTAGATAATATGAATTTAAAAATGAATGAAATATAATTTACATTTATTCAATTGTAATTTTTGGGGGGACAGGGTGGGGGGCATTTAAATTATGTTTTGGCCTATCTGAATTTCGCGAGAAAAGAAAATCCAATTCAAAAACATAAATGGGTACAAACAAATCATGAAAATGGTAAAAATAAATTTATCAAAGTCCAGTGCAAGAAAGATTGAACTAGATAACATCAATATAAAACTGAATAAATAATATTTTTAATGTAGTTGTATATTTTCTTAGGGTTATTTTGTCTTCATTTCATTTTTGTTTGAGTTTCCTAAAATGTTTCCATTTTTTTTGTTAACAAAACCAAAATCGAACATTTGAATGAAATGGCGAAAAGCAAACCCCAGCAATAGTAAAAAATAAATCAAATAAACCTCAAAATTATATGATAAAATCAAAAAATACAGTCAAAAATAATGTATTTTAAAGGAAATTACATTTTTTTTTAAAAATCACCTCCAGGATTTGATATCTAAAATGTAATAAATTAATATATAACAAAGAAGTGGTCTTAACGCCCGCATCCATTCTGCAGCGGCGAAGCCCTCTCGTGCCATTTTTGCAGGCTTGCGCTAGCATCCTGTTGACCGTGTCTTCCTCTTCCTGCGCCATTTATGAGGCCAAGATTCAAAATCCTCCGGGGAGCTTCATTAAGCCTTTTCTTCAATTAAGCCGCCTCGCAAAATTGCCGCGTGGCACCGCGCTCAAATCACTCCCGCTGGTGGATCAGCAGCCGCCCTTGTAAAGTACCACGCAGATGAAGGACGTGTCGATTATGGGAAATTCTTTGATTAATTGCGACTTCAAGCAATTGAGGAAAAATGACGAGCACTAATGAACTGCAACCAGCAGAGGCATTGTTGATTCAACTAAACGGTTAATATAGAACAGCATAAATACTTTATTTTGAGGTAAGTGCCACATCAATAAATCGTCTTCTTTATGAGAAAAGAACAACACAGACAAGTGTAACAGTTTGAACAGTCCGAACTAAATACTTATACATAACAGCTTAAATCTTTTCTTTTCGGAAAGTGCAACAACAGTTTGTCTTCTTTTGAGGAGTGGGACGATAGAAGAACGATGCAGAGGAGTACACCGGTAACAGTTTGATAGGTCAAATCTTGTCTTATTGGATAAGTGCAAAATCAACAGTTAGTCTTGCTTTTGGGAAGCAGACAATGAAAGACAAGTGTCACAGTTTAACAGAAAAATATTTTCCTTTTCGGATAGTGCGACACCAAAAGTTTGTTAGGAGACAAATGATTATACGAAAAGAAAAGTGAAACAATACCAGTTTGAGCAGTCTAAACTAAACATTTCATAATAACAGTTTCAATATTTTCTTTTTGGGACTGCAACATCAATAGGTTTTCTTCTTTTTGGGACACAAACGACACAGAAAGTCGCAAAACAGTCTGAAACAAATATTTCACAATATGTTTTTAGGAAAGTGCAACCACTAAATAGCTCCTTCTTTGTAGCAAACAAACGACACAGACAACTGAAACAGTAACTATGCGGACATGTTGGATTTCAATCATGTACAATGGGTCACATTGACCCATGAGCATTTGTGTGGGATTTTTCCATCTAATTTAGCGTGACCCACTTTTTGACAGCTATCCAGCTGTTTGCAGCTGAATCCTCCAGACATAATCGATAAGGGCATTGACAGGTTCGCGGATGATAATCTCGGAGACATCACAGGCAGGGAGACGAGCAGCTCAGGCGGCTGGGAAACATCCAATGTGTTTTTTCTCGGAGTGTTGTCAACCTTCATGACGCACGTGTCAATATGGTCTCGGACTTTGTGACTCTTTTCAAACTCTCCTCCGAAATGACCCAATTTCAACTCGGCTTTAAAAATTGGATGCTGTCTTATTTTCTCTTTCCTTTGTTATTATTTTTTTGAATGCAGCGGGTCAATTTGACCCATTGACATTATTGGGAGTACCAAAGAAATGAATGTTACAGGGGAGTAAAAAGCAGTCATCGCTTCAGGACCTACCAAGTTAAACCTTGAATGGTTTAATGGTTAACACCGAACAATGTTACCTGCAATAAAAGGAGGCTTAAGCATGCAGTGGGTCAGTTTGAGCCGTGGACTATTTTTGGTGTACCAAAGAAGCAAATGTAAAAGTGGGGGTCAACCATAAAATAAAGAACCATCACTAACAATTTTGTTTTTGAAACGATCATCGTGTCTCTTTGACACGCAACATAACTGGAGCGTCAACCGTAGTGGGTCAACTTGACCCACGACTATTTTTGGGGGGAGCAAAAGAAACAAAACGTAACAGGATGGTGAAAAGCAAAGTTCTGCAGTCGTGGTTTCAGGAGCTTCCCATGTCGAACTCTGAATGGTTAAATGGTTTAAAGGGGTCAGTTGACCCGCAACATAGGTTAAGCATGTAGCGGGTCAATTTTACCCATGAACATATTTGGGGGGGGGAAAAAAACAATAGGAGGGTCAGTGAGAAAGTGTTGTTTCATGAGCTTTTCCAAGTTAAGCTTGAAAAATTCCCGCTCGCTTGTCTTCCCGCGTTGCGGTTTTGCAGTTTTCGGCGGGAAAAGGATCAAGTCGGCCATGCGAGGATTGCGCTCCCGCTCGGACTGACATTTCTTCCTGGATTGTTTTATTCCGGATGGCGGCGCATTTGCGGCGGCTGGGTTGGTCCAAGTGGGCGAGCTCACTCGCCGCGTCGCCTCTCATTTGTTTCTCCTGCTCTTTTAGCCCGCGGTCAGGAACCGGCCAGCGACGTCCCACGCGGCTCCGGTCTTGACTCGACGTCTTTAACGGTCGACGAAATTCCGACATTGGAAAGCCTCGCAGGTATGACAAGACGTGCTTATCTTTTTTTTTTTTTTTTTTACTTTCCGTTGTGACTCATTCAGAAGAAGCCAAAGTGCGATTTATTACGATAACGACGTAAACGTGCACATTGAAGACACATTTTTGAAACGAATACGAGCTTTGAGCAGGCCTGTGTTAGGGTTACACTGTCGGTTTAAGGTTTCAAATAAGAATTTTGACGAAGGGTTATAGTAGTTTCAAAATAGGCGTAGTCAGGGTTTGAAGTCAGGGTTAGGGTTTCAAACTAGGATCTCAATAATACTTGTCGGGCCTCAGTGAAGAAACAGGATCTTTTTCCTTTAGTGATTAAAAAAAAGAGACTTCGGCAACTTTCGGTTCAATTCATAATACACGGCAATAACTGTTCAACGGTAATGTTCTTGACATCCTTTTTGAAAATATGGAAATTCAGACAAATTGTTCTGGAAATGAATTTCTATAGGTTGACAGGTCTGGAGCAGTGACTGATGCATAACTTTGACACCAATACTCATTTATATAAGAAGTCATCCATTGGCATAGCTGCTTTGTTGTCACACCAGTTAAACCAGTATTACCACTGGAGTCTTCTTGTCTTGTAACTGGATATTTCACATCGCTTTAATCTATCCTAATAGCTTTTTTATTCGCCACAAATCGCTCATGAGATTTTCTCTTTTTTTTGTTGTTGTTTTTTTTTTTTTTTTTGGCTCTAATGCCGCCTTTGGCATAAACAGTGCGACTGGAAATAGGACTCTGTGACTCACAGATTAGTTTGATGCTGAAAATGCTAACTTGGAACACTCAAACGGGGACAGAAAAGAAGGGAATAACAACGTCGACATCCAGAATCTGCGCTAGATGGACACAATATTAGGTACAATTGAATGGCAGGAAGCAACTAAAAATGGTCATAGTTGCTTTTCATTTTGACGCTCACAGTTTAAATATTCCTTTTTGCTCCAGTGGAAGAGAGATGGTAGTATGAACCAGTTCATTCTGGATTTGTTTCAATTTAAACACACATTTGATCAGTTTCAAGCAAAGGTTAAGATTTCAAATTTGGGTTTCAAGTCAAGATTGGGGTTTCGAGCATAGATTCGGGTTTGAGATGAAGTTTTCAAGTCAGGTTTAGGGTTTCAAGGAAAGGTTAGGGTTTCAGGCCCAGGCTTCGGGTTTCAAACTAACGTAAGGGTTTTAAGACAAGGTTTGGGTTTTTAAATGGGTTTAAGCTTTCAAATTATGGTTACAGAAATAGGATTCCAAATTAGGCTTTCAAGCAAATTTGACAGTTTCAAGAAAGAGTTAAGAGTTTCAAGCATAGGTTTGGGTTTCCAAATTGTCTGGTTTAGGGGGTCAATTGTGGCACATTAATGTGACTCATGAAGGAACAATATTCATATTTCTTACGCACACGCCAACGTACACACACAAACGCGACACAAAGCTCGTCCACAGGCCATCGTCACCCTGCTCACTGCCGTTATCGTCACGGTGACAGATGCTCTCGCACTTGCCGAGGCTGTTCTCTTCTGTCAGCGGCGCACTTGAGTCGCACACACAAAACGTGTTCGGGAACCTCGAGTGCACTTCGAGGCAACCTTTACAACCCACAATTCTATGTTTGTCAGCCTTGCCGTATGGATGATTGTGACCTTTGACACAGAGAATGGACGGTTCAGACACAGGCAGCAATATTGGATCATTTGTTTCGCTGTAAAAAAAAATGTGTTTTAAAGAGCACATTTAACACATTCACTGCCATTGACGGCTTTAGAAGTCAAATATCCATGTTAACTGGGAACATTTTTTTTTTTTTTTTAACTCGTCTTTAAAGCCTATCTTGAAATGTACATTACGAAGGTACTCTTTAAACATGTTCTTTGACGTTACTATTTGAACTCGTCCTACTTACTCGAAACATTCTATTTATGCACACACACCCTTTAAACGCACTCTTCAATAAGGACTCTGTGAACGTACTCCTTAAAAATACTCTTCAAACTAAGTCTTTCAACATACTCTTTTATTCATCCAGGTAAGGCAATAGAGAACAACTCCAACCTGACAGCAGAGTAAACCAAAGCAAAAATAAACCCTAATACAAATATATAGACAAGAAACTGTAAATTGCAATATAGTTACATGATACATTGCATTATGATGCATTGCATGGTGAATAAAAGATTCAAAACAGGTGCCGTGATCATATACAGCACCCTTCACAAACTTTTGAAACAATGATATTGGAATGAATGTGTTGAGTCTTATTATTTGCCGCAGAGCGTTTCAGTCATTTGGGGCAGATGATCGAAAAAGAAGATGGACCAAAAAGTAGTGTGGACTTTGGGAACCAAGAGGTTAATAAAACTGCTGGAATGGAGCGGGTGGTGGTATGCATGGGGAGCAGAGAGCAAAGATAGTGTGGGGTCGTACCAATGAGTGTGGTATACTAACTCGGGACCTGACTAGTCTTTTTACTTACTCTTTGAACATACTCTTCAAACATATTATTTGAGCTTAAAATTTTTTTTTTTTATTATTTTTTTTACCTTCTCTTTTTGATGTTGGACTGTCGCCGTACTCTTTAACTCATTCACTGCCAGCCTTCCCAGTTAACATGGATATTTGACTTCTAAAGCCGTCAATGGCAGTGAATGTGTTAAATGTGCTCATTAAACTTGGTCTTTGAATGTGCACTGTACATACCACTCTTAAGAGTACTCGTCTATTTAAACATACTTGTTGATCATACTCTTTGAACATACAGTCAGGTACTTTTTAAATGTGCTCTGTCTCTAAACTTATTGTTTGAGCGTACTCTTTAAAGTCAGTCTTGGAATGTACTCTTCATACATATCTTTCCAGTTACACTTGAAACATTCACATAGAACTTACTCTTTCAACATATTCATTAAATTGGCTGTAAAATATGCGGTAATTACTTCACTTTGCCTGTAGGTAAGCAGGCAACATTCGAGTGGCTCTTCCATGCACATGCACATTAAAATGGCTTATGAAAGATCCATGTGGTATTTACATGGGGGTTATCGATGATCACCACATTTCTCTTTAATATTATGCATTTCCATCCACGTTTACATGAAAAGAAAAAAAAAGCAGCTTTTATCTGGAGCACAGGGAGGAGATTAAGAGCGAGGTGAGGAGAGATTTCTGTCATTTGCCACAGGAAGTGTCCAGGAGACGCCGGACCCCAAGTGCTGGATGCCCTTTTTGTGTGTGTGTGTGTGTGTGTGTGTGTGTGTGTGTGTGCGCGCGCAGCGATGAGCATAATAACATCCCTTGGCACGCGGTGGATGTTTTATTGGTAGCTGTGACACAAAATGGACACAGCCTCACGGAGCGCTTACAAATACAGAGTGGATCTAATGTAGACTGCATCGATTCCATATCATCTGTTGCCGGAAAATATGAGACCGGGAAACTCCAAAAATGTGTATGTTCAGCGATTTTGAGCAAGATTATGTTGTATTGTGCCAAAATACACAATTTAAAACAACCTAAAGAATAAAATATGGTGCAAATTTAAAAGAAAAAAAAATGGCTGTTACAATAAACTTAACAGCTTTTGCTAGGGGCAAAAATAAATAATGCAATTGCTTTTAGCTCATTAGCTTGAATTTGCTCCTCAGTCACAGCTAAAGGATCTGTAAAAATATATGAATTGTATATGAAAAAAATTGCGCCTACATTTGAATCCCAATTAAACTAATGAAAGTACAAAATTGACACTATATTAAGTAAACGAATGCAGGTGAAACACAGAGGCTGGGATAACATTCCTTAATGTCTATATGATCGGCAATAATAACAATAATACAGCAAACATCCAAATTAAATTGCAAATATATTTTTTAAGAAAATCTGATATGCACATTTCTTTGATGATCTTAAACATTAAAGTGTGGAAACTAACTAGCCATGTGTAATAATATACATACAGCGACTGAATCTTTTGGGTAATTATTTTTTTTTTTTCGGACCCAATAAAACCAATTATTCTGTGTTTATTTAAGGGTTCACTTTAATGCATAAAAAGAAATGAAAAGTCGAGGTTTCCGTTTGTCCTCAGTCAAGCAATTGGCAATCCAAACAAACACTGAAGTGCCAGATGCTCGTTTGACGTGCATCAAAAACAACACCACCAATTCATGACAAGTGGACTTAACACGCAAACATGTCAGTGATCAAGGCTATGCTGCCAATTAGCTTCTCTGTGACATCTTAAAAAAAAAAAAAAATAGAATAAAATAAAGTAAAAAAACAAACAAAACGATTGATTTCCCCAGAAAAACAAATGCATCAGAAGCCTAATGCAAAATAGACAAAAGAAAGGACATATTTGAGTGAAAAAAGTGCTCAAGGCAAAGACCAACTAATGATGTCTGTAATTAAAAAGTATTGTCATTGAACGCACCACGGGCTGCTCGCCCATCTGTTCATTCCTGAAACTTTGATGGAATCTTGTGGTTAGGTTTTCAAGCCTGGGTTAGGGTCTGAAAGGAGGGTTGAAACCAGGTTGAAGGTTGCAATCTAGGGTTTCAAACGAGGCTTTAAGATTTCAAATGACGGTTTCAAGCCAGAGATTGGGTTTCAAATAGTGTTTCACGCCTGGTTTAAAGGCTAAATGGAGAGTTTTAAACAAGGTTTAGGGTTTCAAATATGTGTTTGACATACAGGTTTCGAGTCGGCACTTATTCGAGTGAGGGTTTCACAGTCTTGTTACAGGAAAGGGTAAGCGTCGCAAAGCAGGGTTTTAAGCTATGATGAGAGTTCCAAACTAGGGTTTGGGTCTACAATTAGAATTCAAATTAGCCTTTGAAGTCATGGTTACGGTTTCCAAAGTAGGGTGAGAGCTTCAAACTCGAGTTTGGGTGAAGTTCCAAAGTATGGTTTCAAATCAGGGTTGGGGTTTCACAATGCTGTTTCAAGCCAGGATTGGGGTTTGAAAATCGGGTTTCAGGCTTCAAAGTAGGCTGAGAGTTTCATCCAGTTAGTTTCAAAGTAGGGTTACAAGTCAGATTTTTGGTTTTTAGTTGGGGTTTCAAATTGGGGATTTAAGTCACAGTCAAGGTTGAAAGCTAGGGTTAAGAGTTTGGGATAGGGTTTCAAATATGGGCTTTCAAGCAGGGTTTAGGGTCTTAAAATTGGGTTTTTACACCAGCTGGGGTTAGGATTTCAAATTAAGGTTTCAAGCAAAGTCAAACTTTAAAAACTAGGGTGAGGATCTCCAGTTGAGGTGTCAAAGTAGGGTTTTAAGCCAGGGTTGGGGTTTCAAAGTAGGCTGAGGGTTTCAGGCTAGGATTTGGGAGGTCCAATTAAAGTTTCAAAGTATGGTTTCAAGTCAGATTTTTTTAAAGTAGATTTTCAAGACATATTTGGGGGTTTTGGCTGGGGTTTCAAATTGGGGTTTTAAAACAGGGTTAGGATTTTGGAATGGGGTTTCAGATTAGGTTTTTTAAACCTAAAGTTAGGGTTTCAAGTTAGGTTTTCATACCAGACCAAAGTTGGGGTTTCAAAGTAAGGGTTCAAGCCAGGTTACAGTTTAAAACTAGAGTATCCAATTCGGGTTTCAAAGCAGGTTTTAGACCCAGGGTTGGGGTTTGGGGAAAGTAGGGTTTGAAAATTTGGGGTTTGTGATTGTTTGCAAACACTGCCAATTCCCAGCATGCCCAACCTGGACGGGTTTCAACCTTTGGTCAGGTTGTGCAACAGGACTTGACTGTGACCAAGCGAGAGGAGATTGTCTCTGGCTGAAAATAGAAACACCAAAACACTTCATTTTTGTCATGTTTTTTTTTTTTTTTGGAGGGTGGGGGGGGGGGGGGGGGGGTTTGTGATATCAATGATGTCATCAGCAACTCGTGGACGTCGACTAAAATTTGATCATATTATTGCGATGAAAAATACCTGACGTTGTGTAACCTCTTCTGCTGTCAAACTGAGGTCAGTTGTCTGAAGCTCACCTTCCTGTGCAGGCGTCGTATTTTTATACGTTTCAATAATTGAGCGAGGTAAACCCAAAAAGAAAAAAGTGCAAGTCGGGTCTTCACACACCTCAGCTCTGGCTTTTGGCACCGAGGCAGTTGTTGGCCCACTTCAAGCGTCACATGACATTCTCGTCAAGGCGTCATCTCACCTGACTGCGCTTCGACTTCCGCCTCACAGGACCGCCGATTGCCAGTCGATGCACACAACAGTTAAAGTCAAGGTTAGAATTCCAAGTTAGGGCTTGAAACCCAAACTCGACTCCCTAATTTGAAACCCTAACCTTTCTTTAAAACTGTAAACCAGACATGAAACCGTACTTTGAAACCCTAACCCTGGCTTCAAATGCTAGTTTGACAAAATGAATTGCAACCCTAATCCCTGCTTGAAAGTTTCACTTGCAACCCTAACCGTGGCTTGAAACCCTAATTTGAAACCGTATCTTGAAACTCTTAAGCCTCATTTGAACCTACAAACCAAGAATGAAACTAAAATGTGAAACTCTAACACTGGTTTGAAAAGCTACTTCGAGATCCTACTTTGGAACCGTAAAGCTGGCTTGAAACTTAACTTTGGAACCCTAACCCGTGCTTAAATCCTTCTACTTTGGAAGTGTAACCCTGGTTTGAAACGCTAACCCATGACTTAAAGCATTAACTTGAAACCCTACTTTGAAACCCCAGCCCTGGTTTAAAATCTTAATTTAAATCCCTACTTTTACACCCTAGATTGAAATCCTAATAATGTATTGAAACCTTCATTTGAAGCCCTAACCGTGGCTTAAACTAATTTGAAACCCTATCCTCAAACCCTAACCCCCATCTTCAAATCTGTCTTAAAACCTCATTTTAAAACCCTAATTTCAAACCCTAACCCTTGTTTGAAACTACAAATCATGCATGGAAAAATAATTTGAAACCCTAATGTTTTGAGGTTTCAAATTAGGGTGTCAAACCAATATTCGTCCTACAAAAAGTGGGGTCTCAAATTTGGGTTTCAAGTCAAATTTAGTCATTTATATTTCTTCTTCTTTCATTTCAAGCCTTAGTTATGGTTGTAAGCAATGCTTAAGGTTTCCAATTAGGGCTTTTAACTCTTAAATTAGGTAACACAATCCACGGTTAGGGTTTCAAAGCAGTATAGTAGTACATTTCAAGTTTCGAAGTTAAAAATAAGGTGTCAAAGTAGGGTTCCAAGCCAGGGATATGGTTTTCCCATATAGGTCAGTTATCAAATTAAGGTGTCAAATATTGTGATTAAAAAAAACAAAACAATTTGATTAGAATAAATGAAAAATTAAAAAAAAAAAAAAAAAAAATACTGGAGGAACCGGCACAATCCGATGACATAAACGTTTGACTCGACCATGTGAGAAATTGCCTGGAAATGAGCCCTAGAAGAGGTCAAGCGCGCCATGAACACGTGCGCTCGTGAGGCGCGCGCGTTTCTTTAAGTGAGAGCATCCATCAAGCGCCAGATGTTGCCTCGCCGCGTTGCCTAACAGTTGCTTTTGTCGCGCCGCTAAACGGACCGCTTCGTGCCCACCCAGGCGTACGTCTTTAACGGCCAATTCAAAGCGATTGTGTCCAGATGTTGCGAGTCGAACTGGATGGGAGTAAAGTTAAACTATTACTCGAAAAGAAAAGAAAAATACGAGAGCAAAGTCCAAGTATTCTCAGAAAGAAAATGTGTGCTAATATTAGAATAAATTCATACCCAGGACCGATACTTAAGAATGCAACTTGCAACTATGATCAAAATGTGGTTTCTTTAATGACATTTTGTTCAAAAACACAAACTTTTCTCGACCATGGCATGAGTTTCCCACTTTTTAGAGTAACAACTTGTCCTTAATGACACCCAATGTCCTGTTTTTCTAGCATTCTTGCCACAATACAATCAAGCCTTTCAGTTATGTGCTGTCTCAGTTGGAACACCAGGGGGCATTATGTAAAAAAAAAAAAAAACACTCCATCGATAAGAGACAAAGAAGAAAAAGGACTGCTTGTGAAAAATACAGCAAGTTATAACATAACTTATGAACTAACTTAATAACAGTACTACAACAAATCAAAATGTCAAAAATATTGCCATATTGATAAGTACAATTTTAAAAGAACGAGACCTTTTTCCGCCTTGTAGTTGACACAGGAGGAGGCTGAATCACCCGTACGTGTCAAATATTTGTGATGAATAGCCCGATGGTAGAATTTGATCGAAAATAACCACGCCCCCCTTTTTGCAAGGGAGGGTGGGGGGGGGGCGCCTTTGGGGGCCGAAACAGCGGGGATGCGTTTGAGTGCGCTGCGACCCGTCTGGTGACATTCACGTTTAGGGGGAAAGGCATCAAATACCAGCGATGGATGGCGCAGCGGGACGTTTGCACGTGCCGCAAGGGGCATCTGATGACGAAAGAGCAACATGGACAATCACGTCATGTGAACTCAAATGTAAAACGTTCTTCTCATAGTACTGTAAAATGTCTACTAAGCTGTTTTCCATATTCAAATGAAGGAGAACAGCGATACAATAAGAGCAAAGCTTATTTACATATGAAATATTCATGAAGAATGCAGTCGTCTTATTTGCCAGGCGTTTTGTACCGAGTACAATAGCTTGAAAAAAGGGATATCCTGGGCAAGCATAGTCAAAGTATCGCCAGAAAAAAATGAACGAGAGCGAAGTCCAAATATTGTTTGTGTATGTTTTTTTTAGACATTCAAATCAAAATATTACCAGAAGAAAAAAACTTTAGTCAAAATATTACAAAAATTAAGAGACATTATCACAAGGAAGAAATGTAATACTGCAAGAATAATCAAAGTATCACCAGGAAAACAAAATATGGGACGCTAGTCAAAGTAGTCAGGTGGTAAAATGTGAAAACTATCAGTGACGGACGGCGCTGCCAACGCTGCACGAGCCAAAAATAACAAGACGTAAAAGACTCACTTGAAATCAAATGTAAACCACGTATTCCCGATGCCATCTGCCAGCGCGGGAGCCCGAAAGTCGTCATTATTTCAAGGTCACGTCGTCGAGGCCATTTTCAATATGAATAGTCAATGTGCGCCGTGTGTCAAGAGCGGGAACGCGGAATTATCCACTTGTGTCTACATAGGCTACATTGAAATATTTGCCACGCGCTACTCGATAAGGTCAGCGATCCGACAAAGGCGTCGACGTCCGAAGGTTTCAGCTGCGTGACGCTGTTGCGACTCCAGAGTTTCGTGACACGTTAGTCTGTGATTTGAGAGCTCATTTTACATTCAGATTCAGATGTCAGTGTTACAGCATAAACATTGGGAAGCCTGTTCGTTAGGATGACATCTCGGCCTCACTTTAGTTTGAATTTAAAGGTCAAAACAAACAAACTATGGGGTCAAAATATGAACAGAAAAAGGTTAGATTTATCCGCCAATACCATTTAGTTACCACAAAATAGCATGCAATGTAATGGACGTCGTCCAAATATACATGGGAAAGACGCGTTTTACGAGACTTTGTAAAAGAGAGAGAGAAAAAATGATAGAAGAAGAAAGGAACAAACATTATGAGAATTGAGTCATGACCTGGAATGTTTTACGCAAATAAAGCCAACTTAGTACCAGAAAACGAGTCTAATATTACACAAATGGAGAATTGTACTTGTATGTGTTACCAGGAAAAAAAATGGTTTAAGAGAAAAAAAACTTTTTTTAAAAAGTAATATGAGAGAGATACTTAAAAAAAAAAAAGAAGCATTAAATAGTTGCAGTACATGAGCTTCATCTCCTGTTCTGACTTTGTTTTTAGTGCTCATTTCAAAAGCTCTGCTTATAGAAGTCAGGAAAATGTGCATCATTTTCAAGCGGAAAGTGCAACGTTTTCTCAGCGGGGTGATCCCGACCTCTCCTGGTGAAATATTGACGGGCCGACCGAGTTCAACCCGCTAAAGTAGAGCGCATCCGCGAGTAAACACGTCGGACTTGAATTATTGACTGCTGATGCACGAGGAGCTCATTTAGAGGACACCGTCGTCTGTAAATACAACATGTTGCCTGACCGTAGATGAAGAACAACAAAGAGTGCTTGGAGGCTTCTGCTGTAGGATGTGACAGCAAAAATGTCACGGAAAGCCAACTAGAACAGCTGAACTTAATTTGGGGTTAATCAGAGGCACTTTATATGGTGGCATGTGTGTGTCTGACTCTCATTTAATGAGTTTGAATGTGATTGGTTAATTCTGACATCCCCAGTTATAAGAGGGTGTGCACACTTTTGCAGCCACATTATTTCAGTTGTATTTACTTTCCCTGTTGAAAAGATTTGTAAGGTTTTGTCCTGGTCTCATGGCATTTGAACATGGGTGCATAGACTTTTTCTATTCACTGGATGTAATGAGTTCATAGCCTTGTAGTTGTATACAGTACATTTTTAAATAAATGTTTTGACTGTTACTGTAAAAACAAAAACATTATTATTATTATTTTTTTTTTTTTACTTAAGTCTCACAATATGTTGACTTTGTTCTAATAATATTACACATTTTATTGACATTTTATTGACTATGTTACCATCTTTTAATCAGACATTTTTTAACCTGTTGATATTTTGACTATTCTCACATTATTACCATTTGCTTCCTGCAATATTTCAATTTGATTCTTGTAATGTTTATATACTGATTTCATTTTTTTTCTGGTGACCTTTTAACCATCCTTTAATAATAATAATATATATATATATATATATATATATATATATATATATATATATATATATATATATATATATATATATATATATTAATGATCCATTTTGATTAAAACAATGATACATTTGTACTCTAATTCCATAAAATTCCATTATTTTTTCTCTGTTCCGAAGAATTTTTTTTCTGGTAATATTTGACTTTTGGGGGGGGGTCGGCGGCAGTGGGAGGGTAAAGGGTTACCAATATAGTTCAAATTGAAAAGAAATAAAGAATAAATTCAAAATGAGTTGACGCGTTTATCATCCGTGGCACAACGAGAGCTTTACTTTGACTTTTCTCCAATTCCACCTTAAACTCTTAAACCAATTAAAACGCCCTCACTTTACTGTTCCATCTTTTGTCTTTTTTTTTTTTTTTTCAAGTACCGAGCATTCCACGTGCCCACGCGTCAGCTCCGCTAAAGCACTCTGCCGATGAAGAAGAGATTAAAAGCATAGAAGATAGATGTTAATAAGAGCAGGAAATTAAAGTAACCTTCCTTCAGTGAAGCAAGATGAAGTGAAAAGATGGAGTGAGAACAAGTTAATACACTTGACACCTTACCAGACAACTCACAAGCAAAAACTCTATTTGTGTAAAAATAGTTGAGCAAAACTGCTTGAATTTCTGCATCACTCAAGTTGAATGGTTTTATTCTTTTATGGATTGGTGGAGTTTGAGTTAAGTTGGTGTCAAAGTGGGGATTCAAGCCTCTGTTAGGGCTTCAAGTTAAGGAACCTGTGTTTTAAAATCTCCTAACTTCCGTGGTTCCAAGCGTGCTCGTTTTCGTGAAAGAACTTCGTTCACAACAATGTATAAAAAATAATTTATTCCTGACAGAGGAGTCTATACATTTTGCAGAGCTCTGGGTTCGTAACTACCCTATCTTATCCTTAGCAGATACAGTAGTCGAACAAAAACTATCTGACTCTACCCCAGACTTATACAATGTTTCAAACAGGCCAGTATGGAATCGCTGTCGTCTGATTGGTCCGTAATCTGACGTCATCGTTGTTCGGCCGAATGATGACTATCTGATCTGGCTCCAGACGCCGCCTGCAGATGTCTCCTGCATTCAATGTTTATAGTGGCTCCCCGCAGTTCCTTTCTTCCTTGACATCTGTCTCCAAATACCCCCTGATGGGGGCCCAAATATGCTCCTATACTCCAATACACATTCTCTTCCAAACTAGTTAGAATTACATATTACAATATAAAGTATTCTATATTCCCTTCACAAGTTAGGGTTTTAAGACAGGGATAGGGCTACAAAGTAGCGTTTCAAAAAAAAAAAAGGACACTTTCACCTATTTAGAGACAATTTGTCTAACCATGGACTGACGAACATCAAGACTTTTAGAGATACTGCACTTCATCCTAAAACACCTCAGCAGCACAGGGACCTACGCGAGGATCCTGTTCGTGGACTTCAGCTCTGTGTTCAACACCATCATCCCCGAACTCCTATGCTCCAAGCTTCTCCAACTTAGCGTCTCGTCTGCCATCTGTCAGTGGATTTGCAGCTTTCTGACGGGCAGGACACAGCGGGTGAGGCTGGGTGTTGAGGCCACCTCATCCACACGCAGCATCAGCAAGGGGGCACCCCAAGGTTGTGTCCTCTCTCCGCTGCTCTTCTCTCTCTACACGAACGACTGCACCTCAACGCACCCGGCTGTCAAACTCCTGAAGTTTGCAGATGACACCACTGTCATCTGCCTCATCAAGGACGGTGACGAGTCTGCATATCGACAGGAAGTGGAGCTGGCTGGAGCTGCTAGTGCGGCAGAAACAACCTGGAGCTGAACAGCGCTCAAGACTGTAGAGATGATCGCGGACTTCAGGAGGCATCCTTTGCCACAGCTGCCCCTCACGGTGTCCAGCTGCCTTGTGTCAACCGTCGAGACCTTCAAGTTCCTGGAAATTACAGTCTCTCAGGACCTGAAGTGGGGGATCAACATCAACTCCGTCCTCAAAAATGCCCAGCAGAGGATGTACTTCCTGCTGCTTCTGAGAAAACACGGCCTGCCACCGGAGCTGCTGAGGCAGTTCTACACAGCGGTCATCGAATCAATCCTGTGTTCTTCCATCACAGTCTGGTTTTGTGCTGCTACAAAAAAGGACAAACTCCGACTGCAACGGACAATCAAAACTGCTGAAAAGATTGCCGGTACCCCCCTACCGACCCTTGAGGACTTGTACGCTGCCAGAACTAAGACAAGAGCGTGTAAAGTCCTCTCGGACCCTCCACATCCCAGGTCATCGGCTCTTCCGGCTCCTTCCCTCAGGTCGGCGCTCCCGAACAATGCAAACTTAATCTAGCAGACATTCCAACAGCTTCTTCCCTCTTGCCGTCAACTTCTTAAACAGCTAACCTACAATTCCATTGCAACATGCTGCCAATTTTTTTGTCTGAGTTTGTTGTCACATTTCTGTCGGGCCAATTATATATTACTCGTGCGCTCACTGTAGTAGTCTCGCCACGCTGCATTATTTGGATATCTGTTGTTGACCAATACTGACCACTCATGCCAGAGTAGCATCTGCACCACTTGCACACTGACTGAGAAGTACCTGCAACATTTGCACAATCAACATTGTCCCAGATGATCGCGCGACTCGTCACTTTAAACTGCATACACTCCTTGAAGTCTCGGTGCCCTTTGGACAATGGACATTACTACATTAGTCATTCAAACTGCTCTGAGTGCTAGAGGACTTGCATCTTTTTGCACAATTGTCAAAAAAAAAAAAAGAAAAATTAGAAATTGTATCAGTGTTTTTGTCAATGTCTTTATGTCTCAAATGCGTTCTCTGCCAATTGACTGTCTGTTGTCGTACTACAGCAGCTCCAACTACCGGAGACAAGTTCCTTGTGTGTTTTTTGGACATGAATTAGTGTATCAGACTTTAGGTTGAGATTTCAAGTTAGCGTTTCAAGCTTGGTTGGGGTTTCAAATTAGGGTATTAAGCCGAAGATAGGGTTTCAATTGTGGTTAGGATTCCCATTGACAGGGTTCACAACATCCCACTTGATCGTTTGCATCATTTAAAAGAGAGGAAAAAAGTCAGTAATTACGTTTTTCTATTTTCATAAGTGAAGCTATTATCACAGCAGATGTTCAGACCTATTGGTGTGTGTGCGTGCGTGTGAGCGTGTGTGTGCTATTACTTTAATGAGCTTGGGTGTGTTTATTCCCCACAGATCTCATCACACGTTTATTGCTACATCTGTTTTTGTAATCAGAATCAGAATCAGAATCATCTTTATTTGCCAAGTATGTCCAAAACACACAAGGAATTTGTCTCCGGTCGTTGGAGCCGCTCTCGTACAACAGACAGTCAATTTACAGAACACTTTGGAGACATAAAGACATTGACAAAAAACAATTGTGCAAAATGATGCAGAGTCCTCTAGCACTTAGAGCAGTTCGAATGACTAATATTGCGATAGTCCGGTGCAATGACCATTGTGCAAAGGGCGCCGAGACTTCAAGGAGTGTATGCGGTTTAAAGTGACGAGTCGTGCGATCATCTGGGACAATGTCGGTTGTGCAAATGTTGCAGATACTCCTCAATCGGTGTGCAAATGGAGCAGATGCTACTCTGGCATGAGTGGCCAGTATATGCAAATAGTGCACCATGGCGAGACAACTACAGTGAGTGCACGAGTCATACATAATTGGCCCCACAGAAATGTGACAACGAACTCAAGTAAAAAAATTGCCAGCTTGTTGTAATGGAATTATAGGTTAGGTGTTTAAGAAGTTGATCGCAAGAGGGAAGAAGCTGTTGGAATGTCTACTAGTTCTAGTCTGCATTGATCGGTAGCGCCTACCTGAGGGAAGGAGCTGGAAGAGCTGGTGACCGGGTTGCGGAGGGTCAGAGAGGATTTTGCACGCCCTTGTCTTAGTTCTGGCAGCGGGGTACCGACAATCCTTTCAGCAGTTTTGATTGGCCGTCGCAGTCGGAGTTTGTCCTTTTTTGTAGCAGCACCAAACCAGACTGTGATGGAAGAACACAGGACTGATTCGATGACCGCTGTGTAGAACTGTCTCAGCAGCTCCGGTGGCAGGCCGTGCTTTCTCAGAAGCCGCAGGAAGTACATCCTCTGCAGGGCCTTTTTGAGGACGGAGTTGATGTTGGTCGCCCACTTCAGGTCCTGAGAGATTGTAATTCCCAGGAACTTGAAGGTCTCGACGGTTGACACAAGGCAGCTGGACAACGTGAGGGGCAGCTGTGGCGAAGGATGCCTCCTGAAGTCCACGATCATCTCTACAGTCTTGAGCGTGTTCAGCTCCAGGTTATGTCGGCCGCACAACAGCTCCAGCCACTCCGCTTCCTGTCGATATGCAGACTCGTCACCATCCTTGATGAGGCCGATGACAGTGGTGTCATCTGCAAACTTCAGGAGTTTGACAGTCGGGTTTGCTGAGGTGCAGTCGTTCGTGTACAGAGAGAAGAGCAGCGGAGAGAGGACACAACCTTGGGGCGCCCCAGTGCTGATGCTGCGTGTGGATGAGGTGGCCTCAACACCCAGCCTCACCCGCTGTGTCCTGCCCGTCAGAAAGCTGCAAATCCACTGACAGATGGCAGACGAGACGCTAAGTTGGAGAAGCTTGGAGCATAGGAGTTCGGGGATGATGGTGTTGAACACAGAGCTGAAGTCCACGAACAGGATCCTCGCGTAGGTCCCTGTACTGTCGAGGTGTTCTAGGATGAAGTGCAGTCCCATGTTGACTGCATCATCCGCAGACCTGTTCACTTAATATACAGTACATTCAGTCCAAAGGGTGTATGTAAAATAGAGGTGCATTGTAGTCTTGCTAGCTGGCCAAAGCTAACAGTGTATGTCAAATCGGCATTATTAGGAATAGGACACGCCCCGCTGCGATATGATTGGCTCGTGCATCGCGGGAAAGGCAGTCTATGCAAACTGTAACGAGATGACTATTCCAAATATGTATCAAATTTGAAGTTTGTTATAGTTAGGTTTAGGGTTAGGGTAGGGGCTAAAGCAGTTTAGGAAGGGTTAGGGCTAGGATTAGGGTGGTTGAGGTTTACGAGGATTCACATTAATGCCGCCACACTTAAGTCACATGCTTCTTTCTTGCATTCTACCAGGATACAGCATCCAATCGTTTTCATTTCCTGCATACAGTAATATTGGAGCAGGGCATGTCCTGCCTCGAACATGAGTGGGCTTCCTCATAAGGCATCATATCAATGTTGTCATGCTAAATGGATAAAGCTGATGCTAAATGTAATGCAGATGTGTGCTCTGGTCATGCTAGCTTACTAAAACTAAGCGGGTATTTAAAACAGAGGTGCACAGGTGGACATGTTAGCTAGCCTCCCTTCTCTCAGTCTATTGACGGGTATCATGCATCAGGCAGGCCATGGCTTCATTCGCAGGCTGTAAAAGATCTCCTGGGACAGTTGGGTGATGCCTGTGCAAACTCATTCTGACATGCACATTGTTACGTGTGGATAATAAATGAAAGGCTCCCCGGTATCATGCACTGTGCGCTAATTGGCAGTGAACAAACCGCTAAATGTGAAATTCACCAGCAGGCTGTCAACTTGTTGTATGTTTTTGTTGTTGTTGTTGTCAGTCCAAGTATTAAAAATATGTTCTTCAATCATTTTTAAAACTACTTCAGCCTTTAATTGTTGCATCATATATTATTGTTCTATTTTGAGGGATTTTAACAATGTAAGCATCAGTATTTTTATTACTTTTTGGGTTTTTTTAATTGGGGAAAAACATATTTTTTTGTGTGTGTCAGATAAAAAACAAACTCAAAGGTACCTAAAATTTCATCTTCCTGAAATCTGTTTTGAATACATATAAATTAACATTGTGTGTGTGGTTTTTTTAAATACCATCTCCTTTTTGATTTCCCTACAATGCCATTCACCCTTTCAAGGCCAACATTTTTTCATAACTCGAGTTTTTTACTGGATAAAAATGAATAATTTCCATACAATCCCCTTCAAGGAGCTTTTTATTTATTTTGTGGGTATTTTTATTTTTAAGTGTCATATTAAAAATAAAAAACTGAATTTAAAAAAAACACTCTGTCCCTAATGACAAAAGATAAGGTTATAAAGAAATAATATGAATATATTATTTCCATTCCAAATAAGTAGCTCTTGTAAAAGAAGAGTCTCCCTTGCAGTAAAAGAAAAAGACAACTCGAACGTCAGCAGTCCACGTGGTAATTGGAACATAAAGAATTGCATTCATTAATATTAAGATAAGTCGGGGATCAAAAACGTTGCTTTCACTGGGACTTTAGATTTTTTTTCGGTAACTGTTCCATTTTAGGAAGAAACAGAATATATCCCTAGATATATATCGAGGTTCTGTTAAGGGTAAACAGGCACATCGACTTGGCCAACAAACAAACTTGCTCAGTGGCATATTATTTCAACATTTTGCTAAGCGACACACAACGTGCTTTTCAAATCGGCGCTAACCTTACGACATCGTTTGTTGCCACATAAAACCAGCGTAGCGCGTACGGGACATTTATGGCGCTTTGCTCGGTGGTCTTTAGCGTAAATAAAGAAGGTGTGTGTGTTTCATTACACGGTGACTCATGGCGTCGTGTTCCGCCCATTGACTTGATCGCTGCGCGATTGCTTTGTCAATTTTAATTTTTACGGCACTGGCTCATTCCGGTCAATTGGATTTGCCGTCGTGATAATCACAAGAGTGCTTTCCTCGGACGTCGGACACGATCCGTTAGGGGGGCGTGTTAAAGATAAAGGGTGAAGGTTAGGGCTCGGGTTGTTGGTAAAGGCTTCGGTTTAAGGGTTCGAAGTTTTGATTTGAAAAAAGAAACAGGGGTCTGCAGTCCACGGCTACAGAGCCGCATGTGGCTCTTTCGTCCTTCTGCTGTGGCTCGCTGAGACTTTGGAAAATAAATAATGACTACTTCATTTAAATTTAAATGAGTTCTTTTGCTTTTCAAATGTCATTCCAAATTTGAAGATTACTTCACTCAAGTTTGGCGTGCGGTAGGCTGAGGCTCGGCGCAGGGAGGAAGCACGTCGAAGACGGCACGCCTACTTTGCACAATATGATCTTATTTGCAAATGTTGCAACTGGTCATTTGTTATAATAAAGTGACGACAGACTTTCGATTCCCACCACCGTTGGGCACACGCACTTCTTTGTGGGTGGACTTCTTAGTTGGTTTCGCCACTCCTTTGTAGCTTTTCGCTGCTTTCTTCTTCTTCTGATTGTCGGCATCGAAACTAGAAACCAAAATGTTCAAATTTGAACGATTCCAGGAGAATCGGAACGTTAATCCCGGTTACAATCGAATCTGGATACTTGGTGCCCAACCCTAATTGCAGGACTCCCGCTGGCTGGGGAAGTCTAGTTTGAGATCCACTCACTCCATTAAGGCACGAAGCGGTGGAGCTGTAGTGGTACATTCGCCTGACTTCTGCGGGAGGTAGCGGGGTTTCAATGCCAACTCCGTGAGCGTCTGACTGGTTGTCTGTGTCTTTATTTCCGGTTTGTTACCTGCGACTAACTGGTGACCAGTCCAGGGCCAGTTGGATAGGCTCCAGCTTCCAACAACCCTGAACAGGATACATAGATGTCAGTGGAGCTCTGGGAGATGCTTGCACTGTATCTTTGAATCGAGTGTTTTTGTAGCCACACCACATACTCTCCAAACACCACACACACACACACACACACACACAGACCGCCGCCATCTCCATGATGTGACCTTTTTTAGCTCCTTGGGGCTCGCTGTGATCCCGCAGAAGTCATTTAAGCATGAGCGAGACAGTGAAGAAAGAGCGGCGTAATGTTTGACTTTGGTTTACGGTCAGAGTGCAGCGTGGGGAGGCACGACAAGACAGCAGCTCGCCATCAAAGTGAAGCGAGCAAACAGATATGATGAAAGCTGACCGCTTTGAGGGCTTTCCTAAACTCAAAAATGCATCAAATCTTGCTGGAGTGCTCGTCCTGGTGAAGATTTCATTTCTGGGTATAAACCACAAAAATTGGCTTGTTAGCGCCACCTGGAATTTTCTAAAAAATGTAGCCCCTGGAAAAAAAAGTAACAAAAGCCATGTCTCAAAAAATTGGATTTGTAAAATTTGAGCTCATTTGAAAATGTTTTTCCAAATTTGAACCACATACGCGAGACAGGACACCAGACGAAATTGACACTCATCGGCGAAACACTGTTTTGTGTGGGGGAGAGCGTGGCGACCAAGTTTGATGACTTGGATGATGACTACCCGGTGCGATATATTCCAGCCACCGGAAGCTTTTAGCAGATATATTTTCGTGACTTCAACTATTCATGTGTAGGCATGAGAAAGATGCTAAACAGAAGTGCATTCATTTTTTTACAGGTGACCATATTCCGATATAGGGGATTCTGCCTGACAGCGATGATATGTGAATTAGATTCCCTTAGTAATTCTTCAAAAAAAAAAAAATGATATGACACACAACGTGTGTGCAGTGAGCAAATGGTGCATTCCTTTATCGATTGTTTCTTCATTACATGCCGTCTTTCGGAACGGGCGAGAGTGGGCAGGGGCAGACTAACGTGCGTGCGCATGTGCGGGCCTGACGCAGCTCATTGCTCACGCCGGACTCATAAAGAGCTTTACCGGTGCCGTTATGCATTTTTGATGGCCAGCAAAGCGACTGATGAAAAGCCATTTTGTATTTAAACAAGAACAAGTGCACAATTGTCCAGGGGTTGACACCGAAACGCATGTCGTATCACCGCACGTAGCTGGCACGCGTTTGGCTTCATTTGTTTCGCTAACAAACCAGCTGCAAGCGCACACGAGTTCATCCCGTGAGACAAAAGTCTTCGCGTTGAAGGCGGCGTTAATCTTTGGAATTTTTGCTTGATTAAATCAGCTGTTATTGTGCGGCGGCTTCAAATATTTCACACGGAGTGACGTTAGTCGTCCGAAATCTCTCGTTGGACTTGAGATTTGAGTATATAAAAATTCGTCATCGTTCTTGTGGGATCAGTTAGACAAACCGGAGTCAAGGGGCCGCACAAAAAAAAAAGCTATCCACTCTAGTTTTAGGTCATTTGGAGGTGAAAATACATTGGCAAACAACACGCGATGGATCAACTCTCTCCTGTGAATTCCACGAGAAGAGAGCTAACCTGAAGGACAGCGGCATTTTTTTTTTTTTTTCCTTTTTCACAAGTGATTCTCAATCCCAGCATGCCTCAGCCCTCCCGCCGCCGCCATGACAGATGCTTTAGAATTGAATATAGATTTCAGCCAGCGAGGAAGGCGTTGCCTGATGAATCTCAATTTGCTGCCGTCCATATTTCATCGCCACCTCTATGGTGGGTCGCTGGCGGGTAGGGGGGCCGGGTGGACGAATTGGCCAGCCTGTCATCTGCGTGGATGATCGGAATGATGATCACCGTACGTTTCATATTCAGCCTCTGTTGTTTCATTGCCATGAGCGCAGTGCAGGGGGATAAAAAAAAAAAAAAAAGTGTGAGCATCATTTCATTAATCTGCCACGTGAAGTGCAGGGAAGAGCAGTAGCCCACTGTAGAAATACAGTAGCTGGGGGGCGGGGTCAACAAATGGAGAGGCCTTCTCCTCAGTTGAGGCGGATATGATCTATTTATAGCGCCATCTGAAGTATGCATAATTTTACACTGCAGAACACACTATGTGTCTTTTTATTATGGATTTCCATTGGATCAAAGAGGGAAATTGTGTGGTGTTTTGATTTTTCTTTTTTTTCATTAAAGGAGTGTGCTGGAAGACCAAAGAAAAAGTGTGTGTGTAATTGCTGTACGGATAACAGTGACTAGCCAAGCGTACGAGTGGAACCACTAAGGTTATGGAATGGTGGTCAAACTCCCTTTTTTTTTTTCAGAATGAGTCTGTGACATGGTTTAAGTTTGACATCTATGCTGTTCGTCGACTGGATGCAAAAGGCAGTAAACGGCACACAGCTGCAGTAAGTGCCTGCCAAGCTTTGGAGTTTACGAAAGCCCTCAAATTTTTCACTTGTGGCCTTAATAATACTCTTGTTTTGAGTGACACTGTCAGGTATTACACGGTGCAGTTACTTATTCCATCGACTGCCACGCTTCAAGTCTCCTGTCAAGATTTATTAACTGCAATTTAATCAATTTTTTTGTAGTCTGTTACAAAGTGCAGCATATCTTCTTCTTGTGCAGACTGTAATAGAAGGCTTAATGTGTTTATTGGACGCGGAAAAGGTTAAGATACAGAAGGCGGGAAGCTTCGGTGGTGACGTGACACCTGCTGCATGTGCAGGAGTGATGGATGCGATTTAATAGCACAAATTAACTTACCGAAGACCCTTTAATGCGATCTGGCATTTGCTTGCCCTGGGCCTAATGACTTTATTTGCTTTAAAGATGCATTCATGTGGATTCATTCATAATCTTGGAAACAAGACCAAAACAAATCCAGCAGGGCGAATAAACTGGTTGTCATCATAATTCATAGATGGTTTGAAAGTGATTAGACTGTAAATAAATGGATGAGTAAGCATCCCTTTTCGGGCTGTATTGGAGCTATGTTGTACTGTACAGTTGTACAGGTCTGGTCTCCGAGAGTCCAGGTCTGATCCTCTGATGCTGTATTGTCTGATATCCTGTCTAGGTCATTTGGTCTTCTGGTCTGCTCTGGCCTCCTGGTGTGTTTTTTTTTTCTTTTCTTGTTAAGTCCCTAACCTGGTCTTTTCTCCTGGTCAGGTCTCGTTTCAAGACCTAGTCTGGTCAAGTCTGGTCTCCTGGTCTGGGGTTCTAGACTCCTGGTCAGGTAATCTGGTCGCCTAGGCTGGTCTTCTTGTCAAGTCACCTCTCTGGTTTGATTTGGTCCCTAGTCAAGTCTAGTTTAGTCTGGTCTCCTAGTCTGGTCTGGTTTCCTCATCTGATCGGGACTCATTGCCTGCCTTGGGCTGGTCTTCTGGTCTGGTTTCTCTCAACAAGTGAAAATGTAGTGCAATGCTTTGACTGTGTGTTACTTCAGTTCTTATGGTCTGCAGCTGCTCTTGTCTAGTCTCCTGGTCAGGTCATATCTCCTAGTATGGTCTTGTCAATTTCTCACCCTGGTCTTGTATCCTCGGCTGGTTTGGTGTGGTCTCTGCAAGTGAAAATGCAATTGATGCTTTTACTGTCTTTAGCAAGATTCTTCTTTTCTGGTCTTTTTCCCCCAGATTCTTGTCTTGTCAGGTCTTCTAGTCTCTTCTGGTCTCTTGGTCTGGTCTTGTGTGGCCTGGTCTTCTGGTCAGGTTGGCTTGTCTCATATGTTAATTAAAACTCCATCAATTCTTTTGCTCTTTCTAGTAACATTTTCCTGGCCTGCGTTATGTCTAGTCTGGTCTCCTGGTCAGGTCTTGTCTCCACCTCAGCCGGGTCTTCGAGGCTGGCCTTGAAAAGTAAAACTACAAACAATGCTTTAACTCTCTTTTATACCATTCTCCCCATCTGGTTTGGTCTTGTCTCAAGGTCTGGTCTTGTCTGGTCTTCTAACTAGTCTGTTATTTTCTGTTTTCCTGGGCTTTTTTTGTCAAGTTTTCTGGTGTCATCTTTTCTGGACTTCTGGTCTGGTGTTGTTTGGTCTCCCTGTCTGGTGTGGCGAGGTTTTGTCGTCAGGTCTTGTCTGTTCTCCAAGAGTGAAAATACAATTGAAGCTTTTAATGTCTTTAGTAAAAGTCCAACTGGGGGTTCAAAACATCTGGGGCATGGGGTCCAAGTGGTATCCACCCTCTCTCCTCTGTTCGACATGGTGACGCAAGCCCGGACACCACATCCCAAAAACCGGCTGACATATCGTATGGTTTATTTTTAGGGCTTCGGGTTTGAAGTTCTTTGTCACTTTAGAGCCTCTTGTCAAAAGAGTGTCCTCCACACTGCACCAAGGCCTCTCCACACACCCGCTACTCTCCCTCTCTGTCTTATAATGACTTCCTTCATCCAGGCTGCAGGATGAAACACAAGCGTGTGGCGATTATGCAAAAAGGCGTGCCTGACTTGGTAATGTGATGATAAGAGCGAGACAGCCATCTTCTTCCTGGTCCAAAAACAGAGAGAGGATGCGGTACGTCCCAGTTGGGACGCTCTTGTTAAAATTACTCTTGACACGGCTCGCTATT
The DNA here is from genome assembly GCF_024500275.1 of Phycodurus eques. NCBI lineage: Eukaryota > Metazoa > Chordata > Actinopteri > Syngnathiformes > Syngnathidae > Phycodurus > Phycodurus eques. The sequence continues at coordinate 26,645,036 of NC_084533.1, forward strand.
AGCGCACCGTTAAGAGTTCAAGGACAATGGTGGTCCATCTTTCTTTTTTTTTTTTTGCTCATTTATCAGCCGGATCCCCTCATTAAAGCCTGGAACTGACTCCTGACAATGACCACAGAATATTGATGGGATGCATTTGAGGGAGCCATTTCGCTGAATCCCACATCCACCCTCCCTCCCCTTTTTGTCCACCTTGGATATTCATAGCAAGTGGAAGGCCCATTTGACAAATCCAACTTGAGCAATAACCTCTTTATGGTTCTGCACACACCTTGTTGGATTGTAGTCATTTACATATAACAGAAAGCACTCAGTCTTAAAGGATACATATTACGCCATTCTTTTCACAGTCTCAAATGGTTCCCATGTGTCTCAATTAAACCTGAGTCACATTCTTCTGTCCAAATAAACAAAGGAATTATAGAAAACTTAATGTTCGCTTATCACGCTCTGGTTGATATCGCTCGATTTTGAGGCTGGGGCGGTTCTGCGAAGCAAATGTGTTTATATCGCGCATTTCATACACAAGGTAACTCAATGTGCTTTAAATGATTAAAAGCATTTAAAAACAAAGAGAACAAAACATCATAAACATTTAAAACGAAGAGAAACATTTAAATACAATTAAAACAGCGTACAGTGCAAGAAAGAGCTTGTAGGTAGACGTATTCTGGCATTTTTTCACAATTCCAAAACAGTTCCTCCATGTCTCAATAAAAGCTCTCTGACGTTCTTCCGTCAAACTACACATAGGATCAAGAATTATGACTTGTCACACTGCTTGAAATCACTCGGTTTTAGTTATTCTGTCTACTGCGAATGTCAAGTATGGCTTCCGTTACCTTAATGACACTCAGGAGGCGGAGCGAGTGGTTACGACAAAGCGAAGGCTACTCATTGATGACAACTTAACGACTTTAACTCATCCCTTCTTGTGGCTACTTTTCAACGGAGCAACTAGCAACAAATATACAGTAACCGCTGATTGTGGTCATATTACAAACTTTTGGAGACTTTGAAACTCACTCCTCCTCATCCAGATTGCAAATGAAGGGCGCTTGCACAAAGCCACCACTGACTAATTTAACCATATCTCTCCCCCCAACAAAGTGGGCGTACGCAAAGAATCGACTATTTTCACTTGTGGAGGCAGCATTACCTACCTACTTACCTCCTACCTACCTAATCTACCTGCCTACCTGTCAGCTAATGCTAATCTGTGCAGATCTACGGAGCGTTTTGGATTTGAAATGATGTCCGATCTTTGCCCAGGATAGCTGCCAATTCATTTGTGGAGAAACTCGATGCGTGGAGCGATGCGATGTCCCAATTTAGTGAAATTCATTACGGCACGCTCACAGACACATCTTTTGAAATGGGTACCTCACAAATCATTTACATTTGATGGGTGAGACCAAACCGTCGGAATACAAACATATTATAGAAAACTGAATCCGTTTTCTATAATATGTCCCCTTTTAAAGGTACCCTTCCATCAAAATCCAATCTTTTCTGCTGTTTTATGCATAAAATAGGTCAAAATGAGTCCTGGTTTAAGTTTGACAACTATGCGCTTTGTCGATTTAATGCAATAACCTTTGAACACCAAACCGCTTACAAACGACAGGATTTAAAATCGCCGTCGTTGTGACGTAGTTTAGTCAATTAATGTTCAAGTTCCTCGTGGCTGCCACGTGACCACTCAGCTCAGGAAAAAATGGCAGAGTGATAACGCGGCTGCGTTTTATTCAAAGCTATCCATCATCTGCTATAAACTCAGACGAGCTTCAATTTATTTTTGGAGAGCATTTCAGAACCAGAATTGTGCTGCGTTGGGGCCCATTTCGCGGAGGATGATGTCGTAAACATAAGCTTTCACACACTTTTGGAAGTGCATTTGTGGGTTTTAGGCGAGTGAGACACAGCCGGCCGCCGCCAAGCCATCCAAATACACTGTATAAAAGCATACGCGTTGTGGTTCACAACAATACTTAACTATATTTATAATTTATTCTCGAATTGGATTAAAAAGACAAAGCTTGCGGTCATTGTTGCCAAAATGTGCGATGAACGCCGTGCGCTGGTTATGTAGAAGTTATTGAATGGGAGCCCAGTCCCATGCTTTCAAAATGTCCTCCTCTCTTATTTTCAAAAGTGCTCCTAATTCTGTTTGGAGCACGGCATCACATAATCGGGCCTTGGCCTGGTGAAGAACCAGTCAAAAACCATGGTCTTAAACCATGGTCAAGAATCCAGTCTACCTCTAATATACAAGTTTCGAATTTTGTGGCAGTCAGACAAAATCTCTAGCACAAGTTCATCTTTGAAGTGCCCCTGGAAATGGCCAAAATGGCCCCTTCAGAGGAAAATGAACTCGTTGGTCATGGGTTTGTGAGACGTTTTGGTGGGTCTACTCATGATAAACAAGTTACCAAAATTCATGATGCTAAAATAAAAAGTTATGCTCTGAGCCAAATGTTCTTGTTTCAGGAATAGCGCTTTGCTGCACTTTGAGGGAAGGAACCCAGTCAAGAACTATTTCAAGAACCAAGTTTACCATCTGGTGCCAGATAAAGCTGGCAGAACGGATAGAATAGCTGCAACTGTTTACTGATCCAGAAGAAAGAAACTAAGTCCAGAGACGTTCAAAACCAAGTCAAGAATGAAGTCTTGAGTTGGTTTTGGCATTGTTCTAGGCTTAGTTCTTGACCTCCTTCCCTCTGGACCATCAAAAGGTTGGTGCTCCTCTGTTTACAGTATAACATCTAAAAACCGGAGTTCATTTTGGGTTTGCCGCTGATCCGCCACTGGCTCAGTGTGAACGTGGTAGACAAGACTTGATGTGATTCTTGACTGGGTTCCTTCCCTCAGGACAGCAAGCAGTTTTTGCTAGTCGTAACAGCAGGACGTTTGTCTCAGAGCATAACGTTTTTTGAAAATTCAGCCCCTGAAGCCAGTTTATCTTACCTATTACAACATGAAAGTGGGTATGTATGCCATTTTATGGTTTGAAGCGGCTGCTTTAAGGTCATTTTGGCATTTGCAGAGGTAATTCAAAGACAAACTCATTTTTGTTATAGTGTGGAGACAGATCCTGGCGGCGAAGTGAGATGACTCTCCATAAAAGCAATCCAATAGCTGCATCTTGGTTAGAAATATTTGCTATAAAAGTGTGGCCATCTAATGTGCAAATAGTGAGCTTCTTTGGAAACACTATTGATCGTCCGTGTGGCTTAAAAGCCTTCCCATCATTCTCGCTGTCATCTTCTTGCAGATCAAGACTGAGAATCGGGGCAACTGCAGCGAAGGAGGCGAGAATAAGTGCGGGCCATGGCTGAGGGGATAATTGCGTCTCAAAGTGGTAAGCAGAAGCCATACTCTTGCAGTCGGTTATATGTTTAATGTTTTCCACCCTCACATGTTCGTTTAAGGTGATTTAATCCGTTTTTTTTGCCTGACTTGTTGGGCTTTTAAAGCGAGGCAGGAAAGGACAAAGTAGCACAGGCGTTAAACTGAGGTCAGGGTGACGTGCTCGCTTCTTCTTTATTCACTTGCCGCGTCTTGAACTTCAGCGCACCAAAGACGCTTACCCTCCCCCCTCCCCTTTTCATGTATTCGCCATGAATGCACTTGGAGTAAAAAGGACGAATGCTGCCATTTTTTGATGCCAGCAGTGATTTGCCATGAAATCAGGCGATGATGGGATTTCTTGTAAACAGGCAGACTTTTGAATATGGTGTGTAAGAACCTTACATTTCCAACACATGGCGCTATAATATTTTGCTCCATGATACATTTGACCTTGTTGTTGTCCCTCCCAGTGAGGCACTGCCGTTATTGTGTGTTCCCAGATAGCCTGGCGTCAATGCCCCAAAACCCAGACACTGTCAACTGGCAGTGCCATGGCAGGATTAATGGTAGCATGACATCAAGAAGGCCATAGGATCAAAGAAAATTTGGACAAGGGGTGGGAATTGCAGAATACGATCTCAAGACCATAGTTTGCAAATGATACCAGTGGCGTCGCAATGCAGCAATTGTGCCTTCAAAGAACTCTAGGTCGTTTCATCATCTTCCCGGTGGTTCCTGACTTGGTTCTAGACTTGGGTTCCTGATTTGGTTGGTGATTTGATTCTTGACTCGGTTCCTTTCCTCAGTACGAATCGGTGTTAGTCTGACACTGCAAAACTTTGCTCAGTCGGTTGAGAAATGTCAGCCCCCAAAGCAAGGAAGCATGGAAGTCGGCCATTGTGGTTCAAAGTGGTCATTTCCTTCAAAGACAAACTTGACACATTTTGTCCGATTGCTTCCAAAGTTATACTTGCAAAGAAATTAGACTTTTTGTCATTGTGTGTGGGAGTATCATGGCGGTGAAATTTGATGACTCGCCATGCCCATACTATGCCATTGACGTCAATGGAGTATACAGAGATCAATGAACTCTCAAGAGTAGCTTCATAGTCTCTCCGGTGGTTACTGGACTTGACTTATCGAAAATCTCCCAGCGATTACGACCCCCTTAAAAGGTTTTATAATTACCTATACATACCACAAATCACTCCTTCTTTATTTTCCTAAATCAATTCCATTTTAGGTGCATTTTATATTGTCAAACCAAGAACATTACAACATTTCAGCCCCCAGTTTCACTTAGCAGCATGGCACTTGGGAGTTGTGCCTATCACGAGCAGAACAAAAAGTCTCAAGAACCCATGCCTTAAAACGAGCAGGAAGTCTGCCATTTAGTTTAAACCGGTCAAGACTGGATGTCAAATGGGTGTGGAAAATAACCAGAAGTTTGAGTTTTAGGTCAGAATAAATCGAATAAAGGACAGAAGCCAAGTCAACAAAGTTATTTTTGGGGATTTCTAAAGTGCATGTAGACGTGTCAAATCCTCCCAGTTATCAGATTTTTCACGTTCACATACTGTAAACTACTAATTTGTTGAAAACTGGTGGAACTAATACTCTTATAGAGCATGTTTTTCTGCAAAGAAGTAGTCGAAGCACGTCTGATCTCATCTCGGCGGTCCCACGTGAAGCTTTTAATTGCACGACGCAGTCTAGTGTGTCCGCCGACATTAGATTTGTTGTTTTCTGTTATTGGTTTTCTCTTGGCCCTCACATCAGTCGAATGTGGTCTGATTAGATCCGCCGGCACATTTTCACATGTTAAAAGAGAATAATGACGCTACGAGAGACTGATAGCTCATGTAACTGTTACCTAGCTGGGGTTTATTAATAAATACTGGATGGCTTCTTTCCGAGACAATTGCAGTCTTAAAGGGGACATATTATGTAAAAGTGACTCTTTAATTGCTTGTCCATAAATAGTCGAATCACAGGACTGCTTTCTCACCCACGAAGTGTGAAATTAGGCAACCAACTATAAATCTTTTGTTAGGTGTCTATTTATGAAAATGTGTCTCGAAGCAAGACGTTCAGAATTTCTATTGCATAGCTGTAAGCAGAGCTGCATTCAGTTTGGCTGGATGCATAAATCAGCGTTTGCTTCCGATACGGGGCAAATATTTGATTGCTCAGTGACGATGTCGGCGCGGTGAAGGGAGTTTGTGTTTGGCGTTGCGTCCGCTGCATTCGCCACATGCTTCGTACAGTGTGTCACCGAAACGTTATTGTCATTCTCATTTCCTGACATTTCCGGTCATGCTAATGGGGGTTGCTGTTTTTCGCGTCTTTAACATGGACAGAGGGAAGACGTTCATTGGTTTTCGTCACCAAAGGCTAATAATTGAATTTAAATATTTGTTTACAATTGAAAACACCTCAGACGTTGTTTAAATGGGACACTGTGTAATTGCTTTGCCATGCAATTTAGTTAATTAGTGTAGAAGAACAAAATTCACCATCCATTTCAAACATTAATTATCACTTGAATGGCCTATTATCAATTCTGTTGTTGTTTTGGATTATACTATCATTGTTATTCTTTTCTATCTATATACCGTATGTATCTTCTGGCATGGGGTGAGACAACATGGAGTGTTTTTTTTTTTAAGTCGCTGTCAAAAGTGATGGAGATGAGCTTGATATTTGCTGAGCGAACCTTCGTGACCGCGAGTGTTGTCGTCTTCTCCGCCGATCTTGCGTCGTGCGATGACGCTGTCACCCGCGGTGGCCTACTTTAGCCCTGATGGATGGCCATCTCGGATCTCTCAGCGAAACAACGGCATCCCAAAAATGTTGGATACTTGGGTTTTGATGATAAGTAGATTTTGAATCCACGTCACTGGCGTTGGGCCAAAACCTATGTCCAAATTTGATCAATTTCATATTTTCTTTTAACAAATATCAATTTTCTTTTGGGAAGCCCCGATGCGGGTTTGTTATATATACAAATTATTGACCAATATGAAGTGTTGAAAATAGCTTCCACTCTGTGATGATACAACCTTAAAGTCTCAATAAGGCATTTTGGGGGCTTTGGGTGGGCTTGAACCAGCCAAAATAGGAAGGACACATTACAAAATGATCCACTTTCACATATTGGTCCCAAAAGTATTTTACTACAAATAATGTATCTTTGTTCCTCTATCTATGCCAGCGATGTCTAGTACATACATGTAAATCAGTCGCCTTTCGGCGAAATTCGCCGTTTTGAACTCAAAATGGGCCATTTGTGTGAATAGTACAGATCTGATGAGTTTTCCCCGGTTGCAGTCGTACGCAGTTTCGTACTCCTTGAACGCTGGCAGCTAGATCCATTCCAAACATCCACCATCCGCACACAGATGTAATTGTGAATATTACTCCGCGGCGGACTAATGTGCGGCCTGAGGTTCCGCCTGTGCGCTCCGGACCTGGTTTGGGTAAGTCACAGGAGTTGACGAGACCAGAAAAAACGTCCGCCGCTTCTGCTGTTAAGATGTAACGCTACTTTCACTCCGTCACAATGTCGCTCGCTACTTTTGTTGATCAATTATTGCTTATTTATCAACTATTTCGTGCGCGAGACTATGACTTCGCTGTTTGTGTCAATCCAATTTAAGCGCTAGTGACGAGCACCAATCAAACAGCACGAAAAAGTCACATGACCGAACACAACGTCTTCCGCTGGGCTTCCCGGACATAGGTATTCACACTGGATAAGCCAGCCGGCTGATCGTCGTGCTTACGTGGCGGCCATGTTGGGAAGGTCGGGAATTGACGTTCATGCTGTGGTAAAAAAATAAAAAAAATAAATCAGAAGTTACTCACTATTTACTCAGTACTTGAGTAATTATTTGACTGTGTACTTTTTACCCTTAAGTAATTTTTGGGAGGACTACTTTTTACTTTTAACAGTACTCTTACTTGAGTAGAATATTTGGCTTCTCTACCCACCTCTGGAGCGGACATCCTCTATTGCTACTCTTACGTTTAAGCAACAGTTTTGCCCATCAGAACAGCCAGTGTCGTATTTGTTGCACTGGTCTTTTGTAGTTACGTGTTGAGGTGCTGCGGGTCGTGGCCCTGTTTGTGGTCCCTGCTGAACCGCGAAGCACACGTAACATCGGCGACAAGAGTTGATCCGCTAGTACAGCTTGTATTAATTAGGGAACTCGGCTACAATTATCTTATTAGTTTACGGATGTTAATGTTAAATGTATGAGGCGACAGAGCGATGTTAAGGATTATGTCAGAACACAGAATGAACTAACTTCAAACTCAGAAATGGCCAATAAAAAAAGAAACATATTGTATTTAATATTTTCCTAGAGGATGAAGTGAAACAGACAACGACGTTAGTCAATTCTTTTCCAGAATGCTTAAAGAGGAGGATGCTATTCATGTGGCACAGCTTGAAGCAGGCATCAGGTGCAGGTGGAGATCAAATTGGAGGCCAAAACAAAAAAGCAAAGAAATGAGGCAAATTTAATTTGAATCTTAAATTTGTACATCAACATGTGCTTGAGCGGTGGAAATAAATGTTTTTCTGCGTGAAGAAAATGTGTTTATTTTGCCTTATTGTGCGCTTCAAAGTCTTCTAGATTGCTTAATTTATGTTAAAATCAAAAAAAAATATGCGGGGGGGCCCCAGATCCCCCCTACAATACAATTTTCTCTCACCTTCTTCATGACTTTGGTGTTTGCATGTCTGATAGTAACAGGCAGAACAATCAAATGCTCTTCCACGAGATGACAGAAGTTGGCATTCATACAACAAAATAAAAAGCTTTATGTTGAACCAAACAGGTCCAGATTTTGCACTCTGTAAATGCATGAATGATCATCATTATTTTCTTATCTAGATACTTTTTGATAGATTTTTGTTTCGCACACCCGTGACCCGAGTGAGGATGAACGGTAGAGATGATGGAGGGGACCGATGGATGGATGGATGGTGTGTCGTGAGATTTTTCTAATGTAAAATATGTGCCAGGACAGGTTGGAAGACATTGAATGAGTGTACCTAATGTTATGGCCTGTGTATTCAGCTTTGATGTTTTTGTTTTTCTCCCCTTCATTTTGCGTTTGTCGCTCACGGCCCCGCTAAGCAGCTTCTTTCTCCCCCTCCAAGACTTAATTAGGCGCCTGCTATTTTCCTGCGTGGAAAAAACAACAGCCAACGCAAACAAACACACAACAGGAAGAAAAGCCACAGGGAGAAAAAGAGAGATGGGAAGAATACCCACAATGCACTCTGATATTGCTGCTTGCAGTTAAGCAAAAAAGAGTGACTACCTGTTTTCTGCCCCCTTTGAATTGAAAGGTTGGTAATCGCCTTTTACGCGAGTGCGGCGCCTTCATGCATCGTGGCCTTCATTCTGCCCGGTGACCGCAAACCACACGCTCGGCCAACATGGCGGCCCGGCGGCGCTGAGCCACCCGTGCGCGCCGGCAACGGGAATTTATTTTTATTTTTAAATCGACGTGCGGCGCTCTCGACCTACTTGCATCATGTGCTGATGTACTGTTTTCCATGCAAACACAACATACTTGCATTCATGCTCGCAAAACAGTTGAGTGGTTTCAAGCTCGGATTTGCATTTTTCATGTATGCGCCGTTTACAGTCGCGCATGAGCTCATTCTGACTTTATACATACGTCATGCCAACATGCACAATTGAAATAAACGGAACGGCCAGTCTGGAGAGTGACATGCGCGGGCACCATTATTGTTATGTAATTTGACATGACATCACGATGCAATAGGATTGACTATTTGCAAAATTTATCATCTGTAAGGAATATTTTCCACAGAAGCCTTCCAATAATCCTCACTGATTTGTTTAGGTCAATTGCGCTTTGTGGCTGTTATCATGAATAATTTGCGTGCAATGATCTCATCACAGTAATTATATAACGAGTCGCATTTGGGGTGGTGTGCTGTGGAGGTTGTTTTTTTTTTTTCTTTGACTGTGGCTTATTTGTAGCCATTTTATTTATTTCTATTGTGCAAGGTAGCGGTTCTCCGGCAAGGAATGATGACATCACACCGATTGCATGACAACTCTCCTTGGCGCTTGTGTCAAAGCCGAACAAATGAAAGTCTGGACGCGGTTTAAACGAACTGCATTGCTTTGTCTTTGGCTAAATCCTCGTCACATGACTTATGGACCGTGGGTCATGTCGTTACCCAGCGTCTCCACATGCTTATTAATATAGGCCTGTGGTAGCCGTGGTCAGTTTTTGCCTTTTTGTAAGTGGATTTTTGGCCAAATGGTTTATTGTGTGGTTGGTATGGAGGCTGCTCCATATTAATGAAATAAAATCGAGCATCATTTACCTTCAACAGTTGAATGATGTATTGCGTTCACGGTAATGAAGAGCGATCGCATCCCAACACACCGCCACTTCTGATCGATCGATAAACAGGAATCTCGCGTATAAACAAAGCGCAAACTACATCCACTGAGTAGACCTCTCTGTCAAACTCAAGGCCCGTGGGCCAGATGTGGCCCGCCACATCATTTTATGTGGCCCGCGAAAGCAAATCATGCTCGTCAATGTCCGTGATTTTTGCTAAAATCTGTACCCAAATTCCAAAGTGTCATAATAATAAACAATAATGTTGAGATATTGCGTTTTTGTGTGACCAAAGCCTTCTTCTACAGTAACTTAAACAACACTTGAACAAACTATTACCCTTGTCTTCTGATTTCAAAACTAGTTATCCCGCAATTTTGTTGTTTCATGGTAATATGTTTTGGTGGCAATTAAGCATTTATGTTACACTGTTCTAACGGCCCTCTGAGGGAAATCATAACGACAATGCGGGCCGAGACAAAAAAAGAGTTTGACACCCCTGGAGTAGACGATGTCTCACGGATGGCGACAGGGAGCGATAACACCTCCAACCGCCACGGAGAGCGCTTTTGTTTCTAGTGTTGATCGGGCCACAAACAAAAATGACACTCCTGGCGCCTCCAACGGACACCTAAATCCACGCTTTAAAAAAGAATCATAAAAAAAAAAAAAAAACACCTCACCACAGCAGGTGTCAGGAAACAGGAAATAAATATTTTATGCGACACTTTCCATTGAAAAGCGCCAGTGACAGAGATCAATAATAATAAAGGATCTGGCTGTGCACAGATATGGTCGCGGCGAGAGGCTAAGACGATTTCAAAATAGCTGCGAGTACATTTTTTGAAAGCATGCCGTAACTCTGCCAGTAGGCATATTTACTGTAGTTGCACTTTTTTTTTTTTTTTTTTTTTTTTGCTCGCATACGTTCCCAATATAATCTATGAAACTGAAGAAGTTGGAGCTAAAGTACATAAAGTACCACCATGGCGGAGGAATAATCCCAGTAGAAAAAGGGGGAGTGGGGGTAAAAAGGGCTGAGGAGCGACACAACAAAAGTGCAGGAAATTAACCAGAGAGGAGCATCGCTACACCTAATAAGCAAGAAGGTACTTATTGAATGGCAGCAGGAGTGCCCGCGCGTCGAAATTCAGTTGGCCGCATTCCAAGCAAATAACATCCCGTTGTCGACATTTTTTTTTTAGCTGCAATATTTCCAGCGGCCACGGCCAATAAGGCTGACACAAGCCACCGAATTTTAATAATATCGTCAGTCCCTGGAGGTGGCTCGCGCGCTAGCTCATCGGCCGTCGTATTAGAGATGCCCGCGGGCGGTTTTTAGCGAGTCGTGGCTGCTAATTAAATGGACGAGGCCAGTGCCTTGAGCAAACTTTTTTTATGGTCTCTTGGATGCATTTGTAACAACGCCGACAGTCGACTGATCTGAGAAAGTAAAGGGATGATTGTATTAAGGTGTCTTTGCAGTTACACACACATACACAGAGAGAGAGAGACACACACATACACTCACAATACATTTTTGTAATACATTTATATCTCAAATGTAGGTGGAATCGTTCATGTGCCATGCTAAGATGTTGCTAAAAACAATCCTTGTTAACCTGCCAATGGGGATTCTCATTTTAAGTTAGCACACTGCTTGTAGCAACTTACTGTGTGCTCCTATGATATGATTAGCGGTCCAAGTCCCATGTGGTTCCAGGCCCAAATCCTGTGTTTTTGTGCCCAATTTTCTGAGTGGTTTCAGTTCCAAATGTTATGTGGTCCCTTGTGCAAATTCTGGATAATGGGGTTCCTGGTCCAAATCCTATGAATGGAATGTGGTCAAAATTGTATGTGGTGTCTTGTTCTAATGCCATGTTGTTCCAGGCCCAAATCCCTTCTGGTTCTTGGTCCAAAAAATATGTGGTTCCAGCTCTAAATGATAGTCGTTGTTCCAGATACAAAATGCCATTTGGTTCCTGATCCAAATGTAGTTCCTAGTCCGAATGCAATTCGGTTCCTCTTAGAAACTCCTATGTGGTTCCTCAAAAGTAAAATGCTTGAAAAGGTACAGAACGTACAGCCAAAAGTGAACCCCCTGAAACTGTTTTATGGTCTTTTTTTTCTCCCGTGCTGAATATCACACTTCCTGATACATCGATTGATGTGATGTGATGATTCTTCCTGCTGCTTTGGAAAAAAAAATACAAAATCTTGTTGTGCGCCCCTGTTGACATAAATCTGGAAGATTTATGTCAATGCCGAACATTTACATGGCGATATACAAGGCAGGCAGCCTTGACTTCATTTTATGTGTTCATTTGGGAGTTGTGAGTGATGGGCTCAGTGGATGAACGGTCTCCGTCGTCCCGCTTGAGTGAAGGCGAGGCTGACCTTTTGGATTGTTGCGTTCGCGGGTCGTAAGGTACGAGCGGTTGCCGCCCGCATAAAACCAGCCAGGAACACCGGCAGGCTCTTTTAATTGTCGGTGCACGTAATTAGAAAGTGAGTCATGCACTCCAAAGCTGGTCGGTTCCTCAATTACTCAGGTAAAAAAAAAATTCTCAATCTTTATACTGGTTCAGGAATTACAACTCCAATCACATGAATCTGCCGGCCGGTTGCTGTTCAGTACACAAGAGGCTTTAGCAGACTCAGTCGAAACAGAGTGGACTCAACTCAGTAAGTTGAATCAGCTGAATGACTTGAGTTAAAAGAATCACAGAAACAGTGGACTCAGATGAGTCGGTTGAATTGGGAGAGTGGCTCGAGTTAGCGGACTCGCCACAAAAAAAAGGGTGGACTAGGGTGATTCAGGTGAATCGGGTGACTGAATCGAGTTAGTGGAATCATCAGGACGGTTCCTGTCTCATATGATGTGGTTTACTGACTAGGTTTAGCGGACTCACCAGAAACAGCCCAGCTGCAGATGAATCCGTTGAATTGGGTGGTGGACTCAGGGAAATACGGTGGACTCCGATGAGTCAGTTGTAATGAGAGACTAACTCGAATTAGGAGACTCGGTGGAAACAAAGTAGACTCAGATGATTCATTTCAATCGGTTGACAGGCTTAGTTTAACAGACATTTTTGGAAGGACTGTGAACTCATGATTTGGTTTATTGACTGAAGTTAGCAGACGCACCGTAAATACTGCAGATTCAGAAGATTGAGTTGCATTCGGTGATTAACTCTCATTTTAGCTGATTTACAGAAATACAGTGGACTCTGATAAATCCGTTGAATTGAGACTACCAGACTGCTGGAAACACTGTTGACTCAGATTAGTGAGTTGAATCGGGAGACAGACTCAAGTTATTGGACTCCACAGAAACATCGCAGACTCAAACAAATCAGCTGAATGTCTCAAGTTATAATATACTCACCGGAAAAACGGCTGGTTGGATTTACCGATTCAAGTTCCCAGAATCACTGGAAACACCACAGACTGAGATGAGTCAGTTGAACTTGAGACTGGCTGAAGTTAGCAGCCCGACTGGAAAAGCCAGGCACTAAAATGATTTGGTTCACCGACTTCACTCCATTATTAAAATCACTGACTCAGTGAGGGCAGTGAGTCAGATCCTTATAGTGTTTGACTCAGACTAGAATCATTTACTGCATTTACATTATACTTGGCCTCGCTGCACGTTTTGTTGACGGTATCACAACTATTTAGCATTAAATCACACACTGTGATTTCCTGGATGGATCCTCGTCACATTTTACCCGCAATAAACGGCACAGCGGACGACTCCTCTGGGACGGCCGCCGACAAATGTGTCATTTAGATGCAAGTCACTAAATAAGAAAAGGTGATGCATGCATACAGAGTAGCACAAAAAAAAGGAAATTGGCTGTTTGTCACTTTGGATAAGGTCACAGTGTAACGTGGCGTAATTGACTGCAGTCGGGACGCCGCGCTCACACACGCACACGCAAAAAAAAACAGACTGACAATGTAACTCGCTTGTTATCTGGCCTCCGAGTAAATGAATGTCGTTATCGGGGCCATCGTTCTAATTAATGTGATAATTTATTCATGCATCGTTTCAAACAGGCCTCTGAAGCAGAGTAAAGACAAACGTCTAAACAACCACTGTATAGACACAAGTATTGGGACAAAGCAAGAGGAGACTTTATGTTGGCACGTAGTTAGCATTATGTGATGGTTATCAAACGCTAATACTAATGTAATCTGTACATCCAACAAGACGGCAGCTCTGCTTAGCTTTTGCCTTTGACTTGATTGTGTTTCCATGTAGTCCGACAAAGTTGACAGGTCATGGGTGGAGAAACTTGGTGTGGGTTATTTAAATTAGCCTGATTGGTGTTAGCACGAGTCCGCCTACAGTACTTGAGTTAGTGAACCATTATGAACAAATCGTCATAGTTGATGGCTTTTCCGTTGAATCCTGTCAATCGGGTGCATGAACCGATCCATTTGACTTTTCTAATTCCATCTGTGACACAACACAATTCACTCCAATTACAATACAAAATAATAACAATAATTACGATTCCGTAAAATATTATTGACTGCATTTATGATGCGGTACACTACAATTTACGCCAATAACGATCAGTGAACCGATACTACCAAATCATCATTCTGCTGTGTCCCTTGAGTCCTCTAACTCTCGTCAGCCAACCGATTCGACTGAATCGTCTGAGTCCTCTGTGTTTCCAGCGTTTCCCCAAATTGATATGACCGAATCATCGGATTCTGTAATGTTTTTCTGGTCAGTCTGCTAATTTGAGTCCGTAAACCAATACAGGGTATCGTCTGAGTGTGATTGGTTTTCCGTGAGTTCGCTAACTTGTGACAGTGAACGGTACACTGTATACTGTACCGTATAGTGACAGGAAGAACAATTAAATGGTCTTCCACACGACGGGAGAAGGTACAGTAATTAACCTGTGTATCCACATGATATTTTTTTTTGGTAATGTGCCGGTATCTTTTTTTTCTAAAATAAAATATGTAACTTGGCTCAATAAAAATTGTGAAACACTGTTCTAACTGATAAGACCAGAGCATCTTATTTAGCAGCGTTTTCCAATAAGACCGTTAATTGGAGTTGGTGAACCGATTCTACCGAATCATCTGTGTTGACTGTGTTCAATCTGCTTACTAGAGTCAGTCAACCGATACTACCCGGATCATCTGAGTCTGCGCTGTTTCCGTTTAGTCCACTAACTTGCATTGTGTACTTGGCAGTAACCAGTCAGAGGACTCCTAGGATTTGGGTGAAAGGAGTCCTCGGATTCCTGTTTCAGTACTAAGATTCAAGTCATTAACCTGATGAGCTGTAATCATTATGTCACTATTGGAACAAAATCTTAAAGGCTTACTTCAAGAAACATGTTCACAGACATAGGCAGCTGTCCAGAAATGTTCTCAAATTTCACATGACCTGAGTGAGGCTAGGCGGAAAGAAAAATGGATGGATGGACATGGGTGGACAGGCACTCCAGAGAGAGACCTGCCTATTTGTATGTAAGCATTCCTGGTTGAGTTTGATTCGGCATGCCGCTTAATTAAGTTTGCGATGTTCGGCCCCGTGCTTTGCAGATGGACTTTAATTGCTTTAATGTTTAATTGGAGGATCGCAGGACGGTGCGGCTTGACTGGCATGTGTGATTGAAAACATTACGGAGATTGACTGCTAAGCTTATTTATAGTGCGTCAATGTTAATAAGCAAACGCGTACGAGCGCTTCCCGTCACGAGTGTTTTCACAAACACGGCGTAATGAGACGTGTCGGGAAGCAGGACGTGTCTTTTTCCTTGACTTTCCATGCAGCTGCGCCAGGGAGATTGCTAATTATTAGCTGCTAGCACGCAGGAATTATTACCTGCTGAGCGTGACCCTGCCTGCAAACTTCAGCATGAAAGGCGCTTTCAAACGACTCGAGAGCCGATTCAGGAAGAATAAAAAGAGGAAATCAAGCAGCCGCTTGCTCACGCAGAGTTTTATTGGCAGCCATTGTCGTGCTGTTAATAGTCGTATCCTTGCTGTCACGCGAATAAAATCAATAAGAAAAAAAAGCTAGAACGCTAGAAAAGCTAGAAAGATGCGAAAGATTTCGATGCGATGAAATATAATTCATCCTAAAAACCAGCGCACCGGGCAGGGTGACGAGAGGTCCACAGGCGCGGCGATTCGGGCAGGCAGGAAACGAGACAACAGGCAGGTGTACAGGCGTGGATACGGCTGCGGGAGTTCTGGGCGCGAAACAGGAACACTGAATTCGATTTAAGGTAACCGGATATCAACACGAGCTGAACGTTAATAATGTGACAGGGTAAATTGATCTGGCGGCGAGGCGGAGTCCGGGATTGTCTTAAGTACGCAGCTGATGATCGATTGATTGATTGTCCCGGCTCCAACTCGCGCCTCGAATCTTCAACATTGACACTCAGACACACGGAGGCGCTGTTCAGTGCTGAGACCGCAGACCTGACACCACGATACGATTCACTCAAATAATGATATGATACAATGCGATTCATTTCCCATACGATGAGATTGACTCGAATAATGAAACGTTATGATTCACTCCAATAACGATGAATCATTTACACTTGCTACGTGTTAACCGCAATTGTTTTTCCACGGCCTTCACATCGCCGACTCTGCTTGAGGGAAGGACGCGTGGCGTCCGCGTGGCCTCCCCGTAGCCTCCATGTGGCATCCGCATGGCACTCTCCAACTCTGGAGGTTTTTCATCATAATAAAAACAACTACCCCCCATTCAAAAACATGTTTTCTCCTGTCTCACAGCTTCAATTGTGCTGTCAATCTCCACAAAACAGCATTTGTGTTGCCACCGTCACCTTAAAGGAGCGAACGTAAGCCGCTCCTCGGAAGGATGCATTGCAGCGGTTGTTCTTTTCTTTCAACTTGTTCAGCCTTGTCTTGTTTTAATTTCATTAAAAGTTTGCTGCACCTCCGGGGAGTCCCCCCCCCCCCCCCCCCCCCTCCTTTCTTTTCATTGTTGCACAAAGCTTGCCAAGTCTTCTCCTGCTAGGGTGCTTAAATTGCTCACACTGCGTTCAGGTCAAAATTGGACGAAAGCATCGACAGCAGCGATGCTTTTAGCGGCTCAAATGTGTTTATGACGCAGCAGGTTTACCCTTGTCTGTCTTACAAACTCACATCTGGATCATGGAGTATGTTGTTGGCATCGGAAAGATGTGTCCTTTAAATCTTCTGGGAGATTATTCTCGCGGTTCTGAGATTGGGGTTCTCGGCCCCCGTGAGGTCCGCGAAATGTACCTTGGGGGTCTGCAAAATAATTTGCCATAAATGTATTATGGGAAATTATTACTTTGTATCATTTTAAAAAGTGTATACTCGGGCTACCAAATATATTGATCGAGCATCGTCATCGCCATGTGCGTGTGTGCAATAGTCACATCGCAGGGCGCTGCAATGTTTGTGTATATATGTTCAACTATATTATACATTTAAAAGTGTCCAGTAGAGGGACCTGGTTACACATGCAAACAAGATTAGCACCAATGCTGTATGGTAACGAGGACGCGGGAAACAAAGTACACCTGCTGCATTTACTGATTACCTCTTCGGAATGAAACGAATGCGCGATGCAACAGATTAGACGGCAGTGTGCCAGCTATGGCTTCTCTGAAGGGACAAACGTCAGGCGTACACAACAACGTGTGTTGTTTAAAGTAATGCGTTCAAATATAGAAATACGAATGCATATTATGTTAAAACATGTTTAAAATAATAAATTGATTATAAAAAGAAATGAATAGTGTTAGGAATGTTCTAATTACCATGCAGTATAACTGGGGATGAAAATAAATTATTTTAACTACATGTGTGGACTGTTAGTTACTTAATACTACAGGTCATTTAAATACTGGTAGACTGAAGACAAATGACTTACTATACCTTTGTGCATAATAGATTTTCTTCTGAAACGAGAGAATGCATTTTCTGTAGAAACAAGAAATTTGGTGCAGAATAACGTGGCTGCTCGTCAGCATTCACACCATTACTCCTCGCTACTTTAGCTTTGCGCCAATTAAAACCCCAGATAAATAAGTGTGAGTGGAAATTGGAACCGCAGGAGGCAATTTAAAGCGGCAGAAAGGAGGCAAGCGGCGTTACTTGAAAGCGACTTCATTAACGGGCATACGCCAAGCGACAACGACGAGGAGTGGAAGACTTCGTCATGTGTGTGGGCGAACAAAAAATGTCTAAGAATTATTTTTTATTTAATAATTTAATTTGCTAATTTTTTTTAATTCAAACAATTTTAAGATGGTATTTTTTTTTACCTAAAAACACATTCAATTTAAAAGTAATTAAATTTAAATTTTAAATAATTGTCTTAACTATATATATATTATTCATCCATCCATTAATTTATTTATTTATTATCAAATAAGGTTTTTAAAGAGAACGACACAAGAGTTGTTTTTTTTTTTTAGGATGGTGACAGTTTACCGATTATTTGTATTCATTGTTTTCAATGCCAATGTGTTCCACTATTCCATGAATTATTACAGCAAGCGACACCTGCTCTTTATCGCACTTGGACCTAATAAAGCTTGTAAAATTGATAATGAGGAAACTGAATTTGCTAGCGATGCATTAAATTAAATAGCGGCATGTATGTGTGTGTGTGTGTGTGTGTGTGTGTGTGTGTGTGTGTGTGTAGTGTAGTGTAGTGTGGGGATGGTTTACGAGCAAGTCCATGCAGAAAACCACCAGGAAATGGAAATAAGCGAGCCACGTCCTGCGTTTGAGACCTCGGCGTGCTTTAATGCGCCGCATTGAATGATTCCTACACGGATAATGTATCCTACATGCGCGCAACGTGTGCGGCGGTTGATGCAGCTGCTGACACAACCATATTTTAGTGTGTGTGTGTGTGTGTGTATGTATATATATATATATATATATATATATATATATATATATATATATATATACACACTTTTTTTTTTTTTTTAAATCTATTTTACTTCCAGTCACGTTGGTCGCAGCTATTCTTTTGCATTGGTGACAGCCAGCTCTACACTGATGTGTGGGAAAACCGTCGGGAAATTTAATCGGGCTGGGGAAGAACGATGGCCGCCGACACAAACATTTCCGACTGGATTCATACAGTCCCAAGTTTTTGGAGCCTAGAGATGAGCACAGATATTCTACGTGCAATCCACTTCTGAATTAAGATTCGACTAGCATCGTTTCGGAATTAGGATTACATTTGCAAAAAAAAAAAAAACAATTAAGAGAAATAGAAATATGATTGATAAAATAATTCAAGCAAAATATTGTCAGGCGAATATTTTTTAATTAAAATTGAAATCTCAATAAATGTACAAAGAAATGTTAAAGTAAAAAAAATGGTCAGGTAGCTCTGAAGTTCATAATTACATTTGCAAAATAAATGTGCAGATTTTCTTTTACAAAATAAATCAAAAATATAATTTATTAAATATAATTTTAATTAAAATTTAAATAAACATTGAAATTTAAACAAATGTATGAAAATCTGGAATCAAAAACTACCCAAATACATTTAATATAAACAAGTAAATCTGTGTATTTATTAATCTGCCTAAAAAACCGTCACTGTTTCAAAAGAGATTCTTTCATCTCAATGAGGATTTTTAGCTGGTTAAATAAAAGATAATCATGTAAAACCGCGCACGCACTCAGGGAGAAAGTTATTTTTCTTCATCATGCGTCGTTTAAATGTTGCAGTTCAGCAAGATATTTTTGGTTCTGTATTTATTTCTTTTCGTTACCTGCGGCCTCCGACCGAATCACAGCCTTGACATAACGAGCACAACATCACCACCTCGAGTGTGATATTGCTCGTATACAAGAGTTCTACACGCCACATTTATTAGTGAACTGTAATACGCGACAACAAATGATGGTTTGTTTGTTTATTTAATTAGTTATTCGGCTCCGCCAATACAAATAGCTTCGCAAACAGTGGCGTTACACGCCGAGTTAGCCGTTATCACGACACGCTAACTCGCTAAAACATCAACAACGTTTACCAAAAAAACAACAACAAAAAGTTTCTTTGACTGTTTCACTTTCAAGGAGTGCGATAATTTAGTGGCCGCGCAAAGTAGTCCAGAAATGAAAAATAATGCGACGACTCGTTAGCCACGTTACCATGTTGGCTGGCGCTTAACGTCCAGTAATGTGTCATTTAATCATGTGACAATGCCGTCCATTCCAAAGAAAACTCCATCCTGGTTGAATAGTAGTCTGGATGGAACGCGTCTCATTGCCTCACAATTGAACATTTATCTCTTGTTGCTCGCATACACACACACACACACACACACACACACATGAATTCACCCGCTCATCGTCGTGAAGCAATAATCTATTCATCGTGACGGCCGTCTGCTTCTTGTAAGCTGTGCACATGATTACATTGCGACCCTGGTGCTTAAATATTGATTCAGTTCAAAAGACAAAGTGTAGCCATTAATGACTTTCTCCTGTTTGCAGAAATGTAAACAAAAGTGACGTTTCTTTTTTTAAATGTGTAAAAATTGACGTGTTTCTTTGTGTGGCGACCACTCGAAGACTTCGGAACACATTTGACCTCTCGGCGCGTCGCTGCGTCCGCCCGTTGTTTATCTTTGCGTATTTTGGCAGCGGCGTGAGAGAATTGTTGACAGGATTAACGGCGAGTGGCTTTGGATCGCAAACACTGATAATGTTTTGCGGCCCGCTCCAAATGGAAGTGTAAAACCCCCAGCAAATTAGCAACAGCGACATGAGGGTTGAACTGGCCATATCGCTGCGAGGAGCCAAGTAAAACTCGGCGAGCGACAAAGCAAATAAAAGCCCACCCACGGCTTAATGGGCCAGTTTAAACCCAACACTCTTAGCTCAAGGGTTTTTTTGTTTGTTTGTTTATTTGTTTTTAACTATATCAAAGGATAAAATGCTAAGCAATCATGGCTCATGTTAAATGTCCAGTGATCTCCTGTTCATCGTGAGAGTTATGTTCCAGAGCCTGGCATTGTAAATATATTTGAACACACACAAAAACATGACAAGCGTGATAATAACGGGATAAAAAAAAAAAAAAAAAAAAAAAAACGTTTTTCACCAGGTACCACCTCAAAAAATACTTGGCTAACCAAGTACCACTATTGTCACCAACATTAAAATGCAAGATGGGGGGGATGCACTTACATAATGATTCAATTGAAATGTATTGCAAATAATAGTTAAATAAAAACGGTACCTAAATAAATGTTTTGAAACAACCAGTTTTAGAAGATTAAATGGAAATGTTTTGTAATTCCTGAACTGTGTTGAACAAATGTACTGTAGTGGATTGGGAGAAAAAAAAAGTTACAATTGGCAGTCAAACACAATATTAACATATTTCACCACAACGATATATTAAACATACTGTAATTAGCTGCGATATAGCAGGTCTGCGAGAGGTGAACGACGATGTAACGGTGGATTAAGGCCTCTTTATACTCCCGCAATGCATCACGTGACCGACGCACGGCCCCATCTGCGTCACTTGACACGCACACAGCAAAAAAAAAATTTTAAAAAATCAGCTCTCTTGATCGGTCCGTTTTGGTCACATGCTGTGATGACCTACTCGGTGTGCCCCTCGGTTCTACATACCATCTACGCCGCCGCCTTCTCGACGGATTTTGCAGCATGATTAAACGGATCATCTGGTCATCTCGGTCCATTTGTTCTCGCAGACACTGTTCCACGGTCGCCATTGTTGTTGCTTCGTTCCTCGTGACTGAAAGGAAAGTAAAAAAACGGTTACCGGAAATGGTTTCAAAAATGCACCGAAAACTCCACCCTGTGCTGTCCTAGCCAGTACCAGCCGTAGCGACACCCCGCGACTCTGAGGCGAACTGCAGTACATTTTCAAAACTGCGCGCGAGGGTTGATTGATGATTTGTTTTGAAAGTCGGGAACAGTTTGAAAGTGCGCTACTGACACCCAGAGGGCACGTTTCCATTTGTTGTTGACGTAAAAGAGAATAAGTACACTGTGGTCATGTAAAAAAAAAAAAAGTGAATATACGTAGTTTTGTGACAAAATATTTAAATATTTGATCCGTGACTGCAGGATAGTCACGGCCACACGGTCTTTTTAGAAGATGCAGATTTGTTTTTCTCTATTTTCTTTTTTCTTTTTTTCCTCCCATTTCGTGCGATATGGAGACATCAACTTCATCATCTGTTAGGCCCGGAGCGTCGGCGCTTGGCGGAGCGTGAAGAGAGAGGGTCAGGGAGACAGTTGGCATTGGCGCGATGGGCGCACGCACGCGCCGACGCTCGTTAGCCATTAGCGCGCCATATAGCTATTTCATTACACTGTTTTTGTTTGTATGGGTCTTTGCTTGAGGGGGGGAGACGCCATCATGTCAACAGACTAGTTAGTTATTATGAGTTATCAGTTATTACACTAATAGAGGACTGGATTCAGTCAATGTTTTAAGTTGAGTTGTTTTAAGGTTTTTCCATTGTTTTATTAGTTTTAATTGATTTTTTTATTGTTTTCCATTTTATTTTTATTTATCTGCTTTTATTTGTATTTATTCCAATTTTAATGTATATTGAGTTATTATTAAGCATTTACTTTTTCATGTTTTTGTTTATGTATTTTTGTTCTTTAATTGTGTTATTTCTGTATAATTTGCAGGTTTTATTCTTTTGTGTGTGTGTTTTTATCTTTTGCCTGAATTTGTGTATTTTATTATTTTTATTTCATTCATTTATTTTGATTTTATATAGTTTTGTGTATTTCTTTTTTATTTAATCATATTATTTTGTGAACTATTTTTCTTTACTTAATTTCAGGTTATATTTGTTTCCTTTGTTTTATTTTCTATTTTTATTTTATTTTATATTCTACATGTACAAGACTTGGCCATTTTGGCTTGGATTAAGTTATTCAATTATTCATTATTTAATATGTGTACTTTTTGGGAATTCATCTGTCATTGTATTATTGTATTTATTTCATGAATATTTTATTTAAAAGTATTTTTTTCTCTAGTTTGAGTTTTTTTTAGTTTGTTTGTTTGTTTATATTCCACCTGTACTAGACTTGGTTTCCACTGCCGGTTGGGCAGGGTTGGATTAAGTCATTAATGAGTTTTTATTTCTGTTATTATTATTATCATTTTTATTTTCATTTTTATTTCTTCATATTTATTTTAATATTTTGTTGCATTGACATCTAATTTAATATGTATGTATTTGGATTTATGGTATTATTTAGTTAATAATTGTTGTATTTGTTAAAATATAATTTTCTCGATATTTGTTTTCATCCAAACGTTTTTTTCTTCCTTAATGTTTTAGTTGAATAACACGTTAACTTTCTTTATTTATTGATTTTTTTTTTTTTTTTCAATTGAATACTACCGGTGCACGACTTGGCTACTTCTGCCACTGTGAGTTGGACAGGGTCGGATTAAGGCTCGTGTAAAGCCGAGGCACGTTTCCACGGCGACCCTTTTGATTGCAGTCAGACACTTGCTTCAGATTGGCCGCAGTTCAGCGAGTGCATTGTTTGATCAGATTGAAGACATTTTTTTATTTTTTAGGGGAAGGTGTCATCCCAGAGCCGGGATAAGTTCCTTTGAATTCATTCCAAAAGCAATTAAAGCAGCAGATGAACGGGTCCTCGCACCCGCATGACGAATCCTTGACATGATCATCAATCATTGACGCCATTTTCAGTCCACGTTAGACGACATAGTCAAAAATACAGTAGTACAGTACATGCTTCTGATTGGATGGAACGCTTCAAGTCTTCAAGAAGCCTTCATCAGGCCATCACTAAGAGTAATAAGTGAATTATACGAACCATTGTTACGTTATTTAATTACAAAATTGACCTAATTATAATGCGTTGTGCAATTCAATTACAATTACAGTTGCTTTTTAAAGTGTCCATGATTGCAATTTTAATTACATTTTAGAAATTGCTGCAAAAGCTGGGATTTATTGAACAATTAACAGGTAGAATACTCTAGCACTTCACGCGGCTGCTTAGTCGCAAGGTCTCATGGCCACGTTCTTGCATACCAGGAACGCGGGAAAAAACAAAGGCAAGAAAAGAGCAACGTTTAGCTTGTATACCTACAATTTTTGACAAAAGGCATGCCGGGTAGTAGCATGGCTTTCACCGTCGCTACAAAATCAACATCCTCCTTCAAAGCCGACGTTTTTGATCGGCTCGCTCTGGTTGTGTGCCGGCTGATTATGAGCTTATTTGTAGCTGTACAAGACATTTTGTTCAGCTACACAGTATATAGCGTTCTTGGTTCCTGCACACACGTTGTTTAAAACAAACGAAGGTTTTTCTTGCGTTGAGGAAAAATCACCCTTGAACAAAGAAACATGGAAAATAGCATCTGCATTGGCTAGAAGCACAGCCCCCATATAAACACGACCTCAAAAAAGTCATCTTAAGTCCAAGACGGCCGACTCCCGTCCGCCGCTCCCTGGCAGGTGATTGATTGAAGCTCATTGTCAGCACATTCTCACAGGACTGTGAAGAGAATGGCGTTGACGGATGAGGAAAGCGTCCTGGCACAATTGCCGCTCGCTAAGCCGGGAGGGCAAGATGCACACACGATATTTAAATATCAGCTTCCGCCAGCCACCGTTCGATTTGTCGGTAATTTGACGAGACGCTTAAAATTCCGGACCGCCCACGTCATCGCCGTTCGACTTGACAGCTTCCAGTTGACATGGAAAATATTGCAATTAGAGGACGAAGTAATACAGCCTTTGTGGTTGGAACAGAATATAGCAAATATTCATGGCAGGTGCAAAATGTTTTAGAAACAAGAGCACTTGGAGAGCTACACCATAGATGAAAAATGAAATGAGCGTTTTGTCCAGATTGAGAATTTTTTCTTCCTACTAAAGCACAGCAATGTAGAAATGTAAACATGTTCAATTTACAAAGTATATAGTTACCAAATCAAACAAGATTAGACATTTACTGTATCAGTTTTTTTTTTTTGTTAAATTATTTTGAAAAAAAATTATTTTGATCTTTATTAAAGCTTAATCTTTTCTAAATTATTTCCATTTATTATTCTTTTTTGATCCAATTATTTATCTTTAAATTTATTTTATGTATTTTTTTCTATTTATTTTATGTATTTTTTATTTTATTTATTTTATTGACGGTCATTTATTATATCTATATCTATTTATTGTTTTTTATTTTGAATGTTTCGTATTTATTTGTACCTATATATTTATAGTTATTTTATTTTTATTTTGTATTTGTAATTTATTTATCAAATTCTTAACTTTGATTCGATCTATCTTTGTTATGTTTATTTTATTTTTGTATATTTATTTTTAATCATGTTTTTATTTACTGTTATTTTTACATTTTGTTTATGTCAACTAGTACTTATTAATTCTGTGTTTATTTTATATTTTAGCTATATGTAGTTTCCAATCTTTAATTCGAGTTTTAGCTATTGTGTATTTTTTTATTTCAAATCATTTTGTATTGAATTTATTTTATTGTTATTTCTTACATATGGATTTTTTTCTCTCTCTGTTCATATTCTCTTTATTTGTATCTTTGGCCTATTATTTTAAATTTGTATTTGATCAATTTGCATTTTATTGTAATACTCGTTTTTCCCTTTTTTGTAAACCTTTTCTTTTTGTTTATTTCTTTTGTAACTCTTTTTTTCATTGTTTATAATATTTTCCTTTGCCCTTTTATTGGTATATTTTATTGTGTATTTATTTTTTTTCCCACTTGTATTTTATTTTGATTGTAAAATGTATTTGAATTATTATTATTTTTTTTAATTTCTAATATAATTTTAAAGACTTCAGCAAAAGTTTTCGACTGAAAAATAATGACGGTTATACTCGGGTCACCGCTACAGGTGGGACTGTTCCGTTGTAGTTGCTGCATGATTTTAAGATGATGTAGTGATGTCACGTGGGGGCCCCACATTAATAACTACTGACTTTATGGCCGATAAGCGACGGATTGATTGCAAGCGTCGTGACTCTGACTCGATCTGCTGTTTAAAGGCCGAACGACAGGAAGAAACCGAGCCTGGCGTTTGGACGTGTTTATCGGCAGCGGCGGCGGCCCGGCGCGACGGCCATCAATCCGCTCGTCCCCGCGCCGCTTTTTTGTTGTCGCTTCGAAACGCCGAGCGGCCTCCCGGGATGCGAGCGGGCGGGACGTAGAAGAGGGAGGAAGTGACAGGTTGGCTTCAATTGCAATCCATTGGCTTCTTTGAGCCTCTTTTCTCGGCGAGGTAAAGAGTCCACCAGGAGTCGTGGCGCGGCTCCAAATGAGGGAGCCGTCACGCGCCCGCGATTCACGCTGCATCCGTCCTCCTCCTCGTCTTCCTCATCCTCACGGGCCGAAATAGCAGCCCGCTCGTCACTCTTGACTGCACACTGACACAAGGCTCTGTTAAGAACAACTTCAGATTTATTTACGTTCATCTGCAAAGAGACCCAATAGTGGTCCAAGTGCAAGGGAAAACAATCTCTACCTCGGCTAAATCGACTTAGAAAACGGGTCGACACAAAATTTGTGCCTCGAAGCTCCGCCGGGACCAAAAAACAAAACAAAGTTCCACCTGGAACTGTCTTCACCCATGTTTCACACGGACATTTATTGCAGACGGACGCAGTGGTGGGCCAATGATAAACTTTGCCAAAAACGACAAAGGAACATCTGTACGTGATTTTCAAGACACTGTTAGATGTAACGTAATATGACATGATAAGTATGAGTGTTTTTAGACCAAAAATGGTAATCACTAGTGTGCTAATGCTAATTGCAATTGCTAACCGTTTAGCATTTAGCATTTGCTGTGTCAAATTCTGTACACCAAATTTATACCATGCACTCAGTACCATGCAGTTTAAGGATCGAAGTCCATCACTCATAAATGAGAACAAAATGCATGCCAATCGTAAAAAAAAAGGTTGTAAAACAACGTGTGTATACTTACAGTCTCTATTTGAATGTGCCTTCCGAGTGTATAAATAACTCCCACGATCAAACTCATGCGAGGGATTCGAATCTGAACTATGATATCTATCTTGCAGACAAGATAGATATCATAGATTGGTGATATCTGGATCTTGCAGACATCCACCAATCAAACCCAAGCTGTTTAGCATATTTAAATTGATTATAATATGATTCCTGAATCCAATCAGGGCAAAGCTCATTTATATGTCACATAATAATGTGAAATCTGACCCTCGAATGCCAGGCTGAAAAGAGCAACTAGAATAGCTTGAAAAAGGACATTCTGGGCATTTCCAACCAAAATGATCATCAAGGCCATCAAATATGAACAAAATTGCATAGAAACACAGTGACGGAAGGGGACCTTTAAGCGAAATACTGAGCATTCACTTTGTGTGGCATTCTAAAATGATTTCCCTTGGCCTTTTAAATTGATTCCCAAGTATATTCTCATTCAAATGCAGAATACTTTGAAAGTGAATCCATGAGTCAGATGATTCTTCGTGTTCACATATCGCCAGTGTAAATACGTAACCCCCCACCTGGCGAATTATCCCGGCAAGCGGCTGTAAAAAGTTTCTCCGTGCAAGTAAAAGTCATTTTGCGAGGTGCGCAACTCGGCCTTGTTTCCGTGTTTGATGACAGCGGCGGATGGAAAGGCGCAAACATCTGGCGTCATATGAGGCCAACTTTCTACTCTTTCATTACCTCCTTTGTCCCTCACTCTCCCTCGCTCTTTTACTTTTGCCGCATCAATAACATTTGAAGAATCACAAATATTTCATTGGCACGCCGCTGCCGCTGGAAGTAGTCCATCAACTTGAATGGATTCCATCAACTTGCCGCATGATTTGCATTTCTTAAAGCGGGCGGCATGCATTATGTAGCAGCGGCAATGCATTCTGTAGAAATCCACTCGACCGAGTCCGTATTTCACATTCTAACCTTTCACAGGTTTGCTTACCCGCACAAGGAGGAGACGCCGACAATTACGCCGGGACGTGTTTCGTAGACGGCCGTCGTTTCTGCGATTAAAAAGCTTCGAGTGGCACGTTTGTACGTGATTTGGGCGCAAACTTGCGTTGGAGAAGAGACCTCCCTCCCGCTGGCCTCTTCAGTCGGGACGCAATTATATACAAGAGATGAAACGAAATGTGTGCCTTTACAGAGTCATTCTCCTCTGGCCTGGTATTCGTTACAATCAGCAACTTGAACAATAGAAATTTAACATGCCAACTACAAATAATCCATGGTCAAAAAGGTCTGTCCTGTTCTGTCGTGAATGGGAACTGCCAAGTACTATCCTACAATTAACGTGATCGTTCCTCTCGCCAGTATTTGATAATAACCGTCAACTTGCACAATACAAATAATACAAATAAGTATAACGACTGGAATAATCCCCTGTCAAAAATGTCTTGTGTGAGATATGTGAGACTACAATATTTGTTTTTATAATTACTGCGATCACTCCCCTCTCCAATTATTTATGATAACTGCCAGCTTGCACAATAGAGATAAACACGCCACATAGAAATTTTACGTAATCAAAAAGGTCCATATTGTGTTCTGGGAACTTACACGCCTAAAATGTACTAACCTATAACTAATGTTTTCTTTCCTCTAGCCAGTTATTCATGATAACCGCTACCTTGCACAATAGAAATAAACATGAGAAAGGATCCACAGAGTCAGAGAAATGGCAGTAATCCACTTTGCATCATGAAGTAAAGGCATACCGATGAACAGGCCGCTGGAGAAAGAAGAGTGGGGTTCAAATGGTCGCTCGCGCCAGCGTGCCCCGAGTGTCGTCACGGCTGTCGCGAGCTGATTTAAAGTGGACGCTCCTCACTGATTAGTGTACAGCCTCAGTCTGCTGCTAAGGTTTGATTTGTTTTTAATAAGCAGCACGAGAAACCAAAAAGGCGGCAGGGAGTAGTAATGTTTTTAAACGCTTAATTGAGCACCTCTACATTGTCGATAAAACTGAAGCCCAGACGCATAAAGAACTTTAAAAGTGTCGTGTTGTGCACCACATACTGTAGTGACAGTGAAAAAAGAAAAAAAAAAAAAAAGAACTGACGTGAAGTTGAGTTGTTATTTTGCACTTCAAAAGAAGAATTTGTATTTTGGGGATTTATTGTTTTTTTTCCAGGGTCTTTTGTTATTTTTTTTGATCTATTCGATTGTAGAATATGCTTATGTTTAAGTTAAACATAGTGGTTATTTTAAATATATATTTATTGTTTTTTTTTAATTTATTTATTGAGGTATTTTTAAAAGTATTTTCAAGTGTATTTTCTGTTTAATATATTTTAATTGTCGTATATATTCTTATGCTTAAGGTTGACCTTTATGTAACCCACTGGTTAATAATAAATTTTTCTTCATACCTACTGTTGCGGACTATTTTTCTCTGAGCAATATCACTTAGTCGAATCCTTTTCAAGCATTCCATACAGCAAAAAATAACTAAAACAACAACAAAAGTATATATCATTTGTGCTAATAATTGTATCGGATCGATATCTGTGTTGGCCAATAATCAAGGCTACAATATCGGCATCGGATAGGAAGTGAAAAGGTTGCATCGAGACAGCCCATATTTTAAGTCCATGTGCGCACGCGCACACACACACATTATTATTATTTATTTTCTTTTTTAAATGGAAGCTAGTCAGGTGAAAATGAATACATTTAAGAACAATAAAATAATGTTAAATTGGAATTAACACTTACCTCATAACTTATGAGAAATTAAAACATTTCAATAAAAAACACAATTGCTTACTTAAATAAATAAAAAGAACATTTCTGTAAAAAGAAAAAACAATGCTTACTTAAATGAATAAATCAATCAATATAAAATGTCAAATCAGGCTTTTTTGTATGTATGTATGTTTTTTTTCACATTTTACCAAAGGCATACGAACATCCTCTTCCATGGCTTTACTTTATTAACGGGAACGTGTTAATTGGCATTTAAACTCTTCGTTGTGCTTGTATCACATCGATAGCGTTTGTCGTGACTGTTCGATGCACGGGCTGGCCGTTCATAAATATTAGCCGTGGTGTATATGGATCAAGCTAATGCAAAGTAAAATATTTCCCTCAGCGCTTCATCAAGTTCCCAATATTCATACGCGAGTAAATTTATGCCTAATGGCGGGCGACTTAGCGGTGCAAGGGAGATGGCGCAGAATGAAGATGACACTTTGGCTGATTTATCATTCAGATTTGAGCGGATTAAAGACACCAGTGGGGGGCTGGTAAGAAGTTAACTTTTTTTTAAATTATGCATTCAGACATTATTATTCCATCCGTAATGTAACGTCACTTCCCAGGAGAAGCCTCATTCAAATTTAATAACGGGACAGGGGGAACCGTTTTCATACAAATTAATCATACGACACTGGGACTTCACTGGCAGGTGACTGAGTACACCGTGGACTTTTATTTTTGTATTATTTTTTACTGGCAATTATTTGTAGTTTATTACTCTTGTTTAAGGTGGTGGTTATCATGAGTGAATGACTAAAAGAGACGCATTGCAGTAATTGTATGACACATTTTAATTCTGCCAAGCAAGATGTGGATTTTATTTTTTTAAAATGTACTGTATTATTTATGCTAGTCTTTGTTTATTTCTATTGAAGAGGATTGATGGCATAAACAGACAGAGCGTCCTGTGGGTTTTTTTTTTTTTTTTTGACTGTGGATTACTGTTAGTTGTGCTATTTATTTTTGTTGGCAATTACCATAACATTTTTGGTTACTCTCCCCACCTGTGCTGGTCGTTCTGTTTATTTCTATTATGCACGGAAGGTTGGATTTGAAATGGAGCGCCGAAGTGTCGTGTGGAATGGCGAACGCTCTCCCGTGCCGCGTCTCGCCCTCATCCCAAACACGTCGTACGTGACTCCCAGTTTAATTGCGGCCAATTAAAATCCAAAGCCTTGTTTGCCATCTTGCCGTCTGGAGCAGAGACACGAGTGTGACGGCGCATGCACCTCGCTAGTCACGCCCGGCAGAGATTTTGTCGACGTTCAAGACCCGCAAGTCCAAACAGCCTCCAGCCGAGTGTGGAGCGCATCCTCCGAGTCGGGTTAAACAAGTGTAATGCTTCAGAGAGCAAACCCATACACTGGCTGTTCTTTCATTAAAAGGTTGTTGGTTTTTTTTCTTCCCATTGTTGCTTGTCCTTCAACCAAAGATTGTGAAAATATATCTACGCCAACTCTTTAGCGCCCCCTTGGAAGCTAGAAGAAATTTGCCCAGATATAGTCCGAGTAATTATTATTTTCCTGGCTTTATAAGACGATAGGCAGCTCGTGCATCACACAGCGGGAGGCAACCAATAAGTTTCTTTTAGATATATGACTGTATAGCGTGTGCACAACTCGCGCTCTTCAAAAAGAGTGAACTCGCACAGCTTGTTGAATATAACAGCAGCAAAGAAACTAAATTAGCAAAAGCTTTTGCGCTTATCACCTCATCCTCCCTGCCAGACTTCATAATTGCACCACTACAGGTTCGGGTTATGGCCAAAACCCTTCACTATATGTGCTCGATAAATAAATAAGGGCCTCTACTTTGTGTTAATGTGTAATTGTTTCCCCCTGACGTGATTAACTGCCAAGCTGTGCAGCGCAACATGCTACTCCGCCAGTCCACAGCCAATATACACCCTCTTCCCAAAAGCAGCGGACCATTTTGCCCAATGGTTCTCGAACGTTTTATACCAAGTACCACCTCAAAATATACTCTCCAAGTACCACCATAATGACCAATATTAAAATGCAGGTGCTTCGGAAGCCAAATTAAATGTAATATTATTGTAAGCCACGGCAATATTATGCGGTCTTAACATAAACACTACACTTGAATATAGGGAAGAAAAAAAAAAAATGTAATGTGGTTTGCAGCCGCAATATATCCCACTGAGCCGGCGCGTGGCATTCTACACCCTGACGAGAATTGATAGCCACCAGCTAGCTGGCGAGCTAACAGGCTCCCGGATGCTCCACGGAGCTGACGTCGCGTACGGGCGGCGAGCTAGTCCGCCGCGTCGCCGCCTCGCTGGCTCTTGTGCCGCTGTTTAGGTCCACATAATCAGGGAAAGTCAACCATTGACTAACATTTCACACAAACATTTGAGGACGTACTCCCTGCTAGTTATCAACCCACAATGCTTTGCGGAACACAAAATACGGGAAATTCAAAGTCATCAATCAACCTACCGTGCATGTTTTTAAGATGTGGGAGGAAACCGGAGAAAATCCACGCAGGCACATGCGAACATGCAGAACATGCAAACTCCACACAGGCGAGGCCGGGATTTGAACCCCTGTTCTCAGAACTGTGAGGCAGATGTGATAACCAGTCCTCCGCCATGCCGCCCACATACCACTCGTGGTACACATTTCACCTTTTCAGAATCACTGAATTCGGCCAATTCCTTATTTTATTTAGTTTTTTAGAAAAGACTGAAAACATTTAGGTTTGACGTCAACAGATGAACGCTTCAGCTTTTATTTCCTGTTACTTACCGCTGGGGCGGATGCAATGCTAACTTAGACCCTAGCACCTTTTGTTCAAACCGGGCCATTACAGCCTTTAGTTCCAGGAAAAACTGTACATGTAAACGTTCCTGGAACTTTAGGTGGGAATGTAAAAATTTTCAATGGGCCTTAGCCAATATAACTGTTTGAAATTCCCTGGACTGGAAGGGGGGAAAAAATCTACCTCTGGTGTACTAAGGTTTTAGGCAAGCCAATAACCAGTCTCTAGACTCAAACCCTGCAGAGCATACATTTTGCCTACATGTTTGAATAAAGATACATCTGAACTGTTATTGGAAAATGACTCAAATCCACAAATTAGTCTAACAGGGGCAAGAAGGGGAAGCCTTTAGAGTCGCCAAGCCGATCCCCAGACTTATACCCTGTAGAGCATACATACTGTTTACAGAGTTAAAGAAAAATGCACCCAAACTATTTGGATGACCCTTCATCCAGCAACAGGACAATGACCCAAAACAGTGAAATAGTTTTTTGGGGGCAAAAGGTGCAAGGCTTTAACTTGGTTGATAAGTCAGGCCCCAGACTTAAATTCTACAAACGACGCATTTTGGCTGCCGGTTTAAAGGGCAGAGGACATCATGAGAAGCATGAAGGTGAAGGTATTAGGCAGG
Organism: Phycodurus eques; assembly: GCF_024500275.1. Classification (NCBI taxonomy): domain Eukaryota; kingdom Metazoa; phylum Chordata; class Actinopteri; order Syngnathiformes; family Syngnathidae; genus Phycodurus; species Phycodurus eques. The sequence continues at coordinate 26,678,037 of NC_084533.1, forward strand.
CCAATAAGTCAATGGCCACACTTGGGCCCGATAGACTATCTATCGGATAGGGCATGCATTTTTACCTGGTAAAGAGGAGACTGAAGGGAGTAAACCTTCCCCTAAACAAACAAAATGATCAGTGTTTTTTTTTTTTTTTTTTTGTCTACAGCAAAACAAAGGATTGGGCCTCACTGTTCCAATACTTTTGGACGGCGGTGTAGCTGCTTCCCAACATGGTAGATGAGAAGACGCTAATTAGCCAGCAGAACGAGGTGAAAAGCGTGTCAATGAACACGCTAATATGTGCGCCGATCGCAGTCCCTTTTCTCCACGCTGCTCCCGTGACTTCTCTGTTCTTGCTAATTAGCGGCGCTTGCGCGGCATTAGCCGGTTAAGGAGCCGTTATTGCCGGGCCCCTTGATGGCGGATGTCGGGAAGAAGAACCGGGAAGTCGTAAAGGGAAAACGGGGGGTTAGCAATTAGCTTCGTCTGCTGACTCGTTAAGCCGGGTGATGTCGTTTGATGGCATTCTCTGCTTGTAGACCAAATTTTATTGTCTCTATTTACTATTAAATTCATCCCAAAAAGCAAAAAACAAACAAAAAAGCCTCAAGGCAGATTAAAAACATTTCAGCCAGGAGCACATAGCTAGCCTCATCATCTTAGCGTTGTAGCACCATGTTACTAATTAAGCCTCACGTTATTATTCGTTTTATTGCGGCTAATACAAGACGAGCATCCGCATAGTCATAGGCCATGGAGATTAAAAAACAATATGTAAAAATGTTGCAAGGAGGAGTTATGTAGCTACATTCATTTGCTTAGCTCATTAGCACCACAGTAGTAACTAGGCCTCAAGTAAGCGTTCCATTTTTTTTTTTATTTTTTTTTTTAGGCTAATACAAAAGGCTCAGACTTCACACGAAGTAAACTTGTGAGTAAATGACGGGATTATCATTATTTTAGGAGACTGTATATTTGTTGTGACTGTTCTGTTTGATGGTGTGCCGTTTGAGTGTGAAATATGTGCATTGGCTCAATAAAAGTTGGGAAACGCTGGGATAGAGTCATCTAGTATCTTGCTCGGGCCTCATGCTTGGTCGAGCTCAGTACAAGTTCTCTTGTCCTTGCTTCACGAGTCAGAATTTCCCATTGATCGTCTCCACACTTGACTATTGTTGTACATTCGAGCGAGTACCCTGTTGATTTTGAATGAAATCTGCTTCTTTTCAGGTGCTCCGGGTTACAAATCAGTCGACACATTTCTACCAGATTCAAACAGATTTTCCGTCTGTCGAGTGCAAATCTCCCGTCGGCATCTCCAAGCGAGCTCATGGAATTTTCCACTAGCGGCCCTTTTCTCACACGATCGCGCTCAAGCACAAGCCGATAACACCGGTGGAGAAGGCAAAACTTGTCAAACGTGCGAGCGTGGCCGAGGGCGCGGGGGTGGGGAATGCAGAAGGGCACCGGAGACAATCATCAATCACATTTTTGAAAATCCCATCAACAATTTGTGTGCCCGGCAATCACTTGACGCTCTCCTAGTGTGTGTGATGCCTGCGTGTCGACACGCGCATTCTCCCATCAGCCTCAGGCGTGCTCCGACAAAAATGGATTGTTTGAGAATAGGGGCAGAATAGTGTTTTTTCAAGCATGCTCTCTAGAGACTTTTTTGTGGATCTGCTCATGATACATACATCCACCAAATTTCTCGTTGCTCGGTGATCCTGGCTTTGTTGTACTAGCGTAAATGGCCAAATTGTTACTAATATGGCTGCTTCGAACCAAAGTGGGCAACCTCCTGTATCTTTTCGGGCATGGTCTGTTGAGACCTTTTTGGGAGTTTACTCATGGTAGACATGTCTGCCAAATCTCCTATTGTTCGGTCAAACTGGCCTCAGGGGCTGCATTTTTCAAATGATCACGCATAAATGGCCAAAATGCCACTGTAATTTCAAACCTAAACAAAAGACTTCCAACCAAATTTCATGCTACTACCTGACACTGGCTTCGGCGGCCGAATTTTTTAATTGGCGGTAATGGCCAAAAAGGCCGACTTGCTGTGTCTGTTCACGTATGTTTTGTTGAGACTTTTTTCCTGGCTCTGCTCATGATAAACACACGCACCTGCCAATTTCATGCAAATTGTGACACGGGCTTTGAGGGCAGATTAACATGCAAACGTGTTCTTTCCCCCGTATCAATACAGCGCCAATGCGTAAGTGTTGATTGAAGGCATGTAACTATTGCAAAGCGTGAAAAATTAATTTGTTTTGCTTCTCTTTTTTTTTTCCTTTTGCGCTTCCCTTGATGCAGGTAAGTGCAGTTTCTTTATTCTTATTGCCCTCTCTCAGCATTGTCACAAAAAAGATTGTCATTTTAAAAAATAGAAAATAAATACTCGGTGCACTCTGTGGCGGTCTTGAATGGGTTAGCGAGACAGCACGCACACACGTTAAATATCAACTGCATCCCGCCTAAACATTAATGAAAGAAGTCCATCCTTGACACTTGTTCTCCGCATGCTCACCGCAGAGAGAAAAATGGTGGTCCTGTGCTGTCATGGCGACCGCTGTAACGGTTTCCAAGTGCGCCTTCCACGTCGCTTCAAACATTTTCTGACGACGTTTGTGCACATTTTTCCTTGAGACTTGAGACAAACACACACACACACACACACACACGTACATTATGCACGTTTTTGACACAGCCTATTATTTCTAATGATTCATTTTATTTCTATTGTGTAAGGTGGCGGTTATCCTCAATAGCTGCTGAGAGTTGTAATTGCGTCAAAGGTCCCCTCTAACGCTTACAGTTCAGGACTTAGAAATGACGTCTGCAGAAAGAATTACTCCGTTGCATTTACTGAAGTCATTTTGGGGATAAATTGTGCTTGTCAGAGTAGTTGAAATGCATCATACTTTTTATTTGGTATTTTCCTTCCTTGACATTTTTCACACGCTACTTTTATTTTTATTAATCTTTTATTCCTTGCGTGATTTACTGTGTATGTTTTCGTTGGTCAGAGATTCCTGCTTTGGGCGCTGTCACATGACTGTTACGCCGATCCAACGAAGCGCCTCGTGACGTTTGACACCATTTGACCGATCAAACGGAGCCTGGCTGTCACATGACCGGAGACTTTGTTTTCAAAGTGACAAATGTTCGTGAAACCTGATTCAAACAACTGAGAAAAGAACGGCTGTGTAATATTTACCTGGTGCGCCAATTGCGCTCTTTCGTGACTGTAAAGAAAGTCAATTTACGACAAATTCTTGTGGCAGAATTTGCCTTAATTTGGGTTATTTTAAAAGATAAAAAAAAGATTTTTGGCATCTGAATTTGCACTTTCTCATTTTATATTTTTGTCTAGTTGACATTCATGCATTGAAAAATAAATCCCAAGTTACTCACCAGTTAGCACAACACTAGGTTTTTTTTTTTTTACTCAGGTTAGGGTTAGGGTTAGTCAAGTAATTATTTGAAGAATTTCACTTGAGGCGGAACGGTGGACGACTGCTTATAGCGTCTGCCTCACAGTTCTGAGGACCGGGGTTCAAATCCGGGCACTCCGGTTTCCTCCCACGTCCCAAAAACATGCTAGCTTGATTGAAGACTCTAAATTGCCCGTAGGTGTGAATGTGAGTGCGGATGGTCGTTTGTTTCTATGTGCCCTGCGATGGGCTGGCGACCAGTTCAGGGTGTACCCGGCCTCTCGCCCGATGACAGCTGGGATAGGCTCCAGCACGCCCGCGACCCTCGTGAGGAGAAGCGGCTCACAAAATGGATGGATGGACTTTTCACTTGATCATCCATCCATCCATCCATTTTCTGAGCCGCTTCTCCTCACGAGGGTCGCGGGCGTGCTGGAGCCAATCCCAGCTGTCATCGGGCAGGAGACGGGGTACACCCTGAACCGGTCGCCAGCCAATCGCAGGGCACATACGAACAAACGACCATTCGCACTCACATTCACACCTACGGGCAATTTAGAGTCTCCAATTAACGCATGTTTTTGAGATGTGGGAGGAAACCGGAGTGCCCGGAGAAAACCCACGCAGGCACGGGGAGAACATGCAAACTCCACACAGGCGGGACCGGGGATTGAACCCGGGTCATCAGAACTGTGAGGCTGACGCTCTAACCAGTCGGCCACCGTGCCGCCTCACTTGATCATATTATTCCAAAGTAACATTTGATGCTACTTTACTCACCTCTGGTGCTAATCATGAATACTTAGTGAGAGGAGATATTGTTGTTGTCCTCTGACATGTACACTGCCCACGCGTGTGACTGACTGTGCCGTGGACATTTTTTCTGTCTGTGTGGATTATTTCTAGTACGCTCGGTTCATTTCTATTGTGCACGCTGGGTGATTATCATGACTAACTGGTGAGAGGAGCGCTCACGTTAATTACAGAACACTAACCCACGCCCGTGCATAGCTGAGAGCGCGACCGGCTTTGTCTTTCGTCTATGTGGATTATTTCTAGTCGTTCCGTTAATTTCAATGCGCTCTTCTGTTGCCATGGTGACCATCGGGTTAGTTTCCAATCGCGGCCGCTCTTTTTCACCTTTCACATCGGTCTGACAAAAATAAAAAATGAAAAAAAAACAATGTCTGACACACTCGTATGCGCGTTGCTTTGACAAAACGTGCACACACACACGCACACACCGAAGATAGTGTACGGGTCCACAACGTTGACTCACTAACCCCAGCGCGACTGCTGTCCTGTAGTGTCAGGCCCGACGCGGTGGTTCGCATTTGGAACGCGTCTGATCCCTGTGTTCCCAAGACTTGGGTGGATGCGTAAAAGTGCGTGTAAAGGGGTGCGCTCGCGTTGTTATATAAGCCCAAATCGACACCGATGCCGATGCTGCTGTCCTGCATACCGGATGCGTATTTTATTGATAAAAGCCTCGAGTCGCATGGAAAACACAGTGGTGGAAATAATCAACTACACTTGGACTGAGTACAACATGAGCTGATCATTTACAATTATGGCAGTAATGGTTATGGTGGTTTGTCATGAATAACTGGAGAGAGGAGCGATCACATTAATGGTGAGCAGGTGGCTGAGTGTGGCTTGGACTTTTTTGCATGGACATTATTTGTATTCATCATTCTGTTGATTTCTATTGTGCAAGGTGAGCATTATCATGATTAACTGGCAAGGAACAATCGTCCAACAGTAATTTGTTTCACATACTGTGTATCTACGTGCCTGACCGAGTGGGCTGTCGACCTTTTTGCGACTATTATTACGAGTATTTTTGTGATTATTTTTACTGGTTGTCCTGTTCATTTCTATTGTGCAAGATGGCAGTTGGGATGATTCATTCATTTCATGGTGTGGGGTTTTCTTCAGGAATCCAACTGTTAACTGTCACCAACGAATATATTTGCAGTTTTTCATCGTGTAGGTGTGAAAAAAGAAAATTGTGAAATTCAAGCTTCGCAATAACTGTAATGAAGAACCAAGGCCAGTAGATGGCAGCGGTGCATCGCTTTGAATTTGCGATCAGCACAGCCTTCTAGCAGAAGATTAGAGGGTGAATCGTGGCTTGCCATGTCAATTGTGACTTCGAGAAATGCCAACGTGTTATCCAGTAAGTCGGACTGGTTTCGGCACCTCGCACGCGAATAGAGTATGTATATGTATGGTATAAATGGATTAGGTGTAGCTGTAGTTAGTAGGAAAAAAAAGAGTGTGTCATGATCACGGGAAAAAGATGATGTAGTTCATGGAGTGACTCGCGAACGGCATGTAAAAAAGCCACACTCGAGTCAGGCGGTGAGTCAGCTTCCCTCACGACACGTTTCTGAGTTGTATAACCGTAAATAAATTTGTTTTGCCATCAAAAGGCCTTTATCAGTCTTTTTCCCTCGTCTTTTGTTGTTTCTGTAGTTTGGGTGGGGGAAAAAACCCAAAGGTATTAACGTCAGAGTCACTGTTTTTGTGTTTCTGTTTTTTCAGAAATTTGTGTTTTAGGTGAAACCAACCCATTTTCTACTCCTAGTTACGAAAGAACTCAAAAGGTTGGAAACACTTTTTTTTCCCCCTGGTGAAAGATGAGAGGCTACGCTTTCTTTCGGTAGGTCGGGTGCTTATTTTGTCACAGAGCACATCATTGTTGAAAGATCAGTCAAAATGGTCTATAACGGCTGGCAAAATGGAGAACTCGACTGGCAATCGCATCGCAGTAATTTGACAACACGCACATATTAGACTAGCGTACCGGACTTTTAAGTGTGAAGTGAGCCTGAGCACAGCCCTAAACCTCTTCCATTTGGCTTCTGTAAACCTTCATTTGGCAAGTGCTTAAGTGGATTCAAGATGTACTCTAGACCACTTAAGCCACAGCATCTACCTGAGCCGGGGAACTCCTAGCAGGACTTATTTGCTTCACCCGATTTTTCCTCGGGCCAGTCCCCTACTCAGGCCTGCACTTGGATAGCCGGCCTCAAATCCTATCTATCTTCCGAGGCTTTGCTGAGAGCCCTCCTGGGTTCTTCTGGGAAAAGCCACGTCCCGCTTTGGGAGGTGCGCGGCACTCAGGACACGACTGTGGCAGAAGGTAGGCGGTCCCACTTGGACTCCCGCACCCCACTTGGATGCGACTGTTCATGTATCAAAAATGCGACATGACTTCTCCTGGGGGCTTCCAAAGGGAGTTCAGCCTTGAGGTTGCAGGAAGTGCACAGACTTTGTCAATATATGATTTTCTATCACGCCACTGGTCAGTCATCCACCATGACATGTTTACATCGTTTTTGTTTTTTTTTAACTTTGGTGAATTTTTGAAAATTATTTCTCTATGCCACTGCTTTTGGTTTTATATCTTAAGTGACACGGGTACTTGTTCGTTGTCACCTCCCTGATCGTCAAAATCCTCAACCAGTCACGCTCCCTCTTCTCTACGGTCTCCTCCAAAAGTATTGGAACAGCCTTTGTTTTTGTTGCACACTGAAGACATTTGGGTTTCAGATCAAATGATGAATAGGAGACAAAAGTTTCACGGTATTTACGTCTAGATGTGCTGAACCACTCAGGACAGAGCACCTTTTGTTTGAAGCCACCCACTTTTCAAGTGAGCAAAGGTGTTGGAACAGACATGATTAAATGAACTTAAAAGTGAATAACATTGAATATTTGGTGGCATAACCCTTACTTCCAATAAGTGCATCAAGCCCCTGCGACCCATTGACTTCAGACTGTTCAGACATTCTTCATTTGAAATGGTTTTCCAGGGCGTTACTGCAGCCTCTTTCGGCTCTTGTTTGTTTCTGGGTGTTTCTCCCTTCAGTCTCCTCTTCAGGAGGCAAAATGGATGCTCTATGGGGTTGAGGTCCGGTGACTGACTTGGTCAGTTGAAGACTTTTTCCGCCTGATGAAGTCCTTTGTTGTGTTGGCAGTGTCTTTTGGGTCATTGTCCAAGCTAATCTGAGATGGACTGACGCAAAGTGGAAAAGTGCTGTGTGTGCAGGATTTGCAAATCATAGCATACGGTTTGTATTTACATTTTAAACAACGTCCCAACGTCATTGGAATTGTTTTTTTTTTTTTTTTTACAAACTTAATGCAATCCGAAGCAAGGATTGATATCCGTTGGAAAACATTGTGCATGTTATTGTAAAGGAGCTAAACAACATGAGTCACGAAAGGCAAACATACGTATGTTATCCGGTTACATGAGTAATTGTGTGCATTATGACGTGTTTACACAGATGACAGCAAACATAGGTTGACGGTGTCATCGTTGCTATCTACCTCTAATTAGACATTGTGGACTCTCTCATCTTTTTCTTTGCATTGATGCGTCACGCAGGAATTAATTATGCATAACGCTATGCGTCAATTGAGTGTTTTGTGGGAATTTGTTGTTGTTTGTTTTTCAAACCAACACATCTTGTCCTAATTGCATTCAAATTCAGAGCCTCATTTTATTTCTACATGTATGTATTTGTTTGTCTGTTTATTTATCTATTTATTTATGAAGCCACTACAGCCATTGGATATTCTTTTTCAAATATGTTCTGTTTCTTTAAGCTAGCCTTTGGAGTGTAAAATACTCCCAACATATGAGTGTAAAATATCAGCAAAGCACTTCACAGTATTTTAAGGGAAAAATATTTTCAAGGCAAAAATCAATCGTTTTGAATGGTTAAAATCACCGCAAATGTGATTAATAGTTGATATGTACAGTGTATCTCACAGCAAAAGTAGACTGACTTGTAGAACAAAAAAGAACATATAGTTTTGCCACAGTTTTGAGATGAGGTGACATTTTCAGTAAATGAGGTTGGATATCAAAAGTTCCCTCTGTGTGAGCGCGAGGCGCTTATTTATTTCATATTTAATAACTTGTCATCATTTTCTCTCTGGCACACATCTCATTGGAGCGTGCCGCATCCCGTCCCGCCGATGCGGCGCCTCCCTTTCGGGCTTTTGTCTGAAAGAGTCGCAAGGAGTTGAGGTGCCGAACGCCAGCACGTCGGAGGAAATTGAAATGCTGATGTAAGGGATCGCCTGGGAGAAGATCGAGCAGCTGTAACAAACCACTGAAATTGCACCGCTGTGAAATGAGAAAAAGAGACGGCTCTCCCCCGACACGGGGGCGGGAGGGGCTTAGCTCCTCTGGGAACCAATCGGGAAGCTCAGTGGAGTCCTTTTAGTCTTCATTGCGATCTTGTCAACGTCGGCCTTGCGAATGCTTCCTTTCCGCATCATCGCCTCCGCGTGTCGCGTCGAGTGAAATGCGAGCCTGAGCTCGCTTTTTCAAGGGGGGAAATGCAAATACTAGCATTTTATTTGGGGGGGCAAATTACACATTTTTGCACTTTAAATATCAGCAAGATCAAAGCATATTTCAACCAAAACAGACGAGCATTTTGAGACAAAATAGATACTTTTCAGAAAAATATACCCATTTGAGTGTAAATTACAAAGATATTGTAGCAAAGGATTTTCAAGGCCAAATTTAGCATTTTGTTGGGAAAATACAAGCAAAATGCGATATTTTGAAGGGGAAACAAATTGCCTTTTGGACGTAAAATATCATTTTAAGAATAAATCTAGCAGTTTTAGTGCAAAAGACAAACAAAATCTAGCATTTTAAGGCAAAATCTAGCATTTTGAGCATCGAATACAAGCAATATACACCATTTTCAAGGCAAAAGCTAGCATTTTAGGTGTTAAATACTGTCAAAAGAAAGCTTTTCAAGATAAAATGGAGGATTGTAAGACAAAGGTTAAAATTTTGAATGGAAAATGTGCAGAGATAATAGCATTTTAAGGGAAGTTTTAGTGTGAAAGAAAAGCAAAATAGAGTATTAAAAGACAAAACCAAAAATCAAGCAATTTGAGGAAAAAAAATCGAACCTTTTCAGTACACACTATCAAGGCAAACTATAGCATTTTTGTTGACTTAAAATACAAGCAAAAACTAGCATTTTATGGTGCAGTATACCCTGACTGTGAAAATAATCAAAAATGCTGCAAAATCCTTTTTTTTTTAAGGCAAAAGCAAGCTTTTCAAGTACAAATTAGGGACAGTTCCTTCCACGGCCAATCAGGAGGCTCGTTGGAATCCTTTTAGTCTTCATTGCAATCTTGATAGAATGTCCGCAGAAGCCTTATGAATGCTTCCTTTACGGCGACCGCCGCAGAGCGAGCTGAGGCGTGCGCGGGATTTCATTTGTTTCACAAATGAATGACCATCCCGCTGCTTGTCTGCTCGTGAGGGATGACCGCAGGGGACGGTGAGAAGCCGAGTCGGGGGTCCCGCTGTGAGAGCGCACCCGCAATGCTGTACACCGCTGGCCTGGAGCAGTCCCATGCAAAAAAAAAAAAAAACAAGCCGAGCCCGGCAAAATATTACATTTTGAGGGTGAAATACAAGCAAAATGGAGGATTTTCAAGGCAAAATCTAGCATTGGGAGTTATTCAACAAGGAACAAATTGCTTATTTGTGGACAATACACGCAAATTGAGTGCAAAATGTAGCATTTTCAATGCAAACAATCGCTTTTTGACCATTTTGACTGTCAATCACTCGCAAAATGTAGCATTTTGAGGAAAAATATTGCAATTTGAATGCAAAATACTAACCCAAATTCCAATTTTAAGGCAAAATCTAGCATTTTGAATGCATAATAGTAGCCAAAAGTACCATACTTACTAGCAGAATTTCACATTTTAAGGCAGAATTTAGCATTTTGAATGGTATATACTAGCATAATATAAAATTTTAAGGTCAAATTTAAGGTTTTAAATGTAAAATACTAGTCCAAATTCCAATTGTAAGGCAAGGACAAGCAATTGGATTGGAAAAATACTTCCTAAATTTGCTAAATTGCTGAAAGATCTGTTGGCTGTGTAGAGGAACTGCAGCGGGTCCAAGGCCAAATCTAACATTTTGACTGCAAGACGCAACCAAAATAGAATAAAAATGTTTTGAATGTAAAATACAAACAAAGTACAGCATAGACAACGTTGATGCTGCTCGCCCATCAAGCTGCGCGCGACCAACGTGGACTCGCTTCTTCGTATAAATAAGACCTGACGTTCCGTGCGCGGCGGCGTGGGAGGCGTGAGTCAGTGTTGACGGCCGCGTGGATAAAAAGCAGAAAGCGCGCTCGTCCTCGCAGGTGGATGGCAGCGTGAACAATCGGGCGCTTAAAGTGTCACACGGACGAGGCTGGTTAGTGTGTGGCTGCTGATCATATCGTACAAAAGCTACAGTGTGAGGGATGACTAATGATGGCGGCTACAGGCACGGGAGAGTAAGAGGACACGAAACAACAAATTCTCTCTATATACAGTGCCGATCTATCTGTGTATGTGTGTGTGTGTATGTTATTTTTGTAATTATTACTTTGTAATTAATCGCAATTAAGTCCCACACCTAATATATATATATATATATATATTTTTTTTTATTTTTTTTTTTTATCGTTCGCTCAAAAGACTTATGTTTGGAAGCTCGAGTATGTAACTGTTTAGAAATACAAACAACGACCAAAAAGTCATTTTCACCGACACCACTTCTAGGGGACATGACACAATGCTGATGAATCCACTAACATCTTGCTTTATTTATCATAACCCATTTTTTTTAAAAGATATATTTAGTGATGCTAGATTTTGCTTGTGTTTCACACTCAAAAATGCTATATTTGGCCTTAAAATGTTACATTTTACGTGTATTTTACACTCAAAATGCTGTATTTTGCCTCGTGTTAAATGTAGCTTGTATTTTACGCTCAGATGTTATTTTGCCTTGAAAATGCGACATTTACCCTGTGCGGTTGCTAATCACGGTTGTATGTATATATTTGTCACCCCAAGCCGGGTTATTGAATTGGGACTCTCTGGCGCAGTCTGGCATGTCTTTTTCACCGTCTCACACACACACACACACACACAGAAACAAAAAGCAACAAGCTGTTTGCCACACAGCCAGATTGTAAACAGCATTGTCAACAAATCTCAGCGTGTCTTCACTCCTCAAATGGCTTTTGAGATGCACTTGCCCCAGGAAGTAGCCCCCCACAAACAATTTGAGCTCCGGGTGCACTCATCAGCATAAAGTTGGAATTATTAATGGAAAAACACAAAGCCGACACGTGGCCACAGACGCAGCCCTGACTGGGAGTGACACGGCGTGACTGAGCTCAGACTCAGCGGTGACCATATTTAGCAGGAAAACGCTACTTAATTGTGCTTGTATTTTACACTCAAATGCTGCACTAGGGCTTGAAAATGATATAGTTTGCCTTGGAAATACACAAAATACTAGATTTTGTCTTCAAAGGCCATATCTTTGCTTGAATTTTACACTCCAAATGCTAGATTTGGCCTTCAAAATGCAGAATTTTGCTTCTATTTCATACACAGTTTCTTTACTTTAGTGGTATTTTACACTCAACGTGCTAAATTTAGCATTAAATACTACATTTGTCTTGTATTTTCCAATCAAATGCAGTATTTTACCTTGAAAATGCCACACGTTACTTTGGAAATACAAATTTGTGCTTGTATTTTAACGCTGATCTTTTTTTGATTTTTTTTTTTTTTTTTTTTTTTTTTGCCTGAATCAATAAGCGGAATCATCGGTCAAGCTAATCAACGATTCCAAGAAGTCAAATTATTTGAAAAACATTTCTTTTCAGTTACGCGAATCGCGGAAATTTACCGCTTACACTGTTGAGACCTTTTATTGGCGTCCAGGATTGGTCGCCGTCCTTCCTGGCAATCTGTTCCTACTTAATTATTAGCGGGGGGGCCGTCGAGCACCGAGAAGGGCCTTCGTTTGCCTTCACGCAGCATGAAATTAATCAAAGCCCCTTTGCTAACTGACAGCCTGTATGGACGTACTCGGCTCGAGTGTGTGAGTGTCTACGCGCGAGCCAGACAAGCGTATTCTTCAAGACACGCGCACACAAACGCACTCATATCGAGCGGAGTGGCCAATGATTACGTTCATCCGTGCGCTAGCCCGCCGTGCCCACCTCTTTGGCGGCGAGACCGGCGTCAGAAGTATCAACCTTTGATTAAATATAAAGCCAAAAAGGCTGATGGGCGGCTCAAACGCAGGGGGGGGTAAAAACAATTTCAGTCGGCCTTTGACGGCGAGCGGCGGCGGGGCGTTTAAGACACTTGAAGTTTGCGCTCACTGTGGTGGAGATGAAGGACGTCGCCTCAGGGCAAAGGGGGACGACAGAAATACGGTGGCGTTTTCAATCCTACAGTGAAACGTCTTCCACCTAGTGGTCCACTATGGAAATGCCCCCCGCCCCAGAAACATTTTAAAAAAGGGTCACTTTCTAAAAATGCTAGATTCTTCCTTGATAATGCTAGATTATAATTGTATTTACCAAGAATGCTTACGTTTGCCTTGAAAATCGCTATGGTGCCTTGTATTTGACAGTCAAAATGGTAGCTTTTCCCTTAAAAATGCCCGATTTTGTTTGTATTTTATTAAAAATTTAAATTTGCCTCGAATATACAGGTACAAGCAAAGCAAAGCAAATGTATTTCTATAGGGCAATTCATACACAAGGTAAGACTGTATGCTGTACATGATTTAAAGCATTGAAAAACACCTTATAAACATTTCAAACAAAGAGCAAAATAAAAATAATAAAAACAGATTACAGTGCAAGAAATATCATGAAAAATGTTTGATTTTTAATATTATATTCATCATGTGACACTTTAAACATTTGGCTCGTAGTTTACTAGATTTGGCCAAGCATCAGTGTCGCCGTGTTATAACCCTTTAAGCAACGCAAACGGTACAGCAACACATGTCGGCAAATCCTAACTTATTGTTTGTGAAAAAGGACTATTATTCGTTTTGACCGGCTCCATGTCTGTATTATACTGCCCCCGGGTGGCCAGGGAGCGAGAAGAAGAAGCGGCACAATGTCTATTGAATTGAAGCAAAAAACAAAATGTGGCAAAAACTGTTCAATGATTTACATTCTCTTTAATCATGTCATTAGTGCATGTTTTTGTGAAGTACAATATTATAGTGTGCCATGTTTCTAGTTGAAAAACATATTACAAACAATTGTATTGCTTTTGTTTGGGCGGGGGGGGGCGGGGCTGGAACGGATTAATGGCATTTCCATTGATGTAAATGACACCGATTATTTGAGTAGTGATCATGGTCGCGGATGAATTCAACTGTATTTTGGCATTTCAAACTCCTCCCTATTTGCTCGGTTGTTTTTCTCACAAATGGCTGTTTTGAGTCGATTGTGAGAACAATGCACGGGAAATATCGAGTGTGAAATGCAAACACACTCGCTTGGGTCCGAAAGTCGATTTGTGATATGATTGCGTGCGCTTTTCCCTCCGATGTCTGCTGGATTTCTACGATGGAAATGCCCAAAAATGAAACGTAAATTAAAGTTAACCAGTGTCCTGTCTTGTGTTTGTTATTTTCATCTTCTACTTTGACATTTCTTGTCACTTTTTTGCCTTTCCCATCTTGGTTTTACCACAATTTTTCTCCCGTTCTTGTTATTCCCATTGTTTCTCATGTTTGCTGCAACACACCATATCGGTTCTGCTTCGTGCAGTTTGGTAGCCAAGCAAGCGTGTCGACGTCGTGTGTCACCATTATTGGTATGGAAAAGATGTCGGAGGACCCTAATTATGTGGCGTCTCGTGAACCCGTCTGCCGGCAACGTGCGACCGAACGGAGATTAGCCCGGGAGTTCTCGTGCTTGACCCGTAAAGGAATCTCCGATGCGTGTCTTTGCATTTCGGGGCTGTCGCTGGGAGGCTGTCGATGTTTACCGATGCGACTCGCACGCATGCTGTTTGAGTCAGTTTGCAATGTAAACATAAATCTTATTTTTACTCATGTGGGGGGCTATGTCTTGTATATTGAAAGCAATGTTTTTCAGTCGTTTTTTTATTTTAATTTTATTTTTTTTCCCCCTTTCCTTTGGATGGAGCTGTATATATATGACTTTTGATATAGCAAACAAAATACATAATTGATGATCCGTGATCTATTCATTTTTATAGAGCGCGGGCATCTTTTGAGCACTCACCCCGCTCTCGCCGACGTGAGTGATGAAAATGCCCCGTGGTAATGCTGATGCGATTGGCCGAGAGCCGAACTTTGCAACCGCCCTCGCCGTGGGTTTCGCAAAGGTCCTACGGCACTCAGTCAGGCTCCAGACCAAAACAACCGACATATCGTTCGCCTAATAGCGTAATTGCCCGAGTCATTTTTGAAAACACGAAAAAAAAAAAAATAATTCAACAAGTAAGAAGAGCCCAGTTGACTCGGTTCAAACTTTGCGCATCACAACGACCCGGATGACGGAGAATCAACGCTGGCAAAGAGCAAAAAACAATTCTTAGCAAGCACATTGGTATTGATTGATATTGTGAAAGTAAAAAAAAATACTTGGCAAACAATATATGGAACACAGTCCATTTGAGGGCTTTCGGGTGGGGTTGAAACCAATTTGAATGTTCTTTTCTTTCTATTGGGTCTCCATCCATCCATCCATCCATCCATCCATCCATTTTCTGAGCCGCTTCTCCTCACTAGGGTCGCGGGCGTGCCGGAGCCTATCCCAGCTGTCATCGGGCAGGAGGCGGGGTACACCCTGAACCGGTTGCCAGCCAATCGCAGGGCACATAGAAACAAACAACCATTCGCACTCACAGTCACAGTCACGCCTACGGGCAATTTAGAGTCTCCAATGAATGCATGTTTTTGGGATGTGGGAGGAAACCGGAGTGCCCGGAGAAAACCCACACGGGCACGGGGAGAACATGCAAACTCCACACAGTCGGGGCCGGGGATTGAACCCGGGTCCTCAGAACTGTGAGGCTGACGCTCTAACCAGTGCTCCACCGTGCCGCCTCTATTGGGCCTCATTTGGGCAAATTCCCTCGCAGCAGTTTATCAAAGTATGAGCCTTGGAATTTGATCCGTAATGGCTACTTCAAACCAAAATTACCAACTTCCTGTTCGGTTCCATGCATGAATCCTGGAGACGTTTTCATGGGTCATCTCATGATGGGCGTGTCCACCAAATTCTGTGTCGATCATTGAAATGTTTTCCGGGGTTGATTTTTGTGTTGTTGTTGATGTTTTTTTTTTTTTTTTCCCCTTTAAAAAAATCCCTGAAATGATTTCTGACGACGTAGGCAAAAAAAATCTTGGCAATTTAGCGTTGCCCATCTTTCTCGGTGTACCTGCTTCTGATTGGGGCTCATTTGGCAGATCATGGCGTCAAAGTTTGACCATCATTTTTATGGAACAATATGAACACTCAATGATGTCAGTTGACGTTAAATGGGGTCAAATTGACCCGGTGCGCTGGTCCCTGTCGCAGTGAGCGACGGATCTGTGATCACACGTCAAACTTTTTTTCAAATGCGAAGGCCCACGAGCGTGAGCGGCCACATATCAAACGCCCAACGATTCCGCTGTGAAATTGATATTTTCTACTTTCTGCCGCGCTTTTCGGCCATCCATCAGCCGTCCCGCTTATGCCCGAAGTTGCCCGATTTGATTCCCAGGGCCGAATGGATGTGCCTGATTGGCTTTTATATTCCCGTGCCTTTTCCTCACGCGGCGGGGAAGATAAATAGCGGCGATATGTTTGTGCGAGTACAAGCGTTTCGCCGGCGCTGTGGCACATTTGTCAAGTGCGGCTGACAGTGCTGTTGTGGTGCAACTTGAGGAGGAGGAGGAGGAGGAGGAAGAGGAGCAGGACCAAAAGCAGATACTGTTGATGCATGCGGGATATTTAAACCAATACGTAGACTGTAATCAAGAAGGAGTACTGCAGCATCCTATAATGTTTGATCATACTGCATAGAGCTGTGTGTGTGTGTGTGTGTGTGTGTGTGTGTGTGAGAGAGAAAGCTTTTGTGGAAATGTATTTGTTACAAGATATCATACTATTCTTAATCAAACATTTTTTAAAAAGAACCGAAGCTGAGCTATTTATTGACCATTTTTCAATGTTTTTCTTTCGGTTTATTTCACCCCAAAATATATTTGATTGTAACGTATTTCATCTTGGCAAGCAGTAAATTGGATTGTTTTCAGCTTCCATCACTTTTGTGGCCCGCGGTGGAATAACTTTGCACATCCCTGATTGAATACGTTATTTCTGTCCAGTTGCTTTCCCATGGATACGTACGTATACAATCAGTCTCTCGCTGTGTGCAGTATCGTTTCCGCGCTCATTTTACTCAAATCTCGAAACACTTAACTGTGATGAAGCGTTCCCGATGGGTGGCGGAAATAACCATTTGCATTTTGATTTTCTGCCATTTAGCTGCAAAGATTCATTGACTTAAACAGATGTTCACTATCTTTGTGTGTCATTAAAGATGTTATCCTTAAAGCATAAATCAGTAATCATTTGAGTTTAGTTTCACAACGTCGGAATTGTGTGATTGCAACGCTGGCTAGTGATGGGTGGGGGGAGCGGTTCTGTTTTTGTCATGCCAAACCTTGCCTTACCTACATTGCACAGCTGGGTCAAATTGACCCATTTAAAAAAAAATAATAAAAGTTGAGAAAAATGTCAAGTAAATACACACAAATATTGGGACAAAGCATATTCCTCATTTTGGTTGTTTTGTTTTTGCTATATTATTATATTTGTTCTTCATTATACCCCAAAATAAAACCTAGTGATTTTGACGGTTGCACAGGGTCACATTGACCCGTGAAACAAACAAATAACTGTGGGTTAAGGCAGCTGGTGGACTAGCCTGGACACCTCATGCATCACCTTAGAACAGATCTATCATTGCTATTTATGTAACCTTCCGGTTTTGTTGCGGGTTAAATCGACCCACAAAAATACATTTGAAAATGTCAAGAATAATTACATAAATAAATAAAATTAGCAGCCTGGACTGTGCATTATCATAAATTAATGTATTTTATTTGTTTAAAAAAAAAAGAAATGAGTGAGTGATTCTAGTGATTGTACTGGGTCAAATTGACCACAAATATACAAAAATAATCTTGAAATGTCCCCTTCAAGAGGCTTTTTCCATCTGGCATTTTTTTATCTATTAAAAAAATATATATATTTTCCCATAATTATTTTTATTGCATCAAATATACAAGAATATTTTTAAAATGTCCCAGTAAATATTGTTTTTCTTATGGCATTATTGTTTTTATTATTTTCAAAATATGTTTCACATTTAGCAATACGTTTTTCCGTAACTCAGACATGTAATAATCAAGAAAATATATTTTAAACATATAACTAAATGAGCATTTAAAAAAATATATACATTTTATCTTTTTTATACATATGTATTTATCAATTTGCAAAAAAAAAAAAAAAAACTGGCTCGTGAAACAAATGAACAAAAAGGCGAATGTAACTAGCTCTTGCATCGCGTTAGCACAGAGCTAATGTCGCAATTCAGAGACACTGTGTGATGGAAAATAAAAACCAGACAAATTCTGTTTGTCACGTTTTACAGCCGTCAATTAAGCACCACGCCCACAGGGGGAGCCCTGCAGCTCAAAAAAAAACAATCAGCGCTCGCGTCATACTACAATGCTGGTAATAAAGTACAATTATGGAGCCACATTTAATACCACTTTAAGGGGCTGATGCTTTTGGATTTTGAAACTTAGGTCACGTAGCTTCTCAGCTTGGCGAGGCTATTTCAGTGTTGACGTTAATGTCGTATTTACCTGTACCTGCTACGGAGCGATGGCCTAATGTTCGGTAAGGCAGCTCTTATGCTGCATTATCGGATTTGTAGTTTGTGTCAAAAGCACTTCAACTGGCGCCATTAAAGATCTTGTGGTGCGTTAGGGAATCGGAACCCAGTTTGCGTTGCTGTGCTAGTTTAGTAAGCTATGCTAAGTTCGGTGCTACGTTAGCTTTGTGAGTGCTACGATTTATGTCTATTTAAATTTTAAAATGAGTAAAGACTATGTTTTATTATTTAATTTAATCAAACTCAAAATATAGATACTGTAAATGACTGATTTTTCAGTATTCATAGGTCATAAACATGAGCAAATCAATATAAACATACAATTCTGTGTGGCCCATGTTTCCATTGTGTTCTTTAAATCGTAAAAACTTTTATGATGAAAAATCAGGCCTTTTTCTGATTTTTTTTTGTGTCAAATTAAAAAAAACAAAGAACTAATCATACACAGACTGGGGAAAAAAACAACGACAATGACATTATTCAAAACAAGTTGTGCTTTTGTTTTTTTCCATTCTAGGATTTCCTTTTTCCTCCTGATACCAAACAAGCTTTGAAACGTTTTTTTGTTTTGTTTTTTTTTTTTTCTCCAGCATTAACAGAAGTACACTCTGATGGAAATAATGTTTAATAAAATAAAAAATAAAAATAAACTTTTATAGATAGTAAGAAGATGTGTTGTCAAAATATGTACATGTAAACACAATTCCTAATAAATTAGCATTTAAAATATTCAACAACTTAACATGGTAAAATGAGGCGTCGAACTGCTTGGCTCAGCTGGTCTCCATGTCTGTTGCCAGTTCTCACACAATTTTTTATTTTGTATTTTTTTGTCATGTAGAGCTGTACTGGTGAGTTAAGGCGACCTTGGCACAATATTTGTGGCATTGGCGCTGATACCTCAGTTTCCAACATGTGGCTAAATCACATGTAAAATTGGAGCCTACCCTGTTATTGATTTTTGATTTCTCGCTAGTCGCTTTTTTTTTCTATAATAATAACTTTGTAAAACACATCGTCATTGATTCAATTAAACATAATGTCAAGAACTCAACAGTTTGTGCATCATGATTAATTCATTGCCAGTATGCATTGCAGTATAATATAGTCATGAAGACCAAAAAAATGAGTTTCACAATTACTGTAAATGACTCAGTAAAATATATTAATGTCAGACAGAGGAAACAGAAAATCTTCCTGTAAGTATTGTTATATGGTCTGTCTATATGTGTTGATGCACCGTTTGTGTTCAAATATCCATCGCTTATCGATACTATTCGTTAGCACACCTATGGCGTTTTGCATTGTGCGTGAGCATTAAGCTAGCGGAAGGCAAAGTCGTACGATTGTTTTAAATACACGTCGTGCAAGTCTCTTTGTTTCATGTTTAGTTTAACTCGAAGCCTCGTTTGGGAAAAATGTTTTGCTATCTGCCAAACAGTTTTTGCTCGCAAGTCAAAGCAAAAAAATCGTCTGAATGACGGCTCGTATTTTTCGTTTGCAGCCAGGTTGTTCGCGTAAGCAGTGCATGTCAACCTTTGAACTACGCAAGGTGCTAAAAAAAAAAAAAAAAAAAAAAAAAATGGATTGATAAAAGATAGAAAGATGAAGACATTTGAATGAATGGCTTCTATCGATTCATCTCCCGGCGGTGATTTAAACGACAGCGGCGAGACAGATGCAGGTTCCGCTTGGCTGGCTTTGACGACGACCCGTCGAGGCCTTCTGCCAAGTGTCTGTTCTCCTTTCACTTGAGCCTGCCAGCCTCGCCTTTTTAAAACGTTACGTTCGAGTGGAGAAGACAGACGAGCGCGACAAGGACCCGAGTCGGTCGCTAACAACGTTCGCTCACCCGTACGCGCGCAAACACAACATGAAAGACCTTTATTGGCCGAGGAGCCCTGTTCGGTTACGGCAATTGAATTGCGCGGGTACAAAATGGACACAATTTTAAATTATGCAATCGTATTAAATGGCAGCAAATGGTCAAAAAAACCGACAACCTACAGTAAATTACAGTTTTGTAATGACTTTAAAAAATTGTTTAAAAAAGACAACGGTTTTAAAACATTTTTTTTAAATTGCAAAATGTCTTTCCTAACATTTGTTTGATAGAAATGATTATTTATTTATTTTTTAATTTTCAGATTCGTTTTATTTGGGGTGGGGGGGTGGGGCGGGGAGCGTCTTAACTGAAGACTCCCCATTTTTTTACAAGCACGTTTCTTGGTTGAAATGTATGTATTTTAAAGGGAAACCCTCAAAATTCACTCAATGGCGCCCCCTGGAAAGTTAAAAAGAAAATTAGCCCCCGGTGCCATTTTCAATTGGGTGGTTAACGTCTCATAACAGTTTCCGTTGACATCAGCTATGGAGAACGGTGTCCATTTTGTAGGATCATGATTGATAGGAATGTTTGATAGAAAATAATACAAAATATGAAAGAGGGAAAAAAAAGGTTCAACGATCAATATGAAATTGGGAGGACGTGTGTATCACAAGAGGGCGCACAGAAAGGATTAAGGGCCCCTGCCTAAAATTGAACAGGAAGTCGGCCATTTTGGTTTAAGCAGTCATTTTGGACAAGCTCCAGGGTTTGGCCATTTCCGACAGGGAATTTGTCCCAACGAGCCCCGATTGGAAACAGGTATCCTTAACAGATGGGAGACACTAAATTGAAAAGCTTTTTTTGCCTAGTGCATGTATTACAAGCAAAGCGTGAGGTCAAAATTTGATCTTTTTTTCTGGGCTTCGCCATGAAAACGAGGGTGCGACGGGTCGCTCATCGCTGCTTGCTTTTCTTATTCGCCCAATAGGACGCATGAAGTTTATCAGCCTTTGTTGGATACTTTTATCATCAAGCCAATAAACGAGCGCAATCAACTCCAACATCTCGAAAGATGACTTTTGAAGTTCCCCCAGCCCCGCCCACTCTTTGTCCGGAGAGTCTCGCAGGAGATCGCGGACGCTAAATGTCACGGAGGAGTTGAGCTCGCAGGACCGACGGCCTCGCAGGTTCTCGCACTTTGCCTCCCACACTCTGGCTTGATTAAGCGCTCCCGGTGGGCTGGGGGGAGGGTTGCGGGAGGGGGGGTGCGCACAGGCAAGGCAATGTGTTCCCGCCAACAATTTTCAGCCATATGCGCATTGTTACCTCTGTGCTCCCGATTGAGCCCGGTAGGCCCATCCCGATCACGCCTCACAAACCTCCGGGGGTTAATTAGCCCGAGCGGCTAACCGGCTAGCCCCCTCAGCAGACAAACACGCTCATTGAATCCTCAGCGGCTGAGCGGAGCCACGCAGGTGAAGAGTTTTATCTTCAAAATGCTGGAAAACTGAAAAAAAAAAAGAACAAAGAAAAAACAAAGCTGTGATTGATGCTCAGGAGACATTTTAGGTCTGAGAGAGAAGAAATGACGAAGGGCTCAAACAGAGGGAATGTTTTGCTTTCCACTTTCTGCATCCTAAAGTCTCTCTGATTATGGTCAGCTGCGCATATAATCTACCAGATTTCTCGTTGCTAAGTGAAACTGACTTCATGGGTCAAACTGTTTCAATTCACGTGAATGGCCAAAATGCCTCGAAAATCTCGTCTTCTAACCCAACTGGACAATTTCTTGTGTGTTTTTGGGGCATGGCTTCCTGAGGCTTTTTTGTGTGGGTCTTCTCATTGATTGACATATCCACCAAATTTGATGTTGCTAAGTGAAACAGGCTTTTGGGGCTAAATTGTTACACTTGGAAGCACTTGGGCAAAATTGTGTCGAAGGAGTCAAGCACGTTGCCTAAAATGGCCACTTCAAATCAAAATGAAAGACAAACTGTGTGCTTTTAGGATGGAAACATGGAAACAAAATTTGGTGAGACTATAAGAAATGACTGAAAACGGTTGGCGGAGCCACCTAAAGTGCTGAGGCGCAAGGAAACGAGAGCGGCGTGATTCATGGTGTTTGTAAGGCGAGCCTTTATTAAGGAGAGGGGAGAGGCCTTGGCGAGCCTCCTCCTCCTCCTCCTCCTCCTCCTCCTCCTCCTCCACCCAGAGGCTCTGTAATTGCTTTTTGGTTACTCCTTGGGAATGTGATGAGTCAGATGGAGACATTTTTGTTTGAGGGACCGAGTGTCTCCAACGGCGAGTATGAATTATCGCAGCGTCACGCCAAAGGCAACGAAAATGAAGGCCACGGGGTTGCGAGTGCGCTCTAATGCACATCGCATCAGGACGGCTCACTTTTTATGCATGCGCTTGCTTACATAGGCAGTAATGGAAGGAAATAACGGGGGGCTCGTACTTCATTCTTGTTGGTTTTTTTTGTTTTGTTTTGTTTTTTTAAGGCGCCAAAAGAAATGCAAGGACTATCAACTTGAGAAAGATTGTCCGTTTGCTCGTGACTTTGTAGTCCACGATGCAAGTACTACAACTAAGAAGTTTTTTTATCTTCAAATTGTATTACAGTTAAAACTATTATTTCTACAATGTTAAATTAAAGGCACTACCTAGCGGAATGGTTCAAAAAGAAAGTACTAAAAAGAAGGAAAGACCAATGCAAGAAGCGGTTTGGCCCGCAAGCAGGCTACCTAACTCCGAAAAAGAACATGTTCTACTCCAGAAGACAAAAGCTGCCCCTCACTCATCTTCTTCAAAAATGAACGAGTCTTCACAAGGCGCTTTTGGACATCCTGCGTATGACGACGCACTGTACACACGAGCCTCGCATTCAGTGTCGCATGGGGAAAAATAGTACTGCTGCTGCCACCGCCACTACTAATACTAGTACTATTAGTAGTCGTAGTAGTACTAGTACTTTGTGAATGAGATGGCTATTGTGATGTACTGTATTTACATCTGCAGCACAGAGCAATTAGCTCCTCGTAAATCCCGCTTTCTTGGGGATACACGATGATGAGTGATCATTTTAATGAGCTTTTAAGAGCTTTTAACCCTGACGGCGGCCATTCAGTCATTAATGCTCCATCCTGAAACCTCTTCACACCATCTGCACCGTAATTGGGTACCAGAGGGCCCTCCGTCTCCGAGTCGTCGCGCCTCCTGCCAGATTTCATTTCAAAGACGATTCTTCCCATCACGACCCAGTGATCGCAGCGGCAAACCCGGGAGCAGGACCGGCGTTGTGCTCCTGTTTCGCCTGCGCCCGCCGCACGCCGCTTTAATGAGAAATAGGAGCGGCGTTTGGCCGCGATTGGGCCCTCGCCTCGCTTTTTGTCATGAAATTTGAAGTCGTGATAGCACCCTTTGTTCACCCCCCCTCCCGACTTGGAGTCGCCCCCGTGGCTATTTGTTGGAGGGTCTATTGATTTTGTGCTTGTTGAGCACGAGTCATGTGAAGCAGGAGCACGTCCAGTACATGTTGGCTCGTGTATTGACTCTCGTTCCGTTGTACACTGTCAGCGCAGAATAAATCAACTGTACATTAAGGGCTCCGTTATCATAGACTGCGGAACGTGCGCCGCAGCGCAAACGGTGGCGTAGCTTGATTTTCGTGCCAGCGCATGGCTCGCTGGCGTTTGCCAATTTGGCAGACCGGTCTGCGCCAAGGTGGGCGCAAACGAGGGTGTGTCCTTTGACATCCACCCAGCGCATGTGACAATTTGGTGAGTGAAAGTTCCACCCGGAACTATGTTTGCGCCACCGGAACCCATGTTTCACACGGACATTTATTGCAGACGGACTCCATGTTGGGCCAGTGATAAACTTTGCCAAAAATGACAAAGAAGTGTCTGTAAGTGAATTTGAAGGCACTTTTAGATATGTAACGTACATATAACATAGGAATGAGTGAGCTGAATGTTGGGTCGCATTTCTTGACCGAAAATGGTAACCGCTAGCACGCTAACGCTAATTGTGATTGCTATCCGTTTTGAATTGAGCATTTTGCCAAGTTGATGCCATCCGCTCAGTACCAACATATGCAGTTTAAAGAGTGAACACCATTCCTCATAAACGAGAATACAATGCATGTTAGTAGTAAAGAAAAAAATATAGATTAATATTTTTAGTAATAGTGGCGGTGGGGGCAATTATTATTTGATTATTACCTATACTTAACAACTTACCCGTCTACACCTACCTATCAACAACAAACCCTACCTATTGACATGCATCCCAACCTACTGTGCCTCATTCCAATGACATGATTCCGTTTGCACTTAAAGCGATAATGAGAATGTTGATTTTCATTTCACTCAGCTGCATTTGATTTGAATTTTTTTTACCCTTCGCCATAGTCAACATTGTTCCACGCACGCCCACAAGCCATGCCCACGCACATCCTGCCGACTTGACTGAATGCAGCCGGCGGCTATCGCATGCGACAAGCGAGCCATTCAAAGTCAACTAACCCCATTCATGTCGCACAGCGAGACAAAAAAGATACACAGAGACCACCCGGCCAGCTCCTCATGAATTATTCATCACCATCATACTCGGATAATTAATCCCACGACTAAATTTAGATGAAGGCCCGTGTTTTGTTGCTCCCTCGCCGAGGTGGGCGGCAGAGGCCGTCGCCGTCGCCGTGCCGCAACGCGATTGCCTATTTTGCTTCCCTCCCTTTTAAAACATTACAAACAGCCTCCAAAGGATGCTCCATGAAGTTTTGCCGTCAGCGTCATTTACTACCAAGCGAGTTGCCCGCGGCGTTTACCGGCGTACAACTAGCTATATATACAAATAACTACGGATACCACTGTTTAAACTATTTAAAACTGTTTTCAAAAACATTCGCTGTTCCTCCACCACAGCCCAAATTCACCGAGGGAGTTGAGAAAAAAAAAAATCCAAGAGATCTTTTGTTTTTGTCATTTGGCATAAAACATCAAATTCCCCAAAAACCAGTGACTAAAATTCAGCCCCTCAACCCGGTTTGACTTAGTAACATGAAATTTGGTCTGCATGTCTATCACGAGTAGACCTCCAAAAAAAGTCTCAAGAAGTCCTGCCCGAAAAGACCCAAGTGTGTCATTTTAGGGTCATTCCTAAATGTTTTAAAAGCGTGAACCATTCGTCTTCATGATTGTAGTGAAAGACAAACATGATGAACAATTTGCGCTCCTATTCCCAAACTGGACGTGCGTGCCAGCGATCCTTCCCGTGGCGTTCCGAGCGGCGGGGTGCGCCATAAACACAACATCGATGGCGGCACGGCAGATGAGAATCAGCATGACTGTGTTTTTGGCAATCATGCTTGTGTCTGTTTTATCCCGCCGCTGCTTTATGACAAATGTGAATCACATGACTTGATCAATATCCAATAAGGCTTTGGGATCCCTGCGCGGCCCATAATCCCGCGGGGGCTGCCATATTGAGAGGCTGATAAGAGCCCGCTATAAAAACAATCCAATCGCTCCGTCCACGTCTGCTTTGGTTTGTCTCTTCAGTGTCACTTCGCCTCGCTGTCTGCTTTTGTCATTTATAGTTGCGAATCCAAGTTACTTGGATGAAAGTCACTGTAATTATAGATATTAAGCCCATCTGTAATTAAATCAACATGATTTTTTATTTTTTTTAAAAATGGTTTTCACACTGAGGATGAATGTGAACGTCACCCTGTTTGAAATCATTCAAATGGAAGAATTTTGCAGCTTTTGATGGCGTTTTGAGGGCTGTGCTGTACTAAAGACAATTGTTCATGAAAATGTATTTTTTCAGGTAGGCATATCTATCCAAAGGTCCCAGCGGGGCAAATTAAAGAATGCCATTTTGCGGGCAGGGGCGATTCTCGGATCTGAGGTTTAGGGGTGATGAGCCCCCGGCCAGGCAAGACATATTTCACTGCTTTGTCCATTTTAACGCAATTCCATCTCCAGATTTATGAAAGAGAAGCGAAGTTTTGTAGCGGAACCAACAAATCTTGATTAAAACATTAAAAAAAAGGTTATTTAAATGTTGAGGCAAAGCAAGAGGAATTTTCAAGACAAATTGTAAGCATACTAATCGGCGATATGCGGAACGTCGCGTTAGCGAACCCGGAAAACGGGTTGGTGGCGCTTCCTGTATGCTGCAATAACTATCAAAGATGGTTGATGAAATAACTATCAAAGATGGTTTGATTCCAAACCTGCTAAAGGAAAACCAAAAAAAAAAAAAAAGGTTCTTCATGGCAAGTGTCTTTATACCACAGGTGTCAAGCACAAGGCCCGGCCGGGGGCCACATCCAGCCCGCCTCATCATTTTATGTAGCCCGCAAAAGCAAATGATTCGCCACAGCTTCCACGATTCTTGCTCAAATCTGTACCAAAACTTCAAATCGTCATATCTAATAAATAATAACTCACGCTGAGATATTGCAAGCATTTTTGGGTTACCAAACTGCTTTTTAGTTCAACTGGAATAAAAGTTTAACAAACTATGATCCTTGACTTCTGATTTCAAAACTACTTATCCATGATTTTGTTGCGTATATGTAATGCTATGATAGCGACAATGTGGCCCGTGACAAAAATGAGGGCTGTGCACGGCGACAAATTCCGATTTCTCACTATAATACACGAATCGCGAATATGTCAACCCCACAAGTTCAGATCTCACGCAAATGTCTTGTCTGTAATGAAGGTCACGCCCTAAAGAGATTCATAGGTGTTTTGTAATATTTTGCACCCTCTCGTGTTGCTCAATAAGGTTCTTAGTGTGACGCACGTAAACAAGACGTACCTTTCCCCAGACTGCCTGCTAATTTGTTCATCGCACTAAAGCCTTAAAATGATATTGGGCCAAACCAAAGCGTCCAGATTAACAAATATGATTTGAGAGGGAAATAAACACACACACACACACACACACACTAGCTGCTACTGAGGCTAAGAAGGTTGGCATCGGATTTTGTTGTGTTTGGCTACAAGCCGCGGCGCTGAAAGGAATTTATTGGCTTTGAGCAGCAGGTTGAGAGGTCAGATCTATTGATTCAGTGAACAGAGAGCGAGAGAGGTAAGATGAGAGAGAAAGAAGGAGTGGAGCAAGCGGCACACGAGCGCACACAAAAAAAAAGCAAAAAAAGCATTAATGAGATGAACGCGGGGAAGGAGATGGAGGGATGTCTTGCAGGTTCTTTGTTTAACATCTACTGCCAAGTGGACCCTGGTGGGAACTCGTGGTGATGCGCCGGTAGGTCGCGTTATGCTGCATGCATGGCTTAAACTGCTATTTGGCAAAAAAAAAAAAGGATGAATTCGTTTATGAATCTTATTCTGTAAGAATTTGTGTGGGTTTCTGAAACAATGCAAATAGAAGTAAAACAACTCTTCGCTCAGAAAATATTTATAAACTCTATTGGCAATTCTTTAAGTAAATATTTGCCGTTCAGCACTTACAAATTCACCTATTTGCTGATTTTTTTTTTTCTTTTTTTGGGGGGGTGGGGGGCGGGGGGGGGGGGGGGGGGGGGGGGAACTCAATCGTCTGTTATTTGCTGCAAATTTGACCTATTCCCTTTTTTTGTGTTCAGGCCTTAGCCATGTTAAGAAGGGGGGGAAAAAAGTACTTTGGTGCCATCTTGTGGCATCAATTGGCAAAAGGGGTTACGCAAAACCAACTGTTGAAGCTAGCGATGATTTCATCGTTTGTTAACAGCGTCATGTCATCCGCCCAAAGTTATCGCAGTTATCGCTGCGCACACAGGAAGTCCTTTGACCCCGTGTCCTGTTTGTCCCGTGACATTCTACATTACAAACCTTTTCAATTGTTCGCAGATTTTCGCCGTTCGCGGCAGGTCTCGGCCCCGTACACGAAACAGTCAAGCCTCACTATTTATGGACGACTAAGACCCGCTGTGAATAGCAAACTTTTGCAAATAGTCGACAGCTCCGCTATTTTTTTTAAAAATCATTTCCTATACCCTATTGATAGTTTAAACACTAAATAATAAAGTCATTATATATAAAATAATAATATATAACCATTTAATAAATGAATAAAATACAATAAAATATCTAAATTATAATAATATATATTAGAAAACAAAAGTAATAGATAAAATAATCAATAAAATAAAAAAATCAACAATTCACCGTTTGTGTTGCGCTATTCCTGAAACCCCCGAATATAAAATCCTTGTCTCAATGAAAGAGTGGCGTTAAGGAAGTACTTCTATTGAGTGATACATCTGGACTCAGAGACAAGCTTTGCATGCCAGTCAGGATCTAAAATGAAACAAACCTACTTTGCTAACTGGATGCGCACCAAATTCTAACTCACTCGTTAGCATAGCTTTGCAGTCACTGCATGTTGCTATCCTGCAAACGCTCTGCATAAGTCGTTTCGCATGTGTCTATTCGGCCCCACTACGCCGACCGCATTGCCAAGTGGGCCCCAGATTGTATTATTCTAATCGTATGGAGTGTTTACGCAGCGGAGTGGAGTTACACATCAAGTGAAGTTGCTCGTTGGTGGTCAGGGTACAGATGGTCACTCATGTTTAATCATTTTCTAAAAATAAGCTCGGCTGCTATGATTAATGAGCAGCGAGGTGTTCTACTTAGCAAGTCGGTAGTTGTACTTGTGTGAAAGGACAAAGTTATCAGTGAAGAATCAAGGAATCGTAGTCGTGGTTGTTTTTACATTGTAAAGGGAGAAATGAACATGAACACATTTTTATTAATACATTATGTAAAACAAATAATACATATATAAAGAAAGGATGTGTTTATTTGAGGCAAGGCGTTGAATTTTTGCATGATGATGTAGCCGCCATCAGCATTATGAGTGGGTGTCTTTATTTTGAAGCAGGGTATTTTATTTTATTTTATTTTCAAATGAATAATGCGCCTGGCAACAAACTCAAGCGTAGCATTATGAAAATGTTTATTGAGGCAAGGCATTGAGTTTTTCAAGTGCACGACACACCTGGAAAAAGTATTGTAAAACCATGTGCTTATTTAAGACAAGGGGTTTATTTTTCAAGTGGATGATTCATCTGGCTGAGGCACAGTGTCACAAAAGAATATTTCTTTGAGGCAAGGTATTTATCTTTTCATTATACATGTAAACTGATGTCATTATTTGAGACAAGGCACTATTTCCTCATGCGGATCTTGCACCTGACAATGAATTGAGTCACAGTGTTATAAAGGATGTTCATTTGAGGAAATAGTATTTTATAAAAATGTTCATTTAAGGTAAGACTTTAATTTTTTCAAGTGAATGACACGCTTTGTGATGAACCGAGGCACGGCATTATAAAAATGTGATTATTCGCGGCAAGTCACCAAAGTGGATTATACACCTCGCGATGAATTGAGTCATGATGTTATTGAAGAAGGTTTTTGGGGTTTTTTTTTTTTTTGGAGGGCGAGTATTTTTATTTTATTTTTTAAATGTTTTTTTTTTTTAGTAGCAAATGTTTCGCAACTACATCTTTATCAATGCAGCATCCGTCTTGACCACTTGCCGCCAACGGTGTCCTATTTAGCCCGTCTTCTCCAGAGAGCAGTGGCGTGCGCTTGAGTGGGTCCTCAATGTAAATGTAATAGCGCGTCAACATTTATATTGTATGAGCACAAAGCGTCGCGCACGGTCATTGAAGTGATGCCGCTAATACAGCGCAAACTGCTCTATAACCAACTGCCAGTTTGGCCAATTCAATTCTGTTTTTCTCACAAATGTCAAAATCGGATTCTGTTTCCCCACTCCATTCCCCCAAGTTCGCAAGCCCTCGCCTGTAACCAAATCTCATTATGATTTTATTTTGTTCTTTTAATAAACGATGAAACACCGGTTTAGCTCGCAGATCACACGAGACTGTTACGAGTCTCGCTGCAAAGCGAAGGCTATCGGACGCGCACAGAAGAGCAGGCGGCTCAATCTAGCGTGTTTATCGCTAATTAACACGGATTGAGACTCCGCTTTCGCCGTGCAGAAGGCCATTTGTGTACGTGGGGGGCTGTTTTCGTGTGTTAGTGTGGGGGGGGGGTCTTAGTGACCCCTGGAGCTGCTGATCCACGCTCTTACCAAACCCTCCATCTTGTTGCCGCCAGCGTGTTACTCACTGCTTTCAAAAGAGTGCACAGATGCAATCGACAACAGTTAAGAAGATAACTTCAAGCGCACGCTTTCCAATCTGGATTTTTCTCACGTATTGCATGACACCGGTAGGTTAAATGTACGAACCTTTTTGACGAGAAATGTTGTGAACGTCTCGAAATTGAAGAAAGACAGAAATTTTAAAAGAATATAAATAACAAATATATACAATGAAAAAATAACTTATGATAGAATTAATGTGTATAATCTCTAATGTATAATGCATAATTCGGTAACCACAGTTCCTCAAAATACGTTTCAAAAAGCAGGGAGTCATTAAAAGTTGTAAACTGCATCTTCATCAACATAAAATGCTAAAAAATATTGATTTGCATAACAACAAATGTAATAGTATATTGTATATTAAATCAAATATATTATTATTATTAGACACATTGGATATATCAAAGACATATAATTCAATATTATTATTATTTGTAGTAGTAGTAGTAGAAATAATAATAATAATAATAAAAAACATTAAATTAAATTTTCATTTAATGTATCCATTTATGAAATGTGTTCATATTAAATCAATTGATTTTTTTATCATTGAATTTATAAATAAATGTTTAGCTATCAATCAATATTCATGAATAAATGCATTGTTTTATATTATATATTGTTAGTTACATATATATATATATATATATATATATATATGTATTATTATTTAGTATGTGTTTTTGAATGTTTGTATATTTGAATGTTTTTTAATTGAGTTCAACACGAAAACAAGGAGCTTCTCATACTCGACTGAGTCCAGAGGGTGCGTTTAGCCCCCGCGGAGAGGTAAACTTCAGCTCTCGAAACGCCACACAAGTCAGTTGGCTCTTCTAATTGGAGCCGCTTGAGTGGAGCAATCATGGGTCAGTTTGCACATCATCGCCTCTCCTCCTGCCAGGCACACACACACACACACACACACACACACACACACACACAGTGAACAACTAGCACTCATGTTGGACTTGAAACTGTTTACCAGCTAATTAGCCGCCCCCTCGCTCACTCCACTATAAAGTCATTAGCAAAATGAGAAATTAAATCAGTCAGTGGTAGATTGCTCTCTCTTCTGTGTCCTGTCCATCTACTTGTAGCATCCTCTCGGAAGTAACTTTTGAACTAAAAGACACGAACAAAAATACAGAAGCTCACTTTTTTTTTTCTCTCTTTTGTGTGACGCGTGGTAAAAGTGTTCCCTTCTCGGCCAATAATTCAATCATGGACATTATTGGATTCAGAATTAAAATAAACATAAAGCACAGACCACAGAACTAAAATGGAAAAAGATGTTTTTTGTTGTTTGTTTTTTTTGTTTTACTCCTCACGTCCCAGTGAGGCACTGTCTCCTCTGCCTCCCCTGACCGCACGACAAGTGTTGATGTCATAGTTGCGCATCAGTCACTACAGTGGACAGTTTTTAAGACGCCGATTTTTCCTGTTTGAGGAATGTGAAAATTGTGCCTAAGTCACTGCGGTGTCAGCACACGGCTACTGGAATGCATTTATTTTCTATCCACGAGTCTTGATGTCAAAGTTGCCCATCGGTCACTACCGTAACAGCTAATCAAAAGCTTTGATATGCACGAGTGTTGTTCACAAAGTTATGCAACAGTCACTCTCGTGACCAACCATTCAAAATCATGAAAAAGTTGATGTCAAAGTTGCGCATCAGTCACGATGGTAAACTTCTTTTCACAATCTGGCTTGGTGTCAAAGCAAGTAAAAAGGGCCGCAATGCTCTGCGTTAGCAGTTGACTTTGCGACTGCCACTTTTATGGAGCCTGGCATCACAAAAAAAGAAAGCGTTTGTAAACATTTCCGTGGGTCTTCTTCCTCCTGGCGGGTAAGCTAACACCTCCCCCGACACCCCGCCCCCCGACAGCCACGAGGCTTTTCTCCCGCTTGGCCCCCTTGTAGTTTGAGGATTTAGATAACAACTTGGCCTCTGTGCAATCAACCAATAAAAAGCCACTTGTGAAATTGGCCCGCGTCTATCTCCTCGGGAAAGTTTTTTTTTTCTTTTTTTTTTTCTCCCCCTTCTGACTGTGTTTGATGTGCTGATCGCGTCACATAATGTGATTCCTCCTTCACACAGAGTTAAAAAAAAATGTAAAAAAGAAAAGTCTCCCTCAATTTTATGGCGGGCTGGAAAGAGACGCTGGCGTTTTCTTTTTCAGGCAATTATCGACAACACGTTTTTTGTTTTTTTTAAGGTGAAATCAAAGGCTCGCATTTGGATGTGGGGAGGAGAGAGTTTCCAGGAAAAGAGCATGAAAGGCGGAGGGAAATAAACTCCCCGAGTGGCCAGAAAAGGCGCACGAACCACAAAGCTGAGTGAGGAAAGAGTGGCGTAGTTAAAGCAACATGATGTTTAATCGTGCGGCTAGAGAATGTGCGGAATACTTGGCTTGTGCGGCACTCTAAGGCGTCATCATCGCTATTCAGAAGCATGATTTCTTCTGTACGCATTGAGTCATACGACGGCTGACCAGTAGGTGTCAGTGTCTTGGATGGCGCCCTTGCGTCCACTGTCGTGACTGATGCAATAGTGTGCCCTCAAATGTCGTCTTAATTGTAACAGAGCTTGCCAAGATTGACCGACACGAACAAGACAAAGAAGAAGGGGGCGATTGATGCATTAATTTCCCGGCGTAACGACAAAATAACGGGCGGTGGCGAGGCGCACTTGTTAAATCCTAATTTCATTTTAATGAGGCTTACATGCGTTAATGACGCCGCCCGGAAGGGAGAGATGTTATTAACTCGCAGGTTAGTCAGCCCGCGCGCAATTAGCCCGCCTTCTTTTGAAAAAAGCGTCGGCCGGCTATCGAACGAGAGGCTAAAGCCTGGGATAGGGGTTTCAAACTGTGGTTCGGATTTCAAGCCAGTTTTAGGTTTTCCAATTTAGTTGTTATGTAAGGTTCAGGATTTCAAAGTTAGATGTCAAGATTGGGTTAGTGAATTCAAGTCGGGTTTCAAAGTAGGCTTTGAACGTGAGTTAGCGTTTCATATAAAGGTGAGGCTTTAGTAAGGTTTCTAGCCAAGTGCGAAATTACGGTTTCAAATAGGGGGTTTGCGTTTCAAATTAAGGTTCAAACCAAGGTTGGGGTTGAAAGGTAAGGTTTCAAGCCAGGGTTAAAGTTTCAAATTATACTTTAAAGTAAGGGTTGAGGTGTCAAAGTAAGGTTTGCAGCTTGGTTTAGGGTTTCAAAACAACATTTCAATCCAGAGTTTGGATTTACAATTAGGGTTTCAACCCTCAGTTATGGTTTCAAAGTAAGTTTCAAGGTTTCAAGCCTGGAGTTCGGGCCAGGGTTAGCGCTTCAGAGTAGGGTTCCAAGTAACGGGTAGGTTTTCAAAGTAAGGTTTTGCACTCGGGTTAGGGTTTCAAATTAGGTAAAGGTTAGACGCACACACCCACACTTTGTGGATATTATGAATTTAATATTTAGAGGGCTCATTACCCGCTCCAAGCGAAAGCCTCACATTTCGACAAATTGCCGCTGAACCGTCACTTCAATCACAAAACGCCTCTTGTGAAATTGTTCGGCGCAATGGCAAAAGTAGTAAGAAACCATTTCAATCTCAATTCCGCAGAATGCCGCGGTCCCCCCAACGCCCTTGTCCAGAACGCAAGTGGTACCGGGGACGGGGGAGTGGGAGTTGTTTGATTTTGGAGTATCAAGTAATTAGTAAAGCTTTGTAACGAGTTTGTCTGAATGCCGTGTTGTCCTTGTCCTTTTCTGTGCTTTGGCAGCCCAGGCTCGAAACCTTAATTTGAGATCTTAATCCAGACTCGAAATCCAATGCTTGGCTCAAAACAATAGTTTGAAACTGAAACTTTAGTTTGAAACCTGAATTTGAAACCCTAACCTTGGCCTTGAAAACCAACGATGGTAAAGAACTCACTATTAGGGTTTTCAAATTCATGTTCACTTCCTGCTAATATCATCAGCCACTAAACATTTTACGGTCCGTTTTGTTTCGGAGCTCGTCAGGTTGCTTTGCTTTGTAATGTGAGAAGTTTTCCATTTAACACGTCGGGAATAAATGTGGCGGAAAAAAAGAGTTTTAAAGAGCCTTTTGCGCATTTGGCGGCGCTTTTACAAGTCAGCAGTGACGGCGAGCTGGCCAGATGGAGCTCGGCTAATTGCTGCAATAAAAAGAACACGTGCTAAGCGGCTCAGACACGTTGCAGAATTGATTCATATATCAGACATGAAGGACATAAACACAAAACTTGAACTTTTAGCAGCTACTTTAGGCAAGCAAAGAGGAGTATTTCAAAGCAAGGTTTCAAGCCTGGGTTAAGGGTTTCAAGCAAAGGTCGGGGCTTCAAAGTATAGTTTCAACCAATGTTGGGGTTTCAAATTAGGGACCATTTGTAACATAGTTTTACAATATTCTCTCCGGGAGGCATCCGAATCAGATGCCCCAGCCACCTTCATCTGGCTCCTCTCGATTCGGAGGAGCAGCGGCTCTACTTTGAGATCCTCCCGGATGACTGAGCTTCTCACCCGTTCTCTAAGGGAGAGCCCGGACACCCTGCGGAAGAAACTCATTTCGGCCGCTTGTATCCGGGATCTCGTTCTTTCGGTCACGACCCACAGCTCGTGACCATAGGTGAGGTTCGGAACGTAGATCGACCGGTAAATCGAGAGCTTCGCCTTTCTGCTTAGCTCCTTCTTCACAACTAAGTCCGGATCACTGCAGACGCTGCACCGG
This sequence comes from Phycodurus eques, assembly GCF_024500275.1. Lineage (NCBI taxonomy): Eukaryota > Metazoa > Chordata > Actinopteri > Syngnathiformes > Syngnathidae > Phycodurus > Phycodurus eques. The sequence continues at coordinate 26,713,038 of NC_084533.1, forward strand.
TCCGCCAGTCGAGCTCTCGTTCTATTCTTCCCTCACTCGTGAACAAGACCCTGAAATACTTGAACTGCTCCACTTGGTGCAGGATCTCATCCCCGACCCGGAGAGGGCACGCCATCCTTTTCCGACTGAGGACCATGGTCTCAGATTTGGAGGTGCTGATTCTCGTCAAAGCCGCTTCACACTCGGCTGCGAACCGCTCCGGTGAGAGTTGGAGATCACGGCTTGATGAAGCCATCAAAACCACATCATCTGCAAAAAGCAGAGATGCAATACTGAGGCTACCAAACCGGACCCCGTCTACACCTCGGCTGCGCCTTGAAATTCTGTTATGAACAGAATCGGTGACAAAGGGCAGCCTTGACGGAGTCCAACCCTCACCAGAAACGAATCCATCTTACTGCCAGCGATGCAGACCAAACTCTGAATCCAGTGTACAGGAACCGAACACCCTGTATCAGGGGATTCGGTACCCCAGTCCACAAAACATATGTAGACTGGTTGGGCGAACTCCCATGCACCCTCGAGGACCCTGCCGATGGTGTAGAGCTGGTCCACCGTTCCACGGCCAGGACGAAAACCACACTGCTCCTCCTGAATCTGAGATGCGACTTCCCGACGGACCCTCCTCTCCAGCACCCCTAAATAGACCTTACCAGGGAGGCTGAGGAGTGTGATCCCCCTGTAGTTGGAACACATCTTCTGGTCCCCTTTCTTAAAAAGGGGGACCGCCATTCCAGTCTGCCAATCCAGAGGCACTGTCCCCGATGTCCACGCAATGTTGCAGAGTCAACCAGGACAGTCCCACAAGATCCAGAGCCTTTAGGAACTCCGGGCAAATCTCATCCACCCCCGGGGCCTTGCCACCGAGGAGCTTTTCAACCACCTCTGTGACCTCAACCCCAGAGATAGGAGAACCCGCCTCAGAGACCCCAGACTTTGCTTCCTCAAGGGAAGGCGTGTTGGTGGAATTGAGAAGGTCTTCGAAGTAGTAGTATTCTCCGCACCGGCGCACAACGTTCCGAGTCGAGGTTTCAAATTGGGGTTTGAGTTTCTAGTCAGTGTTAGGGCTTCAAAGTAGAGTTTCAACCCAGAGTTAAGGTTTAAAAATAAGGTTTGCGGGTTCAAGCTAGACTGAGTGTTTCAATTTAGTGTCGAGGTTTCAAATGAGGCTCTGAAGTCTGCGTTATGGTTTCAAATTAGTTTCAAACTGGTTCGGGTTTCACATCACAGTTTGGGTTTCAAAGTAGGGTTTCAAGCCACTACAAGGGTTTCTTCATGTTAGCAGTGAATGTTTGAATGAATGTCAACACTTTCGTTGTAAATGACATCTTCCTTTACGTGTACTGTGATGTTTTGACTGTATGTGTCTCTAATCCAGCATTGTGTCCGTATTACTTTATGACGCTGGTTGCCAGGCGTACCGGCGCCGCCTTGGGCGGGGGGAAAAAATGCAGATAATTCTCAGCTCGCTGTTTAATTTTAGAACTGCCCGTGACACACCAAATTCAGCAGGAACGCTCTCCGCCGTCTTTGCAGCCGCTCTGCGAAAGGCGTCCAAATGAATATTAAGAATGTATTTTTTTTTGAATGCCAAGAAGGAGAGGAAGAGTGTTAAATATGTGAGCCGAGTACTTTGCATTTTGTTTATTTTCATTTGACGCAGAGCTGAGCGGGTCAACCGCTTATTACCGAAAAGGCCTTTTGATCCCTTTTGGCTGTGTAAAAGTGTTTCGCAGCCCGAGTGGAAAATCGCGATGCAAAAACGCAACATGTTTACTTCGGGAACGCTAAACTCTCAGTCGACTTGAATGTGTGAAGAGTTGCGTCTGCTGAGTTGGATGACAAACGACGAAGGTAGGGTTTTAAAAACAGGGTTTTGAGACAGGGTGAGGGTTCCCAAGATCAGGTTAAGTTTTTAAATGTGGGTGTCAGTGTGGAGTTTGTGTTTTCGATCAGTGTCTCCAGGCTGGCGTAGCGTTTCAAGCGAGGTTTGGCTTTCAAATTAGGGTTTCCAGTCAGGGTTATGGTTTCAAATTAGGCTCTCGAGACTGAGTTAGGGTTTAAAAGTAGGGTTACAAACCAGGTGTTTGGAGTTCAAGTTAGGGTTAGGGTTTGAAATGAGGATTTTACGACAAAGTCAATTTAGAGTCTCAACCCTGGTTAGGGTTTGAAGCAAGGTTTGGCTTTTAAATTAGGGTTTCAAGTCATGGTAATGGTTGCAAATAAGGCTCTTTAAGACTGGTTTAGGGCTTTAAATTAAGGTTTTAAGACAGGATCAGGGTTTCAAATTTAGGTTTAAATCCAGAGTTAGGCTTTCAAAGTAGGTTTTCAAAGCAGAGTTAGGGTTACAAATTAAGGTTTCAAGCCAGGGTTAGGGTTTCAAAAAGAACATACCGTATTCAGTTTGGTAAAATGTTTTTGGCTTTCAAGGGGCTTTTTCTGTCCTTTTAGTCCGTGTGTGCTTTCAGACATGTTTGTTTTGATACATTTTACTGCCTTCTTATTGCTTATATTCATCTTTTATTTATTTTCATTCAGTCTATTTCATCCTAATAACTGCGTTCTGAATTTTAGATGGGATTTGTATAAGAGCACTGTTTCAGTTTTTAAGCTTTTATGAGCGTGTCAAGAAACAACCTGTGTGTGCGAGCGTCACACTTGTTTTTCTGTGCATGAATTCATTTGACACCGACGCCACCGCACTGAATTATTAATGCCAAGACTAATTATAGGCACTGGCCACCGTGGCAACCGAGGCTGCAAAAAAAAAAAAAAAAAAAGAAGCCCCACCCCCTCCGCCCATGAAGTGTGGCACCTCTGCCGCCACATTGTTTTGCCTCCTTTTCGTCCATCCTTAACTACTCAATGCAGTATTTAGTTTATATTTGACATACAAGTGTAAACTCTCAACTCAGTGAAGATTCTGAAGTAAAAATTACTTTTTTCGTGCAGCATTATACATATATATATATATATATATATATATATTTTAGGAAAGTGCCACATCAATGGTTTCTCTTCTTAGAAATGTGCAGGTTTTTTTTTTTTTTTTTAGGTAAGCGCAACATCAATGTTTTTTCTTCTTAGAAATGTGCACGTTTTTTTTTTTTTTTATTTTTATTTTTTTAGGTAAGCGCAACATCAGTACTTTGTCTTGTTTTTAGAAGAATTGAATGACACAGATCATAATTCTGTTATTAAAAATAACTGCAACATCAGTTTTCATTTTTAGGAAATGAACAATGCAGACAAGCGCAGCAATTTTAAGTCTGAATTACGCTATAAAAAATGCCAACGTCAGGCATTGTCACCTGCAGAGAGGTTGAATTTTGTATGTTTCGACTCGACAAATTAAAAACAGCATAAAATATTTAACGCTCATTCGGATTCAGTTAGAGAGGGTGCATGGCGTTGCCAAATTTGGCAAAAATTTAGTCTCTGTGGGTTTTTTTTTTTTTAATCACTAAACATTATGTACCATGGAAATGAGTCTCTCGTAGTGTTTTTTTTGCCAATAAGTCAATCCTCCACTTGTCAATTATGCATAAACGCTCGCCTCATAACGCTGAAGTTCGCCAGCTGTTTCTCACCTGCGGGCTGCAAATGTCACTTAACATCTCGTTTTTTTTACGGGAATGATATTTGTATTATTTTAATTTTTTTTTGCCTTTTCCTTCCAAAACCTGCCGCGGCAAGCATCTCATTATCATTGTTTTATTATTATTATTGAATGAATACATTGCAATATTCCTGGTGACTGTCCATCTATTCCGCCCTGGAATTGTTTACAACCCCTGATAGCACGCATTGCACTTCCATTCCCTGTCATACAGCCTTTTTCCAAAACGTATTAACTGCATTTATTCCCTCCAAATTCTACACCAAATCTCTCATCGTTACTCTGTGAAAACATGTTTATGAATTTTTTTGCAAATGCAATACATATTGCAAGCCTCGAACCCGACGTTAATGTGCACAGACTGTATATGAATGGAATTGGGAATTGTGATTGAAAGTTCCAACGTGTGTTAGTCACTTTGTTTTGTTGTGGTCTTGTCTCGCAGAGCTGTGACAGAATGGTGGACTGCTTGAGTAAAGTCATGCCGCACACGGTCATCTCATGCTGGCAGCCGGTCCTGGGACTGGTCCTGCTGGCCGTCTTCGTAGGCTCCGCCCTGGGCTGCCCCTCCCGCTGCGAGTGCTCGGCGCAGACCAAGGCCGTGGTGTGCCACCGTAAGCGCATGCCCACCATACCCGATGGAATCCCGGGGGAGACCAGAATCCTGGACCTGAGTAAGAACAAGCTGACCATGATCAACCCGGATGATTTCGCTGCCTTCCCGGGCCTGGAGGAACTCGACCTGAGTGGGAATATAATCAGCTACGTGGAACCGGGTGCCTTCAACGCCCTATTCGGCATGCATTCTCTCAGCCTGAAGAGCAACCGGATCAAGCTCATCCCTCTGGGAGTCTTCTCTGGCCTGGCCAACCTCACCCGGCTCGACGTTAGCGACAACAAGATCGTCATCCTCCTGGACTACATGTTCCAGGACTTGCACAATCTCAAGTTTTTGGAGGTGGGTGACAACGACCTGGTTTACATTTCGCATCGCGCGTTTAGCGGACTTTTGAGCCTGGAGACGCTGACCCTGGAGAGGTGCAACCTCACCGTGGTGCCCTCCGAGGCTCTCTCGCACCTACACAACCTGGTTAGCCTGCACCTGCGATACCTCAGCATCAGCACTTTGCATCCGTACTCCTTCAAAAAACTGTTCCGGCTGCGCCACTTGGAGATCGACAACTGGCCCTCGCTGGATCACGTGCCGGCCAACACCCTTCACGGCCTCAACCTCACCACTCTGTCCGTCACCAACACCAACCTGTCGTCTTTCCCCTACCAGGCCTTGAAGCACTTGCCCTACCTGACGCACCTCAACCTTTCCTACAACCGCATCCGGCACATCGAAGGCGGGATGTTGATGGACCTGGTTCGCCTTCGGGAGTTTCACCTGGTCGGCGCGCAGCTCACCGCCATCGAACCGTACACCTTCCAGGGCCTGCGGGGACTCAAGGTACTCAACGTGTCGCACAACCGACTCGATACACTGGAAAAGGGGATCTTCCAGTCCCCGGAAGCTTTGGAGGTCCTCCTCATCGACAACAACCCGCTGGTGTGCGACTGCCGTCTCATGTGGATCTTACAGAAAAGGCATTCCATCTTGTTCGGGGATTCCCAGCCGGAGTGCAACACGCCCGAGGGGATCCGAGGCAGGCCGTTCCAGGAGTTTAAGGAAAGCCTGCTGTCCTACTACGTGACCTGCACCAAGCCCAAAATCCGCGAGAACAAGACGCAAACGGTGACGGTGGACGAAGGCCAGCAAGCTCTGCTGCACTGCAGCGCCGAGGGCACGCCGAGGCCCGTCGTGTCCTGGGTGTCCCCGCGGCGGCGCGTCCTGACGGCCAGGAGCCACGGTAGGCTGACGGTTCACAACAACGGCACTCTTGAGATCAAAGTCGGCGGAGGTTCAAGACGGCGGCGTCTACCTCTGCCTGGCCTCCAACACGGCCGGGAACGACACCCTGATGACCTCGCTGGCTGTCAAAAGCCTGGGCTCGCTGTACGCCAACAGGACCCAGTACTACACCGACCCCAGCAACACCACTGCCAACGGGACCGCCGGCGTCACCCTGGGCTTGGACCTGAAGACTATTTTGGTGTCGACAGCCATGGGTTGCTTCACGTTCCTGGGGATGGTCTTGTTTTGCTTCCTGCTCCTGTTCGTCTGGAGCAGGGGCAAAGGAAAACATAAAAACAACATCGACGTGGAATATGTGCCTCGATCCAAGTCCAACGGCACCAATGTGGACTCGGCCGACATCCAGGCCGGTCCTCATCGTTTCAACATGAAAATGATGTGACTTGTTTTATAACGAAAAAAAAAAAATTGGGATCTGTGAGGAAAATGACCCAAAGTACATTCTATTTTTTTGCACATGGAACCGCAGCTGTCAGAGAAGTGGTCGCAAAGGACTTTGGGGTAAGAGACAATGAGCGGGACCTTGGATACAATGCTCGTAGGACGTCGGAATTGCTTCAACTCGGACGGGGAGTGAACGGTTCCCAGGGAATTACGTGACATTTATCTGCTTTTTGAGATTTATACGCCCCCTCTGGAAAAACAAGAATGCCCTTCGACTTCTGTGGCTTGGATCTTCTAGACTCGGCTGAACCGTGTACAGTAACCAATTTGTATCTTACGCTAAAAATAACCTTTGTTGAGTCTTATGCGACATGCTTCGTCACCCATCCGATCAACCAATGACGGCGACCATCGCTTCCTCTGTTCGATACTTTTGCCCATGTTTGTGCCTAATGCTTTGTTATGTGCACCTACTGTATGTGCATACTCATTCAAAATAAATATTCATAGCAATATTCATGGGATGCATTAGCCAAAATTGATATAATCCTATACTGTATGTTCAGCAAACAAAGCAAAACCTTTGAAGTTTCCATGGATTCAGGAAGGGCTTCTATGGGTGATTATATGTCCCTGCTCCCCCACGATTGACTCAGAAATAGGAAATATGAATAAATACATATTTATCAAATGACATATTTTATTTATTAATGATGTTGGGCAAAATTCAATCCTCAACAGCTGTCGGGTGTCCAATATAATATCTGGACGGTCCCTCGGATGAACATGAACCACCCTTTTTGTCCGACCTCAGTGTCTTTCTATTCCTTTGAAGTGTACCTTTTTGGCCCATGTGTCAACTTTTTGCTACAGTGATATTTGCATCGTTTTTTCTTTTCTTTCCCCTGTAACAAAAACCAAAAAAAAGGACTTTGTTGTAGTAGTTCCTCATTTTGTTGTTGAATCATTAGATTGTGACAATTTCCCAAAAAAAAAAAAAAAAATGTATGTGGCATAAATGCAGATGTATTTGTACCTGTGACAGAAGTCAACTTTATTGATGACACAGTGGCTATTGTATCATTCTGAAGTTGCAAATGGCTTCAATTAAAATTGAAATTCAAAAAATTACAGTGGTGCCTTGAGATATGAGTTCAATTTGTTCAGTGAGCACGCTCGTATCTCAAAACACTAGTACCGCAAATCATCTTACCCCACTGAAATTTGTTCGTTTCAGCCCCCCGAAAAGTACACAAAAAATATTTGTTCGTGTTTTTTCATAACAAAGATTGCAAGTCTACAGTATTGTAATATTAAAACACACGCTACTAACATGTGTTTTCCAGAAAAGCTGCACAACTGGAAAATGCCGGTACCTAATGTATTGTCCTTCCTTGTTCTTCTTCTGTGGGGTCAATTGACGGTTGGCGAACCAGTTTAATTGCGCATTACCGCCACCAACTGATATTGTCCTTCCACTGCAAGGAAACCAATGTGAATTGATGGTGGCCGTGATGTTTGCTGCCGCCATCTAGCGATGGAGGTTAGGAGTGCATTCGTGTCCCCAATGTCCTCAAAAGACAACAAAAAATTAGCCAGGCAACGGCTTCGCGTCCAGGAAAACTCGTAAGTCAAGGCACTGGAATCGAAATTTAGTTTTGAATTGATTTTTAAACATTTAAATGATTTGTTTAAAATGAAAATCTAAACAAATGAAATGAAATTGATTATCAATCAATTGTATTGATTTTAAATAAAGTAAATAAATAAAGTAAATAAAAAAAAATCACATTACATTAGTTTTGGGGAAATTGAATTTATTTAAGCTCTTGAAAATTTTAAGTAAATAGATTTTTAAGATTTAAATTGACTTTCAAAATATTTTCATTCAATTTTGAAAATAATAACAATAATATAATATTGAAAATTGTAATTGTTTTTTTATTTACTATTGAAAAGTAGAGATTTTCTCAAATGTGAATAGATTTGCATCAAAATTAATTGATTACAATTTTTTTTTCGGTAGTCAAGTGCGCCTGTGAAGGAGAAAAAGCTCCATATCAAAATGAATAATTTTCTGTTTTTATTGACATTGGTGATTTTGTTATTTTACTGAGTTACACAACAGGGTTATATATATATATATATAAAATATTAGCACTATGGTTGATAAGGTTCACTTCTACAACCAACGTGATACACGTATTGTAAAATGAATGACGCAAAACATGGCATTAGTTTCTTCAAGCTGACATGCGGTATCATTAATTCACGATAGCGTCGGCGACTGCTCGTTTCCGAGCGTCGGTTTCGCCTGTAACTAGGACGTTGCTGTCTGTGGTCGCCGTCGATGGCGGATGTGGCGTCGGAGGCCCAGCCTATAGGTGGAATCGTCGTGATCTAAACTCAAAGGATTCAAGTTTGAATTTAGGGTTAGGGTTGCAATTTACAGTTTCAAGCAAACTTAAGTGGTGCACGCCACGGTTAAGGTTACAAATAAAGTTTTAAAGATGGTGTCAATGTAAAAAAAATTGAAAAAATAAAAGCCCAGTAAGTCACATCACATTGTAAGGCAGGGTTAGGGTCTCAAATCAGGGTTTCAAGGCTGTGTTAGTGTTTCAAATGGGGATTTCAATTTGGGTTTCAGGACGTGTTTGGGGGTTTTACGTTGGGTAGGTCTTCAAGTCCGGGTAGAGTTTCAAGGTTGCGTTAGGGTTTCAAGCCCGGGTTTCTCCGCTGTCAGTTTGAAATAGTCTTGTTTTTGAATATAAGGATGGAAATTTCTAATTTGAATTATTCTTTTTTTAAATCCGATTCACCGATGAATCAAAAAATAAAAATAGATTAATGGATTATTAAAACAGCCCTACAGTTGCAGCCCTAATTGTATCCGTCCCGAAAGTCTTTAGAACAAGCTGTGAATGAATGTTATCCGTTGTGTGAACGCTCGGAGTCAAGAAGTGCTCTTCCCGCTCTCGTTTAGACAGCATTTAATGGCGGCCGTGAATAATGTGCCGACTTTAATGGAGCAGAATAATCCCTGACAGTTTAATTACTCAATTGAACTACTTGTTTGGATGTTAGATGATCTGAAGACTCTCCACAAAGGAACCTCCTCAAGGCGGTTTAACCTTACTATTAAATCTTCGTGCTGAACGGTTTTCTTTTCTTCAAAAAGGACTGAAATGATTTGAATGAATTGATCAGTGATAAGTTTTTCACTGTCAAAGGTACCTTCAAAAAAAAAACTGAAATCTTAACCCTGGTTTAGAACGCAAACTTGAAACCCTAACCTTTGCTTCAAACTGTTAATTGCATCTTGGTGCCAAGGAGCTGTTGAAGTGAGTTGAAGTACAGAGTGTGATTACAATTGCCACCTCTGCTGCCAGTGAAACGAAAGCGAACGTGGATGACGCGCGACCATTTGGCGTTCCTACCGCGTTTCGCCACCTGTGTCCAGATTGACTTCGCCTGGTAAATGTCAAACACGGAAGATGAAGCAATGCCCCACCATTCCGCTTTGTCACATGTCGACGGAGCCCCGTTTCCCGTGGCGAGGACCTACCGAAAATTGGACCGCAGGCGTCAAACGCCATCCGTCTTGATTTGTCGACGCGACCGCGCTTGGCTTCGCGCCTCGGCCGACTCTGGTTTTCTTGTTTTGTTTTTTCAAGGTTTCCGTGGAGGTCCGGCGCCTTTTGGGCACAAAAGCGACGACGTTTGTCACACGTCGTGATGCCTTTCAAGCGCTCCCTCGTTATTACTCAGCCGAAGGTCGGCTTGTTTGCGTGTCGTGAGTGAGTTTGAAGAGCAGAACGTACCGCCAAGAGCCTTTCAAACTCAAAAAGAATGCAAAACATGGACCGGATCTGCTTGATTCTACTGATAATGCTGAAAGTACTTGAATTGGAGGAGTAGTAGGGCCACAGTTGACAGACAATAATACTCATATACTTTATATTCCCCAAAAAGGTAAGTAGTCAAAAGTCATCTTCTTCTTTTTTACAAGAATAAAGTCATAAATAATATTTCATTAAATTTTGTACATAAGCTCTTAAAATTATGGTGGTTTTTTTTTTTTGTTTTTTTTTCCATTTGTCTTTTTAATCTCAAAAAACTTTTTGTCTCGAAAAATTTGGCTAAATTTCAAAGTAGTACACATTTATTCTGAAAAGAAACACGCCAGAAAAATACATGACTTTATTTTAAAATATATATACATTTCTTAACGTTCAGAATTTTATCTGGAAAAAAAACATAACTTTTCTTTAAAAAAAAAAAAAAAAAGAGACTTCTTATATGATTATGAATTTTCTCATGAAGAAATATTTTTTGTTGTTTAAATATATATTTTTTTTCTCATGAAGAAATATTTTTGAGTTTTTCTGACCAATATGACCCTTTTCCCCAAAAAATCTGACTTTATTTCTGTGATATTATATATATGTTTTTCAATACAAATGACTTTTTCAATCCTAAAAACAATATGCCTATTTTTCTCTCAAGATGACTAAATTATTTTAATACTATGAATGTTTTTTCCCCCCCGTAAAACTATGGACTCTCTTAATTCAAGTGATTCTTTTTTTTTTCTAACTTAAAAAAAAAATAAAAAATTACTTTATTCTCATAACATTATGACCTTATTTTTCTAGTGTAATATTTTTGGTGATATTTTTTCGTATCTATTCAGTTTATGAATGCCTTGATACTAGGCTCTCAGGTATCAACTGTCAATTTTGTCCTCCGCTAGATTTATCAGCAAGTTAAATTTATAATACCTGACAGTATCAATCAAAACTCAATGCAGGAGTCTGACATCACACAACATACCATATTTAACACGTTTACAAGATATTAACACTTCACACAACACTAGAGAAAGCCATTGAATATGGAGTTTGTAATGTAATGTGTAAAAATCTAAATTCGGCTTGAGTGTCGTGCTGCGTAGTTTGTATGTTCATTAAAAAAAAAAAAATATATCCAGCGTGCCAAAAATAATGAGTTCCTCTGGGAAAACAAACGCTGCTCCACATTTCCCGCGTCATCCCCCCAAAGGGATTATTCTGAACCTTGACACCCGTAAGAGTAAAGTAATGATACATTACGTGTTGAAAAAACAAACACAAAAAATACATTACATATTTGGCTCAATTTGGCCGCAGAGGCTTTGAAACATCGCTTGGATTGTCCGGACAGAACCAGCAGTCATTAACGGTGGACAAAAAAAGATGATCGCTGTCGACATTTATTATTCCACTGCGCTGTGGCTTGAATTTCTTTTCAACTCTGAGCCTGCCGACAAAGGACGCCAGGAGGACCAAAAATATTTTAATTAGTTTTTTTTTCATGTTTTACAAAAATTCCATCCCCTGTAGCCAGTTCGGCAGAGCAACGTGAAATTTGGTCGGCATGTCTAGCACGAGCAGCCCCTCACAAAAAAAAGTCTCAAAAAGCCATGCCTGAAAAGATACAGGAAGTCTGACACTTCCATTTGAACTGACATTTTTGACAACAGTTATTTTGGCATATTTCCGCAGTTCCTTCAAAGAAATTCATTCTCGACATTTTTTTTTCTACCAAATTTGAAAAAAAAAACGTACACTAGACAGATGGTCCAAACTAAATTATTAGGACTTCGATGTTTTGTCATTGCATGAGGGCGGACAATGGCAGGGAAATTGTCTGACTTACCATGAAACGCAAAACGCTCCATAGCGCCGCCAATTTTGGGGAAAATTCATCTTACGAAGCCATTTTGACTGTGCAACAAGAAATTTGGTAGACCTGTCTATCTAAAAAAAGGCACAGGAAGGAAAAAATATCTATTTTAGTTTGAGATGAATTTGATCATTTCCCAGCGTCCTTCAAAGACGGAGTCATCGAAAGGATTTTGTCCAATTGCTGCAAAATGTTATCCTCATAAACCACACGCATGGACAAAGAGCTAAATTGCAAAGATTTTAAGTTTTGGCAGCAAAACCGTTACCATTAAATCACAAAACGTTTTTGGGTGGAAAATGGAGCCAGTTTGATTTTGCAACGTGAAATGTTATAGGTACGTCTCTCTTGAGTAGACCCACAAAAAAAGTCTCCAAATCCCATGCCTCAAAAGACAAAGGAAGTCCGCCATTTTGGTTGGAAGCTGCCATTGTAGAGTCCATTTGAGCCTTTCCTGTGGTCCTTCAAAAGCAAACTCATCCGAGAGATTTTGCCCGATTGCTTTTATTTTATTATTATTAAAGAGTATTTTTTCACCGTGCAACATTTGTACAAGTTCCCCACCGTGCTCTGCGTTGCCTCCCCTTCCCAGCAGCCCTTTGCCTGTCCGAGCTGTCTTTCATTGTTCCAGCTCCTCGTCCTCCGTTGCGGCGTGAACGACGTGCGGCTTCGTTCATTCGCCTCCGTCATTTAACGCGCTGCCGAGTGAGGCCAAGCGCGCCTCCCCTGTATGCATTTCCGTCAAGGTTGAGTGGTGTTTCATTAAAAGGGGCTGTATTATGAAACCGCCACACCGCACCTTCCCTCCACTTACACTTCACTGAAGTGGTCTGACCCAGTTTTCAGGTGCAGGATTCTCAACAGAATAAAAACGTCTGCCAGGATGAATTTAGCCGTCAAGTGAGCCCCGACTTCATCTGCACCTGCGACAAACAAGATGAGGCTTTGCCCATAGATTGTCTCGCGGCGTTTGATGTTTTTTCAATAATTCTGTGCATTGCTGGCAAAATAAACAATAACAGCAGGAACAAAAAGTCTTTGTTTTTATTGTAATTTCAGTTTTGCAGTGAGTAATGAGAATTTAAATTAGGCGCATTGCTTGAACAAAGAACATTTGACCCCCATTAAATAAATTACTGCCGATTATTTGTTTATTTCTGCTGTTGTTCATAAATGGCCAGATCCAACAACACATTTAAGGCTGTTTTGCCCTTCATAAACATTACAATCTGGGTTTTATAGATAATTACATTCTAAAGCAAATATCTGAGAATGATGTTTAGTTGTTGTGTTTATTTCTACTGTGCAAGATGGCAGTAATCATGAATAACTCGTGAGATCCGACGCCGTTTGTAGACATGCGTCCAATTTGTTACCTATTTTCTGTGTCGCCTGTCCCAGCTTTTTTGGAACGTGTTGCAGCCATAGAATTCCAAGTTCTTGATTATTTGCTAAAAACAATCCAGTTGATCAGTTTGAACATGAAATATCTTGTCTTTGTAGTGTATTCAATGAAATATAGGTTGAACATGATTTGCAAATCGTTGTATTCTGTTTTTGATTGATGTTTAACACAACGTCCCAACTCCATTGGAATTGGGCTTGTACATGGCAGCTGTGCTGTCACATAACGAACACAAAAGCGCAACCTTCCGCCGTGCTTCTCAATGGGTGTCGTAGGTAACGTGGAAACACACACAATGGTTGACTTCCTGCGCGAAACATAAACGCAATGTCGCTTTGTAGCGCTCAGCTGACAGATGTCACTTGCCGCCGCGCCGGGGAACGTGCGCGCGTGATTGGCGCTCGTGCGGCGTCATAGTCGGGTTTGATCAGCACGCTGACAGCTCGCGCAACTATATATGCGACAAACAACGGCGATAAATAGACCAAAGCATCTGGGGGAGTGCGTGTCCCTTTGTTTTGTTTTATGTTTAGTACTCGTTTGAGGCCATCAAGTGTTTCAAGTGACTCTTTAGGACTACAGTCATATGACTAACATGCAATCGCCCCTCTCTCAAATTTTTACATGATAATCTGTCACAATCCTGTTCTGTTGCCGCCCTCTCCTGTGCTGGTTGTTTTTCCTTCCGTTGCAGTTTCCTTGGCGTGTGTCGGTGGGCGGAGTCTCCTGTGTCACACCTGCAGGCTCTCATCATCATCAGCAGGGTATTTAGGCGCAGGACGCACAGGAGCAAGATGTCAAGTTATTGTTGCTTGCTTGTTGCCATTGCAGAGCACTTCGTATATGCTCGTGTTCTTCTCGTTCATGCTAGTAGTACTCCTTCACCTCTTTTTATTCCCTGTAAGTGCTACTGTGATTGAAATATCCTGTGGGCGAGCGCAAGAAGAAGGCATGCCAAGCGGCACTGCGCAGAGTGCAAGCTAGTGAGCAGCTACTCCGTGTACGGACCCAACAAGGTGACTGGAGTTTGGTTAGCTTTGCTGGTTCTTTAGCGGTAGTGAGGAACGGAGGTCGAGGTCGTGGCCAATGCACATTTTGACAACTTTTCGGATAAAGATAAGATGTGCCTCTGTCAGCGAGAACTGTTCACGATCGTACCATCGTGATGGCAAATCAAGTGCAGGACATAAATGCAGCGCCGCACCTTTCCCTCGCTTTAGCTAAGTTGACAGACGTAAGCCATTCAGCGCAGTTCAGCATGTTTGCAAGGCTCGATGCATGCACTTGAGCAGTCTTTCTTAAAAAAAAAAAAAAAAAAACATCAAGACCAACCTACGATCACATTTAAACCGGAAGTAAGCTATCCAAGCGCATGGCTCATAGATATGAACAACAGGTAGATACGAAGCGCCCCTTTGAGTCGCGTGCCTACGGCGACGCTAAGCCAGTGGGGACAAAGTGTCAGCACGTTCCATGTTGGTGGATGGCACGTGTTGTAGCCATTACATTCAAAATGAGAGAATATTTGCAAAAAAAAAAAAAAAAAAAAAGATTCATCAGTTTGAACATTAAATATCTTTTTTTTGGCCGTGTATTCAATTGAATACAGGTAGAAAATAATTTGCAAATCATTGTGTTCTGTTTTGATTTAAGTTTTACACAATGTCCCAACATGTTTTCTTTACATGCATGTTTCACATTTACATTGATATCAATCACCATGAAATTGCTGTATCGTGACACCGTTGATAAAAATATCACCGTAATCTGTTGAGTTTTCATCGGTTATAGCTATCTTGATACACGGTTCCCCCTGTATCGATTATCACACATATTGTGATGCACATGTAGTTCATTGACCATGTAAAATAATGTGCAAGAGTACAGTTATACAAGTACTGTCTATACTGTACAATTGAGGCCCCACTTTTCTCCGCTGCCACTCGTCAGCTGCCATCAACGCTCGTCTTTTTCCTCTCAACTATTTCGAGCGAATTAACGCGTGCTGTGAGCGACAGCCATCGGTGACGGGTTCAGCTCGAGGCTTCGGGAAAGGAAACGCTCCGCCGCTCGTTTTATGTGCTTGAAATAGCGAAATGACCTCTGAGACACCGGTTTGATGAAACGACCGGATACCTTCCGTCTTCCTTCACTTCCTTTCGACTCTTTGATAATGTCCTTTCTCTGTCAATGTGAACCAATTTTCCATATTGTGCCCCTGAGGTTGTACAATTTTCTGGGGGGGGGGGGGAAATTAATTCCAAACTTTTAACCGACACCTTGCATAATACAAACAAACACAACAATGAAAAATAATCCGCAAAATGTGGGGGAAAAAAATATTGCGCTAATATATTGCATCATCACTTCGCATAGAGTGATGTAGCATAGTTTTCGTTGTATACAGTAACACGTAGTCACTATAATGTGCTATTTTCGCCTTTGTTTATTGCAATTTTATTTTCATTTCAGACACTTTTAACTAAACACATTATCGCATTTCCTGAGAAATGAACAGGGGAGGGTTCAACTGTTGTTGGTTTTTTTTTTGTTTTTTTTGTCATCGATGTTAAGGCCTGCTGCCGATCAGAAGCTGGAGATATAATCAAATAAATCTGCGCTTCACTGCTTGTATGTGTTTTGTGTGCGATAAAGCTCAGTAATCCTTCCTCAAATAAACGGGCTTCATTCCGAAGTGCAGGTGGTGCAAACTTTGGGGGGGGGGTGGCAGGATATATTGATTTTGAGCTCACTCTGTCAAGGTCATCGAAATAAGTGTCAAATGGTACTGTGGAACTTGTTTTAATAGGTCCACACTGAAATATTGTCCATCGCATGAGAGGAGGAATGGAGGGATTCCTCACCCTGTATGGTCCACCAAGGAGGAGATAAATTATAACAGAGGAGGGGATTAAGCATTAATGTGCTAAAATGCTGACGACGTGAGGAACCTTTATATTTCTTACGCTCGCGTCGTCCTTCACCGCGGGGACCTTCAACTTTAATCGTCGCGTTGACATGGTAAATTGGCATAGCATACCATTGAAAGCGTCCAGTTTAAATGACCTTAAATATTTTGTATAAATATAAAACAACACACGGTAAGCATTAAGGTGGCTGCATGTTCAAATTGCTAAATCTGGGTTAATTTATCGTTCCTTCCTTTTTTGTTTTTCTCAATAAAAGAATTGAACAGGAGGAAAGTTAGGACAGTAAGATCATTTTTTTCTTCAAATTATCAGGTAAGAATTAAAAAATGTTTTTTTTTTTTTTTTTAAGTGTTCAGTGACATTGAAAGTATCTTCTCAGTTGATGTGCAGAATTATGCTTGCGACACACTGAGGCCCTAGGACACAAGCTATAGGAAAAGGGCGTCGCCCACGTGTCGTTATTTTTGTTTGCTGCAAAGCTCACCGGCGACTCGCACTTCAAGCCCACCTTCGCCCTGATGCCACCAGCGAGGCGCGGGTGGCCCCCGGACGGGGGGGCTCGGCAGCCGGTGAACACCTGTCACTGACGTGTGGGGGTTAAAAATAAATGGAGCGCACCCAAGACTAGATGCTCTCGTGGAGGTTGAAAGACGCCGCGGAGTTGAAAGCTTCTTTAGGGCGCGGAGATCAATAGCAAACACTTCAATCCTGAGACTTGCTTTTCAAGCCGCCGGAGGACCAACTTTTGAAAATCTTTCATATGATAGCGGCATTAATCACACGAGCGATCGTGTTACACTTAAACACTTTGTTTTCTTTGGAGAGAGTGGTTGTGATCGTCCAAAAAAATAATGGAAATAAATCTCACCAATACCTAAAACCACATGGAGCTAGCTGAAACCACATGGGACTGCATGAGACGCCGCACGAGACTGCTTGAGACCACGTAAGACCAGATGCGACCGCCAGGGACACTCACCTGAGACCACACGAGACCAACTGAAACCACATGAGACCACCTGAGAGTCTACACAAGACCGCCTGAGACCACCTGAGACTAGTTGACCCGACTGGAACCACACTTAACCCCCTAAGACTGCCTTGATGAGACGACCTAGGATTCCACGAGACCACACCTTAAATCGAATTACAGCATATGAGACCAATTCAAACCACAAGACGACCTGAGAGATTACACAAGACTGCCTGAGACTACATGAGACCACCTGAGACTAAACTGAGATCACCAAAAAATAGGAGCAGATGCAACCACACAAGACCGCATGAGATCACATGTGAGCTGACTGAGACCACTCTAAACCAGCTAAGACCGCCCGAGATCTCCTAAAGCCATCTGAAACCACACAAAAACGCCATAGACCTCCTGAGACCAGGGTGGACCAGCCCGCTCTTTCTTTTTGGAAGTCAACATCATCTTCCTCCACCCAAGACCCCGACGCTGGGCTTTCTCTTTTCCGCGCACACAAACTTGATGAAGCAGCCGTAAACAACAAGACCCTGCGGCTCACTAATGACTACCCATGATGCTCCTCTGCTTACCGCACACGTCCCACCTGGGAGAGCGTGAGCCACGCGGGCCGTGCCTCCAGTTTTTGTTGTTTTTTCCCCCCCCTGCTCATCCTTATTGCGCACACAATATTATTAATATCTGCAACGGCGTCTGCTCCAGGCCTTGTAAATAATAACGCGCGCCGGGCAGTCGTCTTTGAGGCCATTGCTAATCCTGCTCTTATTCCACTTTTATTGTTTCTATTTGCTCATTATTTCTCATCTCCTGCAGGCCCAAGGCAGCCGCTTGAATTATTTTCAACTTCCTTGTTTTTCTTCTACCGCAAAGGCCAAATTAGTATTGAGGCCAGGATGCCTTTATTTCCTTTTTGAACTCCTGCTCTGTTGCAGTCTTGTAGATAATATCTATTACTTGAGTAAAAGTCTGAGCCCACCACACACCAGGCGAAATGGCTGACACCGACTGAACTGTGGTAGTCAAACAACTAGTTTTCCTGGCTGACCGACCTCGCTTTGCTCTGCATCAATATCATTTTCGATTTTAGAGAATGCTTTCAATTAAAATGAGACTATTTTCAAGAAAAAAATTATTTCAAAAGGTGTTATAGAGGATAAAAAGATGTCAGAAGTCATCTTTTTGAGGAAACGAGTCACATAATTGAGAATAAAACAAACAAAATAAAGTTATATTGGAGACAATTTGGGGATATTTTCCAAGAAAAAAAAGTTTCTACAGTTGAAAATGTTAATGTTTTCATATTTTGGAGGGAAAAGAGTAAAATACTATAATGAATAACATTTTTAAAAGGAAGGTATTTTTTAGGAAAAACATTTTCTTCTGGTAAAAAGGCATTTATTTTCATGTAAAAAAATTAAAATTGTATTTTCAAGGAAACAATTCCTATTTGAGAATATTTAAAAAATCTTCAAGATCATTTGTGTTTTCTAAAATTGAAACATTATTTTGTAAATTAATGTCTTTTTAGAAAAAAGTAATGTATTTTTGAGAAAATAATATCGTTATTTTTCAAGAAACAAAGTTGTATGTTAGGGCATGTCATAGCTGTATTTTCAGGGAAGAAGTTGGATGCATATTTTGTATTATACTTTTGAGGGGGTTTTTTTTCAACATTTTCGATTTTAAAAATATCACTGAAAAAGTATTTTTAACTCGGGAAAATGTATTTTTGATTGAAAAAAATTAGATTTTTTCCTTGAAAATTGATATATTTGAGGAAACTTGAATATTTTAGAGAGAAAAAACTGTTTGAGAAATGTTTCTTTATGCAACTGTTTTTTTTAGTTGTTTTTTTTTTGTGTGTTGTCATTGTGCAAACTTGAGGGGACAATCCCATTGGCGTGAAAGTGTGTGTCTGAGTCGGGTGAATCGCCGCGACGACAGCCGTCATTAGTCATCGGGCCCTTCAATTAGGACAAAAAAAAAATATGGAGGACATTTAACGACGGCGAAAATGCCCCGGGCTACGGCTGTGGGAGTAACAACCGTGTTCCAGAATACCCACTGCTCCTTTGCCACATTAAAATGTGCGTATAGAGCTCGTAATTTGGGTCTTGATACCGTCACTTGGCCGCTGTAATAGCTTTTCATTCTAATCAGCGGAGTCAGATTATTCAGAGGCTGTGCGATAAGCATCGGAACCGGAGGGGACCCCAAGCTCACGTTTGGCTTTATTGATTCTCCCACAGCTAATCAGCGTGCGTGCCACAAAGTAGTACAGCGACGCAGGTATTTGTACTCATTAAAAATGGAAAAGGTGCATCGACGACACACTCGCCTCCTAGAAACGCTCAATTGTTTTCTACCGAGGAGTATTATGCCACACAGAAAAAAGGGGAAACAAATTATAATCAGAGTTCCAGACTAAAGTCGTAATCGTATGAGAAGAAACTTGTGTACCTGCAAGAAAAAAGTCAACAACATTTTGGGGAAATATTTTAGAGGAAAAATATGCTTTTTTTAAGGAAACATCATATATTTTACAGAAGATATATGATATTTTAATGACAAAATCAAAGTTGTATACCAGCTGAAGAACATCTCCAGAGTGAAGACTTGAAGAAGTGTGTCAAGCAGACCAAGAGAAGCTCATCCATGCTTTTATCTCAAGTAGACTTGACTATTGTAATGGTCTTCTAAGTGGGCTCCCCAAAATGAGCATTAAACAGCTGCAGCTTGGGTTCTGACCAGAGCAAAGAGATCAGAGCATATTACTCCAACTCTGAAGTCTCTCCACTGGCTCCCAGTCAGCTATAGAATAGATTTTAAAGATCTGCTGCTGGTATAGAAATCACTGAATGGTTTCGGTCCTGAATTACATGAAAGGAACTAAATTAATGACAGAAAAGTGGATGGAAATATAAACCCAGTAGGGCTCCGAGATCCGCAGACTCAGGTCAGATGGCGGAGCATAGAGTCCGAAGCAAACGTGGTGGAGCAGCGTTTAGCTGTTATGCTGCACACAAATGGAATAAGTCTCCAACAGAAGTGAAGTCAGCCCAAGTGTTGATCGTATGACGTAATGCGAGTATGCCCTTACCATGCAACAATATTATTCAACCTTCTCCAACCTTGGTGGATTGGAAAAAAAAAAAATCTCCACACAAGAATTTGATCACTTTTGCTGCTTTGTTTTCTACATACTCCTATATAGTTCTGCAACAGTGTATAAAAAAAAAAAACAAGGCAGCAAGACAGTTGGCTCGTGTCATCAAGCGCTCTCAACCTTAACACGACTGACACGTCCTGACGTGCTTCTGATTGCGTTTTGATGCCTCGGATGCTCGCTGTCACAACCTTCAAAAGCGGCCGAGAACAAAACTGCGCGTGGAACCGCTTCTTATTTCGTCACATACTGCACATGTGGCGCAAAGGACATTTTCCACGTGTGCACCCAACTTGATGATGGGTTGCGAAAGTTGATGACAGGAGAATTGTGGCCCACTAATGGTCGATTTTTTATTTATTTATTTATTTTTGAGTTGCAAACCAAAATTTGAGTTAGTTTCGGACTCGGCGCTGTTCGAGTTAAGTTTCAAAAAAAAAAAAAATGGAGCATTTAAGGTATTGTAATACCCTCTCATGTGGGCAACGAGAACTACCGTTGGCAATGCATATTTAGACAGTCAAACACACAAATACAAAAATAAAAACAATCATAACGAGCGACTCCAACAGCAGCTCCTGACATCACTCATTAGGCCACGCCCCTTAAAGGCACACATCCAACACACTCCTTTCATACAGTCCAGCGATGCGAGAGGGGAAAAAAGGGCGACTTTGACAGACTCCACCGAAGCCGTGAAATGTTCTGGTTGCCTTGGTCGCACCGCCTTTTGTATTAGCCACTTTCACACAGTACAAATAGCCGGCTTTGACAGATTCTGGTCTTCGGTTTCCGCCTATGAAGCGGGGAAATTCGCCTCTGAAACCGGTAAATTGGCCGCTCGCCTTCATCTCACCCCGTTCTGCGTCGGCCCCCTTCACGTTGTCCAGCTTTGACACATTCGTTCCCGTTTCGTTTTCCGCCTCTTCCCGCCAGGAAATTCACGGGTCAACCAGCACATTCCTTATCGGCCCCTTTCACATAGTCAAAAGGCAGTTTTGAACAACAGACCCCTTCCTAGCTTTGGTTTCCGCCTCTTAAGCCTGGAAGCTTGTCTGTGAAGCTGTGAAAGTGTGGGTGACCTCCGGCCCACACAATTCTGTGTTTGCCCCTTTCACACAATTGAGCGACATGGAGGGCGAGGGGGAAGACTTTGACAAATTGCTGTCCTGGTTTTCTGCCTCTAAATCTGGATAATTTGGCTCTGAAGCCGGGAAAATCGCAGAACGCCTTCGTCGGCCCCTTTCACACACCCGGCGACATAGAAGTAAAAGCCAACTTTGACAGATTGCTGCCCTGGGTTTCTTCCTCCGGAGCCTGTAAATTCTCTGGTCGCCTTCATCTCACTCCTTTCGACTGCGTACGGCGACGCAGGAAAAGCTTTGGGCAGATGCAAAGCTCGGCGTGGGCCTCCCACAGTGTTTATTTTCCAGTCAAGTGTCTTTTCACGCGTGTCGGGAGAGTGAGCGGACTTTTCCCTGCTGGGCTTGGCCCTGCCTGTTTATTGCCCCTGCAAGGGAGCGAGAGTGAGGTTTGGCTTTAGCGCTCGCACAGAGAGAGAACCCTGGCAGGCCTTATTAGACAGGGATACCGGTGCGGCCAAGCCGCCGCGCTTTACCAGCCTTCTCTCATCAGCGTGAATGCCAACATCTCCGCGCCTCGGGGCGGACGGTGAAACGCACGCTGGCCGCCGCCGCAGTTTAGCTAATGGCTAACGTTGTGACTGCGCGTCACTCATGCATTTACACTGAAGGTGTGAATGCCTAATGCACCATATCGATATCATGTATGGATCTGCAATGTACCTTGTTTACATCTTAAGTGATTCCTATACATCAATAATGTACCATATTTCCATCACATTTATGTATGTACCACATACATTATATTTAATGGCGTATACACCTCTGGAAAACCATATTTACATCATATTTTATTTGTCTATATACCACTAATGTACCACATTTACATCATATTTGTCTACACACCTGTAATGTAGGCTATATACCATTATAGCAACATTCGCATCTTGCATTCACCTCCAATGTACCTTATTTACATCTGATTTGATACCTATGCACCTATAATGTACCAAATATACATCATATTTAATGGCCTACACACCTCCATTGCAGCATATTTCCGTCACATTTGTCTATACACCTCAAATGTACCATATTCACATGAATTGCTGGTACCTCAATGTACAAATGTACCATGTTAAAATCATATTTAATGCCCTGCGCCATAGTTAATGGTATACACCTAATGTACCATATTCACCTCCGATTTAATAAATTGGCTAACAATGTGACTGCCAAGTTTACGCAAAAGACTTCAAGCCATGTACTTGTACGGACATCAAATTTACATCTTAATGGATGCCTATACACCTATAATGTACCATATTCATGTCATCTTTAATCCCAAATGTAGCATATTTACATTACATTCATTGTATGTCCCGGTCATGTAGCGGTTTGACATGGACGTTATTGTATGTCTGCTGCTGGCAACTTGTTGTAATTGAACAGGCTGAAGAATGCGCAGCCCTTGCGCTGACAAGCTGGCTGGCGTGAGGAGATACAAGTGTGTTCCCTGGGGAACATGTTCCCTTTTAATCCCCCTCCCCCAGACAATTTTTGCGTCTGCCAGTGTTTGTAGACGGCACTCCCGGTTTCTAAGCCTCTTTTAGGGTTTCAAATTAGGGGCTCAAGCCTAGGTTCGGGGTTTGAAGTTAGGGTTTCAAGCCTGTGTTGACATTTTTAAAGTAGAGTTTCAATTTAAGGGTTCAAGCCTGGGGTAGGGTTTAAAATTAGTCTTTCAAAGTAGGGTTTCAAGACTGAGTTAGAAGTTTGAAGTGAGAATTAGTGTTGCAAAGTAGGATTTCAAGTGTTAACATTTTAAAGTAGAGTTTCAAGTCAGGGTTTCAAGTCTGTGGTAACATTTTAAAGTAGGGTTTCAATTTAGGCGTTCAAGGGTTCCAGGACACTGTTAGTATTCCAAAGTAGGGGTGTAAATCAGGATTAGCATTTCAAACTGAGGTTAGGGTTTCAAATTAGGGTTCCATACCAGGGTCTATGGTTTCAATTTTGGGGTTTGAAGACAGGTTTACATTTTTAAAACTTGGTTGCAGGAGAGGGTTAAGGTTAGTAGAGTTTTAAACCAGGATTAGGGTTTCAAATTAGTGTTTTAACCCTGAGTTGGGGTTTCAAGTCAGGGATTCAAGTCAGGGTTTATGCCTTTAAACTGGCTTGAGGGTTTTAAATTGGGGGTTCAACCCAGATTTCGGGTTCATAGTGGGCTTTTAATCAAGTTTTAAGATTTCAGCCAATGTTTAAGGTTCCATGTCAGGTTTAAGGTTTTAAATGATGGTTTCAGGACAGGGTGAGGGTTTCAAAAGTGTCCGAGTTTAAATTCATGTTTAGGGTTAAAAATTAAGGTTTTGAAGACGGGGTTAAAGTTTTCAAATTGGCTTTCAGTAGACGGTTAAGACTTACAAGTTTGGGTTTAAAGCCAGGTTTAGGGTTTCAAAGTATGGTTTCAAGTCAGTAGCGGAATTTCAAATTAGGGGTGCAAGCCTGGTTTATGGTTCCAAACAAGGGTTAGGGTTTCAAGCCAGGGTAGGAGAAAACCCACACAGGCTCCGGGAGGACACGCAAACTCCACAGGGAATGGCCGGAAACCGGATTCGAACCCCCGACCTCGGTTAACATTTTGATGCCTGCAATCATTGCAAGCCGTTCACAATTACGGCGCAGAGGTGAGATGGAGGAGAAGCGTGAGATCGTTTCTCCTTGCCGCTTTCCACGCGCGCCTTCCGTCCCGGCGAGCAAGTCAATTAGCTCAGCCGCTCGGCAAACTAACTCCAAGGTGACCGGTCAACACGTCTCCATTGATTAAGGCGGCGGATCGGTCTCTCGTGGACCCCGCCGTGCGTCGCGGGCGATCGTGTCGGCGCCGCGTTTGATACGAGGAGACGCTTTCATCCCGGCTGAGCGGGTCGGACGAGGGCGGGCCCCCTCGGTCTGGGAAGTCGACTTCAGTCAGTGTGGCGAGCGATACGGTTTAAACGCGCTCGGGGAAACCATGGAAACCAGTGTGGAGGCAGGGTTAAAGGTTTCCAAGTAGGGTTTTAAGGAAAGTCAGATTTCTAGATGGGGTTTAGGTTTTCAAGCTAGATGTGGCGTTTCAAAGTGGTTTTGAGGCAAGGTTTATGGCTTTAAATTAGGTTTTTTTTATGGGAAGGATGAAGGTGAAGGATGGTAAACAGGTTGATTCCGGTAGCGGGGCTTTCTCTGGAAATGAATGTCAGCTTTACAGATGCCATGCCAGGCATGTGTTTTGGGCAGGGGCGGCACCCTGATCAAAAAGTCAGGGTCTCAATGTTGAGGTTAAAACAAGGTTAGGTTAGTTAGGGTCTCAAAGTTGGGTTTCAAACTAGGGTTAGGGTTTTGAATGAGGGTTTTCAGCCAAGGTTAACATTTTAAACAACAGTTGAGGTTTTATATTAGGGTTTTGGTTTCAAGCCTAGTTTAGGGTTTCCAGCTATGGTTATGGTTTCAATAAGCCTTTCAAGCCCGGGTTCAGGGTTAATGCAAATGTTAAGGTTTCAAAGCACATTGTCAAGCCAGAGTTAATGTTTCAGACAAGCTTCGGGTTTCGAGTTGGGGTTTGAAGTCACAGTTTCCACTCAGGGTTAGGGTCTCGATGTGGTGTTTCAAGCATGGGTTAGGGTTTAGAATTAGGGTTTCAAACCTGGGTTAGCCTTCCAAGTAACGGTTATGTTGGGGTTTCAAGCCTGGATAAGGGTTACTAACAACGTTTTAAGTTTCAAGTTGGGGTTTCAAGCCATGGTTACGGTTTCAAAAATAGGGTTTCAAGCCTGGGTTAGGGTTTACGCAAAAGTTAAGGTTTCAAAGGAGGGTGTCAAGCCAGAGTTGGGATTTCAGACAGGTTTAGCGTTTTCAGTTAAGGTTTCAAGCCAGTGTCAGGATTTGAAATCAGAGTTTTAAATCAGGGTTGGGGTCTTTAAGTGTGTTTTAGTGTGTTAAAGCAAATGTTAAGGTTTCAAATTAGTGTGTCAAGTCAGGGTTAGGATTTACAAAGAAGGCTTTGGGTTTAGAGTTAGGATTTTAAAACAGTATTAGGGTTTGAAATCAGGGTTTCGAGGCAGGATTAGGGTCTCAAAGGGGGGTTTCAAACAAGGTTTAGGGTTTTAGATTAGGTTTCCAAGCTTGGGATAGCGCTTCAAGGAACGGCTAGGGTTTTATATTCGGGTTTCAAGTCTGGGTTAGGGATTCATTGATTCGTTTCATGGCAGCATTCGAGTTTCAAATGAAGGTTTCAGTCTTGAGTTCGGGGTTTCATACAAGGCTTAGAGGTTTTAAGTCGATGTGAAAATGCTCAGCACTGCTGATTATTGCAGCATGTTAAGTATCAGTATCACTATCAGCTATGCAGCTCTCGGATTGATAAAATAGAAATTCTGCAGTGGGACCGGCGGATTTGCGTCGGAAGAAGAAAGCGGGCTCGTGATGACATTTGACGCACGGCGGCGTGCGACTGAACGGTCGCGCCGTATTTGTCGCTTCTCGCCGCGTCATCAGTCATCAGTTGGCGCGTCCTCATCGGCGGCGCCCAGCTGGAGCGCCGGCGAGGCTGTTTTCCATACCGGAGGCAAGAGGAGTCTCCAATTAGATTGGGGCGGCATCTGCTCCCGGGGAACACTCAATATGTCTCCCAGCTGGGGCGCAGCATGTTGACTTTTAACCCCCATACGTGCATCTGTGTTTCATCCCAGCGTAGAGACCGCACCGAGTCTTAAAACCCTACTTACAAAGCAGAAGTCGAAACCCTCATTTGAAACCGCAAACCTTAGTTTGAAAACTCTAAACCAAGCATGAATTCCTCATTTGAAACCTTAATAATAGTTTTCAAATCTAATTCAGGGTTGAAACCCCAGCCCTTGTTTGGAATCTTGACTTGAAACCCCATTCTAAAACCCTAACACTGGCTGGAAACCTTAACTTGAACCCCAAAGGGTTTTTAAAAGCCGGGTTTGACACCCTGACCCAAGCCCTGAACCCTAATTCGAAACTGTAACCTAGGTTTCAAACCAAGACCCAGGCTTGGAACCCTAATTTGAAACTCCAATTTTTGCTCGCAACACAGGCCCAGACTTTGAAACGCCAATTAAAAACCCTAATCTTTGCTTGGAACACTGGCCCAGACTTTGAAACCCAACTGTGAAACATTAGCCCCCGTTAGCGTGATAAAGACCGGTCCCGGTCTGCCGAAATGAACTGTGGGACATTTCTTTTTGGGCCACTCGTCGACGTTCCACTAAAAAGTGAAACTTGGTAAACAATATGAATCACAAGCGCGCTGTAAACTTCGGCCATCTGGGGACTTTACCGCGCTTTTAAAATATATGCCAAGGAATTGTGCAGGCGCGCGCGCAAATATGCTCGTTAAAGAGTGATTTGGCTTTTTATACCTGTGGCGCTTTAATTGCGCTCGTACGTCATTGATTGAAAACGAGCGATTTTACGAGCGCCGGAAAAGGCGTTTGCGGGCGTAATCGATGGTCCCGATCCTCGGGGTGTCGGAAACTTGTAACTAAGAGTCCGACCATTTGCTTCCTCTCCAGTAAAAGTCCTTTTATAAATAAACTGGTCGGTAATGTTGGATTCCACAACATGCCCTATTCACAGCGTATCCAAAAAGTATTCACCGCGCTTGTGTTTCCGCTGCTATAAAAAAGCAGCGGAAACAGCAGCTGCAAACTGGGGAGTCGATTCTATTCTTTTCTATAAACGGGATTGAGAAGCCGACCAATGGCAGCACGGGAATTGCAATCACGAAACCAAAGAGAAAGAGACGAGTAATTCATGCCGACTGAGTTCATGGAATGTCGGATTTTAGAGCTTCATAGTTGGCAAAAAAAAGAAGTTGGCAAACAAAACCCGAACCCTGGCTCGAAACCCTACTTTGAAAGCCTAACTCTGGCTTGAAACCATAATCCAGGCTTGAAAGCTCAATTAAAATCTCTAACCCTGTCTTGAAACCCTATTTGGAAATCTTAACACTATCTTGAAACCCTCCTTTAAAACCCTAGCAATTTCTTGAAAGCCTTCAAACCCTATTTTGAAACCCAAACTCTTTCTTAAAATCCCAACCCTGGCTTGAAACCATAACCCAGGTTTAAAACCCTAATTGTAAACCATAACGCTGTCTTGAAACCGAAGGCTGAAATCCGAAACCTGGCTTGAAACCCTGCTTTAAAACCCTAACCATGTATTGAAACTTTAATTTTAAACCCTAATCCTGTCTAGAAACCCTACTTTGAAACCTTAACACTGGCTTAAAACCTACTCTAAAACTCTAACTCTGGATTCAAACCCTAACCCAGGATTTAAACCACAAATTGCAAAACCAAACTCATCTTGAAACCCTACTTCTGTCTTGAGCCCCTACTTTGAAACCTAACCTGAATAAAACCTGAATTTGAATCCCTAAACCCTGGCTTGAAACCTTAATTGGAGTCAATTAGTTAACATTTCAACATTGTGTTTATTCAAAAAAGAGCAGAAAGCGCACGTGTTCTTGAATTGTGTTATTGTTATTGTTGTCTTATTATCGCGAAGGCATCACAAGGACAAAATCTTGTTCTGGTTTTACAGGTCAAATGTTTTGAATGGCGTCAATATCAGCGTGACCCGACGGGATCTGAAAAGAGGAAGTGACTCACATCACTTTGGCTTCAATTTCCCTTTTTTTTTGTGCACGGCCAAGTTGGAATTGTGCGTCACGGCAAAGACGGCAGAAGGCTTCCGGCTTCACATCCGCTTATGTGCTCGCAAATCATCATTCATAATTGTTCTACACTACTTTGAAGAGCCTGTGGAAATTCGAGATTCCAGCGACCCCAATCGCGAGTCTTTCAAGATAAGAGCTGTCGTTCAGACAATTTTAAGCTCAGTGAGACTTCGGTGGTGAAACAATGGTGAGGGTATTGTTGGTTTTTCCATGACATCAGTCACTTAGTAAATAGTTGGTTGGTTAAGTCAGTTAATTTGATAGTTTAGTTGGTTGGTTAGTTTGACAATTGTTTAATTTAGTCAGCAGATTAATCGGTTGGTGAGTTGAGTGAATTAGTCAATTACTTAGTTTGTCATTAGTTTAGTCTGTTAATTCGTCAGCGACTTTAGTAGCTTAATTTATTGGTTGGTAGTCAATAAGTTGGTTAGCGTAGTCAGTTAGCTGGTTTGTCAATTAGTTAGACTACTGTAAGATGATGATATATGCGTAAGTGTTAAAATAATCATGTCAGGGTTAGGGTTTCAAAGTAGAGTTTCTGGCCAGTTGGTTTAGTTGGGGTTTCAAGTAACCGGTAAGTATTTTCAACTTGGAGTTTTCGGAATGGGTCAGGGTTTCAATCTTGGGTTAGGGTTTCAAATTGGGGTTTCAAGCCAGCATTGGGATTTCAAATTTGGGTTTCAAACAAGATTTAACGTTTTGAGTTAGACATACAACCAAAGGTTAGTGTTTCAAGCCAAGGGTAGGGTTTCGGGCAAAGTTTAGGGTTTCGAGCTATCGATGAGAATTTCAAATTGGGGTTTCGAGCCAGCGTTAGCGTTTCAAGGAAGGGTGGGTGCTTTGAGAAAGGGTTTGTGCATCCGCCCAGACGTCACTAAGCGACCTGTGGACTTTTCTTGTGTGTGTGGAGGATTTCTAGTCATTCAGTTGATTTCCATTGTGCGGGGTGGGATTTATCATAACTGGCAAGGAAACTAACTGGCCTTGCAGTCGATTGGATAGACACATTGTACGTGGCAGAATGTGCCATGGACTTTTTTTTTTACTTTGTAGATCCTTTTTATTGGTTGTGTTTATTTCGACTGCAATCATTAACTTTACACGTCCGAGTAAGCGAAAAAGGCCGACTGTCTGCACAGTTGACAGAAGAGTGAGGCCCTCCTGATTTTTCTTTTCTTTTTTTTTTTTTTTTTTTATCCACTCTCACTTTAGTCCTCAATCGGGTCTGCTGCTTGTTGCCTGGCAACTACAATCCTCCTTTGAAAAGAAACTCTTCCTGGCCACAAACATCACTAAAGATACATTCGCATTCCGCTTCTCGCGCTTATCGACAGCAGCACAATGGCGGCCCTTTTGAGGGAACAATTGGGAGTTTCTTTTAAATTAGTTTTTTTTGTTATTGTTGTTGTTCCGCCGCTGTTTCCCCGCTGATTCTTTTGTAGTCAGTGTGCATTGGCGAGATAATGGCTGACAAATAGCTAGTTGACGCCAAGCTTAAGTGTAATGGTTGCAGTTGTGGAGGTAGTCGATTGTTCCCTTGGGATTCGAGCCACTCTGCCGTTAAGGGCACTCGAGGGGACACGACGGATGGGAATTATGAACGTACGCTGCCCATATTTGACAATACATTATGAACACTAAGCTATATGCTCGTTATATAGCTTCCCAGACTTTGATTAAAGTCATACAGTACATTTGTGAAGTTCCCCTTGTGGGACTAATTACCTGTACCGTATGTGAAACTCATCAGTTCTCAACACAGAAACTCCTGAAAGTTGTCCGTCGTTCATGCTTTTTTTTTTGATGCTACAAGCTAATAAGCCCGCTACTTGGCAAATTTTAGGAG
Organism: Phycodurus eques; assembly: GCF_024500275.1. NCBI lineage: Eukaryota > Metazoa > Chordata > Actinopteri > Syngnathiformes > Syngnathidae > Phycodurus > Phycodurus eques. The sequence continues at coordinate 26,742,839 of NC_084533.1, forward strand.
CAAATCGACGTCCGATCAAATTATCGTATTCCAAGTTATTGATGATAACCCCCACCTTGCACAACAGAAATAAACAAAATGACGAGAGATCATCCAAAAAGTCAAAAAGACATAATTTGTTGACCATCAGATGCAAATTTCCAGATGCTAAATGCTAATTTGCCTGCTACCTGACATCAAAAGTAAACCGGTTTTTGTCATATTGCTGCCATTTTGGTAAAATGCAGAGATTTGCACCACCTCATTCGCCATTCATGCCCCATGGATGTATTAACTCCAGTTTGTACCGTTCATAAAACTCAAAGACGGGACCGACGCTCTTGCACTCGCAGCGTAGAGTTAGTCCGTCTTTCTAGCGCGCCCGTAAGAAGTATACAGTTTTTAATCATGGTGTCATTTTCAAACAACATATAGATTTCAATGTTGCTAAAAAAAAATTAAAATAATAAACTACAGGAAAATGCATTGGCTTTCGGATGCTAATTATGTAATGCTAAATGCTAATTGGTGTGCTAGTTGACAATTGGCTGTAAGTTGTTTTTTAAAAAAATCATAATATTGTCAATTTCATACTTCCTGGGCGAAAGTACGGGGGCCGCATCCGACCCGCCAACAGTCTGACCGGCCCTCGCAGCCGTTATTAAGTCAAAATAAAAACCTTTGTCGCTGTGTTTAGGGACTTCGCCGACCATTCTAGCAAATGAAAAAACAAAGAAACAAATAGTGCCAACGTCACCTGTGGTCCTCGTGTTAGCAACATTCTTATTTCCTGCACGGTGCAGGTGAGAGAGGAATTTGCCCTGGTAATGATTTGGGAGTCCAAAGTCCTTTGCGCTCATAATGCACACTTGAAAAATATTGGTAGAAGAAAATGGACACTGCGGGCATGTTTTCTTTTTTTTTTTTTTTAATTCATAAATGTTGATTCAATACTGATGTAATGCTAATATGTGTAGATATTTTACAATTTGCTGCTTTATAAAAACGACATCAATTCATATTTAACACAATTTGCGGGTCATGATACTAAAAGCTAATTGGCTAGTTAACAGACTTTACTTTTTATTGCCAGAGTTGATAATAATCTCATTTTTGTATACTGTAGAGTTTTCAAAAAAGCAGGCATTTTGTTGGCTACTGGATGCAAATGTGGATGCTAAATGCTAATTAGCCCACAAGTTGACAATAAAACTGTACAGTTTGTATGATCCATCCATCCCTTATCTGAGCCGCTTATCCTCACGCGGGTCGCGGGCGTGCTGGAGCCTTTCCCAGCTATCAGCGGGCAGGAGGCGGGGTACGCCCTGTTCTGCTTTTCAATACAGCATACTGTAAATTGTTCAAAGTTTCCAACCACTAAAAAAAAAAAAAAAAAAAAAAAAAAGGACACATTTTCTTGGCTATCAAATGCTAACTTCATTATGCTAAACGCCCACGGGCCCGCTATCGGATGCACACAAACAAATAGTCCGATTGTGCTCATTGTTTTCTATACAGTAGATAGTTTTAAAGTTACTCATCTTTTGTTGGGTGCTAATTACCCTGGTGGGCTGGACGACGCACGCACACAAGTCAGGCAATCACGCTGATTATGAGCGTATAATGCGTAAAGCTCGCTGTTATTCCGTAACTGCTGTTTCTATTGCGTTTCAAACTGTGATGCGCGTTCATCTTTTCGGCCTAATGTCAATTTGTTGCACAAGGAACCATCATTGAAGGAGCACAAGAGAGTTTTCAAATGCATATACAGTAAATTCAAAAAAAAAAAATTTACTAGCAAAGTAAACACGTTAAGGTTGTGTGGTTTGAGCATTCTTGAGTCTTTTTGGAAGACGCAGAGAGGCTAGGCTGCGTAATGACAGCCTATTATGTTGTTAGCCTTGATAATGTACTAACGTGTGGGCGGCTCATGAAGTCAAAGCTGTCGATGTGCGCCACTCTCATCCCAAGGATGCTCTTTTCTAAAATCGCTCGTTTTCGTCTCATGGGCATTGGCTGACGTGACTCACAATGTCACCATACAAAGAAGTTACGAAAGCGACTACAGTGTTAAAATGTTAAAATAATGCTACGTTTTGGCGTCAGAAATCAGATGCGGGCGTTGCATGGTTTGATGCAAGTAGTTCAAAGACGTCCCGAAATGCCGATGATGTCGGTGTTTGAGTTGATCTGGTCAGGTTGTGGCACTTTACATTTTAGCGTCAGAAGTGGGATCCCACTCAGACATCGCACCGTATTGATGCCGGACATTCAAAGGAGGCCCAAACGTGACAATAAAGTTGGTGTCCTATTTGACGTCTGATGAAGTTGGGGGGGAAAAGTTGAGTTAAAAGGACAAATCCTACATTTTGGTGTCAAAAGTTACGTCCCAGTTGGGTGTCAGGAATTCCAAAAGTGATGATGAAGTACAAATACATTAAATATGTTTGAAGGGAAGTGCTGAAAATATTCGCAGAGACTGACAACAATTTACTACTGAATTGTTGAGATATACCTTAAGAATCTTTTTCAACATCCCAGCTGAACCTCCCCCGTCCGTCCATGGTGATTCACCGGAATTGCGAGTTAATTAGTAATAATAGCTGGGCCCATTTCTACTGTTCTATTACCACTACATTGTGCAATTAGCCGTCAAGTTCTGCCTACAACCTGTTTTGCGTGATTTGGGCTCGTGTCTCTGTCGTGGCGACCCACACGCGGCTCACGCTGCAAGCCGATGGCTAAAATGCTAAAAGGTACATACAGGTTTCGGGGCAACATATGCTGCCATCCAAGCAACGTCTCTTTCAGGGACGTCCATGTTTATTTCAGCAAGGCAATGCCAAACCACAATCTGCACAACAGCGTGAATTCATAGTAAAAGAGTTTATTTTTTCAAGACATTTTTTTCTAATAGTATTTATATTTAAATTTTCAGAATAGTGTGACTTTTCCACCTGTAACATTGCGACTTTTTTCCTCCCAAAAATATTTTCGCCGAACACACGCGCAAAAAAATGGTTGTATTTGTAAATAGTGAACCGTGAATATGCGGTGGTTAACTATGCAGCTCATAAAAAAACATTCAGCTACATCTCATCTTCTGGGTCTTTTCTCCAGCAGCCACATTTCCCAAAGCGATGACGCTCCGTCGTTGCCACGGTAACGCAACATGACAGCGTGACACCCCTAACACGATCGGATCTCGTGACACCTTTGTGGCAGACACCAGGCGGCCGCCGTCTCGCGCCCCCGGTCCGAGAGGCGTGCATCGCCCGACGGATACCACATGCTTCCCTTTGTTGTGAAAATGTTAGCGGGGAAGCTAAAGCTAACACATCAATCCACATCAATATGGTTATTTTTGTGGCACGCCTCATTAAAAGATGCTCAAGGCAACTTGAGGCTATCGCATGCCAAAAAATAGGCCATGCAATCTTTTTTTTTTTTGGGGGGGGCGGATGATGAAACTCATACTGCAGGGAGAGGAAATACTTTTATTTTGAGCACAATTAATGTGAAAAGTGTTGTTTTGTTTGCCGTTAGTGACAGCAGTTGCGCTACTGTTGCAACTTTCATAAAGGAAGGAAAATGTCAAAGTTGATGATTGTGATACACACAAACGCGCTCAATTGTCGCATGTCACCGGATGTTCGTGCGTCTGGTACGAAAATATTCAATAGGCAACAAGAAAAATATTTCACGAGGGGAAAAGAAAATATGTAATGTTCTGTTTGTTTCAGTCGTGATTGTTGTTGAAATTTTAGCACTTCATTTTCATAAAATTACAACTTCATTATTTTGACGTTTTTTGTCTTTTTTCGCACGACACTTGTATTACTGCAACTTTTCTTGAAATATTGAGATTTGCTTCCCGTATCAATGATTTGTGTTACGATAATTTTTTTCCCATAATTGTGTGAATTGTTTTTTTTTTTTTTTTTTTTTTTTTTTTTTACTAATGAACATTTTTCTTTGCCACGTCTTAGTTACCAGTCATGTTTTGTTTCCATTTTTGGTTCATTCAAGTGTTTCTTTGTTACTTTGTTCCGTTCGCTTTATCCATCCATGTTCCTTGTTTGCCCCTTTTTTTGGAAATCAAATAAACAATTTTGAGACTCCTGCACTCCTGCCTTGCTTCCATGCACTTGGGTCCTCCCCGTTTTTGCCTTGCCTTCCTTGCCTTCAAATAACCTAATCGTGACACTACACTTCCCAACACATTTCAATTCATCCTGAAAAGATTTGATTTTTGCATTTCTTTGGCTCCCGTACAGCATTGTAGGATAGGAAAAATAAGTTTGGGCATATTTCCTAGAAACTGAGTCGTGCTGAAAGAACAAAATCTGGGCTTGTTTAGTCGAACACAAAGCTGATCTATTTCCAGGAAAGCCGTGACTTATTCTGTTCTATGAATGGATTTTCCAAGGAGTCAGTGTATACCGAACCAAACTGGAATACATATAGATAAAAAAGATACGTGTAGTGCAACTTTTTGTAATGCAGTATTGTCTTTACATGGAGTGCAGCAGTCATATATGACTTTTTTTTTTTTTTTAATAATATCAAGCACTTTTGCATGCCGTGGCAGGTTCCAGTGTTCGGATAAAGACTCGCTGACTGCGGATTTGCAACGACGAGACAACGCGGCTCAGCGTAAAACGTCTTGAATTCCGTGATGTGGGAGGATTTTTCAGCCAGCAGGGCAAGGAGTCCCTCATGTCGTTTTATTGTCATCGGTTTGCTCGATCACACTCGAGAACACGATGACACACTTTGGATTTGTTAGACTTGGAGGCAGTTTTTGCCCCTTGGAAATGATGGCAAAAAAAAAGTTCGAGTTGGGGTTCGTTTTTCAAGTCCTGATGCAATTTATTTATTTATTTTTTCAAAACATTCCAAAGTTGTTCTCGTGATATTCCAACTTTGTTCACGGAGTTGTGTGATCCTTCTCCCCCCAAACATTTCTTGGAACGGTATGAAAAAAAACAACTTGAAACGGTACAACTTTTTTCTGGGTTCTGTACTTTTTTTTGCAATTTTTGTTCATCATGGTAAAACTTTGTTTTTTTCAAATGTTTCATGAGGCATTCAAATTCTCAGTTTTTTTCGAATAATATTATGACGCTTTTTTCTCGTAATAGAATAACTTTTGGGGAGAACATTGCAAAAAGTTTGATTGTAAAATAATTTTTTCTTGTAATTGCAGCGCTTTTTCAAGATCAATTAATTTTCACACGGTTTTTTTTTTTCTTATAAAGGTGTGTAGGGTGAGACTATTCAAAAGAGATCATTATGATTTTTTTTTTTACTAGTATGACTTGTTTTATTTGTGCAACAATGGAATTTTTTTTATACAAGTGTATATATAATGACTTTTTTCTCATAACAGCACAACTTTTTGGGTAACATTGCTGCAGTTTAATAGTAATATGACTTTTTTTCTTGTGATTGTACAACTTTTTCATGATGTATTACAACGTTGTACATTTTTTTCGCATAATAGTAAGGTTTTTTTCCATCAAACATTGCACGAAAATTCTCATAAAGACCCTATTTTTCGAGACAGTTTTGTCTTAACATTGCAACTTCTTGTCTCAGAATTTTTTTTTCCTGATAATAGTGCAACTGTTTTGCACAACTTTATTGGAATATTATGACATTTTTGTCGTTATATTTTAAAACTTTTTCACGATACATTAGAATTTTCAGATATGAATGTAACTTTCTCAGGAATTATAGCTCAATATTTCCCATAAGTTTACAACTTTTTTTTTTCAAAACATGGCAAATATGTTCTTTATAATAGTGCCACATTTTTTCAGTACTTAATTGTTTTTCTGATAATAGTACAACTGTTATAAAAACTTTTTTTTTTTTTTTTTTTTCCTCCGAACCCCAAAGCCAAAGTAGCATTGCCCCAATCAGGTTCCATCGAAAAAGTTTTGGAGATGGTCAGGGTGAAACTCTTTTTGTCACTTGATGACACGCTGGCTCACATGCAAATAAAGACAGTATCAAGTCTGCACTGACTGTCAAAAAAATAAAAAAAACGTCAGTGATGTATAGAGGAGGGAAGCGAGGCAGGCAAGGGCGTCCCCGTGCATTTTATTTTCGGGAGGGGAGCCGTCTCAAAGGCGAGTGAGACGGAGGAAAAATGACCCTTCATCTTTGATGACAGCACGCCCGCCTGAGCTGACAGCCATCCAAAATACGCTCTATTTTGTCTTTTTTTTTTTTTTTGTTCTCCACCGCGCACAGGCACTCAGGCGTGTGCACGAGGGCGCTGGAGAGCTGAGCTGGATGAGAGGTCACGTGACTGTCGTGTGACGTCCACACGCGAACACTTTTGCAGGCTGTCAAAGTATCGGAAGGACGGATGGACGATCGATTCAGTCGATGTGTAGATGATAGATGGATGATAGACTGATCGATATACGTTATCGGATGGATACATAGATAGTGTAGTGCACACAGTTTAAAGTTGTGACTGTCACTTTATGACAACAACATTTTACTTTTTAATGACTGCTTACATTGAAAACACGTGTTAGAACAGATTTCGATCATATCCTAATGAGGAGAAAACATGATTTATTATTATTCTCATTATTATTACTGGATGACCGGTCCGGCCATGTGCTTTCTATTGTTCAACAGAAGGTTTCGTTTCAATTCAGTTGTTATTTCCAATTCAGTTGTTATTTCAGACACACTTAACCAAAATGGGAAAAGGTGTGATGGTCGGCTGCATGCTTTGAATGGAGAAAAACAATATTTAAGGATTTGAATGAACACTTTAACAATGATAAAGCAGAGTGTGAACTTTAAAAAATAATTTATTTCAGGAGAGAAATGACGTGGCCGCATGCTTTGAATGGATCAAAATATTTGGAGGGATTTGAACCCTTTATCACTGACTTTGTTTATAGAGTGCAGACTACAAGCAAAAGTTATTTTTTCAGTAGAGATGCACCCTTGCCGAAAAGCGTAAAAGGCCTCGTATGTTGCTGCATGCTTTGAAACCAGCGAGAATGTGTTTTGAGGATTTTAGACACTTAGTTTCAGACAACAGTTTAGTAGTGTCAGACACCACTCGTCAGGCATCTATGCTTGCGTAATGCTTTTTTTTTTTTATTTTTTTAAATCTTATATAGTGCCTTTTGTGAAACCGATACAAGGTTTTGTACTAATGAAATCTGTCATTTCAAAGCCTTGTCTTGCTGTTCACTGGCGTTAAATTGTCATGTTGATGAAGAGAGAATGGGAGAACACGCCCCGCCAGGCTAATGAAGCAGGCAGACTGAAAGACAGGCAGGCAGGCAGAGAATTTAAAGACAGTTTTGCAAATTTAACAGGTTCGCCAGTTTCATTTTGTTTAAAATCTCAATTATGGTGATATGGTGATGTGACCACAAAACACATTTTGCAGTAGAATGTTCATGTTTTATCATTGCAGCAACCTGGCCAAAAGTCCCATGTCCTCAAGGAGACATGTTAACATTGTTGTTAACATTTGAGGTTAGTTTTGTAAACTCTACTATTGCCCTTGTTTTTGGCTCGACCACTTGCCCCCCAAAATGTCCGTGGGAAGGGGTGCCATTTTGCTGCATGCTTTGAATGAGGGAACATGTGAAAGCCAATAGTCATTAGCATTTCTGGAGCTGCACGCTTTGAACGGAGCGCCATCTTGTGGACAACTACCTCAAAATGAAAACTTGAAAGTCATTGAGATTGGATTTGTCAGCACAGAGCGAAGCACTTATCGGTTCAGTGGCGCGCCGAAGCAGAGAACAGCGCAACATGGTTTATCTGCTCGTGCATACTCCATCTTGTGGCTTTTCACCTGTGGGGACAAGAAAATGGGAATGAGACATTTCCCCCTACAGGAAGAAGAAATCTGGTGTATTTTTGTTGTTGCTCGCTATTGATTTTCAGTAAGATGCTGCGCTGGTGGAAAGGATTGGCAGCAAAAAGTGTTTTCCTAACATCAGTTCCTCTGGGAATGCCTCAGTCAACAAGTGAGCCCCCACCCCACAAGCCGCAACCTCTTGAAACAATAATGATCCCACAAGAGCCCCCTGCAGCCTTCAGTTTGCTTGAAATGCCAAACCCTCCAAAACACTTTTTCTTCCTGTAGGCAACGGCATCGTGGGACGAAAAAGCAAATGTGCTGCCCTTTGTGTACTACTCACGCTACTGTAGCTTTCAAAATTAGAACAAACACGTTGCAAAGCTCAAGAGGGCGAGACAACCGAAGTTCGGAGCTTAATACTTGCATTATGCATTATACTTTTACATTCTGTTTTATTTTTTTATTTTATTTGCTCACGTGTTAGGCATTATTCAATATGTATTTTTTTGTTTATTTTATTTATTTCTTAATATATGAAATATATTATTTTATTTGTTTTGATTACATTTAAAAGGCGCACATAATATATCGCTTTGTTCATATTTTTTAATGGTATTTTGTTTCATTTTACCATTTAGACACGATTAAATACATTTGATTTATTTAATGTATTATTTAAATTTATTAAAGACACGATTTGTATTTTGTTTTATTGAATTCATTTTCAGATGGTGTTTTATTTTATTTTGGCTTCATCAAGCTGCCATCTTTTTTGGGGGGGAGAAATGCGCATTGCCGCTATATACGAGAAATGACTGTGGTTTAACAATATACGAAAAACATTTGAATCCCTTATGCATAACATAGGTCAAAATGTGTCTGTGACCTGGTTTAAGTTTGACATCGATGAATGCAAAAGACGATAAACGCATAAGGCTTGCAAAACGACCGGATCAGATTTCTGCGTGTTTGTGACGCAAAAAGATAACGCAATCCTGAATTGCCCGCCCACTCCACGGTTGCTACACGCCCACTCATCTGGGGAAAAATTGCTGAGTGGCATTTTGCATCACCTGCCAAACTTAGAGCAGTTGAGGAATAAATGTCTTCAATTTGCTTTGGGAGAAATTCCGAAACATTCCGGAACCACGATTGTGATGTGTTCGAGCACATTTCAGAAAATAGACTTTCGCACACTGCTGGCAGTGCATTTCATTCCGCACAAAAAGGAAAATTTGGTGGCTTCAATATCCTCAATTGTGGCTACAATACACACATTTTTTTACAAAGCAACTTTCAATTCCACAAGATATTGTACGTTTTTTTTTTTTTTTCAGACGCTGCCTGTCGATCTCCCGTTCCATTCTTCCCACACTCGTGAACGAGCCCCCAAGATACTTGAACTCCTCCACTCGGGGCAGGATCTCATCCCCGACCCGGCGAGGGCACGCCGCCCTTTTCCGACTGAGGACCACGGTCTCCGATTTGGAGGTGCTGATTCTCATCCCAGCCGCTTCACGCTCGGCTGCGAACCGCTCCAGTGAGAGTCGGAGATCGCGGCTTGACGAAGCCAACAGAACCACATCGTCTCCAAAATGCAGAGATGCAACACCGAGGCCACCAAACCGGACCCCCTCTACGTCTCGGCTGCGCCTTGAAATTCTGTCTGTTAAAAGTTACGAACAGAATCGGTGACTCTGCTTCCTCAAGGGAAGGCGTGTCAGTGGAATTGAGGAGGTCTTCGAAGTATTCTCCCCAACGACTCGCAACATCCCGAGTCGAGGTCGGCAGCGCCCCATCCCCACTATACACAGTGTTGGTGGTGCACTGCTTCCCCCTCCTGAGACGCCGGATGGTGGATCATTGGGACACACAAACCCCTCCGCTACGATAAGGTGACGGCTCAAGGAGAGGAGAAAATACATATTTTCAACAATTTAAAAAGCCCACTAGAACATCTGAACTTTAGTTGCGGTTAATAATATGCACTGCAAATGGTGGCAGGTGTGTGCTGACTGAGTTTGAATATGATTGACATGTATAACCACAATCTCAGTTTATTTTATCTTGAAAGTTGGGTTTTTTATTTTTTATTTTTTTTTTAACTTCTTCATGAGAATATTAAACCCAAAAATGTGTATTTTGTGCACACGATTTAAGTATTTTGTGGCCACAAATTAGCATTTCATGTGAATGTAATATCTATATTGTGGCTACAATTTACATATTAGCGTTATCTCATTTTTTTTTTTTTTTTTTTTTTTGGGGGGGTCATATTAGTGGCTCTGTAAATAAGAAGATTTAAGACGAAATGAGCGGAAATGGCCTCAGCATTGTGCCTTCAAAGCGGTCTTTTTCAGCCCGTCAATTTGCTGCCATCCCGCAGGCAACTCGGATTGGCCCAATGAGGATTATCCCACCCCGCCTCTGCTCATCCTTCCACCGGTGGCAGGGCGGTTGCGCTGACGTTACCATATGCCCGGTACGCCGAGACGTGGGCGCCGGGAAAAAGACGGGCCGCCAGATTTACGAGTGCGGCCTCGCTCAAGGACGAAAAAAAAAAAAAAAGCAAAACGTGTTTTGCTTAGGGTGGCCGTCTTAAAAATCAATAGCTGGCTTGGAGGTTTATTTTGGAGGAGGTGTTGAGTATTTGAGTCATGTAAATAGTTCGGCATATGATGTAAATACAGTATGGCAGAGGTACATTAGCAATTCGAGGTACATGAACATTAAATATGATGTATATATGCTGAATCAGAGGTGTAAAGAGGTTAAATATGTAAATATGGCACGTTAGAGGTGTACCGACATGAAATATATGTGAATGAGGTACATTAAAGGTGTATAAACCATTAAATTTGATGTAAATATGGTGCGTTATCGGTATATAGTGGAGTCCATTTATCAAATCAGTATGGTACATTACTGACATACAATATATGATGTAAATATGGGGCAGATCTGACTTTGAGCTGGACCTTTTTAGACCTTAATTATTAAGGCTGATGTAAATATGGTACATTAGCGGTGCATACATTACAAATTATGTAAATATGCTACATTAGAAGTGTATATACCTTTAAAAAGGATGCAACTGGTACATTAAAAGCGTATAGGCCATTAAATGTTGTAAATATGCTACACTAGAGCTACATAGGCAGTAAATATATATAGTAAATATATACATACATTGAATAAGATGTAAATATAGTCAATTAGAGATGTATTGAATGTATTAGAGATTTGCTAGCATTACCATTATGCTAGCAAATCTCAGCATTTTCGGGCCATGTGAACTTTCCCCGGCGTTTTGCACACTTCTCACACCGAGAAGAGCGGCCACGTCGCGCTCCGACCGCGCTAGCAGGTTGGAGCGCCACACGGCACGCCGGCGTGCCATCAAACACGTGCCCACGGAGTAGGCAGGTCCGTTATGGTGCCGCTGTGTGAGTCTATTGTGCTCTCCTCAAGTGTGTGTCACTATCTGAATGGTGAGAAGTCTAAAAAAAAAAAAAAAAAGAAAAAGTGCGCCGACCGAGGGTTAAATGTTGCGGTGATTGCGGTCTTCTCCGGCGAAAGGCGCTGATTGCGACTGACAAAGGTGACGCCTCGACCTCTGCGGGATGTTTAACACGTTTCAGAAGACGGGAGACGACGGCTCTTCGGGGAGACTTGTTGACGAATCTACATAATCACAAAAGACGGCCGTACTTTTATCGGATGCTGTCAGTGAAGGCTGACGCCACCAAGACTCGCCCTCCGCCAGGACGTCAAGGGCTAACGCTAATATTCACATCACATTTCATTATATTACCTCTAAAGTTTGGAGTGACATCATCATCATTTACGTCCTGCGACTTACATTAACACAGCTAAAATGCAGAACAGCTGAACTTTATTTGGGGTTATTCTGCGGCACTTTAAATGATGGCAGGTATGTTAACATGTTTGAAAGTGATTGGTTAATCCTAATTAGTGTCTTATTTATTTATTTCTTTATTTACAAAAACCTTGCATTTCAACAGGGGTGTGTAGACTTTTCTTTTATATCCACTTGGCGCTGAAGTGACCCTGTGACCCTGTGACCCTGCGAGGCTCCCGTCTGGAACACGGTAAATAAATGTCAAAATGTTGACGTTGGAACCACATTACAGGAATTCCTACATGTCATGTAAAAAACACGGTAAATAATGCAATCCCAGTTACAGTCGCCATTAACTACAGCACTGCGACTATTCGGAGCACCGCTACTGTTACAACTACCATTAGTGTACCGCTAGGACTACCAATACTACTACTGCCACCATGACTAACAATACTACAACTGCTCTTCTTACCACTATTTCTGTCACTACTACTATTAGTACTACTACTACTACTACGACTACTACCAGGGGCGGAGCTACGTGGTGGCCAGGGGGGGGCTGGTGCCCCCACTATTGTGTGTTTCAAGTCAGAAAGTTCAAGCTGCTGCCCCACCCCTACTACTACTACTACTACTACTACTACTACTACTACTACCTCCCTCTGTTACTACCACCACTACTACATTGACTACTAATACTACTGCTACCACAACCTTTCTTTGTTATTATTGACCCCAAAAAAACATTTTAATGTTTAAGTGCTGGTTTGGTTTGCAGTTAATTTTGTCCAAAATGTTCAAATCCTGTCGTTGGCCCGAGTAATATATTTATGAGTATTGCTATGTATTTTCCCCCCCTGTGTGGCGCTAGCAGAGCAGGTGATGGACACTTGCTTAGGCTGATGTGCGTAGGAGGCGAGGTGGGGGAGTATATGGTACGTCGACTCTGTTTGGACTCTTTTGCTATTTCACTGCGAGCTGAAGTGGATCATCTTCTTCCTCTTCTTCCTCTTCCTCCTCGCTTTCTTTTTGCTGTGGGCTGCCATGCTGACTTTTTTTTATTTATTTATTTTTTTTCCTCCCAAGGACTTTGGCAAGTGTGTGATCACAACACTGTGCCCAAAAACCTTTTGACCAAAGTCCTCCTCAGCAGACTGTGCCTGGCTGCCTGCGACCGCCAATACGAGCGCGGACTCTACATTCTCCCATTGCACGCCACTTTGGGAGAAAACGCAGCAGCGCCTTCTGTAGGCGTGCAGAGGAATTGCGCCACACGGCGGCTGGAATTTGTCAGCGTCTGGATTGTGGATTGGCCGTGCGAGAGGACAGGAGGCGCTCGAGGCGATTTGCGGAAGTGTTGACAGGTCGTCGTGGGCTTTGCTCAACGTTTCCCGGCTAACAAGGTGGACGCGGGAGGCCTCGCAGGAGATGCTGGAATCGTCCCGCAGGTTCACGCTGACGCTGTGTGCTGACGGCGTGGAAATGAATTGCAGTTTGATGTGTGTGCGTGTGCACACCCATGTTTTGGTTTGTTAATAAATCAATCAGTTAGTCGGTCGGTCAGTCTGTTGGTGCTCTTTTTATCAGTTAATTGTTTGAGTTTTCTTTTTCAATTAGTCGGTCAGTCATTGTTAGTTGGTTGGTCAGTCAATCAATTAGTTTGTTTGTTTGTTTGTTTGTCAGTTAGTGGCTCAGTTTGTTTTTCGGTTGGTCGTTCCATTTGTCCGTTTGTTTGTCGGTTCACTGTCCCGATCCCTGAGTCATTTAGTTACCGGTAGTTCATTTGTCAGGTCACCCGTTTGGTCAGTTAACGAGTTGGTGTTTTTGTAAGTTACTCAATCAGTCAGTCAGTCAGTCAGTTAAACAGTCGATCAGTTGAGTTTGTGGTCATTTAGTCACTTAGAGAGTTGCTATGTCGGCTTGCTGGTCACTCGCTCAGTTAGTTCTTGGTCGTTCACGGTTGGGGGGGCCCCACGACCAAACTTTCAGTTGACAGTGAATGACGCGTCCGTCTTGATGACAGAATCCAGACAGACCGAATGGAAGTTGACACCACAAGACATTTGCGTCAGGTGGATGAGCCAAATAAAGATTGTTTGATCTATTCAAGCCCTAAAAACGCTATGAGCGGCTCTCAAGTCATGACGTTCATGATTTATTTTGGAGGGGAATACTTATCACATTTACATGCACTGGGAATGATCGAAGCATATTTTTTTTTCATGTTTGTGTGTGTGTGTGTGTGTGTGTGTGTGTGTGTGGCTGAGCAAGCGACAGGGCAGCGAAGAGAAAACATCCGTCTGCTCCGAGCACTGGACTCATCTGCTATTTAGATGAGTCCAGTCGCCAGCGCGAGCGCGTCTCATTCATCTTCAGATGTGATTCGAAGCCGAGAGGGAGGATAAAAAATAAATCAATCAGCTGCTTTCATGCTGCTTCGCCAAGCCCGCAGACAGGAAGTAGATTTGTCACAGTTTACCTCGCGCACTCCTGTCAGTGAGCGAGCGAGACATGCTTTTATTTCCCAAGGTGAGCCGGACGGATCTTTGAAAAAAAACAAAGATGCTAAAAGGGGAAAAGAGTACATTGACTAGAGCGGGAAATGGGGGGACCGGCAGGATGTTGACTTTAACCGCTGACTTTGTTTCAGTCGTATTGAACAAGAGAACAGAGAGAAGCTTTGAATGCATTATGAACGCACGATTGGATTCCATTCTCTGTTATTTGATTGGATCTTATTGTACTCTGCTGTACTACACTACATTGTATTGCGTTGTACATTGTCACTGCGACGTCAGCTACTGCGTTCAACTCCGACCTCGGCAGGAACGCGCGGGGAGCTGTCGCCCATATATGGGCAAGGAAGTATGGACCGTACACAAACCCTTATCGTGTCTTGAAAACATTTAAAACCCTAACTCTGGTTTGAAAACCTAATTTGGAACATGAACATTTGCCTGGAACACTGACCTTGGTTCGAAACCTTCATTGTGAAACCCTAACCCTGATTTGAAACACGAGCCGTGGCTTGAAGCCCAAATTTGAAACCTTGACTCTGCCTTGAAACCGTAACCCTGGCTTGAAACTCAAATTTGAACGCATAACTGTAGCTCGAAACACCAATTTAAAACCTTAACCCTAGCTTGAAACATTAATTTGAAACTACCGGTAATGTTTGCTTGAAGCCCTAACCCCTGTTTGAAACCCGGGTATGAAACTGACGTTTAAAACCTCAATTGTGTCTTGAAATTTAATGAAACCAAAATCTAATTTGAACCTCTAACCCTTGCTTGAAACCCAAATTTAAAACCCTTGCGAGTGACTTTATTCTACATTTGTAATTCTTTTCTCGGTTGTAATGTGATGCGGGGGTCTTAAATTGAATCGGTCAAGTATTAAAAGGTCTTTCCGTGGCTTTTTATTGGATTTGGTGAATTCCGCACAGACCCTGTGACATATGAAACCCAGTTGGGGGGCTTTATGATTTATCACCTCCACATGCATCACCATTAGTAGACTTAAGGCTTCAGTAGTCTCATCTGTCCTCAATAATCCTCCTGTAAACACAACACCGCCGTCTTTTGGGCAGTACGGCTGCACGGTGTAGTTATTGTCATTAATAATGAGCCTTCCTCATTCAGTCAACGGCGGCGCTGATTGTCATTCCGCAAGCGTAGCGGGTCATAAAACGCTATTAGCCCGACATCCTCATTTGTATGCCCAACGTCTCCTGGAGAGATTCCCAAAACAGCATCCGGAGGAGCGCCTGGGCGTCTGTCACCCACGTGCGAATGGATGGAAATCCATATTTCACCTCCATACTCATCAATTGCCACGATTGGCTGGCGTACCCCGCCTCTCGCCCCGACATAGCTGGGATAGGCTCCGGCACGCCCGCGACCCTCGTGAGAATAAAGCGGAACAGAAAATGGGTGGATGGATGATGCTAATCAATTGCAGTGGACTAATATGAATAATCAGCGACTTAACACTCACAAGAGCTTGAACCCAGAACTTTAAACCCTAACCCCGTCTTGAAACCCAGATTTCAAACCTTTGATTCTACTTGAAATGCAAATTTGAAGCCTCAACCTCTGCTGTCGCAATCGATGAATCGACAACTAATTGGAAGGGTGGAAATCTTGCTTCGAAAACCGAACCTTTACTTGAAATAATAACGTCTTGAAACGTTCATTTGAAACTGCGTTCCTGGCTTGACACCTTATTCTAAAAAAAACCCCCAAACCAGGTTTTAAACCCTCGCTGGCTCGAACGCTTCCCTGGCTGCCCGGTGACGCGTGTCGTTAGCGTTATTAATAAGCGGAGCTGATTGTCATTCTCCAAGCGTAGCTGGTCTTAAAACGCTATTAGGCCGACGTCCTCATCTGTATGCCCGCCGCCTGGCGCAGAGATTCCCGAAAGAGCATCGGGACGACCGCGTGGGCGTCTGTCACCTCACGTGCGAATGGATGCAAAGCCCCTTCCCCCCCCTCCATGTTTCGCCGCCGTATGAATCAAACGCGGCGTATGGAAAGCAGCGGACATGGAAAAACTAATATGAATAATCAGCTGCTTAGCATAACATCTAAACATTGTTTTTGTTGGCTTCCTGCATTCCCCCCCCCCCCCCCCCCCCCCCGCGGAGGCTGTGTGACCTCAGAAGTTGAGCGTCATCAACGAGGTGTCTGTCTGCATCCCTTTGGAGTATTTGCTCATATCGGATGTGACAGCAAGGAAACAAACAACAGCCCCCCCGGGAGAAAGTCGGCGTATGTGCGGTCGTGCTGTGCCCGTGCATAGACACGCAACATGCGCTCCTTCGGCACGCTGGGCGCACCCCGCGCACCCTGCCGATCCCCCTCCCAAACATCACCAACTTCCTCCGGACTAAATAAGAGCTGTCAGTGGAGTTGCTTGTCCATATTGCAATTTCTCATCTCGGCATCTGCCGTTCATTTGAGCCCCTAATCACGGCTTCAAGCATTCATTTGGCCACCTAACCTTTGCTTGAAACCTTGACCTTTGCTTGAAACCTTCATTTGAAACCACAGTTGAAAACCGAGCCCTGACTTGAACACCTCGTTTGAAACATCCATTCAGGCTTGCGACCCTCGTTTGAAAGCCAAAATTTAAATCCTTACCTTGCCGTCAAGCCCTAATTTGAATCCCTATCTTTTTCTTTAAACCCTAATTTAAAACTCTACTCCAGGTTTAAAGCCCTAATTTGAAACCCTAACCCTGTCTTAAAACCATCATTTGAAACCGTCACCCTTGGTTTAATACCCTAAATTTGTTTCCCTTACATTTGCTTGAAACCTTAGTGTGAAGACCAAATTGCAAACCTTAACCCAGGTTTGAAACCCAAGATTTAAATCCTAACTGGGGCTTCAAACTTTAATTTGAAACCTGAGCCAAGACTTAAAAACCTAAATGTAAAATCGTAAACCAGTCTTAAACCTAAATTTGAAACCCTAACATGTGCGTAAAACACTGACTTGAAGCTCAAAATTTAGATCCCAACTTTGGCTTCAAGGCCTATTTGAAACCCTAACATTTGCTTGAAATCCTAATTTGAAAGTTTAACTTGAAACCCTAACACTGTCTTGAAAACCTAATCGAAAACCCTAATCCCAGTTTAAAACCTTGACCTTTGCTTGAAACCCTTAGTGTGGCTTTAAACCCTCACCTTTATCTTGAAACCCTAATTTTGAAACCAAATTTTAAACCTCGACCCTGATTTGAAGCCTTAATTTAAAACCCAAAGCCTGTCTTGAAACTCTTACTTGGAGCCCCTAATCCCGGTTTCAAACACGAATTAGAAACGCTAACACTGCGTCGGAACCTTCATTTCAAACCATAACCGATTTGAAACCCTAACTTCTCAACTTGAAGCCGCAACCCTAATTTAAAACGAAACCTTCACCCCGACTAAAGCGCTTCATTCTCAAGAATCCCACAATGCAATCCCTCACGTCAGCAGTCCTCCTCCCACTCGGCACCCGGGCGCCCCCTGCCCACCTACCGCCGCCCCTGGTCTTGTTGCTCTTTGATGTGGCGGCGCTTCGCCTTTGGAGGCACAGGCCTCGCCGCTCTTTGATAATCCGACACTGTCTTCCTCGCCTCCTGTGGCCCTCCGGCAGCAGGGGGGCTGCCTCGGTCGCGGCCTGCCCGCAGCGGCTCGCCGATTGCCTCGTTTATCAGCGTGGCCCTGGCGTCGGCGTACGAATTGTCTCGACCGGCCGGTCGCAGCGGGGTGCTGCTCGGAGCCCACCCAAAGACGAACAAGAATTCAAACGCACGCAGGACAAATGAGCTCCCGACGATTCGTGGCCTTGTACTAAAAATGGCCCTGCCTCGGTTTGATCTCATACATTTACATAAACTGGCAGAATTTGTAAGATGTGTACCATTCTTCAAAGAAAATGGAACGAGCACCATCATTAAACTAAACAAAAATAATGAGACGGACCCCGTTCAGTTATATTTTCCATCAATTGCCAGAGTATGTACACCTGATAACGCAACTGTACCTTTGTCATACGGTAGCTTTGTACAAATTGTTGTATTGTCTGTTTTCCGTTAGTATCTGTCATGGGATTATGGACTGACCATTTACCCTACCCTAACCCCTGTACCACTAACCTTAAAATGACCCTAATCCTAACATTACCCAAGCTATGCTAACTCAAACTGTACCCTGACCCGAACATTAGCCAAACCTTCATGCTAAACCTAACGTGACCCTAAACCCCTAAGCACTAACTCTAAGATGACCCTAACCCTAAACCCAAACCCTAACAAATTCTCACGTCAAACAAAGTTTGAATGTGAAAATACACTTCTGAAGTCACCAAAAAAAAAACAACCTGATCTGCAAATATGTGAATTGAGACCTCCCTTCAATGAGGACCTAAATGTTAACCGAGGTTTGCAGATCGCTATGTGTGTATTTTGACGATGTCCTATAAGGATAATATAGCGGTGACTTGACTTACAAGAGACCCGACTTACAAGTTTTGCGAGATAGAAGCTGTCGCTCGGCCGATTGGCGGAGAAGTGAATCATTCTCCAAAGCCCACTTGAAGTTTACGGTCGAAGTAAACGGAGAATTACATGTTGTGTTTTGAAGGAAAAACATCATTTTGCCTTATACAAATGTCCAGTAGCTTAATGCTAACAGCCAATGCAGAACTCAATAGACAGGCTAATGAAACTAGCATTGATGTTGCGGTTTTATTACTGTAACCTTTTAGGCAACAGATACAACGGACAATATAAAAATATTTATACAGGCATAGTCTTTATCCTCTGCCAAAAACCACGAATATTACTGCAGCTTACTAAGCCGTCGTGACCGTCTTCTTTGTTTATATCCACATGTACGTGTTAAACTACCCTTTGGTGGCCAAGGCACACATACCAGAAGAAGCCACACAATTACGGAACGTGTCCGTCAGTTCGGAGACAGAAACTGTCCGTCCCGCTGAATCCGAGCGGCGATGAGGCGGACTGAGTCCCTCGATAAAATCCTGCTACTGTGGCTCGGTATTTGGGCTCACGAAAGCTCGAAGGAACCGAATAGAACATCAGGACCGTACAAACTGGCCAATTTGTAGCCTAAGATAACAAGTTAAAACAAATGTTTCAACCCTAACATTTACCCTAATGCTAACGTTACCCTAACCATAATCCTAACCCCAACCCTAAACTTTCTTTCTCCTCCGCCGAGGAGCTGGTGTAGTCATCGCCGGTCGTTTGCCAGCAAGAATACAAAAAAGCAACAAGATACACAAAACGATTTCCACTAAACTTTGGGAAACTTAAACTATCGGAAAACAAGTGTTTTCTCTTGTCTTCAAAGCGTCCAAACAAGAATGAGCAGCATGATGAAACAGCCTGCAAACTTTGAGACGGCCGCCTGCTTTTGCGGCGTATTTATTCCAGTCAATTCCCTCCCTGCCACGCCGAGACAGCCCACGGTTAGACTCAGTCGCCAAAGACCACCAATTAGCTGCCTCGCCTGCCCCCTCAATGCACCGCAGCCTGCCTCTGAACCTGGCAACCCTCACTCACAGCACTGCATGAAAATATATGCAGTAAGTAGGCAGCGGTGGCCAAAAGTACTCACATAGTACATAAGTGGAAGTACAGATGAAAAAAAAGAAAAAGTAGAAATATTGAATGGACTTCTTTTCTGAAGTAAAAGTAAACAAGTGCAGACTCTGAAACGTGCTGAAGTACACCAGTCAGAAGTAAGAAAACAAATTAATTACATTTCATAAATCCACTGCAGTTACTGGTTTACAGTGTATCGTCGTACAGACGATTTTTTTTTTAGCAAAACTTGAAAATACGAGTGTTGTATTGTGGCAGTTTGGCACATAGTAAACGTTTCTTTGAAAAAAAAATAAAAAATAATAATAATAATAAAGAAAGTCCTTCAAACTGTTGATGCCCACTCCCATTTGAATTTTACTGTCAAACTAAACATAAAACAAAGAGAATCACGTTGCGTATTTAAAGCAACCACATAACTTCAAAGTCCACCAGCTAAATGCCAACCCTTAATGCGAAACACCATAGACGAGCTAACAAATAGCATCGATGTGGCCATGGATATTGGAAGACAAACGGTGCAGTAACGCATGAAGACAGACTATAATACAAAAGTCACTGGCATTTATTCTGTTTCATCTGCAAAAATAAAAACGACTAATATTACTGCTGCTTAATGAGCCACTTACAGTAGCTGTGAAACTCTTCTTTGTTTGTGTCTGCATGACTGTACTATACATCTCCCGGTGGCCAAAACGTGCACACCAGAATGAATTAATCATGATGCGCAAATTGTTTCCTTCTTTAAATTCCATTTCATAGTTTTTACAATATGTTTTATAAACTGTTTATTTCCTTTACAAAGAAAAAACACACACACACATTACAAACATTTTTGTTTGGTGGGTTAGGCAACACTGTGTTGGGTTTACAAGCTTGGTCATGGAACAAAAAACAAAAAAAACTATTAAATCGACTTTAATTTCCCACCACTGCTCACAGAACTGCATAAAAATGCACAAATATCTGAAAACCTGAAGCGCAATATACACAACGAAGCAAGGGGGGCTAAATGGGTGCTCCTCAGGGTCTGTATGATGAACCATTTTCCAACCCAATTGGGCTTGTGCAGCCATCAGCAGGAGTTTCCAATTCCCCACCAGGTAATGGTTAGCTGTCCTCCTTAGCAATAGCGGACGTCATTCAGCCGACTGCATGCGCGCTCTTCGCAATTACCCGTGTGGCTAATGGCCGCCTGTGCCGCCGCCTCCATCGGTCACTCCGTTTACAGCGCCATCGCGCACAAATCCTCCAGATTAGATGGGAACTCTGACCCGCACGCCCGCGCAGGCCTGGCCTCCGGCTAATGGCTGCCACCGCGGCCTGCATGCACCCACACGTGGACACGGCGCATTCGCAACGACGGTGTGTTTAAACGTAGCCGCGCGCACACCAAAAAAAGGCTTGTGGGGACTTTCCACAGAGATGTTTTCCAGTCTTTTTTGCACTTGCAATGTCTAGTGGTTGAATGCTAACAATTCCATGACCCTTACCCTAATCCAAATCTCAACCATATCCTGATGCCAAACACAACCCTAACCCTGTCTTGAACCCCTCATTTAAAAACCTGAACCCTGGTTTAACACCCTAACCTGGGCTTAAACACTCATTTTAAACCTAAGCTTGCCTTTAAACTGTACTTTGAAACCTTAACCCAGGCTTGAAACCCGAGATTGGAAGCTCAACCTTGACTTGAAACCAGATCCCTGTATTGAAACTGTATTCCCTGTTTGAAACCCTAACTCTGGCTTGAATCCCTACTTTGAAACCCTAACTATGGCTTGAAACCCTTAATTTGAAAGCTTAAAACCCGAAAAGGAAAGCCTCACCCTGACGTGAACCATAACAGTGTCTTAAAAAACCCCAAAGTAAAACCCTAACCTTCGTATGAAACGCCTAACACAGGCTTGAAAGCCTGTCGCTATCTTGAAACGCTACGATGAAACCTTAACCTTGTTTAAAGCACTAATGCTCGCTTGCAACCCTACTTTGAAACCCTAACCGAAGCTTGAAACCCCATCTGAGGCTTGAAACTATAAATTGAAAGCCTAACCCAAGGCTAGATTGAAAGTGTAGCCCTTGTTTGAAACCCTAACCCTGGCTTTAAACCCTACTTTGAAATCCTAACCCATTTTTTAAACCCTAACCCTGCCTTTAAACTGTACTTTCAAACCTTAACCCAGGTACGAAACCCTAATTTAAAAGACTAACCCCAATTTTAAGACCTAATTCTGCTTTAAAATCAAAATTCCAAAGTTCTCTGATCAAACGAAAAGGTCAACTTGCATTTTTGTAAATGTAAAAAAAAAAGAGAAAATGTAAGGCAGCGTTTCCCAAAGCGTACTTGTCGGTTCAACGGCCTGAATGTTGTCAGTCCTGTGATTGACAGTCAATCCCAGTGTGCTCTCTCTCGCTCTCTCTCTCTCTCTCTCTCTCTCTCTCTCTCTCTCTCTCTCTCTTTCTCTTTCTCTCGCTCTCGCTATCTTTCTCCACCAAATCAGCCGGGATTAGCCCACCGCCTGCTGCGAGCCCGTCTGGAAAAAAACGGACGGATGCGGGCCCTGACAGACTGAAGAGGACACCTCGGCCCTTCAGTCTCGTGTAATTTAAACCGAGATGAGCGGACGGGCGGCGCCGGCGGCGTCCGGCATACTAATAATAGTCGGATGGCGGGCTCGGGGAACGCCGTGATGTCATGCATTATGCATGTATGCAAATAGAAGGAAATGGATTACATCAAAGGGCACCTCTTGGTTCCGAGCTTTAAGGTACGTGCAACAGGGGAAATGAACCCGACGTCAGCGTTATTAAAGCAGAACACTCCTACAGATTGTTCTGTGAGTCAAAAAAAAAAAAAAAAAGTGGGTGACACCGCCGAAAAGCACAGCGGACTTGGCATAACAATGTTTCCGCGCAGGTGTCAACCTCAATGCCTGGGGACCAGATCTGGTCCGCCACATCATTTCATGTGGCCCGCGAAAGCAAATCATGTGCGTCGACTTCATTTCTTCTTACAATACCAAAATTGCTCATTTTCTTCAATGTTACTATTTTGGAGATATTGTTTCTTTTCTTTTTTTAACCAAACCTCATTTTAAAATGAATTGAATAACAGTTGAAAAAGCATTTTTTTTTTTTTTTTTTTTTTTACTGGCCTCTGATTTCAAAAGTAGTTATTTAATAATTTGACGTGTATATTTTATGTAATAATATGAGACGATCATGCATTTATACAGGTTCACAGTCATAATGGCCCTCCAAGGGAAACCACAACTACGATGTGGCCCGTGACAAAAATGACTTTGACATTAGTGTTAGTTAGTGTTTCAAATTAGGGTTTCAAGCCAGGGTTAGGAATTTGAAACCAGGTTTAAAGCCTGGGTTAACGTTTCAAAGTAGGGTTTAAGGACAGAGTTTGGGTTCACGAAGGTTGGGGTTTCAAAAATGACAATAAAGATTCTAATCCTAATTCTAAAACCAGGGGTCAAATTTCTAATTGCAGTTTTAAGACATGGTAAGAACTTTTAACAGGGGTAAGGTTTTTAAAATTACGGTTTCAAGCCACGATTAGTGTTCCAAAGTACAATTTCAAAACACGGTTTCGGGTTATGATTTCAAATTAGAGTTTCAATCCAGGGTTAGGATTTCAAGTTAGGGTTTCAAGCCCGAATTAGCGTTTCAAATTCAAGAGTGTGTAACAGCTCGCGTCCAATTCAAAGATCTATTTATGTTCTCTGTTGTTGTTTAGCGGTCAGTGAAGCCAGCAAGCTCTGCAAGTTTTTGCACTGAAGCTGAACGTCTCCCGAGGAGAACAAAACAAAGCGAAAACCTTCTCGCTTGTGCTGTGTGACTTCAAACAAACACACTGCACTTTCTTTTATGGAGGACAAGTCTATCTTTTCAGCTGTGCTCAAGCCTGGGGGGGGGAGACGAAGGGGATCTATGTCGAAGGGGATCTATGACGAAGGGGATCTATGATGAAAGGCATCTACGTAGGCTTCCTATAGGAGCGCAGCATTGGACAGAAGGTAGAACTTTACGAACCAAATGAAAACACACTATTTATAGCAAACATCACACTTTTTCTACCAAATGTCACACGTACAAAATAAAACAATTTGAATGCAAAAAAAAATGAAATAGTTTTATCGTACCAAACGTAAAAGAAATTTTTCGGAAAATGTCTAACATTACGCTTTTTTTTTTTTTTTTTTTTAAACTAAATGTCTCACTTTTCATACCAAACATCCACTTTTTTGAATCAATCGTCACCTTTTTCATAAGCGACATAAACCTTTTCAGACGAATTGTCACACTCTTTGTTTTACTATCAAACGTGACCATTTACAGATGCAACTTCAAGGTTTTCATTCATTTGTTTCCGTGCTACGCCTCAACATGTTCACATCAAACATGACAATTTATGTCAATTTATGACATCACAATATTTGTATAAAACATCACACTTTTCATACCAAAACAATTGACAGTATGTACTAAATGTTTTTTTTTTCTTTTTTTTTTTTTTATTCCAAACATCACCTTTTTTTCGTAACACATTTTGCTAGCCCACATCGCAAGTTGTACCCACATCACAGCATTTTTTTTTCGTTTTGTTTGAATTTTGCTACTGTAACGTGGGACTTGCTTGAAACCTGGTTTACATATGTGACCCCCCCCCCACACCACCACCACCACCACCACCTCTGCTGAAAACCAGCGGCACTTGAGGCAACACCTTGTGCATCAGTGTTATCACCGCAGAAACTGAAGTACGATTGAATGTGTTCCTTTCTTACTTTCCTGTAGCAATGTTCTGCTGACTCATACTATATCACCCCAGAGCCTCAGGAGTCCCACACCATCTCCTCACCGTTTTTTGGGAACATGAGTTTTCCTATTGAATGACTTTATCTCAGGCAAAGAGCAACGCTGGCCTACAAGGCGCAGCTTCTCCTGATAGACTTTCATGTATCGCGGTAATGAAATAGAGACGAGACGTCTCCTTTCAAATAATTGTGTCATTGCGAATTTCCCAGCGGCTGCATTGCTTGATGCATAAATGCAGGCAGGTGTGTGTGTGTGTGTGTGCTTGTGTGTGCTTGTGTGTGTGTGTGTGTGCACGTGTAGTAGTATAGTTTGAGGGGACGAGCTGGGATTGCTATCGCCATGATGGATTGCGAAGCGTAGCTGCAGTCTGCGGCTGGCTAAAGAGTGTCTGCTAATGTGTTCCCTCTCTGGAGACTGACTCTGTGTCAGCTCCACTTTTGCATTGAACGAGGGCTGGGTGGTGGGTGATGGGGGGGGGGGGGCATTTTTGTGTACTACTTGGCCATGTAGGTATACACGCTCGACATTCAGTTTTACACTTTTACAATTGAAGGTCTTTTGCTAGAACATCTGCAAGATGCGCGGAGAGATACAACAACATGCTCATTAGTGCTGTTGTAGTCGTGTACTGCATCACTTTACGTTTGGTATGAACATTGTGACATTTAATAGAAAAACGTTCGATGTTAGGTACGAAATGTGAAAATTCTCATATTTGGTACATCAAGTCTGACATGTTACCAAAAGAATTTCTGTTTTGCAAAGTGTGTAAAATTTGCCTCCCTTTTCCTTGAAGCCCCCTGGAGAACGTTCCGGCAGGGCTTTGTTTGGCTGACACGTGTTGGAACTCCTCTCCTCATTGCTCTTCTAATCATCCAGCAGATAACGCTGTGCTTTTGTTGCACTAAAAAAAGAAAAAAAAAAAGAAAAAGAATGACACACATGCGTGGGGGGAAAAAAGTTAATGAGGTTTTTCTTTTATGTGCTTGCGTGTACGGCAGGGAATCGCTAAGCAGAAATGTCAAAAAGCAAGAATTCAACCGTTTTTTATATTTGGCAGGTCCAATTGCAAAACCAAAGTGTTTTTTTAACAATATGCATATGAATCATAAAGGGGTCATAAGGACTTATTTATAGAAGTAATTAATAGAAAATTAAAAAAATTCCATCATGAGGTGTTGCCTCATTAGTAGGCACAATGACAGAAAATTTCAAACTTTTTTTCGACAAAATGCACTTTTTGTTTTTATACCAAACATTTTTCTGAACAAGTGTCAAACGTTTTGTAACAAACATTGAAATTTTCAGGCGTCTACCAAAGGTCAAACTTTTAATTTTGGCAGCAAATGTCACACTTGTCACATCAAATGTCCAACTTGTAGATTTTTGTGCCGACCGTTGCAATTTTCGTGCAGAACGTCGCACTTTTTGTAACGGTACACCGTTTTCCGCGACAAAAGTGACAGTTTTTACACGAAACATCACACGTCCAATGTCATGCTTGGTAACTAATGTAAAACTTGAAGTTTTCATCTTGAATGTCCATAGGTCACGAAATGCCTTGAGACTATTTGGCCGCCCGATGTCGGCTCGAGTCTCCGTGCCGTCTCCGAGAGACGAGCCGGGGCGTCGCGGTGAATTCGATTTCATTGGAGACCTTTCGGCGACTCCTCTATCGATGCTGTGAAATAATGCTACGCTATTTTTAGCTCTTTTAACCAAAATGCTAATGCTATATGCTACTAATGCAACGACTACCTATCGCGAGTCATCCAGACGTTTGTGGTCTCTTCTAGCTCTCTTCCGTAGACCTCAACGGCGGCCGTCTTGTGAGAAGACACTTATCGGCCGCCCTCGGGCCGCCCGTCTTAATCCCCATAGAATAAGATGTCATGAAATGGAAGCGCGGCGCGGGATTATGAGAAAGAAGGCGGCATCATCCACCAAAGCTGAGAAGTGAGGAGAAATGTCGGTCAGGTGAGAATCACGGGGAACGCCAACGACCTATGCTTTTAATATTAACAGTTTAGTAACGTGGTGGGAGAGTTTTTTTTTGTTCGTTTGTTATTGTCGTCCCCCCCCCCCCCCCCCCATCACAGTCATCCTCACACTTTTGTGTCTTAACTCTGCTTCCCCTGTGAAACACTGGCTTTCCAGTTTCACACCGCATGCTTTTGGTACTGGGAATTCTCCATCCGTCTTAATGGGAATGCTCTCTGAAGCGTTTCACGTTCATTCATGCTGACTTCGTTTGGGGAGAAGAAGAAGAAAAAAAAAAAAAAAACATTCTTGCCAGACAAAAGTCGGATTTTTATATTTCGTCTATATTTTCCCGATTTACGCAATTCTATTTGCTGGACCATCAACCGTGACTATTTTCAGAATTTTGTACCAAACCTTATTTTTCGTACCCAATTTGACGCTTTTCAAAATAAACACCTTTTTCATACTGAATGTCGCATTCACAAATGTGACGTAATAATTACATTTCTGTCCTAAGGAAGGAAATTGACACCCACGAAAATGTTTTAAAAAAAATAAAGAACATTGTTGCCCAACACCAGTTTCACAGATGGACACCAAATTATGTCTGTCATAACTGGAAACACGAAAAAGTCTCTAGAACGAATGATTGAAATTGAACACAAAGTCAGACGTTTTCCTGTGAAGCAGCCATTTTGTGGCGAACGCCAAGACTTGGGAATCCACTCAAATGAGTCATCAAACTGTCAACGTTTGATGAATATTCTGAGGATTGGCCGTGAAAAAGGAATCACTTTCACCCTGCACTAACCTGCAATAATTACTGCTACCTGAATCTGGAAACCATTCATAAGCGTCCTACTCTGAATGTGCGTCTAATGTGCTGAAACGCTTGCGTTGTTAAATATTGCTCCGCTTCCCTTTTTTCCCCCTTAACCGCTCATTAACGGGCGGCGTGCTGAGCGCGTCGTTATATAACGAGCCTTTTGGGAGAGGAAGTTCACGGCGGGCCGGCCTATTGATCGCACGTTGGGAGAGGCGGGGGGTGGACTGCCGCACATCAGCTTTCTGCTGGTGATTGGTCACCGGGCTAATTGTTGGAGAAACGGGCCAATCGAAGCGGCTCGTGGAGTTTTGAAAAATTGGGCCAGCGTGAGTCGCCGTTCGGATGGATGACAAACCATAATGCCCACCTCACTGAAACACATTTCAGCCAGCATCAAAGCTGGCAGCTACAAATAATTCAAGTCATCGATGTGAACAGCGCTTTTGGTAACGTGTATAATAATAATAATAATAATAATAATAATAATATAATTCATGCAAGCAACCCTTTCGCCAGTTATCCGGAGTAACTTCCACGCACATTAGAAATACATTGGAACCACGGTTTACAAATGTAATCCGTTCCGTGACTCAGTTCACTCACCGGAAGGTTCATAAACCGAGGCATATGGACGTTAAGCTTTTTGCTGCGTTGCGCCTATCGGAAAACGCGTCCATCAAATCCAAAATACTGGGCCAATTCTTCGAATATTTTCCGAGGCTAAAGTGAGCATAGGTTAGGTTAGTAGTAGTGTCACAATAGTACTGATGGTAGATTGCGCCAAACCAGCTGCACAGCGAGATCAAACATTCTCATCTTTAGCTATTATTATTATTATTATTATTATTATTATTTCTTCTCTCTTCTTTAAGGCATCCTCATAACATGCTAGCATGGAGCCATACTTGTGGGATCCTTTCCGCAAGTGCCGACCAGCGGGAGGGCGAACTGTGCTCCGGACGTCCTCGCGACCTACTTTTGCGCCCTTTCCCAGGAAATAATCACGTCCCAAGAACTGGTTTCCACAGTAATCGGCAGCCACGTGGCTCGCATTGCGTTTTACAGACCGGCACCACGTGAGGGCCGGGCCTCTGATGTCAGCGGGGGGCCGTCCAGGCGGCAGGACCGCCGCGGTCCCCTCATCGAGCATCACGCCACGTCGACAACGTGAATAGAATCAAAGAGAAGTCGAGTCGGGTCGGCTCTGCCACTTTCCGTATCGAGTCCTATCAGGACGTTGACAGAATTGCGAGTGTTCCTGGTAGCTTACACTTATCTTCCCGATGCAGACCCCCTTCTTAAGGTTGAGCCGGGGGGTTCACTGCTCGGCTTGCCTGATGTAATCCAAAAAAAACAAAAACAAAAGTCTGGTTTTGATTTCCAGGCGAAATACAAGCAAGAATACACAAAGTGGACTTGGTCATTAAAGAAGTAAAGTATACTGGATGTGACCATTTATGTTGAAAAATCCCTTTTGATGAGCTTGATGCTTGACTAGTATCACTCACTGGCCCAAATTAAGTTTGTTGTTGCCGTAGCAACTGCGGATCCCCTGCTTTTGAGGCCTCTTTCGTATTGGCGGATTAGCGCAAACATCGCCTTGGTACTACTTTGATCATGAATTCAGATTACGCATTTTCTGTCCAATTATTTTGACGGGCTTTATGCACGTGTCGTTGCCATGCCAGTGAACCAGCCTGTACAAATCCTGTTCAAACACTTTCAACCAATCAATCAAATTATATTTACACGGCACTTTTCGTACATACAAAATGCAACACAAAGTACACACTTTGTGTTGCATTTTTTGTGTTTTGTGTTGTGTTGTGTTGCAGACTACTTGGATCACTATAGCGTCTCGGTTGTTGCCGTGGCAAGCGCAGATCACCTGCTTTTTAGGAGGAAATAATTGATTTTCCAATCATTTTGTTTGGCTTAATGCTGGACTAGTATAGGCCTTGCTATTGTTTCCTTGGCAACCTCAGATCGTCTGCTGTAGCCTTCCTACACGTCGGTGGACCCGCCTGGACACACCTTGTGTTAGCGCTAACCTCGCTTTCCAGCGACATTGATCATTGAAACACATTTTGGGAATAATCGAAATCCTTTCAGTGGGATTGATGTTTGTCTCTGTCGTTGGCAACCCCACACAACCAGCGTTAACCGTCGGTAATATGGTCGGACCAGTCAGGACGCCGCTTGTGTTGTTACCAGGAGCATCAGCTTTCACCTCACTTTACTCATACTTGGATCATTCAAGCTGATTAGGTAACAACTGCTGTTGAAATCCTTTTGGTGGCTATAATCATCACCTGCCTTTTAGTCCTCTTTAATATCAGTGGACCAGCCTGGACACTTCTTGTATACAAGCTAGTTTCAGCGCTAACTTCACTTTACTACGTCTTTGATCATTCATGCAGATTTGGACCCAAAACGTGTGAGACTCTCTGTTCTACAACATATTCGCTGCATCGAGTCGGTAGTACAGTATGTACAGTATAATGATCAACGTAGTAACATAGCGGCGTGCAAAACAAAATGGGCCGGCAAGTGTTAAATTGTGGATAAGTACTCATCGAGTACAAAGACAGCGGCGGCGGATTTTTCCATCTACACCCAAAAGAAGGCATAATGGCGCTATTACGCAGTGCACTGCAAAACAGCCAAACAGCGTGATAGCTTGTAATCGCCTCTGGGAGACCTCCCATTAAAAGCTTCTTTCTATTCAGAAGACTTCCATGAATTGAAGGCAAAAAAAAAGGGGGGGGGGGGGGGGGGGGGGGAGAAGCACATACACGCGCTATTATCGCCATCCACGACCTGGCTTGTTAATGGCCACCGTCGAACAAAAGTATTGCCGCCTTCCTCCTCCGGTTGCGTGCGACACTTCATTTTACGCATGGCAATTCTGCTGAATGGCCGCTACATGGAATAGGGGCGCTTGGTGTTTATATACTGGGGGCGGGCCTCATGCTAGGAAGTATACGCCCCAGCCCGCTGATGTCATGGGGCTAGTTTTTGACCCCACCCCCCAAAAAATCTGGCCAAAAGAGATGAAGAAAAGGTTGAAAGCTAAATCTCAACAATTCAGTACTATATTATTCTCAGTCTTTGCACGTTTTCAGCACTTCAAACATATTTAATGTATTTAGAAACAAAACAAGGATATGAGTTTGGTTGCACTTCACCATTCGTGATTCTTATTCTGATACTGGTGGCTAACAAATGACGCATTGTCACCATAGCCTCGTTTTGCCGGGGCCACCTTTTATGCCCTTTTGTGATTAAACGCCTCCGTTACCCAGAATTCTCTCCTGCACGAGTCAGCGCAAAATATGCAGCTGCGCGTGTCCATTTGCACTGCGGATGGTCTCGACGGCTCCTCCGTTCACAGGAACGAAACGCTTGCAGACGACACTCCCTTCGTTTTATCTAATCCACCGACTGGGCGACGGTTCATCTCATGAATGCGGTGTGACAATTCGCAAACAGCGAGGTCGATAACAATGTCATTAGCGCGCCATAAGGTGTCAGTGACGAGACGCACGGTGTTTGCCGAGTCGCTTTGAGTAAACAACAGACTTTCCACTGTGCTCTACTGTCACTAAAGCCTTAGGGGTCAATTGGATTGTCACAGTTGGACTAGACGCTAATCAGACCACCCAGATACAAACTATTATGCACACTATTACATTTTATTATATTGTACGTGAAATCTATTATCAGGACAAATGTGTGGCATGTTCATCCTAGTGACAATCTGTTTGGTTGGGTTTGTGGGCACGATTCCCAAACGTTGGCTCAGTAGCACCCAAAAGGATTTATTTTATTTTATTTTTTTAAATTCATCCCCCGAAGCCAGTTTCACTTGGCAACTATTTCTATCATGAGTAGACACACAACAAAAGTCTCAAGAAATGGCAAAGGATGTCCGCCATTTTCACATTGTTCAGGCCCGTGAAGCCAGTTTGACTTAACAAGAAATTTGGTCGGCATGTGTATCATGAGTAGACCCGCAAAAAAAAAGTCTCAAGAAGCCGTGCCCTAAAAGACACAGGAAGTCTGCCATTTTTCTTTAAAGCGGCCATTTCAGGTTGATTTGGCCATTCGAGCAAATTCGAAAATGGAGCCCCAGAAGCCACTTTCCCTCAGCATCTTGAATTTTGGCAAGCATGTCTATAAAGGGTAGACCCACAAAACAATTCTCAATAAGACTTGCCCAAAAAGACACAGGAAGCCTGCAATCTTGGAGTTTGGACCATTCCAGGACATTTTCAAATTGAGCTCCCAAAGCCTGTGTCTCTCAGCTATATACAATTTGGTAAGCATGTGTATAATGAGTAGTTCCACAAAAATAGTCTCAACAGGCCATGCCTGAAAAGACACAGGAAGTCTGCCATCTTGGTTTGAATCTGCTCAATTTCTCCCTTTCCAGGGTTCCTTCAACGAGAAACTCCTCCTTAGAGACTGCCCCCTGCTGATAGAAAGGTGCAATTGTCAAAACTCTTCTTCTTCGCTGCTCGTTTTGAAAATGAATCTTAAGTAAGGAATCCCAAAGACAAAGGTGTTTGGGTTACGATATCGATCACGACATCGGCGACATCTTCCCCGAGAATCGCCGCGCGTGTGTGTGGTCACGCTCGGAATTTCCTTGCTATTCCACCGCCAGGAAATGATTCACCGCGGGCATGATGAACACCGCCTTCGCTCCACGTGGCACGGCCACTTTGTTTCTGTCAGCGGCGAGGGGCGCCATATTGCGCTGGCTCAATAAATCAGAGTGCACCCCACCGCCATCGGGTTCCCGGCTGCCGCGAGGGAAGGGTGACGATAAAAGACTTCAGGAGGTGAGTACCAGTAATCCTCGTTTGTTTCTTTTCATTCAGGCAACCGAGATGATACTGAATGGGATCCAACCTAAATAAAGGAAAAATGATGACAGCACCTCAGTTGCGGATAAAAGGGCAAACAATATGAGCCAAGTCCAAAACTATGATGTTTGGCAAAATGACTAAATCTGAGGAAAATCACAATTTCTGCTAAAACAAGTATTCAGGGAGAAGGAAAGAAAAAATCATTGCTATATACGTTACCATGGTATAAATCCCACCTCGATATTTTATTGCAGCCATAAAGCTTTAAATGACAAAAATGCAGTTGGCCCAGTCTACTTCTCAGTTTAATGCAATGTATCAAAACAAAACATCAAAGAGAATGTGAAGAACTAAAGTGGTTTTATTAAGTAGTCTGGTGCACTGCCGCCATCTAGTGTCCGCGGCGCTCCCTGAGTCACTTTAGCTTGCATTTGAGGGACAAAAACAATTTGCAACATATATGTCGTTTTTTTTTTATATTTCACTATATATTTCTGCTGTCACAGTTATTTTTTTCATAATTTAATTCTGCTCATAAGAAAAACACTTATAATTCATATTTTCAAGCATTTAAATGTATCATACAATTAAAAGTTTCAGTATTAAATGCCAATAGTTGACTACATTTAGGTTTTTATTACATTTAAATTGTTAATAATTTGTTCAATAATATAAACATTTTTATGTAATATAACTACGTTTTTATATTCAAAAATTAAATTCCTGTAATAATAAAAGGAACAAAATGTTTTGTAAAATAATGTAAATAATTGTCAGTTTTCAGGTTTCTTAAATTTGCATTGCAATAAGAAAAATGGATAAAATTCGTAGCAAAAAAATTATTCATAAAAAAAATAAGCAAAATGCTTTTGCAAACAAAAACAAAAAAAAGGCAAATGTTGTATTTCAATGAATGTTTATTTGTCATCACTTTAACCTTTTCTGAAAACCTCCTGTCTGTTCGTCTTTCAAAGTGTTTTTCTTTGCTGCTATTTTCCGAGCATGATGTGGAAAATTGCCTTCATCATCTTCATCATCCCCCCACGTCTCCAACTCTGCCCTCTTCCCTCCTTTCATGCCCCCCCCCCCCCAAAAAAAAATCCCTTTAGCGTGCCTTCCAGATTGCTGGTGTTATTCTTTTCATCCATCGTGCTTTCATCATGCCGGGATGGATAATTTGGCCGAGATCACCAATGTTTTTCCACTCGGGTCACGGAGGAACTTCTTTGTCCTCCAAACACGTACACACGAACACATTGTCACCCTGGAGGCCAATTTCAAAATGTTAAAAACATTTTGAAGGCCGCTTCCGTCACATTTAAGATGACTCGGGCACATTCTTGATAAATAAGAAAATATAACTTTTTTTATTGCATCTGTGGCATTTTGTAATACCTGTGAATGACATATTTAAGGAAAAAGTGTCATTTTGAAGGGCAAATGAAGGCCTTGATTTTGGGAAATCGTCTTTAAAGTCCCTGTAAAGTGAAAATAAAAAGGTCTTATAAATTTGACACACCACAGAGAAGACTAGTATGAACCAGGCTGCCTAATTTGAAGGAATTAAACAAATCGGCATGTGCAAAAAAACGTGAAAAATTTAGTGACCTCCTCCCAGCTGTCAGATGCTACGAGCGTGTCTGCTCAAATGTGCTCAAATGTTTGCAGGGTGAATCACAGGCTGAATCAATCTGATTTAGACAACCCCGCCGCCAGTCCGCTCACTCGCTAGCGAGCTCGTTAGCTTATTAATTTACCAATAAAATATAAACTAACATAAATTAAATATTTCCAACAATATATTACAACTAAATTAATTCAAATGCCATTGTTCTTTAAATTAACTCAATTGTGTTTATTCCTATATAATGTAAATAAAATAATTATTACATGTAAACATAATAGTAAACTATTCTAAAAATATATATAGAAATGAAAATAAATGATATTAATATAAAAAAAAGTATCATTAGTTCAGCGTTAAAAAGACTAGTTCAAAGTACTCATATTGCATAGGAAATACATGTTATATGAAAACAAACAAAGACTACTGCAATACAACATTAGTTATTAGTTATTATGGTATTTAGAGAGAGAGGGAGAGAGCTTTTTCTGACGTTTTTGACCTTTTAAGTAATAGTTTATGATCCAAACTGGGACCTCAACACATGCTGCAATAACACATGAACACCATGTTTGTGTGCGCACGCGTGTGCACAATTGAAGCAGGACGAAGACTAAAAGATACATGTACATCTCAATACATTAGAATTGAGTCAAAAGCTTCATTTAGTTCGGTAGTTCAAAAAGTGAAACTAATATTATAGATTTTTAGTGGAGATGCACTACAAACTACAAAAAAAATTATTGACATGCACCTGGACATGTTCAAATCCTGATTTCAACTGCACGCGGGATGTGCATTTCCGACATGTTCCCTGAAGAGGGCGCTATTGATATATAATACTACATAGTTCCGTTTGAACGGACACACACAAACATCTCAGCAGACAGTTTGACTGACTTTTCACAGTCAACAAGAAAAAACTGGTGATGGTTGCCATGAGAACCAACAGATGGCAAGTACACACGTGACAGTAATAACTCCAGCTCGATGAGACACATTTGCACAAGGGGGAAGCAGATTTATTACACTGGTGAACAATTGGGGGGGAAAAAACAATTCTGTTGAGTTAGATTTTTATGCTGGATAAAACTCAAATTGGCATGCTGATTCCAAAATTGCAGTCGTTTTTTTTTTTCGAGCGCGTCAAGTTGACCTTCCAGATAAGCAATTCCACTGATTAGCTCTAGTAAGACTTGCCAGCTGATTTACGATTGGACTCCAGCGACGTGGCAAACTTGTTTGCGCAGTCACAATTGACAAAGTGCGGTGAGTGGTGTGTGCAGCTCCGAATAGGTCAGTCCTATCAATATCTGCGTACAGAAAGCTAGCATAGTAGGAATTTGTGCTGGCTTTTCTCTTAACCTTGTAACCATGGGCATCTTCTAACCATGGGCGTCTTTGTTTGTTCGTAAATGCACACGTTGTGATTAATAGCAATATCTTAATCCCCCCAAAATGCTAAAATGAAAGGAAGATTGGGGGGGTTAAGGTAAAAAGATATCCAACGTGCATGTGGACTGTACCCCTGAAGCAAGCTTACTCCTGGCCGGCCGTGTACATTGTCATGGAAGACCCCAGGATTATAAAAGCGAAGGCTTGCGTGTTTAGGCCATCCCGTGTGCAGCGGATTCAAAAGTAACTGCAGTAACTCGATCCAGAGTTTAGACCGATCCCACGTGAAACAGATCAATAACTAATTCGATCCAGAGTTTAGACAGATCGCTTGTGTAGAACATTGACAACAATTTATATCCCACGTGCGACTGACTCATCCTTTAGTTTTGACTGCTACGTAAGGTTATTAGATCCAGAGTTGAGACACATCCCTTCTGTAGATTGTCAACTACCTACTGTCTTGACACCACATTCCATGTGCAACAGATTCATAAGTAATTGGATCCAGAGTGTAGACTAATCAATCACGTGCTCAGCAGATCCATAAATGACTAATTAGATGTCAAATTTACACCAATCCAATCGTTTGAAGGCCTTTGGCTCCAACAGCGTGCCAACTCATTTGGCACCACTGCCAGGTCAATAACGCAAAAGGAAGTGTGAGGAAGGAAGTCACACAACGTGCATTATTCCACTATTTAGGTGTACCTAATGTTGTGTCTGGTTGGCGCGCACACGCACGCACGCACTACACACACACACACACAGATCCTTGACTTTCCATGTGCGCACAAACTTGGCGGCTGCCATCTGTTCTCACCCGTCAAGCTGTCCTGCCAGGCCCTGAGGGCGACACTCCATCAACGCACGCACACACACACACACACACAAAATATGCATTGCCAACATATTAAGAAGTCATAACAATCATTGGCGCCGAGTGAGCAAAGTTGTGGTTCTCATCTTCGAGAAGTATAAAACTACTTTTAAGAGACCGATTCCCGATTATCAGCGCGGGCAACCAATGTACAGCAAGTCGGTCATCAAGGTCGGGATAATCCGTAGAGGTCGAATCAAAGCGACTGGACCGTTCCTGACCTTTCACCTTGCATCCAAAAAAGACGTCCTCAGTTCTAGATTTGCAAGTTTATGATTCTTGCTAAAAAAAATTGTCACACAATTTCAAATTGTCACCAGAAATAATGAGGTTGCGATATTGCAAGTATTTATATATTTTTTTATTACCAAACCAAACCGCTTGTTTTTTTGTTTTGTTTTTTTACTTTTACTTCAACAATAGTTAAACTATTATCCCGGACTTCTGATTCCAACACAAATTATCCATCATTTTGTTGTGTCCATGTAAAAATATGATGAGGTGATCAAACATTGTTATGGTTTCACAGTCTTACCGGCTCTCTGAGGGAAACTAACACACACACACACACACACACACACACACACACACCGTTTATTACATTTGTTTTATTGGCACGCTGGTCACCCATATACAGTACAGGTATGCGCGTTTTTATATTGATATGACGTCATTTATTTCAAAAAAATTTGCGTATTCCCAAGCTCCAACTTTTTGTAGACACCATTTTGAGGACCACTGACTTATAAAGTCATTTATTGTGGCTACGCGAGTTCTTTCCTGTTATATTGCTAATAAAAGACGAGTGCTAAAAGATGACTTGGTGGTTCCACAGTCTAATAACGTTATCACGCTTGGAACCGAACGAATGCATTGGTTCCAGTTTGAAAGAAGAACAAGGCCAAAGCAGGACAAAGAGACAAAATGAAGGGAATGAAGGCGGGATTAACCTTGTGGCGAAGCCATCTGCGGGCACTTCTGGAGGTCAGAGAGCCAATAGAAAGCAGGTAATGAGTCTGCTTTCACGATCGCTTTGGTGCGGGCAATGATGACGGAGATCGGTATGTCTTTAAAGTGTTTATGGTCTGCCACCAAGACGATTGATTGGCTCGCGACAGACGAGAAGACGTGTCGTCGAATTTTTTATTTTTTTTATTTTTTTTCAGTTTCGATGAGCCAGGGTTCGGGTTTCAAACAGGGTTTGATGTTTCGAGATGGGGTTTAAAGCCAGGTTTGGGCTTACAAAGTGGGGTTTCCAATTAGGATCGAATTCGCTCGACCACTTGGCCCCGATGTGAGCGGACTGTAACAGCCTTCACCTGGATCCCATCGATGGACCGTGTCGCCGCTATCAAAAAAAAAAAAAAAGACAAGAAAGTCTTCAACGGCGCGTTCAATTATTGACTGTCATCGTGTCCTGTCACGGCCGGAACGAGCTCCTTGACGACCGCCTCAGCGTGTCGTCACCTTGCTCGTCCTTCATCCTCCTCATCCTCCTCCTCGCCCTGTAACGCCCCATGTGTGCCTGCTATCTCTTTTCGCTCATCTGTCTTCCCTCTCTGGCTTCTTGCGCATCCCTCTTTTTATCTCTCGCCGAAAGTGGAGACTTGCTGGAGGCTCTCAGATGGCCGTCGGATGACAAAGGGAGTGGATACAATTTCGGGTTTCAAGACTGGTTGCGGGTTTAAAATTGGGATTTCCAATATAAGATTTCAAGATGGGGTTATGGTTTCGAGTAAGCATTTCAAATAGGGTTAGGGTTTCAAATTAGGGTTTGAACCTGGTTTCCAACAAGGGTTTTAAACCAGGGTTAGCATTTGAAGCCAGGGTTTCAAACGAAGGTTTCGGGCTAAGGTTTAAAGACAGGGTTTCAAGCGAGGATTTGGGTTTCAAGCCATGGTTATGGTTTCAAACCTATGTTTTGAACAACGGTTATGGTTTTAAATTTGGGTTTCAACCCCAGGGTTAGGATTTTAAATTAGGCTAGGACTTCAAATTAGAGTTTCAAGCCTCAATAAGGGTCGAAAGTTAGGGTTTCAATTCTGGGTCAGGGTTTCAAATTAGGATTTCAAGCCTGAGTATGGTTTT
Source organism: Phycodurus eques (assembly GCF_024500275.1). NCBI lineage: Eukaryota > Metazoa > Chordata > Actinopteri > Syngnathiformes > Syngnathidae > Phycodurus > Phycodurus eques. The sequence continues at coordinate 26,781,153 of NC_084533.1, forward strand.
TGTCAGGTTTTCAAATTATGTTTTTGAAACAGATTTAGGGTTTTGGAATAGGGCTTCAAGTCTGAGTGAGAGTTTCAAGTTTGGGTTTCAAGATGGCGCTTTCAAGTTAGGGTTTTAAATTAGCAGCCAGGACCTATCCAATGTCACAATGCTTATTATTATTATTATTATTATTATGATTATTAAAAGCAAACAGGCAGCACGGTGGACGACTGGTTAGTACATCTGCCTCACAGTTCTGAGGACCGGGGTTCAATCTCCGGCCCCGCCTGTGTGGAGTTTGCGTGTCCTCCCCGTGCCTGCGTGGCTTTTCTCCGGGCACTCCGGTTTCCTCCCACATCCCAAACACATGCGTGCTAGGTTAATAGACGACTCTAAATTGCCCGTAGGTGTGAATGTGAGTGCGAATGGTTTGTTTGTTACTATGTGCCCTGCGATTGGCTGGCGACCAGTTCAGGGTGTACCCGGCCTCTCGTCCGAAGATAGCTGGGATAGCTATCAAGCAAACAGTCAGGGGGTTCATACCTTTAGATCTTCGTTGATGATGGATTAAGAAGTTTTGTTCCACTTTTGGGGTGTTTGACTGGAGGTTTCACACACACACACACACGTGCACACACACACACACACACACACACACCTGGACCTCATTAGTTTTCCAATTAACGTCTGTTCGCTTTGTTGCCCGCGGCAACCATCAGCCAGGAACAGGTGGACACTTCCTGTTGAGTTTCCCGCTCAAAGTCGAGATGACTCCTCCTCCTGTTGTTGTTGTTCTTCGTCTTGTCTGCCATGTTGAGATTCTGCTTCTCTTTTCAATGTTTAGTCCTAATGGTGATTCAATTCTGGAGCTCCAGACATGAGATGGGGGGGGGGAATAATACAACTGTGGCCGGAACGTGTGCGCAATAATTCAAATTTGTAAGTTTAATAGGATTTCCACAAACAACTTGGACATCTTGTCAGCAAATGGAGTGCAAGTACGTACATATGGCCGGATAGCAATGTCGCCTATGTGTGCGACTACTTTGTTACAGCGAGTAGCCGGCCGATCTGCTGACATCTCACCCGATTTCCAAACTTTTCATCATCGGGATTTTGTTGCGCTAACGTCGAGCCTCCTTTTCCCGTCTGGTCCGGGGCCCCCGGCACGAAACGACCATAAAGATGGCGAGCGTGCGAAGTGAAATGACAGCTTCCTCTCTCTCTTTCTCCGCAGGGCGCCGCCATCTGTCCCATCAACACATGGAATATGTATGTTTGCACTTCTCCGCACCCGCTCGTGTTTGCATCCGGTCCACCATCATCAGAGAGGCTTTTGAAATCTACTGCATGTACTGCAGATTCCTTCTGATTAGCCACCTTTTTAGTTCTGTTACACAAATACACTGTCTTAGCATTGTATCTAAACGCACGTGCCGCATTAGTCTGTCAGTTAGTTGATTCATTGACTTAGTTGGGTTAGTTTAGTCAGTATGTCAAGTAGTCTTCTTTAGTCTGTATTGCATTAGTCAGCCAATTGGTTTGTCAATGACTTGGTTTGTTGTTAGTTAAGTCAGTCGGTTGCTTTGTCAGTGACTTTAGTCAGATAGTAAATTGGTCAATGTTATCAGTTAGTAAGTCAATACGTTGATAGTAGTCAGGGTGTTAGTTAGTTTAGTTAGCTAGTTAGACAGTTTAGTCAGTTAGTTGATTAGTTGATTCAGTTATGAATGTGTTGGTTAGTTTGGTCGGTGAGCTGGTTAGTCAGGTTGTTATTTTGTCAGTTTGTTGCTTAGTTAGTTAATTGGTTACTTGACTCGTTTAGTCCGTTAAATGGTCAGTTAGTTGGTTTATCGATTACTCTAGTCAGTTACTGTTTTTTTTTGTGGGGGGGGGGTAGTTTTGTCAGTGAGTTGGATAGTTAATCTGTTCATAAGCAGAGAGGTTAGTCAGGTTGTTATTTAGTTGATAAATCAGTTAATCGGCTAATTGATTAGTTTAGTCCGTTTCGTCGGTTAATTGTCAGTTAGTTTGGTTAGTTTTGTCAGCTAGCTGATTAGTGGATTTGATTTGGCAGTGAGTTATTTAATTAGCGTAGCCAGTCAGTTACACGATAAGTCGTCGGTTAATTAAATGAAGCATTTGATTTGTTGTAATTTAGTCTATTTGTCAGTGGAATGACAAAAACTATGGAACAAACTTTGTAGAGATATTTTGTTCAGATTCAGATGAAGGTGCTAATTGAGGAACTGTAATTTGCTTGACACTGTTACTAAAACACAGAATTCAATGAGTTAACTACTGATCCCCATTGAACTGTGTTGCTTACCAAAACGAGCGCAGCACGCGGCAGTGCGGAGTCTCTTCTGTGTCATGCACCAACTCGTACTGACCATGACTAAAATGGCCATGACTTCAACCAAGCCGCAGCGCCGCATGTCACGTTAGCGTTAGCATGCAGTAGCTTTAGCACGTAGCGTTCGGTCAGCAACAGGCAGCTTTTGTCACATGGTCATCATCCTCATCCCCTGCGTCATCCTCAGCTTTGAAGTGACACGGAGACTTACATAACTGCCGCAGCGCTAATCTCATTCCATTAGCGTCCGTGGCGTTGCGGCCCTCCCGGGGGGATTTCCAGCCAAATGGTGACACAAATCCCCGCGTTTCGTCGCGCTGCTTCTGACACTGTCGCCGCGCGTTTTTGGACTGCTTTTATCGCCTTTTTTTATATTCCGTCTGTCAAGAGACACATCAAAATCTTAAATCCAGTCGGATTTGCAGATGCTAATGTATGAAAACAACTAAGACCATTCATTTAGTTTTGCTGCTTTTATTTTTTTATCTATCCACCTGTCTGTCTTGAAACCCTAACACTAGTTTGAAACCTTAACCCTGTCTTGAAAAAGTGATATCAAGCCCAAACCTTGTTTTAAACCCTAATCCTTGTCTGAAACAATCCAGCCTTGAAACTCTTATTAGCAACCCCTAACCCTGATTTAAATTACTGCAAGTTTGAAACCACAATTTGGAAGCCTTAACGCTAGAATTAAACTCTAATTTGAAGGCCTAACCCTTGTTTGAAACCCTAACCAATTAATTTAAGAACCAGGTTGGAAAAACATACTTTGAACCCCTGGTCTCGGTTTGAACCCCTACTTTGAAACACTCACCCTAATCCAGGATTGAAACCACAATTTAAAATCCTGAGTTGAAAACCTAACCTTAAAAAAATGAACCTGTTTCATTTTTGATGAAGATCATCGTATGCCTCATGTCAGAAGACGATGGATTGTACGTGGTGTCATTTCGTGACAACACTTTCTGACAGAGAATTCATCCGTTTTCATTTTCCCAAGGAATGTACTGTCCCGATATCAGAACGTCCTTTCCCTGCCCGTCCTCCCGGCACGGACAAACGTCGACACGATTGCGCGTCTGTTTTCCCTCCGCCTGCCCGCCATCATGTCTCCGTCGAGCTGTCGAGCGTTTCTGGGCGCCGCTTCAAGAAGTACGACCGGCCCGACGGCGTCCGTCTCTCTCTCCAAACACGCAGAGATTAGCGTTTATTTTCGCACTAAATGGATTTTGTATTTTTTATTTTTTTTTTTAGCCCTTTTTTCCAAGCCTATGCTGGATTCTTGGCTGTCACGCCGAACGCCGCTGTTGGATCCGATATATGGGCGCAGCTCTCAAGTTAACGAATCAGCCAGTGGTTCGAAAGTGTCACGTTTCATCTCATCCAGACAATTTGGAAACATTTGAAACCTTGACGCCTTAATTTGAAGCCCTAACCTAGGCTCGAAAAACCTCATTTGAAACCCTAATCGAGGCTTGAAATTCTATCCCTGTAGCCCACTTTGAAACCTTAACCCAGGCTTGAAACCCTAATTGAAAAAAATGATTTACAAACACTAACCCTGGATTGAAAGCTTAATTTGAAGCCCTAAGCAAGGCTCTGACCCCCATTTTTGACACCTTAACCCAGAATTGGACGCTTAACCCTTCTTTGAAACCCCACTTTGAATCTCAAGCCTAAGCTTGAAACCCTAACCCTGTCTTGAAACTATACTTTTTTTGAAACCCAAATCCTCCGTTAAATACCATTTGAAACCTTAACCAAGTCTTAAAACCCTTAATTGAAAGTCTACCCCTCACTTGAAACCATACTTTGAAACACTAACCTCGTCTCGAAACCCGAATCCAAGTTTGAAACCCTAATTTGAAACCCTAACCCTGCCTTGAAACCATACTTTAGCACCCTGTTTGAAACCCTAACTCTAATCAAAGTCTCTGAAACATCTTCCTTTTTGACAGTTGGAAGAGAGCGCAAAACCAAATAACCTTGTGTAATGAGCCACATACTGCTTCACCAATTTCCACAACGGCACGCTTTGCCACGGACAACCGCCGGCAAAACGAATCAAAGCGGGATTGTTGAGAGCACGCTAAAGTTTCCCCCGCCAAGAAAGTAGACGGAGGAGGTCAGAGCAGGCTAGGAGAGGACAGAAGACGACAAGCCAACAGCGTGACGGCGTGAAGCCGTTGCCAGGGTGCCCCGGGGGAGCGGCGACACGGCAGAGCGCGCGGCGAACTATAAAGTTGGCGTTGACACCGCGGGAGGAGAGAGGATGCACGTGAGCTGATTGTTGGAGAAGTGCATCAACGTGACTTTGCGTGTGAGACGCACAACGGGAAGACATGACGCAGGAGCAAGAGGCTTCAATTCTTACAAAACGCGGATGAGAAGCTTTCATACATAGGGTTAGGGTTTCAAGCATGGGTCAGGGTTTGAAATGAATACGTTTCAAACAAGAGTTAAGGTTCCAAGGCAGGGTTTCAAGCGTGGGTCAGGATTTCAAATGAGTCTTTCACACAGTTACGGTTTCAGATCAAGGTTTCAAACCAGGGTTGCGGTTTCAAATTAAGGTTTCAAGCATGCGTTAGACTGGGTTGAGGTTTCAACTCTCAGTTAGGGGTTCAAGCCAGGGTTAGGGTTTCAATCATAAATGAAAGGTACAAACAAGGGTTAAGGTTTCAAGTCATGATTTGTGTTTCAAATTAGTGTTTAGAGCCTGTGTTAAGGTTTCAAGACAGGATTATGGTCATAAATTTGGGCTTCAAGACTGAGTTTGGGTTTTAAAAAAGGCTAGCATTTTGAATTAGGCTTTCAGCCCAGATATAGGGTTTCAAAACAGGATTATGGTTAGGGTTGCAAAACTGGGTTAGGGTTTAAGATTAAGGTTTAAAGCCAGGGTGGCGTTTCAAATCGTGGCTTTGGGTTTCAAATGAATTTCAAATGAAATCTTGGGTGAGAACGTCAAGACAGAATTAGTTTCATGTTATGGTTTCAAATTAAGGTTTCAAATCGGAGTTAGGGTTTCAAACCAGGATTAGGGTTTCAAACCTGGGTTACGGTTTCAATTTAGGGTTTCATGCTTTCAAGTTAGGGTTTCAAGACAGGGTTATTGTTTGAAATTAAGGTTTTAAAGATAGGTTTAGGCTTTCACATTAGGGATTTTAGCCCGGATTAACATTTCAAACAAAGTTTAGGGTCTCAAGCATGGGTGAGGGTTTCAAGTTAGGGTTTCAAGCCCGGGTGACGTTTGAAATGAGGGTTCGGTCTAAATGCTTGTACTGTTGTTTTTGAACCATCCCAGAGAAAAAGCCTACATACAAGTCCCACGAGAAACTGACGACAACGAGAAAAGCCAAAGAAAAAGCCAATCACTCATCCAACATCACCGAATAACCTCCGAGGCTTCAAAGTTCTTGTGCAAGTGAGCCTGAGTTATCAAATGTTGGTGGTGATGAAGCGCTGGATGTTTTTTTTTTTTTGGGGGGTGGGGGGCGGGGGGTGGGGGGGTTTCCTCCTCTTCTTGCTCCTGTCAGAAAATGAAGACTTCAGATCATCGCCGCTAAGAGGATTACAGTCGCGAGACGGCGCTTGTATCTGCGCATCGCGTTTTGCAGAGAGCTCGTAAATTCTTCCGTCAAGGGCACGCCGTGACTCACAGATGTGAATGCCGACAGGGTAAAAGGACAACAATAACTCGCATTACAGCCACCGAGGTCATGTGATCGCACAAGTTCATTTGGTGCCGGTCCGATGCAAATGTTCTTCGTCTTCCGAAGTGAACAAATCCCACTTTTGATGGAGAGGTACCGATTCATTCTGTCACATTAAAATGCATCGGCAGGCCGTTAAGACCGTGCCGTACCAACAGTGGGCGCTCTCTTATGATCGATCCATAAGTAGCCGTTCCAGCCAATCGGAAGCCGAAAGGAAGTCATTTCCGGAAAAGGCACTAGACCATACAAAGTCCGAGAGGGTAAAAAGTAGACATTTGCTTTCAACAGTTGGAATTTTAGACAACACTGTCACAAATTGCTGGGGAAAAAACTACTGTACTGTTTTCCATTAAAACTGTGTTATACGCTAGAAACAATGCATTCTGGGATATTGGCTATCCCGGAAATGTGCCAGTTGGTGCGAACGTGAGCGTAACTATCCATTTTATCTTATCGGAATGTTTTTTTTTTCATATTAGTTTTTTCCAGCCTGGGTGAGGCTTTGAAAATAAGGGTTTCAAACCAGGTTTAGGGGCTTCAAGTTTGGGTTTCCAACTTGGCTTCGCATTTCTGATCTGAACTGAACTGTAACGTGGCGAACTGAACTGTAATTTAAACTGAAAAACTGAACTAGTTCTTCTCATGATGCCCAGAAGAAAAAGAGGTTGGCAGTCGTTCAAATTGGTTCTTTGTGCCACTGTGTGATGTCATCGCAGTGACCGCGATCGAGGGGATTGTGTGTAGGATTTGCTTCCGTGGTTATGTGGGTTGATGCCAACTTCCGTCCCTGAATGAACTCTGTGATTATGAGGCGAGTCGGTCATATCGCGAGCGTGTCGCCAACGTAGGCAAGGGACGCGTCTGCATGTCAGCGCTTTTACGCAGCTCGAAGAAAAGAGCGCTTTGTTTCCACGTCACATTGTGTCGCGCGTGTTTCCCGACCGCCTCGTCGCTGAGTGATTCCGACATTCCTCAACATCGTGACGCGTGACCCGTCGTCTCCTTCGTGCGGTCGCAGGTTCTGCTCGGGTTCCTCCGTCCCACTCGCTCGTCCTTCCAACACGACTGGTCGGGTTGCGGATTTAATGACGTACTGCTGCGAGAGGCGAGATCTGTGGCCTACGGCGACGACAGGTCGTCTCACGTGTCAGGCTTTTGTGTATTTCTGTTACGTCGGCGCCGAAGGGACGCAGGGTGAGGTGACATTCTTTTGGCCGCGCAGCTCGTAGACCCAAAGGCCACGCCGTTAATTAGCGCCGCAAGTTACTGATAAATAATACACAAATCATGTAACTGACTTTTATTTCTTGCAACTAGAGATTTTGCATGGATACCTAATGACCTAATAATGAGCTAACAATGTCACTATTAACGTCACGTAAAAACCCTTCTCGGCCCGGAATGTTTCCAGTTTGTCGTTATCCCTTTACATCTGTGAATAATGCCCGGCCTCTTCCTCCTTCGTTGTGAGTCATGTGACCTAAGATGCTGCTCTAAAGCTTGAACTTGTGTGTATGGACAGCTTACGGAGTCCATCCCATACATCCGGATGTGTTTTGTCTAATCCTCTCATTGCACGTGCAAGATGATCATTCTGCAACATGGCATATAATCATATTTGGTGAGCTTCAAGGGGTCGAACTCAAACACTCTTCAACTGACTTTCCTCATGTCATGAGCTGAGCAAGAGTCTTCATCTTGTGAAACACTTTATTTTTCCCTCGGACAAAAAAAACAAACGCATTTCATCTCTCATCTCACCACATTTTTGTGCTTAAGTGTTTCTATGTGCGCTTGAGCAACAGGGTGCACGTCAGGACAGCTCCTGGTTTTTTTTTTTTGAGGCCCTTTTTGTCCTTTTTGTGTTCATGTGCAAACAGGAAACAAATGGCACACATCGTCCCTGCATCTGTTCACTGACGACGTCCATCTGTCCTGGCAAAAGACGCCAGAAACAAATAGACTTTCCGCATTCAAAGCGGCCATGCGCAGACTGGGGATTTGTTAACTATTAGCAAGGATACAGCTTCAACGCTGTGACGCATACGGGATTAGAAACGCCATAAAAGGTTTTTTATATCCAGGATCCGCATACCTTTTGACAACGTCTGTAATTAACGTGTTAAAGTTGTAACATCACAAAGTGGATGGAATTGACATCAAGACATCATTTTGGGCCATAATTCCAAATGGTATGTACATTCAGTCAAGCGTGGTGGTGGCAGCTTGTTCTTGTTGCTTTGACAAGGTGAAAGTAACAACAGTTGGAAATAGCAGTCAGTTTTAGCACAAAACCTTCGGGCTTGTGCAAGACATGTGGGGGGGGGGGTGAATAAAAACCTAGTAGAACATCTATCATTTATTTTGGGGTTAATCAGAGGCACGTTAAATGGTATGAGTTAGAATCTGATTGGTTAATTCTGAACACAGCCACATCCAAGATACAGAAGGGTGTACACACTTGTGCAACCACATTATCTCAGTTATGTTATTTATTTATTTATTTTTTTACTTCACATCTCTATTTTGTTTAAATCAACTGAGTTGTACAGATTATAGTTCATTTTAAAGGTCCCATATTTAAGGAAACCAACTTTTTCTAGTATTAAGGATGTTATATTATCTCTATGGTTCCTCAATAAACGTAAAATATGAATTTAAATCATCTACACATTCCTGAGGCCTGAAATCAGTCCATTGGAATTTCTCGAGCTCTCACAAGTGGGTCTTCTCCACGGAGGCAACCAATCAGAGGAAAGGGGGCGGGCTTAGCCAAATATGGACAAAGCCGATACGAAACTGGGTCAAACAGTAGTAGCTGTCAGAGGGGCCTTTTCTGAACACACTTATGAGAAAACCAAGGTGTTTTGTTTTATGAAATTGACACTTTTATAGTACGTCCATGTTAGCGACTCACTCTATGGAGGTCTAAATAACCAAAATATGATATTTAAATTATTTATCTTTTTTTTTTTTTTTTATATCACAGAAACTTGGCGTTTTAACATGGGTGTGTAGACTTCTTGTATCCTGATATTGACATTGCAGGACAAATGCCACTGCCACGATAAGCTCACGGCATCAAAGTAACGACACTGTAAAACAACGTTGATGAAACTGACACCGTCACCGTGGTATCACGATATCGGAAAACATCATTATACATCATCAAATCAGTGGAACGAACATGGTAAGCTCAAAACATGGCTATATCGTGTGAGATTGTAGCATCAATGTAATTTACTCTGTAACAACCCACAATCGGTGTAGAATCTCAGGTGTGTTCAGGTGCTTGTACGCTAACGTGCTCGCGCAAACTTGAGAGCACTTTGCCACGCACGCACACGGATTGTGTTTGTGTCGGACAATAGCGCATGTTTGCACTCTCGCCACCTCCTTCCCCTTTCCCTCCCAGACACGTTAGCACATCTTTTATGTTTACCAACTCACTCATCCGTTTAACGGCAAGTGTTTTTTTTTTTTTTTTTTTTCTGTTGCTTTGATCTCCCAGGTGCATGGGAACTCTCACCAATGTGCACACAGCTGTGACTGAAATGAAATATCATTACTTTATTACCGATAGCTCATTAAAAATAAATATAGTGAAGTTTTGGAATAGTAATTAGTGTCCTATAAATGTCGAAACAGAAATGAGTGCGTCGCATTAAAGCAAATAACACTTACCGGAAATCTTTGTGATGGTTGAAGCGGTAATTACGAGGTTGCCTCCAGGCTTCAAGAACCGCCCGCTTTCCCTTGAGAACATCAGTCACCTGCCCGCGCAAGTTGGCTCCAGCTATGTCGAGTATCAATATTCTTGCAAGTTCCCCAATGAAAACATGTTTCATGACTTGATGTTTTATTATTTTATTGTAAATGATTTTCTCCCGGCGGCACGGTGGACGACTGGTTAGAGCGTCAGCCTCACAGTTCTGAGGACCCGGGTTCAATCCCCGTCCCCGCCTGTGTGGAGTTTGCGTGTTCTCCCCGTGCCTGCGTGGCTTTTCTCCGGGCACTCCGGTTTCCTCCCACATCCCAAAAACATGCATTAATTGGAGACTCTAAAATTGCCCGTAGGTGTGACTGTGACTGTGAGTGCGAATGGTTGTTTGTTTGTATGTGCCCTGCGATTGGCTGGCAACCAGTTCAGGGTGTAACCCGCCTCCTGCCGATGACAGCTGGGATAGGCTCCAACACGCCCGCGACCCTAGTGAGGAGAAGCGGCTCAGAAAATGGATGGATGGATGGATGGATGGATGATTTTCTCCCAAGAAAAGACGTATAAAGAGAGTTATTTGTTATTGTTGGCAAAATAACATGATACCGTCCCAACTTCGTACTGTATTCTGTGGTTCACTCAACATTCGCAACTTGACAATCCGTGAGAGTTTGAACTTGTAATTCCTTGTTAACTTTTTTGGGAGTGCTCTTAAATCCTTGCTTCTGTCTCTTTTCACATTCACCCCCCCCCCCCCCCCCCCCCTCCCACACACACACACACACACAAATTCCCTTCAAACTAAACAGTCCTGAATGCAGAACGCACGCCACTGGAGCTTTAGCTTCCAGGGTGAACCAGTAAAAGTCTTGCAGACACAGTGCAGCTCCACCACACTGGGACAAGTAGCATAAACAAGCAGTCCAAAAAAAAGCTTACGTAAGAGAGCACAGAGACGTGATCGGGAGGCCTCAACGTCCGCGATCCCATTTGCGAGGCCTGCTAAATCTTGCTTCAAAGGAACTTTTTGGGGGTGTGTGAAATTTCGCTCGCGCTGCAGGCTCACTGAAGGCTTTGATCAGATAATTATGGACTTTTTAAGTAACGAGCTTTTGCCGCAGCCGCTTTGCTATGCCTTTCGACACACGAGATCATGAGATAAAGACGTGTTATCACCAGTTCGAGGCTTTTCTTGCATTCTGAGTGTTTTGGGAAGGGCAGGGACTTTTTCGAACGCACTTGGGAAAAGGCAACTTTGAATTAGTGTACAGCCGCTGGCCGCAGCATTAGGTACATCTGGTATTAAGGTATTAATTTGTGTGTTTATTAGCGGGTGAGCATGCTGACAATATTTGAAAATTCAGCCCCGTGAGTCAGTTTCACTGAGCGGGATAAAATTTGGTAGGCATGTCCAGCATGATAAGACCCACAAAAAAAAGGGCGTGCTGGAGCCTATCCCAGCTGTCATCAGGCAGGAGGCGGGGTACGCCCTGAACTGGTTGCCAGCCAATCGCAGGGCACATACAAACAAACAACCATTCGCACTCACAGTCACAGTCACACCTACAGGCAATTTTAGAGTCTCCAATTAATGCATGTTTTTGGGATGTGGGAGGAAACCGGAGTGCCCGGAGAAAAGCCACGCAGGCACGGGGAGGACATGCAAACTCCACACAGGCGGGGCCGGGGATTGAACCCCGCACCTCAGAACTGTGATGCTGACGCTCTAACCAGTCGTCCACCGTGCCGCCTCAAATGTATGTATTCATTTTTTAAAATTCATTTACCTCATTTATATTTTATGTTGTTTTTATCCTTCATTTACCCAGGAATTGTCCCATTGAGGTACAAGATCTCTTCGTCCATGCAGTCCTGGGCCAAGATGGCACACAGAAAGTCTTCAACATAAGAAATAGGGCATACATGAGACACATGAAACGCAAAACAAAACAAACGCCCCTCAAAAAAAATCATAATAATAATAATTAATAGTCATTAAGTAACTGTTTATTTGAATTTAAAAGCAATGTTACATATACTGTACATGTAAATACAGTGGTGGCTCGAGATACAATTTGAATGTATTCCATGACCATGCTCATAACTCAAAACACTTGTATCTCAAATCATCATTTCCTGTTGAAATGAATTGAAGACATTGTATTCAGAAAAATACCATCATAGTATTGTACTTCATCGTAGCATACCGTAACAGCATAATTAAAATTTAAAGAAAACATTTTTGGACACATTTTTGCTTCAATGCAATGGACATCGTGCTTCTCCTTCTGGTGTGCACGCCTTGGCCACGTGGGGGCAGTATAGTACAAACACAGATAAACATGGCGCACACTCAGTAAGCTGCAATAATATTAGTCGTTCTTTGCAAAGGATAAAGAATACATGCTCGTGAGTATTGTTGTATTATCTGTCTGCGTGTGTTGCTCCACCGTGTTCAAATATCCGTTGCTTAACGGGTTATAACACCGCGACACTGGTGCGATTTGCTAGCCCGTCTATGCCGTTTTGCATTAAGCTAAACTGATTGAACTCACGCATAGCAATGTGGTTGTTTTAAATACTCAACGCATAATTTTTATTTTTTACATTGATAGTAAACGTCAACCTGGCCTCTTTTGTCGCCTGCAAAAAGCAAAAATAAATCGACCGTACGATAGCTGTATTTGTAATATTTTTCAATTAAAAAATGATTCATTATCCATCTATCTATATGTATAGCTATTAAATAGATGGTGTACCTATTAAAGTGTCTTCTGAGTGTTTTTTTTAAATTTATTATTACTTATTTATTTTTTCTTCTCAAGTCCAGAAACACATTTCATGTTTTCTCATGAAATGGACTCGGTGTCCTCCTCGGCTCTCCTGCGTGGTGATTGGCCGTCTGGTGGTGCATGTAAATGAGGGGAAGGGGGGCAAGCGGGAGGCTTTTAAAGGCAGCAGCCAAGCAGGCGGAAGGGTGAGAGCCTGAGTGTGCGTGGACCTCCTCCATCGCAGACCTTCCGCACGATACATGCCGCCAGTGGACTTTACACTGACACTTTTGCCACTTTTTTTTCTCGATTCTTTTGCTTCTACTGTTTGGATTTTGATTTTTTGAACTTTTTTTTTTCCCATTTATTTATACACATATATATATATATATATATATATATATATATATATATATATATTTTTTTTTTTTTAATTTTTTTTTTTATTTTTTTTTGAGGACGGTTGCAGACATGCCCCGGTGTACAGCAGTGCTACTTTTGCTGGTGGTGGCTTTATATGTCCTTCATGCAGAAGGTAAACATGAATTTTTCAAATGGCTTTATTTAAGGGGATGTTGCTGTTTTGATGTGTTTGAGTTTTAAGTGCTTTTTCCCTGAGATACAAAGGTGGCGAAAGCTCACGAGTGAACTTCTTGTGTGTGAAAGGCCTTTAAAAGTCACAACCGAACTGATTTAATTAAAGGCACAGCGCAGGCAGGGGTGCATAAAGCGGGGGGCTCCGAGGGCAGGAAATGCAATTAACAGTGTTTTATAGACGTGGGAGCGAGAAGACAATCGCAGCACATCATGCAACTTTACTCACACTGAGAGAGGGTTTTTTCTTTTTCTTTTTTTTACCATTAGTTCAGTGGTGTGGCACTAAATGTAATTTTATATTCAATACCGAGCAGTGATTCATGTGTGTATTTTGATGGGTCTTTTTTTTTTTTTTAATTTAAACTTTATTTTGTAATCACTGCTTTTGGGAAATAGCCCATCAACATTTCACTCATTTCATTCATAATAATCATTTTAGTAAATAATTAAATATTAGTTGTGAGGCAGTATTCCACTTGATTAATTCATTTGATATTTAATACAGAGCATTTGTTGTCGCTGTCCAAAGAAACTCATGCTCGTGAAAATTTTGCCTTTTGTTTTTATCTCAAACATTAAAAAAAATAAATGTCCTTTTTTTTTTGTATTTTGAGGTAACTTTGTGTATGTTTTGTTTCACAAAACCACAACATATATAAAAGGCTATAGCCCCTAAAATCTGTACTTATCCCCTAGTTTGTCATTTTAAGCAGCCTAGCGGTGGCAGTACTTTTTATTCCCCGTCCATCTACGGGGCAGTTATGACTCAGCCCCACGGATTCTGCCTAGCAACAACCAGCGACGCAACCAGGAAAAATCATTTAACTTATGATGCTCACATCAGTTTTATGGTGGAATAATATTTGTGTGTGATTTATAACATTGGAAATCGTACTTGATTGAAAAAAGAAACTCGTAAAAGAGAACATTTTTCAATACAAAATTCCCTGAAAATGAACTGGGTGGTTCGTTTTGATTGGCCTTTGTTTTCATGAGGTGTTTGTGCTGTGGCTGCGAGGGATGTGACAGCTTTATTCGTGCGGCTGCTGATGAATGTCACCGACCTTGGCACTCACCCTTTGCCCCACCATCACAAACCAACATAAATTCTATTTAATAGGCACTCACAACACAGCCAGTAAACAAGGGGGTGGGGGGGGGGACGTCCCCTTGAAGCGGATGAATGTTGAAGACTCAATTGATTCGGTACACAAATAAGCAAAATAGTAGGAACGGCTCTCGCGGTGATGCAATGGAATTTTCTCAGCAACCACGCTGATAAACAAATTGTGAAAAGAATTAAAACATAGCATTTTAATCATTGTAAAGGCAGATTTTATTTTTTTTCCTTCCCATGCAGATCAGATCATAGTTGTACCTAATAAAGGGGCCAGCGAGTGTGCACTACAGCTAAAGAAAATGGGGGGGGGGGGGGGAATCAGTGACAATCGTATAAAGTGGATCAATGTGAGCCATAAAGTGGCAAAAGAAATAATAAGTTACTGTACTGTAAAGGCCTATACGTGCCACAAGATGGCGGCAAATGACCACTGTTGTCTAATGAAGCTCCTCAACTCACTTCAGCACCAAGATGCCACCAGATGGCGCTAACGAAGAGTAACAATTGAAATAACGCTTCCAAAAAAAACAACATATCCGCAATATAGCGGGGGATTAGTGTCGGCAAATTTGTGAATGCCATCCTGTGACTATTCATTTGCACTGACGCGCCAATGTGATTTATTCCCCCCAAAATTGAAGATTTGTTTCATAATGCAAAAATATACAATGTGTGACTCACAACAACTTGAGAAAATGACCCGAAAAAAGTTGATTTGATGTGTATTTTTGTTGTTGTTGTGACTATAGCCTACAAGTGCCGGTGCACCAGGAAAGGACCGAAGATCCGCTACAAGGACGTGCAGAAGCTGGAGCTCAAACCCAAACACCCATTTTGCCAGGAAAAGATGATATTGTGAGTTACTTTGTTGAAAGAGGCCGGTTGCGTAAAATGTGTTTGATTACTTGTGTTTAGAATGTGTTTGATTACTGTGTTTAGAAAACAAAAAGGCAATTCGTGTTAACGGATGTCTACGAAATAATCCACTGAGACATCAAATATAAACATGCGTACCTTCCCCATGTGTGCTTTTGTGCTAGCGTGTCACCCGCCGTCCGTGCGGGTTGCCCGATTAGCATGTGACGGAGGGGCCGCCAACTTACTGGTACCCGGTGATAAACGAGTCTCTCTGTGGGTTTTCTGGAAAGGCACGAAGAGAGAGAGAGAGAGGGGGGGGGGGGGGGGAATGAGATAAATAAGTGTCTTTTTGTTGATTTTCTGGTGGTTTGGCTCACAAGGTATTTACACTGAAAGCTTCACATGCCCAAATCCGATTTAATCGTGAACAATTTTTCAAAAAGGGGCAAGCTGTTTATTGCCTCTCCCAGTTGAACTTTACTGTCAAACGAAACCAAAAAAAAAAGTGTATTCAACCGTACTTGAAAGAAGCACAAATTGCTCGTTGTGAAGCTCGCTAGCTAGTTCTCATAAATCCAATTATTGCTCGCAACGCATGACAAAAAAAAAAAACATTGTCCGAGCGATGGTTGATCTCTTGTAAGCTTCTTAAGTCTGTGATGCCCTCGCATGTGGGAAAGACGAGCCACGAGAAGAGTAAAACATAAATATAATGATCTTTCCCCACACTCACGAAGGAGCTTGTGTCGGCCACAGCTCACTCCCAGACACCTCACACGCCAGCCCACCAGGCCCCGCCTCTTACAGTTACAATACGTACAGTATTACATTTACATTTTTTTGTGTTCGTTCTACGTTTAAAATGTCTCACTTCCTACAATTCCACGACTCAATTCATTCGGCAGGATTTGAGTTCAGCGTCAGCGCTTCAGCAGTCACGTGTGATGTCAACAGAAATTGCATTCTCTACTGATAGAATCATGTTGTTGTTGTTGTTGTTGTTTTCTGCTTCAGCGTAACCATGGAGAACGTGGCTCGCTTCAAGGGTCAGGAGTACTGTCTGCACCCCAAACTCCAGAGCACCAAGAACCTGGTCAAGTGGTTCCACATCTGGAAGGACAAGCACAGGTAAAGTCATTTGATGCCAAGATGCTCAGAAAATACACTTTAAAAAATATATTTATATACGTATACATATATTTATTTTTAGAAATGACACAGAAAAGTTGCAGAAACATTTAAAAATTTAAAATGAAATGCATATTTATTGAATTGAACATAGTTTCAACATTCTCGGTGGGACAATGGGGAAGGAAAATACATTTACATAACTACATACGTAATTTTTTAGATTTAGTCTTTATTCTTCTTCTGAAATAGAACTTTTGTATCAAAACTTTATTGAAATAGAAAATGCAATGTACAATTCCATTAAAATGTACATTTAATCTGATTAAATACAGTTTGCGCATCCATAGTTACTAAGGTTTATCCACTAAAAGTACCTTTTTTCACTCAGTAAACAAAACCAAGGTGCTTTTAAAAGTATCCCCCCCAATAAATACACTTTTAACATTTATTTTTATTTTTAGAAATATGAAACACAACAGTTGTATCAAAGCTTTATTGAAAAAAAAAGTACTTCAAAATGTTATAAACCGGTTTACCCACCAAGTAGCAGTGAGGAGTTTATGTTCATCCAAAAAGAATGCAACTTTTTTGTTTTTTACATGTTGTTCTGCATTTCAAACAAATCCCTTTCCTTTTTCTCCCACAGGGTTTACGAAGCTTAAAACCGTCACATCTTGTCATCACAAGAAGAAGAAAACATAAAACATCTAAATAAAAGGCAACAACCACCAGGACTGTTTATGATGTTGCAAATATCTGCAGGGCATCCGCCTCCTCTTCTGTGGAAGCCATCAAGAGATAAACTTAATAATAATTACCTTACTTTTCTTAATGTTTACTTGCTGTTGTTGTTGATGACGCCACACAAATATACCTGCAAATATGTACAGCATGCATAGCTCCTGTTTTGTATGCATTCCAATGTAAAGTGCATTTTATAAACATTGTCGCCTATTAGCAACTTTATAGCGTCATTGTGTGTAAAATGGCAGCATTGTAGTTGTTTTGAGATGTCATTTGAAAGTCTTTTTTTTGACCAACACACCGTTCAACATTCCATTGTGTGTATACAAAATAATAAACAAAGCAATAAAGTGTCCATAAAGAGCAGGTTGTCTGATTTAATTTTTACATTTAAGTGTAATAGATGCGTTCACAACGGGACAATTGAAAAGTTATCAAATCTAAAGTCGAGATATTTTCTTCTTTGACTACTTGTTTTCGGCACAAGCGGCTTTTCAAAACTTGAAAAATAAAGCGGCTACACTATTGTAATAACACTAAAGTGCTGTGAATCTGCGCCTCCACCAGATGGCAGCATTCACGATTAGCCAACAAATGACCATGGGAAGTTCAAGGCAGTTCTGGAAATTTCTTTTACAATTGTATTTATGAATTTCTACTTTTGCCACCCGCAAAAGACTTGAAATATATTACAATGCATGTAAATATTTATTATGAGAAGACTTAAATGTGAATTTGTGTCAAAACCTGAGACTGGTTAGAGCGTCAGCCTCACAGTTCTGAGGACCCGGGTTCAATCCCCGGGCCCGCCTGTGTGGAGTTTGCATGTTCTCTCCGTGCCTGCGTGGGTTTTCTCCGGGCACTCTGGTTTCCTCCCACATCCCAAAAACATGCATTAATTGGAGACCCCCAATTGCCCGTAGGCATGACTGTGAGTGCGAATGGTTGTTTGTTTCTATGTGCCCTGCGATTGGCTGGCAACCAGTTCAGGGTGCACCCCGCCTCCTGACAGCTGGGATAGGCTTCAGCACGCCCGCGACCCTAGTGAGGAGAAGCGGCTCAGAAAATGGATGGATGGATAGTTTGACACGAAAGTGCTTTAAATAAATTCCGCCACCAGATGTCAGTGTAGAGCTATCGCATTAAGAATGGGCCAGCAAAATAGTCACCATGTAAATTTCAGTCGATTCGAGAAATTTCGACAGGCTTTCATTCATTCTTTTTTTTTTCATCGAGGCCTTGAAAACAAACAAAAATAGGTATACATGTATAAAAACATTTTAAAATGTGAATAAAAGTAACGTCAACAAAAATATTTTTTTCACTAAAGCGGTTGTGAATTAGTGTCTCCTTCACAAGCTTCTGTATTAACAAAGCCCTGAAAAAAAGTTACCACATGTAAATTTCACTCCCGATAAGTGTCGCCAACTAAAGCCACAAAAAAATGCCCTTTATAGTTATATCAAAACATGGTGACAATAAGTGTACTGGATTTGGAATGGCCCAACTAAAACGTTACCATGTAAAACATGTAAAAGTGAATTCGAAAGAAATGACCCAAAAAGTGATTTGTCACACACAAATACAATTTTATAAATATTGTTCATATTTGGTGATTCTCAGTTCCATATGAATCCCAAGAGTCGACCAAAGTAAACACTACTGTTTTCAAGTGAGTTTGTGTACATCGTGACGTCAGCAACGTGCGAGTTTTCCTTTGCCAACAAAAGCCATCAGAACATTTTCATTTTCAAGCCGCCGAGCGAACACAGTTGTGACCCAGAAAACGAGTCGAATTGTGGCGCAAATATTGAACTCGAGTCAATAGAACGAGGCGGGCGGGCTCAGTTTTTAGCAGCTGTCCGTTTGCGCTGCTGCTGAGAAAAGAAGGCGGGGTGACTATTTGGCAGCTAGCTTCCCGGAGGGGTGTGTGAGAGATCGGCGACGACCTGCAACAGAAAGCGGCCATCCAACAAGCGACTGTTCCACTTTTTTTTTTCTTTGCAGCATCTCGAGAGCGATGAGCCCGACGCGTCGTCTGCAGCGGTCGTTGTGATCCTCCGCTTTCTTCGACCCCCACCCTCACTCCCAAAATCGGAGCCAGCCAGACAACGGGCCACCCGGCGAAAACAAGCCGGAAATCGATGCTCCTCGGCCCGCATCCGTGCTTGTTTTGACCTGGTAAGACTGGCGTTAGCTCGCCGTGCTAATAGCTTAGCTTCTTCCGTTCATTACAAGTGGGGGGCTAAGCGCTAGCCTCGCTAAAGCTAACGGATGTCGAACGCCTTGTTGCGTTCGGGGAACGATTGTGCGTTATATATGAGCTAATGTCTAGTGTTTGTGTGTTCATTTAGACATTTATCGTGTAGTTGTTGTGTACATAATGGACGGTTTACGGTTTTCAATCATGGTTCAATCATTGTTGCATCTGGGAAGCTAACTGCTAACTAGCGGTTAGCCGAAGGGGGTTAAGGTTCGTTCCATCACATTCAAGGTTGGCAAAGCAGTAAAATGTGCTTCGTCTTGAATAAACAAGACAATATTCATCAAAATATGAATGCTTTTAAGCTGTCTAACAGTTGAAGTGTTGCGATTCATATTTTTGACGTTTGCTATACGTTTAAACGCCATTTTTGTTACACCTGTCATGTTGGGGGAAAATAAATCTGCTTTCACTTGGGTTTGCAGGGTGATTAATATTATATTTTTATTATTATTTCTAGGGATATGCTACTTGCAGTCGTCATTTTTCTGGAATGGCGTTTGGATATTTATTTGGGCATATTGGTAATTATCTACACGCTTTAAAATGAACCGTTTGGGATTTAAAATCGGGTTATTTCTCCGTGAGCTAACTGCTACCTCGCGGTTAGCCGACGGGGGATTGGGGTCAGTCAGGAAGAAAATAAAAAAAAAATTTTTTCTTCCTTTTTTTAAAAATTAATTCATCGAGTCAATATTAATCAAATGTGTGTTTTATTTATTTATTTATTTTAACTTTATCTCAGTGATTTGGTATGATTTTTGAGGCTGTCTGAAGATTGAAATGTTGTAAATCACCTATTTTTTATATTTACTGTTTAAAAGCATTTTTTTTTTTTGCTGCGCTTGTCAACTAAGTTAAAAAAAATAATCATGCGTTTCCATGGGGATAATGTTTTACCTATACCTATTACATGATGATGATTGATACCAACAGTCGTCCTCCCTGTTTGCATACTTATTTGTAAATTTTCGTGATGAACATTTAATTAAACTGTTAATAGGGTGCGTTGTAGGGAGTTAACTGCAAGCTTTTAGTTTGCCGACAGGGATTGTTGCGTTACTTTGTTTTATGCATAGAATTTGCATTTCCATAGCCACAAGCTAAGCTAATGCTGTCAAATGCCTTTTGTTACATTTGAGGAACGATTGTGGATTATATAAGAATTTAGGCATTTTTTATTTAGGCATTTTACGAGACATCGACACATTTTCAAGCACCACAAGTACTTTGGGTCCAGGGCACTCCTTTTAGGGGAGAACATTTTCCAAAAACGGCCCTCATAATCCTAGCGCTAATTAAACGCAAGTACCACGTGGACCCCTAAATACCGTGCAACCTAGTAAGTATTAATGACTTGTTTAATAGGATGGAACGCTACCAAATTTAGTAGAATTATATTCAATAATTATCCATCTTCACTAGCTCACGTAGACAGTACTCACTAACAACATGAGAACAAAGAGGACCACAGACTCCTGATTTAGCCACTTACGTAGACCTCTAGACATTTTAGGGTGAACCATTTATGGTTTATTTATTTCCCCCCCCCTCTCAGGTGCTAACTGCCAGGTAAATGAGTCCATATCAATGAAATTTTAATGCATTTTAATTTCTCACTGCGGTTTGGTGTGGTTTGGAAGCAGTCTCGTAGTTCACCTGCTTCCTGTCCATTTAAACGCTTTTTTTTTGTCATCCCTGTCACGTGCCGTTTAGTTTGTTTTATGACTAAAATGCAGATTTCATTTTGGTGTCCATGGTGACAGTTTTTTTTAAAATTATTATTACGAATATGTTACCTCCAGTCGTCCCTTCCCTGTGCTGGAATGTTCTATTATGCAGTTGTGTGTTTGCCAAAATGGCTCAGAGCCACAAAAACATGACTTGACAAGTTTTTTTTTTTTTTTTTTTTTTTTTTTTTTTTTTTTTTTTTGCAATTAATTCTAATTATGATGAGTATGCCTACGGTCGACTTTCATCTCTTGACAGTAGCCTTTTTCCCCACTTTTTAAACATAATGCATATGCAACCCCCCATCCCCATCAAATGGAGACCGCCATTGGGATTAATGCAAATCATCCATTCCAGATCAGACTGTGCCTTTAGTTTTACAGACAGGGTTATAAGTGTTTTTAATATAAATACGTTTGTAAAAAGATGTTGAAGTGCTTTAATGGTGCATTGCAGCATCTTAGAATAATATTAAAGAGCACCACCATCTGACATGGGGGAAAAAAATCAGTGTGTAAAAAAAAAAAAAAAAAATCAAACACAGAAATTCACATTTGGACTTGGATGACACTGATATTCTTACATATCTGACTCACTTGTTGAGAATTATTGTTCCGAATGGTAAAAAAAAAAAAAAAGTGCAGTCTAGCGAGGGAAGAAACAACGCGATGACTTTGAGCGAGAGCACGTCCTCGCCTAGTTTAGATGCCGTGTTGCTGATAGATTATTGAGCTGTCCACCCCCCCGCAGAGGAAAGCGGCTATTCGGGTCATATCTCTTTGCCGCAAAAAAAAAAAGCCTTCTGTTCACAAAAGTTCACAATTGGGTATATGTGCAATGCATATCCGCATTCGGCATGCAGGTCTAAGAACTTCCTCCCGGTTTAGGTGAATGGCGACGGAGGCTGTTACAAAGCAACCGTAGGGAGTTTAAACGCATTTAGGCTTCGTTCGTGTTTACATACAGTATATCATATTTGTATAAATAAATGATATACATGTACTTTGTCCAAAGACACAGCCATAAAGATTTTTTATTTTTTTGCAAATTCAGCTTCAGACAATCATGTAATCAAACCGTAATCGTGCTCGTTAGTGTAGCATACACAAAAAGTCAGCTATCCCGTTTTCCGGTTTCACATGACATTCCGCATGTAGCGGATGGCGAGCACTCACGGAGCCTCAATTTATTGACTTAGCGGATGGGTTTGTAAACAGTTTCTTAAATCAATAAATCTAACATGTTAAACCAATGACGCCTCAGTCTAAAATGTTTACACGCATGGATACTTTTTCCCATTAGCTGGCGATACTATCGCTAATGTTGCTGCCTGCAAAGTTCGACGACTCCCCTCCCTCTCCAGTGAGGGGAAAAACTGCAAGCACTTAATTGGCGCGTATGAGTGTGGGAGAGAACAACAGCGACACTTTGTTCAGCACAAAGTTGAGTTACTCTCCAGCTGACAGACGAGTCAGTTTTATTTAGACTATCAAACCAAGGAATAGTCTGGAATTTTCTTTGCCATTGTTCATCACTACAATCCATAGACTTTATCTCTGATTTATTCATTTACAGCAGAGTACATCTACTGTACAGCATTTGCTGATCCATATATAGTCGCTGCTGTCTGTTCTTTTGCTTTTTGATCTTTTTTTTGCGCTGTTTTTTGTTTTTTCATTGGACAGTGACGATCTGTCATACTGTATTAATTTGCATCCAGTTGCCACATACAATGCTGCTGCCTATTTGTGCTGCCTTTTGTTTAATCTTCATATCTGCTGTTGAATGGAAAAACATGGATCTCCTTTTTGTTTTTTCCAGATTAAATCTTCATATCTGCTGTTGAATGAAAAACATGGATCTCCTTTTTGTTTTTTCCAGATTAAACAAAAAAAAGTCAAAATATCGAGTTAAATCTTATTCATTGGACAGTGACTATTCTTGCTTCCTTTTCATCTGAAGATGAAATTGATGCTCATTGATATCCTCTCCATCGCTCCCTCTTTCCCTGCATGTCTGTCACATGGAAATTTCCACACCAGAGCAACACCCACAAGTGTGTGCCCCTAAAAACAAATCCCGCCATTATCAGGCACTCCCGTCGCATCTCAACTTATTTCCGAAGGGGCCCTCCACCCCATACTGGACTCGGATAAACTGGTTTCTTCCTGTCATTTCCATCTGTGTGCCAAGTGGCAGCTCGTCACAGCAGCTGCCATGGCACTGACAATGAGAGCTCATGAAAACAGTTACCAGGCTGACAAACGCACAGGAAGTAACAGGTTATTAACTTGACACTAAAAAAAAAAAAAAAGTGATGCTGATGCTGCGCTTCACTCAAATTAGATGGCAAAGGCAAGAATAGCTTGGCAGTTTAGTCTTTGAGCGAATTCTCTTGTTGGAGTTTATCGAAGTACGATCACTAGAATTTTCCCCAAGTAGCTGCTTCAAACCAAAATGGCCGACTTCCTTTCATCTTTCGTGCATGGATCCTTGAGACCTTTTTGTGCGTCCTTTGATAAGACATGTCCATCCAATTTCATGCCAATTGAATCTGGCATTAGGGGCTAATTTTTGTAAAACGTTGCTGTTGGCGCGACAGAGGGGGATCTGGGTAGGATATTATATTAAAAACAATTCTGTTGTACAAGGTAGCAGCTCGAGGTGCAACAATTGATTGACAATCGAATTAAGTAAGTAATTGTTAACGATTTTTATAATTGATTGTTTAGAGCCATCTTTTAACTTAAAATCGTCCAAATCCTCTGATTTCAGTCTCTCAACTGCAAATATTCTGATTTCTGTAGTCCTCCATGGAAGCTTACTTTGGGAAACAATGAGCAACATTTTCTTATGGACCAAACCAGTAACTGAATCATAAAAAAATAATACCTCAGTTTAATATTTAATGAAAACATTTGCAGCTATAGTATGAATCTGTAATGGACATGTACTGTAGTTGTACCTGAAAGCAGCCTCAGAAGTGTGTATCAAACTAATAGGCCTTGGCATTAATCGGTACCCAAGAAGTAGCTCTGTTTCACAAAGGTTGGTTGGTTTAGCTCACCAGCGATAAAATCCAACGTTTGGTGATGTCTGTGCGTTCCAGACTTCAGGCTCTGTTTGACTGCGAAGGATTTGCAACCAAGTATTTAAAAGTGAATGTTTGATTTATGATTATTAATTTGTCCCATCACTTTGGGTGCTTAAAAAGTGGTATATACAAACTGTTGAAAGTCCTACACTGTTCACCTAATTTGGATGTAAATACCCTGAAATTAAAACTGGAACGTCTGCAGTTAAAGCACATCTTGTTTGGTTTCAGATCCACTGTGTTGGTGTTTAGAGCCAAAAAGATGAATTTTGTCCATGTCCCAAAATTTATGGACCTGACTGTAAATACATTATAATTAAAAGGAAAAAAAGGACCAATTAAGACCAGAAGTTTGATCAAAGATGTGTGTATTTTTTACTTAACATGTAGCACGACACATTGACCAATCAACATTTCTGTTAAAAACAAGCCAGGGCAGAAAATCTAATTCTATGTGAAGGAAATGCCTTTTCTTCCATACGCTGAATACTGAAAGTGTCCTATATACCCTCAGAGGTTGTTGGTACAGTTGTCAAATGTGAATATTTAGTCACTGGCGTCTTTGAATAGAAGGTGGCCATCGGAGAGCCCCTCCGTCACATGCTAATCAGCTTTAGCCCAGCTTAGCATGCCATCATCTTGTTGCGGCTTAAAAGTTTCCGGTCGGATATATTTTGCAATGTTATATGAAATGAATTTTATGAGTGTCTCTGTACACTCATTTGGTGACTCTTAAGAGTGGCTTAATTACAATATTGAATATTGTGAGGTTGCTCAGTGAGGAAAACAATCACAGCGGTGAATTGTGACAGTTTAAAAAAAGACATTATGGGGGGATGGTGAGGTTATGTTTCATTCCAGCGACACGGATAAGCATCACGCGCGCATATTTTTTTGGGTGCATGGCATTTGCAGATGCACCTGTTGTGAGCTTGTTGTTTTCTCACTTCGGCAAACAAGGAAGTGACTTTTTTTTTATGTCAACAAGAGCTAAATGGCTCGATGTTCACTTTGCGTTCTCGCCATTCCAAGTCTCAAGAAGCCCTGTGCCTAAAGACGCAGGAGCTCTGTCTTTTTGCTCTCATTTTGGCCAATTCCAGGGTTCCTTCAAAAACCAGCACATCTTAGACACTTTGTCTGATTGGTAATAAATTCACCACCGATGTCCCCTGGAGCTCAGGCTGTAGGGTCCTTGAGCAAGACACCGATACCCTGAACTGCTCCCCAGGTGCTTAAATAGCCCCCTGCTCCGGTGTGTGCCACTAACAGTGTGTGTTTGTTGTGTCCACATCTGTGATGGGTCAAATGCAGAGGAAACATTTTGTGTACGTCTTCATGACAATAAAAGATGATTTTTGTTTTATTTGGTAGCGGTTGGACAATTTCTCTGGGAACATATCGCCTGGGACGGCCCCCTGGATATTTTTAAAATAAGCCTAAAATGGCCACTTTCAAACAAAAATGGCCAACTTCTTGCGTCTTTTCGGCATATTTTCATGAGACATTTTGTTGGTAAACTCATGGTAGATGTGTAGAATTCAAAATTGAAATGAAACTGGCTTTGCGGGATGATTTTAAATTTCACATGAATGACCATGATAGACACGCCGACCAAATCTTGTTTCCCCATGGGAAACTGGCTTCAGAAAATGTTTAAAGTTACAAAGTTGCTGCTCTTTTCTTGTTTTGTCTCCGTCTCTGTCTTTCTCTCTCTACGTTTCCACTTTTTTTCAGCACCGACTTTCTCCCATTGTTGCCCGTAGCCAACGTCTCTCAGCATGGGAAGGCTAAGCACGGGAACGTGGGATTAGAGACACGCAGACACAAAGAAACCCTGTCGGAGTCATTCTGGACTATTCCATTACAAATCCCCTCCTAGTCTGACGCTATACCGAAACCTTTTAGGGTCACTTTTCACCGCTACGTTTTACGTCCGCCTGTTGGGAGTGTACTGGACTTGACCATTGTTTTCCTTCTTAACTTGTCTATATGCTTTTATACAAAGGGACAAAGGTTAACCAAAAGGCTATCGTAAACACGTTTTAAGGGAGTCATCAGTAGCATCCACTTTGTCTGATCTATTTCCACAGCTTCATGGTTCCTTTTGAGTTTAATTTGTGGGGCTTTGGGTCAATACAGGACTTTTGGTTCCAATAATGGGCTTTTCTCTAGCTTTGAAAGTGGCTCAGACTTGAGTTCAGTTGGTTTTGGAAAGCATTAGTGGCTAAAGAATGCTTTGTAAGCGCATTTATGAACAGAATGACTAGAAATATTCCAGCCCAAAAGGTACACAACATGATCATGTGTAATGTACTTGCCATATAGTTAAATTTCTTTTCGGGCCAGTTATCCACGTTATCTGACACCTCTCACAATAGAAATAAACATAGACGGGAATAATCCACAAAGAAAAATACGTCCGAATGGCCCAGTGCAAGTACGCCCTTAATGAGGTCCACTTTTGTTGTTAAAAATATGCTTACGCAACGAAGCATTTTTGCCCATGCAGATATCATGTCCAGCATCTTAACTGGTTTTCATATTTGTCTCCACCCTCTGCTTTTATCTGTTTTCATTTTTTTTTCCCCTTCCGCCACCCTCCTCACCCCCTTTTCTTTTTAGCTCGAAAAAGGAATCCTGCAAGAAGGATTAGCGGTCCGTCAATGAGGAACTACCGGCTCATCTTTTGCCACAACCTGAAGCAGCCATAGATGGTTCAGTGTTTTGCTTTCTAGGGAGGAGCGCATAGGACACCCTTTCACTGCTACACGGTGAGTGCACGCACATGCACGCGTGGTTGTGCAACTTCAACATGAAAAGTGAAATGACAACTGTTAATTAAACATAATGAGCAAAATAGTTATTACAAGTGTCTCTGCCTGTAACCTTCAGACTATATTTAGCGGCGCGCAGCTAGCCACAGTGGCAAAGAATGTACCTGACATAAACAAGGTGACCAGGAAACAATTACAATTAAAACGGTGCTGAGAATCCAATTCAGACAGTACTAGTACTGTACTGAATAAAACAATAGTCTACTTCAAAGAAAAAAGCTATTTTAAAAACTGTTTTTTTCCTCTCTCCGTGTGAGTGTATGTCAAAGTTGTATCAGCCACTACAATGGACAAAAGCTTTTTTTTTTTTTTTTTTTTTTTTTTTCTCTCTCGATACGTGAGTCTTGAAATCAGTTTTGCGTCAGTCGCTACAAAGGATACCCATTTTCTTCTATATGGTTTTGATGTCAAATGTGCGCATCAGTCACTGCAGAGGACTTCTAGACTATTCAAAAGCTGTTGACATCTACAGATATGAATGAAGAAAAGCGCTATTCATTAGCTTTCCTCTATAGCGACTGCAGGGTTCAACATTAACGGTGGCAGAGGAGCCAAATATTGAACTCAAGTAAGAGTACTGTTACTTGAAAATAATGACTCAAGTACAAGTAGTCCTCCCAAAAAATGCTTGAGTAAGAGTAAAAAGTACGCGTTGGGGGGGAAAAAATAAAATAAAAAAAAATTACAGAGTAAATGGTGAGTAACATCTGATTTATTTTTTCAAATCAAGAGCATGAACGTCAAATAAAATATAAGTAAAAAAGTGAATGTACAAATTCTGATATTGCTCTCTGTGTGTGTGTGTGTGTGTGTGTGTGTGCGTGCATGCGTCCGTGTGAGCAAGATTAGCACGTAGCCGACAAGATGCATGTTCTCCAGTTACTACTTTTTTTCCTGTTGGCTTGTCCCGTTCGGGTTGGCCACAGCGTGTCATCCTTTTCTTCCATGTACGCCTGTCTCCTGCATCCTCCTCTTTAACACCAACTGCCCTCATGTCTTCCCTCACGACATCCATCAACCTTCTCTTTGGTCTTCCTCAAGCTCTCTTGCCTGGCAACTCCATCCTTATCACCCTTCTACCAATATACTCACTATCTCTCTTCGGGACGTGTCCAAACCATCGAAGACTGATCTCTCTAACTTTGTCTCCAAAACATCTAACCTTGGCTGTCCCTCAGATGAACTCATTCTATCCAACCTGGTCACACCTAGAGAGAACCTCAACATCTTAATTTCCGCCACCTCCAGCTGTGCTTCCTGTCGTCTCTTCAGTGCTACCGTCTCTAATCTGTACATCATGGCTGGACACACCACTGTCTTGTAAACGTTGCCCTTCATCCTAGCAGAGACTTCCCTCGATAGTGACTTATGTGCCTTTTGAAAAAACAGCTTTTGAATAAGTGTCCACTGTAGTGACTGACGTCAAGTTTATTTGTATAGCTCTTAATCACAAAGAGCTTCACAGGCCCACAGTTGGCAAAGATTGACGACATCCCCTAACCTAAACCCCCTCCCCACAACGATGTGCAATTTCTTTTGTTTATTTATTTTTTTAACCCTCCGTCTTTGTTTTTTCTCTTCTCCCAAGACGTGAGGTCTTGGCGTGGTTGTGGCGAGGAGGAAGGGACCATGAGGAAGAGCTTGTCTCCGTTGCCAGGCAACGAGGGCGGGGGCCCAATCAGCACCGCCCGTGTGTTCGGCGTGCCCCTGGAGGAGGTGACGCGCACACACACGCTTGGCGGACTCGAGGTCCCGGCGCTTGTCAAGGACATCGTGGATTTCATCGAGGAGCATGGTGAGACAAACACAGACAAAATGTATATAGCATTACAGTGTGCTTGTATTGGGGCCAAGCGGGCCAGTCCACTGTGTTATGTGCACTACCGCCAACTGCAGGACTGAAGTTTAACAGTTAATCCAATAAATTATTTTTACATCTAACAGACACAAATTAGGAATATGAGTGGAGGTCTGCATTACTGAGTGTCCCCTTAAATTTTCTGGAATAGCACCATCTGCTTGCATTGGGGTCATTTCCACCAGCATTTCTAGGAAGGTTATAGCTTTTAGTACTTGGTAGTTGTAAATGTTGGTGCAGATTAGGGAGTTCTTTTCACTTTTGGCCTTGATTTATTTGTAGTTATTGGTACTTTTCATTTCTGGAATTAAAACGTTCCAGTCAGACACAATAAGCGATGCAGAACTCACCCTCAATGCTCCAAGACCCCTTGTATGTACTACCCATGCCCGAGCAGGGTCTTCTATCGGCTCGGAGATGTTACGATGGAGCTGAGGCAATAGTTCCCGCAGTCCAAACATGGGAAAAGAAATAATCAAAAAGTTCCTAGTTCTGGGGTAAAGTTCCTTCTCTGTTTGGCCTTATTTTTTTTCTTACTGCTACTTACTGAACTGTAAGGGTAGTGCAATTTCTTCTACTACTTTTACATACAGTCCCCTCAAAAGTATTGGAACAGCAAGGCCAATTCCTTTGTTTTTGTTGTATACGGAAGACATTTGGGTTTCAGATCAACAGATGAATATGAGGCTAAAGTTCAGAATTCTTTTATTTGCATGGTATTTACATCGAAATGTTAAACAACTCACGGACAGAGTACCTTTTGTTTGAACCCACCCACTTTTCAAGTGAGCAAAAGTATTGGAACATGATTGATGGGTGTTTCTAGTTGCTCAGGTTTTGCCCTTTAGATTTATAGACTAAACATTAGTGCTAGTTTTTGGTTACTGAGTTTCACCTGTGAAAACTGCATTTGCTGTTAAGCAAACATGAGGACCAAAGAGCGGTCTATGGGAGAAAAGCAAGCCATTTTGAAGCTGGCCAAGTCAATCACCAGACCTTAACCCAATAGAGCATTCATTTTACCTTCTGAAGAGGAGACTGAAGGGAGAAACCCCCAGAAACAAACAAGAACCGAAAAAGGCTTCAGATAAGACCTGGAAAACCATTTCAAATGAAGAATGCAACAGTCTGAAGTCAGTGGGTCGCAGGCTTGATGCAGTTATTGGAAGTAAGGGTTATGACACCAAATAGTATTAAATTAACTTAAACTGAATAACATTTAATGTCTGTTCCGATGCCTTTGCTCACGTGTGGGTGGCTTCAAACAAAAGGTGCTCTGTTCTGAGTTGTTTAACACATCTAGATGTAAATAACATGAAATAAAAGCTGGAATTCTGAACTTTAGTCTTATATACATCTTTTGATCTGAAACCCAAATATCTTCAGTATACAACAAAAACAAAGGAATTGACCTTGCCGTTCCAATACTTTTGGAGGGCACTGCATATCATTAGTCTCGTTTGGATAAATTACTCTGAACTGTGAGGTGCGGTGGAAGTACAAACCACACTGGCCACAGGAATCTTTTGAGTTCCTGGGCTTTTTTGGTGGAAAAGACCCTAATCAGGTTTGTTCAGTGCTACAGACCCCACCGCAAAGGTTCACAGACTTTTCGTGATGAGCTTACTCCTTTTTCCAAGTATGGTCTTCTTTGGGCCCTGATACATTACCCTGAAACTGAAGCAATAGTTCTTTCAGTCCAAACATAAAACGCTTCTCCAAAAGGTACCAGGTAAAGTTCCTGCGGTCACTGTTATTTTTTGAGCACTTGCCATCCCTGGAATTAAAAGATTTATACACAAGGAACCAGATTCCTAGACTTCTCCAAAGTTACTGCAACTCCCAGCAGGTCTTCTTTAAGGCCCAATAGATTTTCCTAGAACTACATTTAAAGGACAGTGCAAACACAAACTGGTCCTCCAAATGTGCCGAGTTGTGT
Organism: Phycodurus eques; assembly: GCF_024500275.1. Classification (NCBI taxonomy): domain Eukaryota; kingdom Metazoa; phylum Chordata; class Actinopteri; order Syngnathiformes; family Syngnathidae; genus Phycodurus; species Phycodurus eques. Next base: position 26,811,862 of record NC_084533.1, read on the forward strand.
TTTGTGTGGCAGTGATCATTATCGTCTTTGATCTTGTGCAAGAAATCCCAACATTTCGGAAACCCAATGGCATATGGGATGAAAACATCCTGGCGGGCGTTCCATTTCCTATGATCATAAAGTAAATATTACTGTAAAATACGACTATTATCCTACTGGGGCTTCACCTTATGACCATATGAGGTTACGTAACAAGTCTTTAAGCCCCTGCTGGCCTTTGCTAGTGCGGGAAATGGGCCACTGCTGCGAGTCAGGAAGTTATTCAGCCTGTGAAAAGGCTTTAATCTCTTGTTTAATGGCCGTGCTTGTCTGTGTGTGCTGTCAGAATTCTGGAATTCATGCATCAAAAAGATCTTTTTAAAATGAAATAACTGGAAAATAGCTGCACTTAAAGCGAAGTTTTTTTTTTTTTAATCACACCACTGCACACGGTACACCTCAAAACTGGCTTATGTATAAAACGCACGTCATGCAAGATCAACAAGGCTAAAACAATAAGGGTGAGAACATGATAGGAATGATCTTGACTGGCATTGCACTGATTTGAAATAATCCAAAAAAGGTACAATGGAGGTGTGTCACAGTTACTGTAATATGACTTCCTTGCAATTCATTCATTAAAACTGCCACCTTTCACAATAACAATGAACAGAATGGCTTGAAATAATCGACAGTAAAGAAAATGTCCACAGTGCATTTGGTTACACACAGGTGCAAAAGAACCATTTATTATAAATGTGATAGTTCCCTTTAAGTCATTCATGATAACCATCACGTAGCGCATTAAAAATAAATGGTACAACCAGAAATAATTCACGTTGAAGAAAGCACACTACGCACTTCGCACACAGGCGCAATAGACAGTTACTGTAATGCGATCGTTGCTCTCAGGGTGCCATCTTCGTTGAATTTTATAAAAAAACATGGAATGAGCACTTCAAACGCCTCTAAAATCCTCCATAAATAATAATGAATGAATTCACAAAAAAAAAGATAACTTAAGTACATTACCTATTCTAGTGCCCAACCTGCTGTTCTCCACAATAATGTTCAATTTGCACCAGTTAAGTCAAGTTTTTAGGGCAAATTACGCCATTTGAAACTTCATGCTCTGAAGAACTGTTGGCAACTTTTGGAAATTTTGGCCTGTACCAGCTTATCGGTGGATATTTTTAACTGAAACTTGTCAGCCAATCGGCGAAGGGGTTACCCGAGTAGCGGATGAAACGAAAGGGTTAAGGATAAACGAGTACTCATTGAGTTAGACTCCTTTCTCCAATTTAAAGGTCTTTTTGAACAGATTTTCTTTCGACAATAATCACACAAAAATGTTCCCCAAAATTGACATGTTTTCAGGAAGAAAAAAAAACAACAACTAAATTTCTCCTGGAGCCCATCATCTGATTTTCTAAATTCTTGGTACATTGTACTCACATTGAAGTGGCTGTTCCAACCAGACAGACTCCCATTTTGGGGAAATCTTGTCACATTGCTACTTAAACAGTAGATATTGTGGTCATGGGCGCCTTTGAAGTATGTCAATTATCAGACACGCAAGCTCATGCAAACATGTTAATTCTAATGGAATGATAATGAGCCAATGACTGTTCCCATTGTTAGTGTTCTGTTTCATCATGCTGTTCTCTGTTAACAAGTTCAAGTATAAAGACTCGGATCTCATGATTTTGCACCCCTAGAGGGGTTTCACGGGTCTTCCTGTTTTGGGTCGCCAGGTCATCTGGACTTGGAGGGTCCCTTCCTGGTCAACGGCAACGCCGAGCGTGTGGGCTGGCTGCGGCGGCGCTACGATAGTGGCGAGGAGGTGGCGTTGGACAAGGAGGCGGACCTGGCGTCGGCCGTCAGTCTGCTGCGGCTCTTCCTGCAGGAGCTCCCCGAGCCAGTCATCCCGGCGCCCATTCAAGGACCCATTCTGCAGCTGCACCAAGGTGTGCCACAGATGCCTGGATAGATTTAGAGCAAATTTACTCGCGCCGACTGCCGCTTTGCATAATAGAAATTAACAGAACTACGAATAATAATGCATACTTAAAAGTCAACTAACTGCACTACTAAGTCATTAACAGGCAACTGTTTTCAAAGCAGAGTTCCTCATATTGCCACAGAATATTGTGTTCACTGACAATTTTCATAAAAACAAGTTACAAGTCACAGACCATGTTTTAAAGTGCGTAAACAATGACGTCACTGCGGATTTACGTCAAGACAGCGCATGCGCAGGCAGCGAAACGCATACTCTAACCCTATTCGGTTTCAGCCTGTTTATTCCCATTGAGATGCTCATATGGAATCATTTTTATTTGGTTTCAGCTTCTAGCACGATTCTAATCAGAATACCAGGCTCCATGTAAACCGAGCTAGTGGCTTTGATGCTAATATTTTTTGCTTTTATAAAACAATAAAAACAAGACTGAGAAAGGGCTATTGATGCCAAGGTAATATATTTACGGCGATACAATTATGAAACTCACTGCACGGGACGCTGACTCACTCCATTTCAATAGCTTTTTTTTTTATGCCGTTTGTCATTTACTCCATGAGCTGTCACGTTTTTTTCACGATCATGAAGCACACTTTCTGCTACCTAGTTTGAGATGCCTAAATTTGTCAGACTTCAAACATATTGCCATTTCTCTCCCTCTTTATCGATGTGACAAGTCGCTTAATCTTAATCTTCTACTCAAAAAATAAACTGATCTCAAATAAAGTGCGATGCACCGGCACCATCTACAGAAAACTGTTAGTCATTACAGTGGTTACCAAACCTCTATTTCGCAGACTAGCTGGGCAAGAAACTCTTCCACGGCTACCCGAAAAAACAAAACAAAAAAAAGTGACGAATCCAACGTCAGTTGCAGTTAACAGTTGGAGTCCATTTAACAAACAAACGTCCACGGCAGTGTATGAGTTAATGTGATCACCACGCTTGCAAGTTATCCATGATCACGGCTAGTTTAGACAATAGAAAATAACAATGACTAGAAATAATCCAAAATCAAAATAATCCAGTGATCACTCGGTCACATGTGAGCGTCACACACAAATATTCCACAGTTAAAAAAAATAACTGAATAAAAAATACACAGCTTTTCTGTCTTTTTTCCAAAACACTACGCAATTTGGAGACAACCCCAAACTCAAAGCAAAGTATGTGGAGGTTTTTTTTTTCTTTTTGTTTTTTTAAATCAAATATTGACACTTGTCTGCAGCAGATAGGGAATTGAACAAAAGGATTTCGCCAGCGTAATTGGTGAGCTCTGTAACAAAAGGGCCCCTGGCCCTGATAGGTTTATAGCAGAATTCGGTAAGAATCTCAAGAATGCATAACAAATCCTCGGTCACATAGTTTTACTATAATGCGACTGGTCCTTGCCAGTCATTCGCAAGCACTACGTTGCGCAATAGAAATAAAGACAAAAGGCTAGAATAGAAATGATCCACAATTAGTAATTCAAACACACACAAACATTTTGTAGCGGAACACATTGCACACAGGTCTTCGTTGCCTTTTGAAGTACGCTAATTACCAGGTTTTAAACCCACAAAAATGTGGATTCATTCTAATGGCCTCAGAATCACTGCTGTTATTTTGTTGGCGTTATGCTTCATCATCCTGTCCTCTTTTAACTCTGTTTTCATCTCACTTAATCTGCTCTAATCCCCTTGAGCACCGAGGGGTACTTTTCACACTCCTGATTTAAAATTTTGCCTTTTTTGGTCCATTTTTCTGTAGCCCATTTTGGCCTCGTGTCACCTTTTGCAAGATTATTTTATCTTGGTCTGAATGTTTTTCCTTTGGAATGCCTGTTCCAAGCACAGGAATACAATGGGCGACCTTTTATTTGACCTCTGAAGACAGGAATGGTGACCACTTCCTGTTAAGCAATGGCACTAATTAAAATGTGCCGAGTCACTCACAGTCAGTGCTGTTGTGGATTGCACTCCTCTTCCTTCTCAGCGACACACATTCATATATAGTTATCTGGATGCAGAATACAGCAGTGAGGAGGAGCTGTGCCGCAACCTGAAGTTCCTGCTGCAGCAGCTTCCGCAGCTCAACTACGGCCTTCTGCGCTTCCTGTGCCGCTTTCTGGCCAGCGTGGCGGCGCTGCAGCGCGAGAGCTGGAACGTCAGAGCGCTCGCCGCTGTCTTCGGGCCTGACATCTTCCAGTAAGGCACACAACCCCACAGACAAACACAAAGGCTGATATTTAATATTTAACTGGCATATTTGCGTAAGGGATACATACACAAAGGCTAGAAATAATCCGTTGTCCAAAGCTTTGGGGTCTCTTATTTTTTTTTTTCAGTTAAAATGAGTAAATCACAAATACTCGATGTTAAAGAAAAAAATGCTGCTTCTCTTTACAAAATAAGTGACCGCCCCCCCCCAGAAGTGACCTCCAAGCTTTTGAATGCAAGTGTATCTATAAAGTGTCCCAAATGTCACTATATGCTTCCTTTTTTTTATTATGTTTCGCGAATCATTCGAACACACGTGAGGCCATCAGCATTTGACAGTTTGCTTGCTCATGGCTTGCCAAATGACATTGGAGCAGCGTTGCAAAATTGTGGCCTGGCAAGACAATTTTATGCAGAATAAAAATAAACAGGATGGCGAGAATGATAGTCAAATTAAGTCAAAACAATTCCACAGCACACTCGATTATGTACGTGTAATGTTCATGTCGTATGATTGAGATTGGTCCACTCGCCAGTTATTCTCGATTAACACCACCTTTCACAAAAGAAATAAAATGACTAGAAATAATCCCATCGCCCATCGCGAAAGTTTTTTTTTTCTAATCCTTTCTAGTGCCGTATAAATGAAACTGTCAGAGTCTAAATGCTTCTGGACCAAACTGGTATCCAATTACTACTTATTATGGCACTTTGTCATCTTCGACATGCAGTCTGTCGACAGAAGGCGAGGACCTGTGCGACCAGGAGTCTGTCAGCCGAGTTTTGACCGGTCTGCTTGACAATCAGGAAGGCCTGTTTGACTCGGAGGACGACGACGTCTCCACCACCAACGACTACAGCTCCATCAATGAACAGGTGATAGACTGCATCATGCTATGGTTATGTAAGATGTCAATCCAGGTAACGGGAAAGACGCCAATAGAGGTAGCGGGAAGGAAATCCGCTGGACAATACTTGGAGGGAGATAGATGGTGGTGGTGATATAACAGGGTAACTGACACCTGCAAGCCAAGATTTAAACAGACAAAACATGAAAGACATGCAATCTACACGAGTTGCCTTTTCGAAAAGCCCCTTTCACACTTGTTTTTGTTATTTTCGTGTCGCTGTTCTGTTTGAAAGGCTTCGACACAGACTCCGGAATGTAAATGTTCTGTCTTTGAAGCTGGTAATAGAGGTGAGACATGTGTAAGGGTATTCCTCCATACAGGGTGCCGGGGTGTGAAGTTTCACATCCGACAATCATTTTATCCTACAACACAATTATCCTAATTGTGTTGAAAGCAATAGGGACTATCTAATCATCACACCAGGTGCGGCTGCTGATGTCGTCACTCATATCATCAGCCAATTGCAGGGAACAAAGCTGATCATTCTATCTGATTTGCAAATTTTGTGCAAACTGTGTGTGAAAGGGGCTGCTGATAACATTTGATACACTAAGTATCAGTTACATCCATCTGACTCGTCAATCACAGGGTGAATTGAGTCAATTGGTTGATACACTGACATCCATAGCTTTCATTTTATTTAAAATGAACTGCGATATCCAAAAAAATAGATTAAAAAAGCATAACTGTGATTGACACGAACGATTAAGCGACGGTTGTTATAATGACAGCCTTATTCAAACCTCCGTGTGACTTGGAGCTCATCACATTACGTCTAAACCAGTGCAACCAGTTTACGTGTGTGTTGATGTTTTAAACAATGTATAACTGCATGCTCAAAATATGCTTAACCCTCCTTTTATGTAGCACACCAGAAAAATATTAGAAAACAAATTACAGCAAAATATTAAAAAGTACTACAAAATATTAGTAGAGGGGAAAAAGACAATTTATCAATAGAAAAAAAACCTGAAAATGTTAAGTTGACTGGTTAGTTGTTTTATGTAGTCAGTCATTCAGTTAGTTGGTTAATTAGATGGTTGGTCTTTTTTAAGTTACTTGCTTATGTAGTTGGTTATTTAGTTAATTGGTTATTTAGTCTGGTTATGCAAGTGACTCTCTGTGGTGACCGTTGGCATGAAAATGCATAAAGTACCTTCTTTGCAGGTATTTCATTTAGTTAATATACTCACTTGATCATGTTAGTTGGCAATTTGGTTGGTTATTTACTTGCTTGTTTTGTTAGTTGGGTGGCTAACTCAGTCAATTAGTTGGTTGTTTTGGTATTTTAGTTAGGTGGCTGTTCAGTTACTTAGTTTTGTAGGTTGGTTGACCAACTAATTTAGTTACTTGGTTTATGTAGTTAGTTGGTTACTTGGGGTATGTAGTTAATTAGTGGGTTATTTGGTTAGTCAGTCAGTTGTCTGCTCTCCACTCCTCGCTGCCATTGATGAATGATGTCCCAGATGTGAGGGAGCATGTCCTGTGTGCTCCTCGGTCGGGTCGGGAACCTTTATTTTGAAGGTTTCACGACCGGATTAGCTGTTTGAAGACAAGTCACACCAGGAAGTAGTGACAGCTGAAACTGTCAGCAAGATAAGAGATGTGCTCTTTACCAGAAAAAGTCATTTGTCTCAACAAAATAAATCTATAAACGGGTTTGTGTGTTGGTTCATCAGTCAGTTTGTTGGTTGTTTATCAGCACGTGAACTTTGCGTGACCCTTTCATGTTGTTGTTGAATCAGCAAATAATGTAATCGCTTCAAGCAAGATACAGATGCTGTCCTCATCTTGAGTTGGGTGAGTCATCCTGGTGTGCGGCCGCACTCCGAAAGTGACCGTACAAGAATCTCCCGGGTGCTAATAAGAGTGTCTGAGCGGCCGTGTTGCCATGGCGACATGGCAGCAAATGAGTTTGCTGTCCAGAGCGGAGCAGAGGACAAACTGGAGGAAGAGAAGTGAAATATGTAATATACTGTAAATGTTGCCATAAACCACCGTGACATCATATCCTTTGCATGAATATATCTTGTGGGTGAATCGAGATATAAAACAGGACTCAGATTGAAAAATAATTTACTTATTAGCGACATTTTCGTCGCCTGAGAATGAGTTAAATTAATGCGTTAAAATCCCCTAAGCCTGGTGTGTATACTGTATTTCTCTTAACTCTCTTAACCCCCCCCCCCCCCCCTCGTTCTCCATCTTGTTCACCTGCTGGATGGATGGCCTATATTTAGATGTGTTATAAAACCGCCTCTGTTGCCTGAAATGTCACGGCTGAGTTGCATCAAACGATAAGGTCGTTTGGTGTCGTCGTGTGGCATGGCACCCTGATGGGGTGCGGTGGGCGGGTGGGGTGGCATTGTAAATTTAACAGTGTTGCATTTAGAAGGTACTTGGAGGTAACCTTGGCAAGTTGATGTACGCTTTTGCGTAAAGGCGTACAGCGATTTGCCATTGCCAACTTGCCGTTTTACGTAGGGTTGGACCATTAATGGATTTAATCTATTTGACAATCTATTTGGCCGTGAACAGAGATGATCTAGTTTACAAAAGTTGCCAATTTAGCCATTTGGTCACTATATTTGGCGAGTTTCCGATTCTCGCTAAGAAACAGACGTGAACGGAATCATTTTGACATTTGTTGTGTGTGTTTAGATCACGGAGCTGCTGGATGACGACAAGTGTGAGGCGGAGTGCGAGGACCTGCCCCAGGATAGCGAGGACGGTCCTGCCTCCTCCAATTCACCGCCACTCAATGACCCGGCCGACAGGTGAGCGCTTCTCGTTGCAGTCATCACTCCCAAAAACATCTTTATTATGGTCAAGCACAAATGTAATTCTACTAATGAGGTGTGATTTTCTTGGAGGACACAAAGAGAGTGTGCTTTAAGTGAGAGGTGTGTGTGTGTGTGTGTGTGTGTGTGCGTGCGTGCGTGCGTGCGTGCGTGTCACTGCTCGTCATTCACTGCATCGTTAATCTTTTCAGCAGCTCGTAAATTTGTGGCCATGTTCTCAAAACAGCCTCCTCCATCAGTCTATTTTAACGCTTGGCGGTCACACCGACCTTGACGACCTAACGGTGTGCGCCAATTGATGACATGCACTACAGTGAACATTTAAATTAGATTGAATTTTTTTTTTTATTACTTCCGCCATGTGTTATGATGTCATTTTTGTTGTTGTTTTTTTGACAAAAGTGCTTTTTTGCTTATTTCGCACTGCAGGTCAGTTCTTTGTTTGAATTTTTTTTATTTATTTATTTGTATTATTATTATTTTTTTTCCCCCTATGTGACTTATCTGATTTTTGTTAATGTGAACAGTACAATTCCGATGATGATTATTATTACTGAGTTCTGAGGACCCGGTTTCAAATCCGCCCTCGCCTGTGTGGAGTTTGCATGTTCTCCCCGTCCGTCCCTGCTTGAATGGTGGTTTATTTGCCCTGCGATTGGCTGGTGACCAGTTCAGGGTGTACCTCCCGCTTGCCCAAAGTTAGCTGGTATAGGCTACAGCACACCCGCGACTCTAGTGAGGATAAGCGGTATGGAAAATGGATGGATATTATTATTATTATTATTATTATGAGAACGCTGCAAAATGATCAGATTACGCCCCAAAAAATCTCTCTTGTGATTAGGGCTGCTCAATTAATTGAATTTTAATCATGATCATGATTTTTGCTGCCATGATTAAAATAAGATGATCGTCAGCAAATTTTGCATTTAAAATCTGGGCTGCGCTGCATAGCTACTTACGCCGCTTACTGTCATCGTGGACGACGTTCCCAGTAAACCCTCACAATACGTATGGATCTGCCAGGTCGGACCGGCATCTTCCCTCACCCTTGGAGCCAACACACCACCAGGTGGTGATCATTTGACAGCTCCACCCCTCTCTTCAAACAAATATGCAAGACGTGGCCTTAAGTCCGATGACTCGATCATCGAACTGTGGCCTAGGGTGTCCTGGTGCCAAGTGCACAACACTATGATGTCTGAACACGGTGTTCATTATGGACAATCCATGATGAGCACAGACGTCTAATAACAGAACACTGCTCGGGTTCTGGTCAGGGGGCCGTGTGTCCCGATCAGGCCCGTCCAGGTCTCACTATCGTTGCTCACGTGAGCATTGAAACTGAAGTGTTTGTCATTTTATGTATGATTGTACTTTTCCCACGATAGTCTGCTTAAAGTGCACATTACTGCCACCAAAAGTGTCACAGTATCTCCTGCTTCTTTGATTGATTGATTTAATTTCTCCCCTTACCCCAACATACAGACACAGACTGTCAAGGGTTGTTTGGACTTGGCAGAGGTTTGCACCCTACTATGTGGTATTATATTTAGAGTATCCTATAGATTTCAACATTTGGTGGGTCCGAGTTGCTGCATGACTACGCTCACGTAGGCCAGATAATATTAAGAGTCTTGGTCCAGACACGGCTACTTAAAGATCCTCCTGCAGGGACACTAGGATCTGATCAGATGATCTCCTTTAAGATAATTAGCATGTGCTGCTGCTACTGCTGCACTCAAGACCAATGCACATTACACACATGACACTCATCACACCTTCTACGGCCATTTACATATAAACACCTTTTTATCAGTCATAACACTCGATAAGTCGATTAAATAACAGAATTTCACAGTGCCGAAAAACTGGATGTTCAACTTGTTTTCTCCGTCATTTTTTACCCAAAATAATAGATGCATTTACTTCATTTAAAAATACATACAAAATAAAATTACTTTTAAAAATATTAAATGTCAAAATTGTACCTAATAAATACGGCCAAATATTTGTTAATTTTTGTGCCTGTCAAATTTTTTTTAGACAACATTAAATGTGTAAATGAACACATCCAAATGAAATCAAAGGAAATCTGCCCAAAAATTTTATTTAACTCAATTTTACACCTGTGTAAATGTGTTGTTCTACATAAAAAATATGAAATGAACTAATAAATAACATATGCATGAAAAATGAAGTTAAATGGAAAATTTGCACAAAACATGGCCAAAAAAAAGCATTGAAATTATTTCTCTGCCTGCCAAAAATATATTTGTTCTCAAAATAAAAGACGTCAATTCACATGAAAAATCTATAAATAGCGGCACGCTAAATTGCCCGTAGGTGTGAATTCGAGTGCGAATGGTTGTTTGTTTGTATGTGCCCTGCGATTGGCTGGCAACCAGTTCAGGGTGTACCCCGCCTCCCGCCCAATGATAGCTGGGATAGGCTCCAGCACGCCCGCGACCCTTGTGAGGAGAAGCGGCTAAGAAAATCGATGGATGGAATATATAAATAAATAAAACTAAAATAGAGTAAAATTAAATGTAAAAAAAGCAAAAATTAAATAGTCTCAAATTGATTTATGTATTGGCAAAAAAAAAAAAGATTAAAAAAAAATAACTACAAGTAAATCAAAAACAAAATTAAAATGGAAATTGCATGAAATCATTACAGGCCATAAATAGATTACATTACATTAAATATGGAAAATTGAACGAAATACATTTTTTACTTATATCCCTACCTGTCAAATTATATATTTTTTCAAAAATAAAAAGTCTGGCACATTAAAAGATCTAAATGCACTTTTTGTCTTTCCCAATTTTGGGTCCCGAACTACCAGTTGAGAATCCCTGGTCGAGACCCCTGGTGCAGTATAGATTGTGTCCTTCATAATAATAATAACTACATCCGCCACTTGGATCCAGATCTGGACCAAAATGAAAGGAGTTCTTCCTCGGCTCAGGTTTTTGTGTTATCATGATAACAAACACAGATGTCAACATATCCTTCATTGGCTGAAGTAATAAGCGAGTGGGGTTTTGTGTGCCTAAGTCCATTTCTAATTGTTTTAGATGGGCTTCGTGTTATGATAACTTAGAGTGACATTTAAACATAGGACATATCCTTGTCCTCGTGATCTGCGTCTTTGTGGCTAATGCCTGCTTTGTGGGATAACATGGAGGATTTGTGCATGTCTTGCGGCAGCTGCCGGAGTTTGAAGCCATGCTGGCCAGACTCTTTTGGATCTGTGCATCTCATGTTATTGTTTTACTGTAGTTGGTATTAAAGCATGCGAGACAAGCCAGCCAGGGGATTAATACTGTAATGTGGGCTTTCGGGGGCCGCGGCCGACATTGGCAAAAAATAATTTGATCAGCGCTGACCCGCCGCTTGAGGATAAAGTGTTCAGTGTATCATAGCTGTAACCTGAACAGAGTCATGGTCACTCTTATGGCTGCACACACGCGCGCACACACACACACACACACACACACACACACACACACACACACACACACGCACGCACAAAAATCATTACTGGATATCATAAAATGTCACACAAATCAGCCAAATGTAGCCCCGCATGATGTTTTACACAATCGCCTCTTTGGCTGATGTTCATTGGCCTGTTAGGGTGTTAAAGTTCATAGTCTATGCATAAATTACAGTGAGAAAAACGATATCATACAACCTTGATTAAATGTGCAGGCAGATGTACTTTTTTTTTTTTTTGTCATACAAGTATGGATTTTGAGTCTGTTTATTTCTAATGTGCACTGTGGCGGTTCTGATTCATAAGTTGCCCCAAAAATGTTTTAGGTCAATGGCTGTTGGTCCAGTTCGTTCATCTGGCCTATAAGAATCAAAGTTCTCTTGTTTTGCCAAACTGCGCAGAGTAATTCACATCTCATTTTTAGCCACCGATGACCTTCTCTCGGCGACGTTTTTGCAGATGATAAATGAGGCTGTCAGCAGGACATGAGGGCTTCTGGCTAAGTGACATTGAACCAGCGCGATAACACCCGCCGAATGTCTGCGCTTCGCCAGCGATGCTTCACAAAAAGCGCAAGGCTCCACTCAGCTGATTATTAACGAGCATGGCGGAACATCTAAATTTGAACATCAGCGTGCGTAAAGATGAATTTAAACATTCCAGCGGCCAGTGAGAGAAAATGCGTACGCATACCAGCTGACATGCATTGACCTACATCCGCTGTTTATATCACCATATACATGCAGACACGCTCCACATACCAGTTTAAATATTGTACGGACCATATGATAACAGTAGAATGCCTCAGTGTGACATAACATATTCTCACTTAAGTGACTCGTCAACCCTTACCAAAAGGTAAACAGATGATAGATATGACATGACATGACTTAAAAGTCTGTGTGTTGTTTTAGTAATAGAACGACCATATGTAACTAGAATGTCACTCCGTGGGGTGCAGATCTCTGCCAAGGCTCAATGCAAACAAAGATTGTGCATGTCGTGTCTAAATACTATTTTTATATATATTTTGTTTTGAGGAAAATAGTAATTTTCAGAGTTTTTTTCCCCTGTAATATTACAAGAATTTTAAAAAGTTTTAATTTTACCAAACTAGACCTGTATTTATTTATTTATTTTAAATATTTTTTTAAACGTAATGAATTATTAAAATTTATCTGGGTGGCGGCGACTTAACTCTTATGACAATAGAGTCGAGAAAAGTATTTCTTTAATAGATTCATAACATTGTTTTCTTTTTTTTCTTTTCAAGACAATTTTAAGATGATAAAGTGACCTTACATTTTGTCAAGAAAAAGCTGTAAATTGCAAGAGTAGTTGTTTTTGAGGGGAAAAAAACTGCATTAAGATGAGATATTTTTTCGATAAAACATTTTTAGTCGTAATATTGCGAGAATAAGGTATTAAGTCAATTTCTTTTGAGAAAAAGGCATACATTTATAATGAAGTTGCATTTTGAAAAGAAAAAATTCAACTTACAAGATTTATTTTTCTTAAACTTTTTCATTGCGAGAATATTTTTTTCGAAAAAAGTTTTAAAAATTCTAAAGTTGTTTTGTCAAAATTTCATGAATTATGTTGGTAATTTATTTTTTAATTTTTAAAAAAACGTAACTTATTTTACAAGATTGGTGCGTGAGGTTAGTTAATGAGCGGAGCATAATGTGCTCGTCGGAGTATGCCTCCATGCACACTGAAATATTAACTCTGTGGCATGTTAAAATAAAGCCAAATGCAGATATCAATCTCTTCACACGCAGATAAAAATAACCTGGGTATTGGACTCAGTACAGTGGGGGAAAGAGTATGTGAACCTTTTGGAATGTTTTAAATTTCTGCACAAATTGGTCATAAAATTTGGTCTGTTCTTCATTTAAATCACAAGAATAAACTGCTCAAAATAATACCACACCAAAAAAATATATTTTTTTTTTAATATGTAAACATTCGCAGGACATGAAGAAAATAGTAAGTGAACCCTTGGTTTTAATAACCGCTTGATTCTCCTTTGGCAGTAAAAACCTCAAACATTTTCTGTAGGTGCATTATCAGACCTGCACAACAATCAAGATGAATTTTGGACCTTTTCCTCTTTACAAGACTGTTGCAGTCCAGCAAAGATATCAGGGGATGTCTGGTGTGAATAGCTCTCTTGAGGTCATGTCACAGCATCTCAATCGGGTTGAGGCCAGAACTTTATATAGAAACTTGCATCAAGCTGGAAAAGGTTACAAAAGTATCTCTTCTGTATCAGTCCACGGTGAGACAAATTGTCTATCTGCTTCTCTTCCAAGGAGTGGCCGTCCGTCCTGTAAAGGTCACAATGCAGAATGCTCAATGAGGTAAAAAAGAATCCTAAAGTGTCAGCTGCAGACTTGGAGAAATCACTGGCAGATGCCAACATCTGTTGACTAATCTATCAAACATTAAACGGTAATGGGGTTCATGGGACAACAATGAGGAAGTCGTCGCTGTCTAAAAAAAAAACATTGCTGCATGTTAGAGGTTTGGTAAAGAGCACTTAGAATTTCCACAGCAATGCTGTCAAAGAAATGTATGGTCAAAAGGAGCTTGGTCTTCCGGAAGGAGCTTCGAGTCGAGCCACTGCTCCTCCGCATCGAGAGGAGCTTGTTAGGATGCGTCATGGACACGTCTCTCCTGAGGTGGTGTTCTCGGCACATCTCACTGGGAGGAGACCCGAGGGACGACCCAGGAAATTCTGGAGAGACTTTGTCTCCCGGATTGGCCTGGGAACGCCTGGGGATCCCCTCGGGAGAGTTGGACGAAGTGGCTGGGGGGAGGGAAGTCAGGGCTTCCCTGCTTAAGATGCTGACCCCGGATAAGCGGACGATGGATACATTGACTTTTTGAGGAAAATGTTGTAATGTTACAAGACATTTTAGATATATATATATATTTTTTAAATTCATAGACTAAAGCGTTATTTAAAAAATAAACAAATAAATTGAGAGCATAAAGTCATATCTGATAAAGATGAAATTTGAGTTTGTGTGCAAGTGGAGTAAGCCTGCATGGCAACAGGAGAAAACAGACCTCAGCGTCAGTCAAGCTACACACAAACAACTTCTCTTCGTGCCCACTCACTGGATGCTAGTAGTCTATTTGTGAAGCGTGAGAGCGACCAATGTGTTGGCATGAAAACGGGGCGTAGCGACACATGGCTTGTTTATGGCCACGCCGTAAACTGAACCGGTAGGCCTCCTGTTTGTGCTGCACGACTTGTGGAAAATGTCATACAGCCATTACTTTGAATATTTTCTTTTCTTAATAAATAAAATCCCCATTTTAAAAACTACATTATATGTTTAATTGGGTTATCTTTATCTATTATTTGTTTGAGCTTAAATTGGGAAAACTATGCAAAAAAAATATTTGAGAAGGGGGCGACCACTTTTTCACAGCACTGTATACGCCTCTGACTATTATTGTCTATCTACGTGTTGCGTCACTGTTCATGCTCAAATATCTGTTGCGTAACACTGCTACATCGATACTAGTTTCGTTAGCCTGCATGTGGCATTTTGCATCGTGTGTTAGCAGCTAGCAGACTTTCAGCAGACAAAGTTATGTGGTGTTGCTTTAAAAACACAACCTAATTCTCTGTTTTCTGTTCACTTTTCAAGTAAGCTTCAGGTGGTAGTGGCAATAAGCAGCTTGAAGAAAGCATTTTGCCTCTTAAATTCTTTGCGATCTGCAAAACTTGCTTGTTGTGAAGTATCTCCAAAAACTCATGTCGGGTCGCTTTTTAATTGAGGTATCAATATATACTGAAATAATGATTTCATCTGTTTACTTTTATTTATCATAAATGTTATTTGCCAATTTTCTCAGTGTGAGATTTGAGCCATTTAGTTGAGCACAGAGCTGTTATTCTGTTATGAATGGCAACAGCAGGATACACCGGTTCATTGTACCTTGTGCCATCTAGTGGAAGAGCATTTAATTGTTTTGCTCTGGTCACTATACATTGCTGGCATAATTTCAACAAAGATAGATTACACTAATGTGCCACGGCACAGTGGTTTGCACACACACACACACAAACACACACAAGGGACAGTGTGAGTTCAGACCAGCTCTAAATTGGACATTTGCCGAAAAAGTCCCGCCCCATACCCCCACACCCCCATCCTTGCGTCATTAGCTTTCACGACGATGCGCTGGTTCCTCGCTGCTTGTAAGGCGAGCCGCTAACTGACCCAGAAAACACCCACGCCTTATCGCTCCTACTCGTCCTTCCGGGTAGCGCACTGCTTTCCCAGGAAGATGCGTTCCTGAAGTATGTTTATTTTCCCCCACATTTTATTTCCATCCGGCTCTCCTTGTCACTGAAGTTTAAGATCGAAATGACTTCAGATCAATGGCAAACGTAGGTCATAATTATTCCTGACCTAAAATCTCATATCTACTAGCTGAATGCTGCAAGAGATCATTGCAGAAAGGTGAATTTTACACTCGCTTTGACTGAATTTGGGTACATTTTACACTGACTTTCACTGCAAATTTTTGCCCACTGTTCTATACGTCAAATAGGTCAAAATGTGTCTGTAACATGATTTGTTTATCTATGCGTATTTGTCTATTTAGTGCAAAAGGCAATAAACTGCATAAAGCTTGCAAAACGGGGGATTTGAAATCGGCGTCGTCGTGACGTAGTTTCGTCAATTAATCAAGTACCTGCCCGCTTCGTGGTCGTGCGTTATTCAACTTGGCTGAACAGCAGCAAGACATTTACGGGTTTTAAGCGAGCGAGTCTCAGCCGCCACCAAGGCATGGAAAAGTTTCTGACCCCGTCCCCAAAAATAATCTAAATTGAGAATCGTTTGGAACCGGGATCGTTAAAATACAGACCATGCCCCACCCTACGTGTGACGCTTCATGCTTCTTGATTCTCTGTGTTGTTGAGTGCAAGTTTTGTGTAACTGCTGACAGATACAGAGGCAGAGCCTTCCTGCTCATAACAGGAGCACGGGGGTCAGGGGTCGCGCAAGTCTGAGACAGACTGTGTTTAAAGGCACATGCATGCAAATGAAACCACTGTGCGCATGTGTGTGTGAAACTTTTGGCTTAATTACACTTCATGAAACCAATTAATACTTTTACATTCTCTTCTATGTTTTTATGACTATACTGTATTTTACAATATACTGCTTGTCGTTTTATAAAAAAAAAAAAAAAAAAAAAAATTGTGGGACTAGAATACGTAATTGCATTTCCATCCGTTTTAATGGGAAAATAGGTTTTGACGAATTAAACTCTTATGGCACCACTGTATACATATGTTTTACAACTATAATTTATAAAGAAGAATTAAAAAGGGAAGCTTGAGGTATTGGGGATCATCCACTAACCGTGCATACGCACGGATTTGTGCTTAAATTGTGTGTGCATGTTTGACGCATAAATCTGTGATTCATCAATATGGTCATACTTCAATTTGGGCATACTCTGCGAAAAATTTATAAGCTCCTCAGACCATGCGTTCGCATGAATAATGCAGAATCAGCTTCATTCTTCACCCAAGATCCACAAGGTACTGGAACGACAGTCATATAAAAACAATAATCATTTTAACGACAACTTAAATTGGGGAATTTTGGGGGGAGTTGATAAATGTCTTAAACATCTGTGAAAAGGACGGTTCTCATCACTTGTACCCTCATTCCGTTCAAGTGCATGAATGTGCATTTCTGTGTGTATCCGCCGCTGGCTGAATGCGTGCGGTACGACGTTAACACTCATTGAGCAGGAAATGTTATGCAGTGATTTATTTATTCCCCCCTCAAATCCATGCGATATCCTGATTTAGGATACATTATTTAGTGATTCTACAGGCGTTTTCCATATTTAAATTAATAACAGCGATCCAATCAGAAGAAAGTTTATTTACTTCTAGAGTATTCATGAGAAATTTGGCCGTCTCAATTCCCAGGCGTTAAAGACCAACTCGAATATCTTGAAAAAAAGGCATGCTGGGCGTTTCTTACCCAAATTATCTTGCAAACCCAATAAAAGGACATCAAAGATTATGCAAAAACCATTTGATGGCATGGGATCTTTAAATGACATCTGGATGAGGGTCAATTGTAGACCCACGACCTACTGTTTAATAGTTAGAGTATTTAGGTAACTGCAGTTAATTATTTACATTTGAAACAGAAGCGACACATCGGCGGAGGGGCTGAATGGGCAGAAAGTAGACTTAATAAAGATTTGACAGCAGCTCGACTAGCTCGACTTTATTGCTTTTCTTCGTAGTTGAGCGAGGTCAGTGCCCTCGAATTGAGACATCCAAAAATGCGGTTGACACTCTTGACGATCAAAGAAAACGTTTGACAGCACAATGTGAACGAGAGGACAGTCAGGCTGACAATTTCTCTCCTTCGGCTGTTGCAACAGATTGGTAACAAAGTCAGCTAATTATTATATATTGCTATATTTTCCGGCCCATGTGGAGCAAGAGTGATGATTACTGAACAAATTGTCAAAATAGTGTATTATAAGGCTATGTTTTTGCACTTTAAATCAATTTTATTTACAGTTTGTTCAATTAGAAACTTTTTTTTTGTATATATTTGCTTTTTCTCCCTCATCGCTTATTTTGGTGTGTCCTTTTTGCTGTGGTCAAATGTAATCCATTATTATTATTATTATTATAATGAAAACTACTAATATTGTGTTCATTAGCCTGACTGGAGACTTGAATTTTTGTTCTGTTTTTTTTTCTTTTTACGTTAAAACTTTGTGGATTTGATTCATTGACCAGAGTTAAATCAATTAAACCAGCACAGTGTCAATATTTGAATGGGCCGCGGGCCACCTTATAAATGGAAACCAAAAATAGTTAAGAACCCCTTTAAGGGATGGTAATGCTCAAGCTCGACTGTCTTTGTTCGTGCCTCGCTGATTCTTTGCTGCTGTCAGTTATTCACTGCATGTCTGAGGACTGCAGCTTGCGTGCCAATTGTTGGGCTTGAACAACTCCTCACGTCATGAACCAAAAAACTCCTCCCGCTCTCTGCCCGCCCTGCGACCACCCCCCCCCCCCCCACCCCCACCCCTTCCCTCCCCCCGTTCTGATTAGCTGACACAACCAGAGTTCCTACCCCAGGTTCTGCCGCTCCTCCCCCCCAGCCTGGCCGTGTTGTTGCCTGGTTACGTCAGGACTTCACTTGAGCAGCGCCACCGCCGCAGCTGGATGTTGGAGGCTTGTCTGAAGACAACCGCCCGATGTTGTTCGCCCTGCAGGAAAGCTTACCGGCCAGTAAATAGACGCAGTAATAAGCTCTGTATTTGTATTTTTTTTGTGGTCGAGCTCTGTGCTAAGAGCAGCCATGAGGATGTCCTGTGACGTGCTGCTGCAGAGGTAAACATGCTGGTTGTGTAACTCAGGAATGAATGCATGATATGGCACCTCTCAATTATGAATTATGAATGCTAAATGAGTTTGGATTGCGTGATTTCCTCGCTTATAGTTTGGTATGAGAGTTGATTCCATTCGGCCTGGTATGTTTTTGAATCCGGCCCGCCGAGCATTTACATTGTGTCCTGTAATGTTTGTTGCATTCATTTCCTTTTTCACCTTTTTCAATTTATCTCATTGGTTAATTTATAGTTAAAAAAATAAATAAATAAAATTAAAACATTGCTAAAACACTTTGTTTTTCACCTGAAAATGTTTTCATTTTTTTCCAAATTTTTCTCATTGGTTAATTTATTGTAAAAACATTGGTAAAATACATAATTTTATATATACATTCGAGTTTGATTTGTTTTATTCAATAATTTGTGAATTATTTTGAAAATAATGATAATGGCTTTTGTTTAAATTGGTTAATTTATTGATCGTGAAACACCGATTTGTAATATACACAATTGTACACATACATTTAACAATGTGTATTTAAGTGGTTGATTAATTATAACAAATTATAATTTTCAATATTTATTTTATCTTGTAATCTTAAGTATTTCTATTCATCTCACTAAATAATTGGGTCAATTGTTAAAAAAAGTAAAACTGTAAAATGAACAATTTTATATATCATTTCAAAAATATAAAATTATTTTAATTATAAGATTAAAATGAGAATTATTTTGTTTTTGTCTTTTTATTCATTGATCTTGAAATAATTGCTGTATTCATTGTAAAAAATAAAATAAGCAATTTTACATTTAACAATTTGTATTTTATTAAATTGGCAAATTATAATAAAATAGAAATTAGAAAAGTTTTATGTGCACATTTTTGTTGTTGTTTTTTGTACCTCATCTGTGATCAACGTCAAATGTGGCCCTTAAGCGCAAAAGTTTGGGAGGTCCTTCGCGAGGTCCTTCCTTGCGTGACATCATCTGGGACATCTTGGAATGTTGCAGAATTGTGGCGCCTTTGGGATGTTCGACCACTAATTGCTACCTAATGCTGAATCGTGTTTGTGCCAGAGTTCTCTCTCGATAGTTTGAGTTGATCCATGGAGGTACTATATGTTAAAGTGATATATCGCGACTGAGAGCTTTGTGTGTCAGGGAGGAGCAGCTCAGCAGAAGTGCAGCCTGCGTTGTTACAGAGCGTCGTAAGTTGCATTTTTGGGGGGTTTTGGGATCATAGTTTGTCATTCAAATTATTTATAGGCAATTATAAAGCTGTTTAGGGGTCGTCAATTACACACTTTTGTTTATTTATTTATTTATTTGCATTTACTGTTTAGTATCATACATAATCAATTTTGCATGTAAAGGCCCTATGATGACACGATCTCGAGTCCACAACGCCCTCTTGTAAAGACTTGAGTAAAGACTCAAGGGTCCACTTAGTAAAATGGTTATCTTTGTTAGTCAGGGAGCTGGAGGAGGTAAGGAGGCCCCTCTGGGCCCACCAAGGACAAGACATTTTGAGATGGCACATTATCGCGTCTTACGTAATATTCTAACACTAGTGGATCACACTCGAATCCCTCGCAATAGTTTGATCGGGGGAGTTGTTTATACGCACTAAACGCGCATTCGCTTCTCTTGCGCCACATTGATCTGCTTTTCCCACCTCGGTCCTCTTCAGCGGGTCGTGAGAGTGTCGTTAAAATCGGTTATGTCAGTCAAAGTCTGTTATTAACAGACATTTTTCAATATTGAATACAGGAGGTACATATGTCTTCTATATGGGTATTTTCATTTAATGTGTAGAAAATATACAAGCGTCCTTGGGTCTCTTTTAAAGTGCTATATAAATCCTAAATTATTAAATCTAATCTTTTGTTTTTTTTTTGTCTCATTGGGGCCCTTGTAAGGCACCATATAAATCTAAAGTTATTTAATTATTTGGTCGCCTAATGGTTTTATATTTTTCATTTGATTTTTTTTCGTCCAATACTTTTAGATCTTTTAATTCTTCTTTATTTTTGCTGAAGCATTTTTGTTGATTTCATCTAATAGTTTTGTGTTTGGGGCTATATTTTGTGTAATTTTCTAAGGGCGTTTATATTTTTGTCATAATACATTTTGTGATTTCCTGCTTTGAATCTTTGTCTTGTTTTTGTAGTGTTTCCAGTGGTTTAGTATGTTTATCCCCAAAAATTCTATGCGGCTATTTTTATGTGGAAAAATGGCACACCTTTTACTGTTTTTTACAAGATTGCCTCGCTATTGATGTTGGGTAATTTAAATGTCCTTACCTTTTATGTCCAACTTCATAAGTCTTTTCTCTTAAAAAATAACGCCCCACCCCACACACACACTTGAGTGTGTACTTGAACTTGTGCACTCCTGTATACCAACAGAGACCTTGCATTGTTCCGTAAATGTGCTGCCCTGGAATGTGGCCCGGTGTGCGTTTGTGAACATCCACAGCCATGTCTCTGTGTAAAAAGAACAACTGTGCAAATGTGACCTCAATAGTACAAACACTCACACAGCCTTTTGCCTTGTATCTGATTAGCAATACAGTATAGCCAAAATAACAATGTGCCCGCCTCGAGTGGCGCCGCTGACTTCATGTACGCCTTCGTATACGCCTTCATGCCCTTTGTGAGCATCCTTGTAACCGTCCTGATTCTGCTTCCTGTTTTGACTCCCACGCACGCACATACACTTGCCAAGGTCATTCTGTGTCTGCAATGGCCGTCCAGGAGAACATGATGTTCTAAGCGTCTTTTCTTATTCGTCTCTCTGCAGCTCCCATCTCTCCCCGGTGCCCATGCTGCCTGCTGACTCTGCAGAGTAAGCACACACACACACTCACACACAAATAAAAATACACAGGTAGTGTCTGTTAGGGGCATATGCTAACAAGTGTAATGAGCTGTGGTGGAATTCAGCTCAGGTGATGTGGAGCTTATTTTTTCTAGCATGTTTGTGTATTTTTTTTTTGTTGTTGTTGTAAATTTTTAACTTTTTTAAATTATTTATCTTTCAAGTATTTTTCCATAATATTTCTCTCATATTTTTGTATTCATAAATATCTATGGATTTTCTGTGTAATATATATATATTTTTTTTTGGGGTAATATTTTTCTTCATCTGTCTTTTATCTACTAATATTTTTTATGTATATTCCATCCATCCATTTTCTTTAAGGCTTCTCCTCACGAGGGTCGCGCGCTGCTATATATATATATATATATATATATATATATATGTGTGTGTGTGTGTGTGTGTGTGTGTGTGTGTGTGTGTGTATATATATATATTCCCTCTATTTCTAAAATTCCAAATTCCATATCTTTTAATTTTGTTTTGAATTTCCTATCTAATATATTATTTTTGGAGATTTTGTTATATTTTCATATTTTTCTACTGGCTGTTCAGTATTTTTTTCTTTCTGTTTAGTATTCTAATAATTTTTTTGTAATAGTTTTTTTCCCCCCTATACTTTTGTATTTTGTGGTATTTTGTATTTTTTGTCTAATAGCTATCTAGTATTATTTGTATTTTCTAAAAAAAAAAAAAAAAAGAAATTCGTCTAATAGTTGGTATTATTTCTATTTTTTGCATTACTCCCAACTTTCTTCTGTTTATTATTTTTTGTCCTATTTTTGTTAGTTTCTCTCTAGTATTTTTGTATTCCTGTTGTAATATTTTCATATTTTGTCTCGTACTTAATCTATTTTTTTCAGTGAAATATTTTTATTTTCTAATTTGTGTATTTTAAAATATTAAAGAAAAATCTTTTTCTTAATATTTAGAGATTTATATCTTTGGGTCGGATTAGCAAGTGTACCTAATGGTTTGACTTCTGCCCTTCTCATCAGCAAATCACTCGTATTTCTTTGAAGGGCTGCCCACTGTCATCGTGATATTCACTGCCAGGTTTCCATGTTAACATGGATATTTGAATTCAACAGCCGTGAATGGCAGTGAATGAGTTAAATGTTCACATTCTATGTCATCTCTGTGATGAGGAGAAGGATGGTCAAAGGTCCGACACAAGCAGTTTAACGAGGTGTGAAGACAGAAATAAAAGTGTCTGGTCGAAAGCGGCAGTATCACAAAACAAAATAGGGTGGGAAAAGTAAGCACTCACATGACTGTCACCCTGCACGTGTCCGTCTTCTTAAACGAAGGCTCTAGATGGCACTTAGCAGACAGCTGTATACACAATATTACACATGTCCCCGTCACGTGTACCAAGACAGGCCAGCGAGGTAAAATAAACGAGTAGGCCGATAAAGAAAGCGCCCCAAAATCCCAGTAGATCTTTCGGATCAACTCTCTGGCAAAGGTGTGTGGAAGGATGAGCGTTGTTACCTTGTATAGTCTGGCTCGGCTCTCTCTTTAGCGTCAGAGGAGAAGCTCATCATCAACCTTAAAACACATTTTCAGTCATTATAGGAAGCACACGCAGAATGTCTTTTTATGAAGTTGGTCAAAAATAGAATATCTGCTGTCCGAAGAGGAAGAAGTAAGCGTTGAGAACAATTATTACCAGTACAGAAAAATGAGACAATTTAGTTTCACATGAGTATACATTTTTTAAGCTCTTTTTAAAGATGTATTGTCATGTTACTGGTTTCCTCTAGGGTCATAATTCACGCAGTGAAATGTAATGTAATAAGTACTGTAATACAACTCTTACCGCATAACAGACATTGTTGATGTAACAGAATGCAACACGGCACAAGAGATGTCATTTGTAATAAAATATGTAATGTGTAACACACAGCGTAGTGTAGCCTAATACGCAAAACACTATCACACTTTGTGTTGTGTAACACGCAACCTGGCACACATAATGCAACATGTAAATCAGTATGTAATGTCATGAACACATAAGTCATAGGGAGTCATAGCACGCCTAACATAACATGCAATGGCACACATACCATACATAACAGGTGTAATACTACAAATGTAAAGGAACGTAACAGATCTATGTAACTTTGTGTAACATGTAAAGCACAAAACACATGTAGCGCAACACAATTAAGGTACTGTATGTAATGCAACTCGTAGCGTAACACACCTAACAGCCTAGGTACCGTAATACCTGTCATGCTACTAATATCATGGAGCGTAACAGATGTAATGTAACGCTCATAACACACCATGTGTGAAACAACACATGAAATGTGACGTAACACACACAATGTAACTTGTGAAACGTAACGGCACACATTCCGTAACATGTCATGCAACAAACATAATGTAATAGATGCAACATAGTCTAGCGTGAAAATTAACACGCACAAATGGGCTAATGTAACTCTGGAATTGTAAAATGTGTGTTGAGTGTCAATGGACTGGCTTTGACCATTTACTGTGTCTTCAGGATCATCGAGCGAACCATCAGGGTGGCAGTGGAGCACCATTTCTTTGAACTCAAATCCTCTATTGACCAGGACCTCGGCAACTTTGACAGCCAACAAGAGTGAGACCAACACGATTTACACACCGAGCCTCAAATGACCCGCACAGAAATTCAACTTCCCCTGGTAACCTTCCTTTGCCTTCTTTCAGTGACACAGCGCAGCCTGCTGGTCGCCATGGTGAGCTTCAGCAAAAAGAAGACCAGAAAGAAACACAAGTGAGTGAGTGAGTGAGTGAGTGAGTGAGTGAGTGAGTGAGTGAGTGAGTGAGAGAGAGAGAGAGAGAGAGAGAGAGAGAGAGAGAGAGAGAGAGAGAGAGAGAGAGAGAGAGAGAGAGAGAGAGAGAGAGAGAGAGAGAGAGAGAGAGAGAGAGAGAGAGAGAGAGAGAGAGAGAGAGAGAGAGAGAGAGAGAGAGAGAGAGAGAGAGAGAGAGAGAGAGAGAGAGAGAGAGAGAGAGAGAGAGAGAGAGAGAGAGTCTTTTGAAAGCTTGATTTGGACTGAAGACACACTCTTCATGGCTTCTGTTCCTTTTTCCTCCCAGGATGCACTGGGGCCTCCGGAGGAGGGTTCCAGAATGGAGTTGGATGCTGTCCGAGATGCCGAGAACAACCTCAGCGCCACTAGGTAGGGATTCTGTGCTCATCTTGGTTTGGTTTGGAGTGTGCCTCTCTGGATGCAGAAGGCTTCTTCTCCCGGTTAACGTCATCCACGTTTACAGACTGCTTGTCTGCGGGCTAAGGAATCAGAATTGACTAAAAGCCACTTATGTTGTTGGTCTACACAGAAAAGCATTATCATTTATCAAAACATAACCATAAAGAAATTAATGATGGTTGTTGTTCAGTCATCAGTCGTATTTAAAAAAATAAAAATAAAAAAAAAATAAACATTTCACAAATTCTCCTTGGGTATGTAAACTTATGAGAACAATTTTACATATATGCAGTCATATGTACCCCTGTCATATTGGAAGGAAAGTGTAGTCTACACCTTTTCCATAACCTCTAGGTGGCATACTACAATGAAAGTGTAGAACTTTTTCATAACCTCTAGGGGGCGGTGGCATAGTGGAATGAAAGTACAGCTTTTTCATAACCTCCAGATGGCGCATACATTGATAAAATGTGAAAGTATTTTTGATTTTCTCCTATACCTATGTATAATGCGCACTATTGACTTGACAATTTTTGGGGGGTAAAAAATGTGGATTATACACGAGGAATTACCGTACTCAGTACTCACAGTACTCGAGTAACATTTTCACCAAGTACCTTTTTATTCTTTTGACGCAGATTTAAAGGGTCAGTGGCCTCCTGAGGTTAACTCATGGTTTGACCATTGAATCGTAGTACGAGGTGTGTTGACGATTATGGTGTGTTATTTGTTGATTTTTATTTAATAAATTTTTTTCCTCATTCAGCTGAGAAAAAGGCATATAAACATACCTGCATAGACGTTGCAGTCGCTGGTATTTGGTCTGAATTTTCAACTGTTGGCCCCTTTCTCACGACAAAATTTAGAGAGCACATATTTGTGTCTTTGGTTACATTTTCAACTGTAAATCCCTCCTCGCTTACAAGCTCATATCTAACATTGACATTTCTCGGGACTCCTTCCGGGCTTAGGAAAAGGAATGGGGGGGAAAAAAAACTCCCTTCATATGATCACGATCACCATATCTGGAGTCACTCCGGCAAACGCCAAAGCAGCAGTGTTTTGTGGTTACCATAACACGTATGTTGAGGTGATGTTTAGGATAGATTTGCAAGTCGGTTCACTGATTTAACTTGTACAAGCAAGCTATACACGCTGTCCCGCTCAACAGTTCGTCCGAAACAAATATGGCTGCGGCACATCCGCAGTGCACTGTTCTAAATTTAGCATTTTTGCGTAATTGTGATTATTTGATATAATCATGTTTGTTTTGTGCTTTCAGGGGGGACAATCAGCCCGGTGATACCACAAGTTGTGTAAGTTAACACACTCATGACACTGTGGAGTTATTTTGGTTTGTAAAGTGAACACAAAACAAACAAATTGGATTGCGAAAGACATGTTACCAATATGCCCAGGTGAAAAAACTTTTGCATGGTCAGCTTGTACATTGTTATGAATATGTTTTATTTGTCCTGCACAGTTGAATAATGTTCCATGTCATTTTCAACTTTTGACAGAAAATGAATATTTACACTAAACTATTAAGAGTAACATGGAACATTTAAGATTGGAGGGGAAAAAATAAATGTTTTTTTTTTTTTCATATCATGCTTTCTTAGATATCGACTGGTATAACACATCTAACCACACACAACATACAAATTGCTGGACACAAAATGTAACACTAACATAAGCCGTAGTGCGTCTAATGCAACAAATACACGTAAAGTAACGCATATTCTCGCTTGTTCTCACCTTCCAGGACATTTCTTCGTGCGACCAGAATGCCAACACCAGCCAAACGTCGAGCAGTGACCACACTCCCCATATCCAGCTCTTCCCCAACCACCAATGGGACGGTGTGTGACTACACTAACCCGACGCAAAACATGACTTCACCTTGTACAGTGAACCCCCGCCTATTCTCGATCTGCTATTCGCCATTTTTTTTCTGACGAAAATAAAAAAAACGTTTTTCTGTAAAGCTCATCAATTCATGGTTTGTGTAACGCCACAAGATGTCAACAAAACGCCCCGCTCCATCTAAGGGTGCCATGTTAGCTGAGGATTAGCTAGCGGTGGCCACCAGCTGACAGCTGACCGCAAACAGCAGCTTGATGGAAGATTACCAGTCTAAGTGCGACAGGCGAGCGGGAGAAAGCAGTGTGCTAAACTTCAGGATCGCTATTGGCTTTTATCCACCTGCAACGAAACAAAAATGTAAACCAAATTCTGTGTTCTCTCATCATTTTATCGTACGTGGAGCATGCGATTAGCTGTTAACTTGACTAAAATACTTTTTCAATTAACAGTGTAAAATAAGATATTTATTTGACCTGGTTAATGTAATTTTTGCTCTCAAGCCTCAACATGCAGCGTCGGCACTTGAGCGTCAGCTTCACACGACCGTAATCTGTCATTTATGAAGTTAGATGAGCGATGTTTGTATTTAATATAGTTAGTGTAACACGTAGCATTAAGCATTCTATTTTCTTCATCAATCTTTCTTAGATTTATCCATGGTTTACCTCCCGGGGGTCGAGTACCGTACCTCAATATATCTTGTTACAAGAGTACCATAATCTTCAAATTTAGATTTGCAGTTGAAAAATGATCAAACAAAAATCAAAACCAATTTAAATTGAAGACTCAGTCACAGAGGGTGGCAGAACCCTGGTCAAGATTAGCGATTCCCTTAGCATTTTTGTGCCATCGGGTATCATCGGGTGTGCCGTGGGAAATGATCCAATTTCACTTAATTAGTCTGAAACTGATTTACTAAAACTAATGTCTTTGTTGATCTATCTATGCCAGTGATGTATCGCGACAGGCAGCACATTTAAATGCTCTTCCGCGAGGGTTCACTGTAATATTTGGAGTGGAACAGAGGAATGCATTGCCAACCGATGGCGCTCACCACCGTCTTCTCCTCCTCTTCCTCTCCTCTTCCTTCCATCCAAACAGCACCACCTCCCCCTCATCTCCACCTCCCTCCCATAGACTTCTCATGTATGCACCTGCAGAAGGAAGGCCAAGGTGAGACCCCACCTCTCCCCAAAACAACTTCACCCTTCCACCCTCTCCCTCCTGTCATTCTGCTCTCTTCTGGACACATTGTGATGGAGTTTCTGTGGGACATTTGTTGTCCTGGTTGCTGTTTTATTTTTATTTATTTTTTTCAACTCTTCTTCCAATGGCAGATTTTCCTCTCTGTTCCCTCCTAATACCGGTTGTATTGACACCAACTGAATGTGTAAGTCCTCCACTCGTGTCGTCCTGCAGATCCGGTTCCGGCCTTCAAGTCGTGGCAGGGCGACAGTGAGAGCGGCGAGGCTCAGCTGTCCCCACTGGCGGGCCGCATGGTTCCCCTCCCACTGCTCCCCCTGGAGGAGGACGACGACAGCGGCGAGGGCGGGCGGGAGGACGCCTCACCCTCCCGCTCGCACCCGCACCTCCTGGCGCGACGCTTCCTGGACTTTGGCGTGCATGGCGCCCAGCGCTTCCTGCACCAGGATGCCGACGCCACCTCGCCCACCAAAGCACACAGGTGAAGTACATATACTTGTCAAAAAAACAACAACAAAACTGGTTAGGGTAGAATTACGAATTCAATTCTGTGAATTAAAGACACAGTTTAGTGAATCCATCTCGCTCTTCCACATTATGTGACGTTTGCGCACTCATGGCCGATAACGAGGCACTCTCAAGTGGCCATGCCACCATGAAGCCCCTGCCACACTGTGCTGGCTGACACGTCTGGCTTTCTTTCCCCCCCTCACTCGTATGCCTTTTCTTTGTGATGTGCGCGCAACGAGGGGTTACAATGCGGCCACACCAGCCGGAGGGAAGATGTTTTCAGGATGTTGGCATAGCTAGTCTGTCTTTGCACGTTTTCAGCAATTATCTTAAAACAAGTATAATGTATTTAGAAACAAATCTCTGAATTCACTTAACAGCGTCTTTTAACTCAAACATTTTTATTATTTATCATTTTAAATGTAGAGTAAAAATAAAGTCTTCAAAAACAAAATACTCATACTTGACACGAAATTGTAAACTTTGAAGAAACGATTTACTTCCCACCACCTTTCTTGGCTGAGTCTTGATGCGTCGTCCGCAGGCCGAGGCGAGCGTCGTTCGGCTCCAAGGAGGCGCTGAGAGGCGCCGACTCAGTGACGCACCAGCTCACCAGGAAGCTTCAACACCTCAAGAAGAAGATCAAACAGTTTGAGGAGCAGTTTGAGAAGGAGAAGAACTACAAGGTACAATAATCCCTCATTCTTTTCGTGGGGGTTATGTTCCGGAACACACCCGCACTCTACGAAATCCGCAAAACCTTGACGCATATATTGCAATACCAGCATACGGCATGTGAGGTGCCGGTATTATTTTTGTCCGCTTTGGGTCGCCATCCTCACATTCTAAACCGTAGTATCTTTCCTGATTTAAAAGGCGAGCCTATCCTGTTGAGTGACGTGGAAACGAGCGAATCAGGCCGGCCGGCTGTTTATTAGCTTTAGCGTTAGCCACTGTGTGTGTAGTAGAGTGACGTGGGCATCGGCAGGTCAGCTAAGACTGCTTGTGTTTCCTGTGTTTCGCAGCTGTTTGCATCCTCCCTGCAATTAGCTGAGGACCTTTAGTGCACTGTAGACGTGTAGTTGTATAACTCAAGCCAGTTGTACTTTGCAATAGACACGTTGTGCTTTTTGTTGTTTTGTTATCGTAAAGGCTTATGCTAAAATGGAATACTGTGAACCCACCGCCAATCCTCCTTTCCTGTGGAACCTTTGCGCATATTTGTGTGCTTTTTCTGTAACGCCCCCAGCTGCCAACATGACACCTGGGTAAAAGGAAAGTAGTAATTGGTGTATTGTTGAAGCGATACATCGCGACTGATACTGAGATCTTTGTGTAAGCCATGTTTGTGGTACGTTCACAGTTTCAACTATTAATATGGGCAATTCGCGTCAAGTACATCTTTTTACTTTTCAGTCCCTTATCCCCTGCTAATAAGTGGGGATTTTATTCTACAAAGACGCTCAAAATTTAGCCAAGGTGCATTTCCGTTGATTGCACATTTGATGTATCATAATACCGCTAACAATATGTGAAATGTGACATGTGACGCAACGCGATCGTCACGCGTAACAAAAGATGCGCGCTCATCTTCATCTCCATTTTGACGTCACATCCTGTGTGCAGCCGTCTCACGGCGACAAGGCATCTAACACCAAAGTCCTCAAGTGGATGACCGACCTCACCAAGATCCGCCGGCAGATTAAAGGTAGACATCTGACATGTATGTACGCGTGTGTGTATCGTATGAGCTGTGAGTGTTTTGTGCCATGGCCACACACACACACACACACACACACGCATGCACACGCACGCACGCACACAGACACGCACACGTGCAGACACACTGCATGAATGCAGCACTAACCAGTGGCTCTCACACGTCCACCCTTCAGTGGGACGTCTGTGAAATTGCAAACACGTGAATTTGTACTGTGGATGTCATCACACTCAACACGCGGCGCCCAATCTTGTGGTCTCCCTCAGCGTGGCGACCGCTCCCCCCCCAACCCCCCCACCCCGCATATGTCTTGTGAATAACCCGAGAACCCGCTCTCCGCTTTCCTCCCTCTCTCGCCCCCGACTGGCCGGCCGACCCAGGACGCCAGCACCACCTTTTTCCCAGGAGCACGCTGAGGCACCAGGCTGTGCTCCAGTCACACAGGCGCCACCCCGCGCCGCCCGCCCCCTCGCCCCCCTCACATTGCGCACTCGCCCCCCACTCGGGCCCGTGTCACCTCAGTAAGTAGCAGCGCGCCAGTAAGTAGACGCGTCCACTGTCAGGTGGCGCTGTGAGAGCATCCCGCTTCCTTCATGTGGACACGTGCTCTGTGTGTGTGTGTTTGTGTATGTGCGTGCGTGCGTGCGTAACATGTTGTCATGTGTGTGATATCAGCCAAGCTGTAGAGCTCGTTAGTGAGGTGGGTTTTATTTATTTTCTGCCCAGATGTGTTTACACAGCAGTACAACATTGATGTAACTCATCAGAAGCGCAATATTTTCACATTACAGTGATGAGGTTCAACAAAAGTTACGGTTTCCAGTTACGGTATATAAATATATATATGTTTATATATAATAGTTAAAAGATATGTACCCTGGTCATGTCCTAACATATTTTATGTATTTCATGTCTGATTTTAACAGGTTTGAAGCCAAAAAGAATCCTAAAAACTTCATCCTCCCCAAAGCACACAATGGTGTTTAAGTTTCTTAAAATTTATTTTTTGAAATACATATTTATAAAAGAACATGAATCAAATTTGGGTTTCACGTCACGATTAGGGTTTTAAATTCAGGTTGGGGTTTTCAAGTTTTTATCAAAGAGTTAGGGTTTTCTAATAGGGTTTCAAACAAAAGTTAGGGTTTCAAAGATAAGTTTCCAACAAAGGTTTGGGTTTCAAAATAAGGTTTCAAGTCTGAGTTAGGGTTTGAAGTTCAAGTCAGAGTTTCAAGTTTAAGTGTCAAACAAGGGGCAGGGTTTCAAATTTGGGTTTGAAGTGTAAGTTAGGATTTTAAACAAGGGCTATCGTTCCAAAGTAATTTTCAACCAGGGTTAGCGTCAAAGTAGGGTTTCAAGCCATCACAATATCAGAATATTTTGCCATACCTGTATCAAATGCAACTTTCAATGTTACCGAGTCACGCGTTAGTGTGTGTATTCAGTGTGTGTTTGTGTGTGAGACACTGTCGTGTGCTGCATGATTGTGCGACAAGTTGCCATTGACTCGTTCTTCATCTTTGGTTGTCGTCAATGCAACCTCAGCGGTCGTTTACCTCTGACCGTTTTCCGCGCAGACGCCAAACATCGCGCCGAGAGCGAGCTGGGCCCCCAGACTCGCCCTCGCAGCAACACGCTTCCCAAGAGCTTCGGCTCCACGCTGGAGCAGACGCCGTCCCGCCACGCCGCCGTGCCGCAGCCCACCCGCGAGGAGACCCTGGAGCTCATCCAGCGACGCGTGACCGGCAAGCGGCAGGAGGACGGCTGGCCCGACGACATCAAGGTGAGACGCGCGGTAGCGCTAGCCTAGCGTGGCTTGATGTCGTGACGCCGTTGTTTGGTGCTCTCGGCAGAAGATGACAAAAGAGCAGCTGTCCTGCGAGAAGACCGTCCTCCAGAAGAACTTGCTGCACTACGAGGGCCTGCACGGGCGACCGGTCAGTTGCCATGCACACTTGCTGCTCCTCACAAGTCGCTATGACGACGAGTCCTCTGACATGTTAACCTTAACACTGTACCTAAATACAGGTACGTCGCAATAAATTAGAATAGTGGCAAAAGCTTAATTTAGTTAGTTCAATTTTTGTAAAGTGAAACATGCACAACACACTTTTTTTTTTTTAATGTATAATTTTGATGATCATAGCTTAGCGCAAATCGAAACCCCTAATTCACCATCCCTAGAAATGAGAATATTACCTAACAAACAAGAAACCACGAAAATGATTTTTAATGTTGAAATAAGGCCGGAATTTGCCCTCTGAAAAGTATTTCCCAAATGTTTAATAAATCTATATCGTGTATGAATACTGAAAGAAATATTCAGCAATATTCTGATTTATTGAGCTGTACGTGTATCGGAAAAATGCACTAAAAAGTTACATACAACTGACCTGTACTTGTGCAGTGATTCTTTTGCGTACCAGAGATTTATTGAAATGGGACTATTACTGTTGTTGATAACAGCGGTTGTTGTGCCCATTGTTCTCTCATCCCTATTGACTTTAGTTACTCGCATATTGATATTTATTTTTCCTACCAGGTTAATTTATCGTTGATGAATGTGAGAAATTATTAACGGCTCTTGCGTTCACGCCGCTCTCTGCTGCCCGTTGCCAGGCAACCCGGAAACACTCTGAACGGACTACACAATTTCCCATAATGAAAACGAGCCATATTAACAGCTCAATTTGAATTAGCAGACCGAATCCGGATGGAATTTTATTTGGGTTTTATTCGGGTGGAATATTCCATTTCCCAAACTGATCAGAATTTTTCGTCACGTAAACGAACTGAATCCGAATGTGTCAGGTTGAGCTCTGACTGCGCCTGCTGTCGAAATGTGCGGCGATGTCGTCGTTTACGCAAGCAATATGGCGGCTTCCGGCCAGAGCTCTTATTTTGCAGGGCTCTGGTGTTTAATTGTTGTTTTTATCAAGCGTTTTTCTTTTTTTAAATAAACGTATGAAAACAATCCCAACTACTGTGCGAAATAGACGACAGGCCTCCAGCTTGACAAATGACGTGACATTTCCGACGATGTGCGCATAAATGCACTCAATCGGAACAGACACACCTGAAGTATCTGCTTTGAGTGGCAACAACTGACTATAAACCAGATTTGAAAAGGATTTTTGAGGGCAAGGAATGCCAGAACTCCCACTCAGCAACACGCATGGTAAGCAAAATAATGCTGTTGTAAATTATTACATTTTTATTCAGACAGTCCGCAAAAAGTGTTCATTGCTGAAAATGAGTCATGACTGGCCTCAGGGTTAGTTCTGTGGGAGTCCAATTTTGACATTTTGTCACTATCATGTTAATGCGTGACATTTAGAGTAAATCTGGCAGATCAGAATTACTGGAAATCTCCGATCGCATCCTGTGTGGCTCTTTGTTGTAACACAGTAATAATTGTGGCTCTTAGCCTCTGGCTGGTTGGCCACCCCTGATACAGATGAATGCAGTAAACCCTCGTGTTTTGCGGTGGTTGTGGTCCAGGTACCCCCAGAAGTAAATGAATTCCGCAATATAGCAACAAATGATTTAATATATTACTATATAAAATGACAAGTTTCATGCGCCTGCCAATTTGTGATACTGCACTTTGGAGAGTTGCAGTTATTTTTGGGGTCCACTTGAGGTCGCCATCCACACACACAACACCAAGCACAAGCCTATTTAGCGTGCCCTCCTGGTGTGACGTGAACAACAGTCAATCATATGTCGTGGGCAGGCGATTTCCTGGGTTAACCATTTACCCTATTCCTCAAAATGGGTCCCCAACAGGACTGTCGTCGTACAAAAATCAAGCTAAGCATTGCGCTTTACTTGCATTTGTTCCTTTGGATATTGTTCTGTGTGGGTGCGCATTAGCCATTGGTTGTGCTCACGTTGGTATTTGTGAATTTATTTCGTAAAACACTGACTGTGGCTTGTCACTTTCCAGACGTTCTATATATTTTCAAGCAATTTAGTGATTTGCCACATGTATGATACTGTACGTAGTAAGGTTTCTTTTTCTGAGCCCGATTGACCTGTGAGTCATTGCTGCCACGTTTAATGCAATTAACCTATAAAATGTACTGTTTCAGAGATGTGCACGTAAGTAACTGCACTACACTGACCCTTAATAAAAACAAAAAATCCAATATGCACTGAATCCTCAATAAATGAACTGTGCTGTAGCCAGGTGATTACTGTATCATTATTAATAATTACAACAGGTAATTTGCTACAATTTTTCAAAAGTGTGTATCAAACGTCACGCTGCTTGAAAATGGTTTATGTTCCCCGCCCCACTCGACGTATGGCCAAACGTGTCCTCTTGGCTAAGCACAACCGTTGCGCGTCCTCCTCACTATCCTCTGACGTGTCGTGGCAGGTGACTCGCGAGGAGCGTCAGGTGGTGAAGCCTCTCTACGAGCGCTACCGGCTGATCAAACAGATGCTCACCCGGGTCGCCATCACACCCGCCGTCACTGTGAGTATGCACGCGTTGGCGATATTAGCATTAGCATCGTTTGCGTCATGAGCCTCGAAAATATTCGTGTAATCAACATAATTAGCATTACAGTCATAATTGTTGTATTGGCGTTTTGAGTCAATGTTAAGGTTGCAAGCCAGTGTTTGTGTTCTAAGTAGGGTTTCAAGTCTAGAGGTTGGGCTTTCGAGCCTTTATGGCTTAAAGTAGGGTTTCAAGCTAGACTAGTGTTTCAAGCCATAGTTGCGATTCTTGGCATCTTTTTCATTAGCATAATAAGCATTAGCAACATTCTCAAGTTGTCCCCCCCAGGTGTCTCCGTCCAGTAAGAGGCGGATCCAAACACTCCAGCCAATCATAGAGGGAGAAACGGCTCACTTCTGGGAAGACATCAAAGAGGAGGAAGAGGAGCGAGCGGCAGGAGACGGAGAAGACGAGCAGCAAGAAAAGAAGGAGGAGGAAGATTACAACGAGGAGGATGAGGAAGAGGAGGAGGAGGAGGAGGAGGAGGAAGGAGAGAGCAGCGGAGGTGAGATGCAGAGTTCAGAGGTCATCATGTCCATGGAGACCAGC
The DNA here is from genome assembly GCF_024500275.1 of Phycodurus eques. Taxonomy (NCBI): domain Eukaryota; kingdom Metazoa; phylum Chordata; class Actinopteri; order Syngnathiformes; family Syngnathidae; genus Phycodurus; species Phycodurus eques. Next base: position 26,847,124 of record NC_084533.1, read on the forward strand.
ACCACCGCGGGGGAGGGCGGCTCCATCAGGACCAAGATGGAGGAAGGCTCCGGGAAGATGGCGCTGGACCTCAGGCTGTCCAGCTCCAACGCCTCGTCCATGTGAGGACGCACACGCATGTGCGCACACATCATCCCTGTGATGGTGACATCACTTCCTGTGTGTGTGTGTGTGTGTGTGTTAGGCCAGAGCTGCTGGAACAGCTGTGGAAAGCCAGAGCAGAGAAGAAGAAACTGAGGAAGACCATCAGAGACTTTGAGGAAGAGTTCTATCAGCGGAATGGCAGGTGGGTGTGCCGCATGTTTAGTGGTAGGGTCGCCATCCGTGCACATGGTTTCAAATTAAGGTTTTAAACCAGCGTTAGGGTTTCAGGCCAGGATTAGGATTTCAAATTAGGGTGCTATGGTTTCAAATGAGGGTTAGGATTTCAAAGTAAGGTCTCAAGTCAGGTTGAGCCTTTCAAGCCATGGTGTTCTAAGCCAGTAGTAGGGTTTCAAATTACAGTTTCAGAGAATTTGAGGAAGAGTTCTATCAGCGGAACAGCAGCCAGGCGCATCACACATTTATTGCTAGGGTTCCAAAGTGCCGTTTCCAATGAGGGTTGGGACTTAAAAGTAGGGTCTCAAGCTAGGGTTAGGGTTTCAAATTGGGTGTTACAACCCAGTTGTAGGATTTCAAACAAGGTTAAGAACTTGTTACCATAGGAAACAATGTCAATAGAAGCAATCATTATATATTCTCTTCCATCAGTAACCGTACAATCAGAAAGTTGCTCGCATTATTTATTGACACACTTGTATGACAACTGTTACTTCAAGTCCAACAGTCATTGCTGGAAGGATTGCTTCTTCCTCTTGATTAGGAACGTGCAGAAGGAGGACCGCGAGCCCATGCTGGACGAGTACCGAGCCTACAAGAGACTCAAGGCCAAGCTGCGTCTTCTCGAGGTGCTCATCAGCAAACAGGACTCCTCCAAGTCCATATAGACGCGCGCACACAGATCCACGGAGTGACTCTCACCGTTTGATTGACAGCAGCCTCGACCAGTCACTGCTCCCGCGTAGCATCCAACCAACCCAAGCGGAACTCCGTTGTCACGGGGGCCTCAAAGAGTTGTCGCTCTTGAGGCCTCGTGACTTTTTAGTCGTCCTTTTAACACAAAAATGTTCACGCTCATTTCCTGTCTTTTTTTTGTTTTTGTTTTGATGAACAAAAAAAAAAAAAAAAGTTTTCTTTTCCTCTTAATGTGAGAAACTCCTCCAACCTCGTGATCACGGCGCTGGTGGTTTCCTGCCGGCAGGTCCCTTGAGGAGTTAGTGGAAAGCTAAAAGCCAGCGTTTCAGAGGCAAAGACATGTTTTTGTGACGTCGCGATGTTAAAAGAAAAAAAAAAAAAAAAAAAGAGAAGAAAAACTGTTATTTGCACAGCGTTCTTCAGAATGCAGCCCTATTTGTGTGTTGTCAAGATGAAGCACTACTTCTATACAAATATAAATATATATTGTGTACATAGAACCACGCAAAGGATGAATGTCAGAAATGTTTAAATTATTTCAGTTGCCCTCTCATTGTTTTTTTGTTTCATGATTGACTTGCCATGATTGTTTTTAATTGTCTGTGATTTCTCATATCTATGACTTGTTAGTGTGTGACAATAACTTTTTTTATTTACTCAGAAAAGTGTACAAAGCAGATTTAGAATTTGTGTGTGTGAGATCCTGCTCGTCTTGTGACGTTTCAAAGATTTAAAAGAAAAAAAATCTTGCATGTTACAACATAGCAACAGTGACACAATCTTTTGTTTCTGTTATTTGTGCCATAAAGAAGCAGCAATAATAAGTGTGGATGTCTACACATTTTATTTTATATATAGAAATATATGCACGCACAAACAAGGATACATTTGTACATTTTCACATGCATAAGTTTACGTGTCTACTGTAAACGTAAAAAAAAAAAAATTCCAGCTCAGGAAAGGGCATTTGTGCTGCATTATTGGTGCCTCATCACCGTCTAGTGGCCAATATTTGCCAAAAATGGTTAACGCCCCCTTAGAAGGCGAACAATTGTTTTGTTTTTGTCACCCCCCCCCCCCCCCCCCCCGTTTCGGCTGGTCGAAATTATTTGGCTGCACGCTTTCAAAACACTGCACACACTTTAGTTAGATGCACCCCATTACAGATGCACACCCAGATCTCCTTATGAACACATATTTTGCATTACACTTGGTCGAACCGACACAACAAACGCACTAATTTGTACCACGGTGTGCCGGGAAATTCACTCCGGACGCGCTATCTGCATCCGGGAACCTTCGGTAACTCGGTGCGTTGTTGGATTGTGCCGATCAGTACGAGCAGAACTGACACATTTAATATGGCGGATATACTGACGTATCCGTGCCAATAGCTAACACGTTCATTAGTAAAGTTCGAGAGAATGAAGCACGCGCGCTCTCGCAAGCTCCGGGCGCGGTGAGAGCGTCGGACTGTGTTTGATAAACGCACCCAGACACCGAGGCGATGCTAGGATTGGTCAGACCGCATGACGTCACGACAGGAAGCAGGTTTGGCACAAAAAAAAAACGCGGACGAAAGCTTCCGCGGTCTCTTTCGAACGGACGCTGTTCGGAGACACCAGCCCTGGGCCGTCACCAACCTTGTTGTTTGACTCAATTTTCGAAGTAATTGTTAAACGTTTCGTCTACCAAATCATTGAAGAATCACCTCGACCAGAATAAAAGAACCGGGTCATAGACATTTGAACGGCCGCGGCTTTTCTTGTTATCTTTTTCAACCTCGAAGACGGCAAAGCTTATTTAAGGACGTTGAGCACAGTCTAAATGTTAGACTCTAAAACATTAACTGGTTCTTAAAACGTTGAAAAGATGCGGACAATATAACGGACACAAAATTAGCATTTGTAACCCAAATTCAAAATTTGCGACTCGGGACTGAATGACGTCATATGAATGCGACTGTCAGGGTTCCTACGGAAAAGAGGAATTTCAGCCTCACAGTTCTGAGGACCCGGGTTCAATCCCCGGTCCCGCCTGTGTGGAGTTTGCATGTTCTCCCCGTGCCTGCGTGGGTTTTCTCCGGGCACTCCGGTTTCCTCCCACATCCCAAAAACATGCATTCATTGGAGACTCTAAATTGCCCGTAGGCGTGAGTGCGAATGGTTGTTTGTTTCTATGTGCCCTGCGATTGGCTGGCAACCAGTTCAGGGTGTACCCCGCCTCCTGCCCGATGACAGCTGGGATAGGCTCCAGCACGCCCGCGACCCTAGTGAGGAGAAGCGGCTCAGAAAATGGATGGAGTTTTCAGGTTTCAAATTAGGGTTTAAAAAAGAGGGTTGGGGTTTCTAAACAGGGTTTGAGTTTCAAATTAAGGTTTCAATTTTGCGTTAGGGTTTCAATACAGGGTTAGTGTTACATACAATGATCAGAGATTTATGGGTTTGGAGGCAACGTCCTCCATCGCAAAAGTCGTCTCAACATCGAGGTTTGCTGTTTATTTGCATCAGCTGCATTACCGAGGTATAATCTTCTGGAAATCATGTGGGCACATCATGGAATATAAAGAATCAAGAGTGATACACAGCTATTTACTCAAATGTCCCAAATTCTTTGACTTTTTTTTTTTTTTTAACTGAGAAGTCTGGAAAAAGAAAGGAAAAAAAGAAAACTGAAAACGTGGAGGAACCCTACACTGTCCTTTTGTTCAGTAGCTATAGTTTCACTTTCAAATTGAAAAGAGCTTTGCTTGGGGCATTGATACGACAAAATACTTGAATTACAACCACTAAGAGGAATACAATTAAATGTAAAAATGTTTTTAATCAGTGTCAGTGTAGATTTGAGTATTATTTAAAATCAACTTTTTGACAAAACAATATAAATGCTGTGTAATAACTAAGCAAAGCCTGTCAAACTTTACAGTGCATTTTGACACTTTTAAAAAGTATTTTTCTTTTGTTGCCAGTAAATATACTTATGGATAAAACGAGTACAGCGTACTTTTGGCACATTTGAAACACTATGGATCACCATTTTGTTCATCATCACCATCAGTGCATCAGTAGTGCGTGACGTCAGCAGTGTTTCTCTTCCTCGCGATTACATACAAACATTTGTTTACATCCTTTTGAATCTTCAAAATACACTTTTACAGATGTCTTATATTCATGGCCCATATAAACAAGAGTGTAAACATGCCGTTGTCGTTGCTGGTGTTGGTCCAGCGAGTGCCGCCCGGGTCGTCTGTCCTGAGAGCTTGAGAACAAAGGTGTGCTCGACACCAAAGCGAGTCTCTTTTGTTGCTTTGTTATTCATTCTGGAGCGTCCTCCGCAGTGTAAACAGCAACTCAATCCAGATCCGAAACGCTTTCGGGAACTAATCCCGATTGGCTCCTTTTAAGCGGCGACGGCGACGTTTCGTGTCCGTTCTCTTTTTACCGGCGTCAAACATCAAGACGTTTTGCGCGCCTGCTGCGCTCAGAAAGGTTTGTCGATGACTGCGACGCCTGCGCACGACACAATGAGCAAAAGTTGGGGAGGGGGGGAATGCATGCCGGACCTCAAATTAAAATCAGGTGAAATTTAATCAATTAACACCTTAATTGAAGGTCAAAACAATTGCCAGGTGTGTTGGTAGTTTAAATTCATAAATAAATACGGCACTAACAATAAACAAATAAAAATATGTACTATGTACCAACACTAATAACAATGATTATGAAAATGCAATGCGCCCTCAATAAATGCCATATTCCTAATAGGGCGAGTGTTTAGAAAGTGCAGAAAGAAGTTGTCCCAGCGACGGCCAACGAAAGTTGCGTCTCACCGGCGTAGCTGCGTCCGTTGCTCATGTTGGTGGGGACGAGGCTCCACTTGTCCACGGCCGGGTCGTAGAACTCCACGGAGGAAAGGTTGCACGAGCCGTCGTCGCCTCCGATCACGTAGAGCAGACCGTTGATGGCGCACACGCCTGAACCGCACACGCAAAAAGACACACATTACTGCGTGCTAATGTTTAGTGTTGCCTTGCGACAAGACAAGCGCGTCCTCTGACCGGCGTTGCGGCGGCACATGTTCATGTCGCAAACGGGCCTCCACGTGTTGCTGGACGGGTCGTAAACCTCCACGCTCTTCCTCACCAGGGGTCCGTCGTGGCCGCCGGCCGCGTACAGCTGCCCACCCAGCACCCCCACGCCTGCAAAGACACACGCACAATCTTCGATTTGACGGTCAAGTAGGATTACATTTTAGGATCCTGGAGATTTCAAAAAACACTCAAATGTATTTTCTGTGGAGTTGCTCTGTATTCACTCACAGTTTGTGTGTGGGTGTGTCATACCTGCTCCACTGCGTCGTGTGCTCATGTCCGCGACGTAGCCCCACTGTTCGGAAGCGGGGTCGTATTCCTCCACGGTGCTGAGACACTGACGGGACGCTCCGTCGTAACCGCCCACAGAGTACAGCTTACCTGAGTCACACACGCAGTGATGAGACGCGGGTAGGTTACGTGATCGCGCACACGCACGTACACACACCGTCAATCACGCCGACGCCGACGCTGCTCCGCCGCGTGTTCATGGGCGTCACGTACGTCCACTCGTCACTTTTCGGGTTGTACACTTCCACTGTGGACAGACCTGCGCGACACACACGGACGGACAGGAAGTTGCGCATCAGTCACTACGGTGGACAACTCATTCAAAAGCTGTTTCGCGCGGCTTGACAGGGTTTGGTTGAGGTGAAACGTGCTACTGGCATCCACCGCAGTGACAGATACACAACGATAGACCAAAGACTTTTTTTTTGGTGTCGTTATATTGACTGATGTTCAGCTTTAGAAGAAAAACAAGCGAGCGTGCGCCGTGTGCGTACCTATGCTGCCGTTGAAGCCCCCCACGGCGTACAGCAGCCCCCCCAACGTGGCCGCGCCCAGCGTGCTGCGTCTCTCCTGCATGCTGGCCACGGGGCTCCACTGATCCCGCGCGCCGTCGTACACGTCCGCCGTCCGCTCGCGCAGGGAGCTGTTGAAGCCGCCCACCGCGTACACCCGACCTCCTACCGACACCACGCCTGCGCGCGCACACGTCATATGTTTGAAAATACTGGAATCCACAGTTTGAACATTAACGATGTGCTTGGATGTGAGGAAATTAAAACTGTACTTCAATAATAATGCAAAATATATTGCACATTGATGTGAAATAAATGTTTCAACACAAAACAGTTCTTAATTATTAAATGCAGATGCATAAAACAGAACATTTAAATACAACTGAACTGTACTTAGCAAATGTACTGTACTGGATTTAAAAAAAAAAAAAAAAAAAAAGGGAAAAAAAAGCTGAAGCCGCTGCAACATTATGCAGTTTGAATATTGAATTCAGCGATTCGCTTACCACTAGTGGGACCACAATTTGAGAATCAGTCACATTCTATTTACAAATGAAATGAATTCATTTTCCCCCTCTAAAAATCTACAAAAAAAAAAAAAAAAAAACATAATGACAGAAAAAATGCTTATGTACTTATTTATTAAAAAAATAAAATATTAGGACATGAAAAAATAACAGTGAAGTTCACTATCATTTCATACTCATCTCAGACTAGCATTAAAAATGGCTTACAGATGATTTTATTTTTGAAAAAATGTATTGTGATGTGTCCATGCACAACAAAGATTCTTCAAACTTGAAAAAAACTTCAATTTTGGAATAAGGCTGTAACATAACAGGATGTAGAGAGAAATACTTCCCGGATCCCATGTCGTGCGTCGCCACGGTAGCGATAACACGCACCTGCTCGGCAGCGTCTCGACGGCAGCTCGGCGACTCGGTACCATCGATCTTCTTGGATGTCGTAACATTCCACGCTGCGGATGGCTTTGGGAGCCTGGCCGCCCACCACCATCATAACCTGACCGCCCGCGCGCACGCGCACAGAGTAAGATGACGCGCACACACACACACACACACTCATACGCACGAGTCGTGTATCTCGCGGGAGCACCTTGGGGATGCTGACTGGCGTGCGCGGTCGCGTCCTGTCCGTCTTGATGAGGTGTCGCTGGTCGGCGGGCAGCAGGTGGTACTTCATGGCCTCGATGAGGAAGTCCTTGCACGTGTTGTTGTTCTTGATCAGAGCTTCTTCTTCTACTATCTGAAAGGCAAAACGTGGTCAGCGGAGGACGCACGCACTCATGCACTCACCGCACGGGTAAAGACAAAAAGATGGTGGATCAGTCAAGCAAAAAGCAACAAACAAACAAAAAAAGGTTGTGTTAGGGTTTCAAACAATGTTTGGAGTTTAAAAATAGGCATTCAAGCCAGGATTTAGAATTTAAAAGTAGTGTTTCAAACAAGGGTTAGGGTTTCAAATGAAGGTTTAAAGCCTGGGTTAGGGTTTTAAATGATGGTATCTAGCTCGGGTTATGGTTTTCAAAGTAGGGTTTCATGACAAGTTTAGGGTTTAAAATCAGGATTATGATTCGCGAACATGAGGTTCGTGTGTTTGAGCGTGTACAGACGCCGCACGGACGTACCTGCACCAGGTAGTCCCTGGACAGCAGCGGCAGGCGGACGTGCTCCATCAGTTTGGGCATGTGCTCCACACGGGCGCCTTTGTCCTGTTTGATCCACCAGATCATCGCCTCGAACACCTGCACGAGCCAGCAGGGGGAGACCAAGAGGAGACCGACCCACCAAAAGTCAGTCCGCTAATCGGGGTTCGGGTTTCGAGACGGTTGGTGTATAAAACGAGGTTTAGAGTTTGAAACAAGGGTAAGGGTTTCAAATTAAGGTTCAAAGCCACAATGATCGTTTAAGTTCGTGTTTTTAACAGTTCATGAATATTTAGGTTGAAACATTCAACTATGGCATTTATGGGTAATTGTGTCTTGGTGTTTGGATTATAAAAGGTGTTCTTGGGGAAAAGGAATTCTCCCCTGTGCGATGTGACTGGACCCAAAGAGTTTGCAGCAAGTTTGCCTGAGTAAACACACTCTGTCTCGTTTACAATCTTTTTCCTGTGGTGCCGCTCAGCTTTGTTATTCGAAAGCAGGCGAGCTACTGGAGGTTTGCATCGAAGCGCGTGTGAGCGCTTGAAATCGCGGTGAAATCAAAGTGCAACACGTCCTTTAATCGTCAGCAGGACGAGGAGATTAATTTATTTGATTAATTCAAGTTTATTTGTCATGACAATTTTTTTTTTTTTTTTTTAAGGCCACGTCACCCAGCCCTACTAGTCATCCTCCATTTTGTGTTTTTTGTTTGCGTTCCTGACCTTCTCCTCGGTGGACACGGTGAGCTTGTCGCTTGAGAAGAGGCTGCAGACCTGCTGCAGGGACAGAGACGCAAACTCCTCACACTGGACCACCTCGGAGAAATGCTGCTCTGTGGGACACGCACACAAGAAAAATGACATTATTTCAAATGGGAAAATTATGGTTTACAAACCGCAGTCAAAAACCAATTACGCTAAGTTTGTAAATCAAGGCTCCTCTGTATACAGCATGGTTATAATCACACTCGATACACTTCTGTGGTGACGTCGCAAAAAAAGTCAAGGAAAAATCAAAACACTTTCGATGTCTCATGAGATTTGCTAAGGTCTCGTGTGAAGTCGGTTTGGTTCGAAAAGCAAGTCTTTGTTCTGACATTTGTATAAACTTCCACTTGCTGCACGCACGCACACACATTAACACGAGACGCTTACCAGCGTACGCGTGCGCCTGCCCGACGAGCTGCGTGCACGCGTGCATGTCCGCGAAGGCTCGGATGCCCAAGCAGTTGGAAGGATGGAGCTGAGAGTGCAGGAAGTCGCAGCACGCCTGACGCACGTCCATCAGCTGGAGAAGACTGGCGGCTGGCAGCAGAACCTGAAAAAAAGAAGCACAAAAACAAAGCGCTCATTACACGTTTTTTTTTTTTTTTGGCTGCTCCTGTTTTTAAGCGTTTGTAGAACGCGTTGCCGTCACGGCAAAGCATGCTTGCGTCAAGCTGTGGAAGTGACACATAAAACAAAGAATTACTGAGCAGACACAATTCAAGTATGACTAGGCCTGTCACGATAAAAAGTTTTTCAAGACGATATATTTGCCCCAAAACTATCACGATAAACGATAATATTGTTGTTGTTTTTTGCCTCTGAAATCATGAAAAATAAGGTCTGCCCTGGACCTGCAAGACTGCTTGCTTGGTCCCCTTCACCTGTCAATCAAATATATGTTGACGTTCATTGTATTCAACTGCTGGCGGAATAAAGTGTGACATTGAGGTTATGCTTAATAAACTGTTCACTTTTCCCTGTTTGTGTTAATTGGTGACTAACAGACGCAACAACTCGGAGAGCGGCGCTGACGTTTTAAATGACTTCTGCGCGGTGGAGCGAGCTACTTAGTTCCTTAGGTCGCTAGCTCGCGGTCTAGCAAAAATAATAACCAGTTAACTTTCCCATGTGTGTTAATTGTTTAAATGACCTCGCCGCAGTGGAGCAAGCTGTTCAAGCTCCTTAAATCGCTAGCTCATTAGCTCGCAGGCTAGCTCTTCATCTTTCGGGTTAGCAAACATAATAAACAGCTTTCCTTTAAGTGTCTCTTTTGTGTGAATCTAAACGTCATCGCCCTGTGTCTCTCTTCTAGGATTTTGCTGAGCAAAAGGAGCGAGATGGGAACACAAACAACAGCACATTGATGAGCAAACTCTGATTACACCTTAATCGGGGCATGGTAAATAAGACGGTCATTCACTAAACACATTAGTGGTGGTTGTTCACTCCTGCGGCGTGCGAGGATTTCCTGTCTCTCTCCATGTGCACACTTCCTGGACTAATAATGACAGGAAGCGTACAGGCTGCGAAGACGTGATCGCACGTGTGTACACTGCTGGAATTAATGAGAAGAAAATACTTCGCTGTGTGTTTTCAAGCGTACACACAGAGAGCCAGCAAAATTGGAGCCGGCATTTTGGCGACAACACAGGCAGAGAAGTTGAATGTTGGGAGGTTAGCGACACACAGACGCCGTCACACCTCTGATACATATGGCATGCTACCGCTGAAGGCTGTGTACATTGGCATGGATGACTTTAAATACTGTTTCTTCTTAACACAAATACTCAAGTAAAAGTAAAATGTATGTTCCCTTGAAGCTACTCTGACAAGTACAATTTCTCAAAAAAGTGACTTGAGTAATTGTAATCGAGTAAATTTAGCGCATTCCTACCCACTGATGATTCTCCTCAGTGGACCTCTGTAAATATGTATAATAAACTATTGACTTTTCATGATTTTTTTTTTTTGGGGGGGGGGGGGGGGGTTATGCTTATTATACACGAGAAATTATGGTACACTTGTTGTGAAAACTATCCACAACATCTGCTAATAACACTGACTAAACTTAGCTCCTCCCTACCATAAAAAAATCTTTGTCACTCAGTCGACATCAATCACTTCAACGTACTTCCTTGACACCAATTACTACTTTCCATTTAGACAGTGCTGTGGCACCATCTTGTGGCATCTTAGAGCATTACAGAAAGAAAACAAAACCCTGTGAATGGATGAGGATTCAGCGAATAACTGACGATAGGTTGCACAGGAAAAAAAACACAAACACAGTGGAACTTCGATCGAGTCTGGAACATGCTAGTTTTGGTACAGTAACAGTTTTTTTTTTTGTCAAGCTGTTCGCCTTTGGCAACAGATTTAGAACTAGGAAGCACACTAATTGCTCAAAGCTCATGAAAGCGACTTGCCTACAATGAGTACTGTAAGTCAACAATGTCACCATGACCTAGCACACTGGCTGGTAAGTTTGGATAAAAGTTTAAACTTTCAAACGTTTGTATATTCACCATAACTTTGTACTGTACTGAGCATTTTAGGGCCATGAAAAAAAACCTACAAAGCAAATCGTTTGTACTGTACAGTAATACGGGTGCACATGGCCTCAAAAAAAAAAAAAAAAAAAGTCACTTCAATGTAACGGACAATCGGCTATTTTGGAAGTAAATTAAATTAACTTGTGAATAGCGGACCACAAATAGGAGGGCGTTCACTGTACTACTTCACCTGTACATTGTCCTCAGTGACTTCTATCTGAGCCGTGTAGATGTAGTCCACCAGCTTGGTCAGCGTGGGGCCGTCCACCTCGCCGATCTCCACCTGCTGGGCCTTGCTCTCGCTCATGTCACCTACACACACACACACATACTAGCATTGAAGTACACGAACACACACAGACAAAATGGGGTGAGTACCTGTGAACATGGCGCAGAAATAGGGGCTGGAGGCCGCCAGGACGACGCGGTGCGCAGCCACCGTCACACTTCCCGCCACCAGCTGGACGTCACACAGCATCTTCTTTCTAATGGCCGCGCAAAATGATAGCGATTAAGAGTTTTGTGTTTTAATGGCGATGCATCAAATATGGCAGCATTCAGAACGAATCTATAGGACAAATTTATCTATGGAGGACCCCTGGAAAGGGTCAAAATGACTCTACAATGATCATTTCAAACCAAGACCTTTTGTGCGTCAACTTGTGATAGACATGTCTACCGCATTTCATGTTGCATTTCATGTTGCTTAGTGAAACCAAGATGGCGCCTACCAGTGTGGTCGCCTCGGTAACGCGCTCTCTAGTATTGTCTTTGTTTTTGTGTTTTTCGTCCGTCTTTGGAGACCTTACACGACTCACTTACACAAGGGGAGACCTGCTAACCATCAAGGAGGCTACTCCGGACTTTCTGTCACCAACTTTCGAAAATCCGCTCAGTTTTTTCCCCGAGTTACTCACCGGAGCGGCGTCCGCGGTTTTCGGCGCATGGAGGCGGAAGCGGCTCCACAGAGGGAAACGAGCCGGCATTCAGGTGAAACTCCGCAAGAGAGGACACAGATTGGCGTTCCCGTCGATCCACCTCGCGAATGTACGCTCCCTACCCAACAAAATGGACGAGCTTCATCTTCTGTTAAAGACCAGTAAAGACTTCGGACGTTCCGCGGCCATGTGCTTCACGGAGACCTGGCTTTGCGACGCCGTACCCGATGGCGCCGTCATGCTTCCCGGCTTCAACATTCATCGAGCGGACCGCGACATGGAATCATCGGGGAAAACGAAGGGCGGCGGGATATGCCTCCATATCAACGAAAAATGGTGTACGGACGTCACGGTGCTCAGCACACACTGCAGCCCGCATTTGGAGTCGCTGTTTTTGAACTGTAAACCATTCTACTCGCCACGTGAGTTTGCATCGTTTATACTGGCTGGACTCTATATTACACCTCAAGCTAACACGAACGCCGCATTGCTAACGCTCGCCGAACAAGTCAACGAAATTGAAAAAAAACACCCGGACTCACCCCTCATTATTCTCGGGGACTTTAACAAAGCTAAACTCAACCACGAACTCCCTAAATACAAGCAGCACATCGACTGTCCTACCAGGGAAAATAATACTTTAGACCACTGCTACACGACGGTAAAAAACGCATACCGTGCTATACCTCGTGCAGCCCTGGGCTCGTCTGATCACTGCTTAATTCACTTAATACCGACGTACAGGCAAGAACTTAAATGTGCGAAGCCTACAGCGAAAACAGTCAAAAAGTGGACCAATGAAGCCAAGATGGAACTTCAAAGCTGTTTAGACTGCACAGACTGGAGTGTCTTTGAAAATTCAGCCGGCAGCCTGGATGAATATACGGACACTGTCACATTCTATATCAGTTTCTGTGAAGAGGTTTGTGTACCAACAAAATTATTTCGGACATTCAACAACAACAAGCCGTGGTACACTGCTAAACTTAAGCAGCTTCGCCAAGCTAATGAAGATGCATATCAGAGCGGGGACAGGGCCCTGTATAATCGAGCTAGAAACCAGCTTACTAAAGAAATTAACATTGCAAAGAGGATCTATGCAGCAAAGTTGGAAAAACAGTTTAGTGCGAACGACCCTAAATCAGTCTGGCGTGCATTCCAATCGCCGACTAATTACAAGCGACGATCCCCCCCAAGCTGAGAACAATAGCACACTAGCCAACGACTTGAATACCTTCTACTGCAGATTTGAAAAGGACAGTTTCACTCCACACTCCCACCCGGCCGCACCCGCGACCACAACCGCACCTCTGACTTCTGCGTTAACCATCCATGAACAGGATGTGAGACGCATCTTCAAACAACAGAAGATTAACAAAGCGGCAGGACCGGACCATGTGTCCCCATCCTGCCTCAAAGTCTGCGCGGACCAGCTCGCTCCAGTCTTCACTCAGATCTTCAACATATCTTTGGAAATGTGCGAAGTTCCATCCTGTTTCAAACGCTCCACCATCATTCCAGTCCCCAAGAAACCTGCAATCTCTGGTCTGAAGGACTACAGGCCTGTCGCTTTGACATCTGTGGTCATGAAGTCCTTTGAACGTCTCGTGCTGGACCACCTCAAGAGTGTCACAGGTCCCCTGCTGGACCCCCTGCAGTTTGCCTACCAAGCGAACAGGTCTGCGGATGATGCAGTCAACATGGGACTGCACTTCATCCTAGAACACCTCGACAGTGCAGGGACCTACGCGAGGATCCTGTTTGTGGACTTCAGCTCAGCGTTCAACACCATCATCCCTGAACTCCTTTCAACCAAGCTTCTCCAGCTCAGCGTCTCACCTGCCATCTGCCAGTGGATTTACAGCTTTCTGACGGGCAGGACACAGCAGGTCAGGCTGGGGGAGGCCACCTCATCCACACGCAGCATCAGCACTGGGGCGCCCCAAGGTTGTGTCCTCTCTACGCTGCTCTTCTCTCTCTACACGAACGACTGCACCTCAGCGAACCCGACTGTCAAGCTCCTGAAGTTTGCAGATGACACCACTGTCATCGGCCTCATCGAGGACGGTGACGAGTCTGCATATCGACAGGAAGCGGAGCGGCCGGAGCTGCGGTGCGCCCGACACAACTTGGAGCTGAACACGCTCAAGATTGTAGAGATGATCGTGGACTTCAGGAGGCATCCTTCGCCACAGCTGCCCCTCACGTTGTCCAGCTGCCTTGTGTCAACCGTCGAGACCTTCAAGTTCCTGGGAATTACAATCTCTCAGGACCTGAAGTGGGCGACCAACATCAACTCCGTCCTCAAAAAAGCCCAGCGGAGGATGTACTTCCTGCGGCTTCTGAGAAAGCACGGCCTGCCACCGGAGCTGCTGAGACAGTTCTACACAGCGGTCATCGAATCAGTCCTGTGTTCTTCCATCACAGTTTGGTTCGGTGCTGCTACAAAAAAGGACAAACTCCGACTGCAACGGACAATCAAAACTGCTGAAAGGATTGTCGGTACCCCTCTACCCACCATTGAGGACTCGCACGCTGCCAGAACTAAGACAAGGGCGTGCAAAATCCTCTCGGACCGTCTGCACCCCGGTCACCGGCTCTTCCGACTCCTTCCCTCAGGTCGGCGCTACCGATCAACGCAAACTAGAACTAGTAGACATTCCAACAGCTTCTTCCCTCTTGCGATCAACTTCTTAAACACCTAACCTATAATTCCACTACAACAAGCTGGAAATTTTTTGACTTGAGTTCGTTGTCACATTTCTGTGGGGCCAATTATGTATTACTCGTGCACTCACTGTAGTTGTCTCGCCATGCTGCACTATTTGCATATACTGGCCACTCATGCCAGAGTAGCATCTGCTCCATTTGCACACCGATTGAGGAGTATCTGTAACATTTGCACAACCGACATTGTCCCAGATGATCGCACGACTCGTCACTTTAAACCACATACACTCCTTGAAGTCTCGGCGCCCTTTGCACAATGGTCATTGCACCAGACTATTGCAATATTAGTCATTCGAACTGCTCTAAGTGCTAGAGGACACAATTTGTTTTTGTCAATGTCTTTATGTCTCCAAAGTGTTCTGTAAATTGACTGTCTGTTGTACTAGAGCGGCTCCAACTACCGGAGACAAATTCCTTGTGTGTTTTGGAGATACTTGGCAAATAAAGATGATTCTGATTCTGATTCATGGGCTACACTTTGAAATTCACATCAATGTCCAAATTGCTGTGAAAATAGAAAGTTTGAATCAGAATGGCAGCCCTTCCTGTGTCTTTCCGGACATGAAGTTTTGAGGCTTTTTTGTGGGTCTACTTACGGTAGACATGCCTACTAAATTTCAAGTTAATAAGGGAAACTGGCTTCAGGGGTCAAAGTTTTAAGTTTGCGCGAATGGCAAAAATTCCCTAAAATGGCCGCTTGGATATCCTGTGTCTTTCCAGACATTGAATAACCTTGAGACTGTTTTTTGCGGGTTTACTCATAATAGATACGCCTATCAAGTTTCATGTTGACAAGAGAAAGTGGCTTCAGGGGCTGAATTTTCAAATGAGCTTGAATAAGCAAAATGCTCCTAAAATGGAGATTAAAAACCCAAAGGCTGACACCGAAAACAACAACTTACCCTCTGAGGTCGTTCATGAGCTGGAAGGCTTTCCTCATATGCGCGTGGTTAAAGGTCAGCATTGCGCCATTTGCCGCCATGGACTCCTCTCCTTCGGGCTCGGCCTGGTACAAGGGACGTGATGGGACCTCCGCACTGGCGACGCATGACACGACGGGTCTGGAACCAAGTTAGAGTTACTCTTTCCACAGATCCTGATCGTGGGTGTTGATTTACCCAACTGCAAATGGGGTAGAGACATTTTTGGGTTCGGTCCCTTTTAAGAAGGGGGACCGGAGGGTGTGTTCCAACTACAGGGGGATGACACTCCTCAGCCTCCCTGGTAAGGTCTATTCAGGGGTGTTGGAGAGGAGGGTCCGACGGGAAGTTGAATCTCAGATCGAAGAGGAGCAGTGTGGTTTTCGTCCTGGCCGTGGAACAGTGGACCAGTTCTACACTCTCGGCAGGGTCCTCGAGGGTGCGCGGGAGTTCGCCCAACCAGTCCACATGTGTTTTGTGGACTTGGAGAAGACGTTCGACCGTGTCCCTCGGGCGGTCCCAGCTAAAGCTACTGCCCGCGCGACCCGACCTCGGATAAACGGTAGAAAATGGATGTACGGACATTTTTGGGTACCGTATGATGTTAGCAGCTGGTTAGCGTTTATGTCAAGTGAACGTGGCGCTTGCGAGAAAATATTTGGGAAAAGTTCAAGATCGTGGCAGAAAATAAATGTGGACACACTACATTTTGGAGCTACCATATTTCCTGTTGGTTTTTTTTAAAGCATGGCTTCTTGATACTATTTTGTGAGCTTACTCATGATAGACAAGCCTACAAAATGTGATGTTGGTAAAGGGCTGATTTTTTTTTTTTTATTCTTTCGAAGGGCCAAAATGACAGTAAAATGGTTGCTTCAAACCTAAATAGTCGACTTCCTGTATCTTTTCACATACGGCTTCTTGAGATTTTTTTTGTGTGTGAGCCTATTCACGATAGACATGCCCACCAAATTTCATATTGCAAAGTGAAACCGTCTTCTCGTGCTGAACTTTTGAAAATGTGAGTACATGGCCAAAATAGCACTAAAATGGCTGCTTCAAATCAGCCTTACTTAGCCTACAGCATAATTACCTAAACAGTGGTTCTCAACTGTTGTCACCCTGGGACCTGCATTTTCCAACTTTTTGCAAAGTTAATACCCACATTTATAGAAGAGCAATACATATGTTTTTGTTTAAAAATAGCCTCTGAAAACAGTATATTATATTTTTTTAACGCCGTTTCAAAAGATTTTGCTGTACCGCCCAAAGCATATCGATGACGTCCGCCAGCCAGAGGCTGAGCTGCACTGTATTTGTTTACATTGTAAACTAGTGGGCTCGAGCACAACAAAGTAACATTTCTTGTCGTTTTACGACTATGTTTCATGTGGGAACTCGGTACGACGCCTCTGTACACTACTGCAGCATTCAGAATAGGAATACATGCATTTTTATTTTTATTTTTTTTACTACCTATCCGCAACTCACCCAAAATGCGTCAGCGACCCACTTTTGGGGCCAGACCCACTAGTTGAGAATCACTGGCCTCAATCATTTTTAACTTATTGTCACAATATCAATAAAAAATACCAGAATCAATATTGTTTGTGAAACCCATTTGCTTTCATTGAGAGATCAGAATGGTCCCACCTCTGCATCAACTTGAGCCAGGAAAACCCCTCTTACCTTTGACAATGAAAGCGCTTGGTCACGTTGGTTTTCATTGAACATTACCCCTTTTGTCAACACTGAACGAGACACTTTTTTTCATTCCAAAAACAACGAGAAAAATAAACAAAGAATTTTCCGTGGCGGATTTTTGAGTCAAGTTGACCGGCGTTAGCATGTAGCATATTTAACTTTTATTTACCTAGCAGAAATTGTTGTAGGCCTCTTAGTGGAGGGCAGGTGAAAGCAGAGAGCAACATTATGAGGTGACGTGTCCAATTTTTTTTTTTTTTTTTTTTTAAAGTTAAGTTTATTGAGCAACTTAGTACGTTAGCTTACATCAACATCAACCGAACATTTTAAAAAAATGCTAGCTTATTAGCTGGAAGATGGGGGCTCGTACGCAAAACAGGAAGCGCGTTTTGCTTGAAACGGTTGACATTTAATTTAAGGACGTGATGTGGGTGGTATTTCGAAAGATATATATAAATATATATATTTATTTAAAACAACAAAAAACAAGTATAGTGGGGAAATATGGGTAGAACTCACCCCGGCGACACATCGTCCATCCTGGCGGAGTAGCGCAAACGCACCACAGGCGCCCACGGACTCAAAGATCGTCTATTCAGAAACTGAAACCACTCTGTCCACCGTTAAGTTTTTTTTTCTTTTTAGCTGGAATCAGATTAAATATAATAAAATGAATTGGCTAAGTGAATCATATTAACTTTGTTAATTAAAACTACATAAATTGTACTACGATCAGCTCAAATTAAATTAATAATGAAATTTACCCCGAATTACATAAATTAACTAAAACCAGAATTGTGCTAAGTGAGAAGTACAGTACCTATATGATTGACAGTGATATCAGTTTAATATTTTTTCCCCATTTGACTAATGCGTATGAGAGACAATTTGTCACTAATTTTCTATTTTTAATAAATACCACCTGTACTGTACTCTATTTCAATTATTTACTTGCTGTTCAAATGTTTGCATTTCGAAATGCCTGTATGGATGAGAAATATATTTTGTATGATTTTCTTGACAAATTAAGCACTCCACCTACAAGGGGTAGTTTGTGCCTTAATACTGTCCATTAATTTATTAAATGGTGAACTATGAAATGTAATTGTTTACCTATTTTACAGTTGTCAGTACTGATTTGTCAGTGATTGTCATTTGTATTATATTTTTATTTAATATATATATATTAAATATAAATTGTCATGTAAATAGTTGTACTTTGTTGTTCCTTCCAATTCAAACTCAAGCAAATACTGTAGGTTTTAATTATAGACGTTTGTAATGCTTTGACTTTTTTTTTTTTTTTTTTTTTTTATAAATCATTGACAAGTTGAATATTTTAATGTTTTCAGTTAATGGATTTTCACATTTTGAGATTGCAGCATATTGAAAAGTAACATTTTTCTATTTCTATTCTATTCAAAAATATCCAACTTTTAAATACTGGACAGCATTATTTGTTTCAGTTTTAATCAAACTATTTTAACTCAGCCGGTATTTAAAGGCAATTTGAATATTTCTAATGACTTCCTTTGATGGTGCCGCCCAATATAAAATGTTTTAAAAATGTTCCTACCAATTAAAACATGCATCTGTGATTTTAAAGGGACATTTGCATTTATAGATTTCTTTTAGTGACGATTAAAGCCTCTTGTTGAGGCTGCATTTTGCTACAAACTCAAACTAAACCAACCTAGTAACCTTAGCAAGCTAAGCACCAACCCGGTATAGGGTTTACTGTCCCACTTGTCTCATAAGAAAATGACAACAACAACAAAAAAACGCAACACCTACATGGAAATTAACCACCAAAGGATTTTAGTGTGAGGGAGGCCACTAGACTAACATCCAGATGTCTTGCTTTTAATGCAAAAGTGAGAGAAAACGAATGGACGCAAAATACACATTAATTATCAGTACTCACCAAAATACTATTTTAGACTGGCTGGGAGAGTTTGCGTTAAACCAACATTTACCACCTTGTCTCAAAATGGCGGCTGGCAACGAAACCGATGCTGCCCCTTGGGTGGCACTCGTGGAAGTGCACCATGTAAAAAAACATTTAAAGAAAGACCATATTGTTTGTTTTCTGAACATTAAAAACTTTAATAAAACAGAACGTAGGTGTGCTGAACAGGATTTCAAACCAGTTTTAATCTAAACAAACAAATCAAAAAAAAGGAAAAAAAACGTCTGCCTTTTGTCACGCGCCAACAAGTTGACTTCAAACCCTGAGAGAAAACTCAGGATCCAAACAAAAACAAATTATCGACGCGAGAAAAGCAGTGACAACAGTGTCCGTAAGCAGAAAGCAAATGGCATTTTTTTCCCCCATCAACAATTCACAATTCTGAAGTAGTAGTAGTAGTAGAGTCCGTAAGGAGGAATAAGAGGGACAGATGGAGGGAGTAAAGGGGGGGGTGATTCATTCATTCGACGGGGGGGGGGGGATGGTGGACACTTCTCCCTTCCTCAATAGAGCAACGAGACCCCCCTCCCGGTTGTGTGTTTTCAAGTTCTCTGGAATCCCGGACAGCCGCCCTCCCCCCTCCCGTGGCCGTATCAAAAAATTGGAGGGAACTAATAGCCGCCTTCGTAGCCCCCTCGACCGTAGCCGCCTCTGCTGTAAGGGGCCGCGCTCCGGAAGGAAGAGTAGCTGCCCCCCTTCATGGCGCCGTAGCT
This sequence comes from Phycodurus eques, assembly GCF_024500275.1. NCBI lineage: Eukaryota > Metazoa > Chordata > Actinopteri > Syngnathiformes > Syngnathidae > Phycodurus > Phycodurus eques. The sequence goes on from NC_084533.1 coordinate 26,866,990, forward strand.
GGAGTGCTGCTGTCCGTAGCCCTCCCCGAAGTCCCCGTTGCTATACCCGCCAGCCATGCCGCTGTCGTACTCTTCGTAGCCGCCGCCGCCGCCGTAGCCTCCACTCGCGTAGCCGCTGGCTCCGTAACCGCCGCAGCCTCCCGCACCGTAGCCGCCCGCCCCGTAGCCTCCAGCCCCGTAGCCGCCCGCCCCGTAGCCGCCTGCCCCATAGCCGCCGCCGCTGCCGCCTCCGCCTCTTCCTCCGCCGTAACTCGACATGCTTCTACCGCGACCCCGGCCGCCTCTACCACCGCCGCCTCCGCCGGACATCTCCTGCTTGCTCATGGCCTTCTTCACCTCCACCTTGGAGCCGCTTATAGTGTGGAACTTGGTGAGCGCCGCCTTGGAGGCCGACTCGCCGTCCTCGAAGAAGACAAAGCCGAAGCCGCGCTTCCTGCCTGTCAGCTTGTCGGTGATGATCTCGGCCTTCTCCACCGCGCCGAACTGGGAGAAGTAGTCGCTGAGGTTCTCGGGTTCCAGGTGGTCCTTGACGCCGCCGACGAAGATCTTCTTGACGTTGGACGATACGTCCGGGTTGCTGGCGTCCTCCCGGGCCACGGCCCACTTGAGCTCCACGTTGCGGCCGTCAACGACATGTGGCTTGGACGCCATTGCTGCGTCGGCCTCCTCCGGCGTCGCGTAGGTTATGAAGCCGAAGCAGCGGGAGCGGCCCACCGCCTGGTTTATGACCACCACGCAGTCGTTAAGCGCGCCGAATTGCTGGAAATGTCCGCGGAGGCCATCGTCCGTCGTCTCCACGTTCAGGCCGCCGACAAAAAGCTTGGTAAGTTTGGACGACATGACTGGATTTGAGCTGAGGAAGGTGCGACACACCGTCCCTCTCCTTCTTCAATGAGCGACGGACGGGGCGGACCGTTTGACTCGCCGCCTTTCATAAAACGTTGCGGGCGCCAATTGGTCAGCTTGAAAATAGGCGCCGCCTCCGGTCGCGCCGACGGGCCAATCAGGTTAAGTGCTACTTCGCTCGGCGCCGGAAATTCTATAATCAATCTAAAGAGTCTTCGAACTGCTACTTTCGCTTTTTACTAAACGAGTTTCAAGTGTTAAAATTACCTTTGGGGACGTTTACACCGCACAAATCTGGTGTTTGTAAACTATAGCAATAATTTATGGTTGAATTTAATTTCATGCTCATTTAGTATTGACGTTCATATTACACGTGCATCAAAGTGGTATTTGAAAGTAACCAACCGTCCATTCTAGGTCAGTTTCACCAGACTTATTTTCTTAGCATTGGTTTTAGTCTAGAGCCTAGATCTTTAATGAAACTCGTTACATACAGCTGGTTCATTTCCCTAATTATGTTTTCCCCCCTCGTCTGTGGATGGCAATACACTAACACATACAAAGACTAAGGACTGATGCAATTCAGACTTGGGTTTTATATTGTAAGGTGCCACTTATGAAACTAAGGAAAATGCATTTAAAACATCTCATTTCATGAACCACTGGTAACAACAGAGCAAAACCCCTCCCAATGTAAATAATTGACATAAGGATATTGTATTGATAATACTTTATTTATATATATATTTTTTTTTTTTAAAAAGTCAGTATCAAAACAAGGATCCAGAACGGATGTCAGCGCCACAATCCTGCAAAAGAGGGGGGGCAACATGAATAAAGATTTTAGTCAAACACATACAGCATTGCCACATCAATGTCTTGATTTATATTTTTCCATTTAAACATAAAGTTGATTAAAGATGTTTTTGATCCACTTTGCATTTGGGGTAACTTCAAAGCACCACTTATAGACTGAATAGTCCCGAGTGGAGAAGAGACTTCACCTGGAGAGAGAACGCACCAAGCACCTTGCCAGTCGGTCCCCACACCGGCACATTTGAGGAGACTTCTCCTTAGCCCAGGTTCCCATTGAAACCTGAAGGGAGGGGGCGGGTGGGATGAAAGAGAAATTGAGTGAGATTGTGCACAAATTGACATTTCGTCGGGAGGAGACACCAGAAAGCCACCACTTGGTTGCCATAGTTAATTTAAAATGGTGGAACAACATTCGGTTCCCCTCCTCCCAAGTCATTTAGAAGCGAATTAAGTCCCCCCACCCGCCCCAATGGCTTTTTACATAAGGATTAGCTCGGATTAAATATAATATAAAATGCTTCCATACATGGTTGACCAACACAGAGATAAGACAGGTTGATTTTACATACCTAGTTGGCTGGATGTGGATATCCTAAAGAGATATTTCAGACTCCTATCACAACCGACCCCAGGTAATCAACCGGGTCCTGACGTAGCCTACAAACAAACTCCTACGGCTATTTTGGCTGGGATAGCCTACTGGAATACGAGTAAGAACACCTAAATGTAGGGATAATCAACAGGAATGAGCAAAGATAAAAATGCGTCCACATAAGATTATAGTCAGATATGCGAGAGAGTTCATATATCACACTTAAATAACATGGTCAAACCCTACATAGCCTACATGCATTGGCTGTGGGCAGACTTGTGTAATATATATATATATTTTTTTTAATATACATACACCCACCTGACTTTAAAACTGGGAAAAGCGGCCTCGTGTAACTACAAAGCTGACCTGTGGATAAACTTGAGCAATAAGTAAAGTAAAACTAAGCTATGTGGTGTAACCTTTTATTTAAAAATGAACATACAGAAGAATAAGTATCTTCAAACAGTAATGAATGAGTTTCTCATTAACATTGAAAATACACAGCATACATTTGGATATTGCTCTGCAAGCTGAATAGGAGGGGGGAACATAACAAATTGACCCTAAATAGCCGATACGACAGCTAAAATAAAAGCGTGGTCGGTTTTGGGGCACAAGCAGGGGGGAACAATAGCAGTGCGTCTCCCGCCATCTTAACTTGGGGCAAACGTGGGAGTCACAAAATGGCCTCGTGACAACAGCTACGAAAAAAGAAACCAACAGATCAAAATTTCCTCACGCTTGTACACTGAAATCAAAACGATACATCTAAAATATTAAAATAAGCATAAAAAAAAACAAGCCTACATTCAACGTTTTTAACAATGGGTGAACGCAAGTGGGTCTAATTGTTTTAACGTCAACTACACGCGTGGGCAAGTGGTACATAACATGTTTATAATCTGTACTGTTTTCTCTTTCAGGTGTCCTATTTTGTTTTAATCTGGATCTTTTTGGGAAGTGACCTTCCTACCTGTTTGGGGGCTTTGAGGTCTTCGTTTTGTTTGTAGGGGTCGACCCCCGTTACCGACTTTTGACTTTTGACGTCCAAATCCGGGGCTGGAGATGTAATCTGGAAAGTTGGTGGCCGATGTTCTCGGTGTTCGGGTAGGGGGCATCTCATCTCGTCTGGTCTAGTAGCCCCCGTAGCCCCCGTAGCCCCCCCTGGAGTAGCCGCCGCCACCACCGCCTCCCCGGGTGTAGGGGGCCAGGTTCCGCTGGCCGCCGAAGTGTCCCTTTATGGGACCGTAGCCGGAGGAATGTTGGCCGTAGCCGCTGCCGAAGTCGCTGTAGCCGTTGCCGCCACCATAGCCGCCGCTCTGGTCGCCGTAGCCGCCACCATAGCCCCCGCCGTATCCCCCGCCGCAGTTGTAGCCTCCGCCGCCATTTCCATAGCTGTAGCTTCCGCCATAGTCTCTGCCGCCGTAGCCATTTTGATTGCCCCTCATGCTTCGGCCGGACCTTCCTCTTGGAGCCATGCCACCCCTGTTGGCCGCCTGCATCTCCTGCTTGGTGAGGGCTTTCTTCACCTCCACTTTGTGCCCGTTAATGGTGTGGAACTTAATCACGACTGCCTTGTCGGCGGAGTCGTGGTCGGTGAAATAGACGAAGCCGAAGCCTCTCTTCTTCCCCGTCTCCTTCTCGGAGATCACCTCAGACTTCTCGATTTGGCCATACTGGGAGAAATACTCGCTGAGGTGGTCCTCTTCGATGTCGTCTTTCAGACCGCCCACGAAAATTTTCTTCACCTTGGCGAGCGCTTCGGGTTTGTTGGCGTCTTCCCGCGACATAGCCCGCTTCACCTCGACCGTGTTGCCCTCGACGGTGTGCGGCCTAGCGCCCATAACGGCGTCGGCCTCCTCCGGCGTCGAGTAGGTGACGAAGCCGAAGCAGCGAGAGCGTTGGAGCTGCTTGTTTACCACAACCACGCAGTCGCTTAGCGAGCCGTACTGCTCGAAGTGCTTGCGGAGGCCGTCGTCGTCGGTGTCTACATTTAGGCCGCCGACAAAGAGTTTGCAAAGCTGGTCGGACATGTTTACTGGTATCACTGAAATTTCAGTGCAGTAGCTCTCAAAATGGTGGACGAGAGAAGCGACGCAGTTAGATTTATATCGAGGCACCCGTGTGACGCCACACTCACTTGGATTTGGGTACCGCCTCTTTTCCGGTTCACGCCACACCACTTTTTTTTTCTCCCATAAAGGGAACGCGTCCATGAAAAATTTTGAAAGACCTCAATGAATCGCCTTTATGACCAAATTAAAAATAAACTGACCAAAACCTAATCTTTAATTTGACACTCTTGTCTGTCTTTAAACCTTCATTTCACACCCTAATGCTTGCTTAAAACCCTAACCATTGTTTGAAGGCTTAATTTTGAACCTTAACCTCAGCTTGAAAGCATAACCTTTCTTCACAACCCTGATTTGAAACCCTAACCATGGCTTGAACTCTACCCTTTCTTTGTAACCCAAATTTGACACCTCAAGGCTTGTTTGAAACCCTAACTATACTGGCGGGACAGCTCTAATACACATTTAATATGGTCTTGTGGGCCAAATATAATTACATCGTGGGCCAAATTTTCCCCCCGGGCCTGAGTTTGACAGATAAGCCTTAACCCTTCTTTGCGATGCTTATTGGAAACCTGAACACAGGCTTGAAGCTCTCATTTGAAACTTTGGCTTTGGTTTAAACCCTAACTTGAAAACATGTAGTTTAGTTGGAAGCAGTGCACATCAGCTCGTGACAATGTATAAATATTGAATTCAATTGAATTTGATAGTTACTTTCTGTTAAACAGAACAGATATACTTAGGTTGGAATGTAAAAAAAATAAATAAGAAAAATAATAATTCCTATGGTATTTCTGGGTGCATATGGCTAGCAAGTGTATTTTAACTGCCGTTATGGTGATGACCGGGTCCATGGAAAAAACAATTCTCACCTGGTTCCAAAAAGCTTGAGATCCCCTGGTTTAAACAACTCGTTCACATATTAACAACAGCCTCAAAACATCACAACAGTAGTTTGGTATGCGATGTAAAAGCTACTTTAATTGACTTTATTAGCATGATGCAGTTTGAGACAATTAGCATCTCTATGGCTTGGATTGTCCCTCAATCAAAAGTTTCAGGTGAGGCACAAAAGACATAATTTCCATGTGAACAGAGACAAAGTTAAGTGACGGGCAAGAGACAGACTTGAAACAGACACAAAGCAAGCAGCCAATCCCAAAAAATGTCTGGTAAAATCTTTATGAGGCATATCGATGAAACAATCATCTTCAGCTAGGTCTAAGAACTGAAACACACAAGACGACGACGGTCCAGAGTCATGAAACGGGGCACAAAAGCAGCAACCTTTCGTTTGCCAGAAGACTTAAAATTAAAAGTATGGCTTAGGTTTATGTGGTGGGGATTTCAAAATTATTTAAATTTCATGCTGGATTTTGTGCTTACATTCATCATCGGTCTAAATTACGAGGGGGGGAAGAAATTAATTTGTTCACATGGTCCTTTTTCATTCAAAAATGACACACAAAAAAAAAAAACATTCTATGGACAAAAGTGTTGGGACACCTGAACTATTGCTTAAATCAGTCATTCAGGTTGGACCAGGAGTCCTTTGTTCAAGATATGTTGGGACACTTGTATACTTCCCAGTACACAAGGCAAGGTCCCGTATAAGTGTGCTGTGGAAGAACGGGCCTGTCAACACACCAAGGGTGAATGAGATGGCGAGCTTTTGACCATAATACAGGGTGTCCACTAAGTGTCTTTACAATTTACTACCCACTTTACAATTTGGAAACAAACGGTGCCCATATATAGGTGTATGAATTTTTTTTTTTAATGTTGTAATATTTTACTCGTGTCTATTCATTTGCTATTTGTAACACATTTGGTACATTGTAAAGAGACAAATGGACAACCTGTAGTTTTGTGCAATATCACATAAGTGCCATTGAGTTAAGCCTCGAGGTGAAAATGAATTAAATGAAACCTCACCCAAGGCCAAAAAAAAAACAAAAAAAAACAGAAGACCAGCCTCATCGTCAAAGACACTCGTCAAGAGTTAGTATGAGACCATAGAAAACTAACAAGCGGTTTAGTGACAATGGAGAGAGAAAATACCTTTTCAGTCGTTTTTCCCCTGCCCCCACGATGATGAGTCATCAGGCGCTATGAACAAAGCCTAACTACTATATACATCTCTAAAGCAGTCTTGATGCGGCTTTTAAAGCCATTGGGGAAAGGGGGGGGGGGGGGGGACCAGGTGGTTGAAAGGCAACATAAAATGTAAAATAATCAACCCTCCAGCAGGAAAACACATACATTGCTACCTGGCAGACATGTTGTTTGTCAATGTAATTTTACAGGCACCAGTCTTGAGGGAAGCATCCTGGTGTCAGTGAGATGAAATTGCCTAATGATCGGAAAGGAGGATGTGAGGGGCAAGGATGATGATGTGTGTGTGTGTGTGGGGGGGGGGGGTGACTTCTGGCGTTTATATTGTGGTGTGTTGTCGTTACAGCACATGTTCACATGATGTAGACCTTCTCAGCCTGAGAGAAGCTAAAGACTTCTTTGGTTCTGGGGCAAACTACTTTGTCGTCCTGGCGGATAGACAGCAGGGACTGCCAGATAAAAGAAAGAAAATCAGACCGTTACACGTTTATCTTTGTACCTCAAATGTACTACATTTACAATGTTTATCTGAATCTAATGTACCATATTTACATTTTTAATATACCTCTGGGTTTTTTAAAGTTTATTTAGCACAATTTACAGTGCAAGGGGAATGTACCATAGTGACATCACCGCCATTTACAAAATTTCTATTTTGTATGTCTGACATGTCTACAAACTTCTCATGTACCATATTTACTAACCATCTCACAGTTAATGTTATTTACACCTCATTTAATGTCTATTCACCTGTATGCACCATAGTCACATTTAATGTAAAAATGTACAAGTCACATATTTCATGTACCTGTAACATCATATTTGAGGTCTATACCTGGGGTCAGCAACCTTAAATACACAAATCCATTTGAACCCATTTCCTACAGAAAAGAAAAAACGGGACCCACAAAACCCTTTTAACGCCTAAAGTATAGATCGTTTTTTTCCTCAACTGTCAATATACCATCTTTACTTACCACCTCAAATTTAATGGTAAACTAAAGTTGTAATGTGCCATATGTACATCATATTTCATGTTCTATACACATCGAAAGTAGCATATTTTATTGAATACGTTCCAGGTGTGTATGCACTCACGTTATAGCCGTACACGTATCCGTTGGGCAGCATCATGGGCGGGTTGTTCTCGTTCATGACTTCACCGGAGATCTTGCACACGAGTCTGGAGTTGGCGCAGTGGGCCATGGGCAGAGGCTGCGCTAGCTTGTTTAGGGACTTGCTGCACACGGGGCAGTCGGGGTTCTTGGAGGTGCCGTCCTCCTTGTAGCACTGACTGGAAGGGGTGGTTAAGGTGCCCTTCACATCTTTGGACAGCGCCATGTGAGCGAGCAGGCGGCAACTAATTTGAATTCTGCCTCCCTCGTGATCAAAGTCAGCAAAGACCCAATAATCGGAAGTCTCTGGAAGATTATCCTTACTGATTATATCCTGCAGTGTGGGATGTGTTTGAGTGATTTTAATTCCCCGATCTGCTTGGGAAACGGTCGGTGCGGTCAATGCTAAATGTTAAACCTGTTGCAATATTTAACGCTAGGTCCACGCATTTTCCCTCCCGATAAAAGAAACCAAAGGCCCGCTTGTCGGATGTCTTAAAGGATTATCCTGTGGTGTGTGTTAAGAATGATTCTTGTGTCTATTCTTGACCACAATTATTAGCGTTATTCAATTATCCGTTACAGCCCTAAATGATTATTACTCTTTCTTCTTTGTATTTTAAGTCAGCCTGGATACCCTTAAGCTGTTTCATCTTGGTACTACAACAGACGTAGTTATGCTTGGGGGTGGTTTGTCGATAATTCCCAGTAAACCATACATTATGAGAGAAGTAAAAGCACACACATGGCTGATATTTTCCCTTGCCGTGTGTCTGGTTTATCACATTGGGTTTAAATCGTAGCCGACTTAAGCAGCGGAAGGATACGGCGTCTTGATGGCTGACAGCCCGGCCTGCAGGGTGATGGTGAAAACGGAGTTGTTGCCCAGCTGATGCAGTCGGTAGTTGTCGTAACGGAACTGCTGGATCAGCATCTTCCAGCGGGCCGGATCTAACAGATCCTGAAAACGCGACGAGATTCTCACATGGAACCTGGACTTGGTCACCTGACTCCTCTGTCCATCGTGTGTGAGTGTGTTACCTTGTAAGGGGAGATGTGTGTGTCTGAGGGGAAGGCCAGCATGCCCATCACCTGCCGGACTTCGTCCAACTGCCCGCCTTCAGCTTGGCTGAAGTGTTTCCTTGCATGTCTGGCACACAATTAGCATGTGGTGTTAATGTCCAAAGTAACTTCCACTCAATAATATTAACATTGGAGTGTTGAAACACCTGACGGCGTCCATTCTTTTGTTCTGTCGGATGAGCTCGATAAATTCCTGGATTCTCAGACTGAACTCCAGACAACTCTGCACCCAAAAAAAACGGAAAAAAAAACAACGATCATGGCTGTAGCAATGTTACATTAGTGACACCTAGTGGTCAAATAGAGTACATATAATAGACAGAAACTCCACTTTGAAAGTCCAACCATGTCTTGAAACCCTAACTCTTGTTTAAAACACAAATTTAAAACCCTAACCCTGTCTTAATAGCTTAATGATGCCAAGAACCCATTTGAACTAATTCTAACCCGGAACTTGGGCTGGAAACAACAACAAAAGATTTAACACAAGATTTAAACCATAATTTGAAACCTAAACCCACACTTGAAACCTACATTTGAAACCACAATTTGAAACCCTAAAAAAGGCCAGAAAACCTGATATAAAACTCAAACACAGGCTTGAAATACTAAACCTGTCCTGGAACCCTACCTTTTGTCTCCCTGAGGCTTGTTTGAAGCTAAAACCCAGGCTTGAAACCCTGGTTTGAAACCTGAACACAGACCTGAAACCCTAATTTGAAAACTTAATGCTGTCTTGCTATTCTAAATTTGAAACTGCGGCACAAACCTGGCTTGAAACCCTACTTTGACATCCTAAGGGTTGTTTGAAACCCAAACCAAGGCTCAAAACCCTAATTTGGAAGCCTAACCCTTGTTTGAAACCCAACTTTGATACCCTAGTGTGAAACCAAAACTTTACAACACAACACCATCAAGAAACCCTAATTTGAAACCCTAGCCTTGGACTAAAATCAAAACTTGACAACCGATTACTATCTTGAAACCCTAACTCAAAATCATAATCTGGGCCAATAAAAGATGAACTAAAGACATCGTTCCCCTTTTCATTACAGAATGATCGTCGCTGGAAGCTAATATGCTTTCTCTGAAGCATGTTGACTTGACTCCATGTGTGTATGTCTCTATTATATTACATGATTGTATTGTACACAGTATAATATGACTCAGCCTGACTGACTACCTTCATCTTACGAAGGCGGGACTTGTTGTCATGGCACCAGGCTAAGCAGGTGGCCGTTTCCTGCCTTTCCAGGGACTCTTCCACCTCTTTCGCCGTAAGGAACATCTCAATGTTAACGAGATCCTGAGAAGTAAAAAAGACGATTACGCACAGACCGAGACTAGCAAGCTAAAAACAAAATGGCTGACCTCGATACCGCTCTGTCTAGCCAGCTTGACGGCTGTGTTGTAGTACCCGCAGCGTAGCAGGTGCTCCACCATCATGCGGTCCATGCGCTTCTTCTTCCACAGGTTGACCGAGGCCGGCTGGTCGCTGCTGTGCTCCTTCAGGTGCTCGATGCGCCGCTTGCATAGCTTGGCGCTCTCGTCCTCCGCCTGGATGGATTCAGCGGCCTAAAAAAAATAAATAAATAAATAATATATATATATATATATATATATATATATATATATATATATATTTCCAATGATGGGAAGTAATAAAATACAAATACTTTGTTGCTGTACTTAAGTAGATATTTTAGGTATCTGAACTTGAGTACAGTGGTATCTAGATTTACGAGTGAATTGTGAAAATAATTGTGATATTAGAAAGGTGAAGTTTTTGGAAAGTAACCTCAGCTAAAGACAGCACTGACTCAGCCACACCATTTATAGACAGCAAACGTACAGTGGGTACGGAACGTTATCAGACCCCCTTAAATTTTTTGACAGAACTGGAGAGGATCCCCAAATTCAGGTGTGAAGAACTTGTTGCATCATTCCCAAAAAGAATCATGGCTGTATTAGCTCAAAAGTGTGCTTCTACTAAATACTGAGCAAAGGGTCTGAATACTTTTGGCTGTGTGATATTTCAGTTATTGATTTGATTTGAGATACCAGTAATTTCAGTTACCAGTGTGGTCACTCAACAAATCAAACTGCTAATTCAATGCAACACTATTTATTTTTCTGACAACTTTTTATTTTTACTACTGTTGTGGAAATGTGTCCACGTGAGATGAAGAAATAAAGTATCCAGACACGTTTCTCTGAGAAATGTCTTATCTTACTACAAAGAGTAGGAAACAAGTCAGAGACGTTACCAGATAACTAGCAACCCTTTACTGCTCAGTTTTTTTTGTCAATGTCTTTCTGTCTCCAAAGTGTTCTGTAAATTGACTGTCTGTTGTCGTACTAGAGCGGCTCCAACTACCGGAGACAAATTCCTTGTGTGTTTTGGACATACTTGGCAAATAAAGATGATTCTGATTCTGAGAAAGGGCCATCCTCCCCCCCACAATACCAAAAGAAAACAAAGCATAGACACCTAACAAGCAATGCATTCACTAGGCACCTATTAGCTGGATATTTTGCAGAGCATAGAAGACATGTTTCAAGGCTGCCTACTTCTTTCCAAGGGAAGGAGAGGTTTCCTTATCAGTTTTGAAGGCCACATATATAGGCTTCTATTCAAAATTGTCTAGTTAGAAGAGTGAAAAAACATTACATGGTTGATTTACAAATGACTCCCTATATTTGAAAACAGATATCTGTACTTTCTACACCGTACTTTGTCATAATAAAATTTGTATTTTTTTTTTTTCAACCTCCATGGAAGACCACACGATGTAAAGAGAGGTTGTAAATGGTAAATAGGCTTTCACTGGTATAGCGCTTTTCTACCTTCCCGGTCAAGGATCGCTTTGCTTGTGCTCAGAAACACTCCGGATCCACGATATAGTTGAGTTTGCTATTTTGTAGAGGTGTTTGAATGTGTAGCGTACAGGTTATTTAAAGATTCCCACAATACATCTTGAACATTTTTCAAAAGTCGGACAACGAATAATCACGAGAAAACGCAAAGGGGAAAAAAAACAGCATACTGACGACATGAGGATCAGACAAAGGTTCAGAAAATGCTTTGTTTGCATTAATTTTATAAAATACACTTCACTTAAGACAATGTAAAATTAGTGGTATATATATTTGCCCTTCGTATTACTTGCACCATAAAAGTGAATGAAAGCATAACTATTTTGTATGCAGAGAGGTTAGAATTTTCCCCCCTATGTGCCAAGTTATCAAAAAGCATACTGTATACATTTGACAGCAAACTTCATTTTTACATTTGTATCCAAGCAGTACATTCAAGAGTCTGTCCTTTTTTACTTTTATGTAAGCAAAGGAGTTAAAGGAGTACATTTCCCCCCATGCATCAGTACTACTAGGAGTACATTTGCCACTTCCGGCAACTAATATTGTGTCCTAATAAATGTGTAAGTTACCTTTCGTTTCAGCGCGCTGAGCTTCTCCACTACGCCATCCAGCAGGGACACCACCGAGTCCACCACGGGGAAGCTGCTGAGCGTCTTCTCCAGCTCGGCCACCACCATGGTCACGTGACTCGTCTCCCTGTCGATGTTCTTCTGGGCCGCTCGGAAGCGCTTGTTCAGCGTCTCGTAGGGCACCTGACACATGACAAATTGGAAGTCATTTAAGCATCTTGATGCTCAAAACATGTAACAAAGAAATATAATGTACTGCATGTGTTGTGTTGAGTAAGGTTGGGCAATTTGACCAGTTTTCTATCTTTTGACTCCTTCTTCCTTACAGGCCTTGGGCTTCGTTCAAAAGGGTCAGTAGTTTTGCTTTAGTTTACATTTATTAAATGGTGGTTAACTTGTGCTTACACTTGTATGGCAATTAAGATGCTACTTAAAGCATTAACAAGTTTTTGTGACTAAAAAAATCTATTCATTCAGTCAGTCGGTAATTTCACACCAGCAAGCAAAGAAACCATCTTTTGAACAACATTGAAGGAAAGGAAAACATAGTCTCTCGGGCGTGTCCTGGGTTGTCCCCGGGGTCTCCTCCCGGTGGGATCTGCCCGGAACACCTCACCGGGAAGGCGTCCAGGAGGCATCCTAAACAGATGCCCGAGCCACCTCATCTGGCTCCTCTCAATGCGAAGGAGCAGCGGTTCTACTCTGAGCCCCTCCCAGATGACCGAGCTTCTCACCCTCTCTCTAAGGGAGAGCCCCGGACACCTTGCGTAGGAAACTCATTTCGGCCGCTTGTATCCTGGATCTTGTTCTTTCGGCCACGACCCACAGCTCGCGACCATAGGTGAGGGTAGGAACGTAGATCGACCGGTAAATCGAGAGCTTCGCCTTTCGGCTTAGCTCCTTCTTCACCACAACGGATCGATACAAAGTCCGCATCACCGCAGACGCCGCACCGATCCGCCTGTCGATCTCCCGTTCCGTTCTTCCCTCACTCGTGAACAAGACCCCATACTTGAACTCCTCCACTTGGGGTGAGTGAAGAGGGTGAAGAGCTGGTCCACTGTTCCACGGCCAGGACGAAAACTGCTCCTCCTGAATCTGAGATTCAACTTCCCCAGGACGTGGGTGAAGTTCTGCCGGAGGTGGGAGTTGAAACTCCTTCTGACAGGGGATTCTGCCAGATGTTCCCAGCAGACCCTCACAATATGCTGGGGCCTGACACGTCGGACCTGCAGCTTCCCCCACCATCGTAGCAAACTCACCACCAGGTGGTGATCGGTTGACAGCTCTGCCCCTCTCTTCACCCGAGTGTCCAAGACATGCGGCCGCAAGCCCGATGACACGACCACAAAGTCGATCATCGAACGGCGAACTAGGGTGTCCTGGTGCCAATTGCACGTGTGGACATTGAACCCCGGTCCTCAGAACTGTGAGGCAGACGCTCTAACCAGTCGCCAACCGTGCAAAAAATATATATTTACAATAAATAATGTATCTTTGTCCCTCTATTTATGCCAGACAAAACAAATGAATGGTCTTCTGTTAGATGGCAGGAAGTAAATGCAGTAATTCATGTATCCACCTTTTGTGACATTTTTGTTTGTTGGTGTGCCATGAGATTTTTCAATTGTAAAATATGTTCCTTGGCTCTATAAAGATTGGAAATCACTGCTCGTCAGATCGTGTATTCTAATCAGTCAGGTCAAACCAACATTACATGACAGAAATAATGGGTGCTAACTTACTGTAATTAAATTACTTTATTTTTAATTAAATGACTTCACCCACACCGAAACTTTAGAGCATGATTCGACAGAACGGCGGCATGTTCATGTCCAACCGTTCCTGTCGCACTAGCTTGCTAGGCTACATAACGTTTTTGTTGCCTGCTTGCGAGCCGTATCGTATTAAAAGTACCTGAATATACCCGAGTTGTTGTCGTCGCCACAGTAACGAGCGTATCCGGTCGCATTTGAGTTGACAAGCTAAAGCCCAATGATCGTCAAAAACGGGATATGGTGGTATCGGAATACAAGATTTTATTGCAGTAGTTTGACAATGCAATCGTGAAAGAGCAAATTTGTCTGGTAGTCTGATCCGGGCATTACATGTTGCCTGTCTCAGACGTGTTGTCTGTTCCACACCGCCGACAAGTTTTTTTTTTTTTTTTTTTTTTTTTTTTTTTTAAATAACTTCATTGGCCGTCCAATATTTACAGTACTACGTCAAAAGACACGCGACAAGGCTAAAAATAAACTAGCTTTTGGATTAAAATATACTGTGCATGAAGGCGACGCGGAGTAAATGTCTTTTGAGGAACCGATCAACGACGTCATTGATCGGATCGGCGAATTATGACATTAAAGCCGATCAGCATAAAATGCTAATTATCGGACGATACCGATAAAATTGGTGTAAAGTCTTCTTTAAGAGAGAGAAACAAGTTAAAGAAGAGTCTGCATTCAGTGAAGCATCTCCTCCTTCTCTAACCCAATATCATGGCAGTAACATTATAATAGTTTGACTTGGGAAGGGACTTCCCCCCTACCCATGATACCAAAGGAACACAAAGCATAGACACCTAAACAAGCAACACATTCACGAAGCAATCTTGATATTTTCTAGAGCACAGGAGACAGGTGTATATAGTTAGCCTACTCCCTTCCAAGGGAAGATTTTCCCTTATCAGTTTCAAAGGCCAAATGTATAGTAGGCTTCCATTCATTAAGTGTCTAGTTAGAAAAGTGAAAAACATATGGTTGTTTAACAAATTTGGCATTATAAGAGCAACACATTTGAGTTGTATTGCATTGATGTCAGTGACTCCAATGGGAGGGGGGGCTGGGGGTCTAATTCATTATCAGAACTATTAGTACAGATTGACAGCGTTTACTTCCTTGTCTGTTGACCACACCGCAACAGTTTTGGGGGAAATTGTTTTCTTGTTTTTCCCCTCTAATCTCACTAAATATATCTGTCCTTCTGCACAGGTTTATATGTCAAAATAAATGCTACGAAAAAGGTATTATCCATCCATTTTCTAGATCACTTAAAAATTAGTTTGACACCCGTCCTTTTGTGTCAAAAACTTGTTGCTTGAATTGTCTTCTTTTGAAGGAGGAATTAAAACAAAAAAACATGACTGTACTCCTTAATGTGCAAATACAATCACGCACCACAGCATGACAGGAACCAGGTGAGAGTCGCATTTAGTCTTCCACTTTGATCACTTTGCATTCCTCGCAGCTAAGGCTGACTATATTAACAAAATATTTAATCATATTTATTCTTATATGACGAAACAAAATAAATGCCATATTATGATAGTGTGATCACATAATGCTTTAACTAAAGCCTTCGGATACAAGTAATTATTTTCCTTGGAATCCACAATTATGTATTACATTTGCAAAAGAACCAACGAACACATTCACTCCCGTTCACGGAGTGTCCCTGGACTACCCACGCACTTACGCAGCCGCAACGTGACTTAATGTCAACATGAATGTCGTCCGCACTTAATCGGCTGCCAAATACGGTGTTTATCCCCTGACATATGAATGCTCTTTACAATATGTTCAGACGGGTTTTCTCCTGGAAGTTCCAAACCAAACCCAGAAAGACCTGTCGTTCAAAAACTGTTCACAGACGCCAGTATAATAACGTTCAATGTTCAATAACGTTCATAAGGCAGAAATAAACAAGATTTAGTTCACGTTTGCCCAAAATATGAAAGAGTTCATGAAATTTCGTTCAGCGAACTAGCTGTGGTAGGCCATATTAAATTAGGCATTTGCGGCGACTAGTGTAGCGGTGCTGTTGTTTTAGCCAGTTCACGTTTGCAGTAGACAAATTGCTCTTCTTTTTTGAAGTTTAAAATCCCAAACTTTGGACATTCTCTGTCTTTTACACAGTCTTTCTGCCTGGCTCAGCACCATCGTGCCAACTAATTCCTACGCGAGTCTGCCGTTACATTAGCCGTGTGGAAAAATTATCAATACGAAAAAACAATTTTCTAAATGAATTATTCAAATAATCGTTACAGTCGTATGAGAAACAATGTTGACGTGGGGGGGGGGGGGGGGAGTGCTTGGAGCATCTATGGGCAATAATAAACCTTTTTGGGTGGGTGACAATTGCTTGCGGATATTCTGTTTGGTTTGGTCCCTAACCTCCTCCACATGCATCCCACTCTGATCTTTAATCCGACGAATAGCAGTGGGGAACACTGCAATAGCATTAGACCATTTTAATGACTTCATGCACAATTCAGCATGCTAACAGGGAGACTGTGACAATGTCACAAATAAAAACGACTGCATTCCAAATGGAGTTTGGGGGGCTATTCATAGCAATGCAGATTATCAACTGTGACAATGTCTTTTTCCTGCAACACGCCTGCAGACGTGGACCCCCGATCGCCCCCATTTTCTGCCACTTCTCGGCTTAAAATGGATCCCATCATCGCTATTCCCTCCTGACTGCAGCATTGAAGCACAGAGACAGTACGTCCACCCCTCTTGCCACATAACACATACAAAGACTGACCTACTATGTGATGCATAAGATTGCTCATGTATTGCTACTCACGACGAGAGATCCAGACGTGTGTGTGTGTGGGGGTCGAGGATGAGGAGGAGGATGATGATGATGACGACGACGATGATAATGATGGGGGAGGAAATCCGGCATAGGTGTCGCAGTGAGAGAGGAGAAGAGCGGCTGCTCTCATTTCCTTTCGCTGGCCATTTTGTGGGGAACATTCGCGGAGGACAGGGCTCCCACTAGCCCCCCTAACCCGGCCCTCTATTGCCCCACTAGCCCCCTCCCCTAACCCGACCAACATTAGTGATTCCGACAGACCTCGCTTCGGATTTGTATGCTCCGAACGAGTTTATACATGCTTCAATCAAGTTGTGGTTTGAGTTCCACCTGACTGTCAAAACGTTTCAATGTGACGCCATTTTACGACAAGAAACACATGCCACTCCGTCGTCCATGTTGAAGAAAGGGGGGACGCCATGTTACACTGACACGTCAGTTTACAACAACCATTGTAAAATTTAGCTAACAGACAAAACAAGCTTGTCACGGTAAATCCCGACATTTTGTGCCCCAGTTCGGGGAAGAGAGACGACTTTTTAATGGCTTGGCTCAGCTATCTCGGCTAACGTTAGCATAAGCATGCCGTTATCAAGAAGTGTGTCAAATTCGCACGGAACTGCCGTGTCTCTCCCCC
This sequence comes from Phycodurus eques, assembly GCF_024500275.1. Taxonomy (NCBI): domain Eukaryota; kingdom Metazoa; phylum Chordata; class Actinopteri; order Syngnathiformes; family Syngnathidae; genus Phycodurus; species Phycodurus eques. The sequence goes on from NC_084533.1 coordinate 26,884,323, forward strand.
CCGCGGCAACGTCGTGCCAAGCACCGAGCGGTCGCTAGGTGCAACTCGTTTGTTTACCTTGAGCGTAGGGTATTCTTGGACTTTTAGAGCCATGGAGAGTTGAGATGCTGTCTCCTGCACCGCCATCTTGGTTTTGTGTCAAGGGATTTTTCAACTGAGGGCTTGTTTGTGTTTTTTCTTCTCATTTTTTTTCTAACGCGTCAGCACGGCCTCGCTCGTTCGCTACCGCCATCTGGAGGAATGGTGGCAACATTGGCACCGGATTACAAGTACAGTTTTCATTTGTAAACATAAATTGAATAATATCCATTCATCCATTCTCTGTACTGCTTATAATATAATATATAAATATAATATCAACACCTATTTTTCTTTTCTATTAAACCCTAACACTGTCTTGAAACCGTACTTTGAAATCCTAACCTTGCCTTGAAAACCTAATCCTAACTTGAAACGCTACTTTGAAACCCTAAACCTGATTTGAAAACATCAACTTTGAAATCCTAACTTTGGCTTGAAGCCCTACTTTGAAACCCTAACCCTGACTTGAAAACCTCACCCCGATTAAAAAAAAAAAAACCTTTAGTTTGAAGCCCAGACCTTTGCTTGAAACCCTACTGTGAAACCCTAATGTAGCTAAAGGAGGAAACCACAATTTTAGCAACCGCTCTTAGTATGATGCAGTCCTACCCTACTGCATTCGAGCTTGCAACATATCATTAATCTTGTTTGTGTGAGCGTGCGCACGCGTGTGTGTATCATGGTGCAGCCACGCATACTTGTAATTAGGCTATAAGTGTTCCTGTCAGCTGCTTGACTCAGCATCACTTGGGAGGAGGAGGACGGAGGCAAGATGGGGAAACAGCGTGAAAGACGAGGGGGAGGGGGAGCGCCTGCAGGTGGGGATGACTGCAGTGACACACACACACACATGCACACACACACATGATGAGTGATCGGTCAGGTTAGGGTTAATAATTTGTTGGCTAGGTTAGTGGTTGGTTTGTCGGGTTACTTATTGGTTGGTTACTTGGTTGAGTGTATCTTAATGATTGGTTGGTTAAGACTGTTTGGTTTGATTCGTTGATTAATGATTGGTTGGTTGATCTGGTTGGTTAATTGAACGATCAATTGGTTTGGTTGGTTGGTTAGTCGGTTAGATTAATGGTTGCTGATTAGTTGGTTACATTAATTTGTGTTTGATTGCTTGGTTGATTAGATTAATGGTTGGTGGGTTAGGTTAATTGTCGGTTGTTTGGTTGGTTGATATCTGTGCATTCCTCGCTGCACTTGACCGCATACGCCATCTTGCTTTTCTGGGTATGGGGTGTCCGGTCTTTGGGCTACACCAGCCTTTGTCTCAGGGTGTTACCAGATTTGAAGTGGACAGAAAAGTTGTGTTGACGGAAAAGCCTTCTGAGTTTCTCACTTGTGGTTGGTAACCACATATTTGTGTTTGGTTGGGTATTGTTTATGCAGCAACTTCCATGATGTAGTTTGACCAGTTTGGCAACACAACACAAAAACAACATACTGTAGTCTCTAATAGACTAGACTTCTCAACATCTTCTGAGAAAGTTCTTACAAGACTTTAGTTTAAAAAAAAAAAAATAACAACAACATGTAACACTCTTATATTGTAGGTTAAATTGGCAAGTTATGAAATTGCCTTTCTATGTACAAAAAATATTGATACACTTCTACTGTCTTTATTTTTGTGCTTTTCTTTTGGATCAAATTCTTTTTTTAACACACCTGTTATATTGCAGGTCTAATTGACCCATTTGAAAACGTAGGCCGGGAAAATGGGATTGGATTAATTCCGCTGGCCTTTTTTCCCCGTTTTCTGTTTAAAAAAAAAAAAAAAATTATATATATATATATATAACGACATATGTATATATATATGACATATATATAATGACAAGTAAATGTCCATCCATTTTCTGAGCCGCTTCTCCTCACGCGGGTCGCGGGCGCGCTGGAGCCTATCCCAACTGTCATCAGGCAGGAGGCGGGGTACACCCTGAACTGGTTGCCAGCCAATCACAGGGCACATAGAAACAAACAACCATTCACACTCACAGTCATGCCAACGGGCAGTTTAGAGTCTCCAATGAATGCATGTTTTTGGGATGTGGGAGGAAACCAGAGTGCCCGGAGAAAACCCACGCAGGCACGGGGAGAACATGCAAACTCCACACAGGCGGGGCCGGGGATTGAACCCGGGTCCTCAGAACTGTGAGGCTGACGCTCTAACCAGTCGGCCACCGTGCCGCCACAAGTAAACGTCATTATATATATTAAAAAAAAAAGAATTATTCATCTGACCTTATTCTCCCCTTTTTCTTGAAAAAATATATATATTTCTGAAGCTGCGGCACGGCGGCCTACTGGTTGGCACATCTGCCTCACAGTTCTGAGGACAGGGGTTTCTTACACTATATTTCTTACACATCCCAAGAACAACAAGCAACACATTAAATCTTTTTTTTTTTTACATCTTAGATTAAAATGTACTTTAATTCCTCTCAAATGTTGCTATTGTATTTGTTTTATTACTTTGTTGGTTGTCCCTATATGATTAATGAGTATTCAGTATGTTTGCAATTATAATATACTCTCTCTCTCTCTCTCTCTCTCTCTACACACACACACACACACACACACACACACACACACACACACACACACAAACACACACACACACAAACACACACACACACACACACACATACATATACAATATTCTAATGTTTCTCACAGAATGAATAAAATATCTAGTTATCCAGCTAGCTAGGTATCATTTAATAGCATTGTTTAAAAGGTCATTTAAAGAGACACATTCCTCCATCTTGTGATCGGAGCGGTAATCGGTTATCGTTTTTTTAAACTCGCTGATCGGCCCCAAAAATCCTGATCGTGTTAAGGCTAGTATTGTGGTTAATTCTGCACCACACTTAGTCAAGGATTGCACAAACATTCCTTCGTACCTGCGCGTCTGAGCCGTAGGAGGCCGCGCTCAACTGCTTGCATGAGAGCCAAGAGGAGAGTGGGGGGAAGGGCAAAGCTGGAGCATACCCGTATGTGCGCCGCAGATAAGCGATGAGGGACACAAGGCTCTCAAGGATTCAAATAAATGCCCGTCAGATATTCAAACACTTTTGGGGAATTGATGACAGAGAGTTTTTTATTGTTTTACTTTTTTTTTTTTTTTTTTTAAATATAGATGAATAAAGAAACAAATTGGCTCCAGGCAAAAGGGCACGTTTCTCATCCAGGGCAAAAGGGCTAATGCTGGAGCACCACTGGGGGTCTATTTGTGTACATCCGTGGTGTTCATGACTCAACAATAAAGAATAGACTGCAGAAAAATGGCATCTATGGCAGAGCTCTAAGGCGTCTAAGGTAAGGCATCAGACTTTTGGGAGAAGATTCTTTGAACTGACGAGAGTTTTTGGAACGTGTGTGTTCATCGTTACATCTGACATAAATCTAACAAAGTAGTTCAGAAAAAGAACATACGAACAGTCAAACATGATGGTAGTATTGTGACGGTCTGGGGCTGCTTTTCCACTTAAGCATCTGGATGACTTGCTGTGATTGATGGTCACATGAATTCTGCTCTTTACCAGAAATTTCTGAAGGAAAATGTTTGTCTAGCAGTTTGTGGCCTTGAGCTGAAGAGCACTTGGGTTCTGAAGCAGGACAACAATCCAAAACACACCGACCGGTAAGTCAACTGCTGAATGGCTTAAAAAAATACAAAATGAAGGTTTTGGAGTGGCCTAGTCCAAGTTTGGGCTGGAATATGATTGAAATGCTGTGGCATGACCTTAAAAAGGCTGTTCATGCTCGAAAACCTTACAGTGTTGCTGAATTAAAACAATTTTTCAGGGAAGTGTGGGCCAAAGTATCTCCACAGACATGTGAGACACTCATTGCCAGTGACAGAAAACGCTTGATTTCAGTTTGTGCTGCTGTGGGAGGCCCAACCAGTTATTAAGTTTAGGGGGCTGTTTATTACTTTTTAACACACGGCCAGGCAGATTTTTCCCTTAATAAATAAAATCACTGAAACCTGGTTTTAGTGCTTTCGGCACAACCGTTGGCTTTTCTTTTAAAGTGTTGTTGTCGCTCGGAAAGTAACACCAGGGGGGATAAACAATGTTTCAATCAGGAACAAGTTTGTCCTCTCCCGCAAGTTCCTCCACATTGCGTAACTTTTTTTTTGTTTTTTTTTTCTCAGCTTCAGGAGACAAAAGATGAGCTCTGCCCCTTTTCTACTGGTTCTGACACACGCACGCACGCACACACACGCACGCACGCACGCACACAATCTCTTTCACATTCTTCTTCCTGCCCTCCCTTACTGCCACAAACAGAAAAAGGGAGGGATTTGCTGTAGTGGAGAGAGAAAAAGGGAGGGAGGGGGTTAGGAGGCAGAACGGAAGGGTTGAGAGAGCGAGCGAGCGAGAGCGAGGCGGGGTGCACATGAGTATGCGTTGCCAGCGAGGGAGGCGAGGAAGCCGCCGCCATATGCCGAGTGGATTCTACATGTGAAAACCATGGGAAGCTCACATCTCCTCAACAAAGGCATGCCTCTAGGTAAATGTGTGTGTGTTTATATGTGTGTATTTGTGTGTGTGTATGGTAACGCCTTCCTTCCCCCCCTCTCTTTACCCCCCCCCCCCCCCTTCATTCTCATACACTACTACATTATCTTGCACTGGCCTCACAAGAATTTGTGTGTATGTGTGTGTGTGTGTATGTGTTGGCGGCAATAGACAACGAGGGCTAGCGAGAACACACAGCCGCACACAGGTGGCTGCGAAAGAGTGTTCTGGAAAAAATAGAGGGGATGTAGCTAGCGCCTGTAGTCGAAGATAAAAGTCCAGCGCATTCTTCAGGGGGCAACCGTGCCCCCCACCACTGTCTCCCCTGGGGAGGCAGGGAGTCCAAGGTCATAGCATACAGCATCCATCACTTACAGCTCAGGGAGAAGCAATCGATAAATGAGGCATCAATCAACTGGGATTTGATTTAGTGGTAAATAGATGATCGGTAGCACAATCCTCTGAGCATTAGCGATGTGAATTGAAACCCTCATTTGAAACTCTTAACTCAATACTGTAACCCTGGCTTGAATCCTGATGAAACACATGCTCCATGTATGCTGATGATACGATCCCGTATTCCTCAGCCACCTCCTGTCGAGACCGCTGGCGCCAACCTGCAGCTTGATTTTACCTCACTGCATCAAGCTCTCATTGATTCAAGAATGCTTCTAAATGAAAGCCAAACCAAGGCAATGCTGTTTACACCCAGGAACAACTCAGATTCCCTCCTTCTCTATTAACAACACTCTTGGAGGTAAAGGAATTTAGTTTGTTGATACATACCGTATACTTTAAATATTTGGGTTCCTGGTTGGAAGAAAGCCTTAACTTCAAACATCACATTGCAACTCTGTGTAGGAAACTCATCTATAAAACATGACAAAAGTCCTGTTTCTGCACGTAAATGCCTAGTTACTACAGCGACGCTATCTACAGATTGGCATGTCCCACAGTTTTGGCTAAACTCGACCCACTTTATTATGCTGCTCTGAGATACATTTTAAACTCAGGTTAGGGTTTGAAACCCTAACTTGACTTGAAACGAGGGATGCACGATAACTATCGGGACCGATAATTATCGACCGATATTGGGAACAAGCGACGTCGCACGGATCGAGCAGATATCGAAGGAACTGGACCAATAACAAGAGCCGTCTCATTCAGTGGCGAGCTGGTCGTCAGCAGATGCTGTTGCACCGGCTTGTGACAAAATTCTTCACCTACGACACCAAAAATAGTCACTATCCAAAGTAAATTAGCATACGATCGCCAGCACGTGCTGAAATTGCGATCATCTAACTATTTTGAGTTTGTAACTACGACACTCGCAAGCATTTAGTACCTTTGGAGACCAGCGCTCGGCAAGACCCAGTGGCCTACGAAGCAGCGGACTCGCGTCGCAGCGTAAGCCGACAGAGGAGCGAGCGGAGGCAGCTTATTCAGACACTGAAATGCTAACTACTAAGCTAAAAGGTAACCCCTGCAGAGTGCCGCTTCTATCTGTCTTCCTCTCGAGCGTTCGCTGACTGGATAATAAATTTGATCATCTACAAAAGAAACTATCATCGAAACACACGACGGCCCTCCTTCGTTCGGCGGGACCAACGCGACCGCGCGTTCACTAATGACGCTAGTCGGGGGGCTTATTGCTCGGCCGCACCAACACTGACCCCAGTCCCCGGCACTTTTTGCCCAGCCTCAAATTCAATTGTCTTTAAATCCACATTAACACAATGAGCTTCCATTCTTACATTGTTTAAAATTAAAATAAAAGCGGGAATATTTTAACCTGTGTATTATTCAAGTTTGAGAAGAAACAAAATACGTTGATTGAGTTATCAATACTGTATAATTGATTGCACAATGACAATTAACAAAGCGCACTGATACATTGTATCTCATCTTATCTCGTTTCTAGCCGAGTCTTGAAACTCTACTTGGAAACACCAGTCCAGGTTTGAACTCCTAATTTGAAATCCTTAACCCTGGCTTGAAACAATACTTTGCTACCATAACTTGCTCTTGCTATGAAGCACACTTTGAAACCATAAATCAGGCTCGAAATCCGAATTTAAAACCCTAACCCAGTCTACTGTCTACTCTACTTGGAAACAATAGCTCAGGTTTGAAACCCTTGTTTGAAATCCCTAACCACCGGCTTGAAACCATCCATCTTTTGAAGACCACAAAAGGCTCACCCTCGGTCAACGTGAAGGACTTCATAGTGTTGGTCTGAGGATCTCTTGTTGCTGGTGTGTCAAAAATGTCCTCTCTCCTAGTGCTGCAATGGTCTGCATTGCATTCTTTAGCCCAAAACAAGCATTCACCCCCGTCTCACTTCTTTGTAAGAAAGTGCAACATCAATTGTTTGTGTTCTTTTTAGGAAACAAACAATGTGCAGTGCAACAACAACAGGTTGAAAAGTGTGGATTATGCTGAAAACTGAAAAGCCATCTGAAGCGCCTAGGCGAGTCGGTACATTTCGTTTCCCCTATCTACAAGTAATATATTCCGTATGGGAAACCTAACAATATCCTGTCGTATGTAGTTTCGTTGTGGTTTCCCCTGGATTAGATTTTTATGATGGATAATTACTTTTGAAGATAAGGAAAATTGCAACTAGCTTTTCGCAAAATAACATGGAGGGCCAGATCAGAAGTTTGACACCTGTGCTCTTGATGGGTTTTAGGATGTTTCAGTCACTCTCTCAGTGACACTACTGATTCTCTATTCGAGGCATTTTACAGCACGCAAATGTTGAACGTGAGCATTTCGATCGTCAGATCAGGTTTCATGTTGGAATTCAATGTCACCCATAGAAAGCCACGGCAGGTTGAGATTGTGCCAAGCTGACAACAAGGGACGTTGTTTTTGTCATTACTTGGAAGTAGCTCTCTTGTAAAATGAGCCTTAACACCCTTTGATAGCAACTGACAAGCATATGACTTCTTGACTCAGTTCTCCTTTTTGTCAAACAGGCCAATTCACTGCATTTAAACCCTGGTTTAAAATCATACTTTGAAACAATAAAACAGCCTTGATATCTGACTTCGAAACCCTTATTTGAAAGTCTTACACTAGCTTGAAACCCTACTTTGATAGCCTAATCCTGGCTTCAAACCCTATTTTGGAACCTAAATGTGACCTGAAACCCTATGTTGAAACTTTTACCCTGTCATCAAATATTACTTTGAAACCTTAATTTGAAGCCTTAAGTTTAAACCCTAACCCTGGCTTGAAAACCTGACTTGGAACCCTCACCCTATCTTAAAAACCTGCATTCTTGTTTGAAACCCTAATTTCAAACCGTCAGACTTGCATGAAACCCTCATTTGAAACCTTATTTTGAAACCCTAACCCTGGCCTCTAACGCAAATTTTAGTTTGAAAGCCTTGCGCTGGCATGAAACCCTAACTTGAAACCTTAATTTGAAACCCTATCCCTGGCCAGAATCTACTTCTTCTTTTGAAACCCTCATTGTAAACCCTAACCCTTTTTTGAAAACCCTAACTCTGACTAGAAAACCTAATTAGAAACCTCAACCCTAGCTTGAAGCCCTGACTTGAAATCCTGGCTTCTAATTTCTATTTGAAACCTTTACTCTGGCATGAAACCTTGGCTTGCGACCCTAATTTGAAACTCAAATTCTTGTTTGAAACCCTCATTTGAATCCCTAGCCCTTGTTTGAAACCCCTAACCCTGACTTGAAACCAAAACTTGAAACCCTAATCCCGACTTGAAATCCTAACCTTTATTGAAATTCTAACCCTGGCTTGGAACCCTGATTTGGAACCTTAACCCTGTCTTGAAATCCTAATTTGAAAAACTGCAATTGTACGAAATGGTCCTAACACATTGATTATCTCCTGGCAGCTGCTCAGTGCAACAAATGGCTTCTCTACAGGAAAAGGAGTCGCTCAGTCGGAGAAAACGATTCCAGAATTGGTTCATCCGTTTCTCACTCGAGAACATCAGACCACAAGAATGAAGGAAGTCATCATTTCACACCGAAACGTTCACACCGAAATCTCCTCCCGATAAGTCTGATTCCTCTGAATATTTCAGGGACGGCGATCTAGAAATCGCTGCTTCATTTCTCGGGACGTGAGCTCATTTAAACGTGAAAATCGAGACATCTCAACGCGGAGGAATTTCCACTCACGTGTCCTCCATCTGAAGGACACAAGAAAATTTAGACACTCCGGGAACGAGTCCAATGGAAAGACTGAGGAAAGTTGTTTACGTCAGGTGTGGCAGAAGCTGCGATGTTGGGAAAATGATGATGGGCATAGTCGACTTCAGTGGAATTCTGAGTCGTGCGACCAACACCAAATAAGAAAACCCATGAGATCAACTTGGTCTGAAATAGGGCAGAGTAGTGTGAGAAAATTGATCAAAAGCAGTGTGAAAAAAAGTTATTAAAGATATGAGCACAGTAGGGTGGCATTAAACTCAATTCAACTCACTTCACAATAAGTAGCAGTTTTTGCAAATAACAATCATTCCATCAAAAAAAGAGGTTTCAAGCTATTTAACGCCACTCCCAGTTGAAATTTACTTTCAAAATAAACATAAAGAGAATTACACTTTGTGTATTTAAAACAACCAAACTACATTGCCTTAAGAACGGCCCCACGCTGGCTTAATGTTAACATATGATGGAAAACGCCATTGACATGCTAACAGTTGCCAATTTACGACTCTTTAAGCAATGAATATTTGAACATAAATGGTGGAACAACACATGTAGACAGATAATATAACAATACTCACAGGCATATAGTCTTTATCCTCTATGAAAAATTACTAATATCACAGCAACTTACTGAGTAGTATTAGAATAAGGATGGACAACGTAAATGATGGAGGGGGCCACAATTTTTCGTCAGCGCTACGAGAGGCCACATAGCACCAGATATGGTTGAACAATGTACATCACGGTATCGTAATATATTTCATGCTCAAATGCATCCGTAAAAAGTAAACTCTTCAACAAGAGGGTTTGAAGCGATCAAAAAATAAACATACTGTGATTTGTTTTGGTTTTTTTCCCAGCGCAAAGATCACTCCTACGTAAAAATGACCATTCAAAGATGGCACACAACTGCTGAACAGCAAACCAACATTAAGTGCAAGAATTCGTTTTGTCCATTTTTTTTTTTTTTTTTTTTTTACAAAAATCAACTCGCTCAAAATTGTAATATTATATATGTTTGCCCTGCATGTCACTCCAAATCCCCAAATGATTAAGCCTACTCCCTTTACAGTAATGGGCAGTTCACTCTGCTTTGTTGAAGGAGCCCCGGTATGTCTCCCCTGTCTTCCTGCTTGTCCAAGTCACCATGCGCGTTTGTAACTCTTTTAACGGCGTTAAATATTTAAATAAGTTTATTGAGGAGACACATTTTAATAACTTCTCATGTAGTTTAAGCAAACTGTCAACCTTTCTTGTGAAGACAAAAAACATCACTGATGACCTTGGCATCATCATTATACTTCTTGCATTAACTTCGGTTCCCAGCATACATTACGGCATTCAATGCTGAATGTTTGCCGTAACAAGGACGTTAATCATTATCATTCAAGTGCGTTTATGTTTCCCCGAGTTCGTTGAATGTGTGTCTTCATTAACTGTCGGCATACATTTATGTTGCAGTTTGTTTGCATGAAACCCTGACTGTGAGTCGTGTGCGATATAGTAACCTTTTGTATACTAATCTAAACTGTCTGTTTATTGCCTCTGCGTTGTGTTCTGGGTTAAGCTACTACTGGTGGCAATCTTGCGCTATCAACCACACCGGGGTTTGAACCCATGGTTCACCAGTTGCTCAACCCCGTATAAGAAGAAGTCTTTTCTTCTTCGTTTGTATCGGCAGGACTGTATTATATAGTGCTGTCTCCCGGTGGCCAAAGCCAGCACACCAGAAGAAGGAGCACAATGAATTGGATTGCAGCATTAAATCATGAAGCACAAACTGTATAATGCTTTACATTCTGTTTAATTATGTTATCACTCTGTTTTTATGAGGTACAATATTATAGAGTGATATTTTTCCTTATTAAAAAAAAATTCTTTTTGCGGGGGAGGCTGCAACAGAATAATGGCATTTCCACTCATTTCAATTCCGTGGTGTGTTGTAGGCATCCGGCCGCCCATCATGAACGGACCCATGCACCCGCGCCCCCTGGTGGCTCTACTGGACGGGCGCGACTGCACCGTGGAGATGCCCGTCCTGAAGGACGTGGCCACGGTAGCCTTCTGCGACGCCCAGTCCACGCAGGAAATCCATGAGAAGGTAGGTCACTCCACGAGAGAAAGTACGGCACAGGTTCTTGACTTTAACGGAGATATATTATGCATTTCAAAAGGCTTCATAATAAAAGTTCTTCAGTCAAAAACAAAAACAGGACAAAGAATGAAAGCACACTTTACATCCACTTGTCACATTCTGCTTGAAATCACTTGTGTTTTGGGGGGGCAGTTCTGTCTCATGTAAATGCAGAGGACAGCTTTCGTTATGCCGACCGAGGGTAGAGCTAGGGCATTGCAACGGAGCGAGGGCTACTTGTGTACTGTGTTGTCAACTTAGCAACTTTGTTGTAGCGCATTTTCAGAGCCATCAAGCGACTAGCAACAACTCTAGCAAATTTTTGCGTTCTTGGAGACTTCTAGAAACTACCAGACTCCTTCCAGATCTGGAGTTGTTCATCCTTCCGAGTCCAGACAACAAATGAAGCGCCACTGGCTAATTCAACCATAAAGATGAAGTGAGCATCCATAAAAATGTGATTGTATTTTCACTAGTGAAGGCAGCACTTCATCACCAAGCCGCCTAATTCTACCTTGTCAATTAGTGTAGCGGATCTGTTCAGGTGTCACTTGAAAATGGGGGATCTTCAGAAATTGTAGCTGCCAAGTATTGGGAGGAGAAACTCAAAGAGACCCAGCTTTTTTCATACCAACATTAAAAGGTCAATTTTACATCATATGCAAAGACTTAAACCACAGTAAAACTCCAGTGTGGGTCAACCACCGTGACCACACAAGATTCTGTCAACAGGCAGGTGTGAAAATATCTGGCAGGGTTACGTCTGGTTCTGGGTGACTGCCAGGCACACTCGCTCAGCCTTTCTCAGTGAATGTGCTCAGTAGGCCACAACATGGCACAAACAGATGGCTTTGACATGCTAATTGAAAGGCATGTTGTTGACACCCGGGCAATGCCGAAGGTGAACATGACAGAGGACCGCCAATTCAATAAGACAATGCACGTCATACATTTGCATTCTTCTCTCAGGCTTCCATTTTCTATTCACTCTGATGAACAGGCCCTCATTTTTCATGGCGCATACTCAAAATAATCATTAAACTATGATGCCGTGCTTCACCCATATTAGACGACATAGGTCAAATCGCTTGGCAATTTCGCATCGCCCACGTGAGCAAGAGCAGGATACCTGCTTCTGATAGGAGCTCAATTGGGTGAATCCCCTAGTCGGAGTGACCAAATTCACCTAAAATGGCAGATTCCAAACAAAATGGCTGACTTCCTGGTCAAATTCACACATGGGTCCTTATGCTTTTCCCTGCATTCTGGTATGATAGACATGTCCATTTAATTCTATCGGTGAATCTGGTGTTGGGGGGGGGGGGGGGGGGGGGGGTAAATGTCACTTTCTGAAAATTCTCAAAACGATTATCATACTGTGACACCATTCTCTCTTAACATCATAACATATGCAAAACAAAAAATACAAAAAAAAAAAAAGGAATCTTCACTATTAAAGCCAATCTGTTTAGGATGCCTGCTTCTGATTGGGGCTCATTTGGGTGAATTCGCTAGTAGGACTTTGTCAAAGGACGAGGTCTGGGATTCACCCGAAATGGGCGCTTCAAAGCAAAATGTTCAATTTCAGGCATGGGTCCTTGTGACATTTTTGCGTGTGCCTTGCTATGACAGTCACGTCAAACCAATTTCATCATGATCGGTGAAACTGGTCTCGGGGGCCGATTCTTTTCTAACTTTCCATGGAGCGCCACTGAATGAATGCCTGACATCAAAAGGCAAGGGAACACTATCTGATTACATTTCACAATAACATTGGGTTTCCATGGCGATATTGAGGTCGTGCCACGATCCCATGCAGGCAGGTGTATTCAAACACAGGATATTAAGAGGGCCCCGACAAGATATCCACCCAATATCCGTTTGAAGAAATGCACTCATCTGATTCATATTCTATAACTAATACTGTCCCTTACTAAAACTAGCATTTTGTGTGTGCAGGTACTGAATGAAGCCGTGGGAGCGCTGATGTATCACACCATCACTCTCATGAGAGAAGATCTGGAGAAGTTCAAAGCGCTCCGCATCATCGTTCGCATCGGCAGCGGCTACGATAACATTGACATAAAATCTGCTGGTGAACTTGGTGAGCCTTTTAGCCCCTTTCGCACTGCCTAGGAAAGTGGTGTGAAGTTTAATACCTGACACTCATTACTTGTGGTTGTGGGTGGTAAGCGTTTGAAAAGCTCAACCTAAAATTGACATTCAGTTGAAAATGTATTTCCAACCATAACAATCCGTGGACTGCAGAAACAGACCAAATCCTGGCTCACTCTTACCCGACGTTTTGGAATGAAGTGGGCAATAGAGTTTTTAAAGCTCACTCCTACAAATTGTAGGGGTAGAGATTAGATCCATGCCTGTATGGTATTCCAATGATAAATGACTTACAAGCATAAGAATCCCTGGATCGTTGAAACAGCCTAAATCCTGTCTTGGACACTTGGACTACTGTCATAGAAGGACGTGGGTAGTACTATTTTACTCACCCGTAAATTTGTGGGGGTAAACGTTATATTCAGCCATGTATGACTCCCCATTAAAAAGTTATTTGCAACTATAATCATCCATGGATCACCCAAAAAGCCAAAATTCTAGCTTTGACACCAGGTAGCTATGGCGATACTTAATCGATCCTGTAGGAAATTCGGGATTTTCCCAGGTTTTAGAAGGACAGTGGTGGTACAGTTGGAAAGCCCAACCCTGCGAACATGGTGCTACAAGTTAAATTCATCCATGTATGACTTTCTGTTGAAAGGTTATGTTCAACCAACCATAACAATCCACTGACCAGAGAAATAGCCCAACTTTTGGCTTGGATACGTGCTGATATCGTGGAAGGGCATGGCTGAAATTGTAGGACAGCTCCCAACAAATGTGGGGGTAGAAGATAAAGTCATCCCCGTATGACATTCTGTTCAAAAGTTACACACAACTAAAACGATTTGTCGACCATCGAAACAGCCCAAACCCGGTTTGGGAAGCCATCAAGCTGTTGCTGACATCTTCTCATGCTCCATTCCAACAGGAATCGCTGTTTGTAACATGCCAGCCGCCTCAGTGGAGGAGACGGCCGACTCCACGCTGTGTCACATCCTCACCTTGTACCGGCGGACCACATGGCTGCATCAGGTGTGTTGAATACAAAAATAACGTCTTTGTTCCATTCGTCATGTACCGCTATGCACCACAACGCCAGGCTCTCCGCGAGGGCACACGGGTCCAGAGCGTGGAGCAGATCCGAGAGGTGGCTTCGGGAGCGGCGAGGATCCGAGGGGAGACGCTGGGACTCATCGGACTGGGTAAGTCAAGGCGAGAAGCCAATTGACGTACCCATTGTGCAGTGGACCCATCCAATAGCAAAAAAATCCATTAATAATTGATACGCCTACAAAAGGGGTTTGTAATTGCATATTGAGGCCACAAGTTGGCGACAAAGCTCTTAAAATGGAGAGGATCATGAAGCGCCAAGACCATGCAGCATGTTGGTCCAATCTTTAGCCCATGTTATTAAAAAAACTAACAAATATATATTAGTATGAGCAAGCTTGCTTACTAGCCTAAATCACATGCTAGAACAAACTGACGTGGCAACAAATATGCATTACATTACACAAACAGTAATAAATGATTAAACTCACCTTTTGGCATTTAAAAACAATAATACATGTAATTAAAAACACCGATTTTCACATGTAAAAAGACAAAACAAGTCTCGTGAATACCAAGTCAAAGCCAAGTCGAGTCTTTAATTCCGATCCGACTTGAGTCATGTGGCTCCAGTTTTCTACTCTACTTACTACTGCCATGTTAATGTGTATTTGTGCATTTGTGTGTCTGTGCACCTGTGTGTGCGTGTAGGTCGGGTGGGCCAGGCCGTAGCCCTGAGAGCGAAGGCGTTCGGCTTCAACGTGATTTTCTACGATCCCTATTTGGCAGACGGCGTGGAAAGATCCCTGGGCCTTCAAAGGGTCACCACGCTACAGGTTTTCATTGATATTGAACTCTGGGTTAATTTTGACGGTGAATTGCAATTCATAATTCCGGTGAACTGTATAATGCCACATCATGTCATATTGTAATTGAAGCGAATAGTATTGTGTCGGATTGAAATTGTAATTTCGTGCGCTATCATGACGTCCCGCCATATCGCATGCTATTATATTTCGACTGAGTAGTATCATGTTATACACGTATCATCTTGCATCATAATTGATTAAATATTATGGCGTTGTATAATTCGACAGCTCATGTTGCATTGCATCGGAATTCAAGTGAATAGTATATTGTCTTGTAAGTAGATTTAATAGTATTGTGTTGTGTCGCATCAAATCGTATCCTAGACCTCCTATTTTGCAATTACGATGAATACTATCATGTCTTATCTTATATTATATATCACACTGGAGTAGCTCTGTACGTATCGTGAATGTATAAATGCTGGATATGGTATCGAGATATGCATCCCTAAAGCTAACCGTCATTGTTGTCATGGACAATTAAAACCTAGAACAAGGACGTTGCTCTCTTGTGGCCTGCAGGGGAAAAACATTTCTTGACTTGAAATTGTTGAAAATGTTTATCTCTTGTTTATCCTCCACAGGATCTGCTCTTCCACTCCGACTGCGTGTCGTTGCACTGCAGCCTGAACGAACACAACCATCACCTCATCAACGACTTCACCATCAAGCAGGTACTGAACCGGACCTCGATTGGATCTGAATGTGATGCGAACTAAAACGTGGTCGGGGACGCGGCGTGTTTTTCCAGATGCGTCAGGGGGCCTTTCTGGTCAACACAGCCAGGGGGGGTCTGGTGGACGAGAAGGCCCTGGCACAGGCTCTGAAAGACGGGAGGATACGGGGCGCGGCCCTGGATGTTCATGAGACGGAACCTTTCAGGTAATGTCACCTCTGGTTGGCTGTCGCAGTTGCTTGTACAATATGGTAATCGTCGGGAAAGTGCTCACATGGCGTTCCGTCGTCGCACCCTCGCAAGCGCGTACATCACGAACGGGTTAGTCGACGGCACGCTGCGCCCTGCTCAATGCGGTGGAGAATGGCTTTCTTTTTTTTTTGTGGCACGCGCGCACACACTGTATGTGTCTGGTCCTCCGCCGAACCCCTGCGATTGACTCACCGAACCCCTGGGGTTTGATCGAACCCAGGTTAAGAACCAAAGGTCTAACCCCTTTCACAGCTCTTTGTTTACGCTTATAGTTTCAGTCTGGGGCCGCTGAAGGACGCCCCCAACCTGATCTGCACCCCTCACGCCGCCTGGTACAGCGAACAGGCCTCGCTGGAGATGCGAGAGGAGGCGGCCAGGGAGATCCGAAGAGCCATCACAGGTTAGGACTACCTTTACCAGAAGCTGTCATACTTTGTACTTGCATTCCAAGAAGATGCCGTCTGTGTGCAGGTCGTATTCCAGACAGTCTGAAGAACTGCGTCAACAAGGAGTACCTGACTCAGAACAACCACTGGACGGGGGTCGAACCAGCCAACGTTCACCCAGAGCTCAACGGCGCCTACAGGTAAAGACACGCTTGTCATAGCAACAATGCTGTATAGCCTTTGACATGCCACTTAGCCTGAAACCATACTTATTTCTTCAAATGCTAATACTGGCTTGAAAACCTCATTTGAAACCCTAACACTGGCTTAAGACACTAATCGTGGCTTGCAACCATACAAGGAAACTGTGCAATGGTATGAAACCCTAACTTGAAACCCTGACCCTCGCTCAAATATAAACTTCTCAAATCTTAATACTTGCTTGAAACCCTAATTTCAAACTATACCCCTGCCTTGAACCCCTACTTTGAAACGGTAACCTGAAACTGTAACTCTAGCTTGAAACCCTACTTTGAAACCATGACTCTGGTTTGAAACCCTTATTAAAAAACCCTTAACCAGTCTTGAAACCCTAATGGCGGATTAAAAACATACTTTGAAACCATAACCCACCCATGAAACTTGAGACTTGAAACCCTAACCCTGCCTTGAAACTCCTTCTTGAAACCCTAATTATAAATCATAACTCTGCTTTAAAACCCCAATTTGAAACCCTAATCCAGTCTTGAAACCATAACTCAAAATCTTAACTCTTACTTGAAGTCCTAACCTGAGACCACAATCCTGGCCTTGAAAGCCTAATTTGAAACGTTAAACCTTGTTTGAAGACATAACCCAGGCTTGAAGCCCTAACCCTGGCTTTGAAACCTGAAGCTAGGCTTAAACCACAAATATGAAACTACTTTGAAACCACAACTCTGGGTTGAAACCTTCATTTGAATACCCAACCCTTGTTTGAAGCTCTAACCCAGGCTAAAAACTAAAACCTTGGCTTGAATCCCTACTTTAAAACAAATGTTTCTACTTTGAAAAAATTGGAGCACAACCCTA
The DNA here is from genome assembly GCF_024500275.1 of Phycodurus eques. Lineage (NCBI taxonomy): Eukaryota > Metazoa > Chordata > Actinopteri > Syngnathiformes > Syngnathidae > Phycodurus > Phycodurus eques. The sequence continues at coordinate 26,901,693 of NC_084533.1, forward strand.
ACCCTAACTCCTCTCTCCGCTCCCCAGGTACCCACCCGGGGTGGTGAGCATGACCGCCGGCGGCCTCCCGCCCCCCGTGGAGGGCGTCGTGCCCAGCGCGGTGCCCGTCGCGCACCCCCTCCCGCCGGCTATCGCGCATCCACCGCACACCCCGTCGCCCGGACACAACACGGTCAAGCCACCAGAGGGGGACAGAGAACAACATCCAAACGAGCAGCTGTAGTCAAAAAGCACAGCGGAAAAGTCCAGGAAGTAACTACTGATTCCAAAATGTACAGGACATTGGCACACAGTCGCTTGTTGACACTCCAAAGAGGGCCAAGAAGACGACAATGCTGGTCAGAAAAAGGAAACAAAGAGGTTGGATGCTCATCTGGCCTAAGACTGAAAAAAAAAAAAAAAATACTTGACTGTCGTGAGTCAAAAATTTCCCATTTTTCTTGATTTTTTCTTCTGTCATCTCCTGGGTGCAGAAGCAAAAAAAAAAAAAGAAATTCTAGGCTATGAAATGAATGCGTGTTGTGCACAGTTTTTACATCAGTGTTTCCCAACCTTTATTGATCCAAGGCACATATTTTAAAAGAGAAAAATATCACAGCATACCACTAAAGAAAAATGTCACCAAAAAGTATAAACTGTGAGCTAAAGCTATTCTTCTGCCATGAATTCAAAGAGTATTTAATTGTTCTGTCGCTGGCATAGATACATGAACAAAGAGCCATCATTTGTAGTAAATAAATCACATTTGGTGAAAATTAAATGGGGTTGGGAATCACTGTTTTTGCTGGCGAGAAGATGCTGGAAGAATTTTCCTTAACAACAAGCCACCTTGAAACAGAAGCAGCTTTTTTTGCACATCATCTCAGGAACTTCAGTTTCTGCAGTTAGTCTCCGATTGACTTCATTTCCCCATGTTTAGTGCTTTTTGCCGTCCTTCGGAAGTGCTCGCCTTTCGTTCGAATTTGAAAAGCTACGGTTGTTTGCTGTAATTTGAACAGAGCATGCGATTTCTGGGGGATAAATGGCTGTATACGGGTGGCAAAATGGTTCACGAGGCGTTGAGATGATTATTTTTTTAATTATGTTGTTGGGAAGACGCAACGCGATGGACTGAGACTTTGTACTGTAGTAGACCTAAGGAACTGATCGAAAACGTGTTGTGTCCCCCCGCTATATCGCGATTCATCTATTGGAGTCATGCTAAATCTGGCTTGAAGCCATAACCCTAACTTGAAACCCTAATTTGAGACCCTAGCCCTATGTTGAAACCCTAGTTTGAAACACTTAACTTAAAACCCTAACACTGACTTGAATCCCTAGTTTGAAAACCGACGCCAACCGACTTGGCGACGTCATACTCCACCACACTAGGCCCCGCCTCTTAAAAGCACGTGAAAAAAGACATGTATTTTACATAATAAATGTATTTTCTATACATTTTAGGCTTGCAACTTTTTTTAGTGTTTAAAAAGTGTGTTTTAGTTTAGTTTTGATAATAACTGGGTCGCGATAAACGGGGCTTCACTGTACGATATCGTATCGAATGCAACAGCCGTAGAAATTAGCACGAGGTTTACTTCCCTCAAAAATCCGTCAAACCTTACGTTTTTTTACAAAGCACCAGAGTGAATAGCACAACGCTCCCTTTAACATTTCATGATGGGTCCTTACGAAGTGTACCGTTTGGCCACCGCCGTGCTCTCCGTGTCTGTGTGTGTACATACTGTGGTGGTGTTTGTTTGCCTGCCTGTGTCATTGTGACTTGGTTTGTATCTGTGTGTAAAATGCAGCGCTGCGACGGGAGTGCGAGGTTCCTGAAAGTGTCGTCATTGAGGCTGCGTTCACGCGTGGGTTGAAACGAGCTCTGGTGCTCCGCTAGCGCGTTCGTTTGGTCTAGCATGAAATTACGTAGACAGGCGTGAACACAACCCCTTTCATCGGGACTCAAAACTAAACCGTAGCAATGTGTGGGATTAGAGCTCCTTATTCTTGCTGTTTTTCTTTGTCTTATTATTCTTGGGACAAGTGAATGGCAATTTTGAGGGGTTTCCCATACTTAAAAACAACCCAAACGCCATCAAATCCAAACTCTGTAGCACCCCCGGGATTTTTGGGGGGGAGAAGATTCAGCCACCGAAGCGAGTTTAACCTAGAAAGGTCAAATTTGGTAGGTATGTCTATTATGAGTAGACCTACAAAAAAGTCTCAAGAAGTCATGCTAGAAAAAAACCCATTTTGACTTGAAGCAGCATTTTGGCCGTTTCCAGTGCTCCTTCAATGGCAAACTTTGAACCGAAAGTTGGTCTGGTCGCTGCCACATATGGTAGACCTATGGGCAACGCTAAGTTGCGAAATATTTAACTTTCCGCCATTGCGTGTTGGCGGAGTACAGCGGCAAAGTTGATGATGTGACCAAATTTATGTGATGACTATGCTGCCAGCCGAGGTGCCCCCAACTGGCAAAAATGTATGAATACAAGAACTCCACTCCTGAGTCCTCCGTGTAACTCATTTATATGTACTTGCAGCTCTAATTATGATCATTTTTAGAGTCCTACGGTTTACACAAAAAAGAAAAAGGTTGTGTGTTCTAATCTGGAAGTTTTTCCAAGTGACAGTGCTTTCAGGATCCCACTCCAGATTCAGCGTCTTGAGTAGTAAACAGTTCACTGTTGCCTACCCGTTCTCCTTCACGTCGAGGTAGCAAACGTAGCAATCAGGGATGGATATTTCGCATGGATGTCACCGAATCCAATCTACAACCTGAGCTGAGTGCCAAGTTCTCGCTGGGCCAAAATCCCAAATGTGTACGTTCTAGGGCCTTGGGAATTCTGCAAGGAATTTCCGTGAACAACACATTCCTCACAAAATGCCTGTCAACTTTACCATTCCCATGGCAACCTTCACAGAAAGTGTTCCTCATTTGAGAACAAAACAGCGCTTTGAAATTCTATCCCTGGTAGTGACACACAGTCCACTGTTGCCTCTCCGTTTGTCCTCTTTATGATTAAGTAGTAGGCGTAGCAATATATATATATATATATATATATATATTCTACAGTACGTATTATTTTTGGTCAAAAACCCTGATGAAAGATATGTTTGTGACTGTATGCATTTGTATGAATAATTTTAAGAGGAAATAAACCCTTGAAAGATGTTGTGGTTTGACTGGTCTCTGGTCTTGGGCAGTTGACAATATGACTCCAGTGGTGGTGGTAATGATAATTGCGACCTGTTTTAAAAACATTCTAATGCTTCAGGCTTTAATTAAATATGCCCAAAAAATTTTTTTTTAAATGTTGTTATATTTAAGTTCTTTACCCACAGCTAACTGTGGTCGGACTACACGGAAACACGATCATGTCAATGGCAAACTGTAAGCTGAGCTGCAATGAGGTTTGTTGGATGCACTGATTAACATTCTGATGAGTGGCACATACTTGATTTCTTGGTTTGCAACACGATGGGGGAGGGTGGCGTGGTATTTGTGTTTAAAGAGCAGAGCGTGAAGTGCTGCCTCCATAAGTGAAAATGTTTTTATTGTTTTTAGGAACGCCATAACTCCGCTCCAGGTCATCATGGTTTAAAAAAAAAAAAAAGAAAATTACTTTCCAAAACCTACTGAGAAGTGAACATATGAAGTGCAGCGATGAAGTTCCCCATTTTCTCTTTCCACTCTTTTTACCTTAATGTATGTGCATCGCCAAACATGTACCACACTGCCCCTAAGAGGCTAAGGCGCACACAGCAGGAACATTTATTTTTGTTATTTTTTACTGCTATCATTTTATTATATTATTACTTTAATTGTTACTTATTTATTTTCTGTTTTTTTTCCTGTTAAGTTACATTTTAAGTTGAGTTTTGATTGTCGAATAAATACTAAATTTTGAAATCAATCAATAAGTGTATTTATTAATTGTGATTTCAATATTAACCAAAATAGTCGTGATTCTTTTTTTTCCCCCATATTCGCCCAGCCTAAAATAAATGTTCAAATGAAATCAAGCACATGTACACATGCACCTCCGGTCCATTTTTTCCAAATCAAATAATCTGCAAGCCACTGGAAGAGACGCTTCCCAGCAGCTGGAAACTCAAGATGTTTTTCGGCTAAAAAAAACAAAAAAACAAAAAAAAAACACCAGGAGAGCAATGGGAACCAGATGCATGCAAAGAGTCTTTTATTGTGCAAGGAGACCTTGGAGGAGATCAAAAGCTCAAAACAAAACAGATGGGACAGAGGATGCATCAGAAGTGAACATAAGGGATTTAAACATCTCTATGTGTTGTCAAATAATCGTTTCCAATGCGCTATTAAACGATTTTGGCCTTTCGGAAGACGTGGTAAAGTGATTCTAATCCTTGCCTGTACTTCAGGAAATACTGCTGAGGTGCACTTGGGCAAGGCTCTTAATCATTAATCCATGTTATGGCATGAATAATGGGGTTCCAACACTTCGTCCCCCCCTTGTGTAAAGCTCCGGCTTAACATTCATCAAGCTTGAAACACCAAAACTTTTAGTGATGGAGATAGTTTTTTCATTGTGTATGAATGCGATCGGCAATCTGAAATGCGAAAAAATAATACTGTAAAATATGTCTGAATTTGGGAATTTTATTGGGAAAATGTGGGAATTTGGGGAATCTAATAAATAGGTCCATACATGTCCTGATTGAACTGAACTGGAACTGTTTGGATTGGTTAAGAAATGTGAAAGGAGAAGATCTGCATGTAGAGTAAATTGCATAGCTTTGGGAAAATTGACATGGAAAATGTGGAATAATTAAAAATGTAAAAAATCAGAATTTCGAGCCTGTGATAAATAGCTTCCAAGATTTCCTGAATGAGCCTAACTTTTGGACAGCAAATATGGAAGTACATAGAAGTGCGCAGAATAATGCAAATATGGAATTTTGGTGAAAAGTAAAGTGTAAATGCTCTTCAGCATTTGCACAATAAGGTGAGATGAGCAGCACCCAAACAAAAATCTAATTTTACGCGTTGAGGTGAGCCCCCGGGCCAAGATTCATAGGCTTGTAAACGCTGGCTGCCAAGTCCATTAGCGGTATTGGCAGGTCACCACGGTGAGTAAAAGTTGCTCTACTTCTAAGTTTACACATCTTTAGTCAGACTTACTGTAGGTGGGGAAAACGTGTTGTCACGCCATGCCAAGCATCATTAAAGCAGCTCATTAAAAGGCAACAATGGCAGCATGGATGCTGAATGGTGGAAAAATATGTTTCCATCCAGAACTTTTCATCGCGTAACTCAAATTAAATACTTTATTTAGGCCATTTTTTAGATGATCATTTTTAAGATTTATAATGCCAATGATGAAAATGACCAATGTAAGCGTCGACCCTTACAGAACCGACACTAATTTTAAGGGTTATAAAACTCCACATTGTTGCTTTACTGAACAAAGTGTCGACAACGTCTAGCGGAGCGGCAAAATGAAGAATCCATCACCTTTTTTATTTTATTTTCAGTGTACCAAAACTTGACAACCTCTAGACAAGAACAACAAGAACCGATTGGCCTTACTTTGTTTTAACGAACCAAGTCGATAACCTCCAGCAAAGTGGCGAAAACAGGAACCGACTGTGTTTACTTAAATTAATGAACCGGGTGTCGCCAACCTCTAGCACAGCAGCAAAAAATTTTTAGAATAATAACAACTGCCCAAGTGTCTACAGCCACTGGCAAAGTGCAAAAACAAAAACCAACCGGCCTTACTTTGTTTTAACAAACAGTGTGGACTATCTTCATGCTTAAATGTTGTCTTAATGTTGTTGTTTTTTATGCGTCATATGATAGCTGTGTTTAACAAGGTAAAAAAAACACTAGAAAGAACCAAATGAAAAGGTAGAATATGTTGCTGCTGGCCTCCAGTCAGGTCACGTTTTCCCTCAACGTGTTGTGAGTGTGTGTGTGTGTGTGTGTGTGTGTTTGACACAATTCTAGGAAGGTGCTGACCCACTTTCGGCTGCCAGGTTTCTGGGGTTTCCTGAGTTTGAATCTGCCCACGTGCGTTTTGGGCTGGGAGGAGCTGAAGGCTGATAGGTGACAGACGCCATGTGGACCACAAGCACATAAACATACAAGCAGAAAAGGGGTGGATGTGGGGCTACACGTGGAAGCCTAATTATCAGCAAAAGCAGTTGTAATTGGCTTTTCCGTGATTACATTTTGATTAGTTTATTAATGAAATGAATGGCTTTATCCATGTAGAACAATTAAGACATACAGTCCACCACCGCACATTCACGGCTGACCAATCGTGAATTCACCCTGAAGCGGATTTTTTTTCCCCCAGAACATAAACCCACTTTATCAGCAGAAAACCCCACCAATTTGCAATTTTCTATGACGTGGTAAAAATGACCAAAAAAATAAATACATTCAAAGCAACATATTGTTATCAGTAGGCCTATGTCTATGTACTTTGGGAGAACAGATCTAAAGTTGGAGTTATTAAAATATCCCGTTGTGTTGGATATAGTCTCATGTTTATCCATGAGGTCAAGTAGCAAATGCTACTGCAGTAGGATGTAAAGCCAACTCAAACGCAGTAATTTTCTGTTGCTAATGCTTATAAACACATGGACAAAATCGGTGGTACCCCTCGGTTAAAGAAAAGAAAAACCCACAGTGGTCACAGAAAAAAAAATTCTAAATTGAATCTGACAAAAGTGAAAATTACCCAATGCAAATCAGACATTGTTTTTTAATTGTGGTTCAACAGAATTATTTTAAAAAAAAAAAACACATTAAACAGGCCTGGACAAAAATGATGGCACCCTTAACTTAATATTTTCTTGTACAGCCTTTTAAGGCAATCACTGCATCTTCTAAGTTCTACTCCCCATTCCAGCCCCTCTGCCCCACGACCCTGGCGGCTCGTGACGGCGCCCAATGGGACACCCGTCCCCCGCTACTTTCATTGTGCAGCACAATTCTTCAAGCGTTGGAATGTTGGCCCACTATAAATAATATTGTAGTATTTAATATTTGTATGACTGAGACTCGCTTGCCATTCAGCTGAGTTGAGTGGGTGGGTACCAATCACAAAGTGGGCAGGTACTTGAATATTAATTGACAAAAATTACATCACACTGTCAGCGATTTCAAATCCACCTGTTTTATAAAGTTTTATGCCGTTTATTGTCTTTTGCATTCAATCGACAAACTGCATAGATGCCAAAGTTAAATCATGTCACAGACTCATTTTGACCTGTTATACATAAAACAGTAGAAAAAAGTGGATTCTGATGGAAGGGGACCTTTAAAAGAAATGAGTTAAACTACCAAACTGTGACTTCAAACTCAAGGCTCGGGGGGACCCGCCACATCATTGTATGTGGCCCGTGAAAGCAAATCATGTGCATCAACTCGTGTGATCCTTGCTAAAATCTGTAATGAAATTTTAAATTGTCATATGTAATAAATAATGTTAAACTGTTGCAAGCATTTTTACCAATCCCCCTTGTTTTGTTTTTCCAGTAACTGAACCACCTAGTATCCTTGACCTCTGATTTCAGAATTGGTTATTTATCTACAGTATTTGTTGTGTCTATGCAATAATATGAGGTGATTAACCATTTATATGGTTTCACAGTCATAACTGTGAAAAAAAAAAAAAAAATCGTAACTACAACGTGGCCCGGGACAAAAATGTCTTTGACGGCCCTGCTTTAGAACAAAGGTACTGAACATACCAATCCCTGATTTTTGTCATAGAATTCCACCACTACCAATGTCAACTATTGCTGACATTATTTATCTGCCCCTAAGTGGTTGACAGATAAAGAAACAAAGTTGCTAAGTATTTCCTTCCTTCCCCGATCCGGCTGTCGGATTTCTGCTTAGCGCTTCCTACATTTGTCATCATTATTTCATTTAATGAGAAACATGAGAAACAGGGGCCGGCAGGAGGTAATTACAGCGCGTATTGTGCTGCTAAGGCCTCGCATCTATGAATACAAACATTGGAACATATTACCCCTCTCAAGCCATCATTCGAAATTTAGAGATGGAAGAGAAGAATTACCGTGTTACAGTAATCTCATTCACTGCTAAGCAAGCCGAAGGCTGTCAGGATTTTTGTGGGAGGAGGGACATGTCAAATGTACAATTACTTGACAGACATTTAAAGTGAAGCATATGTTGTTTCTAACTTGGTCATTTACTCTACACAACACACGGTGGCCGGTTATCGGGGCGCCTCGGCGGGGCCGGCGGACCGTCTTGGGTCTCTCGGTGTGGGACGTGTCCCGTCCGCCGGGATGCTCTCGGGTGGACCCCTGGGCCTGATCCCACGCCTCGATTGATCGGGTGGGGTCCTCAGCCGCCGCGGTGCGGCCACAGCTATTACAGGACACTTCTGTCAGTCTTTGTGCATGTAAAACGGTATCAATTCACTTGTATCCGCAGGCACACACCCCTTACTGCAACAAATAACTCATGAATATGCAAATCGCATGTGTATCCCCCTCACTTATACTCTCGTCCTATACACTTTTATCATTTACATCATTAATGCCACCACACTGCAGTTGTACAGCCGGGTTCACGACCCTGGTCCTGCATGCTTCTTCTCCTGTCCTTGTCCTGTTCTATCTTGTCCTGTCCTGTCCTTCCCTCACAGGGTGTAGCACTGCAGCCCCACGCAACACTGATATTTAATGTTTCATTGTTGTAGATAATGTCATGATTGACTTCACTCATTCTGTTTACAACTAGTGCTTTGTCTTTTGTCTTTGTTTCTTTCTCCCTTCTAGAAACTTTGTTCTGGTTGACTGATCAAGTCAATAAATCTCAATTGTAATACCACAGCGGAACCTGGGAAACTCCACTGTGACTCAGTAAAACTGTTTCGGCATAAAAGGGATACAGATTTTCCATTCTGCTTGACCTAACAGCCGAACAAGACAAAAAAAAAAAAGTATGAGAACCACTGTTCCAGAGAAGGGTGAAAACGTGACCATCCAGATCGGTAAGTGTTAAGAAATACCAATTTTCAGGGCTTACAGTAAAAAGCTCAGCAACTATGTCAAGGCAGCGAGCTACGAGGCTCTTACTTTTCCATTTTTGCTTCGACAATCCATGACCTTGGCCCATTAGAAAAAAATTCAGAAAGGTTCATTAACCTACGAGTCAGCATTTTCCTCCGTCTTCTCTGGCTGAAAATCAGTTCCGCTGAGAGTGTCCGCCGTCCCAGCACATATTTTATTGATGCGTAATACTTCAATCACAAAAGGGATTTCTTCTACTTCTCTGCGCCAGTCAGGTTGATTAGCCGAGTCTTTTGCGATGTCTTCCAAAGATCCGTGGCAGAGTTGCGTCACCAGAGTGAAGAAAAAAGAATGTCGGTTTACATAAGCGGTGCAGTAGGTTGAAATGACCTTATGAAAATCATACATAATAATTCAATATAACATGACATCCGTTATGAAGGAGACATATTATAAAACAGTTCTAAGTTGTCTGTGACACCATCAAAATACCTTAAGAATCAACAATTACACTTAAACACACCCTATTTCTCGTCCTGCTGAAATTAGCCTGTTTTGAGCGGCCGGCCCTGTCTCTAGCAAGAACGCGACCTTTAACACCGTCCATATACTGCTGGGCCAATGGCGAGTCCAGGTTTTCGCCTAGCTAGGGTGTTGCGACTAGGCAAGCAGCTTCTATTTGTGGAAGCAAAGCCCAGTGTGTGAGGCGTGAAAAAAAAGCAAGCGACAATAAAGACCATAAAAGCGTTTTCACATCATACACTACTGGCGCATGGTGTGAGTAAAGCTTTTGTTGCAAAGATGACCAAGGTGAGTCCAAGGGCGTTGACGCTAGGCACGCAGCTTCTATTAAAAAAGCAAGCACCCATAAAGACAATAAAGGTATTTCCATTCATGGATGTAGCATTTCATACACTACTGCTACATGTAGCGAGTATTGCTATCATTACCATGACAACCGGTGGCGGAGCTTGGGTACTGCGACTGGGTGAGCTGCTTCTATTTGCGGAAGTGAAGTCTATGGTGTGGGGAAAAAAGCAAGCCCCCATCAGGGCAATAAAAAAAAAAAAAAAACATATATTTTCACTTGTGGAGGCAACACTTCATACTGTATTATTATATATAAACAATTATTGTGTTGATGTGTGCATGTGGCGCATGAAGCAAGCATGGCATTTGTTACCATGACTAATTAGGATAAAATCCTAATTAAATTAAAAAATAATAATTCCAAAAAACAAAAAACAACAACAACAAAAAATTTACGCATGCATGCTGAGAGTCAAAGCATGCATGTCGCTAGCGGGATGTAACACAAAGCATCACGTTATGTAACTCGTCAGTCTGGTGGAAATCATGTTATTACAGCCTCATCTCGTAGAAGCCAACCTTCTGCAGAACACAGTCAGAACCAAAAACATATATTTAAAACGCGTCACACGGGAAATGCAAAAACTGTTTCCTAGCATGCCGCAAGAGCGATCCATCTTGGTTGAGAAGTGAGGTCAATTTGTCCTCTAGAAGGATGATCTCACTTTCACAATGTCATCGCTTTTTAACAGAGAAAATACTCCAGGATGGCTTCATACATTTACACCCTTTTTTCCACCCCAAATTGTAAGCTATACATTTCCTGCGAGCTGAACCGTATACGCTTCGAGAGAGTCCCGTGTTTGCTTCAGAATGTGCCGATGCTATAATAGCCTCCCTTGTCTCTTCATTTCCACACGCTGAGTAAATCATCGACGTCATCGCCTGAGACGCTGGTCGAACAGATCGCTTTTCGTCGCCAGGATACAGTAATGAGTAGACTATACAGAGCGCAGTGGGCCAACATATGGCCCGTAAGCCACATCCAGCCCACTTTGCCCAATGAGCATTTACATAATCAAGAGTCGGATAATGGTCGTTGCATTAATTTCTGCGTTTTCCCACAAAAATAAGTGAATTAAAGTGTACTTATTTTTCGTTGTCTTCCTTATTGGTTTACGCCGCTTCTTCGTTGCTTTTCGCTACTTCTTCTTCGCGGGTGGAGGACTAGGCATCGAAACTGGGAACCGAAATTTTTAAATTTGAACGGTTCCGGCAGAACCAGAACGTTAGTCCCGGTTCCAATCGGTTCTCGATTCAGGATGCCCAACCCTACCGTGAGATATAGCTTATTGTGACCTTATGTAAACCTGCTTCATGGTCAGCGAAACGACTTCTCGTCTTTAAGCACAGAAACGTCTTTGAATCATCTTCGAGAGAATGCTGTTCTTCCGAGGTAAGGAGGGGGGAAAAAAAGGTACAAATAGGTGATCCAAAGCCATAATGCTTCTGTCCAAGGCTACCGCTGCGGCGAAAACCATGGCCAACCTAATAAAGGATGTAAAGCATGAAGGCCGTTCAAGTTTGAACGCGGCCAAAAGACAGAAACAAACCAGAGTGTTTTGACAGAAGCGCAAACGCTTTGCCTTTTCACATCGTTAATGTTCTCGGACATCCACTTTTACACTATAGTTTCTTTTGCAGCTTAGTTGCATTACTCTTAGCTCTAATTATGCAAGCGCCATAAGTTATAGTTTCAGTTTATGGAAGCGTGAGGTTTGTTTTAGCACTTGAGGACTGATGGATGTGTGTTTATGGAGCGGTGAAACATGTCCGACCGAGTGTGTGTCCATGGTGTTGCAACCAAAGGGATTAAGTTGTGAGGGAGCTGGCTTCTTCCAATGTACATTGGGTATGAAAAGTATTCAGACCCCCTTAAATTGTTCACTCTTTTTTATATTGCAGCCATTTGCTAAAATCATTTAAGCTCATTTTTCCCACATTAATGTACACACAGCACCACATATTGACAGGAAAAAAACGAAATTGTTGAAATTTTTGCAGATTTATTAAAAAAGAAAAACTGAAATATCACACAGCCATAAGTATTCACACCCTTTGCTGAGTATTTAGTAGAAGCACCCTTTTGCGCTAATACAGCCATGATTCTTTTTGAGAATGATGCAACAAGTTTGAACGTTGGTGAGCAGCCATTTTCAGCTCTTTCCAGAGATGCTCAATTGGGTTTAAGTCAGGGCTCTGTCTGGACTATTTAAAAACAGTCACGGAGTTGTTCTGAAGTTACTCTTTCGGTATTTTAGCTGTGTGCTTAGGGTCATTGTCTTTTTTGAAGGTGAACCTTTGGCCCAGTCTGAGGTTCTGAGCACTCTGGAGAAGGTTTTCGTCCAGGATATCCCTGTACTTGGCCTCATTCATCTTTTCTTCGATTGCAACCTGTCTCCCTGTCCCTGCAGCTGAAAAACACCCCCACAGCATGATGCTGCCCCCACCATGCTTCACTGTTGGGACTGTATTGGGCAGGTGATGAGCAGTTCCTGGTTTTCTCCACACATGCCACTTAGAATTAAGGCCAACAATTTCTATCTTGGGCTCATCAGACCGGAGAATCTTATTTCTCACCATCTTGGAGTCCTTCAGGTGTTTTTTTAGCAAACTCCATGCGAGCTTTCATGTGTCTTGCACTGAGAAGACGCTTCCATCGGGCCACTCTGCCATAAAGCCCCAAGGGCTGGTGGATGGCTGCAGTGATGGTTGACTTTCTAGAACTTTCTCCCATCTCCCGACTGCAACTCTGGAGCTCAGTGATCCCAGTGATCTTTGGGTTCTTCTTTACCTCTCTCACCATGGCTCTTCTCCCCCAATTGCTCAGTTTGGCCGGACGGCCAGCTCTAGGAAGGGGTCTGATTGTCCCAAACGTCTTCCATTTCAGGATTATGGAGGCCACTGTGCTCTTAGGAAGTGCAGCAGAAATGTTTTTGGAACCTTGGCCAGATCTTTGCCTTGCCACAATTCTGTCTCTGAGCTCTTCAGGCAGTTCCTTTGACCTCATGATTCTCATTTGATCTGACATGCACTGTGAGCTGTAAGGTCTTAGATAGACAGGGGTGTAGCTTTCCTAATCAAGTCCAATCAGTATAATCAAACACAGCTGGATTCCAAAGGAGGTGTCGAACCATTTTAAGGATGATCAGAAGAAATGGACAGCACCCGTGTTAAATATATGAGTGTCACAGCAAAGGGCCTGAATACTTAAGGCTGTGTGATATTTCAGCTTTTCTTTTTTAATAAATCTGCAAAAATTTCAACAATTACGCTTTTTTCTGTCAATATGGGGTGCTGTGTGTACAATAATGAGGAAAAAATGAACTTAAATACTTTTAACAAATGGCCGCAATATAACAAAGAAAACTTTCTGTACCCACTTTATAATAAAAGTAAAATAAAGTCAAACGACACAGCCTTTGAAAAGGCAAAGGAATGGGACAAAGAAGGGGTTTGCAGAGAGTTTACAGGTACAATAAACCCCCAAAATCGTGGGGGCTACGTTCCATGACGGGCTCTCGTCTGAGTGGGTCGGAGAGGACGGAAAAAAACGGCTGTTCCTTTGAAGCACCAACAGAGGCCAACAGTGACAAATATTCAACTTCTACCGGTACTCGACTTGTGGCAGGTGCATGCGGATGATGTCACACGACTGACTGTATATTTTCCAATAGTGCCTATCGCACAGACATATTATGCATCTTTTTCCCAACTTAAAAGAGCTCCCAGGTATCTTAATAAAAAGTCCCAAACATTGTTGGGTCAAAATCCACAAAGTATAAAGAATTATTTTGGTTAAAATCACGGGTGGCTGAGGTGGGGGTCGTTTGGTCTCATGCAAATTAGCCATGGTAAAATCCTGGAACCAACAACCTTTTTGGGGAACTAGTAATCTAAAACGTAACTATTTCCGGAAAGGTAATCAGATTATAATTACCAGTCAAAGTCCCTGTTCCTTACAATTTTCTTTCTTTTCAATTTTTATTAGTAAAATATATAAAATATACCGTGTCTGCTTTCTTTTCTGTCTCTGTGGGAGGAAAATTGGAATAGTATACATTTTCAGTGAAAGTGCATTAATAAGGTTGTTTTCATCAAATTAAAACTGCAGAGACTAGGTACACCTCGCTACAAAAATGCAAAATGGTCCATTCCACCTGGTAAGACTCGTAACTAACTACTAAGCGAGTCATTCGTAGCTACAGTCTTGGAGGTACACAGGGCTGCCAGAAGAAGGCAGTCTAACAATTACTAAGATTTTTGAATGATTGATGGTATACTATGGTTTTAATCAGCCAAATTCCTCCAGCCCCCGCCTCCATTGACCTCACCAACTTCACGACACATTTCAGTACGAGGTGGTTATCAGAAGCTAACACTGATAATGTGTTTAGCCAATGTTAATTCTATGCTGACAGTGCAGCTCAACGTAGATTCTGGCTTTGATATGATGGTGCCTCTGTATAGTCTAGCAAGCAGCCTCCACTACAAGAAGTGAAACCTAGTGTGTGGAAAAAAATGAGTACCTGAAAAGACAAAATCATTTTCAGTCATGGAGGCAGCATTTCATACGCTACACTTGACTACACTATGCTCAAACAGTTCAGAGACTGAAGAGAAAAGTAAGCATTTTCACTCATGGAGACAGCACTTCATTACAAAGCCGCCTAATTACACTTTGTCAAGTAATATTCGCCGCATGCAGCAGAACATATTGTCAAACACGAACACACCAAAACCTGGAATGGTGCCTTTTCAAATGAGTAAACGTCATGTTTGACGTATCGCCAAAGGTATATAGACAGGCGTGACATCCACTGAGCCTGGTTGAGCTGTACTGTTTGTTTACGGAGGAGACGTGTCGCTAAAGAGCGAGGAAACTGCCTGTCCCTTAACTAATACATTATGTTCCATGTGGGAATTTTAAGTCTCAAAAGATCACAATACAGTAACGTATACCGTTATATCGCCACAAATTCTGTCTGTATGGATAGGAAATATTTAGATCCTCCCGTGTACAAATGCTACAAACCAAACTTTTACCAAGAATCAATGTCCTTGGTCAGTCAGAGTAAGCCCCAAAAAGCAGAGTCAGCAGTTCCCCTTAACAGGAAATTTATACACGCTGTGTTTTAATACTCTGCAGTCATAATACGCCTACCAGAGCTTGCTTCTCCATAATTCTTGAGATATAAATCACTCTGCTCTCGAAAAATCTTACATTGGCTCACCAGGACTGCTGGGTTTGCCGTGATTGATGGGGCAAACTTTCGATGAGATCATTCATGACGACAGCGTCAGTCAGTTTCAGTGGGATTTGGGTAATGCATCAGGCAAATCACTGTGATTTGCAGCATCTGTGTGGAGTAGTAAGGAGTTGCAAAACTTTGTTACTGTATGTTTCAGGTATCTGTACTTTAATTGAGTATTTGTTTGTCAACATTTGAAAACAGATATTTGTACTTTCTACTCATTTGTCAAAATAAGGTTGTTGCTTTTTTCTATCCCAACAGATGATGAGATGTAAAAAAGACATAAATAGAGAGAGGTGAGGTCAACCGCGGTTGAGCTCTTGATTGATTGATTCATTGTTCTTGAAGTCTTATAAGGCGGAAAAAAACAGCGACTTCAGCAACATGGAGGAATGTTAACCAGGGCTTATTAACGACAATGATGCAACAGATTCCTTTATTTAAGACAATGGTTTGATGTTGTCAGTTTAAGAATGATTTGTGATGAATGCGCTTCTCTTGTACTAGCCTAAAACCACCAGCTTCTAGTGTTGAAACATTTTGTCTAGTCTGAATAAATAAAAAAAATGTTTGGTGTATTTTTTTGTTATCATCAGCTAATTTTGAATTTTGTATTAGTACTTCACAACGCTACCAAAGCTGTGGGAACACGTTGTTTTTGATAGCTTAAAATGGTGAGCAAATAAGTTTTTGTTTTCATAATTTGTTAATCCAAGTTACCAAAATGGATATTCTACAGCTCCAGATTGCACCTAAATAGCCACATTTTGCCCCTAAAAGTTAAAGGTGGTGTTTGCAGTTATCAAACATAGCCTCACTTTACTGCTCTCCCACCCTTGCATCTCTGACTAAAGCCACGGCCCTCACAAACATGAACGTGCACGTATGTTCATCCTTGTTTTGGGATTTGTCCAATTCCTTTTTAACTTTTGTCGCTAACCGTGAGAAAAACTACGGCCAAATTGAGTGGATCGACAAGTGAAGCTGTGGCGTGTGCCCGTGCACGAGAAATGATTTACACACTATTCGGTCACGCCTTCTGTCTCGACAATCTCTGTATTTTTTTTTTTTACTTCAATTGGGGTACAGAGTGTGAGTACTTTATCCACCTCTGCGCACGCACGCACAAAGGATCTGTGTGTGCAGAAATGAACACGCGTGCTCCATGATTGCTCCCACACAGCGGCGGAAATTACTGGGAAATCAGGGGCGATTGTTGGGCCCCTGCGACACACCGGGTGGAGGTTGAGAGCATGGAGAAGGCTCAATGTTAACACCAGGTGTTAGACTATATCTATATACTGTATATCATCGGTCCTCTATGGTCCAGGTAGCACGGAGACCAAGAGGATAGCACTGCCTATACAGTGTGGTTTTTTTTTTAAATGTATTTTTGAAATATTTTATTTAGCCGGCACGGTGACCGACTGGTTAGCACATCTGCCTCATAGTTCTGGGGAATGGGGTTCAAATCCCGGCCCCGCCTGTGTGGAGTTTGCATTTTCTCCCCGTGTCTGGGAGGGTTTTCACCGGCCACTCCGGTTTCCTCCCACATCCCAAAAGCATGCGTGGTAGGTTGTTGAAGACTCTAAATTGCCCGTAGGTGTGAATGTGAGTGCGAATGGTTGTTTGTTTCTATGTGCCCTGCGATTGACCGGCGACCAGTTCAGGGTGTACCCCGCCTCCCGCCCAAAGATAGCTGAGATAGGCTTCAGCAGCCCGCGACCCGTGTGAGGATAAGCGGTAAAGAAAATGGATGGATGGATATTTTATTTATCCATGCACTTTCTACACCGTTGATCTTTACCATCTACCCCCTGCCATCATCATGGCGGGGGTACACCCAGCCAATTGCAGAATATTTTATTTATTTATACTTATTTATTTTTATTTGATTGATTTTCTCCACATATTTATTGATGTTATAGATTGAATGTATATGTGTGATTTGGCAATAATAATTTTGGTTTTGGACATAATTCAACAAATGTAAATATTGTAAATGTTTTTTTTTTTTAATTAAATGTTTTTTTTAATTAAAAAATGCCTCATAGTTCAGCGGTTCAGGGTTCAAATCTCATCTCCGGCTTTCAGTGTAGAGTTATCTAGTATTTTTATTTTTCATTGTTTATTTTATGTTTTCGGGACAGAAAATTGATGTATCTTATTTGTTTTTATTTAATTATTTTTATGTAACGTTACTTATATTATTGGATTTTTTTTGTATATGTGATCTAGGTGTTGAACAACCAGAATTTTTGTAGTTGTTGCTAATGTGATAGTAGTCGAGTGGACTTCGTCTCGTCGATGGCGTCAATGATATTTTTTTTAGTTATCAACTCGTTCTGCGCGCCTCCACAAAAGCTCGATCACTCACTCTCTCCATCGTCCTCGTGTGCACAAGCCCCACCTCCGACAGGCTCATCCAATCACATTCAGATGCCTTCATGGCCTTGCAGACAGTTGGAACTTGTAAAACTCTTCACGTAACACAACTGTGGGGGCGCTACTCGCCACAGCATATAACGATAGTATACAATTTTTTTAAAAATACAGGCGGGGGGAATGCTTTTTGTATCCCACCTCTCTTGCCCAAAGTCAGTTAGGATAGGCTCCAGCTAACCCGCCAAGCTAATGAGGACAAGCACAACAGAAAATGGATAGATGGTGGTGCCCAATCACTACCTGGAATAGGTTGTTCAAAAATAAGCTTGGTTCGTGACTCAGATTTAGCCTGCCTAAAGATATCCAAATGGGCCAGCGGTTAGCACACCTTTCTGACAGGTCAGAGGTTGCAGGTTCAAATCTGGACTCCAGCACTATTGTGTGAAGTTTGCTTATGTGAGTTTTTCATGTTAGCTTCACTGAAGACGTTAAATTGTCCATCCAGGGGTTAATATGAGCTGCGTGCTGCTTCCATTTTCATTTACAGCAGGTTTTTCCAAATTCTGTGTGTGTGTGTGTGTATATATATATATATATATATATATATACATATACATACACTTCTTTGTGTTTAAAAAAAAAACAGCAAAAGCTCACTCGATTTGGAGATACATGCTTTTCATTAGACCGCAACTTTATGCGTAGTTCCATGACAATGGCCCGACACAATGACAACACTTCCTGTTGCCGTGGTAACGCTGGCGCCACGCGATAAACAAACGCCGTTAAATTGTTTGAAGCCGGGCTCTCGTTTGGAGAGACTGGTGGCGGCTGAGGGGCTTTGCGGACGTCTCCACATTTTGAGATTTGCCTTCCAAAGAGTGTCTGCTCGCTGGATCAGTGTTTTTAGGATTGCTGGTAAAAAGTTCAATGATGTCATTTTTTTGTGGCAACTAAAAAGTTTTTTTTTTTTTATCATTTGTTGAAGGCGAGGAGATGGGCCAAAGGCGAGATTTGTTATAGCTGTGGCACGTGTACGACTTGTTGGAAACGCTAAGTATAGCAACACTGCGAGTCATTGGGGCAGCAGTCCCTCATCTGTAAGGTCTTAGACTTGGGCTCAGTCCAGCTGTGGACGAAACGTAAAAATGGCAACTAGTTGTTGAACCAATGCTAGTCTGCTATCTGGCTACTGTCAAAGTGAACTTGAGCAACGCGCTGTCTCAACAACCTAGTGCAAATTCTGCAGCTATTTGCTTGGGGGAAAAAAAAATAAAAATAAATTCCGTAATGGGAAATTAGTAATTGGTGGCAAGGAAGTATGTTGAAGTGATACAGCTTGACTGTTTCAATATCTTTGTATGTCGGGAGCTAACCTTATCCTCAGTTGTTAGCTGAAGTTAAATTTTTGTTATTCTGAGTGGCTATTAAAATGTTCAAGCTAACAAATGACGGAGCTCTTGTTATTACTTGGCTATGGTATTTTTACGGGTTGCGAAGGTAATTTTTTTTTTAAACAAATCATCTGTAATATACAGATGATATATATCTGTGATATATATCATCTGTTATTTTTACAAGAATAACATTGTCAGATGAGTTTGATGAACTCAGTAATTCTAGATCATCTTTTATACTGCAGCAGGGAACAACACAAATAGGGGCTATGAACCAAGTCGTTCCAGATCAGTTTTTACATTGCAAGGAGACCATTAAAACATGATTCAATTCGTCGGAGGGATTGTTTAGGTCTTTTGGTGCTGCTGTTTTGGTTAGCAACATAGTTAAAATGGGATCAAGCGGTTTCGTCTTTAACCACTGAACTAATAACATCCATGAATCGAGCAATTTGAGATCCTCTTTTACAACCCCAATTCCAATGAAGTTGGAACATTGTGTTAAACATAAATAAAAACAGAATACAATGATTTGCAAATCATATTCAACCTATATTTAATTGAATACACTACAAAACAAGATATTTAATGTTCAAACTGATAAACTTTATTGTTTTTAGCAAATAATAATGAACTTAGAATTTGATGGCTGCAACACGTTCCAAAAAAGCTGGGACATGTGGCAAAAAAGACTGAGAAAGTTGAGGAATGCTCATCA
Organism: Phycodurus eques; assembly: GCF_024500275.1. Taxonomy (NCBI): domain Eukaryota; kingdom Metazoa; phylum Chordata; class Actinopteri; order Syngnathiformes; family Syngnathidae; genus Phycodurus; species Phycodurus eques. The sequence goes on from NC_084533.1 coordinate 26,921,339, forward strand.
AACACCTGTTTGGAACATCCCACAGGTGAACAGGCTCATTGGGAACAGGTGGGTGCCATGATTGGCTATAAAAGGAGCCTCCCTGAATTGGTCAGTCATTCACAAGCAAATATGGGGCGAGGTTCACCTCTTTGTGAACAAGTGCGTGAGAAACTAGTCGAACAGTTTAAGGACAATGTCCCTCAACGTACAATTGCAAGGAATTTAGGGATTTCATCATCCACGTTCCATAATATCATCAAAAGGTTCAGAGAATCTGGAGAAATCACTGCATGTAAGCGGCAAGGCCGAAAACCAACATTGAAGGCCCGTGACCCCTTTCCCTCAGGCGGCACTGCATCAAAAACTGACATAGATGTGTAAAGGATATGGGCTCAGAAACACTTCAGAAAACCAATGTCAGTAAATACAGTTCGGCGCTACATCCGTAAGTGCAACTTGAAACTACTATGCAAAGCAAAAGCCATTTATCAACACCCAGAAACGCTGTCGGCTTCTCTGGGCCCGAGCTCATCTAAGATGGACCGATGCAAAGTGGAAAAGTGTTCTGTGGTCCGACGAGTCCACATTTCAAATTGTTTCTGAAAATTGTGGACGTCGTGTCCTCCGGGCCAAAGAGGAAAAGAACCATACAGACTGTTAGGCACGCAAAGTTCAAAAGCCAGCATCTGTGGTGGTATGGGGCTGTGTTAGTGCCAATGGCATGGGTAACGTACACATCTGTGAAGGCACCATTAATGCTAAAAGGTACATTCAGGTTTTGGAGAAACATACGCTGCCATCCAAGCAACGTCTTTTTCATGGTCGCCCCTGCTTATTTCAGCAAGACAATGCCAAACCACATTCTGCACGTGTTACAACGGCGTGACATCGTAGTAAAAGAGTGCGGGTACTAGACTGGCCTGCCTGCAGTCCAGACTTGTCTCCCAATGTGAAATGAAAATGTGTGGCGCATTATGAAGCGTAAAATACGACAACGGAGACCCCGGACTGTTGAACAGCTGAAGTTGTACATCGAGCAAGAATGGGAAAGAATTCCACCTACAAAGCTTCAACAATTAGTGTCCTCGGTTCCCAAACGTTTATTGAATGTTGTTAGAAGAAAAGGTGATGTAACACAGTGGTAAACATGACCCTGTCCCAGCTTTTTTGGAACGTGTTGCAGCCATACAATACTAAGTTCATGATTATTTGCAAAAAAACAATCAAATGTATCAGTTTGAACAGTAAATATCTTGTCTTTGTCGTGTATTCAATTAAATATAGGTTGAGCATGATTTGCAAATCATTGTATTCTGTTTTTATTTATGTTTAACACAACGTCCCAACTTCATTGGAATTGGGGTTGTACATTGACGAATCAAACTTGTTTATTTTTTTTTACATTTGCTGGAGAGACTGTTTAAGCATGTGCTTTGGTAGCAACAGAGTTGGAAAATCAAGGCCTCCATTAGAGGAAGTGCCAGTATTTTCAGATATTTTTTCTGTATACACGATACCATGTCGACTCAACTCTTAAACAAACAAATCAATCTTATGAAATTGGAGGCGTAGTTGAAAGACGTTTTAATGCGTCAACCAGATGAAGAGATGATGTGTCAAGTAAATCAATCTCCTCCCTTCAGACACGCACAATGCTCGTATATCAGCAATATCACCTTTGATGTTGACACTCTTGCCCAACCTCGTCGCCACAAGGCGCATCCACATCCTCCCCCCGCCACCGCCAAGTTACGGCAGCCAAGTGCCTGGCTCACATGGCCAGAGGTTCTTTTAAAGCTTGCTGACCTATATTCTTGAGAGGCTCTCGTCTTCTCCAGGTGTTTACATCTACAAAACAACACAGGACCTTGGCCCCGCGCCTGCGCCCAATATGCAACAAAATACCGACATCAGGTCAGACTAGCATGTAAACATCAACAATGGCTATATTCTATACTGCTGGCCAGTGGTGGGAAGTAACAAAGTAGAAATACTTTGTTACTGTACTTAAGGAGAGGTTTCAGGTATCTGTCTTTTGAATAATTATTTTTCTGACTTATTGGTTTTACTCTCAACATTTGAAAACAAATGTGCTTTCTATTCCTTACTTTGTCACAATAGGCTTGATACTTTTTCAAACTACACAAACGACGACGTGACATAAAAATGACTTAAATACGAGAGGGATAAAGTCAACAACGGCTGAGATCTTGAGATCTTGGGGGCTTACAGTGGATATAAAAAGTGTACACACCCCTGCTCAAATGCCCTGTTTTTTGTGATATGAAAAAATGAGACCAAGATAAATCATTTACAAAGTTTTTAATGTGACATTTAACCTGCACAACAAACTCAACAAGAAAAAATATATTTTAGAGAGAGGCAGTAAAAATAAAGAACTGAGATAATGTACCTTAGTCAGGGTGGAGGGAATTATAAACGGTTTCAACTAGCAGTCAGTGTTCGCACAAAACCATCAGGCTTCTCGAAAGCAAAGAAATGTCAGGAAAAGCCAACTAGAACATATGAACGTTGGGGTTAATCAGGGGGACTTTAAATGGTGGCAGGTGTGTGCTGACTCCCACTTAACAGGAGTGTGAATGTAATTAGTTAATTCTGAGCTCAGTCACATTCCCAGTTATGAAGAGGGTGTGAAAACTTGTGCAACCACATTATCTCAGTTGTTCTTACTTCGCCTCTATAAAAGATTATTTTTTTTCAATTGAGTTGTACAGGTAGGTTATAGCGCACATTAATGGTGGAAAACGTTTTGAAATGATTTATCTTGGTTTTATTTTTTTTATATGACAAAAACCTGTCATTTGAATAGGGGTGGGTAGACTTTTTATTACGGGCAATTTTCCAGATTCGAAGGGATGAATTCCATCCAGCAATTTTCCGGCTTCGGAGGTAGTATCTGATCCATCACAGAAGCGGGACGCCACCTGTAAGCTGGAGCTCAAGGTATGAAGTTCAACACTCACTTTTCCTAGCATGTGTTGAAAGCAATTAAAGTGCCCAAGTCACCAGGTGAAAATGAACAAAAATCCACAGTCCAAACAACAAATTATGAAAATCCAAAAAGGGGGTTGAGTGAAAGCAATAGGCCACAGTGTCGGTGTGTGCGTGTACATGTGTAGGTGTGTCAATGTGTGTTTGGAAGAAGAAACGTGACCATATGGAAAATATTAAACGTGGGCTGAGTCAGCATGCTGGCATATTTGTGTGTTTGCACGTGAGCGCCTGGTGTTGTCTGCCACCTCTAGGCACCTACTCCAGCCAAGCACCACACCCGGCCTCCGCATACACACGCGCACACACACCTGGCTAAAAGATTACGAAAAGACACACACGCGCGCACACACACACATCCGAGGCTTGGAGATGGAGGAGAAACAGCAGCTGTTATCTTGCCTTCCTGTCCGGATGGAAGTCAAACATCACACACTGTAAAACAGAGACAAGGCATCCTCTGTCCACATGGAAGGCCTGACTGGCTCAAACGTGACACACTTTACAATGTTTTTGGAGAGAAAGCGTTGGTCAAAAGACTTAAAATAGTCCCATTTAAATGGCCTGCATATGCCATAAAATATTATATACACTAGGATGGTGACTCTAGAGCTAAATATTACAGGTGAAAAACGGGTCACAGAGTCAAAGTGAGTATTTCAACAAATAAAACCAACTGAAAGGAAAATGTTTTTAAAATTTAAAGGTGATACACTGTATGCTTTTTATTGAAAATTATTTGCACATAACTGTATATTTCTCATGTATGGTGGCTTTTATTAAATGAAAGAGCCTTTAAATATAAATATATATATATAATATATATCTATAAAATGTTATTGCGAACACAACAGCGTGGATGAGACTGGCGAGACACAACAACGGAAGATGCTGGGTGAGGTTGCGATGATGCGCAGCCAATCAGCTCAAGGGATAAATCCACTCGTGCTCTCATTGGTCAATGTCGCGCCGGGAACCAATCACTGCACCTTGTATGAGTGCGCGTACAGTACAGGCATGTACAGGCATTGACAAAGCCTCTGAGTCAACTCATCTCTTTGTTTGCCGTGCAGGGAAACCTTTAACCGGTTATAATGCCGCAACACTGATGCTAATCGTTAGCCTGTCTATGGCGTTTTCCATTGTTTGTTCGCATTAAGCTAAGCGGACTTTCCTAAGGCAAAACTACAGTATGTGGTTGTTTTAAATACACAATACGTGATTCTCTTAGTTTTATGTTTAGTTTGGTGGCAACAAACTGCTTGAAGCTTCTTTTTTTTAGAGGAATTGTTCTACTTGTGAAATGAGTTGAGTTGAGTTCAATCCCACCTTACAGCGCTTGTATCTCAAAATTTTCCTCGCAGGTGAAAGCAAAACGTAAGTTAGGTCACTGGTCTCTCAAGGCACCACTGTACTAATATTTCTTTTATTTCATTTTTCAAATTAATGAATCAACCAATTATCAAACAACACAAATGGATTCTGCGTAAAAGGCACCTTTAGATATATAGACTTCATCCCCGGGTATGCTCTGGTGCTACTGATTGAAAAGGCATCTTAAGTTATATTCCCTTCCATATTTTTGGCATGATGTGTCAAACTTGCCTTGCTGTGTTGCGAGCATTCAAATTTACATGTTGTTATATACATTTAGGTAGCGCAGTAGTTTACATAGCTGTCTTTCGTAAAACTGGCGTGGGATCAATTGACAAGCAGATCGGATGCAGTGGAGCACGTTAAGGAAGGGAATGGAGCCAAGGGAGTTTGAAAAAGGAGGGGTAATGGCGTGGGGGGTGTAGGGAAGGAGGGGGTGAAGCTCCTGAAAAGACATAAAAAGGTGAAATTGGACTTTGGAGCTTCGCAGTCACTTTTGCCGGCAGCCACATCCACTGCTCTCCACCCCCCCCCCCCCTCCTCTCTCTTTTCCTCAACCCTTCATTCATCAGGAACCCGCTGCAAAACTAGTAAGTATTAAGCAACTACTGTATATATACACTCACCAATGCATGCAGACAGTATGTATTCATGACTGCAAGTAGCAGGAGAATTTGTGCCTTCTAAATAAGCATATTAGCAATTATTTTGGCGTAGATTGACTGTGATGCAAATATGTGAACTGCGTGAAATGTGATGGATGTGTTAAAATGTCCTCTTCCGTGTGCAAAACATTAAGACGAAACATGATCATGTGTGGAAGCGACAGAAATAAATGCTGCATGAACGAATGTAGGATGTGTATGTGGTAACTGTACATTAATACTACTGTAGCTATGCTACTGTATATGTGCAGATTGTACATTGACATGTACTGATGTGGATGTGAACAGCAGTAAGAATAGTCAGCTCTGTTGCAAGTCGCAAAAAATATGCATCAATAAGTAGTCTACAGTATACTGTAAGCAGGTGAGAAATAAATAAACAACAAGGTTGACAAAGGCATCCATTGCTCTTATTCTTGATTGTCAAAAGATAAATAGACATAAAGTCCCATGACGGGTAGCTTTGAGTAGGTTCACCCCCGCCCATAATAAATAAAATCACCATTGAAAAACTGAATTTTACATTTACTTGGGTGGTATTTACATTAGTTTGATTATCTTAAAGTGGAGAAACTACACAAAAGAATATGAATTTGAGAAGGGGGCCAATACTTGTTGACGGCACTACATATACCGAAGTGAATGTTAACAGCAGCAAGAACAGTCAGCACCGTTATATGATGCAAACAAATTATGCATCAGTAACTATATATAAACAGGTGACAATGAAATAAACAGCAACCGTGAATAGATATCTATTCAGAAGTTAATGTGAACAGCAGTAAGAATAGTCAGCAGCGTTACATGTAACAAAATACGTCAATAAGTAGTCTTTATATACAGTAAGCAGTTGAGAATAAAATAAACCACACGACAAACCACCACATACTATATACTGTAAACAGATGTAAATGTGAACAGCAGCAAGAATAGGTTTAATGTCGCTCGCAAAAAAATTATGTAAAAAGTGTATGTGTATCAATAAATACTGTAGTCTATTTATAAGCAGGTGAGTATGAACTCAAACAAAGCAATATTGAGTAAATACATACTACTGTAATGGGAGCAGCAGCAATCATAGTCAGCAGTGTTGTATGCAAAAAAATAATAGAATAATAACAATAAAAAATGAAAAAACATATATGTGTCAATAGCCTAAATCCAATAGGCGATTTAGAGTCATCAAAGAATCTAACATGTTTCTGGGACTGTCCATTTCCATTAAGAGTATCCTCATTATTTTCCTTAGTCTCCTTTCCCACTTATTCCGCCTCATTATCATGGACGCATCGACAAGCATCTCCTCCGCCAGCGAGGCCCTCCGCCGCCTCGTGGTGGTCACGATGCTGACGGTGGGCAACGTCGTCCATCCGATGCCCGTACCGACGGACGTGCCCATGTGTACCGCATCTGAACCTGCCCAGTACAACTTGACCTTTACCGGGAAGTGGACGAGGACGGCGTTCCCCAAACAGTATCCCGTCTACCGCCCCCCTGCACAATGGTCCAACCTTGTCGGTGAGTACACATAGAACTATTGTATATTCCAGTTGTACACCTGCAATTCCAGGTTTCAGGGATCCACGTTATAGACCAGCAGGAACATTTATACACTGCAGTGGACAGGCTGTTGAGAAATTTTGCCCCCAAACCAGTTGCACTTGGCAACACAAAATCTTGAGAGGAGACCCACAAAATAAGTCTCAAGAAGTCATGCCTGAAAAGCGACAGGAGGTCTGCCACTTTAGGGTCAATTTGGCCATTCCAGGGGTCACAGGGGGAGAAACATGTCCTAGAGCTCGAGATTTTGTCAAATTGCTACAAAATAGAGATGAACTACGCTAAATTGTGAAAAACGTAGGTTTTCATCTTTGTGTGTGTACGGAGTATGGCAGCGAAGTTTGTTGACTTGCCATAAAACGGTGGTAAAACAAGACTTAAGACTGGTTGAGTGAGAGAACCAAATGAGGTTCAGTGCTGTTGGGTCATTACTCAAAAAACACACGAAGACAGCCTTGTGAAAAAAAAGTGATGTAATAAGCATCAGATCTCATCTCGATGCACCAGCCAGATATGAGAAAACCACCTGAATTCACAAACTCGATACCCCAATAAGCATGAACTATTATCAGGAATTAATGTAAATTGGATATAAAGTGAATAATGTCCCCTACTATGTAATAAATACACTGTGGTGATTCTCCTTGTCTTTCCTCACTCTGCCCTTAGGCGTGACCCACAGCTCCGACTACCACATGTGGCAGCGTAATGGCTTTGCCAGCAATGGAGTGAGGGAGTTCACGGAGAAAGGCGAAGCTTGGACGCTCATGAAGGAAGTGGAGCAGGCCGGAGAACAGATTCAGAGCGTTTATGGCATCTTCTCAGCTCCTGCTGTCGTAGGAGGCACCGGCCAGAGCAACACTGTGGTCGAGGTCTTTGCCAGACACTCCTATGTGAGTTGCTCACACACCTGACTTGCTAAATACTAGTTCGGGAATACGATCGGACCCTGTCAGGGGTCAGTGTATGATAGACGACAGCGGACTGGACAAACCATTCAATTTTCTGTCAATATTTAAAGGCTCTTTCATTGAATAAAAGCCTAAGTAAAGAGGTGCAGAGTGGAGCACCAGGAAGTGGAGCACGTATGACCTCAATGCTTGCTGCCATACATCGCGAACACTGTCGCAAGGACAGCTTTACTACTTTCCAACAATCAACATGTGACAAAACGAGGGAGCCTGTTGCTGAACCGGCGGCTTCGACGTTTCCAGTTGCTGCATCCGTAAGGCAGATTTATGCCTTGACTCATTATGTAAAGCTCAGCGGGAGCAAGTATTCAGGCTGGTCGTAAAGTTGGGGGGATGTGTCTGGCCAGGTTTGACGTTAGAACAGATGCAGTGTTACCCAGCGTCAGGCTTTGATGTTGCAGTCAGTGACTTACCTTACAAATGGATTGCCTGAATAGCCTAGAACGGTATAAGACTATCTCCTAAAATGCCAATCTCTCTCCAATGTTCATCAATTCTCCAGCTGTCGTTTATCGTGCGTCTCATTCCGAGCCCCGACTGGTTCGTGGGAGTGGACAGCGTGGACCTGTGCGACGGCGACCAGTGGAAAGACAGCGTGTCTCTGGAGCTCTTCCCATACGACGCTGGGACTGACAACGGCTTCACATTCTCCTCTCCCAACTTTGAGACCATGCCGCAGGACAAAATCACCCAGGTAGGTCATCCAACGATGGGCAAACAGATAAGTGGAAAATGGCTGATCATGATGCTGGCATTTTAGATTCAGAGCTCAAGCAAGCGGTACAAGGGCCCTCTTCGACTCTACGATTCTGAGGCCAAATAACTATTTGAGGGCTTTCTAAAAGGCTTGTTCACACTGGTGAAAATATGGTGACTTTTTGAAAATTCTGCCCCCGAAGCTACTATGTCTTCAGAACACAAAATTTAGTAGGCATGTCTATAATGAGTAGACCCACACAAAAAAACCTCAAGAAGCCATGCCTAAAAAGACACAGGAAGTCTGTGATATTGGTTTAAAACTAACATTTTAGAGATAGAGATCTTTCTTGAGATTTTGTCTGAAAGCGACCAAATTTCAACTACGTATACTAGACGAATGGGTTATACTGAGTTGCGAAAAATTAGGAGTTTTCATCATTGCTATAAAACATGAAACTGTGATAACGCAGCTTCACAGGTTGAGCAAATATCTTGGTCTGTTTACATTTGTTATGTTCCGGAACATCTTCATTTATCTAAAGCCATTTCTTGTCCTTCTCTCTTCGCAGATAACCTCATCCTTCCCCAGCCACCCTGCAAACTCCTTCTACTACCCCCGCCTGAAGCACCTCCCACCCATCGCCAAGGTAACGCTGACCAAGATAAGGAAGACAAACCAGATCATTAGCCTTCCGGTGGAGCCCACCCAGTCCAACCTGCTGCCAACAGGGAATGAGATTGAGGACAACCTCATAAGTAAGTCAGAGGAGCAACTAGTCACGCATGGTCGAATACATGTCCTCAACACAAATGTACAGATATAAATCTCATTTGCTGAGCTTGCGTTCATGTGGGATATAATCAATAAGCCATTAAACAGCTGTTATACAAAAAAAAGCATGTGATGAGTCTTTTTGATTTCAATTGTAACACGCTAAACCTACTAATTATTTCCAAAGAACTGCATGTTTCAGATGATTACTTGGCAACCATCCAAACACCATAATAACATAAGATCAACAAGTGTATTCCACATCTACAAACTATAAACCAACACGAGATGCATGACCAAAACTTGAAACAAGGCTAAGGGCATGCTGACCTGCTCGGAAACATTGGGGAGTGTTTTGGGGAGACATAAAAAACTCAAAGAGGACCAGAAAGAAGGGGTGAAAGGCACATTTTGGCAACTTATGGAAGAGTTTCATTCTTAGAAAATGATGGATCAGCCACCCAAAATGAGAGGCAGATGCTGATGTTTCACAAGGACCGTTATTAATGAGGTGAAAGCTCCATTCAGTCTGCATTGATTCACAGACAGTTGCTGTTTATGACTCCCTGTTGTAATGATGAAGACCGAGCTAAAGCAGAAAGCTGAGAAAAATACAGACCTTTTTATAAGACAACTACGCGGCACTGTTGGATGGGCTACGAGAATGAAGGCCAAAATGATCAAGGTTATATAGAAGGAAAACTCCAGTAATTAGAACACGGATTTGTTCACCCTGACTACGCGTCAACAAAAGGTCAGGTTCCCAACAGTCAGGGTTTTCCAGAGTTTGCACAAATAACCTAGAAAAGTATAGCTTTTTAAAATTACAGCTGTTGTCAAAACCATCCCAGGTGACACAGATCCGCAAAAAAATCTGACAACGCTGTCATATGCATGCCAGGCCAGTAGTTGCTAATGTTGATGAAACCATCTTTGGTAAGTAACACAACACTGAAGCCGGATTGCTGAAGCGCTATTAGCACAAACGCTACCATGGTGATGAATCTAACAAATTGGTGTTTTGGCGGCAACGTGCTCGCACATGCTCAATTATTTTTACAGACTATACTATTGGCTTCAAAAACGGACACCTGTTGTTACACTCTGTGGTCATGTAAACAAAGAGTCCAAACAGCAGTTTTTACTGGTTTTCAGTTCTTAAAAACAGCTCCTAATCAATAGATTTATCTTTTACTTATTCCTCAATTTTGCCCGTAGGTCCGAAACATGATGTTCCCGACCGATTCACAATCACCTCCTTGAACTCAGTTCTGTGTAATACATTCACAGGTGTCAACTAATATCGGCCAAGTTTGATTGATGGTATTTCATCCTTTGGCCTACTAACGTTTTTCCCTGTGTCCTTAATGGACCTGCAATATGAAGAGGGAATCAGCCTTGACGCAGTCATCCAACAGGCCAGGCCATCCATCCTTCAGTGGTGCCTCTGCGCATTGCGTCATCCTTCTGCTTTTGTACTTTTACTCGACACCCATTTATACTCAATCTCTCTTATAAGGTTGTCAAAGGCGTCCCGAGCTCTTATTCGCGATTGTGAACAGATAAACGCTGACAGTGAGACATGTAGTAGATGAGGTGTTCGAATTCCCCTATCTCTGGATTCACTATGTATTAAAGAAGGGGTGGCCAACTCGACAGGCAAAAAGAGCCCAAAAAAAAGACACACAACCAATGAAAGTCAACATAACCACATCAAGTTACATTTAGGGTTTAGGGTCAAAGGTTAGGGTTATGGTTAGGTGTTTATGGTGAAGGGGTTGGAGTTATTTCTAATATTCCGTTTAAGGGTTAGAAATTGGGGTTAGGGACTATTGTTAGGATTAAAGTTAGAAGTTTATGGTAATGGGTAGGTGTTGGGGGTATTTGTAATGTTCCCTTTAAGGGTTGGAAGTCGGGGATAGGGGCTATGGTTAGGGTTAGGGTTTAGGATTAGGGGTTAGAGTTAGGGTCTTTGTTCGAGGTTAGTTATTGTATTTCAAATGTTCCCTTTTTGGGTTATGGTTACGGGGTTTCAGGTTAGGTGTTAGGGTTATTTCTGTTATTTTTCCATGGTGTTATTTCTAATATACCTCCTCAGGGTTTGAGGTTAGGATTTGGGTTTAGGATTAGGCGTCAGGTGTTACGTTTATGGGTTTGGGATTTAGGATTTGGCATGGTGGAATACTGGTTAGCACAGCTGCCTTACAGTTCGGAGGACATGGGTTCAAATCCGGCCTCGCCTGTGTGAAGTTTGCATGTTCTCCCCGTGCCTGTGTGGGTTTTCTCTGAGAACTCCGGTTTCCTCCCACATTCCAAAAACATGGATGGAAGGTTAACTGATGACTCTAAATTGTCCGTAGGTGTGAATGTGAGTGCGAATGGTTGTTTGTCTATATGTGCCCTGCAATTGGCTGGCGACCAGTTCAGGGTGTACCCTGCCTCTCGCCCAGAGTTAGCCGAGATAGGCACCAGCATACCCGCGACCCTCATGAGGATAAGCGGTTCAGGGAATGGATGGATGGATGGGTTTAGGATTTGGGGTTGGAGTTAGGGTTTAGGAATAGGGTCATCGGTTCGAGTTAGGTTTAGGATTAGGGTCACTATTGTGGGTTAGGATTATGTTATGGGTTTTTGCAAATACTTTCATTTATGTTTTGGGGTTAGAATTAGGGTTCAGGATTTAGATTTAGCGGTTTGGGGTTTAGGAAGCGTTGTTAGGTTTTTTTCAACTATTACCTTTTAGGGTAAGGGTTTAGAATTTTAGATTAGGGTTAGATTTTGGAGGTTAAGGAAATTGGAATGGGGCCAATCCTTCCAATTGGGTACGATGACCTAAAATAAGTACCATGCTCCTCTTCGTATTTCGTCATTATTCAGTTCTTATATCTTAGAAAGACCAAAGGAAGGAAAATGACCTCTCTTCTATATCTTAGAAAAAGACCTCCCTTCTATATCTTAGAAAAACCTCCCAAAAGAAATGGAGCGCATGCATCTTGGCGATCCCCGCATCCACCCCCCGTACTAAAGTCTACCATTGTGCAATGCAGAAACGCCGCTGGACTGCGAGGTGTCGGCATGGTCTCCCTGGGGCCTGTGCAAGGGCAAGTGCGGCAAAGTTGGCCTGCAGCACCGGACGCGTTACGTTCTCATGCACCACGCCAACAACGGGGCTCCCTGCCCCCTGCTGGAGGAGGAGCGGAAGTGCATCCCAGACAACTGCTTATGACTAGGCCTGGAAACGAAGCAGGAGAAGAAGGGGAACGACGGCAGAGGGAGGAAGGACCGGAAGGCGCGACAAGGTCGGAAAAGACGCCGGAGGAGATTCTACAGCAAAAGGTCTGCGGTTTATTCACTTGAGTCATGAACTGTCAGTGTAAAAATAAGCTTCTAATGAATCCTAATTATAGATCTGAGCTCAATAGAAAAGTGTAGTTTGGTATTGTCACCTTAAGACACGAATTCAATGTTGCGGGCGATCTAAAAGTGGTTTTAGGATGAATAGAATGGAAGAAAAAATTATGTATTTATTGACTGGATTTTAACCTGTCATGTACAAATATGAATGTAGTCATTTGTATTCCTTTTTTTGTAATGCTATTAAGGTACTGGATTCATACAGAAAATATTTTTGTACAAAACAGTACTGCAAATGTAAAAAAAAAAATTGTATGCTCAATAAAAGTGTGTTTTCTTTGACATTAAAAAGGTCACCAAAAATGTCTTTAAAATTTAACAATTGAAAATGTATTCTAGACCTCGCTAAGGTTCATTGATTTTGCATGAGATAAGGGGGTCTTCACTCAATAGCCTACTTCTTCTTGTCACACATTCCAAACCGACTTGACCGAACAGCACCAGTGGCAAGAGATACAAATCAAAGCCCTGTGTTCAGAAAAAAAGTTAAATATCAGGACTAAAAGAAGAAACAGACACCTTTATAATTCCCAAAATGTTGATCAAACTTACATAGTTAAGGCATCAGACTTTGGAGGTTCCACCGTATTATGACATTTCAAGATGTGTACCATGTAATATGGATGAATTGCTTCTATAATATTAAAGAATTACAATGTCATTTTAAACCTTTTTAACCTTCATTCATACTCTACGTTAGATAAGGATAGGGTTGGGCATCGAGAATCGAGAATTGACTGGAACAGAGACGAAGGTTCCGGTTCTCCCGGAACTGTTCAAATTTAAAAATGTCGGTTCCCAGTTTCGATGCCCAGTCCTCCAGTTGTGAAGAAGAAGTGGCAAAAAACAACGAATAAACGACATAAACCAACGAAGAAGAACGTGCACGATGATGTCCTTGTGACCAACAGCAGCGGCAGCGGCGGCGAACAAAAGTGTGTCTCAACTTTGTTAAAATGAATGACCAGACGCCTCAGTGTAACGTAACACAAGATTATATTGCGCAAGGGAGGCTTTCACGGTGTGTAGCGTCTGATGCGCTCCGAGCCTCAGCCTACACCGCGCGTTAACTGGGTGAGCGAAACATTTATATTACAATGAATTGGGACAAAATTCACATAAACATCTCACAAACACTAACCTTCTGCCTCATCGGTGGGTAAGGAGAGGAATCAGCGTTTTATAGCAAAATAAAAAAAAAGAAAACAAAAGGCTACCATCTTAAAAGAGGAAGTCAAATTAAAACTTGCACATGTAAACCATTTGACGTGATGAAACAATCCCAAATAATTATTTCAACAATGCTAACGTTTAGCTGAAACATTAATTAATGAATGTCAATTGGTTTAGTTTCACACACTTGCCTTTTAGTTCATAGGTTTGATATTGATACTGGTTATAAAGAACCTCGAGTCAAATGTTCATTTTAGTCTATGCTCCGGGCCGCTAAGAAAACAGATGTTTATAATTTGGACACCCTTTATTTAAACCATGCAAACTTTTTTGACCCAACCCCCTAAAAGAATGGGAATCGAGAATCGTTTGGAACCAGAATCGAAATATGGAACCGGAATCAGAATCGCTCAAATTCAAACGATGACCCACCCTAGATATGGATAAAATATATTGTTTCTTACGTATTTCTGTCCATCTACCGGAATCTTGTGGGTTCGATCCAAACATCACAGTAGTGCCTGAAAACCGTTGCGGGCAGTGTTGGGATTTGAAGCAAATCAACGTGCCTTGATGTGCTTAGCGACCTTACAAGACCCCACTCGTTCAAAACACATACTTGTATCTATAGTAACATACTAGGAGCATGAAAAAGCCTTACACGTGTTATCATAAACTGGGTAAAGGTGCTGACCGACTTTTAAACAAATGATCTACCTCACGAGCCTTGAAATCACACTTGATGCTGCTGCACGTGCAACAAAGTATTACAGAATCCCGTTTAATGTACAGAGCAGACATTATTGCAATTGTGACAGAGAAAAGTGCCTTTTTTCCCTGAATTATGCCAGTTGAAATATGTAAAACAGACAAAAACGTGCATACGCCTCGGCTCTCATCACACCGGAGGAGACAGCTTGAATAGCAATAGTACACTGGCTTGGAATTTTCTGGCTTTGAATGATGACAGAAGGGGAAATGAGTGAAAGACACTATGAGCAGTCATAGGAGGAGAGCTGGTACAATTTCCTGTACGCACTTCTTAGAAATCTCATTAGCTTATGTCATGAGGAGTCCTATACCGTCATGTGTATAGGGTTATATCTTTCCTCTTCACTGGCACATCCACTATGTAAACAAATACAGTGCAGCTCAGCCTCTGGCTCACGGAAGTAATGGCTAGCGATATGCTTTTGGCAATACAACAAAATTGTTAACTCATTTGAATCAGCATCATGCAAATGTGATTCAAATAGTGCAGACTGTTCAAAGTGTCTACACTGTTCTATTCCTGAGAAGTTGACAAAATACTGATGTTGCACTTTCCTAGAGAGAAAATGTCTTTCAAGGTTACAAACGGTGCGCAATGAACAAGCTCGTGTAGGTGTGTAATGCCGTAGGACGCTAGGGCTGAACGATAAATCCTTACCGTATCGATATCTAGATATGAACATTCAAGATATTACAGTAATATCTCAAAATCAACAATATCAACGATATAAATGTATAATTACTATGCGGCAGCCCTAGGATTTGTGGTCACGTGACAAGAAGGCACATTTAGTTAGCACCATACTGTTTTTCATGTAATTGTTTTACATTTTTGGCATTTTTCCCCCATAAGAATATTAACTGTAACTCTGACTTTACTGCGGTAGTGTAGGTTGGTTAAGTCTTTCCCAACCTTTATTAAGCCAAGGCTCATAGATTCTCATAACACACCACCAAACAAAAATGTCACAAAAAGTATATATACTGATATAAAAGTGACCTTATTTCAATTGACTCACAAATGTACGTCCTCTGTGTGAAATCTGGAAATGTTCAACAGAAAACAAGACTAATATTCTGTCGTATTAATGGCAACAGGTGGATGGACAGGTTAATTGTACTTCCATCTCGTGGAAGAGCATTGCATTGTTCTGTTTGTCACGATACATCACTGAATTACATCGATGAACAGAGATACATTTGGAGTAAATAATAAAACAACTGATCAAATTCAGTGAATTTGCGTATTTCCCTATTTCTCGTGGAACACCTGATGATGCACAATGGTTGGGAATCATAGCTTTACTGTGCCATATACAAACCAGACCGTAATCTTAAACCCAAGGTACCCACCAAACCCTGATTTCTGTCTTACTACTCCACTCATACTGGTTAGTGATCACTATCAACTGCAGCTACTTTGCCACCGTTTGACAGCGCCCATTGGATCATCCAATACTCAGAACAACAAGGAAAGTCCAAGGAACTCAGGTGATTATGTAAGATGGATATTTTTTGGGGGAGATTTCTAAACCAGCTGCAGATGCTGAGATAATCCATTCAAACAGATGTACAAGCTATTTGAATTCTTGAATTAAAAGCCCACAATGAAGACAAAAGTCATTCCCATGACGAGTCTACGTAAACGTGTGACCACAACTGTACTGAAAACATTATGACACACACAATCAATGGTTTTGGATTTTGTAAACGACAGATCTATCCTACTTACATATGGCTGCCAAAGATTATATTGATTCAGCATTCACACCATGGTGTGGGAGGACACGGAGTTGTGATACTTGACTTGAGTGTGAGAGGACGATGACAACTTTAGCAGATGCTCACTTTGAGAGGAGAATCTATTCTCTGTGGGGACGTGGGTGTTTAGATTACAAATGACCTCATGTAAAGCAAGTACGCTGCCTGTCAGTCATCTACTGTGACAAATAGCGTGGATTATATGTATTCGCGGTACTCTATAAATCTTAGATTTGGATGTCAGTAAGAAGAAAACTAGTGATCCTTACGCCAGTGGCGCCTTTGAACGTAATCGGATTTGTTCAGATTACAAAAAACAAAATCCCCTTTAAGATTAATTGTACAGTAGATGGAACAAATTGCCTAGCGCAAGAAGCTACCCTAGTAGTTTCTGTAGTCACTCTGTATAGAATATGTAATTTACGATTTATTCGATTTCAAAATAAGAAAAATCCCCTTTTTGATTAATTTTAGGAAGGCTAGCATGACAAGCTAACGGTCCTCATCTTCACACTGTACATTGTGTTGTGGAATTAAATCTGATTCCATTCTGAATTTAAAAAAGGAATAATAATAAAAATAGAAATTTCTAAAATAGAAACAATTACCCCTGTTAACATGAATTGTATTTAGATAACCCAACTAACACAACGTCATTGGGGCTCCGTCGGCCAATCCCCGAGATGGAGTCCGAGCTCTGGAATTTGCTCAAAATTGCTGCTTCCAACCAAAATGGCCAACTTCGGGCATGGGTCCATTTCGTACGCCAGGTTATAATAGACATGTCCACTCAATTCCGCGTTGATCGGTGAAACTCGTGTTGGGGGTTAATTTTTTTTTTTTTAACTTTCCAAGAATAAAAGTCATTGTGAAATGCCACTATCGGCTCACATTTGACAACATTGGCAAAAAACTTTCAGAGTATCATACAAATGATGAAACTTTGCTCTAACACATAAAAAACAAAACTGTAAATCTAAACTATAGCAATAACAGGGACCATTAAATATGATGTAAATTTAGCTCATTAGGGGTATATTGTACAGTACAAATATGATGTAAATTTGGTACATTAGAGGCATGTTGATCATTAAATAAAATAATTGACCGCTGCCATTAAAGTAATGTGGACAACTTAAATGTATCAACTAAACACAATATACTAATAATTTAATACTTGAATTATTTGCTTGTTGATGTTTACTGTTTATTGTTTAATAATAATAATCATCATCATCATCATCATCATCATCATTATTATTATGTCAAGAAATTCTAATAACGGCATTTATTGTGAATTGGGTATTTGGACCTGCAGTGTAAATCCAGCCTTAGATAGACAGAGTACACTTATTGAGTTCACAAATGACAAATTGGATGATTTGATACCTTTCTGGAAACAACATGCCCATGAGGAAACTGCTTAGCTGCTATTGGCTGGCAAATGAACCAGTCACACCATTTGACCCATGTCTCGTCACGCAAAGTAGCACCTGTGACTTTCTCAGACTCGGCAGCCACCAGCATAGACTCGCTGTGGTCTTTGGAAAACCCATTAAGCATTTATAGACCTGTTTTATTGTACCTCCCAAGGCAAATTCTGTTTAATAGGCCATAGCGGAGTGACCATGAGGCTACGACGGGCTGGCTTCTTCCTGCAGGCTTACCTGACGCTGGCGGCCGCCATGTATTTCGATCTGGGCGAGCAGGAGGAACGATGCGTCATTCAGGAGATTCCCGAGGACATGTTGGTGACGGGTGAGTCCTGGAGAGGGGATAAGAATGAGCCAAAAAATAGACAGAGAACTTCTGAGAACGAATAAATGTGTCTTGTAAAACGTGATGACTTACGGCAGGCGGCTCAGCTGAGCGTATCTCTTTCCCCCTCAGGATATTTCCTGTTGCAGCCGTGGGACTTGAAGTCGTCCACCCACTCGCCTCAACTCGGCGTCACTGTGACGGTCAGAGACCCCAACCATGAGGTACAGTGAGGGACGTTTTTGCAAAAAAAAATACCGTCAATGCCGTCTATTGTTTTCCCCACGCTTGATTTCTGATACTTCTGTACATTTATCTCACTCAAATGTCATAGATCATCAAACCCATTTTAATAGATAACAAAGACAACCCAAGTAAATGAATGTGAAAAAGTAATTGCCCCCGGAACCTCATAAGTGGCTGTGCCACCCTTGTCAGTCATAACTGAAATCAAACGTTTACAGTAACTGGTGATGAGAATTTTGCATCATTGTGTAGGAATTTTGGCCCCAAAATGAATAATGGTCATGATACAGTGGTGCCTTGAGGTTCGTGTAACTTGAGTTTCGAGTTTTTCAAGATACGATCCGCCGTTTGGCGGATTTTTTGCTTTGCTAAGCGGAATTTTCGAAGGCAAAAGTTCAGTGGTTGTTTTACATACACATTTAATTCATATTTGGTGTATACTATATTTTGCAAAATACAAATAAATGGGCCTTGTGTCTTTTGCAATGTTCAGCGCAACTCCGTGAATGGTTTCCACTGTGATGCTTTCTTGTTATCAGGAAAATAATGTGAAAATAATTCTGCTCTTGTTGTCAGTCCGCTACGGAAGGTATTTCATATTTAGAGTGTGCTATATTTGACAAATTGATTCTGCCGGCATTCACAAGTCTCAGGAAAAGTAAATTTTTTTGCTTTGACTTGGGACCAAAAATTTGAGCTACAGTACGAGCGATTTATGGTGGCAGTGAAGTCAACTCACTTCACAACAAGTAGCCGTTTTGGTAGATAGTCTAATAAGAGGCTTCAAGCTGTTTATGACACTCCCAGTTTCATTGAGTTTACGTAACCGTAAAACAAAGACATTTAAATGTTCATCCATCCATCCATTTTCTACCGCTTATCCGGGTCGGGTCGCGGGGGCAGTAGCTTTAGCAGGGACGCCCAGACTTCCCTCTCCCCAGCCACTTCATCCAGCTCTTCCGGGGGGATCCCGAGGCGTTCCCAGGGCAGCCGAAGGGCGTAGTCTCTCCAGCGTGTCCTGGGTCGTCCCCGGTGTCTCCTCCCGGTGGGACGTGCCCGGAACACCTCACCGGGGAGGTGTCCGGGAGGTATCCGAATCAGATGCCCCAGCCACCTCATCTGGATCCTCTCAATGTGGAGGAGCAGCGGCTCTACTCTGAGATCCTCCCGGATGGCCGACCTTCTCACCCTATCTCTAAGGGAGAGCCCGGACAACCTGCGGAGGAAACTCATTTCGGCCGCTTGTATCCGGGATCTTGTTCTTTTGGTCACGACCCACAGCTCATGACCATAGGTGAGGGTAGGAACGAAGATCGACCGGTAAATTGAGAGCTTCGCCTTTCGGCTTAGCTCCTTCTTTACCACAACGGACCAATACAAAGTCTGCATCACTGCAGACGCTGCACCGATCCGCCTGTCGATCTCCCGTTCCATTCTTCCCTCACTCGTGAACAAGACCACAAGATACTTGAACTCCTCCACTTGGGGCAGGATCTCATCCCCGACCCGGAGAGGGCATGCCGCCCTTTTCCGACTGAGGACCATGGTCTCAGATTTGGAGGTGCTGATTCTCATCCCAGCCGCTTCACACTCGGCTGCGAACTGCTCCAGTGAGAGTTGGAGCTCACGGCTTGATGAAGCCAACAGAACCACATCATCAGCAAAAAGCAGAGATGCAATACTGAGGCCACCAAACCGGACCCCCTCTACACCTTGGCTGCGCCTAGAAATTCTGTCCATAAAAGTTATGAACAGAATCGGCGACAAAGGGCAGCCTTGGCGGAGTCCAACCCTCACTGGGAACGAGTCCGACTTACTGCCGGATATGCGGACCAAACTCTGACTCCGGTCGTACAGGGATCGAACAGCCCGTATCAGGGGGTTCGGTACCCCATAATCCCGAAGCACCCTCCACAGGACTCCCCGAGGGATCGAACGCCTTCTCCAAGTCCAAAAACACATGTAGACTGGTTGGGCAAACTCCCATGCACCCTTGAGGACCCTGCCGAGGGTGTAGAGCTGGTCCACTGTTCCACGGCCAGGACGAAAACCACACTGCTCCTCCTGAATCTGAGATTCGACTTCCCGACAGGACCCTCCTCTCCAGCACCCCTGAATAGACCTTACCAGGGAGGCTGAGCAGTGTGATCCCTCTGAAGTTGGAACACACCCTCCGGTCCCCTTTCTTAAAAAGGGGGACCACCACCCCAGTCTGCCAATCCAGAGGCACTGTCCCCGATGTCCACGCGATGTTGCAGAGGCGTCAACTAGGACAACCCCACAACATCCAGAGCCTTTAGGAACTCCGGGCGAATCTCATCCACCCCCGGGGCCCTGCCACCGAGGAGCTTTTTAACTACCTTGGTGACCTCAAACCCAGAGATAGGAGAGCCCGCCTCAGAGAACCCACACTCTGCTTCCTCATGGGAAGGCGTGTCGGTGGAATTGAGGAGGTCTTCGAAGTACACTCCCCACCGACTCACAACGTCCCGAGTCGAGGTCAGCAGCGCCCCATCCCCACTATACACAGTGTTGGTGGTGCACTGCTTTCCTCTCCTGAGACGTCGGACGGTGGACCAGAATTTCCTCGAAGCCGTCCGGAAGTCTTTCTCCATGGCCTCACCGAACTCCTCCCATACCCGAGTTTTTGCTTCAGCGACCACCAGAGCTGCATTCCGCTTGGCCAGCCGGTACCCATCAGCTGCCTCAGGAGTCCCACAGGCCAAAAAGGCCCAATAGGACTCCTTCTTCAGCTTGACGGCATCCCTCACCGTTGGTGTCCACCAACGGGTTCGGGGATTGCCGCCACGACAGGCACCGACCACCTTACGGCCACAGCTCCGGTCGGCCGCCTCAGCAATGGAGGCCTGGAACATGGTCCATTCGGACTCGATGTCCCCCGCCTCCCCCGGAACATGAGCAAAGTTCTGTCGGAGGTGGGAGTTGAAACTCCTTCTGACAGGGGATTCTGCCAGACGTTCCCAGCAGACCCTCACAATACGTTTGGGCCTGCCACGTCGGAACGGCATCTTCCCCCGCCAACTCACCACCAGGTGGGGATCAGTTGACAGCTCCGCCCCTCTCTTCACCCGAGTGTCCGAGACATGCAGCCGCAAGTCCGATGACACGACCACAAAGTCGATCATGGAACTGCGACCTAGGGTGTCCTGGTACCAAGTGCACGTGTGGACACCCTTATGCTTGAACATGGTGTTCGTTATGGACAATGCGTGACGAGCACAGAAGTCCAATAACAGAACACCGCTCGGGTTCTGATCTGGGGGGCCGTTCCTCCCAATCACGCCCTTCCAGGTCTCACTGTTATTGCCCACGTGAGCATTGAAGTCTCCCACCAGAACAATGGATTCCCCAGCGGGAGCGCTCTCCAACACCCCCTCCAAGGACTCCAAAAAGGGTGGGTACTCTGAACTGCTGTTTGGTGCATAGGCACAAACAACAGTCAGGACCCGTCCCCCCACCCGAAGGCGGAGGGAGGCTACCCTCTCGTCCACCGGGGTGAACCCCAACGTACAGGCGCCGAGCCGGGGGGTAATAAGTATACCCACACCTGCTCGGCGCCTCTCACCGTGGGCAACTCCAGAGTGGAAGAGAGTCCAACCCCTCTAGAGAGGACTGGTACCAGAGCCCAAGCTGTGTGTGGAGGCGAGTCCGACTATATCTAGTCGGAACTTCTCGACCTCGGTGGGGAGAATATGGGTGCAGGCCCGGCCACCGGGCGCTCGCCTTTGAGCCCCACCACCAGGCCTGGCTCCAGCGGGGGGCCCCGGTGACCCGCGTCCAGGCAAGGGAAAACGAAGTCCATTGTTTGTCGTCATCATTAGGGGTCTTTGAGCTGTGCTTTGTCTGGTCCCTCACCTAGGACCTGTTTGTCATGGGTGACCCTGCCAGGGGCAGAAAGCCCCAGACAACTTAGCTCCTAGGATCACTGGGACACAAACCCCTCCACCACGACAAGGTGACGGCTCAAGGAGGGGCATTTAAATGCTGTGGGTGTAAAACAACCACAGAACCTTTGCCTTCGGACAGACATGCTTGATTAAGGAAATTCAGTCAGATGGCCATCCCAAGTAGAGATTGTCAGTAATGTTTAAGAGATGACATTCTTCACACCCAGACAAAACAGATCCCACTATCTGGCAGCTTTCTCCCATTATAAATGGTACATCATATTGTATAGCAGCCAGTCCTCGCATTAGACTTAAAAGGTTCCACTTAATGTCTTGAAATATCATAGAACAATTTATATGTGTCATTATTTCTGTTTGTAATGCACTTAACACTAGGTTTTGATGACCAAACGCTATGGCATCTTCGCTAAATTCACCTTCACGGCGCATGCGTCCGGTCAGCACTTCCTCTGCTTCCAAACCAACTCCACCAGATTCTCCGTCTTTGCTGGAGAGCGTCTGGTGAGACCAGCAAACACACATAACCAATCACACAAGGCTTCATTATTTTTTTGTTTGTTTTTTGTTTAAACAATCATGTTTATTCTTTTGTTCGGCAGAAGTTGCATTTGGATGTTCAGATAGGAGAGCACGTCATGAATCCCAAAGCCGACGGCGCCAAAGACAACCTAAAGACACTGGAATACAGCCTGCAACATCTCATTGACCAGATGGTGTACATTACCAAGCAGCAGGATTACCAGAGAGTAGGGAAAGCCGATATAGCTTTAGAATAAAATATTCTATTTTCTCTCTTTTGCTTAAAAAAAAAAAGCAAACAATGACATTATTCAACATAAGTTTTTTTTGTTCGTTTGTTTGTTTGTTTGTTTTTTCCCTTTCTGGGATTAGTGTATTCTCCTGATACCAAACAAGACACCCCAAAAATACAGTATGTCCTTTTTCTTGGGAAAAAAAGTAAACACAATCCACCATCATTTGAAACGTTTAACAATTTAACATTATAAAATGAGCCATCAAACTGCATGGCTCAGCTGGTCCATATGTTTGTTGCCAGCCCTCTCACTGTCTTTTCTCAAGTAGAATTGTGGGTGAGGCAACATTTTTGCTATTTGGAAGCACATACCTCGGGTATTGGTTAGCCGTGATTGGTTTCCACCGTGATGCTTACTTGTTAAAAGGAAAATAATGTAAAAATACCTCTGCTCCTGTTGTCTGTCCACTACGGAAGGTATTGAATATTTAGAGTGTCCTGCATTTTACAAATTGATTTCTATGGCATTCACAAGCCGCTGGAAAACTCTATGCTCCATGATCTACAGCCAGCCTCATACTTCAGTGGGTCACTCTCCTCGGTGGCTGCGCACACATTTCTAGGTTACGAACGATGGGCATGTCATAAGTCTTGACGGGAGGATGTGCATACTTGCAAGCCAGGCGTGTAAAAAAGAAAAGACTTGCGCACAAACAGGAGAATATGACACCAAGTTGACAAAACAGACTGCTTTTGAAAACTAGCTCCTCTCTTCTCGTAGCCATGTGCTTATGTAAGCAGTGCATGTCAGTGGGGATGCACTTCAAATAAACTCAAACTGAAATTAATTGATAAAATCGATTAGTCACAAAGACCAAACAGAGGGTGATTCATTTTACAATACAGTATGTCTGATCATGTATAAAATTGTTTTTGTTGCCTCCAGGAAAAGGAAGAGACCTTCCGTCAGATCAGCGAAGACACAAACAGTACCGTGCTGTGGTGGGCTGTGGTGCAGACCTTCCTCCTGCTCTCGGTGGGTTTTTGGCAGATGAAGCGGCTCAAGGATTTCTTTATCGCCAAGAAGCTCGTCTGATCGGCGCGTCGACGATGATGGGAAAATAACATATTGTCATTTACTTGTACATTACTGCTATGATGATTACTTCGAGCTTTATATCTAAGAACAGGGCTTTCCAAACTGTTTTAGTAGAAGTTTGTTTCTTCCCCAGGACCTTCAAATTCTCAGAGTAATATTTTTATAACATTGACATACACTGTACATAAAAGAATGATACCAAAAGGCAGAAATGAAATTACCAATTTTAGATGCTGACCCTCAGTTTGTGAAAACCTGCCTTAGAATAATAAATAGTTATGAAGTTATTAACGTGTACTGTATATGGCTATGAAGGAGACATTATAGATTTAGATTATAGATAGACAAAAATTATAGACATATTCTTTTACATATTTCTCGACCTAGTGTTTACTTTATTTTTATTTTTTTTGTTGGTTCCTGTCTTGCCAGGCCTTGTTTTAAAGAAGAGGTGTTTAATCTCAATGAGACCAACCTGGTTAAATAAAAAATAATAATAATAATAAATAAAATAAATGTAAAATTGACTCGTTTTAGGGGCGGATCTGTGTCATGCAGTGCGCCAGCCCTACTAGCATCTCATACAATACTATCAGAAGCTAATGCTGGTAACTTTGTTAGCTAGTGCTAATCTGAGTTAAACCCGCAGCTCTGCTTACCTTCCGTCTTTGAACTGATATTGCAAAACTGGTTGTTTTGCCTCGGAATTTTGTACAGTTTAGCTGCCCCGTCACCGCTTGAGAAACTCTCAGGGCGATGATGTCACAATTTGCAAGGGCACCTTCATAGACACTTTGTCAAAAATAGACTGATAACTTCAGTTTTACTTGGTTGTTGAATTGGCACTCCAGACACCCGACTACTGTATTTGCATAGAAACCATTCAAAAGTAGGTTTTAATGACTTTTATCTGACTATATTGTATATGTGTTTCATCAACACATTGGTTTTGAGGCTCTTTCTGTCTTGGGAGTGTATGTGTGGGTGGCTCTAATTTTGTTGGACTAAAAAAAAAACAACAACAACTAATTATAACTACTACAAATTTGTGTTAACATAGCAGGACACTAAGGCAACTACGCTTTCTAACAGCAAGCGTCCAACTGCGTTGTGTCGGGCTGCCTAAATGCGTTATATAATACCACACATGAATGAAATAGATGGTTTTATGGCAAACTAAATTCATAGGGGTGAATTAAAAGAAGGGGAAGCCGATAAGGTGACTACCGCGGTGGTCCATCTTCATTTGCGACCCGATTCCGATTTAGCTTAGCTTAGTTTGAGCTAATCGACATTTAACATCGGTATAAGCGCCGCTGCTTACGCTAGAAAACAATTACAAGGTAGGTTTGACTTAATTTGCAAGTCGTATTTGTTTAAAAAGGTCGAATAAGGAAAATATTCAACCTAATATGAGATTTAAAATGCTTACAAAGACGTTAACTGGCTAAAGCACTGACGAGAGCTAGCGTTAGCCGTTAGCAAGGGAAGGGTGCTAACTTTCCGCGTTCGTCCACAACAGGAGGGCCCCGGAACATGTCGCACTGGATCTGCTGCAACGCCTGCTTTCTTCCGCCCTCGTCCGAGCGCCGAATGGCCCTCACGTCTTGCGGCCATGTTGTGTGCAGTGTTTGCTACCACAAAGGTAAAACAGTAAACACTTCGTGGAAGCGTATAGAAACTTTGATGGGCTTTTAGGTGTTCACCTGAGCGGGCGGAGGCGAACGTTTGGGCAAACAGAGACACCTATTGGACGTGTTTTATACTACATAGGATTTGGCTTTTTAGCTCTAAAAGTGTTCCAATCTGACAGCAGACGTCTTCAGACTACTATCTCTGTGTATGCGTAGCTCTATGGCAAAAGTGAGCATCTAGTATCTTAGCTTTTGATACAGCTCGCATTTACGAAGCCCCAGAATGTCATGTGGGGAATAAAAATGTCCAAAAATAGAATAGAGATACACGCAAAATGCTGCCTTGCGGTCACAAACTACTCAATTGTGACCGCAAATTAGGTATAATGTGTGCACAAATTACAAATTAATATTAATCACTCCTGGACAGCTGTTAACAAATCGAGCTCACCCTCGGTCGAAACGGGCCATCATTCACCAATTGCAGAATATTTTTGTGTCTTTTCCTTTAGGTCAACAAAGCAAGTGTTTGATCTGCAACAACAAATGTCAAGTGTCGTCTCTTACTGACCAAGTAATTACTTCTTAAAGATGGAATGTTCTTCTGTAAAATGACACCTGCAAATGTACAATTGTTGACAAATGTTTGTTTGTCTGTCTGTCTGTCTAGAGCCGCCCGGAAGTGAAGGCCCTGTTCGCCAACATCAACAGTGTGGCTAACAAACATTTGTCAGAGATCAGAAAAGTTTGTTTTCTCATTCTCGTTTCACATCTATTTTGTATAGTTGTGAGCTCAGAGTGTATTCCTATTTTATATTTAAATGTACAGCGGAACATCCAATGCTGACAAACAAAAACAATTGTTTTCTGTGGCATGTTCTAATTTCCAAATTGATTTTTCCCATGGAAAATATTGTAAATTGAAATATCGGCATCATGAAACCTTTATTAACACTGCAGCCAATGTTAGTAAGGACATTTTACTTGATTTAACTGCAAGTTATCCAGTGTACAATACTTTGTGTACTTTTACTTTTGGAGGTTCCAGTGTATTTAAGTTTTAATTTGGTGGTCATGGTGGACAAGACATACAATACAAGACATTAGGTGCACCTAATGTTGTGGTTTGTGTATACTGTTGGTATAGCGGTTTCCACTGTTTGCTCTCTTCAGGTTCTAATGTTCCAGGCCAAACATGGTAGAAAACTGCAGGCACACTACCAGAAAAGGGTGAGACATTTTCTCTGGCCAGGCCTGGACGTATTTTACATGCATTTATGTCTATTTATTTTTATTTATATATGTAAAACAGAATGAGAAACTGGAGGAGGGCTGGCTCAAGATGAAGCAGGAAATGCAGCACATGGCCAAGTGAGTCAAATCATCTGTTACTATTAACATTGGGGGGATAACAAAATAAAAATAAAAATCATGAACAATTTTTCTCCATCACAGGAAGCTGAATGAACAGAGCGACTACATCGCTAAACTTGAATATTCACTTCAAAGGTATTTGTAACACCTTAACGTTGCTGCTTAAGACATGCAAATGATTAACATTTTTGTCACTCGTCGCATGCTTTTTCCCTTCTCCATCGCTAGGTGTCGCAGTTGCCATTATTTATTCTTAAGCGCGCGGCTCCCAAGAAATAATACTTGAAAGAAAAATGAAGGTTAAAACGTGGATCACAATGACCCCTGACAAGTTTTTCTTGGTGTAATCAAAGAAACAAACATCACAGAAGGGTGAAAGGAGTTTTTTATTTTTTTATTTTTTTCAACTCTCAGGAAATGGTAATAATGTCCCTGGGTCAGTTTGACCCAGAGCGTGTTGCGTTATCCAAAAACATCAGGAAAAAAAACCCCTCAAAAAATATTGTTTATATTGCACTATTACGTCAATTATTCACAATTTCAAGCAATAATTATGGTTGATTACACTTATTAGGCCTCTAGGTGAACTACTACTACTACAACTACGACACATACACACAACTTTACAGTGGGTCTATTTGAGCCAAAACATAAGAGGACTTCTTTTTTAACTTCAATGAGTTTCTGTTTTAAAGTATGCTTTATTGTTTTTATACTGTTTAAACAAGGTGTTCCCAGAGAAGTTGAATTAAATCCCCCCCATAAATGTTTTTTCGAATATCGTCACCCAATAGCGATCGATAGGATCATGTTGAATAAAACACACTGGCACACTGACAATCTCGGCAGGCATCGTCACCGCTTTGTCTCCCTCTGGAACGCCGCGGGGATCATCCTGCCGACCTCCCTTTCTCTGCAATCAGATGGGGAAAAAAACAGGAACTTAATCATCGTAGAAGTCGTTTCATGGCTTTTATTGTGAAACGTAGCATTTAAGTCTCATGTCACAATAGACTTTCTGACCCCAGTGCTAATTGTCTGACCTGACCTAATTTTTTTCTTGAATTAAAGTGAAAACATGTTTTTTTGTGTGTTTTGAACTGAAATGAGTGGTTTATTCTGTGTTCTTCTTCCAGTTTAAGGTCGTCATCGATGTCCCAGATGAGCCACGGCTCCCAAAGCGGGCATGGACGACAAGGTAGACCATCTAACAATGACGCCCAATACAAATAATCATGTTTAGAAGGCAAAAATACAGCGGAACCTCAGGGTTAAGAACTTAATTCGTTCCGTGACCCCGTTTGTAACCCAAAACGTTCATAAACAAGGTTATGTTTCCAATTGCAATGAATGGAAATGCAATTCATCTGTTCAAGTCCCCAAGTCAGTGTGTGGTTAAAAATAAACTATACAGTAACACTCCATCCATCCATTTTCTACAGTGAGGTGGAATCTATCTCAGGTGACTTTGAGCGAGAGGCGGGGTCCACCCTGAATTGTTCGCCAGTCTATCGCAGGGCACATATAGACAAACAAACCTTCACACCCACGGATAATTGACAGTGTCAATCAAAGAAGCACGTTTGTGGAACGTGGCACAACGCGGTACTCGGAGACAACAGAGATTCAAACCCAGATCTCCTGACTGTGAGACATTACTCAAATAATACACGTCTTATAAGCTGTCAAGAGTCAAGTGTGCCTTTGGGTGTAATTAGTAATGAGTATTATGAATGGTTGCGTGTGTGCATGTGTGTGCACGCGCATGTGTGTGTAATTGTTCCTCCTTTGCTTCAGTCCTGCAGATCCCGTTTAGCCCTCCCGTATCGCTCTCCAGACATTCCTCATCCAGCAACATGTGAGTGCCGTGATCCCGCTTTGACAGCACGCACACACACAATCCGAACCACGCCTGACGTCTTATGTTAGCTTTAGCCACTGTAGATCTTTACTGCCCCACAGCTATCGACTCGCACGCACACACACACACACGCACGCACACACACACCTGAGGTTTTGCTTGGCTTTAGTCGTCAATCCCTATTGGGTTTCCAGGACCTCATCGACTCAGGCCCGCATTGGCCGCCTGGGTTTTAACAGCGCAAATGTTATTTTATCCTGCATGACTTTTAGATTCTCGCGCCGAAACGAAAACTTCATCCGTGACCCATGGCAGACATGTCAGTCAGCACCTTTTGCTGCAGGCCTCGCTCCTCTCCGCCAAAGGCAGAGAGTCTAGTTAATTTGTGTTGCTTTACTTTTAAAGTCTCGTAAAGTCCATACATATCATCTGAAAAGAGTATTAACTGAAGGATTATCTAAATGCAGTATAACCATTGTTTACTAACAATTTACCAAGTTAGCAAAGCTATTGAATCATCTTTTGGGCCAAGAATATTTTTTCGTGCTAGTGCGTGTGGGAGTGCGTGTGTGTCTCCTGGTGGAAATGAAAGTGGTGCCTTGTACTGTAAAATATAAACATAAAAGCATAATAAAAGACAATGGACAGAAATAAACTGGCTAAACACACACACACACACACACACTGTTGGCTAAATGCCGTAAAGACTAACTTGTATTTAGCCTTACTGAGGGCAGGGTTACAGCAAAAAAAAAATAATAATAATGTACCTGAAAAACGTGACGCGAAGGACGTTTACGCTATGTTAGATAAAGCCCAAGTGAGCGTTCTGTGTGGATGTCAAGCAATGTTTGTTCCAAATATGTGTTTGTAAATAAAACCACTTTTTTAATGAATCCACCATAATTGCTCTTTTTTTTTCCCCCTGCACTGGAGCAATGGAGAGCCTGGAGCTCACTCGTAGCTCAGTCATTGCCCGCAAGTCAAGGCAAAAAAATCGCCCGAGCGATTGCGGAAGTCGGGACACTCATAAGTCAGGGTAGCAATGTATTTTAGGAGTTCCAAACATGACGCTCCAAGACTCATTCAGTAGCACCGCCTGGAATGTTAGAAAACGTTGACATTGCTTGACACACAATTTGGAGATTTGGTGGAGATTTCGATCCTACCAGAACACACAAAGGACCCATGGCCGATATTCAACGGGAAGTTGGCCATTTTACTTTGAAGCAGCCATTTTGGGCAAATTCCACGGCTCGTACTTTTTAACGGACTTCGGCTAGAGTTTGATAATCATTTTGAGGACCTCTTTGATTATTCTCATTTTTGGTGTTTTGTCTCATTTTCGGTAGTGCTGACAACATGGAGGTGGATGAACGACTGAGTTTTTTCCAGAAAGTAAGGCTTGCTTAGTCACATGTGGTTTGTAAAACTTGAAGACACAAAGTCAAGTTTGATCACTTTGTGTGTGTCAGCCTGTCGCTGTCACCAGATTGTCGCTGATCAGTCCTCCCCACGACGGACGCATGGGTAAGTTCCACTTGGTGTTCCACCATGCTTAAAATCAGTTACGTCTTCCCGGGAATGTCCTCGCAAGGGTGCTTTATTTTCCCTTGTGAACTGGTAGTCTTGTGCTGAGGAGTGCGCTTCTAAGAAACCGCAAGTTAATGTTACGTTATGTTATGTTATGCTTTGTACGCAGGCACAGTTTCTCACAGGATGTCCAGCCAAATGGCCAACCACTCCACACACTCGGCCACAGTCAGGTGACCACTTCCTTCTAACGTTCGTACTGTATTGTATCATTTATTATGGCGTTCTCAACTCGACCATGTGGTCTCCAAGTCGCTGCCCGAGAACGCCGACGACGCCCAACGTGTCGTTTGGACACGCGTCTGCTTGGAATACGCCCATCTTCCAGCCTTCCCGGTCCTTCCGGGCGCACCCTCCTCCTTAAAAACAGGTGCCCGCATATCCAACTGCATGCTTATGGTTACTTTTTCCACCTTCTTGGACAAAGGGAGCGCTCCTGCACCTGTTCCATTCACCCAGATAAACTGGGATTACATGAACAATAAATGCAGTTTGCTGGCTCCAATACATCAAAGGAGGCCTTGTAACTCGTGTGTGTGTGTGTGTGTGTGACCTCAGTCGTACAAGTGAAGCCAAAGAGTAAAAGTGTGGAAATAGAAATGTGATATCACCTGGAGTCATGGCAGGAAGGAAAAGATGATGGCGAATGCAGATTGATGCGCTCAGACACGTCCTCCATTTCTTCCATTGTCCTCGTTTGTCAGCTACCTGAATGGCGTCTATTGAGGGAGGCTCAGTTGTGACGGCGTGTGTGCATGTGTGTGCACATGCGTGTGTGCGCGTACGCGTTTACCAGGCCTGTGCAGGCCATGATACCGCTGTGCGTGAGAAGCTGAATTAAGACTATTGTGGAGAGTCAGCAGGCCTGATCCTCCTCCTTCCTGTTTTTTAGGGTCCACTTAGCGAGGAGTCACTCCCCCAAGGCACAGCCAGGCTCACCTATTTACTATTCACACATACAGTACATATACACGCATGAAGAGCCAGGCTATCACGACCTGGGCTAAAGTATTGGGACGGGGTCATTCGGCCTACAGGGAGTAAAAAATGGAAGACATTTTGGAATTTTGCCTCAATTGTAACGCACTGCAGAAAAAACAAGCGAACTAATTGGCATCCTTTGTGGACAATAGAGATTAATTGCTAGTTTAATTCTCTTTAAAAAATACAGAAATTTATCACGCAGTCATCGATTGGAATGTTACGGACACGTCACTACCGCCAGCCGTGCTCATCAAGGTCTGCGCTCCCGCCGAGTCCCCCTAACAAGAGAAAAGACTTCAGTCCCGAACGGCTGTGGTTACATCATCGTTACAAACAAACTCTGTTTCAAACGCAAAGAGCCATGAATGATGCAATAATAAAATGAAAAAAAAACAAAAAACAATGAGTTGACTAGATTAATCTACTCGCAAAATGACAAGTAAAGGATTAGGATACATGCTTATTACTTCTATAGGCATTCCGCCTTAATTGCAATAAAACCCAGCCAACCAATCCGTAATACTTTGCAGAGACGCAAGAGATTGGATGGGAGCAGTTTTATCAGAACTGGAAAACAGTAACGCCCAAAGTCAGTGAAAATGGAAGACGTTGCGGAGTTCTGAAGGATTTCAAGCTGATAACGGGTGTGGCCTTGTCAAAAACAAGTGAACCGATCAGGATCCTCTGTGGCGGTAGATGAGGAAGCTGGCACTTTTGTCAGAACGCGACAACGTGGGCACAAGTCTTCGGTCTCGTCGTAATTCTCTACAGGATGTGAAAACGGAAGAAATTGTGGAGTTCAGCCTTCATTTTAGTGGATGTAGAGCAGATAACAGGTCTGGCCGATCCAAAGAACAAACGAGCCAATCGGTGTGCTTTGTGGCAGTAGAGGAGGAAGATGGACTTTTTTCAGAACTGGACAACGTACGAACAAATATATCAGGATACGTGGTCGTTCTGCCAACAGGAATGTGACCCTACGCAGTTATGCTTTCACTCCAAAAAAACGAATGAACCAATCATCATCTTTTGGGGAGGTCGAGGCGCAACTTGGCACTTTTATCAGAACTGGCCAACATATGGATGAAGGTATTGGGACACGTTTCGCCGAGTAAAGTGAAGGTCTAAGAAAGTGTGAGAAGACTTTCTAAAAAAAAAAAAAAAAAATGTCGCCGTGTGACTGCGGGGTTGTCCTTTCCGGTTCATTCCCAAGGCTAGTTCTTCCGCACCAAACTCATCCACTCATGCCTTTGATGGGCCTTGCACCAGGAGGAGAAAATTGAACTCCCACAAAAACAGGTACCGTGAACACTGGAAACATGAATTATCCATCGTATCTTGATAAGATGACTAATAAACAACTAAGGAGTCAACGTCCATTCCTGATTGATTGGTTAATCCGTTGATTAAAAAGTGTGTCCCGATTCTTTTGTCCTATGTAGTTGTTGTTGTTTCTCCTCCCCTGCTTTTCTTTGGTCTTCCAAACTCCTAACCCTTGATCGTGTCACACAAAGGCCTTGTCACTCTCGCTCTCTCGCTATGCCAGACACACACACACACACACACACACACACACACACACACTTCACCTCCGCACGGCTCCAGGCTGTACAAATGAGCCGGGCCCACTTGAGAGAACTAAAGAAAACTATTCTCTTGTCAGTCGGAATTATTGAGCGCTGTGTTCCCACAGCGTTGCGCGCGCACACGCACGCACGCACACACACACACACACCTCCCTCCACCCTTCCAGTCAAGTGTGACAGAGAGAAACTTGTCTCTCCTTAATGTGATCCAGATTTCACACTTTGTCACACTGTGAGTTGGGAGTGTGTAAACGTAATCCCCCCACCCCCGCCCCCCACCCCCCCACCCCCTTCTGGGCAAGATGTGACTCGAACCAAATGATTTCACAGCGCAGATATTTGTTTTTGGATGAAGACCTTTCTGCGCTGATGCTTAAAGCACACCGGGGGTTTATTACCCAATTTGTGGTCAATATGGCTTATTGTGTGGAAGGAGTTTTATTGAGCCTTGTACTCCGGACGTACACCTCGGTGCAAATTAAATGACAGCTCGTTTTGCAATGGAGCGCATGCGTTTGTGGCTTTTGTTTTCGAAACTCACTGAATACAGCACTAGGTACACATAATCATTTTTAAAAAACATACAAACCAAAAATAATATCAAGAAACACCTAATCATGGAAAAATAAATCAATTGAATGAATTAAATTAATTAAACTAAGTAAAATAAAATTGAAACATTAGGTACAAAGCATATAAAAATGAAATATGACAAACAATGAATACAAAAAAGTGGAAATAATAAAATAAAAAAACTATACATGAAAATAATAAAAAATGGAAATATTTAAATAGACTAGATAACAAAATCAAAACAAAAGAGTACACCTCATGCTATAAAACACAAACAAATCTAAATGAAAATAAAAAAAATAAACATTTGTGACACCGAATAAAAATGAAATAAATACATGATTCCAACCTAAAACCCAACTTCCCAACCCAAGTGCCTCTTAAATACAAATTTAAAAAAATGAAAACAAATAAGTGAAATTAAATAAAAAATCATTACTTACACCCAATAAAATAAAGAAATACAAAAAAAAAATCAGGTACACCTAATACAGTGTTTGTCCATTTCTAAAACACAAAAGCCTTATTGTCTGGACCAAATGCTCACTCGTCAAATTGGCCAGCCTTGCGCTAGAACCTTAAACCCTTTTCACCTTGTTAGACACAACTTGCAAACATATTTTCACCCATTTTGCATTCTGATGCGCTTGTGCTGCAAAATGGTACAGGTAGCACAGGTAGCCACGGTGAAACACAGCACCTCAAAACCGATCACCCTCGGGGCTAATGATTATTCCTATATGGATCTACACGCACACGCGTCAATCATAAAAGGTGACCTTGGGTTTTTGGCCCTAAGCGGGAATCAAATTTGACGGCCACATTCACATCCGCTTCTTTTGAAGAGTGTGCAGGGAGATGAGCGCGCGCACACGCACGGTTATGCTTTCGAGAGGAAAATGAGTGAATGGAGGAGCAACCGGTGAGCATGTGAACACGCAGGTGCACTTCAATGCGCGCAAACACACACACAGGAAGGCAACATCCTTATCACACACACACTATCATATCAGCCTTTACAAACATTGGCGCTCATATACTGCCACATTTATGCCAAAAGCTCCAGGAAGGTTTTCTTCTTTTGGTAGGTTGGACTCGCGAAAAGGTTTAAGTCAGACATGTTTCAGGGTTGAGAGTTCAAAGTTGGGCTTCATGCCTGGGTTAGAGTTGCAAATTAGAGTTTGAAGTCTGGGTTAGACTGTTAAGTAGGGATTGGAAGTGTGCTTAGGGTTTTAAATTGGGGTTCCAAGACAGAGTTAGGTCGCCAGAATTTGGATTTCAAAGTCGAGTTTCAAGCCAGGGTTAAAGTAAACTCTGATTGAAATTAATTTCAACTTCTGGCCGCTACTACTGAAATACTGTGGTATATATTAATAAATTATTCCTATAAGTTAAAAAAAAACAACTATTTTGTTTAGACCGTAAGAGTTCTGGGAATGATGACGTAGAACGGCCGTTGTAAAATTGTGACTCGGAGCTAAGCTAACCACTTGCGAAGAACTTATCGTCAGCGAAAAGAGTCAAAAATGCCACGCTGCGCCACCGGGACGCAATTTCCAATCAGAACGGAATGCAAAAAAGGTTTTCCCAAAAAGATCAAGTTCTTCAAGTTCTTGTTTCTTCCTCCCTCTCCTCATTTTCCTGGCTCGAACTGAAAGGGCTGAACAGGGGCTGCTAAAAAGGCTACTGCTAAAAACTGCGGGCGCCGGGCACATCCCCATTTGACGTCACGACCCAGAATGCACTGCGACGAAAAAACAATATGTAGAAATGACGCTTTGTAAAAATATCTAAATCTGGAAGTGATTATCGAAAGTTGTATCTTAATGTTATGTTAGAGATCATACATACCAAACATGTCATTCAAGACGGAGTTCACGTTAAGGTTTCATAGTACGTATTCAAGACAGGGTCGAGCTTTCTTAGTTGGGATTCAAGTCAGGGTTAGGTTTGTCAAAGTAGTGGTTTCAAGCCGGGGTAAGGGTTTCAAATAAGGGTTAGGGTTTGACGTTAGGCTTTGAAGCCAGAATTAGGGTTTCAAAGCAGAAGTTTTAAGCTCGGGTTGAAGGACCTCTCTCATGCTGTGAACATTGCCACTGATTTCGTACTTCGGCACGTATAGACGTTGTCTGCAGAAAGAAATTCCCCCAAGGTAGACTCAGTGGTCATTTCAGACTTGTTTTCTGTCGAGATATTTGATTTTTGAGCTAGATTATGGCCCGCCCACATTTCGGTCAAAACGTCAGGGGCGGAAGGCGGGAACATTTCCTCATTGAACTATCACGTGTAATTGCGGCCTATATTGAAAGCCTGGATTTGTTTTTTTAAACCGCGAGGTTTGATACATTTTAGTAGGCCTGTTGTGTTAAAAGCGATCATTGAAATGCCTCGTTGCGGAAGGAAGGCAGCCACGTGAGGAAAGTGCATGCAGCTTCATTTCCGCTTAATACATGGGCTTAGTGAAGTTATTGTTGCGTTGATTGCATCGCTCGAGGCACTAGACCCTTTGAAAAGGAGTTTGGATGGATGACGCGACACAGGCGTTTGCTTTTAAAGGCTTTTTGTACGGCGGCGGCGGCTTCATGTGACCGCGGCGAGCTGGCGCCATTTTTGTACCATTTTAATCAATGGCACCGTAATAAATGTGCGTGTTTTTTTAAGCATATCAAATTGGTGATTGAACATAATTTTGGAGTGCTGTTGAGTTCACGTGAGAGTGCAACGGTATATGATAGTGAAATAAGGTACAATACTTGACTTGAAGCATTTCAGGGTGACGTTCCTGCTGTCAAAATACGCTATAGGCAAGGCCAGGCAAATCCATTTATATAGCGCATTTCAAACACGATGTGCTTTACATCATTTAAAAGCATTTTTTTAAAAGAGCAAACGACATTTATAAACAAAGTGCAGAAAGATTAATAGGCAGCTGACTAAAGTTGCCAAGAACACAGAGTGCAAGAAAGATCCTTAAAAAAATGGAAATGTTCCCTTAAATGCTCAATCAGAAGCATGAGGGGGAAAAAAGTCATTTTTAACCTAGAATAAAGAACATTCCCACTCGCGGCATGTATGTGTCAGGTTTGGCAAAGACAAGACTGAGCTCAGGAGGCTTTTGTCACATTTGCTTGTCCGACAAGTTCTTCCCTCTGCCAGGCTCGCCTTTCACATGGGGTGGGGGGGGGGGGGGCACAGGGCAGGACGAAAGGTGGGAAAACAGTCAGCGGCGGTGCGAGAAAGATGGACGTTACCCCCTTTTAGCCGCTGCTCTTTTTTTGTTGGTTTTGTTTTGCCGCTTCTATTCTAATGGCGGCTTTGTGGCCCGGCGAAGGATTGAGTCCAAACGCAGCGAGGTGTGTGCGCGCGTGCTCATGTGCGTGCACTTGGGCCTTTTGTGCGTCGGCTCATGCGGTTCCATAGCGCGCTTGACGTGTCTTTTTAGGGCGTTCTTCCTGCCGTGCGTGTGCGTGCGAGTCCGACATGGTGGCTGCCTCCATTGAGCACCTGAGCGGCATTCCTTTTCTTCGCAGTGAAAAGCCCTTTGGACAGCTCCTCTTCTTCAGCGAGCGCAGCTGCTGTTGACTCAAACACACAAGAATCTCCGCCGTGACGACACGCACACACACACACATTTGTTTTCACAAGCAGACAAACTCACACCACAGGCAACCTGTCTAAGAGGGCAAATATTAGCATTTCAACAAGAGTTAGGGTTTTAAAGTGGGATTTCAAGCCAGGGGTAGGGTTTCACATTAGCCTTTCAAATGAGGGTTTCATGTCTGGTTTAGGGCCTCAAATTAGGGTTTCGACGTGGGTTAAGGTTTCAAAAAAAGGTGAGGGTGACAAAATAGGGGGAGTCTTTCAAAGTAGGGTTTCAAAGCAGGATTAGGATTCGAAATTAGGGTTTTAAGCAAGGACTAGGGTTTAAAAATCGAGTTTCAAAACGGGTTTATGGCTTTAAATTAGAGGTTTTCTAAGTATGAGTTCAGGTTTCGAGCCTGGGTTAGGGTTTCGAACAGGGGTTAGGATGTCAAGTTAGGGTTTCAAGTCTGGATTAGGGTTTCAAAATAAAGTTGTGCTTTCAAGTTAGGGTTTTTAAAACAGTTTTTGTTTTTAATTTATTCAAATGTGCCTTTTTTTTTTTTCTCGCCTTAAAAGGGTCTTAGGTTAACCTTTCAAATTTAGGTTTTAAACCACTTTTAAGGTTTCAAGAATGGGTTCGGGCTTTGAAGTGGGGTTTTAAGCCGTTTTTAGGGTTTCAAAATTGGGTCTCAGATTAGGGTTTCCAAGGAGGTTTTCATTCCTGCGTTAGTTTCAAACTGGGGTTTCAATTGTGGTGAAAGGTTTCAAACAAGCATGTGAACAAAAAGATCAAAACTGCTTGTTACTGGTTGCCAGTTGTTGTGCTGTATTCAGTTGTATCGTAGGCTACTAGATATTTACCTCATTATAGTAGAGTGTTCATAAGTTGTTGTTTTTTTTGTCGCTGATATTGTCGCTGAAAAGCATCCTAGTCCTTTGAAAACGTAGCAATATAATTCGAAGCGTCTGAAGGTACCTCAGCGCTGCGCCTGGATCGCGTCACGCTCTCCGACCGGATGACCGCGTGAACAGCAGTCGTATTTCAGTGACGGAAACTCGTGAATCACCTCCAAGAGAACGAAAAGAACCAGACCGGCGAAAGACATAAAAGTCGCGCGGAGGGCCGTGACTCTGCTCAGGTGTCGACATCTCCGACGTTCTTATCTCAACGCGGGAGCGTCGTCCTCCTCTTCCTCCCGTCGACTGAGGATGAGGAGGACGGGGAGCGGATGCGCTGGATGGACGAGCGGCGTCAACGTCTCAGATAAGACGGAAAATGATTTGCAGAACAGGACGAGAGGAGAAACAGTCGCCTTTGATTCGAGTTTGACGCGCAGTAATCATCAACGACAGGCTGCAAAATACCAGTGGACGGACCAGTTAGGGTTTCAGAGCAGGCATTCTTTTTCTCATGGGCCACATTCTAGTTACAGTTTCCCTTATGACTGTGAAACCATAAACATGCTTCATTCTCATCCTCATTCTCTTATAACATATACGCCGCAACTTGATGGATAACTAGTTGAAATCAGAATTGGGGACGATAGTTTGTTCGACTCAAGTTACTGTAAAAAGGGGTTTCGTAACAAAAAAGAAATGCTTACAATATCTAACCGGTATTTATTACACATGACAATTTGAAATTTGAGATTTTTTGCGAGAATCATAGAAGCTGACACACGATTCGCTATCAGGAGTCACATAAAAGGATGTGGTGGGCCGTATCTGGCCCCCAGGCCTCGAGTTTGACACCTGTGGTTTAGCGTAACCCGAGCCAAATTTCCCCGTTGTGGGACTAATAAAGTGATCCCATTTTAGAGCCAGGGTAAGTTTTCAAAGTAGGGTAAGGCTTCAAAATCAAGTTTCAAGACACACTTCAGCTTTCCAGTTTGGGTTCCAAATCCTGGGTTCGGTTTTCAAGCTAGGTCTGCAGTTTCACAACTTCCTTCGGGTTCGAATGTAGGCTTTCAATCCTGGTTTAGGGTTTCAAAGTAGATTTAAGGTTTCGTAAAGGTTATAATGCACATTTATACTCAAGTCCAAAATGCAACAGATGAACTTTTTTTTAATTTTGTATTTAATGGCAACGATTAATATGCAACAAAAGATAAACTGTACAAGATTGTCCATACAACGAATATCCAAAACATCTGCCAGCACTTATAAATACCATATCTTACAAAGATATATATGTACATACATACACAAATACACACGCACACAAAATGAACTCATGCAGTATAATGCCCAATGAAAATAAATAAGAAATGCAATTATTTTTACCCAATGTTGAGGCAATTAAAAAAAGATTGAAATCACTACTTTGACTATTTAATAAAAAAATAAATTCACTTACATACATACCAGCGGTAAGTGCACATTAACACGTTGGTCTATAGTGGCGGCAGTCCGTTAGTTTTCAACATAACATGAGCAGAAATAACAACATATGGTAATTGTAGAAATAGCATCACAGGTTTCAAACGGTATAAACTTGATATGCGGTGAGCTCAAAGTGAACGCACGCACTCTGTGGCCAAGTCATTAGGTACAAAATACGCTGAGATGGCTGAGAAGCCAGGGCCGAGTCATCACGCAAAAAAAATAAAAATCAATCAATAAAAATCACAACTTAGCGTTGTCCATCCATCTAAGTTTAAAATTTGTTAGCAATCAGAAAAATAATTATAATAAGACAAATTCCTCTTTGCAGGAACCTTATAAATGACTACAATTCATGTAAAATGGGAGACTTCCTGCGTTTTGAGTAAGACTTTTTGTGGGTCTACTCACGCCTACCAAAATTTCATGTTTCCCCCACTGATTTGGGGGGGCTGAGCTAAAAAGAAAATCAGGTTGAGTGCAACCGAGCCAAAAATGTCAGCTTGGAACTAAAATGGCTGACTTCCTGTCTGTTTTCATTTGAGACTTTTTTGTGGGTCTCCTCATGATAGACACGCCTACCAAAGCAAAACTGCTTCGGGGGCTGGATTTTCCCCCGAAAAAATCCACCAAAGTGTTTCATCCTTAATGTTAAGTCATCAACCTTCGCTGGTGGACTTCCTGTTTCTATTCGGACATGCCTTCTTGAGACTTTTTGTGGATCTACTCATGATTGACACGCCTACCAAACTTCATGTTACTCAGTGACACTGATTTTGGGGCTGGATTTTCCCCCAAAAATTCAACAAAGGGACGAGTTCGATGGTGTACCAAATGAAATGTCTACTGAGTGCTATGCAGCGTTCAGCAGCCTTTTTCTTCCTTCTTCTCCTCCCGATGAAGCACATGTAGTTGCTGTTTCTTTAACTACATTGACATGAAACTATTGACATTAACTGCACATTATTACATTGATACAATATGAAGAAGCACGCTAAATGCTATATAATCATATCTGACTATATACAGAAGACGCAAATGTTTGAAGGCCAGTACACGGGGGAACCGTTTATTCCTCTATAGTCAGCTTTTTAAAAAATACTTTGAGGGACTTTTGATTGTTATTTAAAAAAAAAAAAAAAAATCTCTCTTTACATTCTTCATTGTGTTCCAAAATGCACTAAAGTGTCATGGGTGTCGTTTATCCCTCTGCTGCTAACATTGGTAGTGAATGTGCTGGTGTTGGTGCACTTTGCCATCCACGTGCGAGTGCGTGTGCGTGTGGATGTCGTGCGTGTAGATTTGGGGGTACAGCTTAGAGGAGGTCAGCGGCTGGTTTTGGCTCTGGTGGGCTACGTAGTCCTCGTAGGACAGGCCCTCCTTGTCGGCGCCGGGGCACACTCGCTCCCGGCCCGCCACCGGGAGGCGCTGGGCAGCGGGGAGGGCGGAGGAGGCTTGGGAGGAAGACGAGGGGGCGGAGGAGGGGCAGGAGCGTTTGGACTGGCAGCACCAGAGGAGGGCGGTTCCCAGGACCAAGGCCACGCCTGCCGGTATCCCGATGATGACGGGCCACGGAAGGCTGGGCGAGGCGGCGGTCGGGACTAAGTTGTTTTGGGGCTTCGCATCTGCAAAGACATAATCCAGATCAAATCGCCACTTTTCGGGAGTCGCTTCTTGAGAATTTTGTTGTGGGTCTACTCACAATAAATGTAAGAAAAAATAATTCACGCTGCTAAGTCAAACTGGCTTCCGGGGCTGAATTCTGGGGATTTGCGTGAATGGCTAAACTGGCCGCTTCAAACCAAAATGGCTGACTTCATGTGTCTCTTCAGGCATTGGTTCTTGAGACTTTTTTTGTGGGTCTAATCATAATATACATGTATCCGAATTTGTGTGTTGCCAAGAGACACTCAAATGTTAAAAGATGGCCTTGCTCGGACCCAAATAAAGGAAATTGACCCGTATACGGACAAAGCACCTGGCAGCACGGTGAGGTAGGCGCTCCTGAAGCTGTATCCCATGGTGTTAGCGCCCAGGCAGATGTACATGCCTGCGTCCTCCTTCTTGGCGCGGGCGATCAGAAGCTTGTTGAGGTACGAGCCGTCGGGCCGCGACCAGACATCCCCTGTGGGCAGGACCACATAGTGGTGGTCCCCCACCTGAATGACCACACAAAATTTATAACGTCAGCGTGGCATACGTTTAGACTATTATTTGGGAACCACGGGGCCTTTTTAGTATTTTTTGTTTGAACAATGTTACCAAAACATCGACACAGCAACGCACTGCAATTTGTATCGTGCATGCCAGGCCAGTAGGTGGCGATGTCACGTCGTAGCATACCTGTGCCGCATTCAAATCTGGTGGGAAGTAGGAAATGTCCAGTTCTGACCTCAAGGTAAAGTCAACAAAGAGTCATGGCTGCCACAATAAGGGCACTGAGCATTGGTGGTACATTAAAATACATTTCTACGTATCTAGTTGTATTTATTAGATTACTAAAAATATTGATAATTTTTTTTTGGGGGGGTCTGGGGGGGGGGGGGGGGAATTTGAGGAATTTCATTTTAATCCGATTTTTTAAATAATTATTTTATTATATTTTATTCTTTTGGTTAAATTATTTACCACTTACTAATGAATTATTAATTTCTTTTTTAAAAATAATTGTATTATTATTATTTATAAGTATTAATAATTTATTATTAACTATACTGTTTGTTTTAAAATTTTAGTTTAAAAAGTAACATTATTTTCACGATTAAAAATATTAGCATTATTTTTTTATTAAAAGACAAGTGTTATTTTGAGTTTTTATTATTTTTACTATTATTTTATGTGTTCCAAACTTTGTTTTATAACATACACATGCAAGTATGCTTCCATTTATTTAAAGTTTTATGTAAATTCTTCAGTTACTTTTTTATTTACTTTTGTAATATTTACATGTTTTATTATATTTTTTCGTTTGTGTTTTTATTGAATTTATATATAACCCTTCTGTTATGTTTTGGATAAAATCGACCCATTTTTTTTTCTCTTTAGTCTTTTTATTCTATATGTTTTATAACATACGCCTGTACGTCCGTTTCCATTCATTTAAAGTTTTATGTACATTTGTATTATATTCTTCAAATACTTTTTGAAATGTATTTTGGTAATATTTACCTTTGTCATTCTTTTTTTTTAAGCTAGTGTTTTGAATTGAATCGATATTTAATCATTTCTGTCTGTTTTTATTCACGTTCAATTGAATGTGATCCGAAACGGCCCATTAGGGCCTTGACATGCTCGCTAAATGTCGAGACGACAAAGGCTCCAACCGGACGGCAGCGACATGACGTCACCCCCCCCCCCCTCCCTCCCTCCCTCCCTCCCCCACGCCGGCCGGGCTATGCGATGTACACGTAGGGCGCGATGCAGCGCCGCCCGTACCTCCAGCGTGGAGTTGAACTTGCTCTCGTCGCCGGCCTCCACCCGCTTGAGCCACTGGATGACGGGCTTGACGTCGCTGCGCACTTTGCACTGAAAGGACGTGCTGCCGCCGTAGTCCACCGTCGTGTTGACCGGGTGAGTGCCCGTGAGGATGGGCTTGGAGTTGGTGCGCTCTGTCCACACGCAACAACATTCGTTATCTCACTCTCAACCGCTTTCATGTACATCATTTTTTGGGGGGGGGAAATGTGT
Source organism: Phycodurus eques (assembly GCF_024500275.1). Classification (NCBI taxonomy): domain Eukaryota; kingdom Metazoa; phylum Chordata; class Actinopteri; order Syngnathiformes; family Syngnathidae; genus Phycodurus; species Phycodurus eques. The sequence continues at coordinate 26,964,535 of NC_084533.1, forward strand.
CATTCGTTTGGCTTGTTACAACGCTGCGGACTATTCTTGCTGCTGTTCCAAAGACACTAACATCATCATCGGTGTTGTATATTTTCATTTGGAAGAAAGTCATGGAAAAAATCCTGAGCAAATAAAAAAAGATTTTTTTTTTTTTTTTTTTTTTGTAATCCCACTTGACCTAAAACAGGAAAAGCTTAGTCTGATTTCATGACAGACCGTAAGAAGAAAAAAAAAAAAAAAAAGCATGTCTTATAATATATTGTGTGTAAACGTTTGGTTCCATTTTCTCTTTACTCAGTATTGTTGTTATTTTATTGTCAACAGATGATGGAGACCATTTAATGATACGTAGAACGCCGCTGACTTTTCTGTGGCGTAGGACTCACGTATGACTTCCACTTTGTAGGTGGCGTTGATGTGTCCCGCTCGGTTGGACACGTGGCACGTGTACTTTCCGCTGTGCTCCGGCGTCAGGTTCTTCACGCTCAGAGTCCACTTCTTCCTCTTCCCGTCCTCCTCCGGGCCGCCGTTTTGGTCGTCGCCGCGGCCCAGCGGCCGTCCGTCCTTCAGCCACACGATGTCGGGCCGAGGGTCGCCGCTGGCCGCGCACTTGAGGCGCACGGAGCTGCCCACTGGCCGGGCGATGACGCGCTTCCTCATCTTGGCCGGCTGAGTGAAGCGAGGACGCACTGCGGGAGCGAACGGAGGCGAGGGTGAGCCAACTGGCGGATGGCGTAATCCAATCAACGGACTTTGTAGAGAGAGGAGAGTCATTCTTTTGATTGGAAAGTGTTTGAGCAACTTTTTTTTTTTTTTTTAAATCCATAATTTCAAATATGTGTATTACAAAATAAAAAAAGATTTTTCAAAAACGTTTTTTAAAACAATTTTGAAGATTGATATTTGAAATAAACAATATCCATATAAATATATTTATGTGTATTTTTCAATGGTTTTAATATCTATAAAAATTGGTAACAAATGAGTAATTTACAAAAATATATTTGAGAAACAAATTATTTTTTTACTTTTAATATCTTTACTAAATAAAGGTTTTTAAATTTTTATTTTCCCAAGCATTTCTAAAAATATTTTTTTAAATATAAAGATATTTTTAGTAAATACTACATTTTTATATTTCCCAAGCATTTTAAAAATATTCTAAAAATGTAAAACTAATTCTACATTTCTTTTTATTTTTCAAATTACTCATTTTATTTTTAATAAATAAATATTTTTCAATGTATTTTTAGAATAATGAAATCATTGCCAAAATACAAAACAATAATCCATCCATCCATTTTCCATACCTCTTCTCCTCACTCTGGACAAGAGGTCGGGTACACCCCGAACTGGTCGCCAGCCAATCGCAGGGCACATATAAATAAACGACCATTCGCACTCACATTCACACCTACGGGCAATTTAGAGTCTTCAATAAACCTAGCATGCATGTTTCTGGGATGTGGGAGGAAACCGGAGTGCCCGGAGAAAAGCCACGCGGGCACGGGGAGAACATGCAAACTCCACGCAGGCGGGGCCGGGATTTGAACCCGCAACCTCAGAACTGTGAGGCCGATTTGCTAACCGGTCGTCCACTGTGCCGCAGAAAACCAATACAAGAGAGATATTTTTAACGAAAATACATTTTCATTTTATAAAAATATTTGTTTTATATATTAATACTTGTAAGTTTTTTATTTATTTATTTATCTTATTTTCAATGCGTATTTGATGTTTTTTTTTTTTTTAAATAAATCATTGAAAAATCTTTGAAATGAAAATCATTGAAAGATTTTTAATAAACTAATGATAAAAATGTTCAAGTTAAAAAATGTTAAGTGAAACAGAATTGTGACATAAATACATTTAAAAATGAATAAACAAATATTTTTGAAAATATACATAATAATAATAGTAATCATAATACTTTTAAATAAATAATACATAAATAAATAATCAAATACACCACTGACGCTAAATTCCGATTTGAGATGGTGCTTGCAGTTGAGAAAGGACGAGAATTCTCTTCCTTCTTTAGCCCCCAGAAGCCGCCCATGAAAACTTCTTGCTATTATTGCAGCGCCGTGTAAACAAGCAGGCGGAAAGAGTTATGTGGCACATTCTTATAAACGGCTCCGCGCCGGGCCGGATCGCACAACAAACATTCCCGAAAAGGCTTTCAAGTCTGGCCCCCTTTGTGCCCGTCGGCCCGCGGAGGAACGCTACCGGACGGCCCGAAATGATCTTAACCAGACGGGCGGAGGAGGCGGACATAAATCCAAGAGGAAAAACATACCAACGATTCAAATGCAAATAAAACGGAGCAAAGAGCAAAAGATTGATGTTGCACAACATGAATTAAATCAAAGGGGAGGTGAGCAAGGAGCAGACGGAGAGGGAGGTTCACGGCGAGGTCAGAAATAAAAACGTGTTTTCTGCTTATCGCGTCAGCATACGAAGGCACGACGTCACCAAATCATTGCGCCTCGAGAAAGCGTTCGTCACGGCCTGTGATTTGAGGTACGACTCCATGTAGATTGCTGCAAATATATTTTTGGGCATTCTCGCTTACGAACTTTGACCTTGGTCGATCACGTTAACACGAAAACACAAATGAATCAACAAAGCAGCGAGCACCTTGCTACCTGTCCGTCGAGTTTAGAGCTGATCAAATAAAAACGCCGGGAAAATGAAGGGGATGTCGGGTTTGACATATTTGACCTTTGACCTGAGGCTTTATCCACTGGCGGATGAAAAGCTACGTTACGTACGAACAGACATGCAAAGCCAAAGGTATTGGGACACCGTTCTCAATCTATCAATGGATGCGAATACATATTAATACATATTATTAATACATACATGCATATTAAGATAAAAGTATTAGGCAAAGAAATGTACAGAAATTAAAGCTTTGTTCAAGTTTTTTTTGCGATATCTTCTTTTCTTGTCATTACCGAGCTTCCCGGTGAGCTCCGGAATGTGTTCGGAGTCGCCCGTTCCAGCTCCAGAATCATCTGGAATGACAGAAAAACAGAAACATTCACCAGAAGGAATACTTGCATATCATTTCATAAGGAAATTCATACATTTGGAGGAAAATCAAAATGCGCTTTTAATTGATTCTAACAGAGTACATCATCAAATGAAGTTGATTTACGTATATAATCCAGACGAATCTTTATTTTTTAAAATGTGATCATTCTCAAAGTGCACAAATAAGCAAAAGAAAATCTAAAACCGACTTTTAAAATATAATCAAAGTAAACAAATAATTTGAAAAGTATTTCTAAAACAAATACCAAATTAAGTTGCCTGGATTCTACCCAAAAATGAGCAATTACATAATTATTATAATAAATGCATTATATAATTTATTTTAAATAAACCGCATTTTGGCAACATTAAAACAATAAAATATATTAAAACCAACAAAGGCAAGCATAATTGAAATACGTACATATTTTTTAAATAAACACATTTATATTTTGTGTATACTAACTAATATGAAAAAAATAATTAAAAGTAATATTTGTAAAAATAATAATAATAATAATAAAACTGTACAACTGGCTAGAAGGTTACAGTTGAGTGATCACCAGTTACAAAAGTAAGCAGAATTTTAAAAAGACTCAAATAATTCATACAAAATAAAATACAATTAAAAACATATTTCAAACATCCACCCATCTAGGTATAACGTAAATAAATAAATACATAAGCGAGAAGGTTGCAGTTTTGGAATCATCAGTTACAGAAGCAAGGAACGCGCACGCACGCACGCATTCATTCATTCATTCAGGTTTCCAGGCGTGCAAACAGCTGCGAGACTATATTCTGTGTGTGTGCGTGTGTGTGTGTGTGCGTGTGCGTGTGCGTGTCCAGGGGGCCAGTATTTTCCTAAAGGGTCGTGTCCTTCCAGGATTTAATACAGAGACACGGGATATGTGGACACAACCTCTGTCAGAGTGTGCGCGTCTGCGTCTGCGTCGGCGGTCGCAGGCAGCCACCGTGACGCGACTTTGCGGCCTTCGCGCAGAACCGCCAAACCGCAGGTTTCGTCTAATCAAAGTCACACTTCGGTGCTCAAAGCGTAATAACAAACAAACGGGATTCCAAGAGGCTCTGAGACCTTGCTCAGGTCCGAACAACAATAATAGTAATGACACAACAACAACAACAATAATAATAATAATAATAATAATGACAAAGCAGACAATTTCAAGACAGCCTTCCCACTTTTCACCTTGTGCTCAGGTCCTAACAATAATAATAATTTAAAAAAATATATATATATTATTGGATCATTGCTCGAGCCGTGATCTACTTTAGGGTCATCGCACCTCCACAAAATAATGACAACGACATAACAAAGTCATTTCATGAGAGGTTTCGTATTCCGTGCTGGGGCCCTAAGAACAACAACAACAAAAAACAAAGCAATTTAAAAGTATCTTTGTCGTGCTTGAGCACAATAATGATAACGATGAAGAAACTAAGCTACTTCAAAAAGGCCTATGAGCCTCGTGATCAAGCCGTAATAAGAAACAAGATGATTTCAATAAGGCGTGAATGGCACGTTTTACGATTGACTTTTCTTTCTTTTTTAAAATTGAACCTGAACTTGCTAAAATGCCGTTCAAACTATCATGTCAGCGACCCGCAGCGTCGTCTGCGAACCCGTTTCCCGATTTTGGTCACGTGACGTACGCAACCATCGCGGGGGCTAGCTGTGACGTTGCCCGTAATGGCGGCCCCCAGAAATGGATGAATTATTATGTTTAATCCTTATTTCGTGTACGCAATATTAATTCAGAATACCGCGTTTCGATTAGTCCACATATTCTTGCTAAGTGACTCTCTGTAGTGTGTTTTTTTTTTTTTTTTATGTCTCAAAAGTATTTGTTGTCAAAATGGCCGTCTATCGTGATAGGAGAGCGGCTCCAACTACCGGAGACAAATTCCTCGTGTGTTTTTTGACATACAGTACTTGGCGAATAAAGAGGATGCCGATTCTGATTCTGATCAAATAACAATGACTCGCCCATTATAAAGAAACAAAGTTTGAGTCGAATCCTGGGACTTCGGTGCAATTTTAAAAGCGCTTAGCTTAGGCACCTCAGAAAAATAAACATGGCGGGCATGTAGGAGCAGAGAAAAGTGCCGTGTCATCAAGACGACGACCAAGCTGTGCTGAGCAGTCAGACGCGGTCAACTTTTCCTCTTGCACAAAAGCTTTTACAACGCAACCTTGTGCTTAGTGCGAATGTGTGCGTGTGTGTGTGTTCTCAGGTGAGCCTACGTCAACATGATCCAATAAATCCTCATCTAATCAATCTCCACGCCTTTTTTCGTCTGCGCGTGAGTGCGTCTCCTGCACACTAAACAATACGCTTCAGAAAAAACACTCAAGGTGTGTGCACGTGTATGTGTTTAACGCCAAGTTTAACGTTTTGTATTTCCTTGATGTCGGTCGTACCGAGGTTTGATCAGGTGCCATGAGTGGACTCGTTGCACTAATTACATCCACCTGCATGTGTGCGCGCGTGCATACATATGACATCATCGACACGGCATCAAGTGCCAGGAAGACCGGGTGAGGCACGAGACTTCAAATTCCCCCCCTTCCCAATTCTCAATGGTTTCCCCCAATGGTGGCAAGTTCATCACACTTTTTGGAGAGCCTCAACATGCCTTGTAAAGAAAAGTTGGAAAAATATGATCCGCCAGACACCAATTTCGCCGATCAACACAAAACTGGGTGAACATGGCGACCGTGAAAGGACCCCTGGCCGGAATCGAACAAGAAGTCTGCCATTTTTGGCTCGAACTGTCCAGTTAACATGAATTTGAATTTGAAAAATTTGCCCTCGACACCGGTTTCACCCATTGACACCAAATTCAGGAAAAGGATGCACGAAAAAGTCTCAAAAGCTCGTGCCGGAATCGAAGAAAAAAAACAAAATAAATCATAAAAATCTGCCATTTTGGTTTGAAAAAGCCATTTTAGGAACAATTCAGGCGAATTAAAAAAAAAATATCCCAACATACCAGCTTCAACATAGGACAAAAAATTGGGTGGATGTGTGCATCGACACACCAAAAAGTCTCAGGGTCTCATGCCTGAAATTGAACAGAAAGTCAGTCACTTCGGTTCGAAGCAGGCATTTTGGTTGAATTCCAGGACTTCTTGATGAACTCCATCTATGGAATACTTTCAAATGTGTCCCCGATGGAAAACTAGGATCCAATACAAATAGGGCAACTCGAAATTGCTAAGCTTTTTTTTTTTTTTTTTGCCTAAGCCATCTAATGCGGGTACAGCAAAGTTTAACGAGTTTGAGGAATTGCCACGAAAATCAACAGATTATTTCAAGTAAAACTATACCGTAAATCCCAATGTGCTTTTCTGCCGCTGACCCTGGCCCACCCGTAACAAGGCATAAAATGAAAAATATTCCCGCTCGGGGAAGGATAAAATATCCAAGCCTGTTCCTGCGTGCTTGTGTTTCAGTGGCCTTTCCTGGGGGAAAAAAAAAATATATGAAAGAAAGAAAGACTTGCATTGTTTCCACGCAACAAACCTTTTATTCTCACGTCCGTGCAGGATTGTGCAAATACACGCGTCTGATTAGCGTGCCGCACTTTTTACGGCAGACTCCGGATCTGTTTTCCATCACTTACTCACTCACTTGTTTGGTTTCGCACGTCGCAGCCAAACTCAGCTGGTTTGCGCTCAGCCAAGACGTGGCGATAATATTTGCAAGTGCGTGTGTGCAGGAGTTGTGTGCAACCGCCGCACTGTAATGCGCGTGTAATCACATTTGTGGAATGCGTAAAAGAATAGAAGGAAAACAAAAGGCACACAAGTGATCTGTAATTGTGGTCTTCGAGTCTTTACAAACCTCAACCATGCTTGGTTGGACATGTTTCAAAAGCAACAGGGCTCTCGCTGAAACATCAATCAAAGTCAAATTCCTCGCGCACAGTTTTTCATGGCGATTTCTCAAAGCGCTTGCGGAACTCGGGCGCATTCCCCGCCCACATTCGACGGCGTTGGAGCGAGGGTAGGATCGCCGCTTCCGATTGGGCCTCCCTCGCTTGGGTGAATTTCCGAGTCGGAGGCGAGTCGAAATACGAGCCCGGGAGCATACGAGCAAAACTGGTGTCGTGGGCTAGTTTTTTTTCCACTTGTGTAAATAACCAAACTGACACTGAAATGGCTGCTGCAACACAAAGTAGCTAACTTCGTGCGTCCTGTTATTTCCGACATGTCCCCCAAATTTCACGTCCGTTGGTTAAACTTGGTGTAGGGGGCAAATTTGGGGAATTTGTGCGAATGGCCATATTGACCTTAAAATGACTGCTTCAAAAAATAAATGGCTGACTTCCTGTTCAATTCCAGGCACGAGTCCTTGAGACTTGGAAGTATGTCCTGTTATGATAGACACGTCACATTGAGGGGGCCCCCCAAAAAGGTGATTCACTCATTAATTAGAAGAAGAATAACAACCAGGCATTCCAAGAGGACCCAAAATATGGATACGGACGTCATGCGATGACCTCACGTCCGCGACTCAGGAGGGCTCTGAGGTGGTGTGTGTGCGTGCGCGTGTGTGTGTTTGCGTGTCTTGTTAACCCACGCTTATTATGTCATTACTGGCAAACAATACCGGGGCCTTGGTTCTTTACGTTTACAGCCTGGCATGGTTCAGCTAAAAGGATCACATACTGTGCTGGGAATCCATATGAAACATGATGCTATTTAACAAACAAAACAAAAAAAACAGACACTCAACACATTGTCAAGTTTATCCTGTGTAAATAATGTTGAAATAAACAACGGGGTTGATGTTGGCAGTAGTCGTTTTGGCTCAGTTGTCGTGTGTGTTTCAAAATAACAACAGTCCCGAAAGGCTAGCTTGTAGCTATACTGTAATATTTGTTTTCCATGGAACAAATGGTCATCATTTGTGCGTCTACCGGACTCAAAAATGGTGTCTCATTCTGAACATTTCAATTCCAGACGTTCCTCAAGGAACCAAATCCACATATTTCTGGGAAAACATTTGTGTGTCGACTCGACCAAACAATCGGGTGTCATTTTTGACATTTCAAATTCCGGATGTTCCTGAAGGCACCGTATGCGCGTCGGGCTGGGAAAGGGGCTGCTTATTGCTGGAGAATTTGTAGTTTTGAAATGTGTTTGTTTGTTAAGAGGTTATTTCCTGTTCCGTGGAGGTTGGCGTTCCAAGTAGATGAACGGTACCATGGGAAGAATATTCCACTGTCCTGATACGTAATATCGTCAATCTGGTGTTAACGTTCCATCGAGCTGCATTCTTTCCATGACCAAGCGAGGGCGACGGTCGCGCTTAAAATAGTATTTGCGGGCGCAGTTCAGTGAAAATGTAAGGAATTTCTCTGGGTAGGGTGATATCCCCCTTTTTTTTTTTTTTTTTTTTTCGTACGATGGTGTAAATCGGGGCCCCGGGTGCCCATTGCTGTACATGTCACAGGGGGTGAAGAAGGCAGGCTGGTTTTCTGTTTTTATATTTAGACTTTGGCTCCGACCTCCAAAAAAAAAAAAAAAAAAAACTCGTCACGCCCCCAAAATAGATCAAGGTCGACGGGATCAAAGTGGCGCTGTGCCCTCAAATAGAAGCCTCGCTTTTCCCGTCGGGATGATGAAAAATGAAAAATAAAAAAAAACGTCGGATCGTAATTGTAACGAGCTCAGTTCATACACGCACGGACATCAGAGACCTAGCTGCTGAGCTTATTTCAACTCTCTTGCTAACCAAAATAGCAGCACCACTAAGGCACGTAAAGAGCGTCCGCTTGAAGAAATGAACGCCTCCATCAAATGACCCAATGTGTGGAAATACAGTACACTTGTTTTGCAGTGATTGCATATTATTGTATTTCCACATCTGCAAGAATGCCACCTGTGTGTGTGTGTGTGTGTGTGTGTGTGTGTGCGTGTGTCAGCTGCCGCCTGTGTAACTCAAGCGCACATCAAGGCAGCGCTGGAATCAAACAATCTTCCGCGTCGCCGCCACGCGCCCACCGCCTTTGAACGCACGTACCGCTTTCAACTTCTAATCAACGCCCCGTTGCTCCCCCCCGCCTCTTGGCAGCCTCCCTGACCGCTTTTCTTTATGCTACGATGTAAAGAATATGGGAGATTGTTGTCACACGTAGGCCGCATCCAGCACTTGCCAGACTCTCCCAAAGCTCCTTTGATGTTGCCGCAGGGCTCCCTGACCGCATTTCTATATGTTATACTGTCGGAAGAATATGGGAGATTGTTGTCACGTGTAGGACACCGGCCAGTACTCGCCAGATATTCCTTCAGTACATTCCATGTTGCCGTAGGCCTCTTGGCAGCCTTCCTGTCCACTTTTCTACATGCTGCACTTGAGGAAAAACAGAGGAGATTGTTGTCACATGTAGGACACCAGCCAGTGGTGTGGCAACACCGCAGTGGTTTTTGTTATCATGAAGACTAGCGGATGGCTACTAGTAACGTTGTCAATTAGCGCAGCGAGTCCGCCGCGCTCGTAGCGGGCACATCGCCATGTTAGCCATCACCTGAGGCTAAGTGGCAAAAGAATCAGTCTTAAGTGGCGCAAGGCGGGCACGGGTCCAACACACTCGAGCACATTTCAAAGCCTCTCAAGTGTCAACAATAACACAAGTGCGTGTTTGCACAAGTGCGCGCGTCGGCTTCCGTGATTGCCCGTGCATGTACTGCGTGAGCGCGTCTCATCGGGAATGCGCGGCCCTGGTTTTAAACTTCAAAGACGCGTTGGCATGCCGCAGTGCCAGGCGTCACGCTGACAACTTTTCTTTGATCAGCAACTCTTTACAACAACGTCAAATCTAAAGCCAGGCGCTCATCGCCGCAACGCCAGGACTCGACTTTGCTCCACACAAACCCTTACTGCAAAGACTACTACTACTCACGCCAGCCTCCCTGACAAGAACGGTGTACTATCCTGGATGAAAAATATGGGAGATTGTAGTCACGTGTAGGATATTAGCCAGTTTTCTATATGAGGAAAACAGTAGATTGTTGTCATGTATAGAACACAAGCTCCTTCGATGCTCCAATGGGCCTCTTGGCAGCCTTCCTGAGTAATTTTCTAGTGTTACACAACAAATGAATAGAGGCGACGGTTGTCACGTGTAGGACATTAGCCACTACGTACCAGAATGTTCAGCAGATCCTTCGATGTTGTCGTAGGCCTCTTGTTAACTTCCCTGACCACTTTTCTATACGCCATATGAAGAATACGGCAGATTGCTGTCCGGTGTAGGACACAAAGACAAGAAATCTCTGCGGCTTCTTCAATTTTGGTGTAGGTGTCCTGGCAGTGACCTTACAAATTGTTTTTATCCCCTAGCCACCTCAACTGTGTCCCCCCCCCCCCCCCCCCCTACATATAAATGGGTTCAATATGAATATTTACTCTATACTTTGTTAATTTATTTTAAAAAAACTAAGCAAAAACAAAAAACAATTAAGCCATCTCCAAACAATTCATTTTTAGTATCATGAGTTTTTTTTCACAATTTCTTTCCCCAATATTTTCACAAGATTAAAGAAAATATATGAACATACATTTTATTTAAAAAGAACGATTATATATTACCCATATATCTATCTTTAAACAAACTGAATTCGTTTTTTTTTTGTTTTTTTTGTTTTACCTTAGTGTACTAAATGTATATTTAACCAAATACAAAGAATGGAATAAAATTAAATACCATTTAACATGAACATTTCCTCTCTAAAAATGTTTGTAACAACATTAGATTTGGCTAGAAAACAATAACCCATGGCTGTTTTGTTTAGCTTTTCTTGAGCTGTACGCAGGCGAGAGGGGGCGCCCCCCTACAGTTTTTGGTGCCTCTGCAACACTTGGCCCGTAAATGTCGTTAGGAGACAAAAAAAGCATCCTACAAAAGAGGTGAACAAGACGGAGGAGGAGGAGGAGGAGGAGGAGAAGAGCTCTTTGATGGATGCCGACAAAAGTTTGTAAAACTTCAAACGGGCTCTTTTCTTCATCGTTCCGCACTCTTCGCCCTCTTCTCCTCCAGCTTCGTCTTGTTGGCTAATTGTCCACCGGGAGCGTCTCGGTGGAGGAGCGCGGCGGCCGCATGACACAATAGAAGCAGCACACTCAATCTCTGCACTAATGAGGAGAAAACTCCTCGAGAGGATGAGAGACTGTCAATAGACGACTCGATTGTGTGTGTGTGTGTGTGTGTGTGTGTGTGTGTGTGTGCGCGCGTGCGCGTGGGTGTGTGCTCAAAGCCAGTGTGTCGCTTAGTCAAGGACAGTGGAACAAAATTTCCCCAATACAAGTAGAAAACAAAGTGAACCGCTGTTCATAGCAAAAAGCGCAGACGTTTTTTTTTTTTTTTTTTTTTTTTTTTAGCTTAAGGGCAACATTTTATTTTTAAAAACACATGGGCCAAGTGATTTGTAGAGGAGGTTAAAAAGAAATGTGAAATAGCTCATTTTAATACGATGGTATCATTATATATATTTTGTACATTACCAATTATTTATACATGTATAAACTATAACATTTTATGTTTTAAATGCTTTAATATTTTGTATTTGATCATTTACAATAAATATATCAACTGTTCTGCAACAATGAATACAAAATGGGAAAAGAAATAAAATGAAAGAAATACACGTTTAAAATAGTTTTTGTAAAATGATTTAAATTGTGTTCGTCATAATTCATTTCATTATAACTTACCAATTTTCAACATTGTTGAATGTGCAATATATATACATATATATGTAATTTAAGTTGGTTTAGTTTATTTTGATATTTTTCTTTCATTATTTACAATAAATCAAATAATTGAGTGAGATAAATGAATAGAAAATAATAAAGGCATGTAAACCATAATGTAAAAATGGATTATATTAATAATAAAATAATTCACTCTTTTTAAATGTTAGTAATTCTAATTTAATTATAATTAACTAAACTATGTTTAACTCATTCAATTATGTTTATTTTCAAATTATCTTTGAATTATAAACAAAAAAAAAAGTATTTAAAATATGCAATGGTAAAAAATGTAAAATAATTTACTCTATCCTTAAAATAATTATATTTTTTTATATAAATTATCATTAATTTAAATATATATTACCAAACATCTATTTCATACTAATGTTTGTTTTATCATTTACAATGATTCAATTCAAATCATTCCTAACTGAGATAGCACATTTGAATTGACCAATTTTAGGGGGAAAAAAATGAGTATAAAAATCGAGATCTGAACTTGACTAATGAGAGACACACGGCCGCTCACCTCACGTAACAATCGCAAGAAAACGTCCGGAGTCGACCGCGCGAATGCTCGTTGAATGCTGAGATTTCACTCTGTGCTTATTTTGCCCAAATTGAACAACCTCAGGGGTGTTCCACTTAAAGGTTCCGCTGAGAAATGATTTTGTGTGGGTGTATGTCGCGAACAATAGCTTAGCACGTCTAATCCTCCGGGCTGCATAATAGCCACTAAGCTGTCCATTCGCAAGGACGTGCTGTGATCAGACACAGCGCCCCCGACCCGCATCTTTTCCTTCCTTTTAGACAAGCACCCAATGGGATGCTGTTTAGAAGGTGACTAAAAACTAAATAGAATGATTTGCAAATCTTTTTCAGCCTCTATTCAATTGAATACACTACAAACACAAGATATTTTATGTTCACGCTGATGGACGTTCTTTTCTTTTTGCAAATATTCTCTCATGAGAACGTGCATGGCAATGAATGAGCATGTGACGAAACTAAAAAGTACGTGGCTAAGGATGTTCAAGCATTTTCTCTCCTGTTGCTCTCCAAAGAAGAGGAAGAAAATACGATTCTATACCAATTGCTCATACAAGATACGCTCGGCTTCGTCGTAAAATAACGCACAAAGCATTTGAACCGAAATGAGCTAACGCTATTTCCGCTCAACTGTTTTCGACCGCATTTGCAGTGCTGATCCAGCAGCTTCGATTAGGGACAGTATCGACCAACTCGAGCGTCTGTGCTTAGCGTTCGTCACGTGATGCCATCTACTGCAGAAGGTTCTGCAAAAAAATTCAATAAAATAAGTCCATTCTTGACTTCTTTTCTTCTTTTCTCCCAGCCCTGCCTGCCGTCTCTTTTAGCGGCGGTGAAACGAGGCAGAACCAGAGGATGTGGGACAGACAGGCGTGAAATGGAGGTCTGACCCCCCTCGTTCACCCAGAGAAGCGTGTTGAGTCAAAGCGTCCGCGTGTGTGCGCGCGTGTGCGCCGACATACAACGTTGCCTTCATTCCGCTCGCAAAAAACATCATGTGAAATGTGACTCGGCCTGCGCGCTTTGTTTCATAGAAGCCGGCATGTTTACATCTTGCCGTCGTCACGGTGGCTCCAGGATTTCCGCCCGCGGGGACCGCCTCTGACCCGCTACAGGGGCCCCGTGCCCGCTTCCGAGACTACAACCGCACTAGCCCCCCTTTCACACTGAGCCGGTGCCGGTGTCGGCACCGCAGCCGCTCGAAGCTGGAAAAAAGTAGCGTTAGATTAGTACCACGTCTTTTACGGTAGGGGGGGGGGGAAGGAACCAAGTTAAGAACCAATTAAAAACTGATTCAAGAACCGGGTCAAATAACAAGTCGAAGAACAGTTAAAAAAAAAAAAAAACAGGCAAAGACCAGTCAATAACCATGTCAAAAATCAAGACAAGAACCATGTTGGGAACCATTTAAAAACAAGTCAAAAATCCAGGAAAAAAACAAATCAAAAACCAGTAACAATCAAGCCAAGAAGCTCAGCAAGAAGAAGTCAAAAAGCAGGCAAAAAGAAGTCAGGAACCAGTCAAGAACAGAGTAAAAAAAAAAAAAAAAATTTTTTAAATATCAAGAACCACACCAGTGCTGTTCGGGTGGTAACGTGTCTCCATGCAAGCGGAATGTAACGGAACTAAATAACTAACTAACCCACAGTCATTAAAAACACAACCTCTCGCCTGGCTTGGCTAAGGAAATAAAACAATCAATGTCACACTGAGACATGAACAAACGTAACAAAATAAATGTGTGTGTGTGTTTGGCTCCAGCGCTTAAAAAAAAAAAAAAAAAAAAAAAAAAAAAAAAAAAAAAAAATGTTCGCTCGCTGCATTTTTCTGCCATTAGCGAGGGCAGCACCACGTGTAACCTGAGCGCAAGAATTCGCTGCTCGTCATAGTGAATACACACGCATGCGCGCACGCGCACATGCACCCCCACGCACACACACACAGTGGAGAGCGGTCCAGATGGTCCACTCGGCTTGTTAGAAGGTGACTGCATGACAAAGTGAGGTCGGGTTATTTGAGCTGCTTTCTATGCACTGCACAATCACACACACATACCCATACGTTTCTGCAGATGTGTGTGTGTGTGTGTGTGTGTGTGCGCACGCGCATATGCGAGCGCATGACTCATAGCAATTAGCCTGCAAACCATGGCCACCTTTTGCATCGGACGAGCAGCAGATATTTCAATTCATAAAACGAAGAAACTTGAGAGTCGGGGAAAAAAAGAAAGAGGGATGACGAAGGTGAGAAACAGAGGTATTGAGGACCTGGAGACAGAAGGACGGAAGAACTAAAAACCTGGATGACGGACGTAGGGTGAAGGGACATGGGCGGAGGTATAAAAGGTTGGGATTCCGAGAGATTGAGAGCATGAAGAACTCACGTTGGACTGTTTGTAGGGATGGTGGATGGTAGAACGAAGGAACTGGACTATTCAGGTATTAAGGGCCTGTAGGCAGAGAGACAGAAGGACTAAAGACCTGAAGGGATGGGGGACAGATGGATTTAGATATAAAGGGACAAGACACCGAGGGGTTGAAAGCCCGAAGAACCGGCGGGTGATTGTTTGGAGGGATGGTAGTTAGTAAGGTGAAGGAACTGGACTCTAGCGCTAACAAGGAATTGGGGTCAGAAGGACTGGACCTGGATAAAGGAGGGGTGAAGGACTTATGGGACAGGAATAGAGGTATAAAAAGGATGATGTAACACCAAGAGACTGAAAGCCCAAAGAACCGGAAGAGGGTCGTTTGGAGGGACGGTGGACGGTAAAACGAAGGAACTCCTCGGACAGTCCGACTTGAAAGACTGAAGAACAGACGGATGTTTCAAAGAGGGACGAAGGAACTGGATCATTGAGCTATTAAAAAGGACAAAAAGTGGAAAGTACGGAGCGCTGGTAATGTTCATCGATCTGCAACCTGATCCCACATGTTGGTTTTTATCCAGTGGACAGCTGCAGTCTCACTTGGGACAACGTCAGCTGGAAAAAGCATAAAGCGCAACTCGTAGACCGAAGCAACAATTCTACGGCGCATCTGGACAGCATCCGCAGGGTTCGACTTTCCCCAACATTTTATGTGACAGCCTTAACGCCGAAATTGAATACGATCATTTCGTCCTCCAAATTCTACCCGCAACATCGCATCGCGGCGCGCTGAACAAACATACTTTTAACGGCGTTGTGTGCAGAATTTTAGGAATAAGTATCATCCATTTTGGGAAAGGCCTGTAACGTACCGAAATGTGGAAAAGGTTCGGCGCTGCGAATACTTTTGCGGATGCACTGTAAGAGGTGCGACGCTTTCAGGACCGGCTCGGACTGTCTCTGCTTGTACTGTTCATGTCGCGACGGTTCCAAGCACATGTCGTGCGTTGCGGGCCAGCTGATAAATCCTCGCAAACTGCTTCCTTCTTTTTTTTTTGGTTTGAATTGTTTGAAGTTTGAATTAATCAAGAAATGGAGAAGGAGCTAAATGTGTAACGTGTTTATTGTGAAAAATATGGGAATTTTGCAATATCAAGTTGAAGTTGGGATGGTTTGAATGAGTCAAGAAATGTGGAAGAAATTCATTACATTTACATTGTTATTGTGGAAAATGCGGGACTTTGGGGAATGTGGTGAATAGTTCCTGAAATGTTCGGAATGTTGGGGAATGATTTGAAGAATGGCTTGAACCGGTTGCGAAAAAGGGGAACCAGGAGATGATGCGAAATGTCTCGTAATTTGACAATTCTACTGTGAAAGTTGTGGAATTTGGTGAAGATGAACACTTTGAAGTTGGAATACAAAAGATGAGGAACTTTGTTGTCGAGAGTCTACGGAATGTGAAAAAATTGTGGGGAAAGGGAGAATTTTTGGAATGTGGAAAACTGGACCCCCGGATGTTCTGAATTGGCACTTCAGCATTCGCACAACTTGGGTCTGCCATGTTCCCATGTGCGCGCACGCAACGCACGCACGCTTCCGACAAAAACGCGGTGAGCCAGCGGACGCTGCGATGCAAAACTGAGATAATATCGACAGGAATGAAACGGCGGTCGGAGGAGAGAGAGCGAGACAAACAGAAGAGGGAAGAATAAATGGTCGGGCTGAGATTTGGAAGAGTTAATCAGGCTCATTATGATTATTATTATTAGTAGTAGTATTATTATAATAGAAGGACAACACAAGAAAAAGAATAGGCCAGGCGATGGGTCCAGGCTAACAAGCAACCAAGACAGCAGCTGTACGCCTGCATGTCCAATATGGCAGCTGTTGTCACCCCGAAGCCACGCCCCCAAACACACACACACACATCCGGAGTGCTTGTACATGCATGCGTGCCATTTGCAGCTATGTTGTTTACGTGTAGGCGCAACATTTAGATAGCAGCGACGCATAGTGACGGGCAGAACAGTTAAATGCTGTTCCGCTAGCTCGGTGGTTCGCAATCTTTTTCTGCACCACAAACCAGTTTGGCGTGAAGCAATATTTTTCTCAGACTGACATAGAAACAAATAAAAACTAAATATGAAAAATGCAACTTACCATTACGCTGAATGTAGTTGTTATAATTACCGTAAGTCCCATCTTGGGGTGATGTGATGTAATGACACCATCGCATTAAAAAAAAACGACTCGAACATCTGGCGGTCATTGTCGTCTCAAACATTTCGGGTTCAGGGACCCCTTACGGGATGGAAATTTTGCAAAAGACGCCCTCATAATCCAGATGACAATAATGCATACGGGAGCTACCATGCGCTCCCCGAAATGTCATAGGAATGGAAAAACTCACTCACCGATGATGATGAGCGTGTAGTTGACGCTGACGCTGCCGAATCCGTTGGTGGCCTTGCAGACGTACGCGCCGCCGTCGTCCGCCTCCACCTCTTTGATGCGCAGGGCGTGCCGCAGCGCCCGGAAGCGCGTCCAGCCGCTGTGGATGTTGCGGCCGCCCTTGGTCCACATGATGAGCGGCGGAGGGTCGCCCTCCACGGGGCACGGCAGCTTGGCCGTGCGGCCCAGGCGCACGCTCTGGCGGTGGGACACGCGCTCCGACACCCTGGGCGGACCTGGATGGAGAGACACATGAGCGTTGGGGACCTTTTGAACAATGTAACATCAAAGACATTACGCACAACAAGTACTCATAATACAAATTTCAGGTCATGTCACTCGTTAAAGTTCCCCTACAGTATAATAGTTAGATTTTTAAGCTATTTTGTATGTTTTTAAATCCTTCAAATATTTGTGTACTTTTCATGCAATATACTTTTGGGTTTTTTTTGTCAACTATTTTTTGTGTAATATTTTTCCATTATTTCTCAGAAATGTTTTCAGGTATTAAAGCGTTTTTTTCTCTCTAATATTTGTGTATTCTTCATTTAATACTTTTAGCTTGATATTCTTGCTTTTTTATCTAACATTTGTGTATTCTTCATTTAATATTTTCCGTCAAATGTTTTTGTAACATTTTACCAAATATTGGAGTATTTTCTTCTAAAATGTGGGTATTTTTTTCATCAATTGTTGTATGATTCTTTTTAAAAAATGTTGTCAAACATTTTTGTATTTTTATCTATTACTTGTGGAATATTCATTTAATATTTTTGTGGGATATTTTGCCATTATTTTGTCAAATGTTTTTATTTTGGACAGCTATTTTATGTATTATTTGAAAAAAATTTGTTTGCATTTTTATCTCACATTTGTTCATACCTCATTTAATATTTGGTAGTTTTATACTTATTTATTTTTAACTAATATTTGTTTCAGTTTATACTTTTTAAAATACATTTACATTCTGTCTAATATTTGAGAAGTGTGTATGTATTGTATTTTTCATCTGTTTTGAAATCTTGTCCAATACTTTTGTATTTTTTGTTCATTTTTCTAATTGTGTAAGTTACATCTAATATTTCTGCATTTCAGTATTTAAGAAAAATAATTTTGTAGTTTTTCTTTCAAAAATTGCTGTATTTCTATTTACAGTATCTAAACATTTATATTTTGGTTTTAATGGACTTATGGTTTCATTCAATTCTTTATTCTAATATTTATATACTTATTGTTGTATTATATTAATGTATTTTAATTTTTCATTCAAAAATTGCAGGACAGAAAATGAAAAAATAATAAATAATCATAAAACTAATTCACTCTCCTGCAAAATGACAAAAATGAAGTTAACCCACTGTAGTTCTCGGTAGCTCATTTTGTACTTAACTGCAGGGGGCGCCTACACATAATCGCTTACTGTCGCTTAAAAAAATAAAGAAAGAAAGAAATCAAAGAGTATTGACTAAACGATGGCGGAATTTTAGGGAGTGGGAGTGGGAGGCTGGAAAAAATAAAGTTTAAAGGGGGGGGGGGTGGATAAAATACAGCGGAGGACAGGAAGAGAAGGAGAAGGAAGCAGGGGAGGCAAGGGTGGCGTCTTCTCACGACTCCTTCAACAATAGCCCAACACGCTGACATGGAAGCTTCCTAAATAAAGCAACCGAGTTTGCTCACAAAACTCTCGCCGCTCTCCAAAATAGCTCACTGTGTGAGTGCGTGTGAGTAAAATGATGAGTTATTAATGAGAAAATACTGTGCGCAGAAATATCCCGCTTTGCTTTCGTTGGATCCCAGCGGAGTTTATTTTATCTGCAGCGGAGGAGGCGCACAAGCTGAATGAGCACACGTGATACCTCCACCAAGGAAAGTTCGTTTTGTTTTTGTGTGCAACTTCCTGTTCACCGTTTTTAACGAATCAATCCAGATTTAAGAAAATGGCAAATTTTGTTGTCGTATTGTTTGTCTAAACTGTCTGTATTTTATACATATAAATTTGAAAAGCACACAGATGCCTCGTACGCGATCTCGATAGATCAAGCATCAGCAGTGCTAATGCAGTGGTCAAGCCATGATGTAAAGTGACACGCCTACTTACTTCTGTATTAAGGAAAATGTCCTCTATTTACTTTGGATTATTTTCAAGTATTTCTGTATTTTTAATTTATATTTGGTATTTCTGTCCTAGTATTTTTTTTTTTTTTGGGGGGGGGGGAGGGCTAATATTTTTCATTTTTTATAATAAGTGTGTACTTTTTGTCAAATATTTTAGTATTTTTCTGGGTTTTTTTAATTTTCAAATATCTTTGTTAAATATTTCTGTATATTTTTCTATATTTCTGACTAGTATTTTTGTAATTGAATTGAGTGACTAATTGAGTACCATTTTAAAATATTTGTCTAATATTTTGTTTCATGATTTTGTCATTTTTTTTAAATATTTGAAGCTAATATTTGTTTTATTATTTTTAGATACCCGTAGCAGTATATTTAACTATTATTGTAATTTTTTTTAAAATGCTCGTGTCTAATATTTGTGTATCTTATAGGTATGCGTGTCTAATATTCCATTGTTTTATCTTTTTGTTTCATATTTTGCTATTGTTTTGAATATTTTCGTGTAATATTTTAGTCATATTTTGAAATAGTTGTGAAAAAAATATTTTTGTGTAATATTTGTATTCATCTCACTGTCTAAAACTAATGCTAACTGTATATTTCCAGGCACTGCTTTCCCCTTTTTTTGTGTGTGTGTTTGTTTTTTCCCCAACGCTCCCCTCCACATGTTGTTCTTTTTGCCGTTTTCTTCCCCGCGTCCAACAGATTGAAATCTCATCCCCACCGACAGCCCCCCCCCCCCAATCCCGCGCCTCAACCACCCCCGTCCCCCTTTGGAGTCCCCCCTTAAACGACATGACCCTCTGAGGCTGTTCCTCCACATCACTCCCCTCGTCAAGCTCATTCACACTCTCCTTCTCTGGCCGAGTCGTATATCACCACTTTATCGCTCCGGAGTGATTCACACACACACACACACACACACACACACGCGCGCACACACACACACACACACACACGTTCTCTCTCTCACACATACTTAAGCTTCACAGGAGCAGGACCTCTCGGTGAACCGCTCGATTTTGGACAGTTCACCTCTCCCGCCAGTGAAGAGAAAACAGAACGTCAACCTCCTCAAGGGAAACTGATGTCATCTCCTCTTTTCTTTGATCGTGTGTGTGACCGTGTGTGTGTAGATAAACAACATTTTTCTACGTACTGGTAACTTACTGTAAATACCGTTTCAAATGTTCATTCTTGTAATAAGAATATTTATGGTATAGAGCAGGCCCCCCCCCCGCCCCCCAAGGACCACATGAGCCACCGCCCAGGTGGACGGCTTCCACGGCAGAATGAACGGGAGAAGGTTTCTCCAACACAGCGTGAAAGATGACGAGAGCCGGGGAGGTAACCAGCATGCTAGGTAGCCAGCCGGCTAGCTAAAAGGGCGGCCGCTCGGGTCAAGGCGGCGAGGATTTAGAGCATGGACAGGCACAAAACCAACACGGGTTCTATCTTTGGCCACGGTACAGCGAGGGATCCCGGTTAAAGTAAGGCATTTTAAGCGAAAAAAAGAAAACTTTTCGGGAGGGAGAAGCGACAGCCAAAACCTGCCGGGGTACTCTCTTCACGGGTTCAATTAATAGTTTTCAAATCATCAAATTTGATTTTTCATTTGTTGGACATTTATTTTGGAACACAAGGAGTACCAATTCGATTCTGAATCGGAAATATTTGTTATTGACGAATAGCGAATGGGGATTTAGAAGGAGAGTCCGAGCTCTCATTGTGAGAGATCATTAAAGGTGCCATATTTTACCAAACCAACCTTTTCTAGTATTTGGGATGTAATTTTGGCTTTATGGCGCCTCAGTAAAAAAATTAAAATAAAAAATAAAATCTCGTATTTAAAAAAATTTTTCAGGTCTAAACCTTTTTTAAATCAATTAAAACAATTGCATCTATTATTTAAACGTTTTTGTCCAGTGTTTTAGTACAATTGTGTGTAATATTGAGTGTTTTTATTCAATACTTATGTATTTTACATATATTTTGGAGTATCAAGGATTTTTGTCTGATTCTTTTATATTCCATCTATGTTTTCATATTTTTGTCTAATATTTTCATATTTTTCGAACATTTTTGTAAAACGTATTTTCAGCTAATATTTTATATTATTTGAAAGATTTTCATCTTTTTCATCTTCAGTCTCTCATGTTTTAATATATACTGTATGTATAATATATTTCTTAAACTAATTAACGCATTAACTAAAATATATTTTTTGCAATATATATTTTTCTTATAGTATTTCTTTCATGATTTGATTTAAAAAATACATATTTTATTAGATTATTGCTTTGGCTTTCGTTACACGACACTTTTCCCCAACACACTAGTATTTTTCTTCTGATATTTTTCTTTTTTTTCAAATATTCATCTGTTTTTCCATCTAAGATTTCCATCTTCTTACTTTTGTTATTTATTGATATTTTTATCCCCTAATACTTTGTGTGTGTGTGGGAAAGGAAAGAAAGTTGCAGTTACCTTTTACAACTTTCCATTCTGTTTAGTCCATTTGGCTTTTATATTCCTTTCCACGTGACATCCTGCAGCACCTTAAAGGATGTTTGTGTGTCAGCGCACATCTGTGTGTGTGTGTGCGTGTGTGCGTGCACCGCGCGCGCGTGTTGTATGTGCACATCTGTTTTTATGTGTTATGATGCAGCCTGACGACAGGAAGACATGGCGCCGCTAGTTTCACTTCTCGCGTTTCATTAGCCCGATAGCATAATCGCCAAAGTAATTTTTGAATGTTTTCGGAAAACAGGAAATTGAAAAAAACTAATTCAACCAATAAGAAGAGTCCAATTGCCTCGATTCTACCTTTTCGGATTAGCATGACCTGGATGACTGAGAATCTACAGTATTCAAGCACACAGAAAACAATTATTTTATATAAAAAAAAATAAATAAATAAAAATATTTTAGCAAGCACATATTTTCTACTGATATTGTGACAGAAATTAATAGCAATTATGCTATTAGGCTAACGATTTGGATATACTAGAGTTAATAAGGGGAAAAAATATATATTTCATGAACTATGGATACAAATACTTGAAATGAAATAGCAGTTAGGGCTAGGCTGTCTTTGGCACGAAGTTCCGTTGATGTGCTTTTTATCCTGAAACTGAAGACCGACCGGCTGTTTTGTGTGACGCAAAGTTGCCATAAATGGAAAGAAGAAAAAAAAAGGGAAATGTTGCCAATGTTCTTGCCGTGCTACAATAACGATGATAGACAGCGGACTTGGAAGGTTCCGGAGGGTCCATCGCAACACCGCTGTTGTTGTTGGCGGGGAAGCCAGACGGGAGCTACGTGTGCTTGCGTGTGTGTTTTCGTGTGTGTATAAGGGGAAAAGAATCAGGTCAGGTTGGAAAGTCACACAAAACTGATGATGATGATGATGAACTAGATGGCCCAGGTGTACCTAATGAACTGTTCAGTAGGTTTACATCTGTATATAGCGCACGCGCCAAAGCGCACGCACACACACATTGTCTTTGTCGAGTGACAGCTACGCATTAAGTTGTCTCCTCAAGACACACACACACACACACACATACACAGGTTAATTGTTACTTGTTAGTCCATTGTGACAGCCTACATCAGGCCTAAGGGGGTGATTACGTGTGTGTGTGGGCGTGCTGTCATCATGCCCACACACACACACACACACACACACACACACACACACACTCAAACTGACAACCCTAATGGCCGCCACCTCACAGATGTACAAAAGCTGTTTCCTCCTCTAATAGCAGCCGGTGGCGCGCCAACGCAGCACACCTGCCTTGCTACACTGGAGGCGAGGGGAGGGTTTTCACAAGGCGGATTAGAAATCAAGGCTTTTCATTCAAGTCGTCACGTCAGACAGTCTCTCGCGCCTGTGTCGTCGTCTTGTCGCACGGTCAGACTATTTACGAAATTCTTTTTGCGTTCATGTTGGTGTGTTGCTATTTCCCGTCTGCTCATTATTGTGCTTCCCCTGTGCCAAACCAAAGACGATATATTTCCACCCGTGTCTAACCATTAGCCCCGCAACCACCTCGTTGCGCTTGTGTGAAACCTCCGCATAGGAAGTAATTTATCCTACCTGTACCTAAAGGTCAGCTCCACCTGTGTCAAACAATGAGCCTGTCTCACAATCAGATCACCGTTACCTTTTTACACCGGTCTCAAACTATCAGATTCCTGCCTTCCTTGTCCCACCTATTTAAAAATCATCTCCTTACCTACCTAGCTCCACCTGTGTCTCATCATCAGTTCCTTTCTACCTTGTTCCACCTGTATGAAGCAATCAGTCCCTTTACTAGTTTGTTCTACTTGTATCTTACCATCAGCTTCTTGCTTGACTCATTCCACCTGTGTCCGACCAACTGACTCCATCTGGTTCCACCAGAAAATGTAGCACCTTCTCTGCCGCATTTCACCTGTCTTAACATCAGCCCCTTGCCTACCTCATTCCATCCGAGTAGAACCACCACCTCCCTGCCTATTTTCATTCCACCTGCATCAATCAACTCTGCCTCGTTCCACCTGTGTCTCAGCATCAGCTCCTTGCCTGACTTCCCCTTCCTGTGTCTCGTCATCATCTCCGTGCTACCTTGTTCCACCTATGTGAAGCAATCAGTCCCTTTACTAGTTTGTTCTACCTGTGTCTTGCCATAAACTTGTTGCGTGCCTCATTCCACCTGTTTTTACCATCAGCACCACCTGGCACCTCTGCCTCCATTCTTCCACCTGTGTCTGACCATTAGCTTGTGGCACTTGTGTCTAAAAATAGCTCTTTGTCTACTTCATTTCACCTGTGTCTGACCATCAGCTCCATGCCATGCGTACTAAGTAAAACGATCAGTCCCTTTACTAGCTTGTTCCACCTCTGTCTTACAATCACCTCAGGACAATCTTGTAAAGGGGATTTCTAATCTCAATGAGGCTTTCCTGGCTAAACAATTTCAAATAATCGCTACCTTGTCCCACCTGTTTTCCAATCAGCTCCTTGCCTACCTTGTTCTTGCCTTCCTTCAGATTTTTCCACACATGCTAAACCAACAGCTTCTTGCCTTACTCATTCCACCCGTGTCTAGTCTTTATCTTCACCTTGGCCCAACTGTGCCTAACCATCAACTCCTTCTCGACCTTGTTGCGCCTTTGTCTAACCACTGTGATCTTGGTGGTCACGCATGTGGCTTAGTTGTAGTATTTTAGATGTGGAACCTAATTTGTGCGTCAACTCACTGTTACAGCCGGGAATGTGTTAGCGGTGGTCACGCTGACCTTCAACTTCCAATTGCAATCGGAGCATCCTACGGCCGATTGGACGCCTGTGTACAAACTTCAACTTTGTCCAAATGGAGATCTTCCAGAGCTGACCACCACCGACAACCCCCAGAATGCTTTTAACTGTGTGTATTTGTCTAAGTGTGTGTGAGTGTTATCAGCTAGCGTGTGTTTATTTCATTTGTGTGATTGCGTGTGTGTGTGTGTGTGTGTGTGTGTGTGTGTAGCTGTCCTCGACCTGACGTTTATCAGCTTCTCTGGAGGCAAAGGCTATTACTCATTAACATGTGTTAGCACACCCACCCACCCACACAGTCACACACCATCATTTACACAAGCACACACTCACACACATGCAAAATCACACCCACACAAATACACACATGCCACACGCACACAAAGACACACCACACACATATTGACATACACATGCTGGTAGACACACACAAACACACATGCAAAAATCACATCCACAAAAATACACGCATGCCACACACACACACACAAGGACGCACCACACACACATTGACATACACGTGCTGACAGACACACACACCTGCTGTTGTTGCCTCCCATGTTGACTCAAGACGGCGCAACGTAGCGCGAGACCTCAGTTCAGCAAGTTTCAAGGGATAAAGTTCATGTATTTTGCTTTTTCTTGAGCTTTTTTGGTAACCCTAGCATTGCTGTGTTATCAAGAGAAATAAAGCAAATCCCAGAAGTTGAAAAAAACAAAAAGAAAAAGTTGGTTTAAATAATGTCATTGTCATTTGATTTCTTAATAAATGAGGGGGGGGGGGGAAATGATTCAAATGGATATTTTGCGCCCCCCCCACCAAAACATATTTTAAGGTCATATTGCCTCGTTATTTTTAAGTGTCAACTGCATATTTTTAAACTTTTCAACCTTCAAACAAAAACAAAAATAAATCGACAAACACATGCTTGTGCGCCCTTACTAATTGTGTTCATGAGTGAGTCTGACCGTGTAAGCATATTTATTCTTACAATGTTGGATGACTGTAAGGCGGAAAAAATGAGGAAAACGTGACGTGTTTGAAAGGTGGTGATGATGATTCAGTATGTTCAGTCTTAAATCTTTGTCCTCCTTCTTCCTCCTGTTTCCTCCACCACCTGTGTGCGCGCGTGTGTGTGTGTTTTCTGGTTGACTGGGTGGGGAGTTGGACATTCCACGCATGCACCCAACACACCATGCCCACCTCCCACATTCCTCGCAAATCCTGAGCCGTGACTGAGTGCATTTGTTGATCTGCGTGTGTCTTGTCCCTAAGCCCCGCCCTCCCGGTCCTCTCAGTGTCTCGCCGAGCTTAAAAGCATCCAAACAAAGAGCGGCTCTCCCGTCTAATGAAGCGTCCCGTCCGATGATGGCTTCCTTTCACCTTTACCCCCCACTGTGACGCTGTCCCACACGTCCCGAGGGCTGCGGACTTGTGCCGCATGTACAATGTACTTACTGTATATGTCAATGAGCGTTGTACAAAGACTACACTTTACCTGATGATGTTTATATGCTATGTACTATTGCGCAGTGAATTTGAACCAGTTATCTATAATTACCTAAGTCACTGATGGTAGTACATTCGGCTGACTAGTTCCCTCTCAGGGATTGTGTAAGTGTGTGTGTGTGTGTGTGTGTGTGTGTGTGTTGGGGTAGTTAAATGGTAGTTAAATGGGATTCTGTCTGGATTTGTGCCCTGTGACAGACTGGCGACCACTCCAGGGTGTAGTCTGCTTTTTGCTCAGTCAAACTAACAACTAACCAACCAAGTTACAAAGCAACCAACCAAGTTGTAGTATTTAACTAATTAACCAACCAAGTAACTAACATAACAACCAACGAGCTAAACTGACAAACCAACCAGCAAAATACAAGTACCACACCGACCAACCAAATAACTACACAACCGAATAACTGAGCAACCAACCAACCAACTAACTAACTAACCAACCAAGTTAGAAAACAACAAAGTAACAAACCAATAAACTAACAAACAAAAAGCAAGTCAATAGCAAACCAACTAGCTGATCAACAAACTAACAACCACCCAACTAAACCAATCAACAAACTAACCAACTAATGAAGTGACCAACAAACTAATTAATCAACCAATAAATGAGACACAAGAAACTAACCAACCAAAGAAACAAGCAACTAACAACAAAGTGTGTAAAACAACCAACTAAATAAGTAACCAACCAGCCAACCAAGTAACCAATCATCCAACCAACTAGCTGAGAAGCTAACTAACTGAGTGACTGAGTTAATGAATGACAGGACTAAATAACTAACTGAGTGACTAACTAACTAAGTAACTAGTACCTGACGGCATTAGCTCACAGTTGGGTACAGAATAAATATTATGTCCAGGGAGTACATTATACAATGACGTACATGACGTGACGCAAACAAAACATTTAAACGTGTTGACTGACAGTGGACGCAAACACACACACACACACACACACACACACACACACATCAGTCATCATGTCACTTCTACTTGGCAGTGTGCGCTAATGTCTTCGTCTGCCTGCTTTCTGCGCTTGTAGTTTTTCCTTTCATCCTGACGTAAACAGTTAAGAATGTTTGAAAGCTTTTGTATCACCAAAGTGGACGAGAACAATAAAAACACTCAAGTTTGCAGTTCGGTGTATTTCGTCACGAGATCTTGGGAATATCGTGCAAAGCAGCAGACACAGCAGTAACACTACTCTGAAAAATGTCACATTTGAATTGATGATCATGCCAACATGGTAACTGTAATACTCCATGTAGCAGCATGATTTATTCAAGTAGTCTACTGGAACCTGAAACATACACTTAAGCCCAAAATGATTCATAACATGGAGTTCAAGAAATTTGGGGGATAGTTGTTGCATGGAGATGCCTTCCAAATAACAAAAAAAGCATGTTTTGTGAAGTACAATCTGAGTCAAACGCTCCCCCCAACAACCCCGACCTCGCCTTCGGCGCAAAGAGCTCGCTAATGCGCATAAGTGGCCGTGGAGATTACGTCTGCGGGAGAATGAATGAAGACTGGATGAAGAATGGAGCCGTTGTGTCCCGCTGTGACAACAACACCGCCGGTACAACACGAGGCTTACAAGCACGTAATAATGAGCTGAGCACTGTGTGATGCGGAATCATTAACACGGCTCAAGCACCGCGTCCACCGCTAATGCGCGGGCACCGCTTCTTCGCCACATCTGCACAACTAAATGACTAACCAAACTACTAACTAACAAAACTAACTGAATAATACATGCACACAACAAACAAAGCAATCAACCAGGTCACAAACCAAACACCTACTGTAAGTCACTACCCAACCAAGTAACATGCTAACCACCCAACCAAGCAATCAAGTAAGTAACTACTCAGCCAACCAAGTTATAAAGCAACCGAACAACTAAGTAACTACCGAACCGACAAATAACAAACCAAGCCATGAGTAACTACCCAAGTAACATGCTAACCAACCAAGCGATCAACAAAGTAACAAACCCACCAACCAAGAAACCAACCAAGTAGGTAGCCAACCAGTCAACTAAGTAACTATCCAACCATGAAACAATTCAACAAAATAATGTATAACCAACCAACTACCCAAAGGACAAAGTAACAAACCAACCAAGTAACTACTCCACCAAGTAACTACCCCACCATGTAACAAAATCAACCACCTAACGACCCAACAAAACAAGGATCCAACCAACTAAGTACCCACTCCACCATATGACAAAGCAACCAAACAACTAACAACCCAATGGACCGAGTAACAAACCAGTAACTACTCCGCCATGTGACAAACCAAACAACCAACTAACTAACCAATCAACTAGAAACTACCCAACCAACCAACTAGCCAACTAAGTAACTATCCGACAACCATTGCTTTGTACAATGTTATTATTGCCTTTATTTATTGATTGGCTACGATTAATCACATTGTTCTACTACCTTACAGTAACCTACGCATGTGACATCCATTTTGGCTCAGATAACCAACCAAATTATGTTTCCTTGCACATAAAGGTAAAACTCCTCTTTGCCGTCATTATGGCAGATTAACATTCACGTCTTTCATTGTATTGAATTATAACTTTTTCAATATCATCCGTAGCTTCCTTAGTTGTTGGGTGAGATTTCACAGTCGGGCTTGCCATGTCCATTTTGGCTCGAGGTCCCAAATATGGTTCCTTGTCCGAAAATACCGCACTCTGATTGAAATTTGGACTTCTGCAATGATTGTAATGGTTGACCCAACAACCAAAGCAATGTGACTCCACATGTGAAATGAATTCTATCAATTTGATGGTGATGAGGGGGGGGAGAGAAAAAAAGAAAAAAGTTAGGTCGCTGGATCTGGCGCCATGAGAGTTGTGGTCTCTGCGGACCCATCGGCATACACCCACCCCCACATCTCTCACACTGCTCTCACATTCCCCCCGTGGTGTGGATTCCACATCAGCAGCTGGCACTGAGGCAGCGAGGGTGAAGGGAGGGCAGATTTCGGGGTGGGGGCGAGGGAGGTTTGCACGTCAACCACGCTGTGCCACAACAATGACAGACAGCTTCTAATTCTGTCGGCCAAATCTCATATTTGACTTGAGGTTTGGTCTTTATGGGAAAACATCCAGACCGCAGTGCGACTGCTGAGCGACAAACAAACCCACACAAGAAGCCTATTATGGACAAAAGTAATGGGACGGGGCTCTTATTCAAGCAACGAATCAATCAGGATGGCTTACACGGTCGACATTTTACACTTAAAAAAAGCCAAATTGAAGACTTTTTGACATTTTTAAGGCTATTTGAATCAAATGTAAGCTCTCTCGTTCACTGCAGTGGGAGACGGCCTCAATATTAGAGATTTCCACAGAGAATATACAGACGGGTAAAAGAAATTACTAATGCAAATTACCTCAACGTATCAAATATTGACTTACAACCCACCCAACAAGTAAACGAGCAACCAAGTAACAAACCAACCAACCTACCTTTTAGTTAACCGAGTAACTAGAGAGCGAGAGAGAGAGAGAGAGAGAGAGAGAGAGAGAGAGAGAGAGAGAGAGAGAGAGAGAGAGAGAGAGAGAGAGCATACTTTGCATAGGGTATTGTGTAAGGTTTGCAAACGCAACGTGTGGCAACGATGTAGTTGCCATGTCAAAACCACATGCTAACAACACAGAATTACTGATGCTATGTTTAGACCTGTTAAGCTATTTTAGTTCAAGTGTGTCTCGTCCGGTGAGAAGGAGGGAGGGTCCTGATGTGATCTCACACACACACACACACACACACACACACACACACACACGTACATATGAGAGGAAAAAGTTCACGATGGAAACGATGGACTAAAGTCCTGGAACACAATAAACTGAACTGAGCAGCTTACCTTAACCTAGCAGTGTGTCACTCAAATTGAACTTGAACGCTTCCGCTGTATTTCCGTGAGGGAGCGAGTGATGCTAACGTGAAGCAGCAAAAGGGCAGCAAACTTTAAAAGGGAGGCTGAGTTGCTCGTGCTTGTGTAAAATGCAAATGGTGGCCTTTTGGACCTCCACAGCTGCCCACGCAATTTTTCGTCCGGCTTTACACCTATCCCAGCTGGCGCCGCTAATGTCTATTCACGTTCAAAGCAAGATGCCTATTGATTTTCAATTCTGTGGTGCAAGATCACCATTGATTTCGAGAGACGTTTGTCACATTTTAATAAGCCTCGTCGTGGAATCAGGGAGGCCTTGCGGTTAGCATGTCTACCTATGGGGTTCCTGTCTTTTTCTTTTGTACTAAATTATAATAGACAATATGCTTTAAGAAAAAGAAGGAGTTAAATAAGAAACATATGTAAATACTTGACAGAAAAAGTGTGAATGATATGAATGGTGCCACCGATGCTCAAATTTGACCCAGGAAAAACCTCGCAAGAAGTCGGAAGCCGGCTAATTCCCTTCCGAATCGGACAAGGATCAGGCTTAGACAGCCAGTGTGAAAGGGGCTTTCCTGGTCACGTGGCCTCCTGTTTGTTTTCTCACGCTGTACCGCGTCCTTCCTGCCTTCCGGCGTCACTTCCTGCCTGCCTTCCACGAAGGAGAAGGAAATGCCTCGCAAACATCACTAACACTCTAATCTCATCTATGGCCCTCGTGTTTACTTTGAGCCCCATGGCTGCATGCCGCCCGCCGCTAAATGCCTCTTTGTTGCGGCGAGAAAAATCACCAGCGGCGTGATCTTCCGCCCGATGGTTAGCGTCCGCTGAACTGCGCGCGGTACGCATTTGCCGTTTGCGCGCCCCCGTTTTTGGCTCCGATTTTTCCAATCCTAACGCCAATTAAACAGTAACTAAGTTGCACTTATAGAGCGCGTTTCACAGAGAAAAATACAATCAAGCATTTATAAAATACAGAATCACCATCATTTTACACTTCATACAAGAAACAACAATCAATCAATCAAATCAAAATAAATATCACAGCTACCATGTGTACCCCTAAATGCCATAGAAAGTACTTATTTTGCTAACCTTCCCTGGTAGGTAGCTGGGCAATTAGGTGGGTAGATGGTAGGTAGGTTGCTACGTAATCGAAAGGAGCTGAAGCATTTTCATTTGAATTCAATTCAATATTCATCCATCGTCGCGAGCTGACGTGCACAGCTTCCTCGAACAAGCAGAGAGCAGCTCGTTTACAAAAAGCGTCGTCAAGCGTTGCCAGCGTAGCCATTTGAGCGATATACCGTAATTAGCCACTTTTTCAACCTCCGAGTGGAAAATGTTCCCCAAAAGAAGCAACTAGCGACCGGAGGTATTTTCACATTGTTTTCTGTATGACAAGAAAAGACCCCGCCAATCCCCCGTATATACTGTAAGTATGCGTCGCGTGATTTAGCGGCGCAAAAAGTGTGGGGACGCGTCGCGCCTTTGCGAGCGAGACGTCACTGACCTCTGGCCGCGCTGCTCACCAGGATGACCTCCAGCAGCAGCAGGTAGAACGACGCCGACGTCATCACGCGAGGTTTCCACATCTACAGTCTGCAAGACCAAAAAAAAAAAAAATGGTTGGCGTTATTATGACATTGTGATTATTGGCAGCTATTTGCAACTTTGGACGTGCATTTTAATCATCCACGCAATCATTTATTCCTTCACAAACTTGTTGCTGGGCTTCAATGAAAACTTTTTAATGTGATATTACAACTTTGTTTCTTCTCAGTACAATGGCTTTATTCTCGTAACATTATTATTGACTATAATATCGCAACTTCTTTCTCATTGTTTGACGACTTTATTCTTGTAAAAATGTTCTGAATTCGGATAACTACTTTTTATTACCACTTTTTTTTCCCCTCAGTGCTTTGCCTTTATTTTCATACGATTACAACTTTATCCTCATAAAATGACTTTTCTTGTCATTTTAAGCCTTTCTTCCTACGACCTTATTCACGTCGTATGACTTTTGATTGTAATAATAGTCTTTTCTCAGGTAAAAATGACGTTTCCTCCTAATATTGGGACTTTTTTCTAATTTGATGACTACCTTTTCCTCATAATATGATGACTACATTCTTGTAACATAAACTTTTCTCATATGTACTGAAACTTTCCCACCCACCCCGCTCACAATTCTACTGTCTGCCATTTCAGAGCGGCACTAACACTCCTCGGTGGACAAAGAAAGTTGAAAATAAGGGAAGAGAAAGGTCAGAGGGCACGTCTCCTGTCATCTCTGGAGCTTTTAGAACAAATCAGACGGGTTCCAGGCGATGGCGGGTAAATAAACCTGTCAAAACTGGACTGAGGTGTCCCACGACTACAACTTTTTTTTTTTTTTTTTTTTTCATGCCGGGATTTATGACATCCACCTGTCCTGTACAGCGTGTCTCTTTTTGCCGTGATTTGGCTTCTATTAGGGCTCTTATGTGATTTATTCTTACTAATATCACCTTTTCAGGAGAGCCACTAAACACTGCAATTGTTCCTTAAGGAGACAGCTTCAGTTAAATCCTTTTTTTTTTTTTTTTTTTGTGGAGTTTTAATGCTTATTTTGTCATTAAATAACAACACAGCAGGGCTTTAACGTCAATTTGTGATGAAATAAGCAAACTGTGTGCCTATTATGTTTCTGTAATATGATTTATTTTATTTTTTTTACATTTTGTTTTACGAGGTACTTTTATTGTCAATTCTACAATACGCGATTGAAATTATGGCTCTCAAGGGCCCACGGTGCGACTAAAAAATATATATATTAAAAGAAAGTATAAAGAAGCTAAATACAACTATGGTAAATAGAGTATAAAAAGTATAAATTAAAATAAATGCCACATATTTTTAACAATGGTTGTATGACGCCCACCTGTCCCAGAGGAGCATGTCTGTTTTGCTTCATAGCTGACTATTTTATAAAGATTAAGTAAATTCATTAGTCGTTTTATTAAACAGTTTTTTATGTTACAAAATATTAGTGGAAATCTGCCACATCGGTCACAAATGTCACATAAAAAAATCATCAGTCAGTGATTGATTCTTCACTGACATGCTCACAAATTGGACGAATATAAATTGAAAGAAATCAACTCTAAATGAAGTCAAGAAAATCCCATTTTTTTTGCAATGTTGCAACTCTGCACATTTCCTCAATCAATTAAAAAGACAGCATGACTTTGACGTTAATTTACGAAGAAACAAGAGTACTTTGTGGCTAAATGTAGATTGTAATAAGCTGTTAAAGGCGGTCCACCTGTTTAAAAATCACGTGCGTAACACGTGCAAACGTGAATAAAGTGTAAGTACAATGTTAATGACTTACAGTTTAAACAATATTTCCACCAGTCAGCAGATGATTTAAAAAACGATAATCCTCCCCCCTCCCCACCCACCCCCCAAAAAAGATGGAAATATTCACATCAATGGTTTCAATCCTGCAGTTTGATGAGCCTCTTGCCAGGAATTATGATCTCCAGATTAGAAAGAAACTACGATATGAATGAGTCAAAATGCTAATTGGAAGGGATCTCCCATTTGAAAAGCGCCCCGGGTGCAGCGGCTCCACTCGGCGTCCTCAAACTTTGAGCCGCAGGCAGCAAAACAAAAGCGCTGCTCCGCACTGACTGTGCCCGCCCCTCCCAACAACCCCCCCACCCCCACCCCCGCGCACCGAACTTTCAGCCAATCACCGGCGAGGCCAATCAGCGCGCTGGCCAATCACAGCGCGGGCGCGTGGGGGACAAATTTGGAGTGGGGACGAGCATTCACATCACGACCAAATGCATTAAATTAAAATAAAGCTTGACATAAATATTGCGGTTTGCATTTTTAATCATTATATATGAGTGTACTAATGGTGACTAAATGTACTAATGTAGATTGTGTTAACTGTAGGAGCCAGTAATTACACAACCTTACCGTTTATTTAAGTTAAATAATGATAAACTCGAGAATGGGCTTTTAATTCTCCACTATGCGTTAATTTGACACGTTTTGCAACGTCGCTGGTTGTTTTCAAACCTTCGTGAACGGACTTTGCGTGCAAATGCCGCCATCTATCGGCCATAAACTGTTACTACACACACATCACCAGTTTAGTGCCAAGGAAAATTCTCCTAAAATTATGGCTGCAGGACAATAGGGTCGTAAAGTAAATGACAATGGCTTTATTCAAAACAAGTTTTGCTCTTGCTCATCACAATCTTTAAAAAAAAAAATAATTATCTTTTTTTTTTCCTCAATGGTAATCCACTATTGTGAAATAATATGCTCACAGTCAGTCAGACTACAAATACTTGGAGATACAATTAGTCAGACTACAAAAGCATCAGTTTGCATTCAAATTAGTATTTTATTGGTAAAATTGACCAAAGGGAACAAACGTAAACAACTAAGAGCCCTTTTCAAGCCATGTAAGTGCAGCAGACACTTCATTAGGTACACCTGCTGAATCGAATTCGACACACGTCAGTTTTTCTTGTTTTTAAAGCAAGAACAAGTGAGGTTGGCTCAGGCTTTTGCCATCAAAACAATTGTCGACCAGACGTTAACTGGAATAAATACACCACACTTGCATGTGTTGTCAGATTAGTCTGAAACTTTTTTTTTTTTTTTTTTTTAAACAGAAGAAGCTGGTGGTTCTTAGGCTGGCACAAGATACAATCCATTCGCCATGAATCATTCTCGTAGCAAACATCATCAAACACTCCTCTTAAATATTCGCCATGGATGATGAATATTTTGTTTCTCTTAATCTATTGCCTCCATATTGCAGCCGTTTCCCCCACCCTCCCAATTTATAAGACCGCCATCAATCAATCGGGATCTCAACCAATGTTGACTTTACAACTCTGCCGCTCTATTTACGTCTTTTTTGAAAATCATGTCGTCATTCGCTGAGGTTGGGAAAGAAAAGTTATCTGTATTCAAATATAGGGAGTAAGAGTAAAATACCGTATGAAAAATAAATAAGTGCAGATAACTGAAAAATCTACTCCAGTAACATAACAATGTATTTGTACTTGTGGTTGAACGACTTCAGATTTTTTGTAGTCGACTATAATGTGATCGCAGTCGAGTCGATGAATCGACGACGACGTGACGCCACTGATATTTTCTCGGCACAGTACGGCGGTCACCAACCTTTTATTCCGGTTTCGCATAAAGACGTATTTCACAGACATCCATAGAAACTAATTGAAAAAAAAAATAATAATAAAATGCTGCAGCAGACGGGGCGAGTCCAAAGTCCAACTGTAAATTGGTCAATTGGAAGGCGAGGTGCCAAAAACACATAATTATCGCTTAGTCGATTACAGCTTTAAAGGTCGATGAGGAGTCGGAAGGTCCACTCATCCACTCGTCAACTAATGGATTCAATCCCTAATCCGTACCCACTGAGTTTAACAATGTGTTTATTATTGTGGTTATAGTTTGACGTATGCTGTGTCACACCAAAACCAAGTCCCGATATTTTTGGTCGCCTCATTTAGCCGTAGAAGACGGTCCAAAAACCTGCTAGCTTCTACCGAGTGTACCTAATGAAGTGGGCCATCGTCGTTCACGTCAAGAGGGATCCCGGGACGTCCGTCGGTGCAGTCGCACTCCTCTTTGCGGCGCGCGCCTCCGGTGAGGCAGCCGGTGCAGCAGGCGGTGCGCCCC
Organism: Phycodurus eques; assembly: GCF_024500275.1. NCBI lineage: Eukaryota > Metazoa > Chordata > Actinopteri > Syngnathiformes > Syngnathidae > Phycodurus > Phycodurus eques. The sequence goes on from NC_084533.1 coordinate 27,000,300, forward strand.
TCCGAGCGGCAGGCGGGGCAGGAGAGCACCAGCTGGCAGCAGAAGCGCGTGGTGCAAAGCTGGTAGCGGTCCCATGGGCTGTCCGCAGTACCTGCAACCTAAAGACGGCCGAGTCGGCTCGAGAGCTGTTAGGGGCGAACCGAGACGAAAGTGGGCCGGGGTAGTGGAGGGAGGGTCGCTCACCTGCGATGACATCATCGTTGCAGGAGATGGCGTAGCGTTCGTCGAAAACGAAGAGCTTCCCGCGGTAGAAGCCGTCCGGGAAGCGTTCGAGGTACTTGTGGATTCCGCCTTTCAGCTGGTAAACTTCTTTGCACACGTTCTACAAGCAAAGCGGAAAAAATATCTGAACCTCCGCCAGAGGACCTGAGAAATACCACAATGTTCTGTTTTTATTTTAGATAACCTGGAATAAACTTGAGCCCCTTACCAGTTGAATGGTATAAATTAAATTCAATCTAAAAACTGAATAAATTAATGAATTAAATTGTTCGTGAACCACGTTTTGATTATATTTCTTCTTCTTTTCCTTTGGGCTTGTCCCTTTAGCGCGTCATCCTTTTCCATGTCAGCCCATCTCCTGCATCCTCCTCTCGAACACCAACTGCCCTCATGTCTTCCCTCACAACATCCATCGACCTACTCTTTGGTCTTCCTCTCGCTCTCTTGCCTGGCAGCTCCATCCTCCTCATCCTTCTACCAATATACTCACTATTTCTCCTCTGGACGTGTCCAAACCATCCAAGTCTGCTCTCTCTAACTTCGTCTCCAAAACATCGAACCTCGGCCGTCCCTCTGATGAGCTCATTTCTAATTTTATCCAACCTGGCCACTCCGAGAGCGAACCTCAACATCGTCATTTCCGCCACCTCCAACTCTGCTTCCTGTCGTCCCTTCAGTGCCACTGTCTGTAAACCGTCCATCATGGCTCGCCTCATCACTGTTTTATAAACGTTGCCCTTCATCCTAGCAGAGACTCTTCTGTCACATAACACAGGTGACACCTTCCTCCAACCTGCTTGGACCCGTTTCTTCACTTCCTGACCAAACTCACCATTGCTCTGTCTGTTGACCCCAAGTATTTCAAATCCTCCACCCTTGCTATCTCTTCTCCCTGTAGCCTCACTCTTCCCCCACCACCCCTCTCGTTCATGCACATATATTCTGTCTTACTTCGGCTAATCTTCATTCCTCTGCTTTCCCGTGCATTTCTCCATCTTTCTAACTGTTCCTCCACCTGCTCCCTGCTTTCACTGCAGATCACAATGTCATCTGCAAACATCATGGTCCACGGGGATTCCAGTCTAACCTCATCTGTCAACCAATCCATCAGCACTCCAAGCAGGAAGGGGCTCAGGGCAGATCCCTGATGCAGTCCCACCTCCACCTTAAATTCGTCTGTCACACCTACAGCACACCTCACTGCTGTTCTGCTGCCCTCGTACATGTCCTGTATTATTCTAGCATACTTCTCTGCCACTCCAGACTTGGTCTGGTCCACCATACTTGCCTCTTCTACTCATTTAAAATAAATAAAAATAGAAAATAAAACCATAAAATTAATAAAATTAATTAATACATTTGAATAAATAAATGAATCCGACTTAAGTACAAGAAATAACCTGTTTGATGATATAAAGTGTCTAAACATGTTAAAACAAAAACAAAAACTCACTTTGGAGCGGAGGTAAGCTGATCCTCGCTCGCAGCGGATGCCTCCGGTGCAGTACATGAGCACCTTCTTGTCTCGGAAGAGCTCGAGGTTACTGTCCACGTAGTCTGGGAAGTAGCTGAACTTGCGGATGTCGGGGGCTAGACAGTGCGAGAACTGACCCTGATGGCAGAAGAAGACTTTTTTAATGTTAACATGGATATTTGAATTCAACAGCCGTCAATGGCAGTGAATGAGTATAATCAAAGACTGATTAGTAAATAGATGTTGGTACGCACAATTTTACTCTCGTAAAAATTGCGGCAGTCCAGCAGGACGGTGTCGCTATGCAACGAACCCGCTTCGGCCACGAGAACCTCCACTTCTTTGTGAAATTCCTCCGGCTCCAGATGAACTCCTGAGCAGGAAAGCAGGCACAAGACACAACATCAAAGACACTGTTTTATCAAATGTTTTCAAGTAAATCATGAATGAACTCTCTGGGCACAAACCCCAATTCCAATGAAGTCGGGACGTTGGTGTAAAATGTAAATGAAAACCGAATACAATGATGCAAATCATTCTATTGCAAATCCTTTTCAACCTATATTCAATTGAATACACAACATATCACAAATTTAATGTTCAAACTGATATAATTTGTTTGTTTGTGTTTTTGCAAATATTGACTCATTTTGAATTTGATGCCTGAAACACGTTGCCAAAAAGCTGGCAAAGGGGCATGTTTACCACTGTGTTACACCACCTTTCTTTTTAACAACACTCAATTAGCGTTTGGGAAGTGAGGACACTAATTGTTTAAGCTTTGTTCCCATTCTTGCTTGATGTACAACTTCAGTTGCTCAACAGTCTGGGGTCTCCGTTGTCATATTTTACGCTTTAAAATGCACACAGTTTCAATGGTGAAAATGTCTGGACTGCTGGCAGGCTAGTTTAGTAATCGCACTCATTTTACTACAAAGCCACACTTTTCTAATACATGCAGAATGTGGCTTGGCATTGTCTTGCTGAAAAAAAGCAAGGACGTCCCTGAAAAAGACGTTGCTTGGATGGCAGCATATGTGCCCCAAAACCTGTATGTACCTGTCGGCATTAATGGTGCCTTCACAGATGTGCAAGTTACCCATGCCATAGGCACGAACACACATACATCCGGATTGTTATCGGAGCAAAGTTAAAAAGGTGCAACATATGCTACACATCAACAGTTACATCTCTGGTTGTCATGGCAACCTGGCATCCCCTTAACAGTACCTGCCAGTTGGTAGGAGAGGACCTCAGGGTCCAATCCTATTGGGACGATTTCCTTGAAGATCCCCACCTTCAGCTCCGTAAAACACTCAGGACCGCCATCGCTTGTCTGATAATGCACAAGACAAACATACAAACAAACACAGGCTGGTGTATGAGCCAAAGAAGAAGTTGTTCAATTTAAGTGTAATAGTGCAATACAGAGCAATTTAGGTTGTTAAAGTCCGCTTATAAGGCCACAGTAACAGCACACCCTTTTTTCTCTAACAAATATGATATTTTTTATAGTCACTTTAATACCTTTTTTTTTTTTTTTTTTTTTATTCCTATGCCATTTACGGGTAGACATGATAGCTATGATTAACTGGCATTAGGATTATGAGGGAGTCCTTGAAATAATTTCTCCGATGTACGGGGGGGTCCCTGGACCCAAAAAGTTTGAGAAACTCTGGAAATTAAATCAATGACAATGTATAATAGTGCAGCATCCGGGGTGCCATGACAGGGACTGTGTAGCTTAATACTTTACCTTGAAATCATCTTTGTCCAAGTGGAAAAGAGGATGCGAGCACATGGCGTCCACGTAGAGCTCAGCGGCGATGCGGGTACCGCCCACTGTTCCGTTGATGCCCTCTGTGGCCACCCTCACCTGAAGGACAACATTCAATTTCGCACATTTAACACTCAGAGAAACATTTTGTGGCTACTCCCAACCAGTGGCGGTAAGTAACTTAACAACGGGCAATGGCCAAGGACCCCGATGTGAAGTGGGCCCCGGGAAACATTGGCACATATGATCTAAATGACAAAACGATGGTACTGCATTCGACACTGCAGCAACAACCTGCCGTTATTGTGATTTAGAGGAAGATCAGAATACTTTTTCCTCTCACTATAAGTACAGAGGTAGAATCAGTAGATCTACTTTTATCACAGTCGTTTTTTTTTCCCCCCCCCCACAAGTATCTGTACTTTTGCCACCAGTTGCATACCTTGCCGGTTAAGTGGAGGCGTTGGCACAAAGCTCTCTGCCAAGCGCAGACAACGTGCGGCTCCTCCACGTGGCAGTAGCGATAGTACAGCAGAACTTGGCCGGGGCCTCTGGGGAGAAGAAGAAGAACAGAGTTAAACTGAGACAAAAGTTCCTTGTAGAGTGACCGAAAATCTGGCTACTTCTCAAGCTGCTCGTTAGGGATGTGACTAATGTCTGGCATCCACAAGGAGATGTCCACAGACAAGCTTTCACATGGTTTGATGTCATTTGTTTCTTCCTCTTGCCGCTGGCTGAGCATGCGCTCGTATTGGGCCCGCGCCAGCCGCCGGATCTCAACGGCGTGCATCCCGGCCACGTGCTGGTGAACGGCGACCTGCTTGGCAAATGCAAGGCCGCAGCAGCGCCAAGATGGTCTCCCTCCCGCCTCGGAGCCGGCTTCTCGCTTGGACGCCACAAAGGCAGCGAAGGACTGACGGAGAACAGGAAACATTAGTTTGCGATGACTACAACGAAAAGTGAACCGCTGCCTATTTGCGGTTCGCTTTTAAAAAAATTACAGATTTGTTTTTTTCCGATTGGAACTTATCCCCTAAGATGCCACAAGATGGGGCAAAAGCCCTGGCTACTAGGAAAGTGTCAATTGGTCTCAAGGAAGTATGTTTCAGTATGTATGTCGGGAGAAACTTAGTTTAGCCTGGGTCGTTACTGGATGGTCTAGAGAGTCTTCACTGCAAAAACATCTACATTCGCACTTCTGAAGATCCCCCCCAAATCATCTGTAAATCATTATTTTAGGAGAATTTTGCAAAATGAGTTTGAGATAATATAGTGTCCTGGGATCATAGTCTCATATCATCTCATATGATCATACATCATTTTCTTTTCACGGCTTCCGTAGTTCAAGGTTAACAGTTCAAGCTATGTTAACTTCAGTTTAGCTCATCAATAGCTGGTCAGACATTAACTGAGATTAATTTCGTTTATGCGTTTAGTTAGAGAGAGCAGACTTGGATGGTTTGGACACGCCCAGAGGAGAAATAGTGAGTATATTGGTAGAAGGATGATGATGATGGAGCTGCCAGGCAAGAGAGCAGAGGAAGACCAAAGAGAAGGTTGATGGATGTCGTGAGGGAAGACATGAGGGCAGTTGGTGTTCGAGAGGAGGACGCAGGAGATAGGCTGACATGGAAAAGACGGACGCTCTGTGGCGACCCCTAAAGGGACAAGCCCAAAGGAAAAAGAAGAAGAAGAAGAATTTCGCTTATGCGTTTAAGTGAGAAGACTAATGCGACAGTTAAAAACAGACGTGATTGTGTCTTGTGTTAGCTGTGATACTGAGTGCAATGTGGCTAATGGTCAAAAATATGTTATGACTGAGCAAGACTGTATTACTCGATTTGCTTGAAATTTAGTGTGGACTCGACATGGCTTGGTTTATTTATTATTTTCGACAGTAACTTGATTTGGCTGGAAATTTAAAGACTTCAGACTTTCGCACGAGGTGCCTTGTGTTTCCCAGTGTTACTCACCTTCCTCTTGTTGAGGTTGTAGATCCTTCTGAGCGGCGCACAGAGTTGTTTTCCATCTTTTAATCCATTATTGAGCGAACTCGCGTCCACTAGATCCCAGTCTAAAAAATCGGAGCAAACCGAAGCCATGTTTATTTTTTAGCAGCTAAAATTGATTTGTTTTCGCACGTCGGTATACAAACAAAACAAAAAAAAACTCCGTGGACAAGCCGGACAGAATAGGCAGTTGCACTTTCGCTGTGCGTCTCACTTGAATGGGCCCGCATTCATTAATTTTTGTATTGAATGTGTGTATCATCCACACTACTATACGTACAAACTGAAGCCATTTATAAGTTTTAGGCACAAGTAAATAAAGAAAGAAAATAAACTAAAAGAAAAGTCACGAATAGTTATGATTTTAATACATGAAAATTCTATTAAATAAATAGTATCTGTACATTTTTTGTCAGCAACAACATATATATATATATATTACCTCATAAAGTAACTGAAGACATTTATATAGATGTTGCTTCTTTTTTCTTTTTTTTCTAATTCACCGCCAACAAACAAGCTTCGGCTGGACGGGCCGGACAGAAAAAGCGGTTGCACTTCTGCTTGTTACCGGATGTGTGTCTCACTTGAATGGGCCGGCTAGCAAGCTAGGCTATTTGTCGCCGGTTGCCGCCAAGGTGCGTTGCTACGTCAAAGGCGCATTTTCACGGTTTCTTCTACGTTAATTTCAATTTTTTGTACAATACTCACGGCGAGACGGATTAAAACATGTCCAGGAGACGACACAGTGACTCCTATGACGGTAAGTTTGACTTTGACGTAGTCGTTTTTCCACGTTCGGCCAAATGAATTGCGGCTAGCAGCTAGCCTCATGGGTTTGTTGTTGCCTTGCTTCCCGCTGCATGTTTGTTAAAACATCGCCTGTAAGAGGAAAATGACAGCAAATACTCTTAGATTATTAGGGCTCTTTCGGATTCTTATTCATTAGTTTACCTGCGCAATCACAAAGCTATCCTTTTAACGTCGTTGTTCCCTAGTGAGCATTGTTTTTAGCTTCTGAATTAGCGAGAGGCAGCAAAGAAGGCAGACAGTAGGTTTATTGAATCATTTTTTTCCCCTTCTGAATAAACGCTAATTAAGAAACAATGTGACAGTATTGTTATTTTTGGGGGGTGGAATCTGATGAATTTGCCAATAAAAAATCAATAGTGGAAAATTAATTAATATGGTATCTATGAAGGTACAGTACAGTCGGTGAACAAATTTACCAAAAGTAGATGCCCCCCCCCCACCAAACGTTAATGATTTCCTGTATTACTAGTTCTAATAGACAAGAACACAAGTACACGAAGACACAAGGATGTTAGGACAGAATTAGACAAATACATAAGGACAGGTCCACAATAATGTTTGGACACTAGGATGGCAGAAGTAGACAAATACTCAATGACATGAGTCCACTTACATGCCCAATAGGACCCAAGGATGCTAGGACATAAGTGGAAAAGTACACAAGGATGCTCGGATTCTGTCCACTCGGACACAAGTAGACAAAGACATTTTGTGGACAAGGGCTTTGCTGGTTTTGACTGCATGTAAAATGTTATTTTCGGCTGCACCAATGTGAAACCACCAGGAGGCCAGGATCACAAGAGGAGGAGAACCTCTGAGCCCACCGAGATTGAAGACAGCCTGGAGTCTCTGATATGCAACGTGGGAGAAAAGGTAACGATTTTGTACAGGAAGTCATATTGCATAATTGCACAACACTTTGGCTGTGTTGAATTCACCTGTTTGTTAAATAGTTACAAATTGAAGTCCCTCAGTGTGCAATTGTTTTTCGAGATTTTATTTTAAAAATGCATTCCGGGAGCCATTTTATGCCTGAGCGGACACAGCGGTAGAAGAACAATAACAGCTGTAGTATAATGTTTGTTTGAGCAGAGCAAGTCGTCCTTGGAGAGCAACCTGGAGGGGCTCGCCGGCGTGTTGGAGGCCGACCTTCCCAACTACAAGAACAAAATCCTTCGCATTTTATGTGCCGTGTACGTAAGACACACATACACACACGCACGCCCTCGTTGTAGTCGTGGTCATAATCAGCTTTCTTGCATCCTTAGGGCTCGCCTCCTCCCCGAGAAGCTGACGGTGTACACCACAGCTGGTGGGCCTCCTCAACGCCAGGAACTACAACTTTGGCGGCGAGTTCGTGGAAGCCATGATCCGGCAGCTAAAGGAGACTCTGAAGAACAACCTTTACAGCGAGGCCGTTTACTTGGTAAAACGGCGCAACACGGGACAACGAAGACGGCCTTTTCGTCCTCCTAACGCGGCGTCTCGTCTAGGTGCGCTTTCTGTCCGACTTGGTCAACTGCCACGTGATTGCCGCGCCATCCATGGTGGCCATGTTTGAGAACTTTGTCAGCGTTACGCAGGAGGAAGATGTACCGCAGGTATTTTAATTCACAATATTATGTGGGGGTAGTTAAGAAGGGTTTGTATAATGTTTTTTCTGTGTTTGGGTGCGAAGGTTCGGTCTGATTGGTTTGTGTTCGTGGTGCTGTCCTGCTTGCCGTGGGTGGGCAAGGAGCTCTACGAAAAGAAGGATGTGGAGATGGACCGACTCCTCAGCCAGATTGAAGGCTACCTCAAGTAGGACTTGACTTGAAAAAACATTTCCCTTCACCCCTTGCGAAATTACAATTTCAGTCTTATAATGTTATGGCTTATTTTTTCAAGAAGAAATCTTGACTTTATTCTCATAAGACTGCTACACTTTTCTGGAAAAAACTACAATGATATTCTCATGGGATTCTTTTTTTTTTTTCCTTTCCTGAAAAAGTGTGACATTATTCTTGTGAAATTACAAATTTCTCATCTCAAAAAGGTACGACTTTGTTCTCACAAGATTACTACTTTTTACCGTTAAAAAAAAGAAATATGGCTTCATGCTTGTAAGATTGTACAACCCCAATTCCAATGAAGTTGGGACGTTGTTAAACAAATCAAAACAGAATGCAATGATTTGCAAATCATGTTCAACCTATATTTAATTGAATACACTTCAAAGACCAGATATTTAATGTTCAAACTGATCAACTTGATTGTTTTTAGCAAATAATCATTAACTTGGCATTTTATGGCTGCAACACGTTCCAAAAAAGCTGGGACAGGGTCATGTTTACCACTTTTCTTTTAACAACATTCAATAAACGTTTGGGAACTGACGACACTAATTGTTGAAGCTTTGTAGGTGGAATTCTTTCCATTCTTGCTCGATGTACAGCTTCAGCTGTTCAACAGCCCGGGGTCGCCGTTGTCGTATTTTACGCTTCATAATGCGCCACACAGTTTTCAATGGGAGACAGGTCTGGACTGCAGGCAGGCCAGTCTAGTACCCGCACTCTTTTACTACGAAGCCACGGTGTTGTAACACATTCAGAATGTGGTTTTGTTTGTCTTGCTGAAATAAGAAGGGGCGTCCATGAAAAAGACGTAACTTATTTTCCTCTTTGGCCCGGAGGACACGACGTCCACAATTTCCAAAAACAATTTGAAATGTGGACTCGTCGGACCACAGAACACTTTTCATCGGGTCCATCTTAGATGAGCTCGGGTCCAGAGAAGCCGGCAGCGTTTCTGGGAGTTGTTGATAAATGGCTTTTGCTTTGCATAGTCGTTTCAAGTTGCACTTACGGATCTAGCGCCGAACTGTATTTACTGATATTGGTTTTCTGAAGTGTTTCTGAGCCCATGCGGTGATATCCTTTACACATTGATGTTGGTTTTTGATGCAGTGCCGCCTGAGGGATCGAAGGTCACGGGCATTCAATGTCGGTTTTTGGCCTTGCCGCTTACATGCTGTGATTTCTCCAGATTCTCTGAACCTTTTGATGATGATATGGACGGTAGATGATGAAATCCCTAAATTCCTTGCAATTGTACGTTGAGGAACATTGTCCTTAAACTGTTCCAACTATTTTCTCACGCACTTGTTCACAAAGAGGCGAACCTCACCCCATCTTTGCTTGTGAACGACTGAGCAATTCAGGGAAGCTCCTTTTATAGCCAATCGGTGGCACCCACCTGTTCCCAATTAGCCTGTTCACCTGTGGGATGTTCCAAACAGATGTTTGATGAGCATTCCTGAACTTTCTCAGTCTTTTTTGCCACCTGTCCCAGCTTTTTTGGAACGTGTTGCACCCATAAAATTCTAAGTTCATGATTATTTGCTAAAAACAATCAAGTTGATCAGTTTGAACATTAAATATCCTGTCTTTGTAGTGTTTTCAATTAAATGTAGGTTGAACATGATTTGCAAATCATTGTATTCTGTTTTTATTCATGTTTAACACAACGTCCCAACTTCTTTGGAATTGGGGTTGTAGAATAATTCTTTAAAATACAACATTATTCTCTTGGATTGCTGCATTTGTTCTGGGAGGAGATCTAAAAATACAACTTTATTCTTGTGCGGGCGGCACATCGCAGTGTTGGCTGGAAGAGCGAGCCCTTCGTCTTTTAAAAGTCCAAACCTTTGATGCGATTTCCACCTCCAAAAGTACCAGCATGGAGCTATATAACATACCAATTACGATATCACACATTTAAAGAATGAGTTTATTTTTCAGTCAGATGGTGCCCCAGTCGATTGAAACAGACGGAAGCCGCAAACTGGTTCGCTGCCTAATCCGCTGCAAAATATGACCGACGACTCTATCTTTGTGTCTGTCATACATTTTTACTAACCTTGTGTGTTTTAAATAAAAGCAGTTTAGTGTCCTTGTTAGTTCTAGCCAGGCCACACTAGCTGATTCTGCATTTTATACTTGTTCTTTTCAGGAGGCGAGTGAAGACTCATCTCCCGATGCTTCAGGTGTGGACCGCTGAGAAACCCCACCCACAAGAAGAGGTGAGAAATTTTAATTAATTTCAATTAAAAAAAATACAAAAGTTTTTCCCTCACTTAACGCTGACTCTGCGTCCTCGCAGTACCTAGACTGCCTTTGGGCGCAGATCCAGAAGCTGAAGAAAGACCGCTGGCTGGAGCGCCACATCCTGCGGCCGTACATCGCCTTCGACAGTGTGCTGTGCGAGGCCCTGCAGCACAACTTGCCCCCCTTCACGCCGCCGGGGCACATGCCCGACGCCCAGTACCCCATGCCCCGCGTCATCTTCCGCATGTTCGACTACACCGATGCCCCGGAGGTAGGCCGTGTCGCCACATGACTGCTGCACTCTCGGAGCGCAAAGTTTCCACTCGAAATGCCCCAGTCATGATGTTTTAGTCCACAAGTGAGTTTTGGGGCCGCACATATATTACCACACTTTAAATCATGTGTGGCTGACATTTTGTGATTTAAAAAAAATAAATAAATAAAAACACACACACACACACGATTTTTAAAATGGACACAGGGGGCCAGGTCATAAGATTTACAAAAAAAGTTAACTGTGTATGTACAATGTTAAATTAGTTTACTTGAATAATAAATCAGTAATTCTATTTTTTTTTCTTGTATTAATTATATACAGAACTGTCCAAAATTCTTAAGCCACCATTACATTTGTTCATTTAGCACTGCTAAATGATGATATTGATCATAAAAACTAGAATGCCACTAAGCAGAGCGCAGACCTCCTCCAAGGACAATGGCTTTGCCCCGTTTGTCCACTATCATGCCAAAATGTCTTTAAAGGAGATCCACTATGCATTTTTCTCCATATTTTGTACCCATCTGTGCTAAATGGCAAACACAGATTTGTGTGTGTGTGTTCTGTGTGACATGCTGTGTGTTGCCATCAGGGTCCGGTCATGCCCGGCAGTCATTCTGTGGAGAGGTTTGTCATTGAAGAGAACCTGCACTGCATCATGAAGACTCATTGGAAAGAGCGCAGAACCTGGTAAACTATACACACGCTTGCTTGTCTAAATCGTGTATACGGCGGTACCTCGACTTACGAGACACCAGACTTAGGAATATTTTGAGCTACAAGCCATTGATCAGATAGCGAACAGTTCTCCAAAGAAGAAGCCGAATGTTTGCTTCAAGCTGTTGTTTTTGTACTGCATTCCAAGTTGAAGTTTAAAGGTAAAACAAAATGAATCACATGTGTATTAAATCAACTCACATAACTTACAAACGTCTGTTGGCTTAATGTTAACGCAAAATGCCATAGATGGGATAACGAAACCAGCATCGATGTTACGGTTCCAACCCTTTAACCAATGGATATTTGAACAAAAATGATGCAGCAGTGCACATAGACCGATAGTGTAACAATACACACAGGCATACTGTATGTTCTTTATTCTTCGTGAAAAACGACAAATATTACTGCAGCTTACTTAGACACGCCAGTAGTGAGTTAAGTTCTGATGAATACCTATATTATGCACCCCCCTTGTGGCCAAGGCGTGCACACTAGAAGATGCACAATGTCAATGGGTATTGAAAGCATGATGCATAACATGTTTAATTCTTTAGATTCTATTTGTTTTTATAAAGTACAATACTGTAGAGAGCTTTAAAAAAAAAACCTTAACCAAAACCGCTGTTGTTGTGAGTGTGGTCACAGAACAAATAAAACCCGTAAGTCAAGGCACCACTGCCCACGCATACTGACAACTTTGACTTGTTGCAGCGCCGCCCAGTTGCTCAACTACCCCGGCAAAAATAAGATCCCGCTCAACTATCACATTGTGGAGGTGCGCTCATTTCTTTCACATGCTACACAAAACCATCCATAAAACACAGATTTTTGACGACCTTTTCCTTTGTTTTACCCTTCAGGTGATTTTTGGAGAACTTTTCCAGCTGCCCTCACCGCCTCACATCAACGTCATGTACACGTCACTTCTGATCGAACTGTGCAAACTGCAGCCCGGTTCGCTACCACAAGTCGTATCCTAATCTAGATTTTTGCCGCCCCTCGGAGCGTGCGGCTTCTTTCGTTTTAAATTGCGTCCGACACAAAAAGGTAAATAAAATGTCATTGATTTCCTCCTTAAGAATTGGACATTTTCTTGATGTTGAGGTCACAAGTACCTGTGTCTGAAAACGAATAGCAAGTCGTCCATTTTGGTTGAAAGCGACCTCCGAGGGCGTTCAGCCTAATGAGCCGCCTAAAGTGGAATTGTGAATACTAGTGCTCTAAACGCCGAATAGATGTTGCTTGTTTTTCTTTAACTCGGTGCCTCAGTTGGCCCAAGCCACAGAGATGCTCTACATGCGCCTAGACACCATGAACACTACCTGCATTGACAGGTACAAAATGTCTCTTCCCTGCCCTTTGCTGAAGGGCCACGCCCATCTTCTTCCCTTCTCATCCGGCCCTCTTCTTGCTTCCAGACTCATCAACTGGTTCTCCCACCACCTAAGCAACTTCCAGTTCCGATGGAGCTGGGACGACTGGTGAGTGATGCTTCTCAACTTTTAAGTGTGGATGGTTAGCGTTCGCAGGGTCGGCAGGCTTGATTAACCCTTTGTTGTTGTTTTTTGTAAAGGGCTGACTGTTTGACGTTGGATCTCGAGAAACCCAAACCCAAATTTGTCAAAGAGGTTCTGGAGAAGTGTATGAGGTAAGAACTACTTTTTTTGTAATTAAATAGATGTAAATATGGCACATCAGGGGTGTATAGACCATCAAATGTCATAAATATGATCCATTAGCAGTACATACATACTGTAAATTATGGTACATCAGATGCCCACAGAACATTTAAGTATGATAAACTTGGTACACACAATAAATGTAAATAAGGTACATTGCTCGTATTTCGAAAATTAAGTTTGATGTAAATATGCTCCATGAGGGACATACAGCAAATGTAACCTTAACGTGGTACTTTAGAGGTAAATACATTTGATATGATGTTAATATTGTATGTTAGAGGTTTATAGAACATGAACTATATTGTACAAATAGTACATAGGTGTGCATTCTTTAAATATGATACAGTAGAGGTACATGCATTAAATGTGGTGTAAATATGCTGTGTTAGATGTCGACAGGAAAAATAAATGTCAATATGATGCATTCAATGTGTACTGTATGTTTAGACATTAACAATGTAAATATATTGTACATTAGAGGTACTGTAGATAAATTAGATATAATTAAATATATATAATGTCTTGTTTTTAACTGAGAAGGGGTGCGTGTTGTGCAGGTTGTCCTACCACCAAAGGATGGTGGAAATTGTCCCGCCCACCTTCGCCGCCCTCATCCCGGCCGAGCCCGTCTTCATTTACAAATACGCCGACGAAAGCGCTTGTACGCCGTTTTGTTGTTCGTGAACCACAACAAACGTGACATGCCCTTGAATTCACTCACAGCTGACGTTGTCTTTTTTTTGTCTCAGCGATGTTGCCGGGTTACCCCTTGTCCATCACCGTCAGCAACGCCATTAAGAACCGAGCGTCCAACGAGGAGATCCTCACCATCCTCAAAGACATGCCCAACCCCAACCAGGATGACGATGACGGTTATTGTTGTTTTTTTTTTAAATCATTTATTCAACATGTTTTACATTGTCACACTTTACGTCAGCTGATTATATGAAAATAAATATTGGACGTTCCTGCTTCTTCTCCTGGCAGACGAAGGCGAGAGCTTCAACCCGTTGAAGCTGGATGTCTTCTTGCAGACGCTTCTTCACCTGGCTGCGAAATCCTTTAGCCACTCGTTCAGCGCCCTCGGCAAGTAAGTTCAATTCAGACGTCTAAAATGTTTCGCTATGGTTCCAATGAGCTGTTCACTGTAACGGACTATCGGCTATATTGGACGGCCCCTTGCCCCTATTGTCCGTTCTATCGAGGTTCCACTGTGTTTGTCTATTGCAATACGTCAATCAACCAATTTTTTAATAAAAAAATAAAAACATTAAAAAAAAGTTCACTATTGATCACGTGATGGGACGGGCCAAACTATGACAACAAAGTCACCGGGAGTGAACGGGAGTGGAAAGCACTCGCGAGAGTGACTCCAGATGAGCTCGTCTTCTGCAGGTTTCACGAGATCCTGAAGAACCTGACCGAGAGCGATGAGGGCAAACTGCACATTCTCAAGGTGATCTACGAGGTGTGGAAAAACCACCCGCAGGTAGGACAACCCCACTCCACACTCGGCGGTTCACGTTCCCGCCTTACGTTCCGGAACTTTTTAATCTCTTTAGATGATCGCCGTGCTGGTGGACAAGATGATCCGCACGCAGATTGTGGACTGCGCCGCCGTGGCCAACTGGCTCTTTTCTCAGGACATGGCTCACGAGTTCACGAGGTACGTGCCTGGTTTGCTTCCTCATCGACTTGCAAAAGTTCTACCAATTCATTTTCACCTTTCACCTCGCCTAGACTTTACATATGGGAGATCCTGCACTCGACCATCCGCAAGATGAACAAACACGTCCAAAAGATCCAGAATGAGTTGGAAGAGGCAAAGGACAAGTTGGAGAAGCAGCAAAATAAGAGGGTACGTCTTCTTTCACACAGAGAAGTAACGGAAGATGTAGTATTAGTTACCCTGCATTTCACACAGAACCCAGTAAAGTGTTGACGTTTGTGCCTTTTTACTAGACTTTACACCGATTTTATCGGCCTTATCAGTATCGGCCGATAATTAGCATTTTATGCTGATCGGCTTTGTCATAATTCGCCGATCTGACGTAATTGATCGGCTCCGCAAAAGACATTGACTCCGCGTCGCCATCGCGCATAGTATGTTTGAATCCAAAAGCTAGTTTATTTTTAGCCTTGTCGCGTGTCTTTTGGTGTAAACCTGTAAATATCTGACGACCAATAAAATTATTTAAAAAAAAATAAATAACATGTCGGCGGTGTGGAACCGACAAAACGTCTGAGACAGAGCCCACGTAATGCCCGGATCAGACTACAAGACAAATTTGCTCTTTTACGATTGCACTGTCAGACTCCTGCAATAAAATCTTGTATTCCGTTTTTTACAATCACTGGGCTTAATTGTGTCAACTCAAACGCGACCGGATACACTCGTTACCATGGCGACGACAATAATGGAGCGCGCCGTGTGTTTGTAAGAACAAAATGGGGAAACCCGTGTGTTGGTGGTCACCGGTGCTCCGGAGAGGAGAGGACGTTCGTTTAAGTCTCGCTTGAGGTATGTTCACGTACTTTTAATACGATACGGCTCGCAAGCAGGCAACAAAAAAATGTTATGTAGCCTAGCAAGCTATTGCTAGCAGGAACGCTTGGACGTGAACATGCTGCCGTTCTGTCGAATCATGCTCTAAAGCTTCGGTGTGGGTGAAGTCAATTTATTTAAAGTAACGTAATTTAATGAGATTAAGTTAGCACCCATTATTTCTGTCACGCTGTAATGTTGGTTTGACCTGACTGGAGCAATGATTTCCAACCTTTATGGAGCCAAGGAACATATTTTACAATTGAAAAATCTCATGGCACACCAACAAACATACATGTCACAAAAAGTGGATACATGAATTACTGTATTTACTTCCTGCCATCTAATAGAAGACCATTCATTTGTTCTGTCTGTCACTATGCCTCACTGGCATAAATAGAGGAACAAAGATACATTATTTATTGTGAATATAATTTTTTGAGCAATTAAGTACACATTCCTCCATCACGGTCGGCCCCAAAAATCCTGATCGTGTAACGCCTACTTTTTACACGCTGGCTTTGCTCTCGACTCTTTTTAAAATGGGATTTTGTCAGATGTAGGGCTGCAAACATTAATTGAGTAGCTATGACTATTTATCTGTTCTCAATACACAAAGTGGCATATTGGGAGAAGTGTACACTTCACACTCTGCTTCCGGTTTCCAACTTTCCCCTTCCACACAGCCACCGTTACTCGCCTCCGTTACTACTCGTAACAAATTAGCGGGTGGATTTCAACTCAGTACGTCTTGTCTGTTGGTGTCGGGCAGCCGAGAGACAGCGGCGACGAAGAGGACATGGAGAAGAACAGTGAGGACGAGGAGGGTCAGCTGGAGGAACAGATCGAGAGGCTGCAGGAGAAGGTGGAGGCGGCCCAGAGCGAGCAGAAGAATCTCTTCCTTGTCATCTTCCAGGTGGGAACCTTTCGTCTTCTCAATTGACAAAAAATGACAATGTCACCCGCAAAAGACCGTTAATTGATTACATCGATTAATCGCCCAGTCACTGTGACATTTAAACAATTTTTTTAAACAATTTTCCTATCGGCCCGGCAGCGCTTCATCATGCTGTTAACGGAGCATCTGGTGCGCTGCGAGACGGGCAGCGTCAATGTAAGCACGCCGTGGTACAAGAACTGCGTGGAGAGGCTGCAGCAGATCTTCCTCATGGTAACATGCGCACACACATTAATACACGCACACTCGCGCACTAGATCAACTACTCAAACGAACGCCACACGGTTCCTCGTCAGCACCACGTGACCATCCAGCAGTACATGGGCACGCTGGAGAACCTGCTGTTCACGGCTGAGCTGGACCACCACATCCTGGCCGTCTACCAGCAGTTTTGTGCCCTTCAGCTCTGAAAATCCTCAGCGGAACGTTCCGGCTCTTGCATCAAGAATCCCCCCCAGCCATAAAAAAAATAATTTTATTTACGACGGCGTTTTTTTTTTTTGTTTTTTTTTTTTTAATTATACAAGTTCCCTTTGATGGACTCAAAGTCTAGAGAGAACCTTTTGATTTTTTTTTTATATTTGTTTTATGTGGAATTGAAAAGGAATTAAAAACTCTGAAGTCCTTTAAACCAGATGTGTGGGTTGGCTTTCTTACAATATTTGTATTAATTTTTCTTTTATAGTTGCATAGTTGCAAATTTGTTAAATTTAAAACCCTCAAAATCAGCATTTTGTGGATAATGCCTAAACTCGAAGAGATTTATTGAAATTCTTTTCTGACATTTACGTACAAAGCTAAAATTTCAATTTCATTATTTTTTGTTAAAATTATTTTAAATATTTTTCATATGAAAAATCTATTTAAAAAAACTGCATTGTTCAGGATCACACAAAACAAAATAATTACGTAGTCAGAGTAAATAAAGATAAAAAATAAAAACACACCAACAATGCCCGATTTTAAACTGGTTTATAAATGTGTGTGTGCCATTAATTTATAAAACATTTATAAAAAAAAAAAAAAAAAAAAAAAGCTTGGTTATTCTCTCATTATGGATCACGTGTCCACACTGGCTTGGGTGGGGTCGGTGTCTCGTTTGCGCCCGTAGGTGGCGTCCTCTTCGGCCTCCAGGCGCCTGTAGCGCGTGCGGAAGACGACTATGAAGATGCAAGTGAAGGTGGTGGTCAGCGCTGCCAGCACCATCATGGACACTGAGGGCATCATGACACAATTCCAAAAGACAAAATATTGATTTTAAAAAAAAAAAGCATGATGGTATTTAGTTGTTACATAAAATGACAAAAAACATACATTTGTTCTAATAAAGTACAACACTTTATTCTTAACTTAGCCCGTAAGACTAGTTCGGGTGTGTTTTGTTTGTTTATTTATTGTATATTTTCCTGAAAAAAGGTTTCCACCTTATAAAAAATATACAATGTATTTTTTAAGTAGTTAGTGAAGATTAAAAAAATAAATTACATTTGACTTTGGTTTTGTTTGTAAAGTGCAAAAAAGAAATGAGATTTATGCAGTAATGGTTTTTTTTTTTTTTAATTATGCAAAAATGATAAAGGCCCTGATACTTTACCCTTCCAGCTTTGAGGGGCGAGCCCGCACGTGGAGCGCGGTGACTCGGCGACGGGCGTGGCCAAAGACTGGAGGAGGACGATGTAGACGATGGACAGGATTTGTCTGCAAAGAAAAAGAAAAAGGCAAAACACTCTCAACTCGATCAGCAAATGAATGTGCAAAGAATTACTTTATTTCTCATTTCTATTCTTATTTTCTGGCAACTAAATCACCCTTTTGAGGGTTACTCGAAATTCCAGGAAATTTTGTATGCACGCATCCTGGTCAAAATGTACAAATTCTATGGTCCCAGTTGAGCCCGCCCCCTGCCTTTCCCCATTTGCCCAGACACGAAAACGTATATGTATTTAAGCCTCACAGACGTGCCCACGCCTAAATTACTTTATTTCCTATAGTGTTAATTTTTCTAACTCTGGCAACGAAATCACCTTTTAGAGAACTATTACATACACAAACAAACAAAAACGAATGGGTGTAATTTAAGGGTACCAGACATGCAACCCAAATTGCTTTATTTCTTGCTACTTTTGTTTGTATTCCATCAACTGAATTGCATTTTTGGATGCTTTACCATAACTCACTCCAAAACCAAACATATTTTATCATCTGTATCCTCGTTAAAATGTACATATCTTAAGGGTCCCACACATTCTCCCAATTAAAATGCTTTATCTCATTATTTTTATTAGTTTTCACAGACCATTACATTTGCACACACGTAGAGTATTTTAGATGTGCTGTTCCATAAATATGCTAATTAATACTCTGACGTCAAAGTTCACACACTTATTTTGTACATTTTATGAGTCCCAGACCCCAGGATTGGGGAAAAAAGAAAAATAAACATGAATGTTGGGTTAATTTAATTTGGGTATTTTTTGAGGATTTCCAGGATTTTGAACAAACGCCTGATTCTGATTGGAGTTGGTACCCCGATATGAAGATGAGTCCGGCCGAGGTGGCCTCTCCCACAGGGTAGGAACATTCCACGGACACCTCCATGACCACCGGGAAAATGGAGAACCCGAAGAAGCCGAAGAGTGAGCACACGGCCGCCACGGCGACGCTCTGCCGCTGCATCAGGCACACCTGAGGACGATTCGGATTCAGCGTTCCAACATCGTAACCACGTAAAGCTCGAAAATGCTTGCGGTGTGCTGACCACAGAGAAGGCGATACCCGCCAAGGCAGAGAAGGCCATGTTGATCTTGATGACCTCTGTGAAGCGTTTGGTTTTGTCCACATAGCGCCCCAGTAAGGCGGCGCCTACAATGCCAAACACGATGAAGAGGGCGGCACACAGGCCCGCAAAGTCCTGCAGGGGGGACAACAGAGGTGGCGGTCACGTGACTTGACTTGAGTTCGATTTTGTTTACAAAAAGATGCCCACGAGATTGCCTTCAGTGCTTATAAAAATGGGTACTGTAAGTTGGTGAAAAATGCGTTGGGGCCAACAATCTTGAATATTGAACCCGTTCAATATTTATGACCAAAAATGGGTGGGGGAACCCATTTCCTGATCGATGACGCTGTGAATTTGTGATGTGAAACGGAATGTAGCCAGTCAAAAAAGCAACCTTTCGGCGGCAAACGTATTTTCCAACGCAAAGTCAAACTTCTGGGACGGGCGAACGACTCACGTTGGTGTAGCCCTGCACGCATAGGATTTGGTCCAGCAGCGTGGAGAAGCACGTGAACACGCCCACGCCGGAGCCGAAGCACAGCAGCAGCACCAGGTACGCTCGATTCTTCAGCAGCTGCACGGCACGAAGCACACAAATGCAATTTACATTTTGCGCAACACTAAACCGCCGCCGATGGCAACAGACGCACATTAGGGGCACGGGCCTACCAGTTTGACACCCTGCATGAAAGGTTCGGAGGTGGAAAATTCAGCGCTGGCCGACGGCGGAGTGGGCGGGGCGCTGCTGCGTATGCAAACCGTCGCCAGGAAACAGATGATGCAGGCGGGGGTGGCGTAGGCCAACATCTGGAGGAAGCCAGGTGGACGATTCGTCTCATATGGTCCGTGTGTGTAAGTTATGTGTGTGATAACTTAGATAACTTACCAGCGTGGGGATGTGATTGGATGTGCGCGCGATGGCAGGCGACACCACGTTGGCCACCAGGATGCCCAGCGGGTTGGCTGCCGAGGCAAATACGGTTCAGTCCCGCACGCATGTGACGGCGGCGGCGGCGGTCACCTCACCCATGGAGGCCATCATGTTGGCCGTGGCCCGCTGGTGGTCCGGGAACCAGAGCGCCGCCATCTTGGTCGGCGTGAAGATGACGAGCGGCTGCGCCACCGCCGCCATCGTCTGGCCCAGCATCACCACCGCGTAGTCGATTTTGAAGACCTCGCCCGGCGGGCCCCCCATGATGCGGGTGACGGCGCCGAACATGTTCAACCACGAGCCCAAGATCAGCTAAGAACACACAAAATACTGAGGTGACAAATTGTATTTGATGTTTACAGAAATGCGTACGTTAGGTACACAAGAACAATCGTACAAGGGAACAGTCAGCGTATCGCGATACTATTGCCACAATATTCCATCGGGAAAAGATCTGCAATTCACACGTTTTTTTTGTTTGTTAAGACTTTTATTCAGCAGGTGGCGCGACAGCCACCAAATATTTGCTTTGTCACCGTGATGCGCAGCCCGATGGTGTCCAGCATCCAGGTGGATACAACGCTGAGCGGAACGGACACCACCATGTAGACCAGCGACAACCAGTTGATGTCCGCCAAGGTGGCCTTCAGGTACTGGGCGGACTGGTCCGCCACTGGTGCGAAGGTCAGCCATAGCTGGGAAACAGATGCATACGAAAGATGACCGCTGAAGATCACAAAAAGTGTATCTTAGCATCGAATTGCTCCAAAATTAAACTGTTTTTTGGGGAGGAATATTGTACAGGAAAGGTATCATTTTTTCCATGTTTTTTTCACAGGCTCTCATTTTCATGATTCGGGAGCCTCATTTTAAAAACTTTTTTTTTTTTTTAATTCAGTCAAGTTTGGCAGACTTGTTAACAACACTCTTCTCTGTGCCGTGACAAATTTACATTGTTTGGCCACGTTACTGGACCTTTACTATGTGATAAAATGTACATTTTTTGTTATTTACAATATATATGATGAAAAGAACAAAAACATACCTGTAGCAGATTATTTTTTGCACATTTAAAATTAGTTTTCTAATTGAGTTTTCTTATCTTTTTCAACGGGATCATCTGACCCCCGCAACAGAATATACCGTAAATTTTTTTTTTTTTTTTAAAACAATCTGCGGGAACTGGTTGTGCCGGTCGATCATAAAACAGGAGATCACGTGACCACAAAAGAGGAAGTGAAAATAAAATATATAAATAAGACATCTATAAAGATAACACTGTGTAAAGATATTAATGGTCACTTTTAATTGACCCACTTAGAGTAGCATCAATATATTATTATTATTTTTAAAAACTTCATTACGAGTTTGCCGTGGTGTACAACTGTGTTATACAATAAAACTTTATTTACATTAAAAGTGTATTACATGTTGACTACGGGAGCCATTCGTACCAAAAGTAATCGGTATCATTCCCCGATAACATCGACAATTTTACCACAAAAAGAAATAAATAATTTGTGTTTTCGGCGCCATTATCTAGTCTGAGCGGTTGGCTGATAAACTCACCGTGGCATTGGAGCAGTTGAGCAGGCAGAGCACTAGGAGCACCAACCACCTCCTCTTGTACACTTTAAAATGAAGCAACTTCTTCAGCTCGTCGTTCGGACGACAAGCCGGTGACGCCGAAGCTGGCGAGGAGACAACTTTGTCGTCCATGGTGGACGCCCGCTGTTGAGGCTAACCAGCTAACACTCACGCCACATTCTTGGCTAACTTTTGACTTTCTTTCTTTTCGAGTGTTTCAAAAAAAAAAAAAAAAGAGAGAGAGACACGTCACGCGTGAAGGACAAAGTTCGCAAGTAATGGATTGTTTTGTCAACCCGACGAGCAACTCTGAACCCCGCGAGGAGGAGGAGGAAAAACTGGATAATCGATATAAAACAAACATTTGTTTCTTGTCAATGCATTGAGCACGCCAAAGATTTTGTATTGATAAATGATGATGCGCCGCTCGGATGCGATCATTCTAGACTGGAGAGACAAATGACATAGAACTACATTATAGACTTCAAAGATCTTCTATTGGCAAATGACGATGCGCCGCTCGGATGCGATCATTCTGGACTGGAGAGACAATGACATTGAACTACATTATAGACTTTTATTATCCCACTTCTCAAACTTTTTATTTTATTTTACTTTTTTTTTTAAGTACAACGAAGAACAACGCTGTACTTAAATAATGATTTGATTAAAATGTTTTGCACACAAAAGTTGAATAATGTGTGCCTCAGTAAAACTTAAAGACAAACAGATCTTAAAAATCTAATGCCAATGTATTCTACTAAAAAGTTACATACTGTACTACTGAATTGTACACTGTTTAGGTAGTCATTCTTTCACGTACCATTAAAGAGAACCGTACCAAATTTGGAGGCTCACTGTCCCAGATGGGCAGATCCACAGGTACATCTCAATAAATTCCAATACAGTAGAAAAGTTCATTTATTTCAGTACTAATACATTATATACATTCGTTAAACACTGGGAAAATACTTTTGAGAAGGCAAATTCCTGCCTCATTTCTACGTTAAAAATCACTTTCATTATTATTGAGTGTTTGTTACGTAATAATTTCGTTTCAAGAGATGGTGAATTTGGGTTTTTCGTTTGCTGTAAGATCTAATCATCCAAATTATATTTGTATATATTAAAAAATAAACAAAATGCTGAATTATTTTAATCTGCGTGTGTGTTGTGCATCCCTATAATATTCTCGGGGCATTGAATCGATTGCAACTGGACTGTTTGTCTTGGAAGACGTTTCGCCTCTCATCCGTGCATGCTTCATCAGTTCATGCAACAGGCGAGTGAGTCCTCACTAAGCCTTGCACTTGGTGTCAAAGTTTAAATTTCACAGCTCTAGATTAAATTGATAAATAGGTCTAGAATAAGTAGATACATTTAGCGACATGATAGATGTCGTCAGGGTACATGGATCACGTTTAAATAGCTGGCCAGATCTATTTGAAATAGACAGAACGCCAGGATCACGAAATCGGACAAGCTTTTGATTGATGCCAACCAATCAGGAAAGAGTGCAGTAACGGTGCAGTAAAATGAAAATAATAACGACGAATAATAACGAAACGAAAGTATCAGTATCTTGATAAAATATATACAAATTATGTAACTATCCGTTATTTAAAAGCATACTGTTATTTTGTATTCATATTAATATTATCTTTTTTTAACTCCCTAAAACGAGTGCCCTCTCTCGCTTCCTCCCTCCGGCGCTGTGCGCATGCGCGGCGCCGCTCCGGGAGCGCTGTGCTTCGGCCTGTTCCGCGGCCGCTCGGTCATTTTCGCCTCTTTGTTGTACCGCGAGTGGATTTAACTCGGATCCGACCCACTATCCAGCCGACTCCGGCGCTTCTCGAACAGGTCAGTCGGCGCTCGGGGACCCGTCGTCACCGCCACCGGCCCCCCTGCCCCTCCTTCCCCCTACCCCGGCCTCGGTGGCCGGTTTCGGGTGCCGGTTTGTACCCCCCCTCGCCCCCCTTCCTCCTCCGCCTCCTCCTGGTTCCTAGCATGGCTTTGCGCTGGCTGCTACCAGGCATGCTATCCATACGTGTTGTCTGTGTACGTACGTGTGAGACAATTTGTGTGTTTGTGTCTATTGTTGGATGTATGGTGGCGCCAGGCCCCTCAGTTGCACGCCGGCTTTGAAGCGAGGAGGAGGGGGGAAGGCAGGCACGCAGGCACGCAGGCTCGGAGCTCGACCGGGATGCACGCGGTGCTCCTCCCCGGGGCTCGGGCTCGTCTGGCCGGCGTGTCTCGTCTTGTTCTGTCGCTCTTCTGCGGTGCACCTCCCGCCTGTAGGCCCGTCACTGAAGTTGCTGTGTGGAGCCTCTACATGAGGTTTGGATTAAACGTGATGGGGTGGGGGTGGGTGTTTAGTTCTTTGCACCCTCCACCTGCACCTTTTCATTTTTTAGTCGTTTTTGTGCTTTTTTTCACGAATGTGCTGCTGTTGTGCTGACAGTGTGACATTGTGCGTGTGTGTATGTGTGTGTGTGTGTGTGGGGGGGGGGGGGGGGGTAGTGGTGCAGTTTTTATATTTTTATTATTATTATTTTTTTGGTGGTGTTGCTGTCGTCGGTTTTGAAGGCTTTGTGATGCTAGCCGTGCTAACTTGGGCAAAAGGGTTGCAAAAAAAGTTGTGGGGTCTTCATTTAGCCGCCACGTTTGGTTATAATTGAGCACTAGTGTTACAAAACAAACCTTTTTTTATAGGGAAATCACATTATAGAAGCCGTTTTTGCTGACTATTACATTGAGTCGTCTTTCAAGTGTTAAAATAAATTAATCGGTCTCATGGGTCCGTTATGCTTATTTTCAGTTTTGGAAGGTGTGTCACCAAAGAAAAGGTTTTTGTTGTTGTTGTTGATTTGCTGTTAGCTTTATTTTTAGCATTAGATTTGATTGATTTTTTTTTTCTTCACCTTGAGTGACTTATCATTCTTGACCATTTGTAACTCATTCAATGGCAGTTGATTTCAAAGTTTCCCCAGCCGTTTTAGAGCTTTTGGGCTCATCTTTGAAGACCCGCCCAGTACTGTGCTCATATAAGCACCAAACCTAAAGGAAAGGCTTGACACTCTTCTTTTATCCCAAAGAAGTGTCATTGTAGCATTTTCCTTTCTGTAGTAATTAACAGCAGAACACCCACTTCTGTCCCAAAAGCAGAGAAAACTCTTTTTGTGAAAAGAAACATATCAAGCAGAACAGTGTCTTCGAAGCTAATATTCATTGCTTTTGCGACACCTGAAACTATAAAAGAACAAAACCAAGACGGAGAAAGGGGCTTTTGAAGGCAAAACAATAATTTATCTGCACATATACAACTATAAAACATGCCGAGAGTGACGCTGACGCGCCGCACGGCTCGAGTTGAACGTCGGTAGCTTTTCAACATGGCGTTCGTCATTCACTCCGTGAACTGCGTCATCTTTTGTCACCACTTGCTATTATTACATGTTCAGTTTATACCATACATGTAGATGCTCCATCCAAGGGCGAGGTGCAAATTTGCCCAACTTCCAGCATGTAGGCATTTCTCTACCTCATCAATCGAGATTCATCCCATAGTCTGTATCTTCTAGCCAAAATCTGTGCTGATCGCAAATCCGACGGGATGCAACGGCCCCATCTAAAGGTAGCTGTTATTCATTACATCGGGTTGCAGACCTGAATTTCACAGACAAACTGGGCGAGACCCTCTTCTCCACCTACCCATTGGAAAAACGGACTTGACGAGTATATACATTGTTGGCAGTAAACGGTTGGATTCCAGTTGACGAATATAAACTTCCACAGCAATGAGTGAATTAATTCGCTCATTTTCATACGAGGGGAAAAAAGAAGTTTAGCATTGTAATCAGGCAGTTTAGCTCGATTGTGGTCCTAACGTGCCGACGCGTAAGATTTATTATGTCTGTTGCCCAAAAAGCCAAAGAAAAAGTTAAATCATCATTAATTCAAGAGGCATATTTTGCTGTTAGCGTTGTTTTTAGCGTTAACTTTGACTTAGTCCACTCACTTTACGTAACCTTTGGTGCAAGTCACTGACAAAAGACATCCATAGTTAATCCAAGATGTTTTGTGAATTCAGAGGCTCTTTTTGCTCTTAGTGTTGTTTTTAGCATTAGCCTTCCATCAGTCCACACACTAGATGTACATTCTAGAAAGCATTTCGCCAAAGAAAACCAATCAAGAAGTGGATGTTTGTGCACTTGTAAGGCCAAAGCTATAAACAACGTTAACAGCAAAATACGCCCCTTGGGTTAACTGTGTTTGTTTGTTTTTTGGGGGATGATACACATTCTAAATATTACAAGAAGTGAAAAGTACTTAACCTCCGTAATAAATCTGTTTCGTTTTTGGTTTACGTCATGCAACCGCTGTAATTTTAAAAGATGTTTCGCCCCCCCAAAAAAAGAGAAAAAAACAATAGTGGTTAATACAAGAGGCGTATTTTGCCGTTAGCATTGTTTTTAGCATTAGCTTTGATCTGTTTTGACCGTCGGCCACAGTTACCATAAACAACTGTTCTCGTTTTAACATTCTTAATTGTCATACACTTGTGCAATGACGTTATCACAGTAGTAAGGCAGCTTGGCTCAATTTTGGTGTTAACAAAATGATTACGTGCAACATCCAAACATTGTTTGTCCAAGACATTTTGTGTGACCGCAGAGGCATATTTTGTTAGCATTGTTTTTAGCATTTGCCTTGCCATACCATCAGTGCCATTGTCTTCTTGATTTGTTTTGATAGTGGGCAAACTTTAATTTAACCGACTAAGATGCTTAACTTCCATACAAGTGTAAAAAAAAAAAAAAAAAAAAAAAAAGTAGTTTTTAGCTTCAGTCTTCAGTGAGTCACCTCATTTTATTTAACTTTTAGAATGCGTGTCACCAAAAAAAAAAAAAAAAGCCAAACATAGTTACATTGCTGCAATTATTTTTGGGTTTTAGCGTTGGCCTTCTGTGAGTCCGCTCACTTCGCATAACTTTTAGAACGTGGGAAAGATACCGACTTGGAATGGGGGGTTGAAGTCAATTAATTTCCCTGCACATGCTAATAAGTCTGGCTCTTGAATAAAAGCCAGTTTTGCCAAACCTGTGTGAAAGGGGCAAGTGTTAACGAATTGTGGTCAGCTCGCCCCCATAGTGTTGGCATTGAAACTAAAACCCCTTTCATACTGCCCATCAAAGCCAGCCTTTTCATCTGTCGCTGCCCTGTGTGAATGAGATGATCAGAGATGTAGGCTGCGTGAAAGTAGTGGAAAACCGGGATCAGGGTGCGACCTTTAACACACCATTTTATCTCTTTGGGAGACACTTAATTATCCTGCTTTTGTGGGTTGTGTGTGAAAGGCACAGTCTGATGACTCCTGACTTGACCACTATTTTGTTAAAACTGTCACACTATTCATCAATGTAGGCATTTTCCTTTTTCTCATCGCTGTGAAAGGTACCGACACAGTCACAGAATAGGCGGTTGGATCCTCCGTCGGGGGTAGTATTAGAGGCGGGTGTAATTAAAATCCGGGACCTGGCTGCAAAGTTGTACACATAGTTTTACCTGTTTGCGGAACGCTTCATCATCTGTGGCATTTTCTTGCGTGTGTTCTGTGTAGAAGGTACCGACACGGAATGGGAGGTTGAAGTTGACTCGCAAATTTCCCATCTTTTGCGGTAGTATCAGAGGTAGGACGGCATCCGGGTTAAAGGGAAGATTTAACACCTGACACTTCTCCTGTCCTGTGGTATCAATTGTGGCGCACAAAAACAGTGCCGTGTGAAAGGCACGTGCAAATAAATGACAAATCTTCTGTTATGTCTTGGAATGTTGTGTAAACTTTGTGTGAAAGGGGCTAAAGTCTCTTTTTGCAGCAGATCTAAGAGCAGACAAGGCAGTGACAATTGTGACAACGGGGAGAAGAAGTGAGTGTCGGGTTTTAAACTTCACACCCCTGTCCTGGCTTTTCGGTCACCTTTCATACAGCCGCCGTCCTGCCTATAATACTAAAATTGTTTCATTTGCAGATTGACTTGACCGCACCCCCATTTTGTGTCCCGTATTCCATGTACCGTTCACACGATACTACCTCCAAAGTGGGAAAATTGGTCGTCCGATCTCGAGCACCTCGTCCTGTGTCGGTACCTTACACACGGGACAGCGCTGGAGGAAAAGGCCAGCTTGGATAGGCAGTGTGAAAGGGTCTCAAGTCTCTGTTTGCTGAAGGTCCCCGTCTGCTCTCGGACCATCACAATTGTTTTGACCTCTATAACTCCACCTGACACCCCTTTGCCGCATTCACGGGTGTCACTAGCCCGGAGGTCAGCAGGTTAACAGCCTGTCAAGACGAGGGACACTTTGACTCCAGCCGTTTAGCGGCGCAACAGGTGGAAGTTGACAGCTAGTCGGTGTATAGCCAAGAAATGTATTGATTTCAATATTGACTTTGTGTGAGCAAGTAGTAGTAGTTTTAAGGTCAAAACTACCACTTTTCCTGGACAAATATTTCACTTTTGAAATATTTGTGTAGTTTTTAAGGAAACATTATGCATGCTTCATGTAGCCTTTTTGTGAGCAAATAGTATTTTAATGACAAAATATTACATTTAGATGGGAAACCACTATATTGCTGGCTAAATAAAGCACTGCTGAGTGTGACAATACGTCCATCCATCCATCCATTGTTCTGAGCCGCTTCTCCTCACAAGGGTCGCGGGAGTGCTGGAGCCTATCCCAGCTATCATCGGGCAGGAGGCGGGGTACACACTGAACCGGTTGCCAGCCAATCGCAGGGCACATACAAACAAACAACCATACGCACTCACATTCACACTTACGGGCAACGTAGAGTCTTCAATTAACCTAGCATGCATGTTTTTGGGATGTGAGAGGAAACCAGAGTGCCCGGAGAAAACCCACCCAGGCACGGGGAGAACATGCAAACTCCACACAGGCGGGGCCGGGGATTGAACCACGGTCCTCAGAACCGTGAGGCAGACGTTCTAACCAGTCGGCCGCCGTGACAATGCATAGTGTGCAAAATATTTGAGCAGTGTTTTTTCAAGCAAAACCACGTTTTCATGTCTAATGTAGCCTTTTTTTGTGAGCAAATGGTGTTTTAATGGCGAAATAATTGCATTTAAAATGGGAAAGTCGCTTGTTTAAGCAAAAACTGTGTTTGTGAACAAATACCTCCTTCCCCATTGAAATGAATGGAAATGCCATTAATCTGTTCTAGCCTCCCCAAAAACCCAACAAAAATGCTTGTAATTTATTTTAATGTAATGTTTTTTAATAGGAAAAATGGCCCTCTATAGTATTGTTGTTGATTTAAAAAAAACATCTTGTAATAAAAAAAATTAAATAAAATGTAGACAATTGTGCATCATGATTGATTTACAGTGGCTCCTTCTGGTGTGTGCGACTTGGCCACGCGGAGGCACGATAAAATTGTCAGGCAGAGAAAAATGAAGAAGAGTTCCACAACTTCTGTGACTCTGTGAGCTGCAGTAATTTTAGTGGTTTTATGCAGAAGATTAAGAATACCGGTATATGCCTGTGAATATTGTTATATTGTCTGTCTACGTGTTACTACATTGTTTGTGTTAAATATCCATCCAGATGACCTATATATTTCACTAACAAGTTCTCTTGTGTTTTTTTATTTTTTACTTTTATTTTATTTTTTCTTAAGACAATGAAGCTGGCAATCATTTCCAATAATTGCCCTTGAATAGCCACTTTTTCATCGCCAAAATTGATGTGCCGCCATGTGTTGAGGTGACATCATCGACAGAACTGGAGACCAAATTCGCTGCAAAGGAAGGTACTATACTATAAAGTAGCACTATTTACTCATATTTTATATATCATAACTGTCGGGCGGAATCCCCCTACCTCCAAAATAACAACTTTTAAGGGGAAAAAGAGATCTCGTTTGAGTTTCCAAACACCGCTTTGTTCAAGTTGGTATTTTACCCTATATTGCTGTCATATACAGTCCCCTCCAAAAGTATTCAAACGGCAAGGTAATTTCCTTTGTTTTTGTTGCATACTGAAGACATTTGGGTTTCAGATCAAAAGATGAATATGAGACAAAAGTTCAGAACTCTAGCTTTCATTTCATGGTATTTACATCTAAATGTGCTGAACAACTCAGGACAGAGCACCTTTTGTTTGAAGCCACCCTACTTATCAAGTGAGCAAAAGTATTGGAACAGAAATGATTAAATGAACTTAAAGTGAATAACATTTAATATTCGGTGGCATTACCCTTACTTCCAATAACTGCATCAAGCCTGCGACCTATTGACTTGACCTGACTGTTGCATTCTTCATTCGAAATACTTTTACAGGCCTTTACTGCAGCCTCTTTCAGTTCTTGTTTGTTTCTTGGGGTTTCTCCCTTCAGTCGGTAAAATGCATGCTCTATGGGGTTAGGGTCCGGTGATTGACTTGGCCAGTCTAAGACCTTACACTTTTCCCCCCCCGATGAAGTCCTGTTTTGGGTCATTGTCTTGTCGCACGATGACACTTCTCCCGATTAGTTTGGATGTATTTTATTTTTAAACTGGCAGACAAAATGGTTTTGTAGACGTCATAATTCATTCGGCTGCTACCATCATAAGTAACATCATCAATAAAGACTAGTGAGCCCGTTCCAGAAGCTAGGACATGCCATGACTTTACCACCACCATGCTTCACAGATGAGCTTGTGTGTTTTGGATCATAAGCAGATCCTTTCTTCATACTTTGGCCTTTCCATCACGTTGGTAGAGGTTAATCTTCAATCGTCTCATCAGTCCACAAAACTTTGTTCTAAAACATTTGTGGCTCATCTCTTCTTTGAAAAATCCAATCTGGCCTTCCAATTCCTTTTGCTGATGAGTGGTTTGCATCTCGTGGTATGGGGTCTGTGTTTCTTCTCTCAAAGTCTTCTTCAAACAGTGGATTGTGATACCTTGACCCTGCCCTGTGGCGGTTGGCAAACCATTTTGTTTGTCAATTTAAAGAAAAATGCATCCAAACTAATCAGGGGATGCTTCAAAGAACCGCTCTAGTGGCAAAATGGGGCTTTGAGGTAAAACACATTATTTTCATGCCTTACCTGGCCGTTTTGTGAGCGAAGCTCTTTTAGTGGGAAAAAAAACATTAGCATTTAATCAATTCTCATTAGAAATATAAATTGAAACCCGACAACAGAGCACAATGTGAACTCCTCCTCAGTCTGCCTTGGCACCTTTTCGCACTCAGTTGACAATGTTGGGAAAGTTCATTTTCTACTCAAACTGGTCAAAATGTAGCTCACAAACTTCAAAATGAACTAGTTTATTTTCATCGTTCGTAATTGAACTTTTTAAACCGTTCCAAAAATGAATTAGTTCCTTGTTTTTTTTTCAATATGTTGCTGCAAGCTATTACCCTCAAAATACTGGCATTTCCCCATTGTTGCTAAACATTCAGTCCACACTAGTAGCCAGCTGAAGTCCAACCTCCTGTCTCAAAAACCTGTTGCTTGGATGTTTTTTTTTTTTTTTTTTTTTTTAAATGAGGAATTCAAACAAAAACAGTCCTGTAGTCCTTAATGTGCAAAACACAAATACAATCATAGGTAGAAAATTAGGCGTCACTGCAGCTATATCCCTCTAACTGCCAAACACAACTTCCCCATCATCTTCCGACGAGTATTCGCAAGTGGTTTTTATGCACCTAAATCCAGTAAGGCAAGCGTTCAATGGCGACCCCACCTGTGACTTCGGAGTGCTCAAAAGCCAACTGCTTCACATGCTTTCTTCAACACAGTATCAATCCCCCCTTCAGCGAAATCCAAAGGGAAAACGCTCTTACCAGGGACGAGCAAACAGTAACTTACATTACTATTTGTCGCCAACCAATGCAGATTTCCCGACTGAGTTAACCACCATGAACGCATTCACAATAATCTTCATCCGGCAGAAATATAAACTATGTTCAGTTCACATTCGTCCGAAATACGAAGGCGTTCAATGAACGAAAGTTGTTCATGTAGAACACTGCAGGTTGTTAGGCTGATATATAGTAGCATACCAATTTGTTAGCATGCTATCAGTTTTGAAATTCTCATTGGAAATAGTGCCGACTACGGGGCAAGACGTAAAATCCTAAACAATTTGTCTTAGTGCTTTATCCACTCAGTTGCTATCATGCTCTGTCAGCATACCCACTGTTAGCATGTTAATATTTAGTAGTTCTCATTATAAATGGACATAAAGACATACATTCCTAATCATTCAACTTGCCTTTTGTACTCCGGTTCCTATCATGATATGTGTTAGCATGTTAGCGTTCAGATTTTTTGTGTGTGGGGGGTGTGCTGTTTAGAACTGCGCCAGTCGTCACACGATCAATCTTATACTATTATATTAATATGACACAATTTTTCAAAAAAAAAGGAAGTTTTTGTTTTTTGTGTTTTTTTTTTCCCCCCCTTATATTTTGTTTCCCCCCCCCTGCGCATTTCCACCTCCCAAACACAGTTGTGGTAGTAAACTAAACCATCCTGCTGTAAGGCCTCGCCATTTTTCAAAGGATTTGCCATCCATGCTAACAAACAGCAAACAGCGTTTTACTGCGTGAGTCATGCATTTTGGTCCGACTGGCTCCGTTGGGAAGCTTTTAGCATAAGTGCTATTGTGGAGCTAGCAGACAAGAGTTATTAGGACTTCAATTAAGATCCACGTTCTCATTTCAAACTGAGAAAAACACAGTGCATTGAACGTATCAGTCGCTAATAAACAAAAATGGAGGAACAAGGCTCTCCCTTATTTTAGGCACTAAGGAGATTTATTCACGACAAGAAAACAGGGAATTACTTTGTTAGCATGCATCCCAAGTTTTAGCATGTTGGCCTTCAGACGGAATTAAGATGAGACTGTGTGTGTGTGTGTGTGTGTGTGTGTTTCTGAAGCCAAGCCAAAGCTTCCTCACAAGAAGAAGAAGCTTTCCTCCTCCACCCGCCTGTGGCCTCGCATACAGCAGGCTTTCTTCAGTGTGTGTTTGTGCGTGTCTCCAGCTGGTCGCCAAACTACAGCGAAGCCAAACACTCCAATTGCCACAGGCGGACCAACAGGCGCTCTTTGTCACACCCAAGTGATGTTTGTGTGTGTGTGTGTGTGTAGTTTTGGCAGAGTGGGGATACAAAAGCTCTTGTTTCACATTACACTTTTTGTCAAACACGCTAGTTGTTGTGTTTATTTCCATTTTGCAAAGGCCTTGCTGAATAAGCCAGATGAAATTACTTCAAATAATATTGCGTATGTGTCCACCCCCTTGCTCAGGCTCAGATGAGAGGCCGTCCATGATGTGGAGCTAACGCCACCAGCTGCTAAACCAGCAGGAAGAGACGTGGACGCGGCGACATCCACAGCCCACGCATGGCGGTATTAGGGGTGAGAAGGACTATATAGGCACATTTATGCGTTGACGAGTCAAATGCATGGTCTATTCTCCTAACTTGTTCACAGAGCACACATTAATAACTAAGGTTGGGTTTCTTTAACTAAGGTCGGTTTCTTTCCGGCCTGATACTGGTGCCAAACCAGGAGCTACATGCCCACCGATACACCTACCTACTTGCCTAACTTCCTAGTTACCTATGTACCCATCTACTGTACCTTCCAGCTTGACATACCCAGCTAGCTGTCTGCTGAACTACCTATCGACCTGTCTATGTACCTACCTTGCCTAGCTTACCTAGCTATGTGCCTACCTATGCTTGGCTACCTCCCTATGCACATACCTACCCACGCAGGTAGCCACCGAAATACCTACCTAGCTACATACGTAGCTTTTAGCTAACTATTTACCTACCTACCTAACTAGCTAGCCACATATATACCTAGCCACCTAACTACCTACCTTGCAACCTCCCTACCAGAGGTGGGTCGTAATGACCAATATTTACTCCGTCAAATGTACTCGTTACTTTTGGAATAAATTCTACTTGTTAGAGTAGTTGTTATGCAACATACTTTTTGCTTTTGAGTAATTTTAGAATAAGAACAAACGCTACTCTTATTCCGTTACACTTAAGTTAGATTTGCAGGTATTTATTATTGCTTGTGTAGTCTATTTTGGTTTGTGAGGCCCGCTGCACACTGCGCGATGCGGGCGAACCCGATTGGACCAGACTATCGCATAAAAATGACAGTTGCAGACGCACCCCAGCACATTGAGCGGCTGGCTTTGCCTTATCTACGTCGTGTTCTGTTAGACAGGTTTGGCATCATGTTTCCCCTCCTCTCGTTTTCCACAAGATGGCAGTATTACTGCATTGTCAGCATGCAGAGAGTGACTGGACTTTGTCGCCGTGACAATAACGGGCATCTCACCTCATCTCATCTCATGTTATCTTATCCTGTCTTGTCCCCGCCGCAGAACCCTGACATGCTGACGAGGAAGATCAAACTCTGTCATATTAACGCCCACATCACGTGTCGACTGTGCGAAGGTTACCTGATTGACGCCACCACCGTCACAGAGTGCTTGCACACATGTACGTACACACACACACACACACACACACACACACGCATGCACACCCACTTACGTGTAAATCCTTCTCGCGCCCACTAGAGAGAGTCCTCCTACTTCACACGGCCTCCCCAAGCATCCCGGTGGATTCGTTTCAAAAGAGACATTCAGGTCACGTCGGCCCACTGCAGCTGTCTGACTGCAATAAAGCGCTCGTGAAAAGGAGCGTTTCTCTCGTAGCAGACGGGTCAAGTGTAGAAAGGTTTGACGGAGGAGGAGCGCTAAATTATCACCGTGCCGTTCACCAAGCTTGCGAAGGGGAGGAGTTAGTTCGTTAATGTAATGATGTAGCCCCATGTGTACATGGTCCCTCACTTGGTTAGTGCAGAAAAAAAAAAGAAATAGTAGTGATACCTTAGTATTGCTAGTATTAGTTTAAGCAGACTGTTTAATCTTGTGATTTAGATGATCAGACTAAATTTTATGACCATTTATGCAAAAATGTAAGAAATTCCGAAGGGTTCACATGCTTTTTCCTCACGCTGTTTGTATGTGTGTATGTATGTGTGTGTGGGTGTGGGTGTGGGTGCAGTCTGTCGAAGCTGCCTTGTGAAGTATCTGGAAGAGAACAACACGTGTCCCACATGCAGGATTGTTATTCATCAGAGCCATCCACTGCAGTACATCGGGTGAGAGACGCACACATCAAACATTTTACATAGTAAAGGAAAATGCTCACAAAAAAAAAAAAACACAAGTCTATTTGAAAATATTGGAATATAAAAAAAAATCCCCATAAGAATTCATCTGTGGAGGGAACTGAAATATGCCGTCTGGAACAGTCTGCTCCTGAAGAGTGGGCGGCCCAAATACCTGCTGAGAGGTGCACAAGCCCCATTGAAAGTTACAAAAATCGTTTGATTGCAGTGATTGCCTCAAAAGGTTGTGCAACAAAATATTAAGAGTACCATCGTTTTTGTCCAGGTCTGTTTCATGAGCTTGCTTTTAAAATAATTCTGTTAAAACCATAATTCCAAAGCAGGGTCTGATTTTCATAGGTTCATTTTCATTACATTTTTATTATTGTGTCAGATTCAAGTAATTTCTGTGACCACTGTGGGTTTTTCTTTCGTTAACAGAGGGTCACCAACAATTTAGTCCACGTTTGTCTGTGTGTTCTATTGCTATGAACACAATATGTCTTCTTCTTGGCAGCCATGACAGAACAATGCAAGACATTGTGTACAAGTTGGTACCCGGACTTCAAGAGGGTATGTTTGGTATTTTTTTAAATGGGAAAAAAAAAAAACGTTTGTATACCGTTTAATATAAATATAGATTATGACCGTGTTTCCTCCTTTCTGTCCTCCAGCGGAGATAAAGAAGCAGCGGGACTTCTACCAGAAGTTGGGCATGGACGTGCCCGGCGACATTAAAGGGGACCTCTGCAACATGAAGACTCATCTGGACCAGCACAATGGTACAGTCCAACGACATCATCCTCATCTACATTGTACCCATGAATTTAGCTCGCTTGCCCCCCTCCCACGCCCCTCGAATGTTTTGGAAATCATCCCCTGATGCTAGTTTCAATTAGCAACATGAAATGTAATGGCAATGAGTTGAGCCACAAAACAATCTCAAGAAGCCATGCCTGCAAAGGCACATGAAGTCAGCCATTTTGGTTCAAAGCGGACATTTTAGGCTCATTTTGCCCATTTGCGCCAATTCAGCCCCCGAAGCCAGTTTAACTGAGCATCATGAAACTTAATTGCATTGTCTATCATGAGTCGACCCACAAAAAAGTGTCAAAAAGCCATGTCCGAAAATTATTTTGGTTTGAAGCGAGCATTTTTGTCATTTTGGCGGTCTTTCCTGTGGTCCTTCACAAAGACAAATTCTTCCTAGAGATTTCCTCCAATTGCTGCTAACGTTGAACCTCATATACTAGGCCGATGGGCGACCTTAAATTACAAGGCATTTTGGTTTTCGTCCTTGCATGTGAGCGGAGCATGGCGACGAAGGTGAATGACTTTCACTAATGCATGCTAAGTCATTTTAAATATGTGTCACGGTACACTGCGACACACTGCAGATGTTTACACAATAGCGCACAGCAATATCATTGGAAGCACTTGAATTTTGAGATTATTATTATTATTTTTTTTAGCCAATCCCAAGGAGCGGTGGCTTTGCTTCTTTTGAGGGCGGTCACGCTCGAGGGGTCTAATCGCACACTTAATCCTTCGCTCCGATTCCGCTAATTAAAGCGCGTGGGGAAGAGAGGGGCGGCAATCTCTCGCAGCGTCGCACAAACACACACACCTCGATGCGCCAACACAGTCGAAAATATTTGTTTTCGTTTAGTTTTTTTACGACGTGTAACCTGCCGCCTCACAGTTGCTATGCTAATCTACTGCTCAATCCCTGCATATTCACACAGTGAGAACACTTACGTAAGAACACTCAAAACCTTCTGGAAATCCCTCTTGGATATTAAATCGCTTTTATTTACCGTTGCAGCCCAATGCCAAACATCTATTTTTCTATTTCAGGATCCATAGAAAAATGTTTTAAACTAAGCTTTTCATGAAAACACTGCAAACCATTTTTGCCTGACCCTTTTAACACTACAAATCCGAATCTACTGTTGGGTTTGCAATAGCGGCAGCGTAATAGCAGCACCAGTTAGTAAAACAAAATTAAGGTAGCCTGAATTTCTCTCTATTAACAAATCTGTCAGTTATTTTTTTCAGCCGCTTTGCTGTAGGCCTTCGACGCCTAAGTAAGGGCGATCGGCTCTCCTTTTCGCCACTCTGCTAGAGGTTGTTGGTGCTTGTTTTATTCAACCAAAAGTAAAGGCAACTGGACCTTGTTGTCAACACTCATTTCATTAAAACAAAGTAAATGGTGACCAGCTCGTTTTTGTCACGTCAGGAGAAGCTGCCGATGCTCGGTTTGTAAAAACAAAGGTCCGTCGGTCCTTGTTTTCGTCACTTCACGGGAGGTCGCTGATGCTCAGTTCTTAAAACAAAGTTCTGGCAGTCTGTTCCCGTTTTCACTGCTTTGCTAGAGGTTGTTGACACTCTGTTCAGTAAGTTTTGTTGGTTCTTGTTTTCGTAGTATGTAGTAGTATATTATATTCTTTTTTTTTTCGTTGTGATTCAAATACGAAAATTCTGATTCGGCATTCTCTTTTGTCCGGCAGACTCGAATGCCACCCATTCGTGCATAGCCATAGTGCTTGGCTCTCATTCTCACTTCTTTGCCCGAGGTCGTCGAGACATAACAAAATAAGGGCGGTATGTCATTGAGTTTCTGTTTCTGAGTGTTTTGTCACACAGCAGAACAGGTTTTCCCGTTTTACAAGACTTCCTTTCTTTGTCTTCAGTCAGAATGTCTCTTGCGGGAGAAACGATGCTCCTCATTAGCTCGTATTTGAGGACGCCCCAGCAAAGGGAACAGGTCGCTAAAGCAAAGATCACGCCAGGCTAACTCCGGGCGACAGCCCAGCAGTGCAGCGCTGCACTTAATTAAAGACCCCCACCACCACGCTCCTACCCACTGCCACCGGAAGCCCTCAGCAGTAGAACAGAAACTTCCTCTGGGCTTCCACAAGAGCAGCTGTTGAAAAAGAATCTAATTCAACTATTGCTCACTGAGCAGCACTGCACAAGTCCTCCGAGAGTCGCTCTGTTGAAGCTGGAAAAGAGAAGGCTCGTCACATGAACGGCAGAGGGAGGTTTCTCATGAACAAGTCGACTTTGAACACTGCAGGCTCTTTCTATTTTTGTCGGTTATCAACATTCGGTTCATTAAAGGGCCCGTGCTATCAATTTATTTACTTATTTTTTTTTAATTATTTTGTATGTCCTTTTATCGGGTTTGCAAGATAATTGGGGTTGGAAATGCCCAAAATGTCCTTTCTCAGGTCTTTTCTGCTTGGCAGGTGAAACGGACGGATTCCTCATTGTTATGCGACAATTAAATGAGCCTTGCTCTGATTGGCTTGTTCATCTTCCCCAATTGAAATATGGAAAACATCTTGGCTCTGATTAGCACATATCACTGTGTCTGCTAGCGTCCCAATAGCAGCTTGGAGGGGCCAAGCGTTCATGGTAATATCGCATCGTTTGGTACTAGAAGATTTTGATGGGCGGGTTATGTATACACACTGAATGCGTATTTGCGGCACATCGATACGCTCCTCCCACCTCGGTCCTCTGCAGCAGGTCGTTGACGCGCGTGCCAAGTCACCCTGGCTGGGTCCTTTGAATCCCCCACCCCCCCAGTTCTACTCCCCATTCCAGCCACTCGGCCCCTGCTGCAGCCCTCGCCGAGTGGCCACGGCGGCCAGCGCGACGTTTGCACACTAATAGGGAACGTGAGCTGAAAGGAGGCGATGGTGAAAATTAAAAGAGAGGGGGATAGTTTGAGGTTTTGCTTGTCATCTGTCTTTTGCTAGAGCAATAATGCTAATGTTACTTTACAGGCATCTTCAAGGTTCCCTTTCAGTGGGAGTCCCCCATTAAATTGAACCTTTCACATCATTTCCATGCTATGTGAACATGGCCGCAGACCAAAGCGATCGATCCAGCGCCTGACGACGCCTCCTTAAAGTGGGGCAGAGCGACTCTGAAGTCGTATGAAGATGATTTCACCGCTGCAATGACAACAAGAGCGAGATCCTCTTGATCCGCAATCAAGCAGGTTGACTGTGGAAATTGTTGCCGTGGAGACTTCACAAACACACACACACCGCAATTCTCTCTAGGATCGGTTTTCCCAAATGGAAAATGGCTCCTAGATTGGTAAATGCCATCCCATCTACTCACACAAACACACATACAGTCACACATATGCACACACACACGCACACTGCTATTCCTTGCACTGAATTAAGAATGAACAGAGCAAATTTCTTTTTTTTCGAGGTCGTGGTAAAGCAGTTCGCCTTAATTAGATCGGAAAAGTCCGTCTCATATCCAAACATTCTAAATGTTTATCTTGTGAGCCTCTGCTCTGTTGTCTGAGTCTTTTTATTGTATACACTTAAAGCGATACAGGTCTGAAAACCTATAAAAACAGATTTCCCAATGGATACTCTTAATATATTTGTTTTTGTAGAGCCTACAGTACACTGGAGGCGCTACCTTAGTGGTGTGCAAAACTGCTAGATTTGAACCTTTAGGTGTGTTCCTGTTTTTGAGCATGGCTTCTAGAGACTTTTTTGTGGGTCTGCTCTTGGTAGACTGATTTATCGAACTTCCTGTTGCTCAGTAAAACTGGCTTTGGGGGTGAATTTTCGAATTTGGGTGAATGGCCAAATTGACCATAAACAAGCTGCTTTTAATCAAAATGGTTGACTTGCTGTGTCTTTTTAGGCATGGCTTGTCCAAACTTTTTCGTGAGTCTCCTCTCCTCATGATGGACACTTAGCGGTATACAAAATTGAAAAAAAAAAAACATTTAAACTGGCTTCCGGGGCTGAATTTTCTAATTCGCGTGTATAGCTGAAATGCCTTAAATTAGCTGTTTTGAACCAAAATGGCTCCTGGAGACTTTTTTGTGGGTCTCCTCACGATAGCCACGCCTACCAAATTTCATGTTGCCAAGTGAAAAAATTTTTTATTTTTTTTAAGAATTAAGACTGTAAGACAATAAGACATATGTTTTTTTACCAGGCCAGAATCGGCTGCAAAAAAAAAAATCCTAATGATTGCTTTGACTTTATGTCAACACAGGAGAAACCAAGTCCGAGGACTCGACCAATAAGGAAGCAGGAGAGGAGAAAGCAGAAGAGGACAACGACTATCACCGTAGCGATGAGCAGGTACGGATTTCAAGTCTCCGCGAACGCTGTATCGCTGCAAATGTTCCGACTTTGTGGATCATTTCTATTGGTCAAATTATTTTTCGGCGGCGATTATCGTGAATAACTAGCAAGGGGGCGATGGCACTGGCAGTCCTTGTGACCTTTGACCCCGGCGTGCCCTGACAGGTGAGCATCTGCCTGGAGTGCAACAGCAGCAAACTGCGAGGCCTCAAGCGCAAGTGGATCCGATGCTCTGCGCAGGCCACGGTCCTCCACCTCAAGAAGTTCATCGCCAAAAAGCTCAACCTGACCTCCTTTAACGAGGTAAAGCCAATGACAAATGTATAATTATTATTGTTGTTATGATGATTATGATTGTGACCCAAGAGTACATGTAACAATTTATTACTGTGCTTGAATTTTGCTGTATGCATCATAGTGAGAACTGTTCAGAATATTTTGAGCCTCTTGTGTCACAAAATGCGGTCCAAATAATTGATTAAATTATTATTATTAGCCTTTCATGTGCAATGAGTTAAATTGATAAAGTAATTAAGAATTATTACATTTAAATGTGAAGCGTCATTAGAAATTAAAAAGTTAATAGAAATATAAAAATGAGAAATAAATGTCTAATATTAATTTTAAAATCATTTGAATTAAAATATTAAATTAGTAGAAAAAGAGTGATAAAAACCATCATAGATTAAAAATTCAAGTTATTATACTAAATTAGTGGAAATGTTAACACAAAAATTCATCTAAAATAAAAAAATATTGGACATTAAAATCAAAAACAATTCATAATTATAATCCAAAAGATTTATAATTCAAGTTACATTATTAAATTAGTGAAACTGAAAGGAAAAACTAAAAGATCATAAAGTATTTATTTGTAAGTTAAAATAATAAATTAGTTGAAATATTAAAATAATACAAACCACAAATTATAAAAAATTAACAAAGATTTGTATGAATATTGAACTAAAAATATGTAATTTAAATTACTAGACATTTTAACCTGTTAAAATAATTTTCAAAAAAGAAATCAAGATAATCTAAAAAAAATAAAGCATTATTTTTGCAAAGGTAGATTTGTTCATAGTTTTTGTATTGAGTCTTATTAGAATATGCACATTTTGGTAAAAATATAGCTATTGTTACAAAATTGGAAGATTTTCATTGGACAGTGATCTCAATTCATAAGAGGTTTTGCTCACGTCTCGTTCGACCTGAACGTTGCCTCTCGGAAGATTAAGACGACTTCTTTTTAAGCCTCCGCTGCTCTTTTTCTATGTTTCTTTTTTTTTGTCTTTTTCTTTTTTCCTTCTTCCCTCTGCGGTTTGTGGAGAGCCAGTGGGAGGCGCTGTGGTGATTGGCAGGCTGAGAGACTCACATTTGTTCAACAAGAAACCATAAAAAAGTCCTCATCTCTCTCTCTCTCTCTCTCTCACCTCAAATTTGATACATTTTTTAAAGAAAAATAATGTTTATATTTTTGTTTTTCTTCCCACACAGTTGGACATTTTATGCAATGAGGAAATCCTGGGCAAGGACCACACTTTGAAATTTGTTGTCGTGACGAGATGGAGATTTAAGGTAATCCTTTTATACACTGTACTCACCAGAGATGCTGATTATTGATATTGATATATTCATATGTGCAGATCGCTACAGACGTGTTTTGCGAGTTGAATTTGGCTGTAACCACATTTTGCTCCAACCAACCAATCACAGGATGGAAAAATGCTGATGCTTGTTTGTTTGTTGTATGTTTTTATTCATTTCAAAAGGGAAGCGCAGGCTAACTGTATTTTTATTTGCTTCCAGAAATCGCCCCTCCTGCTCCATTACAGACCCAAGATGGATCTGCTGTAGCTCAAACGGACACACCATTTCTTGTTTTAGTTTTGTTTTTAATTTTGTATTTTCTCGTCGTCGATCCTGTCCCGGTGTGCTGTTTTTAACCAACGTATGCAAAGACGATCAACCAGCAGCAGCGAGTAAACGTCACAACAACAAAACCACACTCAACACAAAAAGCCAGCAACTCGGGGAGGTACCACAACACTGGCGTTGTTTCCTTTTTTTAAATGTTGTTTTTATTTTAATTTTTTTATTCCATTTTTTTTTTTTTTTTTTTTTCATTTTTGCGCGCTACATCCGAGATATGTGAAAAAGAAGAAAGGAAAAGACAAAAAAAAGAAATGGAGATAAAGCATATATTTATACTTTTGTACAGTTTAAGAAGAGACACAACCATAAAAAGACACTACACTGGTGCTCTGTTTACATGCAAATGAGATGTCGGGGGCGGGCGGGGGTCACGTGACCATCTTTCGGCCAATCGCAGCGTAGGATGAAATGTTTTATATGGTTTTGTTATTAGGGACGAAGATTTTCTATGCGTGTCCATCTTAAGCTGGCTATGGAGTTAAACGTCTCTGAATGTGTCTTTTTCGCCCAGGCCCCGCCCCTTTTCCCATCTAATTTGCTATTGATGATTGTCCATTGTGAATAGGCTTTGTGTAGTAATTTATGTTCTATATAATGTACATACAATGTGCTTATAGGAAGCGAGCGGCAGAGAATAAGAGAGAGACTTTTAGACTGTTAAAAACAGAACGCGTCCAGAAGTGCTATCTATATCAAAAATATATCTTCTTTTTACATTTTTTTAAAATGGTTTTGCTATTATTTGAACAAAGCAGATCTGCGGCGTAACAGCTCCCGCCACCTGTCCTCTATCCCGTCCCGTCTCTTCTGAATGACAGCAACAATTCTGCATCATTAAAATGCCTCCCCCCCCCCCCACACACACACACACGAAATGTTAAAAAAAAAAATTGTTTGAAAGGGAAAATTGATGCATCAGCGCTGTTTTTATTTCATTTATCCATCTCTAATTTTCAACACAAAGCCCAGCAAAGGGGAATGTAAAATGCCAGATCAAAAGCTGTAACATAAGATTCCGGCATTAGCCGCCTCTTATCTTTTGACACAGAGAACAGCAAAGGTGATAAATGCCAGATCATGAGCTGTAACAGTCGATATAGGCATTTATGAATTTACCTTTTTAACACAGTGCCCATAAATGTTCGATCAAGACACGTAATAGCAGGTCTGACATTCTTTCTCTACCTTTTGACACGGAGTCCAGCGAAGGGATAAATGCCGGATCAAGAGCATTTATTTGTAGGGTCTCTGTGTGAAAAGGGTGCACGGTTGACTTTGTTCAGCACTTTGACGCAGACACGCTGCAACATTGCTGCAT
This sequence comes from Phycodurus eques, assembly GCF_024500275.1. NCBI lineage: Eukaryota > Metazoa > Chordata > Actinopteri > Syngnathiformes > Syngnathidae > Phycodurus > Phycodurus eques. Next base: position 27,043,762 of record NC_084533.1, read on the forward strand.
CAAAACCCAGAATTGATCTGTATTCATCTTTTGCCACAGAGCCCAGTAAAGGGGAGAAATGTTCTGACTGTGATGCGGCCATTTTGCAGCGTCTCTGCGTGAAATTGCCGAAGGGGTCCCGCCAATCAAATCTGCCGCAGATGTCCATTTAATTACATTTTCCACCCTCTTTTAACAGCCATGTTGAAATCAGACTGTGGCCAGGCTGTCCTGTTTCATCAAATAACTGCAAATTCTCCCTTTTAAAACGACACGTACCGAGAAGAAAACGCTCCGTTTGAACTTTTGCCGACAGATGTCGCGTGATGCTGTTTTTTTTTTTGTTTGCATTTGGAAACCACGGTGATGTCTAGCGGATCAGCCGAGAGACTGAGTTGGGTGTAGAAATGTCAAACAAGGTGCTCCAAATCCATCAGTCTGAATTTTCTAGTGTTTTTTGTTGTTGTTGTTGGTGTTTTTTGTTTTTCTTGAATTTGTCATGGCTGACAACACGACACATGCTCATTGTTGTTGTTGAACGTTGGCGAAAACAACCGAGTGTTAATCTCAGTCCAGTCGTGACATTGGTGCTTTCTCTGGTGCTAACCCAAAACCCCTGTTGGACTGCATATTCCCTCCCCCCTCACAAAACATGGCTCCCTATTGGCTCGGTTCTTTGCTTCTTGATTGGCAGGCTGTCTGCAGTCCTTTCATATGAAGACTGTGCAAAAATTGCAGCAACAGAAGATCCGGCATTTATCCATCTTTATCGTTTGACTCAAAACCCGACAAAGGGAACAAATGCCAGATTTTCTATTACTGCACCGATGCAGTGATTCTCCAGGGTCTCCGTGTGAAAGCAGAAGTTTTCACCTCAGACCTCTGTTAGGTTTTGAAGTGTTAATTTTGTAAGGTCACTGTGTGAAAGAGAGAGTTGCCATATCAGTGCCCAGCCAAGGGGATGAATGCCGGATCTTCTGTGTTCTGTGTCACTTTTCTCTGTCACACAGAGACCCTGCAAAATTGACGCATTGGAGCCATAACAGAAAATCTGGCATTTCAATCTTGGCCGTATCGTTTGCCACAGAATTCAATAAAGGGGATGGATATGTTCCGGTCCCGATGCCACGATTTTGCAGGAGATATTGTGAAAGAGACCTTTTGTCACATAGACGTACAAAAGGGTTAATGTTCTCTGTCATGCAGAGATCCTGCAAGATTGCCACAATTGTGCAGCATCTCTGTGTAAAAGAAGGTTGTTGCATCAGAGCCTTAACAGAAGATCTGGCTTTTATACGGGCATTACTTTTTGCCAAAGAACCCAGCAAAGGGGATCTCTGTGTGAAAAAAGCTGAAGGCCTGTCAATCAAGTCGCGCTGCGTAAAAATCAGCTCTTTGGCTCATTTTCACTTAAACGTCCGTGAGCATTTTTTAAACTTTATTTTTTATTTTTATTTTATTTTTTTGCATTCTGGATTCCTGATGTCCACGTCGGCGTGTATCACACACACAAACAACACGACGCGTGTGTTCTTTTTCAGGTTTGAAGAATGAAGGACAAATGTGCAATATGGCTTTTCATGTGTGTTTCCAGTCAGGTCCTCAGGTCACAAAATGCCTTCTCAGCGTTCACCTTTGTACCCCAGCCCCCAAAAAAAAAAAAAAAAAAAAAAAAACACCACTCCATCCCCACTCTCCCCTCCGCCCCTTTGCCTACTTTTTGTATTATTTATTGCGGCTATGTAATGAAAGCGATTTCCTTGGCGAACCTTTTTGGAGGGGGTTGCGGTTCGAGAGCGGGTCCTGAATTTCTTATCTTCAAAAAAAAAAAAAAAAACCACAGAAGCTTTTGTCCAAACTTAAACTGTGTATTTAATCAATAAATGCCTTTTAAAAGTTGCCGGCTGCTCTGTGCGCTGTCCTTTTGCTACCTGATGCGGTCAAGAGGTTCAGAACATGGGCTGCTGCCACGGGGAACAATGTGGACAAAAAAAGAAAAAAAAAATGAATGCCAGAGATTTGCTGGGTCTCTGTAAAATACATGAAATTCACTAGAAATAGTCCTTTTTTCATGCCGAGACCCTGCAAAATTGCAATAACATGAGTCGTAACCTGTCTGGTATTTTGCTGTTTTTACCTTTGTACGCAGAACACAGCAAAAGAGATGAATGCCACCTCGTGTGATGTGGTAATTTTGCAGGGTCTCCATGTAAAAAAGCTGAAACGGACGAGAAATACTCTTTTATACAGAGACTCTGCTAAATTGTACCACCATGAGAGACATACCTGTTTGGCGTTTAGCCATCTTTACCGTTTTACACAGAACCCAGCAAAAGGGATGGATGGCAGGTCTACTGATTTGATGATTTCTCAAAGTCTCTGTGTGAAAGAGCTGGAACAGACCAAGTCCTCTTTCACGAAGAGACCCAGCAAATTTGCAATGCTATTCTTTACAGTTTTACACAGAGCCCAGCAAAGGGGATGAATGCCAGTTCCTTCGATGTGGAAATTTTGCAGGGTCGTGTGTCAAACAGACAAGAAACAGTCCTTTCTCACAAAGACCCAGTAAAACACCAGCAGCATCAGAACCATAACCTGTCAACCACTTAACGGGACAGCACGCGAGTTTTCTAACTGCGAGTAGTATTTGAACATAGCCTCATGCGTTGTGCAGGCGTTTCACTTCATTTCCTCATTCGAGATTTTCGAGTCAAGCTTGTTTTCATAACTCTTGTCTCTGTGCGGGATTAAAACTAGCGAGCGTCTTTTGATTTATGCCGATCACGAACTTGACATTATTTCTTCTGACTGCGAACATCCACAGCGTGACGCCTGGTAAGTCCACTTTCTTCACGAGTTTATCGATAGACTTCATTCCGACATACTGTTTGCTCCGTGTATGCTAAATAAGTCATTACATTACTAATTTTCAATATTTAACCAGTCAAAAGATGGTTGAAAACGAAACATTTTACATTTAATAGCATTTGTTTAACATAAATAAAATGTCTTTTGTCTTTCAGTGATTCACTCGCTTAAGTATTTTTAGACTACGTCCTCGCAAATTCTAAACTTCCCGGAGTTTGTGATTGTTGTTTACGTTGATGGAGTTGAGATTTATCCTTATGACAGCAAGAGCAGGAAAGCGGAAGCCAAACAGGACTGGATGAAAGAAGCCACAGCAGACGATTCATACTACTGGAAGACACAGACAACGAATAGTCTTGGCAATGAGCGGATCTCCAAAGTCAACATTGAAATTGCTAAGAAGCGTTTCAACCAAACTGGAGGTTTGTTTATGTTGAACTTCTTCTGTTAGAATACATTAAAACGCATTCACTGCCAGCCTTCCCAGTTAACATGGCTATTTGACATCTAAAGCCGTCAATGGCAGTGAATGTGCTTTAATGTACTCAATGCACCATTTGAGACTAACGAGGTTCAAAACCGGAGAGAGTTGATAGAATTTGAGGGGAACAAAAAGAATCTGACACACAGACAAACAAAAAAACAGAGAGATGTCTAAAAAAAAAAAAGTGTATAAGATAATACAAATGAAAGTACACTCAAATGCCGACTATCCCGATCCTTTTGTGAGTCGTGCGAAAGGTCTGATGTGGATGCTTTTTCCAAGTCCAGTAAAGTCAAAAGTCAAGTAACGCTCCTGTAAGTGCACGCCATATCAAATGTCAGATTTCTTTGTTGAGTCATCACAATGAGGACCATCCAAGTGCGAGCGTGACTGTTTGCTCAGTGACAAGTTGCCGCTGTCAGCAAATAAAAGGCATTCAACAGTCCTGTCTTAATCTATTTTATATCATTATCTATAACCCTTCTATCCTACGAACAGATTCATGACTTTTCAACTCATTTCAGTAGGGAAACTTGATGGAAGAGTAAATGGAGTTTTGTCATGGAATGAATTGTACTTGTAAGTCAAGGTACCACTTGAGTACAGATACCTAAAAAATCTACTTAAAGATCCCATGCCATCCAAATCGTCAGGTTTTTTCAGTTTTATGCATAACTAACTTGAAGGTCAAAATGAGTCTGTGACCTGGTTTAAGTTTTTTGGGGGTGGGGGGGGGCAGTGTTTGCGCTTCACTGTGTTTGTAATGAAGAGGTCACACTGTTTTGTGTTCCCGCAGGCCGCAGCTGGCGGCAGTGGCTGAATGAGACGCGACGGCCAGCACACAGTGAGTGAAATGCAACTTTTTTGGCTGCGTCGTACAAAAACCACACACATGCAGGCATGCGAGGCATCCCCCCCCCCCATCCCCACTTCGCCACTCTACTAGTTGTTCCGCTGCTTCTGTCCATTCAGGCATTTGTCTGTGGGCGCACAAGACATTGTTTTCTGACCTCCCGCAAGCTAATTAGATCTAACGTGAGGCCAGCTAAATGAGCGGTGCTCATTTAGCTACAAATTAGACGCTAGAATCGCCACAACCACCGCGGACGGTGAAGGCGAGGCCGAGATTGATGTCCCCGGGTGGGGCTTTCTCTACCGAGACACCTGCTGATCCCGTTAACCGAGGAGACTAATTAGTCCCCGGCAGGCACCGCAGAGGGCACCTCAGTCACCGGGCTTCTCTTTCTATATTCGCTTTAAAGCTAAGGCAATTAGCGTTCGGCATCCCAGGCAAGCAGAGTTGCATTGAAGCACGGGCAAGGAGGACCGCGGGGACCACCCAAAACAGAAAACAGGACGATGGCTAAGAAAACATGACATTTATTAAACATTAAATCAACAAGCCTGCTAGTTGGGGGTCCCATTAGCGACACGTAACAACCTACACAATGTTGCGCCCTAGCCGAGATTCTATATGGCGCCCCCGCATTGGCTTAAAAAGAAATCTAATAGCGTTGTTTTTACCAGTCTTTAATTTACAGTGCAACAAATAGTGGTATTAAATGGACATTGCTTTACACTTAAATCTATGTTGGTGTTTCAATTTTAAGAGGTAATAGTAATAATATAATGACATCTCGTACAGTGCCGATTGTTTTTGTGGTTCTTATTTGGTTTTCGTGACTCAAATGGTAAAAACAGAAAATAAATATAAAATGCAAAAAAAAAAAAAAAAACAAAGCCTGATTTTTGGCTTTGTCCGATGACGTAAGACGGCGGGACCCACACTTCATCTTCCACAACCTTGGCGAGGGTAATAAAAAGTGTTTTTTGTTGTTGTTGTTGTCGTCCCCCCCCTCCCGCATCACACTGAGAATGTGTTAGTGTCTCTGTGTGATGCAGCGCAGTGCAGTTGTACACCCACTCGCTCTTTTTTACTTTCTACTCTCCCTCCCCCCATCTGTCAAACACACGCGTGGGGGGGGGGAATCTTTAAATAGTACACAGTGCACATAAAATGGTGTTATTGAGCATTATAGTTTGCTGTATGCAAAAAAGCAAATGGCAGGGGAAGTCGTGACCTCCAATGTTGGAAAATGGCGCCAGCCAGGCAATTAAGGGTAATTGAAAGGGATGGACGGGGGGGTGATTGGATTTGGGTGGTGGTCAATTCATGGTCAAATGGTCATAGGCGCCCCAGGCTACAGCAGAGTCAGAATAAACGGCGCAGCAATACATGTAGACAGACAGTACATGACTCATTCTCATATTATTTATCCTTGGCGTAGAACTAATATTAGTGCCGTACTGATGAGCGAGAAAATAGTTGAGATGTCTCAATGAACAGTTTAGCCATGTCTTACACTGCCCCCAGGTGGCCAAGGTGGGCACACCAGAAGGCGCACACAATAGCCATTCAATTGATGCAGTGTGACAGAAACTATTCTTTTTCATCATGTTTAATTTTGTCATTACTTTATATTCACATTTATTTTTGGTAGTAGCAGTTCTCATAGTAGTAATAGTATGCCTACTAGTCATTGTAATAGTAGTTGTAGTACAGTTAACCCCCGCTATTTCGCGTTCCTGCTTTTTCATTTTTGTTTTGTTTAAATTATTGCGGAGTATTTTTAAAAAAATATATTTTTAATAAAAATTTTTTTAACCTGTTCAGGCAATTGATAGAAGTACAGGTAGTCTCTCAGGGATGTAAACACCTTATTTTTTGTACTGTATGTGTTGTTCATTTTGAAATTTTTGAATCCATTGCTCTTTCTATCTATCTCTCTCTCTCTCTCTCTGTGTGTGTTTTTAATAGTAGTTATTTTTGTTGTAATAGTAGTAGTGCTAGTCGATGTTGCAGTTAGTTATAATAGAAGTTGTGTATTGTTCTGCGGCAAAGCGACATTGTTGACTAATCGGCGCGCGGCTGCTGCTCGGCATTTGGCACGCATGCATTGATAGTCGTTTTCATCTATTTCTATTGATGCCCTGCAGTGGACCTGTTCAGCGTGCGCGCACGAGCAACACGTCGCCAAGGGGAAGCTTCCACGACTTTTTGGGACGCGGTGTGTGTTGCGAGTAGCTACTCGGAGGCGTTCTGTGTTGACACAAATGAATTGATGTCGTCACTCGGCTCCTGTCCACTCGCACGTCAGCGGAGCAAGAAAAAAAATAAAACGAGCCAGACGTCATGAAGATGCTTTTGAAAGGTCAGCAGCAGCAGCAGCAGCAGCGCGCAGCTCCTCGTTCCCCTCGTTAGCAGGTGTCCCTGATGTTGTGGCCGGCGAGACATTTTTTGTGGCGTGACGCATGTTCTGCTTGCGGGGCCTCCCTTTGGCCAGAGTCTCTCAGAGTGTGTCAATGATTCAATTCTAATTCAAAACCCTCTTTTGAAACCGCACTTTCTATTTTTCTTCCAAAACAAAAAAGTTTTTCTGAGAAAAGATGGGGGGTTTTTTTTGTAGAAAGCATCAGTATCGTGGTGTTGTCACCCTTTAAGCAACTGATATTGAACACAAATGGTGGCACAACACTTTTAGACAGATAATATAACCATACTCACACGCATCTATTCTTTATCCTCTACGAAAAAAGACTAATATTACAGCATCTTACTTGAGTCACTTATAGTAAAAGTAAAAGTTCTGTTCTTCGTTTTTCCTCCTGGTTGCCGAGATGGGTGCACCAGAAGGAGCAGCGCAAGGAAATGAATTGAGACATTAAATCGTGATACACAAACGGTTTAATTCTTTACATTCTATTCTGTTATGTTATTACTATATGTTCTTAGAAAGTACAAAATTATAGAGTACTATTTTTCATGAGTAAAACACCCAAACATTTTCTGGGGGGGGGGGATCTTGAATGGATTAATTGCATTTCCATTCATTTCAATGAGGAAAAATTATTTAGAATTTCGAGTGTGGTCACGAAACAAATTATACTCCTCTGACATTTTTGTTTGGTGGTGTGGTGAGAGATTTTTTTATTTTAATTTTTTTTTCCAACAGGACTATATAGTATATGTCTAATGTGGCGAAATCATACCGAAAGCTACCCGTCGAGATGCGCGTTTTCCTCCCCGAGCTCCCGTGGGCTCGGCGCGGGGGGCTAAGGGGCTAATGCGGCGCTAATGTGGTTAGCGATTGTTTTTTTTGTTTTTTTTTGTTTGTTTTTAAAAAGGTCAGCTGATTAGTGCCGGCGCAGGATCATACGTCGCCCGTCGCCTCGTGTCAAGACATCAGCTTGTGGTCTCTGGGCCTCGTTAGCACCAGGAGCAAAAAAAAAAAAAAAGAAACTTATTATTATTCCCGACTGTTGCTTTAATGTGAGCGGAGCATGATCATGTTTTGCCGAGAGTAGAGCTCTTTTATATTTAGCGGACCAGCCTCGACGCCTCTTTTGACTGGAGTGAAAATAAATCAACAATGAAGCCACCGAGAACTAGAGTGGGCTAACTCCATGTCATTGCTACTGAAGATTAAGTCCAGAAATCAACAGGAAAAAAAGGTAAATCTTTCAGATGAATACTGGTCTAACTCAAGGATCAATTGCAGGGTTTAAATATAGGAGGCAGTCCATTATTGCACTCACCACTTTTTTGTTTTGTTTTTAGCTTGGATGCTGAACTATCGATGGATTTGTCGGATGTGTCGATTTGGACCACTATTGCGCTAAACATGTTTTGACAGCCATACAATTTTTAAATGGGTCTCCCGGAAAATGTCCAAAATGGAGTTAGCCCACTCTAGTTCTCAGTGGCTCAATTCGTCTTTAATGGTCTAAACATTAAGTCATCTGTAAAGTCATCATATTACGAGAGTAAAGTCCCAATATTACAAAAATAAAGTCCCAATTTCACAAAATAAAGTCGGACAAGAATAGATTACATGTCCAAAATAACAATGTCGTTTTATGAACAAAAATCACCAGAATAAAGAGAGTCAAATGAATTAAGTTGTGATCATCAAAAATTGGAAGAAAGTTGCAATATTATGAGGAAACACGTTTTTACGAGAAAGTTGTGATATTACAAGAAAACATCAACATTTTACCCGAATAAAGTTGAAATATTTCAAAAAAAGAGAGCGTTAATTTGACCAGAACTGGATTGCTCGGTTGATGTCGCGTACCATCAACACATTTGACCCCAACAAGGAAATCTTTCTTAAGGAGTTGATCTCAAATGCATCTTCTGAAACTTTGGACAAGAAGTTGCAACGGAAGCTTGACTAACAGCGGCAAGGATCTGAATATTGGCATCATCCCAAAACAAAGTTTGATGATATTAAGAAAATGCTTTCATTGGGCGCTGCCATCTTGGAAATGGGAGTTGGCACAGTGTTGCGCTGACGAATCAAGAAAAGTGTCAATGTCAAAACGGATACCATTATTCATCTGAAAGATGTGTATCCTTGATATCCAACTTAAGGTCCATGTACTAGTACGCTTAGTAGGACAACTTTGGCATACTAGTAGGGTTACTAGTGAGGCAAACCTGTTCACAAGTTGACATTTGTGCACAACTAGTACTCCAAGTGATGCGCTAGATGTTAAACTAGTAGAATGTTTTTTTGAAGTGCACTAGTAGGACCAGTAGCATGCAGTGCTGAGAAGCTTGCCGTCTTTGTCATTTTCAACGTCTTCATCATCTTGTCAAGAAGAGAGGCATTTTATCGAGAGAAAGTCACAAGTTTTTAGTCATTTTATGGGATAAAAATTGTGATATGACGAGACTAAGTTTGTAATTTCATGAGAGTAAAGTCAACGTATCAGGAGATTAAAGGCGTGCGCACCTTTTTAGAAAGTTGCAATTTGATGAGAAAACCGAATTGAAGTACTGGTTATTTTTTACGAACACCATATCCACCACACAATTACCTCAGCTTGCCTCGTTGTGAAGGGTACCAAAATGACTGATTTGGATCCCTTTTTGGTACCCTTCCAATGGCGACTTAGGCAAACGCTTTATGTCAAAAAGACGTTCTGCATTGTCGTTTACGGTGTCAACTTCCTGTTCTTTGCGACAGTGATTGACGATGTCATGCCGTTTTGCATAAGATTGCCACTTGAGCTCAATCCGCTTACAGTTTTGTGCTCATTGACTATTTTCAGTCTGGCAGGAAGCCCGAGCATGAAAACATTCAAGTGCCATCTAGAAATAGAAGCACTAGACTCTTCTTTCTATGTTGTGCTGCGTGTGGAAAATAGTGTTGTGCGTATACTGTTCATATAGTGGATTAAAAATGACCCCTGCGAGGAGGCAGAGTTGTCAGCTGGTGATTTACCTGACCGCGTAAAGGTTACAAAAACGTGACATTTGGCACGCCTGCAATGAGAAATGTCACGATGACGGCGACAGTGCGGGCGCCTTCACGCCGCCTCTGACTCTTGGATGTCAACACAGCCGAAGTTGAGGCGCTGCGAGAACACAACAGCGCGTACGGCCGCCGCTTGTCTGTGCGGTGGGAAACGGAGACACGCCGTAAAGGCATCCTAAAACACACGCATCATCAAAGACACGCCATAAAAACTTTGTCAAAGACACACGGTCAAAATCATCCTTAGATGTGCCATGAGAACGTCCTCAAAGACATGTCATGAACACAGCCTCAAAAGAAAAAAAAAAAGCCTTACTACAAACGCATCTTTAGACACACCGTCAAAGACACATCATCAAAGGCACACCATGAACACATCTCCAAAGACACGTCATCAAAGACACACCATCAAATGTACATCATCAAAGCCTTACTATGAACCCATCTTCAAAGATGCATCATCCAAGTCACACCATGACATCATTCCAAGACAGCCCTTAAACTGATCCTGAAAAAGACAGGACACTCCAATTCTGCAATACAGTAGCGTGGACCTAATGGGTAAAGAATGCATGGCGGTTAAAGATAAATGACTAGATAGTACAGTGCATACTTGTGTATGTGCGCAATGGAGGCGTGTTCGAAGATTTAGAGTGTGATGTTAAGAGCCCATCAGTATCATTCATTGATTAAACATCCATCGATGTGGAGCGAGAACTCCGATTACTACCCAACCAAAGAATTCTGTCACTAAAGCTAGTTTCACTTGGCAACATGAAATTTGGTAGGCGTGTCGATCATGAGGAGACCCACAAAAACGTCTCGAGAAGCCATGCCTGAAAAGACACAGGAAGTCGGCCACTTGGGTTTGAAGCATCCCTTTTAGAATGGGCGACAATGAAGAATTGGGATTGGCCCTTCGGCTCATTTTGACCTTTTCCAGGGATCCTCAAAGACACATTCTCTAACGTTTGTCTGATTGCTACCAAATTTAGAACTTGCGTACTACACTTTTAGACAACGCAAGCTTTAATCCATGTGCGCGTGGCGGGAAACTTTAATAACGTGCCAGAAAAACATCAATCGCGTTACCGAGACCCATGGAGGTGTAGCAGACGTTCTCATTTCTGTGTCAAGTTGCTCTTGGCTATCTGCAATTATGAATAATTAATTCAACTTTCCATTAATAGAATCCATTGAGATGTGGAATCAGATTGATGTTAGGCCAAATCCTCTGTCCAGATACGAGGGGCCCTATGAAATGTTTTCATTCATATTTCAAACGTGATTTAGCGGGAATCTCGCATGATGGCGAGTGGTTCCAATTCCAAAAATTGTTGGGACCTTCTCATGAGACAATTCCAAATTGTATGCCATTTGGGAGCAGTTTCATTCTTTTGTAAGTACCAAAAAGTAGGTTTTGTACGGGGGCTAGAAAACAAAAAAAAAAAACTAGCTAGAAAGGAGTCAGCAGGTTTGAGAGGGGCGACCTGTGTAGAACGGTTTAAATCTCAACTCGCGCATTTGGTTAAAACGCACCTAGTACGCAAATGACCTCTTGCCCCAGCCTACCCGCTGACATGAGAATTTTGGCCTGTTTTACTGCCGCTTGCAGGTGGCGATGAGGGAACTGAGGCTGTTGCTGGATTCTGCATGGGAACGTGTAGTAACCAACATAAAACACAATCCTCTTGCTAGTCTCCGTCGCGACGCGCCAACCATGCTAGTTCTTTTCTTTGACGTATCGCTGCGTTTCGGAACGTTTCAAATTCACGGCACGACCACATCGTCAAACATACTTTTTAAAAGGGAAAATTGGATTTTTCTGGCCTTGCTTGAGATCTGAGCTGTGCTACTTATGTTTAAAAATGTTTTACATATTTGAATTTGTGATTATTTTTTTCTTCAGGTTTTTTATTTTTTTATTTTAGGAGTATGGTTTGGCCTTGGTGGAGGTCTCTTAGTCGTGCTAGTGACGTAAATATGCAGTAAATGTTGCACCATACAATTGTTAGTAGTAATAACATTCCGGTTCATTCACTCATCGTGACGGCGGCGTAATGGAGTCCGCCGGCTGCCGGACAAAAGCCGCCTGACGCCCGCGGACACGGCGGTGCGACTTCGTGACTCTTGGTTGTTGTTTTTGTTTCATTTATTTATTTTGTTATTAATTTGGTGGATTATTTTGCTTAGTTACTCAGCTATCTTATAACCCGAGTTAGACTTGTTGTTATTTATGTGTCATTTCAGCAATTACATGGGCTCACACTTTGAAACGCAAACAACTGTCTTGAGCGTTTGTGTGAATGAAGTCGTGATCTCTTTTTTTCCTAGCAGCAGCGACACAACAGCGCGAGCGAGCGAGCGCCTTAATAACAGCATGGCGGCTCCATACAGGAAGCGCCAATTACTTTATTATACCACACACAAGGAAATAAGCACGCCGCCATTGTGTAGGCAACGATGCTGTTAGCACGCTATTGTTAATCTGCGGGTCACAATGGTTGCATTTTGCGCTGTGCCGTTTTTTTCTTTTTTCCGCCACAATGTCAGCTTGAGCAGACATTGACGTTGACTCTTTCCATCCCTCCTCCTCCTCCTCCTCCTCCTCCTCCTCCACCTCCTCCACTGTTGGCCTCTCAGATGACTATTGATGAAGGGCAGCGGTCAATACTAATTCACGTTAAGTGATTTTCAGAGGCCTTCCAGGCACGCCAGGTGAACGCCAGCATTTATGACGATCGATCGTATTGATAAACAGCTTTCCACAGCGGGGGCGGGTGGTTACGTCAACCACATGGTCCTCGTGGGGCTCTTTTGATTATGAAGTCATGACCTCGGTGGAGGTCTTCCGGTTCCGTCACGTCTGTTGGCTGAAAAATTTCACATCAGCGGGAATCATCGGGCTCTCGTTGTACCGGCGATGCTTTAAGTCTGTGTCTCAAACTGTCGAACTGTAACTTGGGGATCCGCACAATAATTTGCAATGATTTAGTATGTTGCATGGAAGTGCACTTCAGACCCCCACCGCTAGGTGTCTGGCTTGCGATTTCAAAAATAGTTATGCACCAATTTCTTGATGTATATGCAATAATATGAGGTGATCATATATATATATTTTTTTTTTATTTTTTTATTTTTTTTTTTTACCGCCCCCCCGAGAGAAAGCGTAACTGCGATGTGGCCAGTGCCAAAAATGAGTTTGACGCCAGTCGGGAGTGGGAACTGAACCCACGCAAGCTGCGCACAAGTCAGTCGAATGTAGCACGATAGCATCAGTGACTCGTATCTAAAACATTTTGAATTAAAACAACAGTTTCAGTTATCATGAATAGTGCCAATTTTAAATGTACAACATCATAAAGGAACATAAAACCTCGTGTATAATATCTGTAAAATATTGATAATTCTCATGCGTTTCATATAAAAAAAAAACGCCTGGGGTCAAATTGACCCCAAAAAACACACCAGTGTGTACAAACAACATCTATAGGATATTGAAGACATGTCGTTATGTTAATTTTATCTTCACCCACTTGATCCCATGAAATCAAGAAAATATAAAAGTGGATTGTGCAGTATATTTAGAGATATTTAACATTATATGGTGTCAACTTTATTCACTGTCATGAGTGCAAAACCAACAATTTTGAAATGAAATTACCGCACGCATACGCGCACACACACACACGCACACACACAGAATGAACTCAAAGAGCTTAATGATCTGACGTCGGCTCGCAGTGTCAAGTGCTCATTTTGACTTGATTTCTAATTGCGGCGCATCCGGCCTGCAGGTCTCAAAGCGGCGCCTTGGCGCGCCGAAGTGGTCGCCCGCAGGGCTCGTGGGGACCGGCCGCCGAAGAAGGAGGACCACGACACATACAAGCTAACTGCACGCATTATTTACTGTTTATGAAATATGGATGAAAATAATAATCACAGCATATTACGAGGGGACGTCATTAGTACCGCTCACACGCAAACCACTGAATATATAATATATATAAATGTTTGATTCGCTCTCTCACTCGCTAAAGAAACGCTCTCACTGATTTCGTCGTTCACACTCCTGCTAGTGACTAAAAATAAAGTAGAAATAGAAATAAAGCATTCTTTGAAATAATTCTGAGTCGGAATGTTACAAGAATAAAGCAGATGAAGCGGAAGTCAGTCCCTACTGTTTGGGACCACGATCGGGTCAAAGCCAAAAGTGAACCAGAGCCGCAATGTTGTTGGACGCGCAATAAGATCATAAATAAGACAAAAGATACATGTGCACACTTTGGGTTCACTTATGGTTCCCCTTGCCATACTAAAAAAGTAAAAACATACATGCATAGTCGAAGTTATTTTCAGCCAAATCGAGGGGTTGCAATTCAAATATTTAACCTCCACGAGGTCAGTGCTTGCTCAAAGCTGTTGTGTACGTTCACACTTGTGCAAAGGTCATTTCGACAACGCTCATCCTCATTTCCTCTTCATTTGTAATGCGCAGACACAGGAGAAGTCATAAAATAATGTTTCGGTTTTTTTCTTTTCTTTTGAAGCATCCCCCTCGGCGCGAAATGACAAGTCGGCTCATGAGTGATTCATGCGGACCCGTTTGTCCCCGAGCCAGTTGAATTAAAAGGATCATTCTGGAACACAGCGGCAAAGTAATGTACGCATGGGCCCTCATTTTGTATTAATAGAACCCTTGAATGCAGCTTGTGTGGCTTTTTGGTCGGGGGGGGGCGAAGGGAGAGGGGGTTGAAAAGTGAGCATTATTGTCGTTGTTAAGCGGGTGTGGGCAAACATTTGTGTTCAAGAGCAACATCTCATTTTTAAAATGGACAGATGGGCCAGGTCACACGTGGTCAGGAAAAAAATGGAGTTGGAACGTGTGTGGAAAATATGTAAAATACTGTACTTTCTTTTAATAGTGCAATAATTCCTTCTCATTTTTTAAAAATGAATTGAATTTCAATTGGCCGTGTTTAATCAAATACATTTTAAAGAAGAAAGTGTGTACAAAATGTTTATTTCGCTGTTTTTGTATGATTTACAATACATAGAGTAATGTGTGATTTAATTAAATAAATAGTTCAACGAACAAATATGAAATGAATATATACGTATCAATGAACCCATTTAAGGAAACGTGGCTGAATTGCCTTTGTTTACAGAGACAATTATACGAGGTTTGGTTAGCTTGGAGGCAGAAATTTTGTCAACCTATATTTGAAGTCGACTTATTAGATTTTTATTAGAATTTTTTTTTTTTAATATATATATATATATATATATATATATATATATATGCCCCCCCCAGCCATAATGCATTAAGTTCAATTTAGTCGTCGGTGTTTATAAAAACATATTAGTTTCATTGAAGACGACATTGTCTTTGATATTTTCCAAAACTCACGGCTGGAAATACCGCCACAAGAGTATTGGTCGGGTGGAGGACACATCAAATAAAATGGCCGCCGTGTCGTTCGGTGTCATTATTTTGACTTTCTACGCGGGAGACGAGATGTCCGTCAACACGGGAGCTGTGCTGTCAGCTCCATTAGCGGCCGGGAGCCTCGTCGGCCTTCTCTTGATCGGCTTCGCGAGCCGAAACCTTCCCGTGGTTCTTGTTCTTAATGAGCAGCACCTGCAGGTCTGTCACATGTCCTGTGTTCCGCTGACTGCTTCTGTCCTTGCAGGAGGAAGAGGAGGAGGCCAGGAGCAAGAAGAACACATCAGGACTCCACACTTGACAGGAAGTCAAGTTTGCTCACAAGGTGATGATGATGATGATGATGATGATGATGGAGGAGGAGGAGGTGATCATTTTATCAAGCCATATTCTCCTCCTGACTGACGGAATAATCAAAAGATTATGATGATTATTATTAGATGATTAGATCGCAGGCCCCCATTTCAAGTGCACAGCTGTACCCAATATAATGTCCACGAACTTAAAAGTCTTTCTTGGTGGCTGAGTGCTTCTCGACAGGTTTGAATAGTTTTTGTGTATTTTCCCACATCTTTTAATGTGTGTGTGTGTGTGTGTGTGTGAAAAAGACATCTTGAAATCATATATTGCATTACAGGACACTTCTATCCCTGCCCATCCAATGTTTTATTTACATTTGTGTACCTCCACAATGCTATTATATGTTCACAATAACAAAGCTGTCCATTGAGAAATTGTCTGTTCGCCAGTTTGACGGTATTTATTGTCATATGTTTTTATTTATAAAATTACAAATAGGATACTGTCGACTAACAGTGATTCTATAGAAAGAGCCAAGTAACAAAAAAGTCAAATAATCTCATCGTGTCCTGCCCCCACCCCGCTCCGTCGGAGACGCTCCGTCCATGGCCCTCTCTCGACTATTTGCTCGCATTAGCCTGACGTTTGCTTGTTTCTCCGTAAGCTTGACGCAGAGCGAGAAGCACTTGTCGCGGCGCTCGCGTGTGAATGACTTTTCTCTCCGTGGTCGTTTACTCCAGCTGTGCGGATGTACATTTTGAACAGGTTTGAAAAAATGACTTGCTGGAGATGATGATGATGATGATGATGCGTCTACTACTTTGCATTGCTTATTACC
The DNA here is from genome assembly GCF_024500275.1 of Phycodurus eques. Classification (NCBI taxonomy): domain Eukaryota; kingdom Metazoa; phylum Chordata; class Actinopteri; order Syngnathiformes; family Syngnathidae; genus Phycodurus; species Phycodurus eques. The sequence continues at coordinate 27,060,000 of NC_084533.1, forward strand.
ATTACCTTCATCACAATGTCTTGTTTTCCTTAAGTCGGGACTTTCAGTTGTACAATGTGGGGTAGTGTGTTGTTGTTTTTGTTTTTGTTTTAAACACCCAATAAGGTTCAAATGACATTAACAGTATGGAGAATGTTGAATATAACTTACCTTAGAAATCTTTTCCTTGGCAGTACCCAGTAAGCATGTCTGCGTTTTCTTTTTTGTTGTTGTTGTTGTTGTTGTTGCAGTTTTGTTCAATGCCGGACTTGGACTCGCGTCCTCTGACGCCAAGGCCCGAGCGCTTGCAGACTTCACCTGGCAGCGGGGCAAGAATTTCACACCTGAATGTACAACAAACCCAGTCTTTGCAGTAATCCAACAAGGCCCAATTACCCGCTCATTAAACTTCCAACTGACTAAATTGACAACCAACCCACTTAAGATATAACCGACTTGCCAAAAATCCAATCTACTAACTAACTAACCTAGCAACAAAATAAGTAGCAAAGTAACCAGCCAATCAAGCAATAAATGTGAGCGATTTTTTCGGTGGGTTCCCTTTCCACATGTCGCCCATCAATCATACATTTGCATTATTGGAAAAGCTTTTGAAGAAAATAGTGAGCGATCAAAAAAATGTGTGTGTTGCGGGGGGGGGGCATCAATCTGGATTGATGGGTCTCTCCGGCCATGTTGGGAGGGGGCGTAGACGGAGAGAGGAGGAGGAGGGTCGTTAGCGGGACGTTCCCCCTCCTGTGCTTCACGCGCTCCATCCTGTCACAGTGTGAGCCTCATCCTCCACTGTACACCACCTCCTCTTCCTCCTCCTCCCACTCGTGCAGGCAGCAGCAAGGTCGTCCTCTTCCTCCTCCTCCTCCTCCTCTTCCTACTCTTCCTCGCCCTTCTTCTCGTGCAGACGATGCGAGCGACGAGCTGCTAGGACAACTTCTTGTTTTCCTCCTCCTCCCCCCCTCGTGTTTCTCTCCGCGCGGATCGCAGGTAACATGATCGGCGTTCGATTCCGATGCTGATGTTGCGTGGGCGACGAGCGAGCCGGAGCGGAGCTGTCCACTCGCGGGGTGCTGAAACGTTCTGCTTTCCACAACGAAGTGCACGCGCGCACGCGGCGGTGTTTTTCCGCGCGCACGTCGCCACGCAGGCACATCGATGGGGCGGGGGGGGGGGGGGGGGGGGGTTAGGGGAATAATTTCCCGGGGTACACCTTTTTTAAAAAAAAAAAAAAAAAAAAAAAAAAAAAAAAAAAAAGGCGAAGAAGCTGACGGAGGGGAAGGATGGGGAAAGTTTGACCGCATGTGTGCACGCGCGGAGGTCACACAAAATTAACAAGGGGTAAACACGCGCACACACACACACCAAGCACATTTGATTGTGTGTCCGTATGTCAAATGTGTTATGGTTGTGTTTTATTTGTTCGTAATTGTTAGCCACTGTGTGGAAGTAGTGCACTGGGAGTGTGATAGGTTGGAGTTGTGTGTACTGGTAATGCGCCACTGTGTGGTAGTTGTGTGATGCTGGCGTGTTATTTGTGAAAGTTGCCCTGATTATGGTGGTTGTGTATTTGTAGTGGCGGTGGTTGGATGTGGCTTTTATTGCTTTGATATTTGGGAAGGTTGTGTGTTATTGTTTAGTACATTGTGTGAAGGTTGTGTATTTTTAAGGAACTTGTGTGAAGGATGTGTGGTTATTTTTTTAGTAAATTGTGTGAAGGTCATGTGTTATTGTTTAGTAAATCGCGTGAAGGTTGTGTGTGTTTTTGTTAATGTGTGCATGTTGTGTGTTTTTTTTCGTAAATCGTGTAAAGGTTGCGTGTTTTGAAGAAAATCGTGTGAAAGTTGTGTGTTACTTGTTAGTAAATTGTGCACTGGTAGTGTATAAAAAGTATACTTGCGTGTCGTGTAGGTTTTGTGTACTGTAATAATGCTGGTGTCTGACAGTTTTATGACGGTTGTGTAATATTCGCTAGTAAATTATGTGAAGGTTGTGCAACATTTATTCGGAAATGTGTGTAATTTGTATATTGTGTGAAGGTTGTTGGTTAGTTGTGAGTGAATTGTACACTGGTGGTGTTTACAGTGTGCGCTGGGAGTGCGCTCGTCGTGCGTTGGTTGTGGCTAACCAATTGTGCGAGGATTGTGTGCTGGAGTGTGAAGGTTGTTTGCTGATGGTGCGGTGTTGTGTGACATAAATGTGTACTGGTTTCGTGCGGGTGTGTGGTGATTGTGTGTTATTTGTTCAAAAGAATTGTGTGCCGCAGCATTGTGTGCAGTTGGTCTGTGAAATGTGTATCGGAGGTGTGCTGGCGTGTGGCAGTTGTGTACTGGTTCTGTGGCGCATGGATGTAGATTGTGTGTAAAAGTGAACATATTGTGTAACTATATAGAGATGTTGTGCTGGTTGTATGGAGATTGTGTAGTGCTTGTGTGCTGGTGTGTGGTTGCTGTGTACTGGTAGTGTGTAAGTCGTGCACTGGTTGTGTGCTGGTGTGTGGTTGTCATGTGCTGGTTATACATACATTGTGTACCGCTGATGTGTTAATCGTTAGTAAATTGTGTCCAGGTTGCTGTGTAAAAAAACAAGTGTGCTCGTTTTGCCAGGAGTTGTGCGCCGATGTCGAGTGCCGGCTGCGCGGCGGCGCCTGTCGACATCGTGCGGTTGCGGTTGCGCGTTGTAGTCATGTCAGCCGTTGGCCTCGCCGCCCTCCGGTCGCGTCGCGTTGTGCCGTTGTCCTCCATCCATCCATTGCACATCTTTTTGTTTCCCTCTCAGATCTCGGGACCCGCACTCGCCGGCGACCTTTGAATGTGACATCGCTCCGACAAGGCGGGGAATAAAAAGCCATCGGCATGAATTTCGTTATGAAGCAAGCGTTGGGAGGTAAGATTTATTGATTTGTTTATTTGTACATTGTGGCGCACGTGCAGCATGAGTCAGCAAATGTTTGTTTGCGATCGGGCTTCTCCTGTCACCTTCCGGGACCTTGCCGCTCGCTTATTCTGCGCGACAGTGACGTCACCCTCTCGAGGAATCTCTTGTGCAGAGTTTGAAGGCAATGTTTGCGCCGGTTGTGGAGTTATGGCATGAAGAGGTCAAGTCGTGACCTTGTGGAGCTGAGTTAAGATTTTGCTGTTTGACGGCGAGTCGCCAAACTTCACCGCCGTGCACACCAAAACGAGGATAGCTGTTTCGTAATTCTCTAGTGGTTCAAATTTAGCGGGAATAAGAAACAAATTGGAAGACGCCAGTACGCAAGGTTCAAATCTACTGGAGGGGCAATGGGAGGAAAAGCTCAAGGACAAGTTTGCCTTTGAAGAACAACCTAGAGAGGACAAAAATGAGCCTAAAATGGCAGCTGGAAGCCAAAATGGCAGACTTCCTGTGGGTTTCTGGGCGTGGCTACTTCAGACTTTTTGCGGGTCGACGCTTGACCGCCAAACCTGCCAATTGTCATCTCGCGAAACCAAAAGCGCTTCGGGGGGGGGGCTGAATTAAAAACAAAGCTCAAGATACATGTTCCCCGGGATGAATGACAATGAACGTGTTGACATTTGAGATAAACGACAAAGCCGTCAAAAAATTGCAACATATATTTATCCTATGAATAATAACGAGGAGGAAACGAAGCAATTTCATGGCGGCCTTCATAAAGACGCTTTCTAATCTGCCATCTTGTCATCTTCAAACGTGACGAGGTCGCTCCTACACGGCGGACAACTGCCGACCGTGTATGAATTTCATACATGAATATGGAGAGCGTTTGTGTGTGGAGCCTCCTTAGAAATGTATTTATTTATTTGTAATACAGTAATGTGAGCAATAGTTCAACAAAATATTGTCCTTGACTTCTGGTTTGAAAACTTGCGAATCATCTATTTGTTTGCGAATATGTGACGATGCGATGAGGCGACGACACGTTTACGTGATTCCACAGTCGTAACGGCCCCGTTAGCTACGATGTGGCCCGCGAGCAAAAGGAGTTGGGGAAATGCAATCACACCCCCCCCCCCCGCGGTGCACCTGATGATCTCTCACAAGGCGTTAACGTGCTGCGGCACACCAGTTGAGAATCACCGTTGAACAGTTCAACAAGCGTAAACACGGCCGCCGGTGCGGACGGTGTCAGTTTGCGGGCGCGCGGCTCAGCGTGCGTGGAAAGTTGACGCTCACGCAAACTCCTTGGCGAGGGTTTGACTTCCCTTCCGTCCAACTCACCACTTTGCAGTGCGCGGCGGTTTGGCTGCGGGCAATTATCTGGGCTTCTCCGTGTGAGCTACCGGCGCACGGTCACACTCCATCTGCTCGCACCCCGGGTCCGATTTTGATTTATGAACAAGTTTAGACGAAGGCCCTTATTATCTCTTAAACGCAACTTACACATTTCTTGGAATTTGTCGGTTCTTTTTTCTCTCTCGTCATTTGGCCCTTCCCCTTTTCTGCTGAAGCGATGTTTTTTTTTTTTTTTTTCTAGCTTGCGGGCTTACTTTTTTTTCACTACCATATCAAGTCAAAAAGAAATAAAATGTCTTTCAGGCTCTGATGACCAAAAAAAAAAAATCTTTTATTCCGTCTGTACGTGTGTCCCGCTACCAAATGTTCCAGTCCGAGGACTGCCACATACAGGTGCTATATAAATTTTTTAAAATGTATTTTATTCTAGGCGTTAGCACGGCCGCCTCACAGTTCAGAGGTCGCGGTGTTCAAACCTGGGCTCCGAATTTATCTTCAATTTTGGGGAATTTTGTGATCATGTAAAATGATTGTAAACAAATACAATAATAATGTGGCAACATTGCCTCAGTTAGATTGGCTGCTTCCTGTCTTGTGAATTTCTGTCTGAGCAGTTATCCAATCAGATTTAAGCACAGTCTGTTGTTGCCGGGTAAAACGAAACCTGCCTTTGGCGATTGACAGCGCTCGTGACCAATCAAACTCTTCGTTGGCGTGCGAGCGGGTGTGCGTGGCGACGTCAGCGTTTTTGCTGCCAATTGATTGGATGGCGAGCGGCTGAATATTTTTTTCTGGGTGACGTTATGCCGACTTGTCGCGCGTGTGTGGGGCAACTGCGGCTGCCAGTGTCGGGAGAACGACTGAATTGCGTTGAAATTTCGTTTTGCGGTGTCACATTTGAGTTTTTCGCGTGTTGTGAATGGTTTTCAAGCCGTGGCATCCCAATGATGGCGGTGCGAGGTGTTTTAATTAAGGCCTGTCGCTGTTGTCAACACAATGCGTCCGCATGCATAAAACATGAATGTGGAGTGGAACTGTATTGGATCCGATGCGCTTGTGTGGCGGACCCTCCTCATAGACTCCCACTTGTAAAGCTTCGGGCCAAATAGCTCATTGTGAGAAAAGTGGACAAATGACAAATTGATTCAATCGGCAAGTCAGGAAGATGGATGTTTGCGTGTAGCGCGTCGGTGTGTGCGTGCGTCCGCGAGAGAGCGCTCACGGCTCCCGCGGCGTCCGTGCCGGTCAAGCTTTATCATCGGCGGCGATCAAAAGCGCTCGTAAAAAGCCGCCTGCGTCCGTAACCTCCGCAACCCTGACGCCCTCGCTTCCTCGCTCCTCCTTTTCCCGCCTCATCGTCCCCTGGGCCGGGAGGAAGAGGCGGAAGATGAAACGGGACAAATTGCTCGTTTATAAGCTGTTAATGGGGGATGTTTTGTCTCCTCTGACTTCCTCCTTCCCAACCGCCTCGCCTTTTAAGCCATCACATGCTCCATCCGTCCATCGATCCCGCTGGTATCACATCCCGCGCTTCTCCGGGCCTTTCTTCTTGGCCAGCACCAGGCCTAAACCCCCTCCCGCCGCCGCCGCCTTTACCGTAAATCTGCAGGGCGAGGCGAGGAAACCTCAATCGGGAAGGCTCCAGGGAAAATGACGTGTGTGTGCCCGAGCATGTCAGGAAAAAGGGCGAGAGGCGTTTGAAAACGCAGCTGACAGCACATGACGAGTAAACGCAATCTTTTCTGAATTCTTATTCCAAAAAAAACAAGATCCCAGAGTGAAGTCATTTGATCCGGAAACAAACTTGTCGTCGTCACGAACTTCTAGAGGTGATATTCTGAGTACAGTACGGTAAACTCCCCGCATATTTGCCATCCGCTGCTGACGGACGAACCTATTTGTGTTTTGGTCTTTTTCCCGATTCAACATCACCTACTTGCTGTTTCTTGTGCTCTTTCCGTCTAAATAGGAAAGTAGTAGAGTCATTGGTGTTAAGGAAGTATGCTGCAGTGATGCTCGACAGAGAAACGAGCTTCGTATGCTGGGGGGGGAGCTAAGTTTAGCCTGGGTTGTCAGTGGAAGTTACAGAGAGCCTTCGCCGCATGTGCGTGTACACGCTCACTTCTGATTCTGTCATGGTGTGTTTTGCTTTGGGTTGTGTTTAGTTTTCTTCCATGTTTGCGGTGTGCTCATTCGATTGTGGCGTCCACCTGTTTTCGTCTAGCCCGTGTCGACCAATCGGCTTTCTGCAGCCACTCGCGTCTTGTCCAGGTGTTCCTCGTTGTCTCGTCAATCTGTTGGTATTTAGTTCGTTGGTTTCTTTTTCGGTCACGTTTGGGGTTTGGTCGAAGGCGAGGACGGCAAGGCAAAAACATGGAGGCAACGCGCTAGTGCAGGAGTATATAAAAAATTCTATACTTTTATTTTGTTATTGTTATTTTTTAAAGCGCTGTAATCGGCAGCAGCGCCATGCTGCTCAAATAAGTAAACATTGGTTCGGGCTTTGCTGTTTGTGTTTCTGCACGGATGGAGGGACGGACGGACGGACGGACGGATGGATTGGATGGATTGGATGGATTGGACGGATGGATGGAAATTGCACAGTCAGCACGTTTGTGTGACTCAATGCTGCTGTGTGCTTTTTTTTTTTTCCTCACCATTTGGTCAACCAGTGTTGTAATAATGAGTCAACGACAATAAAATACCCTTTAAGCACTCTCTTGATGTTAATGGTGAATGAGGAAGGCTGATAAAACATCCAATTTTTCAATTATAAAATGAAAGCAAGCGTTAATGCAGTGTGAAAAACACTTTTTCCACATATAAAGCATTCTACCACTCAAACACAAATGACAAGCTTAAGACAGCAGCTAGCCGATTGGTGGCTAGCGAGCTCGCTAGCCTGCTCACACTACTCCACATCCAAGGTATTAAGAGAAGATTAGGCTACGTCAAAGTGCCTACGTGGCGGCCATGTTGGCAGGGGCGAGGTTCCCATCAAAGACAATGCCTTGACTTTGATTTGGAGTCGTAACTTTCTGGTTTTCACGAGGTTTGCCCTTTTTTGGCCAACGCCAAAGCGTGTGCTATCAATACAGAACATTTGATTTAACACCCCCCAAAATATTTTTACCTGTGAACGGTTATTCCCAGTTCCCTTGTCGTAAGTGTGCGGCCTTTGACACAACAGTATACTCTGTTTTCTTGCTGACGACTTCGCCTTTACTAGCTTAGCGTTGCACGCAGCTCAAAAAGCGGTGTGTCGTATCTCCCTACAGGTATGTTCATATCATCGTATCATCTCATACTTACAAGGTGCTAGCTTGAAAGATGTTTTCCACTGTACTGTATTTGTTCACGTTCTAGCGTCGTCTCACGTTTCAGGCTTGCTTTCATGCCGTTATAAAGACGCTCATCCGAATGCTCTGCAGTTCTTTTTTAAGCGCATGGAGTCACCCTGGCACAGAACACAAACACTTCTTCTTGTGATATTTCATTTAAACAGGAGACGTGCGCTCAGGGCGCTGGGAATGAGACATCCCGTGTGTTATTTATCCCCTTCAGCACGTGCTCGCGGTCTCCCAAACAATTTTCCGCCGTCTCGGCCGAGCGGCGCCCGAGAAGGCGCGTGTACCTTCTGCGCTGAGATAACGCGACACGGGCTTTAAATAACACACGCTCCCTGCCGCCTTGCGTCGAGAGAGCGACGTTTGCGCACGGGTGGCCGAGCCCGGCCCGGCCGACAAATTCAAATGAGATTTTTCACACTTTGCAGGCTCGCCAGAATCACGCTTGCGGCCGCCGACACGGCGCGGCCCTTTTTAAATCCACTTCAAACCAAGAGAGGCCTTCTAATCCTGATGAATTGATACACGGTAATGACATCGGACGCCCACCGCCGCGCCGCCGATGCCAAAGGGGAAGGTTCTTTTTTAATGTTTGGCCGTGAGGTGCAAATATGACGCGTGAAAGGGGCAATATGAGGCGGACAATATAATTAATTGCACTTTAATTACTGTTATATCATCAGCTGCTCAGCCGGGAGCTCGTCCCTAGTTCCTGCTTGCTTCCTCACACATGAACGAACTTTCCAATTATGCATAATTCACTGGACTTGGCAGGCAGGCGTTAAATGCACCATGTGTTTTTGCTAAAGTGAGGGATGTTAGGCTCTCGTGTAAAATGCACCGTAAGCCTTACAGTTGAGCTTTCAATGCGCATGTTCGATGTTGCAGTGAACTCGAGGAGCCGAATGGCAAAATTGAAACAAAAACAAAATAATAAAATGGCTTTGCGTCCCAGTAGATACGTCCACTGCAACAGTCGAATTGTAACCTACAAAAAAAAAAAAAAAAAAACTGGAATGCTAAAACAATGCTAACGGAAAAGGGGATTCATTAATTTGGCAATCACATGCTTAAAACACAAAGTGTATTCTCCAGGGTTGTCCGCATTGAGTTTATTAAAACAAAGTAACAACAGTTGGCTAAATTCGAGAATCTTGGCTCGACAACCAGCCAAAATGATGACTTGATAAAACTGCTCATAAAATGGAATGTTCCTTTCATTTTAGTTATCAGGAATAGCGTTGCAGGATAGGAAGAAACAGAAAGACACGAAATCATCCAGTCGGGAAGGTCCACGGCACGCTGGGTCATCATGTCCGCGGTACGCGCCATTTGGATCACTGCGATATTACTCCTTTGGCCAACTATTCACGATAATCACCACCGTGCGCAATAGCAATAAACACGACTAGAAAAAAAAAAAAAAAAAAGATTTCAAAAAACAGATTAAAAAATATGAACACGTCACAGTGAGTGCATGTTCATTCGCAGTTGCTCTCTCAGGTGTTGTTGATTCATGATCCCATTTGGTATGTTGACATTCTCTTAAGTAAAAGCCCTTTGTCATAGTTTTTTTAATTTTTTTGCAACAAAGTCACAAATATATTACGCGTATACAAGCACAAGATGGATAGGGAGATTCTAGAGGAACAGCAGCAGCAGCTGGCGTCCTTCCAACTGCATCAATCCGAGCGACGTAGGCGAGGAGCGTCTTCCGACATTCACGACACCTTAATCACATCAGTGAGCAGACTTTTTTTTTTTTCTCTATTGTGCGTCCCCCGGGTGTCGCAGAACACCCGGGACGCGGGTGTGAAGTTTAACTACCCGACATTTCTTGGGAATCTGCAGTAGCCGGTTTACCTTTTCTTTATTTTATTTTTTTCCTCATTTCGATTGAAATCATTCCGATTGAAGTTTCCAGGTCAAATGTTTCAATGTGACGTGATCTATTCCGATACGTTTCATCAGAAGGGCCGCCTTACAGATGTGTCGCTGATAAGGCCGTTACGTCTTGCAATTGAGATGAAAATGTCTTTTATTTTCATCAAATGTTGCTAAAAAAACACACACTTTTCATCAACACGGCAGAAGTTTCACTCATAACACCTTTTTTAGAGTCGAAATTTGTCATTACTGACATTTTAACAGTCCAACGTTTTTGAACAGTCCCACCAACCATTTCGCTTAAATGTCGGCTGTAACGCACGACATTTCAGGTCTACAATTAAACTTGTGGCAATTCAACTGAAGTGATTATCACGCCATTGTTTATATGTCTTTATTCTGGACTCAGTTTTATGGGGGGGGGCGGGAACAAACAATTGAGAATCAGGTTTTTTTTTTTTTTACGAGGAGAAGCTTCTCTCTTCATCATGGGGGGTGCTTTTCTACCTCAGGGCCTGGACAGTTTGCTATCATCAATGGATAAATAAATACACAAGTTTATCAAGATATTTTGCAGAAGAACTTAAGGCCATCTGTCCAACAGTTGAAGCCAAAAGAGTATAGGTGTAGCAACGGAACAATGATCCAAAACACAGAAGCACATCAACAATAGAATGGCTTCAAAGAAGAAAATACAGGTTCTGGGGTGGTCCAGTTAAAGTCCTGACCTCAATCCCGTTGAGATACTTTGGCATGACATCGAGAGAGATATTTACACCAGACATCACAGGAATCTTGCTGAGCTGCAACAGTTTTGTAAAGAGGAATGGTCCAACAGTCATCCTGATCGTTGTGTACGTCTGATCTGCAACTACGGGAAACCTTTGGTGGAGGTTATGGCTGCCAAGGGTCAAGGGTCAACCAGTTATTAAATCCAAGGGTTCACTTGCATTATGCTCTTTAAAAATATGAAAACAGAACTGTTTGTGTGGTGCGAGCCCTGCAGCCTGTCGAGCCTTGGAGATTGACGGCTGATGTCAAATTGTTGAACATTTAAATGTTCATTTATCAAGGATCGTGTTTATATGGTACATTACATGTTTTGACTAAACTGTTTTTTCCCCCCGAAGTCAAAGCACTTATTTTCACATTATCGGGGGGACTCTTTCAAAGCTCGTCTCAAGCAAATCCCAGAAGGAAAAAAAAAATAACCGAAAGCAAAACTTGTTTTGAATAATCATTGTCCTTTGCGTTTTCTCAAAGCGAAGGGGAAAACTGATTAAAATCGTGAATTGGATTGAATTACTCCTCGTCATTGCAAGGAATAAACCAGAGAAGACAACTCTTGCTATGTTCCTTTGTTTGTTACAATAAAATATTGTAGAAAAAACAAAGGTGTTTAAATGTTTTCTTTGATGATATTAAATGATCTTACATTTTATGGTATTGTCCTCAATACTTGTACCTGGCAATAAACACCTATTTCTGAACAAAATATGCGTTTGACCAGTCAAAGTGTAATTGTTTTTTTTTTTGGAGGAGGGAGTCACAATTGGATAAATGCTTCCATGACAGCTCTGATGCAGTTAATTATGCAGGGTCTCAGTGTGAAAGAGAGCACAGAAGCAGCTTTTCGGAATAATTATGCATCTTTACCTGAGTGTCAATCAAAAAAAAAAAAAAAAAAAGAGTATTTGGGCACGGGCCTCGCTACGGTAGACACAAACACACACTGGTGACAAACAAACCGCAGCGGCGGTGACGGCTGAGCAGATTGACGAGACGCTCATGCATCTCAGCGCAGACGGGGCTCCTCGCCACCTCTGCGGCGGCTCTGCCGGGATGAGTCATTGTGTTTGCGCGGAATATTCGCACCTGCATTATGCAGCGCCGGCTGCGTCGAGACATTTGAAGAGGATGAACGGATTGGAGGGGGGGGGGGGGGGAACCGTATCGTGGCTTTGTGGGGACCAACCCCGTGGCCAAAACTGCAGTAAAGCGTGTGGACTCACTGATTGGATTGGATATCGTATCGGTTATAGACATTCCCTAAGGTTGAGAGTAAAATGTTGACACCCAGTCACACAACAGTCAACACGCAGACTGGTTAACGGTTAGCAAGTTAACAGACCAACAGCCGACTCCCACGTCACTCGCCAAGGCCAGGCCCCGCCACACGCGCTCAGTCACAGATGTTACGGTGTGGAACGTGAGGATCGCAAACTCAAGTGGACAAAAATAATACCTGCGCCTCATGTGCACATTTTGTTGTTCTAATAATGACTAATTGATTTTTATACCATTTAATTGGTGGAAATATTGATTCCAAGATTATTTGTTCGCAGCAGCCCTAACTCGAAATCGTTTAGATCAGGGGTGCCCAAACCTTTCGGCTCAGGGGCCACATTGCCGTAAAAAAATTGTCATGCGGGCCAGCATTAATTTGACATGCTACCGACGAGGGGAATGCTTTTTTGTATTTTTATTTTACTGTTTTACTATGCCGTCTGCTGCTAGGTAGATCTTATAACTGCCTGACCTGGATAAATGAAGGTTAAAATAAAAATGAATGGAATGCAAAATAAAGTATTTTTATGAAATTTGACTCAAACTCAAACTCGATTCATCAGAATCAACAAACAACATGTTTGCATTCATGTGAAGGGCGATACTGAGATCTCGACTGCAGTCAATGGAGCAGGTCTGGCTCAAAAGCGGTGGTTTTAATGCGCAAGATGTCACTTCGTCTTGTCCTCGCGCGGTTCTTATTCATGTTCATGACTGAGAATGTCTTCTCACACAAGTATGTCGAGCCAAACGAGCTCAACATTTTCTTAGCAAATGTACGAATCTCGAATCTTTTGTAGCTCTACCTCCTTCTTCGCTTACTTTGTGACACACTAGGGTTGATAATCCACTGTGCTCGCCGACCGTGGCAGGTGCGCCATCCGTCATAATCCCCGTGATTTTATTGCACTGTAATTTTATGTCATCTACGGCGGAACAAACAGAAGCAAATCAATCTTTCCCTCTTGTTTGGTCCTGAAGGCTCTGGAGGTCAAGTAGCTCTTCACGCACGTTCATTTCACTGTCCACTCCTCTCGACAAAAATCAGTAACTGAGCGCTGTCGGATGCGTCCGTGCTTTCGTCACAGGCTCACGAAAACAATTCAAACTCCACTCCTTTTTGCGTCCAACTGTCTCTTAATATCAGAAGAGACTTCTTCGCTCCTTCGTGCCACGGTGCTACGAGCCAGGCAAACATTGGCGAACTGTTGCTTTTTCTCAGGACAAATGTTCTCCACCATTTTCATCACACAGTCTTGAATAAATTCACCCCCAGTAAAAGGTTTGCAGTGCTTGGCAATCAGCGTTGCCACCTCGTAGCTCGCCTTTGTTGTATTTTCATTCGACTCACTGGCTCTTGTGAAAAAGTGTCGCTGTGCCGCTAAACCGGCTTCCAGTTGCTTCCGTTTTTCACTGCGTTCGTTCCCAGTTAGCTAGTCGTAATTAGCGTGTTCCGTCTGGTCGTGCCTCTTTACATTGAACTCCTTGAACACAGCCACAGTCTCTTGGCAAATTAGGCAGACGCAGTTGTTTCGAAACTCAGTGAAAAATTATTCAGACTTCCATTTGTCCTGGAGACGTCGGCCCTCGCTATCAACTTTCCTGTTCTTACTTCCGGTTGCCATTTTAGAAATGGGCAAAAAACAGATCATGCGCAAAACGGCCCCGCGAGAGTTCAGCCACAAGTTTACTGCCATCCTGTGGTGAAATATAGAATTGCGCGTGTATTTTGTACTGCCGGGCCACATATTATTGGTTTTATGACAGAGGCTTCGGGCCAGTGGAAATATGAACACGGGCCGGATTTGGCCCGGGGGCCGGACTTTGGGCATGTCTGGTTTAGATTCTTGTTCTCGTTCTGAAAGAGAACATTCAAACTCATTTGGATTCGTATTTCAGCTGAACAATAACGTTCTATAGCATTCACTTAGTTGCTTTTCAATACTAGAATAATACAAATCATTGAGGAAGCGCCGTTCCCTAAAATAAGCCGCGGTGACGTGGCCGGTGTCCCTCGGCTTGGCACGGCGACAAGAACTGGATGTCTTTTCCCTGGCGAGGGTTCAAAGCCGGCAGCCGAGCCCAGTCGCGCGGTCTTGAACGCCGGCCAAAATGGCCGCCCTCCTCGATACGTCGTCCGCTCGCGATGATGCCTCGTGCCCCCCCCCCCCCCTGCAGTCGCCGGCAAACAAACGATCCGGCCATCTCCCCCCCTCCCGGGGTCTTGTTTGCAGCTCTTAGGAGGCTTGATGGACCCTCGCGCTTTCATTTTCACCATCGCTCAAGATGAAGCAGAGCTGCTGTGATCTCCTTTTTATCTCAAATAATATCTCATACAGAAAAACGCCTCCTGGCCCGCTCGCTGGACTGTGACTGACTGATAACGCAGACGGCACCGGTAACATTCTGCCTTTGCAAAGATTCATCGATGGCTTTTCCAGAGGCGTTCGTCTCCCAACATGCGGTTGCAGTTTGCAGCGGCGTACGACTGCACCGCGACCGGTTTCCCCCCCATTTTAAAGATAAAGACGTTGAAAGTGTCTGTGACGCAATAAAGCAGCACGGTGGCCGGCGGATGAGACGCCGCGGCGAGCGAGAAATGACCAAGCCACCCTGCTGGTCCAGTGTGTGGAAACACTTTCCCTTTTATTATTATTTGGATTTGTCTAATCTTGTCACATGTCAGATTTTTTTCACAGCAATGTGAACCGTAGAATTCAGATCCCCCCCCCTTCAAACCCGACCCAGGCCTGTCTCGTTTGTGGATGCGCATTTGATCTGCATCCGATACGAGCGCAGCCTGGACGCTCAGGTTGCGCTCATCCGACCTATATGTCATCCAAAGGTGTAAACCGTCACAATTGCCCTTTTTTTCCCCCAAATGTCCCCTCGACAGCAAGTATTATACGTATGTGTTAGAAAGTGTGGAACGTTGTGGTCCGTTTGGACCGACTGCTGTTGACCGTCGCGCTGTTAAAAGGTGTTAACGGCCATCACTTTACTTGCCAGCGTCTGAATTTAACCCCTGCGGGAGGGCTCTGTATGCGAAGGTCCGAGGAGGTCAGGAATTCGATCCCCTTTCAATCTGTTTTGAGGTTCGACGCTAACGCAGCGGACGCGCTTGTTCTTCCCGCTTGTAAATCCTCTCCGTGTCCCGCCGCTCGTCATATGCCGAGCGTCCCGAAGAGACGCTCACGTGTTTCCATGCCCCGCCGGGCCAAGTCAAGCCGAAAACGCCGTCGCGATGTCGCGCGGTTCCTCGAGGCGGAACCGGGCTGTCGCTTTGGAGGCCGTGCGGGCCTGGGCCATGTGGCGGAGGGGAGGAGGTCAAAGCAGGAGGTCCGGAGCCCACGAGGCTGCTGGTAGGACGACAGCGGTAACAGTTACCATCTGTCTTGTGAAAAGTAAAAAATAGTAGAAATAATTTTCTGTATTTTTTCCAACCTTTAATCCATTTCGATAACAGTGATACAGATCTTCCAATGTCGTCGTAAGAACCTCGGGTGGTCTTTGGGTAGGCCGAATGCATTTTTTGTCGATTATCGTAAAAACGTTGCCTGAGGGACCATCTTGTTTGATGGCTGTATATTTGCGAACATGACAATGCCCAAGTATCATTTCGTCAACCCAAATCTTTGTTTAACCAGAAAACAAAAACCCATCGAGACCGAGGTCTCTTTTTCAAGGGCGATCGAGTCAACAAGGCGGAGCAAAATTCACGTCAAGTAAAAATAGTCTGTTTTGGGCAGAGTTGAGTACAAGAAAAAAATATTTAAAATCACGATGCACAAAGTACAAGCTCCACGTACGGAGGTCCAAATCTTGTCCTGTGCCGTTGTAGTTGAAAGTCACACAGGTTGATGGCAAAAACAGGAACAGATCTAATGACCTTCAAAATGAAACCAAAAAACAGAGTCTGCGTGCGGTAAATCCTTCACTAAATTACGTTTCCGACGAGTTAACATGACCGACGTAGTGCCAAGAGTGTACCGCTAGCGATGACGTCCGGTGGCCAGAGGCTCAGCCGCACTGTGTTTGTTTACGGAGTGGGCGTGGCTAGCAAACGATGCCGTTATGCTTCCTGTCCGTACCCAAAAGTCCAATTAAGAATACGTGTACTGTTACGAGCCTTCTTAACGCGTATGCTCAATTTTTCAGCATGTCAAGCATCATATTTTTAAATACTGACCTTTTTGTTTAGCCATTTTCAGTCCAAAACATTCTCGTGTAAACATCCTCTGAGTCAACGTACGGCGCTTTTCTACCAACGAGGAACTCGGAAGTGCTTCAACCATCAGCTACGGCAACTGTGGAGGTTCCGTATTTTGCTCGAGGATACTTCAAGATGGCCACGTGGTGACTGCAGATGGAACTCGCAACCTTTAGGCCGTGAGGCAACCTGCTGATCTTTTTTTTTTTTTTTCTCACTGTGAGCCGATGATAAATGTGTTTTTCGGAAATTCTCGGGTTATTCTTCTTTGCCAGGGCCAGATACCTTTTTTTTCTTTCTTTCTTTCTTTGTTTTATGAATGAAATCAATCCGCACTAGTCGCGCTCCAAGCAAGCCACCGCATATTTTGTGATGTGACAGATGCTCACTCTGTTGTCTGCCACAGTTTGATAGTTTCCGTGGCCTAAATCTCGGTTGCCATGGCAGTCACTCCCTTGAAGATCGCTTCTATCCCGCCTCCCTGCTCCTTATCAAAGGTCCGCACCGCTCTCAGGAGTAACGACGGGTTCGTTTGACCCGCTGAGCGTTTTACATTTTCATTCTCGCGGAGCATTTCTTATGTTGGGCCGGATTTGGCTTGTCTGAGCTCGGGTGATGTCTCCGGGGGAGATGACTCACTCTGTCCTCGGGCTGATTCCAAGCCGCCGGCTCAAGTCTGGGGTTGTTTTTTGTTGTTTTTTTTTTGACACACAGCTCTGGTGGCACTGTCGGAACACACACACACACGCACGCTCTTGCGGCATTCATCTCTGTTGTGTTTGGCTTTCAAAGAGTAGTAAAGTCGGGGGGGGTTGAGGGTGGCTGCAAACATCAGTAGGAAGCCCAAATGCAGGAAAACAACTGTAATATATATATTTTTTCCCTCCTTGACTTTGGAGCCTATTTAATTGATTTGCCGCATACACTTTACTGTGCACGTTGTCATCAGGTGCAGTAGCGTAACTTACAAACAAAACAAGTCTTATTGAAGAAGGGGAGAAAAGCAATGTGCCACAATTTGTTTCAAAGCTGTTTTTGTCAGGTAACTTAAAAAATGTAGACATTTATCTCGTCTCAATCAAGGCTACTTTCACACCTGTAGCTCAATTTATTTGGTCCGAACAAATAGATGTTTTGTATCCACTTGTATCCATTTCGTAAATGCTTACATTAATGAACAAAAGCAGAACATTTGAGACAAAAAAAAATTCAATAATGTTTCAAGTCTTTCAAGATTGGGAGTTACTTTTGAATCACTCTGTGCAAATAACGTAATAAAGTAATCCGCAAAGTCAAAACCCACAGTAAGGTTGGATCACGCACAGGCGCGAATTACGACGTACTCGACCTACGACGATTTTTCACAAAAGTGGGTCTTCTCCGTGGAGGCAACCAATCCGAGAAAAGGGGGAGAGGTCTTAGCCAAATATGGACAAAGTGGCTACGAAACTGGGTCAAACAGAAGTAGCTCTCAGAGGGGCCTTTTCTGGACACTTGGATGACAAAACCAAGGTGTTTTGAAATGGACACTTTTATACTAAGTCCATGTTAGTGAGTCACTCTATGGAGGTCTAAATAGCCAAAATGTGGGATCTTTAAGCTAACGTTTTTTTTTCATGGGTTTTTACAGTGCACAGGCAAGAATTACAGTCCATGCCTTCAGTGTTGTACCACGTCGTGTCATAACATGACGTCCAGCGCTGAGTGCTACTGGATGTCGATGCAGAGTTTGAAGGTTGATCGTTATCGGAACATCTATGCTAATTCCCTTTAGCCTATCGATGGCGGTTTTCATGATGACAGCGTTACGTTTGTACAGTATACTCTTAGCATATGATTTAGTTGAAATGTTTGGCGTTTAAACACACGCTTGATTGTTTTATGCGTTACAGTTTCTCAGTAAACTTCAAACCGGGAGTGATGCGCTTTGCCTCTTATTTGCAGAACTGTGCGAGCGAGAGGGTTTTCATTTCCTTTTTGATGCTATATGATAGTCTCCCATTCCTTGACAGCGGGAGAGTGAAAACGGTTTTATTAAGTTCATGTTTTAATAAGTTTAATTGTGTTTAGAGCATGTTGAAGGGGTAAAACTATAAAATAAGTTAGACAGTGTCTCTATATTGCAGTTTTTTTTACATATCCTGGGTGGCTCTGGAACATATCTCCTGCGATAAACGGGGGTTTGGATTCCCGAATAACGCCCCACGAATTAGCATATCGTGAAAAGGAACTTCGCGTTGAATTAAAACGGACTCCGTTCTTCGTCTTATTGAGACAGAACCGGTCCACTGCAAGATTCCAACTCTGTGGGAACCATGTGGGAAGAAGACCTGTTTTCTTGGAACTAATCCACAATCAATTCCACACGGTCAATAGAATGCTCAACAATTCATTAATTGACCACTCTATCTGCTCCTGTGAAGAGCCCCAATTCCCACCAACACGCTCTTGTAGAAGTCTTCCAAGAAAGTCTCTTGCAAAGTGGGGAAACTCCACATTTCCTTCACGGTTAGCTTCCCGGGCGCTCGTCCTAGTCCGTATCGTATGGCCGCCTATTTGTTCCGTTGTGTGCATTCGCCATGTAGACGGCCACAAACAAAACCTAAAGCGCAATTGCAGCCGGCCGGCTTAGAGATCAGAGCGCGTCGTGCCCTTCACGAGGTGCCAGGCTCTGCAACGGAGAGTGACCCGGACACAGAAATGATGCCAACTGACACAATGGAATTCTAATTAGCTTGCAGATGTGAAGCGAATGGCAAGCGCCTCGGTTTTGGGTGGGGGGAGCGGGTGGCACGGCTAAATGTGTCTGTGGCAAATTAGCTGCGGACTAGCGTGAGCATTCAAATAAAAGCGTCCTTCTCACTTGTGCAAACACCTCAACAATGCCCGAAACATCTCATCAGCACATCAGACGGAATGTGCAATGAGCCCGAGCACATTAAAGCCACCAAGAGGAAGGAAGAAATAATTATATATATATATATATATATAAAAATATATATATATATATATATATAGATTTTTTTTTTTTTTTTCCAAAGGTGATGAATCCCAAGCTCTATTTCGCATCCAACATTCTGTTTGATGAACTTTTGATTGCGAATGTGAATTACTCGATTACTGACAACCACCAGAAAACCGCCACACTTTCTTTCTATCCGGAAGGAGCAAAGGCTCAAATTAAAAACACTTCAATCAGTCCAGAGGTTCCGTGGTCCAATTAATAGCTAGAATGACTTCAATTAATTGGCAAAGTCAAAGCCCAAAGTGCGCCTGCTCAAGCATGGGCGTGCAATGTCGTCGTGTCGTAAAATCAATATGGTCGCTCCTCCTCATTAACTCATTCACTGCCATGGACGTTTATACTCGTCAATTAGAATCCAATGGACGAATATATTCATCAAGTACTTTTTTCGACGGGCGGTCGTGGAAAAGGGTCTCAGCCAGCTTGTCTGCGAAATTCAGGTTTGTAAACAACTGTAATGACCAACGGATCCCCGTAGATGGCGACGTTGCATTGCTTTGAATTTGAGATCAGCACAGCTTTTGAGTAGAAGGAGGTAGAGAAATGCTAACATTGCTAGTGCTAAATGCTAATGCTGGAAGTCGGACAAGTTTCGGTACTTTGCACTCGAACACAGTATGTAGTTTGACACCATGTAAAAAAAGCCACCGACGTTCAACTCGAGCCACGCTGTGAGTCACCGTCTCGCACGGCACATTTCTTAGTTATATGTCTTATAAATAAATGATTAGTTTTCACATTAAAACGGCTGATTATTAAAGATGGTGATACGAAGTCTGGTCTTTCTTTTGGTAGATCCAATGCTTTTATTACGGAACAACACACTATTCTGTGGGTCTTACATGCTGTAAAATGGCTGACGACATGGGGAACTCTGCTTTAATAACGTCTGTCCGGAATGTGTTAATGACAACCGCCACGTAGCACAAAAAAATAAAAGAATACAAGAACTAAAAATGATGTTAATAGTGAAAGCCCACGGTACACTCTGTCACATACGTTTATGGCCGTGCAACACGGACGTGTTGGATAGTCAATACAATCGCTCATCAAGCATGACGATCCCTCCTCCTCCCATTTCTCAATGGTAATTGCGTCCTTGCACAATAGTAACAAAGAGTACGAGTGCAAAGAATCCGAAAAGTCAAAGCCCGCAGCACACTCCAATCATGAATGGGCGCCCGATGTCGTCATGTCGCGCAATCAATACGATCGCTCCTCCTGTCAGCTATTAATGATAATCACCCCGCTTGCGCAGTAGAAATAAACCGTACGAGTGGAAATAATCCGCACTTTTGGCCGTATGCTGTCGAAATGATGGCATCACTGGCAGCCGGAGAGACAGAAGCGCTCATTCTGCGTTCACGCTGATTATGAGCAAGCGCGGCCAGATTCGTTATCATGGCCGCCGCGCACTCTGGACATCAGTGGCACTTTTTTTGTTGGACGAGACGAAGCCGAGAGGAGGTATCTTTATCGGCGCTCATCTAACAGAGACACAATGGCCGCGTGCACCCCGACTATTGTGGAGACGACGGCCGCTTAACACACTGACTGTAAAACGTGTCGAGTCACAAGACAGCGCTCTTCAATCCCGAAGCGCTATTGGCTGTCGTAAAGCATGGACTCTGCTGCTTCAATACGCGTTGGCTTCATATTGCCAGCCATCAATCAAACGGCATACCCCGACATACATATATAGCTAACATCATCTGGCCAACTAATCCATCAATGATTGCGTTCAGCTAACCTTTGCATCCATCCATCCGATGCACTAATCTCTCATCCTTTCAACTAAACTTACCCTCCGACATAGCAACCTACCATTCATGTCCCTAAATACATACAACTGGCGTATCCATATCCTGTACTGTATCCAGCTCATTTACCCATCCATCCATAGCTCCATTGATTCATCATTCATACATTACCAAATGCATACGACTGAGCTATCCACCCAACCCTCCATCCATCCATCCATCATCAACCTAACCTGCCCGTCTGCTAACGTATCATCCAATTTACTAACCTATCCATCCAACTATCCATTCATATATCCCTAAATACTTCCGACTGACCAAGCCACCAGTCATCCAACCATTCATCATGATCCAATCATCTAGCCGGCTAGCGCAGCCATTAAACTAACCCCATCCATCCATCCATCCATCCCACTAGCTCAAACAGCCAAACAACTAACCTGTCAATCTCACATCCATTCAACCATCCATCCATATCATAAATACATACAACACACCCTACTAACCTACCTAGCCATCGATCCATTGAAGTACCCTGCCGAGCCATCCAACAATCACCCAACCGTCTAAATGCATACGACTGACCCATCCGCCCACCATCCAAGCGTTCGTCCATCCCGCCTACTCAAACATCCAACCATCCTGAAAACAAACCTGCCATCCATTCAACTTACCCATCATCATCCCACTAACCCACCCGTCCATATGGCCATACATAGCCATCAAACTAACCTACTTATACATCGAGCCATCGTTCACGAAACAAAAAGGAACATTTGTTTGCAGCAGCAAATCTGTCGTCAAAACGTGTGAAGTCGTGACGCAATTGCAAACAAGAACAAGGCTCATTTACGATTCAGTGACAGCATCATGCTAATTGAGCTGAGAAGTGTTGATTACAATCAGTTTCTTGTGTGAGTCAGTGGGAGGGGGAGGGGGAGGGGGGGGCGAAAGAAAAAAGGAACGCGTACGCTAGCTTCTGTACGTCTTTCTTTGAACTTCATCCAAAGCGACATCGGTTGAGCGACACCTCGCAGCTCCGAGTTAGCCTGCTAAAAAGCTGGCACGCTGGCAGACCTCGGGGGTCACCCGCCTCCGTCCGCCACCGGCCTTCATTTTCCGACTTGTCGCAACCGTTCACGTCCGGGCGTTTCGCTCACAACACGCACACGCACCGCGTCTCGGCCGCGTTGGTGTGAACACAACACCGGGCCCCTGAACACAACGTTCTGAGCAACATGAGCTGGACGGAGTAAGCGGGCAGCTGTAGGCGTGATCATGTGATGTGTTAGAAAAGCGCGAGTGGGCTTTCGTCTTGGTACAACGCCAACGGAACTAAGTGGAAAGGCCTCAGCTGCACTAATATGGAAATATCTCTTCCTCCCGTTGGGGTACATTGGCTCGATAGTCGGGCTGTCCCGATCCGATATTTGATATTTGAAACGAGTATGGTGTTTTATCGGGGATGGGCCTAAAATGTCAGCGACGAGCAGTTGATACGGTATCAGATCAATATCGGTATCTGCCAGTAGTCAAGGCCGCGATATCGGAATCGTGTCGGAAGCGTATCGGGACGTGCCTCGATTCCCGTCTTCCGCATCCACCGCATAGCCTGGAACCGATGTAAATAGTAAAGGAGGACAGTCACTGGGGCCAAGGTGGCTGAGAGACAAAGCATTGCGTTTCGGGGCGGAGCTAAGTTTAGCCAGGGTTGTTAGTGGAGTGTTTGCCGTATGTGCATTTACATGCGCAATCATCTGTAACCCATTGATCTTTTGGGATCATAGTTTGAGGCTTATTTATGATTTTAAACTATCAATAAAGGCAATTCTAAACCTTTTTGGGCCATCAAGTACTCAAGGTTTTTTTTTTTTGCATTTCACAACAGGGCTCAGTCCCTGTCTTGCAGGGGAATTCTGTGCATTAGAACCAAGCGACAGCCGAGGCTAGCAAGGCTGCTCGCACAGACCTCAGCTTTCAGCTCCTGTTGCTTTTACTTTGATATAAAATGAAGTTTGCTTTTTTGCTGCGGCGTCAGAGTGAGACATCTGCTGCTCGGCGGCGAGCAAAGCGGCGTTGTGTTACCACGGTAATCCCTTGTGATGATTTTTTTTGCCCCCCCCTCGACTGCTGCTTCATGAATCACTTCTGTATCGTAGTACAACGATCGTTTTCTCTGATTGCTTTGAGCCTTGGACTCACGGAGAGCACCGGAAAAGACACAGTGTTGCATTCACTACATATTTGTTCTTTACACAAATAACAAAGTGATACCAAAACATGACGTCGGGCTTGTGCATCGAGGCTAACGTTGCGCGTACGCCTCTCCATTCGAGATGCTCCTGCGAGGACCCGCATTCCCACCATTAGAAGCTCAGCGTGCGCCGCAGTTCTAATAATACCTGGCGGCGTTCTGGCCGACCTCGCCCTTGACGGCCTCCCGTTATAGTCGCCCGGCGTCGGATGTGTGCACTCGCCGACTTCGCCCGATTGAAGAGAACAGATCTAATAGCGCGGCCGAGGTCGCGTCAGGACAAATTGCGTGCAAGCCGTCCTCCGTCAACACCAAGAATCCTGTGAAAGTTTCACGTGAACGTGATCGCTGCTATCAGTATTATGACTGTCATCATTTCGAAAAATGGAACTGGCACAAGTCTAAACACGTCGTACAAATTGCTCAGTTTGAGAGCCAGTGCAATAATGCTAAAAAAGGATGACAAAGATATGTTGAAATACACAAATGTTCACAAATATTAGACAACAATTTTAAAAAATGTTTGAAAAGAAACCAAATATTTGACCAAAAGTTGGCAAATATTCATTTGAAAAATAAAACTAAATACAAACCCTGGATACAATTACAAAGAAATATTTAAAAAAAACTAGACCAATATTAGCGAAAATACAAAAATATTAGACAGAATATAGACGAATAGAAGGAAAAAAATAAATACAATTAAAAATAAAATAAGAATACACAAATGTAAGACAAAAGAAGCTCCAATATTACTTTGAAAATACAACTGCGTTATACAAAAATACAATTGAAAATATTTGGAAATACTGGACAATTACAGAAATGGAAAAATAAATACAAACTATTACACAAAAAATACAGAAACATTAGAAAAATACAAATGGATGATGACAAATTAGACACATTTGAAAACCTCAACAAATATGAAAAGTACAAAATATTAGACAAGCGACACAAATGTTGGAGAAAAATAGATGAAATACACAAATATTGGACACAAATCAAAACAAATACACATATTACAAGAAATATCACACAATTGTTCGAAAGTATACAAAAATACCAGCTGAAAATATACAAATATTAAGAGGAAGTACAAAATATTAGAAAAACGATGTGCATCGTCAATGGGTCATTTGAGTTGTATTATCATGCAGCGGCGCTCGTAATATAACAGGAATGTTCAAACGACTGAAAGCGCCTTCGCCGTCTCGTTGCTCATCTCACGCTTCGCACAAAAAAACCGAGACGGACGGATTCTTGCTTTTTGCGCCTCGCTCTTTTGAAGAGGCGCTTTTGCACGAGGAGAGCTTCAAAGCGGCCGAGCGAACGTCAGAGCGCTTGTACGAATCCTCCGACGTCAACGCTGCTCGGGATGTGGGCCGCAGCGCAGGCGGGGAACGGCGCGATGGGATTGTCTTCGGTCGCGCTCCTTCGACCTCGGTGAAACCCCGGCGAGATTATCCGCCTTCCGAAACTTTTTGTGATGTACTCCCCGGCTTGATCGTCACTTATTTATAACACAATGCCTGCCTGGAAAGTGCGATTAAAAAAAAAAAAAAAAAAAAAAAGTTCCCTCGAGTTGTTGTTGAGTACGCCCACTGACGCGCTTGCATGCAGGAGAAGCCAATATAAAAATGTGTTAAAAAAAAAAAAAAAAGTAGTCCGAAGGCTTGTACACTTTATGTAGCAAAAACACGATCTGTGTAATATATAATACAATAAATAGTGGGATAACACCAGCAGTATTATTAACTATCAGTCGTGCAATGACAGCTAAACATGACGGAATACGATATACACAGAATGCTCGATACGCAGATGCGAATGGGAAGGAAAAAAAACCCAGCGCGAATAGTCAGCGGCATTTGATGTTGCGCGAAAAACGATGGGTGTCAATAAATATGAGAATGTGTCAAAGATGACGCGTTTTCCCACAGCGGGCGCAGCGAATCACCAGCAAGAATTTCAAAACGCAAATAAAAGCCACGCAAACGAGCGGGCCGTCGCCCGGGCGGCAAACGCAGGACGAGGCCGCTGACAAAGCGGAGAGGTCGGAGTTCACGGCGGACGGGCGGAGGACGCTGATCAAGCTCCCGCGCGCGCGCACACACGCAAAGCCAAGAATCAACGCTGCGTGTTTGATCATGAGAACGAGCGCGGTTTTATTACGCGCCGTGACATCATTAAAATGGAGGCCGCAGGAAAAGAGTTATTCCTCCTCATAAGTGTCAAGCCGCTTCCCGAGGCGGAATAAATCACGGCGGCGGCGCCTCTGCACGCGCCGACGCGGCGACGCGCTCGCTCTGCTTTCATCGCCCGTTTTTATTGCAAGGACGCCGCCGTGTAAATATTTGTCGTCTTTCTACGACTTGTTTCACGCCGCTTTCATCATTCACAGCGTTAGGTGCGCCCACAAAATGGGAAACCTTTGCCGGTTACCGTAGCAACGTGGGCGGGTCAAACGACGAGCTGCCGAGGACAGCGCTCGGTATCGTGCGCTCATAAAATGAGTCATTCATTCTCAAAAATGCACATTTTCCTTCACAAGATTACTTTTGTTTTTTTTCCTCCAGCAAGTCTAACTTTAGTCTCTTATTAAGAACAAATAGGACTATTCTGACTATGACGATTAGGATGACAACATTTTTCCTCTAAGAAATGAACGAAAGATGGAATTCTTTAGGATTACAACTCTTGTAATAGTAATTTAGTCAACATGGCATTACTTAAAACACAACTTTATTCTGGGAAAAACTTGCATCTCATCAAATTGCCAATATGACTTTTGAAGATGAGGACTTTTTTTGCGGAAATACGAGTGTTTGGTTGTAGAATTTTGAACGTTTTCCCTGAAAAATTACAATGTATCTCTTATTGTTATGACTTTATTTTCCTCAAAAATGTTAATTTATTCTTAGAAATGTTGAAATTCTAACTTGTATTTCCTCCAAAAAAAATGAATATCTTTTGCAAATTTTGCCTTTTTTCCCCGCTGGTTATGTGAGATTTTACTCTCATAAAATTGTGACGTTTTACCACCAAAACTTGATTTTTAGCTCATAAAATTAAGACATTTTCCTCCGACAAGTCTGACTTTAATCTCTTATATTACAGCACCCCCCCACCCCAAAAAAAAACAAACAATAAAAATGACTGTATTCTCGTAAGATTACCCTCCCAGAAATCTCTAAAAATACAACTTTGATGTTGCATTTTTTTGCCATGAAAAATCCTGACTTTATTCCTGAAAAAATCTTTTCAGAAGGAGAAAAACAAATACCCTTAAAATATACATATTTGCCCAGGATAAAGTACTACTCTCTTACAACGTTTCTTCCCCTTTTTCCACATTTTCGTCCTTAAATTATTTTATTTTTCTATTATTGTTATTATTATTATTATTATATTTTAAAATGTCCCGATAAAATTAGAGTTCATCTCATAAAGTTCAGAAAATTGCCAGAAAAACATCCTGACTAAATAGGATTTTAATTGAATCAATTTCACCATTTTTCTCAATGGGGAAAATAGGACTTTATTCTTGTAAGATTACAACGTTTTGCTTTTTCAGAGAAAACAATTCCGAGATGCAGCGTATTACTTCCACAAATCTCGATTTTTATCTCTTTTATTTTTAATTCGACATTTCTATGCTATGAGAGCCTGGCCATCGAATGTAAATATATAAACAACAAGGTCGCGGGCTAAGCTGTCGTCGATCATCAGTCGCGTTTGATGAACGCGTCCTCGGTTATCATTGAAATCGCATTTAATCGCGGGAGGGGGGGGGGGTCAGGCGGCGAAGCCCAGGGCGATTACGCGTGGCGGGAAGCCGCGCTTCCGCCTAGCTAATTCGCCGGCCGAGCCTCTCCAAAGACGGATTGAATGGGAGCCGCCGGCATTAGCATAGAGAGGCTGCCGGGGAGATCGGAGTCAAAGGCATAACTGCGGGGGGGGGGAGACGGGTGTGTATGTGTGTGCGGGCCTATTTGGGTGTTAGGGATCAAAGCGTGAACATAATGCGACGAGAGCGGCTAAGCGCGCGGCTAGCTTCGCTCGGGCCGCCTTTTCAGGAACATTTGTGGGGCAAAGGT
Source organism: Phycodurus eques (assembly GCF_024500275.1). Lineage (NCBI taxonomy): Eukaryota > Metazoa > Chordata > Actinopteri > Syngnathiformes > Syngnathidae > Phycodurus > Phycodurus eques. Next base: position 27,086,877 of record NC_084533.1, read on the forward strand.
GGCGACCGCTCGTTTCTACGCTCGCTATGAGCAGTCGTCCTAATTTTGCAATATTTCAAAATGTGCTTCTACGGTTACCGCGGGGCTTTTTTTTTGGAAAAATATATTGTTGAAAGCAGACTTCTGACCCTTAAAAAAAGTTTTTTATCATGTATTGCCTTCAGTGGTTCAATTATTGATCCATTTTTTTTTTTATGGCATTATGAATGGCAATTCCCTTCTGTCCGTCTCTTTTTTTTGTCACTGTTGGTGGCAGGCACCTCCTGGCATCGATCTCTTCCCGGTTTGCGGCAGTATTTCCCAGCTTTGGAGCCGAGGCAGCCATTGAAAGAGACACCGCACACATTAACGGTCGCCATTCATTAGTTTAGCTTGGAAAAGCGCCCAAAGGTTCCAAAAGACTCCTCTAGATTGCTATAATTGCACTTTCACGGCGACATTTTGGATCGAATGGCCGCGTCCGAGCCGACTCCCGAAGAGTCTCGGCGAGCTCCGGTCTCCGTCCAGCGAGCCTCGGTCTCGGATCGGGCGGTTTCCGGCGCGACGCTGGCAAATGCAAGTTCCCGAGACCAAATGGACCAAAATGAAGACCGGGGTCCGCGAGCCGCCACAACGATTGCATTGCGGTACGGTTCCTGTAGAGTCCGCGCATCCCACAACACCGAAGCCCTGCTAGGATTTTGGCTTTGACGCCATCGCGCTACGGCGTAAACCGACGGATCTTCGGCCATTTTATTCTTCTGCCATCATCACTTGTTGGCCTCTGAAGACCAGTCAAAAAAAAAACTACTTCACTCAAAAGATTTTTTTTCTTTCTTTCTCTCTTTTTTAAATTAAAGATGATCTCATAAGATTATCATCTCCCCCCTTGAAACACCTGACTTCATTCTCGTCAGATTACGACTTTTCTATCAAAAAATACAACTGTAATATTTTGAGAGTGACATTTTTCTCAGAAAATAAATTTTTTTCTCCTGGAAAAAAAAAAAAAAAAAGACTTCAATGCTTTCATGCTTGCCACATTTTTTGCTCAAAATGTACAACTTCATTCTTGTAAGATTACAGCTAACCCTCCAGAATACAATTGAATTCACTTAAAAATGTTGTTTTTTTCTCAAGCAAATGTGACTTCAATTATAAGCTAACATGACTTGCCTTTTTCTCAAAAAATGTCTCCCCCCCCCAATGTGGCATTTTTTTGTCTTGAAAAATACAACTTTAATCACATTACAGGACAATGCTTTTCCCGGGAAAATATGACTTTATTCTCATAAGATAATGAAATGGTTTCCCCCCCCCCCAGAAAATAAATCACTTTCGTCTCATCTGATGACGTTTTTTTATTGTATTTATTTATTTTTTGTCTTGGCCCACGCAGCTGCCGATTCACGGTTGTAAAAATCAGTCGGTTGGATGGTGTGGCGTGTATTAAATTCATGCGCCGACACGGGTTTCGCGTTGTTAACTGTGACGGACGTTTCCTTCCCGTTGCCGTTCATTTGCCGCGTGGCTCGTGAAGGCCCGCGTTCGCTGCTAGAGTGTGTTGGTGTGTTGTCCTTGATGCGACCTCCATGGTGAGAAATGCAGCCTGAGTGTGTGTGTGTGTGTGTGTGTGTGTGTGTGTGTGTGTGTGTGTGTGTGTGTGTGTGTGTGTGTGTGTGTGTGTGTGTGTGTGTCTAGTCACGATACCGGTGGCAAACAGCAGAGCGATGCCGGCTTCTCGGCGCTATATTTTGGGGTCAGGCCACGCTTTCATGACCTCAATGTTCTCTGAACAAAAATTATCCTTGGATTCCTTCTCCCTGTGCCGGTATAAAATATGCCTTTGTTTATTTTATTGCATAATATGTGATGTAAGCCCCCCCCCCTCACCCACCCACACCGCCCAATGCAATCTGAAATTGCGATTATTTCCCATAAGAAATCATTCAAATGGAAATGAATTTTACAATGATTCCTCATTGTCAAATCTTCATTAACTGTCACGTTTGAAGTTCAATGTTTTCGGGTTGTACGGGATAAGCGCTGATCATTGCCTCAGGTTCATTTTGATGACAGGCGACGACGTTACTCGTGATTACCGTCGCCTTGCGCCATACAAATAAGCTACGACGACAAGTAATCCGCAGATCCCCCCAACAAAATAAATAAATAGGTGCATTCAAAGACTGGTAGACTTTGGCACCAGTCAATTCCATCCCCACTGCAAAAAGAAATAAAATAACAAATAAGAAAACAGTTACTCATTAGCACAGCAACCCTTTTCTGTCTCCATCTGAAGACTTGTTAGCTGTTAGCTCGCGGCGAGGAAGCGCAAGTTCAAAAAAGCTTCCAGCGCAGCCAGCTCAGTGTGACACACACACACGCACACAAAAAAAGGGACTCAGAGCTGATTTGACTTGATTTCTTTTGTATTTCTTCCCCCCCCCCGCCACCCGCCTCCATCTTATCAAGGTCTGACGCTCACAAAAAGCCAGCGTGGGAGTTGAATCGCACCCGCCGAGCAGCCGCGACCTCTGTGTGACTTTGAAGAAGTTGGCCAAACGGGAACGTTTGGGGCGCGACGCCGCAGCTTCGTCCTGCCTGACTTATTATTTATTATCCGAGCTTCATTTTTAAGCTGAAAATGGCAGCGGTTTGCATATAAACATATGAGACTTTGGATTTTTGTCGCCGAAGGCTCAAATCCGTCGCGTTCATACCTGGTGAAAGTGCTGAAATTTGAACTCTCGTGTTGTCCGATGACGTCGGCTAAAATCCGTCACAATTGAGTTGTAGGTTCAGCCGCTCAATTGGTGCAATGGCCTCGTCTGACTTGGCTAAAGTGCAAATCCTGGTCAAAGAGCCGAAGTTTAGACTGGCGTGGCAAATTGTCAAACGCTCCTGCACATCCTATGACATCGGCGAAAATCGTTTGAAATTGAGTGTCACGCATATTTCGAGTTTGACCTGCGTCCGACGGGGGCTCGTTTGCCTGAATTTCCTTCGCGGCGGTTGGCTAGCGTACAAGGTTGCGGATTTAGACTTTGCGTGTAGAATCGTCGACGGCTCCGCCTACTTCCTACGACGTAGGCTTAAAATGTTGCAATTCAGCGTCAGCCGTCTGTCACGGATACCGAGTTTCTGATCGGGACGCAAGTGGAAAAGTTCAAAGTTTGCTCAAGTCAAAGCCCTGGAAAGGTCGCAATTTTGACTTTCGCATTGCACGGCGAATGGCCGACGGCTCCGCCCACGTTTTAGGGGCTAGGCTCAAATCTTTTCCGCATCGCCCATCTACCTAGCATAACTGCTTCTGATTGAGGCTCCTCCCTAGTGGGAGTCCTGACGTTGTACTCCAGACGGAGCTTTTTGAGTCTTCATCAGTCCGTCGTCCGGCGAGACGTCCTCGTGGTCGCTAACCCGGGAAACCTCGCACGCACGTGACGCACACAAACGCAGCACAGCAACACGGCTGCCAACGAAGAGTCGTGCGTTTTGTTCTTATTTGGCCGCGTCAGGCACACGCGCACACGCTTTCGTTCAAGTACGTACATCCTCGCTCCGGTAGGTAAAGTCTAATCCCGGCGAGCGAGGCGACCGTCCGTGACCATCCGCGCTTCTTTGCCGGCGCTTTCCGATACCGCTGCGCTTCCCGCTAAGCCGAGGAAGCGGTCTCCCGCTTCGGGATCAAACCGGTCCCCAGTTGACCACCGAAAGTCCATTCGAAGCCGCTCGTTCCGGCGCTCATTTCACGGCGGCCGTATCGCCGCGTCGAAAAACCGGGGACTTGATTCTCCGTCTTATTAAGAGACTTTGGGGACCGTTTGAAGCTCGAAGTATTGCGACAAAGCAAGCTGGCCGGTGTGGAAGAAGCCAATCAAACGATATCGGGATCAACTGCAACAGAAATAGACACGCCCGAAAAACGAGTCGAGTATCCAGTCGGGCTGGCGTTTAATCGATTTAATAATAATTAATCGATCGCTCCCGTAGTTCAAAGTGTGTCCCTGCTGACACGCACCGCTTCCACTCACAACGTGACTGCAGTCGGAGAGGAGCCAACTTAGCGATTGGGTCTTGGGCTTCGGTTTTAGGACCCCTCTAGCAACAATTTATTTTGGAAGAAAAAAGCAACTAGTGACTTGAAGTTCTGCAAGGAAACGGACGACGTGAGCATTTCCATCGTTTCCACATTGTTTTCCGTAAGACAAGGAAGACGTCCGTCCGGCTTTATCGTGCAGAACATCGCCAAAGCCGTGGCGGCCATTTATGCGTTGCAAAAGCGGTTCTTTATCGACATGTTGGAGGGAACTTTTGACCTGAGGTGTGTGTGCTTCCCGGCCACACGAATAAGACCCCCCAAAAAACCGGAGGTGGTTACTTAACGACAAAAGCAGAGACCAGTCAAGCCTTGCGGTCGGACGGCTCATGTTGTGACGTTAAATTGTTGAACATTAAATATGTTGATTTATTAAGGATCGTGTTGACGTGCATGGTTTTCCAAGAGGGAGCACTTATATTATCTGGAATTAGTATTTCTGCGTCAGTTGATGTGAGTGACTGCTGATGGGGAGAAAAATTTCAACTTGCTGGAGAAAAAATGGTAGCAAGAGAAAAGACGAGAATCTTAGAAGGGTGAAAAACAAAAACAACAGAAAAAGTTGTTTTCAATAAGCTTTTTTCCACAGGCGAAATCGATTGAAATCAGATGTTTGTGTTCAAGTATCGGGTGTCTTAAAGCTCGTTAAAAATAGAGAATAAAATATTGCGCCTTTGTCGTAGAGATTGCGATTTCATTTCCGAATGTCGTCATAGTCGAAGTTGACGGCCGGTCGTCGCGTGGCAGCGTCGCGTCCTGTTTGACGTCGTTACCGGTCTTGTTTTGGCACGTTTCGTCTTGGTTCTTGTTTGTGGTTGACATTCAAGGACTAGCCGTGTATTTTCCATTGCGACGTTCTGTAGTTGTCACGGCAACCCCCCCAATACGGTGAATGCAAGGTAGCAACAACCTTGTTCTCGGCCACATGGAAGAAATCGATCAGACAATCCCAGAATCCTTTGGGAATTCCCCCCCGCGCCACTTAGCATTCGGCCACCGTGAGCTTGTCCCTCAAGAGCAAAAAAGACCTCGATCGACCTTATTGGCTGACATGTTTAACTCAAACTCGTTGGCCAATTGGAGACGGGCTTTCCCGAGTAGCAGATGAAACAAAAGTGCGGCGGAATAATTGCTCCGCTACGTTTCGTTTTATTGGCTCGCCGACGCTACTAGCGATGCACTGTGAAACGATACCGCGTGATTTATTGGAAATGATTTTGCGCACTCCCAAACTACGTGTCGTGGACCCCCAGTTTGTGAAGCATTGCTTGAAGGTATGATCTATATACAGTGTTCCATAGAACTAATGATGCTAATCGAAGCCATATGACAAAAGTCATCAATGTATTTTTTGGGAGCGTGTACCACGTCCCAGATTCCCTCGTCGGCTGCTTCGAGGGGAGTCTTCGGGGAATGGCGTCCTTCCCCGCGGCGCCGCGCAGCAGCTTTGTCACAGCCCGCGCGAGCCAATTAGCCGCCGACGTCGAGATTAGCAGAGCGCGCCTTTGGCAGAGACGCTCTCGACGGCGCTTGAAATACGAAGGAAGACGGCGTCGCCTCACTCAAAATGATTTGGCGACTCGGATTCAGTGCGAGGACGTCCTCTGTGGACATTTAGGATTTCATACTTCACGTGGGCCTGCATAGGTGCTGCTGCTTTGATTAGCAACCGACTTGAAATGGGCTGAGCGGTTCACCCTTGATTAAATGTTTAATGCGCTGAGATAATTACACTTACCATCGTTTTGTTCTTACCGGTAAGATCTGTGTGATGTGATTGTGTCTTGTGGGTGCTGCTGTTTTGGTTCGCAATAGTGTTTGATTAGGCTCCACAGTTATTTGAACTACAAATTTAGATAATTGCAATTTATACCCAACTTGTTTTCCCTCAGAAGCTCGCGCTAGCACTCAACAAAGCTTTAGAAAAATCCCAAATTTGCTTTTGTGTTTTTGTATTTGGAAAAGGGCGGCCTACGTTTAAGCTAGGCGTTTATTTGACTTGAGCGGATGACGCATTTATGCATTTCCAGTCGCAACACTTTGCCTGCATATAAGTCAGTGAGTACAAGTATCATTGTCTCTGTATAACGTGCCTCTATAGGTGCTGCTGTTTTGCTTAGCAACTGTTCAAATGGGCTCAGCAGTTGTGTGAACAAGGGCGTCGTTGGACTGAGATATTTACACTTAGTACGTTTTTTTTTTTTTTTTTAATTCCTGCTGGGAAAAGTGAGGAATTTATCTGTCTTGAGTGGACTAAATGGGGGGCATGAAAATAGCACGTTTTTACATTTAACACCCCTTTCTTTGCATGTACGTAGCTATCGTAGTATAATCTCTGTATAAATTGAGTAGGTGCTGCTGTTTTGGTTAGTGTTTAAGTATTTTTTTTATTTAAATTTTTTAGTCGTCTATTTGAGGGAGGCACGTTAATTTGTCTCGAGTTGTCGAGGGAGCTGGCCACTAATTGGTGCGTGGGGGGGGGGGGGGGGGGTAAACTAAACATATTTATATTTAACACCACCATATTTTCATGTTATTGTAGATTAGCATACAGGCAGAAATGCCTCCTTACCATTGTGGTGCAGAAATTTCCGAGCCCACACTGCCATGAAATGACATTTCACAGTGATCGGCGGCGCTACTTAGTTGATTGGAGCTGCCTGCTGAAATGTGAGGTGAACGTTCTTCTTTCAGACTCCTAAAATCCGCAAATGAAAAGTTTTTGAGATTGATTGTTATTATTATCGCTGCCAAAAAAAAAAAAAAAAACTCGAACCGTGAGCGGCGACGTTAAACACCAAAAAAAAAGTTTTCAGCCCTGTTCAGCAAATTTGAGTTTTGGCCTGGAGTGACGCAGGAAGCAGCAGAGCCTCTTCGGGCCGTGATGAAGGCCACAAATATTACGTACACCTGCGTACAATAATATCTGGTACGACAAGAAAAATTTGCCTTCGGGGGGGAAAAAAAACAAATCTGTAAAAATACAAGACCAAATTCTCCAAAGCTTTGTTTCAAAAAAAATGAAAAAGCCAAATCCTGTGTGATATTTGCATCATGTTTTGCATAAAATGCTTGTGTGGCTTTATATTGGGGACTCCAGCTTCCAGTTTTCAACGATCGACGTGGATTTCGCTGGACTTGTCCACAACTGGGCGCACAAAAACGTCTCAAGGACCCTTGCCCAACAGGAAGTCGGCCATTTTGGGTCGAAACAGTGAAATTCTCCCAAATGAGCCCCAATCGGAAGCAGATGGACCACACAGATGGGTGATGCTAAACTTTGAAGCTTTTACTATTTTTATTTATTTTATTTTTGTATGCCTAAGTCAGCCAATGTGTGTGTATGCCCGTGATAATGTATGTAATTTACGGTTCGCAAACAAAACTCACTGCTGAGTAAGCACTCCCTGAAAAGTTATAAAAAAAAAAAAAAAAAAAAAAAGATTTTCTCAAAGATTAAGTGAAGGCAACTGGACGTCTTGTTTGCTGAAGACGCTTCACCATTAAGATTTTCGCTGAACTGTAATTTAAAGACGTTCTTTTTTTTTTTTTGGACCAGATTTTCTATCCGCGATATCGCACGCAGACATTCCCCAAAAAGCCCTTTTTTTTTTTTTTTTTTTCCTCGACACAAAAACATCCATTTCTCCGGAACGCGTTATGCGGTTTTCAAAATTCTTGTTGCGTTGCACGTAGCAAGGTTGAAGCGCCCTTCCCAATTAGACTTGTCAGACTGTTACTGATTCAACCTTTACGCATTAGCATGACCTGGATGACTGAGAATCTGTACAGGAATGTTAAAAATAATAATAATAATAATCACCCCCTGCCACGAGTTTCGCATATCTCAATGTGGATTCCAGTGGAGCTAGACAGATGGAAGGAAGGACCTGTGCCCCAGATTTGACAGGAAGTCACCCATTTTGGGTTGACGTAGCAAATTCCAGGCTACGAGTGAATTTGCCCAAATGAGCCCCGATCAGAAGCAGGAATCCTCCACAGATGGACGACCACCCACCCGCGACCTTAATGAGGTCATAGAAAACGGACGGATGCAGTTGTTGTTCCCACGTCGTGTTGCTCGCGACGGTCGCTTGACAAAATCGTCTGCGCGATCGAGGCCCCGGCCGACGCCGCGCGTGGTCGGAGTTCATTAATTAGCCGTCACCTCGGCTGTACGACGACGGGCGGGTGCTTGTCCCGGCTTGTCAACGCCTCGCCGTTCCAAACGGCAGCCGGGAACCTCCGGGTCGCCGCCGTCTCATCAATTTTCCCGCCTCAAGCAGATGGCCGCGTCCGGGATTTCCTTCAGAGGCGGAATGAGGGACTTGCCCGGCTTATTTTTTTTAATTGTATTTTTTTGTTGTAAATTTCCTCCCTTGAGATGGCGAGGTTCGCTTCTGGTTAAAATCAATTTGTTTCCGGTGCTTCGAAAGTGCAGGTGGAAGGTTGGCGAGTTGCCGCGGTGGAAGCGGCGGACTGGAAACGTGGAGCCGCAGCGACAGCGCGCACATGCGAGAACACACGGGCTGACCATCTGGATTAGTGTGGGGAAGAAGGTCCACAGGCGGTCCCTGCGATGGGATTTCCACATCCAGCTTTATTTCCCAGCAAATGTTGCTTCTAAGTGCTTCTGGCGGGTGCAATTTTCAACATGTAGGAGTTATTGTCTTTTATTCAAGCTGGAATCGCGGCGTGTGCATATATAATATATATATAATATAATATATACAATATATTTAATTCACGTGCGGTGTCACTGCGGTCGCCAATATTATTGCGTGTTTCGCACGTAACGAGCAAGAACGGAGAAGAGACGACGAGGCGAGCGTCCCGATTAACGTTGGCTTTCAACCTCTTTGTCGTCGGGTCCAAACCTGAGGTCCGAGTGGACGCTTTGCATGAGGAGATGCTAATCCCCTCCGGGAGGCACAAAGGCGATCAAGGGAACGAGTAATAATTTAGCGCCGCCGCTTTCGTCCCCGCCGCTCGCCTCTCCTGTCGGCCACTTTAGCTTTGGTTTCAAGTGACGCCTTTTTGTCTCTGACTTTAAGGACGCTTAACCGCCGCTTTTGGCTCAACGTTTAAGGCTGTGTGAATGCAAATGCCACGGCGAGTTTTGTCTGCGGCTCTATCGTGGACACGTTTGGCCAAAACGAAAGACTTTTATTTATTTATTGACTTATTTATTTATTTTTGATATCCGGACCTGGACAAAGAAAGGCCACGAATAACGGTACTAAAATCGAACAATATTCACATACATCATTTGAAATCATGAGTTTTGTTCCTCCAGGGGCCACCAAGGACATGGGCAAGATGCTGGGCGGCGAGGAGGAGAAAGACCCCGACGCCCAGAAGAAGGAGGAGGAGAGGCAAGAGGCGCTGAGGCAACAAGAGGAGGAGAGGAAGGCCAAGTACGCCAGAATGGAGGCGGAGAGGGAAAACATCCGACAGGGCATCAGGGATAAGGTACGCAAATGCCAAAATCCCCCCCCCCCCCCCCCCCCCCCAAAAAAAAAGAATCGTTCTTAGCGAGGTTTCCGTCTGGTAGATGTAGAAGTCTACACACCCGTTTGGTGATATTCCAAATCATGAGATCATCCAATCATTTCAAAACTGTTCTACCCCCTTTAAATGTCATCGATCGTCTCTATGACGAGAGACAAGACAAGGCGGAAGGAATTATAAACAGTTCGAAATAGCAGACAGCGTTGGCGCGCAAACCTTTAGGCTTCCGCGAGAAAGCACACACAAAAGGCTGGGAAAGCCCACTTGAACAGCTGAACTTTATTTGGGGTTAATCAGAGGCGTTATAAAAGGTGGCAGGTGTGCGCTGCCTATATTTAACAGGAGTTTGAATGTGATTGGTTAATTTTCCAGGCTGTCCCTGGCCCGCTTCAAATCATGATTTCCATTTTTTTGGGGGGGGCAATAGCTTACTGTTTTAAATCAATCAACTGTAAAATAAAAAACATATATAGTTAAGTTAGAGGCTTAGAAATCCTTCTACCGGGTTATCAAATATTAGATTTTGTGTGGGGATTACAGTTTATTATTACAATCAGTATTTTCGTAACAGCTTAAACTGACCCCCCCCCCCATAAATTGATGATGAGTCAGTGACTCGTTGGGTCCGCAACATCCCGGAAAACGGGCAACAAAAATGGAGATCTTTGTTTTGCAAAGTAAAAGTACAGTATGATTGCAAATGTCTTCTTTTGATTAAGCGCAAAGATAGATAGATAGATAGATAGATTTGCAATTTGACGTGGCGGCGGTGTGAAAGCGGCTTGCGAAAACAAAAAAGTCGATGAAAGGAATAATACACAAAGAGGTGTAACAGTGATGTCAACATTGGCAACATTTGACTTTGGAGCAGACTTTCTGTCACTGCAGAGTTACGGTCGTTCCCCTTGTTGCGTTTTTCTTTTTTTTTTTTTTTTTTTTTTTTGTAAGAGGCGAGAGAAATCGACGTTTCGGGCCGGCCCGAGCGTCGCCGCCGTCTCTTCGGGCCTTTTGTTGCTCTTTGAATAACTCTGAAAGGTTGCCGAGCGACACGGATGGCGGGCGGCGACGAGCAGAAACGTGACGGCAGAAGGCGGACGAGCTGATACCCGTCAAGAGAGTCCTCAAAGCCACCGCTGCTTGTTAAGAGACTTTTTCTTTCTCTTTTTTTGGGTTAGGGAAAGTTTGCCAGCAGGGATATATTTATGGATCACATGGGGGGGAAAACTTTTTATTTTTTAGGAGCAGTAGTACTTTGAATTTGCATTACCAAGCTAAAACAACATGAAGAATGAAGATAAGTGTGGAATCAAAAAAATGTCAATCTTCATCTATCAATGCCAGCGACGTATCGTGACAGGCAGAACGATGAAATACTCTTCCACTAGGTGGCAGCAAGTACGTAATCACCCAGATTTCGACCTGTTGCCAGCTATAAAAAGACATTTTGGAGTATACAGATCGTTATTTCAATATGTATACTATTTGGGACATTTTTATGTCGTGGTTTGCCGTGAGATTTTTATCCCCCCCAATTTAAACTACAGTATGTGCCTCGGCTCAATAAAGGTTGGCAAATATTGTCGTAGACGATGACTAACAAAAAGCTAACAAGCTCCCAACGGCGTTGACACATCATCAAATATAAATAACCAGGAAGGACGTATCGTAAAATATAAATAACTAGGGATTTGTGAGTCCACCGACCTATTAGTGTTGTAATTTAAACTGTTTGTACGAAAGAAGAAAAGCATTTGTATACACCGTATTGCTGTGAGATTGCGCAAGGTCGCCTCGGGGGGCTCCAGTGGATCGCGCGCAAACGATGGCGAAGAACGGCTGACGAGCTGTTTTCACGGACCATCATTTTTGTCTAAGCGATCCCCGGACGACCCCGCGGCCCGGCTGTAAAAACACGCCCCCGCTCATCTACGCGGCACAACGCCGCGCCGGTGGTCTCGCTCCAGGATCCCATTACGGGGAAGCGGCGACGAGGTCAAGCGGGAGTTCATCTCATTTTCCGCATCTCTGCCTCGTGATCAACCGTCGTGCCGCCCGGTGACCGGCCGGCCCTCGCGCGACGCGCTCCTCGGCGGCCTGCTGCATCCATTAATCATGCGCGAACGCTGCAAAAAAAAAAAAAAAACAAAAAAAAGACGACAAAAAAACCTTTTCATTGTAGTTTTTCTGCCAACGTTGAAAATGTGAACAGTTTGTCCCCGAGACGGGTTTTGCCGATCAACATAACATTTGGTGGATATGTCTATGGTAACAAGAAGTCCCACAAACCCGTCCTCAAAATGGAATGGGAAGTCAGCCATTTTGGTTTAAGTTAGCCATTTTACAGTCGCATCCATTTGGCCATTCACCTGAATTAAAAAAATTATCCCCCCGACATCCAGTTTTGATGCGCAACGTGAAATTTGGCGCATATGTCTATCATGACAGGATGCACATGCCCAAAAATGAACAGGAAGTCAGACATCTTGGTTTTTACGAGGGGATTGGCCCAAATAAGCGCTGATCGGAAGCAGCTTTCCTGGACTGATGGCCGACGCTATATTGCAAAATTGCTTCTTTTTGTTTCCCGACACCAACTAATGTGGGCGGAGCATAGCGTCAAAGTCTGTCGATCATTTTTTTCGCCGATGTCTTTTCAATCCTGGATTCCTCTTTGCATCGTATTTGAAATGTGTTAAGCAATAGGCACCATTTTTGATGGAAATGTTTATCAAAACAGGAGACAGGAAATTGTAGCAAGGGCCAGTGGTCGAAATTGAACAGGAAGTCAGCCGCGTTGATTTGGCGCATCCAAGGTTTCTACTTTGAACTCCTACTCGAGACTTGGCTCAAAAGAGCCCCAATCTGAAGGCAGATGTGATGCTAAATTCCATTTTTTTGGCCTATGACACCTAATATGGGGATTGAAGTTTCATCATTTTGAAAATTGAATGGAGCCCATTCGCCGCTGCATTTGAATTTGTTCTTGGTCTCCCCGTGCAGTACGGCATCAAGAAGAAGGAGGAGAAGGAGGCGGAGGCGGCGGCCGCCATGGAGCAGGCCTCGGAGGGCAGCCTGACGCGCCCCAAGAAGGCGGTGCCCACCGGCTGCGGCGACGAGGAGGAGGAGGAGAGCATCGTGGACACGGTGATGAAGTTCATCCCGGCGCCGCTCATGGATATGTTCAACAAGAAGTAACGCCGCTTCGCATATGACCGCCTCCTCCGCCCTCCTCGCACTCGGCTCTTCTTCCACTGCTGCGGCGTGACGTTACCTTGGTCAGATAATGGCTCATTTAATGTCCCGTCTGCCACTTATTAATAAAACTCATCCTCATAATCGCCCCCCCCCCCTGTCATGCCTGCTTTGATTTGTAAATAGCCTGGCGTTCGTTACATGGCATATAACCAGCTGGATAGAGTACAAGCCATATTTTTAACTTTGAAGACAATATCCAAATCATATTTTGTTCTTTTGTTGTTGGTAATATCTGATACATGTATGAAAAAAAGAAAAGAAAAGAAGTGATTGATTGGTTTGTTAATATTTTCTTTTGGAGTGCTTTTTTTTTTTTTTTTTTTAAACATTTTTTTTTTTTTTTTTTTATTAATGGCATGCAGTGAGACGTGACGTGAAGTGGTCGTTTGACGCCACCGCTTTAAAAAAAAAAAAAAAACAAAAAAAACATTAAAATCTGGATTGTTGACTCTGTGTCAAATGTTGCTCCACATCAGAGTGAGGGGGGGGCTTAAAAGAAAATCCTCAAAGTGACGCAAAGTTTGTCTCCGAGCAGTAAACGATTGTTGTCGCCAACGTTTTGCTTTTTGTTCTGCGATTGCAAAAAATATGCCAAAATAGAAGACACTTCAAAAACAGCATACGGCGGAAACTGCGGAATATTCTAATTGTCTCGCATCCGTCCGTGGCCGCGACAGACGAGCTTGGTTTTTGCGTGTTTGGGCGAAAACGCAGGACTTGCGGGACCTGCCCCCCGTAGTTTGGTACCAAAAGCTAACATCACATATTCTTGAGTTGTTTATCGCCGGCCGGAGTTGTCAGATGTCCTCATTATCAACATTGACATTTCGCTTTTGCGTGTTTTGATGTTTGCGTGTCGCGAGACCCTCCATTTTTGGTTATATAAAATTCTAACGACACACATTCATGAATTGCGCCAAGTGTTTGCTCCACAATGTCAGTCGTCGCAAAATGTAAAAATGGCACACACGAAGTTGGAGGGTTGTTTGTTTTTTTTCTTTTCAATACGCCATGTTAGCCTCTTTATTTGTCACAAAAGCAACAGAATGTATTATTTACGTATTTTTCCGAAAAAGTAATATATATATATATATATATATATATTTTTTTTTTTTTTAAATTTGTTTCAACGTTACGTTACGTTACGTTACTCAGAGTTGGCCTGTCACTTAAAGCTGCAAAACTTGAACGTACCGCCATACAAATCAAGTCAATCGAATCAAAACTTGCCACATTAATGAGTGGTTTAAAGTTATGACATCGTAATGTCGGAAAACGTAAAAATGCTGCAAAAGGTCTTCGGATGGCTTCTCCTCGGAAAGGAGCAATGACGTTTTACCGTACGTTAGCTTGCTGTTCGAAGACGCAAGACACGGGTACAATGTTGGTATCGTAACATTCTTTTTTTTCTTTGGGAAATGTAAAAACACATTGAGAGGGTCATCAGATGTGGAGATGTTTGCCGTGATGTTTTTGTTTTTGTTTGTACATTCCGCCGATGTCTTTCCAAACTCTTCCACACAATACCACCAAGTTAGTCGGTTTTTGTATAAAAATGTAACGTCACACGTTCACGAGTTGTTTAAAGCCGCCATTGTCGTTGACATCGTAACGTTATTGTTCAATCGGGATAAATGCAGCAAACGTTGAAGGGTTGTCAAAGGTGGACTTATTTTGTTATTTCAGTCACGACACATCTTTCCGAGACATTCCGGCTATTTCAGACAATAGTGCTAAGTTATTAGCCGCAAAAAAGAGAACATTTTAAGACGGTTTGCAGCGTTATTCATTGAAAAATGGAAAAAAACATAGCACATGAAGTTGGAAGTCGGAAGTCCGATGTTTTTTTGTTTTGTTTTTGTTTTATCTCTTGTCATTACCACAAAGTCTTTCCGAAACATTCCAGCTATTTCCGACATTCTGCTAACTTACCTCGTTGTTAGCCAAAAGCTAGGCTGCCGTTAGGCGCAAAAAAAACAATACGCAAGCATTTCCAGAAATCGACTGTGATTTTAGCATTTAATCTGAGCAACAATCCAGCTTGTACGTGACAAATCGTAAACGTTAAAGCTAAATGTTTCACCTACTGAATATCCTGAATGTCTCGTATTTGTGCTCATTTTAGTCATCTAAAATTACAGAATTGTGTTAAATCGGCGCGTTGGAGTAGTGTCCTTTTTTATCAGCATGACGAGCGTTTTCCTGTAATTTGACCCTGCTAGTAAACTGCCGCTGCTGGCCTGCATTTAGTGCGCTAGCACCCGATTGGTGACCAAAATCATACATCCGCAAACGACGTCATCGAGTCAAACCAAAGAACGACGCTCGTAGTATTAGACGAAATAGTTTTTCGTTTTATCAAAAATTCTGCATATCTCAGTACCTTCGCTAGCCTTCTTCTACTAGCCTCATTAGCCGAGCTCGCTGAAATCCCCAAGGGCCTTGAAATTGTGCACAATCGTTGTTTACAGCCCCGACCCAAATCTACCAAGCTACATAACTGCCCCCCAGCCCATTTGTACGAGTTGCCGAGCTGCCGCGCTCTCCTCATAGCGTCGCTTGTTGAAATTGTCACGCTCCCCGTGGCTAACAGATCACTGCCGCTCCACGAAAGCCTTTCGTTTTTTTGCCTCATTAATCATCATAATAATGATAATAACTAATAGAAAAAGCCACTTGACACTAAAACTACTCTTCAATGTGACTTGAATGTAAACGTGTCATGTTTGTAGTGTCTACTTGTGAATGCTGAAGTTAGCGCGCTAATCTTTTGTGTTGTCTCTAGGTGGTCTTGTTCCTGTCCTCTTGGTAGCTGGTGACTGTTTTGAATGTTTGTTTTGGTTCATTTTTTTGTTTTGTTTTTTTGTTTCAAGTAGATTTTAAGTGCATATTTAAATCTTTTCTACTGCGATGTGTTCTCGCCCTCCTCCTCCTCCTCCTCGCTGGATGTATGCATGCTCTGTGGCGCGCGACGGTGCCACTGTAAAGCGTTTTCGATGTGTCCCATTGTGTGTTTTGAGCCCGCCTCGCCAAAGCGCCGCCGTGTTAGCCTCACTTGCATGAAGACAGAATATTTTAGTCAGGAAACCTTCATTCCAAAAAAAAAAAAAAAAACACACGAAAAACGTGGAATCACTGCAGACTCTGAGAATAAAGTGATTTCATCCAAACTTTTTGCGTTGTCTTGCTGTCTTTCCGTGCCAGCTGTTTTTCCACACCAGTTTCCCCGATCGACACCAAATCGGATGGACCGGTCTATTATAACGCTATGTAGGAAAAAGTCTTGAACAGGAAGTCGGCCATTTTGGTTTTAAGCAGACATTCTGAGCAAATTTCAGGTCTTGACTTTGACAAACTTGATGTTTTACCATGTAAAATTGCCTTATTCATCATGTTAGATTCCATATTTCATAGCATAATACTGGAAATGTGTTTTGGAAGTTCGGCCTTGCTATCGAGTGTGAAAGTGGCGAGCGTCAAGAGAAGCCCGTCCCGTTATCGTTACCATTCTTTTTTTGCGTTCCTCGTCCACAGGCGCAACTTGTCCAGAGAGTCCGCAAGTGGTTTTAGTGTCGACGAGTCCACGCGCTCGGGTCTCCCGGCAGGAAATGGATGTTTAAAATCGAAGGCGTTAGCCCCGCCGGATACCTTTCGCACGCTCTCGACAGCGCTTCAGCTGCACTCGAGATTCATTTGCCCGTGATGCTCGCGCACAACCGCCCGGGGTGCCCTGTAGGGGGCGGTAAAGCGCGTGACAAAGTGGCTTCTAAGCGACGCACACGGCAAGCCTCTCCCCCCCCCCCCATTTCTCTCAGCTTCTGGCTTGCTATCAGAGGTGTCAAAGGGCATATCTGGCACTTTGCTGTGTGAAAGCGCACAGTTGCAGCGATATCCCACCGTTGCTGGGTTCTGTGCGAAAGGCAAAGTTTAGGCTTGTGCCACGTTGATCTCAGTGAGTGAAAGTCGACATCATCAGCATCGGCATCAGCGAACAGAGCCTCCCGCTGCCCAATGTATTCTTATACATGATTTATACATGATTTGAGTATGAATCACACACACACACACACACACACACACACACACACACACGAGTCAACAGGATGTTTTGCTCAGCTATCAATGCGCCAAGGTTTCCTTGGGGGAGGCCAGACGCACACTCCTCACACAGAGCAGCAGCGTATCGAAAGAACATGCAGAACTCATCGAAGGACGCCATTTTGAGCTTTTCGGGAAGGGGGTCGGGGGGAGTACAAAATGGCGGATGTGGGGGGAAAAAAATAATAATAATCACGCGTGCGGCTCCTTCGGCAAAAGTATTGGGACAGCTGGCCATTCATAATGATCTCCAAATAAATAACCATTTGATATAGACAGTCTATCAGAAAAAGAAATCGCCAGAAAATACGAATAATTTTAATGATTGAATGATCAGGACAATCTAGCAGGCAAAAATAAACCAGTATTTTTTTTTTTTTATCATTATTAATATGGACAAGCTAGCAGGCCAAAATACGCCACTAAATAGTTTGTTTGTTTTTATTCAATATTTGTATTCAATTTATTCAATAATGATGTATGGACACGCTTCCAGATTTTTGGCTTTCATGTCAAATTTGATTTGCAATGCTAATAAAGTTCACATTTTTAAACCGTGAATTAATTTTTTGTATTTTTTGTATTTTTACTGTTATGACATTATTTCTCTCGGTATGAAATGCCATTGTATTGTAATATAATACCAATGAATTGTATTTCATTTTATTATTTATCACAACTTTATTCAAAAGTCATATTCCCACTAGTTACTTGCCGACCGAGTTGTCATTGAGCGAAAGACATTATTCATAGTTAAATGCTATATATAACATAGTAGTGAGGATAATAAGCGTGCATATGTAATGCAGGTCACGTGGTCGCAATGGCCCGATCACTTGGCCGCATGTTTAATTGCGGTGGTTTCTTTCCGGTCCCTTGGCGCAGATGATCATCCATCATCCCGCTCATTTAATATCCAACCGCGCCTTTTCATGCATCTGGGCCTATTTTTAGCCCTCATCAATATACATTGGCGCCATGGTTACGATGGCATTACAATGAAATGAGTCATGACTTGATAATCGAACACTGAGATCCACCTTTGTACTCAACGGTATTGACAAACTTATTGTGGCATTTGCTGGCTTCAATATTTAATGGCAATTTTCCAACGTACCATTTCCACATTTGGTGTGTTTGCACAAAATATCGGTGTCGGATCGGTATTGCCGAAACCGGCTTGAATTCAACTCCGTATCGGCTCGGAAAAGAAAATGGTTCCCACCTGCGGAGACATTCAACTGGCAAAAGGCACTTTTTTTCCCCCGCAACTCCACCTACACTTGTCTCTTATTTTCCTGCGTTTGGAATGCCTCCAAAAAGAATTTACGTAGCTACCACCAATTAAAAATCATATGTCCCCATTGAATTCCTCTGAGTGCACCTGAATGCACCGCCGGACTGAATAAACAAATGTGAGGCGGGATGACAAACGGGAATAAATCCACTCGGCCGATTCAAGTCCAGATGTGAGAAAGGCCGCGAAGCGTGAACGCTTTCTGTCAGAGACCCTCGAGATGTACAACTAAAAGCCCCTTTCGCCCCCACCCCGCCCTCACCACAATAATGGCTGACAGCTGCCATCTTGTCACTCGCTGATGGAGTAATTAGCGGCAAGCTTCCGACACATTGATCGCATTTGATCCAAGCCGGGAGCTTCGGAAACGTTTGACTTTGTAGCCGTCCCGGCAGCCACGCTGATTGTTTTTCGTGGTTGTTTCAGGAACCACAGAATCATTGTGTTCTGCGACAATGTAAGCTTGCTTTCGGGACTCCTCGAAGTAGAAAACAACAAAGCCAAGACAGAAAGCTCTTTTGATGGCAAAATGATAATTGCGTTACAGATATAGAGCTGAGCTCTGAAACTCATAATCGACATGACATGTCGAAATTCACCCGCTAATCTTTTTCTTCTGCTCAAAAGCCGCGCTGATCTCAAATCCAAAGTGCTGCAACAGCGCCATCTATGCCCGTAGATGTTAGTCCTTGAAGTGGTTTACCGACCTGAACTCCATAGACAAGCTGGGTGAGACCCTCTTCCACAACTACACGTTGAAAAAGGTACTTGACCAATATAGACGCTGGCGGCAGTAAACGGTGGGATCCCAGTTGACGAATATAAACGTCCATGGCAATGAATGTGTTAAGAGAAGCTTAGCGACAATTGGTTGCAAACTGACGGCCTTCTGTCTCTGATACAATGTTGAAAGTTGGCAAATCTGCAGGTCGACTTCAACCTGCCCCCCCACACCACCCTTCCACCATCTGTTGTTTTCCCACAGGGACAGCTAGCATTTGACTTTCTAGCCACGTATCCTAAAGGTTACGACAACAACAAATGCTGGACCAAATTGTGGCTGCTATTGCCAGTGAAAAAGAGATCGACGATATATTTCTCGCTAAAAAGTTGCCATTTCCTCAGTATCTGATAAAACTTGATGAAACCCCCCCCCCTTAGCGTGGTGGAGGGGTTTGTGTGTCCCAATGATCCGAGGAGCTACGTTGTCTGGGGCTTTACGCCCCTAGCAGGGTCGCCCATGGCAAACAGGTCCTAGGTGAGGGTCAGTTTGGTCTGGATATCCCGCAGTAAGACCGTGGTCCTCAGTCGGAAAACGGCGGCGTGCCCTCTCCGGGTCGGGGATGACATCCTGCCCCAAGTGGAGGAGTTCAAGTATCTTGGGGTCTTGTTCACGAGTGAGGGAAGAATGGAACGGGAGATCGACAGGCGGATCGGTGCAGCGTCTGCAGTGATGCGGACTTTGTATCAGTCCGTTGTGGTGAAGAAAGAGCTCAGCCGAAAGGCGAAGCTCTCGATGTACCGGTCGATCTACGTTCCTACCCTCACCTATGGTCAGGAGCTGTGGGTCGTGACCGAAAGAACGAGATCCCGGATACAAGCGGCCTGAAATGAGTTTCCTCCGCAGGTTGTCCGGGCTCTCCCTTAGAGAACGGGTGAGAAGCTCGGTTATCCGGGAGGATCTCAGAGTAGAGCCGCTGCTCCTCCGCATCGAGAGAAGCCAGATGAGGTGGCTGGGGCATCTGATTCGGATGCCTCCCGGACACCTCCCCGGTGAGGTGTTCCGGGCACGTCCCACCGAGAGGAGACCCCGGGGACGACCCGGGACACGCCGGAGAGACTACGTCCTTCGGCTGGCCTGGGAACGCCTCGGGATCCCCCCGGAAGAGCTGGATGAAGTGGCTGGGGAGAGGGAAGTCTGGGCGTCCCTGCTAAAGCTACTGCCCCCGCGACCCGACCTCGGATAAGCGGTAGAAAATGGATGGATGGACGGATGGATGAAAAGAAGCAACATTCCTAACGTGCCGGCAGACAGAAAGGAGGAGGTCTTTGAACGCACCGGCAGACATGTTGGCCTAGTTCGCCTCCCGCAGGAAAAAGCACTCAATCAATTATTTAGCTGCGCACTGGAGTGCTTGAAAAGGGCATGCGTGTGTGTCTGTGTGAGTGTGTGCGTGCGTGTGTACGTCTCTAAACGGGAAAATCTTTTTTTTTTTTTTTTTTTTGCCGTGATCCCGCATCAATCAGTGGCTGCGCAACAGCGTCCTGATGGATGTTTACTATCGCACGTCAGCCATCTGTCCAGTGTACCAGGTTCAAATTTGGTAGCAATCGGACAAAATGTCTCGGACGAGTCTGCCTTTGAAAGACAACCGGAAATGACCAAAATCACCCTAAAATGGCCGCTTCAAACCAAATCGGCAGACGTCCTGTGTCTTTCTGGGTATGACTTCTTGAGACTTTTTTTTTGTGTGTGTCTAATCATGATTGACAGGCCTACCAACATACAAGCTCAACTTCCTGTGCGTTTTACAGCATGTGTTCGCGTGAGTTGTTTGTGTGTGTGTGTGTGTGTGTGTGTGTGTGTGTGGGTTGAGTCACGTTAGGCGGTGTTATTATATTTCATGTCGCTAAGTGAAACTGGCTGGGACAAATTGGTCTCTGAAGGACCCCTGGAAATGGCCGTAATGACCCGGAGCCAAAATCACCGACTTCCTGTGTTTCTTCAGGTATGCCAACCAATTGGAATTTCATTTTTTTTTTCTGCAAATGACTTCTGTCCGTTTTACAACTCTAAATGTGCCCCTTGATCTTAAAGGTTTGCTCACCTCTCCTCCTTCTTCTTCTATGGTCCTGACTACCTTTTTTTTTTTTTAAACATTTTATTTTTAACAATTTAGACAATACAAACAGGGCAAGAAGTCTTTACGTCATGACATGGTCCCGACTCCCCATCTGTGAGCTTCAAAACATGTTGACCTTGAATGACCTTCAGAGAGCAGAGGGAGCACGTGTGTTGTGCAACGCCCCCTGCTGGCTACACTCCAAAACTGCGGAAGGACGGCTCGGTGCGCGACACGTGACCATGTTTTTTGTACTTTTTGTTCTTCCAGTTAGGAAGCAGTCACGCCTTGGCTTTAATATTAGCACATGTACCCTGACACAACAATTAACTTCTCTCAAAAAAGAGGACAGTGTTATTGTCTGACCACCTGAATCGTTTCTTAAACTAGAACAAAATGTCTGCCAACTCCTAAATAGTCATGGATTTATTTATTTTTTTAGACCACCCTTGTTTCTTCAATTTCTTGTTCATATTAATGCCTGGTACCACTAAAGGTATATTATCTGAAGAATACAATGAACACGACAAAAATACAGCTGATTCTATAATAATAATACCTTGTCTTATTTGACGTGGCTAATTTAGAAGCACGCCACTACCACACGCCACCAATAGATGGCGGTAAAGAGCTTCAACGCTATTTGCCAGACCTAGAGAGGAAGACAAAAAGAAGTCTTCGATCCACTTCCGGGTTAGCGTGTGTAGTTTCTGCTAGCTGCCTTGCTTCATTTTTTTGCCCTCCTCACAAAACTAACCATGTCTCTGGAGATTGAATCGGCAGAGTGAGTAAAAAAAACTAAAACTTTTGATATGTGGCACTTGAAGTACATGAAAGAGCAAACTGCCTTTTTTTGTTTTTAAGTGGTCGCGTTTCCTCGTATTCAAGCGTCCTCGCATGCGCCGCTAACGTTAGCGGTCCTGGGCTAAGCTAGACCAGCTCCGACTGGCGTCAAGCGAGTTTTTTTTCGATTACTACGCGTACTGGAATATTCAGGACAGAGGTTCTCAAATTTGATTCATTGCGGGACACGTTGTCGTTATAACTGCAACCGTGAAAGCACACGCTTGGTGGGTAGAAATACGCCAAAATACAACCCCAATTCCAATGAAGTTGGGACGTTGTGTTAAGTATAAATAAAAACTGAATACAATGATTTGCAAATCATTCTCGATCTCTATTTAATTGAATACACTACAAAGACAAGATATGTAATGTTCAAACGGATAAAGTTGATTGTTTTTAGCAAATAATCATGCACTGAGAATTTTATGGCTGCAACACGTTCCAAAAAAGCTGGGACATGTGGCAAAAAAGACTGAGAAAGTTGAGGAATGCTCATCAAACACCTGTTTGGAACATCCCACAGGTGAACAGGCTCATTGGGAACAGGTGGGTGCCATGATTGGGTAGAAAAGGAGCTTCCCTGAATTTCTAACTCACAAGCAAAGATGGGGTGAGGTTCACCTCTTTGTGAGTAACTGCTTGAGAAAATAGTGGAATAGTTTAAGGATAATGTTCCTCAACGTACAATTGCAAGGCATTTAGGGATTTCATCATTTGCGGTCCATAATATCGTCAAAAGGTTCAGAGAATCTGGAGAAATCACCACATGTAAGGGGCAAGGCCGAAAACCGACATTGAATGCCTGTGACCTTCGATCCCTCAGGCGACACTGCATCAAAAACCAACATCAGTGTGAAAAGGATTTCACCGCGTGGGCTCAGGAACACTTCAGAAAACCAATCTCAGTAAATACAGTTTGGCGCTACATCCGTAAGTGCAACTTGAAACTACTATGCAAGGCAAAAGCCATTTATCAACAACGCCACCGGCTTCTCTGGGCCCGAGCTCATCTAAGATGGACTGATGAAAAGTGTTCTGTGGACCGACGAGTCCACATTTCAAATTGTTTTGGGAAATTGTGGATGTCGTGTCCTCCGGGCCAAAGAGGAAGAGAACCCTGCTGACTGTTGTGGACGCAAAGTTCAAAAGCCAGCATCTTTGATGGTACGGGGCTGCGTTAGTGCCAATGACATGGGTAACTTACACATCTGTGAAGGCACCATTAATGCGGAAAGGTACATACAGGTTTTTTTTTGTTTTGGAGAAACATACGCTGCCATCCAAGCAACGTCTTTTTCACGGACGCCCCTGCTTATTTCAGCAAGACAATGCCAAACCTGCACGGGTTACAACAGCGTGGCTTCGTAGTAAAAGAATGCGGGTACTAGACTGGCCTGCCTGCAGTCCAGACCTGTCTCCCATTGAAAACGTGTGGCGCATTATGAAGCGTCAAATACGACAACGGAGACCCCGGACTGTTGAACAGCTGAAGCTGTACATCGAGCAAGAATGGGAAAGAATTTCACCGACAAAGCTTCAACAATTAGTGTCCTCAGTTCCCAAATGTTTCTTGAATGTTGTTAAAAGAAAAGGTGATGTAACACAGTGGTAAACATGGCCCTGTCCCAGCTTTTTTGGAATGTGTTGCAGCCATAAAATTCTAAGTTCATGATTATTTGCTAAAAAAAAACAATCAAGTTTGTCAGTTTGAACATTAAATATATTGTCTTTGTAGGGTATTCAATTAAATATGGGTTGAACATGATTTGCAAATCATAGTGTTCTGTTTTTATTTGTTTAACACAAGGTCCCAACTTCATTGGAATTGGGGTTGTAGAAAAATTCCGCTTTGTTTAGGATTGTTACTAAAGACTTCAAACCACATGAATATCAAACTAGAGGATATCATTAGGTAGAAAGTAAAACACCAATAAAATGAGCCCTAGTTTGTAAGTTTGGGTTGAGATAAAATGATCTGTCCAAATCTAAAGTGCCCCCTGAGCTTATTATTTGTTGACCGCCCCCCAACTTGACTTGTGTCGCTCCCAGCGTGATCCGACTCATCATGCAGTACCTGAAGGAGAACAACCTGCACAGGTCGCTGGCCATCCTGCAGGACGAGACCACCGTGTCGCTGAACACGGTGGACAGCATCGAGAGCTTCGTGGCCGACATCAACAGCGGCCACTGGGACACTGTCCTCCAGGCCATCCAGTCCCTCAAGCTGCCCGACAAGACCCTCGTGGACCTTTACGAGCAGGTCAGCTCACTTTGTTTCTTCGCATTCACCAGCCCACAATATTAGGTACACCTACGCGGTTGCAAAACTTTGACGTAGAACACTTTTATTTCACTTTAAACCCCAAATCAATGTTCAAGAATGAACCATTTCTCATTATGTGACATAGTGGCAGTCAGTCTGCCATTTTGTTTCAAATCTGCCATTGTACGCTCATTTTGGCTGTTTCCAGGGCCTCCTTCAAAAAGGAATATCTCCTATGCAGTTTCCTGTTAGCAATATGAAGCATGTTCATAATGAGTGGCTCCACAAAAATGTCTGGCCAAAGCGTAGCAGCGACGTTTGCATGTGCGCTGTGTTGTGTTCAGGTTGTGCTGGAGCTTATCGAGCTGAGAGAGTTGGGCGCGGCGCGTTCCCTCCTCAGGCAAACGGACCCGATGATCATGTTGAAGCAGACGCAGCCGGAGAGGTACATCCACCTGGAGAATCTGCTGGCCCGCTCCTACTTCGATCCCCGCGAGGTGAGGATGATGCGTCGTCATCATCTTAGAGGATTATTAGGCGCGATTCTAACGAGTTCATTTTCAGGCGTACCCGGACGGCAGCAGCAAGGAGAAGCGTCGGGCGGCCATCGCTCATGCCTTGGCGGGAGAGGTCAGCGTGGTGCCGCCGTCCCGTCTGATGGCTCTGCTGGGCCAGGTGAGTCATTTCAAGGTTTTTATTTTATTTTATTTTTTAAATTTTTATTATTTTTGTAACATTCATATGGAGTTTTGAAAAATACAAGTACAGTTAAGCGCTTGAGGCTCACTGACTTGAGCACTTGATTTGTACCACTTGAGTGGGATTTCATTTGACTTTGTTATAGTTTTGACCGTTTGTTTTTGCGGCCAGTCGCTCAAGTGGCAGCAGCATCAGGGTCTCCTCCCCCCCGGGATGACCATCGACTTGTTCAGGGGCAAAGCGGCCGTCAAAGATGTCGAGGAGGAGCGTTTCCCCACGCAGCTCAGCAGGCACATCAAGGTGACTTCTGCTGTGGCTGCCAGAGTCTGCTCAGTTTATTTCCGAACAAGGCTGAAATGTCTAAAAAAAAATGTCTCTGTTCGTTTATAGTTTGGCCAAAAATCCCACGTGGAATGTTCCAGGTTCTCCCCTGACGGCCAGTACTTGGTGACTGGCTCTGTGGACGGCTTCATCGAGGTGTGGAACTTCACCACAGGCAAAATCAGAAAGGTAAAAACAGTTTTAAAACACCACCGGTTGAGGTATTAAAAGGGGCCATGTTGTTAGAAAAATGGCTTTTAAATGGCGTGTATACAAATGCATGAATTCTTTGTTTATATTTTGAAGCTTCATGCTTATACTGAGCAACCATCGTACAATATAAGCATGTGAGGTTGGTTGAAATGGTTTTATTTACATGGGATAAACCCCTGGAGATGCAACACCTCGTTTGCAAAGCGGTCCCACAAAAAAGGTGACGGTATCATTTTTGTCCACTTGGGTTCGCCATCCTAGCGTTCTACACGTCAGTTTTTTTGTGACGATCAACTTGTACCCGCCTTTAAAAGGCAAGCCTGGCCTGTTGAGTGACGTGAAAGTGAGAGGAGGAGGACTTTCAGGCGGTCGGCTGTTTGCGCAGAGTGGCGGCCTCGGTTGAGGCCATTTGACCGATTCAAAGAACAACACCCTCTCTATCCAAACCACCTGTTGTTGTTTACAATTATTTGTTCTGCGACTGCAAACATTTTAAACAGTAGAAATATAACTTTAAGCTTAACTGTTGGTTTATTTACTTTTGATCAAGTATATTTGAAGGTTTTCCAGCACTTTGAATTTCCAAGAAGTCCTTTAAAAAAAGTTTAGATGTCGTCTACTTGTATGTTTGAGTTGAGAGTCTTGGGATTATTGCCAGCTCAAACTGCATCTTAAAATCAAGTTCCTATCATCCGTGAACATTTTGGATGCAATTTTGTTGTTCAAGATCACAGATGTTGATTGCCCGAAGTGTATTTGAGTTGAAAAACATTGCTTCCTTGTGTTTTGGGCCCATTTTAGAATAAATCTCGCCTCGTGCGTCAATTCTATGTCTTAAGGATCTCAAGTATCAGGCTCAGGATAACATGATGATGATGGACGACGCCGTGCTGTGCATGAGCTTCAGTCGAGACACCGAGATGTTGGCCACTGGCGCCCAAGATGGAAAGATTAAGGTGGGTTTGGTTCTTTGTTTGTTTGTTTTGGTTGCCATGCGTGTGCAGCACGAAAGCTGACGTTCGGCGTGCGTCCAATGTGTCGGCAGGTGTGGAAGATCCAGAGCGGTCAGTGTTTGAGGAGGTTTGAGCGCGCGCACAGCAAGGGAGTCACCTGCCTCAGTTTTTGCAAAGACAGCGGCCAGATCCTCAGCGCCTCCTTTGACCAGACCATCAGGTGACAAGAAAGCGTAACCACAAAAGCAGCCAGGCTGAAGCCTCAAATGCACCATAAATATCATATTCAAGGTTGTATACACACGGTGGGCGAGTGACCGACTGGTTAGCACATCCGCCTCACAGGTCAGAGGTCGAGGGTTCAAATCCCGGCTCCGGTCGGTTTCCTCCCACATTCTGAAAACATTTGCGACTCGAAAATCCTCGTAGGTGTGGCACAGTCCTGAAAAACACGGAAAGTTATGCTGGTTGAAAATGCATTTTCCAGGTCATTGGGAAGGTTTTGGAAAGAAAAAAAAAATTCTACACAGTTTTGGGAAAACTCATGGAAATATTGTTTGGATGATATTTAGTGTGCGTAAAACAAAGAAAACGGTGTAACATGTGATCAAAATTTAATTTGACACGCCTGCGCCGCAAACCGCCAACAAAGGAGAAGAGTGTGCGTGCGGCTCCGCACGACTAACCGACGTGGTTAAAATCCTTCGGGCACGTCGTGTTGGAGTAACGAAGTGCTGTCTGTCGACGCTTCAACCACACTTAAGAATCAGCTGAGTAAAACAATAAAATCCATCTTGTGGCAACATTGCGACAGTTAAATCGGTCAACTAAGACACAAATAACCAGCTAACGTTGGCATATGTTTTGACTCTGCCCAGAACACTCAAGCACACTGCTTGAAGAGTCAGATAAGATCATTTTCCTCAACAAAAAGTTCAGTGTTTTGAGTATGCAAGTATCTGGCCTGGGTTGCCAAGTTGTTTTGTTTGATTAGCCCGTCACTGGGCGCTTGTGAAAGTGGAACCTTGCCCGTGTGAAATTAATTTCATAACGTTTCAATTGAAGTTCAGAGGTTTGACATTAGTACTGAGGGAAAATAGCTCTGTGAGAAATTTAGAGTCAAGTATAAAAAAGGTAAGACGATTTCATTTTAAAATAACTGGTTAGCGCCTTGATTTAAACCAGCTGACTCCACACTTTTTCTTCCAAGGGCCACATGCAGAAAGATCGAAGACGACGAGGTTTCATTTATTTAACACACTAAAGCTGTGTGAGCCTGTAATATAGATGTTTTTCTATCTACTAGCGCTACGAACGAATCAGCTGCGATTCGGAATGACTCGAGTCTGCTTGAAAATATGAATGCTGAATGAGCATTTTCTCATTGAAATCAAAATGAATCAGAGTAACACGACACACTTTATTCTGAGAAGAGCTGGAATGCACGCTGCCTTCACTTCCTAACAAGCTTTCTCGTCCTCTTGATTTTGTATTTTTGTTTTTGCGTCAGGATCCACGGGCTGAAGTCAGGCAAGTCCCTCAAGGAGTTCCGCGGCCATGCGTCGTTTGTCAATGAGGCCACGTTCACCCCCGACGGCCACCACATCGTCAGCGCTTCCTCCGATGGCACCGTCAAGGTGCGCCCGACGCGCGCGTCTTTCTTAAAGGAAAGCATGTTTTCTTTTTTAACACGACTCTTTGCGTACCTCAGGTTTGGAACGTTAAGACCACCGAGTGCAGCAGCACTTTCAAGCCGCTGGGCTCGTCGGCCGGCACCGACATCACCGTCAATAACGTCCACCTGCTGCCCAAGAACCCAGAACACTTTGTGGTGTGCAACCGCTCCAACACCGTGGTCATCATGAACATGCAGGGACAGGTACAAATCAGTCACGTGTTGTGCTGAAAGAATCCGCTTGAATGACCTGGAAATGAATGCTTCCTGTTCAACCTCACCCCCCATGTTCCTAGACCTCTTGAAAGTACTTGGATTTTATCCCCCCCCCCGATAGTTTGATCATTAATTCATCGTTAAAATGCCGCAACTGTGGGCTCTTTCCAGATCGTGAGGAGCTTCAGTTCGGGTAAAAGGGAAGGAGGCGACTTCGTGTGCTGCACGCTGTCGCCGCGCGGCGAGTGGATCTACTGCGTGGGCGAAGACTTTGTGCTCTACTGCTTCAGCACCGTCACGGGCAAGCTGGAGAGAACGCTGACGGTACGGGGCACGTGCGGGCGTTCGGCGTTTTATCGGGGGGAAAGAAAGCGCTCATTGTTGACGTTTACGCCCTCGTCCCTCGCAGGTCCACGAGAAGGATGTGATCGGCATCGCCCACCACCCCCACCAGAACCTCATCGCCACCTACGCTGAGGACGGCCTCCTGAAGCTCTGGAAGCCCTGAGCTATCCCGGACGTGGACTCGTGGGGCCCATTTGTTTGTGTGTGGCAGGACGTGAAGACCGCCGCCGCCACGGTGACGTCGCAGTCCCCCTGTAGAAGTTGCAGAAGAAGAAAGGAACACATCGCTTGTTGGTGGCTTAGAGAGAGAATTTAGCTTTTGTGTTCAACTGGGTGGATTTATTTTAAATTTTTGTCATTTATCTGTATTTTCCCCCACTTTTGTAAATACTTTTTTAGGACTTTTTATGTTTATGTATGTTTTCATTTTTCCTGAAGTACATACAATTGACACATTTCAGACAAATTAGCAATGGGATTATTTTAATCCACGTTAGAAACAACAAATCACCATCTCAGTTCTGGACAAGGCAGCCCATTCCGTGTCTCTCTTGGTTTGTTTTGTACCTCACCTCTATGGCGATTAAAGCTGTTTAACCGCTTACAATTGTGTTCAACTTTCAATGTAGCCGACATCAAGGTTTACACTGGCACCGACGATCTCATTCATCGTGTACGCGGTGCGGCGAATTGAGTCGCTGTGACGTGTGACAGCGAATCCAACAGGCGAGGGATTGGCGGAGTGACTTCAGAGTGCTAACGGCAAATCCTTTTGCTGGACTTGTACGGTAAATGGAACTTTGCAAGCGACAGAGTGAAATGAGTTTTTCTTTACCGTCGCCCACCTGAAACAAATGGCCAGGCGTTCAGTTGGAGAATCGGGCTGCCTCAAGTTGCTCGTCTTCCTCCGGAAGCTTGCGCCAACTGCAACCGGCTTTCAAACTGCTCCCTGCTCGCCAGCCGCTTCCTGGCGGGCCTCTAAGCGACCACTTCCCACTACGGGTAAGACCGAGTACTGTGTGAAAATCCCTTTCGGCGTTGAGAAATCCCCTTTTTGTTGTTTTCATTTTAGGCCATCTAATGAAATAAAAAAAGCTTTAGTGGCATCTTGTTCCTACGCACCAACATTCAACTGTGGGGAGTTCTTTACGAAGGACATAGCTTTGTCTAAAATATACATTTTCTGAGCCGTTCATCCTCACAAGGAGCGCTGGAGCCTATCCCAGCTATCTTCGGGCAGGAGGCGGGGTACACCCTGAACTGGCCGCTTGCCAATCGCAGGGCACATAGAAACAAACAACCATCAGCGCACACATTCACACCTACGGGCAATTTAGAGTCTTCGATTAACCTACCACGCCTGTTTTTGGGATGTGGGAGGAAACCGGAGTGCCCGGAGAAAACCCACCCAGGCAAGGGGAGAACATGCAAACTCTACACAGGCGGGGGATTGAACCCCGGTCCTCAGAACTGTGAGGCGGATGCTCGAACTAGTCGGACACCGTGTCGCCATCTCAACATCTAGAAGGAGAAAATACTAAAAGCCAGTTATTTTTTGAAACTTAAAATTTAAAAAAAATTATAAAATGTTTAAAACTAAAGAAATTTTTTTATTTTTTTCTAATTGATATTTTTTGTCATATTTTAAAATAATTCAACAACTTTATAATACATTTAACATGGATATATATATTTCTTAATTTTAAGTAAAAAAAAAAAAAAGAACAAATATATATAATGCAGCTCTTTCTTTACAATTTTAGACATTTTATTTAGAATACAAAAATGAAAGAAATAGCTTTTAATACGTTTTATATTCAATTAATTTCTTTTACAAATAAAGAAAAATATTTTCAATTTTATATTTACAATTTTATCTATATAAATGACAAATCAATTATTTTTCATTTAAGATTTTTATGTCTACACCTTATTTAGAATTGTAAAGCCATTGATTATAAAAACGAACATATCTCCATTTTAAATGTTTATATGTAATTTGTTTAATTGAAAATGATCTTCCCACAGAAGAATTCTGCTTTAAAATCCTTAAAAAAGTGAAAACGTTCTTAACGTAAGCCGTCGATGGTCACATGATCGGTAGTGTCGTGCTAAGTTACTACCAAAATGTAATTCATATTACTACTTACTGTCATTTGAAAGTCATATTACATTATAAATATAATATAGGCCTACTTTCCTTTCAGATTTTTCACCAGATCAAGCAATTACTATTTGAATGGAGACTGATTGGAATTTGTATATGTGAAAAAAATAAAAATATTTGCATGTTGATGTTCACCTGTTTCATATGTTGTGAAATCACGTTGGAAACATTAACAGGATCAGAGTCTTCACATCGACAAATGTCAGTCATTGTTAACAATTGGGGATGCGCCGAGCTCTTTTTCTTCAGAAGTACTTTTGGGCAAACTGGTGGTCAGCCAATTGCAAGGCGCATAAAAACAAACAAGCATTCACATCCGCACCTTGGGGCGATTTTGTGGTTTTAAGGAACCTGCCATGACAGAGAAATGCCATCAAGAAGCGAAATGAAACTCCTCAAACCCACTTTGACATTGTTCTTTTACACTGAAACACCACAAGATGGCAACAAAGCAAGATATTTGACTAAATGAAACCCCTCAACTCACTTCAATATGGTTCCTTGACAGCAAGGCGCCACACGATGGTGGCAAAGATCAAACTTTGGCTAAACGAAACTACTCAACTCACTTCAACGTAGTTCCTTAACACGGAGCTGGTACAAGATGGTCGTAAAGCACAATTTTGGGCTAAATGAAACCCCTCAACTCACTTTAACATGGTTCCTTGACACCAAGATGGCGGCGAAGCACTATTTTTGTCGAAAGGAAACTCCTCAATTCATTTTAACATAGCACTATTTCGGTCCAACTGAAACTCAACTCACTTCAACGTCATTCCTTAACACTGAGACGCCACAAGATGGCGGCAAAGCACGATCTTTGGCTAAATGACATCCGTCAACTCAATTCAAAATAGTTCCTTGACACCAAGATGATGGCACAATTATTGTTGAAACTCCTCAACTCACTTCAACATAGTTCTTTAACACTTTTTTTTTAAACGTAAATATTCATTTGAAATCATATCTTTAATGCCATCATCAATATTCTTTTCCCCCTTTTTCTTTCACGCATACACCGAGTGAAAATAAAATGAAACGCTAAAGTCATGCTTCCGACAAATTGCTTTGTGCGTTACGTCAAAAAAAAAAAAAAATGTATCGACAACACATTAGCATGACAATCTGCGAGCATCCAAACGTGACCCAACCAGGATGAAGCCCCTGTTGGGCGGAGGCGAATTAAATCAATACAACGAGACCACTGTTAATCTCCAAGCAAACATGGCTCTCAAAGCTCCTATTGTCAAAAAAGAGAAGCGAAGTTGACCTTCCAAACACAACAGACCACTCCTTCAATGCCACCTACATTAATTTTAATTTATACATGCACATTATGTTCCAACAGGACTTTGTTTTTTTTCCTTTTTCCCCAAACTGAGCAGGCAAAACTGATGGAAAGTGGCAGAAAAATAGATTTGCCCCGTCCTCCTGCACGTGTGCTACACTCATAAAAGATAATATATCATGATAAACATCACACTTAAAAAAAAAAAAAAATAATAATAATAAAAAAAAAAAAGATGAATTCAGAATGGTCCCCAGAGGACTTGAAAAAAGCGCTTTTCTAATATAATGCGAGTGTTCCGTCTGAGCTGACAGATGGTAGCCGTGCGTGCGGCACACAAGGATGCAGGCTCCTGTTTGCCGTAGGACCAGCTCACACGGCCACGCACACTTCGTGCTTCTGGAAGATTCTACGAGCGCCAGAACAAACGCAACAGTGTCAACGAATACCTGAAAGGTGAACGTTATTGTCCTTGTAAATGCACATTTACATGAACACGCCATGAAATACACGCCTTCAATTTGGATAAAGGAGCAGAAACAGATGTGTGCGTACACAGTGAGAGTCCTATGTACAGTACTGTTCAAATGTTTGGTTAAAAATAAAAATTAAAAGATGAGGTCGCCGTGGAGGGAATTATGGAGAATTAGAAATTGGAGTCAGCATTAGCACAAAAAGCTTCAGGCTTCTATTAGAAAGTGAAAAAAAAAAAAACCTAAGGAAAAGCCTACTAGAACAACTGATATATATATAAATAGAAATATATATCTAAATATATATATATATATATATATATATATATATATATATATATATATACACACACAATCTTATCAGTTCCAAGATCAGGACAAAATATAATGGCTGCACAAACACAAAGAAAATGACCTGAAGCTGCTTCTTCTTTCTGTAGCTAAGAGTCAAAAATCAGGTTTAAAAATGATTTACCTTTGGTCTGTGGAAGACAGTAGTGAGCATGCTCAAAACATCTCCCCGGAGGAGGAGGGCAAAGATGAGCCTGGATTAAAAGCCAAAGATGACTCCCTCCTCCCTTCTGTTGCTCCTTCAGACGCCGTGGACATGAGGCCCGCCGGCCGGCTCAGAGTCGTCCTGGTGGCCACCTTTGTGGCCTCCATCCTGCTGTACCTGGCCTCCACGCGGGGGAACTTGCAAAGCCCCTCGGAGTCCGTCCAGGGCTGGGGGATCTTTAAGAGGATGGAAAACATGGAGGCCAACATTGAGAGGCTACGTGAGTCCTTTTTTTTTTTTTTTTTTTTATATATATAAATCTGGTCTTTCATCTCAATGAAGACACGCATGTGCCGTGCCCAACATGATACCCACCTGTAGCACCTTGTGCAAGAGTGGGCCAAGTGCAGCCCACGCCATTCTTTAATCCGGCCAACCGAACATGGAAATGATCGTGAGTCCTGCCTGCATTATTTGTTGCATTAATTTAGCTTTTTTTTTTTGTGGGGGTGGGGGGTTATTATTCATCTATCACATTAAATCATTAGTTGAGTTATTGTGAATTCAATAAAAAGATTGTTACGATTTTAAAAAAAAATTACATTTCATTTGACATTTGAACATATATATAGTTTATTTGCATTCATTTAGCCACCCCCCCCCCCAAAAAAAAATTGGTTAATTAAAATCTATTAATTTCATTCTTCCTATTGTAAATGAAATAGAAACCATTGGTAAAACAAAAACATTTAATAAAAAAAAAAAATGAAAGGTTTGTTGCATGCATCGTCCTTTTCCCCCCTTAAATTAAAAATATTGATGATTTTATTTATAGAGCTCATGAAGTTCGTTAACCAATGTATTGTATATAATTAACCAAATTAATAAAATATTTATTGTACAGAAAATGTCTTTAAATACAAAACATATTCCCTAGAATTAAAATGAGCACAACTTTACTGAAATTAGAGCTAATACTAAAATTAAATGAGTCTTCAAGTACAATTTTATATTCTGTAATTAATTAGAAAGGCTTTATCGAGCGATATTTTTGGAATATATGTTTTCCAGGCGCCTGAGTATATGTAACAGGGTTGCGCCAAACAGCAAAATATACTGGATGATATGATAAAAAAAAAAGGACAGTTAATGGTTGAGCTGACAACAATACAAATGTTTTTGTATTAACTGTAAAATGTTATGATTCTGTATTTATCTGAACTGCAGCCCGTTGTTTGTCCTCTGTGAAAAGTGCTACGCAGTCATCCCGTAATCGCGGTTGATTTTCCGCGGTCCGAGTGTATTGCGGTAAACGTCTACCGCCGCCGCCGCCATGAAAACCTTCTCCGTCACTTGGCTGGATATAGCGAAAAATCTGCGATGTAAAATTAGATCCGCGATACAGTGAGACTGCGGCGCACTGAACTCTCTTACTATTGAGGACCACGAGCATAATTGTACATGGACCTCGAGCTGAAGATCGAGGATCTGGAATCAATTCTCAAACGTTTTCCAGTCGACGCGGTAGACAAGCTGCAGCCAAAGCCGGCGGCGGCGGTGCAGGTGAAAGCCGAGGACGAGGCGGAAAAGGAGGACGGGAAGAAGGATAAGCCGGCGGTGAGGAAGGTGTTCCCCAACTCGGCCCTCTTCAAGAAGTGGGGCGAGGGGCTGAGCGAGGACGAGCAGAAGGAGGCCGAGGGCTTGTTCGCCAAGTACGGCTACAACGCCTTCCTCAGCGACAGGCTGCCGCTCAACAGGGAGATTCCCGACACGCGGCACGCCAGGTAGCCCAGTGACACAAACGCAGCGGGGGAGCGCTTCGTGTGCGCTTTGCTCCGTGCCTTGACGCCTTCTTCTTCGCCTTTCTTCTCAAAAGATGCGTGGGGAAAAAGTACCCCGCCGATCTCCCGAGCCTGAGCGTGGTGCTGATCTACCTGGACGAAGCTCTGTCCATCATCAAGCGGGCGGTCCGCAGCATCATGGACAAGACCCCCGCCGCTCTGCTAAGAGAGATCGTACTGGTGGACGACCACAGCGCAAACGGTACGCGGCGACTCAAAGAGAGCCGTCCCAACATTTGCTTCCAGAGCTCGCGGAGCACTTTGCTACGCGGATACTCGCTCTCTTTGCGTGATCCACCGGTGTGGCCGCATTAGAGCGCCTTGTCGTAGGGCGTGACTGAGCGCACGTCATGCAGAGAAAAGCCCAAGTCGATAAGAAAAGTCACTTTGCCGCTTTATCGTTCTTTATCGGGGTCGTCTAAATGGAAACGTAGTGGCTATTTTCCTGGCAAACAACTGTTCACCTTGCGCGTGCGTCCGCAGAGGACCTGAAGGAGAAGCTGGACGACTACATCAGCGTCATCCACGAGGAGCGTCCGGGCCTGCTCAAGCGGGTCGTCCACCACGAGCAGCTGGGCCTCACCCGGGCCAGACTGTCCGGATGGAAGATGGCCACCGGCGACGTGGTGGCCATCCTGGACGCCCACATTGAAGTCCACGTACAATGGTTGGTGGCAAAGGTTAAGGTGCTCTTCACCTAAGTAGGAGCGCAGACTTGACTCCATTAAGTTGTTGTTCTGACATACAGTAATGACACAATGAAATAGAATCGAAAGAATGAAACAGTTTTTGCTTCAATTCCACGGCTATTCTGCTGCTCCTTCTGGTGTGCGCACCATGGCCACTCGGAGACATACTACATACTAATAATACAGACGGTCACAACCTCTCAGTAAGACGCAGTAATATTAGTCTAAATATTATTTGCATTTCTGTGTACGCGTTTCCCCACCATGTGTGTACAAATGTAAGGGTTAAAATACGGCAACGCCAGTGCTATTTGTCGCATGACAAACATGGTTTTTTTTTGGGGGGCCAGGCTGGAACTGATTCACGGCATTTCCATTCATTTCAACCGGGGAAGATGATTTGCGATACCAGTGTCTTGAGCTACAAACCTGGTCGCGAACAAATTCCACTCACATCTCAAGGCACCGCTGTACAATTCTAAGTCTTAAAGTTTGTTTCCTTCATTTTATACCTTCCCCCCCCCCCCCCCGGATGTACCGGTATATGATTTTGGCACTGCTCTGCTAACTACAGCGTGTCCGATAAGTGGTTAAATGATGTTAAATTTAAAAACACCCAAGCCATTACGATCGTTAAATCGAACATTTTTACAATGATATTGAATATTTTGTATGTTTCCTTGGATTGCTGTCCACCCTGTCATTATGAGGTCACTTTGGCTTTCTTCAATGGAGGCTGAAACGGTGGATAGTTGCAGAATAAATATTTAGACAAACTTTTTTTCATCACCTGTAGTTGGATGTTGTCGAGCGTGACATAGCGAAATATCTATACACGTAAAAACCTCTCCAAAATTCCAAGTATTTCTGCAAAAGTATGCACAGCTTGCTAACTGAATCGTGTTGCTAAGTGAAAGTCCACCATGTGCTCAAGAAATGCTAACATTAGCCCAAAATGTCCACCCTGTCAGCGAGCTCACATATTTTGCTTTTTGTTTTAACGCCTTTGTGACTTCCGCCGACGCGTTCAGGGCGGAGCCGCTGCTGGCTCGCATCAAGGAGGACCGCACGATCATCCTGACGCCCGTCTTCGATCGGGTCAATTACGACGACTTGACGGTGACCCGCTACGGGCCGGCGGCTGACGCCTTCGACTGGGCGCTGTGGTGCATGTACGAGTCCTTCAGGCCCGAGTGGTACCGGCTCAAGGACGAGTCGCTGCCCGCCAAGTGAGTCGCATTTTTGACGATATTCGCTCGCTTCGGTTTGGCCTCACATACCCGCGATGATCTCACGCGATCGTTATCTTAGTTTCACAGATTGAAACGGTCCAGTGGAGCGGGAACGATGCCGTGGCATTCCTTACTGGAGCCCATGAGTTCCTGGTAGCTGGAAGATTGCTATGATTTGTTCTGGTGGATCAGCCAGCAATATAGTCCAAATAATGTCATCAATTAGAATTTACCTTTGAATAAAAAAAGCTTAAAAAACAAAAAACAAAACAAAAAACGAATTTTAAAAAATCTTTAAAATAATGACATTTATTCAAATTTAATTCAAAGTCTAGCATTTTTTAAAAATTGACTTAAAAAAATCCTGAGAGAGTTAAAATAAAAACTATTTAAATACACAGTTTAAAACAATTCTAAGGCAAAGTCTAAATTGTTTTTTAAATGGCTAAAATTCTAATTCAAAGTAGAACTCAAACATCGATCACCTTTAATAATCTAATTCAAAGTAAATTTAAAATAAAAACTATTTATAATGTAAAATATTGATATTTAATCATTCCAATTCAAAGTGAAATTACTTTTTTGAAATATAGCCTATTATATATATTGAAACGAACAATTTGAACAATTCAAAGTAAAATATCTTCATTTACATATTGAAGCGAATGAAATTATAATTCAATGTAAAATCAAAACATTACATTATTAAACCAATAACATTGTAATCAAAACTAGAAACTAAACTTGAACAATTGTAATTCAAAATACATTTAAAAAAATTAATTGAAGACCATTTTAATTCAAAGTAAAATGGAAAACATGTATACATAATCATTAATACAAGTCCTATTCAAAATCAAAGTCAAATCAGTTTTATGGGGATAGTTTATACAATTATGCGTACATTTTAAAATACTGTATGACGAGGACACGCTTGTAAAAGAGATTTTTATTCTCAATGAGGATTTTCTGGCTAAATGAGCTGAAGATCGTTTTGTGGCTTTTTCATTTTCGAGTTCACTTGATGCAATACGCACACAGCCTCACTCGCGGCAAATTTCGCGGCAAAGACGCTGAGTGAGCGCTGTTGTCGCTCACAAAAGGAGCCCGTCCATTATGGGGATATTGGTGGCGGATCGCAAGTTCTTCGGCGAGATCGGCAGCCTGGACGCAGGAATGAAGATCTACGGCGGCGAGAACGTGGAGCTCGGCATCCGGGTAAGAGTTCCAAAGTGCCCAACAAAGACGGAACGTTTGCTCAGCGGCGTGTTTGAGCCCGCAGGCGTGGCTGTGCGGCGGCAGCGTGGAGGTCATCCCCTGCTCCAAGATCGCCCACATCGAGCGGGCCAGCAAGCCCTACCTGCCCGACCTCAGCGTCACCATGAAACGGAACGCGCTGCGCGTGGCCGAGGTGTGGATGGACGAGTACAAGCACAACGTCAACATCGCCTGGAACCTTCCCCTGCAGGTTGGCCGTCAGAAACCGGCCGACGTTTTGGCTTTGGCGTGCAAACTTGAGCTATAATAAGCGTTGTATGGTGGCACTGCAGTTCGGCAAATATTGGACAACTCATCCAAAAAGTGGCTTCGGGCTCTTTAATGCCACGCCCACTTCAAGTTTGACTGTCAAACCAAACACAAAACAAAGATGAGAACAAGCACGCCGCTTTGCCTTAGAAAAGTCCACTTAGCTTAATGCTAATAAACAATGGAAAACGCGGCGCTTTGACATGCTAACGGCTCCCATCAATAGTTGCGGTTTTAGAAGCGGTGGATAAGCAACACGTACACAAACTACACACAGTTTCATTTCTTTTCTGTTTTTCTTAAGTTGTCTGTTTTTTCAACTAATTTCAGCCAATTTTGCATCACTGAATCCAAAAATGACATCCGTTTCTCCTGTTCAGTGTTAACAGTTTATTAATCAAATGTTACAAACGTTGCTTACTGTTCAGTGAATAGTAGACATTGATAAAAAGTCGGTACCTGTAAACTGTTGCGTCATTATTGTTCAAAATTCAGGGCATGAACCTCCGTTTATTTGTACCGCTAAAGCGAAAATACCTGCAAGTGTAAACAAAAACATAAGGCCGTAGTTCAAAAAGTTGACCTGACTGATTCAGCACATCGAATCTGCAAAATAAAAATTAAAAATCTTCACTAATAGTACAGCATCTTAACAGACTCACTTACAGTAGTAGAGGAAATACTTCATTTTGTCTGCATGACTGTATTATACTGCCTCCCGGTGGGCAAGGGCAAGGGCTCACCAGAAGGAGCAGCACAATGAATTGGACTGCAGCATTAAATAATGATGCACAAACAGTTCAATTCATTATGTTATTACTCGGTTTTGATCTCAAAACAATAAATGCCACGAACGAACTCCGCACATGTTCCCAAGGACCCCGTAGCTGCACAGCTAGGTGCCTGACGTAAAATACATGAAGTGCAGCACCAGACGATGCATGCACAAAGCGCAGCAATAACAGAGTATTAACAACCATTGCCCTACT
This sequence comes from Phycodurus eques, assembly GCF_024500275.1. Taxonomy (NCBI): domain Eukaryota; kingdom Metazoa; phylum Chordata; class Actinopteri; order Syngnathiformes; family Syngnathidae; genus Phycodurus; species Phycodurus eques. The sequence goes on from NC_084533.1 coordinate 27,126,192, forward strand.
TCTTCAGAAGAATCCATCTTTTTTCCTCACCGGCTGTTCTTCCAAACAAAATACAAACGCTGTAGAACCACACAGTGGCGAAGGGGTGGGGAGGCGTAGCCTACGTCATATCGAAGCGACTCCTCTGTTGTTGTAATGTAAAATTCCAGCCTTAGAAGTTACATACTGCAGCTTTATTAACTTCCCACAGAACTTGACCAGAAACGTTCTGGAAATGTACCCCAAAATATCCACGCCTTTGGAAACCTTGGCACAATGTGCTATTTTGCCAACGCAGCGAAATTACAAGTCCAATAAAAGCCAGCACGGTGGGCATTTTGTGCGTCTCTCCAACTCAGAATCACAGCGAGGACATCGGCGACGTGTCCGAACGGAAGGCACTGAGGGAGCGGCTCAAGTGCAAGCCCTTCAAGTGGTACCTGGACAACGTTTACCCCATGCTGGACCCTCTCATAGACCTGGTCGCCTACGGAGCGGTGAGCACAAACAATCACGGTTCATGGTCACTTGTTATTATGCCTGTGGAGTAGGGGTTGAACCAATTAGTCGACCGGTCTATTCTGTATCGACGTTTAACGTCGTAACGTAATGTCGACTAGTCGCTAATTCAAGCGAAACGTATTTGTTACTACGCCGGGCTGTCGTAACATGTCTTCATGTGAAACCGGTCGGTGGTGCTAAGGGGCCGCTGCACTGTGCTGAAAACATTTCAGTGACATCAATGAACTGAATTTGACACAATAGTCAACTCCAAAAAATCTTTCGTTGCTCAACCCCTACTGTGGAGAATGCAGTTTGGGACCGGTTCAACTGCAAAAGAGTTTTTATTTGTTTAGTGGATGCCTGACTGGAAAACTACACGGAAAGACGATAAAAATTAACATTTGTTTTCGTTGCGGTCAGGTTTTTGAGATCTTGATGTGTAATCAGGTAAAAAAATAAAATAAATAAAAAGTGTCACTATTGTGATACTTTGCACATACATATTGTGCCATTATTACTGTAGTTGTTGTAGTGCTGTCACTCTCAATCATTTGTATAATTAATTTTGATCGGTATTATTGCTTTATCGCACAATTTGTACATTTGTGTCCTGTATGTCCTAAATGTATTTTATATTGAAGTCTTTTTTTAAGTTAGACTTTTTTTTTTTTTTTTTTTTTTTTTTTGCTTGAGTACGAAAGTGACTCTCACAACCAGAGACAAATTATTAGTGTGTTTTAACACGTACAACACATCCAAGAATATTGAATTGAATTCGGAAGGTAAGTGGGTGCCAATGGAGTTGCTCTAAGATGGGGCTGGTATGGTGGTACCGGGTTGTTTTAGTAATCTATAGGCTGAAGAGTTTTGAACCAGTTCTAGTTTATGGAGTGATTTTTGAGGGAAACCAAAAAGAAGAGAGTAGGCGATACGGGAAAGGACGAGGCTGGAGACAAGAATAGCTGTAATGTGGGGGGTGAGTGATGTGGAGGCGAAAGTATGATGACGAGGCAATTTTATGAGCTATCGAGGATGACGACCAGATTTTTAACCCGGAGGGAAGGTGAGACTGGGGAATTGTCAATATTGAGAGTTTAAGATGTCAATTTTGGATAGGGCTGTTTTGGTTCCGATGAGAAGGATTTCAGTTTTGTTGCAATGGAGTTTCTTATAGATACGAGGTAAGGAAAGAGAGAGAAAGGTTGAATTTGGTTGAACAGAAATGTAGAGCTAGGTTTCTTCCACGAAGCAGTGGAAAAGAATATTACATTTGCGGAAAATATTGCCAATAGGGAGTAGGTAAATGATGAATAGAAGAGGCCCAAGGATGGAGCCCTGAGGGATCCGATTTGAAAGATTTAAGATGAATAAACTGCGCGAAAACCAATGAAGGGGTGTATGTGAGATGCCGATGTCTATTGAGGAGGATCCGGTGTGAGATGGTATTGAATGCTGCGCTCAAATCAATCAGGACAATCTCCACATGTCGCACAAAGCAGGAACTTTCATTGTGTGCTCTGCTCCTCTCTGCAGTTAATAAACCAGCTGAAGCCAGATCTATGCATCGACCAGGGTCCGGTCCCGGGCAGCACACCCATCCTCTACTCGTGCCACTACTTTGCCCCTCAGGTACGAGCCCACCCGCTACGGGAAGCCGTTTGAGCATTTATTCGACATCACTGCTCTCCAGTTTAAGGTCCACGCACTATTAAGCTCCTTGTCCTCACAAGTAGGACAACTTTGGCATGCAGTTTTGCCCAATATACCAAAGTTGTCCAGCAAGTGTGCAGGAATGTCAGACAGTAGTGGAAAACACACATTACTTGCATGCTAACTTGTCTCGCCACAGCGCTGCTACTACCGCACCAACGGGCAGCTTTACGTGGGCGGCATCAAGTCCCACACGTACAACAGCAACCGCTGCCTGGTGGATCCCGGCAGCGGCGTATACCCGACGCTCTACGAGTGCAAGTTGGCCAAGCAGAAGAAGTTCCACATGTTGTGGGACTTTAAGCAGGTGAGTGGCGGCGGAAATAGGATAGGAGTGGATAGGGAGAATCTACCAGTTTTGAGTAAAAACAAAAACCACCGACCACCTCTAGGGGGCGTCCATTCAGAACCGGGAGACGAAGCGGTGTCTGGAGATCGCCCAGGGTCAAGACAGCTACTACCAGCTCATCGTACAGCGCTGCACCGGTCAGATCTGGAACATACAGAATTATATCACAAATAGAGAGGCTCAAGGGTAACGAGCCAGCAAACTACAAGTACTTGGGTGGCCCCTTTGAGAGATTTTGCACTAGGTGAGTTACATGGATCACTGACAAGTAGACGCACGGGCAAAACCCTAGTTGGGTCTGAATCAAACTGAAGATTTTGTCCGCTTTGATAGATTTTGCACCGATGAGTCACACAGGGCACGGTGGTCGACTGGTTAGCACATTCGCCTCACCGGGTTCAAATCCCGGCCCCGCCTGTGTGGAGTTCGCATGTTCTCCGCGTGCCTGCGTGGGTTTCCTCCCACACCCCCAAAACATGCATTAATTGAAGACTCTAAATTGCCCGTAGGTGTGACTGTGAGTGCGAATGGTTGTTCTATGTGCAAGCATGGTGATGATGCTTAATGATCCACTGTTTTAAGCTCGAAAAAAAAAAAATAACGGCGTTTTGCATTTGCTATCCCACCGAGTGCCTGGATGTGGAATTTTCTTCCGACCTCTTTTCCAAAACATTTTCTTTGTCGTCGGCTGCGCAAGCTGCGACTGGCCGGCAGACGTGCCGAAACCACGTGACGATGACCGCTTCGTTCACACAAGCTGGTGTCTGGATGAAGGACTGTTGGAAGTATAACTTTATTACATCATTTTTATTGTCTTTTACATTCAAACAAACAAAAAAGGGGAATTAGTTTAAAAAAGGTCCAGCTTCCACTTGACGGCGCTTCTCATCGTAGGTGGCGTTGAAATCTCAACATCTGGAAAGAGAAAATATTAAAACATTTAAAAAAAAATTCCAGTCTTTTTATATTAAAAAAAAAAAAATTCTCTTTTCAAATAAATGTTACAAAAAAATGAAAAAAAGTATTTTTTAAATTAAATTCTTGTATATAGAACTCGATTGATTAGAAAGGATGAAATATTTGTAATTACATAATTGTACATATTTGTCATTTTAAATTCATATGCATCTTATTTACAATAGTAAATCCATTTGATTATAGACAAATTAAGAACATATTTCAATTATTTTACATTCAATTTGAAAGTGAAAATGATTACGTCAGAAACATGCTTTTTAATCCTAACCCTGTCCGAGGAATTCCACATTTAAATCCTTGAAAAAATAGTTTGAACAAGTTGTTTGTAAAGAAAACTGAGAGGTTTGGCTGTTAGTTCCTGAAAAGGTAAAACATATGAGTATTTATTGAGATTTGAAAGTCATGTTATAATATAATACAGACCTACTTTCCTTTCAAGTTTTTCGCCAAACAAAACAATGACTATTTGGATTGCCAACCACCGGCAGTACAGGAAGGCGGGACTTGATGAGAAACCCCGAGTCAGAGCGAGGGGAGCACTACGCGGCGACCGAGTTGCTGAAACGTGTGCTAAAGTGACACAAATACGAGCGTGTCCTGCTCACCTTGTTGTGACGTGGGCGGCAGCGGCGGCTGCTGCTGCTGCAAGGACGCCATGATGCTGTTTGCCGTGGAGCTTGGTCCCATCATCTGAAACACAACAAGCACACAAATGTGATCTATTCAGATTTGTTTCCACTTTTTTTTAAAAAAGAGGCAATGTTTTTCTTTAGCCTGAAATATACCAATCGAATACGAATGACATTATTGGGCGATCTAAATGAAACCCTTTAAAGGCCACAGGTCTTTCCTTGCCTAGATCTTCAATGCCTTGCCATGTCTCTACACTATCAGTCAATATGTGGTGTGTGTTTGTGTTTATATGAGGATTGGAGGGGTGGTTTTTTTTTTTAATTGTTGTTTATTTCTTCTTATTTTAATTGTCTGGTTTTTTTTTTTTTATCTCTGTAAAGTACTTTGTGCTGCATTTTCAATGTATGAAAAGTGCTATATCCAAAAAATGTGATGATTTGATTCGAATGCTTACAGAACGCCACCATTTTGCTTTATTGCAATTTATTGTTTTGTATTTGATATTTAAATAAAAATAAATAAATACAATTATAAAAGGCAACAAATATATAAGTTTGAATTTACTTTCTTTTAGTGATTTATTTGTATTAACTTTGTATGTATAGTATAATTGTTTTTAATATAAAAATAAGAAACATTTCATTTAATTATAAAACCACTGAATAAAGATGAGTTATTTTTAACTGCAAAATAAAACTAAACAATTTTAGAAATTGTATATATACAATTTTATTAATTATGAAAACAAACAAACCACATAATTAAAATAATATATATTTATATTTAAAATGATTTAATGAAAAAGGAAAAAGAAAAATTATGCATTATTTTGTTTACAATATCGTCACTGTGAAAACAAAAAACTTTTGTTTGCTGCAAGGGTTTCTCGCTACCAAAACAATTTCTGTGTCCTTCATGTATAATTCATATTCGCATTTAATTTTATTTTGAAAGTTGTATTTAAATCTAAAATATTTAAGAAAACATTTTAATTGAATGTTTTATATAAAATTATATTACACAAATTATAAAATGAAAATATTTTACAGTTCTTTGCAGGAGTGCCTTGCGACTAAAATGATAACTGTATCCTTCATGTATTCTGAACTATTGCTGAAAATATATAATCATAATAATATAATAATTGAAAAATGAAAACGTCACACAGTTTACCGTTTCCGCTACTAAAATGATCATCTGTGTTCCAGTCTTTTCTCTCGAACAATTAAAATTCCCCACGAACATTTCTTTAGCCTGAACGACACACTTCAAATACTTCCATCTTGTAAACTGAGCATTCATACTTTCGACCTGGATGTGACGGAAGAGGATTGGTTTACCGGCGCGCGGCTGCTGTGCGTGCCCTGAGGCCACACTTCCGGGACGGCCTCCTCCATGGCGCGCAGAGCTTCCTCAAAGACGAGCTGCAGCTCCTCGGCTCGCTCGTCCAAGCGGAACAGCACGAGGGCCTTGAGCAGCGCCTGAACCTCCTCTGCAGCAAAAAGACCACGAACCGAAGCCCAGAAAGGTCAATCCACAAAATGTGTTGACGGTGCCTTGAGTGTATGAATGTTCACCTCTCATCTTGTCCACGGAGGTGACGATCTCTCCGAGGGCGTACGTGAGCGCTCGCTCCTCCGTGGGACTTCCTTCCTTCAGGCTCAGCTTCTTCCTCTCGGCCTTGCGGCGGTTCTTTGAAGACCTCCTGTGTCACACCATGACACTTTTTGTTTTTTAAACACTTAATGAGACTTACATATTTACACACACACAAAAAAGTGATATTTCAGGCTGTCGAACCCAATATGTATCAAATTTGAATGAGATTTGGGGTTTTTAACCCACCAATATCATATATCAATATCAAATAATATACAATTTAGAACCGATTTCTTTCACTTAGCACTTATTATAAATAAATGAACAAATCTCATTACTTTTAAAACACAGGTTTTAATTATATGTATAATATAGTTTGAAGGATAACAATTAGAACATTAGTAAAATGTGTAATTACATTTTTAAATATTACAATTTTAATAAAAGGTTAAAATTGTTGAAATTAAAATTAAAATTTAAAATTTTATTTTCACACCATTTTATTATCGTTGCAATTTGAATCCCTCAACTGGAAATTCAATAATTTCCATGGGAATTAATGCAAATAAATTTAATAAAAATATAAAATTGCAATCCAAACTGTGTATTTATTTTCATGATTGTGTTTTTTTGTTTTACATTTTTTTTTTTTTGCCCTGGAGAATAGTATTTAGATGTGTTTTAGTGTTTGTTGTTGAAAATTGTTGTCTGTTGTGTATTTATCTATGGTATTTTCTTTTTCCTTCCATTTGATTCTTTTAATTTAGTTTCATTAATTTCAAATAATATATTTTTAATACAGTTTATTTTATTTTCCCATTAGTCAACCAGAAAAAATATTTTTTTGTTTTTTGTTTTTTTAATTAACGGGATAGACTTTGGACACCCATCATATTCAACAGCATCAATACGCACTCAAATCACTTTAGTACACATCTGACCACATAAGAAATAACACTGCATTACATGAAAGGGTGCGTGTGTGCGTGTGTGCGCGTCTTACGAGGAGACACGCGAGTTGCTGTGCGAGTACTTGGATGCGCTCATGACGACGCTCGCCTCGGAGTAAAGCTCGGCGTCTGCGCAGTCCGGGCCGTCGTCTTCTGCAAGGGTTACGAGACGTTTGTTCCGGTGCAGACGTTACCGCGGCGACCGCTCACCTCACCCTTCCCCGTCCTCACCCGGCACGTTCATCCGGGCCTTGTCCTCCTTCCGCTGACGCACGACCGCCAGACGCGTGCGGTGGCGCGAGAAGGCGGCCGCCTGCATCTCCACCAGGAACGTCTGCGCGCTGGCCGCTGGTGTGAGAAGAGGGGGAAAGAAAAACAAAAACGTTTAAGATGGAAGGTTTCACTTGGAGAAAGAAGTTGGAGACAAAACGGCTCCTAAAGGTACCTTCAAACAGGGCGGGTTTCAGGTCCGTCTCCGTGATGTCAGCTCTGTCGTGCGTGTGAATCTCAAGCACACAAAAACTCCAATTAACTAACAGCAGAAGGAAACTAAAACAAGACAAACATATGTACTGCACAGCCTGTGTTCACAATGGCAGCAGTGGGTTTAAAACAATGCAACACTGGTGTGAAGCAGTTGTCGGAAACGGCGCTTATTCAATCAAATAATCAGTACGTCACATTCAAGTTAAGAGGACTTCCTGGGCTGGAATAGAAGTTCCACAAGTTGTTCGATTCCATGCAACGCAGATGTTAAGCAGTACTGTATGTGTACAAAGAGATACAGGTATTTGTTCAGTAATTCACAGAGAGGCAAGAAAAAACTAATTGTGGACTGTAGTCTAATGGTTCTGGTCTGGAATAGTAGCCACATGGGCTAGAAGTTAGAAGACTCTATCCAACACAGATGTGAAGCAGTTACAGTATTTGAAACTGTGATTATACAGAACAACTTAATATTCAGTAATTCACAGGAAAGGGAAGAGCAATTTTGGGGCTGAAATATCAGTTCAACAGGTACCAAAAGTTGGTGGTCTCCAAGCAAAAGAGTTCACTGATTCACAGTAAAGTTAAAACAACCCCTCCCCCCAAAATAAACAAACAAACAAATAAATAAAATAAAAGATATCCAACGGTCCTGGTCAAGAGTATTGGTTCACAGGGGCTACAAGTTGGTGGAAAGTAGTTTTCCAACACAGTGCTTATACAATTAAATATCAGTTCAGCAATTCACGGGAATGTAAGAGGAATAGTGGACTCAAATAGTCAGAGGTTGGTGAATTTCATGCAACACCGATGTGAAGCAGTGCTTGTACAAACATTTTAGTTTAGTGATTCACCAAAAAGTTAAAAAAAAGACGTATAAAGAAGTCCAATGATCGTAGGCTGGAATAGCGGTTAGCTGATGTTAGTTGGCTGACTCCTGTTGGAAGTTTGCGTCAATTAACTATCGCCACACTCCATGCAACACAGGTGTGAAGCAGTTGTCAGAAATGGTGCTTCTACGACAAAATAAGTCTAGTGATTGACAGCAAAGTAAAAAGGACTTGTAGAATGGGGTCCGAGGCAGGAATAGCAGTTCACAGGTGCCAGAAGTTGGTGGACTCCATGCAACACAGGCGTGAAGCAGTGCATATACAAGTAAATATTAGTTCAGTTATTCAAGGAATTTTGGACTGTAGTCTAATGGTCCTGGTTTGGAATTGTAGTTCGCAGGTATCATAAGTTGATGGAGTTCATGCAACACAGGTGTGTAGCAGTGCTTACAGAAGTAGATATTAGCATAGTGATTCATAGAAAAGTGGAAAAAAAAAACCCACAAAGAACAGAAGTTATCAGAAATGGTGCTCACATGACTAAATATCAAAAGGTTAGAAAGAAATTGTGGAATGGGGTCCTAGGCTGAAATAACAGTTCACAGTTATCAGAAGTTAGTGGACTGCATGCAACACAGGTGTGAAGCAGTTGTCGGAAATGGGGCTTATATAAGTAAATATCCATTCGGTAATTCACAAGAAAGTAAAAAGGAATTGCGGAATGGGGTCCTAGGCTGAAATAAGAGTTCAAGTTGCCAGACGTTGGTGGCCTCCATGCAACACAGATGTGAAACATCTGTCGGAAACAGTGTGGATATGGCTAAATATCAGATCAGTGATTGGCAAGAGAAGAAAAAATGAATTGTGGAATGTGGTCCAATGATCCTGGGCTGGAATAGCAATTGACACTTGACAGTCGGTGGTGTCCATGCACCACAGATGTTTAGCAGCGCTCGTACGACCAAATATTAGTTCAGTGCAGCGTTCTCAATGCATTTGCATGTAGTGTATGAGGAATTTGAGCTTTTGCCACTGCTATTATTGTGAACGCAAAGTGTGTTCGTATGCTTTTATTTTTTTTTCCACCAACCAGTCGTAGCGCCTCCTCCCAGGCCGCGCCGGAGATCAGCGCCAAGATGGCCTCCTCGTAGTCCTGTGCGGCCACGGAAACCGCAATGAACTATCCGTACCATTATTGACGGCAAAGATTTGTTTTTGTGTGAACCACCTACTTTGGCGTACTGGTCCAGCAGCACGGCTGCTTCCGTGTAGCGTCGCTGTTCGCTCAGCTTCCCTGACACAAAGCAAACAATCACGAAAAAAAACATTAACTCGCTCAGCAGCTGGTCGCCGCCATGGATTATGTTTACACAGACCCCGCCTTGGTGTGTTGCTGCGATATGTCAGCGCGTCTGCCATATTGGATGTGGGTGACCAGCCCGTAAACGAAATCAAATTTAATGGACTTAACTTCATAAATCAATAAACTACAAACTGCACAAAATGAATACGTCACCTATTCACTCACACACACACGCACACACACACAGACACACACACACACATATATTTGGGAAACAGGCCCCAAAGACAACATCTGTCATTTTTAATCTCATGATAAATGTTTCCAACCATATATATATTTTCATATTTACAGTAGTGAAGCAGTTGTCGGAAATGTTCCTGTTCAAACGGCAGATTTTTTGTGAAAAAAAAACCAAAAACAAATGTGAACAAGGCAATTCATTTCAAAACGTTTTCCACCAGCAATGTGACCCATCATCTGTAAATGATTTCTCTCTCTCGAAATGTTTTCCATAGCTGTTTAGACTGCACAGACTGGAGTGTCTTTGAAAAATCAGCCGGCAGCCTGGATGAATATACAGACACTGTCACATCCTATATCAGTTTCTGTGAAGAGGTTTGTGTACCAACAAAATCATTTCGGACATTCAACAACAACAAGCCGTGGTTCACTGCTAAACTTAAGCAGCTTCGCCAAGCTAAGGAAGATGCATATCAGAGCGGGGACAGGGCCCTGTATAATCGAGCTAGAAACCAGCTTACTAAAGAAATTAACATTGCAAAGAGGATCTATGCAGCAAAGTTGGAAAAACAGTTTAGCGCGAACGACTCGAAATCAGTCTGGCGTGCATTCCAATCGCCGACTAATTACAAGCGACGATCCCCCCAAGCTGAGAACAATAGCACACTAGCCGACGACTTGAATACCTTCTACTGCAGATTTGAAAAGGACAGTTTCACTCCACACTCCCACCCGGCCGCACCCGCGACCACAACCGCACCTCTGACTTCTGCGTTAACCATCCATGAACAGGATGTGAGACGCATCTTCAAACAACAGAAGATTAATAAAGCGGAAGGACCGGACCATGTGTCCCCATCCTGCCTCAAAGACTGCGCGGACCAGCTCGCTCCAGTCTTCACTCAGATCTTCAACATATCTTTGGAAATGTGCGAAGTTCCATCCTGTTTCAAACGCTCCACCATCATTCCAGTCCCCAAGAAACCTGCAGTCTCTGGTCTGAATGACTACAGGCCTGTCGCCTTGACATCTGTGGTCATGAAGTCCTTTGAACGTCTCGTGCTGGACCACCTCAAGAGTGTCACAGGTCCCCTGCTGGACCCCCTGCAGTTTGCCTACCAAGCGAACAGGTCTGCGGATGATGCAGTCAACATGGGACTGCACTTCATCCTGGAACACGTCAACAGTGCAGGGACCTACGCGAGGATCCTGTTTGTGGACTTCAGCTCAGCGTTCAACACCATCATCCCTGAACTCCTTTCAACCAAGCTTCTCCAGCTCAGCGTCTCACCTGCCATCTGCCAGTGGATTTACAGCTTTCTGACGGGCAGGACACAGCAGGTCAGGCTGGGGGAGGCCACCTCATCCACACGCAGCATCAGCACTGGGGCGCCCCAAGGTTGTGTCCTCTCTCCGCTGCTCTTCTCTCTCTACACGAACGATTGCACCTCAGCGAACCCGACTGTCAAGCTCCTGAAGTTTGCAGATGACACCACTGTCATCGGCCTCATCGAGGACGGTGACGAGTCTGCATATCGACAGGATGCGGAGCGGCCGGAGCAGCGGTGCGGCCGACACAACCTGGAGCTGAACACGCTCAAGACGGTAGAGATGATCGTGGAATTCAGGAGGCATCCTTCGCCACAGCTGCCCCTCACGTTGTCCAGCCGCCTTGTGTCAACCGTCGAGACCTTCGAGTTCCTGGGAATTACAATCTCTCAGGACCTGAAGTGGGCGACCATCATCGACTCCGTCCTCATAAAGGCCCAGCGGAGGATGTACTTCCTGCGGCTTCTGAGAAAGCACGGCCTGCCACCGGAGCTGCTGAGACAGTTCTACACAGCGGTCATCGAATCGGTCCTGTGTTCTTCCATCACAGTTTGGTTCGGTCCTGCTACAAAAAAGGACAAACTCCGACTGCAACGGACAATCAAAACTGCTGAAAGGATTGTCGGTACCCCTCTACCCACCATTGAGGACTCGCACGCTGCCAGAACTAAGACAAGGGCGTGCAAAATCCTCTCGGACCGTCCGCACCCCGGTCACCGGCTCTTCCGGCTCCTTCCCTCAGGTAGGCGCTACCGATCGACGCAAACTAGAACTAGTAGACATTCCAACAGCTTCTTCCCTCTTGCGGTCAACTTCTTAAACACCTAACCTATAATTCCACTACAACAAGCTGGCAATTTTTTGACTTGAGTTCGTTGTCACATTTCTGTGGGGCCAATTATGTATTACTCGTGCACTCACTGCAGTTGTCTCGCCATGCTGCACTATTTGCATATACTGGCCACTCATGCCAGAGTAGCATCTGCTCCATTTGCACACCGATTGAGGAGTATCTGTAACATTTGCACAACCGACATTGTCCCAGATGATCGCATACACTCCTCAGTCTCAGCGCCCTTTGCACAATGGTCAATGCACCGGACTATTACAATATTAGTCATTCGAACTGCTCTAAGTGCTAGAGGACTCTGCATCTTTTTGCACAATTGTTTTTTGTCAATGTCTTTATGTCCCCAAAGTGTTCTGTCAATTGACTGTCTGTTGTACTAGAGCGGCTCCAACGACCGGAGACAAATTCCTTGTGTGTTTTGGACATACTTGGCAAATAAAGATGATTCTGATTCTGATAGGGAAACTAAAAATAAACAGAGATAATGTGGTTGCACAAGTGCGCACACCCAGTTCAGAATGAACCAATCACATTCAAATTCATGTTAAATGGGAGTCATCACACACCATTTAAAGTTCTTCTGATGACCCCCAAATACATTTCAGCTGTTGTAGGTTTTTCCTGACTTTTTTTTTTTTGCTTTCTAGTAGAAGCTTGAAGGTTAATTCTGAACACAGCCACATCAAATGTTCTAAGCGTCAACCACATTATTGCAGTTGTTTATTTTTACTTCTCTCTGACAGTTTACTTTTTGTTTTTTTTCTCAATTAAGTTGTCCAGGTTAAAGGTCACATTAACGATAGCAAGAGAAATCATTTAAAAACTTTTCCTATCACTTTTGTACACCACAAAAACCTGGCATTTGAACAGGATTGTGCCGATATTTTATATCCACGGTATGTGGGTAGCTAATTATTATACAAATTTGTTTTACATGATACAAAAAATGATTGCAATTTTTTTTGCGGACATCCAAGTTACAGCTTGCGGTCCGGTGACCCCAGTTTGGGAACCGCTGCGCTAGGCGGCCGGTCGTCACGGTTACCTGCCAAGTCTCGGGCCAGCAGGGCGAGCTTGTCGTCGGACATCTGGATCTGCTGCGCCACGCAGACGGCGTTCCTCCAGCTGGCGGCGGCGGCGAAGGCCTCCAGGGCGCCGTCCAGTTCGCCGCATCGCCACAGCAGCAGGCCGGCCTGCTCCGCCTGCTGCTGATCCAGCAGGTGCTTGGCGTAGGCGCGGCTCAGCGCCTTGAGGGACGTCACACGCGCTTGTGAGAGAAAACCGAGCGGGAAGCGGGGAATGTGGCGTACCTTGTAGTGAGCGCCGTCGGCCGGGTAAAGACGCAGCGCTTGGCTGTACAGTTTCTGCTCCTTCACCAGCTGCAAGGCTTCAGGGAAATGCTCCTCTCCTAAAAGAGAAGATAAGATGAAGACATTACATACCTATAACATGTGTTATACACTACTTGCAAACTGTTAGGGCTATTGGGCTTTTTCCAATTTCAGGATGTACCTCAAACACACCCTCACCTTGATAAGCGAACTTAAATTAACCATCTGTGAACTTTTGAAGGCACATGTCCGACATTTCCAAATGGAAGTACTTTTTGCACAAATTTCAAACTCGGCCTCCGTGTGTGACAAGCGGCTTCCTGCGTGAGACAAAATGGAGGCCTACCAGACTTGCTGAGGTGTATCAGCGCCTGGCCGTAACGTTTCAGGTGTTTGTCGATGGTGTAACGCTGGTAGTTGATTTCCAAGCTTTTCAGCATGTTCAGGAAGGGGAGGTACTCTTTGGGGTCCTGCACATAAAAGTGACAAAACTATTCTCGCCATCTGGGTTTTTCCAACACCAATCCATCCATTTTCTATAGTGCTCATCCTGATGATAAGTGGACAGCCAATCGCAGGGCATATCGACAAACAACCCTTCACACTCGCACGTTTTTGGTACCTTTTGCGATTTCTCCGCCACCATGAGCACCAGGTCGAAGTCGTACGTCCCCAACGAGTGCTCGTACAAATCGTTGACGTTGACGAGGAAGAGGAGGTACTTCAGCGCCTCCTCGGCGTTCACGCCGCCGTCCCCTTCAGGAGGATTCACTGCAGACGCCGTGCCAAAGTTTGTGAGAGCGGGTTCTAATATTTTGCTTCAAAAATGCAGTGCGTTTAGTGGACTAAACCAGTGCAGGACATCAGAGTTTCCCAAAGTGTCTCGCTAACCCCGAAGCTTGTGGACTTTTTGCAGGGCGATCTCCAGCTCGGGCGTTGTCTTCTTCACGTGCGCCGTCAGTATGGACAGACAGAACCTGAAACCGGTGGGAATCGAATTCTAATTCTCTACTTGATTAGGGAGTCAACAATTATACAATACTTTGTACATTTTTATTTAAATATTATAAAATGCATTTGTACAAAGAAAGACCTCTTCTCTCGGGAATTTTTGTATTGAAATCCTTGTTGTACTTGGTCAAATGAAGAAATACATATTTGCAAGGAAAACGAAACCTTTTGGCGGGGTTTAGTAGCTACGATTTATTATACAAACAATTATTTTATTCAGCTTTTACTTCACGTTAAGAAAAACTACAAATTGCGTCATTATTTCATTTTTAAAATGTATTTTCATTACTATTATTATTTGTTTTATTTGACCAGAAGAAAAACTCAACATTGTGTTTAAATTTATAAAATATTGTTATTCTATTTTCATTTTATTTGACTGGGAACATTGTTTTTAAGTTTGTTTCATCGTTTAATTCATTTGCAAAACATTATTTAACCTTTATTTGAGAAGTATAAAAAGAAAATAGGGGGTTCCTCTCATCAAATAATGGTTAAGTTACAAAAATACAAAAGAAAAAAAAAAAACAATGAATTACATTTAAAAGGGCATTACATTAATAATGAACATAGATTAAAATAAGGAATGTTTTTTAAAAAATATTTTTAAAATGAAATAAATGAATATAGATTAAAAGAATGTAAAATAAAATAGCTTAAAATGTTTAAATTAAAAATAAATAAACTAATGAACCTAGATTAAAAGAAAAAATAATCACGAATGAAATAAAAACTGTTTTTACAAATTCTAAATTAAGAAAGGAAATAAATTCATAATGAAAATAGATTAAAAATAAAAAAGCATCTAAACTAGAAATGTAGTTTTTTTTTTTCTTGTTTTCAAACAAAAAAGAAACAAAACTGCACCAATGAAAATAGTAAATACATTCAGATTTTAAAAAAATATTTTAAAAATAGATAGAAAATGGGGGAAGAAAAAAAGTCTCCTGGGCAGATAAAAATGTAATTGAATTGCAATCATTGTTTTTTTTAAATGAGCAAATGTGTTCCCATTTCTTCCCATGGAGCATTGTCACTGACTTGTTGGGATCTGCAGCCTCCATGGTGCCGCGAAGAGCGTCGCATACCACGTCCACCTTCTTGCGCCCGGAGATGTGCGGCTGCTGCCGGAGCTGCGGGCATCCTTCGGGCCGAGGGTACATGCTGCTGCTGGTGTCCTCCTCCCTGGTGAGGGGTCACGGATGGTGCAACGTTAAAACCTAAAATGAACTCACAGCAGGTGGTCCTCACTTGACAATCATGTACTGACCTGAGCTCTGTGAGGAACAGGTTGATGCTGTTGATGGAGTCGAGCTGCGCCAGAAACGTGCGCGTGTTCTCCAGGAACACCTGAAGCGAGCAGATGGGTGTGGTCAACAGGCCGGATAAACAGAAGTTTAAAAAAAATAGGGCTTTCGCCAAAAGTAAAGGCAATTTTTTTCTTTCTTCAATTTTGATCCTACTTTTATTATAATAACTTAATAACTCCACATCTATTTAACCTTTATATTGACAGGAGAAACACTTCAATTTGCTTTTTAAAAAAATATATACATCTTTTCACTATAGTCAATTTTCATTTGACCTGGACCAAATTACAAATTGTTTATTTATTTTTTATTCTATTTTCATTATCATTACTTTTTCGATCATTCAACTTTATTTGACCAGAAGAAAAACTGTAATTTTTTAAAAGATTATTATTTTTTCTTCCATTTTTGGGGGGCTAGAAGAAACTATATATTTTTTTAATTTGAAAAACTACAAATAGTTTATTCTAATTCAAATTTATTTTTTATCTTAACCTTGATTTGACCAGAAAAAATATCTAGTTTAAAAATATATATTTGCATTTTTCTTTACCCATTATTAGAAAAATATATTTTAAAAACAATTTCTATTTTCCCTATTATTAAAAAATCTTTTGACCTACATTTGATCAAGAGAAAACAACAAACAGTTTATATTATTTATATTATTGAAAAAAATATCTTTAACCCTTATTTGTACCAGGACGAAAATAATGTGTAAAATCAATTTTTATTATCTAATTATTCTAACTTTTATTTCAACACGATACAAATTATGAATTGTTTTTTTATTTTATTTTTACATCTAAAATGTTATTTTATTGTCATTTAACTTTTAGCTGAGCAGGAGAAAAACGCATGCAAAGTATTTTTGTTCTTGGTCTTTTGTTACTGACGAGGAGTATTGCTTTTAATTTGTTTAAAATAAAAATGTAACCTTTATTCGACTAGAAAAACAAAACCAAAACAATTATGGTACCAGACCACTGTAATCTTTAAACTCGTCCCAAATAATACATCAGAATAATAATTCCTA
Source organism: Phycodurus eques (assembly GCF_024500275.1). Classification (NCBI taxonomy): domain Eukaryota; kingdom Metazoa; phylum Chordata; class Actinopteri; order Syngnathiformes; family Syngnathidae; genus Phycodurus; species Phycodurus eques. The sequence goes on from NC_084533.1 coordinate 27,142,623, forward strand.
ATAATAGGGCTTTGTGTGTACCTTTGGGTTGTGGTCGTAAATGAGGTTGAGGTTGATGCGCAGCTTCCTCATACACTCGAAAGCTTCCCTGAACCTCAAACTGGGAAACAAACCACAGCAGTTACTGCACGAATCTTTAACTCCTGTACATCACACCGACTGGACTGTCGGGTCTTGGAGGAGGTCTGCGTTCTACTCACTTGTCCAGCCACTGCCTGAGCTGAGCCAGCACCAGCGCTCGATGGTAGACCGTCTCCAAATTCCCACGCGGCATCTGCGCACACAAAACGCCCAAGGGTGAACATCTGCAGGTGACGGCCAACCGGCAGTTGACGCGCGTTTAGAGCTCACCTGTAGGACCACTCGCATGTCTTGCGACACCACCGTGACAACGCGGGACCCCCGCTCCACTCGTCGCAGGGTCTCGTCGTTCTGCCCGCCGTCCTGGGCCAAGGCTGCCTGCAGCCCTGCGGGGGTTTTCATTTTCAAAGTGCGTTTTTCACTAAGTCAGATGTTAGATTTGAATAGTTCCCCCAGTAGCAGAGGAAACCAAACGCTCGAGGAGATATGTTGAGAAATAATGACGTTAAAGTGGTTTACTCTAATTTAAAGACATTTTTGGACCACATTTACTTTGGGTGATATCACACAAAAAAGTTGCCAAAAAAGGCCATTTTTCCCCGCCTCCACACAAAGAAACCTCCATTTCTTCGGACCCATTGTCTGATTTGCAAACATTTTGGTGCGGTGTACTCAGGTTGACGTGAACATTCCAAACTGACATTTTGACAGGCTGCCATTTTGGGAAATCTTGTCATGTTGCTTTTTGTGTTGTTTGTCTCTTCATTCTGTGTCATTTCCACATGTTATTGTCTTGTATTTTTGCATAGTAAGAAGAAATGATAAAAAAAATAGTTAATACAAAAAAAAAAAAAGAAAAAAAAAAGAAAACTAACTATGCTATGTTGTTAGTACAAGCAGCGCACGACAGCGGGGACACGCTCTGAACCACAGAAACAGATTTTAAAAAATCAAAAATCAAAATAAATAAATTAACTTGACTAAGAAACACGAATTAATGTATAAAATCGATTCATTGCCCAGCCCTAGCCTTGGTTGACCGTCTCACATGCTTCGCGAGGGACAAAACAGCAGACCGGGCGCGGGTACCTTTAAGGCCGAGCGCGCTCAGTCGAAGGCAGCGGCACGTGTGCGAGTGCGTGGTGACAACCAGGAAGTCGTCGCACACGGCGAAGGACGACACGTTGGAGGCGAGCTGAGGGCGGAGAAGAATAATATCGTCGGATGAAGTGTCAGCCAACGAGCCCAGATGGCAGCCTACCTCCACGTCTGCGGCGAACAGGCGAGCTCTGCCCGTCAGGCCCAGCGCACACTCCTGAGATAAAGTCGGTGTTGTTTTAAAATGCTAGCTAACGTTTGAGTATGTACTAGTCAGTTTATTTTTTACCTGGCCATCCACACTGCAGAGGGCCATCTGAGGGCACGGCATGGGGAAGTTGACGAGGCACCCGCTGGAGTCACGCCACTCCTCCAGAGACAGCTCGGCACAATCTGCATAAAAATATGATTTTACGTGTACATGCTGCTCTGTGGGTTATTACAGGTCGTTCTGTTTATTTCTATTATGCAAGGTGGAGGTTATCATGAATAAATGCCAACGAACAATCACAGTAACTGTATGACGCGTCTACGTTGCGCACGTGCGTAACAAATTGCGCCGTGCCATGGTCCAACTCTTCTTCGGATCTGGAGCACATAATAGTTGGCCTAGTGTGAATGTTGCCGGCTGACCCCAGAGCAGTTTCCTGATGCGTCCGTCCTCCAGCTGTAGAGCCAACGACTGCGTGCTACAGCAGTGGACCAAGCTGATCACGACGCCGTCCACTTCCAGACGACATCTGCGGCGATTAAAAAAAGGAAACATCAAGTCACAATGCCGCTGTCGGTCAGCAATGTTCTCGCAGGGTTCTTCTTATTCAATACCTGACGGAGAGCGTGTCGGTGTCCTGGCCGGGACACAGCACCATCAGGGCGGAGGAGGCGGGCAGCAGACCTGAGCCGACGGCCATGAAAACATCCTCCTGGAGCCACAGCAGATGTCGCAGAGACAGCGGCGCCTGCTGGTGGAAGGCGACACTGCAAAAATGAAAGGTAAACTATATAAGATGGATTACTGCCTTCACAAGTTTGTCGATAGCGACTGGCGGTTTTGTTACCTGAAGGTTTTCTGGAGGACCAGGGGACGAGGCACAGTTCTGAATCCATTTGCTACTTTGTCAGGTTCTCCTCCAGAATCTGCTCAACCAAAAGTTGTGAGCAACATTAGCTTCAAAAATAGACATTTGTGGCAGAGTTCCACAAAGCGTTGTGCTTGATATTATCTACCTATAAAAAGTCAAATTCAAGCACTTTTAAGGTGAACATTTTCAAGCTTGCTTATACCCGAGGTAGACTACATATAAGTGTGGATATTAGCAGTGGACTTCCACAAGGCTTTGTGCTAGGTCCACTATTGTTTACCTTTGAAGTCAAATCAGTTTGGTCCTGTGGGAAACACTGAACTTCATACATGCTATAACTAATCATTAATAAGAAATTGTTTAAAATTGATTTTGGAGACCCACCTTGGCCGTAGACGGCTATGTTTCCATTAGCGGTGAATGCTGCCAGCTGATTGGCCCGCTGAGGTTGGCAGAGGAAGGTCACCTGATTGACAGGTGAGCTGAGCTGGAGTTCAAAGGAACACATGGGTGGAGGAACAGTGCTATGCTTGAAGGAGGTCACCAGGATCTTGTCTGGAGGGGATTGATTATATTTTATCATTTTGATTAACGGGCTTCCTTTCCTCCCATTGGTCCTCACCTCCGTCAATCACGGCCACGTCGGCGTTGTCCAAGGCGTCAGTCCACTGGCTCCTTTCTGTCGTCCATCCCCAGTCGTAGGCCAGGTAGGTCCAGCCGCGGGTGACCAGGTGCAGCCGCAGGGGCCGTTCGGGGTCCCAGCAAACGCACACCGGAGCTTGACTTGGGTCTGTGCCAAAATCCAGGCTCTGCTTCAGGTACCAGTGGAAGTTTGCCACCGTCCACAGCTGCACTGCAGTTGAGAGATGGGAAAATGTTCATGTCTGTGGTGTGTAGGGAAAACTAAAAAGTGGACTGTACTCACCGCAAGTGTTGATGCGTCCGTCTTCGCCCACTGTTAAATCCTCCAACCAGACGGCGAGGACCTTGGAGTCGTTGTTCCACAGAAGCTCCTTCACCTGAAGGAAAAACATGTACCCTTAGCGTCAGAAGCACAGAATAAAGGGCTAAGTAAAGATGCAAGTGCCTGGGCCTGGTCTTTTCTGAGGGGCAGGGTGAAGTCTCCGTGCAGCAGGCCGTTCTTCTCCATGAAGACAACGCTGTGCTTGTTGGGATGGCGTTGCGTGCTCGCCATCAGGCTACCGGAAGGTCTGAAACATGGATTTGTCTTTGTTTTGTAATTCTGTATTACTATTCCGTATTATCGTGGCGGTTATCAGGAATAACTGGTGAGAGGTGCACTTGCATTAATCATATGACGAGGTGTTAAGTGGGGCCAAGCACAGAACACAGATTGCCTCGCGCAAAGTGATTTCCACACTCCTGGAAATAATATCAAGCTTTAATCAACAAACTACATACTTCCAGCACAGCGCCTGCTCCAGGCCATCGACAGGCTCGCTGGTGGCCTGCAGGACGCCCTCCCTGTTCCACACCCGCACCTTGCGGGCCCCCGTCCACGGGCAAACGGCACTGACGGCAAAGACCTGTCCGTCCCCTCGCCACGTCACCCGGGGCCGGCGGTCGTCCCACTCTGCCGCCGGCTTGACGTTCTGCATGTGCATTAGTAATAACCACAGTCATTTTTTTTATTATTTTTTTAAAATGTATAGTATGTGCGGAAACTCTTCACAGCGGTTGACTTTTTTCTAATTTTGTTATTACAGCAATTTTCCAAAATGAAATATTTTCCCCCCCCCTCAAAAGTATACAATAATGACATGGATTTTTTTTTTCTAATTTATAAAAAAATAAAATCAGAAATTACATGAAGATAAGTATTTACAGCATTTGTTCAATACCTAGTTGGTACACCATAGGCAGCAATTATGGCCCAAAGTCTTTTTAAAATGTGATTCCAAATCTATCTTTGGGCAGTTTCAACCATTCCTCTTTGCAGCACCTTTAATTATCCATCAGGTATGATTGGACTCATTTTAAGGCCTCGATCCGATTCAAATATGAGCTTTCAGACGAAGGCTGTGAAAACTTATGTACATTTAATTTCTTCGCTTTCGATTTTTAATAAATTTGCAAAAAAATAAAAAGCTAAAATATTGTCAGTATAGAGTATTGCGTGTATAATTTTGGGGGAAGAATTAATATTGTTGGGTTTTTTTTGGGGGGGGGGGTGGGATGTAAGGCTGCAACAATAACTGTGGAAAAAAGTAAAGCACTGTAAATACTTTTCCAACTGTAGTTCATTTTATTCCACACTTTGACAAACCTGAGCCTTCCTCTGTGCGGCCTCTTTGCCCTCTGAGCCGTGGAACTGCGTCTCCTTCTTGCCCCAGCCCACTGTGATGAACTTCCCTGCCATGTAGGAGAATATGTTAAGATACAATCTTAAGAATGACATTTATTCTTAATCCACAAATGATGCGCTGTACCTTCACCAAAGTCATCCTGATGAATCGCAAACTCTGTGATGGGCTCAAAGCTTTTGGTCATCATGATGATAGTTTCCTCACCTGTGAGCACCGAAATATGAATGATCGACACTTTTTAACTTTTTGTTCTTTAGAGTACGGAAACCGCAATTTATTGCAGGGGATATATTCCAGACCCACCTGCAACACAAACCAAATAAAATGAAGAACAACTGACCGGTGGTGAAAATAACGAGCTCTTCATCAGGACTCCAGCTCATGGCGGTCAGCCCGGTGGCTACACTGCCGACGCACTCCAACTGTACAGACACGACAACTTAATCATCCCTTTAACGCCAAACACGCTGTCGAAAAACACCTCCCGACAAACACACCCGGCCGGTGTTGAGGTCAAAGACGACGACATCGCCGCCGGCCGTGGACAAACACGCCGACTCGACCTCCGCCAGGTCCTGTAGCCCAACCACGCAGCCACTGCCGTCTGCCGGGAGGTAGCCTTCTGCAGTCAGTGAGCCCTCGCTTACCACCTTACGACCAGGGGAGAAAAAAAAAAGTGCATCAAGCATTAAAATACAGACATTAGGTAGGGCTGATATGGCCTTAAAATAAAATTGCCCAAAAAGTTTTACAAAATATTTATTTCCCATTTTATGACCAAGATGGCGCCCACCCGTGTGGACCCCTCGGTTACGCGCTCTCTAGTATTGTTTTTGTTTTTTTCGTTCGTCTTTGGAGACATTACACGACTCACTTACACAAGGGGAGACTTGCTAAGCATCAAGGAGGCTACTCCGGACTTTCTTTCACCAACTTTCGCAAATCCGCTCAGTTTCTCCCCTCCCCCCGAGTTACTCACCGGAGCTGCGAACGCGGTCTTTGGCGCATGGAGACAGAGGCGGCGCCACAGAGGGAAACAAGCCGGCATCCAAGTGAAGCTCCGCAAGAGAGGACACAGATTGGCGTTTCCGTCCATCCGCCTCGCGAATCTACGCTCCCTACCCAACAAAATGGACGCGCTTCATCTTCTGATAAAAACCAGTAAAGATTTCAGACGTTCCGCCGTCGTGTGCTTTACGGAGACTTGGCTTTGTGAGGCTGTCTGTACCCGACGGCGCCGTCATGCTTCACGGCTTCCATCGTCACCGGGCAGACCGCGACATGGAATCATCAGGGAAAACAAAAGGAGGCGGGATATGCTTCTATATCAACGAAAAATGGTGTACGGGCGTCACGGAGCTCAGCACGCACTGCAGCCCGCATTTACAGTCGCTGTTTTTGAACTGTAAGCCATTCTACTCGCCTCGTAAGTTCGCATCTTTCATTCTCGCCGGTGTTTACATTCCGCCTCAAGCTAACACGAACGCCGCACTGCTAATGCTCGCCGAACAAGTCAACGAAATTGGAAAAAAAAAAACACCCGGACTCACCCCTCATTATTCTCGGGGACTTTAACAAAGCTAAATTCAACCACAAACTCCCTAAATACAAGCAGCACATTGACTGTCCCACCAGGGAAAATAACAAGTTCACTGCCAAACTTAAGCAACTTCGCCAAGCTAAGGAGCGCGCATCTGAGAGCGACTTTTGTACACGATCGACGAACCGCATAGATGTCAAACTTAAACCATGTCACAGACACATTTTGACCTATGTTACGCATTAAAACAGTAGAAAAAAAATTGGGCTTTGATGGCACGGACCATTAAAATCAGTGAGTGTATGTACCCCACGATACCTGTCCGGTTTGAGGGTTGAACTCTGCGATGGAGTACTGGGAGGCGACCAGTACTGTGCCGGCATCGACGCGCAGCGACAAACACTGCGGTGAGCCCGGGCCCTGAAGCTCTGAACTCTGTAGGCTCTTCAGCAGCTTTAAGTTCCTCATTACGACTCAGGACACGACACCTGCACAATGGGAATCATGCCATTACGATGATAATCAATTAAAACCACAGATAATGATGCACGCATTTGAATGATTATGTCAGCGAGGTATTCATTGAACAATTTACATTCGATTTCAAATTAAATGGTCCAATTTCCATTACAATTCCCTCAACTTTTAACCATTTTTTAAAATGTATTTATTTGTTTTAATGTAACTCAAAGATGCTAACAATTCTCACTTTTTCCGTGCATTGCAGCAAATACAAACATTACCAAAAAAAACCTTGCCAAGACCACTGTTGAGAAGACACTTTATTATTGTTATTTTTAATTGTCACCAATTCATTAGTCACAACGTATCCGAAAATGAAATAATAATAATAATAATAATAATTTCACACGGTCACTGATGGTGTAGTGGTCCACTCGGCTGATTTTGGTGCGGGCAGCGTGGGTTCAGTTCCCACTCAAGTGACGGTGTGAAAATGAGTGCAAATGGTTGTCTGTGTCTATATGTGCCCTGCGACTGACTGGCGACTGGTTTTCCTTCCAAAACGACAACCAAATAGCTCCAGATTTATTTGTAATACGCAAAGAAATAATTAAAACTCACCGACAGTCGCAGTTTGTTGGAGCTTGTTGCGGTTGGAGAGCAACATCAACAACACATGTGGCGACGTCAAGCTAGTAACCTTTCACCCTTTTACGTCACAGTTGAAAACTCAGCTCAATGTCGCCCCCTGGGCTCGCGGAGGACAGCGGGAAAAGAAACCCGATTAAAAACATCCGATTTACATTTTTTTATTTATTAAAAAAAAATCGCCTGACGATCTAAGTGATTTTTTTTGATGAAATCACAAAATAAAATAAAATGTATATTTTGGCGCTTTTGTGAGAGAACCACGTTTGGTCAGGTCATCTCGCGAGTTTGACAGATGTGCTGCGTGTTGACTGATTAGGTGCGCGCGACTTCAGACGACACCAGAGGAAGCATTTATTCATTCGCCACGGAAAGGACCAAAACCAGGTAACGAAATTCCTTTTGTTCTATGACCTAAACACTGCTTTTTGCACCATATTGAACCACACCACTGCGTGTTGCTGCGTTTAGCTGCTTGGCACTCGGGCACACCTCCAAACATGTCAAACTACGAGTGATGGAAACTACCACAAGAAAATCTGGATTTCTTTCTTTTCGGGAGTGAGGGGGGTGGGGGAGCTTTTTGAAGGGCTTAGCACTTCTAAATCGAAAAATGTCAATATTTGGCGATATATATATATATATATATATATTTTTTTTTTTTATTGGTTCAAGTATCGTATTTTTCTTGTGCTCCTTATAATTGAGACTTTTAATATTCATCCATTTTCAATGCAGCTTTTCCTTGTTGTTAGTCATCTCTCCCATGATTCTAATGACATGAACTTAGAATAATGTGATTTAACGATTAAAATGATGACATGGTTTCGTTTGTATTATTACAAAATATGGTTTGTTTCAGTTTCTGTGTAGGTAATGGGGCTGCTGTCATGTTTCTTCCCAAAGGTATTTTAGCTGCTGTCTTCCAGAATCAACTCGTAATTTTAAGGCAAAAAAAAGTTGTTGTTTTGAAGTTTAAAAAAAAAAAAAAAAAAAAGTCATCACGTTTTGAGAATTTGTTTTTGGAATCAATATAGAACGCTATGAGAAATAATTCATAATACTTGCAGGAAAAAAGTCAAAATGTCATGAGAAAAAAACATTTATATTATGAGAGAAAAGTCTGAATGTTACCAGAATGAAGTCAGAGTTTTTTCAGAAAAAAAGTTGGAATATTCAGAGAATAAATCGCAGCGCTGTGTATTTTTAATGGAACATTTCATGAGAATAAAGTCTTACCTTTTTCATAAAAAAATAGTTCTTTTTTTTGTACATAATACACTAATGACAAAAAGGTGGTAATACAAGAATACATTTGGGATATTACAAGAAGAAAATCATAGTGCAAGCAAAAGTAAATTACAAAAAAAAAAAAAAATAATTCCCCTAAAAAAAAGTTGTAATATTATGAGAAAAAAAGTTGGAATATTACCAGAATAAAAGTTGACCCCCACCCAAAAAAAAGAACATTATAATATTACTAAAAACCATTTTGCTACCAAGTTTTTTATTTTTATTTATTATTATTATTTTTTTCAAGTTGATAGTCTCCTGAGAATAAAGTCGTACTTCTTTTGATAAGAAAAAATAGTTGCTTACCGGAATAAATAGTATTTTAAATACAAATGAACCAAAATAAAAGCGTTCTGTTGTTTGACAAGTTGTATTAGAACTCAAGACAATTATGACTATTATGGTCAAATGACTTGACTTTTGTCTTCGTAATATTAGCACTTCATTACAATTTCCCTCTTGTGATATTACGACTTTCACTGCCCAAAAAAGAAGGACAACTTTATTCCCCATATATTTCTTCTTTTTTTTTCCATCTCTCTCTCTCTCTCTCTCTCTCTCTCTCTCTCTCTCTCGAGTAATAGTGATACTTTATTGGTGTACAATTACAAAAGGACTTTTTTTTTAAAAAGAATACAGATCGCTGTTGTTGAATTGTTTGCATTTGTTAAATAAAGGAATAAAGTCTGCAAAGAGATTTAAAAGGAAAAGAAAAAAAAATCAGATTTGATCATGCTGACACTTCGATGGGAAGTTTAAACACTTCCCAAAGTCAAGCTATCGTGTACATAATAACATGCGGTCAGTCATTTTTGTCTTGAGGGCGCGCTCGCCTTTTTTGACTCAACCGACATCATTATCGTCAGCTTTCGGAATGTCGTCCCGCAGCATTCCGAGCTCGCCACCGCGACAAATGCATTCCTCGCCTCAGACCGATGATATTGTTTCGACTGCGCAACGTTACAGCCGTCGTCTGACCCAATTGTCCCGCGTCGTTCCCGGCGACGCGGCTCTATGTGAGTGACAAAACGCGTGTCTAGCAGGTCTACCGTTTGTACTATCTCAGACCAGGTAGAATTCTAGGTGCTATTTTTAGCTCCTGGTTCCGAGCGTGTCGCTCATTGGTCGAACTGATTTGTCGGCGTAACTTTCACGGTGAGAAAAGTAACGTGAGCTGGCTGCTGTCGCTGCGCCTTGGTCTCCGCTCGGCTGCAGCGCTCCGTTTTGCTTGCTGCCCTCAGTCTCTTTCTCTTGAATTCCTTTTATATGACAAATGTGAAGGCAAGTGTTGCCGATGACTCAGAACCGCCACCTTGCATCATAGAAATACATCCACAGAGTCAAATAAATAACGCACGGCACGGTCAGGTGGGCCCGGTCGCCATTTATTCATGACGACATCACCTTGCACAATAGAAATAAACACAATGAGGAGAAATACAGTAGCGGCAAGATGCAAATGTAACTTATTCCGTGACTCGGAACTGTTCCAGCTTAAGAGGGAAAAAAACCATTTGGTTTTTAATAAAGAACAAATAACACTCTATAATATTGTACTTGAAAAAAATACAATAACGACATAAATAAGTAAAATTTTAAGCATTAGACACATTTTTGCCACCATTTGTGCTTCTGTTCAACGGACATTGTGCTGCTCCTGGTGTGCAGACACGCTGACATACGTAGAGACGGTCACAAGTTACTCCTCTGACAATTGTAGTAGTATTAGTTGTTCTTCAATAATATATGCCTGTTAGTATTGTTATATTATCTGTGTAATGGTTGCCCCACCGTTTGTGTTCTTTGCTTCAAGGGTCATAACACAGCGACCGTCGATGCTAATCGTTAGGTTGTCTATGGCGTTTTGCGTTGTAATCATTTAGATGAAGCAAAGCTTTGTGGTTGTTTTGCATACACAGCGAATTTGCTTTGTTTTCTCCTTCATTTGATGAGCAACTTTAACTGGAATTGGCATGAAACGGCTTGAAGACTTGCTACCCAACTAATCGTAATAGTTTAGGTTGGAATTGTCGTATAGTTAATGCAATCTTAGGCTCTTAGGGTGGCAGTTATTCATGATAAACACGACCTTGGAAAATAGAAAGCCTCCTTTTTTTGGTTTGTTTTTTATTCACATTCTGTTTCTGTTGTTTTAAATCTCGTCAAAATGTCTCCTGGCAGCACAACATGACGGGCCAATTGGGAGAAGTTGGGCCGTCCCGCCGTGCTTTTGTCTCCCTCCAAGGAACCACTTCACTCGCTCGGACACTTTAGGCCCTCGAAGCCCCTCCGGTGGGGGGGGGGGGGGGGGGCGGGACGGGACAGCGCTCCGATTGGTCCTCGCCCACCCTGTTAGGAGCTGTCGGCCAATCGAGTTTGCATCAGGGTAAGTGTCACTTCCTCTTCCCAGCCACCGGCTGCTGCAGTCAATCAGTTGATTGTGTGTGTGTGTGTGTGTGTGTGTGTGTGTGTGTGAGCGTGCCCCCCCCCCCCCCCCCCCTCCTGTTTTCCTCCACCAAACCCTCCTTTCCACTACCATCCCCCCAACACACACACTATAGTGAATCAACACACACACTCGTGCCACATGAAGCCCCGCCGTGTGTGCGTGAGTCAGTGGAGAAACTTACACCAGCTTGTGTGGTTTTTTTTTTGTTTTTTTTGTTTTTTTCTTTCTCTCCCTCCTTTTCCATGCAGCAGGAACATCGCAGACCATCAGAGATCCACTGAAAAGTTTTCTTCACAAGGTTTGTGTTGTTTTGTGACTTGAGCGTGAATCAGTACTTTTGCATTGTAAGCGGTCGGCGTAAAAGCTCCTCTTCCTCAGCGTATGTTTTGCTGCACTCCTCCGCACGCGCGTGGGGGCCACTGTGGCTCGGGGAATGGTTTCAAATAAGGCGGAACACAACCAGCACGCGTGGAGAAAATCAATAAGATTCTTTCCCCGTAGAAAAGAATGAAAAAAAAATAGAATCAAATAATAATATTGTCCAAAACCGAAAATGAGGAAACCAAGGCCGACGACTGAAAAAACGAAAGAAATTGCCAATATTAGTAATACACCATTTATGGCTATGACTGTGTTCTAACCTCACTAAAAAAAATCCTATTGAATATATAGATTTTTTTCCTATCAGTCGATATCGTTATATGTCCCGATATGAAAGAAATCACAATTATTAATTTTGTTTTTTAAATCTTCAAAGTATTGATGCTGAAAAAATACAAAAACGTATGAAACAGAAAATGGTTGAAATTCTGAGGATTAGCACAATTTTAAGTCAAACAAGATCTCCAAACGAGTCATCGTTTCTCAAAGTAGTTGTTGATTAATTTGATGAGTTGTCGGTGAATTGATTCATTGTTGCACTTCTTGTCATGATACACGGGCGGCGTTGAGCTAATGGATGCTTCAAATGCGTCACATGAGTCGTTTCTGAGAGGTCTTATCATTCAATCGCACACTAGCGTCTTAGGAGTCGTCGTTTCGTGGTCACGCTGCGAATTGTCACATTGTACTTGTAAGACCTTGTATCTTGCACAATGTGAGTAAAGTTTTTTTCTTCTTCTTCTGCTGAATTTATTGACAGTGATGTCCATCATGGAGGTGCCCAGGATGCTCCCACCAGTGCCCTTACCCCAGCACTATTCTTAAGCCCTCTCTCTCTACTCGGGGCACTGCGGAGAAGCTCTCCCCGAACGAGCCACCGCCGGAACAAGAGAAGCCCCAGGACGAGAACGATCTCGAAGACAATCTGTTTGGAGAGGAGGAGGAGGAGGAGGAGGAGGAGGAGGAGGAGGAGAAGATGCACAGATGTGACAATTTCCTCAGCGGAGGAGGTGGAAAGGACCGCAGAGGAGGAGAAGGCGGCCGAGGAGAGGGCGGCGCAGAGGCAGCTGATGGCCGTCCAGGAGTTGGTGCAGTCTGAGAGGAATTACCTGAGAATGCTGCAGGTCAGCACAGTGACCATCAGGAGCAACCTGCAGAAGCTACAGGTGCAGTGGACCAAGACGTGCAGTGCATATGCACAACACAATATGTAGGAACATAAACACATACAAACATCTCATCTCAGCACGCAAGGGCCCCCTGTTAATATACAGGAACGTATTGATACTCACTGGCCAGATTTGAAACCCTATTCTTAACCGAGGCTTCAAGCACTGAAACCCCTAAATTTAAACCAGTCTTGAAACCTCAATTTGCAACCCTGACCCTTGTCTGAAACACAAACCTTGGCTTTAAACCTCAACCCAGGCCTAAAACCTTAAATTGAAACCCGGTCCCTGGCTCGAATCCCTCGTTTGAAACCCTAACCTTGGCTTTAAAGCCCAACCCAGGCCTAAAACCTTTAATGGAAATTGAAAAGCATCATAATCTTCTGCTTAAAGCCTTTGAACAACCGGAAATCTTTGTCACTCTCCAAAGCATCCGCTGAATCGAATTTGTGATTTCCAGTCGAATATCCAGTGCAATCCCTCTGGACGGAGTCAAGCCAGGGGGCTTTGCGCAAAGTCCCGCTCTAGGAGTTTGGTGTTTTTTTTTTGTTTTTTTTTTGAATGGTGCTAGTAGTAGCAGCAGGTATTCCACTGCGTGGTTTGTCAAGAACAGATCCTGCCTCGAGTATAGCGTAGCTTGTATTCTAAGTCGGAGCAGCGTGAGAGTCATAAAACCCCTCAAAGTGGCAGTTAATTGCAGTCAGGGGACAGATAACCGTCTTGCCAGGTGGCAATTTCGTAACACTGCTCCAATGCCAATGGAATGGCCGGGGAATGATACGCTTACAAAACCTGCGAAGCCTGAGCTGTCAAATGCTGATAGCGTCACATCTGTCCGAATGATACCTGCGATAAAATGGAAAAAAAGTCGTCTATTGTGACTTTTGGGACGCCCTTTGTTAGAAGTAGGACAATTAGTAGCAGAAATACTGTAGCTGTAGAAGTCGACGTTGTCACAGCTGCTGACTTACGGTCAACACATCGGATTTCTGCCGCCTGTGCGATCGTTAATCACGGTGGAGGTAAAGAAAGGAGGCACCGTGACGCATGATGGAATCTGGCTTTGTGGAAACGATAACGCGTGATGGAGATTCTCGTCGGGCATGTGAGGTGAAAATGAAAATGAAGAAGTGCGTTGCTGCTCAAACAGAAATAACATGCAGGATTTATTACACGTGTAGTGTGAAGATGAGATGGAATAAAACTAAAGATGGATAGAGAAATGCTTGTAAAATAATGAGGGAAGGAGGGAAATGCCATCAACATTGTGAATGGCGAAGAATGGCTTCCTTTGCACAATGATGGCATTGTGCAGCATTGTTAGACGCACAAGTTGCTGACTTGTTTTCGGAGCACAGTGCAGATTGTTCAATGTGTCACTGGTAAGTGGGCCTAGTTTTGTCGTGGCAGACCTGCCGGAAAACAGCTATATTCCTCGTCGTTTGACAAGAGTTGTTTAACTGAATGTACATACAATGCGTCATCAGGAGAGATACACCAAAATCCAAATTCTTGACCGAAATTGAAAACCGAAACTGGGGAACCCGAGGCCGAAATCCGAAATGCAGAAAAGGGATGAACAATCAATCAATCAAACTTTATTTGTATGCACTTTTCATACCAAAATTGCAACACAAAGAGCTTTAAGTTAATCACTGCCAGCCCTCACAGTTAACATGGATATTTAACTTCTAAAGCCGTCAATGGCAGCGAAGGCGTTTTAATTAAGGCATTGCTTGTTAACAGTGATTTATTTTTCACTCTTAGGTGTACACACTCTCGTGCGCTGGCCGTCAACGTTAAACTTGTGACATGACAATATCTTGTATCTAAAACCTGTGACGATATCTTCTTCCTTGGTCACAAATCTGTTGTGTGAACACAGGATGAGTGACTCAGCGTGTTGTTGTTTCACAGCGTATTTCTCTCTGTGTTGTGTGTTGTTCAAAGCCTCCGCCGGCGAACCTGGACAGCATCTTCCTGTACGTGGAGGATGTGATGGACGTGTCCGGTCGGCTCCTCAGTCTGCTAGATCAGAAGAATCTCCAGCCTGGAGAGCCGCTCTTCCTCGAGGCGCTGTGTATGTGGGAACTCCGCAACCTCCGCCTTTTCCTCAGATCTTAGGTTCAGACATCCTGACAGGAAATGTGCTGCTGTTGTGAGCAGGGAGGATTTCCCTCGAAAGTGAAACAGCCAACATCCTAGCGCGGGACAACTCGTGGACTGCCAAAACAGCCCGATTACGACACTTCTCAATGCCACAAAAAGACGTCGGTGGCAGTGTTGAGAAGCTCAATCCTGAAGATCTGGCACTTGGCGTTAAAATGTTATTTCCATCTGTAACGATCCGTGGACCACTGAAGCATCCAAGGACACGTCCTGGCATTGTGCAAATACACGGGTGGTATTATTGTAAAGCCGTGGTGGTAGAAGTTAAAGTTGTCCTTGTATTCATTTCTGTTCAAAAGTTACTTCCAACCGTAATGATTGGTGAACCATAGAAACAGCCCAATGATGCTCAGACACTTCGTGCCTGTCCATGAACCACAGAAGCGGCAACGTTTCCACCTCAGACACTTCCACCACAAGTGGTATCACCGGAAAAGTCACCCTGACAAATTTTGGGGCTAGGAGTTCAATTCATCCTTGTGCGACATTCACTTCAAGTTCAAACCATAACAATCAGCGTATTGCCAAAACAGATCAAATCCCAACTCGGACAACTCGTAACAGTCCGAGTCGTAGAGGGACGCGGGTGATAATCTTCTCTTTAAAGGTTATTTCCATCGGTGGACTACTAAAATTGGCAATATATGACTGACCGTTTGCAATGATCCGTGCCAAAATAGGTCAAACTCCCGACGTCGTAGTAAGGTGCGGGTGTTGTTTTTGGAAAGTTCGGCAATGGAAATATGGAGGTGCAAGTTAAATTCATTCTTTCACGCCGCTTACGCTGTTCAAAAAGTTAATTCCAGCTCTAACTATCCGCGGACTAGTGACAGGGGCCAGTTTCCAGTTCGGACACTTCCTGATTTCATAATAGGATGTGGGCGGTATCGTTGAAAAGCTCGTAGAACTTAAATCCATCCCAGTGGGACTTTTAATTCAAAAGTTATTTCTGACCGTAACGTTGCAAGGACTTCAAAGTTGAGCTTGTCTGCCCTTCCGACAGGTGAGACGTTCCTCAGCCTGTCCTCCAACATCGAGGCAGCCTACAAGGAGTACCTGGCCAACTACAACCAGGTCATCGTGGTAGAGAACTCCTACAAACAGAAGGAGGCACTGTGGGACCAGATCGTCAAAGTCATCAAAGCGTCGGCGTAGGTTTATGTACGATTACAAGGAAAAAGCTCCCGACTTCCTGCCCTGACCAACAGTATGTGATTGTGCAGGCCTGAAGTGAACGCCAGCTCGCTGAGTTTCTTCCTGGTGACGCCCGTCCAGCGCATCGCCCGCTACCCTCTCCTCCTGCAGACCATCCAGAAGCACACGGACACGCGGCACCCGGCGTACGCCCTGCTGGAGCAGACGGCGCACACCTCCATCGCCATCAACTGTCGCATCAATGAGTACAAGCGTTTCAGGGAAGTCGGTGAGAAGAGCGTTGAACCCTTCGGCAGATCCAAGATCAGCCGAGGCCATTCGTTTGAGCTCCGCGTTTTTGCCTGGCGCCCTCACAGCTGACAAATACAAGAAGAGCGAGACATTGAGCATCATGGACAAGATCAACCGCTTGAACTCGCACAGCATCGCGAAGAAGACCGCCCGCATGGGACAGTTCCTCAAACACGAGACCGGCATGGTTCCCAAGGTAACGCACGTATATAAGTCTCACTCACACACTAAACACACACACTGGTGAAGATAGTAGGACTTCAACCGTCCGTCAAACCTTTTCCGCTTGTTGGGTGTCGGCTCGCCGGGGGACGGGAGGGGGGGAGCGGTTTCAGCAGGGGAGCCCGGACTTTTCTCTCCCCAGCCACTTCATCCAGCTCCTCGCGGCAGATCCCAAAGGCGTTCGCAGGCCAGCCGAGAGATGTCGTCTCTCCGGCGGGACGTGCCTGGAACACCTGACCGGCCTTGGAGTCCAACCCTCACTGGAAACAAATCGAACGGGGACCGAGCAGCCCTCATCGGTGGGTCCAGTACCACGTACCCTCGGAGCACCCTGCACAGAACTCCCAGGCGCCCCCCAGAACCGGAGCAGGTCCACTGTTCCACGGCCAGGACGAAAACCACACTGTTCCTCCGGAATCTGAGATTCCACTTCCTGACAGACCCTCCCCTCTTTTTTTAGAGATAAGAAACTCTAAGAGCAATGTTGCCGAAAAATATCTTTCACATTTATTCATGCATGACTTGGATGTTTTCTATTGCCTTATTTTAAAACAATAGTATTTATTTGTAAACTGTCAACATGTAAAATTGCAAGAATTCCATTTTGACATGGTTTTAAAGAGAACTAGTTATTCATGAAAAAAGTATGTTAATAATTGGAAGACTCATTTCAATAAGTTTAAAAAGTTTACAAATATATCAATGCACATTGTTATTATTCCAATTAGAGCAAAAGGTCCGAGAAAAAAAAATCATGTATCATTGGAAAAAAAAGAAAGATACATTTTCTATTGCCATTTGCGTAGTGTAGCATATGTGTTATTTTGCAGCTGGTAGACGAGGAGTTTGACGCACTAGAAGGCTTCTTTTACGTCCTCGAGCACGGCATCTTGCAGCTGCTGGACAACGTGGAGCTCTACCTCCACCACCTCCAGGTTGGCACACCTTGAAATAAGTCGACTTGCAAGAGCATCGGCGATCGTCGCTTTCTTCGTCTTTGTTTGGTCCTCAGACTTTCTCGAACTGCAAAACGGAGGAGTTTGACCTGGACATGGACGGGGAGAAGGTGCCCATTTGCTATAAGGAGATCACCACTGGACTCCGACAGTGGATCCTGCCTGTATTTGTGAGTCATTAGCCAGCTTCCGCTAAAAACACAAGAAGAAGATTGACATTGTCGCTGTTTACCTCGCAGGAAGAGAGGACGAGGACGTTAATCCACAAGCCGCTGTGCGCACTCCGCGACCTCCTGGTGGGCCCGAGGAACCTGATCCGCAAGAGGCTGCACAAGCTGCTTGACTACGAAGTGATCGAGGCCAAGCCTTGCCTGAGTTACGACGAGCAGGCCGTCGCCAACACGTACAGGTGAGCCTCGGCAACGCTCGACGCGCTGCATGTCTTTCCGGCAATGGTCCAAACTCAAACGGTTCACGATTTAGCGTCGTCCGTCCGTCTCGTACGCGAGGTCTAAATTTGGTAGCGATCGTCAATGGAAAAGGTCAAATTAGCCGACAAGATCGTGTGTGTTTTCGGGCATGGCTTCTGGAGACATTTTCCGTGGTTCTTCTCATGATAGATGATAGTGTTGCCAACGGAAAGTGGCGAGAACGAGTTTGTCTCCTAAGGACGCCCCGGAAACCACCAACATGGCCCTAAGTGATCCGCTTCAACCCGAAGTGGCGGACGTCCTGTTCTTTTTCAGGCATAGCTTCTTGGGACTTTTTTTGTGCGTCTACTCATGATAGCTGCGTCTACCAAATTCCATGTCGCTCGGTGAAACTAACGAATGTTCCTAATAGATAAAGGTGTCGCGTTGTTCTCGAAACAGGACGATGAACACGTTGCTGCTCAACGAGCTTCCCAAGTTTAACGGCTTGGCACTGCAGATGATCTGGAGCATGCTGGGAACGTTCAGCTGTCTGCACAAAGACCTGGCCTCTGACTTGGAGCAGCTCTTCCAGAGCTTCGCCCAGCAGGTGTCCGCCACGGGACGCGGGGCGTTACCCCATACGGGCGTTTTCCCTCTTCCCAACATGTCTTTCGCCTCCTCCCAGCTTCCTCACAGCTCTTTAGACGCAAGTGCATTCTGGGAGTGGGCCGAGACGGCGGTGCTGGAAGGGGCGAGGAGCCTGGACGCTTTGGGTCAAAGTGTGGAGGAGACGCTACTGGGGCCTGCCTCTCAGGTCTTGACTCACCCATCGTATCTTTAGCTTAGGCTTTTTTTGTTTGCCAAACTGTGACTATGACGCCGAATTTGTTTTTACACGCAGTTTACAGATTTGTTGTTGGAATCTTTTCAGCATGAGCATTCCTAGTCCGCTACGGATTGCGTCATTTGCCTTCTTCTTTGCGATTTGTCCTGACGGTCGGCAAATATTTCACAGCGCGCAACCGGCCCGTATAGCTTGTAGAACGAAATGTATTTGGAATTGAAAAAGAACGGATTTGTATTGGATTCAAATGTGATTCATGAGTTAACAATTCAAGAACAATGTCAAAACCAATCAAAAACAAACATTTCTTTACAGAAAAAATAAGATTCGTTCAAAAAAAACAAGTCATGAAGAACAAGTAATGGGATCAAGCAATAGTTAAGCTTGATGTACTGTAGTTTCAAAAGTAATTATGAAACAAGCTCGATAGATGACAAATAGTAACAGTAAGTGTCTGTAAATATAAAACATCGCTCGCGTTGCTCGGAAGCACGTTGGCAGCGTGCACCGATGAAAATGCGGTCGTTTTTTGCTCCTCTGTCGCTGGCTCATTGCCTTCTTTCGTTTTCTTATTTCTGTACACAATATTTATTGGCTTACACGATCAGCGTGACGTCATAAGTGAGGTCTTTCCCTTCCGGTCAGCCTCTGAACTCGTCCTCACAGCAGCGCTTCCGGCTGCTGACGGACAAGCACGGCTCGGACAAGATCTACCAGGTGCTGAGCGCAGCGGTCGGCGGCCGAGACCTGGACCTCACGCTCGCCAAGGGAGAGCTCGTGGCCGTCATCGGCCGGGCGGATACCCGAGGAGACAGACGCAGGTGGCTGGTGGACGCCGGGGGTGAGTTCTCGCACGGCGGCCGGACGCTTAAAAAATTACATCGTAGGTCGTACTCACGAATAATGAGAGGTGTTATTTTGGAGAGTTGGATGGAGACTTCCACAAATGTCACTTGAGTGTAGCACACTAATGCAGTTTACTGGCGCCATCTTGTGGGTGGTCTTTTTCCATTCATTCCAAGAAACACTGTATTTTATACATATATATATATATATATATGTGTATATGTGTGTGTTTAATGTAAATATAATAATAATAAATGTAAAAGGCACCCGCTTGAAGCAAAACTGGGGCCAGTCGAGTAGCAACCTTTTGGGAACAATCAAGTCGAAAAAGACAAGAACCACAGGAAGAACCAAGTCAAAAAAAATCATTTTAAGAACTGTCAAAAACAGTGGTAAAGAAGGTCATGAACCAAGGCAAAACCAAGTCAAGTACCAGAACTGTGTTCAAAACCAGCCAAGAACCACTTGAAGAACATGTCAAACTTGACAGAAACCAAGTTAAAACCAGTTGAAAACCAAGCAGAAGAAAAAGAGTCAAGAACCAAGTAAACACAGGAAAACAACTCAAGAATGACATCGAGAGCCAGTCCAAAACAAGTCAAGAACCAAGCCCAAAATAGTCACAACCAGTCAAGAACACAAAGACCCAAGTCCACAGAAGCAAAACCAGAAACTCCCACAGCTACCGTATCAAAGTGTGCCTAATAAACTGACTAGCGCGGTTGCGCCTCTGACACGCAGGCAGACGAGGCTACGCGCCGGCCTCCAGGTTGAGCCGCTATCACGGGGCGGAGGAGGAGGAGCCGCCCCCCTCGCCCCACCCGAGCCTCCCGCAGAGCGCCAGCAGCGCCAGGAGACACTCGTACACCGCCGAGCTCCCACGACGTGCGACGACAACGGCGGCGGCGGCGGCGGCGGCACTCAGCCGGCCGTGCTTCCAGGTGATCGCACTCATCCCCGCTTATAATCAGAGTCCAAGGCTCCATGTAAACCTGGCTAGGGACCCGCGTGCGCTCACGGCCAACAACGGGGCGCTCTAAAGCGTCCACGCCAGCCCGAAGCCCCGGTGCACACGCTGGCTGACAAGTCTGACTTTTTTTGTTTTTATTTCTCCCACCCTCCCCCTCGCCCTTCCGTCTTTCTCTGCGCGACGTGCGCGCCGACGTCGCGCTCTAAAGCGGCCACACGAGCGGATTAACCGATTATGTAGACATAGCTAGCTGGCTAAATGCATGTCGCAATTGTGCCGGATGCCGAAGTGTGTCATCCGGCACCGTTTTAGCCATGGGCCAAAAATGAGGAAAAGTGAAATGTTGAAAAACAGTCCAACGCTATACCTCCGCAAATCCGTGCTATATAGTTCCCAGTCTTTATACATTTTCAGCAATTATCTTCAAACGCGAATCGTGTATTTCGAAAACAAATCTCTGGATTCACTTTAAACACATTTAAAAGGAGTCCAAAAACAAGCCAAGAGCCACGTCGATAACAGTTATCAAAAGCGTACATGCTTGCTTAGAAATAAATTCCCCTAATGTAATAGTCGGCTAGCTCTTTGCGGTTCAGTCAATAAACACCCCAGCTACTTACATAAATACAGCAGTAACATTTGGTTATAGTATTGACAGTAATATAGCAACATTATATAGTAGTGCTTACATGGGGCAGTCTCTGAAAATATTATACAGTCTTGATATCCTAAATTAAATGTGCGCATTTGCGTGTGCGTGTGAGATTGATCGATTGTGCGCTGAGCGTGTGCGCCGCAGCAGGTGCGTCAATCTGTCACGTGACCACACACGCAGCCAGTGCGCGTTGTGACAATGCGTGCATGTGTGCGTTATCGATTCCCGTTATTAATACATGCGAGTGCGACGCGGCAGTGTCAAGGCCGCTCAACGTGCGTGTGATAGTTAAATGTGAGGGAGAATAGGGTGAGCGCAATTTCATTAGACGTGGGTGTCTGTGTGCGTGTGTACGCGTGTGCGCCTAACACACTTCCTGACAGCCTCTCAAATGGACTGATGGTTCAGGTGACCTCCTCCAGGTGTCCCTGAGCCTCCTCCTATAAAAGACGTACACAAGTCGAGGCCAGGTGGCCGCGATGATGACGGCAGACAGTTCGCTTCAGGCAACGTGGCCGTCGATTCATCCTCAGATGTGTTACGTTTTCGTGCAGCCTCAACTAACTGCCAACTGATGAGGAGAAAACCAACTTTTTCTTGGTCTTGGCGAGGCAGCAGATAGCCACTCGGCGAAATTCAAATTACGGGCTAAACGATGAGGTCGTCGCTGCGTGGTGAAGACTTTGTATTGCCGCCGTGGGAACCGTGCCATCGGCACACCGCTCGTTAGCTTAGCGAGTGCGCGCGTGAGTGCCAAAAGTGATGACGAGTAGAACCGCATCGAGAACCTGGTAAAAGAAGACAAAACCAAGTGAATACCTGTCCAAAAACGAATCAAAAACAGTCAATAATAAAGAAACACAAATTCAAAACCATTTCCAAAGGCACAAAAAAACGGTAAAACAAACACAAAAAAAAAACAAATAAACAAATCAATTCGAGAACCAGGCCGAAAACAGCCAAAAACCAAGCAGAAAAAAAAAAAAAAAAAACGCTTCAAGGACCTTGTCAAAACTGAAATAAGAACCAGTCCATAAAAAACAAAACAAAAAAAAAGTAAAAAGCGAACGTCAAAACTAGTAGTCACAAGTAAGAAGTTAACATCCAATTTCCAAAACACAGTAAAAACCATGTCAAAATGTTTTGTTTTTTTAAAAACACGTCCAAAAAAGCCCCAAATTAAGTCCAAAACAGCCCCCCCCCCCCCCCCCCCAAAAGGCAAAAACAAGTCAAAAAGCATGTAAAGATCCATTTAAAAAAAAAAAAACTGTCAAACCCAAGTTAAGAGCCAGGCCAAAACAAGTTTTAAAAAACGGTCAAAAAATAAAAAGAGCCATTGGAAAGGCAGACCAAAATAAAGTCGACGACTTTATTAAAAAAAAACAGAAAACGTCATAAACCACAGCAAAAACAGTCAAAACCTAAGTCAAGAACCAGGTCAAAAACCAAAATCAAATGAAGAGCCTAGTCAAAAAATAAGTCGACTGCAAGGTGACACCGAGCTGACGACAAATCTCCGCAAGGACGATGTGTCATCGACTCATTGCTCATTAAGCAACTCTGGGCGTTTGTGCCTGCGCGCATGCTCCTGTGTAAAAGTTGCGACAAGCACGGAACGGTCAGGGATTTACACGACCGTACGTGTCCTTCTAAAGGAAGATCCCTATTCATCGGAAAGGTTAAACCGACGTCGAAAGAGGCTCGATCAGCGGTTGTTTGACCTCTGTGCAGCGCCAGCAAACATATTGCCACCGGCCGGGAACACGCTGGCATGCTAATATGCTATCACTACCCATCAGAAAGAGTCAAGAAACCCAGCCAGCAACTGCTCTAAAACGTTCAAAAATCTAGTCAAGAACAGTCAAAAAAACAAAGTCAAAAACTAACATAAAACTGTCAGAGAAGTTAAGGGCAGTAAAAACACAAAATAAGTCGAGACCAGTTAGAAACTAAGTCAATAATAATTAAACAAGAGCCAGTCATAAAAACTGTAAAAAAAAAAAAAAAAGTGTTAGTCATATTTTTGGGGAAGATGTCAGGGTATTGTTTATCTTTTTCTTTGTCTTTTTTGAAACAAATGAAAAAACCAAACGTAGCAAAGTTAACCTGGTTAACGTCTTCTTACACTCGTGACCATTAATATGTCGGGAAAAAAACAATATCAAACGCCTTTGGGTTTTGTCGTTAAATTTAAGACTGAGTGTTTACGACGACTTAATGTTAGCAGCAGTTAACCTCTTTGAGGTTCCACTGTTTGTTTGATGTTAGCCTTGGCGGCAGTGGAAAAGCCAACTTCGATTAGTAGAGTAGTAGAGATATGAATTTGTAGCTACGACGCGGCCCTTTTGAGACGCCAAGTCGGGAGGGTAAACGTCGTCGGCAAGAAAACCAAAAGACCGAGGATGCCGATACATTGTGCCGCATACGGTTGCGTACAATTAAGACAAGGGAAGTGGGAGTAACATTTTGCGTCGGAAACTATTTGGGGGGGGGGCTATTTTCACATGACACATTGGCGACAAGAAAGTAAACCTCATGAAAATCGGTTGAGAAATAAGCAAGTTACGACTTTAATTTCAATGTCCGTGCCTTTTGATGTGAACGTCCACCTCCCCAACATGGCCGCCACGTAGGCTCCTCTGTTAGCCGGGCTGCTACAGCGCGCTGGCTTATCTAGTCTTCATATCTATGGGTCGTATGTTAGCATTCTGTTAGCATATCGGTATGGCCGGTGCACTCTGACATGCCATTTTTTTCCCGCCTGGTCTATCGACAGGTATTTGCGGCGTACGGCTTCGCGGCACGAGGGAACCACGAAGTCTCGGTGGCGGCGGGCGAACCGGTGCGCGTCCTGGAGCCTCACGACAAGCGAGGCAACCGCGAGTGGAGCCTGGTGGAGGTGCGAGGCCGGCAGAGGGGCTACGTTCCCTCCAACTACCTCGCAGTGGCGCCCGTGGCGGGCACGCTCGCCGCCCGCCACCCGTCCTGCTAGCGCTTCCGCGGCAACAGGTTAGCCTACGTCCTCATCCACACAGCAGTAGTTGCTCGTTAAACTGGATGCGTGCGCAAAATGGAACGCAAACGTTACTACGAGTGGAACCAGGTACTGTGAAAACGAGTCAAAAACAGTACAAACAACAACAAAAATCTATTTAAAAAAAAAAAAAAAAAACCATCCAAAAAACAAGTCCATTGAAGTAAAAATCAAGTCAAAATTGTATAAACAAAACCCCACCCCAAAAAAACAAGTACAAAATACAACAACCTCAAATCAAATGAATGTCTGGACAAATATGAAGTACAAAATAAATCAAAACATACAAGAACTAACAAAACCAATTAGACTGAAGAAAATTAAAAACCAGGTCAAAAAAAGTTTTTTAAACAAACAAAAAAAAAGTCAAACCATGGTTTTATGTTTCTTGTTTCTTGACATGGTTTTTGACAGTTCTTGATTCTTGACTTGATTTTTCACCGTTTTAAATTGGATTCTTGACTTATTTTTTTTACTTGGTTCTTATCTCGGTTTTTGACTGCTTTTCATTTTTTGACTGTTTAGACTGACTCCTGACTTGATGTTTGACTGTTTTCGACCGTTCTTAGCTTGGTTTTTGACCTGGTTTTTGACCGCTTTCAACTAGTTCTTGACTTGATTTTTACTTTATTCTTCGCTGTTTTTCAAAATTGGTTTGCATCCTGACTTGGTTCTTGACTGCTGTTTGACTTGATTTTCAATTGTTTTTTTTTTTTTTTTGGGAGGCGGGGGGCACTATAGTTTAGTAATTGGTCAGAATTGTTGGAATTGGCGGCCGCATGTTTGTTGTTAGCCAGCTAGCGGCTACGCTGGCGTCCCTGGATAGACGCTGAAGGACCAGATGCTGCTTGTTGCCCTGGAGACCGCTTCACTCAATGCAGATCACGTGACCGTGAAGAGACCCCACAGTGGAATGTCAGCGAAATGAAGGAAAGAACACTGCAAAATGATGCCTCTTCTGTGCATTTGACCTGTTTTGTATTTAATTTTAATTTTAATTTTAGAAGGGCTCCAATGTACATTATATGAAGGTAAGTTTCTGTCATTGCACTACTGAACAAAAGACGCGTCAGCATTAGGTAGGACTGATATCGTAAATAGTCTGCTCCAAGGTAAGCATGCAAAGTAGAAATAAACAGAATGAAAAAAAATATTCCATAGAGTTTGAAAAAAAATAAATAAATAAAAATAAGGCAGTGTACGTGGCATTAAAACGGTCGCTTGTTATACACTTCTCAGGTTGCTTTAGGTTCAGCTATTCTACATGTTAATGACAGATTATTCATGCTAAATAATGCAAATAACAAATATTTTCATCAGCTATTTTTTCCCAAAATGGATTATGGTTCAGTTACCGCTTTTGTCCGTAACATCTCAGAAAATAGGGGGGAAAATGTTGATCATTGTTTGCCCAAAGTAAAAACAGATGTTTGCAAATGTCTCATTTTGATAATCAGTCTGCTTTCATGAAGGACTCCAGAAATCAGAGAATATTTACTGTTGAGGGGCTGAATTTAGATTTAATTTAAAATTAAATATGGGCTTATAGTTCAAATAAACAGAATGACTTGACTACTAGAAATAATCCACAGAATTAAAAAAAAAAAAAAAAAGGAAAACAAAAAAGACCACACTGTGGTTGGGCACACGCGCACACAACTTAAGTGTTATATGAGTAATGCGATTGCTCCTCTCGTCTGTTATTCACTGTAACCGCCGTCTTGCGCAGCATGAATAAACACGATGACTGCAAATAATCCACAGAGTAAAAGAAAACCCTGTGGCACACAAATTACATCCTGCAATCGATGCAGTCGCTTCTCGGGAGGAGGACGATAAATAATCCACAAAGTCAAACGCGATTGCTATTTCGAATAACAGCCACCTTCCATCGTAGAAATACATACAAGTAGAAATAATACAATACGAAATGTATTATAGTATTGCAAATGATATAACGCCAGAGTTAAAATACTGTCAGATTCTGCAAATAGTTTACAGTCGGCCCAGTGCATGCTGGGAATATTAACAAGACCGTTTTGCGTGTGTTACATCGTATGGCGTGTGCGTGTGCGTTGTCAGTATTAACACCAAAATTTGTATATATGTTGAATGATTGTTTTTCTTTCTTTTATTTTTTATTTTTTTTTAACTGTTTGTTTGATGATTAACTTATTGGCGACATCACAAATGTCCATCTTGTTGAATGTAGCAGCGTGTTATTGCGAAAGAGACTTCAATAAAACTAAACTCCAACTCATTTGGCTCTTTTTTTTTTTTTTTTTTTTTTTTTTTTTTAATTATTATTGGAGTGTTTAAAGGGACATGGAAAAAAAATGCTCCAATTCTCTAAGCCACACCCCAGAATGCAGACCAACCAATCACAGAGCAGCTTTCATGACTTACAAAAAATATATTTCTTGAATTCAATAAAGCATTGAATTCAGGACATATTAAGATTTTAAAAATAAGAATTCTATTAGAATAAAAGGCCCATTTTGCCATGTCTCCAATTGGAAACTCAACCGTCAGCTGTCCGCTCCAGGGTAAGCAATGGACAATCTGTATCATTTATTTTATACAATAATTGGTTAATTGTGATTGAATTACAAGCAATACAATTGAAGATCGGCATGAAATATTTGAATGGTTAAGATAAACTGTGCGTGTTTTACGTTCACGTCTACGAATGACTTGTCCCATCTCGGCGTTTTAAAAATCCACTTGTTGACTTGTTTTGCTGTGTGTTGGGTATGCTATGTTAGCTTAGCATCTTGATGTGTTTTTCACTCTGCCACTTGGACACGTAGTCCAGGTGCAAACCGGACAGGCCTCCTGCACCAGAAGCCAGATCGCCTCTGCTCATCGACGAATGCTGCCTTCAGGACCTTCTCACCCATGTGGGACCCCGGAGCGTTGCTGCACTGGCCTGACTCTTTGGAAGCAGGCACTGTTCTTCACTTGGGTGAGCTAATAGTGAACCTGGACAACAGTTTTCCAGGTCTACTTCATTACGCTCATAATTGAATCCTCGGCGGAGGTCTTTGCGCCACGGTGTGTACACGGACAGTGTGCGTGAAAACGGGATTGTGCTTGCCGTTGATTTTATTCTTTTCTTTATTTAATTTTTTTTGGGGGGGGGTTATTATTATTAGGCGTGTTTATTTGCATTGTGTCAGGTGGTGGTGGTTATGAGGGGTAACTGGCATTGCATGTGCCACTATTTGTGTTGCCATTTAAGTCGCAAATGTGACCTTTCGCGTCTTTGTGTGTATGTGTGCGCCTGCGTGCTGCAGAGTGTACAGTGAACGCATCTCAGCCTATAAATAGCTTGTCCTCCAGCTGATAGCCGGCTAAAAATAGAACACGTCGCTCATAGGCGCCTCCTAGTGGGGCGCAGGAGAAGTACATCTTGAACTGCAGTCAGTGAGGTTTTTGTGTGTGTGTGTAAATATGGCAAGTTATCACCTGCATCATTTGTTACTGTAATTGTGAGGAGTTAATTTGTATTGCAAACGCGTCGGTGCACGTGTGTATGTACGTGCAGAAGGACAACGGTTAACCAAATGTTGCTAATGGCAGCCTTTGGGTGGTCGCCCACCATCTGTACCAGTGCACGCAATGGTGGTGCGCACACTCGTGTGCGTGTGTGCGCGCGCGCGCGAGAGAGAGAGAGAGAGAGAATCAGTTAGCAAGAGTGCATGTAGCAGTGTGTTGTCTTGTTTACACTCTTCTTCAGCATGTTGGTAAAATATCAGTGCAGAGAGGACAAACACATGCTGGAGGATTAGTTGTGACGCAGCAGACCCAACAACAGCTGGAAAGTGTGTGCGTATATATGTGTGTGTGTGTGTAGGCTGACGTGCATATACAATACTGTAAATACATATTTGTCGAGGACAAGCAGAGCCTCACCTGCATCGTGAAGCGTAAGAAACGAACAATGATTCAATCCAATTCGTCTCAATTTTACGTCTCTGCTCTGCACTTTGTATTTGTTTTCTTTCTGAATCCAGTCATGTGCATGTTTTCCCGAATTGCCGAATTTGCGTATTTCCCGCGCAAAATACATGGACGAGACTCCAAGTGTGACAGTGAGCAGCCTCGCCTCGCCTCGCCTCGCCTCGCCTCGCCTCAGATTGGGCAATACCACACAAACTGGGACAGGCTAGTCTGTCCTAACTACGTTTCATGTCTCATAACGAGCTAAGTAACCAATTAACAAACAGACTGCTTGACTGACTGACTGACTAATAAACTGAATAACAAAGTGTCTAACTTGTTAACTGGCTGAGTAAATAACCGATGAGCTGACTGATTAGAAAAATGGTCTAAAATGTATAGTAAAGTAATTGTAAAGGCCGCAGTATCATCTGTCATCTCAACTATTCTTGCTCGGGGACCCACATTTCCCCTAAACGTCATGCGTGACACTTGGTCCACTCAGCACGTTTAAGATCCGTAGAGCGCCCTCTACAGTAATGAGCCTACTGAGCCGCATCTGGCCGACGCTGCAAGTGCGGCGGCGGCGGCGCTTGACGCAGTCTGACATGTGTACCGCTAAGTGTCTTAATCCAGTGCACTGCAGTCCTGTCCGTGCACATCTGGGGAACGACACACACTTACATCCAAGTGTGTGTGTGTGTGTCTCTTGCCTTACAGACCACCATAGCAAATCTGCAGGATACACATTAAAAAAATACATATGAGCGGTATATGGGTCTGATACAGCCATCTTGGTCAAGTCAGGACATAAACACACTGATTTCATGGCAATCAAATCCAAATGTATAAGATTTTTCTTAATCTTGTATGGGGAAAAAAAAATCATAAACAATGTAACATTTATTGATGAAGAACAACTTTATTCAATCATAATAATAAAAAAAAAAAAAAAAAATCAGCAGTTCACTTAGCATGATGCTTTGAACAACTGTCAAAGTAATCGTGTGCCTGAGCTATGCAAACTAGTAGGGCTTGTATTCGCACTTTTAAAAAAACGCATTGACGGTAACGGATAATGAATCCAAATTCCGAATCGAATCGTGACTTGTTGTACTATTCCAAAATGCGGACATGTCGTTGTCCAATAAATGGCAAATCCCGTTGGATTTCACAAATTCATACACGACTCAGTTTGCCGTCTGCTATTGCGTGAATGCAAAATGGCGACTGTCACATGCCTGATTTTCATGAAATCTTCATGTGTGGGGTCTGTCACAGATAAACAATCTTTTAATATATCTGTAAACTCCTTGTGTAATGAATTAACCGACCAACAAACACACCAACGGACGAAAGAAATTCCGACCAGCGAAGTAACTGCTTCTGTATTGGTTGCCGCTGTACCGTTTGCCAGCGTTAGCCATCAAGTTGACCTTCCCCACTCGTCTTGATCTTCATCTTTGCTCTCCTTTTCGTCCTTCACCTTGTTCACCTTCATCTTTTACCCGCTCCTCATCCTCCGTGGCTGACATCACTTCTCGTCCGTTTTCCTCCTCTGCTCCTTTTAAAAAAAAAAAAAAAAAACAACAACAACAAAAAACAGCATCAGTGCTTCATCGCTGCTGATTTAAACAGCCTCTCTACAAACCAAGAATAATGATGATATAGTGCGTGCGTGCGTGTGTGTGTGGTTGTGGGGTGGGGGCGGGGTTCCCGTGGAGTTTATTGATGACACCGACCTTCAGCCTCACGGAATGATGGGAAGTCCTGCTCAATAATGCATTGGACGCTCTCCCTGACAGTCAGCGTTTGTCCGTGAGGGAGCGACGGATATACGACGCGTTTCGTTCGTCTCCAAGTCAACCCGATCCGCGAGCACCGGATCATGTTGTGCATTTCTGGTTAGTTGGGTTTATTAACGACCGGTTGATTCCGTTGCTTGGATCGTCGAGTTAGTTTGGATATGAATTGGTGAATTGTTGGTTGAGCGATATACGATATGGCTATATTAATAGATGTAGTGGATTGAAATGATTTCTATTGGTCAAAACAAAGTCAGGCGTTCTCACTCAACAAAACGGTTCCCCGTGAGGGCCTCACAATGGCGGGGGCGACTCCAAAAGATCGGCCCCGCCGCCCACACCTGCCGGGGGTTGCCGGGAGCTTCTGACCCCTTTGCTGTTTTTCCACGCGAGCGGCGTCGCGCGTGCGTGCGTGTGCGCGTGTATTCATGTTAAACAAATAAGCCAGGACTTAACCT
Source organism: Phycodurus eques (assembly GCF_024500275.1). Lineage (NCBI taxonomy): Eukaryota > Metazoa > Chordata > Actinopteri > Syngnathiformes > Syngnathidae > Phycodurus > Phycodurus eques. The sequence continues at coordinate 27,172,913 of NC_084533.1, forward strand.
TTACACCACGTTATGAAAACACACGAAGTGGGGGCCTCACACTTTGTGTGTGTGTGTGTGTGTGTGTGTGTGTGTGTGTGTGTGTGTGTGTGTTGTCAGGCCTTCACACAACGGTGTGACCGTTACATGTATGTCATAGTGTGTGTGTGTTTTGTGGGGAAGACTGGCAGCATTCTTGTTTTGAATTCCTGCAAGCCAACTGTCATAACGGGCTTGTCGGTGCTGCGCGCGCGTGTGTCATCTTAAAGTGGACAACAACTACAAGGAGCGACCACAGTCCCTCACACCCTTCAAAATGGAGAATTATCATCGTATTAGCGTTGTCATTAGTGTCAATTTTGTTCATTACAGAATCGATTATTTCAGTACCATATGTCTACTTTTTGTGATGTTCGAGATTGCAGGTGTGCCGTGAGACTTTTCTCATGTAAAATCGGCTGCCTTGGCTAAATCGCGGTAATGTGTACGATCAAAGTACGAATGTCCTTTACATTGACTATTTCTTTTTTCAGTAGCACGCCGAGGGAATTCGCTGACTTTTAATTATGGTAATCTATGCTATCGTGACTTCTTCCCATCCCGTTGAGCAACCGCCGCTCGTGTGACATCATCGATCCAGAAGGAAGGCGGAGCGGCCTTCAGACGGCCTTGGAAGCAACACGTTTACACGCCTATGCTCGCGCGTACACGCGCGCACGCACACACACACACGCGTACGCACACACACGCAACTAAATGTAACTGAAGAAGAATCTGCTTTTTTTTAAAAAAAAGACACAATGGCACACATCAGTACACACACACACATAAATATACGCACACACATAGTCCACCGTTATGTTTGCTTCTCATGTGGAACGAACCAACCTTGGCCCGCTGATACTTGTCCTTGAGTCACATGAGCGAGGTTAAATGCGTGTATGCGTGCGTGCGTGCGTGTGTGTGTGTGTACGCACAATGCATGTACTGACTTCATACTTACACACACTATATATCCGGTGTAGATATGCATTGTGTGCATATGTACTGTATATGTACACACACTCTATATACTATATATACAGTCCCCTCCAAAAGTATTGGAACGGCAAGGTCAATTCTTTTGTTTTTGTTGTATACTAAAGACATTTGGCTATCAGTTCAAAAGATGAATCTGAAGTCTCCTCTTCAGGAGGTAAAATGCATGCTCTATTGGGTTAAGGTCTGGTGATTGACTTGGCCAGTCCAAGATCTCCCTCTGATAATGGAAACCTAATAGAAAATAGTCCAACAGTTTAAGGACAATGTTCCTCAACGTACAATCGCAAGGAATTTCGGGATTTCATCATCTACGGTCCATAATATCATCAAAAGGTTCAGAGAATCTGGACAAATCACTGCATGTTAGCGGCAAGGCCCAAAACCGACATTGAATGCCCGTGACCTTCGATCCCTCAGGCGGCGCTGCATCAAAAACCGACAATGTGCAAAGGATATCACCACGCGGGCTCAGGAACACTTGAAAACCAATGTCAGTAAATACAGTTCGGCGCTACATCCGTAAGTGTAACTTGAAACTCTACTATGCAAAGCAAAAGCCATTTATCAACAAGACCCAGAAACGCCGCCAGCTTCTCTGGGCCCGAATTAATCTAAGATGGACTGATGCAAAGTGGAAAAGTGTTCTGTGGTCCGACGAGTCCACATTTCAAATTATTTTGGGAAATTGTGGACGTTGTGTCCTCTGGGCCAAGGAGGAAAAGAACCATCCGGACTGTTATGGACGCAAAGCCAGCATCTGTGATAGTATGGGGCTGAGTTAGTGGCAATGGCATGGGTAACTTACACATCTGTGAAGGCACCATCAATGCTGAAAGGTACATACAGGTTTTGGAGAAACATACGCTGCCATCCAAACAACTTCTTTTTCACGGACGCCCCTGCTTATTTCAGCAAGACAATGCCAAACCACATTCTGCACGGGTTACAACAGCGTGGCTTCGTAGTAAAAGAGTGCGGGTACTAGACTGGGCTGCCTGCAGTCCAGACCTGTCTCCCATTGAAAACGTGTGGCGCATTATGAAGCGTCAAATCCGACAACGGAGACCCCGGACCGTTGAACAGCTGAAGCTGTACATCGAGCAAGAATGGGAAAGAATTCCACCGACGAAGCTTCAACAATTAATGTCCTCAGTTCCCAAACGTATGTTTGAATGTTGTTAAAAGAAAAGGTGATGTAGCACAGTGGTAAACATGACCCTGTCTCAGCTTTTTTTGGAACGTGTTGCAGCCATCAAATTCCAAGTTCATGATTATTTGATAAAAACAATCACGGTTACCAGTTTGAACATTATCCATCCGTCCATTTTCCGAGCCGCTTCACCTCACTAGGGTCGCGGGCGTGCCGGAGCCCATCCCAGCTATCATCGGGCAGGAGGCGGGGTACGCCCTGAAATGTTTGCCAGCCAATCACAGGGCACATAGAAACAACCATTCCCACTCACATGCACAGCTACGGGCAATTTAGAGTTGTCAATTAATATATATATATATATATATATATATATATATATATATATATAAAATCTATATAAAATATGATGATTTGTCTTTGTAGTGTATTCAGTTGAAGTGTAGTGTTGTAGTGTAATAAGTGCTTTGTTTTCGTTTTACACACTGTCAGAAATGCACGCAAAAGGGAAGATTTAAAAAAAGAGCATCGAGGGGATGGGAGGCAGAGTCATAGTTCCCCGGGCACCTGCCTGCCCCTCGCTCCACTGACTAAGAAATCCAACGTCATTTATTACCTCTGAGCACACACACACACACACACACACACACACATGCATTGAGGGTAGCGATCCTCAAATAACCTCTGCAAACTCATCCAGAATGCTGCATGATGACAGCTCATCACGCTCGTCCTTACCGCTCCAAACAAACACACAAAGATGCACAGTAACACACATGCACACAAAGGATGCACGTGGAATGCTGATTGTGGGCCAAAAAAAAAAAACGTAGGTTGAAGGGAGAGAAAATAAACCAGGAAAAAAAAAAAAGAAAAATGTGTTTGTGACGTTTATCGTGTGTCTGTGTGTGTAGTGATACGTGTGTGCGACATTGTGAGTGCACGGCCACGCGACAGAGGGATTGCCTCTCGTTAAAATAAAGACGATGGGGGTTGACTTGCGTGAGGATTTTTCTATTGCAACAAATTGGTTCTATAGTTTGTGAGCAGATCAATCGCCTGGCGTGCGGGTGCGCGTCGCTAACTAACTGTATTTTTTTTTTTGTCATCGTCCGCTTCGGTCGCGTTCGACTGCGTCGCCAGGTGCGCGGCGGGCCGAGCTAATCCTACTGTAACTCGAACACGAACCCGAACTGTGATCCGAAGTGACGCTATCTCTGGAATGTGTTTCGCGCAGGATTGCCGATGTTTTTCTTTTCTTCCAAATATTTCCGGGAGTGAGCACACAACAACTCAGAAATCGGATTTATATTCTGACTCGGTGACACTTTTGTCTGATTTGATGGAGCTGAAAATGTTCCATCCGCATGCAGAAAATATGCTATACACACACACACACACACACACACACACACACCTTCAGAATGAAATAAGTACATAGCGTTAGAAAAAAAACCTTCTCAATGTATCGTGATGCAGGGATTTGACTTTTGTTACACTGTCTATGTTCATCCTTTAATCCCACGTGTGTGCGCGCGTGTGTGTGTGTGTGTGTGTGTGTGTGTGTGTGTGTGAGATCTGAGTCACCGGCGAGCGATCACGACAGCAGGCGTACTGCAGCAAACGATGGCACTTCTGCGCTTTGGCCACAGGCGGCAGCCTCGCGCTCACTGCTGCAGGGAGAGAAAAAAACTCAACGCAATTGGCGTTTAGGTGGCCTAACATGCCTGAAATCTCCATTTGGGCAAGGCAATGTATTTGGGGGAAATGGGATGTATTTTAGGGGTCCTTAACACGAACCCCCAAAACTCAGTCTCGTAGCGCACCCTGGAAAGTTGGGAAAGAGTTAGCCCGTGACACCGGTTTCACCGATCCACATGAAATTAGGTGAACGTATCTATCATAATCTCAAGGACCCCTGCCCCGAAATTGAACAGGAAATCGGCCATTTTAGCTTCAATTTTGGTCATTCACACAAATTGGAAAACCGATCCACACAAAATTGGGTGAACGTGTCGATCGTAACGGCACGTGCGGAAAAAGTCTCGACAGCCGCTGCCTGAAATTGAACAGGAGGTCCGCCATTTTGGTTTGAAGCAACCCGTTTCGGGTCAGTTTGCGAAATCGAAAGAGGAGCCGCCGACACCGGTTTCGCTGATAAGCACGAAATTGGGCGGACGTGTCCATCATAACACGACGCATGAAGAAGTCTCAACGATCCGTGCTTGAACTTGGACACGAAGTCGGCCATTTTGGGGTGAAGACACCATTTTGAGGGTGGCTTCCAGGGCGAATTCGCCCAAATGAGGCTCAACCGGAAGCAGGTGGCTGAGACAGATGGGCTTTGCCGAAGCCGTTTCATGCGGGCGTCAAATTGCCGTGAAACAGAGAAAGTAGGAAGAAAAGTGTCAGAAACGCCTTTTCGCACATTAGCGAGTATCCCGGAGGTCGTCTTCCTCCCATCTGCTGAGGCTTAAGCGTGCGCGAGTTCGGCATCCTGGCGCGCACGACGCAGAGGAAGTCGCCGCTCGGACATCAATCCGCGTTCGGAGACGGGTCGTGACTCGCTGCGGATGCGAGGAGGCAAACGTTCGCGTTCGTCGCGTCACGCTGCAGCTGCTGAGTGAGCGGCGAATACAACTTGGGACATTGCAGCTTTCTGGATACACGCAGAAGGAATAATGCTCACTTTTGGTGGTGATACTTTGCCATAAAATTAATTCATGAAAATAGTGGAAGAAAGTACTCGAGGAAAAAGACATTTGGTTGGATTTTAATCGCCACCCTTAAATGAGTCAAAGCATAAGTTGAATTAAATCTAATTAAATAAAATGACATTTCACAGGAAAAAGTAAAAAAATAAAATAAATATATATATATATGTGATATATATGTGATTCAAACAGCAATATTTATAAAAATACTAATTTATTTTTTTATAAGACCTAAAATAATACCAAGCTAACGTACAAATATAATTTTCTTGGGTTAAATTAAACATCCCCCTTAGAATTTTATTTTAACTATACAGTGTTCCCTCGCCACTTCACGGGTTTTTCCGAAATATTCATTAAAAAAAAAATGTATAATGTTAATTAATCTTTGTCTCAAATATGTAAAGTATAAATGCTGTTTACATATTTTAAACATTCTGGTACCCGCATACACGAAAATTCCTTGGGGGGATCCTACTTCGTGGTTTGTCACCTTTCGCCGGGGGTTCTGGTCCCCATTAACCGTGAAAAAGGAGGGATTACTGTATATCACACAATATTTGCAAAAATTTCATCAATCAAATAATGCAAACATATTTAAAAATAATAATGACATTTTATTAAAAGGCATTTCTATTTCTGGAAGGATGATTAAGTGGAAAAAAAAGGACTAAAATAATTTGTACTAATGGATACCCTTTCATGAATCAATGAAGCAATAACAGTAAGTCTAGATTACTTAAAAACGTTAATAAAATAGCAATTTTATTTAATTAATGCAAAAGACAATCACATCATTTTAAATATATCAATTACAATTCTACAAAACTAAGTATTTATAATTTAGGAAGAATAAAAATAAAAAACAATAACCATAATGTTTTTAACGTTAAAATGTAAATATATATGAATATTCTTTGCATTTAGAATTTTATAAAGCGCATTTATATTTGTATCATAATTTACATTCATTTGGTAAAGAAATGTTTTTGGGTAAAAACAAAAATAATTTTCGCACGACATTGGAATATTTTACACTATTTTTTTTGATAAAATGTTCTTTATATTCATTTGATTGATTTAATCAAAATATGTATTAATATGGTGAAATCTGAAGTTGAAAAAATATAGTATTAAAATTATTTTCTTAGTTCCCTTTGATTTTTCTTTTACATTTACATTTTGGGATGTTTTGATTTGTAATAATAAGTTATTATATTCATATTATAATAATTGAGTAACGTACATTTCATGTGGTAACCATAGCTTAAGTAAGAAAACCAAAATGTATATCAATAATTTTCTCATTCACCTGGATTTTCTTTTACATTTTTCCTATTTTGTAAACCATATCTTCTGAGAGTATAAATAAATGAAAATATTGACATCATTTCTGTGTATCATGCTGCATTTTCTTTTTTTTGTGGTAAAATGGTAGCCGGCGTGCACTTTAATAGCGTTGCGGCTGCGCCGCGACGGCGCCCAAAGCGCTCTACAGACGCTCGCACCTTCACCCGTTCACGGGTCCGATCAGACAGCGATGGGCAGCGATTTGGCCTTCGGCGTCTTGCCCAAGGACACTTCCACAGCAGTCGGTAGGAGCCTGGATTCGAACCGCCAGCCGTTCGGTTTATTACAGCTCGCTTCGTGGAGCAAAAGCTCATTTTGTTTGATTGACATCTGTCAAAGCTGCTTTATTATTATTATTTTTTTACATCTGTGTACCTAATCTTCTGTCCCGGTCCAGTCAGAGTGCCGCTGGTGGGCACCAAAGGGTTAAAGGCACCGGGAGGGTCACATCGGGGCCGGAGGGGTGCGGCCGAGCGCCGCGACACAGACGGCGCGCGGCCATTGGTCGAGAGCGTCTGTTGTATCCGAGTGGAAGCGCCAGGCGGAGGCAGAACGTCGACACGTGCCGCCGGGTCACGTGACTCATCACTCACTCACTCTCTCTCCTTCATCTCCTCCTCCTCCTCCTCCTCCTCTTCTTCATCCCTCCTCGCCTCGCTTTAGCCGTAACCTTCCCGCCTCGCGGCAGGCCACCAATCGGAGGCCTGCGCTGCTGTCAGCCTTTCAAAACGACAAGAGCACTATTGATTTTGAATGATAAACAGCATGCGAGGAAGCGCATGTTCCATGAGGTCAATGGGCAGCGCGCCACGGTTCAAAGGTCACATCCATCCCGGCGTTATATGTTACCTTTCAACGCTCGCTTATTGACACATTTTGACTCCATTTTAAAATCGATGTATCTATATTTTGGTATTAAATACGAAATGAATAAATGTAAGGAACGGCTTCAGAACAACTCCGTGACTTGTTTTTGAATGGCCCAGACAGAACCCTGACTTCAACCCAATTGAGCATCTCTGGAAAGACCTGAAAACGGCCGCCGACCAGCGTTCACCATCCAACCTGACAGAAGTGGAGAGGATCTGCGAGGGGGAATGGCAGAGGGTCCCCAAATTCAGGTGTGAAGAACTTGTTGCATCATTCGCCAAAAGAATCGTGGCTGTATTAGCTCAAAAGTGTGCTTCCACTAAATACTCAGCAAAGGGTCTGAATACTTTTGGCTGTGTGATATTTCAGTTGTGGTTTTTTTTTTTTTTTTTTAAATAAATCTGCACAAAATGTCAACAATTCAGTTTTTTTTCTGTCAATACGGGGTGCTGTGTGTACATTAATGTGGGGAAAAAAGGCACTTAAATAGTTTTAGCAAATGGCTGCAATATAAAAAATGAGTGAAAATTTTAAGGGGGTCGGAATACTTTCCGCACCCACTGTACATTGCTATTACGCTTGTTATGAAATTTAAGGCGTTTTGCATTTTCTTTAATGATATGATGAGTCAGTGTGTGAATGTATGTGTGCTGTGTTTATCTTGTTTTATTTTTTAAATCTCCCAGCTGACATTCCAATGTGGGAGGCGTGTACGCTCACGCACGCACACACGCTAACCCCAAAGCCACACAGTCTTTTTTTAACGCACACTCTTTTCGCACACTAACCCAGACTTGGAACCCTACTATTTTCAACTTTACCCCAAATTTAAAACCCTAATTCGGAGCCCCATCCCTGGCTCGAAACACCAAGGGCAGGTTTTGAAATGGGACGATGACGTCCTGGCCGTTCATGTGTACGTTTGTTTTATTTTTTGTTGGTCAATCGGTGAGCGACGCGACCTCATTCATACGAGTCATTGATCGGCGCCCACTCGATAACATGCAAAGTGTTCAACTCACGAAGGACACAAAAACGCATCAGCAGCTCCGCTCTCAATATCCAACACGCAGGACATAAAATAGACAATATCGGCACAATATGGGGAATATCATGAAGACAGAGTACTGTACATACTCTGCTTTAAAGCAAGACCAGCGCGAAGGTTTCAAGACGGTCTTTGGCGCTCAACGGGGTTTCCATCCAGAGTCAGTCTTTCAAGCAACAGTTCCCATTGAGGTTATCCTGCTTGACTTCAAACCCTAACCCACACTTGAAACCCTATTTGGAAACCATATTTCGGAACCCTAACTCGAAACCCGACCCTTGGCTTGCGACCTTAATCTGAAACCCTGACCCAGACCTGAAGCCCTACTTTGAAACCCTTACTTGAAACCCTAATCCAGATTTAAAACCCTACTTTGAAATCCTAACTCTGTCTGTAAACCAAATCCCAGTCTTTAAACCATAACTCAGACTCAAAACCTTATTAGAAACCGATAAAAACCCCAACACAGAATTGAGAACCTGACCTTATCTTAAAATTGTACTAATATTTCCCATTTTATTGTTTATAACCAATTATTTAATAAGGTACATGAACAAAAATAGCGAAAATGCTCACCGGGGCTTTTAAAGACCGCATTTTGTGTCACATCAGCACACGTGGTGTCCTCAGCAGGCACCCGCACTGCTGTATCTTCTTTCTTTCTTTCTTTCTTTTTTCCTCCCTACCGATGCTCAGGAAGCCTCGATTGTCCTCGACCTGACCTTCACATCTCATCAGCCAATAGGATGAGAGCCAGCGAGCTGCACGACGTCACGTTTTCACGTATTTTATGATCGTCGCGGCAGTTTGAGCAGTGAAGATGTGTTTTCTCCCTGGAATGATGCGTTCAAGATGCCCATGTTTATTTGTATCGTTCAATTGCTAACGTATTCAAATAGAATTCTCCGGTCTCATCCACGTGAGAGAGAATACAACGCGTGTACACTTTACAGGTGCTGACTGAGATAGCTCGCGGCTTTAATCCAGAAGGAATTTTGCCAGAAGCGGCTACGCTAGCTCCGTAGCCACTGTTGCCTAAGTTACCATGAAAAGGTTGTTTACTTGACTGATGTCTTGATTTTAAAAGTAACTTAGTTACATTGCTGTGACTAGGCCACTCCAAAACCAGGATGCGCAAAACTGGCATTTTCATTTTTGTGAGCGAACCTAAATGCTAAACAGTTACACTCCTGGCCAAATGTAAAATGTTTCTGACAATCAATTGTTTTTCGGCGCAAAACAAAATGCCCAATGTAACCGTTTCCTGAACAAATGTTTTTGAGGCAAAACGTAACATGGTCATGCTTGCTGTTCCTTTTTTTTTTTTATTGAGCAAATATAATGTTTTAATGGCAAATGCGATATAAAAATGGGACACAGTTCATATTTAGACTTAAACTTTATTGTCATTCAAGTATGCACAAGTGTTAAAAGAACGACAGTTGTTGCATTTGGCTCAGCGCGAGTTTTGCAATAACTATACAATAAGTGAAACATTTAATAAAGAAATTGAAAAAAAAAATGTTTAAATGCACGTATGTAGTCTATATACGTTTGCAGCAGTAATAAAAAAAAAGATTCATGAACAATTTTGACAACTGCTGACATGTACGGCATAATGTGCAAAATACAACAGTAGTGCAATTTAGTCAGAGTCCAAAATTGTCATGTCCAAATTTGCAATTTAGCAGTCTGATATCAGTCCTCTGGGACAAAGCTATTTCGGAACCCGGTAGTCCTGCACCGAATGTTGCGAAACCTCTTTCCGGAGGCCAGCAGGGTGAACGGACCATATTGGGGGTGTGAGGAGTCACCGGATATTCTCGGCTCGGGATATGCGACGCTTCTGTGCCGTGTCCTGGATGCAGGGGAGAGAAGTCAACCGAACAACCAATCACTCAATCCAAAAAAAATATGTATACAGTGCTTTCATACGCAGAGGCAAATCTGGGGGGGCAGTGCCCCCCTAAGTATGAGCTTGGCCCCCTATGAATGGATTTAGTTGTGCCATGTCAAAACGTTTTGTCAGCCCCCCAATTCCCTAAAAAAAATGGATACGAATGTAAATAAATAAAAACCTAAGATGATCAAATAAAATACATTAAATTAAAAGGCGGGTCTTGAGCCTCCTCTTAAAAACAAGAACATTCCTTGCAGTCCTGAGGTTCTCCGACAGGCTGTAAGTGTTCTGACTTTTGGGATGACTCAAAGGCCGGCGGACCTCGGCGCTTGCCAGGGGTCATAGGGTAAAAGAAATTCTGAAAGACTGGAAGGCCCAAGCCCATTTACACACTTTCAAAAAACTGTCAAAGAACTTTACTTTAAGGGGACATATTTTGCCAAACCAACGTTTTGTAGTATTTGTGATGTAATAGTGTCTCTATAGTCCCTCAGTAAACATGTGAAATAGGAATTAAAATCGTCCACGCATTCCTGAATCCCAGATGTTTTTCCGCCGAGAGGCCTGAAATCGGGTCGTTGGAATTTCCCGAGCTTATCTACGTCACTAGCGAAGATCTCCGCCTACCTCTCCGCTCCCGAACACGTGGCGTGCGGGTCTTCTCCACAGAGGAAAGGGGGCGGTCCTAGCCAAATATGGGCAAAGCGGATACGAAACTGGGTCAAACAGAAGTACTGTAGCTGTCGGAGGGGCCGTTTCGGGACACTCGGATGACAAAACCAAGGTGTTCCTGGAAATGAAATTGACACTTTTGTACGAAGTCCATGTTAGAGAGTCACTTTATGGAGGTCTGAATAGCCAGAATACGAGCGCTTTCAAATCCCAATGATCGTGTGCCCGTTCCTCACCGCTCTCCTCACATTCTTCCAGTCGGATGCTCCGCAGCCTCCGCACCACACGGCGCACCGGTTACCCTGTAAATACGAAGCCCAATTCCAATGACGTTGGGATGCTTGTGTAAAATGTCAATAAAAACACAATACGACGACTTGCCAACAGTTCTCAACTGGGTACGCTACAATGACAAAGATATTTAATTTTCCAACTGATAAACTTTATTTATATATTTATTTACGGTTGCAAATCTTCGCTCCTTTTGAATTTGATGCCTGCAACAAAGCTGGAACTGGCGCAGGTTAACCGCTGTGTCACGCCCCCTTTCCTTTTCGCAACACCCGAAAAGCGTTTGGACACTAATTGTTGGAGCTTTGTAGGATGCTCGATGTATAACGTTGTGCAATTTCAGTCGCTCAACAGCACGTAGTTAGTCATTTTATAGCACTGTATTGTAAATGCTGCTTTATACGTGTCATAATAATTGTGCTACAAAACAATCAGCTAGCCGGGCGATGGCTATTTTAGCAGGACTTTTACTGTTCACCTGTCACCGGACACGGCAGCGTTGTTTGAAACCTTTGTGTGTGTGTGTGTGTGTGTGTGTGTGTGTGGCCGCTTGTGTTTCACAAACTGAAACACAATCACACGCACACACTCTCACACACGCTTAGCATGCGTGCTAAGGTCAGTCATGCCGGCCGGGCCTTGAACCACACGTTCCACTGCGGCCGTCACCTGTCTCAAACGGTTAACCTTTTGTGTTTCCACGCACACGCGCGCGCGCACACACAACTCAGTCAGTAGACTTTGGCCAAGGCCCAGCGAAAGTGAGCGAGAACACAACTCATTAAAACAGTCCCAAGTTTGTGGTGGATAATATTCCTCTTTGATCCAGTAACTTCAATTTAAAGAAGATAAAAAGATAACAGTTACAAGTCAGCCGGTGAAGAAGCGCATGCTGGTAATAAGTACACTGCTCCCAAACATTCCCAAGTGTTGGTTGAGGCACGTCGAATGGAAAGACGGGATCAACAAATTGGTGAGTCACATGGAGAGGAACGACCAAGGAGAGGCGCTGGCTGGATCCAAACCATGTGAAAAGTCAACTTTATTTATATAACTCTTCATCACAAAAGGAAAAGGAAACAAAAAAGAGAGAGTCTTTGGGAAGGTTTTTAATGTCTTGTATCGGGAACAAAACCCAGTCAAGAATCCACGTGTGCCATTTACTCATTTCGACATCCACATGTGTGCGCCATGTGTCATGAAGTAAATCCCATGTGGGGGGGGGGGGGGAACAAAAACTCCCAAACCATAATCATAACTCCCTTTGAATTCTCTACTCGGAGTTTGCGCCAAAAATGTTTATTCGCGTCTCCTGTCATGACAGGCATGTCCACCCAATGTCGTGTCCGTCGGTAAAAGGGTTTTTGGAGACATGCTCACTTTTGACGATGCTCCAGTACTATTAACTGTCATGAAAAAAAAAAAAAAAAAAGACAGACGTTTAAATTTACCCTGAATATGTACAACAGAATTGTGCATTGGATTAAATTTAAACACAGTAGGACACGTGATCTAATTGATTTTACAACTGCTGCGTATGGTACCATATGACGCTATCGCTGCAATACTGCAATGGGAATCCTGCAAGCGGCCGATCATTTTGCAGTTTACAACTCAATTGGGATTCCGAATACCACGTGGCGATAGCATGTACGCGCTTGCAAGTGCACGACCGCACTTTGGCGACTCCCAAAAAACAAACAAACTAAGAAACAAACAGCTCACCCCAAAGTTTAAACCCACGCAATTTCGTATTCATCGGCAAAGCAATTTCTAACTTCCAAGTCCTGGAATACGCCCAAAGTGGCTGCTTCCAACCAAAATGGACGACTTCTTGTGCAATTTCAAGTATGGGTCCTTGAGCCTTGAACTTCGTCCATCCTGTCATGATGGACACGTGCCCCCATTTTCCTGTGGAACGGTTGACTTGCTCCACTGGGATTACAGCTCTAAGATGTATTATTTTTCAAATATAAACGGTTTGGCACCCTTAAAATACATCACCGCTCCCCGGAATATATGCAAACTGTTTCAGGCATGTTGAGGCCCTCCCCCCAAATCAATGTGTTAGTAGAATAATAAAAAATCAACACAGATATTCCAATAAATAGTAGCAACGTGTTCTGCCTTGGTGGGGGTGACCTTTCACTCTAGTTGGTGTCATAAGGGTTTGTTTTTATATGGGACGTTACTGTTACTGTTCCCTGTGTGTGTGAGTGTGCGTGTGCCAGGAGCGTGATCCCCGTGTAAACAGAAGCGCCCCCCGCAGGCCGTCGGCGTCACTGCACCTGCTGCTCCTATTAGCCGGCCGCGAGGCTTCGCGGCGCCTCATTCACGAGAAGATGGCGGACTGCGCACCACTATTAGATGAGGAACTCTCGTCCTTCGTCTTCAGTTACCTGACAGAGAACCCCGACAGCCAGGTAAGAGCCCCCGGGCGGTGGTGTGTGTGTGGGGGGGGGGGGGGGGGGGGGACTTGTCTCGGCTCCCTTCTTCGTCTCGGCTCGTCTCCACCTCCTCCACCATCATCAGCGGTGCTCCGAGCAGCGAGAGGCCGGCTTGCGGTAGCACTTTCCCGGCTTGTCAGCGGCATCTCCCCGGCGCCTCGACTTGCGGCGTTCACGTGCAGGAGGATATGTCACTATCGTCGGTTCGGACGATCGGAGACGGATAAACGTGCGGCTTTTACGCGGCGGGGGTGTGCGTGTGGACGCCTCGACCCCCCTCCATGCTGCAGCTGGGGGACTGCGGAGCCGCACTTTGGAAACTTTTTGCCGCATTCTCCACTGGGGAAGTTCGCTGTGTGCAGCGACCACGCCGACGGCGGACCCCCCGTCGGAAGGACTTTTTAGCTCCACGTTGAGTCACGACAAGGCGCTCGTTGTCACGCTGTGATTTTGTGTGTCGCTCGTCGAATGAAGACGGCGCGTGCTTGTGGGAAGCCGTGTGGCGTTCAGGTTCCGAGGAGGGGGCTCGCTGTCTTGTCTGCAGACCGCCCCCGGTGCCACCGAATCGGGTCAGCTCTCGCGGAGGCTCCCGGTTGCGGCGAGACAACAATATTTGGCGTTTATAGTGGAAGCTGGCGCACTTTTTTGGAGGGGCTACGTAATGACAGTTGCGTTACAAAACACGTGAATGGCGCCCGTTGCGATTCTCGTTATATGTCGGTGGTATGTATTTGTGCAGCTTCCCCCGCCGCGATCAAAATCGCCTTCTAAGCGGATTGTCAAGATCAGCGGACTCGTTGATGCGCTCGTTGCACCTTGCAACTTTTCCAAGCTGAGACGTGGCACCCGAATCCAGCCGCTTATGGGAGAACGCCGGGCGCCGATGTGTCCGGGAGGCCGTCCTCTGCGGTTCGCGCGCAGCGTCTTGCGCACAAACGAGCGCTGCTGTGGAGAAAAGCCGGAGTGAATCTTAAATGGGGCCTTTTTCGGACCGGGCTCCGGCGACGGCGGCGTTCATGACAGGACAGAGCGGCGAGGGGATCAACGCTGTAATCCCTCATTTTGCGTTCTTCCCAAGCACGCACGACCCGTGATGCTTACTGCTGCACCAGCAAGCACCTCCTCACGACCTCCATCTCATCCCTCTTCAGGATGCACCCCAAACCCAAACCCACATCCAACCCACCCACCTGCCCTCACTCATCCGCAGCATCACTGCTGTTTGCCAGTGGTGACTGCATCGTGTGTTCAGGGAGATTGGCACTAGAAACAGGTTATGTGTGTACGCGCGTGTGCCTGCAGTGGTCTATTTATCACACACTGCATTAACTTTTACATTGCACTGCATTGTGACATTGCAGCATTCAGCATTTAAACCCCCCCCCCCCCTCCCCCACCCACACACGCACACACCCAACTCATACACATATTACTTTCCACGGCGTGACCTTGCTCTTAATAAATTGCCACGCTCCCGTGACGTTAGCGGTCCCCGTGATGAATTACAAGCCCGACCGTGAGTCCCATTTGTCAACTTCCAAGTGAGGGTCGATGTGTGCTGGAAGGTCGCATCAGGCCTCAAAGCAAAAAAAAAAGAAAAAAGTGAATACTTGCATGTATGTGGTGGAATGCCTGATTGACACGAATAACAGGTGTCTACTTTGACGCTTATCTTTTCGTGTTAATATTTACTCCGGGTTATTAAACAGCACTCTCTCTCCCCTGCTCTGGCCCTGTGTGCCTATGTTGCTCGCCCAACCCCTTGTAATACTACTCCTCGTGATGTGTTACAGAACCGCGCTGCTGCAGTCATGTGAGTCGTAGTGGAGGACGGAGGCAGGAAGGGAGGCGTTAACGTGACGTCGACAGTGGCGCCTCCTCCTCCTCCTCCTCCTCTGTTTCCCTCCATCATGTGACACTTCCTCTTCCTCTTCTCTCTTCTCTCTCCTCATTCCCCCTGTTTGTCCATTCAGACAGTTTTTTGGGGAGGGGTGGGGGGCATCTCGACCGCCGTTTGTCGCAGCTGATGAGCTTTGTTTTGGCAACAGATATTTTTGTCAGTGTCCACCTGTTAAGTGTGCCCCCCTGTAAATGTTTATAAGTGCCTATATTAATAATGTAATCCTTAAATATACCCCGAACTTTGACCCCAAAACATGGTCCCCGAGTAATGCAAACGAGGGGACGGCCGAACTATCCAGCCCGCCGGTTGTCGATCTAACCTAATGGCCAAACACGACTGGAACGGACCATCGCAAAAACAAAAAAAGACAGTTGGCGACTCTCACCCGCACATTGAGCGTTTGAGCGCTACGCATCTACTGCAACGGAAAACTGCGACCTTGTATTGGGTTTTGAGGCCCCACATGCCGTATATTGTAGCGTATCACTTTTATTAAGCCATAAAAAAAAAAAAACATATTGTGATGGTCCAGGAAGAAGGGGGTTCCCGTAAAGAGGGGAAGTGAGCGAGAATAAAGGAGAGTTTCACAGACGATTCGCGGTACGCTGTGTACTTGCTCACGTGCATTTTGTTGACAGAGAGCGCACGCTTCACTATTTCATCCACAGATATGAAATATTTGTCGAAAGCACAATATATGTGTACTGTATAGAGTTGACCCCCCGCAAAATTGTCGACCAGTCGAGCGCTGCACAACCTTCATTTGCCAACTCTCAAACCTCGAGTTGCAAATGGAAACGCTAATACACCTTCAAGTCCTTTCACTGGAGCCCCCCTGCGCTCCCACACACTGTGACTCGGCAACATAACCTGTGTGTGTGTACTGTGTGTGTGTGTGTGTGCGCGCGTATCATGTGACCATCTCAGATGTCAGTTCCTCGCTGACATTTATCCTGATGCTGCAGGTGCAAGCAGTCACCGTTTAAATGTCCTTGCTGTCCAAAGTCACAGTACTGTCTTGAATATAGTTCCGAATCCGAATCCGCGTCATCTTGATTTGCCAAGTATGTCAAAAACACACAAGGAATTTGTCTCTGGTTATTACAATCTGCATGAGTTTGCTTGAGAAATAATCTCTTATGGTGTTTAACGAACTGTTTCCACCAGGCGGCACAGTTCGGTTCAGTTCTCGGTACGTTATGTTTTAGGTTTACTCCGTGTTTTATGAGTTAAGGTACCAAAATACATTGAAGTGTACCAATTGTTGGCACCCTTCAGTTCGGGTGTGATTAGGGTTGGCGTTAACGGGTTCATGTTTAACCTTTTTTCTAATGTTCCTCATTTGGGTTGGAGGTTGGTGTTAGGGGGTTAGCGATTTGGGTTTGGATGGTTCAGGTAACAGGGTTAGGCGGTTAGATTTTGTCTTTGGTTTTGCTTAGTGGGTTAGAATCAAAGGTTTTTGGTCTGCTGGTAGGGTTTTCTCCTTGTACAACATTCCCCCCCAAAAAAACCCCACGGTTCTTAGGTTCACTGAAGACTCTAAATTGTCCATAGGTGTGATTATGAGTATGAATGGTTGCTTATCTCGATGTGCCCTACAACTGGCTGGTGATCAGTCCAGGCTGTACTCCGCCTCTCGCACAAAGTCATCTGGGATAGGCTTCGGCTCGTCCGTGACCCGAGTGAGGAGATGCGATCTAGAAAATGGATGGATGGGCTGGTTCGTTGGGGTTGGAGGCAGACGGTTAGGTTAAGGGTTAGGGTTTGATGGCGAGGACTACGTTTAGAGGGTTCGTTTTAGAGGTTTATGATTATGGGTTCGAGGGTTTTTCGAGGATTAGAATTAGAGAGTTAGGGTTACAGTTGGAGGGTTAGGCTTAGGGGGTTAGAGTTAGAGCCGTGTGTAAGGGAATAGCTTTAAACGGGGAAAGGGGTGGGAAATTGAACACCTGACACTCACTTCTCCTGTCCTGATGTGTTGAAAGCAATTGTCACTGTTTGATACAGCCATGTCCCAATTTGCTGTATTCCATGTGAAAGGCACAGGCAGATAAATCCCGATACGTCAATTTTGCTGCATCTCGGGTGTAAAAGATGCTAGCGCGCCCTTCGGAGAGCTAAAGTGTGGCGTGGGAGCGCCCGTGTGCTGGGAGTACGCTCACTTCCTGCCAAATCCCTCGCAGGTTGACCCCGGCATCCGGCACGGACGAACGCCCCACCCGAAGGAGAGCGTCAATAATTCATCAAGGTGCTGACTCGGCTTCTGTTTCACGTTTGGTGGTAATAAAGTTGCTATTGTTTTATTGAAGGGACATGTTCCTTCGTGGTGCGAAGGGTTGGCTTTGGTCATTTCAGTCTCCAAAGCCTGTTACACTTGGCAATATGAAATTTGGTAGGCATGTCTAGTATGAGTAAACCCACACACACAAAAAAGAAGCTTCAAGAAGCAATGTCGAAAAAGACACAGGAAGTCAGCCATTTTGGTTTGAAGCGGCCATTTTAAGGCGATTTTGGCTATTTCCACTGTGTCCTTGAATGAAATTCTTCTTGAATGTGAAATTTAGTTGAAGTTGGGACGTTGTGTTAAACTCAAATAAAAACAGAATACAATGATTTGCAAATCATGTTCAACCTATTTTGAATTGAATACACTACAAAGACAAGATATTTAATGTTCAAACTGATCAACTTGATTGTTTTTAGCAAATAATCATTAGCTTAGAATTTTATGGCTGCAACACGTTCCCAAAAAGCTGGGACAGGTGGCAAAAAAGACTGCGAAGTTGAGCAATGCTCCCACAGGTGACCAGGCTAATTGGGAACAGGTGGGTGCCATGATTGGGTATGAATTGCTCAGTCACTCACGAGCAAAGATGGGGCGAGGGTCACCTCTTTGTGAACAAATGCGTGACAAAATAGTCCAACAGTTCAAGGACAATGTCCCTCAACGTACAATTGCAAGGAATTGAGGGATTTCATCATCCACGGCCCATAATATCATCAAACGGTTCAGAGAATCTGGAGAAATCACCGCATGTAAGCGGCGAGGCCGAAAACCAACATTAAATGCCAGTGACCTTCGATCCCTCGGGCGGCACTGCATCAAAAACCGACATCGGTGTGTCAAGGATATCACCGCGTGGTCTTAGGAAAACTTCAGAAAACCAATGTCAGTAAATACAGTTCGGCGCGACATCCGTAAGTGCAACTTGAAACTCGACTATGCAAACCAAAAGCCATTTATCAACAACACCCAGAAACGCCGCTGGCTTCTCTGGGCCCGAGCTCATCTAAGAAGGAAGAAGGTATCATCCGGGCCAAAGAGGAAAAGAACCCTCCGGACTGTTATGGACGCAAAGTTCCAAAGCCAAGCATCTGTGATGGTATGGGGCTGTGTTAGTGCCAATGGCATGGGTAACTTACACGTCTGCGAAGGCACCATTAATGCTGAAAGGCACATATAGGTTTTGGAGAAACATATGCTGCCATCCAAGCAACGGCTTTTCCATGGACGCCCCTGCTTATTTCAGCAAGACAATGCCAAACCATATTCTGCACGTGTTACAACAGCGTGGCTTCGTAGTAAAAGAATGCGGGTACTAGACTGGCCTGCCTGCAGTCCACACCTGTCTCCCATTGAAAACGTGTGGCGTATTATGAAGCGTCAAATACGACAACGGAGACCCCGGACTGTTGAACAGCTGAAGCTGTACATCGAGCTAGAATGGGAAAGAATTCCACCTGCAAACCTTCAACAATTAATGTCCTCAGTTCCCAAACGTTTATTGAATGTTGTTAAAAGAAAACGTGATGTAACACAGCGGTAAACATGACCCTGTCCCAGCTTTTTTGGAACGTGTTGCAGCCATACAATTCTAAGTTCATGATTATTTGCAAAAAAACAATCAAGTGTATCAGTTTGAACAGTAAATATCTTGTCTTTGTAGTGCATTCAATTCAATATAGGTTGAACATGATTTGCAAATCATTTATCATCATTTATGTTTAACACAACGTCCCAACTTCATTGGAATTGGGGTTGTACATGCTGACACTGCTCACACCAGCCTGGACCTGCCCATGGCACCTGGTTGCCACGGAGATGAAGCATGCTGGCACCTGTGTGTGTACATGTGTGTGTGTTTGTGTGTGTGTGTGTCCATTGGGCAATGGAAATTTCCTTTAACCTTTTCTCTATTTTACAACTGTGCCCTTGAGAGCCCATATGCACGCATACACACACACAGAAACCGTCATTGTTTTGTTGTGCCTATAAACGTCCGATAAAATCCGCCAAACGCTGCTTAGCGGTCACGTTGCCGTTGTGACATCATCAATCAACCAGGAAGTGGCTAACCGAAATAAGCGACCAAAACTCGGCTATCGTTTTTGGTAGTGTTTCGAGAACGTGATCGGCCTGCTAGCATGTGACCCAGCGTCCTGCAGCGGTGTTCAGCAGACTTCATTGCGTTAGCTGTTAGCTTAACACATTTGATAGTTCACATGATTTCTTTTCAGTGAGGCAACAGCAATTTGTTTATCGTTTTAACTGCTAGCTTAGCTTGTTAGTATCTCAGGTTTATGCCTTTGCGTTTAGTTACCTGACAATGCAGTGGTTATCATTGTTAGCTTAATGTGTTAAGAGATCAGACTGACATGTTCACTTTCAGATAGCCGACAAATGTGTTCGTTGTTTTAGCCCTTGGTTAGCATATTTTCACCATGGGCATCTGTTCGATTCAGTCCTCTCATGAGGAAAACGTTTTTACGTGTATAAAATCCAAAATATTGGGGCAATCGTTATTGAACCTCTGATATTTTCAGAGGTTGAAGTGGGGATAGTGGAGATGTCCATGTACATTTTGATGACAATCGCTCACAGTTTTGTGACATTATGCAACGTTAATTATTAGTATTATTATTTTTAAAATATATAACTCAACAGCCATAAAATCCCCAAAAATTGGCGCGATTAGTCTGATATTTTCAGAGGTCGAATTGGCCGTCATTCCAGATGTCCAACTCAATTTTGATGACAATTGCTCACAGTTTAGTGACATTAAGCTATGTTAAGATTTCTCTCTATAGTGAGCATATAGAGGAGACGCCATAAGGTCTCCAATGAAATCGAACATTTTTGATTTCACCACGACTCCTTGGTGACCTAGGTGGCTAGGTCCAGGAGACGTCACGAGGACTCGAGTCGCCATCAGGTCGCCAACTAGTCTCCAGGCCAGTGAGCTAGCTGTCTAACTCCGCTTACGCCATTACCATGACGACAGACGGCACTGCTCTAATTGCTAAGTGACACTTTTGTGGACCTCGGTTACTGCGTGCACTTAAGCAGCAGGTTGCTAACTTGACAGAGTGACATAGCCAGCACATGCCCCCCGTTAATCCCTCTAACCTCGTAGATCCCGAAATCTTAATCACACACACAATAATCCCGCTTGTGGATTACCTTCGGTGGAAACAACTCACTGGTGCATACATTGAACTTGTGTGTGCGTTAACATGTTAGTGTGTTTGCGTGCTATTGTGTGTTTCTGTGTTAATGTGAATGTGGGTGTTAGTGTGTTGGCGTGTGAGCTTGTATTAGCGTGTGTGTATGTTAATGAGTGTGCGCGTGTATGTTTGTTAACGTGTTTGTGTGTGCAAGGGTGTTTATGTTAGCATAAAGGTGTTTGTTTTAGCGTGTGAGAGTGCGTTAGTGTTTGTGTGTTGTCGTGTGTCTGTGTTACAGTGAGTGCGTGTTTGTGTGCAAGTTAGCATTAGCATCTACTTGTTTCTGTATTAGCGTGCTGTATGTTAGTGCGCTTGTGTGATAGTGTGTTTGTGTGTGTGCGATCGCATCTGTGCAGGTGTGTGTTTGTTAGCATGTGTGTATTTGTACGTGTTTGTGTGTATATATATATATATGTGTGTGTGTGTGTGTGTGTGTGTGTGTGTGTGTGTGTGTGCGTGTGCGCGTGTGTCTGTCCAGACGTGATTTGCTTGTTGGCCGCGTCGAGGTGAGCTCCAGTCAAAACACTGGCATCATGTCAAGAGAGAAAGAAAAATAGCGAGAGCAGCAGCGTTGACATTTTTTTTTCTTCTTCTTTTCTTTTATTGTTATTGCAGCGAAAATGAACAGGAGCAACAGTAGTGAGTGTTCTGCCTTAAGTGGGAGACACCAGGGAGGGTTTAAGCCGTAATACATCTGCGGAGAGAATCCAATTATTAGCAGCAGTAGCAATAAGGGCCACTTTAAGCACAGCAGACGGGGAGGAACATCATCGGCAATCAAATACTCTTCATAGAAACGGATGTTGATGATGATGGTTGTAATTAACTGTTAAATGCTGTTTTCCATGTTCGTTTTACACCGTTGCCAAATCTGGATAAGATTTGGTTTGATGTACCCGCTTCTGACCCTGCGTAGGCATTAGGAAAAAGAAATCCTGTCATTTGAAATGACTTTTTTATGTTGAAATTTCACCCAATAGATGATAGATTTTTGCTTAAAATAGAAGTTACATTTAATGTGACTGTCCTTTGATGGAGCATTGTATTTTTTTAAATTTTGCCTTATATGATCTCTATATTTGTTTTTAAAAAGATGTATTTGTAGTTGATGACTGAATTTTATGTGAGCATCCATTATTTGATGCAGTATAAACACACACAAATTTAATTACAATTATAATATAAATATATATTTTTAATTTTTACAATATATTTTTAATTTTTAAATATTTTTGATTTCATATAATCTAAATTATTTTTGCTAAAAATCACTGATGGCATAGTTTAGATAAAATGTGAAAATGACAAAATGTCAATGTAAATGTACTTATATAATTGAGTAATTTTTTGTTTAAAATGTTTTAAAATGATTTAAAAAAACATTCAATACAAGCGTCATTTGTAGAATAGTTAATTTATTTTGTGTTTTATTTTGACCATATGAACATAATTTTAACGGGTGTCACGATTCGTTTTAGCAACGATTTGGTTCATATCAGGATTCATGGTTGCCAATTTCATTCAAGGACGATTTTGGTTTATTTTGAACGATCCGAAAAGATTCAGTGGCTTGCAATCGATTTCGTGTGACTTGAAATAAATACTGGACAGGGCAAGTGAAAAATTCCTAGATTCCTGTTGTTTCATGGCAAAACTAATTATGGTCATTAAACAAAGATTTTCCTGATGTATGTGTATTGCTTAGCAATAAAAGAAAGGGGAAAACAGCAACTTGCTGTTATGTATATTATTTCAGCAATGATTCTCGTGGTTCGGCTATTTTTTTCCTTGAAAAGAAATATTTAAATAGTGTTACAATTATGAGGGATCACTGGAACCAAAAAGTTAGTTCATATTGTTTTTCATTTTAATTTTGATCAATATAAACTATACACTCAAATATTTTAAAATCATTTTTTTTCCATTGTAAAAACTAAAAATGTCAAAGAAGAATAATTTGTAACTTTAAAAAAATAATAATAATAATAAAAATAAGATATCATAAATAATACATCCAAAATAATCAATAATAATGAATGAATGAATTAATGAATGAATTAATATTTTGAAATTGCCAATGAAAGTTGGCAATTACATTGAACACAACATTAAGTTGTGTTCAATGTAATCTTACAGTAACTGTGCTCCAAATGCAATCAGCCTCTCGCCCCCTCTGGAAGTCAGTGACTCACATAGCAGGTGCTCTACGGGTATGTGGGGAAAAAACAAAAAAGACATTTCCCTGGTGGAGGTCGCGGTAATAAATTAGCTTCCAAAGAAATGGCCAGCATGGATACTCACAGCGGGCCTGCCTGATGCTTTTATATATATATATATATATATATATATATATATATATAATAAATGATAACATTGAAAACAATAAAAAACAAAACACAACCACACATAAGAAAAATAAATAAAGAAGAGAAAAACAAATTAGAAAATGAAATAAAAGCGCAAAAAGCAGTGTTTGGAAGATCTTGAAGTGCGTGCGACACTGCACTGCAGAGCTCCAGTAACACTTCCAAGACTTTTTTGTCACACTGTGAACTCTGACCTCCCCACCAACTCCCTCCTCCACTGATCTGCCTAGATTAGTGTTGACCTTAATAAACCCATCGCTACTTCACACATCAGTTCAACGCGGCCGACGTCGACATTAGCTACGGCGGCTAATAAATGGCAGCAGCGGTGCGGCTAAGCCTCGGCCGGCCCGCTTTCCGAAAGCGGGCCAAAGGTCATGGGGCTGCCTCTCTGTGGGAGATGCTGTCGACCAAACTCAGCAGCAGAAGGGAGCTGCTGGAATTATATTAGCGAAATATTTTATACCAAGCAATATATACAGTGATTGATTGATGATGTACGCTATTAAGAGTTTCCCGTTTTATGGCAAGTCATCAAACTCTGCCACCATCACATGCAATAAAATAATTTTTAAAAAAAACTCAAATTCTTTACAGTCCAACATTGGCCAGATGTCTAATTTACATGGTTAAAATTTTATAGCAATCAGATAAAATCGCTAGTAGTATTCTGACTTTGCAAGACCCTTTGAAATGGTCAAAATGACCATGAAATGTCGGATTCAAAACAATATGGCACCCTTTCTTTGTCCCTTCGGGCATGGCTTCTTGAAACTTTTGTTGACTGCACAGACTTAACTCCAAGAGAATATTATTTGTTGAGGTTTTGTGTGACAAGAGTGACGATAGATGCTACACTTACATTGTATGAAGAAGAAATGAGGGTTAATGTAATGTAATGTAATGTAATGCATCAACGCGATTGCTTTAGGGGAGCATCTTTACATGAGCTGTAAATACGCATTCACGTATTTAGTGGGTCCGTGAGTTTGGAGTCAGCTCCAAACCTCTTTGTTCACACATAAAAACACTTAGCTGTGACTCCATGTTGTTATTTATTCAGCTAACGCGGCTAGCTAACATTAGCTAAAACGCTTACCCATGACTCCATGTTGTTATTTATTCAGCTAACGCGGCTAGCTAACATTAGCTAAAACGCTCACCCATGACTCCATGTTGTTATTTATTCAGCTAACGCGGCTAGCTAACATTAGCTAAAACGCTTACCCATGACTCCATGTTGTTATTTATTCAGCTAACGCGGCTAGCTAACATTAACTAACGTCTGCATTTACAGATACACGTGATTAGTCCATATTATGATAACAAGTAAAATCTTGCCACATGAGCAGAGAGGCGTGGCGGTGACTCCACACTGCACGCGTAGGCGTCTCCTGCTAGGCGAGCATACCGCAGATGTGAATAACATTGTACATTACGCTGCATTACAACATACACAACAGCTGTGTACATTCCTTGAAACCTAGTTTTACTACCAGGTATTTTAAATGGTGTTTTTCCTCCATATAGTTGTTTTATTATTTATTGTTAACTTTAATCTATGTAATAAATACATTGGAAAAATTGCCATTATCGAAATGTAATTTTAAGGTAAAATATGACATATAGAGTGTCCTGTGTCAGGATATATATATATTTGTTTTCCATATTGTACAGCACTAAAGACTCTGTGGCGCAATGGACAGCGCATTGGACTCCTAAACTTGTCAATATGAGGCAATTCAAAGGTTGTAGGTTCAAGTCCCACCAGAGTCAACTATTAACTGAATAGTTATTTGAGGCGGCACGGTGGACGACTGGTTAGAGCGTCAGCCTCACAGTTCTGAGGACCCGGGTTCAATCCCGGCCCCGCCTGTGTGGAGTTTGCATGTTCTCCCCGTGCCTGCGTGGGTTTTCTCCAGACACTCCGGTTTCCTCCCACATCCCAAAAACATGCATTAATTAGAGACTCTAAATTGCCCGTAGGCATGACTGTGAGTGCGAATGGTTGTTTGTTTCGACGTGCCCTGCGATTGGCTGGCAACCGGTTCAGGGCGTACCCCGCCTCCTGCCCGATGACAGCTGGGATAGGCTGCGGCACGCCCGCGACCCGCGTGAGGAGAAGCGGCTCACGAAATGGATGGATGGATTATACAGCACTATTTGGTTCATTCTTAATATTGTATTGGAATTTAGGTCCACAGAAATATATAATTTAAGTTAATAATACTACATAAAACATTTGTATTATTTTGAATCTTTCCGGTGGTGTGTGTTTATTTTGCTGACAAAATCAAAATGCTCCAGACAAGATATTCCGAATGTTCCCGTGAGGTGACGTTAGCGGTTGGCATCTCTGAATAATGCACTTGTTCAAAAGTGTTAATTATTGCAATGATTGTGAACTGCTTTCTTGGCCCGGCACCCATCCAAAGGGTCACTTGCGGTTCTCTTCCTCTTCTTTCATCTCCCTCTCTCTCTTTCTGAGTTTTTCTCTGCCTCGCTGGCTGGCTGACCTACTTCCCAAAGGCCCGCTCGGGCTTGCGTGACCACAGTGCCGCAGCAGCATCGCCCACCTTTCTGCTCGCTGCTTTGCGACGCTTACACGTGCACATCTACTGCCGTACACACGCACATACTGTGCTGCTTGATGAGTGCATACCTGATGCCGGTGTGTCGAATTATTTGCTTGATGCCGCTAACTGACTTAGCAGAGGTGGGGGACTCGAGTCACGTGACTTGACTCGAGTCAGAATTCAGTTGACAATTTTGGGACTTGCTTGACTAAAACTTTAAACTTTAAAACTTACCAGGGACTCAACTTGACTTGCTTGATTTTTGACATACGAGTTTAGGTCTTTTTCGAAACTTGAAGTTCAGGACTTAATTATGACTTGCACATATGCGACTTCCTACCACGTCTGCGTCTTAATTACGGGCCTCGCTCACTGGCGGACACGTCGATTCGCCCGCAAATTGCCGCGACGGCTCCGTGACGTCACCTCAATCTCCTCGGTCTCCAGCGGGTCTCGGAGACCTCGCAGAGACCTTGCGGAGATGTGTCCCCGGACGTAGAGAAAATAAGTTTCTGCGACGTCTCCAAAAAAATCTCCAAACGTCGAACATGTTCAAATTCACCTGCGACTCCCGAGTCTCCGGAAGAATTGGCGGAGACTCGAGTCGCCATCAGGTCGCCGACTAGTCTGCAGGTTAGCGAGATGCATGCCTTTCCATGCCGTTTTGTCACGCTAATTGTGTTTTAGAGATGTCGAGTTGAACAAAGCAACAACAAATTCGATGTCCTCAGTCAGCATTTGTTTGGAATCGACCGCCGACGATGACGATACGGACAAGTCTAAGCGCAGCTTCGCTTTTCACTGCCTTGGAGGTGTCACATTACTTTTGTCCAGGTAGTGAATTAATGGGAGTAATATTAGTAGTAGTCTTGTAGCGGTAGCGACACACCCACCTTGTGCGCTCTTTTTGCTCCGCCAAGGCGGTGGCGCGTCAGACGGCAGGAATGCCCCTGGCCGCACTGATGCAATACATTGTGGGTGACGAGCCAAATTCTTGTCAAACGATTGCCCGTGTGTGTGCGTGTGTCTGTGTGTGTGTGTGTGAGTGTGTGACCTCCTGTTAGTAAAACATCTAGTTCGTTAGGACCTATTGGTTTCGCGTCTGTTTTGGTAAAATGGAATTACTGGACTCTTTTGAGGTTCCTCTGAACTTTGACCTTTGGTCAGTGGCGGCTGGTCGATTCCCACTGACTGCGGTCACCACGTTACTCTACTTGAAGACAAAAAAAAAGTGAATACAAATGTTGACATTTCGAAACAAAATATGTATTGTGCAGTGGATTCCTGATATTAGCGGGGGATAGGGACCGGGCCCGACTGCGAATAGTGATTGGGTCAAAATATGCGGGTAAGCGGGGGATAGGTTCCCCCAAAGCAATCGAACAGATGAATCCGTGAATACCGAACCGTGAATATGTGGGGTCCACTGTATTACTACAGGATTTGGATGAGCAGGTTAAACAGTATATAATGAAGTTATTGATGACAATCAGAATCGTCCTGATTTGCCAAGTATGTCAAAAGCACACAGGAAATTTGCCTCCGGTAGTAGGAGCCGCTCTCGTACGACAATAGACAGCCAATTTGACAAACAATCATTTTGAGACATAAAAACATAAAAACACACTACGGAGTGTCACTTAGCCTGTAGCAATTTCATGTCAAGATGGAAAAAGCTGTTGGAATGACACACTGACATCACGAATCACTGTGGTTTGAACACCAAACCTTGAGATCATTTTGGTAGAATTCCAAATTTGGGGAATTTGGAGGTTTGTCTGAACTCGACTTTTCGCGGAAGGGTCACCAAGAAAAGCCAAAGAAAAAGCAAAGTCGCTGGAACACAACAGGGAGCAGACACTGACGTCACGATTGACGATCGACGGACTCGGTGCAGTTCGTTTGACCGCCGTATCCCCGCAGCTTCTAACCGAAGTGAATGTCGTAATGTCGTAGCTGATCCGCCGTCTTCCGGTTCGCAACGCAACCCTTGCCTGTTGAGGCTGAGAGCGATATATGCTCCTTCGGTATTCAGCACGCATTTGCCCACTGCGTTCCAAAATGAGAACGAGAACGTCGCAAAGATTGCGTTGAGTGGGCTGCTCTTTGCTATGTTAGTCAGTGCGGCCTGTATTATATTAACTGGAGGCAATAGTCTAGTTTGAAAACTTGCACATCGTACCTTGTAAGCAGTGTATATTTCCCGGCGATGATGACTGAATTGCGATTTTGTTGTTGTTGTTCTTCTGACGTTCCTCTAAACTTGACTCCATTCAAAACCTCCGATAAGGCCGTTCTCGAGGGGCTAAGGTTCTACTGTACGTGTGCAATCATTAACGCACTCTAGTTACTAAGTTACCGCACTTGCCGTTTAATTGTTAGCGTCGAGCTAATGCGTGTCTGGCTCACGCTTACACACGCTTGTCATTCGCCGTGTGTGTTATGTTCGTAGGGTGTGCTTAAGCTACACGCACGCACGCCCTGATTTAGTTATTCAACACTTTCCTGCTTGTCCTGACCTGCCCTCATCCCCTTTCGCTTTCCTTGTTTGTATCTTTCCACTCGTCCTCGAGTCACTCCCTTTTTCTGTATTTCCCTTTGACTTTAGCAGGGCGTCAGTCTTTCAAACGCACACACACACACACACACACACAAAGACAGTTTTTGGACGGACGTTTAGTTGATACTGAAGCGGGGCAGTACGTGTCGTGCCCACCATCCTTACCTCTCGATTCCCCTGCAGGAGATTTTTGGGGTTTTTTGGGGCGGTATTTTGATTATTATTATTATTATTTTCTGATCGTTAATAGCACAATTGGGGTTTGTAAAAGCCAAATAACGCGCATAATATTTTGCCAGTCGCACCAATAATATTGCGATTAGGGGTAGGAATTGCACAGTAACCCACGATATCACAATATTTTGATGATACCGATAATGTAGCATGATTAGGGGTGGGAGTCATACACTAACTCACAATATTATTGTGGTAACCGCCCAGTAACTCACGATACTATGGTAATATTTTGCCAGTTGTATCAACACAATCACAATTTGGGTAGGAATCGCAGGGTAACAATGCAATTTGCCGATATATTGCCAATCTTTTTTCACAATTAAGGCTGCGAATCGCAATACGATTTCATCCTATTTTACGAACAGTACCAACTATATTTTGGCTTTTCACCTATTGCTGCTGGGCCTGGAATGTAGCCGAAGCCGAAGTAAAAAAAATATATATACGACAATATACGTGACTTTGTCGATATTTTGTTCCTCCGTTAGCCTGTGTGGAGCTCTGACTGCCTTTCAAGGTAAAAGTCTTGAATTTTCATTCAAGGGACTCTCGGCGCTGTCGTGCTAAGCTAAGCTAAGCCGTGGGGGGAAAAAAAGCATAGCGGGAGACGTTCGGGCTTGAGAAATGTTCCATTTATGGCCTCGCCGTCTCCTGCGACTGAAACGAGGCTAATTAGTAAAAGGTGGGAGTGCTCTTGATGGACCTTTTAGGGCGAAGAAGAGCCCGACACATCCTCCTCTTCCTCCACTGCAGTGCGGGATGGAGAGCGCTCCGGTTCGTGAAGCCGCCAGTGGTCCTTTTAAACACGTTAGCGGGATCGCCGCTGTCGTGAATCCAACTCGCCCGATTAACACTTGAACAGCAACGCATTCGACGCCCCGCGAGTGAGTCGGTTATGGAAGCTAAAACGCTGCAAAATGTTATTTATTTTTGAAAACAACTTCTTTCATGACTAATGTGTTCATGTCGTAATGTAGTTTGTGTAACTTAAGGTTCATAAGTGCATTATTGTTTGGGACCCTTTTATAATCCAATTGAACCAAATTACATTTCATTTGAATTTCCTTGTTAACATAACAAAATGATATGCAATTGAATCAATCTCATTCAATACTTTTTTTTCATTAAAAAATGAATACAAAAATGCAAATAAGAATGTAATAAAAAAATATAGACATAGTGTATATTCCAACCTGGAGGTGTTTGTGAATGCATTTGTAACTCGAAATGTACTTTTTTTTTTTGTGGTCACATTAATGTGATATTATTAGCCATGCTTGGGTGCTAAAAGAGCTGTCAATCAAGGTAGAGAGCGTGGCTGTGTTTTAATCCCTCACTCAAATAAGAGTTGTCGATTGTCGCTGTGTGAGCGTATACCACACACACGCACGCCGGATGTTCGCACTCTGCACGTTTGTGGCCATCTCCAGTCAGGTTGACTGAAAAAAACTAACAAAAAAAACCCCCACGTTTTTTGTTTTTTCTTCTTCTCGGGATTCTGTACAACGGTTCTATGTAAAGAAATATCTTTATTAGGTGATAGAAAATGGTATTTATGAATATAATAGAATTCCTGTAGCACCCAAATACCCAAAGATTAATGACATTCTACTCACGGCTTGAAATAGTTGACCTCCTGTTTGACTGGACGCTCAAAATGAATCCATCCTTGAAACAAACAAAAGCTAACAAAAAAAAATAATAAAACATTTCTGTCCTTTATCACTTCGTTGAACTCTACTCTTAATTTCCATTATTTCCTCTATTGGATGTGGCAGAAGTGGAAAATTGGGAAACAAACACTATGGAGTAAAGTATTGGGACACATTTATTATTGTTTTTTTTAACACTGTGAAATTTGTAGCGTATATCTGCGAATGTGACAAAATGGCTGCCTGAACGCAAGACGCGTGTATGCGTGTGAAGCAGATGTTTTTCAGAACGGTGAGGAAGTTCAAAGAAAGCTAGACTCAACGCACACACACGTGCGCACGCGTGTTTTTGTAGACGCCGCAGAGATCCTGCAATATGTGCAGATAAATCTGGTGGAGGTCGAAGGTTGTAGTTCAATGTCTCTTTGCCCTTGCGTGTGCGTGTGTGTGTGTGTTGATGCCTAATATGGAGCTGCTAGTGGCAGCTACATGAGTGTGTGCGTCACGTGCAGTGCAGTCCACTGACAACCACTGCTGTGTGTGTGTGACTGTGGTAATCGGAAATAATCTTCCCCCTTTTTTCTGGATTTTGTGCTGACTCATCACTTTTTCTGTTGATGTTTCGGTGTCCTCGCCACCTTCTCTTGTTTGCTCTCCGGCCATGTTGTTCGGCTTTTCTGAACGCTTCATATCAGCACACCCCGGCATACCTGCGTTGTGCGTTCTATTGTAGTGACTATCGTCTGCCGCACCTTTTTTTGTCAAGGAATTGACGGGGGGGGGGGAAACGCTGAATGATTGCCACGCCAATACCCCAATGAGTTGATGCCAATTTGAAGTGGTGACAAGGGTAAACGATTTCCCATTTGCCAGTAGATTTTCTCAAGTGCGTTGTCGGGTGTCCCCTGAAAACTCCGACTGGCACGAGAACAAGCCTGAACTGGTCGCAGTGTGCTAATTCCGGGCGTTGGGCCTTAAGCCGGTTACCCGTCGTTATCGCCTGGCGTCGGGCGAAGCGGCCTCGTCAGCTAACTGAAGGTCTGACTCTAACTTTTTTTTTTTTTTTTTTTTTTTTTTAGTGATTGGCTCAGTCCCTCTCACTTCCAATGATGTCAGATGCTGTTTAGCAAGCTTTTAAACATGCTTTCAACGATGTTTTTATTGCTACTTGCTCAAAAGCAAAGGCTAATGAAGTTGTAATTGTCCTCATACATAAATCATCTGTTGCTTTATTGTTGTCGCTGTTGAAAATCCTATTTTTAAGTTTCAAAATACGTGAGCCATTGTACAAACCCCAATTCCAATGAAGTTGCGATTTGTAAAATGTAAATAAAAAGGAATACAATGATTTGCAAATCCCTTTCAACCTATATTCAATTGAACACACTACAAAGACGACATTGAATGTTCGCACAGATTCAGGGAATCTGGAGAAATCCCTGCACATAAGGGGCAACGCCGAAATAAACATTGAATGCCCATGACCTTTGAACCCTCAGGCGGCACTGCATTGAAAACCGGCATCATTGTGGCCTATTATCCAAAAATGGACCACTTTTGGAACATATTTTTCAAAATTGTACCGCGTTGGGCGTGTAATTCCCTAAATGTTAGCACGTTGGGGTGTATTTACCAGAGTTTGACCACTTTGGGGCCATATTTTCCAAAATGTGACCACTTTGGACCACCTTTGCGGGGGAAGCGTAGTTCCCTCGATTTGATATTTTCAGGGAACTGTTCTACTTTTTGGCCGTTGCGCTGCCATAAGAGTCTGACTGTACTGCGGCAACGGGCGGGATGATGAAGCGTTCTGAGAAGCGGGCTTGGGTTGAAAAGGGCGCAAATGTTTAGCGTCGTTGCTCATATCTGTGTGAAATGTCAGGAAGTTGAGGAGAATTTTAATGGGGAACGCGCACGCACAATTCTCTAATAATGTCACCGCCATTGTGTGTGTGTGCGTGCGTGTGTGTGTGTGTGCACGCATAGGTGTACGTGTATGTGTGTCAGCATGGCATCCCTCATGCCTCAAGGACAGAGATGCTGATTACTCTGGCCTTTTTCTTGTGTGTGTGTGTGTGTGTGTGTATGTGTGTGTGTGTGTGTGTGTGAGAGAGAGTGAGTGTGTGCGCGTGTGCGTGTGTGTGTGTGCGTGTTGTCCTTGCATGTGACAGGTTGCTGAAATGTGGCTCAGTGGGGGACTCGCAGGAGGTGTTAGCCTAGCGGCGGCTTGATTGGTCGCTTCCTGTGGGTCTCTATGTATATATTTGCGTGTGTGTGTGAAAAATGGCGTGTGCTAATAATCAATCGGTTGGGTTGACGTTTGATATCGATTGTGTTTGGTTGTTACTTTTTGCGTTGGGAGCGATGAAACGGGAACATGCGACCAATGTGACCTGCGGGTTAAAATGTTAAGCACAGATCACATTTAATATTAGCCGGCATGGATGTGACCTAGATACACACACACACACACACACGCAGACACACAAACGTGTGCGCATTTTCAATGACAACCTGACCTTGTGGAGCTGAGTTATGAAAGTGGCGGCTTCGATGGCGCGTCATCAAACTTCGCAGCCATGCTCCGCCCCCAGATAATGACGACAATGGCTACTTCGAACCAAAATGGCTGAGTTACATATTTTCAGATGTGGGTTCTTGAGACATTTTGGTTGGTCTACTCCAGATAGACACGTCTACCGAGTGTCATGTTACTAAGTCAAAGTAGCTATGACGGCTGTCTTGACCTGTGCATTTTCAGACACGGCTTCTCAGACTTTTTTTTGTGGGTCTACTCATGACATACTGAATTTCATGCCGCTAAGTTCCGATTTTTGCGGGTCCTTTTGTTGGGACTCCGGTTTGAGGGTCACATGGCATTATTGAGGCTCAGTGACATGCGTAACCTTTTCCTGTGTGCCGCCGTGTTACTATCTTCTGCATGAGCGTGGCAGTGATGGATGCACAAAGCTGCATGTGCTGACATTTGTGTACATATTAATATCTTTGTGTGTGTGTGTGTGTACATGTGTTAAGTGTGCGTGCTAATTGCTAAAATCCATTCTATTTTAGCCCGCCGGCAAAAATAGGCGACATAGCTGGCATGCGGTCTCTGCGGCGGCCACAATTTTATCTTTAATCTGACCTTGTGAGACGCGACTAACATGTCCTCTAGCGCTTCGTAATTTTTGGCTCGTCGCCTAGCTTTAAGTTATGACTTTATACCTCTTAAGCCCGAGTACAAGTATTTTTAAGTTTACTTTGAGTCGCGCTGTACGAATTTAAACTTGCAAAGCTACCGTACCGCGGTAACGCCTTGAAATCAGCTAACACGTCTCAACGGCGCTAACGCTATTGATTAGCTATGACGAAAACAAGCAGATTTATCTTTATGTCAATGAATAATCATGTTTATTTCTCGAGATTTTAATATTTATCAAAATAACTCAATCAAAACAAAAATGTTGATTCATTTACTCTGTGCAGCATGTCCAAATTTGGTCAAGTTCATATTTTTCCCACTAATCAATATTATTGGTCAGTCCTCCTTTGAGGATAATGGCTTAAGAAGCGTACCGATTTTTTTGTTTGTTTGTTTGTTCCCCCCCCCCCCAAAAAAATTATGATTTTGGAGATGTGAGGATTTCGCCTGTTACTATGCAAACTCAAATGACAGTTCAGCAACTCGCAGTTAGACCTAAGTTCCTGATGCTCATAGCTCCAAGTCGCGCTAACTTTAGCCGCGAAGCATGTCTGTATGTGGTTTTGTAACCTGGTTTTAAACAATGCTAGCTTCTCACCGCTAAGTCAGTTAGCCTGCTGTAGTTGTTGGCTAACATGACAGTAAAATGTTTTGTGTGCGTGTGTCCATGCATGCGTTTGTGTTGTCTCAGAGGACAAAGTGCCGGTGTGGCGAAACTGGATCGAAGGTGCTGGAACAACACAAAAGGACGCAAAAGTTGTTTCACTTGAAGGCTTGCAGAGTCCATATTGAGCAACAAATGCGTATGTGTCAATGGAATAGAGGGCTTCGGCCATGATTGGTTGGCTCCTACATGTTGGCTACTGTGACGCAGAGGTGAGAGTTCGCTGTTGACCAATCAAAGGACAGCGGTGTGTTTAGCTCCACTTCTGCAACCAGTACTCAACACAACGGGAAAATGAAGGTGAACAATATGATATTTTGGAAGCTTTTTAACACTACGCTCATTCCGAGAATTGTTTTCTGATGGCTACCGAATTTGAACCTGATCTACGAGACAAATGGGCAACGTGAAAATTGCGAAACATTTTAGTGTACCACATTACCTGTGGGAGGGAGCATGAGGACAACATTTGATGACTCGCCTTAAAACGTGAAAAATCTTTCGAAGTCTGTTCTATTGTAACGCGGAAGGGGGCGGTCCTCTGCCCAGCAATTTGGGGACCGCAAGTGAGTTCATCTCCACGCACAGCGAGCGAACTGCACTTCTGCGACCACTGCTCGACACAACGGGGCAAAAGTGGGAAGGTACGACGTAAACGCAAAGTAGCTTTTTTGCGCGGCTACCGCTTGTGGAAGCTAATTTCACCACACACACACAGGCATTTGTTGCGTTTACGCCACCATGTTGGCTGCTTCCCCAGCTTGCTGCATCTCCGTGGAGACTGAGGATTTCATGCACGCACACACACACATACACACACAGTGACACTATCAATCTCTCATTTAAATCTGTGAATCGTCTTCATGGCGGCAGGGAGGGAAAAAAACAAAAAACAAAACCGCGTCCTCAAACAACCCGCCACATGCGCATCATGCCCGAAGCGTCCTCCTCACCCGTGCGCTGGGGTGACGAGCGAGAGAGATAGCGAGAGAGTGAGGGTCGGGGCTGTTTCTCGGGGCAACAAGCGTCGCCAGCATCGCATTCAAATGCTCTGGGCGCACCCAGCTCAGACACGGTAGATATTTGAAATATATTTTCTAAATAAATACAATTCGGCGCTGTCATTATGGGATGTCGTATGTAGAATTTTATGGGGGGGGGGGGGGGGGGGGGGAAACACATTTAATCCATTTTGTAATAAGGCTGTATCGTAGAAAATGTGGAACAAGTGAAGCGTTGCCAATATATTCCGGATCCACTTCGCTTGGTTGCTTTCAGAGCTGTTTGTACAGTCAACCCCTCCATATTCACAAATTCAGATGTTTTTATTTATTTTTTGGTGCTCTTTCTTATGATCCCCTAAAATGCCACAAGATGGCACCAAATCCCTGGCTCACAGGAGAGACGTAATTGGTGTCAAGGAAGTATGCTGACGTGATACATCTCGACTGAGAGACGAACATCTTTTTACGGAAGTGTGCATGTACAGTATCAGTGCACTTCCGGAGCATTTTTCTTCGAGATCAAATAATCTGTACAATACATCATACGTTGAAGGGCAATGAGTTTGAAATCATATTAAAGTGTTAGTTGTTAGTTTGTGGTATATTTACGGTTTAAAGTATTACTAGTCATGGTTTTCTGCATCCATTTCTGACGTTTCAGACTTCCTGGGAGTTTCCGAAACATCGGTACACGTTTCATTCCTGTGTCTGGCGTTCCGATACTTGTGATACTTCAATCACTCGTGTTACTGTATTTCCATCCGTAAAGGAAAGCGGCAGTATCGATTAGCAGTCGCGCAGACGGAGCACAGTGACACAATCGCCGTGCAGCAAAAGCCAAAATCTATTCGTGGTGGCCAAAATTCAGTCACGGACGCCCGCCACAAAAAAAAAAATACAATTATTATGTGGGAAACAGTGGTCGCTGGCCTCGGGAGGTGAGGATGCAGCGTCTGCGGGCTGGCGTGACTGTCATGGAAACAGTGCGGCTATAAATACAGCATACGTCATGCGTGCTTCCTCCCGGTCCCAACGAGACACCACATTCAAGTCTTTCTACGTTTGGGAAGCACTTTGCTCATCAATCATGTTTAGGAGAGATACTTGCTCTTTGGATGTGAAAACCGACACATCGTGTTGTTTTAAGTCATCTACTGCCGGAGTGAATTATAAAAGCACCGCATAATAAAATAGTTGAATTTAATTTGGCTATTGAGCGAGAAGCGAATGAAGGACTAAACGATTAAAAGTGGAAGTCGTCTTTTGTCTTCTTATGGACGCCACATTCCGAGTGCGCATTCATTCAAGTTACAGGTCAATTTAGCCGCTTCAACCAAAATGCCCGACTTCCTGTGTCTTTTCGAGCATGGCTTCTTGAGACTTTTTCATGATAGAGGCCTACCGAATTTCATGTTGCAAAGTGAACATGGCTTTGGGGGCTGAATTTTCATATAGTTCTGGAGTGCGCTCCTGGGCAAACAGCAAACCTTTAAGTTACCATAATGCTTTATGACATAATTACTTCCAGACTACTGTCGTAGTATCAAATGTATTATTAATATTGTTATTGATCATCATAAGAGGTTTTGCACAAA
The DNA here is from genome assembly GCF_024500275.1 of Phycodurus eques. Classification (NCBI taxonomy): domain Eukaryota; kingdom Metazoa; phylum Chordata; class Actinopteri; order Syngnathiformes; family Syngnathidae; genus Phycodurus; species Phycodurus eques. The sequence continues at coordinate 27,209,639 of NC_084533.1, forward strand.
CATGGTAAGTGTTGTTTGTTTGGATGCTCTTCACCTAAATATTTAGAAAAATCATTGTAATATGACAAATAATTATAATACTAATAAGAATACACGGTGGATGAGTGTACACATGATTTCCAAAGCACTAAATTTGTCTGGACATTTATAGGAAGGAGAACCTGCAATGTGTGCTGCTTGTGTAGGGTTCAACAATGGAGGTCTAAATTTAGCACGTCTTTGTGTGTGCTTCGGCGTTTGTGACATGCAAACATCAAGAATGTGGATGAAAAAAAAAAAAAAAAAAAAACCTTCAAAATACAGTCAGCCGAATGAAAATAGCCTACATTATTTTCAGGCAAAAATGCTCATCTGGAAAAATGTATGGGGAAAAAATAGATATAATATATTCGCTATAATCTGCTAATTTGGCACATACTGTAGCTACAGTACATATTAATTGTCAATGAGTACAAAGGCTTTTGCATTACTTAGCTATTTGGACAAACCAAAATAAAGATTAGCTCTGTTAGCAACGGACGCTAACAAATATCCCTGTGTGTATAGTAGCTCAAACTGCTAACGCGGAGCTACAGGCGACTGCACAGTTGCCATATACCTAATTTGAGCCAAAACTCACACACAGAAAGAAACACAGCTAAGTAATGATTAGACGTGTAGCTGACACCTACAGTAATAAAACCTGGCTTTACTCAGCTTTTAAGAAAAACTTGTGCAAAGGATGAATGCACTTAGCAATATGCTAATTGTTGATATGGAGAGAAATATTTGTGGCTTGTAAACTAGCTTTAGTAGGCCATCAGGACAAATCCTAGTATAGATTAGCTTCTTTAGACTGAGTTTATAACTAACAAAATATTGTACGTCCCACTTTATTTCCTGTTGTGTTGAATACTGGTCGACGAAGTGCTGTTGTTGTTGGTAGATTTTTGAACAAATGTTGCCTTAAGGTGGATTTCACAGCATGAATTATATATATGTTTTGTACATAAAGCCTTAACAAGTGTCACTGTAGCCAAACGGCTAAGGCTAATCAAACAACTCACTTAAGGTGTTGAAAGTTGAATAATGAATCCATAATGGACCGATTTGGCCATTTGTCTGGATTTTAGCGAGAAGAGCAGATGGGGAACGCTTAGCGGTGAATTGTTTGTGACATGTCCTTGTCCTCGTTGGTGTCATCTCACATTTTCAACAGTTATGACAAAGCGCCTGTGAAAATCATTACATCGCTTGCTAACGGGGTCTCTAAGTCCTTATTTAAAACATTATTAAAAAATGTTTAAAAAAGACATAATTTTCCCTATAAAAGACACATCTGTCTTCAGTGGAGTTATGTAGTATATTTAAAGGGGGGGGGGGGGGGGAATCAAAGGATTTGACTTTGTTTTACTTAGAACCATCATAAATTAGCATTAGTGTTAGCATCCAAATACAACACCAGAAAAAGACGACCTGTGTTTACAAGTCAAAGCTAACAAATAACAAACTGGCAAACTTAACAAGACAACCTGGCGGCTGTTTCGCTAGGCTCGTAGTTTGACTTTAGCAAATGAAGGTAAATGGTTAGCTACAACCATCCAGCCAAATAGGTGGCTCACTAGTTAGCCGTGTAGCTAAAAGGCTAGTCCATGATTCTTTACTGGAAAGTTCTCTTTTTACTATGTCGCTAACATTTTTTAACACCACACGAGGGCTAAGGGTCGCACATATCTACCCGCTAATTGTTCCAGTGGCTTGTAAATCAGCATTTGTTTGACGGACAGACTTTCTGATAAACTTAGGCTAATATAAGCATCATTTAGCTACATGTCAGTCAATTATTAGCACGGTTAGCAATCCAAGCTAGCGCATAGCCTTGTCTGTTTTAACTGGGAAGCTTTATAAAATGACTTAATTGTACTGACAAACACAGATTAGCTGCATAGCGCTCTCAAATAAACCTTGCCAGGATTAGTGGTACACAGCCACACATTCAACATGCTAATGTGTGGCGGTTTGTAGACGTCAAACATGGGGGCCAACGTGATGGCACGGTGGACGACTGGTTAGAGCGTCTGCCTCACAGTTATGACAAAGCGTCTGTGAAAACAGGGTCTCTAAGTCCTTAATTAAAAGTTTTTATTAAAAAAATATAAAAAAGACATACTTTGCCCTATAAAAGACAAACCTGTCTTCAGTGAAGTTATGTAGTATATTTAAAGGGGGGGGGGGGGGGGGATCAAAGAATTAGGCTTTACGTTTTACTTAGAACCATCATACATTAGCATTAGTGTTACCATCCAAATACAACGTCAGAAAAAGACGACCTGTGTTTTTAAGTCAAAGCTAACAAATAATATTTGAGAGACTCAATTGTCGGTTCAATCACCGGCCCCGCCTGTGTGGTGTTTCCATGTTCTCCCCGTGCCTGCGTGGGTTTTCTCCGGGCACTCTGGTTTCCTCCACATCCCAAAAACATGCATGGTAGGTTAATTGACGACTCTAAATTGCCCCTAGGTGTGAATGTGAGTGTGAATGGTTGGTTGTTTATGTGTGCACTGCGATTGGCTGGAAACCAGTTCAGGCTGTACCCCGCCTCCGGCCCGATGATAGCTGGGATAGGCTCCAGCACTCTCGCGACCCTTGGGAGGATAAGCGGCTCAGAAAATGGATGGATGGATTTTATGGAGAGATGAACCAAAATAGAGCTTTTTAGCAATGCACACAAACAGTATGTTTACAGACGGCACAATGAAAGAAGAACCCTGCCAAAAGAAGTATGGGGGAGGATCCGTAATGCTTTGGGGCTGCTTTTCTACATGTGGTACTGGAGGCCTTGACTGTATCACAGAAAATTATCAAGAGATTTGAGAGCGAAAGGTCTCATCCAGTGTAACAAAACTTGGTTTGAGGCCAAGATCATGTGTCCTCCTGCAAGACAAAGATCCAAAGCAGGAATGAGTCCCGATCTCAATCCAATTAAATATTTTGGGGGCGGGGGGGGGAACTGAAATCTGCCATTGAGGAAAAGAACCCTGCAAATGTTCGAGCCTGCTCATGCAATCGATTTTCTCACAACTTTATGGAGGTTTGGGGCATAGTCCAAGGAAGAAGCCATTAGATTTCGGTGCCGATCCAAATTGTTGTGGAGAGCAGGTATTGATGCTTACTCAGGCACCTCTGCTAATGTTGTTTTCTTTGATATTTGTTTGCCGTAACGTGCACAAAAACGATAGTGTGTCATTCCTTATTCAGGATAAAAAAAACATTTTAAATCGTTCATATTTTCGACTCCACCGTGACGGCTGCGAATGATCTTAATTGGACCCGAAGCGCTGCACTCAAGTCGCTAATGGAGGCTAACACTGGAGGAGTGTATGTATTATGTAGATTGTAATTCCGTTGGCATAACGAGGCGCACCGTGTGTTGCGCGATGTCTTTAAGTATGCAGGATCTGTGCGACTGCAGCTGTAATCACCGCAGTGTGTGGATGTGTGTGTGCGCGTGCGACAGCTGTGCTTGTTTTTGCTGTAGTGAGTCTTCGCTGAGCCAAGTGTCGACGCGGTTATGCAGGAACCGCGTGTGGTGACGTGTCGTGCTGTAAAGTAGCAGCGTCTCATCAAGTTATTGATTGATTGCTTTCTCGTTCGTGCAATGGAGAGAAGCCAGTGTCCATCAACAATAGGATTAATTAATATTCATTAATATTCCATTCAGTATTTGTCTTGTCCTACAAATCTCCTGTTAACTTTAAATGTTTGGTTCTATTTTGATGTTTTAGTCCAGTGATCTAAGTTCCAGTTTTTCGGGAAATTATAATATTCTTGCATATGGCTAAACAAAAAACAACACAAAACAAAAGGCCACCTGGATGTGGTACACTGCCACCTAGCGGCCTGGCATGCACACTGCACACTGATTTATAATCATTGTTTGAACTCACTAAGATGTTTTCGCCTGCGTTTTTCACACGTGGACGATTTCATTTTGGGCTGTCGATGTATGACGCTTGCGGCCGTGTTTTGATCCAGCGTGTGAGCGTTGTGTTTACTTTTACAGACGGCACACCCCCCGAGGCCTCAATTCACACGTGATATGTTTGGGAAAAGACTATAGTTGTGTGTGTGCGTGTGTGTGTGTGTGTGTGTGTGAGACAGCTGTTTCACGCCATGTCCTTTCAACCTCCAACATGTCACCCCAACACACACACACACACACACACACAACACACAACACACACACACATAGCAACACATGTTTTGCCACCCCGGTCGTCTCCAGAAGAGCTCCACCCGTCCTGGCTGCGATAGAGTTTCAAAACAAACCTAACCCCTCCAAACTTTTCTGGCACCAACGTTTCCCACCACGGAGGGGGTGGGGGGATGTTTATTTACAGTGATACCCCCAAATATCACAGGCACACGCACGCACACACACACACACACACACACACACACACTGCTGTGGTAGGATCCAATAAAAAAAATTCCCACACTTCGTCATCATTTTTGTGTGTGTGTGTGTGGAGAAGTTGTTTTTGGGGGGGGGGGTCTTTGATGTTTAGAAGTCGGGGGAGGTCTCATGAGATGTCGGAGGGTGGGGTGCGGGGGGGGCAACCCTCTGGAGGACCACAATGACGGCTTCCAAAAGGAACTTCCAGAATTAGATGCAAACTGAAGGGAAAGAAAAATCAATCTTTTGGTCTGGTGCTTTGATCTGGAGTCGGAGTTTCGAACCGTAACGGTAGAGTCGGCGTTTATCCGCTTGCGCCTTTGAGACCGAATTCGCCGAAGCGGGACGTTGGCATGTCCCGAGAGCATCTTGACGCAGCCGTTGCGGTTTCTCGCATTCGGATAATTGGATTTTTGGTCAGTTTGTGACTGGCTTCAGCGTGCGCAGTGCGAGTACTTGGCTGTTTTAAGTTCCCAACTTGGCGGGCAGCTTCCTGCAAATGGCAACCAAAATGTACTTATTATATTCATCATATTGTGGGGATTATTTATCAATCATTAATGAATTAGTCTTTTTACATTTTTGTATGTGCCTTTTGTAGTTTTGGTCTCTCAGTGTTCTCTTGTTATTTTTTTTGAATGAATTCATTAATACACTTGGGTCTTTCCAAATACTTTTTCATTATTTTGTTTTCACTTTTTTACAAAATATTATATTGTGCCGCATTTACTTGCGTACACACGGTGCCTGTTTCGTGCACGTGCGTGTGACGTCACGGACTCGTTCCGTCCACATTAGAAGTCCCATTGTTTTTGTTGGTTTTGTAACGTGAATGACTGCAAGATCAGATTTAACAAAAACAAGTCTAAATTGGGCATCGTGCCCTGCAGTGTGAACATAGCCTTACTACTTGTACTACTAATTGTACTATACTGTGATTATTGTTGTTGTTGTTGTTATTATTATTATTATTTTGGATACTTGTAGTGTTACAGGCTGTTTTATTCATCAGTGAATATTTTTTTCACTTTGTATTTGTGAGTTAAAATCTCAGCTTTGATTATATTGTACTTTTGTGTGTGTGTGTGTGTGTGTTTGTTGATAAAATTGCAACATTATAGACGCCATCATTCCTTTTTCTCCCTCCTCCCTGCTGGGTTTAAGAGTCGTGACCGCCACAGCGAGATGCACGCACGCACGCACACGGATGAAATTACGATGGGGAAGAAGGGTGGAGCCTCACCTCCCAGACAGCCTGTGGAGGAGAGGAGGAAGGATGGAGGAGGAAGGAGGAAAGAAGAGAAGAAATGGTGTGTGTGTGTGTGTGTGTGCGTGCGTGCATGTGTGCGTGCACGCGTGTCTCCAGGCCATTTAGATTAGTCACTGTGATATGTGCTTAACCTGCCCGGATACAGTCCATCCCATGTCCAGAAAAAAAAGGTAAATTGTCATATTCTCTGTCCCGGTGATGCAAAATACATTTTCACCCAATTCGCTCGCCATCCCGCCACTGTTACGCCTTTGAGCCTACTTCCCATGTTGACTTCATCCCTCCATTCCATGTCATTAATACATAATAGCAACACGGTAAAATGGCACATTAAACATCGCACCCCGTGTTCCGGCATTGCAACGTACCCTTACACACAGTCAGGTTATTTTGTTTTTTATTTTGTTGTGAATAATGCCTGGGTGTTAATGACAAAATTCATATGTGCTGTATACTGTAGAGGACGGTGTTGTTGATTTATGAAGCTGTAAAGTTTAACGTTGGGCTTGTTGGGCCTTGGACGAGGCGATTCTATGATCAGAGGTTTCGTCTATAAAAACGTCTATGGCATTGGAGGTCGTCTTCGCAGCACGCTTTGTACAGTGGTGCTTTGATAATATACAGCTTTTGATATACAAAGATGAGGCAGGTGACTCAATTGCTAATGCCAGCACGTAGGAAATGAATCTAATGATTATGAAATGAAATGAAATAGCATCTATGAGGCGGTTTTATAACAGATAATAGAACCATACTTAAAGGCATATATTCTTTATCATCTATGAAGAACGACTAATAATACTGCTGAGCGCTTGGGACGGTTCCGCTGTCTCCATGTTTATGCATATATCTGTATTATACTGCCCCCAAGTGGCCAAGGCGTGCAACACCGGAAGGAGCAGCATAATGACCATTGAATTGACGCAAAAATTATGTCATTACATTGCATTTCATGAAGTAAAATAACATAGAGCGCAAGTTTTCCTCATTAAAATAAACATGATAAAACATTTTTTTATTTGCTTTTGGATGCAAATTACATAAGTCCAACACAATCACGCAGTGAAGTGTTTTACTGTATCACTCGTGAAGGACATGATTGGGACTGGAGAGAAGGGGCTGATGGGAAATGCAGTCCTCTTGTCACATGGGTCTTTCCACCCCTTTCTCCCCACTCCACCTTCTCGTCTACGTCCTCCACGTCTCATGTTGCTTATCTGCATGTTTCCTAGAAACCCTACCCGATGACCTTGACAAACTGCTCGTGAGTGGCACTTGTGATGTCTGTTTAACATTATTATAGCTGTATACATATTTAGATGCAACCTAAATATTTCTACATTACGGATGATGGAATTATCCAGTTTTGATCTTCCTGACATTTGCTTTAACTTCAGTGAATAATGTATGGGATATTACACATAGTTATTAAGACGGTGCAGCCTGGACGGAGGTCTCGGCCATCTTGACTAAAGGTGCAATAATTCCATTTATAAACAACTAATCGATTACCAAATTAATCGATAACAATGTTTGACCATCGATTAATCGTTTAGAGACCTTGTTTAACTTAAAATTGTCCAAATCCTCGAATATTAAGCCTCTCAACCGTACATATTGACAATTATGTTTATTATAATAATAAAGCCGAAAATATTAAATATTTTGTTTATTATAATAACAAAGCAGACTCATAAAATAATCGGGAAAAAAATAATCTGCATATTAATCGATTATTAAAATAATCGTTAGTCGCAGCCCTAATCTTGTCTACAAACCTGATTTAAGATTTGTTTGCATTGACGAAAGTATTGGGACACATCTCTGATTGATCAATAAGGACGTGGAGTAATAGAAATAGCCTTTATTGGTCCCACAATGGAGAAATTGTGCAGCAGCTTTGTATCTACATTGATCAATCGTCTATTTATAAGCAGCATTTAATGAATAATGAGATACTCTGCATCCAAAAGTCATTGTGAACAGCAGCAATAATAGTCACCAGCATTGTATGTCGCAAAATCCATGATGCATATATTAACAAATAGTCTGTATGCAAGTAGTATGTAATACGTAGATACTATACTGTTGTATGCAGCCATGAATGTAAACAGCAGCAAGAATAGTCAGCAGTGTTGTACGCAGCAAAAGAACAATCGACATTTGGACTACAAAAGGAATACATTTTTGTAGGCCATTTGCATAAGGCCACCGTTAATTGTGTCATTTGATGTTCGCGTGCGGCGGAATAATGAATGTCGCGCGACACCCGCAGCATGTGACAGGAAGACGTGGCGGGAAAATGAGGAGCGTAACGCGCGCGCGGACGATGGCGCTCGTTGCCGTCGGCCGCCTCCTAATGAGCCGAGACTGATTGGCAGCGTTTGACCTCCTCCGCTAGCAAGGACGCTTTGTGTGCATGAATGCGCCAGTAGTGATCGAAAGGTCTCACCTCCTGTAAATGCTAATATCTTGTAGTTGTATATATGTTAAGACCTCACCTCTAGTACATGCTAATTACATGTAGTAATATATATGTAAAGGTCTCATCCTTAGTTAATGCCAGTGGCGTCGTTAGGCCTATTTTACAGGGGCTTCAGGCCCCCTAAAATGTTCTTTAGCCCCCTAAACGATTTGGTGGTTTAAAAAAAATAATAATACAACCCCAATTCCAATGAAGTTGGGACGTTGTGTTAAACAGAAATAAAAACAGAATACAATGATTTGCAAATCATGTCCAACCTATATTTAATTGAATACACTACAAAGACAAGATATTTCATGTTCAAACTGATAATCTTTATTGTTTTTAGCAAATAATCATTAACTTAGAATTTTATGGCTGCAACACGTGCCAATATTGGGTTGTATAAATATATATATATATATATATATATATATATATTTCTTAACTCAAATAATTTGTTAATACGTGGGTGTAAACCACCAATAAGCTTTTTTTTTTTTTTATTGCCGCTGTTAATTAGATTTCGATTACATTGTTAACTCCTCGAAGGGAATTCATTCTCTGTAATATTAATTACTTAATTGGAAATGATGAGCTTGGCCAACTTTGTGACAACAGAGTGACCTTTTTTTCATAGTTTTGCAAACACTCTAACAATGTGTACATATTTTTTTTTCTTTCTTTTTGGGTGGTTAAATGCTGTAAACGTACTTCCTGTGTTTGTGTATGATATTACGACTGACATAACACTACAAATCTAACGGTGGCTTTGAATATTTATCCAGTGTTGTATTGTTTTAAAATCTGTCCCAAAATGTTTAAAAGCATATTCTTAGGCCGTGTTAGCTTTTTGTCCAATTTTGTGCTCGTGCGCTACATTCATGCATCTCCTGGGGGGTCTTTTTCATGGCACTGTATGGACGGGAGCAATACCGGCCATACTTGGACTTTTGCAACTACATGACTTTAATACGTGACTCTTTACACGCACTGTAGACTACACGGCAGAATCGACTAGCGGGGAGTCCTACACATACGGTATACTACTTCAAGAACTATGTACTGGAGGACGAGAAAGTAAAAAAAAAAAATGTTCCAGTCTTTATTAGATCAGTTTCATGTAAATGCAACCCTCAGCGTTTTCATTTGAAATTTGAAATGTGATGATTCCCAATCACTCACATGCACACACACGTACAAACACATAATGAAATCAGTGTGTGTGCGTGCGTGCGTGCGTGCGTGTGTGTGTGTGCGTGTGTGTGTGTGTGAGAGAGAGGTCATCTGTGTGTGGCAGACGCTCCTCAAGTCAGAGGCAGCCTGCCAAGAACAAGTCATGAGACCCCTGCATGAGCTAAATATAGAACAGCACTCACGCAGACACTTGATGCAAGCCAATGAGGATTATGCTGGACTCAATCACATCCAATCAAACACCAGTGCTCTTGTATGTACGTGTGTGCAAATTGTTTCTTATTGGTGGAGCGCTGGCGGCCACGTGCAAACTCGCGAGTGGGCCAATTCCCATTTCCATTGAGGCTTCTTCGCTCCGAATTGTAATTTCAACTCAATTCGCTGGTTGTCGTGTTCGTTAGTGTCGCGTGTTAAACTTCGTACCTCCTGTTTCGGAATTTCGGCATTCGCTTTCGCACTGTCGCATTCCGGCGGTTGGTTCATTCTACTTCCGGACCCGTGAAGTTACTTTGTTGACCCATTGCTCCCATTCCGTGTTGACAAAAGACGGCGTGAAAGGGGCACGGCATACCGCAATCAGATCATTAGATGACGCATAAAATAGTTATTGGTTTCAACTCATCACAAGTGAGTGTCAGGTGTGAAAACTTTACATCTATGTGCCGCCGGCATTACCTTTCACACCGGAACAGTTCCGCGTCAGACACTGCAGCCGAAGCTGGGAAATTGTCAGGTTGTCTTCGCCCCTCCATTCTGTGTCAGTGCCACTCAAAAGGAATTGTGGTACAGGAATAACTCTGCTTTGAAAGGCAGTGTGAAAGGGGCTATAATTAGCACATTCGCTTCACTTTAGCCTTTTTCATACACAGCTTCCCCAAATTTGCTGTATCGGAGCTGTTTCAGTCCATTGGAAATGTATCCACCTGTGCCTTTTATATAAAACCCAGCGAAAGTAATGGTGCATTTCACGCAGATCAGGAAAAGACAGCTTTGAAAGCGTGAAAAGGGTGCTCCAATAAGCAGATGACCTCGAAAAGTTGAGTTGTTGGACAGCGACAACTGCTTTCGACACAACAGGGCAGCAGACGTGAGTGTCAGGTGTTAATCTTCACACCCCTGTCCCGGCATTACCTACAAGCCGGGAAATTGCTAGCTTGACTTTGTCCCTCCATTCCGTGCGGTGCCTCTCACACATACAGAAGAAAAAGCAGAGATGGAAGACAAGAAGTATGACTCAGAGATTTATAAGAAGTTTATTTATCGTCTTTGACGTTGCAATTTGGAAGGGGATGACTTTTGTCCGGCACCGTGACAGCTCGAGAAGATGGGAAACGAGCGCCAGAACAAGCCTGAGTGACAGATCTGCGGGGACGATGGGTTGACGGGGAGGAAAAGCCGATTCGAGGCTCAGGAACGAGAGCGTTGGGGCTCGGCGGCTCGGGTGACGCCCGCCCGCGAGGAAGGATGATCCTTGATGATCAAGCTGTCCGGCAACCTGTCAATCACACACCTGCATCGTGGAAAACGCAAGGTTAAAAAAGAAAAAACAAGAACTGAACCTGCATAAAAAAAATCATAGATTCTATCTTGGACTTTGATGCCCTTTAATAAGTTTTAGGGAAACGTATGATTTAAGTCTTGACATAACGCAGTGAGATGAGACACAAACGGTGAGGTTGATTTATTTTACGGGGGGAAATATGGTGTTTAAGTCACCAACAAACTCAAACGTGAGAGTAGTTCATAAGTAGGGCTGGGGGGGGGGGGGGGGGAATAGGTAGACATGAAATTTCTGCTTTGAAACTCTGCTGACCCCCCCCCCCCCCCCACCAAAAAAAAGAAATATATCAATGAATGCAATGGATGCAGTATTTTGGCCAATGATGAACTTTGCCAAAAACGACAAAGGAGCGTCTGCAAGTGTTTTTTTTACGATACTGTTAGATGTGTAATGTACATATAAAATAAGAATATCATTGGACCTAAAATGGTAATCGCTAGCAGTCTAATGCTAATCGCGATTACTAACCGTTTAGCTTTCAGTATTTTGCTGTCTAAAAATTCTGTATGCCTAATGTATACCATACACTCAGTACCAACATATGCAGTTTAGGGATTGAAGTCCATCCCTCATAAATGAGAATAAAATGTCGTAAAAAAAAGAAAAACTATTTCCCTTTTTTTTTTTTTTTTAGTGATAGTGGGTGGGGAGTTGATTATTATTCTATTAATCGATCAATAATCAACAGGAGAATCGATTCTAAAAAGATTTGATAGTGATAGCACTACTCATGAAAACTCATGAAAAATACCAGTATATATGTGTGTGTGCTTGATTTTCAGTGTGTTGCGCTGTGCGCGCGCGGCCCTGAGAATCGATAGCGCTTGGACGTCACGCTAAAGCACTTCCTGTCAAAGTGACCTCCAAGAAAGTAAGCCTGGGCGGCACGGTGGGGGTATTCGGTCATCTTCACGTGCGGCGAGGCTGTGCAGTAATTACAGCCGAGTTGCTCTCTCATCGCCATTCGTCAACGTTTCACCTTCACGCGGCCTGACACACTATCACTATAATACTGTATAAGTGTACGTGGAGAAACTACTCTATTGAACACTTCCTTTATTCCTCCTGTAATGGAAGCACTCCTACAGTATGTGCCAATTTAACTTAATTAACCATCAGACCAGGAAGCATAGTAACGCAATTATACTGTAAAACTAGGGTTGGGAAATATGGCCTTAAACTAAAAGACATTTCCTCCATTGGAATGAATGGAAACGCCTTTGATTAGTTCCAGCCTAGGGGTAGGGGTAGGGGGTGTGCGCTATATGTGGTAGACAGTAAAAAAAAAAAAAAAAAAAAAAAATTGCCTATGGTAGCAATTTGGACTCTTCTGACCAATTGCGATAAAACTTATTGATGATGTCATCATGCCTGCCTCAGTGTGAAATTGGCTTCAAGCTTGTGTGACCGCGGAGCGTAAAAGAACGGTTTGTCCACGGCCAACCTTCACCCATCCTCCCGGCTCCTCGGGAACGACCGGGCGAATTTTTATTTTAGGCGCTAAGCTAACTTGCTAGCTAGCACGGCTAAACGCTAACACTCCGCAGTGCGGCTCCTCTCCTGTAAAGGCTTCTTTAGACTCGTGCGGGCGGCGACCACGCTGACGTCACTGCGGCTTTCCCGCGCACAGTTTGCCGTTACACTCGAACGCAACCCACGCGCCCTGTTTTGAAAATGTGCTGCAGTTCTCCTCCTAGCCGTTTTTACTTTCCTTCCAGTAACAAGGAACAAAGCAACAACAATGGCGACCGTGTTCATCAACTATTTAATAGAAAGGAACTTACTCAAATTAAATCACATTAATCCCCCCCCCCAAAAAAAATGCTGAGACAAAAAATCCCCGTGGAAGACAATCACAGAGTCAATTGCACCTTTATACTTTTGCAAAAGCAAAAGTCATTTATCCACGTTGTCAAATTTTGACCTGAATTAAGTTCTTCTGAGCCGCACAATATTTTGCCGATGTTGCCTTGCTTCGCCTACATGAAAAAAGAGCGAGGAATAATGCGCGCAAGGCTTTTTCTCCTTTGCCCGGCTGACCTTGCGTGGCGCTTTGCTGTCTTTCAAGTGTGTGCGCGCGTTTGTGTAGCGTCTGACCTCACGTAACACTGCACCACCGCATGTATTGGATTTCCTCCGCGCGTGGGTCAATAAAGACTCTCATTAATGGACAGAGCACATTGGCTTTAAGGTCACATGACATGTCCATTCCATTCCCTATTTGAAGTGTAAATATTATTATTATAGTTACAGTGGCCATGTTTAGCCGTGAAGACATTTTTTCCCACATATGTCGTACTAGTGGCTATCAGTGTCTGGGATGACGCACCGGCATCCACTGTAGTTACTGAGGTGTCACTTTGATATCAAGACTTTTGAATAGGAACCCATTGGAGTGACTGATGCGCAACGTTTGACACGCGGACACATCTGCATATAGGAGAAAACAGCTTTTGAGTAGCTCATAAACCTAAACATGTCAATTTAAGCCATATTGTACTGAGCAGTTACTATCACAGAACAGACTTCTAAACACTAGTACACTTCACGGATTTAGCATATACAGTACGTACAATGGCGTCACATTAGCACGTTAGCTTAGCATCTGAATTCAACGTCCGTGAATGGTGGTCGTCATCGGTAAGCGACCCCTGGAGAAGAAGGCGTTTAAATTTAGCGGCGTGGGACGTTGCAGAGGGCCGGTCGGCCATTTCACGCCGACGCTCTTCTTTTAGCGCCGTTAGCGCTCCTGCATGCAGGCAGGCATGCTATAAATAGCTCGGCTTTCATGCACCATCGTCCCGGCAGCCTCACTCTTTTTTTCCTCTTTCTTTCCTTTTTTTCCCCCACTGTTACTAAGAGCGGAGCTTAACCACACATGGAAGTCAAGACACTTTCTGCTAATTATAAACAGCAGCTTCGGACGTCATAGGTAATAGGTCTATGAACTGTGGACTAGCTTTTTACTGTGTGGATTATTTGTAGTTGCTCGGTTTATTTCTGTTGTGCAAGGTGCTTTTATCTTGAATCACGGGCAAGAGCAAATACAATTCCGACCAAGCGTCCGGTGGACTTTATAACTGGCGAGAGCAATAATTGCATTTATGTTATGATAGTAGAGGTGCGTTGATATACGAGTGACGTGACTTTTAAGAGGTGTTTTTGTTTTGTTTTAGATTTGAGGAGTTTGGCAGATAGTGAACAATTTTTTCCCCCCAAAAAAAGAGGCATCAAGCTATTAATTGCCACTCCCAGTTGAAGTTTACTCTCAAATTACACGTTGTGTATATAAAACAATCTAACATTGTCTTGAGAATGACTCGCTAGCTTAATAATCACATATAATAATAATAATATATTCTTTTCATATTCATATTGCACATAATGAAAATAAACACTTCTTAGCCTAAAACTGTAAAAACAAAAAAGGGATGTGGGGGATTATTAAAACCGATTTTACAATGAATAAAATGTAGATAGTGTATTGTACTACTCTGCATTACTATATGTTTAAGAGTTTAAAAGGTGTTTAAGAGTGTAAAAGGAGAGATTAAGCTTCATCCCTTACGGAAGATGACTGTTACAGCATCTTACTGAGCCACTTACAGTAGTAGTTGTTAAAAAAACAAACAAAAAAAGATTAGATTCTTTATTTTGTGTACAGTATGTTTCTTTCTACTTGAAGTAGGGTAAGTGTACCGAACTTGAGTACGCCTCAACGCATCCCAACTACGTTTCAAGTGGGCCCAAGCATGGCACAGTTAGCTTATTGTGTGTATGCCCGTGTATTCAATTGTAATATTGGTGCATTTAGAAACCTGAATTAAAATTTTCCCTGGAACCGTTTCAATAACATCAACGGTATCAGTAGTGTTCCATATTATTTCATGTCCGTTTGCATAATCTGCCTCCCCTTCCTCCTAATGACCCAGTTCAACTCTCATATCAGGAACTAACGACACACTGACGAATTTGTACATTCGATGCCTGCCATTATCTTGGAGGAAGACATTAAGGCCAGGAATAATAAGCCGGCATTTTTGTTTGCATCTCTTTTTCGGCCGTGTTCAAACGCTCGCCGTGGGCACCTCGGCGTGCTCCTCGAGGCACCTCCGGAATAATCACGGCGTGAACTTTGACTGACCTCCCCGGCGGCGGGTGGGAGCGCTCTTCCCGAGAAAAGACATCCACTCGAATCGAGGCTGCTTTTGGATCGTTACATGCTACTGTAGTGACTGATGCGCAGCTTTGACTTCAACTCATATGCATATTAGACTTTACACCGATTTTATCTGACAGCCAATGAAGTTATTAAAAATTTTTTTAAAACATGTCGGCGGTGTGGAACAGACAACACGTCTGAGACAGGCAACACGTAATGCAACACAAGACAAATTTGCTCTTTCACGAATGCACTGTCAATAAAATCTTGTATTCCGATACCGCCGCACCCCGTTTTTTACGATCATTGGGCTTTATCTTATCGACTCAAATGCGACCGGATACACTCGTTACCGTGGCGACGACAACAAGAGTGGAGCACGCCGACTGTATTATAAAAACAAAAATAGGGGAAATACGTGTGTTGGTGGTCACCGGCGCTCAGGAGAGGAGAGGACGTTCGTTTAAGGTTTGCTTGAGGTATGTTCACGTATTTTAAGTACGATACGGCTCACAAGCAGGCAATAAAATGGCTACTTCTAGCACGAACGGTTGGACGTAAGCATGCCGCCGTTCTGTCCAATCCTATTCTGTGTGGGTGAAGTCATTTAATTAAAAATAATGTAATTACAGTAAGTTAGCACCCCTTATTTCTGTCATGTTGTAATGTTGGTTTGACCTGACCGATTAGAATAAAATCGTACTAGAGCGGCTCCAACTATCGGAGACAAATTCCTTGTGTGTTTTGGACATACTTGGCAAATAAAGATGATTCTGATTCTGATTCTGATCTGACTAGAGCAGTGATTTAGAACCTTTATGGAGCCAAGGAACATATTTTACAATTGAAAAATCTCACGGCACACCAACAAACAAAAATGTCACAAAAAGTGGATACATGAATGACTATTTACTTCCTGCCATCTAATAGAAGACCACTAATTTGTTCTGTCTGTCACTATGCCTCACTGACATAAATAGAGGAACAAAGATACATTATTTATTGTAAATATAATTTTTTGAGCAGTTAAGTACACAAGTATATGCAGGTGCCCACAGCAGTGACTGGTGTGCAGCAAAAAACAACAGCCTGCTGAATAATTCCCATAAGAATGTGTGTGAGTGGCGTGGAGGATGGACCAATCACATTTGTGTGCCAGTCCTAATAGGATTGCGGAGTTCTGCGCTCCAATTTAGGGCTCGGACGCGCACTTCGTGAGATGAAGGAGTAGAAGGAGTGAGGCTGCGGCTCGCCAGCGAGCTGAGGGCGCATGTGAGCGAGCTGGGATGTGATCGGCATGCTAAGAGAGTGTCAGGCACGCACGCACGCACGCACAAGCATACACCTGCACGAGCAGCTGGAGTGAGATGAAGCAGTGGGAGTGTCTAATGGAGGGTGTCCGCCCCCCTTTCCTTTCTTCCTCTTTTCTGGCAAGTCATGACCGCCCGTTCGTTCTTTTGCCACGATAATGCGTATGGTTACGCTCCAGCACAGGTATATTTTTAATATACCTGGATATTTATTTTTAATTTTTTTCGTCTTTGAAAGACCAATGGAAATTAGTCATTTCAAACCAAAATGGCTGACTTCATGTGACTTTTCAGGCATGGCTTCTTGAGCCTTTCTTGCGGGTTTTACTTATGATAGACATGTCTACCGGATTTAATGTTGATAGGTGAAATTGCCTTCGGCTATTTTAAATCTGGTTGGGCGCGGCTGACCCACTTGACCCTAAAATGGCTGACTTCCTTTGTCAAGTTGTGGTGTAGTAGCCATAGCAGTGATGTTAGCGGTATTTGTCAAGGTTAGCGATGTCATTGCAGTTAGTTACAATTACCTTCTTTTGCAACATTGCTACATTTACATAAAGTCGCTACTCAGTCCACAGCGTATGTCATGTATTCAGGCAAATTAAAAACGTTAGCCGAATTAGTAACACTAGCATAATTAAAAACTTTGCATTGTAGTTTTCCACATCATAGCACACATACTGTACATTGGCACAATTAGCATGTCAGTAAAAGTAGCAACACTGGTGAAGGTTAGCTACGTCGCTGTTGTTAGCTACATCAGTTAGATCAGCGATATGAGCAGTTTTAAGCATTCGCCACGCCATTGTAGTTAGCCACATATTAGCATACTCTGCTCCGTTAGCACAATTACCACATCAGTAAACGTAGCAACACAAGGAAAATTTAGCTACATCATTATTGTTAGCTTCATCAATGAGGTTAGTGACATTAGGAAACTATTTGTGGCCTTGGCTACGCCACTGTAGGGTTAGCAAATTTATAATAATACAATATTAGCAAATTTAGCTCTGTGAACAAGCTTAGTACATTTGTTTGTTTACATCAACAGATGTCATTTAGTTAGCCATATCAGTTAGCACGTCACTTACTTGTGCAAAAAAATGTCATTCTTCATCAGTGAGGTTAGCAATGCCATTAAGCAAAGTTTGTAGACATTGTAGTTAGCCACATCGTAGCGCACTTAGCTCCACGAGTAAGGATTGTACATCAATAGCTTTCGCAACTATGGTAAGTTTACCTTAGCCTATGTCATTGTAGTTAGTTGTATCTGTTACGATAGCTGTAATAACTTTAGCTACTCTGGTAAGATAAGATTAGGTATGTCATTATAATTAGCTTTATCAATGAGGTTAGCAACATCAGGAATGTTTGTAGCCATAGCGACACCATTTCCGTTAGACATCTTAGCATGCTTAGCTCCCAGCTTAGCGACACCGATACATTTTATTTATCTGCATCATTGTTGTTTAATGAGGCATCATTGTTGTTTAATGAGGTTAGCGACATCGGTAACTAGCAATGTTTAGATCATTCGCCATTGTAGTTAGCCACATCTAAGCGCACTATGCTGCGTTTTGTGTTGTGTGTCTTTTAAAGGAACAGGTTCAGTCACATGCTTCATTGTACCAGTAGACATGTCCTCATCTGGCATACAATAATACGCTCATCTTTTTGTTGTCTATAGAATCACTACAATGTAGACAGTGTTTCACATGAAGACTCTATTATAATTCAACTGTTGTTACGTCACTACTTCCATTTTCATAGTGTTATTCAATGTCTCCAGTGGTGCACGCTCACTTCCTCCCACTGTGTCACACACTTTGCTTCCTTTTTTTTTTTCTCCACAGCTTCACAATGACGAGGCTCAGTGTGTGCGCGTGCGTGTGCGTGTGTCGTGTCTGTCTCTGACTGTAGACCACGAGGCTGTTAGCTTCCCGTCTGGAAAATCACTCCTGCTACAACACACGATATCATATATTCTTGTCACAATGTCTAAATCCCATCATGGCTCTGTGCAAGGCAAAGGCGGATAATGAAGGGTCGTCAATTTTGTGGGATTTTCACGATGTCTGGGGGCGAAAGGGACCTACCATTAGTAGGTCGTATTTTAGCACCTCCACCAAGAGTGTACAGTATAGCACCTTTCACGCTGGCTGCCATCAAAGTGAGCATTTTCACATTTCTTGTGACCTGGAATGGTGGGTTTGGAGTCGAACTCACCCCCGTAAATGTCTGGGCTTCAAACCCGGCTGTGTCACAGGTTTTTGCAGCTTTTTCTATCGTGTTATTGTTCTGTGGGAAAGGTACTTACTTGCATGAAATGAGGGGGTTAGAATCAACACGCCAATTTTCGGGGTACAGAGACCCTTGGCGTTGGGGTGGATGATTAAGATATTTTTCCCATTTTGCTGGTACGTGTGAATGGTACCAACCTGGACCTGGTCTTTTTTACATTTATTTTGCGCATCGCTGTTCTGTGTGAAAGGTAAAAGACTCGGAATTGGGGGGGTTGAAGTTGGCCTGTGAATTTTCAGACATCTGTCTGGCGACCAGATGCTGGTGCTGATGTCATCTGATTGCGTGATTCCGCATCTCTGCGTGAAAATGTTCACATTAGACTACCCTGACCTGACCCCCTCTTGTTTATTTTGCGGTTTTAGTATGGGGAGGAGGAGGTGTGCTCGGATCGCCTGGACAGCGATTTTCCCGACATCGACCTCTTGCAGCTGGACACCAGCGACTTCGACAGCGTCAACTGTCTCGGCGAACTGCAGTGGTGCAGCGACCAGGCGGCCGACGCCTCGCCGGCCTCCATCCGATGCACACCCGATGAGCTCTTTGAGGTGAGTGGCAGACATTTTGTCCTCAGGCTTCTCAAACGGAGTGCCGGATTGCGTGAAATGTGTGGTAACCGCAAACCAAAATGGCCGACTCGGCCGACAGGATATGTTCTTCTTTGATTTGTTTTTGTTTCTTATTTTGGTGCATCCAGTCACGATGAACATATGTGCCAGATTTTGATCCAATGTCATTGATTGTTGATGTGCTCGCACGATAAGGTTAACAGGAAATGGAAGAGTGTTTTCTGGCGCGTTCCAGATCGAAGAGGAGAACGCGGCACTGCTGGCCGCTCTGACGGACAGCCTGGACGGCATAGTGGACGCCGAGGTGGGCGGCCTGTCCGTCTTCCCCGCCCTGGAGGAAGACGAGCCAGAGCGGGACAAGGAAGACCAGGACCACCTTCACCGTCTTTCTTTCGGCGCAAACCACTTCAAACGCTCACAGGACACAGAGGACCCCTCTCTGGTAAGACCACTTGCGCTTCCTGTCATTTTCTCAACTTCCTGTACTACTTCCTGTTTTACTGTATGTATGACAACTTTCTGAACTACTCACTTAACTTCTTGTACTACATTCTCTACTTCTTGTACTGTAATACAGGAAGTAGTAGAAGTCTTCATTCTGTACTTCCTGCTCTAGCCTCGACAACTTCCTGTACTACTCTCTCACGTAAATAATAATACATTTATCTTTATATAGCGCCTTTCATGAAACCAAAGGACGCTTTACATAAAGACAATCACAACAAGAAGACGAAAAGACACAATCAATAAACAAACAACAACAATAGAACAACAAAACTAGGTGCCAAAGGCCGTGTCGTTTCAGTGCAGATTTGAAACTGTCTAATGTTAGTGCCTGCCGAATCTCATTGGGAAAACAGTTCCGCAAGGGTAGGTGCCGCGACGCTGCCCCGAAGGTTTATCGGATGCAGCGAGGGACGGTGAGGAGACTTAAAGCAGCCGAACGCAGGTTCTGTGAGATGATGGATTAAATCTGACAGGTATTGTGGGCGAGGCTGCGTTGAGCTTTGTAAATGAGGAGCAGCAGCTTATATGTGATATAGACAATATATACCTTTTTATATCTCTGAACTTCCTATACTACACAGTACATTCTTTACTTCCTCAACTAATAGTTAATCACTGTACTCTCTGTGTGACTTTCCTAACTTGCTGTGTAACTTTTACTTCATGTGTAAATTAGGCCTTACACGATCAGGAGTTTAAAAAACTCCGATCATCTCGGTGATCGGAGTTTTTGGATGGAGCAATGTGTCTATTTACAGGACTTGTTCCTTTATTTTATATACTTGTGTACTGTATACTGTATCCATCCATCAATCCATTTTCTGTACAGCTTATCCTCACAAGGGTTGCGGGCGTGCTGGAGCCGTCCCAGCTCAAATTATTCTCTAGCATTTTAGACAAAAGTTAAAACACCAATGACCTCTAGGGGGGCATTCAAGGATTGGCCACTGACATAAGCTTAGGCCAAATCAACAATACATGACAGAAATAATGGGTGCTAACTTATTGTAATTACTTTATTCCAATTAAATTATTTTAATAAATACTGTTCATGACATGCTTACTCTAATGTTCTCACTATCTCAACGATATGGATGGGTGTCCGTTTGAGTCTTGTACTTGCACGCTTTTACTCGAAAGCCACGCTGTTGTAACACGTGCAAGAATGTGGCTTGGCATTGTCTTGCTGAAATAAGCATGGGCGTCCCTGAAAAAGACGTTGCTTGGATGGCAACATATGTTGCTCCAAAATCTGTATATACCTTTCAGCATTAATGGTGCCTCCACAGATGTACAAGTTACCCGTGCCATAGGCACTAACACACCACCCCCCCCACCCCCATACCATCACAGATACTGTTTTTTGAACTTTGCGCTGATAGTCCTTTTCCTCTTGGGCCCGCAGGACACGACGTCCATGTTTTCCAAAAATAATTACTACTTTTATGCTCTTCCCTCTACAACTTCCTGTACTACATTCTCTGCTCCCTTTACTATTTCCTATTACTTCATCTACCTCTTGTGTTCCTTTCTACTTCATATACTCATCTGTTTTTTGCTGTTTTGTTTTCAATATTTTCTGTACTACCTTATCTACTTCCTGTACTAGTCTAAAGTATTCTATTACATTTAATCTGTTATGTCACATTTGGGAGACTGCTAGTTACTCTGTAGTTTGTTGGGATTAATCATAAACAATGAAAATAAATTAGGCCCCAACTTTTTGTTGTCATTATTACCCTAGATAAATCCACATCAGTGTGTGTGGTGTCCCAGCACTCGCTACTAGTGTGTTTTCCCCCTCTTCTACTTTTCACACGTGATTGTGGGATGCCTTGGCGAACCACCGCCGCCTCTCCCGGTCGCCCCCCTCTGTTATTCTCCGAACTTCAGAGAAACTTCAAGAAATCTAACTTTGTTTGTCTCGTCCTGCACCTGAGCAACCCTGCGGGTGCTAAATATCCTGCACCTTGATAGGCTCCATATTCCATGTTCACACATCCTTGAAGATGGACTCTAACTCATCATTTACTAAAGCTTGAAGGACCCTTTTGTGTGTGCGCTTATGTCTGTGTGTGTGTGTGTGTGTGTGCTGGAGCTGGACTACAAAGATGCTTTTGTTCCAGATGGCTGGAGCGTTAATATTCACTCCGCTTCGCCGTTTGCAAGGAGGTGTTTTATCAAAGTCCTGAATTTTGATTAAGACGTGCTGATTT
Source organism: Phycodurus eques (assembly GCF_024500275.1). Taxonomy (NCBI): domain Eukaryota; kingdom Metazoa; phylum Chordata; class Actinopteri; order Syngnathiformes; family Syngnathidae; genus Phycodurus; species Phycodurus eques. The sequence continues at coordinate 27,231,631 of NC_084533.1, forward strand.
TCAAAGATTTTCAGAATAGATCAAGGTGTGGTAGTGGCTGTGGCAACTCTATTGGGGTGTCGAAGGGGCTTAAAAGTTTTAGAAAGGCTGCTGTACAACACAAAATCATTGCATTGTACGATTTTATATCAAAGCAGATAATATGCTAACTCCTTTTTTTTTGGGGGGGGGGGGGGGTTTAGGAGCTGAGGATAGGGGTGCTAAATACCACGGTGGCATTATTTACTCCTAAAACAATGAGTCTCATGCTGACGGTTGTCTTTGTGTTTTGACAAAAAACAAGTGCACCCCTGTCCTTGCCCTTGCGTGATATTCAGAAGTCAGCAGTCCGAAAGACAAGTGTAGTCAGCTAGTTAATCAGTTATCTCCGAGGAAAAATAGGAAGCGAGAGAGAAAATGATTAAAAGCCAAAGTCACTGGTGCTTGAAATCATGCAATGTTGGAAAGTTACCAAAAAAAAAAAAAAAAAATGTCCTTCATTGAGCGAACTTCAACCGATGACAAGAAGAGAAAGAAGTTGCAGGGGGGAATAATCTATTTTAAAATATTTATTTTGGGGGGATTTTCTTGTTTAAAAAAAAAAAAAAAAAAAAAAAAAAATTAAAACATTTTTTTCCCCTCATAGTTTTCAAGACTATTATAGCGAGATAACAAAATGAAGTAGTCCTTCAGCCTCGAGGGTGCTAGTTCCCTCTATTGGCGTGAATGTGAACTACAGTTGCCACCCACGAGCCAGTCAGTCTGATCTAAATGAGCTCGAACGATTAGCGATGACTGCAGTTATTTCCCAAGACAAATTGTAATAATGAAATGTGCTGATAAACTAAGTATTTAATCAGTTGAACGCAATTGACGTTTATGGACTGTTTTATTGGTGGATTTGATTTATTGAATTCAGCCCTCTTTACAGGCAGGCACACAATTTACTCGTTGTTCATTGTTGGCAGATTGCTCAGGAGGAATGTATGAGTGAAGGTAAATACAGCGGTATGGAGGTAGGTAAGTAAGTAGAGCAGGGTTGGCACTGGGTCATGAAACATCTTAGCCAATGTGGCTAAACAGTACAAAAGTCACCTAGGCACAATTGTTTGTAGTTAGCCACAACATCACGTGTGTTTATATATGTATGCTAAACCTTTAGCCACACTTAAGGCCTCTTTATACTCCCGCGGCCGACAACGCCCGCATTGCATCACGTGGCCGACGGATTGCCCCGCGCAGCACCTCTGCGTAGCTTGCCGCGCACCCGACAAAAATAGTTGCTGCACGTCAAACGCCGCGGAGAATCATCTCTCGTGATTGGTCCAGTTTTAGTCACATGCTGTGATGACGTACCAGTGTGCCCATTGGTTCTACATACCAACTACGTCGCCGCCTTCTCGATCGATTTTGAAGCATTAACTAAACATATCATCTGGTCATTTGTTCTGCCATGGTCGCTATTGTTGTTGCTTTGTTCCTTGTTACTGTAAGGAAAGTAAAAACGGCTACCAGAAATGGCAAAAAAAAAAAATGCAGAGGAAACTCCACCCTGTGGTGTCTGATCCAATATTAGCCGTAGCGACAACCCCGACTTGGAGGAGAACTGCAGCACACTTTCGAAACAGCGCGCGTGGGTTGCGCTCGAGTATAAAAGCAAACTACGCGTGGGGCAGCCACAACGATGTTAGCGCGGTCACCGTCCGCGCGAGTATAAAGAAGGCTTAAGCCGCTCCTCGTCACTGGAAAACCAATGAGCATTTACCAATGTGGGACCAATTAGTACAAGCGGCCGAAATGATTTTCCTCCGCAGCGTGTCCGGGCTCTCCCTTAGAGAACGGGTGAGAAGCTCGGTCATCCGGGAGGATCTCAGAGTAGAGTCACTGCTCCTCCACATCGAGAGGAGCCAGATGAAGAGGCTGGGCCATCTGATTCGGATGCCTCCCGGACCCCTCCCCGGTGAGGCGTTCCGGGCACGTCCCACCGGGAGGAGACCCCGGGGACGACCCAGGACACGCTGGAGAGACTACGTCTTTCGCCTGGCCTGGGAACGCCTCGGGATCCCCCCGGAAGAGCTGGATGAAGTGGCTGGGGAGAGGGAAGTCTGGGCGTCCCTGCTAAAGCTACTGCCCCCGCGACCCGACCTCGGATAAGCAGTAGAAAATGGATGGATGGATGGATGGATGGATGGGACCAATTAGAACCTCGTGTGAAATGGTCAGAAGTGCGGTTGCATTACTCAAAGGTTGATGGCGACAATGCACGTTGGCACATGTGCAAGCAGTCATTTAAATGTAAAAGGGGTGGGACACAAGCAACCTTATCAAACATTTTGCAAAAGTGCATCAAATTCAAGTGGAGAATTGCGCCATTTTCAACTGCCTGCGATATCGCTGCCTCGTCTTCCAGCAGTTCTACACCAATGTTTTCTTTTGCACTAAATAATGGTTTAATATTATCATAAGGATTTGTTCAAAACATATTTTTCTTTAAATCGTCGTTTTTATTTATTTTACATGAATGTTGTTTCAGTTTTAAGACAATTTATTTAAAAAAAGAAATAAAGCAGTGTTAATTCAGATATTTGTTTGACTGTTTTTCTAAAAAAAATAAAATAAAAAAAAAAAAAAAAAATAAATACCGACAAGAATACCATTAAAGTACTGGATCAGTAAGCAGTATCGTTAAGAGTAGTAGTTTCTTTAAACTCTATATACCCATCCCTAGGTACTAGGTAGGTAAGTAGGTAGTTAGGAAGAAAGGAAGGTAGGTAGATACACCAGGTAGTTAGTTAGGTCAGAAGGTAATTAACATGAGAAAACCCAGGGTTTTCTTCCTCCTGCTGCCATGCCTAGAGGACAGCCCAACGGCTCTGTGGTTCAAAATGAACAACTCAACGGCCTACAACGAGCTACCGTTCTTTTGTAAATGCGGCCATTTCTGCCAGATTAGTGGTGCACTGACGTGACATGGGTTATGTGCTTGACTGATGGTCTAACAGGGACATTGGAATATGGTCGTCCACAAGAATGCTCATCTTGAAAAAAGGTTTATCAAAATAAGTTTGGGTCAACACCACATTGTGTGATGTAGCATAGCATATGCAAGTTGAAGATTCTTTTTCACAAAATAATGGGGAAACAGTTAACAGGCCTCCCTCTATTTCTTCCGTCGTCCATATTCAAGTGGCCTTGTGCAAAACTGCCATTGACATTTTGAATTTTTTAAAGTTTTTATTTGGTAATGTTTTTATTTTGCAATATGGTTTTATTTCATGTATTTTGAAGTGTTTTATTGCGCTACGCTTTTTATATTGTGTGCTTTCACACGGGCTTGAATCTAAGACTCGGAGGACAAGGCCTTCATTGATGTGTCCAAGGAAGTCATCCAGAGTGGAGCAGACTGTGTTTGAGAGGCCAGGTCACTTCCTTACGCTTCCGGATGCTTCTGGGGGGTTTTGCACGTGGCCCACACATGCACGGACCTTCGGGCTCCTCTTCAGGATTCTCAATGGAAGCTTCCTCTTCTTCCTCCTCCTCTTCCTCCTCCTCGTTGTTGCCCTCTCAGCCAAGTTGGCTGGCCCACAAAGCGTTGGGGGGTGGCGGGGCTCTCTCCCTTGACCCACAAAGCTCTTCTTCTGTGGTTTGGCCAAACTCTTGTCGGTCGCTCATGTTGTACTAATTAAGGCATGGACACTCATTATAGGCCTACAGGACAGTGGACCAAACTCATACCCAGACTCTTAACAGACCAGAACCAGACTGAAGCCAGACGGGTACCAGACTAGAAGCTGACTGCAACAACAATAGAACCAGACTAGTACCAGATTAGAACCAACTCGTACCAGACTGGAACTAAACTAACAATCAGACCTGCGCCAGATTAAAACCATCCTATAATCATACTGGTGCCAGGCTAGTAACAGTCAAGTGCCAGACCACAACCAGACTAAAACCTGACTGCAACTACAGGAGAGCCAAACAAGTACAAAACTGGACCAGACAAGTCCCAGATTAATACCAGAATATCACCAGACTCATACCTGACTAGTACCAGACTTTAGACAGAGTAGTACTAGACTAGAACCAGACTACTAACAGACTAAAACCAGGCTTGAACCACTCTACCACTAGATTAGTACCAGACTAATACTAGAAAAGATAGCCAAACCAGCCAGACTGGTACCATATTCGAACCAAGATGGATGTAGATTAGCACCAGATGGGAACTAAATTAGCAACAGCCTAGAGTACAGTACAAGAATAGTACCAGTCCACTACCCAAGTAGACCCAGGCTAGAAGCACACTAGTACCAGACTAAAACTAGACTAGTAACAGACCAGTACTAGACTTGTACCAAATTTATACCAGGGTTTTACCTGACAAGTACCAAACTGTAGCAGGCACCAACCCCCAGGGAGCAAACAGAGTTTCAGATTTAATCCCGGGATTTTCTCCCTAATCTGGTATCATTTGAGAGGTCTGTCATGAAGACAGCCAGCCCGCCGCCGATGATGAGGATGCTGAATATGATGAGGATGACGACGATGATATGTGAAGGCCTAGTTCTACGAGTCACATTGTTGCTCCACGATATTGTGTCCAACCTATGAAATAGTCTGATAGTGTCCTCTTCTTGTGTTACCAGCTGAAGACCCTGCTGCTGACTCCGCCCAATGTGCCTGCGGGTAAAGATAGCGTCCACGGGCATCGGTATAGCAACAGAGGATTGCACCAGCGAACGGTCCGACCTCCGGTTAAGGTGAAGAAAATAATCTATTCCAGACAAGCATCAGATTACAACCACGTACACTCGTAGAAACTCAAGAACATTTTAAAAATACGCTAGGACCAGAGTACAACCAGACTAGTACCAAACTAGGACCATATTATAAATAATCAAGGACCAGAGTACAGCCAGACTAGTGCAAAACTAGAACCAGACAAGGACCAGGGTAGAACCAAATTTGCACCAGAGTAGTACCCGAATAGTATCAGTCTAGTACCATATTAGGACCAGGCTAGTTCTAGAGAAGAAGCAGACTAGACCCAGACCAGTACCATAAGAGTACTAGAGTAGTATCTGATTCAAACCAGACTAGCACCAACGTAGTATTAGATTAGTAACAGACTAGTTCAAAACTAGACAAGACTGACCTAGGACCAGATTTGAAGCAGAATAGTAGCATACTTAGTCATACTAAAACCAGACCATTACCAGACTAGACCCACAATCGTCCCAGACTGTTAGCAGACTAGAACCAGACTAGAATTACACTAGTTTAAGACTAGCACTTCAGAACTGAGGCTAGATAATCCTAGGGCCTGTGTAGTACCAGACAAAAAACAGAGTACAAGATTAAAACCAAACCATAACCAGTCCAGGACCAGAGTAGTACCAGACGAGAGCCCGATTAGGAGCAGATTCATATTAGACTAGAAGCCGATTAAGAGTAGATTAGTATTAAATTAGAATTAGACTATTACCACACTAAGACCAGGCTAGTACCTGAGTAGTACCTGACTACGACCAGACTAAGACCAGACTGAAGCATAAGGGGCCAAACTAATACCAAAATATAACTAAATGGTATTGTTGATGCCAATTGACCTATAACATAAATTATACTTCTTTACAATTCTTTTATTCTAAACGAAAAAGACAACTAAAGAATATTTACTGGTAGAGTTAGCGATACAGGTTGTGTTCAGAGATGTTTAATCACTGATTTTCTTTTGAAGTCACACTTGCTATTTGTTGTTGTTGTTGAGTATCTGACTAGCAATTCTATTAAATTATCTGTCTGGGCAGACTTTTAGCATCATTGCTTTGCTGTCCAATGTCTTTTTCCCGCGCTTACCGACATGAAACGATGGAGAATATACTGAAAGAGTCCCTTTAAATTCCGAACACAGTCAAGCTGAACATGACGGATGCCTTTATTCACTTTTCAATTCCGCTCTTCAGTCACCAGGAACATCGAACAACAGCCCTGACGTCTCATTTTAGACGTGAGTGTGGTGCAGAAAGAGAGGCCTTCGCTCATCAACAAATGTGGCAATGGGGGAACCTACGACTGCTCTGGACTCAATAATTGTGGCACTGCTTGTCCAACTTGGAGCATCAAAGCTAAAGCCCTCCACGGGCGGCTGTGTGAAAGGGAACAGCGCATAGCGGTGACCACTAATTAACTTTGTTAGAGGAGGGCAGGTACCATTAGTGAACCAGACTAGTACCCGATAAGAATCAGGCTAGTATCAGACTAGTAACAGACTATTACCACACTACTACCAGACTAAAACCAGACTCGCACCAGACTGCAACAAGAGTCTAACAAGGCTAAAACCAGACTAGCCCTAGACCATGCTAGAACTAAACTAATACCTTACTTGAACTCGATGAGTATCAGATAAGCGACAGACTAGTACCCGTTTAAAACAATGCTATCAGAACACTAGAACCAGACTACCATCTAGACTAGACTAGACTAGTACCAAATGAGACTCGTACTACTATCTGATGAGAGCCAGACTAAAACCAGACTAGAACTAGACTGGTATCACACTAAAACCAGAATAACACCAGACTAGTATCAAGACATGTACCAGATGAATGCCAGACTAGTACCAGTGTAAAACAAGGCTAGAAAAAGACGAGAACCAAACTTCAACCACGATAAAACCAGCCAACTACCAGACAAGAGCCAGACTAGTACCAGAATACAACCAGACTATTACTAGACTAACACCAGACTACTATCAAACTATGACCATCAACCTGACTAGACCCAGACCAGTACCAGACTAGAATCAGACTAGTATCAAATGAAAGCCAGACTAGAACTGTAACCCCAATTCCAATGAAGTTGGGACGTTGTGTTAAACATAAATAAAATCAGAATCATCTTTATTTGCCAAGTATGTCCAAAAAACACACAAGGAATTTGTCTCCGGTAGTTGGAGCCGCTCTAGTACGACAACAGACAGTCAATTGACAGAGAACACTTTGAGACATAAAGACATTGACAAAAAACAGTCACTGAGCAATAAAGGGTTAATAGTTATCTGGTAATGCCGGTACATTTATTTATTTTGTTATTTTTTTTGACAATTGTGCAAAAGATGCAGTCCTCTAGGACTTAGAGCAGCCATAAAATTCCAAGTTAATGATTATTTGCTAAAAACTATTAAAGTTTGAACATTAAATATCTTGTCTTTGTAGTGTATTCAATTAAATATAGGTAGAACATTATTTGCAAATCATTGTATTCTGTTTTTATTTATGTTTAACACAACGTCCCAACTTCATTGAAATTGGGGTTGTACGTGCTGGCTTTGCAATCGCCACTCTACTTATCTATTTGCGAGGAACAGTGTATCGGTTCGCTGCGATCTGTGTGAAAGAAACACGAGATGCGGCAAACTTGTGAATGAACTGTCTGAATAGGTCTTGATATTTGTGCAATTAATCAACCAGCATGTCTCCGCCCTCTCAGATGGACCCCTCTCAGGTGCGGAAGCCCCGCGCTGTGCGTCCCGCAGGCCGCCTGTGCACTGAGCTCCACCGCCACCTCACCGCTGCCCTGCGGGACGCCATAGAGCCCACGACACCCGACACGGAGGACGAGGAGGAGGAGGAAGACGACGAGGACAGCGAGTCAGAGGAGGACGATGATGAGGAAGAAGAATCTTCCGGTAGCGAGGTGGAGGCAAGGCAAGGCGAGGCCCCCGCCGAGCCGGCCAAGCCTCAGTTCACCTCGGAGAAAGAACTCCGCTCGGTAGTGGACCTTATCACCTACATGCACACATACTGCATGCCCGTGCGCAAGCAACAGAGTCTGGACCGCAAGGACCCGCCCAGGCCTCGGGCTCGACCTGACGCTGCCCGCCCGCCCGTTACAAACTCTCACAGTCGGGTGGTCCTGGTGGCTCCCCCAGCGAGCGGCAGGCCTGGGGGTGCCCCCCGGAGGCTTCCCTTCGCGAGGCGACGGGAGATGAAGACCGACTCGCTTCTCCGTGAGCTCCTGCAACAAAGTAGCTCCTTCGACGTGAGCAAGCCTTACGGACTGCATAGTCCGCCATACACCCAAGCGGGAACGGGACCCCTGCCTTCCAACCGCCCACCCGGCACCGCCACTCCTAAACTGGAGCTTTGTAAGGACCATTCCTCACCCGAGAGGAGACACTCCTCCTGCGAGGCGCCGCAAAGCCCCGATGAGGACTGCAGCTCCTTCTTGGTGCGCCGCTCCAGACGTCTGGCCTCCTTCCCCAGCCGCTTTGCCAAGAGACTGCGGCCCGGGCGGGCCGGGGAGGGTGACAGGAAGGAGGAGAGGGACGACGGGCAAGATGCGGGCAAGCTCTCGCCAACTCAAGCGGGGGGGCGGACCACGACAGAAGGGAATGAAACGGAGGCGACCGAAACCTGCTGCCACAACGGTGAGATCATGCCCGCAGGCTTTAGTTTGATTTTTCAAGGTGGGTGGTGGGGTTTGTGGCGTCAAAGATAGGGGTGTGCCAATTCTGGTACCAGTCTGTTGTAATGGGGTCGTGACTGAAATAGTTTGGGAAAGGTTGTTCTACGAAGTAAAATCTACATACTGTAGCTATAATCTAAACAGGTTATATTCCGTTTTTTTTTTTTTTTTTTTTTTAAGTTGTGCACCTGAGGGTGCGTGGCATAAGAAATTTGGAAAATGCCGTTTTAAAAAGGAAAAGTGGTGCGCCAATTCTGTTTTGTATTGAAGTGGGGGTGGGGGGGTGATGACAAAGATTTTTGGCCATGCCACACCAAATTAGCCAATCAGAAGCCGAAAGAAAAAGATCATTTTGGGAAACGGCACAATCACAACAGGATAAACAGCATAGTGGACTTTAATATAACTTGGACATGTTATGTGGACAGGTTTGACAAATGGAACTTGACTGATGAATGTTGTGATGATGTGAGTTTGTCGTATGAGGAGGACAGTGCTTGTCATTGTCGCCCATGCGCTCGCGTCCTTTAACGCTTCAATTTTTTGTGTGTGGACAGAGAAGCGAGCCTGCCTGTGTCTGCCTCTCGACGCCGGCAAATCCACAAGGTGAGAATTTCTCGCTGTTTTGTCACACTCGTGCCGGCCGAGTGCAACATTGTTCATGCCGTGGAGGAGCCAACATATTTAAGATTCTTTGTTTGTAGCCATAAGCAGGCAGCTTGTCATAAGAAGTGGAAGCAGATGCATGAGCAGTTTACTTAGCAGCATATGCGCATCAGTCTGTATTCGAGTGCTTGAAGGGTCTCTGTAGGAGGCCTTGAAGGAGGTCTCTGTAGGAGTCATTGGTCTCTGGAGGAGACCTTGAAGGAGCTCCCTGTAGGAGGCCTTGAAGGAGCTCCTTGTAAGAGTCCTTAAAGGAGGTCACTATAGAAGGCTTTGGTCCCCAAAGGAGGCCTTGAAAGATGTCCCCGCGGGAGTCTTTGGCCCCTGAAGGAGTTCCCTGTAGGAGGCGTTGAGGGAGGTTCCAGGAGGAAGCCTTAAACGAAGTCCCAGTACTAGTCCTTGTTCTCTGTAAGAGGTCTCGAAAGACGTCTCTGTTGAACCCTGAGCCTTAGTAGGAGTCCGTGAAGGATGTCCCTGTAGGAGTCCTTGGTCTCGGTAGCAATCTTTGAAGGAGGTGCCTGTGGGAGGCCTTGAAGGAAGTCTCTATAGGAGTTCGAGTTTTTGAAGGAGGTGCCTGAAAGAGGTCATGTATAGTCCTTCATGGCGATCCCTATAGGAGTCACTGAAGGCGATATCTGTACATACAAGTCCTTGAAGAAGACCCCTATAAGGAGTCCTTGAAAGAGCTCTGTTTATGAGTCATTGTTGGAGGTCTCTTTACAACTCCTCGAGTTAGTTGTCTGGATGAGTCCCTGTAGGAGGTCTCTTTGAGTCCGTGATAATGTACATAATGACAATTCTGCATCCATTTTAATACATATGGCTTTGCCCGCTTGTCATTGCTCATCCCAGCAGACTAATATTGAGGCATTCTAATCCAAAACAGATTGTATTCCAAGATGCTTCATGATTCTGACTGTAATCTGAGACCAGACGGGTGCGTCCTTTCTGCCTTCGCTTTTCCACATTGACCTGCCGCCGGCATTCCTGGAGCCTCTCCAGCTTGCTTCGGCACCACGCTGGGCGCTTTCCCTGCCGTGGGTCCATCCTTCACATTAAACTGCCTTTTTCAAGCGCTGGTCACTTTTTATCCCAGCGCCCACTGTGCTTATGGAGCGCGAAAAAAAATAAATAAATACATGGGAGAAGAATGACGGCGAGGACAGCCCTGCATGTGGTGGCTGTGATAAGAGAGGAGGCGTCATGATGACATCTTACATGGTTCTCTCCTTTTGTGTTTTCCATGACTGAAGAGAGTTCAGCAGCAAGACCTTCGAGCAGACACTCTGCGTGGATCTGTGCGGAACTGCAGGTAAACTTCAACTCCTTGAAGGAAGTATCTATTTGAGTCCTTAATAGAGGTCTCTGGATGAGTCACCTTGCAAGCCCTTGAATGTCAGAACTCGAAGGAAGTCCATGTATGAGTTGCGAGTCCTTGAACGAGGTCTTTGTACGAGTCCTTGAAGGAGGTTCTTATACAAGTCTAGGACGTCCGTGCACGTGTTCTTGAAAGAATTCCCTGGCTGAGTTTCTGTACAAGTCCTTGAGGAAGGTCCCATTTCGATCCTAAGAGTTTTATTTCCTGTCCTCTGCAGGTCTGACGCCGCCCACCACACCGCCTCACAAGCCAGTGGAGGATGACCTCTTCAAGCCAAGCGAGGCCCGAAAGGGTGGCGAAAGCTATGGTGACGGTGAGGAGTCCGTCCACTCGTCCGTCCACACGTCCGTCCACTCCTCTTCTGGCGGCGTTGGTGGCCTCCGAGGCTCCTGGCTAAGCCGCACGCACCAGCGTAAGCTTCCGGAGCAGACGGAGCTGTACGCCCAGCTGCGGCGCATGGGTCAGGCCGGAGATGCCGACGCCTGCCGCGGCTTCGGCGACCACGACTACTGCGCGCTGAGCCTCGGAGAGACCCGCAAGCGCAGCATCGCCATGCTAGGCGCAATGCTGCAGAGGGCCGGAGAACTCAACGCTGGCGACGCCGTGTCAGAAAATAGCGTCCTATTCAACATCGACCAGCCTCTGACATCTTCGCCGCAGCCCGATCGCCAATCGGCCGCCGCCACGCCCCCTGTCTCGGAGGAAGAGGCGGAGCGCTCTGCGGCATCCCGCTCGCCCTCGCCGACCATTCACGTGTGTCCCGACTCCCCCGCCAGCAAGGCCGACTCTAGGTAAACATCCCCAAAGGATTCTACTTTGTGGATTATTTCTAGTCGTCACATTTACTTCCATTTTGTAAGGTGGCGGTTATCACGAACAACTGGCCAGAGGAGAGATCGCATTGATTATGTGGACGTTTTTGTTTTGACTCCATGAATTATTTTCGGTGGTTGCACTCCATCGTGGTGTGCAGTCCATCATGTCAAGATGGAGAGCAATCGACCGATGTTGTTCTTGTTGTCTCTCCCTGTTGCTGTTTCACCTTGTTTATCCTCTTTCCTCCACTGATTTTTCCCCTCCCTACCGTCTTTTATCCCATCCTCAGTGAACATTCAGAGATGCGCCCAGACGACGAGCAGAGGAGCAAAGCCAAATCCGAGGTACACAGTGTTCCCGCTCAGCTCTGTAGTGAATCACTACACTGTTGTGTGTGTGTGTGTGTGTGTGTGTGTGTGTCTGTGTGTGTGTGTAGAGACAACATCTGCAATGCTAAAAACCTCCTACGTCCATCTGTGTGTTTTCTCCCGACCGTTGCTGACTGTTGCCATGGTTTCCCCGTTGCCAGGAGAACTGTCAGGTGTTCTACATCCACAACCTACCCAGCAGCATGACCCAGAACACGTTGAGGAAGCGCTTTCAGGTCTTTGGCACGGCCGAGGACTGCAAAGTCATCATCTGTAACGAGTATGTAACCCGCTGTCAACCAGACCGAGTACTTTCCAAGTCAGTTTTACACTACACTACAGCAACTCACTAAAAAGTCTCAAGAAGCCAGAAAACGCACAGGAGGTCTGCCATTTTGGTAAAAAAAACAGCCATTTTAGGCTCAATTTGACCATTTTCTGGGGTCCTTCAAAAGTATTGTCCTAACTAGTTTCACTGAGCAACATGAAATTCAAAAGCAATGTTTATCATGAGGAGACTCATAAACCAAGGTGCTAATTCCTCTGAAGTGCGTATATTCCACTGTGCACCTGCAGGGAGCGCTGCGGCGTCATAAAGATCCGCCAGTCCGGAATCCAGCGGCACCGGAGGGAGCGTGAGAATGTTTTCCAGACCACACCTGCAGGCGGGAGGAGACTGACGAGGAAGCGCTACATTGACCTTGGTAACTACTACAACACACAAAAAAGAAGCTCTGATTTCCTTTACACTAAGCTAGGTTAACGTTAGCGTAAACTCTAGGCCTGTTTAGTTGAAAGGCGAGTATTCTGTTGTATGAATGGCAACATGGGGATACACAGGTTTATTGTACCTTCTGCCGTCTTGTGGAAAAGGATTTAATCATTTTCCCTGTCACTACATGTCACTGGCATAGATAGATGCACAAAGATAGATAGTAAAAATAGTTTTCACACTAATTAGGTGAAATTTAATCATTTCCAGCAGCACAACTGATGATCTCTCACTGCACAGCGCTTGGGATTCGCTGCGATATGCTAACCGGTAGCATTTACTCCCCTCCATCTTATTCCAGACGAGGCGGGTCCAGGCCCGGTCAAGAGCAAGTATGACGCGCTGGACTTCGACACTCTGATGAAGGAGGCCCAGAAGTCGCTGCACCACCGCTGACTGTCACGCTGCACCGGCCCCGCGCCACGCCGCGACTGTCCCGCCTTATTAAACACCGCGCCCCGCAGCAGCAGAAAGAAGCGGTACACACCTCTCCATGCAAAATGTTTACATTTTTAAAAAAACGTTGGGAGTAACGCGACAACGAGAACATTCATTTCTTTTTTTGGGGGGGGGGGGGGGGGGGGGGGGGTTGCAAAGGCGGCTACTTTGTATTAGCTACTAGACTCGCCACAATGATGCATCCTGCCGAGAGACCTCCGTAGCAAATACTCGTTGTGTGCGTGCGTTTGTTTGTGTCTCTGTGTGAAAAAAAATTCCTGGTGGCGGGCGGCGTCTAATCGCTGTTAAAAACAAAAAAAAACAAAAAATGTGTGGTTGTTGAAAAAAAAAAAAAAAACAGGAAGAAAAAAAAAATGATACCCGCTTTGTTGGATGTTCTACATGGAAAAGAAATGTGGTGTGTGTGTGCAAGCGTATAACGTTCAATGTAAAAAGGTTGACAAAAGTTTACAAAAATTAAGAACTTTTTTTTTTTTGTAATTGTAGTGCTTCCTTGATTTGATCTATGCACCGTTGGGAGGTATTTTCTGCTTTACCCGCAGTCACCGTTGACGCTAAATTCCCAAATCCCGCTTTCTACTGAGGCGCCCCCTACTGGCTTGAGTTTGTTAAACGACATGGAGATCACAATGTGGGAATGTTTCACCTAAAGAGTCGGAGGGTAATTTTAACTTCGATAAGCCATGATTTGTTTGTTGTTATATCAGGTTCTCGAGGGCTTCTAGCATTAGCTTTAGCCAGTTAGCCCACAATGCACCTCTGTTGTACGTACACCCTCAACGATAGCTTTAGCCGTCAAACATGACCATAGCACAACTCGTTTGGGCCAACTGATGCCAAGCAGATGCAACAAAGCTTCTGTACAACAGCCAAGATTTCCCTTAAATATGAAGTTGTATGGACAAATGTGTCCCAAATTCATTCAGCTGGCCTGACTGAGGGGATGTATTTGATCGACAACGTTTAATTTTGGCCCACACAAAAGATTTAATGAGATTCAATGAAAGTCTAAAAGTCTCATGACGTATACATGTGAGTGTTAATCATTCCGTTGTTGATTGGAAAAGGTTCAGACGGCGAAACATCTCTATACGTGACATGTATTTGCATATATGGTAAAGTAAAAAGCTCATATGTACTTGTAATTTTTTTATACGATTGTAGGCCTACTATAAAAAAGTAAAATATCAGCAAAAGTAACGCAGGCATCAAGTATTTAAGAGTGAGATGCAAGTTTGCTAACGTGGGATTCATCTTTCGTCATTGCTTTTGTGCCAAACATTATTAAATATGGACAATGTGATATCATGACGAAGCCAACCAAGACACCACGTGACCATTTGGTGATGACACAGCGAACGCTCCTATTTCCAAGTATTAACTTTAGCCAGCTTGCACAACAAAATTGTCCCTCTGTTTTCCAATGTTAGCTTTAGCCAGCTGCCATGACCACAATGCTTCAGTTTTACATAGGCCTACATACATAGCTTTAGCAAGCTATCACAACCACAATGCACCTCTATTTTCTAGTGTTATCTTCAGATAGCTGGCATGACCTCAATGCTCCCGCCTATTTTCTAGTGTTATCTTTAGATAGCTGGCATGACCACAATGCGCCCGCCTCTTATACATTTTTACAGTGGACCCCTGCATACTCACGGTTCAACACCCGCGGATTCTCCTTTCCACTGAATCCCCCCCATGTTTTGAATTTTCTTTGCATTTTTGTTTTTTTTCTGTATCTGTGGGGAACCAAGCCCAAAAACACTTATTAGTGGTTTATCCTTGCTTATTCAAATTGTTTTGGGGGTTTAAAAAAAAAAAAAAAAAATTCATTTTCACTGCATTAATAATGGCCATCAATTGTCCGTGGATCTTCGCTATTCGCAGTCCAACCCGGTCACAAGCCTCTGCAAAGAGCGGGGGTCCACTGTACTTAGCTTAGGCATACTAGCACAACCGCGCCGTGCCTCTATTTTCGAGTTTTAGCTTTAGCCAGCTAACATGACCAGAGTGCTCCTGTTTTACACACATACTTCGGTGTAGCTAGGTAACACAACAGCATCGTTCCTCTATTTTCTAGGGTTATCTTTAACCAGCTAACACGATCTCATTTCCACTTTATTTTCCAGCATAAACTTTAGCCAGCGAGCATGACCACAGTGCACCTGTTTTACATACGTTGTTAACATTAGCCTTACCCATCTAACACAACCACATAACACTGTTTTTTGTAGGCTTAGCATTAGCCACAAGTACAACCACAGTAAACTTCTTGTTTTAGCATTAGCTTTAGCCGGCTAGCCGTCTCAATGAAACGATCAATAAAGATGGAACATTCCCACATTGGAGGTTGTGAACCGGTCCACTGCGCTGATGCAACCCATCTTGTTTACATTTGAATTGCAGCATGCGGTATCCCTTGGGGGGGGGGGGGAAAAACCCACAATCACCGGGTCCCAGCGGCGGCGGCGGCGGCAGCGCCCCTACGAGAAAGACTTGACTGACTTGTGTTGGTTTGCTCTGATGGAATGTATTTGTCATTCTGAATGTAAACATCTCCTTTAGCGGCGGTTAGTTGCGCCCGACGTGGCCAGTAGGAGGCTCCAAGTAAAAAAACAAAAAGTGAAGGGAACGTCTGAATTTAGCGCGTAAATGACGCGGGAGGTGTCAGCCGAGCATCTCTACCTCAAGTCCATGCGCCGATGCTCTCGCCGCCGCCATCGTGCTATCCCGTCAGGGTTCATCCTCTGAAGCCTCTTCTGCACGCCGTCATGTTTGTAGTCTTAAAAAAAATCAAATCTCGCCACCATTTTACATGCCAGTATGACCATGGTGTTTGGCTTTAGCTAATTGGCTTGACCCCAGGGTACCATTATGTTCCGTATGCCAATAGCTTTACCCCAGCTTACAAGACCACAACTCAGCTCTATTTTCTAGCGTTACCTATAGCCATCTAGTGCAACCACGGCACACCTCTACATACACACTTAGCATAAGCTTTCTCCAGGAAGCATGACCATAACTCACCTGTATGTACTAGCTTTAGCCATCTAGCATGAACATAGTACACCTCTATTTTACATATACAATTAGCTTTAGCCATCTAGCATACACTTCTATTTTAGATACACAGCACTTGTTTTACATACATTCTTAGCCAATACACTCTTAGCATTAGCTTTAGCCAGCTAGCACGACCACAACACCTTTATTTTACATACACTTTTAGCCATACAAACTTAGCTTTCACCAGCTAGCACAAACAGAGTGCAACTTGACATACACTATTAGTGTTGGCTTTAGCCATTTAGCCTGACCACAGTGTATTTCTATTTCCTCGTATAAGCTTTAGTCATCTAGCGTGACCACAGCGCACCTCTGTTTCACACAAACAGTTAGCGTTAGCTTTTACTCAAAATGTTTGCCACTGGTTGACGTCTCTGCACCAAAACGGCAACGTGTGGAAGAGGCTTCAGTCTGGAGCACTTCCTCTCCTCGCCAAAATAAGACGCAGCTCCGCGCAGGTTTGAGGCCTTGTTTTTCCTGGTCCTTCCACAGCGACTCAACTCTCTTGCACGCACACACAAACACACTCACACATACACAAGAACGTTGAATGTTTACATCATGGTTTACATAAAGAGAAGCTCTAATATAAGATGACATATTTACAGTATAGTCGTATATATAGTGTACATAGCACTAAACACGGTATCTTTTATTTTGGCGGCGGCGGGATTTGGAGGGAACGTTGATGTAACTTGACACACAAAGTCCGACACTGTTAAAAAAAAAAAAGTAAGTCATAAATCCCTTTAGACGATCACATTTGTTGTTGTTTTCCCCGTTGTTCGATGCAATACGTAAGAATGGTCACCCGGAGGAATGTGATCGACACATGTACAAAAATCCATAGTGATCTTGCACACTTAACGTCCCGACTGGGATTGGGGGGTGGGGGTGAAGAGACAAGGGGAGAGAGAGGCAGATGATGATGATGATGATGATGATGATGATGGTGGTGGTGGTGGTGGTGGGGTAATTGGGAATTTGTGCTAACACAAATTTACCTTTCAATCTGAGTCACAGGAAACCACAGAAATGATTTGAATTCTGAAACGTACATGTACTCACATGCATACACTTCCATACACACAAACGTGGATCAACTTACATACACGTAAGCTTCCATACACAAACTTACATACTGTACATCAATTTGTATCCAGAATCATACATATATACATCCAAATGTAAGTCTACGAACTTGCACACACAAACTTGCATCAACTTAATTAAATTTACATATATTAACATCCATCCACATACATGTACATACATTGTACAATGTCCATCCATCCACTTTCAACACCGCTTATCCTGGTTAGGGTCGCGGAGCGCTGGAGCCCAGCTGACTTTGGGCGAACGGCAGACTACGCCCTGAACTGGTCGCCGGTCAGTCGCAGGGCACATAAAGACACGGGAAGCCATCCGCACTCACATTCACACCGTCACTGAGTGGGAACTGAACCCACGCTGCCCCCACCAAAGTCAGGCGAGTGTACCACGATACCATCAATAACCACATTGTACAATGTACAAACACAAATTTACTGATAAACTTACAGGATTACACAAACGTACCTACCGCTAACATACAGTACACGTCAAATTACCTATATCAACTTATATTAACTTACATACAAGTATGTAAGTACATAACATGTACACGTGTCAACTCACATGCACATAAACTTTCACCAACTTCCATGCGTAGAATCAATTAAATGAGTGAACTGACATACACCAGCTTGCATTCATACAAATTTACACGAGCACACATACATAAAGGCACATAAATAAATGCACACATAAACTTATGATAGGACAAAAACTTTCCTTCATCACTTACATCCATAAACTTACATCAATTTACATAAATGAGCACTTGGATATAAACCGACATATGTCTCTGTTATATTAGATTTGCATTACAATACAATAATAGAAGTTGCTGAGATCTCGTCAACATGTCATCACGGCATCACATGATCTTGTCATCACATGATCACGGCGAAGCCTTCAAATCGGCAGGAGGCTCTTCCCCTTCCGCACCGCGCCCCTCCCACCCAATCCCGAACGCCACTGAGGACGTTTTATTCAAAAGAACTTTTTCAATAGCCATATTCTAAAAAGGGTACATACATATATATGAATATATCTCAATATATATTTGTGTGTTTGTGTAGATATAGCTAGATGACGATATACTTTTTTATAGAAAACTTTTGTGTTTTGAGAAGACACATTTCAAGTATAATAATAAGCACTGTCCACTCGGGCTACTTCCAATCAATCCAAATATGAATATTAATAATAATAACAATAATCAAACCTTCCAAAGGGAAAATAACCCCGCCACAATGCAATACTTCCTGCTCTTTGTTTGGGAAAAGTGGGGGGAAACCGGCAAGAAAAACTGCAAACTTTGACACCCCCCGCCCCCCACCCCCACCCCCATAATAATAATAATAATAAAACAACAAAAACAAGTTGGCGGCTTCTATCTTTTCTTTCCACGTGCTATAATGTTGATTTTTCTACTATTTTCTCAGTTTAGAAAAATAATAACAATAATAATTTAACGCACAAAATAAACTTTTAAGGATGACAGATGAGCACTTGGTAGGCAAATTAATCTAATTGAAACAATAAATATAGATATAATAATAAATATAAAAGAAAACAATAAATGTGAGCAGGTGGAACAAAATAAGATAAAGGGCATATGTTTTATTTTGACTTCTTGTACTGACTATCAAGCTCACCTCTTTTTTTTTTAACCTAAAATATGCTGAATACTTCTAGTGAGATTTTATATTTTTACATATGTTCTTTTTTTTATTATTTATGCTACACTTAGTTTGGCTGTTTCTTGTTGTTTTTTTTTTTTTTTTTTTGTTGAGGTGTTCTCTCTATTTTTTTTTTTTCTTTGTGTGTGATTTCATGTCAGGTGAAGAATGTGGAGAGACAGGCGGAGGGGAAAAAAGGCATTTCAGTATTTTTGAATTGTTCAAATCTAGTTTCATAGATGTTATTGTTATAAATTATATTTTGATTGGTGTACATAGTTTGAAAGAGGAAACACTGACATTCTTTTAAAATGAATACATTTTTCTCTTCAGAGATTGTTTACATTATGAAACTGTAGAGACGTGCTCCTCATATACTGTATAAAGGACATATATTCATTGATTTTCCTCCAGAAATAAAATCCTAATGAACAGCACTCACTCGCAGTCTTCATTTCAAGCCTCTCAGTCACTACAGTAAACAGCTACAGTCAGTCACTACAGTGGATGCTAGTGTGCCACTCCATACACTGCCACCCACAGGTCAAATGTTGTTCGTGTAAATTTATTTATTTATTTATTTGTATTATTATTTTTTTAAAGTCCTCAGAAGTCACATCAGTCACTACAGTTGACAACTCATCAGAAGTTGTGTCAGAGTTGATGTCAGAGTTGCGCATCAGTCACTACCATGGATGTTAGCGTCTCACCCAATACACAGGCAAAAAAAGGTCCTGAAAAGTCTTCTCTCCTGGGGAGGAAACTCGCTTGTATCCGGGATCTCGTTCTTTGGGTCACGACCCGCAGCTCGTGACCGTAGGTGAGGGCGGGAACGTAGATCGACCGGTAAATCGAGAGCTTCGCCTTTCGGCTTCGCTCCTTCTTCACCGCAACGGATCGATACAAAGTCCGCATCACCGCAGACGCCGCACCGATCCGCCTGTCGATCTCCCGTTCCGTTCTTCCCTCGCTCGTGAACAAGACCCTGAGATACTTGAACTCCTCCACTTGGGGAAGGATCTCATCCCCAAATACAATATTCAAATACATTTGCAAGAAATAGATTACAGTATTATTAAAGTTTTTTTTCTTGTGCGAACAACTTTTTTTAAAGAAAACTAGTGTCTTTTTCAGAAAAAAAACTAAAAATAAATAAAGGAGTATTTTTTATGTACTTGTAGAAATCTGATTTCCTTTCCTTTGAAGCTTTGACTTACCACAATGTTACCATTTTATCTTGGGGAAAGGTATGACTTTTCATAGGATTACCCATTTTTTTCCCATCCAGTTTAAGTACATCTCTGTTCTGATAAAGACTGCAACTTTTTTTACCTTGAAAAAATGTAAACTTTTATTCTCATGACGACATCTTTTCTCGAAAAAAAAAAAAAAATTGGAATTAGTTTTCACCACTTCACAACTTTTTTTCTCTAAAACATTTATGGCTACGCGATAGTTAAGTTTTATCGGTGTTAGGATTCTGAGCTCCTGCTTACGACTTCTTCAAGACTTCACAGGCGTAAATCACTGCCAGCTCCATGTTAACACGGATATTTGAATTCAACAGCCGTCAATGGCAGTGAATGAGTTAATAGTCAGCCAACTTGGAATGCGTTCATTGTAACCAGATTGGAGGTGTTGGTTAAAGCTGCCAAACACACACTCACACACACACACAAGTTGCAACTGTGCTGCACTCCTGACATCTCCTCGAGTTGACTTTGGTCGAGTGAAAGTGTGTGTGTGCGCGTGTGTGTGTGTGTGTGTGTGAATGAGAGTGCAAGTGAGGAAGATGAGAGCGCTGGGCTTCATCCTGTCAGACACTTCCTGTCCTTTGCTGTGGCTGCAGCACGCACGTAAGTAACATTACGCAGAACATACGTACATCATTTACGTACATAGATGACCTACAAACCCCCCCCCCCCCCAAAGTTTATAAAAACCTACAAACTGAAGTGTTCTTACTGAACCACATACAAAAATGTACATCAACCTTACATAAGCTTACATTAAAAAAAAATAAGGTTTCAAATAAGCTGTTTTCAAGTATGCTTTCAGAGAAGAGTTAGGGTTTCAAATTAGGGTTTCAAGACTGGGTTACTGTTTCATAAGGATTTAAACTTGGGTTAAGGTTTTAGGTTTTCAACTTTCAAATGCTGTACTAAACATGAGCATACATATACATGAACTTTCACACGCAAGTGTAAAAAGAAGTTCAACAAACGAGACCCTCTGTGTTTACGTGATTTCTCTTGGTGGACCGTTGAGTTGTCCAAATAAAAACCTTTGAGGACGATTTGAGTTGGGATGCTAACGCTAAAGCGCATCTCTCCTTGAAAAAAACGTTAGCATGTGATGCTAACATCCTGCGATGATTTAGGGCAACCCCGTGAGCGCCTCACACGGCGGCCGGCCGGTCCGTTCGGGTCCTGCTCAGAGACAACGTCAGGCGCCTAAAAATAGTCGTCGCGGCTCCAGCTGCCCCCAAATCCCCCCGCCTCTCTCTGCAGCAGTCACGGGTTGCTCCCGCGTCACGGCTCGGCCGGCACCGTGGCCGTATACGGCAATGCTTTGAGCCGCCGACGTCACGAGGCGGTGACGCCACGCGCGCTGACGTGTGAGCTACTCCGAAGCGGGGAGGGGGAGGGAGGAAGGATTTTGCACACGTTTGACCCCCTTTGCAGGCGGCGTTTTATTCACGCTCGGCTGTCGTCTTCTCTGTTGTGAAACACTCCGACGTCACCCACATATCTGACGTGGTCTCTTCGTGCAGCATCCGTAAAGCTGTAGATATATATATATATATATATATATATATATATATATATATATATATTGCTGATTAAACCCCTCCCCCCTAATAATCTTAATTCCAATAAAACCCTTAAATACTTCTCATGTCAGATTTGACCCCAAATGTCATGATTTGACCCGGAAATTTGTTGCCTTTGCCTAAAGTGACACAAAATACACAAAGATGAAAATATTTTGAACAATTCTTTTGGAGAGGTGCTCGAAAGTTTGTGTAGCAATTTGACTACTCTTGAAAAATAAAAGTAAAAAAAAAAAAAAAAAAACATCTTTAACTTTGAAAATAAAGACTATTCATGTAATAGTATTTGTAATTGCAAAAGACAAACATGTCTTTTTTTTTTTTTAAAGTGAGAAAAACTGCAACTGTTTTAGTATGATTTATTAATATTTTAGTCTCATAATATTCTTTTTTGTGTTGTCAAATTGTGAATTTTTTCTCCATTTTTGTCTTTGGAAAAATATGACAAATTGTGAGAGTCCAACTGTTTTCCCTCAAAACATACATCTGTAATCCTGTAGAATTATGATGTTTCATTTTCTGCAATAAATGCAATTTAAAATTCAGAATTAGTTTTCTTCCACCCAACTCCAACTTTCATCTTGAATCTGAAAAAATACGATTAGTGTCGTAGAATTAAAAAACGTTTTTCGCCTGCCAAAAAACAACTTTAATCCCACATGATCACTTTTCCTCCTGGAAAAAAATACAACTTTAACGTCCTAAAACTTGAATAGTCCCTCTAACTTTAATCAGCAACACAATGCACTCAATGCAAAGACAAACAAACTTGTTTGTGTATGAAAACAGCAACATCGACAATTTTTTTCAAGCAATTACATACTTGCACATGCTTTCAATACTGTTACTCACAATCACAAGCGCATCAGTGAATCACGTGGGCTCCCTCTAGTGGTATGTGAAAGAATCACTGAATTCAATGGTCAAATTGAGTATAAATCCATTTTTTTTTTAAACCCAGTACAGTGCATTTGTTACAGTTTAGTTGTACTTAACTTTTAAGTAAGGATTTAACCTTTCAGAAATGTTTGTCCTTCAATATGTATTTCGGTCATTTACAATTTTTATTTGTATGTAAAACCTTTCAAGTTCATCATTATGATTATACGGTACCATTTTTTTTATTTTTTATTTGCCTCTATTTAAGTGCAGCGTTAATGTTCAAACTGTACATAGCCGTTATAGCATCTTACGAAAATAAGCAATATACTTGCGAGGAATAAAACCTACGCTACCGTATTTGAACGTTGTTAACGTGTTTTTGGAGATTGTACTTGGTGTAAAACGTTTGCGAAGCGGCTTTCTAGCTGAGCGTGCAAGTCTTGGACTGGGCCGCACTCGCTGCAGGAAGAAAGAAAAAAAAAAAAAAAAACAGCGCATTAGTCGTTGTAAAAATGGACTTTTCGCTCGCTTGGTGTCGGCGACGAACCTTGTCTGGCCGCGGCCGCCGCGCCGGCCGCCTCCTCCTTGGCCTTCTTGGCCGCCTCGCCGGCGGCCATCTTGGCGTCGTGCACCTCCTTGAGGGCGTTCCACTCCTTGCGGTTGTTGAGGAGCCGCTCCAGCATGGGCGTGATCTCCTCGTGGAAGCGGCTGAACTCCTGCGCTCGCGCACGACAACGTTTGGCGTCAGTGTCACCGATACAATCGGATGTCCTGACCCAAGTTCAAAATATGACTTTTCACCCAAATACTTTTTGTGATTTATGTATTTTTTAGTTTAAATGACACGATATGACCTTGTAAACAAAGGAGCAGACAAAGTCGATGAAGCCGCACTGAAGCTTCGGAAGCTCATCTGCTTTGTTTCTGTCCATCATGGGCTGAAAAGGAGACGAAACAAACAATGCAGAGCTGTCGTTCATATTCTTCCATCACTCACCGCTCGCTTCATCAAAAACACAGGATCCGCTGCGTATTGCTTGTCGGAGACTTCACGTCTCGCAAACGCTTACGATGGGTTGTTGCTCCAGGACGGTCCTCTCCAGATCTCCTTGCTCCCAAAACTCAGCAGCTACAGACAGCGCCACCTGCGGCAAGGTAGGAAAATAAACGTTTAGGAGTAGATTCTCCCGCATGCGCAAGTCACAAAAAAAGTCAAGTCCAACATGTTATTTACGCAAACTCTTGCCACCTAGACTCATTTTTCAAAGCAATTTTTTTTTTTTTTCAAGAAATCTTTTTGAAAAAAATGTCCTTCTCCCCTCAAAAAAAAAAAAAAAAAAGTCCAAAAACGACATTATTTCAGAATCTAAAGAACAATACAGAAGTACAACTTTGATCTGTATAATTTCCCAATGTTTTTCTCGAAAGACGTCCTTCCCGAAAAATGTTTTTTTTTTTAATTCCTCCCAAAACACAATTTTAAAATAAAGTAAAATGACAACTTTTTCTCAAAGAAATGTAACTTTAATCTCCTAAAATAATGTCTTTTTTGTTGAAAAATATTTTTTTCCTCTCATAAATATGTTTAATGTAATAAAATACAAAATACAACTGTAATCTGATCTGCCTTGAGATACGAGTTTAATTGGCTCCGTGACCATGCTCTTACCTCAAAACACTTCTCATCTCAAAAGATATTTCACCATTAAAGTAATTGGAAATGCAATTAATTCATTCCAGTCCCCCCCCCAAAAAAAAACCATTTTTTTTTTTTTTATGATTTTTTTTTTTTTTACGTTTCCAATAAAGAAATGTAGCAGTCAATTGCGCATCCATCCATTTTCAACAGCGCTTATCCCCACGCTGCCCGCAAGTCAGGCGAGTGGACCACTACACCGTCAGTGACTCAGTCAATTGTAAAATACGGTATTTTTCTTCTTAAAAATCTACCCCACTTTTTTTTTTTTCCTTAAAAAAAAAAAAAACAACAACTTTTTTTTCTTTAAAAGTATAACTTCTTTTTCATAGTATACATTTTTTTTTTTTTTTTTTAAATCATGTCCAGCGTCGCTCTTATACAGCAAATGAATCCGATACACATCGTGAGTGTGGATGAAACACACACACACACACACTTAACGCCGACCTTGCTCTGGATCTCCCAGGGCTTCGCGATGGCCGACAGGTCGCAGGCCGTCATCATCATGGCCCTGCGAGGTTGACACACGACGTGATTGACAATTTGCGTGTGTGTGTGCGTGTGCGTGCGTGCGCGCCTACATGACTATCTCCTTGCGTGTTGTCTCCAGCATCATGTACTTGGTCCAGTCGTTCCAGCTGTCGTACGTCTTGGACTGGTCCACAATCTTCTGGAACATGGTCCTCTTCCTGCACGGGAGGACGGCCGCAATGCATCACGGGATCGGCGAGAATCCGGCCGGACGGGCGGTACTGACTTGAAGTAGAGCGCCAGGTCGGTGGCGATGATGGCGATGTCCATCAGGTGGATGACGATGTCGTGCTGGCGGCGGTTCAGATTCTGGTAGATGTTCAAAGACTGAAACAAAAAGTGGCGGGATGGAAGGCAGGGAGTTATGCTGCACACTTATTATTACCTTCTATTATAATTGATGTTATTTAAGGATTCCCCCCCCCCCCCCCCCAACAAAAAAACAAAAATTGGGGCATTTTTAAGTTACATTTCTTTGCAATTTGAGATTAAATGTTTTAAACCATTAGTTTTACATTTCAAAAATATTTTGTTTGTTTTTAAAATTCCATTTTTTTCTTTAAAATTCAATCAATTAAGTTTCAAATTTGAATGATTTAAAAATGAGTTTTTAATTCAAAGTAAATATATTTTTAAAATCAAGACATTTGAAATGTATTTATATTAAAAGTTAAATGTTTATACAAAATTAAATACGTTTTTAAATTGAATGAATTAAAAAGTTTTGAAATAAATGAAGTTTTAAAACTGAATTACTTGTTTGTATCATTAAATGCATTAGAACAATCATTAAATGTTTGAATTAGTTTTTTTTAAAATTGATTTGTGTTCAAAATGAAGTTTTGCTTGAAATTAAATATATTGTTTCCAATTTGAATGTAATAAAACGGTTTTATTTTAAATCCAATAAATTTTTAATTAAAAATATATTTGTATTTAACAAGTTTTGTATTTAACATAAGTTTTGAATCAATCAAGTTTTAAATTTGAATTGATGTTTTGTATTTATAAACAAACAGAATATTTTGTGTGTTTTTAAAAATGGATTTGTTTTTATGGAGAAAATACATTGTTACAAATTAGAAATAAGTCAAAATTGATTATTTCCAATTCAATAATTTTTTAAAAATCGTTCAAAAACGTTTTTGTTTGTTTTTCAAATCATTTGCATCATAATGAAGTCTTTTCATTTAAAACTGAATAAATTAATAAAGTGATTCATTTAAAATGAATAAAGAATGGCATTTTTTACATAAAGTTTTAAATAAATCAACTATAGTTTTTTTTTAACATTCTATTTTTGACATTTTTGTATTTGAAATGTTTTTTTTTTTTTTAACATTAAACAATACTTTGACAATCTTTTGTTTTTTTTCCCTCCCCATGACAAAAAATATTATTCGAAATGCTTCAGAGTTGAAGTCGTGTGTGTGCGTTCGTGCGCCGCGACACACCTCATCTCTCAGCAAAGTCTTGCCAAACTCAAGATGGTGTCTCTCCAAGATGGACGAGCCGTGAAGCTTCGCCAGAGGATTTCCAGACCTGGACACACGAAAACACACGCGCGCGCACACACACACATACACACACACGCACACGCGCGCACACATCAACGCTGGGAGGTTCAATGCTGCTAAATCCTGAATTATCATTTGGCTTATTTTACTACAGATGATGAATTGCGCTCGTAGCAGCCAGCGCTTGTCAACAAACGACGAAAATGTTGCGCTCACTTCATCTGATAGAGGTTGTTTGTTCCCCGGTGGTCGATGTCGTGACAGAATCCGGCGGTCACCATGGCCATGCGCTCCAGGTCGGTGTAGTAACGCTTCAGGTCGCCCGTCTGAACACACCGGCCGGCCGCACAAGTGCACGTCACGAGGGCAGGTATACATTTCTGATTTCACGAGCGCCGCCCATCAGTATAGTAGACGAGGTTCCGATTTGGAAGCAATCGGACAAAATCCGTAGCAGAATTGTTTTGGGGGGGATTCACTGAAAGTGGCCAAATTGACCCTAAAACAGTCGATTCAAAGCAAAATGGGAGGATTCCTGTGTGTTCTCGGGCATGGCTTCTTGAGACTTTTTCGTAGGTCTACTCATTATAGACATGCCTACCAAATTTCACATTACTAAGTACAACTAGCTTTGGGGGCTGAATTTTTTTATTTCGGCCGAATAGCCAGAACGGCTATAAAATGGCCGCTTTGCACTAAAATGGCAGACCTCCTGTTTCTTTTCAGACATAGCTTCTTGAGACTTTTTTGTGGGTCTACTCATTATAGACAAGCCTACCAAATGTCATGTTTCTGAGGGGCGCCGGCTTCTGGGGCTGCATTTTCCAATACTCTCGAATGGCCAAATGGCTCTAAAATGACCGATTCAAACCAAAAAGGCAGACTTCTTGGTTTTTTTTTCTTTAGGTTTTTTTCCCAGACATGGTTTCTCGAGACTTTTTTTGGAGATAGTCAAGCCAAATTTCATGGCAGACTGGCCAAGTTCACCTTTGTATCTATCACACCCTAGAAATGGCCTAGAAAAGCAAAATGGCAGACTTTCTGTGTCGTTTCGGGCGTGGCTTCTCGAGACCTTTTTTGCGGGTTTACACATGATAGATGTGTGTGTGTGTGTGTGTGAGACCATGAGCAGCGTGAACATGGTCTGGCCAACGTTGAATCCGTGTCTCCAGTTGTGATAGGTGATCTTCCTGTAGCCTTTGCTGAGCGAGTACATGAATCTCACCAACACCTGCGCGCACACACACTCACGCACGCGCACGCAGGCACGCACGCACACGCACACACACACACACACACACATACACACGCACACACCCATGAGTCCTCCGTTTGTCCAAATAAGTGTTAAAAATAGCTTTGCAGTGAGTTTATTTCCAGGAGGACACTCAGCAGGCGACCGGCGATGCCTCATCATTAATTAACTTCCTGCATTGCAGCCAATGAGAGCTCGCTAAGTCTTTCTAAATAAAACTCTGCAACTGCATCGGTTTTACGGCTTTTTACGGCGAGACGAGTAAAGAAAGTGCACCAAATTCAGTTGACGGGGGAGTTTGGTGACATTTTATGAACAAAAACAGTTGCTGTCACTCAGACTTTGAATCCAATATGTGACTTGATGTGGTTTACAGCAATCGGATTTTCAATGTTGTTACTGGTGAACTTCGAACTGAAACAAACAATCGTGTTTGCGTGTCGCTTTGTACGCGTGCCGGAGTGAAAGGCGACCGGTAGCTTGCCAAAGTGAACGTAAGGCAACAAAAGAGACGGTCACCTCTCTGGGGATGTGGAACTTGTCCACCACTTTGAGTTCGTAGTACATCCTGATGCCACACTTGACCAGGTCCAACTCGCTGTGCTCAAAGTCGCAGAAGTGAAACTCCAGGATCTCCGCTTTCTTGGCGTTGGGGAGAACCTCTGACTGGAGACGGGCAAAACCAAAAAAACAAAAAAAACAAAAAAAAAACGTTATCGTTCAATAAATCGTGTCGGAAAAACGATAGTAGCGGGTTGTGTTTATGTGCGACAGTTGTTTGCGTTGTTGTCGTTTACCAGGATCTCCTCCAGCTCCTCCTCTTCGCACTCGTCCGGTTCCTTCCCCCATCGCTCGCGCGTGTTCTGACGAAGCAGAGAAAGCACCCATCGGGAATCGTACGGTAGCATCGTAACTATCGTAGCTGTCGCGTGTAGCTCCGCCCTCACGCAACATCGGTATCGAATCTTCCAATAATTGCCTCGTGAGGATGAAGGAAGTTTTCCAATGTGAATCTGAAATGTATTCGCAATCTGACGAGGTCATGTTTGAAGAACAAAACGGCCACTTCAATTTCCGTCTGTTCAAGCACGGCTTTTTCAGATCGCAGGGCACGTAGAGACAAACGACCGGTCGCACTCGCATTCGCACCTATGGTCAATTGAGTCTTCAATCGACCTAGCGTGCATGTTTTGGGGATGCGGGAGGAAAGCGGAGTGCCCGGGATTTGAACCCCGGTCCCCACAAGTGTGAGGCAGACGTGCTAACCAGTCGCCCACCGTGACTACCGCGTTTCATGTTGCTCAGTGACATTTGCTGAGACACGTTCGTTTTGGAAGCACCCCTGGAAATATTCCAGATGAGCCTAAAATGGCCAATTCCAGTCGAAATGGTTGACTTCCTGTGTCTTTTTGGGCACGGCCCATTGAGACCTTTTTTGCGGGTCTAATCATGATCGATCAGAATACCGAATTTCCTGTCGATAAGTGAAACTGGCTTGGTCGGCTGAATTTTGGAAGCTGCTTTCATGGCTTGAATGCCCTCGAGCAACCAAAATGGCAAACTTCCTGCATTTTGGGCATGGCGTCTTCAACTTCCACTTTTTTTTGTGGGTCAATATTTCCTACTGCTAAGTGAAAGTGGCTCATTCAAGTTCATCTTTGAAAGACTCCTGTTAATCGCAAAAGTGAGCCTAAAATGGCTCATTTTTGGCTCAAGCAGATGTACGGAACATGAAAAAGTGTGAGCGTTGGCGTCCATTTTGTGTCACGCGCTTCCGCCACCTCCGGGACGGGAGGGGAACGGCATCACTCGGCAGAGGCGCAAAGTCATACATTCGTTATTGTTGTTAGCCCTACTTGCGCTTGAATTATTACACAAGTTCGATTCCAAATCCGCAACGGAACTTTGACGACGATACCATACGAGTGTATGCGATACGACTGACCAGGATGTTCTGGATCTCGTCCTTTCGACATTTGACGTGGTACAGCACCATGTCCTGGAAGATGTCCTTGCGGTTCTCGAGCTTGTTCATCTTGTCATACGTGTCCGGGTTGAGCACCGACCAGCCCAGGAACTGAGTCAGCGACTGCAACGGGGAGGGACGACGTCACCTGCCTGCGGACACCTGCGGCAACTAATAGAGCGCTTGCGAAAAGAAACGGAATATTTGTTTCATATTTACTTTACTGTATTTTTTTTTATACTAGAAAAAAAGGCTTATTTTTATTATTATTATTAAATACATTTAAAAAATAGAATGTAAAACAAACTAATAAGTCGCAAGGTGTAGAGCACTGACGGAAAGAAAAAATGCACTTATTTTTATTTGTCCTTCAAAATAAAATAACACTAAATTAAAAGTAAAATAAATGAATTGATAAGTAATAACTGGAAGCAAGTGCACTTATGTTTTTTTTTAATAAAGTGGCTACTGGTAGAGCAAAGATGAAATGTACCTATTTTAATAGTATTTATTTGTTCTAATTAAAATAAATAGAACACTAGAAGTAAAAAAAGAAATGCAAAGTTTCTACGAGAGCACCCGTAAAGATAATTAAACTTCATTTTATTTTGAAATAATTATTACCAAAAATATAAAATTATCCAAATTTATATTGATACTAAAATATTGAACCTGGTAGAGTGCTAACAAAAAATGATGTAACTTCTTTTTATTTTTTTTAAATCTAGAAATAAATAAAGACATGGCAACAGGTAAAACACGGACAAAAAAAAAAAAATCTATCCATCAATCAATCTATTTATCTAATAGCGTACTGCGTAACTTTAAGACTTTCCGCTCCTTTCACAACAGACCACGGAAAACAAACTTCCAAATCCCTTCCTGTGAGGGATTGTCCAAATAAAACGAACAGTCCATGATGAATAAGTCACTGTGGTTTGTGTGTTTGCTTCAAAATCGGGACGCCTGGATTGTTGCTCAACTGCGAGCACTCGAGCGTGTGAGCGAAGTGGACCCAGAAAAGCCTCCAGGCTAATAAATAACGGACGTGCACGACCCGCTATTTAGAAACCTGCGAGTCACACGCGCACAAAACAATACTCCACCTCCATCAGCGTTTCATCCATTTCATCAAAGGGTTTCCCGTCCTTCCTGTTATAGAAGGTGGCCACGCCCACAATCTCCTCTTTCTTGTTGACGATGGGCATGGACAAAACATTGCGGACTGTCCAGCCCGAGTTGTCCAGAGGTTCTTTCTGTGCAAAGGGAGGGAGACGCACGCACGCACGCACGCACACACACACACACACACACACACTGACATAAAAGAACCAAATCGAATCGAGACATGCGTAATAAGTGTGTAATAAGCATGTCAAAAGTATATAATAGATTTATATCTTGTACGAAAGTGTGTAGGAAATATGGAATAAGTCTATAGTATTTAATACATGTGTAGAAAATACAAGTCATAAGCGTGTATTAAATGTGGAAGTGTAATACATGCATAGTAAATGTGTATTAAGTGTGTAATAAACTGTGCAATAAATGTGCAAACATTTAAAAATGTGTAATAAATCGACACACAAACTAATGCGATAGTATGTAATAATGTGTTGTAAATGGGTAATACGTGTGTCATAGGTGTGTAATAAATGTAAATATCTACATTTGTGACAAATACGCCTTGAATGCCACAGAAAAACATGAATCAGTTATGAATGAATCCGTTATTTTTTTAAATTATTTTTTATTTGAGATTTAGAATCTAGAATCTTACGATGACAGCAGTGTGACTCGAGAGCGCGTTATTTCCGGAATTTCCTCCGGGGCAAATTTCGTTTTGTAAAAGAAGTGATACTAATGTAATTTCATGTGCAATCGAGGAGTTTGGCTGAAAAAGCTCCACTCTGTCAGCCAACTTGAATTTGCTCGTGAGGGGAGGCGCACCACCCCGTGGCAAAAGTGATTGTAATGGGAGGAAAGATGAGAGGAGCTGCGCATCCTGCTGGAAAGTCGCTGAGGGAACTTAAGGAGATCATTTATTCCCTTTATGACTGCGGCTTCGCCACACACACACACACACACGACATCGCGTCAGTGCCACAACATTACGTATACCCGCCCACAATGGAACGACTTTTTGTTCTAAGGGAGCCCTGATGGAAAAGTGGCGCCATAAACTCACGTGGCCCCTGTGTTAGATCTCATTACATCGTGCGCGTGTCGCTAATGGCGTGCACGTTCAAATGAAAGCAAGCCTCTCACCTGGAAGTTGAAGAATTCATCCTCAGCTGCGTTCATTATGTTGCAAATCTGTCGGAAACACGGAAGAAGTTATCCATCCGGCCATCCATTTTCTTTACCGCTTATCCTCAAGTGGGAGGAGGAAAAGGCGGAGATCAAATGTGGGGTTTTTTTCAATTTCAATTTTCAGAACTTACCATGCCATGTGTAATTAAGTGTGTAATAAATGTGTAATCAGTGCGTTATTATTGTGTAATGAATGTGTAATGGGTAAAAGCATAGGTAATTGTGTAAATAAGTATTAAAAAAACTGTGTGATATGTCATAAATTTATAGTGTGTAACATTTAATGTGCAATGTAGACCTATGATTGCCTAAATCAATGACGACTGTGTAATAAACGTGTTCTGTAATAAATGTGCAGTGTGCAAATAAGGTGTAATGTCTAACGAGTGTGTGATAAATCTATGTGTGTAAACGTGTAATAACTGTGTAATAAGCAATTATGTACTAGAAAGGTAATACGTGTGTGACAAATGTGCAATAAGTACATCATACATGTTTAGTTACTCTGTATTGACTAGGTAATCAGTGATAAGGGTGAAATAAATACATGGTTGTGTAAATATGGAATAAATCTGTTGTGTGTAATAGGACTGTCATAAGTGTGTTATACATGTGTAATACATATGTTAAATGTGTATTAACTTCCTAATATGTAACAAACATGTAACAAGTGTGTAATAAATGTAGAAAAGGGGTTAACTAAATGTGCAGTATAATAACTAGGTGGTAAGCATGTCATACATGTATAGTTGTGTGGATGAAGATGTAATCAGTGTTATAAATGTGACATACATGTGTAATATGTGTGTAGTAAGCAAAAAGAAGGGTGTAATAAATGAGTAATACCGATATAATGTGGGTGTCAAATGTGTTACGTAATGTGCATTTTTAACAGAGATGCCCTTTTGATGTTGTTATCTTCGCGATCTTGCCTTGAAATGTATTTCATAATTAAAAGTGATCAGAGGTCAAATATTCGAGGAAAAGATTGATAGATTCTGACCAGTCCATTTTCTGCCACATACGTTGGCAAGCCGCTGACCAGAGCCCAGTGGTCTGCTGGAGGATTCCTGCACGTCAATAACAACAGCATTTCATGTAATAATCATAAATCAGCAACGGGACCGATTTGTACTTGTGACTGACGGGATGACTTTGATGTCCTCTTTGCCGTGTAGTATATAGTCGATAATTTTGTAGAAGATTACTTCCTGGAAAAGACAAGACAAGGATGACGGTTGAGTGCGCTTCGAAGGACCGATCATTGTTTTCACCCACCCGGCCATCGGGCGTTTTAGGTCCGTCGTACGGAGGAACTTCTCCCATCAGGACGGGCCAAAGGTCAAAGAACTCCTGCAAACCAAAGAACAAAATGGAGTTCAAGTGCGTTTGTCGCTAGCGTCGGCGTGGTGGATGCTAGTCACTTTGGTTTTGGTCATGTCCAGCAGGCCCACAGAGTAGCGGTCGCAGTTGAGGAAGGCTCGCACTGTGTACAAGGCCTTGTGAAACTGCCTCTCGATGTCTGTCAGCTCCTCAAACACCTTGCTGGCTGACCACAGCAGCACCTGCACGCAAAACGCACGTCAAAAGTTCCATTCTTGTACAGTATGTAAAATGTGGAAGAGAAGTGTAATATTGCTAGCTAGAACAAAATGTCATGGTCAGGGACTCATTAAACATATACAGAATAAGCACATTCATACATGAGCTGCCGAAGATGGCGACTCACGGCAAGTCACTGAACATGCAGACTGGCGAACGGGCTAGCCATTTAACAGCTAGCCAACTCTACGCTCTCATTCACTGAAGTGCAATAAGTGTATAGTAAACAAATGTATAATTCGTGTGTCACAAATTGTATTGTCTAATAACGTTGTAGTAACTAGCAATACGTGTGTAATTATATGTAATAGTGTAATAGGTGTGCGATAAATGGATGAGTTAGTGTAATAGATGTAATACGTTTGAATTTTAATGTTAATTTGTAATAGATTGTAATAGGTGTGCAATAAAGGTTTGAATATGCGTGGAATAATTGTGAAATAAATATGCAATAAGCGTGCAATAAATGTACAATGGATTGTAATAGGTGTGCAATAATTGCTTAATGTGTAAGGTGTGTAATAGGAGTAATAAATGTGCAATATGGCGGCAATGCAGCGTGAGAGTGGAGACGCTCCTTCCTTCACATCCCAAACTTTTGACATCAACCTCCTTCAATCACCTTAAATCAGACAACATCAAAAAATCTAGAGCACTCTTGCTGTGACAAAGAACAATAATAATCCCTCAAAGCCAAAATAATCCCCCCCCCCCACCTCCCTCCAACTTTGTTAGGACTCTTGAGTCGCATCAATCAGTGCTGTAACTTTGTGTAATTGCTTTTTTCTTTGACTGCAATGACCGCTGGGAGTCACAAAGCCTCTCCCTGACTTGCAGCAGTCCGCAAAACCATCACTAAAAGTGTGAGAAGACAGTGAAAAACACTCACCTGCCCTCTCCTGGTTTCGCAGTTGTGCAGGTAGCTCAGGTGGAAAACCCTCAGCACCAGGTTGGCGAAGTTCAGGTACTTGTTGAAGGTCTGCGGGAATATCAATATTCCTTTTTTTTTTCATTGACAAAGCAGCTTTGTGTTGCAGTAAGTCATAATAGCAAACAACAAATATATGGCTCCAAGGTTTGGAGTCTGTGACGATTACTATAGAACAGGAAAACGGATCTGTGATGCCGGAAAGGGTCTGGCCATTTGGTATGAATTTATGTAATTTACACATTTATAACAACGGCTCCATCCATCCATTTTCTGAGCCGCTTATCCTCACAAGGGTCGCGGGGGAGCTGGAGCCTATCCTAGCTATCATCGGACAGGAGGCGGGCTACACCCTGAACCGGTTGCGAGCCAATCGCAGGGCACACATAAGCAAACAACCATTCGCACTCACATTCGCACCTGCGGGCAATTTAGAGTCTTCAATTAACCTACCATGCATGTTTTTGGGATGTGGGAGGAAACCGGAGTGCCTGCAGAAAACCCACGCAGGCACGGGGAGAACATGCAAACTCCACACAGGCGGGGCCGGGGATTGAACCCGGGTCCTCAGAACTGTGAGGCAGACGCTCTAACCAGTCGTCCACCGTGCCGCCACCACTCCAACATTTTAAATGTAATTGTAATTTGGAGTTGAGATATTTGCATCCATGCAGTAATTTAGTGCAGCGAAAGAGTGAACGTACAGCCCCACGTTTACCTGCCGTCAATGACGCCGAGATCTGAGTGTCGCCTGCAGAGTTGTCGCAGGATAATTTGCAGCTGCGTATTAGATTGTTTAATGGGAGCATGTAGAGATTAAACAACAGGGGTCCCCGGATTGACCCCTGGGGAACCCCGCAAGTCACATCTATATGGTCTGAGACACGGTTAACAATTTCAACAAAGGATGTCCTGTGGTTGAGGTAGGACTTGAACCAGTTTAGGGCAGTACCAGAGGTTCTGTTCTATTTTAATAATTAGTTGTGCCCATCATGGGCAAGGTATCCTTCAAAATCATCAAATCAATCTTCTTAGATGTCGGACAGACATCCTTCCCTCCGCCACATGTTCAAAGTCAATAGGATTCTTGCACAGATGTCCGTTTTCGAAAATCTGTTAGCAGACACCAGTATTGGCCCATCTTCGGCACGAGATTTTCTTTTTCGATGCCGGACAGATATTGAAAAACAGCTCCGGAAGACTTTTATGGAAGAGATGGGACCTCCCCTTCCACCTTGAAGCAGATCTTTAAAATCAATGTACTTCTTAGACACCGGACAGGCCGCCCCGTTCCAAGTGCCACCCAATATTCAAAATCAAGAGGATTCTTGCTTAAATATGGAACAATAATCCAGGGAGGAAATAAGGAAGACCAGTATCTGATACAACCTGTGCTGCCACCTTGGAGCCCATTTTTAAAACCAGTACGGCAGGTTTCTTACAGTAGATGCAAGAGCGTATTCAAAATCAACAAGATTCTTCCTGTCGTAATCCATTTCAAAAGATATGTTAGGAGCATCCATCTTGGGTCAGATACCCTTCAAAATCAATATTTTGTTCACCCCCCCCCCCCCCCCCCCCCCCGGCCCGAAATGCCACACTGTATCCCAAATCAATCGGATGCTTGCCCTACGATGGAACAATTTCCCAGAAGCTTGACACTCATTAAGAACAACACATGGCTGTGAGTATTGCCATATTGTGTGTCCGTATGTGTTAGTGCACCATTTGTGTCATAAATATCCCTTACTTAAAGTGCAGATGTAATACATTCGAAGTTGAATGTTGATTTGTAATAGATTGTAATCGGTGTTAAACCTGTTTGAGTCACTCACCCCAATTTGATCGCAAGTGGGCGGCAACAGATTTGTGGCTTAATAAGCTATAAAGAACGACCATTCCAAAATGTTCCCGTTGTTTTGGCGCGAATAAATAGTCCGTAGGGAAAGTATTCACATTTATTGATGACCGCCTTACGCCGGATGGTATCTCGAAAAGACGCGTACTGTATGTCGCCTCGCTCGTATCAAGCAAGGTACCGCTGTATATTTCGTTACACGATGTACACGTCTACCTCTTCATCCTCGGCGGTGAAGTGCGGCGCGTCGTCCATCTTGTTGACGGCCATCATGACGGCCACCATGTCCTTGCCGTTCATAATGGGCACGGCCAGCACATTCCTGGTGGTGTACTCGGTCAGCTCGTCCGCAAAGTTGCTGAAGTGAGGATTCTAAAATGAAGATCGAAAGATTTCAAGCCAAAATCCAAAGGACCCGGTCATCATCAAAGACTCAAGGCATCCCGAACACCCTCTCTTCCATTCGCTCCCGTCGAGCAGGGGGCTACAGAGCATCCGATGCAGGACCACCAGGCTGAGGAACAGCTCTTAGACGATTAAACTTGAACAGTGCTCCGTCGTCCTGACGTCAGCCCCGCCCGCATGTGCTGTAGAACCGCGCCAAATGATTTACACTCGTGCGTCCCATATAAATATTTAAAATTGAGGCCATTGTCAATTGTATCGTAATTCATATTTGTAAATTGTAAACAACCCATTCAGATAATGAACTTAGTTATGAAGTTGTTCATAACAAAACTATCATCATTTGTAGTTATACATTATAAATCCAATTCTAATCCAATAAATCGTAGACGGCTTTTTGGTTACCGCGGGAACAAGAAAAATGTCCTAAAATGGCTGCGAGGTGTTTTTAGTGCTGCTGCTGCTGCTGGCCTGTGTGACCTCTGGCTGTAATCTGGGATCGCTCTAATTCGGCACAGATTAACCGGCTTCATCTGGGAAACCGCCCCTCCGCACACAAACATGCACACGTGACTATCACAAAGCCGAGGCGGGACTAGCGACATCGAGAGACACGATAAGAAGAAGAAGAAGAAGAAGAAGGAGGAGGAGGAGGAGGAGGAGCAGGGACAGCACAGGAGTGGAAGAACACAATCCCAGTGAAATAATCTCCATCTTCAATGGGGAACAGACACTCGCAGCATCGTGCCTGAAAGGCGAGCTGTCGCCAGAAGCTTTGGAATTGCCCCACATTTACTCATGGCGAGCCCATGAGTCAAGCCGAGGGACAATCGTGTGGTTTATTGCTTCACGTGGGGATGGAAGTGACCAAACACTTCCCGGCGCACAGAAGAATTCAAGTGCCGTTTTTGGAGGCCTTGTTTAAAAGGAAATTGGGCTGTTATGTCGCCCTCCAGTGGCTATTTTGCTGCACCGCCGCAAGGGGGGGAAACCGCAATGGCGAACTGGGAGTTTGTTAACAGTGGAGAAGAAGATTATTATGAGGGTTGGCTAAGGCGGTGCACGAAACTTCGGTAGCACTGCTGTCTTTGAGTCATCAAAATAGTTCAAAAGCTAAATAATCATTCTCATAACTTCAATGAATGTGTAAGAAGTGTGCAATTAATGTGTGATAAGTGTCTCACAAACGTGCGTTGTTTTTGTGTGCGTGTAATGCATATCACAACAGGGGGAAAAACGGGGAAGGTAATATATAATAATAACTCATGAGAATTATAAAGAACATTTCAAGGGACTCAAAGAAGCTCCGATGTATTTCATGAGGGGATACGAATTTCAATATCATTTATTATTTATAAAACCGTTTAAAAATCCAGTCTTTTTCAAACATATCTGTTATTATTTGAAATGATTGAAATCAGTGGCAGTAATTGAATAATGATTGAATTAAAACGTAGTGCGCATTCAAGTTCAATACAAATTGCAGCTAAATAATTTTAAAAGCAAACAGTTCTTGAAATGAATTGCAAACATATTGTACTACAAAGTTAAATACAACTGAACTTGTACCGTGATTCTTTCGTATACCACTAGAGGGAGCCCGCATAGCACTTGTGGTACGAGTATCCACACTTTGAAAATCACTGAATTAAATGATTACTTAAATGATTCAAAATCCTGATAAAACAGCATTTTTTTCTCAAATAATTATTTGCCTCATATATTATTTAAAATTCAGATAAAAAATGTATTTTATTGCTACCGTCTTCCCTAAATTCTTGAACGTGTGCACAATTAGGAAGAGTTGACAAAAAAGAAATACAGCAAACATTTTGGACGAGAACGTTGAATATCACTTCATATCATATAAGTTTGTGTTGCGGTGCCCCAAGGTCCAAATATTAAACTAAACACGATATCTAAACCATAATACCTAACATTTGGAAAACAATCCGACATTCCATTATTGAGACCTGAATTTGAATACTAATAACACCAACAGACTCACGTAGTTGGTTTTTCGGTAATTGTATGCAAACGGACAGCCGAGCCCCAAATTCTGCCTTTGCACTTGAGATGCTCTTGGTGGTAAGTTTGAAGGTGCGTCAAGTGATTACCTGAGCGACGTCGGGCACGTTGACCATCTTCTTGACGGAGGCCACGTGGCCCACGATGCCCAAATCCAGCGGGTACACGATTTCGCTGTCGGGCTGCACCAGGCAGTCGTCGAACGCGGAATCTTTATGCACGTTAAACAACCTGCGGGGGGCACAAGTGATGACGCTGTA
This sequence comes from Phycodurus eques, assembly GCF_024500275.1. NCBI lineage: Eukaryota > Metazoa > Chordata > Actinopteri > Syngnathiformes > Syngnathidae > Phycodurus > Phycodurus eques. The sequence goes on from NC_084533.1 coordinate 27,270,473, forward strand.
TCGATACCGCCAGAATAATTGCAATTGGTATTCTTATCATCCGGGCATCGGAGCGGGTGCCGTTTTCCGGCTAAGGTCGAGGAGTCCGTTTCCGTTTTTTTTTGAAGCGTCACATCGAAGTGAGTGAGTTAGTTTGTGAGTGACTCAGTTAGCCAGACAACGAGGGAGTGATTGGCTGATTTAGAAACTTTGTGACTTGTTCATCGAGCGAGAGGGTTAGTTAGGTCTGAGTGAATTAGCGAGTGAGACTATTTCGAGAATGATTAGTTAGCGAGTTTGTAAATTGCGACTTCCGTTTGGGAGCGACTGAGTTAGCGAATGAGCGAGTTGGCGGAGTTAGTGAGTCAAAGAGGCATCACTGTCACTTTCAGATGTTACAGTCCGCTAGCATTGGGGCCAAACGTGCCAGCGACACACCTGATCCAGCAGATTGAGCGTTCCGGAGTTAACGTTACGGATGGTTCCAAAAGGGACCGTCACATTTTGTTACAGATCTGGACAAAAGTCTGGTTCGGGGAATTTTCCTTTCACTTTTTGTCCGTTACAGTCCGCTTGCATCGGGGTCACTAGATCCGATGCAGCAGATGAAGCTGCGGTGGAAATATAAGCTTGCTGTGTGTGTTTTTGCGATGCGCAGTGCTACCACCGACAGGACTTTTTCTTTTTTTTTTTTTGGCCTTGGCAGAGGTTTTTGGTGCGTTTGAATGCAAAGCGATAGAATTTGGGGTTCGATCAAAAGCGACAACGTCGGCGGGTCGACCTGGTGGCCAGTTCGGCGACGCCGTTCCTCTGTCGGTACATGAAGAGGCTCATGCGGTCGGCCCTCATCATGAAGCTGAGGTGCCGCATGAGGTTGAAGAGCGACTTCTCCATTTGGAGGTTGTCCTGGATGTCTCGCACCAGGTCGAAGAGGATCTCGCTCTCCTCCACCGCGGTGAGCCGGTGGTAGCGGCTCACGTCCACCGCCGTGGCGCGGCCGTTGTCCAGCAGGTCGCGCACCACCTTGGGCCGGAAGTTGATGTCGTAGTACTGCTTGGCGAACTGCGGGTTGGCGTCCAGGAACTGCTCGGCGGTGGCGGCGTCCACCATGACTGCGGAGCAAAGTGGACATCGACAATAACCAAATGAAGAGGATCTGGTTTGCAGTGTAAAAACATCCACATTTTAGAGTCATATCAACCAGACGCCACAAACCCGTAACAATTAATTACATATATTTGAAAAAAAAAAACAATTATATATATATACAGCGTGGCAAGGGAAATCCAACTATAACCAGAACTGTGCTGTGTTCCATGCCGCTTTACTACCATAATAATGTGCATTATTTGATGTGACAAGATATTACCAGCAGATATTTCTATGACTAAACCCAAAGCCCTAAATCATAAGAACCCTCGTGACATCAGGTGAAGTATATCAAACATAAAAACGCAAATGCTACCTGAGGAAGTGTCTGTCTGCAGTCTGTCGTATCACGCAGTCTGCAGGCGGATGAGCGTGCAGAAGGGATTAGTACAAGGGTTGCTTTTAAATGATCACATGCGCGCGTAAACCCGCACACAAATCCAATCCCGAGATTACGATACCGTCCGGTCTGCGGGGCCACCACCTCGGAATCTTCTTTCTCCTTTATTGCAACATGTGCTGTGTTCTCTCATTAACTGCAGCCTCCGGCTGGAATATTGACACGGAATCCGGCACGCACGTGCAAACTCCTTCCGGGGGTGTCGAACTGGGGGCGTTTTTTTTTTTTTCGCGGACCGCATTGTTGTTACGGTCTCCCTCAGAGGGCCGTTATGGCTGTGAAAACATATACAGCATTGTGAATGTTTCGTCGCCTTATCGCGGTCTTACACATACACGTACATCAAATTGATGGATAGCCAATTTTGAAATCACAAGTCGAGGATAATAATTTGTTCAACTGTTGCTCAAGTTACTGTAAAAAAGGGGTTTGGTATAAAAAATAATAATAATAAAAAAATGCTTGCATCATCTCAACGTTATTATTTAGTACATTTGACGATTTGAAAATTTGGTACAGATTTTAGGAAGAATCATGGAAGTTAATGTAAATAATTTGCTTGGGTAGGCCACACAAGGAAGTGGCAGGCCGGATGTGTCCCCCGGGCCTTGAGTTTGACACCTGTGCTCTGGGGATTTCTTCAGTAATAATAATTTGATATCGCCCGTATTCAGACAGATGGACGATGTTAAATCGCTAGATCAGGCTTAACCAAAAACCTCAGCGTAGATGAACACATCTGACGAGGGTGGGCTTCCCGAAGGTCCCCGCAGCATGTCGCTGAATAAGGTCACCAAAATATGAATAAAATACTGGAATAAAATATGTGCTCGCCTAATCACAATAGGAAACAAAAGTGAGCGCGATGGTTTACTTTAAAACAATGTTTTTCAGGCGACTTCATTTATTATATTCATCATTTTATTAACTGCATTTTTTGGGGATTCAGTTCTTGTATTAGATGGTATTCCTAATCGAGTGGCCAATGAGTGCGGTTATTGCTCGGTTACGCCGGGACTTGCATTCTTGTCGGAGTGACAGTTCACCTTGCACGAACCATCTTTGCTGCGCGAGCACCTCACGTGACCAGTTCTCCCGTTGCGCCGTGACGTCATCACGCAGGGCCGCAGTTTGCGCGTGACATGAAATTGAGGCGGAATGGAAAACTGCACAGTAACGACGAAGCAAGCGCGGATCGTCTCCTAACGCGCTTGAGGAGAACAAAAGCTCAGCTCAGGTGAGTGAATTTAAAGTACACATTTTTAAAAAACACAATTTGTCCCAAGCCGCTCGGACAAAATGTGACACTAAATCACTTCTTCAAGAGTTTGTCTGACACGTTGACGACTTGTTGACAAAGGCGCTCATTCATAATCTTGAGTCAACACGCTAGCCGGAAGTTTATCTGGACAACTTTCTAATAAAAATAACGTACAAATGTCCTCTTTTAATTTTTTTTTAATTTGTTTTCTTTCTCGGGATTAGCTGTTAAAAATAGCCTGGAGCAATAATCTCATCAACGCGGAACTAACGTGGGGAAAGTTGATGTGCTTTACATGAAGTCGTGCATATAGAGGAGAAATTAATATTTACTGTTATATTAGTGAGTAGGAAAAAAAAAAAAAAAAAACAGACATCATAGTTTGTGTATTTTTGTAATTTTTAAAAAATCTACATGTACAGCAAGTATTAAAATGTAACAATGCTCCTCAAAAAGGCCGAGCAATTTTTTTTTCTTCAGCTACAGTTCATCATTCTTATTTTTCCTGACCTAGTTGAATAAATTAGTAGCCCCCCCCCCCCACCACTGACTTGGAATGCAATATGATGACTTCTCAGAGGGGAATCAAGCCCAGTGAAAGGGTTCTTTCTTTCTTTCGCACATTTTACACTTGCTCAAACTTTACCTCCCTCACTTCGTTCTCAACCTAAATGTGTTGAAATGTTCCATACTAAATGTACATTTGCTTTAGGATGCAGTCACACTTGACCAAAATGGTGGTTAAACGTGTTGTCAATGTCAGCGGCTTTAGTGCAAGACATTTTGGACAATGATGTGCGTTCCACGAAAATGTGCAAAAAAAAAAGTCGAAAGAAAACCGAGCAGAGTTCATCCTACTTGCTAAACTGAAGCGCCGTGAGGTCGAAACCATTTCTTTTTCGTGACTTGAGAGATGAATGTTTAACAAGAAACGGGGTCAAATAACGTGAGAGGTGTTTTACTCAACAGTTCCACTAAAAGCAACCAAAACCAGGCACTTTTGATTATAAATAGGCAGAACAACTCGAAATAATCTGCAGAGTGGAGGGAAAAAAATGCACATGCAAAGTACTCGTCAATTTAATTATAATAACCGTCAGGCTTTCATAATAAATATAAACAGAACAACAACAAGTAATCAAGTTCAGCGCAGCAGCTATGGAATAGTTTTAGAATTGAGTATTGTAGCCATGATCCCATCAATTAATCGAGTAATGAGATAACAACTGATTTTGCATTATTGAACACGTTAGCTACAGGTGTTATTTTGGACCCGTCGGGGTCGCCACGTCCTACTGTAGTATCTGTGACTTTGCGTGTGCCTGGCTTTAAAAGGCAGGGCCCGGCCCTGGTGAGCGGCGTGGGCGTCGGCAAAGGAGAGTGCGGTGCCCTTCGGCAACTCGTGACCAAATGTTGTTTTGTGTTTTATTCAATAAAGCAATTGAAAATGTGCCGGCGGCTCCGTCTATCCTTGACCACTTGCGGGCGGCATTATAACCCATTCGAACTAGCGATGGCAGTCTATGTTAAATTAGCTAACGTCAATATGTTACCGTGTGTTGGTGATTGCAGATGTTACGCTTTATCGTCCTTGTTGAGTGTGGAATGATCCCAAACTTTGGACATTTGTCTTTTCCTCCTGGCTTGCTCCTATCGTGCCAATTTATTTCTGTATGCGACTGTGTTAGCATTAATAAGCTCAGATTTTGGTTCAACCTTTTTAAAAAAAATTTTTTTTATATAATTGAATTATTGAGTTACTCGATGAATCGTTGCAGCCCTAAATCCGGTTATTAAAAGGTCGACCGCATGCTCGGTCATGCGATACAGGTGTCGTACGATTGAACGCGATGTCTCGCCAGTTAGTTGTTATAACGGCAACAAAAGAAAAGAAATGAACAGAAAGACTCGAAATGACGGCGCTTTAAGAGATGAAACCTCCTTTGTTGGGCGCAGAGAGCTCGACGATGCCCCACGGAGATGCCGGCTGTGCCGAGAGCGAGCGGCACGAGCCTCTCGTCCTGGAAAGCGTGCCGGAAGAGGCGGGACGAAGCTGTCAGACGGCGTTGTGCCGCCGCCTCGAGAAACACTGCTCGCGCTCGCCGCGGGAGATCAAGTCCAAGGTCCTGGGCTTCGTGCCCATCCTGCAATGGTTGCCGCGCTACCAGCCGAGAGACTGGCTCCTCGGGGACGTCATGTCGGGACTCATCGTGGGAATCCTGTTGGTCCCGCAGTCCATCGCCTACTCCTTATTGGCCGGGCAGGACCCAATCTACGGGCTGTACACCTCCTTCTTCTCCTCCATCATCTACACACTGCTGGGCACCTCCAGACACATCTCCGTGGGCATTTTCGGGGTTCTCTGCCTGCTGGTGGGGCAGGTCGTGGACCGGGAGGTGGCGTCGGCGGGGTACCTCACGGAGGGCGGCGACGGCCTGGCGGCCGTCAACGGTAGCGCGTTGGAGTCGTGCGACAGGAGCTGCTACGCGATAACGGTGGCGGCGACGGTCACCTTCACCGCGGGGGTCTACCAGGTGCTGATGGGCATCTTCCAGGTGGGCTTTGTGTCCGTCTACCTGTCAGACTCGCTGCTCAGCGGCTTTGCCACCGGGGCGTCGCTAACCATCCTCACCTCCCAAGTCAAATACCTGCTGGGGCTGAAGATCCAAAGGCCGCAGGGCTGGTTCACCCTCTTCAAGACCTGGTTCAGCCTGCTGGCCAACCTGGCACACGCCAACCTGTGCGACCTGATCACCAGCCTGGTGTGCCTGCTGCTGCTGGTGCCCACCAAGGAGCTCAACAACCGCTTCAAAAACAAGTTGAAGGTCAGTCATTCGCTCTGGACAATCCGTCAACGCCTCCTCGTACGGTACAGACGGCGCTCGTTAAATTACGCCACAGTTTGAGAAATTTAGCGTTATTTACTCAAATAGTCGTTTAGTCGACAGAACAGTTTTTACATTGCTGACCTGACTGCAGACAGCAACATAAAAACAAGTACAAAAACTGCAAAGACAACAAACTACTATGTACACAACAAACACAAAAACAAAATAACAATCACGAATAACCAGACAAAATCTTCCCAGCCAATCGAAATACACCAAAGCTCTCTTCACTTCGGCACTTTACAGAATTTTTTTTTTTTTTTTTTTTTTTTTTTTTTCCCCCCCCCCATGTCCCATCCGCTCGTCTCTCGAGCTTCTTTGAATGTTCACGTTCCTCCCCGCATCATAAACTTGTCTCCGCGTGTGTTGGGGGGGGGGGGGGGATGCTGCCAATACAATACAACAAATAATGTCTCTTTGTTCCTCTGTTTATGCCAGTGAGGCATAGTGACAGACAGAACAAATGAATGGTCTTCTATTAGATGGCAGGAAGTAAATAGTCATTCATGTATTCACTTTTTGTGACATTTTTGTTTGTTGGTGTGCCGTGAGCCCATCAATGACGTCATTGATCAGATCGGCGAATTGTGACATAAAAGCCGATCAGCATAAAAGGCTAAATATCGGCCGATACCCATCGGCCCGATAAAATCGGCGGAAAGTCTAAACAAAATGGGTGGAAAAGTGCAAATGAAAGAAGGAAGTGAGCGGAGCGCCTCAAAAGGTGCCATTTTGAAAAAGGAAGAACAAATTACAAATGGACTTCCTCAAATAGCGGGGGCGCCATGCCCCCGTTAGTTGCCAGGTCAGTCATTCGCTTCCCTCAGGCAAATAAACGTCACCCGCCCCACCAGGAACTGTAATTATCTTAGTCCATTGTTCAAAAACAGACATCGAATGCTTGCTAAGCCCATTTGTACTCTGTCGCTAACCAAAACAGCATCACCTATCGAAGCGTGTTCCATTACAAATGAACATCTTCCTGAAATAATCCGCTCGTGCGTCGGTTCGTTACCCAGGCTCCGATTCCCTTCGAGCTCTTTGTGGTCATCATCGCGACGCTGGCGTCTCACTTCGGTCGCTTCAACGCAGACTACGGCTCGGACGTGGCGGGCGAGATCCCGACGGGCTTCCTGCCGCCGCGGCTGCCGGCGTGGTCGCTCATCCCCGCCGTGGCGGTGGACGCCTTCTCCATCGCGCTGGTGGGCTTCGCCATCACGGTTTCGCTGTCGGAGATGTTCGCCAAGAAACACGGCTACCGGGTGGACGCCAACCAGGAGATGTACGCCATCGGGTTCTGCAACATCCTGCCGTCCTTCTTCCGCTGCTTCGCCACCAGCGCCGCCCTGACCAAGACGCTGGTCAAGGAGTCGACGGGTTGCCAGACGCAGGTGTCGGGCCTCGTCAGTGCCGTGGTGCTGCTGCTGGTGCTGCTGGTCATTGCGCCGCTCTTCTATTCCCTTCAGAAGTGAGTACGGCTCAGCTGAAATGTCCATTTCTTCAGGTCGGGGCAACCCGCTCGAGTAACCGCGGCTTCCCGTCTAGGTGCGTGCTGGCCGTCATCATTGTGGTCAACCTGCGCGGCGCCCTGCGCAAGTTCGCCGAGGTCCCCCGCATGTGGCGCGCCAACCGCGTTGACGCCGCCATATGGCTGATCACCATGGCCACCTCGGCGCTGGTCAACACGGAGCTGGGCCTCCTAGCGGGCGTCCTGGTGTCCGCCTTCTGCGTCCTGGGCCGGACGCAGCGGGCTCAGGCGCTGGAGCTGGGCCGGACGCAGGACGGGGACCACTACGAGGTTCTGTCGGCGTACCGCGGCCTCCGCTCCCACCCGGCCGTGGCCGTCTTCAGGTACCCGGCGCCAATCTACTACGCCAACCGGAGTTTGTTTAAAAAGTCTTTGTACCGGCGCGCGGGGCTCGACCCGGTGAAGGAGAAGACGCGGCGCATCAAGTTCGAGAAGAAGCTGAAACGGCAGAACGCCGAGCGGGAATCGGTGTGCAAAGAGGACGGCGAGGGCGCAGCCGGCGTCACGTTGGCGCTGGAGCAGAAACCTTTACGCGGCTTAGTGCTGGACTGCGGCGCCGTCTTGTTCGTGGACAGCGCCGGTGTCGACGCACTGAAGGAAGTGCGCAAAGATTACGGCGAGCTGGGGGTGGCGGTGGTCCTGGCTCAGTGCAGCCCGGCCGTCCTGGACGCCCTCCGACGAGGGGGGTACCTTCCGGAAAAACGGGGAGGGGACCACCGCTTGACCTTCTTCACCATCGCAGACGCCGTCCATCACGTGCAGCGTGCGTCTGCGCCAAACGCCGATTATAACGGTACGCGTTGAGATCGAAGTGACCCGATTTATGTCTCGGAAAACAAGTCGTGCCTTGCTATGCTGACGTTAGTTACTGACGGTGCCTTCCCGGGGCTGGATTTGCACTGCGGCGTTGTGACTGTAATGCAATCGTTTCTGCTAGGTCGTCACGATAAATGCGACCTTGGACAATTGCAATAAACGACGATCGAAAAGAATGCACAATTTGCAATAGCGCAGATCTGTGCCACATTTAAAAGAGCCGCGATTCAAATCTGATTATCAGGATTTCTATCAGATTTCATGTTTTTTTTTTTTTTTTTTTTTTTTTTTATATATAAACACTCTCACGATGCATACCCAAACTGAGTTTACCGTGTGGTGTAAATCCAGCCAAGGTGAACTGTTTTGACTTTTAGTTCTATCAGAGATTTCAGGGTTTAAACGTAGAAACTACTTTAAGTTCGCCCCGGGTACTCAACTCTACGGACTAGGCATGGGCTGGCTACCGGTTTACCGCAGTTTGATAAAAGCCACGGTTTCAAAACTGCAAAACCTTTCCATCTGCACTTTTTTTTTTTTTTTTGCTTTTATTTTATAGAATCATCCAAAAGCAACACGACTCCCCTCCTGTTGTTGGTGCGAGCAGTCAATTAACCAGCGGACCTTCCCCCCGTGCGGAGAAAGTTTGCTCTTTTGGGAATTTATTTTGGGTCGAGGAAGGATATGCAAAATGTGCTTCGAAAAAGTGGCTCTTGAAATGAACGTTTGCTACAAATTGCGAGAGTTGGTGTGTCTACAGTTGGGGAAATAAATACTATAGACTCTCTACCGCGGCAGCTAACTAGCGTGGCTAGCATCTGTTCGTTTGCGCGGAGAAGAGCAGAAGTTGCTACTCATTTTCCAAGTACGTACTACATTCAATTGGTCACTGCTTTTTTTGGTTTCCTTAAGTACTTACAGAATGTGTTCAATGAGAGAATGTTATTTATGCAAACATTTTAAAAATGACATTTTTGAGCTGTAATTGTATAGCAATATTTTTGCTCCGGGTTATCCGAATGTCAGAATCTGACACCGGGCCATGTCTAGTATGGATGAGTCTTTTTTTTTTTTTTTTATTATTTGTGACCTACTGTATATAATTGTTAGCAACCTCCAGTCCACAAGAGGGAAACGTTACCTGGAAGTTCGTGTCGTCGTTACTGAAATGATGACGTTTGTTCCAATGCCAAAGTTTTACGTTTAGCCAACGTAGCGCAGCAGATGAGTTACTGACGTCCAAATGTCGTTTACTGAAATACAAAAGTGGCATGACGCATTTTTATTTTCCACGTGACAAAACCACGAGCGGGCGTCTGTTCAACCGTTAAGCACCGCAGGTTCGATTCCTTCGTCTGTGTTTGCCGAGGGCGACGCGCTCGCCGAACAAACACAGACCCGAGCAAAGTTCACAGCCAGTAGAGAAGTGAAGTCCACAATGGAGAACTGAAAGCTTGAATGTGAAATGCCATCAAAATGAAAACTCATTCTCAGGAATAGCTGCTTGTATTTCCTCCACAGTCCTGCGGTCTGTGAATTAATAATATTTTTAAACCGACCTGACCCAGGTCGGCCGAGTTAGTGGCGTCCAAAAACATTACATACCGTCCTTAACCGACCACAACTGCCAAAAACGAAGACCGTCTTGTGAAGAGAACATTTTTGAATAGAAACTGCTTTTGGATCTGGGATAAAAAGTGATGACGAGTCCCTTTGCGTCGTTGTCAACGATCCTTTTAATTTTTTAATAACTGAGCCAAGTTGGTAGCAGTGTGACAAACCGTCCACTACCGACTGTCGAGATTATCGTCTTGTGTTGGCGCCAGAATATTATTGTTTTGAACAGACAGCCCAGGATGCTTGACGCAGCCGCCGGCATCGGCAGAAACGGAACACGCGGCCACAATTACGCTGGACCCCGATTCATTTTCAATGGTGTTCAATCTGCAGTGCTGGAGGCCGCAAGTGATTCCAATTATTTTGTGGGCTGCCGTACCATTTCAACTCATTTTCGCAGCCTTGAACAAATGTCCCTTGTGTGTTTTTACAAGCACTTGTTGGATGTTCACCAACTGACACTGGTGACTGCTCCATCATGACAATCTTTTTTGTTGTTGTTGTTGTTGTAAAAGTGGATGTATATTTTAAAAAAAAAAAAAAAAAAAAAAAAAAAAAAAAAAAAAGCGCCTTTGAGTCTATGCATCATAATTGGCAAATGCCTTAATAAAATTTCACATATTGTGTGCGTTTCTACCATCCCACCTTTTCTGGGCGTTGGGTTTTTCTTAACGAACAAAGACCTCAGCGGAATGTTTCCACTGCGTCAGTTGCATGTGTGTGGACATGTAGCTTCGATTCATTTTGGTTTGATAAAAGTAGGACACTTGCTCCATGGATGAATGCATTCATGGATGCTGTTTAGCGTCTGAAAATAAGAGTATCATTGTACTGGCTTTTGATTTTCACATTTGTCCACAAGAATGTACTGCCCCCCCATTCAAAGCATGCATAAACTTTTTTTTGTTTTAATTATTATTACACCGTTTGTTTTCATGGAGGACGCCACACTATTGTAATAAATGCTAATAAAAACTTGACAGGTCACGTATAAGCCGAAGCAAGACAACGTTAACTCAAACCTTTTTATTTGGATAATAACATGAAGTCTGAACTACCAAGTGGCCTTCAGCGTATGCGGCCATGTGAGTACGACAAGCCAGTGGAAACATTTTTACCAAAAATAAGAAGAATGAGGATATTTTGGCCACCAAGATGGAGTCTAGCGGTGCACTGCCCCACACCTTGGACCGCCACTGATTCAAAGTAACGAAGAAACACCAAATGGACTCAACGTGACAAGACTTAAGGAACGTGACATCAACGACGATCCGACAGAAACGGCGAGAAAAGCAGGAAACTCAATACAAACAAAGTGAGGAGACGACGAGGCACACCTGGACTCGACGCGAGTGACTGGAGGGAGCTGACTGGTGGACACGAGGAACACGGCTGACGAGAACAGGTGGAGCTGAGGACCTGATGAGTCGACAAGAGGTGAACATGAGACGGGGAAACGAGACGTAACAACAAAAGTCAATCTCACCAATGTTCGTCCTTCACTTTGTCCTCCAACGGCAGAATAGAGGAGGAATCTTGTTCCGTATCTGAATCCCAGCAAACCTCTCCTCGCCGCGCTCCTCGGTCCAAATGTCAGCGCGTCACGCGCTGCATTTCGTTCACGGCTCGTCGACATTGCGGCCTTTTTATGGCTCAAACGGCAGAGCGGGTGGGCGAGAGGACGCTCGACTTCCCCTTTGCCGCCTGTTTCGGATCCATTTAACGGCGAAAAGCACGGGGGAATAATAACCGACATCCGTCGCCCTCCCGTCGTTTAGCGTGTGAAAGACGAAGACGGCGTCAAATTTCAGCTGCCGAGAGGCTTCTGTCTTTGGAGGGGCACGAGTCTGGTCTTTGGCGGTGAGGGCAATCTCGGAGAGAAATAGCGTCACCTTTTCAAGCCACAATTCAGGTTTAAAGTGGAGTTTGTTCAGCCTGGGTTGGGTCTTCGAGCGAGGCTCAAGGTTTCGACCAGAGTTGCCAAGCCTGGGTCAGGGTTTCAAGTCAATGTCAGTTTTTCCCGAATAACGGTTAGGGTTTCAAATCAGCCTTTCCCCCAAGGGTTAGGGTCTCAAGATGAGTTTAGGGCTTCCAGTGGGTTTCAAATTCAGGTTGGGATTTCCCATTTGGGTTTGACGCTTGGGTTACAGTTTCAAGCCAACGTTAGCTTTTCAAATAAGGGGTTATCATTTATAATGAGGGTTTGAAGCCAAGCTTAGGTTTTCAAGTGAGGGTGAGGGTGAGGGTGTCAGGAAGCCAAGCCTGAGTTGCAGTTCCAAATTCAGGTTTTCAACCCAGGTAGAGAGTTAAATTAAGGTTTCAAGATAAGGGTTTAAAATTTGAGCCCCAATTTTAGGTTCCGTCTTCCAATTTGGGTCTCAAGCCTGAGTTAGGCTTTCTACTTAAGGCTTCAATCAATAGGGTTAAGGTTTTAAATGTGTGTTTCAAAACTGGGTTACGGTTTGGTATTAGGATTTCAAGTTAGGGTTTTAAATTAAGGTTCCAAACCTGGGTTTTGATTTCAAATGAGGGTTTTAGTATTGCAACTGTCCACATAAGGAATGCACAAGGGCGGTGCCAATAAAATCTTTTTATTTACAATTTTTTTTTTTTTTTTTTTTTTTAACAAGTCGCTGTCGCTCACTCACTCACAACAAAACCCATCTAAAAAGCAAAGAAATCAATGGAAATCATTTGAGATCATTGTTTTCATTTTGTGTGTGTGCGTCAAAGTGCTCGTGCTTCACTCATGGTCGCGCTCACAGCTCGAAAAAAACAAAACCAAATATGATTCATAGCAATAACAAAACAATCCATCTGAGTTGAAATGCACGAGATGGGCAAAAGTAGTAAGACACGTGAGACAATGTGGACTCACTCCCGCGAGTGCTGGGAGGACTTCCGAGGAGATTTTTGTTGGGCTTGTTCTTCCGCACCGCACTCATCCAAGCGTGCCTTTGTGGGTCTACTCCTAATAGACATGCCTACCAAATTTCATGATGCTAAGTCAAATTGGCTTCTGGGGCTGAATTGTTGAAATAGTGTGAATGACGAAAATGAACCTAAAATGTAGGCTTCCAACCAAAATGGCTGCCTACGTATGTGCTTTCGGGCAGAGTTTTTTTTGTGTGGGTATACTCATGTTAGACACGCTCACCAACTTTCTTGAGGGTCCGCAAGAAAAACCACAAAAACCCAACAGACGTCAGTCACTTCAGTGAGCAGATGTAAACATGTTTGTGGACGTTCTTGTACATTCCCCATCCTGAGGCAGATGGATCATGTGACATGCGGTGTGGATGAGGTGTGACAGACAGGAGAGAAAAAAAAAAAAAAAAAAAAAAAAAACATGCATCGCCGTGGAAACATACGCACGCATTGTTGTAAGAAATGCCCACGTTCTCGAGGTGCGTCCGAAAAGTTCCAGGATTTTGTGTTTGCTCCAGCGCGGTGATGTACTTCCTTGCAGGAACTGTCAGATGCTCAAGACGTTGTGAGCAAATCCTCTGGCCCACATTTATGGGTAAAACCCGGACAAATATAAAATACATCTTTTGTGACGCCAGTCCTGGAACTTTTCAGACACACCTGGTACATACACACGCGCACTGTTTTAAGAAACACACACCCATGTGGAAACATACTACACACATACACATGCACACGCACTGTTGTAAGAAACACACACACACATGTAAACAAACTTGCTCACAACGCAGACACACACACAAAAAACACAAACACTGTATACACTAACTACACAGGCACAACTGCTTTCATAGATACACATGCACGCTCTCACACAAACATGAGGAGTTGATGTAAATGTCCAATTAAATTAAATACCATATTAAAATGAACCGAGCTTTAGAAACGTCACTCCCTGGAAGTTCCACAAGTGGGGCTACTCGGTTCGGGACCGCAGTCACGTCGGGGCCAGAACCGGAACCGGCCGAGCCGGTTAGGCCTCGGTCCACCCGGCGGCCAGTAGACACCGTCCGTCTCCGCCGGGCGGGGTCGGCGCTGCGCTCCCTTCCCGCGTATGTGCTTGGCGGAGGTGTGTGACGCTGCGTCACAAGCAGGACTCTGCGTGTTGGTGTAGCGTTTTCTTCTCCGGCGCCGCGTGGTTCCCGTTGTGAAGCGCCGAATACCTGAGAGAAGACAACGCGTCAACAACAACATCAAACACGACACATCTTCAACAAACAGACGCTTGCCCGCTCGTTCACTCAACTTATTTGTTATTATTCCTTTTTTTTCAACAGCATGTGTGTAACTCTACTGAAGCGTGGGCAGATAATGTCACGGCGGGATTAAACGTCGCTGGTCGGTTTTCCCGACACGCCGGCACCGGGCAAATGTCACAAATTGTTACAGAGAGTCCGAAGCTTATTAGCGGCGCCACCGAAAAGCCAAAATGCCAATCTGTGTGTGTCGTCGGGCAGAAGAGCGCCAGAGAAATGATGCTAAATGCGGCACTGGGCCTCGCTGTTCCCACACTCATGGAAAGACCATGAACGCATCACGCGCTAGATTTAATGAGGACTGACAAAGGAAAAACTTTGACTTTGTAATACTTGAATGTGTGTGTGTGTGTGTGTGTGTGTGTGTGTGTGTGTTGAACATCTCCTTGCAGATTTGAGTTTGTTACTTCCGAACGGGCGACGGCCGTGGTGCACCATTACACAACTAATTACTTTCAGGAGAGCGTCTGAGTGCATATGTGTGTGTTCAGGTGTGTGAGCGCGTGCTCGGCGGCCATGACGATATCCAATGAGGCGTCGTCGGGTCAACAGCTTGACTTGTTAGGTTGAAGTAAACAAATTTAAAAGCGTGCACTTCTTGCATTGTTTGATGTGTCGTCACGGCAACGAGCGAGTTTGCGTTTACTGGAACAGTCCCTTTTTTGTTTATTGTCACCGCAGTACTAAACAACAATTATAGGCAAAATTGTCACCATATGTGCTAAAAATGAACACTGGACCGCTAGTCAAAAGCTAAAGTTGTACATCAGTCACTATTACGATTCAAAAGCTTTGATATGTATGATTGTTGAAGTCTAAGTTGTGCATCTGTCACTGCAGCGCACAGCTATTCAAAAACGTTTATTCAATATGTCAAAAAAAAAAAACATGTTGAAATGTCCAAAAATTATAGATTTGATTTTATCAGGGGTATCCTAGTTGGAATCCTAATATTATTATGAATGAATAAAAATACAAAGAATTAAGGACAAAAAGATGTTTGTCAGCTATTATTCCACTAGTTTAGCTTTTTACTGTTGTCTCGTTTCAGAACACAATCTCAGAACCGAAATCGGTAGGAGGAGTCAGTCTTTTGACAGTTCACCTGGAAAAAGGACAAATTGACACTCAAATGCGAACTAAGACTCCAAGCGGCAGACTTGATGTGCCTTTTCTGGCATGACTCTTTGAGACTTCTTTATGGGTCAACTCGGAGCAGACAAATTTCAGGCCGCCGAGGAAAATTGGCCTCGCAGGCCGACGAGAAAAATATCGAAAAATCCGGTCGGGCGCACATGAGTTAATAGAGCCTTAAAATGGCCGCTTCAAGCCGAAATGGCAGCATTTCTGTCTTTTGGGGGCACGGCGTTGTCACTTTTTGTGTATGTCTATTTATGAAAGACATGTCTAAAAATGTTTTTGTAGGAAAGTCAAACTGGGTTGTAGGGTTGACTTTTCAAACGATGTCATGCGGAGGACGAGGCCAGGCAGCCAGATTAGAAGTAAATGTTCCTATTTTCCCATTGGCGGGATGCGCTGATGAACACGGACTTTCATTTTCATCTTCAGCACCAGACACGAAGCAAACGGAGCAGAAAGCTTGACTTCCAATCACACTGCGGCCAAGCTTTAGCGTTGCCCCCGGCAACAAGCGCTCCTCCAAAAAAAAAAAAAAAAAAAAAAAAAGAAAAGAACAATTTGTGTTATTAAATGTGATGCTTGGTGCCTTTTAGCCTTTCTAAACCAGCCAGTGGGAACACACGCACAGCAACCAATCAAAATAGCGTCTAATATATATATATATATATATATATATATATATATATATATATATAAACTCGAAAAATCGAAAATCGAATTGAGGTTTTCAGCTAACATAACGTACAGATCGCAAAGAAAAAGTCAACCACATATTTTGCCATAGCAGTTCCTGGTCGAGGTCGTACATAGTGTACAGACTTCAGGGGTGTCAAACTCATTTTTGTCGAGGGCCACATTGGAGTCACGGTTTCCCTCAGAGGGCCGTTGACTGTGAAACCATATAAATGTTTAGTCACCTCATTATGACATACAAATTGATGGATACCTAGTTTGGAAATCAGAAGTCAAGGATAATAGTTTGTTCAAATAAAGATGATTCTGATTTATTATTTTATGAGAATTTGAGCAATAATCATGGAAGTTGACACAGCTGATTTGCTTTCGCGGGCCACGTGAAATGACTTGGCGGGCTTGAGTTTGACACCTGTGTGCTAAGAAAACAAAGCTTGGGCGAACTCACTTTAGACGACAAATAGACAAAAGACATTCTATGACACACAACGCAACTTATTTCTATGAAATAGTATTTAAGAATAAGATACACACTCGCTGGTCTGAACAAATCAAGATGCTAGGCTAACATAGCAAGCAGATTGCAGAGAAAGTTGATTGTCTCCTGTCTGTTAAAGACCACTTTACTTCTTGGCTGAGGCGTTACGAGGATTTGCGCTCGTTTTCTAGACAAGACACGCCGTGCTGAATGTGATTGGCTGAAGGACACGCTGCTGCAGTATGGTTGGCTGAAGGACAGGGGCTGCTGCAATATGATTGGCTGTTGCATTCAGGTTGGACACGCCCTACTGATTCAGGGAGGGAACACACTAGCTAGTTGTTAGCCGTCCTCGCCGTCTCCTTCAGCAACGAAAAACAGCTTCACATCACAAGTTAGCCTCGAAGAAAAAGAAAAGCGAGTAGCTGACATTTGTGGTTGAAGCTATTTGGGGTCAGAGTTAAATTGCTTTAAAATGAGTGTATTTTAACCAAATGAATACAACAAAGCACTTTCTGTCGCTCTGTGCTGTAATGTGTCGATTTTTCTCCCCCAACTTTTGAGGAAAAGAAGTATCTGACTTCAGTGTGACGGCATTTTTACGAATGTAACCCATCCTAAACCTATAACCATTAAAAAAAACTCATTGTATAAATGTGATACATATTTTGTATGGTCATCTCATTAGCGCTCACTATGCAGCAGCCAATCATACAATAGAGGGGCGTGTCCTGCCTACAACACAAGTGGCGATCCTAATAACGCTGTACAGACCTTGGAGACCTTAATATGCTTTAGCATACCGCCTTGACACATGCTTTACATTACGAATATGCAATAAACAATCGATAAGGCACACACGTGCACACGGCGAAGCGTTCGTCGTCTGCGGAAGCTCACCGTCGTCCAATGGCGTTGCAGTCGGGCCGGGTGGGGTTGGGTCACGTGGGCGCTCGGCTGCGTGCATACTGCAGTGCCATTCAAAGAGCTATGACCACGTGCGCTCACTTATAGCTCCGAAAATGGCACTGCGGTCTGCAACAGAGGCTGGTTTGATGCCCGCGCACACGCGCACGCGCACTATTATGCTTCAGAGTAGCAAGACACCCCGAAGAAATTGTTATTGTACACAGCACACAGATGTAAACAATCTTACAGTAAGTGTAATCTATGATTAGCGTCGCTGATTTTTTCATGGGCTCAAAATGAAATGGGCACATTGACGAAAACACTGGGACAGCTACAGATTATAATTCTTATGTTACCCTAACCGCATACTTTCAATTACGCTTACCCAGTACTAATTCCCAAGTGTGGCATGAGTACCACTCGTGTTACGCTGGCTCTCTCTAGTGGTACACAAAGGTATTACGGAATTAAAAACAAATCAAATTCACAGCATTCAAAACATGCATTTACAATCAAACAAATTAGAAGGACGCTTGTAAAATATGCATACATCCTGGAAGTTAAACTTCCTTTAATCCAGTGCAGTACATTACTTTAAAAAAAAAAAAAACACAAAAAACTAGTCACGAACAGTGTATCTTTTAAGTACAGTTCTGTTGTATTTAACTTTTAAGCACAGTACAATACATTTCATAATCAGAATCAGAATCATCTTTATTTGCCAAGTATGTCCAAAAAAACAACAACATTTGCATTCAATCCTTAAAAACATTTATTGACGTAAAGACTATTGATTGTCTAATTTATCAATCGGAAACTGCTTCTTCTCAATACGCGAGTCCTCACAGCGCATGCCGACAATCGACGCGGCACAACTCAAATGACGCATTGTTCGGTTGATTCGCTCTTTTAGACTTGAACTTTGTGACCGTGACAACCAAGCCAAAAGTATTCCCCCCCCCCCCCCCCCCCACCCCCAGTAGGATTAAAATGAATGCAATTAATCAAAACTATTCACAAAATATTTAAATTATTCTTTTATTCCTTTTGAGGGATTCAAATTAATGCATAAATGAAAAAAAAAAACATTAAAATAATACTTTCATTTCAAGTTTTTTTTCAAATAGAAAAATATCCCTTTGTAAGTATTCCATTGAGGAAATAAAATGAGTCCAAGGAATTATAAAATAAACGAATTAAAGTATATTAAAATTATGAAAATCAAATTGAAAAAAAAACAGTATTCTGCTTTGGGATTAAAATGACTACAATAATAATTATGATTATTCGTTTAAATCACACTACTATATTCCTTTAAGTGGTTAAAATTACAATTAATAACAGATATGATAAAATAATTAATTGTTGGATTATAATGAGTACAATAAATTAAAACATAAAAATTTGGAGGGGTTAAAATTAGTACCATAAATAAAAACCCTTTGAAAATAAATTAAATGAAAGAATTATCTAATCACTTAAAAAGTATATGAATGCCCTTCAGGGAATAAAATAAATGTAAATAACATTTAGATGATCAAAGTCAAAGTATTCCCCTGGAAGGATTTAAATTAATAGAATGATGTACAAATATTTTAAAATATAAGGACTTAATAGTACAATAAATAAAATGTGGACAAAAATACATTCTTAAAGCAAAATTGAAGTATTCCTTTGAGAGAATAGAATTAATACAATAAGCGTAAAACAACATATTTATCCAAATGAAAGTTAAACCCTTGAGAAAAATATCGAAATAAAACAAAATTAAGTGAAGATATAGACTCTGTCCGTTCGATTCCCAACGGGATTTATTTAATTTTTTTTAAATTCCTCTTTTGAAATGTCATTTGTCAGTTTGCGACTTCCCGATGTTGCAGCTCCCACCCGTGTCAGCGTGATGGGAAACTCCCGAGTCGAGCAACTTTTCATCAACAAACGACTTTGATTGGGATCTCCTGCCACCGGTTCGATTTGAAGTATAGCGCTGACAAAAGATGGTTTGTTTCCCTCCCGTTTTCTTCCAGCTGTAATTGATGTCAATGGGAAAGAGAATTTGCGTCTGTGTGTGCGCGTGTGTGTGTGTGCGACCGACTCACTTGAGCGAGCGAGCGAGAGAGAGCCTGCAGGTGAGGCTTAGCGCGGCTAGACAGGCACTGGCCTGGTGTTGCACAACCACAGCAGCAGTTTGGAGGCAGACGAGCAGCTGCTGGAGACAAGAGCAGGGAGGACCACGAGGAAGACCAGGAGGACGAGGAACCGCAAAGACATTTGGGGTGAGGGACCAAAAAAGAACGCGAGATGATTTCAAGTGGAAGTTGACGCGTGAAAAAAATGAGGTGGAGAAATGAAAGGATGGAGGAAGAGGAGATGAGGAGTGGATGGAAAATGGACCGATGGCAGGAGGAGGATAGGAAGGTCAAAAAGAGCAAGAGAAAAGAAAAGGAAAAAAAGTCAAGATAGGTTTTGAGTCAAAAGTGGAAAGGGGGAAGGCAAATGAGGGATAGGAAAGGAGGTGTAGACAGAAGGAGAACGAGTGGAGGATGGGTGCGAGGGATGGAGAGAACGGGGATGAAGAACGAAGGGCAAAGAAGTAAGGATGCCAAAAGGGAAGTGAAAAAGAAGAAAATGGAAGGAGCGGAGGGATGGGGAGAAGGACGGAAGGACAGGGAAAGAGGTATAGAGATAAAGGGAAAGAGAGGGGGATGGGAAGGGTGAAAGAAGCAGTCAAGAGAGAGGAGGGGGTGGAAACGGGGGACATGAGACACAAAAGAGAAGAAGGATTCAGGAGTGAGGATGGATGGAAAGAAAGGATGGAAAAGAAAAAGGTCAAGAGAGGAGGACAAAGGAGGGTGAAAAAACAAGGTTAAAGGTCACACGCACAATCGACCCATCGGAGAGCAGACGCGTGTTCTCGCTGGCGGGATTGCGCGCGACACGTCAATGTACAAGACGCGTGTTTTGAAAGCATCCGATTACGACGAGCATCAACGTCGCACGAATGGGACTTTCGATGACAAACGTGCGAATTGAGAAAACAAAAGAGCCGTCGACAAAAACCCGTGATATTGCCCACAAAAAACTTTTCAATGCAACTTTAGTTAAAACCTCACGAGTACGACTTTTGACAACAAAAGCCATTCACGCGCACGTTTTGATAAGAAAAAGTTGGGAGTGGCGAATTTAGCAAAAAAATGTGTCCATGGAAATTGGACAATGAGCAACCGATGAGCGCAAAGTTACATACAAACTTGTCAGCATGAAATTAGTCAACAAAAAACCGTGAGCGTGAATTAAGACAAAAAGTCGCACGCACAGATTCGGACGGCAAAACGCGAACGTGAATTTAGATCACAAAAAGTCGCAAGCAAGAATTTAAACAGACTTGTTTACACAAACTTACAAGACAAAGTTATGAGTACACATTTAGTTAACAATAAGCTACGAGCAGGAATAATTGGATAATCATTTGTAAAAATTGAATTCAGATTTTAAAAACAATATTGAAGCGCCACTTTACTTACAAACTGAGGGTGAATTGAAATAATCCCCCAAAAAACTTTGGAGTGCACTGACATTTAAATAACAACAGTAGGAATTTAAAGAAGGAAAACTTAAAGTGTCACATTTAGGGACAACATTTAACAATGAAGACAGCAAAACCTTTCGGGCACAAAGTTAAGATAAAAAGTTGTGAGCAGGGAATTTCGATAAAGACGTGCAATATTGAATTTGGACACTTATATGGGTAACATTAACATCAACGGTGTGTGTGTGTGTGTGTGTGTGTGTGTGTGTGTGTGTGTGTGTGTGCGTGTGGCGTGTTGGCAGCCGAAAGCAAGGTTTCCTGTTAGGATTTTTGTCTCTTTGCTTTTGTTTACGTCTGCAAGACATTGTTATCCGGACACATTAAATACTGCCGGAAAGAAAATGGCCTTGCGTGCATTTTGCAAAAAAAAAAAAAAAAAAAACAACAACCAAAAAAAAATAACGTATCCAAATAAGATTCAGCAAATGTCAAATGTTTTTAATTAAGACCACCACATCATTTCCTGTGCGGGTTTCGACAGTAGAAGACAAAAAAAAAAAAAAAAACAACGTGAGAAACATCTGCAGGAAAGTTGGAAGAGCAACAGCAACGACATCCTGACGACAAACGCTCCAAAGACCAAAAACCCAAGTCCACAAATCTAAGCTATTAAGTCCAAGTCATTTTTATCCAAATCCTTAAAGGAGAACGAATCTCTAGTCGAAACCCGGTATTCTGATGAATATTTTGTTTCGTTTGTGGGATTAGAATTCATGGCTCATTATTATTTAATTCAGCAATTTTCATCCCTCTCATATCACATCGCCCTCTGCTGGCGAGCAAAATGAACATCACAACTGCTCTCTCGCTCGCGTCGCAAACGTCACGTGAATCAAACAAAACAAAGGTAGCGGACTCCCCACGTCTGCCGCTAACAACTAGCATAACTACAGGTTGATGATGATGACTTGAATTTTTTTGGTCTCGTCGTCAACGCCGTAGTTATGCTAGTTGTTAGTGGCATGCGCGCGGAGTCCGCTACCTGTTTTCCGGGTTTGGTCATATGACATTCACAAGTGCAAGAGCAGCAGAAGGCGATATTGCCGTCGTTAAAACGAAGACACCAAATCGAGTCCTGGAATTCAGGACCTTGAATCCAAGGTCTTGAATAGGGGTCTATATATAAAAACAAACGCCTTGATGGGAAAAAAAACCCAGGTCCTTAAAACTAAGACCTTAACTACCAGTCCTTAAAACTAAGACCTTATCTATCAGTCCTTAAAGCTGAGTCTTTAAAAAATACATAAATAAATAAATAACCCTAACCCGAACAACCCTAACCCTGACCCCTAACCTGAACCCTAAATCCTTTTTAACAAATAAGACCTGATTTCCAAGTTCTCAAGGGTTAAAATTCATGTCCTTAAAAAAACTTAACGTAAACATAACACTAAATCCAAGCGCTCAGAATCCAAGTCCTTAAAACTGAGACCTTAATTCTAAATTCTTAAACTCAAGTCCTTTTAAAAACGAATCCTTAAATCGTGAAACTCTTTCGAAGTAAATCCTTAAAAGCGAAATGCTCAAAAACAGTTGAAGGAAAATTTGTAGCCTCAAATCCAAGATTGCAAAGTCAAGTCTTTAAAACCGAAACATGCAATGCAAATGCGTCACGTTTCTTTACATCGCCAACTAGAGGCCTGGCATGCACATAACACGTCTCCACTCATTTTTGATGCAGGAGGTAGGCTGACATGGAAAAGGATGAGGCGCTAAAAGGGACAAGCCCAAAGGAAAAGAAGAAGAAACTGACAGTAAGCCTTTTCAGGGGTTGCGCCCCTCACCCCGAGAAAAGGAGAAGAAAAAGAATAAAGAAAGAAAATAATAAGAAATTGAAAAGAAATCTGTGGGTGCCGAACCAGGAGTGTGCAGGCTTCTACTGTCTTTGTATTATTTTCTCAATGTATGGCCCATTCTTTATACATCACATACAGCATAAGAGATATTGCTTTTGGGTTCAATAATAAAGTCGACAAAATGCTACCGCGGAGGTATAAAGGAGAAATTATATTTAGTGTCTCTACCAAGTAGAAATGCTTGGAAAAACATAAATACTACGACTAAAAAAAAAGATGTGAATTGACAAGAATAATGACGTGTTTTTAGAAAGATTTTTTTTTTTTGAAAGAAGCAAAATCTCAAACCAGAATAGTGTCATAATGTAAGGAAAACAATTGTAATCCTGAGAGAGAAAAAAAAGTCAGACATTGATGAGAATAAAGTTGTTTTTGTTCCAGAAGAAAAAATCGTAAGCGGATAAAGTTGAATAAAAAAATATTGTATTGTTGAAATAAAAATCTTTTTGAGAAAAATACGGTCAACCTACCTGCCAAAAGATTAGTTTATTTTGCTAGAAAAAAAACCAACAACATTTTACAAAAAAAGTAAAATAATCCCAAGATAAATCTTATTTTCAAGAGAAAAAAAAAAAAATATAACCACGACACTGGGAGCGCGCGTGCCGCAGAGCGGAACTTACTTGAGCACGTGGGCGGAGCCGTTGATGCGCGTGGCGGCGCACGGCGCGCGCGGGTCCAGAACGGACGGCCGGCGGTAGCGATTGCGTCCGCAGCACAGGATGATGAGGAAGGCACGGCGGAAGGACTTGTTGAGGAAGGCGTAGAGGATGGGGTTGAGCATGGAATTGATGTAGCCCAGCCACAGGCACGCCGCCCACAGCTTGTCGGGCACCGTGTAGCCGATGAAGGGGTCCACCACGTTGGTGACGAAGAAGGGCGCCCAGCACAGGCAGAAGCAGCCCATGATGACGCACAGCGTCTTGGCCGCTTTGGTCTCGGTGCGCATGCGGTGGTTGCGCTGCTGGTCGGCAGAGTCCGAGGCCGCCGCGCCGCCCGCCCGCTGCAGCATGCCGATCTGGAGGGCGTGCGCGCGCGCCGTCACGTAGATCCGCTGGTAGGCCAGCACCATCAGCACCAGCGGGATGTAGAAGGCCACCACCGAGCACGTCACCGCGTACGGCTTGTTCACCATGAAGACGCACGACGTCGAGTTGCTGCCTTCCGTGTAGCGACGCTCGTCGATCTGCCAACGGTTAGAAATAAACAAGTCAGGAAATGCCAACTGCAACATCGGAACTTTATGCATCAGAGGCGCTTTCAACGGCGACGGGTGCGTGCTGACTCCCGTTGAACGAGTTCGAATGTGAACTGGTGAATTGTAGCCGCTATCCTCAATTATAAGAGGGTGTGCACACTTGCGCAACCCCATTATCTCAGTCATTTATTTTCACTTCCATCTCCATCTGAGGAAAAACACCATTTCTGTAAAAGCGAGTATCCAGAAGAAGTCGTCGTCGTCGTCGTCGTCGTGCAAATGGACAGAATATAAACCCGTCGGATTTTATTGCTGCAGTAAAACTTGAAAACAAAAAAAGAATGCAGTTAGCGCACTCTCGTTCGCATACGTACAAGCTAACATGCATGAAGGCGATTTGTTTCCCAACAAAACAAACTCAACTCGGAGCATCTGGCGGCGGAATCCTTCCTGAGCCGAGTCGCCGTCAGAACTCGCCACGCGTTTAATTGGACCCTCCGAGACAAACGCGAGTTACGAAAGGCGCTAAACCTCTCTTTGCGTGTGCGTGCCAAATTGGACCGGGAGCCGGGTCGCCGAGCGAGGGCAGGCGAGGGCGAGCGAGGTTAACGGAGGCAGGGGAGTCGCCCGCTCCTCCGGCCTGACGAGACGACGCCCGCTTTGCGTTGCTTTAGAGCAACAAATACGACCGAATACCAAAAAATTAAAATAAAAAAAATCTTCTTTAAAACGCTTTCCGCTTTTGTCATGAAAGGACCGACTGAACAAGTTGATCTGTGTTATTGGTGTCAGGAAGCTCCGGCAAAATGTTTGCCCACGTTTTCTTTTCTTCCTCAGATTTGCACTTCCGTAGTTGAGTTTTTTTCTTCTTCAGTAAAAAGACGTCTCATGAAGGGTATTGTCAAATATTTCCAAGACAGAACCACATTACATGAGAAGAATGTATTTTTTTCAAGAGAATAATTTCTTTTAAGATCCATCCATCCATTTGCAGATGACACCACTGTCATCGGCCTCATCGAGGACGGTGACGAGTCTGCATATCGACAGGAAGCGGAGCGGCCGGAGCTGCGGTGCGCCCGACACAACTTGGAGCTGAACACGCTCAAGACTGTAGAGATGATCGTGGAATTCAGGAGGCATCCTTCGCCACAGCTGCCCCTCACGTTGTCCAGCCGCCTTGTGTCAACCGTCGAGACCTTCGAGTTCCTGGGAATTACAATCTCTCAGGACCTGAAGTGGGCGACCATCATCGACTCCGTCCTCATAAAGGCCCAGCGGAGGATGTACTTCCTGCGGCTTCTGAGAAAGCACGGCCTGCCACCGGAGCTGCTGAGACAGTTCTACACAGCGGTCATCGAATCGGTCCTGTGTTCTTCCATCACAGTTTGGTTCGGTGCTGCTACAAAAAAGGACAAACTCCGACTGCAACGGACAATCAAAACTGCTGAAAGGATTGTCGGTACCCCTCTACCCACCATTGAGGACTCGCACGCTGCCAGAACTAAGACAAGGGCGTGCAAAATCCTCTCGGACCGTCCGCACCCCGGTCACCGGCTCTTCCGGCTCCTTCCCTCAGGTCGGCGCTACCGATCGACGCAAACTAGAACTAGTAGACATTCCAACAGCTTCTTCCCTCTTGCGGTCAACTTCTTAAACACCTAACCTATAATTCCACTACAACAAGCTGGCAATTTTTTGACTTGAGTTCGTTGTCACATTTCTGTGGGGCCAATTATGTATTACTCGTGCACTCACTGCAGTTGTCTCGCCATGCTGCACTATTTGCATATACTGGCCACTCATGCCAGAGTAGCATCTGCTCCATTTGCACACCGATTGAGGAGTATCTGTAACATTTGCACAACCGACATTGTCCCAGATGATCGCATACACTCCTCAGTCTCAGCGCCCTTTGCACAATGGTCATTGCACCGGACTATTGCAATATTAGTCGTTCGAACTGACTCTGCATCTTTTTGCACAATTGTTTTTTGTCAATGTCTTTATGTCCCCAAAGTGTTCTGTCAATTGACTGTCTGTTGTACTAGAGCGGCTCCAACGACCGGAGACAAATTCCTTGTGTGTTTTGGACATACTTGGCAAATAAAGATGATTCTGATTCTGATTCTGATTCTGATTTTCTACCGCTTATCCGAGGTTGGGTCGCGGGGGCGGCAGTGACGCCCAGACTTCCCTCTCCCCGGCCACTTCGTCCAGCTCTTCCAGGGGATCCCGAGGCGTTCACAGGCCAGCCGAAAGACGTAGTATCTCCAGCGTGTCCTGGGTCGTCCCCGGGGTCTCCTCCCGGAACACCTCACCGGGGAGGCGTGCGGGAGGCATCCGAATCAGATGCCCCAGCCACCTTCATCTGGCTCCTCTCGATGCGGAGGAGCAGCGGCTCAACTTTGAGATCCTCCCGGATGACCGAGCTTCTCACCCGATCTCTAAGGGAGAGCCCGGACACCCTGCGGAGGAAACTCATTTCGGCCTCTTGTGTCCGGGACCTCAGTTCCTTTGGTCACAACCCACAGCTCGTGACCGTGGGAACGAAGATCGACCGGTAAAGTCGAGAGCTTCGCTTTTTGGCTTAGCTCCTTCTCATCACCGACCCGGAGAGGGCACGCCGCCCTTATCCGACTGAGGACCATGGTCTCAGATTTGGAAGTGCTGATTCTCATCCCAGCCGCTTCACACTCGGCTGCTGAACTGCTCCAGTGAGATTTGGAGATCGCGGCTTGATGAAGCCAGACAGAACCACATCATCTGCAAAAAGCAGAGATGCAATACTGAGGCCACCGAACCGGACCCCCTCTACGCCTCGGCTGCGCCTAGAAATCGTGACCATAAAAGTTATGAACAGAATCGCCGACAAAGGGCAGCCTTGGCGGAGTCCAACCCTCACCGGAAACGAGTCCGACTTACTGCCGGATATGCGGACCAAACTCTGACTCCGGTCGTACAGGGACCGAACAGCCCGTATCAGGGTGTTCGGTACCCCATACTCCCGAAGCACCCACCGCAGGACTTCACGACGGACACGGTCGAACGCCTTCTCCAAGTCCACAAAACACATGTAGTCTGGTTGGGCGAACTCCCATGCAGTCTCGAGGACCCTGCCGAGGGTGTAGAGCTGGCCCACTGTTCCACGGCCAGGACGAAAACCACACTGCTCCTCCTGAATCTGAGATTCGACTTCCCCTGTCCAGCACCCCTGAACGGATCTTACCAGGGAGGCTGAGGGGTGTGATCCCCCTGTAGTTGGAACACACCCTCCGGTGGGGGACCACCAGCCCAGTCTGCCAATCCAGAGGCACTGTCCCCGATGTCCACGCGATGTTGCAGAGGCGTGTCAACCGGGACAGGCCCACAACATCCAGAGCCTTTAGGAACTCCGGGCGAATCTCATCCACCCCCGGGGTCTTGCCACCGAGGAGCTTTTTAACCACCTGGGTGACCTCAATCCCAGAGATAGGAGAGCCCGCCTCAGAGAACCCACACTCTGCTTCCTCATGGGAAGGCGTGCCGGTGGAGTCGAGGAGGTCTTCGAAGTATTCTCCCCACCGACTCACGACGTCCCGAGTCGAGGTCAGCAGCGCCCCATCCCCACTATACACGGTGTTGGTGGTGCACTGCTTCCCCCTCCTGAGACGCCGGACGGTGGACCAGAATTTCCTCGAAGCCGCCCGGAAGTCTTTCTCCGTGGCCTCACCGAACTCCTCCCTTGCCCGAGTTTTTGCTTCAGCGACCACCAAAGCCGCCTTTCGCTTGGCCAGCCGGTACCCGTCGGCATCCCAGAGGCATAAAATGCTTTATTTTTACACGTGAAAAAGTTGCAATCTTGAAAAAGTGATGTCACATTTTTGTGATGGGGAAAAAAATAAAAATAATAAAAAAAGCAATCGTACGGTAATAATGTATTTTTCCGAGAGAAAAAAAAAAAAAGTTGAATCTTACGAATATTTGTCATACAAATTGTCAGTCTAACAGAAATAAATTCCCACTTTTCTAGAATTTTCTTTTGAGAATCTTACAGGAATAAAGTCAATTAATAGAATTTGTAAGCGTTCATTCATTATAATCTTACCACAATTTTCTTTTAGATTTTAAATCTTACAAGATAAAAAAATTGCTGTCTCACAAGGATAATGTTGCAATCATAAAAATAAAATAAGACATTTTAACGTTGTCCGAAAAAGTTGTAATATTATGATTATGAAGTTATATTTATAAAAAAAGAAAAAAAAAGAAAAAGAAAAATACTCAGAGCATTAAAATTGCAATACAAATAATATTGCATTTGCGGAAGAAAAAAGCCATAATCTTATGAGAATGTCATATTTATTTTTACAAAAATAATAATCATAAAAAAACTATCCTGAGAATGAAGTTTTAATGCTTGAGCTAGCGCAGAAGAAACTCTTATGATGAAAAAAATCAATAAAATCTGAATTCCCCCCCCGCCCAATTTTCCAAGAAAATACCTTTTTTTTTTCCACGAAAAAAAGTTTGGCAATCTTACGAAAAACAAATCCCAAGATGTCGGTATTCGTCAGTATGACGAAGGGCACGGTAAGCGAGCACAACAGGATGCGGCGGGCGCGTGCCCGCTCACCACGTGGTCGATGCCGATGGCGTTCCATCCTTGCATGATGGGCAGGAAGGAGATGAAGGCGGGGATCACCCAGCAGCCGCCGATCATCAGCGCCACGCGCGTGGGCGTCATCTTGTTGCGGTACACCAGAGGCTGGCAGCAGATGGCGTAGTACCTGCGACACAGACGCGGCATAAAGATAATGGATTAAAAAAGTAAAAAAAAAAAAAAAAAAAAAAAAACACAATCCCAACAAGTGTAAACGTTTATTATAGAACGACGTACACATGTTCTGGATGCTAGCAACAAGGATATAAAAGGCTCGGCTTGCGCGAGTCCCGGTTATGGCACGTGCTTGTTGCTAGGCAGAGTTCAGGCTTGGCGACGACACATTGATTGTGCAAGTGCTCTGTATTAAATATAAACTAGATCTTGGAAAAAACAATGCTGGATCCCCAAATGCAGACTCACCAACTGAACATTTGCTTCCATTAAGGATTGCGTTGCCTGACGCAATTAGTGATCTTTAATCCATCAGTGTGCTGACCCCACTTCCTGTTTATGAGTGACTATTGACGAGTATTGATTGGAAACCCCCGACAACAGCCCGGCGTCTGCTCTCCCACAACTTTGTCGTCCGCTGAGTTTGAAGCTTCACGTCACACGTCGACCAGTTGTAAACCGCACGAAGAACGCATCTGGATCGCGATTTGACTGGGTGGAGACCAAACCTGGATCACGTGGGGACTATATGTGGATTTACATTCTAGACCAGAGCTAGGCTATTTGAAGATCAAATCTGGTCCACAGGTAAACTAGCTGTAGATCAGATCTGGATCACATTTGGACTGTATGTGGATTCAATGTGGACTGGCTCCACATCTATGTCATATCTGGACCAAATATGGACTATATGAGGATCACATCTGGACCAAATATGTCTATGTAGATTTCAGAGTATATATAGACTACTCTAAATCTGGACCACATGTAGACCACATGTAGCTCATGGATACAATCTGGATCACATGTCGACGAGATGGAGAATGATTAAAACTAGATCACATATAAATTGTATGTGGCTTACAACTGGACTATATGACGATCAGATCTGATGTAGATCAAATATAGACCATGTATAGACTATATCTGGATCAAACCTGGATCACATTTAGATGGTTTTGTCGAGAATATGAAGATCGGGCCGCAAGTAGATTATATGTAGATCACAACTGGGCCGCATCTACACTATATTGATATCACATCTGGACCAAATATAGACGAGATGTAGATCAAATCTGGACCGTGTATAGAGTCTATGTGGATCAAATCCGGATCGCATATGGACTATACCGTATGTGGATCGATCTGGATCTCTACATACGTAGATGATATGACGACCACATCTGGACTACATGAAGATGTTAGAATATGCGGATATACTGCATGTCATTTAACAGCATTATTCATCTGTGTCGTTGTTGCCATACGAACGATATCATACTAATTCCTACAGTGTACGCGCTCGTGTAAGTTTCTTCTGTGAGACAGCACGCATGTCAAGACTCCATAAATTGCAGTAGTAGCGCAACTAAAAAAAACAAACAAACAGGAAGAAAAAAAAAAAGCTCCAAATGTTTTATGATATTGGAGCACGCGGCGTGTCTTCGTTCTGCTCTTTTGCAGCTCGACGTCCGTCTTCATTCCCTCATTCCTCCGTTGCTGTTTTTTGGAAGGAAGGAGACGTTTTGTGGCGCAGCTGCTCACTTGACTTCTCCCATTTTTTTTGGTTTCTTCTGTGTTTCCCATCCTGTTATCTTCTCGCCGCCGCGGGCGACACGCGGCGCTCTTTCTGTTTGATTGTGAAGGCTGCGACGCAAACAGCGGACTTGGCGCGTCTCCTCGTCTTCATACAACAAAGCGCTCCGTGCGCTACGACGGGACAAAGCCGTGACCGAGAGCGAGTGCTCAACAAACGCGGATGTTGAACACAGGGCGACGTGTAGACTGCATTTCGATCAAATCAAGTCGATCAAATCTATAAAGATCAAATCTGGACCAAGTATTGGACTATATGTGTATCATATTTGGAGCACACCTGGACTCTGAAGATGACATCTGTATCACATGAACTATAAAGTTGGTCGCAAAGAGCCCTGACTATCCAACAACACAATTCTGGTGGGTAGAAATGCTGAGTGGCTAGTAACTCTGGGAAACCACGAGCCACAGTGGCTGGTGAGCCAAAAAAGGACACTTCAAGCCCTGCATGCGTAAGTCCCACATCAACGATCCACAAAGGCGTCTGCATGTTGCCTTCAAAGGCGCTCGCAAGGAGACAAATGCGGATCAAAACGACATGGACGCCCACTGAGAGAGACACAACTTTGGTTCATCTCTCCAAGGTGCCCCGATACAACCTGAGGCCATTCGCTAGGCAGCGCTAATTACTGTCCTGTAAACGGATTTGACCTGGGGGGCAGCATCAACGCTTCATTAATGTTTTAGCACGCACATCAAGGTCACCTAAATAAAACCCACCGCAGCAGAGAAGTTTGCCAATGTAAAGCGGGCGCAACTCTCAAATGAGGGACACAAACGTGAGCTACGCTAGCAGGAGAAGCTAACGGGAAATTTTGAGTGCACCGCAAAAATCCCACCGCTGCAAAATGGCCTAACCGCAGCCCGAGTCTTCACTTCCGCGTTCCTTCCAACGCGATAGTTATTAGCGCGACCAGCCGGTGAGAGGAGAGATCGCATTAATCGCACGACGTCGACATCGCGCATACATGTGCCGCGCGAGGTGGCGGTTAGCGTGACTAACCGGCGAGAAACACATGGAAGTATAATGAAGAAAAAGCCGGCGAGAGAGGGGAGGAGACACGTTGTGACGATGACCAGCGCGGGGGGTCCTGCGGGGGCCAACCAAAAGCGATTACCTCACAATGAATTGCCGACAGAAGGTTCCGGGGACGCGGAGGCGGCCGCGCGATGTACAGGCCAGCGTCGAGCCCTCTCAACATAAATCCTCTTTTGATTTCGAGCATAAATCAACTTGATTTCTTTGGCACTACAGTACATCCGCTCTTGATTGATACATTTATTTATTGATTTATTTTGCATGAAGCCTGTTTTGAATTTCTTAGGTCATAAATCCACTTTTGATTTCTTTAAGAATGAATCAGTTTTTATTTCTTTGGGCATACATTTCCTCTTGATTTCTTGGGGCATAAATCGGCTTTTGTGTTTGTCATATACTCGTTGATTTCTTTGAGGATGAATCCTCTCGATTTTGGAGGGCTTGACCTGTGAATGATCTTTGAAAATCGGTGAATCCGGTTGATTTCTTTGGGAATGAATCTGCTCTTCAATTTCTTTTTTTTTTTTTTTTTTTTTTTTTTTTTTTGTTAACATGAATCCCGTTTTAATTTCTTAGGAGAAAAATCATCTTGTGATTTGTTTGACTATAAATCAGTGTTTTTATTTCACTGCACATGACTGCTCGTGATCTTTATGTGCATTTATTTCTTTAATCAGGGTTCTCATTCAAATCAGCAATCTCTTTTGCCAAGATAGCGGCATGCAATTTCAGACTATCACAATAAAGTCCCTGCAAAGTCACAATAAAAATGTCTCATCAATCTGACACACCAAGAGAAAAAAGTTTCAACGACACTGCCAAATTTAATTGATTTTTAATCAGCAAGTATATCAAATAAAACTTCAATGATGGTTTTATAAAGCAGGTGAGGAAACAAGTTCTTTAATTTGGGCCTTTTTTTAAAGGCTTTTCCAGGAAAGTGAAGCAAAGCATGAGAAAGCCTTTTTTTTTTTTTTTTTTTAATCCCCTCAAGTTCAACTCTTGAAATCGGAACAGAGGGCATCGCCTCTCGAGATCTGAGACTATAATTGCTAACAGATCGTTTGTACAATCCAAGAGCAGACGTAAGTCGGGAGCACAACGGGGACAGCCTTGGAAATGAAAAGACATCAGGAATTTGATTTAGCAGTTATTCAGAATAAATGCTCATTTATTACTTTTGCCGTTCTTGAATGGTATTGCATCAATTTAGTTTAGATTTCCTCGAGCATAAATGTGTATTTTCTTTCTCTCTTTTCAAAAGCACTTGCTTTTGACTTTGGATTTCTTGAGGCATAATTGCACTCTTATTTCTTTGTTTCTGATAAATTCCTGCCTATATTTGCTGCCCCCCCCCCCCCCCTCCCACCATTTTTTGGACATAAAATGCTTTTGATTTATTTGGGCATAAAACAGAGAGAGAAGACGAGACGAGCGTTGAGCCGCCGAGTGCTGACCTGTCGAGGGCGATGCAGCACAGGTGCATGATGGAGGCGGTGGTGAGCAGCACATCCAGCGAGGTGCGCACCAGGCAGAAGGTCTCGCCGTAGATCCACTGCTGGTGCACCAGGTCGATGGCGCCGAACGGCATCACCAGCAGCGACACCAGCAGGTCGGCGAAGGCCAGCGACACGATGAAGTAGTTGGTCTTGATTTTCCTGCCGAGGACGCGCGCAAATGATGTCACGTGCTTTTCGGTGTGCGTTTATTGTCACTCTTTGGTCAGTGTTAACAATACAGAGCGGCTCGCGGGGGTCTTGGCGCAAACGAGCCCTCCAGTGACGCAACCCTGACTCACGTAGGCCGAAATGCTGAGTCACGTGCAATGCGAGGCTGCTATTAACAAAATGCACGCCCACGCCAAGCTTTTTGCTTCTTACTCAAATGCTGCAGCTTTTTATGAAGGCAGCAGAATGAAAGTATATTTGAATGTTAGACGTTTTTGTTTTGTTTTTTAAAATAAAAAGCATAAAATAAAATTCCCCCTCACTGCAGGATGGACAAACTAAGAGCTGCTACATATACAAAAAAAAAAACAAGAGAACATCTTTTTAAATGAATTCAAACCATCTGTAAAAAAATAGCCTCAAATTACATCCATCCATCCATTTTCAACACCGCTTATCCTGGTGAGGGTCGCTGGAGCCCATCCCGGCCGACAGGCGGACGACACCCTGAACTGGTCGCCGGTCAGTCGGAGGACACATATAGACACGGACAACCATTCGCGCTCACATTCACACCGTCACCGAGTGGGAACTGAACCCGCGCTGCCCGCATCAAAGTCAGGCGAGTGTAGCCCTTCGCCGTCAGTGACTCACCTCAAGCTACATTAAAATTTGAATTAAAAAAAAAACCAGAATGCATTTTTATTTTATTTTATGAATGTAATCATGTAAGTCAAATTTCTAATACAAAATTCTAATACATTGCTACATTTTCATTTTCTAATGCATTTTCATCCCAAGTGAATACACTACACCTCACCTCACATCTCATTAAATTCAATAAAAACAGTAACAGTTAACAATTCGATTTTTAAAAAAATGATCTTCTGTATTTTAAATCAATACACGAATCAAACTTATAAAATGAAATAAAATGTCCCCTGATGCCTCTTCATAATTGACTAATATTTAAAAAAAATATTATTTTTTTATGAAAAAACAAACAAACACTGTCATATAAAACACACGCATTGCATGAGTGTGTGTGTGTGTGTGTGTGTGTGTATGTTTTCTGGTGGACTGAGAGGCAACGAGGCAAGACAACACCAAGATGGTGTGTCATTGTTCTCCCCCTGGGGGAGGCCAGACGCCGCAGCACACTTTCCCTGTGCGTACACAGCGCGCACGCCACTTTCATCCGCACGTGTGACACGCACCTGCCGCCATGTTCGCCCCACTACGCCTCTTTTAAACGTCATGTTTCCAACCCAAAATCAAAGGTGGCACAAACACACACACACACACACACACACACACACAAGGACACGAAGTGACCGCCATCTTAACAGGAAATGACACGCCAAGAGAAAATGGAGGTGAAGAGAAGAACGAAGTGACAATTGATGTGACAGCTTTCTCCCACAGGACCATGTGACCTCACAATGACTACTCATCTTGTTAAATCTACACACACGCACGCACGCACACACACACACAGTTAATTTAAAGATACTCAAATGACCGTCGGTGGTTAATTGGAGCCTGAGTTGTATAGCGTCCTAATTATACCGTATATAAGCAAAGTTCAGATGTTCTGGTCGGCTTTTCCTTACATTTTTTTGCTTTCTTGCAGACGTTTTTTGGGCTAACATTGACCGCCATTTGGAACTGTTCATAATTCCCTCCACCTTGGCTAAGACCCAGTTCCAGCAGAAGTCAAACTTCTCCAGAGCTTGTTGCTGCCACCGCCACGCTTCACTGTAGGTGCGCGGGTAAGACAGACAGACAGACAAACAAACAAACAAACAAAAAACAAACAAATAGAAGCTTGTAGAGTCAAAAGGCGTGCTACCTGAGTTGTCTGTCCTTGCAGACAGCCACCATGACCAGCAGGTTTCCCAGGATGCTCATCGCCATGACCAGAGACAGGAAGCAGATGAGGGCCATCCGCTTTGGCATGCTGTTGCTATGGAAACAACCACACAAACAGGTCAGCAACAACTCTCTTCCCCACCCCTTCTTTTTCTGCCAATCACTGCGCTAACCGATGAAACCGCTTCGAAACTGGGTTTGAAAATAGACTTAAGGCTCTCGCACGCGGCTGCGTTAACGAGCACATCAAAGACGGTTAAGGATTCAAAGTTGGGTTTTTAGGGATGTTGAAGTTGAAAAGTAGGGTCGTTTTCAATTAGAAGTTAAGGTATCAAGTTAGGGTTTGAAATGACGGTTTTTAAAGCAGGGTTTCAAAATGTGGACTTCATCGAGGGTTCGCTTTTCAGATTAAGGTTTCGAGACAGAAATGGGGTTTTAAACAGGGATTAGGGTTTCAAGTTAGGGTTTCATGTCTGGGTTAGGGTTCCAAATTAGGTTTGAAAACTGGGGTTTGAAATTCAAAGTAGGGTGTTAAACGTGGATTGAAAACAGACTTCGCAAGACACTTCACATGCGGCGCTAACGAGCACGCGAAAGTGTCGCTAGGCACCAAAGTGAAGATCAAAGTAATGGCGTTTGGTAGGTTTTCTGCCGCTGATCAAAGCGCACGCCTCGTGAGAGCGCCGCGAGACTTTCGCTGAGCCGATGTGTCAGGGTGCGCGGCGGGGTCACGATGCCCGTCGTGGCCCAATAATCACAATGAACGCAAATGGTGCGTTGAGCGACGCTTTCAGATGCGAGAATTAAAAAAAAGCAGGGACGACGGCCCCGGAGCTAGGCCGTGTTAGCATGAAAGATAACTCGTTTGATTTGGTCACGTCACACAGGTGTCACTTGTTGCTAGGCGGGAATTTCCAAAAGC
This sequence comes from Phycodurus eques, assembly GCF_024500275.1. NCBI lineage: Eukaryota > Metazoa > Chordata > Actinopteri > Syngnathiformes > Syngnathidae > Phycodurus > Phycodurus eques. Next base: position 27,306,133 of record NC_084533.1, read on the forward strand.
CCAGTAAACAAATTGGGACTAGAAAATGTGTCATTTCCATGGTAACTCGGGGGCACGCAGCAAAGAAAGGACACGGAGAGCCGACAGGAATCGATATGCGCTGTGACGGTTGCAAGGTAGGGTTTGAAATGAGGGTTTGCAGCCAGCTTCAGGCTTTAGGCTTTCAAAGTTGGGTTTCATGTCAGGGTTTGGGTTTTAAAAGAGGGTTAGAGTTTCAAATTTGGGTTTCAAGCCAGGGTTAGGGTTTAAATGTAGGGTCAACGAGTTTTACAGTTTCAATTAGGAGTCTCAAACAATTTCCAGGGTTCAAAAGTACAGTTTTTAGGCTCTGTTTGGATTTCACAGTTATTTAGGCTTTAACGTAAGGGTTAAAAAGGGTTAGGGTTTGAAATCATTGTTTCAAGGAACGGTGAAGGTTTCAAAGTAGGTTTTGACCACGTTTTAGGGTTCAAAATAGTGGTTTCAACTAGGTTCAAGGTTTTACAGTTGGGTTTCAAGTCAAAGTTAGGATTTTGAAAGACAGTCTACGGTCTCAAACAAGGTTCGGGGATTTCTATGTCGGGATTCTAGGCACAGTTTTATATTAGGGTTTCACGTCAGGGTTAACAAGCGTTAGGGTTTCTAATTTAGGGTTTGAAGCAATGCTGAGAATTTAAAAGTAAGGTCTGAACAAGTGTTAGGGTTTTAAATGAGAGTATTAAACAATGTTTAGGGTTTTAAAGAAGGGTTTCAAGCCACGTGGTCTGCGTTTGCAAAATGTAAAGTGGTGTTTACGTTTTCTGCTCCTCGCTGTAGAAAGGGTTGCGCGCATTCAAAAGACGCCAGGAGAAAAGCAATCCGCAACATATGCACAGCGCTGCAATGGAGATAAAGATGTAAGTTGGCAGAACTCAAATTATATTTGAGTACTAATGAAACGGTTTTCAGATTTGCTGACAACCGTGGCTAAATCCACCCGTAATCAAATGATATAATTATTAACAACTACTTGTTTTGCCCGGCCTATTGTGCTGTTTGATGTGTGTAAACAATTTCTTCTGGCTCCTCACTGCAATTCTCGGCGACTCTTCCGCCCTCTGTCTGCAGAACGTCGCGGCAGCACTTAGACAATGAATGGGTTGGTTGACGGCGCTGTGCGAAAAAAAACCAATGCGAAAAAGGCCTTTACAGTTTGAAACGCAGTCCATCATCATGTATAAGACCCTAAAATAACATGACTTCTGATGACAGTCTATGTCTGATATGCGACATTGCTTTAATTTCAACTAAAAAGATTAGAAATAATTAAATTCCTTGGAATAATATGAGGCTCTTTCAGAGTTGACGTCACCCCCCCGTCTCTGGCAGAAATAACTACACGAAAATGGCTGTTATTATCATCTTTGTCATAATTGCGCAGCTCATCGCCGCCGCAGGCCAATGAACACTATTCAAACAATTATAATAATCTTGAAGCCTCCATGTGGATCTGTTGCAGGATCTGTAACGAACCTCAGTCTAAACAGTAAAAGAGTGATTGACAGCTGTGAAAATAGGCTGTGCCTCCACACGATCCGATGTTAATCTCGCACAATTTGTGTGAGATTAACATCGGATCGTTTTCATACCGCGATAGGAACAAGTTATTACTACCATCGCAACGATGATTATTTCCCCCCTCAAGCCATGAGCCGCATCTCTAAAATACGACATTTAAAGTGCTACGCTGCGTGTAAAACTGTCACTTCAAAGATGAAAGGTAAGCATAGCTGCGTTATTTTGTTTGATGAACAGATGAGCGTTAACCAGAGGTGGGAGTAACTCACATATGTGCAAATTACAAGCAAGTCTCAAGTCACTGGAATAAATAAATTACAAAAGTGGAGCAAGTCGAGTCTGCATTCCTCCTGTGTCTTCTACTTTAATTAAATCACTCGGTCGGGTTTGTTTATTTATTCAGAAGCACTGACTCTAGACAACAGACAATTGTCATTAAATTCAAGATTATGTTTCATATGCTGTGCTCTGAATTTTGAAAAGAGAGCTTTATCACAGAGCCGACACAATAGATGACATTTTAATGGTGAAACCTCAATAAACACGTTCAGTGGTATGGAAATTATATTCACACCTAGCCACTCACAATTTGTACTGTACTTGCTAATTGGTGGAACGCACTTTTGGCGCCGACTCTTTCGTCATGCCCGCAAAGGTCTCCGCACTTTTTTTTTTTTTTTTTTTTTTTTTTTTTAAATCTCCACAACTGACCGCTAGCAACGCCGCTTCACTTCTGCTGCATTCAGCGGTTGGCATTATATTTTAGGCACTACTTTCTGCTCCACAGTGCACACCTTTTCGTTTCGCCTCATGAGTAAATGAGAGAGCGAGAGAGAAAAAAAGAAGAGTTTTGTGTGCTTATGAATATATATATATAAAATTATTGAATTACGCTAGCACATGCACAAAGCGGAATAATTATTTGAAAAAACAAATAAAATACAGATAATACGCAATGTTTTGATCATATGGGTAGCAGCAAATCAATGGTGCGCATTATACATAGGTAGAAGGGTTTTCCAGACTTTTGGGGTCAACTCTGAGGGTGCGTGTTATACAGGAGAAAAAAATCAGATACGCATAATTATCATGTGATGGCTCCATTTCAAAAACTGGAGTGGATCCTATCATAATTACAGTGACCTGTATTGCATCATAATTGGAGTGTAGAAGGGGTTTTGAGCAATGTTTATGGTTTTAAATGAGGGCTTCAAGCCAATATTAGGGCTTTAAACAGGATTTTTAGGGAAGGTTAGACTTGCAAATCAAGGTGGAAACCGGGATTTGGTTTTTAAAGCATTTGAATAGTAAGGGTGAGATCGAATCCTGAATAATGTCCCTAACGGCCCCTCACACCATTGCCCCACATTACAATAAATTTGTAAATGTGGGGCAATGTTATTGTTACATTACAATAACATTGCCCCACATTTTTACAATAAAAAAGGATAGGGAGAGATGTCAGGAAAAGATAGTCAAAAACCCAGGAAAACAAAACCCTACTCCAGTAGGAACCCCCTCCCCACCTTCCTGCCAATGCAAAAGGACCACTATATGATATTTATGTTTACAAGGTATCAATGTATATCTACTGTGTAAATAAACATCCTTGACCAGTCCAGGCGGCACGGTGGGCGACCGGTTAGAGCGTGTGCCTCACAGTTCTGAGGTCCGGGGTTCAATCCCCGGTCCCGCCTGTGTGGAGTTTGCATGTCCTCCCCGTGCCTGCGTGGGTTTTCTCCGGGCACTCCGGTTTCCTCCCACATCCCAAAAAACATGCTTGGTAGGTTAATTGACAAGTCGAAATTGCCCGTGGGTGTGAGTGTTTCTTTGTTTGTGAAGTGAGTTGAGGAGCTTCGTTCAAACATAAGTCATCTTTTTGTGGCGTCAAGACGCAATCACAGTACATTTATTTCGCAAATGTCCGCTCCAAACGCCGAAACGTAATGTTTTGCACGCACAGCGCGACTCCACTCTGAGATGCGACGAGCGAACCTCGCGCGTCAGGAAGCGTTCACGTTCGCCTCCGGTCGCGTTCCACGCCGTCGAGCATCTTCCTCCCTTTCCCATTCATGAAAAGCTCACCGGCGAGCAAGTTGGCTAACGCTAGCCGTGTCAATGAGATGATAAACACACTGGCGCCGAATCTCAATTCCACCAAGAGAGAGGAACTCCAGGCGGTGTTTTGCCCGAAGCAGCTTGTCAGCAAGCGTTAGCCGAATGATTTTTTTGACATCGTTGTCTCATGTGAACTGTTTGCTACAGCAGAAGAGCGCAGGACACATTTTCCATTTGCAGCTATACGGAAACATGAATGTTCCCCTGCCGACGACGTATTTGCAGCAAGAAGGCTACGATTCCTTGACTCTTTATTTGGGTATGCACTTTAAAAAAAAACATTGTAAATCATTCTTGGGGCGCCCTCATTTGTGACCCAAAACTCCAAAAGTAGAATTAAAAAGGGCTAAAAGTTGCTCTCAAGTGAGCAATTTTGGATTTTCTTTTTTTCAATAAGGTGTGACAATGTTGTGGCTCCGTTGTCGTGGCAACCCAAAGCCACTTCATAAAACGGAAATGAAAGGCGCTCTGGAAGTGCTCGCGCCACACAATCACCCACAATCAAGCAGATCAGACGCGACTACGGCACGGCCGTAACGGAACGAGGCGGCCGAACTTTACTCCCGCACTTTCGTGCGGAAAACGCCACAAAAACTTTACAGGCAGGAAATCTTGCGACACCGACAATCAATGATGACTATTTACCCACTGATTTAAGCGACGCGTATTAGATATGATATTATAAAGGCTGGTAAATGTACAAACATTTTCCTTGTTCGGGTCACTTACGGTATTACCACTGGTTATGGTTAAACCCAGTCTTACGGTTTTGTTAAAGTTAGATTTCGAAACAGGATCAGGGTTTCATTAAAGTAGGGTTTTAACTGGGGTTTGCGGACAGGGTTACGGTTTTAAACAAGGGTTTAAGGTTCCAAATTGGGCTTTCAGGGAGGTTTCGTGGAAGGTTTAGGTTTCAAGACAGAATTAGCGTTTCAAAATAGAGTTTTAAGCGTGGGCTCAAGTTTTAAGGTGAGGTTTCTAAACTGTGTTTGGGTTCCTTTCTTCTTTCTTCTTTTTCTTTTGCTTTGGGGGCTGATTTTTTTTCGGGGGGGGAAAAAAACTCACAGGTGCCGGGATGATAAACGAGGAAGCTTCTGTCTGCGTTAACACGCGACCTTCCCCGTCGGGACCAATCGTTCGGAAAAGACAGGGCGCCCGCGGCAGGAGCGCAAGGAGAAGGGAAACGTGGCGAAAAAGGTGGAAAGACGACGCCGGTAGAGGAGGAGAAAGTGCTGATACGTCGGTGAATGAATTCAGGACAATCTTTCTTATTGCGATTTTGGTTTAGAATATTTCCAAATCCCACTGGACGCATCGTCTCTGAGGCCAAAGTAGGGTTTTCAAACCACAGGTAAGGTTTCAAACGAGGGCTAGGCTTTCCAATTTGGCTTTCAAGCCACGGTCGGAGTTTCAAACAAGGGTTAAGGTTTCGGACTAGGATATCGAGCCCTGTTTAGGGTTTCAATCAAGGCTGTGGGTTGCAAATTTGGATTTCAATTCAGGGTCAAGGTCGCAAGTTAAAGTCGCCAAGTCGGTTTCAGACTACAGTTGCGGTTCTGTTGGAGGTTTTCACTTCATGGTTGGAATTTCTTCTCTTTTCTTGTCTCACTACTTTTGTCGCCTGATCCGAACGAACAAGTTCAAGTTGTGCGCAATTATTTGTACCCATTACAAAGAATGAAAAGCAAAAAAGATCAAACATTGACCCAGTGAAACGTGCCATCCGTGCTTTGATTTCTTTGAAGACCGACATGTCTTTATCGCGCCCCCCCCCCCACACACACACACTTATCATCATGCTGAACTGAAATAAATAAATAGTGGGCCATGATTGCGGCAGTCTTTTAAGCGAAACAGGCTCCAGGCTGAAAGAGGTTTTGCAAAGTGTACGAAAAGAAAGAAAGGAAGGAAAAGAATACGTGCTTGTTCTCCATTAGAGCGGACAGCCTGAGGCCACCACGACAGCAGCGCAAACATGAAACCATCGCAAGCACAGAATTCATTCACTGGGATTCTTTTTGTAATGGAAAACATTTAGATTGGATGATCTGCGCGGCACGGTGGACGACTGGTTAGAGCGTCGCCTCACAGTTTTTAGGATGCGGGGTTCAATCCCCGGCCCCGCCTGTGTGGAGTTTGCATGTTCTCTCCGGGCACAGAATTGCTCTGGCTGCTTTCTGCTCACTTGTTGCTAGGCAGGATACATAGGTAAGTCAAAACTGTCCTGTAGGCCACTGAAAATATTTTTGCATTTACGGCGAAAGCTATAAGCGAGCTTGTACAATTAGGAATTTAACTAAAATGTCCGTTAAAAAAAAAAAAAGAAAATCTCAAAAGTCGTCGAACGTCTACTGCTTCTTCGTACTGTGAGCCATCTGTAGCCAAAGTTGAGTTAGATGGAAGGACCAATTTTGTCAAAATAATGATTTGTTGAAAAAGGCAGTGGCCCGGCCCGGCCCACATCGGGTCGATGGCCCACTGGCTCGACGTCATGATAGAAGCTGCTGAAGTCACTACCGACCGAAAGAATTCCTAAACACAGCTATATCGACGCTACACAGTGGAAGACTATTAGTTTCGTTAACCCACGTGAGATTCATATTTAAATCTTATGACATCATTCAAATAACATACTGTACATATTATACCCCTCCTTGAGCCGTCACCTTGTCGTGGTGGAGGGGTTTGTGTGTCCCAGTGATCCTAGGAGCTAAGTTGTCTGGGGCTTTCTGCCCCTGGCAGGGTCACCCATGACAAACAGGTCCTAGGCGAGGGACCAGACAAAGCACGGCTCAAAGGCCCCTAATGATGACGACAACCAATGGACTTCGTTTTCCCTTGCCCGGACGCGGGTCACCGGGGCCCTCCGCTGGAGCCAGGCCTGGTGGTGGGGCTCGAAGGCGAGCGCCCGGTGGCCGGGCACAGCCCGAAAGGGTAACGGGGGTCCCCCTTCCCATGGGCTCACCACCTGTGGGAGGGGCCACAGGGGTCGGGTGCAGTGCGAGTGGGGGCGGTGGCCGAAGGCGGGGACCTTGGCGATCCGATCCCCGGCTACAGAAGCTGGCTCTAGGGACGTGGAATGTCACCTCTCTGGCAGGGAAGGAGCCCGAGCTGGTGTGTGAGGTCGAGAAGTTCCGACTAGATATAGTCGGACTCGCCTCCACACCATACCCACACCTGCGCCGAGCAGGTGTGGGTATACTTATTGCCCCCCGGCTCGGCACCTGTACGTTGGGGTTCACCCCGGTGGACGAGAGGGTAGCCTCCCTCCGCCTTCGGGTGGGGGCGGACGGGTCCTGACTGTTGTTTGTGCCTATGCACCAAACAGCAGTTCAGAGTACCCACCCTTTTTGGAGTCCTTGGAGGGGGTGCTGGAGAGCGCCCCCGCTGGGGACTCCATTGTTCTGTTGGGGGACTTCAATGCTCACGTGGGCAATGACAGTGAGACCTGGAAGGGCGCGATTGGGAGGAACGCCCCCCCCCCCCCGATCAGAACCCGAGCGGTGTTCTGTTATTGGACTTCTGTGCTCGTCACGGATTGTCCGTAACGAACACCATATTCAAGCATAAGGGTGTCCACACGTGCACTTGGCACCAGGACACCCTAGGTCGCAGTTCGATGATCGACTTTGTGGTCGTGTCATCGGACTTGCGGCCGCATGTCTTGGACACTCGGGTGAAGAGAGGGGCGGAGCTGTCAACTGATCACCACCTGGTGGTGAGTTGGCTCCGACGGTGGGGGAAGATGCCGGTCCGACGTGGCAGGCCCAAACGTATTGTGAGGGTCTGCTGGGAGTTTCAACTCCCACCTCCGACAGAACTTTGCTCATGTTCCGGGGGAGGCTGGGGACATCGAGTCCGAGTGGACCACGTTCCACGCCTCCATTGCTGAGGCGGCCGACCGGAGCTGTGGCCGTAAGGTGGTCGGTGCCTGTGGTGGCGGCAATCCCCGAACCCGTTGGTGGACACCAACGGTGAGGGATGCCGTCAAGCTGAAGAAGGAGTCCTATTGGGCCTTTTTGGCCTGTGGGACTCCTGAGGCAGCTGATGGGTACCGGGTGGCCAAGCGGAATGCAGCTCTGGTGGTCGCTGAAGCAAAAACTCGGGTATGGGAGGAGTTCGGTGAGGCCATGGAGAAAGACTTCCGGACGGCTTCGAGGAAATTTTGGTCCACGGTGAGGTGTTCCGGGCACGTCCCACCGGGAGGAGACCCCGGGGACGACCCAGGACACGCCGGAGAGACTACGTCCTTCGGCTGGCCTGGGAACGCCTCGGGATCCCTCCGGAAGAGCTGGATGAAGTGGCTGGGGAGAGGGAAGTCTGGGCGTCCCTGCTAAAGCTACTGCCCCCGCGACCCGACCCGGATAAGCGGTAGAAAATGGATGGATGGATGGACATATTATATTTGTGTACTCACCTGTCAGTGACAAGCTCCTCCATCAGCGGCACGCGGCCTGCGGGGCTGATGCTCATGTGACCATAAATGCAGAGAAGCCCTGTAGACACGACAACCCCGTGAACCACTTCGTCATCATCGCCATCATTAGCTCAATTACACCCAATTCCACCCCCCCCCCCCACCCAATGACAGAACAACAAAGACAAATATGACATTTAACAATGGATGCGGCGCTCGGCTGATGGTGCCGGATTACACGGGTAATTAAGTCACCACAAATTAGCTGTTGCTGGTTTTTTGTTGCTGTTGTTTTCTTTTAAAATTTATTATTTATATATTTTCTTACCGTAACTGGCACGGTTAATGAAGTGACGCTCTCTATAAAGCAAATGTGGAACATTTTGTCTTCTCACACAGAGACGCACGTTTATTCATTGTTTCCAGGTCAGGATGCAATACGGACCGATTTTGATCAAATGGACTCAGACTTAAGGAGCCAGTCACAACAAAGTATATCTGAAAAAAGACGAGTCGGGGCCTGGGGGCAAATGAAATTCTTCATGTCCAGACGTCACAAAACAGTTCACACAGTGCTCAATTGTCCTTTTCAACGTTCAGGACCCGCGCGACGAGGACCCGCGCGACGAATTCTTTGGGGCAACGATCCCTGGCAACGCCCTCAAAAAAGGCTGCTCCCAACCAAAATGGCAGACTTTTGGTTTCTTTTCAGGCACGGCTTCTTGAAACTTTTTGGTGGACCTATCCGTGACAGACATGCCTGCCGAATGTCATGTTGCTAAGGGGAAGTTGGCTTCAGGGCTTGAACTTTCCCAAAAATGTCTAATATGGCCGACGCAAAACAAAATGGCAGATTTTCTGTGACTTTTCAGGCATGGCTTCTTGAGTTCTATTCGTGGGTCTTCTCATGACAGACATGCCGATCAAATTACTTGTCGCTAAGGGAAACTGGCAGAATTTTCGTCGAATTCCTAGGGGCGGAACCGACACAATTTTGCCGGAATTCTTGTCAAATTATTCCACATCAAATTTATGGACCTTGGTTTTTGTGCACTGGAAACAAACAAAAAAAAAAAAAAAAGGAGCTCCGTCAAGGTCAAGCAACTCAGCGATAACTTATGGTTGGTTGATTGATTGATTGATTGATTGATTAAATAAGAGCTACATGGCAATACGTGCGTTTGAATATACTTTTGCGGGGCACGGGGAGGGGTTGTTTACAGTAGTATAGTTTAGTTCATCGAAAAAAGGCAATGAGACGGTCATTGTGTTTGGGTCATCAGTTCAGGGATCCACTTCACACATTTGCAACCAATTAGCTCTTAATGTGTTCCCAGAATGCAATAGAAGCGCACGAGTCCTACAGTAAAAGCCAAGGCCAGCTGGCGGCCAAATGCTGTTGAAATGATTACTTTATGAGACTCTTTCTGCTCACTGGCAGACATTTGACTTTAAATGCGCTTTAATGACAGGCGGAGAGAATAAACAGACTTCAGCTCTGTTTGGACACACTGTCTCCTCACGTCACATGTAATTCATCTTTATATGATCGGCGACTACTGTTGCTTCAGTGAAGTAGAATGTCGATTGCTACCAATTTACCAACCATGTATATTAGACAGATGGGTGATGCAAAATTGTGAAACATTTAAATGTTCGGCATTGCGTGTGTGTGTGTGGGGGGGGGGGGGCATGGTGGCGAAGTTTAATGAGTCACAAAATAACTCTAATAACTCCACAAGCTTACGAATGTTTCATTTGGTAATGTGAAATTTGATAGGGATGTTTATCATGAGTAGACACACACAAAAAGTCTAAAAATGACCTGATAAGACACAAGAAGTCTGACATTTGGTTTGAAGTGGCCATTTTAAACTCAGTTGGCTCAGTGGTACCCAACAGAATGATACAAACATTCAGCCACCGAAACCAGTTTTAATTAGCAACACGGAATTTGGTAGGCATGTTTATCATGAGTCGTCGTGCAAAAAAGTCTCAAGAAGCCATGCCTGAAAAGACACAAGTCTGCCATATTGGTTTAAAAAAGCCATTTCAGGCTCGATTGGCTCAGTGGCACCCAACAGGATTTAGAAAAGAATTCAGCCCCCACAGCCAGTTTTGTTTAGCAACATGAAATTTGGTAGGCATGTTCATCATGAGTAGTTGCACAGAAAAGTCTCAGGAAGCCATGCCTGAAAAGACACAGGAAGTCTGCCATATTGGTTTGAAAAGGCCATTTTAGGCTCGATTGGCTCAGTGGGACCCAACAGCTTCCAGTAAACAATTTAGCCCCCCACAGCCACTTTCACTTAGCAACATGAAACTTGGTAGACATGTTTATCATGAGTAGTCGCACAAAAAGTCTCAAGAGCCATGCCTGAGAAGACACAAGAAGTCTGCCATTTTGGTTTGAGGCAGGTTTCCATTGGTCCTTCTAAGGCAAATTCTTTCCCCATCGCTGCCAAATTTGAACATCCTACACTAGCGGACGGGCAACACCAAGTTGTGCAACATTTGTGTTCTCATTGATGTGCGTGGCCAGCCTCCTGACAGGCAGGACACAGCAGGTGAGGCTATGGGAAGCCACCTGCCCCATCAGCTCTAAACGAACAACTGCACCTCAATATATCCAGCAGTCAAGTTCATTAAGTTTTCACATGATACCATTGGTCTCATTAGTGTGTGTGGCTTGAGCATGGCAATGAAGTTTGATGACTCTTGTCAGACGTCCAACAGTTTTTTGAAAATTCAACCAGTTTGACCTGAAAACACACAGCAAGTCTTCCATTTTGCTTTGGGTCATGCATGTCCATTTGAAAGATTTGTCCAATTGCTCCCAGATTTGAACCTAATGTACATGACAGATAGATTACGCTGAATTGCAAAACATTTGAGTTTTTGTCAGTGCTTGCATATGAAATTGCTTTATTTCTTTATCTGTGTTATTCATCTTCAGAATCAATCAGAATCCCCTTTATTTGCCAAGAACACATAAGGAATTTGTCTCCAGTAGTTGGAGCCGCTCGAGTACAACAATAGACAGCCATTTTGACAAAAAATACTTTTGAGACGTGAAAACATAAAAACACACTACAGAGAGTGACTTAGGCTCTAGTAATTTAATGGCAAGAGGGAAGAAGCAGTTGGAATGTCTTTTGTTCTGGCAGCGTGCAAGTCCTCAAGGGTGGGTAGTGGGGTCCCGACGATTTTTCCGGCAGTTCTGATTGTCCGTTGCATTCGTTTGTCCTTTTTTTGTGGCAGCGCCAAACCAGACTGTGATGGAAGAACACAGGACTGATTCGATGACCGCTGTGTCGTACTGCCTCAACAACTCCCGTGGCAGGCCCTGCTTCCTCAGAAGCCGCAAGAAGTACATCCTCTGTTGGGCCTTTTTGAGGATGGAGTTGACGTTGGTCTCCCACGTCAGGTCTTGGGAGACTGTAATTCCCAGGAACTCGAAGGGGTCGACGGTCGACACGGGGCAGTGGTACAGCGTGAGGGGCAGCTGTGGTGAGGGATGCCTCCTGAAGTCCACCATCATCTCTACAGTCTTGAGCGTGTTCAGCTCCAGATCGTGTCGGCTGCACCACAGCTCCAGCTGCTCCGCTTCCTGTCGATATGAAGACTCGTCACCGTCTTTGATGAGGCCGATGACTGTGGTGTCGTCTGCAAACTTCAGGACTTTGATAGCCGGGTGCGTTGAGGTGCATTCGTTTGTGTCGAGAGAGAAGAGCAGCGGAGAGAAGACACAACCTTGGGGAGCCCCAGTGCTGGTGGTGCGTGTAGATGAGGTGGCCTCCCCCAGCCTGACCTGCTGTGTCCTGCCCGTCAGGAAGCTGCAAATCCACTGGCAGATGGCAGGCGAGACGCTGAGTAGGAGAAGCTTGTAGGAAAGGAGTTCAGGTATGATGGTGTTGAACGCTGAGCTGAAGTCCACGAACAGGATCCTCGCGTAGGTCCCCGCGCCGTCGAGGTGTTCAAGGATGAAGTGCAGTCCCATGTTGACTGCATCATCCGCAGGGTCCAGCAGGGGACCTGTGACGCTCTTGAGGTGGTCCAGCACGAGACGTTCAATGGACTTCATGACCACAGATGTCAATGCGACAGGCCTGTAGTCATTCAGACCTGAGATTGTAGTTTTCTTGGGGACTGGGATGATGGTGGAGCGTTTGAAACAGGATGGTACTTTGCACAATTCCAGGGATCTATTGAAGATCTGTGTGAAGACTGGAGCGAGCTGGTGCGCGCAGACTTTCAGGGAGGATGGGGACACAAGGTCTCAAGGCCTGCCGCTTTGTTCATCTTTTGTAGTTTGAAGATGCGTCTCACATCCTGTTTATGGATGGATAACGCAGAAGTCAGATGTGTGATGGTTGTCGGTGGTGCGGTTGGGTGGGTGTGGGGTGTGAAAGTGTCCTTTTCAAATCTGCAAGCTGTTTAAGTCATCAGCTCGTCCTCTTTTGTTCTGCGCTTGGGGGGGATTGTCACTTGTGGTTGGTTAGCGATTTTAATCCTCACCAGACTGATTTAATCATTGGCCGTAAACGTTTTTTCCATCTTTTCTGCATAATTTCTCTTTGAGATGTCGATTTCTTTTGTCACCTGATTTCTAGTGGGATTATACAGGGCTCTGTCCCCACTTTGATAGGCGTCCTCTTAAGCCTGACGACGCTGCAGATGTTTGGCAGTGAACCACGGCTTGTTGTTATTGAACATGCAAAATGTTTTTGTTGGTACACACACCTCTTCACAGAAACGGATATAGGATGTGACACTGTCTGTATATTCATCCAGGCTGCCAGTTGAAGTTTCAAAGACACTCCAGTCTATGCAGTCTCAACAGCCTTGAAGTTCTATTTCTGCTTCATTGGTCCACATCTTCACCGTTTTCGCCACCAGCTTCGCACGTTTCAGTTTTTGCCTGTACGTTGGTATTAAGTGAATTAAGCAGTGATCCGACGAGCCCAGAGCTGCACGAGGTATAGCACGGTATGCGTAATTCTGCGTAGTATCGGAGTATGTATTTAGAGAGTTTGTAGTTGAGTTTAGCTTTGTTAAAGTCTCTAACAATCATGAGGGGTGAATCGGTGCTTCACAGCCACTCCACACCAACGGCGAGAAAAAAATTGTGAAAGTTGGTGAAAGAAAATAGACATAACCTTAGACGTTACCACGCTGCGCGTCCAAATGTCAAACTTCTTTTTTGTAGGGGGCAGACACTCAAGTGGGCTGTAGGAGGAGGAGGATGATGATGACAATGACGGAGCACAAATGCTTGTTTGTTTCTCTCAAAGACAATTGCATGTTTGACTCGGAAGACAATTGATAGTCCCTGCAAAGTCATCACTGACATCCTCTAAAGTTTCCGTTTCAACCTTTGTTGTCATGCCCAGAAGCAATGATGAAACGTCAGCGATTTAGTGCTTCCCATCCGTCTAGTGGAGGACAAAATCTTAACTCTGTTTGAACCAAGAGTGCCCGCTATAAACAAGAATGGCACACTTGTAATGAGTAATAACAATAAAAAAGAAATGATCAGGAAAAATAGGAATAAAATTACTCAGAAAAGTAGGGGGGGGGGGGGGGGAATAGTCATAAAAGGGGGGGGGGGGGAATTGACAGAAAAACTGAGAAAAAGAATTTGTACGAAAAACAGAAAATAAAATACTCAGAAAAACAGAAACAAATAATTAAAAAAAACAAAGCCCTCAGAAAAATTACTCAGGCAAAATTATTATTTTTTTAAATCTAAGCTTCTGTACATATGGACAATTTTTAAGTAAAAAAAAAATATATATATATTTTTTTTGTGTATGCAAAGAGGGTGGGGTGGGGTGGGGGATACAGTAGCTGTAAAAGAAACTATAAAATATCTAGATCATGCCCTAACATTCTTTTATCTTGTTTAAATCGAATGTCCACCCAGAGAAGAAGCTAAGATGGACCCAATTGTTTATAAATTTCATGAAAGTATTCAAAATCTATTTTTCTGAATTAATTTAGTAGGAGGTGGGCATGTAATTGGGGGGGAGCGGGGGGGGGGGGGGGTTAGGAAGGAAGAAGCAAAGAGGGAGGGGGAGTACCGCAATTATGACCACTGCTAATTCGTACGACTGAAACGAACCCGTTCCAGTACGAACACCCACTTCTGGTTCTGAAAGTTGAATCACGCACCCGCCTTGCAAGCTCATTTCAGACTCCCTCTCACCACCTGACAGGCCAGACACTTCATCTCTCTTGGATTCGTTCTAATGAGTCACATGACCGACTCGAGTCCTAATTACAATTGGTAACCGATCCCTGAGCACTTTGGTTAACTGCATTATTGGAAAGTGCAGAGGTGGTCCTGGTAGGATTGAGTCCAAATGAGTCCAGTCCAGTCCCACGAATAGACGCCGTCGTCCGTGGTCTCGAGCAGAACCCCCGAGGAGGTCATCGAGTAGCAATTAGCATGCAAATTAAAATGGAGACTTCATCAAGGAGGGCTCTTGCTCCCGTGTTAGTGTCCTCTGTGGACTGGACAAACAAGAACAAGGAGGCCTCCGTCCGCTGGCTGGCAAATCTGTCAGCTGCGTCGCCCGCTGGCCAAGTGGCCATATGGCAAGCACTTTTGATTGCAGCTGTCAAACCAAGCAAACACTCATCTGTGTCCTTTCCCTCGACGGGGCGGAACTCAACCGCTGTAGTGTACAAATACTTGGTGACTTGGACTTATAGACCCTCTAAGCTGAATTCAGGGATGTTTCTATACTATACAGCTTTCGAGAGCATTGCTGAAAACGTGCAAAGACAGAACTGTGTCGTACTGAATTTTGGAGACGTCGCGATGAAACTGTTTTCCGCCATTTTAGTTTTCCTGATTTTTGGGCCGTGGCTAAAACGGCGCCACGTGACGCACTTTGCAGTCCGGTATGAGTTGCCCCTCCCTCACCATGTAAAAACTGGAGTTCGCTCGTGAGCTAGCTGGTGGCTAGCGCCTCCCGTCATGGCATGGAAAACCTCGCGATGACCCCAGGCTTCGTTAACAAGCTGATCTATAGTGTGTTCAATCTCGAAGAAGATGGATTTCTTCTCCCTTTTAAGGGCCTCCAAGAGAATTTTAGCCGCAAGAATGATTTGTGGTTATACCAGCCTAAAACTCACCAGCTTGTCATTCAAAAATTCTCAGTCAAATCTGGAAAATCGCATCCATGTCAAATGTTTTTTTTCCCAGTTTTCATTTGCTACGATGAGCACAATGCAGGTTAAACGGGTATTTTATATAATTGACAGTAAAAAAAATTTTTTTTTACTTTGTTTCTTCATTTCAGCGTCTGCACTCTTTTACGTAAGTGAAGGACTTGAGTACAAAGTTTTAGTACTTCTAATACCTCTGCTAAACAGCCCTTAGAATAGGGGACGGAAAAGCGCAAAAGTCGGGAATAAAGATGGCTTCGGTGGGAGCTGCCGGCCCACGGGAAAAAAAACGGGAGCAGGTGGCTAATTGGGTGGAATGAAGTGACAAGGGATGGAGCGTGAACCTCCTGGCGGGAGAAAAAGAGTACCGAGTGTATCGGAGCGAGAACGTTTCCAATCGCCAAGTCCGCATCTGAGCTGACCCCCCCTGCTGGCCTGGAAGCAAAATAGGCTGAGCTCGTTGCTGCCAGCTGGGAAGAGCAAAAAGCAACAAGTAAAACAGCGGGAGGCGTGGCACGGGTCCTCAGACGGAAGACTCCACAAGACAAAGCTAAATGGCTGACTTCTCGAGTGTTTTCGGGACTTTTTGCGGGTGGACTCATGATCGACGTGCATAGCAAATGCCATGCTGCTAAGTGACGCCGGCTGAATTTGGCACCGCCGAGCCACTTTCTTCGTTCGTGTTTTGGGCATGTCTACGAGCACGTCTTCAATCATATTTATCTCACGTCCACGATGATGTCTTTATACATATTTCTGGACATTTGATCATGTACTAGATCACGTCTATGATCCCATCTTTGGCCACGTCCCTGAGTGTACCTTTCATCAGGGCTACGTTTTGTTATATGTCTTTCACAAATCAATTCAATTCTATGATCATGTCTATGGTCGGGTCTAGAGTGTGTGTGTGTGTGTGTGTGTGTGTGTGTGTATGCACGTGTCACTACATGTCGCAACGGCAGCTCAAATAGATAAAAACAACAACAAAAAAACACGTTGACCTGAGAGTCCACTCCCTTCACAGCATGATAAAGCACGGCGTTATCTGCAAGACATCTCGATATCTTGCATTGTCATATATGGATGTCGTTGGATTGCGCTGAGAGCTGGAAACTTGGAACCATAAAGCCATAAAAATGTTCCCCTGTTGCTCGACTCAATTAAAAAGATACCAGAGAGAGAGAGAGAGAGAGAGAGAGAGAAAAAAAAAAAACGCCATCAAAGTTTGGACTGCCGAGCTGATCATCAGCCAGTCGCACTTTGTTCTATTGATTTAAATGTTACAATGAGAACTAGGATACAGTTTTAAAATTGTTTTGTTTTTCAGGCAATAATCCCAGCGATTTTAAATAGCATAACACTCAGAATGCTTGGAGTGGCTGAGTTCAAATTCGCTAGCACACTGCAAACAATATTTTTCTTCCTATTGAACTTCTACGGGGGATGGGGTGGTTATTTTCAGATTTTCGTCAGTGCAAGTACCACGCTGATTGGGAAAGATGCTGAAAATCACTGAATCATAATTTACATTTATTCTTCTCAGGGCATTGGACCGATTGCAACTGGACCGTTTCTGGTTGTCTCGGAAGACATTTGGCCTCTACGTCCGAGCAGGCTTCACGAGTTCTCGCAAAACAAGGCTTTCATTTAGACTCACTAGCCTCAACTGGCGTGGAAAAAAATCAACTATTTATGCCCCAAGTTCGCGGCACGCCCCCCCAAAACCATGTATGGTATCATTCTTTTGGAATTGAAAAAAGGACAGTCGTTAGGATTTCTGGACGAAAGGATGGCATTGTACGTGGGAGGTACTCCTTTAAGCGATGAACGTTCCACCTTCACGTAGATGGGCTCTCTCAGTCCTCTTTCAAACCATCGGTCTTCCCTGTCCACAGTAGACAAGGTTAGTCCATGTTTCTCTTGGAGGTGCAGGTGGACAGCTGAGTCTTCACCTGAGGAGTTTGCCTGTCTGTGCTGTGACATGTGGTTACTTGCTTTCCCCAATGTACGTACTCTATCGGCGTATTCCTTGGTTTCAACCAACACGACATTCCGGTGCACTTCAAACCTGGTAACTCCCTGAGACAAAGGCCGGTAGACCCCAAAGACTGGAGACCCCGTACGCACGCAAGCAATCTGGCGTACGCGGACAAGCGCAGTGCAGCGAGGAACGCGAGAGACAAGAGTTTGAAGAAGGCAAAACAACGTGGACTCGTCCAGAGCGCATACACGAGACGCTTTTAAGTCCATAAAACCGGAGAAAGTGCTTTGTGATTTATTGCCCGCGGGAGACGCGGCCGCTCCCATGCAGCACACGCACGCATGTGCTGCACTTTAACCATCAGCGGCTTTCCCAGCTGTAAAGCTTCTAGACCACTCCGTACTCTGCAGCTAGCTGGGACACAACATTAGGTACGCGTGGACACCCGATACAAGCTCAGTTCAGTCGGCATCAAAAGATTTGCTTTTTCTATTTGTTGATTTTTTAACGGGGTTGGGTGTTAACTTATCAAACGTTAATATTGGTTGCTTTCATTTGGCTCTTTCCTCCCAAACATTGGTTCATTAAACTGTACTCATGTTTTTATTGATCCCCTCCCCTTTATCTCATGAAAGAATTGAGGAATTGCTTTATTTTCACATATACTTTTAATATTTTTTCATTTATTGTATTGAATAATTGATAGAAATAAGTCAAATACATTATTTTCACATCCGCTTTGACCATTTTTTACATTGATTGTATTAAATAATTGGTGCGATCATTATATTAAGATCAGTATATAAGTTACAAATGAGAAATTTTAAACAATGAGAGTGAATGAATGATGAATGAATGAATGATTATTTGTATTTTTTTAAAATCTATTTTACATTCACATTTGAACTGTTTTGTTTCCCACAAACTTGTGGTTTTGACCGTTTCCGATTAAAATTGGTTGAATGCGTTTGAGGCTCATGACAGGCAAAAAAACAAACATTTTTTTTTACTGTATATGAGTTTTACAAAAAGTGGTTTACTTCTTGTTACACTTGTATATAAAGTTCATTTGAAAAACGTTATGTGCCATAAAGGACGATTGGTTTTATTATTCAATATGGGTCAAAATGAAAAGTACATTATACAAGTTTTCAAACCGCTAGCAATATTTTCAATCTCTGCCTGTACAATGAACGCCGATTTTTGTGTTGTTGTTTTTTTTTATTCTTTATTTTGAATGACAGTGCCAGACTGACTTGGCAAGGGATTTTCAAACGCATCTTTTGAAACGCGCACAAATGCTGACCGATGCGGCGCGGGTGTCTCGAGGACCTCAAACGCGTCGACTGGACTTCGCTCGCTCACATTACGGCTAGCCCCGCCTGCCGCGCGTACAAGGTGCAATGGCAAAATACAGACGATACCGCTTGACTGTGTCAACACAACATGCGAACACTAATAAATTAGTAATAGAAATATGGAACTAAGAATGTGTATTGTGAAAAGCTTGCCAGCTACGAGGGTGGATTCGGTCTGTCCTTTTAAACTGCGCTCGCAATGGCAGGAAGCCGATTCCGATCCAGTTTTGATCCACATTTGCAAACATAGATGAAATTCCAGTATGAGGATTTCCTACTGCGTTAAAATCGTCCTTGAGCCAAGGCACAAATTTCACAACAGATTGTAAACTTCAACACGTACAGTACGTGTCTGAATGTCGTTATTCATATTCAAGCAAAACAAAAATAAAAGAATCCTGGATCTGCATACAAATGTCATGGCTTTTTCCTTTTAGGCCAAACATTCTGAATTTGGATCAACACAGGTCCTCCCTGGCGGAGGTCATTCAAGGTGATTTCTGGTCTCTCGAGGATATTATCATACGATGAAAATTGGAATATTAGACAGCTGTCCGCATTCACCTTCAGACTAAACTTGAGTCTGAGTCCATATAAAAATCAGAGGTGACCATAAACTGCACTCACAGGCCACATAAGGTCGCCCAAAAATTAGGAACAGCTCTCACCGTGAGCCACTTTTACTATTTTGAAATAATCGAACTTGCTTCCTTGTTGTTCCACTTCCTTGGCAACTCCATATATGGGCACGTGTTGTGCTTACAGTTCAGTTCCCATCGAACCAAAGCGGATTTTTACTCCTTTACATATACACTGTAATGTTGTCATCATCCGAAATGAGGAAATGAAACGACACCGATAAATAAGGGGAAGCTTGTTTAAAAGGAGGACGAGGAAGAGGAAGACGAGGGGGAGGAGGAAGGAGCGCACGCTCTATTTGGAAAACTAGAATCCTCGATTCCCAGCGGCCGTTAGCAGTCAAAAGGAAAGATTAATGCCGCTTGTTCATTTTTGGACATGTTTATCATAAAAGCACACGCGAAAAATGTGTGAAGTTGTGGCATTTGCGTGAATTTCAAACATTGCCAAATCGGAATTTGGAGAGGCAAACGTCCTAATTAGTGATACAGTGGATAGAATGCGAAAGATGTTTGTAACCGCCTAAAGATGGAGGGACAAGACGGAGAGGATCTTAAAAAAAGGTTTGCGGTTCAAATGTTCGAAGGGGCAGGTACAGAGGGGCACGGGCCGGTATTCCATCTGGATTGTTTTATTTCATGTCATGTTTATTTTATGTCAGACGCAGAAAAATCAGCAAAGCATCCACACCATGCATCTAGCATGTACACAACCATAAAACCCGTGTTACATAAACCGCTGGATGCAGGACAATTGGAACGGCAAAGTAGACTCCATGACAGTTCCCTTGCACAAGGCAACTTCAAGGACCGCCACAAAGCAAAACGTCGCGAATGTAGACCAAGAAGCCCCAGCGACTAAATAAATAGACCTAAACCTCAACTCTACCGAGCCCTCGTCCCCACACGGCTGTCGGGAAACCTCATTGGCGGGACGACCTACGGCAACATTCCGAGCGTGGGGGCCATCAAACCGCTTCTGTGTTTATCTTTGCAGGAGAAGGTCGCCCTCGGTTAGTTTTGGCCGTCGGGGGCCAGCCGTGGGCCCTCCGCACACGCGCACTGTTGACCGACTTGGATCTTTCTCGGGCCGCCGCTTATCACACTTTGCGTACTTTTTAACCATCATGTTTGGTTATCGTAAAATGACATTTTTGGGCCACTGAAAGCGCAGCCGAGGCACGACACCAAACACAAATGCAAGGGAAAGTGTATTTACTGAATGAAGGCTGATTTCAAATTTTCCGCACACGCACGCGCGGGCGCGCGGGCGCTAGCTCCCTCCCCCGCTCGTCTTCTGCCACTTGTGCGGCGTTTACTGTCGCTCGGGCCGCCGTGTTTATCTCCCGCCAAGTGGACCTGCTCCAACATGGCCGACCGCCTCGGAACTTTATTTACGTTCTGGAATTTTTTTTTTTCACAACACTTTAGCTGCAAGTTCAGCGTGATGATAGCCATAGAACAGGAAACAGAAAGCGCAATACGATCGATATGATTGCGGCTGTCTTCAAAGGGTTGCGCACTTGAACTTTATTTTACTTTTAGTTTAGTATTACAACACCAAGCATATGAGTACTTTTACTTCATTTTATTGTCATTTTCAGTGCATTTAGCGTTAGTCTTCAAAGGGCGAGCACTTTTACTTCACTTGTACTTTACTTTTATTTAGCCTTTTCAAAGAGTGACTACTCTTTATTTAGCGTCATGTCTTTGAAGGGCAAGCACTTTTGTCAAATTAGATTTTACTTTTATTTAGCATCTGTTGTTAAAGGAAGAGTACTTTTCCTTGATTTATATCTTGAGTATATTTAGTGTTAGTGTGCGAAGGGTGACAACCGTTGCTTGATTTGACTTTTGGTTCGTGTTACATCTTCAAAGGGGGAGTCGGCAGTAACGGTAGTGAGTACTTTTACTCTTCTGTCGTGTCATTTGTTCAAAGGGTAAGCAGTTTTACTGTATTTACATATATTTAATGTTAGTTATTGTTAATTGCATTTTACTTTGATTTGACTGGATGTCTTCAAAAGGGTCTTCAAAGGGTGAGAACTGGTTTTAAAATTTTACTTTTATTTAGCATCTCTCTTGTCAAAGGTTGAGAACTTTTACCTGTTTAAAAAACAGTATATATACATATATATATGTGCATTCAAAAATATATATTTTTTTATTAAACAATTAATTCATAATAATTACATTTTAAATAATGCAATCAAAAATGGGATTTTATGATTGAAATGAAAAATGTTGCATGTTTTATGTTTGATTTATCTTGATCTTATTTTACATTTTAACAACAGATTTTTTTTTGCCTGCAGGTTAGCAGTGAGCTTTCCAAGCGGTGTGGGCGTGTTGCCGCGGCAACCCCTTCGAGGGTCTTCAAGGCGCCTCATTAGCATAACACCCAGGTGGTCATGTGGCGTCTGCGAAAGGGGGGGGGGGGGGGGGAGCACTTTTTGAGGCGGTCTCCGCGGCTTTGGAGGAACGAGTTTTCCAAGGTCAATCTTTTCTTCTTTTATTTCTTCTAAATCGATGTTGGGCAAACCTCTGTTCAAAGGCCGCATTTGATATTTTGGACAGACAGACGGGCAAAGTTATACAGAATGTACATGAGCTAAAAAAAAAAAAAATAAAGTTAAAAAATATATATAAAATACTTGAGCGAGACAAAGAGATGACGTTTAGTTCGTGCTACGTCTTGCTTTCCTGTGTCAAGCGTTCATGTCTCGTCTTGCTCGTTAGGTTTTCGTCTTGTCCAGGTGTGCCTGGTTGTTTCGTCAGTTCGATCGTTTTCAGTTCCCCGTTTTCTGTCGGTCTGAGTTGGATCATTGTCCTTGTCAGTCATGGTTTCATGTCTTGTTTCTTTTTGGAGTGAGATTATTCCCAGTGTTAGTTTATTACTTTAAATCTTGTTTTTTTTACATTTTACATTTTTTTTAAATTATTGTGTATGCCTTGTTTGCCTTTTGGTTTTTGAAAAGAAATCTTTTTTTTTTTTTTGAGACTCCGCACTACCTTTTGCCTCCAACATCGCGAAAAGCTCAATCTTGACAGCACCCTGTCCTAACATGCTAATGCTAATAATATAGCATTGTGCTACTCACATACTAAAGCTAAACAGCAACGCAGAGGCATCAGCATGTTTTACAGACCGTTTTTCCGCTCTGGCACATTAGCGTGATTGACACGCGTTGTGGCGTTTGACGGACGCGTGGGAAGTCACGGGTCGCCAGAGATGTCAATAAAATATCTCGGGGAGTCGATACGGCATAAACAGCAGGACAAGAGGATTATATGCGAAACTGTTGATAACAACAACTTGGAAATGCTGATTCTCTCGAGGCAAAATGTCCAGTTCACAGTCGGGAGACCTTGTGACCATAGTAATAGGGTGGGTGGTCACTTGGCTCATTCTGCAGAAGGTGGGGAGCTACTCCTCTGCCCCGTGGTGTTCCCCTTGGTTCCCCTCTGGGCACCCATCTTCTTGGTGGTTGAGGAGGTCCCCCCCCACCCCGTCATCCTCTTGCAGGTAGACTACTACCATGGCACCCTGGCCATGGGTGATGCCCTCTCAGTCGGGTACCCCCCCTGGGGTGGGTAAATGCTCCACCTCAATCGGAATAAACAGGCCGAATCTGAATGGAATTTCATTCGGTTTTCACGGGTCGGGAATATTCCTTTTGCCAAAGCGATCAGAAGTACATTTTCGTCCTGTGAACCGTCAGTTAAAATGGTGGCGGCCTTGCGCTCTGTCTGCGCAGGCTCCGTCTTGACGCAAAGGTGCCACGACCTCATCGTTTACGCACATAAACGTGGCGGCTTCCGACCAGAACTCGTATGCCGCGGAGATCTTGTTTTTAATACCTCGTAATTCGTTTTTAGTCAAGCGGTCGTTTAATAAAAGTGTAAAAACAGTCCCCACTATTGTGCTAAATAGACATCTGCCCTCCATCTTGATAAATGTGCTGTTGCGATTAAATGTGGTGCACTTGTATACGCCTCATTGGAATTGATTACGTCGCATGTAAACACTTGACCAGAGAGCTTCAATCGGAATGACAAAAAAGTCTGCATGTAAACCCGGCCAGTGTGACGACCGTTATATTTGTAATAATTTGCGCCGGAGTTGAATCATAATCTATTTTATTTTATTTTATTCTTTTTTCGACAGCATTTTGTTCTCGGACTATATTCCTGTAATAATACGCCTCTTATTAAAAAGGACTTCAATCGTGTCGCGATGTCAGATGATGTAACGATACGTCTTCCGAGTTACGAAACTACGGCTTTTGCGTAAATGCGATGTAGACGTGGCACTGAGCAGCAGGTGCGGGGCTCGCTCGGAATCCTGCCCCGCATCCATAAAAGATGAGCGAACGCATTTTGGGAGTTTTTTTAGCGGCAGCTCCCGTCTTCCAAAGCGAGTGGCGACGAGAGAGAAACTTCACCTCGCATAACTTCACATTTACAGACGCTCCAGCGCTCGTACGCGCCACACTAGCGTCCCACGGCACTTCAAGAAAAATCAGACGCGCTAACGTATGGATGAATGATTCAGCTTTAAAAATGTGTCATTATATTAGTCACTGCATCAACACTGAGACATTTGCTTTTCAACACGTAAACATATTTATGTCAATATTCCTTTGCTCCTTTCCCCAGATATTCACAATTAGGGCCATCTTGCACAATAGAAATGGACAGGAGGAAATCATCTACAGAGTAAAATTTTAAAAAGTAAAAACAAGCTTCATGTACACCGGATCATTGATGCAATTCTCCTGTTCTCAATTACTCGTGATAACTGCCACCTTGAACAGCAGACAAAGGCAACAATGAGAAATAATCCACAGAGTAAAAACCAAAATTTCAAAGCATGCTCGAGGACAAACGTGCTTAATGAACGCGTCATACGAATATTTCAACTCGCCTCTTTGAACAATAGACAGATAGAATGTCTAGGAATAATCCACACTCTAAGGAAAAAAAAAATCCACACTCCACACAGGGAAGTGCATAATGCACGTAACATATGACATATATTCACTCCTCTGCCAATGTGTATAATACAAATGAACACAACACCTTGAAATAATCCGCAGCGTGAAAAACAAGACACACGGGCACATGTGCAGTGTATGTGTCATGTGACTAATGCAATGGCTTCACTCACAACATATTCATGATAACCGCCACGTTGAGCAACAGAAATAAATGCAATGACTAGAAATAATCCACAAAGGCAAATAAAAGTTCATGGCACACATGGGCATGTGCGAGCAAAATATGTGAGTCATATGAATAATATAATGACTCCTCTGCCACCGTGCACGCTAGAAATAAACAGAACAACTAGAAATAATCCACAGAGTCAATACAAAATCCACGGCGCACACTTGCACATGTGCACGCACAATGTACGCGTTATAATATGATAGCTCCTCTCAGCATGCATTTGTGATAACTGTCACCTTGTAAAAGATAAATGAATACAGCTAAAATTAATCCATAAAAATAATAATAAAATAGTCCACAGCTGACTCAGGCAAATGAAACAATGTACAGTATGTGTCATATGATTACTGGGATTATTCTCCAATTCAGAACAGCCACTGTGCACAATCGAAATAAACAGAATGACTAAAAATAATCCACAAAGTAAAAAAAGAAAAGAAAAGAAGAGTAAAAGACCAGGGCATGCACATGCATGCGCATAATGGGTCATATGATTAAGGTGGTCGTCCATCTTGCCAATTATTCAGAGTGACCAACGATAGAAATAAAGAGAACCAGAAATAACCCACAAAGTAAAAAAATGAAAGTCCATGGCAAACTCAGACACTTCCCCATATGACTAATGCTATCGCTCCTCCCACGAACTGACATTTACGAGCATTTTTGCTGTTGCTTTTCTGGTTTTTGTCCCCCTTTTACGACATGACATTATGCACCAAGACAAAGATGTCGTTATTGGATTATCCACACGTCTTTCTTTTGCTTTCTGGTTGGCTAAAATGGCCACACGGCGAGGGCTTATAGCGCCACCAGTCGTTTGGGCACATCTGTCAATGTTTTCATGAAAACACAAGCGCTGCTACATTTTGAGCCCGGATAGGGGGACAAATAGTATGATAAAAAATAGCTGGTAGTAATCTGTGTCGGCACACACACACAAAAAAATCGCTTTGTGTGTTTGCGTGACACCATTCGCACATTTTCTTTTTTTTTTTTAATTACTTTTTCACATTATTCCAACCACAGAAGTGTTTTCTTTGTCCTCGGTGGTCATCAGGCAGAAATAAATCAGGTTAATTTGCATCCATTTCCATGCCTTCATTGTCTATTGCAGCCCACTAACCGTAGCCGGTGCTTGCTGTTTGTGTTTCACTTTTACTGCTGCGAAGCCATTTGGGGACACTTGCGGTGGCCCACAAGGGAATAAGAAGTAGAAAACCGCCCTCCATTGTAAACATTGTAAAAAGCTGGGATGAGTTAGTTCAATTGCATCGGTTGAAATTGGAGGTTGTCGCACCTGCACTTTTGGCCCCAATGCGAGTGGACTGTAACCTCTTAAAGTACGTACATTTGCTTTTTGTTAAATGGGCATTTTAAACATGTTTGTTTCATGGAATTTTTGTTGTTTTTTTTTTTTTTTTACGCAGGCATTGAGTAAATCGCCACCTTGCACAATAGAAATAAACACAATGACGAGAAATAATCCACAGCGTTAAAAACAAGAAGTCAACGGTGTGCTCGGTCATGCGCTGGCACATGCACGCATGCAATATACGTGTCGTATGGATAATGCGATTGTTTCTTGCCAGTTATTGATGATAATTGCCACCTTGCACAGTAGAAACAGACCACAAGGAAAAACAATCCATAGAGTCAAATTAAATCACGACATGCTCGGTCACGTCTGCTCAGTAACGCGCTGGCACATTCACCTACGGAAAGTATCACATTTGATTAATCTGACGTTTTCTTGCTAGTTAGTCCTGATAACTGCACAACAGAAATAAATACATGAAACCAAAAAATCATCCACAGAATCAAAAAACAAGAAGTCAACAGTTTGCTCAGTTGAATGCAACCTACGTGTGACGGAACGATCAATAGCCTCTCACAACTCATTCATGATAACAATATAAATGAAAGAATCCATATTTTAGCTGGGGGGGGGAGCAATGTGAGTGCAGGCGAGCGGTGCACAAGCGAGGGGGGGGGGGGGGGGGGGGGCTGCCGGTGCACCCTCGCACTCTGTCGCGAAGCGTCTCAGGTTGGTTTGGGAGTGGGTGAAGTCATCAAACAGAAGCTTTGTGACTGAGCCGCCCGAGGTGCAACAACCCAAAATAACCGGCGCGCTCTCCGTTCGTCCTTCAGACGTCTCGGTCTCGTCCTGCCGCTGAACCCTCGCCGCCCCTTCTTCTCCCTCTCGGAAGCATCTTTGCTCACCGCGACGCGACCTCGTCGTTTTGGTGCGAAACTGTCTGACTTTAGGGTCGATTTGGCCAATCACGTGCATCCAAAAAAAAAAATCCCAAAAAATCAGCCACCAGTTTCACAGAGCAATGCAAAATTTGGTGGGGGATTTCCATCGTCACAGAACACACCAAAAAGTCTCAAGGACCCAAGGGAGAAATAGAACAGGAAGTCAGCCATCTTGGGTTGAAGTAGCCATTTTAGGGGCAATTTGGCTTCTCACGCGAATTTGAAAAATTAGCCCCCGACACCGGTGGCACCGATCGAGGCGATGTTTGGTAGACGTGTCTATCGTAACAGGATGCAGGAAAAACTCTTAAGGGCCAATACCCGAAATTGAACAGGAAGTCGGACATTTTGCTTTAAAGCAGCTGTTTTAGGCAAATCCCAGACTCAAATGTTTTTTTTCTTCAACAAGTGGGCAAACGCAGATGTACACACTTGCACATTTTTACTTCCTGTGGGACTCGCAATACTTTTGTCCATGTAGTCTGCGCTGCCACCTGCTGTTACGGAGGTTCACTACGTCTTTAAACCCGATGCGAGACTCATCTCGGTGACTCTTTGTACTGTGTTGTTCTTAAAACGTTGCATGAAGAGCCAATTAAATGGTCTAATAAACGGAATGAATGACGCTCCTGAACGCCTGACACCATTAAACATTATTTACTCTCACTAAACTTTACTCGCCGTTACTTTTCATTTCATACAAGTTTTTCTTTTCTCATCTAGATAAATATAATGACATATTGCTGGCTTGCAAGATATTGATTACCTTGTAATCGCATGTTATTACAAATATTGCAATATTATGTTGTTATAACGTCCACCCTTTATCATGATGCAGTATTATCGTATGTTTGGTATTGTTACATTCTCACGGCTTATTGTGATATTATGCATATTGTTGTCAAACTATTGTCTGAATATTGTGTAATGACATTTTTCAAGTCCACTCGTGTTACCATGTCCGTGTCATCATTGGCGAAGTCTTGCAATATCATATCAAGAGTTACTCTGTTTTCATCTGCTAATTGTGTTAATATTGTTATAACGGGTATAACTTTGAAATCAGACGCCAGTTAAAAAAAAAAAAAAAAAAAAAAAAAAGATGTGTTCAATCATTTTTCTATTTGTTTTAGAAGGGAGATTTATAACAAAAAAAAATCATTTCAATAGCTCAACATTCAAAGTAAAGACAATTTCAAATGTTGGTCTTTTAGCAAGAAACATGAAGTCGACGCGCATGATTTGCCTGCGCGGGCCACCTAAAATCACGTGGCGGACCCGGATCTGGCCCCAGGGCCTTGAGTTTGACACCTGTGCTTTAAATCGTCTACACGTGCCCTGCAATTGGCTGGCGGCCGCCCCAAAAGGTCGCCGGGCTGCGGCTCACCCGCGGCAACGTCTCCTCCATCGGGCTTGCTATTCCGCTTTGCTCTGCGAGACTTGAAAGTCCAACCCGGACTTCGGACCCTTGTTTGAAAGCGCGGCCCTGACTTGAAAGCCTCATTTCAAACCGTTCTCTTCCCTCCTTTCAACAAAAAGTCCTCGTCAACGTCCACCTTACCGTCAAGAACGTTTCTCATTCAAGTCCAATCATTCCGAGCCGGCGTCGGCTCCTCCAGCCTGCCGATCGACAAAACATCTGAACGATGTCACCCGGACTCGGCGTGTGGCTCTCGATTGCGTCCCGGCTCGCCGTCGCGTGCGTGCGCCGAGCGCGGCGTGCTGGCGGGCCGAGGTGTGACCCGCCAGAACGCCCTCGTAGCGTAATCAGCACCTTCGACCCCGCCAGAAGCTCCATAAAATGTTGCGTAACCATCAAGAATAAGCAAGACGGAGGGTGCGCAGAATTTTATTGTTATTATTATTCTATTGTGTCAAGACTTTCAGTTGGAGGACGTCAATCAAACACTGCATGTTGGAGTTTCCATTGCGGACAATGGAACTTGTCAACATTTATAAGCAGCTGTCGAGTAAACAAGGTTCAAATCGCGTTATTATGATGATGATTATTAAATGGAAGGCCATTTTGAGGGCTTTCTCATTGTCGGAAAACGACTGCAGGTGTATTCGTCCTGGTGAAAATGTACATTCAGTGGGCGTTTTCTGCCGAAATCGCTAAATTTGGCAACGTAACGCCCCTTTGAACGGAAAGAAGAAGGGGGGGAATCACATTTCAAACATACACACAATGATAAAAACCCAAATATTTGGCTATTTTACATCCATCACGCAAGGTTCAAATTTGAAGTTAATTGGACAAAATGGCAGAGACGTTTGTCTTCAAGTGACCGTGAGAAATGTGCAAATCGCGCCCCAAATTGTTGCTTCCAACCAATTTGGCAGACTTCTGCGTCTTTTCAAGCATGACATCTTGAGGTTTTTTTTGTTGGTTTTTCTTTTCAACCAGAATGTCATCCTGGGTCATTTCAGGCTTGGTTTCTCCAAAGGTTTTTGCAGCTCCGCTCATGATCGATAAGACGACCGAATTTGCGTGTCAAACTGGCTTGCCTTTGAATGAACTCTGGAAACTTTTCACCCAAAATGTCAGATTCCTTGTGTCTTTTTCAGCATGGCTTTTTATTTTTGTGGGGGGGGGGGTCGAATTTGCCTACCAAATTCCACGTGGCCATATGAAGCTGCAGGTTTTGGGGGCAGAATTTTCGATTTTTCATCAAAACAAAAACAAAAGACCCTTCAAATATCCACATAAAACCAGAACACCAAACGTCAGGCAAGGATTTTTGAGACTTTTTTTTTTGTTGTCCGCCAAATTTCACGTCGCTACGTGAATTTCAAATAAATACATAAATGAATTCCAGTGGTCGCGACGTCAAATTCGGGGGGCGCCTACAGCAAACGTAACATTGTCAACAGGATGAACGTGATGAAAGTGACCAATTCCAATCAAGAAGAATTGAATACTCTCAAAATCCGAGCACCTGGAGAAATGTTTGTAAACGGAGAGGAAGCCGCTTTCCTCAGCCGACGCTTAAGACATACTTCGCATTCCGATTTGGGGTTTCTGGCAAAGCTTCGAGCTGCTTGCATCCTGCGCAGACTTTGCAAGCCCCGAGGAAGGTCAAATGCCGCAAAGCTGGCGTGGGGAAAAAAATGTCATTAAAAGGACTTTCTGAACTCACCATCGCTCCGAGTCCGTCACGGCGCTAAATCCGAACCCGCTCCCCCCCCCCTCCCTCCCCCCCACCCCCCCCAAAAAAATAAGAAATGAAAAAGAAATGAAAATCTCACATCGTCCTTCGATCTCCGCGCGCAGAGCAGAGAGGCGCCGCGCACGCAACCGAGACCAGAGGGAAAGCGAGTGACTCGGACCAGGCGGGTCCAGGCAGCTTTGAGCGCGCGTGGGTATTTGGGAAGAGGAGGAGGAGGAGTGGATGCAGCGCGGCGCGCGCGCGCACACGCCGCCGCTCCCCATTCACGCGGAAATAATTCGCACAAATAAGACGTTGACCACATGACGTAAAATACACACCGCCGTTCAAATTGGTCAATTCCAAAAAGGTTTCAGCGCAGGCGTCCAAATATCTCTGTCGCCCCCTGCTGCAGCTTGGGGGAAGCGGATGCGACACTTCATTAGGTCCGCGCGTCGCGCCGAACAATTGATGGATGCCAAGTGGCACACGAGTCCCTTTCGGAACATTTCACGGCACACCAAACAACAAACGGAAAAGTGGACATCCTTGAAATATTGAGGACTCGTTTGAGTTGCTGGCACAATGAGATCGACAGATCAGTGAAATGCTAATTATTTGCGGTCAGGACGAAAACCACACTGCCCCTCCTGAATCTGAGATTCGACTTCCCCTCTCCGGCACCCCTGAATGGATCTTACCAGGGAGGCTGAGGAGTGTGATCCCCCTGTAGTTGGCGCACACCCGCCGGGGGGGACGGGGGACGGGGGGGGGGCGACCGCCACCCCAGTCTGGCAATCCAGTGGCACTGTCCCCGATGTCCACGCGATGTCGACCGGGACAGCCCCACAACATCCAGATCCTTTAGGAACTCCGGGCGAATCTCATCCACCCCCGGGGGGGCCTTGCCACCGAGGAGCTTTTTAACCACCTCGGTGACCTCAAGCCCAGTAATAGGAAAGCCCGCCTCAGAGACCCCAGACTCCGCTTCCTCATGGGAAGGCGTGTCGGTGGAATCGAGGAGGTCTTCGAAGTGTTCTCCCCACCGACTCACGACGTGCCGAGTCGAGATCAGCAGCGCCCCATCCCCACTATACACGGTGTTGGCGGTGCGCTGCTTTCCTCTCCTGAGACGCCGGCCGGTGGACCAGAATTTCCTCGAAGCCGCCCGGAAGTCTTTCTCCGTGGCCTCACCGAACTCCTCCCTTGCCCGGGTTTTTGCTTCAGCGACCACCAAAGCCGCATTCCGCTTGGCCAGCCGGTACCCGTCGGCTGCCTCAGGAGTCCAGTCCCACAGGCCAAGAAGGCCCGACAGGACTCCTCCTTCGGCTCGACGGCAAATCGCTACAAAGAACATAAAGGCTTGTTTTACGTTTAGAACAAAAAACCAAAGTATCACATCTGAAGACTTTTGGTAGAAAATTATATTGACTGATGAGATGAAAGTTCCACTTTTTGGAAGGTGCGTGTCTCGTTACGTCTGGCGTAAATGTAGCACAGCATTTCAGAAAACACTTTCCAACACTCAAACACGGTGGTTGTATTGTAATGGTCTCGGGCTGCTATCCTCCTTCAGGACCTGGACGACTTGCTGTGATTAATGGAATCCCAAAAATCCTGGGTCATTTCGGGAATGTCTTTTGTGACCTTTTTTGTGGGTCTACTCACGGTAGACCACGCCTCGCAAACACACGCCTCGTGGGTTTTCCCCAAGCAGATGTTTTCGGCGGCGATAACAAGTCCCCGCCGTGGCTGCCGTCCTTCCCCGCGTTCCCAATTTGTCATCTTCTCTTTCTTCCTTTTTCTGTCTCGTTATCTGCTGGCCCTTTTCCGTCCGGGGGAACATAGTTTCTGTCTTTATTTGCTTTGCTCCCCCACACAAAAACATCACTCGCGTAGAATACAGTACAATAGAATGGAATTGAACAAAGCCTTTATTAGTACTGCAAAAGGGTGCATTATGCTTTCACAGTCGTGGGAAGTAGCAGCATTCATGTGACTTTTGTTTTTGGTTTTTTTCCCAGGAAAATATGACATTTCAACTGTACAAATTATAACCCGACCCTTAATTTATTTTTATTTTTATAAAAAAAAGAAAATATATTTCTCCCTATTGTTGAAAAATAATTTATTTCTTGAAAAGCTGTGTCTTTATCCTTGAAGAAAGGTGACTATTGTTTTTGTGTTGTCTTTTTCCCCTGGAAAGAATCTTGTTTCTTGAAACATGTTGTCATTCGTCATTAAAATCAAACACTTTTGTTTCGTTTAAAAATGGTCATCCTAATTCTCCAATCAATTTGACTCTTACCTTAAAAAAAACAAAAAAACAAGACATTCTGATACACGTTCCCACCCAATGTTTTTGAGTATGAGGTCGCACGAACCGATTTCGACAGTGTTAAATGCTTTTTGCGGCGTTTTTTTACAATGTTTTTGTGCACAACATGCAGACCCTTCCCTGCGATTCCTCTTTCGGCTCCTCTCTCCATCTTTCTTTCCCTTTTGTTGTTATCTTGCTGGCCATTTTCCGCCTCCCCGGCAACTCCGTCCCGGCTTTGTAAATTGTCATATTTGTCTTGGGTTCTTACAGCGCGGCGGTTAACACGCACGCTGGATGTCGCCCAGCAACACATCAAGAGCACACACGCTCAGAGCATCTTTCAATTTCACACCGGGGAAGAAAATAAAAAAAATAAATCAATAAAAAACATCGAGCATCTGAGGGCATACACACTTCTGAAATGACAAATGTGCTCAAACTACCTATAATTGCGTGTTATTGTTATTACTGATATTCATCTATGTGAAGACACTGATCATGTTAATGGCTTCTCACAATAATGATCAATAATGATTGAACAAAGTCGGAAATATGCAACACTTTTGTTTTCTCTCTCAATCTTTGCATGTGTTTACATTTTCAGATGATTTGTCAGGAAAGCACAATTTCCCATCACTGGCGAGCTATTTTTAGAACAGGCCCGTGGCAGACTCACGTGGTCCGTGGGGCACCGCGGGCACCGTGCTGGCGAGTCCTGGACTGAGGTCTTGAGAGTAGGACTATTTTCTCCTGTAAATTTTTTTTTTTTTTTTTTTTTTTTAATTTATTCTCCAAAAGCTTTAACTGGAAAATTTCCACTTCACTCAAGAAAAAATATATAACTTTTTCTTGAAAAATACAACATTCTTGAGAAAAGAGGACTTTTCTCACAAAAAAGGAAAACTGTTTCTCTTGAAGAAAAAAATCATTTTTGACTAAAAAAGAAGACCTTTCCCGTTTGGGGAAAAAATAGATTGTTTTTTTTCTGTCAAAATTCCATTCATATTCTTGGGAAAATGCAACGTCTTGATTTTTTTTTTTTTTTAAATATATCTGTCTTGAAAAATCCTACTTCATGAGAAAATGTGTCCCCCCCCCCCCTAAAATTCATTTTTATTTTATTTTTTTCTGAAAAATTCCCGGCCTTTCCGCATGACCAAGCGACGGTCTTCCCTTTCTTCTAAAATCCAAGCAGCTCCGAGCAATCCCGAAAAAAGATGGTGCTCATGTTGTCGCTTTGCGGTGTTTATGTCAACGAGGGGCCACTGCGAGGCACTTTGTCGCCCGATTCGCTGCGCTCCGAAGCAAGTGATCGACAACGAGCGTTGACATATGACCTCCACTTTTCCGGCGAGCAAATAATTGCGAGCGGCGGATCCCGGCTCGGCGTCTTCACGTCTTTCACAAACACCATCTGCGCCTGGTAGGTGGCGAGCGTTGCGCTGATTGGGACGTCAAATGAATCCCATTTAGGCGTCGACAGACGCAGCACGAGGCCGCCGCCGCCGCCGCTTCACTCGCTCCCGTTTGTCACTCTCCTCCTCTTCCTCCTCTGCGTTCTTCATCGCGCTGCATTCATGACACAATCAGAAGGGGGGGGAATTGTCTTTGTGCCAGAAAAGTTTTGGAAATTTCAAGATTGAATTGACTCTTTGAATTACTTCGATGCACAATTCTTTCCAAAATATGCTTTCCTCACTGGAAATAATGGAAGTACAAATCATTTGTAACAGGTGTAGCGTATATGGGTTAAATTAAAATGTAATTAATTTAGGAGAAAAGAATGGGCTGGAAGCGAAGCTGCAATTTTGGGTTTTTTTCTCGAACCCAAACACACACAAACAATTTCCCATTTGGGGATTTGGGGAGAGGTCGTTGCGAAAAATTTCCAAAATTTGGAACCCTAATCCAGGCTTGAAACGGCAACGCAAGATTTAAAACCCTACTATGAAACCGTAATCTGGGCTAAAATCATAATTTGAAACCCTAACGCTGGCAGGAACCCGTCATTTAAAAGCCTCACCCTTGTTTGAAACCTTAACACAGGCTTGAAATCCTAAATTGAAACACTAACCCAGGCTTCAAACAAGAATTTTAAACCCTAACCCTATAGTTTGGAACCCTACTTTAAACCCTAACTGTTGTTCAAAATCCTAAACCAGCCTTGAAAATCTACTTTGACACCCTAAACCTATTTTGAAAATATAATTTGAAAGCCTAATCCTGACTTGAAACCATAAATCTTGTTTGACACCCTCACCCTGTCTTGAAAAACAACTTTGAAACCCTCACCATTGTCTGAAACCCAAACACAGGTTTGAAACCCTAATCCTGATTTGAAACCATAATTTGAAACCCTAATCCAGGTTTGAAACCAGAATTTCAAATCCTAATGCTTGTTTGAAACCATAATTTCAAACCCTAATCCTGTTTTGAAACCATCCTTTCAAACCCTAATCCTGGTTTGAAACCATAATTTCAAACCCTAAACCTGGTTTGAAACCATAATTCAAAACCCTAATCCTGGTTTGAAACCATAATTATAAATCCTAATGCTTGTTTGAAACCATAATTTCAAACCCTAATCCTGTTTTGAAACCATCATTTCAAACCCTAATCCTATCTTGAAACCATACTTTGAAACCCTAATGCTTGTTTGAAACCCATCCATGGCTTGCAACCCCCCCCCCAAAAATAAATAAATAAATAAATACATAATTATATATATATATATATATATATATATATATATATATATATATATATTAAGAATAAATCCTTTCCATTATATCACAATTTTTAAATTGGAAAGGTTTGAGCTAAATAAAAATTGTGCATAATAACAATAACATGTATACTTGAATTATAGTTCCAGTAGGTCTATCCCTTGATGCTCAGAGGAAACAATTGTCAGATAAGCATCTATTAAAACATTTTTTTTTTTTTTTTTTTTTGTCAGAGTCAAACATAACATTTCATCAACATAACAAGCGAGGGAACAAAGGATGGAGCCTTCCTTAAAATCATCCAATAGACTTGCAGAGAGGAGCACGCGCACGCACGCGGTGGCGTGGAGCTGAAGATTCCATTTATTTGATGAACGAGGCTTGTTTTCTTTTCCCTCTCTGAGAAAAAGAGAAAAAGACGACGACGACGAGACCATCTTTAATCTGCAACCCTCACCTTTGACATTTGCTCACACACGCGCACGGCATGTCACATTACATGTGTGTGCACGTGAAATATGACGTGGCGCTAAAATGCAAACTGGCAGTGATGGGAACAGAACGACATGGCAGCCATAAACCATGTGACCTGGATTTAACCAACGCGGAGCAGTGCAGTGCGTTCAAAGTTGTTTTAGATCGTAAATATAGTGTGTTCAATAGTAAACCGTGCATTAAATAGTAAAAATAACGTGTTCGAAAGTCAACGGAGTGGGGTGTAGTTTCGTCGACAGCGCATCTGCGGCGGGCATTTTTGTTTGCCAATTTGGCAGACCGGTCTGCGCCAAGATGGGCGACGCGACGAGGGCGGGTCCAATTTGGTGACGGAAGGTCAGTCGAAACTTGGGCCCGCTCGGAACACGACTAAATATGTGAACGGCGGAAATGTCCGCATCATTTTAAACGTCAATATGGAAAACTACGCGCGATATGAATATGGAAAAAAAAAAAAAAAAAAGAAATCCACAATGCACTGACTCCCCCAAGAGGTGAACCGCGATCTATTGTGGGAAAACACCGTATACTATACATATAACTAGCCCAAGTACGGTGTTAAATAGTACAAACAATACGTTAAATGCGGGATTCAACAAATAATCATCATCACGAACTATTACGAGCTATTACAGCTTCGGTATGCGGCCACATTAATTGCATCTGAAAACAATTTTGATGCTACCCTGTGATGTTGTCATTACCATGGCAGCGCAATCTTCATCTGCAACAGCTACGACGACGCACACTAAGAGGGGCTTCCAAATTTGCTCCGCTAAGACTCCCAATGTTTTGATTCCGGCTAAGTGAAGTACCGGCAAGCTAATTAGTCCCCGTCTCCCACCTAATTTGCAACAAATAAACAGACATTTCCTTCTGGTGCCGACCAAGCGGGATACTCTTTTTTTCTTGGTCACGGAGATGATGACAGAGATTCCCCAAAGGGCTCTCAATAGTTGACTGCTGGTGGTGAAGAAATATTTCACAGGATGGGGAAGGGGAATCTTTGCCGTCAAACTAGTGCGCGCTCACTCAAAACAGGAAGTCCTTTCAAAATAAAAGCATCCAAATATCAAACAGGAAGTTACTCTTAATTGATTGTAAACAACGCAATAAGTACCAAATAGATGACTGCTTTGCAACTTAAGAAGTTCCCTTGGGGTTATTGGCATATACTGTATATTGCTTTATTTCGGCCAAATTTACATTGGTACCTTGAGATACTAGCGAGACCATTTTTTCCCCCTCTTGATACGAGCCGTCGACTTGCGAGCAAAACTTTGTGGAACCACCGCCGTATGGTGGCAGTGAAGTCATCTCAGCTCAGCTCAGGAAGTGCATCCTCTGCTGGGCCTTTTTGAGGACGGAGTTGAGGTTGATCGCCCACTTCAAGTCCACGAACAGGATCCTCGCGTAGGTGTTCTAGGATGAAGTGCAGTAATTTTGCCTTCAAGTCCGCTAAGAGCAACCTGAACCCAAGTTATTTTTCTTTTCTTTTTTTTTCCCCCCATCGTCACAGTGAAAAAAAAAAAAAAAAAAAAAAAAACGCTGTTTGCATCCTCATCGTGCCACACAATGGGTAGCCTGGCCGGACGCTAAGTAGCTTAGCGACGAGGCGCACGCCGAAGCGAACGGAGGCGGCGAAGTCCCTGAAGCGGCCTTGGATTTGCAAACAGGCAAATGAGGCAAAGAAGTGACCTGAAAAGGCGTATTAAAAACAGTAATCCTGCTCGAAAGGAGCTACCGTGCACGATAAAAATAAACCGGGATTTGAAATAATCCAGAAACAGTCCGCGTCACGTTCACATTGTATGGGTCATGTCAGTAATGCGATTGCTTGTCTGACTAGTCGCTAACGATCGCCGCCACCTCGCACAAATCGAAATAATCCGATCTTCTGCCGCCTCCACTGTTCATTTGATCAACAACTCTACGGATTTGCAATTACGTCCAGGTGAACGGTCTCCGACAGCCGATGGACGCCCGTGAAAAGTTGGCGTCTTCACCGAACTGGACGACGTTAAGGTCTCGCTCCCCGCAGGCGAGAAACGAGAGCGTGGGCCTGATGTTGTCATTATCGCACTTCCGTCCGTCTTCATTCAGCTTCACACATTTAATGCCACCCTGCACAGGAATATAATTAAGAAGATTTGGGGGTCGCACGGAGGCCCCGGCTGATGATCGGCTGGACTGAACCGTCTGTTTGACCTGACAACAACAAGTCCTCATGCGTCATGTACATGTATGTCAAAGACAATTTAGTCTTAAATCAATCTAATGTACTTTTTTTTTGGGGAAACATCAAAGACGAGGTAGTCTTCCAAGAACCCAATCTCCGCGTTTTGTCAAACATCGACGGCAATTTGTTTTTCGACGAACCCAACGTTCGAGGAAACCTCATCTCATCGGAACTCGGCGTACGTTTTCTGCCCACATCAACGACGATGTAGTCTTCGCCAACGCGAGCAATTGTTCTGGTAAACATCAAACATGAGTTTCATCAGAAAACGTTTCGGCCTTCAGGTCTGATCACATATGCGTCGCTTGTTTCGTCCGCTGATCAATACTCACCACTGATAGGCCAGCTCATTGATTAGCCCCGGGGTAGACTTTCCATGTCGCAGCCACTGATCTGACATGAGTTACATCCACAGGTGGACGCGTGGGTGCGTTAAGTAAGATAAGATAAGATAATGCGTGAATGATCTCCAGATCTACACCGCCCAAAAACTGTTATAACACACAAAAAGACAAAAAAAAAAAAAAAAAAAGGAAAAATTGAAAAAGAAATACGCAAATAGGTGAATCCGCAGGTGGCGAGTCTGTGGGGTCAACTGTTTAGCGTTAAGTTATTCAAATATGTAAGTATATACGGTATATAAACACAAGCCTAAACATCAAATATTGTAATATTTGGTGACATTTGAGATGTTTAAGGCTGCTGCGATGACTTTGCCCCGAGGCCTTCGGGGACGACCGTCCATCTCCCGGTTGGCCTGAGAACGCTTCGGGATCCCCTCGGAACGGTTGGACGAAGTGGCCGGGGGGATAAGCGGAAGAAGACGGATGGATAATTAAAGTGAGACTTTTGTCGGGTTGTTTTTTTTTTTCCCAATTGTTCAAGCAGAAAAAAAATATTCACTGAGCTTTTTTGCTTTAGGTTGAAATGCTAGATGGCAAGATTTCTGTTTCTGTGGCTTTTGGATCAACGTTACACTTGCACACACACACACACACACACACACACACACACAAACACAAGTCTGATCGGGGATGGCTTACCTTTTGTCAAATCCCCGCACGGTTAAACTGAAGGCTTAACTCTGCAGATCTTCCAGTGGAAAGCAATAAAAAAAAAGTGGAGTTGTTGTAGCGGCTTGCAGAAAAAGCAGCGAGTCACACCGTGGAGGCAAAGTGACATTTATCGTGTGTCTCTGGATAACAACGCAAGTGCTCCTTTGAGACCTTCCTGGATTTTTGTCCTCAGCACACATTAGGGTTGGAACAACAACAACAACAAAAAAGGCAAAATAGGGATTCAAGCCAAGGTCAGGGTTTCAAGCAAATGTTTGGGTCTTAAACTAAGGCTTCAAGGCAGGGTTAGGTTTTCGAACAACTGTTAGGTGTCAAGACTGGGTGACGTTTCTTATATGATGGTTTCAAGACAGGATTCGGCTTCCAAATTGGGGTTTGGATTCCAAATTAGGGTTTCAAGACTGGGTCAGTGTTTCAAGTAAGGGACAAATTTCCGAAATGAAACATATTATTACAACTCATACTATGCTCGCGAGTGATGTACTGTACTTTAGTATTCCCAATTGATAAGAAATATAACGTCCTTCTTCTGGATATTTTATTTTCCTTCTGTTACCATCTAGTGGTATAAACTTGAACTGCAGGCACTCGCTAATTGGCTTACATTTCGATGTGCTTGTCTGTGATTGGTCCGTGTTCCATGTGTCTTGAGAAACATGCTCCGAGAAACACACTGATTGGCCATTTTTCTAGATTTAAAAAGGTTTAGATTTTCGATGTGCAGTATTAAATATTAAATCTAAATATAAAGTAGACTATTAGAAGCGAATGTGTTTAAAATAAGAAAAAAAATCCCTCAGGTTGAGCGAGGAAGTAATCGAGGACTCTTCGCGTGTTGGCAGTTTCTTTTCGGAAGAGAATAGCAAACGGACCGACGCGTTCATGGACTTTGCGAGTCGGCTATTTTGAAGAGTTGGGAGAGATATTTTGTGTCGAAATGGCGAGTTTTGGAGCGTTTGCGGGCTGTGTGTGCCTCCTCGCGGCCGCGCTACGGCTGGTGTGCGGCGACATTACGGACGGCAACCCGGAGCACCTTAAACGAGAACACTCGTTGATGAAACCCTACCAAGGTAGGAAGTCGTCAACTTTAGCTCGCTTGAATTCAAGTCTTTCTGTTTACAACTCCGGACATAGTTTTAAAACACTCCTCCCAACCCCCCAGATAGATATTATTTACTGGTTACACTAATTTGGCAGCGACTTCTTTAAGCTACCGTGTAGTTAACTAACAATTACGGTGTTGCTTTCCACTCATTTTTCCCCACTTGAAATTGTCTTAATAGAGTCCGATAAAACCGCCCTGCAATTTCCTTTAAGTCCATTAAGCAACATGAAGGGAATTCTGTCAAGTGAGATATTAGCCATTAGAAAATGAACTCGTGCAGTAGGACAAAAAAAAAAAAAAAAAAGGAAACATACCCCTGACAAAATTAGACCAAGAGAAATGATTTCAGAACATTTTCTACAATTAATGCCACCTATAACCTGTACAACTTCATTGAAGAAGAAAAAAGGTTTTCGTATAAATCAAACAGTTTTGATGGTGTCGTTGCACAAGTGTCCACGCCCACAAAATCCTGGCCTTTGAAAGGGGGTGTGCAGACTTGTAATATCCAACTGGAACAGCTGAGGATGGCCATCACTATGGCAACCAACCCCGTCACATTTTGGTGACCACCAACGCATTTTCCCTCATTTTGTCCTGATAATACCGCCGGCTCGCTCCACTCTGGTTGTCGTCGCCACGGTAACAAGTATATCCGGTCGCATTTGAGTTGACAAGATAAAGCCCAATGATCGTAAAAACGGGATAGGGAATACAGGATTTTATTGCAGTAGTCTGCAGTAGTCAGTCGTGAAAGAGCAAATTTGTGTTATAGTCTGATCCGGGCAATACGTGTTGCCTGTCTCAGACGTGTTGTCTGTACCACACCGCTGTTTTTTTTTTGTTTGTTTTTTCTTTGGCCATCAGATATTTACAGTACTACGTCGAAAGACACGCGACAAGGCTAAAAATAAACGAGCTTTTGGATTCAAATATAATGTGTACGAAGGCGACGCGGAGAAAATGCTCTTTTGCGGAGCCGATCGATGACATCATTGATCGGATCGGAGAATTATGACATTAAAGCCGATCAGCATAAAATGTTAAATATTGGCCGATACCGATCACCCCCAGCAAATCGGTGTAAAGTCTAGTTTTTACCGGTTCATATTTGGGTTAGGGTTTCAAATTAGCAATTCAAGCCCAGGTTAGGGTTTTAAACTAGAATTTCAAGGCATGTTCATTGTTTCAGATTACACTTTTAAAACAGGTTAGGGTTTTAAACAAAGGTAAGGGTTTCAAATTATGGTTTTAGATATGATTCTGGCGTCAAGTAAGGGTTGTCTCAAAAGTAGGGTTTCAAGACAGGATTAATGGTTCAAATCAAGGTTGCAAGAGAAGAGTGAGGCTTTCTGGTTAAGAGTTTAAATTATGGTTTCCACCCAAGGTCAGGGTTTCAAAGACATTTTAGGATTTCAAAGTAGGGTTTCAAGACAAGAGTTATGGTTTCAAATGTTGTTGTATTCACTCGCCTGCTGTGTGTTAGGCGTGGGCAGCAGCCCGTCGAGCCAGTGGGACTTCTCGGGGAGCACGTTGGTGACCAGCTCGTACGTGCGACTAACTCCGGATGAGAAAAGCAAGCAGGGATCCATCTGGAATACTGTGGTGAGCACCTTTTTCTCATTACATTGGATGTTGCCAAATGATAGCCCAATCATTTTTGTGATGACCCGCCACTCATTAAACGTTCTATATTGTGTCTATGTATAATATAAACTGTCATCAATAAAGCTTTATTTTCAGTGCCTAAAAGGTTTGAAGTCACCTGTGTCATGTACGGCTGTATTAATCAAATATATTTTCTCCATGAACGGCAGTCCGCGTTGAAAATGTTTTGCGGTGTCTTGCTGTGCAGCCGTGTTACCTGAAAGACTGGGAGATGCACGTCCACTTCAAAATCCACGGGCTGGGCAAGAAGAATCTCCACGGCGACGGCATTGCTCTCTGGTACACAAAAGACAGACTGCATCCTGGTAAGCACGGCTTTTGGAATCACACTTTTTGTGGAAATCGAAGGGAAGTGTAATGATCATAATGATAATGTAAATGTAAACATTCAGGAACATTGTGGTCATACAATTGTGCACGATGATGGGCAAAATGATTTGGATAAATATTGTACTCACGATTAATAACCATGATTATTCGCCATGTTAGGGAAAACATCTGTATTTTTATTGCACTACTTTTCAACAAACAAAATGGAAACCGTTTTACTGTCGGCTTTTGTTTGTTTTAGCTGAGACACAAATGTTCTTGACAGTAAAAAAAAAAAAAAAAAAAAAATGTCCTGACAAAATATCCAGAATGTTGTCCGTGGCGTCTGTGCATTTTTATATGGTGTATGTATAATGTGTATGGAAAATAATTGCAAGTGGGTATCACATATTTCTTGTCCATTTTCTGACATTTGTTCAAATGGTTGAACAGATTAGGTGTGTTACCTTGCTTCGCTGTGCTTCTCTCGACATGACTCGCGCGCTCGACACTTATTCCACCGCATGACTGACTACTGAGGCTCCCGCTGCAGGGTGCGCACTGCGCTGGCTTATTATTCAGGCAGCTTAACGAAGCTTCAACCGAGCGTTCGCCCCCTGGTGGTTGGCTGACGACTGGTTGAGAAAGGGCCTCAAGTTCATATGTCGACCATCCGGCTCGTCTAATCGTGGAAGCCAATATTGGAATCACAATTAAAATTCGCATACTGCTGTGTCACGCTCTCTGCCTCCGTCTTAGGCTCGGTGTTTGGGAACCAGGATCAGTTTCTGGGCCTGTCCATTTTCCTGGACACCTTCCGCAATGACCAGCAAGGCATGGACGTAAGTTTACACCGCACGGCTCCCCGCCATTGATCGCCTCCTCTGTCCTCAGGGCCCGTCTTCTCCGACCACGCCGTCTTCCACGGGCTGGCAGTGTTTATCGATACGTACTCGAACGATGACTCAGTTGACGTGAGTGCTGACCTTCTCGTCAGCATGCTTTCGCCGGTTCCATTTTTTCCGTTAAAACGTCATTCCGTTTTCCCCCTCATTTTATGTTCACGTTAACCATTTCGGTTCGACGCGGCCATTTTAGAGCTGTTTCCAGAGGTCCTTTAAGGACCTTTTGGTGGTGAACTATTTGTGACGCATTTGGTTGTCTCTCATGAGTCGACCCACGGAAAACTTCTCATGAAGCCATGCCTGGGAAAAAAACAAAACAACAGAAAGCCAGGGCTATTTCCAGGGGTCCTTGAAAGACCCTGCCCTCAGGGGTTGACATTATATCCAACCACCGCCAAATTCGCGTACACCATCCCTCTCCTGCCCACACTGGCAGCCTGACGGTGAAAAAGATAGCAAGAAAGGTTTTATAGGGCGTATTTCTGCCTTTTACCGTTGTGTAATTTTCATCTTTTTGCGAACTAAATAAAGATATATATGCAACTGTTAACACCCACGTCATGTGTGTCTTTGTGGGGGGGGGGAAAGACACTTTACATGGTGGTGTAGCTACAAGAAACAAATGACTGGAGGCGTTGCCTTTTAACATCAGCTGTATTTTTTTTTTTTAATTTTAAAGCCAAAGCATATATGTACAGTGCTATGAAAAAGTATTTGCCCCCTTCTCAAATTCATTTTTTTTTATTTGCATAGCTTCCCCACTTTATGTTTAGGATCATCAAACGTGTAAATATCAGACAAAGATAATCCATGTAAACATAAAATGCAGTTGTTTTAAATGGTGATTTTATTTATTAAAGCAAAACATCTGTTCAAAGCTAAAAAAATAAAATAAAATAAAATAAATAAATGCCCCCCTTTTTAAATTGTGAATTAACTGTGGCTAAATAAATTTTTGGGGGGGAAAGCTGAGTTCATTTTCAAAGACCACATCCAAGCCTGATGACCTCCAGAACTTCTCAATCAAGAAATCACATAAATAGAACCTGTCTGACAAAATGAAGTTGGCCAAACGATCTATCCCAAATATTCTATGGACTGACGAGACGAAAGTTAAACTTTTCGGAAGGTGTCTGTCTTGTTACATTTGCCGTAAGTGTAACTCACCATTTAAAAAAAAAAAAAAAAAAAAAATATCATACCAGTGGTCAAACGTGATGGTCTTGGGCTGCTTTGCTCCTTCAGGACCTGGACAACTTGTTGCCAGTTATAGAAAATGCTGGATTTCAGTTGTTGCTGCTGAGGATGGCTCAACCAATTATGTTTAGTGGGCAATAATGTTTAATTTATTATTTTTTAACACAGGGCTAGGTAGCTTTGAGTTATTTTTTTCTGTAATAAATAAAATCACCATCTAAAAACTGCATTGTATGTTTACTTGGGTTATGTTTGACTGATATTTACATGTTTGATTAGGTTAAACATTTAAGTGGGGCAACTATGCAAAAAAACCAAACATTTATACACACATAAAAGCTGGGTGTTTTGGTTTGAAGCGTTTTTAGTTTTTTTTTGCATGGTGTCTGGGGCTCATGTTTCTTTAACCATAGCTTTTTTAATGTTGCAACCTCATCTCAGCATTCTCTCTCACTTTTTACATGAATTTCAATTCCCCATATATTTTTTTTAACATTATTGAACTCTGTGTGCTCCTTGCTATCTTCAGCGTTCCTTCCCGTACGTTTCGGCCATGGTGAACAACGGCTCGGTGAGCTACGACCACGGCAAAGACGGACGCTCGTCGGAGCTGGGAGGCTGCTCGGCCGAAATCCGCAACCGAGAGTTTGACACCTACCTCGCCATCCGCTACTCCAAAGGGAGACTCACTGTATGTACTGAATGACAAATGCTTTCTGGTGAAACATGGCGGTAGAGTGTGTCGACGCGGTGTCGCCGC
This sequence comes from Phycodurus eques, assembly GCF_024500275.1. Classification (NCBI taxonomy): domain Eukaryota; kingdom Metazoa; phylum Chordata; class Actinopteri; order Syngnathiformes; family Syngnathidae; genus Phycodurus; species Phycodurus eques. Next base: position 27,350,797 of record NC_084533.1, read on the forward strand.
CCCGCAGGTGATGATGGATGTGGATGACAAGAACGAGTGGAAGGAATGCATCGACATCGGAGGCGTTCGTCTTCCCACGGGATATTTCTTTGGCGCCTCGGCGGCCACTGGAGATCTTTCTGGTTTGTCACGTTTTAACAATTCCATCAACGAGAATATAGTCGTAGGATTACAAGGATGAAAAATAGTAGCACTATGAGGAAAAAAATGCGTACCTGTAATAAGAATAGAATGTTTCTGGAATAATGGCGTAATATTACAAGAAAAAAAAAAACATTGGCGTGAGAAAAAGTGGCAATTTTTCCGGATTGCCATAATATTGCAAGAAAATAATATTAAAAAAAAAAAAAAAAGTGGAAAATGTAATATTACAGCAAAATGATTGTAAGAAAAAAAGCTGAAATAGTACAATTGTTTTTGTTTGAGAAATTAATACACAATCCCATTTTGAGAAAAAATAGTGACACAAAATTATAACATAAGGAAAAATGTGCAATGCCACAAAAATGAAGTTAGAATATTACAAGAAAAAGAATAACTTGACAAAAATAATAACATGACAAAAAGAACTCACATCACAAAAAGTAGTTGTAATACAAGAACAAAAAAAGCAACACAAAATCGTAACATTACAGGAAAAAGTCACTATGAAAAAAACATGCAATTATGGGGAAGAAAATAAACATAACGAGAAAAAAAGTTCCTGTGACTCATTTTGCCATTTTAGATTTTGGTTGGGTACCTAATAAAGTGGCCGGCGTGTCGTTAACTTCTCGCCTCCGTTTGGTAGACAACCATGACATCATCTCAATGAAGCTGTACCAGCTGATGGTGGAGTACACGTCTGAGGAGGAGAACCTGGACTGGACCAAGATCGAGCCAAGCGTCAGCCTGCTCAAGTCGCCCAAAGGTTTGGTCGGGGGCGGGATCTTAAAATAAATAGAAGCTCAGATGGTCTTTTTTTCCCGCAAAAATATCCAATTTTTATCAGCGGAGACACGCTTTGAATCGTAGCCGCTAAAAAAAAAAATGGTCTTGACAAGTAAACCCGAATTAAGCGATGAAAATCGATGAAACGCCCATATTTGGCGCAATAGCAAAATTTCTTTCAAGGGGAAGCAAACTCACAAATTTTGGGGGCAAGAATACGTGAATGCGCAAACCAAAAAAAACCTCAAAAGAATTGTGGGTTTACTTAGCTTTTAAATGGGCAACGCGCTTTCCTCTGCAGACAACATTGATGACCCGACGGGCAATTTCCGCGGCACGCCGCTGACGGGCTGGAAGGTGTTCCTGCTGCTGCTGTGCGCGCTGCTGGGCATCGTGGTGTGCGGCGTGGTGGGCGCCGTGGTCTTCCAGAAGCGGCAGGAGCGAAACAAGAGGTTCTACTGACAACCCGGAGGAGCAGAGGAACGCCCGTCGAACGCAGCGGGGCGCTGGTGATTGACTCTTGAAGCACATTTTAATGTGAATCTTTTTTTCCTTTTTTTTTTTTTTTAATTTCTTTTTTGGGGTGGGGGGTCTAAAGATTGTACAAATGTTCTGGATGGAAGCACTGCATGTTGTGCTGCCATTTTTAATGGCATCCTGGTTGCCATGGCAACAGCACAACCTTCCGCGCCGTGATTTTGATATTTCTTTTTGTTTTTGGTTGTCACTCATCTGTGCTCTCAAACTGGAAACCCGCGTCCTCAAAGTCAGCTGGTTGCCTTCGACTTTGAGCCAAAATGGCCGTCTTTCAAAAAGCATCGTAAACAGTAAACAAGGCTTTTAATTGTTCACCAGGACATAAAACCACTCTTGAATGTGTCGAAAACGTGTGCTGACTGCGCTCTAAAATGCGGTTTAAACAAGCGCAACATTGACCCGCTCAAAATGCAACGTTTGCATTCAACTTTGAGCCGAAATAGCTGTCTTTCTCTCTGTACGTGTTCAAATGTAGTAAATGGGGCTTTTAATTGTTCACCTGGATACCTTTAAATAATCTCAAGAGGGTGCTGGTGGCAATTTAAAATGGGATTTAAATGAGCATTAACTTGTTTGTTGACGCTAAACAACACTGACCCACTCAAAATGAGTCATTTGTTGTCAACTTGGAGCCAAAATGGCCCTCTCTCCAAGTTCAAAGCGACTAAACGGGGCTTCAAATTGTTCAGAACATGTAAAACCACCTTTGAACATAGTCGAAAGTGTGCTGGCGGTGATCGAAAATGAGATTTGAATCATCTCAGCATTGTTTTGTGTTCTCTGAAGTGAAGTGAACAGAACTTTTGAATTCTTTCCTGGGACATAAAACCACATTTAAACATTAAAAAGTGTCCCGATTACGCTCTAAAATAACTTCTAAACAAGCAAAGCATTGTTAAACAGCTTTGATGCGCTCAAAACATGACATTTGTGCGCTCCCTGAGGCATGAAACCACATTTTAATATGTGCAAAAGTGTGCCGGCGGCGATCTAAAATACGATTTAAGAAAGCTCAGCATTGTTTGTTGACAGATGGCCTCAATTTGAGCCGTTGGACAAATTGTTCATCTATGGTGTTCTGGTTAAATAACGAGGGGTTTGTCATGGTTTCCCAGGACTTAAAAACAACGTGTTCAAAAGTGCGCTGGCTGCGATCGAAAATGAGATTTTTCTTGAGGCTAAACCTTCCAAATGAGCCTTTGACTTTTGAGTAATTGCCCACAGGGACTTCAAACCACCACCCAAAATCGAAACAGGATTATATCGTCTCAAAATTGACCTTCACGGGCGTGGTATATTTCAACTTGATTTAAGGTGCGAGAAGAAGAAATGAGCATTGCACTCCACGAGTGTAAACAAGTGAGTGTTATGAGCGTAATCTCTGGTGAAAAGCGTGCGGAAATATGATGACGGAGTTAGTGAATTGAATTGGGTGGCTTTGTACGGTGTGTTTGTTTGGTTACCATATGTGTCTTTGAGGGGAAATGAAATGTTAGTTGGCTTCAAAAAAATGAAAGTTATTTGGCTTCATCTTGTCGTTTTCACGTGCAGCCGGGAGGCTCTGTTGCAATATCGCCCCCTTTAGGTTCTCACCAGAATGCACTGAGGATAGGAAAAGAAGGATTAAAAACTCAATGAAACACTTGGTGACATTGTTGTACTGTCATTTTTTTGGGGGGGGGGTGTTACACTTCTGTGTTTGTCGATTTGTTCTTTGAGTTAGCCAACAAAAGCCACCAGCTCTTCTGAATGATACTTGTGAAGTAATGGTAAGCTCTCGTTAGCCCAAATGCTAACACGATGCATAGTTAGTAGAAACGTACTTATGACGGCTCGTTATAATGAAGTGTAAATGTAGGTACATTACTACTAAAAACTACCATCAGTTGATTTATTGGCCACTAAAAATGGTAAAACTATGAAAGCTAACTGTAAATGAATGGTATGCTCATTTAGCCTTAACTTTCATTATTGTGATTTTTTTTTTTTTTTTTTGGGGTGGGCCTTTGTGGCATTTGTAATATGAGTATTTGTCCACGTGATGGCGATGTAGTTCGCAGAATGTAGAGTATATGCGCGTTCACTTCCGAGCCTGCTTTTCTATTTCTTTTTTCTTTTTCTTTTTTAATTCGAATAAATGAACAGTACTGACTTTCTTCTCAATGACACATGTCTGTGTTTTTCTACAGTCACCTGGTGGTACATACATGTGGTCATGTCATCTTCGGTCAGCAGATCGTCAAGGTGCGTTCAAGATGCTGCGAACTTTCATAGTTTTATGATTTTAAAACATTGGGTTGATAATTGATCATTTTTGGGAGACCTTTAAATGGCAACATTTTGCGAAGGGATGCCGTTCCATTTTTCACAGAGCAGTCACCTTGACTTACATGTCATGTGTGTCGAATATTTTGAACATCCCAGGAAGTTCATCACCATAATAAGTTTGTTTGGAACATTTGCCATGGGAAATAACAATAATCATCATTTATCATTTAGCAAAGGTCAACGTTTATTCTTTTTTTTTTATCATTTACAAATTTCCAAGTAGTAATATTTCTTTTCATATATTATTTTTTGCCAATTCAACAAGTAAAAATAAGAAATAATATTGAACAGCTATATTGTATGATTTCACAATAGCAACCTATTTTTGTCATTTGTATTTGTATATAAACTAAAACAGGTGGAATATTCTTGGCCACATATTTTACCATGGTTCATTATTTTTATTAAAATTACCACCATCCGTACTATTACTACTAATGCTAATAATAATAATAATGATAATTTAATAATTTTTTATGAAAGCAGGCGCATAAAAGCCTAAAAAATGAAAAGCGTAGGCTGGTTGCTGGAGGAAAATGTACAGTGTTGGTTGAAAAGGAGCTCAGAAGAAAAATCATAAAAAGTCGTTTATTTTGTCTCGCTGAAAATTTAGAAAATGCTCTTTACTCAAAACTGACTTACAATAAGTATAGTATAAAATGTTTTCACTGGAAATAAGATAAATTCACTAAGTAAGATTTGAGTTTTTGCAGTGCATATTTTTTTACCTACCTTCTATTTCTTTTCCTTACCTCATACAAGACGATACGTTAGCGCCGCGCTATACTACGTTAGCGCCGCGCTATACTACGTTAGCTTTTTTTCAAAAAGTTTTTTTTTTTTTTTTTTTTTTACCACCAATTAAAAGTGAAAATAGCCAATAATTGGTTTGGATTTGCCGACTAGCTCAGATCTCCCTGAGACGCTAACTTGTCATTTTGATCTGTTTACTCCCTCGTTTTTAGCCCCGACGCCGTCATCAAAACGTCTTTGAAGGTGGCTTAATCGTGGCGGCGGTGGCATTTTGGCGTGAACAAAGTACTCCCCCCCCCCCGCGCGGGAAGCTACTCGTCGGGTCTGAGCCGATGTTAATTTGGCATCATGCAAAATGCTTTGCAATTGTTGATGTCTGATTAGCATCAACTCTTGAGAGGCAGCGATACTAAGCCATTTTTATTCCGAAAAAAATTCAACCAAAGAGTGACGGTTTTTTTCCCCACATCCAACAAATGATCACAACACAGGAGTAAATTGGAGCAAATTGTGCTTGTTGCTTTTTTTTCTTCTTCTTTTCTTTTTCGCTGTTATTCACGTGTTAGCAAAGCTGCTTATTGACCGCCATGTGTGACAGTCATCAATAAGGCGCAATTTACATATTGTCAGCACACAAAGCATCCTGATACACGCAGACTATGCAAGTTTTACACAGGCCAAAACTGAAAAGTTGTCCCATTGTGACAGTCTGCACCTTGAAACATAAACAAGGAACTCATTTGACCCCAAATCTGCCGTCTCGAAAAGACGCTAAAACCGACACCTCCAAACAGACACGCCCACAGATACGATACGGGGTGTGTTCGGAAATGCACGCTCTGCGACACTCCGGACCTTTTACAGATATCGATATGACGGCCCCATGAGGACGTCATGATTCTCGGTGCGCAGCGAAAATGTACCTTATTCGATATACATTCGTAACGTTAGCCATTACATATATTGGAATGAAATTATACTTTTTTTTCACAACCCCTTTTTTACCGGTATACATTCATATAATGTGATTATTTTTTCTTCCCCCTTTTCCTTACACCTATGTATAATACGCTCCATCATTCTTTTTGTATAATTTTTTGGGGAGAAAATGTGGACTGCCAAAACGTTTTGGAAGGTGTGTGTTACATCTGGTGTAAATGTAATACAGCATTTCAGGAAAAAGAGCATCATACCAACGGTCAAACGTGGTGGTAGTGTGATGGTGTGAGGCTGCTTTGCTCCTTCAGGACCTGGATGACTCGCTGTGATCGATGGAATTCTGCTCTTTAACAGAAAATCCTGAAGGAGAATGTTCGATGCCACAGTTTATGGCATCGAGCTGAAGCGCACCAAGGCCCTGCAGCAGGATAACGATCCAAAACATACCAACAAGTCAACTTCTGAATGGCTTCAAAAAACAAAATGAAGGTTCTTCAATTAAAATAAATGTCCACAGCATTGTATGTACGAGGAAATATCAGTTGGGAAAGGGCGATTTAGGGGGGGGTGTATTATACTCGAGAAATTACGGGAGTGATAAAACGAAATGTACAATATTGTGCATGTGTGCGCGTGCATGCATGTTTCCTGTGACACGCTGTTCTCTCTCTCTCTCTCTCTCTCTCTCTCACACACACACACACACACACACACACACACACACACACACACACACACACACACACACGCGCACACCAGAATTGGCCAATCATATACTACTTCCTGCTTCATCTACCATCTATCTATTATCCCAAAGCACACACACGCTCTATTTGATTATATTTGAATGATCATTTTGATATTTCTGTAGTCATTCTGTGTCCCCTCACAGCCACTGGGGGCGTGGTCTTAAAGGATTGATCTGATTTGTTGTGATGTGTATACTTTTTTTGTACTTTTGAATTCAGGATAATCTCATCATTTAAATACAGCATTTTTTTTTTGACTTTTTTTTTTTTTTTTTTTTTTTTTTTTGCTGGAATGTTTGGGGTGTTATTTCACCTGGAGAGCTTTTATTGTGGTGGGCGGTTTCCTCCCTGTGAGCCCGCAATTTGTTTTCATTATGAAGTGAACGTGGCCGTTGCGGATTGACGTGACGCCAACGGTGTTCGTTTGCTCCTGCAGTGCCCTTCATATTTTTAATTGTCCTCTTTCGTCTAATCTCTCCATCTCGCAGGATTTCTTTCACCCCCTTAAAAGTCTCTTTCAGTCGAGCACGTTTCGCACAATACTTTTGTTTAAAAGAACCCCTCCTGTGAATTGTGATGTTGTTTTCTTGTAAAATAAAGGGCCAATTAATTACTGCTCAAAATTCATAACACGAAGCACCACGTTGCTCCTTGAAACACATTCAAAGTCGGCACTTTATTTTCCCACAATGCTTTGGGAAACCGTAGCACTCGTGCCGCTTTTCCATGACAAGTTCCAGAACGGCCGAGCCCTGCTCTGCCTTCTTGTCGCTGTGTTTCATCTTCATTTGAAAGTGCCCAGCGTGTATGTACGTTCGTGTACATTCTGGTCACAAGCTTTGCGTTTTCATCAGCATGGGGTTGGAGCGAGGCTGGTTGGGCGTCGAACCGAGCACCAAACCCTGGGGAACGCCCTGGGACAGAGTAGCAATACAGGAGCGTGCAGTTGTTCATGCAGCTGAACTGGTGTCGGTTAGTCAAATAGCATTTTAGCCTGGAAACATATGTTGGTTAACCCCCCAAATTCCTCTTGGATCAGCGTCACCCATCCGGCGTTGTGATGCATTAACAGTCGGAAAGGCTCCCAGGAGTCACTTCGACTCTGTTCGGGGCCCGCGAGCAATCCCGCAGCTCGGCCCCTCGCTGTCTGTCCAGAGCGCCACCAGATTCCCTCTCTGTGGGCGCCTGCTTCATTTTTCTTTTCATCCCCGCGTGGAATGTAATCAATTCCATTCTCAGGTGGCATGGAATGGATTTGATCCCTCAGGTGGAATGTAAGCAATTTTATTCCCCTGTGCGGAATGCAATCAATTGTCGCACAATTCGCCTCAACGTGGCGCTTCCATCGCGTGCGCTCTCTGAAGAAATATGATCCGGTGTTGGCTGCAGGTCACAGCAGTGTTTGCCAACCTTTGTTGATCTTTCGTGTTGGAAACATTTCACGGCACACCGCCAAACAAAATGTCCCAAAAAGTACGATACTCGTGAATATTCTGACACAGTTTCAAATGTGGGCCTTTGTAGTCGTACACAAATCTATTCTATTGTGTGATTGGAAAACCGGTGGCTCATGGTTAATTGCAGCTTCGGGCGTCTAGTGGACGAGTATGTCATTGTTGTGCCTGTCGCTACATGTCGCTGGCATAGGTAGATTTACAAAGATGCATTATTTGTAGTATGTCAAGATGAAGTGGAACTGCATTTCTTGTCTCCGCCACGTTTCGCTCAGTACTCATTTCACTTCCCCACATTGAAGTCATTTCGCTTTTCCAATTTCAAGCCCATGTTTCCATTTTTGGTGCAGTTTAGATTCTGTGTCACTGTGTTTGTTGCCTGTTTTGTATTCGAAACTTGTGTAGTTAAGAATCTGTTGCCTTGTTTTTGTCTGTGTTGATTTATAGTATAAATAGTATTTGTGCTCTTTTGTGTTATTCTCTCTCTAGTGTTTTCCGTCACGGCTGACTTCTTTTGTTACTGATTTGCTGCGCCTCCGCTGCATTTCTTTCCATTTGTATTTTGCCTGTTTGAGTTCCTTTCGGCATCGAGATCCCATCGTGCTTCGCCCATCCACTTTAATTTTCACCCTTCATAGTATTTTCTTTTTTCTTCTCTTTATTTTCCTTCTGTTGATGTTGTGTTTTCTTATTTGTCTTGCTGATGTTGTCGCGCTCCCTCGGTTGAATGAAATGACCGTTTTTGAAGTTCGGGCTGGCTCTCCTTTGGCGTATACACAATCGTAAACAAACCGGCTAACAATAAACAAGCTAGACTAATTGCCACCTGGCGAGCTAATTAACTAACATGACTAATGAACTGGCTAACAAATAACTCACGTATAACCAACTTGATTGTTTGCAACAGCCAAATTACTTGCCAACTACCTCACGTACAAATAACATTTGTACCATTGTCTAAAAATGTAAATGGAAAAAAAGAGAGCTTTTGCATAATTTGTATTTAATTATTTATGATTGTAGTGTTGATTTATGATTGTTTTTTTTCCAATTGCCGTTTGTTTGATATACAGCACTTTGTTAAAGCTGCAGTTGTTAAAATGCTATCTAGAGTTAAGTCAAACGGAGCTAACATTTCGAGTGTAACACATGACCTAACCTGCCTGCTAGCTAACATATCCCCATATTTGTTGTAGTAGCATACAACGAAAATGGGGATATTGGGATTTTGGGTGAAAGCTTACGATGAACCAATGATGCACTTTTACCTTTACAGGTGAACTTCATTTAAACTTGTCCAAACCTTTGAACGTGCGTCCAACTGTTTGATGTTTCAGTGCTTTTTGCACAACTTAGTGCCCCCTCAGAAGGTTTTCCATCAGTTTTTGATCCTTAAATTTCTAAGGATCTGCACTTATATGGCTATGGCTCTTACCATCTCAACCATCTGTTTTGCAACGTGCTGATCGCGCTCTGAGACACTCCAAGTTGGGCTAGCAGTGTTAGCTTAGCATTACTGTCGAGCTACGTGGTGAAGGTGAAAGCAGTGGCAGTGTGGCGGTAACAGCTTGGGATCCATCAGGATTTGAACTTCCTGGAGGCTCTTCCCTCCTCAGGCTCACCTGCTGCCGTGGCTTCCTGCCCACCTTCTGTTGGGGTTTATTTCTGGAGCTACCACCACCTTCCTCCCACCTCCTCCTCTTCCTCTTTCCTCCCTCTGCCCACCTTGGACCATTAGGTATTTCGGCAGGGATTCCTTTCAGGACCCTTCTTCCCTCCCCTTTCGACCTTCGCTATGGAATCTTCTCCAGTTCATTTCGCACTGTTTGTCAGTGTCACGCCATCCGCCATCTTTGTTTTGTGATCTCCTTCTTTGGGACACCCACCGTGCGTAACTTGGAAAGGTGTGCATAGCTGCCAAAGAGGTGTGACTCATTGAAATCTGAGGCTGGCTGTAAACCATGGAGTGTGGAGTTCTCCTTTGACGTGAATGCCATTGAGATCCATTTGGGGGGAGAAAAAGAATATATATATACATATATATATATATATATATATATATATATATATATATATATATATATATGTATATATATATATATATATATGTATATATATATTCCAAACAGGTGTTTGATGAGCATTCCTCAACTTTTTCGCCACCTGTCCCAGCTTTTTTGGAACGTGTTTCAGCCATAAAATTCTAAGTTCATGAATATTTCCTCAAAACAATAAAGTTGATCAGTTTGAACATGAAATATCTTGTCTTTGTAGTGTATTCAATTAAATATAGGTCGAACATGATTTGCAAATCATTGGAGTCGGTTTTTATTTATGTTTAACACAGCGTCCCAACTTCATTGGAATTGGGGTTGTAGAATGACAGATATTTGTGGAAATGACGGCTTTGAGATAGCTAACAGAAGAGCATATCCAGGCCAAGGGAGGACCGCGGAGTGTCTCACCCCTCCTGCAGTCCTTCTCCACAGGTCCATGTGTCGTCTCTCTGCATGGGAATATTGGACACGACCCACTCGGGCAGCTTCCCTTCGCCTTCTGTCGCAGCGCTAAAGGGCAAGTTACAACATTCTGTACGTTTTATTTTCAATAGCGATGCCTGATATTGTTGCAATTAAGCGTAGTAGTATAGACTATCCCGTTATCATCTTAACGCGAATGAATTTAGATTTGGATATCACGTTTGTATTTACAGGTAATTTAATATCATTTAATTATATAATCAATACTTTCATTCATTTGATTCCATTTTAGTTGTTTTTTATATTTGTCTTAATTGATAATAATTCAAAATCAACTGGTTTCATTAAAGTTAATGTATGGGACGTGGACTAAGATATTTTTTTAGCACCCCTACAAAAAACATCTATGCCTTTGTTGTCACCGTCCAATCAAAAGTAGGTGTCATTATTTGTTTTTATTTAAAAAAATCTTAAAAATGGTGTTTTTGAGTTGGTTTCTTTGTTTGTGTGCAGGATTACGCAAAAGCAAGTGTGGCTCAAGTTTCGGTGGAGATCCGGATAAAGGTACCAATTAAGGATTTTCCTTGTTTATTTTAATGTTTTTTTTTTTTCCTCCTCTCGCCTTGCACAATAGAAATGAACAAAAACAGTAGAAATAATCCATTCAAATGCATGTGCAATGCACATGTCAGGGGATGAATGCGATCGCTCCTCTCGCCACTTATTCACGACAACCGCCACCTTGCGCATTCGAAATAATCAGGGCTAATCCAACGGCCAAGTGTGAGTATTCCAGGATCAGGCCTTCTTATCTTGACGATTCATCATAATGATTTGTCACCCCTACCCCACTCCCTTCTTTAAACCTCTCGCCTCGTTCTTATCTGATGTTGAACACCCAACAGCGCCCGAGTGCTTTGCCTCGGTCGATGTAGATAAGGCCGAGCAGAGCCCACGTCTTTATTGGCATGCGCGCATACTTGCATACAGTGAGCTGACGAGATACCAGCACCGCCCTCATTACTCCGCCTCCAGGCCACGCACTTTGTTTTGCAGTGTTGACACTACACACACACTACACGAACTTTAGCGCTATTGCTAGATTGAGTCCAAACTCGACTGGCCAAGCAGCTGTTGACCTGGAATCAGAATCAGAATCATCTTTGTTTGGCCAAGTATGTCCAAAAAACACACAAGGAATTGATGTACAAATCTGCAATTTGTACATCAGGATCAGGATGATCTTTATTGCAGCGGGAAATTCGTTTTGGATGCGACAGTGTTGTTCCACTTGCATACATTCCAACACAACAGGAGATGGCTACAAATATTTTCGCATAATAGACAACAGATAACATAAACAACAGGCGCAATCCATAAAAGAAACAATGAGATAGTGTGGACCATAAATGTCTCTAAAAAAAAAAAAAAAAAAAAAAAAAAAAAAAATCCTTGTTCTAAACGGCAAAGCAGACATAGTAAGAACAGCCGATAAATAATGCTTTGGAATAAAACAGCGACAGCAATAAGAATGAAAAAAAAATCAATCCAGTAGAATATGAACTAAGCACCTTAATAAAGCAGTTCTACAGAGTGAAAACAGTGGAACCCGTTAGAATGAGCTATTAAATCGTAAAATATCAGATGGCAGTGACTAGATCTCTCCTTGAAACAGTTTCATTCGGGTCTCGGGTTTTCGGAGGTTATTTGTTTAACAGCAAGACAGATTTTTCTATCAGAAAAACAAGGTCAATCATAAATAAACTGGGTATAACACTTACAACTGTATAGCTACTTTTACACCCACCCCCACCCTGTACACAGTGGTACCTCGGTAAAACAGATCCCGATATAATGGATATCGGATAAACCGGACCGTCGGGACTGAACAGTGTGTCCAAAAATAGTTTCCATTTGCCAATTAAAATGCCGGTTAGTTCCAGAATTGGCCGCTGTTGTTTACTGGTGCTGTGGCGCAATGCAGGCAGAGAACGGGACTGACGTCTTTCCAGGTCACAGATATAGAAAAATCCAAATCCAATTCCAAACCACTTGCCTCCCGTGACTACGTGGCGGCCATTTTGATTGTGGGGCATTGACGTGGCGGCCGTGTCATGATGGATTGAGCTATTGTCTGTTGTACATAGACTCGCAGCGCTGAGAGAGAGAGCGACATGTCGACAGTGTTAAGTGTCTGGACTCTGGAACATGCTATTTTTGGCACAGTAACATTTTTGGAACTAGGAAGCACACTAATTCCTCGCGGCTCATGAAAGTGACTCGGCTACGATGAGTTATATACGTCAACAATATCACCATGACCAAGCACCCCAGTGTGGTAAATTTGGAAAAAAAATTGCTTTTTGTAAGATTTATTTAGGCCACGAAAAAAAACCTACAAAACAATCATTCTGTACTGTCCAGCAATATGGGTGGATATGGCCTCAAAAAAAGAAGTGCTTTAATATAACGGACAATCGGCTATATCGGACGACCACCCCCGACCCACCCCGAACCCCCGACCTGATGAGTCCCTTCTTGAAGTTCGACTGTACCTAGTTTTTCGGGATACAAGCCATCTGTTGGTCGATTTATTTGCCTTGTGGGGCAAAATTTGAGTAATGAGTGAACTTCAAATACGGCCCCGCACAAGTGACATGAAGAACAATGATGGAGCAATTATCGCCCTAACCCTAGGTGCTCACAAACGGAGCGGCATAACCGGCCAACCCGATTCCAGCTCATTCATTAATGGATGGAATGGTTTTGAAGTCCATTTTCTCAAATGCTCTAAATGGCAGCATTATTTGAGTGCTCAAAATGGCAGCATTATTTGACAAAATTGCTGGATAATGCTCTGTGAATAACTCCATAAAATACGAAGGACACAGTCGTTCATGCTAATACAAAAAGCTGAACAACTATAACACGGTTATTACACTGTTATTAGACACCTTCCTAAATGATGACGTTTCAATTCAATATATAATCCACAATATTGTCATAAGGAAAATATAAATATGGACACGACACCATAAGGGTAGGAATGGTGTTGAAGGTTTGTTTGTTTTTTACCATGCACTCAAAATGTTATAAAACAAATAACAGAATTGTTTTGTTTAAAAATATGACAAAACACATGTGTAAACAAACAAGTGGTACACAGAACAAATGTTTTGCGTCCTACTGAATTTCAATGTTACTATACAATTATAACAATGATGTAACGCATTTTTTTTATTTTTGCCATTTTTCATTCATTCATCAGCCTTCACTCATCCTTCATGATGAGTTATCAATCCAACTTATAATATGCCTTTTAAAACATTTATTCACCCATGTGGCGCCTACAGTCATAGTAGTTAAATGTTGGCAAGTTGCACAAAGGTCAAACCAGGCCGCTCTGTTTACGTTCTTCCTGGAAATGTTGATAGGGGTCTCAGAATGTTGTGCCAAGATATATATAATCTGGTTTCCAACATTTATTCATTTGGATTGCTTGGAGAGATGAGACAGCAGAGCGAATCGTGATTTCCGTCTTCTCGCTCACCCTCTTTAGATTGTTTACGTTAGCCGTCCTCAAACCGAGAGGGCTAACGACGTCGTTTAAGGTAAATCAGGTCAGAATCTGTTTGGGGGGGGAATTAAAAAAAACCCACAATTGCTTCCCCTCCCTCGTTGCACACAACACAATCACGACCATTTTAGAACATTGCTAGTTACTCGTGTCATTTTAGAAGCAACACAAAATTTGCTCGTCATGAGCGGACCCACCAAAAAGTCTCAAGAAACCATGCACACAAAGTCATACGTTTTGATTTGAATTGGCCATTTTGGTGGCGGAATTTCATGACTCGCAAGAGAAAACGAACCAAATCATAGCAACTCACCTCCAAACCTCCTGAAGCTCTTCATATTTATTCATCTGTGTTTAAATACAAATCCAGTTACTGCAGTTCAACAGACTCATCATTTTTTGGGACTATTTTTTTCTCCGCTAGATTGACACTCCAAATACTTCAATTGTAAAATGTTGTTTGGCAACACAGTATGTTCTTTACCGTGTAGGCAAAATGTTCGTGTACAAGAGTCCCTCTGGAATTCCAGGTGTTGTAATTAGGAAAATCAAAAACATGCTCCTCCTGGAATTTGACGGCATTTTGCATCAATAAAAATAACAACGATAATAATAACTAAAAAGCAGCAGTTCACACAGTCGAGTCCTGGCTGAGACCCGGAGGCCTGCAGACGTGAGGAGAGGGGGGCAGATTTGACAATCTGGGCAAAAGGTGTGTGTGTGTGTGTGTCTGTGTGTGTGTGCGTGTGTGTGTGCGTGCGTGTGCGTGCGTGTCATAGAGGAGGGCCCGGGTGAGAAAAGGGTGGAGATGAGAGCGCTCCTGAGCGAGTGTCATCTTGCGTTGCATGTGAAACCAGTCAGAAGTTGTCCTCAACAGAGGCAAACACTTGCAACTTCATTTTCTAAACATCTTTTTCTTTTTTTTTTTTTTTTTTATTTGTAGTTGCAATTTTTTATTTTTATTTTTATTTTTCCCACGGAATTCGACGTGAACAAATCAAACATGGGCGTATGCCGCTTGCACTGGATTTCGGAAGTTGGCGAGGTGTGAGAGGAAGGAGGAAGGAAGGAAGGCGACTTTGACATCAGGTAGCGTTCGCTTACATCTTGGACAAAAAGTATTGGGACAAAAGGTATTGGGACGCAGCTGCTTTGTTTCTTCGCTAGTTTGTCGGGCATGTTCGGAGGAGGAGTTAAGCGTGAAAGAACGCCTCCGTCGTCACTGATGCGCTCCAAACCTCAAGTCCTCCCTGAAGAGTGACAGCACATTTCCTGTAGCTGTCCCAATACTTTTGGAAATGTATCATGGTGGCTATTGTAGCTCACTTTGCTTATGATAGGCAGAATGACATTCATTATATTTTGATTTTGTGTTCAAATTCAGTCCCCAAAGCCAGTGGCTTCTGGCAACATGACATTTGGTTGGCATGTCTGTCAGTAGTAGACCCATAAAAATACTACGTCGATTTATTTTGGCCATTTCCGGGGGTCCTTCAAAGACAAACGTGTTGAATCCGGTCTCACTTAGGAACATGAAATTTGGTAGATGTGTCTATCATGAGTAACCCCACAAAAAAGTCGCAAGAACTCCTGGCAGAATACGCACAGAAATGCTGCCTTTTTAGTTCAAAGCCGCCATGTTGGGGTTATTTTGGCCATTTCCGGGGGTCCTTCAAAGACAAACGTGTTGAATCCGGTCTCACTTAGGAACATGAAATTTGGTAGATGTGTCTATCATGAGTAACCCCACAAAAAAGTCGCAAGAACTCCTGGCAGAATACGCACAGAAATGCTGCCTTTTTAGTTCAAAGCCGCCATGTTGGGGTTATTTTGGCCATTTCCGGGGGTCCTTCAAAGACAAACGTGTTGAATCCGGTCTCACTTAGGAACATGATATTTAGTAGATGTTTCTATCATGAGTAGGCCCACAAAAAAAAAATCTCAAGAAGCCATGCCAGAAAGAAACAGGAAGTCTGCCATTTTGGTTTGAAGCGGCCATATTGGGCTACGTTTGCTATTTCGGGATCCTTCAAAGTCAAACTTGTCCAATACAGTTTGACTGGAGACAATGAATGTTGGTTTCACATCGGTACTTGCAAGTTACTACGACATATCTATCGTGAGTAAACCCACAAAATGTATCATGCCCCAAAAGACACTGTAAGTCTCTCATTTTTGGTTTGAAGCTCCTATTTTGGGAGTATTTTTTGGCTATTTTAGCAGCAGCAAACAGGTTCAGCCTGGAGATGTTTGTATCGTGTGTTACTAAAAAAAAAAAAAAACAACAACAAAAAAACTTTGCCATCTTTAGCAATGTGTTGAGCAGACTTCTTACGTTGAGTGAGTATAAATATTTTCAAGTTATGAACCCCATTCCCCGCTTAACTGAGCGCTCTCGGTTCCCAAACCGGCAGCAGGCAGCAACAAAAGCAGATAACGCTGTCCTGATTGTCACTATACACGAGCCAGGGTGTACTTGTCTTTTCTCCTTCTCCTTCTCACGTTCAGTAATTATTATTAACTCTGCGGCCCACTTGATTCCTCAGAAAGATTCTGTCCTTGACATGAAGGGCCCTTCCGCAGCGTTGAGCAGCGCTCATTTTCTGGTAGTTGTTTCAGCCAGAGTGCGGGATCCTCTTCTGGTGGGGAAGGCTGATGAATGTGACCGTTAAACTGATGGACTCTCAGGATCCAACGCTTCATCATCCTCAGGGCGAGAGTGGCTTTCCCCCCGGGTCCATCCCTGGCCTCGTTCTGAGGACCAATGCGTACCGTGAGACGGTGTTACTTTTCTACGCGCTAACATAAATGCATTCCCTCGAGGAACGTATCTTCGTTCAATTTTGACGCCTCGGTTGACAGACAGCAGTGCGACTGCGTCTGGCTCTTAACGTTGACATTCGGTGTCACTGTGAAAAAGGTTGACACTTTTAGCAGTTTTCCTCTCGCCTTTGCCGCTGCGCTGGAGTGACGCTGCTTCGTTTTCCTCACAACTGCGCCGACAAGTCGCTATTGCTACGTCTTCCTGAATCAAGTCTGCACATGCGCAGTAAGAAGATGGAATAGTCCATTTGCATGAGTGGAGGGGGGGGGGGGGGGGCAGTAGAAGCAATTATGAAGGAGTCAGCATAATAATTGAAAAATAAAAACGAGGTGATCAATTTACCCGGTAAGAACGGCGATGTTGGGCCAGGTGGTTGCAGCCGTCTACGTATTGGACCCGTCCGTTAACTACGTTTTCTCAGAATGAGATGCACAATTCCAAACTTTTGTTGCTAACCGGAGTTGAATAATCCAGCCAAGAAACTGAGCGGCGGTGCATGTGAACACATTTTTGCCAGACTATTTGGTCATGCCTCTTGTCTCTACGGTCTCTGATTGGCTATTCTTGTCGCACCGTGCCCAGTTGTAAAATATGAATTGAAATGAAATGAGTGGAATAGAAATGCTAATGCTAAAAGTCACTGCGCTAATATCCTTCTCTGCGGTGAAAACATCCAAAAAACAGCAACACAGGCACATAACCGCCTTCATAACATGACTTTACGTCTCTGGACGAGGAAGGCTAATGCTAAAAACAACACTAACCGCAAGGTAATGTGCTTCTCTTTAGCTGTGATGAAAACTCAAAAGCTCATGACTTTTTCCAGACTTGCTTTGCTTTGTTTGGGGCACAGATGCGGGATTATGGTTTGAAGTCATCACGCAAATTTGCCCAATTTAGTATCGGAGGTGTGAAATTTAACACCGTACGCCAAGCTCCTTTGTATCGGAAGCAATTGTCGTCATCACTGCCGTCACAGACCACAGAGAATTATTATTTTTTTTCTTTTTCTTTTTCAAATGTACTTTTGAACAAAACCCTTTTGTCATTTTGGTCTTTTTTTAAAGATCGTCTCCTGAAAGAGTAAAAAAAAAAAAAAAAAAAAAAAGAGACTCCTTTATTACTAATAACATAAAAGTAAATAATCACAGTTTTTGTTGTCGTAACGCTTGTATAACCAAAGGGGGATGTGGCATCGGACAGACGGCGATAATGTTCAAATGACTTAATCGGCCGCTCTCACGAGTAGACGGCCTCGTTAATGGCGTCTGATAACGAGCCCGTCTGGAGGGGGCGGGGACGTAAAAGGAGACACGGATATTTCTTAATATGCATTTTCTATGAAAAGTAGCACAAATGCATCTTAGTGTCTTCAGAGTTCTTTTTTTTATTTGTATTATTATTATTATTTTACAAACACTGAATTCACACAATAGCAGACAGAAAAATACATCTTTTTTTTTTTTCTTTCCTGCGATTTTAATGAATATGTATGAATTTTTGACAGTGTCGGAACTATTGCACGTGTGTACCGTTGTTACAGTTGTATAAAGATGACATTGTAATGAGTGTCATTTTGTAATTAATAGCTCTAAATTCACGGCGGATTACAACAGTATCTTACAGTATTTTTTTTTTAAATTTTAAAACACTGTTAAATAATTATCACTCACAAGTAGATGAACAGTCAATGCTCAGTTAACATGAACAAATTGTAATTTGACTGTATAATCATTGATTACAATTTAATAACAAATCACAAAACAAGTCGATGTACTGTTCAATTACGGTGACATACTGCAATAATCCATAATACGGTCGTATACTGTTGAAATAAAGTACGGTGGATGCGCTGTTGGATTACTGTGTCGATGCTGTCGTCCAAAAATAAAGTACAACGCTGTTAAAATGGAACTACGGCTAATGAACTGACAAGTAATATTTTCACCCAAATTCTTCAGCGGCGCAGATTCGAGAAAGTGACTTCAATTTGATCGTTCGCTTTGGAACTGACATTTTCATAAGTGTTAGTCGATGGCTTACGTTTCGCGCTTGCGTTTAGAGGAGCGGCTTGTTACAAATGTCCCCCCCCAAAGGCAACAAACCGCCGCGGATGACTGACGTGTTTGTGTGGGCTCTCTGTGTCTGCATGTGTGAGTGCGGCGAGAAGCACTTTAACGTTTTAAAGCGCCAACAAGCCCCGCACCACAAACTCCCACCCTTAAAGTCGGCTTTAAAGGATTTACACGCGCTCCGCAACGATGCAATACATGCTAAGTGTGTTAAGTCGTTTATAATTGTTTACCAACGACTTGCAAAGCGTTGGTGACATTATTAACTATGTATCATCCTTTTAAAAGGGCACACTTATATAGTGTTTATAAACGTGCTATTCCCTAATTTGTTAGTGCTTAAGACATAAAATGCGGTAATAGGTGTGGCATAACAATGTTTTATGCAGTGAGCTCACGTTGAAAATGGAAGTCTATAACAAAATATTTGTAACAGTTATCAAGTGTGCATAAACTAAAGGGTTTATAAATGGTCTATGAATGATTTATAATTGTGTTATTACCTAGTTTGTGAAGGCAACAGATGTTTTGACGGGCACGCACAGGGAACGATTTAAACTCGTATCTCAAGGCACCACTGTAGTTTATAACCATTTTTAATAGCATAATTATTAAGCATGTACGAATAGTTTAAAGGGTACCTTTGTAGTTTGTAACTATCTATTAGTGACTTACAAACTGTTTATAACATCATTATTAAGAATGTATTAACCCTTTATAAATGTGTTACTAACTAGTTTGATAAGCAGACAGATCTAAAAGTGACCTTTTTTTTTTTTGTAGTTTATAACTGTTTATTATTGATTTACAACATAGTTACCACGCATGTATAAACCCTTTATATGGTACCCTGTAATGACCCGCTCATAAACACTTTGCAGATCCCAGTTCTGCTTATAAGCCCTTTTAACAACATCGCTACAGGCTAACAAACTCCCTGTGGAATGTTACCAATGTCAGGGAGCCCCGGCAGGACGCGTGACATGTTTCTGAAATGGATTCACCCGGGAAGCTGTTGGGGGGGAAAGTTGAAAGGTCAGAGGCATCGGGCCGCCTGAGGAGATGCGAGAGAAACTCGTAAAGCTGCTAGACTCTTTAGTTATTGATGTATTTATTTATTTTGCCTCCGCCAGGGAGGACAAGTTGGAGCGCAGAGGAGGACGTAAAAAAAACAAAAACAGGTGCGCCAATTTGGGAAGTGTTCAAAGCAGATAGCATTCTTGTCATGAATGAACCATTGTTTCCTTCTTCAAATTGAAAAGCCAAATGAGCCAGATAACTCATCTTTTGCCACGTTTCACTTTTATTGCGCTGAACCTGAGCAAGAATTCCATTCGATTTTTAGTAACAGGCTGGTGACAGGCTTCTCATTCAACTCCACTGCAGCCATTTGGCAGCATTCGATCACAATCGGAAGCATCTTTATTTGCCAAGTATGTCAAAAAACACACACAAGGAATGTGCTCAATGGTCCCGTTACTGTTTCATACCTTTCACCAGACATTAAACGCTGCTGCGCGCCCCGCTCCTCCCCCTCCCTCCTCCGGGCTGTAATGGAGGTTCGAGGTATCGCCACGAGGACGGATTAGGCAACAAATTGAAAACACAAAAACAATCATGAATTCCATTTGAGGCTAATGAACGCTGTCGGCCACGTAACGGAGCCGCATCAGCAGACTTGTTAGCGCCTGCATTCACACGCACACACACACCAACGCACAAACGCACTCACTCGCCATGGGGGAGAGGGGGGGGGGGGGTTAGATTTGCTCATGTTTGTCCACTTATTCCACGCCGGACCATTTAGTCCGCTTTAGAGTAAACGGTGTAAATCGTCATTGCACCTCGACGCCTGTTTCAGTTTTGTGTTTTACGGCGAGCCGCCAAACTTTGCAGCCATACTCCGCCCACACGCGATGGCGAAAACTTCAACCCTCGCAATTTAGCGTCGTCTATCTGTCGACTATGAATCTCGAGGAGGAATTTGTCTTCCCAGGACGCCTTGAAGTGTCCAAAATGACCCTAAAAATGGTTGTTTTCAACCAAAATGTGAGACTTTTTTGGTCGATCAACTCCATTTCCAGGAGTACCTACCTACCAAATTTCATGTTAGTCAATGAAACCGGCTTCAGTGGCTAAATTGAAAACAAACAAACAAATCCGTGCGGCGCTACCAAGCCAACTCTGGGGGTTTCGCGCCTGCAATGCCTTGCTAGACATTTTCCAAAGCAATTGGTGAGCATTAAAGGATGGGGAAAGTCCTCGAAAAAGTCGATGGATTTGGCCAAACAACAATAACAACAAAGCAATTCCTCCTGCTTGCTCGAACGCTAAAAATGTATGGTTAGTTGTTGTGGCAGTGGGAGATTTTCACTTCCTCAGACGTAAATCCGACCGCAATGATGATTGATTGGGAGAATTTGGGCTTTCGGGGCCTGCGGGGGATGAAACACACACAACGCACACACAAGCACACACACCCTCAGGGAGCAACCTGCAGCTACTTGTCGAGCCGGATCGCGTTTCGCCATAGCCCTCATTCTTCCCAGGAACGTCACAAGAGGACCCGCAGCACTTCTGTCACTTTGCTCTGCCCCTAAAAATGTACAAATGGATGTGATTTTTTTTCTTTTTTCTTTGAAATTGCCTTTGCGAAGGTCAAATGAATGCTGCTGCTTCTTCTCCTCCGCCGAGGAGCCCAAATGAAACCGAAATCCAGCCCAGCAGGTTGCGGGTCCTGAAACCTCATCTCCTGTGTTCGGACTTGCCGCGTACAAAATGAATTCCAGTCATGAGTCAGGGAACGCTGTATACTTTACACAATCTAAGTCTTTCAAACGCTGGCTTTAGGCGCACTACACATATCGTACGTAGCCAAGAACTTTTTACGTTTTGCAATTTCTCTTCCTTCAGCGAGCGACGCTGAAATGGAAAACAATTGGAGTCGGCGAGTCTTCGTCCCGCGCAGCTCCCGACACGTTGCGATGGAAAAACTGCGACCGCGTATCGGCTTTTGAGGCTCCGCAAGCAAGCTACTGTCATGTATTCTTTTTTTTCATTGAACCATAAAAACGTTTCGTCACCAAAATGCACACGGACATCCCAACATACGTCCACTGCAACCCCTGAAAATATCCGAACTATCGCCCCGATATTTTGGGTTTCATGGGCGTTAAAGTGTAAGGCGGAGCGCGCACACTGCGCGCGTCACGAATTGAGCTTGTCGGAGTGTTGGAGGCAAAAGGTTATGGAACCAAATGCAGGGAAGCGGGGAGGCAAGATGCTCGTGCAGGAGTCTACAAAAAAACAAAAGGCAAATAAGGCACTTGGAACGATCACAAAAGAATGAACAAAGTTTAAAAAGTAACAAGCAAACACTGGGAATAAACGTCCCACAAAATGAAACGGTATGACAGGATAACCGTCACTGACAACGACAACGGTACGACACAGAAAACGGGGAACTCAATGCAAATAAACTGACGCGACAACGAGGCACACCTGGACAAGACACGAGCGGCTGGAGGCGGCCGATTGGTAGACACGAGCTTAACGAGAGCAGGTGGGAACGGAAACTCTAACGAGCAAGACGACATGAAACAAAACCGAACAATCTACACGACAAAAACACAGATGATGGCAGCGCAAACATAATAGACATTATTCATTTCAAGAATATAAATATTGTATCTGCGGAAGAAACATGCAGCCTTTCGATCTTGAGGCGACGCAACGCTTCAGTGCTCGCAGCGCGAGGGAAGAGGCGGAGCTTTTCTTCTTCGTCGCTCCTCAGACAGATAAGCGTTGAAGACAGTTCATAGATTTGGTCTCATGTTATTTGCAGCACTTTAAATTGGTAAACAATGCATACACTTGACAGACCAACAGTATCGATTTGTGAGAAAATATTTCATTGGCCATGAGAGTTCGGGACATATGGGGTTTTCCGCCTGACAGCGATGACATGAAAAAATAAATAAAGTTGAAATTGTAAAAGACAACGGATTGACTGTTGCATCTGAGACGTCGCGATGCCGTTCACCGCCGATTCCGATTTGATTTGCAGCGAAATGGTGCCAAGTAGTTCCGTTGGTTTCGGTCGCGTTGCTCGCTGTGCGGCGGGCCTTAGAGTGTACCGCCATCCATCGTTGCACCCCTTAGCAAGTCTACGTTTACTGTTTGTGGTTTCCCAGTTATAACCAGCCGAGTGCAACCCTAACTAAAAAGCGGCCCGCTATGAAAACAAGCTCGACACCCCTGGAAATGGTGCGCGCATCAACTGATTGGTGTCTGCGCGTTACCTAAACTAAGAGTGATGCCGTGTTGAGATGACAACGATGCCTAAAATCTCACGGGCCCCGAAACCCAAACAGTGGCCCAGAGCGTGCTAATCTGATCCCGCATCAGCAGCGCGTTGCCTCCGCGCCGCAGATAAAACACCCGCAGCATTATTATCGCTGTCATCGTCGTCATCGCCGTCAACCTCCGCCGGAGCCTCCGGTGCCGGCGTCCGACCCGGACGGGCCGAGCGCCTGCGTGGCAGCCGGGCGAGCGTTTTGCGGAATCCCGTCGGGATGCTTCGATAAGACACGATAGCGCCGTTGGCTTCCATCTCCACTGCTCGCTTGTCTCCGCGCAAAGGCAAAAAGACATCGTTTTCCTTTTCTGTTTTTCCAGCGCTGATCGCAGACGGTGGCGTTGCTGTGCTGGGAACGTTTCGGCGCCGATGAGCGGTCAGGCCTGCCAGCCAGGCGGCCGGTGAGACTTGTAGCTCAGTTCAATTTTATTCAATGTCACAAAAGATTTCTTGCAAACTGCAAGTTTCCCCCTTCAAAGAAATCCCCCTGGAGTCGAGTCACACTTTTACAGCTTCCTCTGCCGTGCCCCAATACACTCCTGGAAGGATTCTTCCTGGATCTTTCTTAGCGCTTTCGTCGCTGCCATCTTGATGTATTCCACGTCTTCAAAACGGGCCCCCCTCGATGACCCTCTTGAGCTTCGGAAAGAGCCAAAACGTCACATGGCGCCAGGTCGGGCGCGGAGAGAGTTTGCTCCAGCACGGTGACGTTCTTCTTGTGGGATGCTCAGGACATTGGGAGTCCACATCGAAGGGGAAAGTAGTTTGTCGCGGTGGTTTGGGTTTGAATTTCTGACACGCCTCGTTTAGAGACACTGCATTAAAAAAAAAAAAAATCCTCCCACCCGCTTTAAAACCATGTAAACTTATTAAAACACATTTGGTCATGTATTTGAACGCACGCACAAAAACAAATAGCAAGCATAAAATGTGCTGTCGGGAAAATACTGGATGGATTGTTGGGTCTGTGTTATACATGCACAGTATGTGCGTGGCGGGGTGGCGTGTGAGCTGTGGCCAACAGCAGCCCCTGCCTGAATGTGCTCATTGTCCGTGTATGTTTTACTGTTCAATGAATGGCTGAAAAGAGCATCGACTGTGGCTCTCCTTTCTTACTTGCAGATAAAGATAAATACATAAAAACAACAAAACAAATAAAATAAATAAAACACCTTATTCAGTGAAATGCGGCATGTGTTTAGCCTTGGCATTAGATTCCCACGGAAATGAGTTCTGTGATGATCGAGCAGGAATCCTCTCAGATGCAACTTTTTGCTGACATCGCAGATGTCAGTGGAATAATTAGATTCTTAAGATTTGAAGGCAGGGGGGGCTTCAATGTTCAACTTGTGTCTTCAATGCCCCAAGGCAACTTTTGTCCTTTTGCTAAATTGCGCTTGCTCAGAGCGAGTCAGAACAAGACTCGTGGCGTTGTGGCGCTGTGTTTGATTTGGTTGCCTTTGGCGGACTGGAGGTGCAGGGGGCAACAGATTTAGGTGTGTGTTTTTACGTGCTGACACACAAGTTGAATCGCGATGCAATGACGATTCAACATTTATGACCAGAGGTTCTTGATTGGATAATTTCCCCCCAAGTGTCAGGAAGTGGAAAACCCTCTTGAAATGACCAGTGTCACTAGGTAGGCTTGACTATTCTGTTACAAACCGTGGAATTGAATTAAGGGACCCAAAAGCAGACTCGACACAACAGTAGCGTACAAAAAGGTTTAATGACAAAAAGATACACATTAAAAAAAAAAAAAAAAAGTACATGCAAAAGGTGACAAAAACAAATGCTACGAATACAAGAAATGAACTAAAAAGATGGACGGAGCCACAGCCAAAGTGACGACGCCAGGAACTAAATTAACAGAACAGAATCTATTCTACACAAGATTAGAAAAACTACAAACTAGCAAAACAAAGAAAAAACGGTATTTATGAAGAAAACCGGATTTAACGAAGTAAGGACTACTAGTAGCAAAACACGGGAACAGGAAATGCGAAAGGCTATCGGAGCAAACAATGTGATTTAGTAACCGTCCTTGTGCTTCTGCTGCACCTAACTACCCTTGCTGATAGTCACAGGTGTGCCACAGGAGGCTCCGCCCACGAGTAATCACCTCGGAAACTGTAGACATTGAAAAAAGCCGAGCACAGAAGCAGAGAACAGGAACATCACACTATCATGAGTAGTCCATGCAAAAAAAATCCATAGTTTAAGGCCATTTTGGACCATTTTTAGGTGTCCTCCAAAGACTAACTTTGTTTGATTGCAACCAAATTTAAACGACGTTCTTGACGAATGGGCAACACTAAATTGTGGGGCGGCGGGGGAATATATTTTTTTGTGATTGCATATGGACTATAGCATTGTGGCTAAAAAATGACGTTTGTCACTGATGTGAGATGAAAGAAGTCCAACTTTTACTTCTGGATGATGTGTGTGACATGCTACGAGTCGGCTTAATTTTTGCACAAAGACGTGTTTTATCGTCAAACATATTTGAGAATGCAGTTAAATGGTGTCCATCTACTATGAAAGAGATCCTTTATCTCTTTGTGTTTTGTGTTTCCTCTTCAGACAAAGGAGAATCAAAATGCTACTCCCTTTGTCACTGCCAGCCTTGCTAATATTAGCTGCAGTTCTGCTAAATGCGGCACAATGTGAGGGAACGGTGGCAGAACTCAAAGCCGGCTCCCCGCTGAGATTCACACACCACCTCTACAACGCCACCATCGACGAGAACTCCGGCACGGGGTCGTATGTGGAGACGCCGGTGAAGATGGGCGTGGAGATGACAGATGCATTCTGGGAAATCAAATATGCGGTTGTCTCCGGGGACGACGGCGGCTTTTTCCAAGCGGAGGACTTCAGGGTGGGAGATTTTTGCTTCCTGAGGATCAAAACTCAACATGCGGCGCTCCTGAACAGGGAAGTGAGGGACACCTACACGCTGACCGTGGAGGCCACGGAGAACACTCAGGAACTCCAAGCCAAGACCAAAGTCTTAGTCCAGATCCTGGACACAAACGACCTCAAGCCTCTTTTTGACCCATCCTCATACAGCGTGGCCATCAAGGAAGATGCTCCACTTCAGTCCAGTCTGGTCAGGGTTAGCGCAGCGGACGCAGACACGGGCAGCAATGCCGAGTTCTACTACTCCTTCACCGTCAGATCGCATCCATTTGTGGTGGACCCTTTCAGTGGCACCATCAGCCTCTTGAAGAAACTCAACCACACCCGCAGCGAGCGATACGAGCTCACTGTGTTAGCAGAGGACAGAACCAAGAAGATCGCTGGTGTTCAGAAATTCGGCAATGTCGCCAAGGTGAGTGTGAAGGTGCAAAAAGCTGCTGCGCCATCGCCGGCCATTAAACTTCCCGCCGAGCCGTCTATCTCCGTAAACGGCACGGTGACGATCAGTGTACGCGTCGAGGCGGGCCTCAAGCCTGTCGCATCTCTCCGCATCGTTGCCGGTGATCCTCACAAGTACTTTGAGGTCATCCCTGAGGGATCGCAGGGATGCCACTTCCAAGTAGTCTCAACCAAGAAGATCATCTGGTCACAAAGTCCCTTTGGGCTAAATCTGTCCCTACAAGCTCAAGACATCAGCTCCCCCAGTTTGACATCCCCCATTACTAAAATCCACGTTCCCGCCTTTCATTACCGCCCCATGTCGTTCTTGGAAGACACCTACAATGTTGTCCTCAGTGAGATGTCTCCGCCGAAAACCTTCGTTGCGAAGGTTTCAGTTGATTCAGTCAATGTTACGTACAGTGTTAAAACAAATCCAGACAGCTCTAAATTCAAGATGCATCCCAAAAGTGGGGTCATCGTTACCAGGGAGACGTTTGACTACGAGGGTCAGAATCGCTACGAGTTTGACGTGCTGGCCAATGAAGGTGAGGCTGAGGCTCACGTTGTGGTCGATATCGCAGACGAGAACGACAACAGTCCAGAGTTCACGCTTACCTCCTATCTGGCCACGGTGGATGAAAACAGCCCCGTCGGCAGCGACATTGTGAAAGTAGAAGCGACAGACAAGGATGACGGGAAATACGGCTTTGTGACTTATGCCATCGCCAACGCAGACAACCAGCCATTCGCAATAGACCCCTTTACTGGCGTCATCTCCGCTACAGAGCACTTGGACTACGAGCTAATGAAGCGCTGGTACCACCTGAGGGTTTGGGCTTCAGACAGCGGCGAGCCGTTCAGTCGGGTCAGCGAGAGCTTTGTGACGATCACTCTCAACAACGTCAACGACAATGAGCCTCTTTTTGAGCGGGTGGGCTGTAATGTCACCGTACCCCCAGATCTTGCTGTCGGACGCACAGTCGTCGAGCTGTCGGCCATCGACTTGGACGAGCTGCAGCAGCTGCGCTACGTCATTGAGTCGGGCAACGAGCTCCAGATATTTGCTATCAACTCCGTTTCGGCCGAGGTCACCCTGAAGCGAGCAATTCCGCCAGGTGTACATTCATTTGATTTAAGAGTCGTAGCCTCCGATGGTGAGCACCGCTCAGAGGCATCAGTTGTCCGGGTGACAGTCACCAGCAGGGGCGATGAGTTAATAATTAGCTGTCACGAAAAATACCTTTTCAAACAGCTCACCGAAAAACTGATCGAGTCAATCAAACCCATCTGGACTGACAACGAGGAAGATTCCTTCTCCGATATTCACATCACAAACAGACACTCCCCCAAATTTGACACCGACATTCCCAGCTCTCTGGATCTTGCCGAGGATTACCCGTTGAACTCCACGGTGGTCCACTTGGATGCGTTGGACTACGACACGGGCTTCAATGGCATGGTCGCATACGCCATCTCAAGTGGAAATGAGGATGGCTGCTTCACCGTCGACACCTTCTCTGGCGACCTTCGTCTAGTTTGTCCGCTCGACCGAGAGAGTAAAGAGTTCTACGTTCTGAATATCACTGCCTATGATCAGGGAGCCCCGCAAAGGTCAGCGTGGAAGTTCCTCGCGGTGAATGTCCTGGACGTCAACGACAATCCGCCGCTTTTCGATCAGCCTAGATGTGTGATTCGCATCCCCGAAAACACCGACGTGGACTCAGTTATTTTTACAGCACGCGCAACCGATCTCGACGCGGATGTGAGCGGGAACGTCAAGTACACCCTCCTGACGTCCACTGTCGTGTTTCGGATTGACGAGGTGACAGGCGAGGTGGTGATCACAGCTCCTTTGGATCGAGAAAGCTCACCCAGGCACGACCTCTGGATAGAAGCCAGGGATCAGTCCAAACTCAATCCCCCAATGGTCTCCACCCTCCACCTCACGGTAGTGCTTCAGGACATCAACGACAACCCACCTATATTTTTAACAAAGGTCTACAGAGTCAAAGTTCCTGAGGATGTACCGGTGGGAACCTTACTGGTCTGGGTGGAGAGCTTGGACTCTGATCTTGGAGGCGGTGGCCTCGTCACCTACAACCTTAAGAACACAGAGAGCGGGATCTTCCGTTTGGAATCCTCCACCGGTGCCTTGACTCTGGAGAGGGAACTGGACTTTGAACGACGCCCGTCATACAATCTCACCGTTCGCGCCGTCGATCACGGTTTCCCGCGATCTCTCTCGTCGTCCTGCTTTGTGGAGATCCAGGTGTTGGATGTCAACGAGAACCTCCACCGGCCGCTTTTTTCTGAGTTTGTGTATGAGGCCGTGGTGATGGAAGGCGCTGCGGCGGGGACAGCGGTGCTCACTGTGACGGCCTCGGACAAGGACGTGGGCAGAGACGGCGTCATCCGGTACCGCATCCACGACGGTTCTGGTCTTGGAGTGTTCGCGATTGAAGAGGAAACAGGTAAGACAGGATAGAAGAAGGGTTGAAATGGTTTACTGATAAACCGTGATCACATTTCTAATGATTACTATTGACGAGAAGAGCATGTTAAACAGCATGGTTAGCACGTTTGCCTCACAGTCGACAGGTTCTGGGTTTGAACCCTGCTGCGTCGAATTTGCCTGTTTCCCCTGTTCTTGTGTGGGTTTTTACGATGACTTCTTACCATATTCTAAATATGTAAGTATAATACTTATATATGTACATTAGCTTCATTGACAAATCCAAATTGTCCATAGGTTGGCATGTGAACGCACAGAAAGTCTGCCATTTTGCCACGAAGCACCTACTTTAGGCTCCATTTGGCTGTTGCCAAGAAACAACGACAAACTTTCCGAGCCGTTTTCGCTAATCAACATGATATGCGGTTGGCATGTCTGTCATGAGGAGACACACACAAAAAAATCTCAAGAAGCCATGGCTGAAAAGACAGGTTTGCCATTTTGGTCATTTGCAGGAGTCGTTCAGAAACAAATATTCACTTACCAACATGAAATTTGGTAGACAAGTCCATCATGAGTAAACCGGCAGTGAAGTCCCAAGAAGCCATGCCTGAAAAGACACAGGAATTTTTTTCTTTCTTATAATAATGAAAAATATTGGTTGACTTCTGCATTGGCATCTGTGAAACTCCAGGAACTCATTTACAATATAATGTATAGCAGGCTACTTTTCTGTCCTCAAGGACATCATGCCGAAATGGCGGGATGACACACAACAGAGGCATTGGACGAGGTGCTTCGGCGTTATTTCCATCAGTGGATATCTTTTTTTTTCTTCCACGCAGAGCAACCCCTGCAACCCCTCAACAAATCACCGCACATTCCATTAGCCTGCTGCTGCACTTACGGCTCAGATAAAATCAGGGCAAATTGGGGGGGGGGAAACAGTTTGTCAGTGTTGTTTCCCTGCTTGAGACACTAAAATGGCTCAATTGTGTCGAAAATGTCTTGATTTTGCATTTTTTTAAGACCCCGTGACTCTTTGAAGTTTCAATAGAACTTGACAACAAACCCAAGAGGAAAGTTTGTCCGATGCGACTGCGTCGTGTGGAATGACACAGTTTCGCTTTATACACTAGACTGGTTACTATGACAGCCGGCGGCAGCGCTAGGCCATTGCAACTCGGCTAACGGCTTCTATTTGAGGAAGCGGAGCCCTGAGTGCGGGGGGGGAAATGACTGTAAAGCATTTTCACCAGCAGAGGCAGCACTTCACACACTCCACTTCGTGTCGGTCACCACGATGATCGGGAGTAGCTAGGGCAATTGCCACTAGATAAACGGCTTCAGCGTCCAGAAGCGGAGCCCAGAGTATGGGCGGATGACGCGAGTGCCCGTTTAAGACAAAAAAATACAAAAATCTTTCACTCTGGGAGGCAGCACTTCATAGACTTCTGCCGCCACTCATACATCAACAACTTCACTGAACAATCAAGTATGTGCCACTTATCAAAATCTAATGCTAATTTGTGCATTGAAC
This sequence comes from Phycodurus eques, assembly GCF_024500275.1. NCBI lineage: Eukaryota > Metazoa > Chordata > Actinopteri > Syngnathiformes > Syngnathidae > Phycodurus > Phycodurus eques. The sequence continues at coordinate 27,381,149 of NC_084533.1, forward strand.
AGAACTCAATGCAGCTCTGCTTACCTTATATGTTCATTTTAGTGTTTGATTTTACTGGAGTACCTACTGTCAGTGACGTGAAACTGACTCCAGCAATTCAAATACGGCTGTGTACGCCATACGACGTGTCCGCAGGTGTGATCCGGAGCACTCGGCCGCCGGACCGGGAAAAAGTTCCCCGCTACTGGCTCTCCGTGGCTGGCCACCGACCTGGGTACCGAGCCCCGGGCCTCGCGGACGCACGTCTACGTAGACGTGCTGGACGTTAACGACAACCCCCCGGAGCTTTCCCAGCCCGTCTACTTCGCGGCCGTCCCGGAGAACGCGGACACCGTCACGCCCGTCGCCCTGGTGGTGGCCTCGGACGCTGACGCATCCTCACAGGGGCGACTTTCTTTCCACATGACAGAGTCGCATCGGACGTACTTTGCCGTTGATCACCAAACAGGTTAGTGACATATTCGACTGGCTGCATAGCTTTATCCGGAACCTGTTTGAATTTAGCCTAGTTTGGCTTTTTAATGGATTCAACTGATTATGCGGACGGCTACATACCCTGCACCGATCAGGCCTAGTTTGTCTGTTCAAAGAATTCAGCTGACTATGTGGTCGGACGCGGAGCGTCGTCCGCAACCCGCGCTGATCTGGCCTAACTTTATGTTTGGAAAACGTCGTCCTGAAATAAATTCTGTCTAATTTCTGTGCCTGCGGTTCACAATTTGCCAGTCTGCAATTCGGTGGGTGAAATAATTGCCTTTTGTTCAGAGGATTGAAGTGCGTGCAGAGAAATGAGCCGTTGAGGACTACAGTGGGCTAACTCCATTTTTGGCATATGGCTGCAATAATAACTGCTTCTGGATACTTTTCATAGAAATAGTTTTTTCCTCAGGTTTTAGTTTATTCCAACTATCGGTCTAATTAATCAGCATTTCATGAATGATGAAAAATAACATTCACCGGTACTAACATGCAGATGCACCGTGACCCAAGCCAAAGCACTACTTGTTGCACTGACGAATCAGGAAAAATCATGAGTGTATTAATGGACTCCATTCATTTGTGCACTCATTTTAATCATTAACAAAATGGCGTTATCCCACTCTGGTTCTCAGTAGCTCAAATATGAAATAAGGTTGATAGCATCACCCAACATTCCATTTATGGCTTTTTAAGGACACATCAGTAAAATTAACAATCTGCATCCGCTGATTTCCTGGTTTTCCCGTTGACAAATTGCTGGTGAAATTAAATCTCCTGAGATAAAAGAACAGCGGCAGGCTGCGACATGCCGGCACATCTGTTTAGTGTGCCAGCATGCAGGCGGCATAAAAAAGAAACTAGATGCCAGTTTAAAGAGGCTCACGCAGGAATGTGCACCATTTAGAGAGATTGATTGATTGATTTGGTCTGGATGTCACGCAAACGTTTTGGCTTATAGGCTACCAAAAAACAGAAGATGAAAATCAGTGTCGTGTGCATAACAGACCAGCAGTCGTAGCGTCGTAGGAATACAAAGATTTGTTTTTAGTTGTGTTCCTTGCAAAAGAGGAGAAATTGCATGGTCCAGACGCGTGAATGCAGTATGCGAGGCCCTGCGAATAACACAGCAGTGTGTTATTCGGGGGACCACAAACATCGAGCGCCGCCATGTTCGGTAGATTTTGAGGTCATCCGTGCTCTTATATATACACAGAGCCGTCAACGGTCGGGCTCTGTCCTACTTTGAAGGATCCGGTGTCCTTTGATTGGCCTGTTAGGTCACCGCGTTGTGCCGACGGGCTTTTTTTTCATGGCTGTCACACAAGATTAAAAACAAGAAAATATATAGGCAGTCCAGTGCCCCCAGAATTGCAGAATGCACTTCCTTTTCAGCGAATAGCTGCCTCCTCTGTCCACATTTTGAAAAGCAGTAAAAAAAAAAAAAAAAAACAGACAAGCAAAAACATTTGTTTAGGCCTGATTGTTACATTGGGACCCGCAAAATATACAAAAAACATCCATCCATTATCTGTACCACTTCTCCTCACGCGGGTCGCGGGCATGCTGGAGCCTAACCCAGTTATCTTCGGGCGGGAGGCGGGGTACACCCTGAACCGGTCGCCAGTCAATCGCTGGCCGCACAGAAACAAGCAACCTTTCGCACTCACATTCACACCTACGGGCAATTTAGAGTCTTCAGTCCACCTGCCACGCATGTTTTTGGGATGTGGGAGGAAACCCACGTAGGCACGGGGAGGACACGCAAACTCCACACGGGCGGGGCCGGGATCCAAACCCCCGGTCCCCACAACTGTGAGGCAGATGTGCTGACCGGTCGCCCACCGTGCCGGCTGTCATTTTTTTTCAAGACAAACAAAAAAACAGCATACAGCATTACTCACAGGTATACTCGTCTTCTCTTTGCTCCGTGGAATACAGCGGTGCCTTGAGATTCGAGTGACCCGACTTCCGGGTTTTCCGAGACACAAGCCGTCATCCGGCCGAATCGCTCGATACCAGCGTTGTATGAAGTTTGCTGTCAAAGTCGACGTCAAACAAAGAGAATTACACTTTGTGCACTGAAAACAACTTTCTCCTAGCTTAATGCTAACGCGTAATGAGAAACAGCGTCGACGTAGTCTCTCCAGCGTGACCTGGCTCGTCCGCGTTTTCATAAAGTAAAATGTTAGTGTTCTATTTTTCTTATTCAATAAGACTTTTGAGAAATATTTAGTTAACGGCATTTCCATTCATTTGAATGTCAAGGATGATTTGAGATGTGGGTTTTGAGTTGTGTGGGGTTGGGCTAGTTTCTATTTTACAAAAAAAAAAAAAAAAAAGGCCGAGCGACTTTTTGTGGCATTATTAGAGACTTGCGGAGACTGACAGAGACTCAACCCAGAGCAGACGTTCACGCCTCCGCAGCCATGCTGCAAATGAAGCTAACGGTGTAGCACGTTTGCGACTCGTTTTCACACGTTTGCATTTGGTGGAGTGCAAAAAGCCACCGACATGTAAATGGGCAGGGAAAATTGGAGAGGTTTTTTTTTTTTTTTTTTTTTTTCTTCTCTCTCTCCAGTTTCTGTTGACAGAATGTCACTTGTTCGCTCCCGGCAGCAGCGGGGAGCTGACTAATAATAATAATGGTAAGAAGAATTAAGTCCTTAAGTGGACTCACTGCAAGTCTGAACAGCAGAGGTCGAGTTGGAGGCCGGCGAGGTGTGCCGCGCCTGTTGAACGCAACGCGTTCTTTTGAAATGTCACTCTTGGATGGAAGCAAGGTGTTGAGAAATGGGGACAAAGTGCAGGCGCTCGTGTCGCTGCACGTTCTCCTATTAGGGGATGCCACATGGAGGTGAACGTGAACTTTGACGTGTTTCAGGCCGCCGCGCTGTGGCTACAAGCTGCTACAAGCTGCAGCGAATCCGCGCACATAGCTCTGTTGTTTGTCCGCAGCCTCGGGACGCTAAGCAGCAGCTTTGCATACAAGAGTTCGGAGGGGGGTGCAAACGTTGAGCAGGTGTTGAAAGAGAGGAAACTCCTTGTTGCGGTTGCATTTTATCCTCTGCTAAACCACAGGAATATCTTATAGACTCAGCACATTTTATTTTTTTTTATATTACAAATTAGTATAGAGTAGAACCTCATTTTAGTTTATTGTTTTCGTAAATTTCTAAATATCATTTCTATTCGTCTATTATTATTATTATTATTATTATTATCAGTAAAATGTTCTTCTTTTTTTGGTCTGCATGTTCATATATGGTTTATGTCAAGATGTGTATAAAACATGCTTTAGAGAGAAATACAACATGCATTTTTTATTAATTCATTACATTTTATTTTTCAAACATTTATTATTTTATTTATTTTGTATGAATACATTTGATTTATTTGTGTGTATTTACTTTATTCTTTATTCTTATTGAAGGGGCAGTAACCTCAACTAAAGATGTCCAAAATTTCCGTTATATTTTAAATCTGCATATCGTCTTTATCTGATGCCGTTTACCGAAACGTCGGACACGGTTGCGGTTCCTACCGATCCATTTTACAAACCGAGCTTCCTCAAACGTGCCGTAAACAAGGCAGCGAGCTACCGTATTTGTGATGTCACTCCCGGTCTGCCGCCGATGGCGTTTTCTCCCAACACGGCATGACGTGCACATTGATTCATTCTTCCATGTCATTCTCATTCCACAAATGCAATATTCATCAGAGTTTGACTAATGCCGGGGACATACAATGTATTTTTGAACATATCATTTTGGGGTTTCGTTCCCTTTTAAATAACAAAAAAAAAATAACAATCATTTAAAATGTCAAATGGAATCTATACATGCATACAATACATACAGTGATACCTCTAACGACAAGCATTTTTATTATCGTACAGTCTATATTTGAATTACCTTATCAAATGGGAACCTTTATGGTCAAACACAAAATATTTTTAAATGATTTTGTTGATTGAAAAATAATATTAGTAATAAAAGACTTATCCCCCCCCCCCCCACCCCCCAAAATAAAAAAAAAATTAATAAAAAAAAGTAAAAGCACTTTAATAGCTCATTTATTTTTCAAAAATAACACTATCACAGCAGAGCTGATATGATAAGTGCATGGATAAAATTAAAGTAAAATTGAGTATGTCAAAATTATACTCTATTTTACTCTGTACTATACTAAATGATGTATTAAGCTATACTTGGTAAAGAACGGCAGGGTTGAAAGGTGGGCTTTCCAACCGCACTTCACCGATTAAATCCTATTTACGTGCATTTGTTCCACACTTATGTGTTCAAGGTGTATTTTTCACTTCTAAGAAAGCGTCACACTCTGTGTGAAGTCCCCAAATGGGGAAAATAGGCGACAACAAAACACTGTGATTAATAGGATGATAACGAGCTTTTCATCGTCCTACGATTTCAACTCTTTGCAGCGGCCGTGACAATTGGCGGATGCTGAAAGAGTTTCAAGACGTTGTTAGCATGCGAATGCCGTGTAATGGGTGTCTTTGCGCGACCGCGCACACCGCGCCGCGTCATTTGCATACATTGCTTATGAACGTGGAAACTCTGCATGCTTGGCCAAAAAGATTCCATCTTTAAAAGACATGACAGCGGACTTCCAATAGTCTGCATCCAGCGATCTGCATTTCCATCACTGAGGTTGAAAATGATTTTAATTTTGTGAAAATAACAGAATACATAAAATCAAACAAATAACCGGTTAGCACAGCTGTCTCACAGTCGTGAGGACCGGGGTTCAAATCCCGGCCCCGCCTCTGTGGAGTTTGCATGTTGTCCCCGTGCCTCCGTGGGTTTTCTCCGGTTTCCTCCCACATCCCCAAAACAAGTGTGCTAGGTTCATCAAAGACTCTAAATTGCCCGTAGGTGTGAATGTGCGTGCGAATGGTCGTTTGTTTACATGTGCCCTGCGATTGGCTGGCGACCAGTTCAGGGTGTATCCCGCCTCTCGCCCAAAGAGGCTCCAGCACGCCCGCGACCCGCGTGAGGATAAGCGGTCAAGCACATGGATGAATGGATAAATAAAACATTGCCAACCAGACCATACATTCACTATACGCATAATAAGCTACTCCCGATGGGGTACGATTCACTCCCATTACAATGCATTAAGTTACGATTCCGTCAAAAAAAACACATTTATGATGATGAATGATGACGTGACGCAATGAATTGTTTCACATTTAAGATATGACTTGCTCCAAATATAAATGATTCACTCCAATTACGATACGATTCACTCCAATTAATGTGCGATGCGATGAGTCAGTTCAATTAGACAGTATGTCACTCCAATTACAATATAATTCAAGCTCATTTGCGACACCATTTTCTCCAAGGATGAAAAAGTTCCATTTACTCCAGTGAGGATGTGACGTGTTGAGTCAGTCCAATTACATTACTATCTAATTTACAGTATGACTTGCTCCAAATATAAATGAGTGAATCGTAATTGTTCAGTCGTTGTTATACGAGTCACTCCAATTCCAGTGCGGTGAGTCAGTCCAACTACAATATGATTCAATTTAAATTTATGACACGATTTAGTCCAATTATGCTACAAAACATTTCAGTCCAATTACGATAGGATTCACTCCAGTCAATGTATGATACATTATGATCCACTCCATTTACAATATAATTCAATTCAATTAAGACATGATTCAATTATGGTACGGCATGATTTGATGCCATTTGCTCAAATTATGATGTCATTCACTCCTAGTATGATGTGATCTAATTCACTTCAATTACGATGCAATATGATAAGCTGTGTGTTAGATTTGTTGATAAGATAAAGCTTATCACCAAAAAGACATGATTAATGCAATAGTTCTATTCTGATAACCTTTATGACACGAATACGGTACAAATGTTTACAAATGCCATATGATTCAATCCAATGACGATATGATTCCATCTAATGAATGATATGATTGACTCCAGATACCGCACGATTCACTCCAATTACGATGCCATTCACTCTAATTATAATGTGATACAATTCACTACAATTATTACAATGCAATCTAATAAGCTGCATTCCGAGTACACTATGGTTCAATTCAACGACTATATGCTTCACTTCAATTAAGATGCGATTTAATAGGTTTTACGATAAGATTTAGTCCAATTGCCATGCAATAAGATACACTACAGTTAGGATGTGATGCGTTATGAAACAATTTACCCAAATTAGGATATGATCCACTCCAGTTATGATGGAATGTGAAAATAATTTGATATCAATTCTTAGTATCATTCGTTCAACAATATCATTCGTTCATAGTTGGTATAAAGCCTCTCCGAATGCGATACAGTTCCCGGCGATCAGCTGCTCTGACGTCCACTTGTTGAATGTTGACTCGTCAAGTCGCTCAATAAAGATGAGCGTCTTTGACAAGTCAACATCCGAGTGACAGTGAAGGCATCGTGCGCGACAACACAACAAAAGCTTTCCCAGACTGGCTTTGTTTGTCTTCACGGGGCGTTCACTGGCCCAGTGAAAGCTGCTAATGACTAAAACACACTCGCTTAATGCGCCCACCTGTCCTCACGATAGCCGCCCGAGAGGGGTTGACATTAGGGTTTGTTTGTTTTGCTGTGAAAGTGCATTCATCAATGCCATCGAGGGTTAAAGCTCCCTGATTGTCTCTCAAGATGGCAACGAGATGGGTGTGCTGTACACAGACCGGGCACGAAGGGGTTTCAGGCATTTTTGGTCATTTCCAAGGATCTTACCTAAGTGAACGCTTACTTAAAATTGTGGTGGGTTTGGGGAGGCTGGAACAGATTGACGGCATTTAAAAAAAATATCCGAAATGGATTGGATGCACAGCGCTCAACTCGGTTTTATTTCGAGAGCACCTGGAAAAACAACCAAACGTTGTACACCGAAAGTGCTGTACATAAATAAAAATCAATCGTAAAGCATAAGACAAGCGTACATAGAATAATTTAAAAACGATCAAACTGTAACAAAGTAAAAAAAAAAAAAAAAAATTCAATCAATAAATAATTCATTTTATTTAGTGATGGCTGTCAAGCTACTCAAGTAGTTAAAAGAAATCAAGCAATACGGGAAAAAAAACAGAATATAAAAAATCAATAAAAATGTTAAAGTGAGTAGGCAGTTCGGAATAGGTGTGTCTGGTGTCTTGTTTGGATTTGAAGAGGGTTTTGACTCAGATGAAGCCTCGTGAGGCATCGTAACACTTCAGCCGATTGGTTTCGATCCTTGAAACTCGGTGCGCACGCGAAACCACCTGCTGGCCAAGTGTATAATCACAGGCAGCTGGAGCTTATCCACATGTGTGACACATATTGCATTTTGTCGTCTGTTTTTGGCTCTTGTGAATGACAAAACGATGTTTGACCAAATCATTTCTCAACATAAATGTCACCATTGTTTAGTCCTAGTTTGGCGAAACTAGCTAAGCCGAAGCCCGTGCAGCAGACATGGACGCTGCCATTTGATTTCTCTACTCCCGCAGACAATCTTAAATCGAGCGTCCCTGCAAAAAACGCAAGAAACCTCCATTGACTTAATCCTTTATTTTATTTGTTTGACTTTGTTTGTCCTTCAAACCTTTTAATGCATAAATAATGTCTTTTGTGACGTTATGATGGAAAATGCATCGAACAAAATGTGATGAGCAAACTAAAAACTTGCCTTTGTTGTCATTGGCATTTTATCACACGCTCAGGAAAAGTGTCGTTAACACACGCAAGCATTGATTCCGTGTGTGTGTTTGCACAGGTCTCATCAGCACGGTGAGAGCGTTGGATCGTGAGGATAAAGCAGAGCACAGTATCGAGGTGAGACGGCAGCACCTTTTACGTCACATGCAAGAGCTATTCTTCATTTCCTCATCCCGCTTCGCTGTTATTTTCATGTATGTTATGATCCGCGCTCCATACGATACTCAAATCGATCTCTGAACCCGACTTTCTGGGATGGGGGAAGCCTGCTTTCATGGACATGGACATCTTGGAAATGGGAGTGAGCCCAGTGTTGCACTGACAATCAAGAAAAGTGCTGCTTGCAAAATGAACTGGCCCATACCTGTCGAAATTGGAACTCAACCTTGATTTAGATCAGTATTCATCGAAAACCTATTTCTTTTCTCTATTAATTTCTGCCCTTAATTTAATAATGACCGGAATGGAGTTAACCCCCTCTAGTTCTCACTGGCTGATATATTCTACGTATGCTACAAGTCACTCCAAATAGATGACTGATTCCAATTTTAATATGGTAATATTCGCTCCAAGAATGATATGATTCGCTATATATATACGATGTAATTGACTCCCAAGTGTGATAAATGTTCACTCTTTGATATATGATTCAAGGCAACATTGGTATGATTCACTCAAACTACAATACGATGCGATCATATTATGATATAAAATGATTAACTCCAATCATTCAATGATCCATCGTGATGATACGATGCACTCCAGATACGATATGATTCACTCCAAGTACGATGCGATGCGATTCGCTCCGATTACAATACAATTTCCTTCAAGTGCCACTACGACCACAAATACGACGCGATACAATTCACCAAATTTTGATACGATTCACTTGCTATACCCCATCCATTGTATGGTCAGGTCATCGTGTCTGACAACGGTTCTCCGTCGCTGCGCTCCACCGCCACCGTGGTGGTCCGCGTGCTGGATGACAACGACAACCGGCCCAAGTTCACGGACAAACTTTTCCACGTCAAGCTGCCCGCGCAGCGTCGGCAGGACGGCCGCGTGGAAGTCTGTCGAATGATCGCTAGTGACGACGACGAGGGATCCAACGCCGAAGTGATGTACAAGCTACAAGACGACCACGACGGCAGTTTCCAAATCGACCCGTTGACCGGTGTGGTGACGTCGCTTGGAGACTTCTGGCCCGCGAATTACACCATTCTCACGGTAGTTTAAGCTTGAAATTGAAAATCCGTGCGTTAACAACATATAGAAAACCCTGACAATGGGTTAGGGACCAAGCCCCAACGTAGTAATTGATACCACCTCAATTGTTTTTATTTAAAATTGCCTTTATTCAAAAATGTGTACCCCAAACGACAACCCCAATCCCAATGACGTCGGGACGTTGCGTTGAACATACATAAAAACGGAATACAATGATTTGCAAATCACGTTCAACCTACTAGACTGGCCCGCCTGCAGTCCAGACCCGTCTCCCATTGAAAATGTCTGGCGCATTATGAAGCGTAAAATACGACAACGGAGACCCCGGACTGTTGAGCAGCTGAAGCTTGGACATGATTTGCAAATCATTGTATTCTGTTTTTATTGATGTTTAACACAACTTTCCCAACTTCCTTGGAATTGGGGTTGTATGACCCCGAATATCATTTCAAACTCATTTTAATCTATCTTGTTAAAAAAAAAAAAAAAGTCCGAGGTGTGGAACAAAACAAAGCATTTCCAGCGAAATGCGCAAGTAACAAAGTAAAACAAAATGTGTAAAAAAATATATATAAATAATTCCAACAAACTGTACTAATTGAGGGAAATAGAGCAAATTTTGTACAAATAAATAAATCAAAAGATATAAACGAAAAAAGAACATCCAACAAACTGCATACAAACACAGCAAACTGTGGGAAAAAAAATAGAAAGGAAATGACATCAAAATGTGTAAATAAATAAATAAAAAGTCTAACAAATAGCGTAATCAAGAAAAGTAAAACTAAATGTGTAAAAAAAAAAACACAAAAGGAAGTCCTACAGAGGGTGTAAGAAACAAGGAAAGTACAACAAAAGATGTCAAATCAAAAAAGAGAAAGAGAAAAGTATTTTAAAAAGTCTTAGAAAATATATAGAGTATGTTGATAATATTGACTGTATATGCTAATTGACTAGCATACATGAGTCAGCACACATTAGGCTTAGAACGTGATGACGTCTCTAATATGGCGAGCATTTGCGACACATTTTCCAGATTAAAGCGACGGACGCGGGCAGCCCGTCGCTGTCGTCTGCGGCGAGGCTGGACATCGAGTGGGCGTCGCCCGAGCCCCCCTCCGTTGAGCCCCTAGCCTTCGATGAGCCCCACTTCACCTTCGCCGTCATGGAAACGGAGCCCGTCACTCACATGGTGGGCATCATCATGACGGAGACCTATCGGCTGCGCTGGTTCCGCATCGTAGGTAAGGGATCGTGTCTCGTGCCTCGCAATCTCTTCCGGGTGCGTGGGCGAGCTTTGACCCCGCGGAGTTGACTTATTAGAGTTTTCTGTTTTTATGGCGAGTCATCAAACTAAGGGCAATGTTACTCAACGTACAATTGCAAGGAATTTAGGGATTTCATCATCTACGGTCCATAATATCATCAAAAGGTTCAAAGAATCTGGAGAACTCACCGCATGTAAGCGACTAGGCCGAAAACCAACATTGAATGCCCGTGACCTTCGATCCCTCAGCACTGCGTCAAAAACCGATCTCACCACGTGGGCTCAGGAACACTTCAGAAAAGCAATGTCAGTAAATACAGTTCGGCGCAACTTGAAACTCTACTATGCAAAGCAAAAGCCATTTATCAACAATACCCAGAAACGCCGCCGCCTTCTCAGGCATTCCAGTCTGTGGGCTTAAAACAGTCTTGCAGCTCGTCGCCGACCTCCTAACGACCCTTGTCGTCACAGGAAGCCTTTGAATTGCAGGAACATATTGACTTATGAACGAATAAGAGATTGTGGTCCGATGATCCAAGGTGGGGGCAGTGGTGCAGCACGGTATGCATCCCTTCTGTTCGCCTACAGCAAGTCCAAAGTTTTATGGTCCCCAGTTGAGCAGCGCACATACTGCTGAAAGGTTGGTAGAATTGAGTCCAGCCCGCGGTGATTAAAATGATAATAAGAGCCTCCGAGTGGAGGCTCTGTTACCTAGCAACAGCTGTGCGAATTGTATCACACACAGTACAGTACGTAAAAAGCCATGATAATCGTGGAAATCACTTTCCATATTTACTTTCTTCTTCCAGATTTCTTGACCAGTTGAAACCATTTTTGGCCAACTTTAAACTCTTCACTTCCCCCAAATAACTATTCCCAAACTCCAATTCCAATGAAGTTGGGACGTTGCGTAAAATGTAAATAAAAGCACAGCACAATGATTTGCAAATCTTCAATCTATATTCACTTGAAAGACAAGATGTTAAAAAGACAAGATGTTTCATCTTCAAACTAATATATTTGATTGAACCGAGGACACCAATTGTTGAAGCTTTGTCGGTGGAATTCTGTCTCCTTCTTGCTTGATGGACAACTTCCGTTGCTCAACTTTCCCAGCCTTTGGTTGCCTGTCCCAGCGTTTTGGAAACATGATCCACAAAGTCAATATCAAAGTCCTCAGCTTTCCCATGATGAACATATTTGCTCAACTTGCTTGTTATTCAGGACAACCGCCACCTTGCACAATAGACATAAACAGAATGACGAGAAATAATCCACAGTATAAAAAAAAAATAATAATAATAAATAACACAAATGTAGAAAGTCCATTGCATGCTAATTTACGCACGGGCACACGGGGGAACGCAGTATACATGCCATCATTCCTCTTCCCAGTTTTTCACGATAACTGCCAGTTTACACATTTGAAATAAACTGAAAACTCGAACTAGAATCTACAACGTATAACGAGTCAATGGCGCGCTTGTCAACTGAAGGGACGTGCGTCTACGCAGTGTACATGGGACGGCTCTCCTCACCTGTTATTTAGCCTAACCGAAATGAACAGGCTGAATAGAAATAATCCACAGAGTGAAGAAAAAGGTCATCGTATAAGAAATCTCTTCTAACTGGTGTGGGGTGTTTGTCGTCTTGCTGGGTGTCAGGCGGCGACGAGGAGAAGGACTTTGACATCCAGAGGAACTCGGGCACCATCTCCATCGCCCGCCGCCTGGACGCCGCCCGCCGCTCCAACTACAACCTGACGGTGCAGGTCACCGACGGCCACCACAGCTCCGCCGTGCAGGTCGGAATGTGTAAATACACTCGGTTTGCAGTGCTGTTTGAAAAACATCCCAGCTTGATCTCAAAGCGTTCCAGTCAGATGGGAACAAAAAGCAACAAAGAAAAATGCTGCTGATGCAGTAAGCTACGTTTGGTTTTCAATTATCAAACAGTAATTTGACTTTTTAGATGTAATCAAATGGTTAGGGTTAGTTGGTTTGGGCAGTGGCCCTCAATATTTGTGACCCCCAAAGGTCCTTTCCACGATCAGACGAGATCGGGCATTCTCACAGTACCCTGTTTATTCAAGGATTTTGTGGGTTTTTTTTTGTCAATGCAATTATAATGGGTGTCAATGACCTGCTGATTTTTGCTATTCACAGTCCGGCCCGGTCGCTATCCTTGGCGAATAGCGGCGGTCCATTGTATTTGCATCGCGGGGTTGGGTGTTTCGGTCGTTCCGCTGCCGAAGTGTCCTCGGGCAAAATTGCTCCCAGCGGGCTCGGGTGGCAGCAGCCGCTCGCCGGTGTAACGAATGCGTGCGTGAATGGGTGAACGCGAGCCTCTGTAAAGCGCTTTCAGCCTCTGTAAAGCGCTCCGTTGTGTACGTGAGGCTCTCAGCGCACGAGGTGGCCGTCCGCCACGTGACAGGTGCGCCCAAATTGAAAAATGTTTTCCGTCTCTATGTGTTTAGGTCGGGTCAGCGCGTGCATACCAGGACTCCATGTCGGCGATGCACGGACGGCCTGTGACTAGGTCACTGAGCCTTCTGCTGCGAATGCAATTTTCAACTTTCACGGCCATTTTGTCAGCTGCGAGAGCCTATAATAATACGGGTATGTTCATTGTTCGCCGCTAAGGGAAAAGTGGGGAGAGAAAATCTGAAATTCAAGGAAGAATGCACTTGAAAAATGTGCATTCATTCTCCCTCCAGCCAGCACAATATGCCAGGAGACTATAGCTGTATGAGACCAAGTATAGGCATTTCCTTCAAATTCAAAGGTAAAAACAACAAAATACGCTGAAATTGTCACTTCAAGCTGCAAAAATGAATCTCGTCACATCTGTCACACAACAACAAAATCTCACTTTGAGTGCCATATGTTTTGAGTGAGCACAAGAAGCCGTTCTCAGATGCAGAAATAATGGAAGACTGCATGGAGACAATGTTTGAAGGCAAGCAAAAAGAGGAAATGACAGCTGAAATGAAGCAAATCCCTCTCTCTCAGATTCCACAGCAAACTCTAAAGTACTGGCTGTTGATCTATTTAAGCAGCGGTGTGATGGAATAAAACATACGGAGTCATGAATTGACTTATTCATGGCTTTCTACAACTGCGAACGAGTCGGCCGACGCCACTGATAAAGCGCAGCTGTTGGAGTTTGCGAGGTATTATCATGTTTCAAAAAGGGACTTTGTTGGCCAGGCCAAAATGAAAATGACTTTTATTTAGGTTTGTGTTTTGGTTTGGAATAGTATAGATATATATATAGATATATATATAGATATATATAATAAATAGGATCGTCTTTTCTCAAATTGAATTTAAAATTGAGTTCTTGTAGGCTGAAATGTGTACATTTTTATGCAGGCACCGATGACCAGACAAAACTTCTCTTTTTTCTTTTTTCTTTTTTTTTTATCAGCGCATGAACGTCAAATGGACAAAAAAAAATCAATAAGATGTGCAAATTCAGATATTGCCCAACAATATCACTTTAACTAAAACGATAATAAATTCAATCTTTGAATAAAATAGCAAAGAAAGGAAAATTCAGCCATAAGTAATTTTGTTACTTTAAAAAAAACAAAAAAACTGCTTCTGTGTGGGGCTCTGGATACTTTGTGTGACTGTCGGGCTCTATTTTATTGGTGAAACGGCGAGAAATGTTGCTGGTGGCCGGATTGGTCAAGTGACCGTACGCGAGGCACAAACGTCTTTGACAAAACAAAACAAATAGCGCGAGCAATAATAGACAAATACAAACTAGTGAGCGGAACGTATCCAAATGAATGAAGTAAAAGTAGCACGACCTTCTACGTAACCTTCGTAGAAGGTTGTGAATTCCCAGTTTTATCCAATGCATCGTACATTGTGTAAAGCACTCGGTGTTACATTTTAATGTCTGAAAGTGTGTGTGCTATATAAATCAAGTCTGACTGATTGAAGTTGAAGTTAGAGGCCCAGAGAAAAATGTGAGGACATGAAGAAAAACTTGGAGGATGTTTTTTTTGTTTATTTGACACTTTTACACTTGAATGCTTTCTCACTTGAAGAGAGCGCAAGAGAGAAAACAATGTCTGTGATTGTCTGTATTGCTGAGTCATCGTGATAATAAGCCACCACCTCTATGATATGGTTTCATCTCCTCCATATTGGTTGTCACTCCTTTAATCTTGCTACTCTTTGTCTTTTTATGTTGCTGTTTTCCCCCGCATCCGCAGGCCTACGTCCGCGTTCTGGACATAAACGAACATCGACCCGTCTTCCTCAAGTCGCATTATGAGGTGTGTGCGCGCGTAGGATTATTCTTCATGGAAATAAAAAGTAAAAGAAGCCTTTTGTAACTGAGTCAAAGTTTAAGACTTGTTAATAAGCATGTGATAACATGTAGCGAGATAGCAAAATGGTCAGGGTTTAGGATCAGGGGGCTGAGGTTTTGGTTTTGGAGTTTAGGTTCAGGGATCCGTCCATCCATACATCCATTTTCTGTCCCCCTTATACTCATGCCGGCTATCGTCGGGCAAGAGGCGGGGAACACCCAGAACTGGTCGCCAGCCAATCGCAGGGCGGATTGGATTAATGGTTGTGGTAAATCCGGTGGGGTTCGGGTTTCAGGTTAGGATTAGGGTTACCGTAATTTCTCGTGTGTAAAACGATGTCGAATATAATACACTCCCCCAAAATTGACCCAAAAGTCACGAAACCCCTTGAAACTATGAATAATGCGCTCTAGCGATTTTTGACACATTTTTGGGAAGTAAAAATTTGCATTATACACAAGAAAGTACGGTAGTTGGTTAGGATGAGGGATTAGGGTTAGGATTAGATTTAAAGGGGCGAGAGGTTTTGGGTGCATGTTAGAGTGTAGATTTATGAGTTAAGGTAATAGTTAGGACCATAGTTACGTGTTTGGGGGTTAGAGATTTTGGGTTAGGGTTAGTTTTATGGTTAAGGTTTAGATTAATGGGTTAGGATTAAAGTTGGAGGGTAGAGGTTTTGTTTCGGGTTAGAGGGCAAGGCTTTTTTGTTTTGGGTAAGGGATTAGGATTTAGACGTAGTGGGTTAGAATTTAGGGTTGGTGGGGTAGGAGTTTTGGTTTTGCAGGCCGACCCGCAACGGTTTCAACTTTAAGGTCCCAGTGTCGTTTTCCCGACTGACTCGTCGCGGTGTCTGTCAGGTGAGGGTCCCCGAGGACACGGCGGCGTGGAAGGACATCCTGCACGTGGTGGCGCGCGACGCTGACGCCAACAGCAAGCTGATCTTCTCCATCCACAGCAGCCTGCACCCTCACAGCCACAAACTCTTCCACCTGGACCCCAAGAGCGGCGTCCTGGCCACCACTGACAAGCTGGACTATGAGACCATCCCTCTACACACGCTTGTCGTCATGGTAACGCCTACACGCTTACACTAGGCTGCAAATGAGTTGCTTTTGGGAGATATAAGGCTGTCCACCCTCATAGGTTTTACACTTAAACATCCCCAATGGGTTCTCAGTAGGGTTGAGGTCAGGGAATGATGATGTGGTGTGTTTATATATGCAGCCCCGAATCACAAAAGAGTCTCAATGGGTTTTACAGGCCTATAGTTCACATCTACGACATCCCCTGGTCTAGACGCGGCATATGTGCAAGGAAAATCTCGGGGACAACCCATTTAGCTAAAATAATAATAATAATAATAATAATAATAAAATAAACCTTAAAAAAGGATGACAACTGGAGGATCCCGTTTCTAGAGCTTGCAATGGATACAGAGTGGGCAACATTTTATCACGTTACAATGTTATACAATGTGAGTTAAAACCGCATGAGCGTTGATTTCATGGAATGAAGCGCTCCAGGTCGACAACTCCAGGGAAGTGGCTTTCCTCGCATTTTTTCCTAGTCGGTCGATGTAATCCTTACAGCAATAGCCTCACTTCGATCATCAGCACCTAGCCCAGAGGTCGGCTTCCCATTACAATCAAAGAATGTATTGAAAACAATCAAAAATATTTTAAGTCATACAATGAATAAGTTGCATGAGTCAATGAATACAGTGAAGCTATTTAGATAATAGCTATATTCTATGCGTGTTGCTTTATTTTCCACTTTGCGTCGGTCCATCTTAGATGAGCTCGAGCCCAGAGAAGCCGGCGGCGTTTCTGGGTGTTGTTGATAAATGGCTTTTGCTTTGCATAGTAGAGTTTCAAGTTGCACTTACGGACGTAGCGCCCAACTGTATTTACTGACATTGCTTTTCTGAAGTGTTCCTGAGCCCATCCGGTGATATCCTTTACACACTGATGTCGGTTTTTGATGCAGTGCAGGCGGCATCAAAACCGACATCAGGGATCGAAGGTCACGGGCCTTCAATGTCGGTTTTGGGCCTCGCCGCTTACATGCGGTGATTTCTCCAGATTCTCTGAACCTTTTGATGACATTATGGACCGTAGATGATGACATCCCTAAATTCCTTGCAATTGTACGTTGAGGAACATTGTCCTTAAACTGTTGGACTATTTTCTCACGCACTTGTTCGCAAAGAGGTGAACCTCGCCCCATCTTTGCTTGTGAATGACTGAGCAATTCAGGGAAGCTCCTTTTGGTCACCTGTGGGATGTTCCAAACAAGTGTTTGATGCGCATTCGTCAACTTTCCTTTTTTGCCACCTGTCCCAGCTTTTTTGGAACGTGTTGCAGCCATAAAATTCTAAGTTCATGATTATTTCCTCAAAACAATCAACTTTATCCGTTTGAACATGAAATATCTTGTCTTTGTAGTGTACTCAATTCAATATAGGTTGAACATGATTTGCAAATCATTGTATTCTGTTTTGATTTATATTTAACACAACGTCCCAACTTCATTGGAATTGGGGTTGTAGAATCCAACGGTTGACTGCCACCAATGGAATATACAGTGGCTATTTAACAGCTGCCCTCAATTGCATGCGTTTGCCTGACAGAAAACTTCGCTAAATACGCCTTCGTCCAACCTAGTTTCTCTCTAAGTAACACCCAAATTATTTGACAGTACGATGACATTTGATGTCCCATTTTAGGTGCGCGACCAGGAGATCCCGGTCAAGAGGAACTTTGCCAAGGTGATGGTGCACGTGGAGGACTGCAACGACCACGCGCCCGCCTTCCTCAGCACCCGCTACGAGGCCGCCGTCTCCAACGTGGCACCTGCTGGCTCCGAGGTGGTGCGCGTTAAGGCCCTGGACGGCGACGCGGGCAGCAATGCCGATATTGCCTACTCCCTGCATTCCGGTGAGTGAGAAAAGGCTTGTTTTTCTTACATGTACACGGGTACCTTGACTTATCAGTGCCCCAATTTATGAGTTTTTCCCAGTCACTTGGTCGATTTCTTTTTCTTTGCTTTGTGTTTCGAGCCACAATTTGAGTTACAACCAGTTGAAAAAGTGAGAGTAAAGGGGGAAAAAAATGGAGCAGTACGAAATAAGAGCACTCGCATGGAGCTGCTGTAGGCCACAACTCACGCCCAGACGCTCACATGTTGACAAGCCAACTCAAGCTCCTGTCACTCGTTAGCCACGCCCCTGTAAAGGCACACATCCAACGCACAAATGCTACAGTAACACAATCATTACACTATATTAAAAACAGTATTTGTTTACATTTAAATTGTTCTATCGTGGTTTTTGCACAATGCTGTGCTATATTTCTTCATCAAGAAACAAGTAGCAAAAACAATTCTGCTGTTTTTTGGATTGATCTAATACTGTGAACATTGGGACTTAAAAACAATGTCTGTACGGTCGGCGGTGTCAGGTGACCGCAGACTTAGATGGGCACGTACCATTTTATTCAAAAATGAGTGATTGTTTTTATGATATTAAATTTGCGATTGAACATTGGAATTTTGGGGCGTTCCAAAGGTAATTGGTCATTTACCATTTGCATGCATTTGATATTGGAAACGACTACCCGTTTCATTTTCTTGAGCAAATAAAATACATAAAAAGAACCTGTTAGTGAATTATAGGCCATCTGAACGCTCTAGGACCTTTAATGGCATTTCAATTCAATTCAATGGGGAAAATTAATGACAAACAATAAACATAAGTCCAAGGTACTACTGTATTTACATTTCCCCCCGCCATCAAACGTCAGCCACTTAAGAGCTCCGCTGTAGCAGAGTGCTAAAAGACGGCATGATGACACCCCAAAGGGTCTCGCCAGAGTGCTTCTCGATTCCTTCTCCCCGCTGCTCATTTTATGTTTGGGATTTGCTGGGCTCAGACCAGCTCACCGTAGCTGTTTTATTGTTTCATTTGCGCTCCACAGAGAATGTCACGGAACAAATACCTCCCAGTTTTGGCCGGGGATTTGTCTGTGATCCCAGA
The DNA here is from genome assembly GCF_024500275.1 of Phycodurus eques. Classification (NCBI taxonomy): domain Eukaryota; kingdom Metazoa; phylum Chordata; class Actinopteri; order Syngnathiformes; family Syngnathidae; genus Phycodurus; species Phycodurus eques. The sequence goes on from NC_084533.1 coordinate 27,400,219, forward strand.
GCGCAGTGAAAAAAAATAAAGAGCCTACCTGGGTGTGATTTATGTGTTAGTTCCTGCACAAAACCTTCATCTGCTGCTGAGGTTATTGTTCATGCAGCATTTTCTGCTAAATAAAAAAAGGAGAAACAATTCGCGGGGAGTGGGAAGCGTATGGAGTCGCTTTACAATCAAGTGATTGATGAGCGTGCATCAATACCGATTGTAAAGCAGTTCAATTGTAGCGTAGCGGCGCACCATCACTCGCCCTTTCTTCTCAATAATCTCCCAAATTTACCCCAACAAGCTAACAATTGACCATCAACAAAAGTGTTGTTGAATGTGAAATTGAGGCTGCAAGAAATACAGTGAGCACCTATTTGCAGTTCATTTTTTCGTCAATTCACCTTTTCATGTATTTTTATGCTTTCTGTGATGCCCTATGATGCCACAAAATGGGGCCACTGGCGAATAGGAAAGTAGTAATTCATGTCAAGGACGTATTGTTGAAGTGATACATCTCGATTGACACTGAGATATTTGTATGTCAGGGAGAAGCTAAATTGTTAATGGAAGTTATGGTGAGTCATCGCTGCATGTACACAAGTACTTCCGGTGTGTTTTTTCAAAATTAAATATTCGGCAAACCATTTTTAAAGGATAATGTCATACATTTAGGTTTGAAATCATATGAAACTGTTTTGGGATCGTAGTTTGTTGCCTATTTTTTTCTGATTGAACTCACCCCAGCACTGGCATTCCATTCTCTCCTTTCACACAGCCACTGTCGCACTTCTGTTCCACTTGTGGTAGTACCTCAGACGCTGGAAAATATGTGGTTTAACCACCGCTTTTGTGTCAGTACCTTTCACACAGACAAAGGCCCGGAAAAAGCCAGCTTACGACCCAAAGTGTCAGAGGCAAAACGGTCGTCACCTCGGTCCCGGGTTTCCGCTATCCCCTTTCACACAGCCGCTTCTGTTATCCCTCTGATACTACCTCAGAATCTGCGTAAATTTGTGTGAAGACCATCGATCTTTTCACATGTAATGACAACACAGGAAAAATCCTACTTTGACACTTTCTTTTCTTTCTCCCGGCAGGAAATATCAACAACATCTTCTCCATCGATCAGGTCCTGGGCTCCATCAGCGTGTCCAAACCTTTGGACCTTCAGCACCAGGACCCGTTCCACCTGACGGTGAAGGCCACCGACCAGGGCTTCCCTCAGCGCAGCGACATCTGCTCCGTCCACATCCACGTCCGCATCTCTGACTACACCCCGCCTGTCTTCCACGATGAGGAATATCTGGCAGAAATCAGCGAGCTGAGCGGCTTGGGAACACACGTGGTCACCGTCTCTGCTTTCAGCCCAGCCGCGGTGCATTACGGGATCGAAAGCGGCAACCCTAACGGAACATTTTACATTGACCGATATACTGGCTTGATAACAATCGGAAAGCAGCTGGATTTTGAGACCTGCGCCTCCTACACGCTCAACGTTTCGGCGTCCACCAGTTCCGACGCTGTGTCCAGGACGGCAGTTTTCATCTACGTGATGGATGAGAATGATAACACCCCCACATTTGCGCGGGGCGAGTACACGGGACGGATAAGTGAGGAGGCACATGTCAATGCCCTTGTGATGTCGGAAGAAAACATGCCTTTGGTTGTCGAGGCTTCAGATGCGGACCGAGATGCAAACGCGCTGCTCGTCTACGAGATCCTGGAAAAGGAGGCCGGGAAAATGTTCAGGATCGACGTCAGCACGGGTGCAATCTCGCTAGCGGCGTCACTAGACTTTGAAAGCGTTGCTGAGTATCGCTTCAGCGTGCAGGTGAGGGACTCGGGGGAACCGTTGTTGTATGCAGCGCAGCCCGTCAAAGTCACCGTGCACGTCTCGGATGTGAACGACTACCCGCCACAGTTCACTGCTGCCTCCTACGAGTCGTCCGTCCTCTTCCCACCGGTCCTGGGCACGGAGGTGGCGAGGGTGGCGGCCCCCGACGCTGACTCAGCAGTCTCGTACAGCATCGCTGAAGGGAATCTCCACAGCACCTTTTCCATTCATCCCACCGCTGGAGTCATCACCGTTAGCAATGTGTCGACGTTTAAGCCATCTTACCAGCTGGTAGTCACCGCCTCAGATGGCCTTCACAGAGATTCCGCCTTTGTCAGGGTGAACATGACCAATGTCACCAAGAGTGGTCTGAACCTCCAGCAAAAAACATATTCGGTGAGTGTTTCAGAAAACCTGAACAGTGTGAAAACGTTAGTGGCACTCAAACCGATAGGGTGTTACCTAAACGAGCCTCTTTCGTACTCCCTTTTGAATCCTGTGGGGAAATTTGCAATCTCCAAAACTTCCGGCGTCATGGAGACCACTGGCGTGCCGTTTGACCGCGAGGACACAGACGCCTATGACGTGGTGGTGATGCTACAAGACACAAGAACTCCGCCAAGGACGGCTACCGCTCTGGTCAAAGTCTTTATAGACGACGTCAATGACAATTCGCCTGTGTTCCTCAACCTGCCATTCTCGATGACGATAGCTGAGGACGCGGAACCGGGAGATGTATTATACCAGGCCACCGCCAGGGACAGAGATCTGGGTGAAAATGGATCCATCGTATACTCCCTGGAGGATGATTATGACCTCTTCAGGATCGATCCAGACATAGGTGACATCTCCCTTAAGAGGCCTCTTGATTTTGACGCCCTGAGCAAATACATGCTGACCATCCTGGCGGTGGATGAGGGAGATCCTGGTCACATGACTGAGGCACAGCTCAGTATTCAAATCAGGAACCGGACTAACCCAGTTTTCCAAACGCTTTCGTACCCTCTGAAAGTCCCTGAAACTGTTCCCCCCTTCACGACTATCTTGCACGTACAGGCCAGTAACCCCGAAGGCTATCGCCTGATTTACAACCTGGTGGAGGAAAATGCCTCCAAGCACTTTCATATCGACTTCACGACGGGTGCGTTGACGGTCACCAACCCGCTCGACTATGAGAGCCAGACCCTGCACGTGCTGACTGTGCGAGCCACCGATTCTGTGAGTGGTGCCTTTTCTGAGGCGTCTATCGAAGTGGAAGTCGAAGATATGAACGATAACGCCCCCTTCTTCTCCCAGGAAAAGTACACGGCCAGCATTGCGGAGGGGCTTCCCGTTGGCTCCTCAGTTCTGCAGCTGTCCGCCTCCGACTTGGACTCTGGCAGGAATAAAGAGTTTACGTTTCACATGATGAGAATGGAAGGCAACGAAAGCGATTTCTTCGACGTAGACCATCAGAGCGGATTGATTTTCACGAAGCAAGTGCTGGACCACGAAAGCGCAGATCACTTCCAGTTGAAAATTCAAGTCGTCGACAACGGCACCGTCGCCCTCAGCAGTGAGGCTGTGATCTTGGTAACTGTCACCGACGTCAACGACAATCCCCCGGACTTTGTCAGCTCTCATTTCCAAGCTTCGCTGGACGAGTCAGCAAAGTGCGGCCACATCGTCATCAAGATTCAAGCGTCCGATCCGGACGTCGCAGACGCCAACCGCCTCAAGTACAAAATCCTCTCAGGCAACGAAGGCCGCTACTTCAACATTAATGAGTCTTCTGGGATCATATCCTTCTCCAACATCTGCAAGAGGAACCTGGATCCGTACTACAACCTTACAGTGGCAGTGTCGGACGGCGTGTTCCAGAAGAGTGCGCCGATCAACATCGACATGATCAGCAGCAACAGACACAGCCCATACTTCCGACAGAGCACCTATGAGGCGGAGCTTACTGAGAACGCCGAGGCAGGTACCCGCGTGATCCGGCTGGCCGCCATTGACCCCGACGATGGGCCTTACGGCAGTGTGGACTACACCATCATAAACAAGCTGGCGGACGAGAAGTTCGCCATTGATGCTAATGGGCAGATTGTCACCACACAACCACTAGACAGAGAAAACCCAGACCAGAGGGTAATCGCCATCAAAGTGATGGCAAAGGACGGCGGCGGTAAAGTGGCCTTTTGCACTGTGAAGATCATCCTGGCGGATGACAATGACAACGTCCCGCAGTTCAAAACATCCGAGTACCACGTCGCCATTCAATCAACTCTGAACAAAGGCTCGCCTGTTATTCAAATCATGGCGTACGACGCAGACGACGGCAAAAACGCCGACATCACCTACACCGTAGATGAAGTGGGAGGGGCGACGGAGGACATCATCGAGATCAACCCGTTCACCGGTGTGGTTAATGTCAAGGAAAGCCTGCTTGGCATGGAGAACAGGATCTTCAACTTCAAGGTAAAGGCCCGTGACGGTAGCCTGCCATTCTACAACTCCACCGTCCCCTTGCGGGTCAAAGTGCTCCCCCCCGAGATTCCTCTGCCTAAGTTTGTAGAGCCTCTGTACACATTCTCCACCGCTGAGGACACCCCCGTCGGTACGGAAATTGGTTCGGTGAAAGCCGACTCAAACTTACCGCTCATTTACAGCCTGGTCGACGGCAACACAGTGGAGAGCAACAGAGACAAAGTGTTCAGCTTGGACAAAGAAAGTGGGACATTGCTGCTGGAGAAGACCGTGGACCACGAGAGGACCAAGTGGTACCACATCGACGTGCTAGCTCAGGGTAACCACAATGGCACGGACGTGGCCTCGCTGGTGTCGGTCAGCATCCAGGTGCGAGACGTCAATGACAACCAACCGGTGTTTGACGCCAACCCGTACAGGGCATACCTGGCGGAGAACATGCCCGCCGGAACCACCGTCATTCAGGTGACCGCTAATGACCCGGACACAGACACCAACGGTCTGGTCACCTACAGCCTGGAGTCGCTAGCCGACGACGACGTCAACATCAATGACTTGTTCTCCATCGACGGTGATACGGGCTGGATTGTGACGGTGCGCGAGGCCGACTGCGAGGCTTCCAGGTTGCACCGTTTCCACGTGCTGGCCACCGACCACGGTGGCGACGCCAAGCTGTCGTCCAGTGTCCTGGTGGAGGTGACGGTGACAGATGAAAACGACAGCCCGCCGGCATTCTCAGAGGACGCCTACCACGGCTCAGTGGCAGAGAACAGCCGCCCAGGCGAGGTCATTGTCTCAATGACGACCACTGACGAAGACGTGTCGCTGGAGAACCGCCTTGTGACGTGCTACATAACAGGTGTGTATTTTTTTTATATATATATATATTTGTACTTCAAACTAGAAGTTTACATCCGCTATATAAAACTGTCTGACATTAAATCAGGCTAAAGGTTTCCTGTTTTAGGTCAATTAGGATTACCAAAATGATTTCTATTTGCTAAATGACAAAATAATGAGACAGATTCTTTTTACCCAATTTTTCATTACTTTTTTTCAAAATCAGAAGTTCACATGGATTTCATTCGTATTTGGTACCATTCCCTTTAAACTGTATGACTTGGGTCAAAGATTTTGTCGATCCTTCGACAAGCTTCTCTCAATAATTGGCACTCATTTTTATGCGATGGTCCGGTTCGATCAGGTTCCGCCGACCGCATCATGCAGTATGCGACAGGCCTTAGCTGATTCCTTTTGACTTGCCCATGCTGTTACACAAAGAAGCAACGTGTTTCAGGTGATCCTAGTTCAAAGACATCCACGCGTATGGCCCTTAATGAACTCAAATGCAGTCAATAAAACTGCCAAAGCTTTTGAAGAAATGACAACATCACCTGGGTTTTCTCAAAATGGTTTAAAGGCATGGTAATCTTACTGTATATAAACGTCTGACTTTCAGGAAAGTAATCAAAACTCACCTAAAAATATCATTCTCTCAAATAATTTTTGTTCAACCTAATTGACCTAAAACAGGAAAAGTTCAGACTGATTTCATGTCAAAGAGAGAGGGAACAAAAGGTGTCATTTTTTATAGCGTATGTATACATCTTGTTTCAACTGTTTACAACAAAAACACCCGCCTCGAACCCAAAGTCAGCTGGGATAGGGGATAGGCTCCAGCACACCTGAGACCCTCGTGAGGATAAGCGGTACAGAAAATGGCTGGATGGAAAACAATATAATAACATAGCCAATATCATAGGAAGAGATTGTGTCACTAAACCTGGATAGTGTTTATAAGATCAATCCGCGGCTGTTACTCTTACATTGTGCAGTTGTACCTCATGCCGCATCTGTCGGGGACTTTTTCCGTGTGTCATTCTAGCATCCCACTGACGATTCGCTGACTTCCTGTTCCGATCATGAGGCCAATAGAAAATCCCCGTTAATCGCCTCCTCACTGAGCGCCGATGTGATTTTTATGAGTTCCCGATGAATCACAAAAGACGAGCACTGACAAGCGAGACGCGGGACGTGAATACCAACCGTGTCCCCCGCAGCCAACGACAACAACAACAAAGTCTCACATTAATGCAAATCCTCTGTATTCCCCCCCGCCGCATGCTCCCAGACAGTCCAATGTGCTCGAAAGGGAGCTCACTGTCAAAACACACTTTTTGAAAACGCGTAACCTGGGCAACATCGGAGCTGGAATTATTCATGAAGGCGAAGGTGTTCAAACACTCGCTATTAAATTGTTTGGTCATCATGTGACTCATTCGCCAGTTCATTACCAATACAGAGCGTACAGATCAACATCCAAACACTTTAATATTCGCCGTTCTTTGAGGTAAGAGTTTTTCCCCACACTCAAGCAAGAAGAGCGAGTTCAAACATTAAGGTTGAGGTTAAGGTTCGTCAGTAACAAGGTGAAAATGGAGTTGCGACAAACCACATGGAGTTGCATATCAAATTAAAGCCTGTGATGAAAGATTTCTAGATCTGTCATTATTTTGGCAATATTACCGCGTATGTCGACGCGATTAGAAAAATTTTTAAAAACTCATTGCTTATTAAACCACAACGCAAATGCAACACTCAACCGTGTCAACAACAAGGGCTAAAACAACAAACCACATGGAGTTGCAAATCGAATTAAAGCCAACCAAAGCAAAGCAACCATTAACCGTGACTACAGCCAAGTCTCTTTGATTGAGAAGCAATAGGGAACAAATTTACATGAATAATAAATGTCAGCGGAATCTAAACAAGCTTGCAGAGGGGCAAACAGCTTGAAAAATATTCATGATATGTATGTTTTTCATTCATTAATGCACTAGTGCTCCTAAAGGAGAGTGGAATGTGGGAGAAGGAACAAAGGCTTCCACAACACCCCTTAAGTGCAATGACATTTCAATAACATTATTATTTCCTGGACATTATTCGTAACATCATTCACTGCTATACAAGTGAAAACATGGAAACACATATAGATGTAGTTGAGCAGCCTTAACAGTAAAAATGTAAAAATGAATATATGTGATCGCTAACCACCACCTCGCACAATAGAAATAAACAAACCCACTTGAAATAATCCACAAAGTCTTGCATGCTGCTGCGTTATTCACGGTTTCACAGGTTATTCTAATTGTCGGCCGCAGATGGAGACCTGCTGGGCCAGTTTGCCGTGATCCATCGTGATGAGGGCGAGTGGGGTTTAATCGCCAAAGAGCCGCTGGACCGCGAGGCCAACGCTGCCTACGCACTCACCATCACAGCCACTGACGGAAAATTCCAGACGCCCATCAGCGTGCACGTGGACGTACTGGACCACAATGACAACACGCCGCAGTGCAAACAGGTCATAATTTCACCACATTTTTAGCATTCCTCTGTATCCATGTATCAACATCAGGTGCTCAGCTACAGTATATACTGTATGCGTTAAGGGAGGAACAATATTGTATCCCGATATACATGAATAATATCCCTTTGGCTTGGACCTTATAGCAATATCTCGATTGTGTATTACTGTCAGGGTTCAGTGTCAATGTCAACATTAGCTATTCATAATCTCAATATCACAATATTGTGTGGTAACAAATTATGTTCTAGTCTCGATACGCCAGCATCTGGTATCCATTCCGTCGCTGGCTGAGAGCTAACTACTGTAAATGCGTGTGTTGTAGTTGGGATGTTACTGTACTGTATATTGATATCAGAATACATCATCAAGGGTTGGGTCAATACTGTATTTTGACATCACGAGTCACGTTACATACTTGAATATAATATCGATTGAGAATGTCGACAGTATTATGAGTAAAGGATTTGCAATATACTGTCCATTGATATTTTGATATATCCTATCGTGTGAAACAATACTGTATCTTGATATCATTATACATAGTATTGTTTCCATATACAGTATTTGACAAGGTGGGGAAAAAATAGCATCACGATGTAGCCTTATCTCTCAGTGAATAGTATCGATTCTCGCTGATCAGGTGTCAATACGCCGGCTGGTCGATATCATTCTGTTTTGAGGGTGAGACAATACTGTAGCTCGTGTTGTTATATCTTCGGACAGGCACAGTATCGATATGTTAACATCAGCTAACAATACTCTCACTAGCCAATATCTAATTATGTGTCAAGGGTGGAACAATACCCTATATTAGTATCATGATACATCGTATCGAAGTATGTGCCGGGAGTGGGACAAAATATCGATTGTCACGATGTATCGTTACCTCATAGGGTATGGTAACGATATGTCAGCTTTAGCTATCGATACACTGGCTGGCTGAAATATACTGTGTTTGCTCAGGGTGGGGAATACTGTATCTCGATATTATGATACATCTAATGGTATCAAAAAATGTTCAAGGGGTGGGACAATACTATCTTAAAATCACAATATAATGTTTCAAACTATGTGCTTGTGGTGGAACAAAATATCAATATCACAGTGAATCGTTACATTTCAGGGAACTGCATCGTGTGTGCTAACAGTCACCATGTTGTGTTTTTAGCTCGTGTATTCGGAGGATCTGATGGAGAATTCTCCGCCCAGCACGTTTGTGTTGAAGGTGTCGGCATCAGATGCCGATGAGGGCCCGAATGCTCAGATCTCCTTTAGCACGCACGGTCCCGACGCAGACCAGTTCCATTTGGATCGCGTCACCGGTATGTACCGCCACAGAGACCAGACTCAGCTATTTTGGTAAGGCTAACATCAAACATGCTAGCTAGTCTGGTCAACCAAAAGCATTTATTGACTATTGGTAAATGTTAGCTAAACTTAGTAAGGCTAACATTCCAATTTGTCCTGGTGAAACTATCATCAAATATATTGGTTAGCCCTGGTAAGGCTAAAATCAAACGTAGAGGCCAGGTAAGGATAACGTCAAACATGCAAGTTAGTGCTATTAAGCTAGTAAGGTTGGACCAAGTCATTGCTTTGCAAGTCACAAGTCAGTCCCAAGGCTTTGGCCTCATGTTCCGAGTCAAATCTCAAGTCAAGACATGCAAGTACCGAGCGAGTCAAGTCGCAAATCGTACACTTTGAGTTTTGAGTCCTTTGGAGTCATTTCACCAACAAAATAACAATATATTTGAATATATATAAAAAAAATTAATTAATATATATATATATATATATTATGTACTGCATTTATATATTTAATATATTTTAAAATCCATAGTTATTTATCAAAACAAATTTGATAAACAAGTGCATTGAACCTTTATAAGAAAACTAGGGGGCTGATCAAAATGTTTGCACCTTCATAACCAATTGTCAAGGGGGGGGGGGGGGGCGTAGTTTATTGTCCCTTCAAAACCAATTGATAGTAAGTTTTTTTTCACTTATTCTAGGAAAATGCTAAGCTATGACTTACTTTTCTCACATTATTTCTGAAGTGACATTGAACAGACCTGTCACAAATAAGAATTTGCATCCAGTAGTGCTGCAATTAATATTCGATTATTCCACGGACAATTATATCAAAATAATCAAGTGTAAGGATAAAATATATTTTTGCTTGGTTAAAGAGCAATTATGAATACACGAGAAAAGAAATTCTTCTGCAATTTCAAACACAAATATGACTATATTTAAAACTAAACTAAACTTGGCATTTCTTCAAACACATAAGGCATTAATTGAAAAAAAAAAGAGGAAGGCAAGTTTATAATCTTGTTATAGAGATACAATTTTATCTTGTTGTGGTATCTCAGGCGGAACACAAGGGGGCATGATGTAAAATATTATGTCAAGAATAGGCAAGAAGAATGTCGTTTAATTTCAAATAGATGCTAGCTGTGTGCTGATCGATTGGTAAATAAAGTGAATCAAAAAAGCATTACAGTACAAGACTGATTCTTGAGAACACTACACTGACTAAACCAGACTGGAATATAAAGGAAGCCCGGACAGCGCCCGGCCGGCCCGCCGTGTAACCATTTGCGGGATCGCTCACAAAGCTAGCTGCTAATGCTAACAAAAAATACGCGCGATTCCCACACTGCAGTGTGGAGGTTTTTTTTCTTTTTGCAATAATTAACGTCCTTATTGTAACGTTAAATGTCCTTGTCACATTTAGTGTTGATTTATTTTTTTCCAAGTCAAGTTGTAAGTCTTTTTAACATATTGTCAAGTTGAGTCAAAAGTCATCAAATTCACGACTCAAGCCTGACTCGAGTCCAAGTCGTGGCTCGAGTCCACATCTTTGCTCGTTACGCTATTTAGTCCAGGTGTTAGTCCAACTAGTTAGCCTTATGCAACTATCATAAACAAGCTACTTAACAATAATCTTCCCCTGTCCAGGCGAGCTGTTCACCTTGGCCGTGCTGGACCGTGAGTTAGTGTCGGAGTACAAGATGGTGGCACGCGCGACAGACGGCGGCGGGCTGTCCTGCCAGGCGGACATCTTAGTAAGGGTGCTGGACATGAACGACAACGCTCCGCTCTTCTCGTCCAGCCATTACCGCGTCAGCGTGTATGACAATACTACCAAGAGCACACCCATCTCGGCCGTCTACGCCCACGACATAGACACAGGTACAACCGTAGTGATATCAACATGTGAATCCGTATTGGAATCTATTTTCTTGGTATCGCAATGTATGGAATTGTCTCTTTTTTGTATCCTGTGCTGTTCAGCTGCATGGTCACGATGGTCAAAATGGTGGCGTTGTATCCCTTTTATGTCGGAACAGTTTTGCTGTGTCACAGGGGAGTTTAAAATACTCCCTTTGTGTTTTTTTTTTATCTTGTAATGTTTGCTGGAAATGCAGCAGGACGACAGAAGGACAGAACAGACAAGGGCAATAGGTGTACAAACCAGAGCAGAGCAAAAGATGACCGATCTGACTGCAAGTCATGTTACAAAGGAAAAGACACGGGAAGTCTGCCATTTTGGTTCAACGTTACCATTTTAAATTCAGCCACAAAAAAATGGGTGGTAAAAAAAGTCTTAAAATGCCACGCCCGAAACGTTACAGGAAGTCTACCATTTTGGTTAAAAGTTCCATGTTTGGCTCAGTTACACCCAAATGGTTTATTCTGTCTTGTCAAATACCCTCTCTGGATCGCTAATCCAGTATGTTGTATCTCTCATGGCACAGTAACAATATGGCAACATCAGGTGTTGATACACTCACTTGCCACTGAAATTGTTTTTCGATATCACTACAGTGGATATGGTTTTCGGTATATGGCCCGTAAATGGCCCAAATCATCCTCAAATGGTTGTTTTAAAACCAAATGGCAAACTATGATTCTATTATTCCTCCTGAATCCAGTGCATATCCTTCTCCTGCAGGGCTAAACTCAGAGGTGCGGTATTCCCTGCTGGAGGGCGATGGCGGTTACTTCTCCCTGGACGAGTTTTCCGGCATCCTGCGTCTGGAGCGAGCAATCAGCCACGAAACGCCGCCACGCTTCCAGCTGAAGGTGAAGGCATCGGACGGCGGCCCGCTTCGCCCGCTCCACTCGGTGGCCGCGCTCACGGTGGACGTGGTGTCCCTAAATGACTACCGGCCCGTCTTTCCCAACGCCGAGTACGCCGCCCTAGTCCCCGAGTCGCTGGCCGTCGGCTCTCAGGTGCTCAGCGTGTCGGCGCTTGATGGGGACGCCTCGGTGATGTACCGCATCGCCTCTGGGGACGAGGACGGACACTTCTCGTTGGACTCCAAAACAGGTACCACTGTTTTTTTTTAACGATTTTTAGATGGCCTTAAACTGCTAACGTTTATAGCATGTCAAATTCATCAAAAAGTGACACATTTTCACACATACTTATTCAATTGGAAAATTCAGCCCGTGGAGTCAGTTCCCTTGGCTTTGTTACTCTCTGAACATGACTCAGCCGCAACATTTTCAGAAAAATTCAACCCTCGAATCTATGCCCAAAAAGACACAGAAAGTCTGCCATTTTGTTTCGAAGCAACCGTTGGAGGCTCAATTGGTCAGTCGTGCCCAACCTGATTTTCGTCTTCATTCCGCCTCCGAAGTCAGTTTCACTTTGCAACAATTTGGTGGGCATGTCTATAATCAGTAGACCCACAAAAAAGTCTCAATAAACTATGCCTGGAAAGGCAGAGGATGAGGATCATTTGAGTTCAAAGCAGTTATAATAGTTTTGGATCTTGTTAGTTGTTAGTTTTGGCTTGCCATAAAACATAAAAATCTTAACATGTCCTTAGCATTAGGGGTTATAGCGCCACCTGTTGCATGAGGCAGCCTTCAAGCGGGGAAGAAAGTTGTTTGGGGAAAAGAAAAAAAAAACGTGACTGAAACGTGCTGTTCGGCGTGAGGAATCCAACCAAGCGATGAATAAAGTTGCTTGTTTTTGGAGTTGCGATGCAGTCGAGTTGCCTTGCAGCAGAAAAACAAGCGGGAATGAATTCACGCTAGGATCCATATTTGTCCCCCCAAGGCGGCCTCAGGCTGTGTGTCTGCTCTCATGTTTTGGCCCATTGATTTATGCTAATATTCCGGTGTGTAATATCAAATCTTCATTTATATTTGTGCTTAAATGCAACATACAGCAGTCATTACAATCAGGTTTCTTTCATCCTTTTTCTTCCTTTTGCTTTCTTCCATTTGAAACTGTCATACAAGTGTAAAAACACATACAAAAGTCTTTTTTGTCACCACGGCTGTCTGTTCTGTTGTCGTACTAGAGCGGCTCCAACGACCGGAGACAAATTCCTCGTGTGTTTTTGACAAATTCGCAAGTTCGGCAAATAAAAGATGGTTTTTGAATCCCTTTTTATAACAGTGTAGCTTCACTTTGATAGCAAGCGCTTCCACGTTGAAATGACACGTTGCTTCCCAGAAGAAGCCAAAGAAAAACACACGCAAGTGGAAGTAGTTCTTTGTGACTTGCTGAACTGAGCTCTCGCATGACTCAATCAGAACATTTTCCGAAAAATGCAGCCCTCGAAGCCAGTTTCTCTTAGCAACACGAAATTTGGTAGGCAGATCCATTATAAGTAAACCCACAAAAAAGTCTCTCAAAACAATGCCCAAAAAGACAGAGGAGGATGTCCCCATTTTGATTTTAACTACCTAAGCTATTTTCCACTCAATTGGCCTCGTTGCGCCCAACCAGATCAAATCAAATCAAACCCCAAAGCCATGTGTTTCCCTTAGCAACATGAAATTTGGTTGTCATGTCATGAGAAGACCCACATAAAAAGGTCCCTGCCAACCTTTGCGAGGGTTTTCATAGTTTTTCTCAAAACCTTACAGTGCTTCTGCTACATTCTGAAAGAGTCAGAGTCCAAATTTTACTGTTGCTTTCCCCCCCCCCCCCCCCCCCCCACTGGTATCCATGTCTTCAAGCCAGTCACTAAATGTTTTATTGTTTTGAGCTTCAACTTGTGTCTACTTTGGAGTCAAGCTCCGAAGTTTGTGTTTTGACTCGCTGCCCTCCGGACGCTTCCTAACTTTGGCTCTCCAAAAAAAAATCGTTAAAGGCCTCATCGATCGCCACGCTACGCACTCGCTCTCACTATCTGAGGGCAGCCGTCAAGTTTGGACAGCGCAGATGCGGCGATAAGGAGTTGGAAGAGAGAATCGGTGGGAATACGCCAGCTTCTGCAAGGTTGGCTGGAATCTCAATGAACTCTGACGAGATTATTTTTATTTATGAGGCCACGTACAAAAAAAAAAAAAAAGCAACTGAACTCAACATAGTCCAACCTCGGGCAGGAGGAGGGCGGTTTTTCATTGTCCTTGACTGTTTTGTTCCAAGTTCCAAGTTGTTCCAAGTTAGTGTTGCCGTAACCATGGCAACAGAGTTGCTGAAGCCAAACACGCACACCAGCTATGTGATATACAACAGCAATTCTTAAACGTTTCGGGTCCAGGGACCCTTTACAGATCTGAATTATTTCCCCAAGGACCCCCTCATTATCCTAACGCCAATTCAACAAAATACAAAGCATACCCCAAAATGACATGGGAATTAAAAAGCTGCCTATTTTTGAGAAAGGTTATAGTTACCTACACAAATTATTTTAGAATAAAACATGTTTTAATGTTCTGAGACTTACAGGTGCCGTATTTTGCTAAACCAATTGTTTCTACAACCCCAATTCCAATGAAGTTGGGACGTTGTGTTAAACATAAGTAAAAAACAGAATGCAATGATTTGCAAATCAGGTTCAACCAATATTTAATTGAATATACTACAAATACAATATATTTAATGTTTAATGTTTTTAGCAAATAATCATGAACTTCAAATTTGATGGCTGCAACACGTTCCCAAAAAGCTGGGACAGGTGGCGAAAAAGACTGAGAACGTTGAGGAATGCTCATCGAACATCTGTTTGGAGCATCCCACAGGTGAACAGGCTCCTTGGGAACAGGTGGGTGCCATGATTGGGTAGAAAAGGAGCTTCCCTGAATTCACAAGCAAAGATGGGCTGAGGTTTGCCTCTTTGTGAACAAGTGCGTAAGAAAATAGTCCAACACTTTAAGGACAATGTTCCTCAATGTACAATTGCAAGGAATTTAGGGATTTCATCATCTACAGTCCATAATATCATCAAAAGGTTCAGAGAATTTTGAGAAATCACTGCATGTAAGCGGCAAGGCCGAAAACCAATATTGAATCCCCGTGACCTTCGATCCCTCAGGCGGCACTGCATCAAAAACCGACATTAGTGTGTAAAGGATATCACCACATGGGCTCAGGAAGACTTCAGAAAACCAATGTCAGTAAATACAGTTCGGCGCTACATCCGTAAGTGCAACTTGAAACTCTACTATGCAAAGCAAAAGCCATTTATCAACAACACCCAGAAACGCCGCCGGCTTCTCTGAGCCCGAGCTCATCTAAGATGGAATGACGAAAAGTGTTCTGTGGTCCGACGAGCCCACATTTCAAATTGTTTTTGGAAATTGTGGACGTCGTGTCCTCCGGGCCAAAGAGGAAAAGAACCATCCGGACTGTTATGGACACAAAGTTCAAAAGCCAGCATCTGTGATGGTATGGCGCTGTGTTAGTGCCAATGGCATGAGTAACTTACACATCTGTGAAGGCAGCATTAATGCTGAAAGGTACATACAGGTTTTGGAGAAACATATGCTGCCATCCAAGCAATGTCTTTTTCACGCACGCCCCTGCTTATTTCAGCAGGACAATCCCAAACCACATTCTGCACGTGTTACAACAGCGTGGCTTCGTATTAAAAGGTAAAAGAGGAGTACCCGTGACTCTTCCTGCACACATTTAACAATTTCACGCAAAATGAAAGCAAACCTCGCCGCGTCTCGCAGAGGCCGACACGCAAACTCGAACAAGTTGCAACATTTTGCATCCACCAACACGTAAAATAATTGCTTTATGCCCACAAAAGTGAGCGCTGTAATATGATTTACTTCTTTTACTAGCAAGCACTTTTCACACTTCTTTCATTTCAATGTTTTAAATTGTACCAAGGCCTCATTAAAGCTCAAACCTTCGTCTCTAATGCTCCCACGGCTGTAAAAAAAAAAAAAAAAATGTTTATTCATGAGCCAACATAGAGGCGTGTTCCTCTACTTTTATTTAAAGGAAACTCCATCCATTTTCTGTACTGCTTAAGTGCATCAGGATTGCGGATGCGCTGCAGCGTTTCCCACTTGGTTTCGTGCACAGGACGGGGTAAACCCCAGACTTGTTGCCAGTCAATCGCAGTTCATTTATCGACAAACATTGAGGAAACAGAAATGGTTCTCAACTGCTGTCACCCTGGGACCAGCATTTCCCTGTTGTTGCAAAGTCGTGGCCCACTTTTAAGTTCATTAACACATAAGTTAAGAACAATAAAGATGTTTTTGTCTTGATGTTTTATTGTTTTTTGTTTGTTTGTTTGAAAATAGCCTCGGAAAACACATGTACGAGATACAGTTTTCTATTTTTAACGCTGTTTCAAATGAGTTTGACGTACCACCCAAACCATATTGCTAGCCAAGACGTCCGCTAGCTAGAGGCGGAGCGACACTGTGTTTGTTTACAGAGTAAACTAGTGGCTAGAATGCAAGGACGTAACATTCCCTGTCGATTATATTCGGTGAGGGAACTTGGTACACCTCTATACTGTACAGAAAAAAATCTCAATACGAATACAGTACATATAATTTTTTACGAGCTGTCCTTGACACACCCGAAATGGATCCACGAGCCTCTTTTGGGTCTCTACCCACCAGTTGAGAATCACCCATCAATGAACTTAACATGCATGTGTTTGGAACGTGGAAGCAAGTCGGCGCGCTCCGATTGAGCGAAGTGAGGCTGCAAACCGCGGACTTCCCTTTAAAACGGACAGACAATATTATGGTAAATTAAGACGAAAAAAAATGTCACTGAAATTTGCTTTTTGGTGCCATGCTTAATGTCATGTGCCGCGCTTGTGTGTTTTTGTTTTTTTCTTTGAGTAACGACGTGCTAACACGGCCTCTGTGCCGCTTTGCGGGCATTAACAACGAGATGAATTTGCGTGGCAAATGCAAGTGTTTTGGCTGACTTCTATTAAGGGGGAAACTGATGGTAAGGAACGCCTTTGATAGGAAGGGAGAGAAGAAGAGAGTCCCTGCAAGGCACGGAATGGATGCCGGAGGAATAGAGAAAGACAGAGAAATAACAAGAAAACCAAAACAAAGGAAGCTGTAAAACAAACACAGGTCAACTGAATATTTTATGAGGACATGAAGACCCAATATCTTTGAAGATAGCTGGGATAGGCTCTAGCATGCCCGCGACCCTAGTGAGGAGAAGCGGTACAGAAAATGGATGGATGGATGTCATCTCAATTAATTTCAATAAATATATGTATATATAATTTACTTTAAACGTCAACTGCGATGAAGCGCATGTTGACATCCATAATAATAAAAAAATGGAGAACAACATCGACTGACTTCATCCGTCGCGTTGGCGTGACAACGTGATTTATGGGGTGGGCGTGGCGGGGGGAGGGGGGGTAAATGAACACAGCGAGCGGCTCGGGCATCCATCCATTCTCCGGCGCTGATGACGACTGTCATTCCGCATGAAAAACGTTTGGCATGCAAATGCTACAGGCGCCCAAGTTTGCCACCGCCGTCGTCTCACACACGTGTGGCACAGGTGGCCATTAAAATGTTTAAAACAACACGTGGATGTTGATGCTGCTTCTGTAGATAACCTGCACAACTTAACTGAAAAAAACAACAACACAGATCGTCAAGTAGGGACGTAAAAATAAACAACAATCATGAGGTTGCATAAGTGTGCACACCCTGTTATAACTGGGATTTGGCTGTGTTCAGAATTAACCAATTACATTTTAAACTCAAGCCAGCACACACCTGTCACCATTTAAGGTGCCTCTGATTAGCCCCAAATAAATTTAATTTCGGCTTTTCAAAACAGTTTTTTTGTTTTGCTTTCTAGTAGAAACCTGAATGTTGAAAATGCGATTGTTGAATTCTGAACACAGCCATATAGCATATAGAGAGGGTGTGCGCACTTGTGCAACGACATTATTTTTAGTTGATTATTTTTACTTACGCTGTTAAAAAGATTTTTTTTTTAATCAATGGAGTTGTACAGGTTATAGGTCACATTAATGGTGGAAAATGTTTTGAATTAATTTGTTTTGGTCTCTTTTTTTTTATATATCACAAAAACCTGCCATTTGAACAGAGGTGTGTAGATTTCTTATATCCATAGTAGATAGATTAGGGTCTGAATGTGAATGCCATGTGAAATGATGTTGAGAAGCAAAAATTCCAGAATTCAGGAATGCAACACTTTCTATTTCATTTTATTTTACTTGATGTTATACTCTCCCAAGGGGAAATTCATTTTTTAAAATCTATTTTATACATTTATCTCATTAAATAATTGATTTATTCTGTTACTAGTTGCAAGAAAAAATACATGTATATTTTGCAGCATTTTATTTCATTAAATCATTGGTTAATTCATTGTAATTCAATTCATTCTTAATAATAAAGTGACATCGTCTGTCCTTCTTGCGGAAAAATTCCAATACTTTATTTTATTTGGTGAATGATAAGAGATGAATGGCGCTAAGCTAAAATGCTAGATAATAGAATTGAAAGTAGTAGTTTAACATTCTTAATTATAAAGAAATGTTCACCACTTTATACTAAAATGAAATAAGGGTAAATTACAGCAAAATTACTCAAAAGTTTAACAAATTAATGCACAAATAAAATTTGGTGTCTGCAGGCGTGTTGACCTTAGCCGCCCCGCTGGACTTCGAGGTGTCCCGGGAGTTCTATCTGTCGGTGGAGGGCAGCCGAGGCCGCTCATCGTTGGCCGACGTCACCATGGTGGTGGTCACCGTGAGGGACATCAACGACAACGCTCCCGTCTTCGGCCGTGGCGACTACAGCGCCGAGATATCCGAGGAGCGAGTCCCGGGAAGCCTGGTGATCAAGGTAGGCCTGAAGAAACACCCGACGCACATCCAGTACAGTAGGCCTGTGTTAGCTTGTTAGCTTAGCTCGCTAACAGACCATCGCCGACCAGCTCGCTAGCATGTGTATGTTCATAGTTTGTTTTTTGGCTAATGAGCTAACAGCAGCATGGCATTTGTGCTATATGAATGGGAAAACAAATATTCATTTGGGCATAATAAAAGTGATGTCATAAAACCCGGAAATGTATAAATTAATTAATTTGGCCACTATAAAAAGGACAGTAACTCACTTGCTAGCTTTATTCGGTCGTGTTGCCCTTTGATCAGAGGTGGCAAAAGTACTCACATTGCGTACCTAAGCGGAAGCACAAATACTTGTGTAAAAAAGTGCTAAAAGTGAAGTACTGATTCAACGTGTACTTAAGTGAAACTGCACAAAGCGTGCACTGTACGCAACGTGCACTGTAGCATGACTTTCTCGTATTGGAGTGTTACTATAACTCTAAATGTTATCGGTGAGAAGTTTTATAATTTAGACTATACCATCAATTCCAAATCAAAAAGTGGCGATACATTTAGCTTTCGAGCAGAAGTGTCGCTATTCCGCGTAGCCGCTTGCCCACTTGTTAGCAAATAAGCAATGAGTACAAAAGTAACAAGTCCCAAAAAAAATGTCTGACTGTCCATTATATCCTCTACCCGTTTTGATAACTTGGCACAAACAATTCTCTGCACGCAAAATAAAATCTTTCATTAAAGCTATGGTTGGCTCGACAATTATGCTATGAAAACCACATAGTTCCATAGCTTCGCAAATCTTGTGAACTGAGTAATGAAAAATGCTAAATGAGCCTATGATAACAACTGGGAAAAGAAATGCACCTGACTAGTGTGTTTTTCAGATTAGTACATTGAACTAGCGCACACTTATCCCGCCTGAGCTGTCACGTCGGTCGTGTGAGGGAGATAAAGCGGCAATAACACAGCTCAGTGCCTCGCTGATGGTGGCGTAATCACACGCTATCCTGTTTGACATTTTTCTGCTGACGACTCGCTGCCGCGCACCTTTCGCGCTTTTTGCGTGCTTGTCTTGTGCACTCCACACAACACCTCAACAACGTCTATTTGATACTAATATGTAGCCACGTGCTTTGAATTTTTGAACAACCTCTGCATTTCATCCACCTTCTCCTACTTGATTCGAGTTTTCTCTTTTTCCCTGGATTAACTAGCATTTGCGTAGCCGTCACTCCTGCAAGCTAACAAGCGCCTCACTTTGCTCCAAGAATGCAAATGATTTTATACTTTTTCATTTGATGCTTTTTACACTCCGAGGTTCAACTATTAGTTTAGCTTTAGCATCTGCTCCATGCTCCTTGTGAGTGTTGTCATTTTGTAGTTGTGTATTTGACTGGTTGTCCCATTTAGTAAACGTCTTAATGTGCATCGGCGACTTCTTCTTCTTCACTCTACCCGAGCAGTGGCGTACCAAAAGCGAACATGCAACTCACATTTTGACTCGCAACTCATAGCAAAAAAAAAAAAAAAATAACCAAACAACAGCACGTAACACCAAAACTCAGAAGTTAGTTCACTCCTAAGTCAAGGTATCACTTTTCAGGTACATCGCAATAAATTAGATTAAAGTCCAAATTTTATTTAGTTAGGTCGTTCAATTCAAAAAAGTGAAACTCATAGATGGATAGATAGACGGACAGACAGACACACACACGCCCAGACACACACACGCCCAGAGTTCAAAACAATGAAAATAATTTTGAATGTAGAAATAAGGCAGAAATGTTCCCTCTGTTTTTCTATACTGTGCCCTCTGATTGGCTGAGGACCAGTCAAGCGTGTCCTCCCCCGTTTAAAGTCAGCTGGGATAGGCTCCAGCTCACCCACAACCAATTAGGACAAGCACTATAGAAAATGGATGGATGGGTGAATTATGTTATTAAACAGCTCATGAATATTTAGCTTGAAATGTTGTGTATGTGGTTTCGGTATGTTTGTTTGATAAACGATGGATGGATGTTTGTATGCGTGTGTGCAGCTGTCCCTTGCGCCAAGACAGATGTCTGAGGGAGATGAATAAGATAAACCTTGAAACACATTTAATCTGTTTTTCCATCCAACAATTGCCTGACTCTGAATCGCTGAATGTTGCGCTTGAACAGGTGACAGATTTGCGGTATCTGGGGATTACTTTCGACTCTCAGATGAATTTTAACAGCCACGTTAAAAGGATTGGTCCAACTGTTAGGTCTCATCTTTTTTGTTTTAGAATGATTAGAAACTGCCTGACAAGTATAACTGTGCTTTTATGCTTTTAAATTCAATGGTACTTTCACACTTTTCTTATGGTTCAGTAGCCTGGTCTCAAACAAAAACCTGAGAGTGTCTTTAAAAAACAACAACAACAACAACAAACCTGAAAAATCAGACACCATCACTGCCATGTCTTAAACAAATTCGATGTATAAAGTTTTTCTTGTTCCCTTTATAATCAACTGTTTGAGCTAGTTATTCCTGTCAAAGTCCCCCTCGAGACGGGTGTTGCAAATTAGCATTCGCTCTAAACGATATGATGACACAAATGAGACTTGCATGGGATTCCTGTTCTCACTTGTCAATGTTTTTGTATTTGTCCCTGTAAAAATAGACACAAAAAATAAAAAAATAAAAATCTCCCTCTCTCCTCCATTTTAGGTGACAGCCAGCGACCGAGACGGTCCGCCCAGCAACAACCTGCTGCGTTTCTCCATCGTGAGCGGCGACCCTCTGCGCCAGTTCGCCATCGACCCTCGAAGCGGCGAGATCAGCGTCTGCGCCGGCCTGGATCGAGAAGAGGTCAGTGTGATGCCCGCGTGATGTCATACGTCACAGCATATCATGGCAATCACCAGACACTGTGAAAACATTTTAGCTTCAAATAAGAAATGCCATCATTTTATTAGGCTTTACACAATCGGGATTTTTGGGGCCGATCACCGATCCGCGAGTTTAAAAAAACGATAACCGATCACAAGATGGAAGAACGTGTCTATTTAAATGACCTGTTAACTTACTGTATAAACTTGTGTACTTTATAATACAGTCGGCGCGATCCGCTCTTGTTGTCGTCGCCACGGAAACGAGTGTATCCGGTCGCATTTGAGTTGACAAAATAAAGCCCAATGATCATAAAAAAACAGGATGCTGTGGTATTGGAATACAAGATTTTATTGCAGTCGTCCGACAGTACAATTATGAAAGAGCAAATTTGTCTTTGTAGTCTGATCCGGCGGGCATTACGTGTTGCCTGTCTCCGACGTGTTGTCTGTCCCACACCGCTGAGTTTTTTTTTTTTTTTTTTTTTAAATAACTTCTTTGGCCGTCAGATATTTACAGTACTATATCAAAAGACACGCGACAAGGATAGAAGTCAACTAGCTTGTGGATTCAAATATGCTGTGCACGATGGCGACGCGGAGTCAATGTCTTTTGCGGAGTCATCGATCGGAGCGACGAATTATGACATTAAAGCCGATCAGCATAAAATGCTCATTATCAGGCGATACCGATCAGGCCGATAAAATCGGTGTTATAAATACATTACAAAATCGGTTGTTATAAATACATTAGTTCAAGACTTCAGTTTTGAGGCTAGCTATTGTATGTTTACTTGTTTTAAGAAATCTTGCCGTTTTATTGGCAGATAATTTTGCTTGTATAAGGTTAGTAATATATTTCTCATTTTATTAGCTGTATTTCTTTTTTTTTGTTTTTGTTTTTTTTGCAGTAAGGGAGGTAGGTAAAATATTTCAGAATTCTCGACATGTACCTTTTTGCTTTGAAGTAGTTCTAAAACGACTTGCAGACAATTCTGATGACAGCCACCTGTGACATCAAAAGCTTTTTTACCCGAGATTTACATTTTTCATTCAAATATATTTTTAATTTACTGTGAATAATGCCGATGCTACTTGCCTTTAAATAAAAATGTCTTCAAATATTTTGGTCACTTTTTCAACTTTTAACTTCGAAATACCATAGAATGCGTGGAACGGTGGAATTACTTGTATTATTATTATTATCTAAACTGGGAAATATATTCAATGACCAAATGATTGGAGGAGCTTCCGGTGATGCCATGACATTATAGAGTAAAACATTTACGTTGTCTGTGAAACATTGTGATGCTAGTAGCTGTGAATTCGTTAATTGCGGAATGCGTTCTGGTATTTTGCTAACTTTCTCAACTTCTGACGATGTGAAACTTTCCGTGATGAACTCCTTTAACGATCTTATCTTTGATCTTTTCATGGAAGAAAGTCCAACGTTTGGGATCTAATGAGAAAAGCAACTTAGCTGACCCAAAATGTGAGCGGAATGGACAACAGAAAAACAACAACAACAACAACATGATTGTGAATGTGTTAGTACAGCTAACTAATGCTTACGCACAAGCACATTTATTATGTAATCGACTGTGTTATTATGTAATTAGGCGGGATAAACTCATTCTGCTGTTACATAAATGGTATATTTGTGTCTCTTATGTCCGTCCGGCATCCAGCGTCCTCATTACTCGCTGACAGTGCAAGCCGCCGACGAAGGCGACCCGCCGCTTTCCTCCGCCGTCCTCGTCACCATCACGGTCGCCGACGCCAATGACAACCCGCCGGTTTTCTCCCAGGTCCAGCACAGTCTGCTTTTACAGGTGAGACCACCTTCCGACCTATTAGCCAATCAAAAAGCTGAAGAAAGTCATTTGTGGAAAAGACACAACACGAAGATCTGTGAGAGTTCTCTATTTCACACCGCCTGTACAAAGTGGGATTTTTCCACCTGTGAAGGAATGGGGGTACCAAGTTTCCTGCCAGTATTCCGATCTTTGGAGGCAGCATCTTGGTGCCTGTGTGAAAGGCATTTCCGGAAAGCTCGAATTGGGGTTTAACATAAGTTTAACATAAGACACAAACCTCTCCCGTTCTGTGGTGTCCAATGACAGGGAATGGGGAGACCAAGTAGTATTCAACAGAAGGTAAAGACAATATCCCATATTTACTAGGTACATTTTCTGGTTTGGCTGTGATGCAGCCACAAGGAAGGATCTCTTTTGAAAGGCACCAATGTTTTACCCAAAACTCTTTTGTCCGAAGACGTTCAAATTCAAGTGGTTTCTTCAAGAGAGGCTATTCTGCATGCCAGGAAACCTTCCGTGTCTTTAAAGCTGATTTTACGCCACCTCCCCTCGAGAGGAAAGACACAAAATTACCTGTCCATCTGCCACTTTTACCCACGCAAGCTGTCAAGTCAGACAGACGCTTGTCTTAAAAGTGTTTCCTGCCAGTCACGAAACGTCCGCGTCCGTCTGCCGCACCCGGTCTTCAACTAAAACCTGGAGTGACAAAAACGTTTCTGTCTTTCAGATGCTAGTAGCATCTGTGGAATGCCTTTTTTAACGCTGAAATTCTCCTGAAGAAATGCCTTTTCCAGGTGTGTTTCACTTTTACCAGCTTTAAACAGCTTTAAAATATACCTAATATTTTCATGTCTCTGCAGTAATGATGCGTTTGTCCTTGGTGCTGCTCATTCACCTCGAACAGCGCGCAGATTTATTTATTTATTTAGCGCATTGATTTATTTATTTTTTGTTTTTTATATATATATATATATAATATTATATATTATATATATATATATATATATATATTTCCTTCCGTAAACATGGCGCCTCCTGTTTGTGTGCACGTGCGACGCGACGTCCTGTTTTGTGCGCATGCGTGTGATGTCAAGGACTCGTTCCGTCCACAGTAGAAGTCACATTTGTTTTTGTGACGTGAATGACTACATAAAAAGTAATTCCGAATTGGGCATCAGGCCTCGTAAGGATGTCCCCATCCAACTTTTTCACTTCCTGTCCGATACCGATATTGCAGCCTTGAGTTTTGGCCAATACCGATATCGGTCCGATCCGATTTCATCAATATAATTTATAAAGCGTTTGTGTAGCAATATTCATTATTTTGAGAGTTATAAGTGCCACAAGTTCGATGCTAATTTTCTTTCGCTCGTAAATGGTGTTTCTCATTCTTGTGTTAGCTTTGAGCTCGCAATTTCTGTGCACATAAACGAAGAAAGAATCTTTGTCTGTGGTTTATTTGAACTTTCAATAGGTATAATTCTTTTATATCTGTTTAGTTTTACAGACTGGCGTGTCAATAACCTTAAGCAAGCAACATTCACTATTTCTGCTTGCTACTATGTTAGCACCTTAGCATCCTGTTGTGGGATCTGCATGCCATCCCGGTGCTGCTGTATAGACGTGCTGGAACGCAGCGTGGAATGGACACCCCTAATGCCCTGCAGTGTGAACGTAGTCCAAGTTTGACGACCCACCCTAAAACAGGAAACTTCACCATGTCAGAGCTTGACAAACCTCTCTTTCTTTTGTTATTTTTGTGCAGGAGGGCGAGGCAGTGGGCAGCGGTGTCCTGCAGCTTGTGGTGACCGACAAGGACACACCCCGCAACGGACCGCCCTTCACCTTCCACATCGTCAGCGGCAACGAGGACCGCCGCTTCCACCTGGACCAGGGCGGCCTACTGTCACTGTCAGCCCCGCTCAGGAGGACGAGCCGAGCACAGCGCCGCCTCAAGATTCAGGCAAGAGCCGGGAACGTTTGCCCTCAATTTTTGACACAGCCGCCGTACAGTATTTCAGTATTTTTTATATTTAAAAAGTATCACATCTGCTATAATAACATATCACGCTGGTGTCAACGCACTGTAATCCCAGTCTGGAGATAAAAGGCAGGTTTGATGATGATGATGATGATTGGGTTGCTGTCTCCACACTACTAATGAGCTGATTGTCATTGTCGGGCTGCCAAAACACAGCTGCCCTTTGCCAAGGGGAGAGGGACGGCACGAAAAGGTGACAAAAGGTTGATTTGGCCAACTCAACACTTCAAGCCACATTAACACTCACCGCAACATACGAGGCATATTTCAGATATTTGAGATGTATGGAAGCGAGGCAGTGAGGTCACCGGTCGGGATGAAAACATCAGGATTCGCAGTCGGGCGAGCGAAGACTTTTGAGTTTCAACCTGCTAAAAAAGGTAATGATTTACCGACACTTTATCAGGAGATTATATCGGAGAAGAGGATCTGTCATTTTCCACAGCGTGGCCACGATTGAGGCGAGCCGCACACTTGCAAAAAAGTCTTTAAGCCGAAACCAGAGCATTCTTTTGTAACACGTATTGTTTTATTAATTTCCCATCTCAATGTACACATTTCGTGATGCCATAAACCGCTGACATCGCCTTTAAACTTCGACACAGTGCATCTGGAGAGTATTGACAGTGCATCATTTATTCCGCATTTTGTTATGTTACAGCCTTATTCTGAAAAGGATTCAATTTCTTTTTCCTTAAACCTAAGAAATCACATCTACATAACTATTCACAACCGTTGCCACAAAGTTTGAAATTGTCCTGTAAAACTGTTGAACCATGGGCTCTGCATACTTACTGTATGTACATGTGATTTCTCAGTTTTTTAGTCTTAATAAATTTGCAAAGACTTAAAAAAAACCTACTTTTTTGCTGTTTTCATTATGTGGTGTTGTGTGTCGAATTTTAAAGGGGGGAAATTAATTTGTTTTAGAATAAGCCTGGAACAGGACAAAACCGAAAAAGTGTAAAAAAACAAAAACAAAAACATTTTTTAAAAAGGTGACGTGCTGTGAATGTGTTCCAGATGCACTGTACTTAGGGTGCACGATTTTGGGGAAAAAATAACATTGCCATTTATTTTTTTAAACCTGGGATATATATTGCGATGTGAAATAATACAGGATCAGTGTTGGGGAAGTCACCCACATAACAGCAGCATGAGGAAGAATCCAGGAGAAGGTCAGCTTTGACGGGCAGTGTGAAAGGGGATAATGAGAAGTTTAGGGATTGGTTGAGAAACCTTGAACCTTTACAAATCTTGATTGCAACTATTACAGTGATGGATTCAGATTTGCTATGAAATTGCGACATTTTCAATTTTAATTGCCGTCTCCATACTAGACAGAAAAGGGCTCTTTCAACTAGAAGCAATGTGCTGCCTGACTACTCACTTGTCACGTCCACTGAGAAGAAACACAAACCTGAGGGGTTAGTGGCCTTAAAGGGGACATGTTACAGAAAAGTGCAGGGATCGAAGAAGAAGAATACATAATCTATTGCGAAGGAATTTTGTAGACCGATTAGCTCTGGCTCATGGACCCCCAGGAGTCCAGGCACTCCAATTTGAGAACCAAGTCAAACCAAATCATTATGTTCTGTTTTTATTTACATTTTACACAATGTCCCAACTTCATTGGAATTGGGGTTTGTACTCTGTGAAAAGAAAGTGTTGTTGGATGCGCAGACTGGAATCATGCAGCCGCGTTTGTCCAAAGATTCACGCTTGCTGGCTGCCACGGTAATGCAAAGCCACATTGGCGTGCCCTGCAGTAGAGGAGGCCAGGTGAGCGTTTGCATGAGACAGGACAGTCCCCCCAAAACTGTCTGATCTGGACACTGGCTGTTTAGAGAGGCTCAAAAGTAGAATTGTTGATCTTTGGGCTATTTTGATGCACAGACAATTATCAAGACCTCTTGTAACTGTTGTAATTGGAGTAAAAATGTCATTGTTTCCTTTAGTTGTTTTTGCTGCACTATGATAGAGTTTTGTGTAATAATGTGACTTTACGTTCTGACAGGTGACGGACAGCGGTCACCCTCCGCTCTCCTCCATCTGCGCGGTCACCATCAACGTGACCGAGCAGAGCAAATACCCACCCTCCGTGGTCCCCCTGGAGGTCTTCATCACCACCTTCGGGGGCCTTTTTGCCAACCGCCTCATTGGCCGGCTCCACGGCTCCGACCAGGACCCCCAGGACGCTCTGGCCTACACGCTGGTCTCCGAGGACCCCGTCGGGCGCCGCTTCTCCGTGGACCGGGCTGACGGTAAAATCTGGACGGATGAGAACCTGGAGGAGGGTTCCTACACACTCAACGTCAGCGTGACGGACAGCAGGTTTAGCGTCTGGACGGCGGTGAAGGTCCACGTGTGGTCGGCCACTCAGGGGGCGCTGGACTCGGGCATGACCCTGCGGCTGCCCGGTATCTCCCCGGAGGAATTTCTGGCCGATCATTGGCGAGGCCTCCAGCGTAGCCTGGCACAAGCGCTGAGCTTCCCCCGACAAGAGCTGCACCTGGCTAGCCTGCAGATGCTACCCAACAGTCCCGACTCTGGAGGTTCTGCTGGTCTGGAGGCCTCAGAATGGAGTCGTCCGGCCACTACTGACCAACAAACTAGCAGGTGATCCTCAGCAACTCCATTTGAATCTCCTATCACGGAGGTTTTCCAACTGGGTCCCTGGTCTGCAAACTATAACTTGGGGCTCTGCAAAATACAGTAATTTGCAATAAATTCTGTTGTAACATTTTTAAAATGTGAATGCCTACATATGGGGATAGGTGC
This sequence comes from Phycodurus eques, assembly GCF_024500275.1. Taxonomy (NCBI): domain Eukaryota; kingdom Metazoa; phylum Chordata; class Actinopteri; order Syngnathiformes; family Syngnathidae; genus Phycodurus; species Phycodurus eques. Next base: position 27,428,446 of record NC_084533.1, read on the forward strand.
AGCAATAAAACAAATTCTTAGCTTTGGGTCCTTGGAAAGACTCAAAAAGTTTGAGAACCCACGTCCAATAAGATCAGAATTCATATCTCATATTGTCCGTTTTAGGCATCCTGTCGGACATCGAGGACTCTCTGGGCCTGGACGTCGTCCAGTTGAGCCACAACGGCTGTCTTGGTACCGGATGTCCGCCGAGGAGCTGCAGGAACGCCATCCACATGCCAGGAGACACCATGAGCCACTTCAGCACCGCCAGACTGGCCTACATCACGCCGCGACACCGCTGGGAGAGCGTCTGTCCGTGTAACGGTATGTCTGTCAGTCGTAAGCCAAATGGAAGGAAGTCACATCGGGAAGCTAGCACTTTAGTAGCTTCAAGACAACAAAATAACCAGTACAATAGAATGATCATAACAAAATAGTTGTGCAATAGTTAGTCGGTCGATGGGCAGAGGTTTGGTTGGTTGGTTCGTTGGTTGGTCGGTCAGGTCAGTCAGTCAGTCAGTCAGTCACTCACTCAGTCGGCTTGCTGGTTGTTTAGTTGTTAGTCGGTTGTGTGGATATTTCATTGGTTGGTTGCTCGGTTGGTCTGTCTGTTGCTTGGTTGGTTAGTCATTCAGTTAGTCAATCAGTCAGTGCCTTAGTTAGCTGGTTGGTTGGAATGGTAGTTGGTTGGTCTGTTGTTGGTTCAGCACTTAGTATGGTAGTTAGTTAGAAGTTTGGTTGGTCGGTCTGGCCTTAAATGAATTACTTATTAAGTTATAGTTGTTTGGTTGGTTGCTGAGGTAGTCAGCTCGTTGATCTGTTGGTCTGTTAGTTATTTAGTTGGTTGGTTGGTCAACTAGTTAATTAGCTCGTTCATTCGTTAGGCAGGTGTGCAGTTGGTCGGTCGGTCTATGAGTTAGTTGTTTAGCTCATTGATGAATACAATCGACTTTCAATGAACTTTGTTGAAGCGTGGGCCAAGGAAGAAGCCATTTTGGTAGAGCTTGCTGTATGTTGTTGTCGTTGTTGTTATCATGTGCATTGCTGCCACCCACAGGACTGGGGTGGAATCACATGGCACGACATCAGGCGGACGTGTTTTGGATTCTTTTGTCTTGCAGGTCAAACTGTAGCAGTGACATTGTGTAAATGCGCTCATGCATTTGTGGTAAATGGGCACGTCTGTCCGCTTCCAGCCTTGATTAGATGTTCCTCACGGAATGAGAAGACGACAACCTCGAGATACTGTACATGTCGTTGCATTCTGCTCCACGAACAGTCGGCGCCTAACTTTTATTTGTTGGCCGTCTGGCGACAAGAAAAGCCTCTTCCGCCTGCCAGATGCGTCAAAGCCAACGATAGCGCCGGTTATGGGGGTGTTGATTTGTGTGGGCATTCCTGCCAGGATTAGCGGCAGTGCGGTTAGAATAAATGTCAGCCGGAGGTTCCTCGAGATAGAACGGCGTTATCCGCTTGTTTTGGAACGAAAGCGTATTTTGACTCAAGCGTCTTAAGAGACTGAAGAGAGATGATAAAACAATCAGGAAGGCGTCAGTTCACATCCTGCCTTTTATTCAACAGCCATGAGCAGTTACTACCTTCTTTTATTACGTCCACTTGAGGAAAACTGTATCTGTATTTTCCGTATTCAACTTGACCTTGACCTTGACCGCTTCCACCCGACAGCTTTCGTGATGCTCCTCAGATCGACCGTCAATACAAACCGAACGCAAACACTGTGTGTGTGTGTGCGTGCGTGCGTGCGTGCATGTGTCACGGTTGACGTCATTTGACATCAGTCAGTCGGAATTCCGACAGTACTTTGGATCCACGACGCTCCGTTAGGACGCGCTAGCTTTTGATGCTGTTTTTTGATGCTCATCAGTAGACCGAGGAAGCAGACTAACGATCAACGCGAATGATCACAAACGCAAACCGACTCCCCTCCGCTTAACGCACATAGTCCGTTGATGTGCCCGTCCGTCACAGTGACTCATCTGGTCGCTCGTCTCTCATTATCGATGTGGACGTTCTGACTTTGAGCCGGCGGCATTTTTGTCTTTCAGCTTTTGGAATGTTAAAAACAAAAAACTTCAAAGGTGCTTTCTCTTTGTTTTTGAGCTCCGCCTCAGTGCCGCGTGTCAGACAGAAGCTAGATCAGAATTGACGCTCGTTTGACGTTTCGTTTCATCTGCGCACGCCGCTGCCGTCTTGAATGCCAACAGGATCCACGCGCACTTGTTGCGCTTTTAAGTGGAAAGGCCTCCGCTCGGATGATATTAGCATCTGTTGTTGGCGTGTGACCATTCAACAAATGCTTGAAACTAGGATGAATCTGCATTTAAAAACTCTCATTTCAAACCCTAACCGTGACTTGGAACCTTAACCAATGTTTGTAGACCTAATTTGAAACCTTAAGCCAGGCTTGAAACCCTAATTTCAAACCCTCACTTGAAACCTTTTTTTCAAACCCTAACCCTTATTCTAAACCCTAATCTGTCTTGAAAGGCAAATTTGAAACCCTTAACTGAAACCCAAGCCTTGACTTGTAACAGTAATTTGAAACCCTAACCATGGCTGGAAACCTAACCCTTCCTTAAAACCCTAATTTCAAGTCCTCCTTTAAAACCCAAAGCCGGGCTTCAAACCATTATTTATCAGCCAATTTGACTGGCCTTGGTCTCAGTACATCTTCATGTGTTTTTTGTCTCAGAATCGGCACTAAGGTTCAAAGACGAGGGCTACCTCAAGTATATCCACGGCATGGATGAGGACCAGCAGGACTTCGCTGTCTCCCTGAGCTTCAGGACCTTCCAGCAAGATGGTCTCCTCATGCTGGCCAACGGCACCGACTGGGGAAGCTTGCAGGTAATCCACCAAGTCTTTTGGCCACCGTAGTCTACGTAACCACGCCTGAAAAGACACACAAAGTCGGCCATTTTAAAGCAGTTCAATTAGTCTCAGTTGGATGAGTTCCAACTTGATAAAATCAAATTCAGCCCCCGAAGACAAATTCAATTTGGCAACGTGATATTTGGCAGACACTTCTATTATGAGTAGACCCAGAAAAAAGTCTCATTAAGGCATGCTTGGAAAGGCACAGTAAATCCACTATTTTGGCTTTTGCATTGCAGCTCTATTAGCCTCAGGTGGCCCAGTTGCAACTGGATTAAAACAACAAATTCAGCCCCCGAAGACAAGCTTCACTTAGCAACATGATATTTGGCCGACATGTTTATCATGAGTAAAACCACAAAAAAGTCTCAAGAAGCCATGCCTGAAAAGACACAGGAAGTCCGACATGTTGGTTTAAAGAAGCCCTGTTAGCCTGAGTTGTCTCAGTTCCAACTGGATTTAAAAACCATAAAAAACGTCCCCTGAAGACAGTTTCATTGAACAATATGACATTTGGCCGACATGTCCATCATTAGTGGAACCACTACCAAGTCCCAACAATCCATGATTGTAAAAACACAGGAAGTCTTTCAATTTGGTTTGAAACATGGATTTTCAGCTTATTTGTCTCAGTTGCACTCAACGGGATTTAAAAAAATATTCAGCCCCTGAGGCCAGTTTCACTCAGCGACATGAAATTCAGTTGACATGTCCGTCATGAGCAGAGGTGCCGCAAATGGGCAAGCAAGCCAGGCAATTGCCTAGGGCACCGAGCTGAAGGGGCTCCCGGGTGACGGCTGACATTGGCCCATTATCAATGACAAAGCACCGCGTAACACCGCGCAATGTGTCATTGTCGAGAACTCCTGCTAGCTGATGCTGGCTGGTGGGCCCCGCCTTCGCGAGAGGGCTGAGATTTGTCCATATCGACAACAATCAACGTAAGCAGACGCTACAATGACACGTGGGGAGTCTGAGAGCTCCCTCATGCGCCCCCAACTAGCAGGCTTGGCGAAAATGAATAAATCCACAGACAACAAAATGAAGCCAACTTATCATCAGGGCAAGCAAAGAGGGAGAAAAATAAATAATAAAAGAAAAGAGGATGATGAAAAGAAAGTAGTGTGATTGTTTTTCTATTACATGACAAAAATAGTGATGCCCGTTTGTCCCACCACAAGCATCAGAAAGGTTTAATGATAATGCTAACATTAAGTTTAATGATAATAGCTAACATTAAGTTAACAGCAGACCGGCTTATAAAAGAGTTGAGACCAAACAATATACAGTATACAGTATCTGTATGAATTTGTTTCACCTGTGTACTAGACAGCCGGATAGTACTGAACGGTGAAACATTGTCGTAGAAGTTATTGTGTGCGAGCGGAGCATGACGGTAAAGTTTGAAAAAGTTGATAACTCATCCAAAGTAAAGTTGTAAGGTAAAGTTGATAACTCATCCAAAAAAAACACAAAATTCTAATAACTCCATGAGGAAAATTTAAGCATCGAAAACATTCAATTTGGTAGTATTTTTTATAAAATGATCAGACAGAAAAACAAGCCATGCCCGAAAAGACTCAATTATCTTTGTGATTTTAGAAGACGACAGCAAATGACTTATTGACAGTGCGCCTGAATGACACCCGCTTGCCAGCCTTGTGACGGCGTTCCCCAAAAGAAGCATATTGAGACTTTTGAAGGTGATCTGATGAGGAAAAAGTCGCCCAAAAAAGAAAAAAAGTTTGCCTTCAATTGAATACGCTCCCGAGCTCGGCACAACAATGCGCCCGTCTGCTCGAGCGGCAGAACGGTTGGCATTGTACACGGTGGCCATGAATAATTCTCTGAGCAGATGAAGTGCCGCGTGATGCCGCCCCTCACGGGGGCTTGTCGCACGCTGGCAGAATGTACAATCACCTTGATTCTAGGAGGGGGGGGGAAACCTCAAAAGGACACCTCATCCCGGAACTGCAGCGCCGCACTCCTGGGTGTTGGATCCGCGTTAAGAAGGCTTCATAGGGAGTGGGATGAACTTCATAGAGAATTTGTAAAGATGGTCATCTGTAGACTCCCACCTCGGGTTTGGGAAGGTTTTGACAAAATCGACACACTCAAGTTTATAACAATGTGTTGGAACATTTCAACAAATAAGCAAACAAAAAAAATGGATGTTACATGCCGAAACTTTCATTTCAGCTGTTCAATGCACCTTAAAAATGGATTCACGCTGCCTCTCAAAGCCGTGTCGGTGTGTGACAGAGCACATAGAACGCCAATTGGAAAGTTTCTCAGTGAATTTTGTCGCTCGGGTTAGCTTGCACGGGAAAACAATGCAAATCCGTGACTTTTTAAACAGTGAAGCAGGAATATGCGTCAATCATATCAGAGCTTTTAATTGGCCCAAAGCTAAGGTGGGGAGTAAAACTGGTTTGTAATGTTTGTTTTATTTGTGCGCTGGTCCAACTATCGAGGTATGCAATTTTTACAAATCACAAAAGGCATAATATTTGATGACAAATTACATAGCGGACCCCGACTTACAGGCCGAAGAACCCCAGGGGTACGGGGCCCCCAGTTTGAGAACGTCTGATCAAATGTATCTGATGCCGAGAAGCCGCACTAACCGTGTGAACGCAGCCGACGTCCTACTTTGCAGAGTTCCGTGCGAAAGGCACAGGCGAGTGAATGCATGCAACGAGTCCCTTTCATTGACAGTCACGGTGCGGGCGTCTTGTTTTTTTTTGTGACGTTTTCCGAGCCGCACGCGGGGAGGGCCTCCCGGCGTTGCGATTGGGAACCAACTGTGCCAGCAAATGGGAGTGCTCGCTGTCAAGATGGCTGCCGTGCATGCCAATGACCTTCAACCCCGTTGGCTGTTTTTTTTTTTATTTATTATTATTACAGGCAAATATTAAGTGAGTTCAACAATGCTTTTTTTTTTTTTTTCATCACAGTGGCGCTTCGTGTGTGTGTGTGTGTCAGTCAGTGAGTGGAAAAACTAGACTTTACACCGCAGGCCGATAATTAGCATTTTATGCTGATCGGCCTTCATGTCATAATTCGCCGATACAATCAATGACGTAATTGATCGGCTCCGCAAAAGACATTGACTCCGCGTCGCCATCGTGCACAGTATATTTGAATCCAAAAGCAAGTTTATTTTTAGCCTCGTCGCGTGTCTTTTGTTGTAGTACCGTAAATATCTGACGGCCAATAAAGTTATTAAAAAAACCATGTCGCCGAGGAACATATTTTATAATTGGAAAATCTCACGGCACACCAACAAACAAAAATGTCACAAAAAGTGGATAGATGAATGACTGTATTTACTTCCTGCCATCTAATAGAAGACCACTCATTTGTTCTGTCTGTCACTATGCCTCACTGGCATAAACAGAGGAACAAAGAGACATTATTTATTGTAAATATACTTTTTAGAGCAATTAAGTACACAAGCATATGCAGTAAATGAACAGGTCATTTAAATCGACACATTCCTTCATCTTGGGATCGGATCGATGCTCGGTTCTCATTTTCTTTTCCAACTCGCTGATCGGCCCCAAAAATCCTGATCGTGTAAAGCCGATGAAAAACCCACAAGTGTCGCAGTTACGCTTCCCTCGCAGTTACGCATTGGAGCCGCGGGTCGTTGACTTATGAAGTTGCGAACACAAGAGTTTTTCTGGTCCCTCCGGAGCGCGGGGGCGGTCTCGATGCCACGCTCCGTGTTGGCTGCTGCTGAATGCTGATGCTGTAAATCCTCCTGGCAACGGAGATGACACCCAGTGATGTCAAATAGATTACGAGGCAAAGTCGCCTCGTGTTCCGCCGCCAGCACTTGTTGGGCGTCTTTGCAGCGCCGCGCCTGCAACACAAAGACCCGCTGTGCCCCTTGCCAACGCGCTCCAACCGACCTGCCCCTCCCCGCCGTAGTGTCGTTCAATCCAGTGGCGCACATGGGCCGAAATCTTGACTTAAAAATCATTTAGTCTGAAGTAGACAACTTTATAAAAATCCAACATGCAATGAACCGAATGCATTTGTCTAATTAGCAAAGAAAATATAGAGTTTGCAACTAAGTAGACATGTTCTGAAAACAATAATGTAGTTTTCCACAAACCTAACAAACATTTTTACAAACATCAAAAACAATTTAGTGTGACCCTTGCGTAAACTTCTGCAATATCAAAGATTTAGTCGAACAGAGTTTTGTAATTAAAGATATAGAGAACCTTGTATATATTTTGCAAACATCAGACAATTTCGTCTGCGACAAACCTCACATACTTTTCCTACTAAAAATCAAAGAAAATGGAGTCGTGTAAAAGTTTTTGTGAACATGAAAGATGCAACAAACCAAGTGCAACAATATAAAAATAAAGACAATATAGTCTGCAACCAACCAAGCATACATTTTATATGAACTTGACCGAACATAAACATCTTGACAAACATCAAAGACAATTTAGTTTGCAATGACCAAGCATACATTTTCTGTAAATCTCAAAGAAATGTTTATCCTATGTAGAAATGTTGTCATCATCAAAGATGCAATAAACCTTTTGTATTTTTTTTAAGTCTCAAAGACTTCTTAAGAGTCGAATTTTTTTTTTTTTTAATATCAAAGAATATGTCATCTCTCAAAGACAATTTAGTCTTCCACGGACCTCTCCTATCATTTTTGTAAACATAAACAACAAAGTTGTGTTCCATAAACCTAACAAAAAAGTAGGAAAAGTGCGTGAGAAAATAGTCCAACAGTTTAAGGACAATGTTCCTCAATGTACAATTGCAAGGAATTGAGGGATTTCATCATCTACGGTCCATAATGTCATCAAAAGGTTCAGAGAATCTGGAGAAATCACCGCATGTAAGCGGCGAGGCCGAAAACCAACATTGAATGGCATTGACAATTTAAAGTGCCACAAATGGTGTCTTTTCCGTAAACACGAACGTCTTCCACGAACCCAAACGCAAAGTAAACACTGCGTCTTTCATCGGTCAGCGATAAAACAACACGATACAACAACATCAAGCGATGCGTGAAAGGCGGGAGAAGATTTGTCTGTGGGAATCAGGAGAGAAAACGAACATCAATAAAACATCACAGCAATGCACTCGTCCTCTTTCTCTTTCCTCGCTCTCTCTCTCTCTCTCTCTCTCTCTCTCTCTCTCTCTCTCTCTCTCTCTCTCTTGCTGCTCCTGCAATAAAAAGCGCCGAGTTTGCACAAAAGCTAAGAGGCTCGCCGATGCCCAGCAAAAAGCTCATCGTGAGCCGACGGCCAACGCAAACGCAGACTCCCGTCTTGTTAATGTTCGCTTGTTTTCCCCTACGCCGACGCAAACATCCGGGGGTCGACGTGACTCCGCTCCGACTCGATGCCGATGACGTGTCGGCGTCGTTTTTGAGTTCACAGTGGGAGGAAGTCGATGGATTAGTCACCATAAACCAATTACTTATGGACGCGTTTCTAAAGAGAAGTGACAATGAAGAACAAACAAGGGAGTTCGGGACCGGCGTCAAATGTGAAAAATGTAAAAAAGAAGAAAAAAAAAAAAAACACATTTGGTTTTCAGGTTTGTACAAATTAGAAAATAGAGTTTGAAAAAGTCTTTGATGTTTATAATGACAAGAAATAGAAGAAATGAATAGACGTTTAACTGGAATCCATCATCTACATCATCTTTACAAAAAGTCTGCATTCACGTTTCGTGTTCGCAAAATTCAAGGAAATGGAGACGAGATCGTCTTTCACTTTTATAGAAATGAAGAAATGAAAGACTAAGTTTATTTTTGGTCAATCGCCATCAGCGCTCAAGACGCTATATCACGGGTGTCAAACTCAAGGCCCGGGGCCCAGATCCGCCACATCATGTAACGTGGCCTGTGAAAGCAAATCCTGTGCGTCGACTTCCTGCTAAAATACCAAAATTACAAATTGTCTTAACCTTTACCGGTAATAACGTTGGAAAATTGCAAACCTGTTTTGTTACCAGTCCCACTTTTAAAATAGATTGAATAATAGTTGAAGAAACTGGTTATCCATCAATTTGATGTGTATTTGTAATAATACGGGGCCATTATACATTTTCAGTACAGCTGCAACCAACAATTATTTTATTTATCAATTAATCTACTGATTTCTTGGGGGGATAAATCAATGCAAAAATAAACAGTAATAAAGTAAAAAATAATTTCCATTCCTTCATTCCAAAACAGGACAATATTTCAAATTGACAGTGTAGAAAATGCATCAACATCAATTGAGTATGTTTCAGTTACTGGTTTGGTGCAAAACAACAGTCGGAAAATGTTGATCGGTGTTTTCAAAAGTAAAAGCAGATGTTTGGAAATACTTATTATGACGAAAGACAAAGATAAGCAGTCTGCTTTCATGGAGGACTACAGCAATCTGAGACTATTTACTGTTTGAGAGGCTGACATTTTGATGATTTGGACAATTCTAAGCTAAACAAGGTCTCTAAACGATTAATCGATGATCGAAATAGTTGTCCATTATTGTGATAACCTATTATTTCTCGATTGATTGATTTAATTGTTGAAGCTCTAATTTACAGTCTATGTTTTTTTTTCCTTTCCAAAAAATAAAGTGCATGTGTAAAGTGCAACTGTGATGGCAGCAGGTGAAATTAATAGAATGTTCGCGGCAACGCGCGAGGCCTGTGAATGCGTGCGCAAACGTGAAAATGAAAGTCACACCGGCGTGGTGACTCGTCGTCCGCTGCGCTGAACGGCATCGAGGTCGGAGCTTCATCGTCGTAGCAACCAAGACGATGCTTTAGGATCATCTCCGTCGTTCCACGAGCGACCCTTCATGACGAGACTCACTTCCAAGATCTCACCTGTATCAACATCTTTTACGATAAACAGCAATGTTTGGGTGCAACGAACTTCCACTTTTTGTAAGGTTAAAATAAAAATGTGGTCGTCACCAAAACCTAATGTACTTTTTTTTTTTTTTGTAAACATCAAAAACAAGTTAGCGTCTTCATTTATTTTTTGGAAGCATCAAAACAATTCAAAGCTCTTCAATCAACCTAAAGTGCGTTTTTGTAAACGTCAAAGAAAATTAGTTTTCACAACCTCGCTTTTTTTTCCTCCCCAGACTAATTTCGCCGAGTGATCGGCCACACATGAAAACTAGTTGCCGAAGTCCACACCGTGCGAGACTTGAGTCGGGTTCGGCAGGGTGGGGGTTTGCAAAACTCAAAGACCGTTTGGAGTCCTCTGCCACACAAACTCTCTTGCCGGGTTTGGTCTTTCGTCCTCAGGTGAGCGGCGGCCGTCTTCACTTCTCCTTCAGCTGCGGCGGGCCGCCTCCGTCCCGGCTGGCCCCGGCCTCCCCCGCGGTGTCGGACGGCCTCTGGCACCGCGTCCTTCTGGAGGTGAGCGCCGCGTCCTTGAGGCTCACCTTGGACCGCCGGCCGGCCGCCTCCGCCGACCTGCCGTCGCCGTGCCGCCTGATGCGCTCCGGCGGGGTCTTGCTCTTCGCCGGGCGCCGATTCCGCGGCTGCCTGGAGCACCTGGAGCTCGACGGGGAGCCGATCGGAGCGGGGGACGCGTCGGAGTGGTCGGGTCTGGGCAGGAGGCGGGCGTTTGGGGTCTACGAGTGCTGCGGTAGGGCGGGACCCTGCGACGACAACCCCTGCCGGAACGGAGGCACCTGCCACGAGGACGGAAGCGGAGGTGAGCGTGTGCCCGCCTGCGGTGGCTTTCCCGCAGAGATCTGTGAGAGAGCCTCCCCTCCCGTTCTGCCTGGGTCACCCCTCAACGCAGCAACCTGCTATGACTGCGGTCGAATTCCACACCTCAATCCCCGCTTTTCTAGAATTCGCTTATTTACAGGCCCCCATTGCACTGGGGCTGCTACTATTGAATCTTTTTAGAATCTACTCTCCTATTGATTATTGATCGAATAATCAAATAATAATTGCTGCCCCACTATCACAAAAAACAACTTTTTTACTGCAAAAATGCATTTTATTCTCAAGTTGGTACTGAGTGTTTGGTATAAATTTGGTGTATAGAATTTGAGACAGCTCAATGCTAGATGGTTAGCAATCACAGTTAGCAGTAGCATGCTAGCAATTACCATTTTAGGTCCAAAAAATGCTAACTACCATTCAACTTATTCATACTTATCATGTTATATGTGCATTATACATCTAACAGTGTCTTTGAAATCACTTAGAAATGCTCCTTTGTCATTTCTAGCAAAGTGTATCATTGGCACGACGCTGCGTCCGTCTGCTATTAATGTCCGTGTGAAACATGGGTTGCTCCGGCGGAAATAAACAACGCAACACATTTTTTTTTGGGGGGGCGGGGGGCGCTGTTTTCGATGTCGGCTGAGCTGAGTTGACCATTTTATACTGACTCCGTAGCCCCTTTCCCACTGGCTGTCAAAGCTTCTTTGCCGCGTCGCTGGTCCGTGTGAAAGGTACAGACAGTAGTATCAGAGGCAGATGAGGAACTGTACAGTATGTAAGGGAATTCTAGTAGCTGAGTCGTTGTGTGAAAATCTGTCGTGGTTTCTACCTGTGGTATGTGGTGTGAAAGTGCAAAAAAAAGTCATGTCGGAGTGAAGAAAAACACCTATTCTTCTATTCTATTCCATCCTTCTTTTCTATTTTTCGTGCCGAGCGACCGCCGGCCATTTAGCAATTTGTCCGTCTCGTTACCGCAGCGCAGGAAAATAGAAGATGACAAAGAAGGTGTTCAAGAAAGAGACTCTTCAGGTCGGAGTCCCGTGCTGACCCTCATTAGCATTTTGGTTTATCGCTAATTGGCGAGCGCTGGGTTTCTTCTTAGCAAAGATAGCAGCTCAGCTCGCTTTGCAATTCAGAGCAGAGCCGATAAAGATCTCGTCTGAAATGCTCAACTTTGACACTCTGTGGCCGTGTGTGTGTGCGTGTGTGTGTCCTGTCGGTGTGAAGACAAACGCAACACAACAAAGAAATCTCTTAAGCGCTTTGTGTTGCTTTACCTGTTAGCGTGTACGGGGTGTGTGTGCGCGTGTGTTTATTAATGATACTTTCCTAGTGTTACTGTGATGTCACTTTACTTATGTTACTAGTCTTGCTTTACCAGTGTCACTGTGTCTTACTTGTGTTACTTCATTATTTAACCAGTGTTTCTTTACTAATGTCACCGTATTCGTGTCACTTTACTCGTATTGTTGTTAGGTTTCCAGTGTTACTTTAATTGTACTTAATTAGTGATATTTTATTGTTGCTACCTTAATTTTCCTTTGCTCGTGCTTTCGTGTTACTGCCCTTGTGTTGCTTCGCCAGTATTGCTTTATGGGTGTTACTTTGCCAGTGTCACGTATGAGTGTTAGTTTTCAAGTGTTACTTGCATTTACTACTTTATAGTGTGACTGAAGTATTTTGCTACTGTTGCTTTTCCAATATGACTTTATTAGTGTGACTTAATTTATCACTTGACTTCTTTCAGTGATGGTTTACTTGTACTATGTCAATGTGACTTTATCAGTGATATTTTTCTCATGTTACTTAAATAGCGATTTACTGTTACTTACTAGTGTTACTTTACCTGTGCCAGTTATTACTGTTATGTTCTAAATGTTACTTTAATGATGCTTCACTAGTGCTACTGTGTTAGTTTTTTTCCATTTCTTCCTCTAATCATGTTAGTTTGACGTCACATTGTTAGTGTCGTGTTACTTTAGTCTTACTTTACAAGTGTTAAATTACAAGTGTGACTTTAGTGTAGTTTACTTCAGCGTTACATTACTAGTGTCGCTTTCGTGTTTCATGACTAGTTACTAGTGCTCAACTCGTATATGGTTCCAATATGATGGCAGAATAGCAGGAGGTTTTTCTTTGTCGTATGGTTTTCTGTCTCTCTCCATGTTGTCGATCTTCCCGCTGGTATTGATCATCTTCTTATCGCTTTTTTTTTTTTTTTTTCATTGTACAGTGTTGCGCTGCAGGTGCGCAGGCTTGTTCCACGGCACCCGTTGCGAGCGGGAAGACAACCCGTGCGCCTCCCATCCGTGCACCCGCGGCCGCGTTTGCGTGCCCAAGGAGCAAGGATACATGTGCAACTGCTCGACGGAAAATGCCGACGCTAGGTAAACTTCTTCTCGATCCAAACACCAGCTTGGATTTTGGAAATCTTCTAGAAATCCGATGTGCCGTGTGCTGCTGTTCCACTCCAGTCCTGTAGGCGTCGGTAATAAAAATCATTAATAATCAACAAAGTAACTAACTAAAGGGCCTATCTCACTGGCGGAGAGGTCGCCGAGACTGCCGAGGGTGTTCAGTCGCGGCGATGTCTGGGAGACGTACAGGTGCTGCCCACCGCCCATTTAAGAGCTCGACAGCAAAAGAAAAGAGTACTTAACGTCACAAATAATTTCTTAGTGACCCAAGTATTCAAGGGGCGAAGCGTCCCGAAGTTTCGCCGCCGGAGCACGGACCCGTGACAATCCTCGAAAAATCAAAATAAAAAATACTGGCGCGATCGTTTTGACATGGCACTTTTGTGACGTTGAGCTACATGAAGCTTTTTCTCTATAGTGAGTGTATCGAGGAGTCTCCAAAAGTTGTGTGGTATTCCTTTACTTTAAGTAGACTCTGTTTGTTTGTTCTTGTGATTTAAATGAAGATCAGACCACACTTTATGACCAATTTATGCCGAAATGTTCAAAATATTTTTTCCTTTTTCCTCCCACTGTATAAGAAGCTGTTCCTCCTCTATTTATGATCTATGCTGCATATACTAAATATTCTGGATAAAAAAATGATCTGCTCATGCTAGCCATGTGAACGGCAGGCATGTAGTAAATATTCAGGCAATATTCAATCTCTTAATCACATGATGGTCTGCACTTCATTAATGCTAACCACAGAGCATCACGTTTGTGTGTGTGTGTGCGTAGATTCGTATGTGTGTGTGTGTGTGCGTGTGTTAAACGAACCCGGCGACCGCTATTCGGCGACGTGATCGGAATGGAGGCCGTCGACTTTTCCCCTCGACAACCTCTCCGAGGGCTAATGTGCCGCTCCCGCCTCGTAATGCTTTTCCTAGCGACTCCCTCACTTGTGCCGCCAACGCGGAGAGGTTGAAAGGTCGATCGCGGGGCGAGCTGACAGGCGACCTCGCTTAGTGACCTCCTCGGGCACTTCAAGTGAGAGCAGAGAGGGGAAGACGTTCAGGACGGACCGACGGACCCGATGTCTGTCAGGCTACTCAACTAGTCGTGACAAATGGACTCCGTGCACGCAACACTTGGGCGGTTGGCGTACACCAGTGCGCTCACGTCTGGTCGCCAGGCAAACGCTTAGTGACAACATGAGAAAACGTCTCGAAACTCAAAACCCCGTCGACACCGAACATAACGGCACGCCGCGGTGTTGGTCGGACATGAAAGGATAGCTCTATTTAAAATAACAAAAACCTGAAATTTCGACCTTGAAGAGTAGCGACACTGAAGCCACGTTATCACACGTTTAAAGATCGAGGTTATTTTTCCCGACCCGGTAGATCAACACAAACGGACACTGGGAACTCGTACCTAACCGAAACTGTGTTGCTTCGCATACGGTCCCCCAGCAACAGCTTTATGTGGAATGTTCACGAAGCCACACCCACAAAACACAGCCTGGCCAATCACGTTTTGGCCAAAGTCAACTCACATGTGACCACGAACATGATAAGAATTGAATTGTTTCAAATGTTACTGTAGTTAATTTCATTTTATGTAACTTTATATCCCTTTATTTTATATTTCTGCAAACAAATTCAGCAGCAAGAGGCTAACCCTGAACTGGATCACAATGTAAATAAAATGTAGTTAGTTAGTTAGTTGGACGGTAAAGTGGTAAATTAGATATAATTAGTAATAATCAGTAATTCAGCAGTGTGTTTGGAGGTTGGTTAGTTAGTTTTGTTGACCGGTTGGTAAACGGTCCCTTAGACATTGGTTGAATGTTAATTAGTTGGTTAGTTAGTTGGAACTTCACTTATTGCATTGCTTATACAGTCTGTTTGTAGGTTGGTTAGTTATGTAGTTAGTCTGTTAGTTGGTTGGTTAGTTAACCGGTCTGTTCGTCAAACGACTACATCGCCAAATCAACCTTGCAGCACTCGTCCACAAGGACACACACATGCAAACACATGCAGGTTAAAAATGTTCTTGTAATGGCCTGAGACACACACACACACACACACACACACACACACACACACATACCAGTTTAAAAAATCTGATACCAGTATTCTACCAGTTGACCGAGTCATTGAATGCCTCCAGTGGGAAGTGTTGGATGTTGTCGGCATGCACAGCGTGGAATTTCGCCCGGGCCCAAAGCGTCAAGAGCCTGATTACGATGCGACATCACTCGCCCGCACGCCGGAGCCGCCTCAGATTGACACGCCAATGGTCGATGGAGCCATGCGCGATCCCGTCTGTAATAGCACGTTAGCGGCGGGGAGCCGAGTGCAAACGGAGGAAACGCGCGAAGGACTTTTGTAATTGTTATTATCATTTTGAATATTAGCGGTTTGCCGTTGCGTTTAAGAATCGCCAGATTGTCGAGTTTCCCGCAGCGTTCAAGAGAGAAGAAGAAGACTTGACAGCCTGCTTCGTGTCGTGCATTGAGACATTTCCTCAATGAAATGGAGTTGTTTCTCGCCGAGAGCAATAAATTCATCTTTCATTTGAATAATGATGACTGACTAAGGTGTTAACATTTTTTCGAATGACCCTTTTCGCACAATCTCCACAAGGACTTCTCTTTTCTCTGCTCTGTCAGCAACATGGGGAGACATTCTTTGTTTTATTTTATTTTGTAATTGTATGAAATGATAATTTTTCAATGTTTTCATGTATTTCTTTTTGTTCTCTGTCTGGGAAGCCCAATTGGAGCCTCAGCCTGGCTTCAGACAGGACTCCAAACCAAGCAGGGTTCCAAGCAAACCGAGCTTGCTTGGAACCCAAGTGTGAAACCTTCACTAACGGTGCTTGAAGTCCTACTGCGAATGTCTAAATCCTTCCCTCGGACTTGAAAGCGTCCCTCTGGCGAAATATTTTGTGCCGGTGACTTCATTGCGCACATCCGCAAGACGTGATCGCGTAACATTTTTAGGGGGGCCCGGCTTAAGGTAGACCGAGCGTTGATTTCGCTTCCCCTCCTTCCCGGTCACGCAGGTGTCACGACGGCGCCGACGTGTGCTCTCCCGACCCGTGTCCCGGCGGTTTCCTGTGCCGAGACTCTTCCGGATCCTTCCACTGCGACCCTCTGCCGCAGGTCAGTCCTCGATCGGGTCCTCGCGGGGACGAGCGAGCTTAACGGCGGCGGTCTGCCGCAGGTGTTGCCGGCGGTGGGCTACGTGGAGATGATGGAGATCGGCGCCGGCGTGCTGTGCCTGCTGCTGCTGGTGGCCGTCTTCGTTTGCGGGCGGAAGCGCTACGTCCGGCAGAAGAAGCGCAAGAACGAGAACGACGCCGACGGGTAACGCGACGCTCGTCTTTACATCATTTACGTCCCGCTTGGCCGTCGCTACTCTGTTGAATTCAACACGCGACAGACCATAATAAGAAGAGAGACGCTCTTTGTATTGATTTTTAAGCAAATAGAGGCAAAACTAGCTGACAAGCGTGGGAGGAGTCAGTTAGCTGGTCAGTTATTTAGTTCACTAGTTGGTTCATTGACCATTCATTAAATCAGTCAATTAGTTAGTGAGTCAGTTAGTCAGTTGGCTGGTTGATTTGCAAGTTAGTTAATCAGTCATTTAGCTAGTTATAGTTATTTTATTATTTACTCCATTTTCAAGAAAAGTCCATCCATCCATTTTCTCGGTTAGTTAAATATTTTGTTGGTTAGTTAGTCAGTCAGTGACTTGATCAGTCGGTTGGTGATTCAGTCGTTATCCGCTCAGTTGGTGGGTTGTTCTGTTAGTTAGTTAGTCACTTAGCTTGGATGTTTGTTTGCTCGTTTGCTCATTGGTTGATGAGTCATTTGTTAAGCTAGTCAATACTGGGTTCAATGGTAAGTCAGTAAGTAAGTCAGTTGCTTTGTCAGTTTGTCAGTTGGTTGGCTCGTAGGTTAGTCAACGAGTCATTTGGTACGTTGGGGATTCCGAGCAGATGCCCGGTGTTGGTACTGCTGGTAGCGGTGGACTACCAGCGCGCATTCCTCAAGTTGGCTATCCGACATACAGTACGTCCACATTGTAAAATGTTAATATTCCACGCGGATGACACGCGAACCCGTTTTTCAGCTACTCGTCGTCCAAGAGCCCGAAAGGTCGCCATCGGAACGGCGGCCACACGGAGCTGAGCTGCATGACGTCGTCCGCCGACGACCTCGACCGCTCGCCCTTCCGTTCGCTGCGTCCCGGCGGCCGAGCGCCGGCCGTCAAGTCGCACGGACCGGCGGTCTGCAGCGTGGCCCCCAACCTGCCCGCCAGACCCCCGTCCTGCTCCGACAACGACTCGGTCAAGAAGACCCACTGGGACCTTGACTATGAAGGTAAGTGTGTATGTGTGGGCGGGCGTGCGTGCGGGCGTGCGTGTGTGCTACACCTCCATCTTGTCATGAAAAATCATATACATACTGGACATAAAGCACAGATGTATTGGGACACATTCCGGCTCGTTAAAAAAATGTAATCAAATAAAGAATTTCAATAACTTAAGCATTGGAAAAAAAAATCCATAAATTACATATATTATAAATTATGATTATAAAAATGATAAAAATATAATTACATGATACAATTATTATACAATTCATCATTAATGAATGAATGATAGTATTTACAACATTTGTTTTATCTATATTAGATTAATAAGAAAATAGCAATCATGATCTTTTTCTTTTATTCATTCATATATTTGTATTCATATATTATAGTTACATTTTGTACTTAAAAGGAGCATTGAATCTAAGAATTTCATTAATGAATACATGAATACATGATATATAATCAATCAATCAATCGGGACTAAGAAAAAATAATAAGACGACAATAGAAAGGTCAGTGTTTCAGACATGTATGAATTCATAATACAGTACACAAGTACATAATATATATATATATATATATATATATATATATATAATAAATGAGTATTTTAAAAAAAGGACAAGAAACAAAAGGGGAATACAAAATGAGAAGAGTGGGTTTGGTATGACACACATTAATTTGAAAAAATTACCTAAAATACAATGATGTTTGTAAAATAACCGGTAAAAGACTAAATACATACAAATGCATAAAAGAAAAGGGAAAATAAAACATGAGAATGAATGCTGAATCCATTAATCACATACAAAGTTAACTCTTATATTCATAAAATGACCATATTTGGTCATACATAAATTCACTATTAGTACTGCACGTAGGCAGGACAGTATCTACTCGTACAGTTCGAAGGTTGTTGTTGTTGTTGGTGTTCATGTTTACTTCTTATTCAACGAGCGTGTCAAAAAATAATGTTCTTGCTGACTTGTATTTCTTCGTACGACTTTAACATCAAAGCCAGCTGTCGCAAACGGGAAGTTTGAGGTAAAAGCCAAAGTGAAAGTGCGACGATGCCGTCCGTCACCGGACGCGTTTGGACGCTCGTTACGATTTATATTCCACGGCGACAACTTACGACTTTCCCTTTTTTTTGATGCATAACTCGAGAGCCGAATTGCAGGCGAGGTCAGCAGCTGCCGTTGTGCCGTCTGTTTACCCCACCAAATGGAAATACCAACGCTTCATTTGCAAAATGCAACACACAAAATGCACTTTTTATGAGGCCTTCGGACTCTTTTGGAGACGCGCGTTACACTTAATACTTTCGACTGAGTGCACAACAACAAACACAAACGAGTACTTTTCTGACGAAACACAGCAATGGCGCGAATAGCCGAAACATGGCCGCGTTAAAGCAAAGCGGACGTAATAATAAGAACAACGACAATCAAAGCCCTCAAAAGACGATTTACGTAATAATATTAAGGGCAACAACGAAAGCGCTCAAAAAGGCGATCCAGTTTCTGTTTTCATCATAATCATAATAGGATGAAGAATCAAACCCCCCAAAGGATGATTTAGTCGCCAGAGTAATCAGTATAGCAATTAAAGCCCCACAAAAGGGAATCTAGCAGCCAAAATAATTAGAACAATAACAATTAAAGCCGTCTATAACAACATCAATTATAATTAAAGTGCCCCAAAAGCGATTTAGTTGCCAGAGGAATCACAATTAAAGCCCTAGGAAAAAATGTGTGCTATAATAACAGTAAGAATAAGACGTAAAGCACTCAAAAGAGCAATTTAGTTTCTGGAATAATAACACGCATTCAAGGCCCATTTACATACCAGAAGAATCCAAATGAAGACCTTCAAGAACTTGCCGGGAGAATCCAAATAACACTTCAAGGTTCCAAAAAGGCAATTTAGCAGCTAAACAAGGTGATTGAATTGCCTGAAGAACAACAACCAAAGTCCTGAAAATGGCCAGATTCATAATCATATTTGCAATGAAATCTCCCTCAAAGTTGAATTGATTACTGTAGAAATCACGAGACTAACGACGAAAGCCATAATTATCGGAGCGTTGACGTTTGTGCGTGCTGTGTCTTCAGTTTATCCCGCTGATCCCGACTACTTCGGGCGCCCCGTGGCCGCCGCCCAGGAGTTCCCTCAGTTTGACATCGTGGAGGACGTCTACACGTCGTCCGCCGTGTCGGACTCGCGGCGTAGCTCTCGCTTCGGCGGCTTCCCGTTCCCGCTGGAGCGCTCGGACCGCCGCGCCCCGCTGCCGCCGTGCTACGGCAACGGGAACCTGGACCGCTTCCTGGACCCCGACGGCGTCCCGCTGCCGCGAACCCGGTGTTCCGACGCGTACGCCGAGACCGGCTACTGCCCGGCGAAGCACGCCGGCGGCTCGGACGACGACGCGGCGGGCTATAAGCGGCTCGGCGTCCGGCTCGGCGTGTCCGGGTCGCCCTACGCCGAGCGGGCGGGGACGCCGCCCAATGTCGCCCGCCCGCAGACGCGCCCCAGCGGGACCGGCGAGCGCAGCTACGACGGCGCCAGCCTGCTGGAGAGCGACTACGGCAGCTGCGAGGAAGTCATGTTTTAAGACAGCTTGTTACGGGATTCCGAGGCGGGACGGCGTCACGGCAGCTTGACGGGACAACCTGGATGTTTTGTTTTGAAACAACCTTTCCTTTGTCAGACTTTTCCCGACCAGCAAATCCGGTCCCGAGCTCATCATTCAATGTCCTGTCAAAACTGACAGGAAGGGGGAATTCAGCGAGTTGAAACTGGCAGGAAGTTCAAATTGACAGGACACTGACAGGAAGTTGACGCTGACAGGAAAGGGACACTCACAGGAAGTGGAAACTGACAGGAAGTGAACGCTGACGAGTTGAAACTGACAGGAATTGACAGGAAGTGGACACTGACACCAAGTGAAAACTAACAGGAAGTGCTCACTAAGAGCAAGTAGAAACTGACAGGAAGTTGAAATTGACAGGAAGTGGACACTGACAGAAGGTTGAAACTGACACAAAGTGGAAAGTGACAGGAAGTGGACGCTGAATGGCATAATAACAAAACGAGGCGTCGCCGACATTTTGTTCTGAGTACTGCCGCGAGCTGCCGTTGCCATGACGGCGGGCGGCTCGTTACGAAATGTCCCGTCCACGATGTCGTCAGCATTTCGAATTAGGAGGCTGGATCCTCCGAACAAGAAACAAAATGGATGTCGAAAAGTTTCTCCAATGAAGTGTTAACGTCCGACTGATTCTCTCGTACAAAAACAATGTCTTAGGTTTTTATTTTGACGTTTGACAGGTTAGCATTATCATTAAACCGCATTTTCTCCTTGTGTCCTTTCACATTAAAAGACTCTATGAAGATTTGAACATGCAGTAATAATTTCAAAATAAGAGTACCCATTTTCATGACAACATTAATTTCCTGCTCCTATGAGTCAGACTGACTTGGTAAACGAAAGCTTGATCTTTTATTTTGAAATCCCAGATGTACTCGCTTGCACCGAATTTTCACAGCGCACCGGAAACTGTTTCGAAAGTGAATTTTAGTGTTGTCATTTCTCAGCAATTGTTTGGTGTCCTTTCACTACAAGAGCTTTGAATCAAAAATGTCAAATTCCTGTTCAGTAAAACGGCTGAGTCTTTTATTTTGAAATCCCAGATGCACTTCCTTTGTCCCAATAGCAGAAGTTTCACAACAGGAGCTTCAAACTGAGAGCGGCAACTCACTTTTATCGTTGTCGTTTCTCTGCAACTGGTGTCCCTTCACATTAAAAGCAAAGATGGAGCCGCAATCCGGATTTCAGAATAAAAGCATTTTTCCTTACATCCGCATGTATTTCGCACTTTTTTGGGACGGAAATGTGTTTTGCGATGATGTGAAGTGTTGTTTTGTGGATAAACGTGTATCATTGTTGTTTTGTGATATTGTGTTGAATGTTTATTTTGTTCCAATCACACATCAGAAAGTTTATTTTTGTAATGTTTCTTCGCTGTGAGATTTTTACTACTTTGATGTACACACCAAATATGAATATAGAAATAAAAGCATCATTACATCATCTGACTCGATCAACATGTTTGTGTGTGAGTCTCTAACGCTGGAACAATTTCACTTCTTCCATAGTTCTGGACTTAAAAATGAAAAACTAACTCACCTAACTCACGCTAATGAGTGTGTGTCTGTGTGTCAAAGAAGCTGCACACGTTCCGTGCGAGTAACATTTGATGAGACATCAAACCGCGTCCATTATTTCGACACCTCAGGTGTGGTCATCATTATCCATTTAAAGAGGCCAACCCGTGTTTGTGCGTGTGTTGAGTTAACGATGTCGGCGCTGGAGGCGTTTCTCATAGTTCATCTTGAATGGAAACTGGGATTAAAAAGTGCAAGTTTCAAGTTGACGTGTGTGACTGTTGCCTTCACATCAGAGGAGCATCATTGCCATACATGGGGGGGGAAAAACATTTCTCAAGAAGAAAAGTTTTTTTTCCAAGGATAAAATTCGGGGGAAATCTCGAAAAAAAAGACTTTACACAGCACAAAAAAAAAGAGAATGAAATTATATTTTTTTTTCTAGGAAAAACAAAGTCATATTTTTTTGGGTTGGGGGAAGTCATTTTTATTTTTCTCAAGAATAAAGTTGGATTGTTTTGAGTAAAAAGAGAAAACGTTGACACGAGGGGCGTAAATGACAATGCAGTCATTAAATCAAGGGGAAAATACTATTGTATTTCTTTCATGAATAAAACAAAACTTTTATGAGATTAAAGTTGTAAATTTGAGTATTGCATTAAAAAAAAAGTTTTATGTTGGAAATTGTTGGAAAAAGTTTTATGTTGGAAATTTTTTTTTTTTTTTTTTGGGGGGGGGAGGAAGACATTTTTGAGAAAAATGGAGGAAGGGAAGGAATTAGACGAGAAATATTACTATATTCTCCTCAGATTTTTCCTGTAAGATTTTCTTTAACTATTTCATGCTGATCCAGTAAAACAGAAAGCACGTCCTAATTTGCATATTCATGAGGTGTCATGAAGGCAGAACGCGCCGACGAGGCGATGTTCAAGTGCGCACATGCAGACGCACGCGCTCACGCGCACACACATTTGTTCAGGGTTGAGCACACACACGCATTCCTGGAAAACCACTCGAGTTTCAGCAGGAGCAGAAGTGCAGTCGTGTTGGTGTTTGTGCGCGCGCATAGTCAACGTGCGTCGCGCGAAGACGGCAGGTCGGCGTCCGTAGGCCGTAACGAGCCGAGAGATGACAGGAGTGGGTGTCAAAGGTCAGGAAACAGCTATTTTCCTGCGCTAGTTACGTGTTCGCGAAATGTGGCCACAAAATGCTTGATGCTACATTCATCCGTTTTGGGCGGAGTCAGGCCGGTGAAGTGCGACATGCCTCACTTGCTTCCATGCTAAATATAACACAATACGCGACGTTCCATATCAGCGCTTCGCAAACCTTTTACGCCAAGTAGCACACCTAAAAAAAAAAAAATACGATACAGACTTCGACAGCTGAGGAGCACTGATTAAATTTAATCTCAAACACATTTGGTTTGGCGGTTTATCCGGATTAGCACGTTGTCGGTGAATGTTCTCGTCATCTGACAAATCTTCTAATGGCCACGATATTCGACCTCGTGTTACACTTCGAGGACATTTCGGGAAACCGATTCCCCATCATTCTCACAGCGTACAATCGCGACGTCGTATTGGCTGCCGTACGGAGAGCAAATTGTGGGCAACGTTTGCAACCGGCACGTCCGCCGCAAACACGAGAGCGTTCGTGACGGTGTTCCCTATTACGCAACCAGTGTCGTGCTTTTGTTTAACTCCCAACTAATTATCATTAGTACGAATGTACATTTCTATTCTATTCAGTAAGCACTTTAGAGAGTGTACTGCCCAAAGGAATCGGTCAAGGGTAACAACAGCCCATAATCTAATAGCTGGCTGCCAATACTGTAATCAAATAACATAATAACTTACATTATTGGCATGATAAATATATATATATATATAGAGTATATTCGCAAATGTAATAACTGAGCCCGTAGCGTAATATTACATTACGTTATGGGCCTATTCCATTTTAAAAAGGGGAAATATATTATGTTACAGGCCGTTATTATGTTATGGGCTTCCACTCGTTTAATATTTCTGACGGGGTTTGGCGTTTTTCCTTGCCCTCTTCGGTTTGTCGTCCATCTGTGTCAGCTGCGAGCTTGAGGCCGACACGGGAGTGGATTTGGAGCGGCGCTCCCTCCCACTCCCACAGATATCGATCCCGTTCCATCCTAATCCCCAGCCAGAATTCGACGGAACCCCGCAAAACCTTCCGGTCACGTTGGCTCCCGCTCCCGCTCCTGCCCAATCCCGTGATCCATTGTGAAATTCACTCACACGCCGCGGGAATCCCCAAAAATGTCAGCCTCAACTGTGAAGCCTTTCAACACTCTTGTGATTAGGAGAATTCTGAATGAACTTGACAGGAGAGCGCACTCGTGCTGAGGATTGGGCGGGAAAAGAGAGGCGCCGTGCCACGAGAGAGAGAGAGAGAGAGAGAGAGAGAGAGAGAGAGACGGGAAGCTAAAAGGCTGGCGCACTAATTCACACGCTCACACGGGGACCACTTGGCGGGGGGGAAACCAAGGCGCGCCAACATGACACGGGGGGACATAAGCGAGTGCGCCGCGCACGTGCGCCGGGGCTCGATCGTGTGACACCTCCACCGCGAGGCACCTCCACCACCGCCTCCACCGCGATGTCCCCACAAGACGCGTAAAAAGATTCCCAAAGGTTTTCCAGCTCCGCCATGTCGAGGCTGCTGGGGCCGCGGCACTACCCGCAGCCGATGGCCGCCCAGCGGCAGCAGTCGGCGGGCGCGTGGCACCCCGCCGCACTGGGGGCCGCGCTGGGGCCGCGCAACTCCACGGCGGCGCCGGGGGCCCCGCAGCAGCATCGGGCGTTCCCCTGGGCGGTGAGCGTCCTGGCCGGCGTGCTGATCGTCACCATCGTGGTGGACGTGGTCGGCAATCTGCTCGTCATCCTGTCCGTCTTCAGGAACAGGAAACTCAGGAAAACAGGTACGCGCGTGCGTGCTTTCATTACTTTTGCTCCCCGACCATTTTACTAGTATTGCTGATGTTTTTTTTTTAATTTGCTCTACTATACTGTAAGTAGTTTTTTCAACTACTTTTACTTCTATTATTTTGCTACCATTTTACTCGTATTATTTAATTTTCAATAATATTTTATTTTGACTACTTTTTATTATTATTCTTATCTTGTTTTATATCTTTTGCTACTATCTTCTACTTCTAACATTTTTTCTAGTATGATTTATTATTTGATTTATTATTATTATCTTTTCTTATCTTTCCATGTTTTTATTTAACTATTTTTACTAGTATTATTTGAATTCCCAATTTCTATTTTTTTTTGCCAATATTCTTTTTTTATTCTTTACATATTTCCTTGTACAGTTACATGTACCAATATTTCTTGTTTTACTCGTATTCCTTGTGATTTAATGTATTATTTTTACATGTACTTTTTAACTACATTTAGTTTTTTAATACATTTTGTTACCACTGCTTTTTCCATCCTTTCTTTTTATTTAATTTACTATCTTTACATTTCCTATCTTTACAATTCCCTGTTTTTAATAGATTCTTTTCATTTCATTTACTATTTTACACATTTTTATCATCCATTGTATTTATTATTTTACACATTTTTATCATCCTTTTATTTTAAAAAATTTTTACGAAAATAATTATTCTTTTTCATAAATATTACTACTACTATTACTACTTAAGTATGATTTATATGTTTACCATTTTCCTATTTTTTTTTATATAAATATTGTGTTTTTTATTACTTTGACTAATATTGTTTTTATTGTTCCTATTTTTACTAGTATTTTTTTCTTTTGGCCTTATTTACATGTATTTTGATTTTTGCTACTTCTATTTGTTTTGTTTTTTTGTAGTATTATTTTTTACTAATTTTAGTCCACATTTTTTACATTTATTATTTTTTTTAATTTAAACCTTTTTTTACTAGGATTATTTTGTATTTTTACGAGAAAATTTATTTACTTTGACTATTATTAGTAATATAGTATTTTCACTTCTTCGACCAGTATCATTTTTTTCACTATTTTTACTTGTATTATTTTCTTACTTTAACTATTGTTTTTTTTTTTTACTTGTAGAATTTTATATTTTTTTTTAATCAATTTTGTACAACTTTTACTAGTATTATTTTAAATCTATTATTTTCAAACTATTTTTAAGAGTGTTGATTTTTGTTTTGATCCGAGTATACTTTTTTGTTTGTATTATGAATAAAATAAAAAAAACGTCAACACTTCGCTTTGCTCTTGGTGACTTGAAAACATTCTTTCCATTTTCAGTAACATTTTATTTTTGTATACTATTTATTCTATTACGTTTGTGATGCTTTGATGCTTTTTTTCCATTTGAAGGTCGTTAAGGGGCTTTCTTTATTGTTGCTTTTAATGTATTTCTGTGAAGTCCAATACATTGAAAAGCACTCCCAAAAAGAAATGTCTTATTATTATTGTATAATAATAATATATAATAATACAATTATATTATTGTAATAATAATAATAACAAGTTTAAATAATGAACATCATTTTATTTAATTGACCAAGAAATTGCCATTTTGTGCTAAATAGCTACTCATCACATTGTCGTAGGAAACAAAATAAATCACACTCCCCGACGACGAGGCAGATCATTGATCACAAAGCGACACTCACTCACGGTGCCGGTGCCGCTCGGCATGCTGGGTATTCCAGCGTGAAGTTCCTCCGACGCGACAATATCGAAGACGACATCTCAGACATGTCGTCATGCTCGACGAGCACCTATGTAAAAAAAAAAAAAAAAAAAAAAGAATTTTTTTTTTTTTATGGCACGTGAATGTTGTGTGTGTGTGTGTGTTTGATAGCAGGGATATACCGTATATCAACACTATTGAACACAATCAAAGAAAATGGAGGCTTTTTCAGTTCACGTTGGATGCCTTTATAGAGAAGAAGGTTCCGGGTTGGAATCTGGCCTATGTGTAGCCTGACTCCAGGTACTTTCATCTCCTCTAAAGTGTCTCTGAATGTCATTTGAGTGGTGTTTTTTTGTTTGTTTGTTTTTTTTTGTCGGTACGTGTCAGCACTGTGATTGACAACTGACGGGCGCGGGGTGTCAAAAGCTCCGGGCCGTCGGCGTTGGAGGATGAGCGTGTGATGGCTTGATGGCGCTCATTAAGCGCCACCTTCCCCGTGACACCAAACAAAATGAGCGAATGGGTGAAAAGGGATGTTTTGCCGTCCAGCTGAATAAACACACAATCACCTTTTATTGTCACGAACTTGCATGCTTGCACACGAAACTTGTTCTGCGCATTTAACCCGTCACAGTGAACACGTACACACGTCAGTGGAACACACTGGAGCGGCTGAAGCGCCCGGGCGGCATTTCGGGGTATCGGCGTCTTGCTCGAGGTCGCCGCGGCCGTGAGTCCGGGGGATGGTCCGGTCGGGGCCTCGAACCTAGGTCCCCCGCGGTGGCAGGCGATGAGCTTAACCATTGGGCCGCACCTTGCTGTCGCCCAGGCAACGGGACTCAGAAATATCAAAGGACATCTCATTTTAGTTTGTAGAAAAATGTTTTGTCAAAAGTGTCCGAGGACCGATACGTGACAACGCCATTACGTCTTGCAATTTGAAGGAGAATTGTTGAAGTTGAATCCAATATGTTTCCAAACGCAAACATTTACTGAACCTGGAAAAAAAGACAAAAGCTGATAAAAAGTCAAAACCTATAGCAGACGCAACGTCAAAAGGATAAGGTCAAAACTGAAGGACAATAGGAGATACACAAAATGGAATCAAAAATCAAGTCGATGAAGGAATAAATAAGTGTCTGAATAAATAATACATGAATCGGTTAAAAGCGAAACCAAACAAGTGAGGAGTTTGGAGCCTCCTTTTAAAAACATCAACAGACCCTGCGGTCCCGATGTCCTCTGGCGGGGGCCGTTCCAAAGGAATAATTGAAAGCACTCTCGGCGCCTGCGAGGGCCGATACGATCGAAGCGTATCAGGTCGATAGGATGGGCCGAGACCTTAAAGACCACCCTTAAAATCCATCCCGAAACGCTCACGCGGCGATCTTAAAAGCGGCGTCGTATGTTTTCCGCCGTCTGCTCTTCGTCAGCACACGAGCAGCTGAGCGGTGAAGCGGTTGCACAGCGGAGATCTTCTTTTTGGGGAGGACTTTGCCAGATAAGCGCGTACACCAGCACCTCCGTGTTCACCGGAGTTGAAAACGGGCGGACTACGGCTATATTCTTAGAAGGATTCAAAACGCAAAATCCAAATCTTCGTGACATGACCGGTCGGTCACCAGCACGGCCGCCACACTCTACCGGACGTCTCGCGACGCTCTCGGAATTCCGAAGCGGGAATTCCATAACCGCCTCGTGCTAGCCACCCACGTACATAACCGCCTTGCTACCGACTTCCGGTACCTAGCTACCCGCCCAGCTAGCTATCGTCCTCCTGCGGCTACCAATCCAGCGCCGCACAGCTTTCTAACCTCCCTCCTTACCCGTCTATCAACCCGTTCGCATACATAAGCGGCTGCCCGCCCACCTACCGACCTCCTGGTGCCGCCTCCCACCCATATTCCTTGCTAACGATCCAGCCACTTTTCGACATCGGTGCACGTTTACACATGCAGGTGATAATGCTTGTTGTCGTTGAGGTGAATACATGCACTTCTGAAAGTCCAGTGAAGCAATCACTTATATTGGAGCATGTGACATCCAGAATGTTGTATTGGACAAATGCTACTCAAAAACATCTGACACAACTTCGAGGCCCCTCCTGCTGGCTGACGTGCGTGATAACTTCTTCATTCTCTCCGGCTTTCGGGGTCTCGCGTGCGCGGCTGCGTTTTATATTTTCTCTCGAGACGTACAGTGCACACGTGTTCATTTGCTCTTCATACCTGGTTGCTCTCAGCTGTTTCGAACGCAGTTCCGGCGAGACTTGACTGAAAACGGTACTGGAGCACCAGTCGCTTAGCGTGACATTTAACGTTAGCTTGGCGCCGGTTTAGCGTGGCTCCGTGGTCCTCTTCTGTTAATTTCTCCTAATCCTCCTTTCGCGACAACGGTACTTGTTCGCTTATTCGCCGCTGTGGAGCGCCGCGTTATTCGCCGCTTTTTGAGGAGCGCCGTGTTCGCCACGGTAGCGGCTAGCAGCTAGCCCGCCACAGCCGCGGAGCTGCCTGTCAGATTTTTTTCTTTTTACACAGGGGCAAATGTGATGACCTCATAACATTAGGGTGATTGGTTGGTAGAGTCCAAATCTTATGTCAGCCAATCACTTGCTGCGGCACTTTAACACCAAGCGTGTGTTAGCCAAACTCGAGGTTAACTGATGGCGCACGTCGTCTCGTCCGCTCGGGATTGCGGACCGTTTGCGACTTCCGCGTAACGTCGGAACACGTGGCAACTGCCCGGGACGAAACTCGAGCAACACGTGGCATCGCTGTATGCAAATGGGTCACCGTCGTTCGCAACCGAGCGATTTCTCCCGACCGCCGGCCGACATTTTCGTCATTCCGACACGCTGGAAGCCGAAAGCGAAATGTGTGACGGTGCGTGAACCGGGCCGGGAGGCGAGGAGCAGATTAGTTTGCGGAGCACGGCGACGTCGGCGGGATAAAGGCACCGCAGGGGTGGCGATCAGGAACATTCCGGGAAAACATCTGCCGCTTACAGCAGGAGATTAGCATATGGCTCGGGGGTGAGCGTGAGTTGAATGTTAATGGAAGGGTTTTCCCGGAATGAACCGACACAACGAGCCGGGAGACGTGCGAGTTTTCACACCACGGCGGGCCCGGCTTTCCGCGATCCCCTTTAACGCGGACCCGCGAGCTTTCTAGTGAAGCCGCGCGATTTCAAGGCCCGACCGCATGCGGGCTTCCAAATTTGTGGAAGAGGTGAGAGGACAACTAACTGCGTGAAGGGAACTGACTGAACCCGGTTTTCTACCCCAATTCGAAACCCTAACCCTTGTTTGAAAACTTAACCCTGGCTTTGAACCTTACCTTGACACGCTAGCCGAGACTTGAAAGCCGAATTAAAACCGTAACCCAAACTTGAAGTGAACTATTTTGAAACTTGAACCCTGTCTTGAAACCCGGATATCGAAACCAAAGCTTTCTTGAGACCCAAATTTGAAACCCTAACCTCAGCTTGAAACTCAAATTCAAAACACTAACCCTTCCTTGAAACCATAATAAGAAACCTTAACTTTCAACTCTAACGCTGTCTCGAAACCCGAACCCAGACTTGAAATCTTCATTTGAAACCTTAAACCAGTGTTGAAACCCTACTTTGCCCATTAGCCCTGACTTGAAAGCACAATTTGAAACCCTAGCTGTGTCCTGGAACCCTCATTTGAAGCGCAAATCCTTGCTTGAAGCCCCAACCGGTGTTTGAAACGGGCCAGCACGGAATGCAGCGCTATCGGGCGCGGATCTCCACGGTGAAGCGCGTGCGAGCGTCTCGCGTCGCTCAGAAGTATCGGAGCGGTCTCGCCGGCACGGAGTCGCAAGCCTCGTTTCTTTTCCGGCTTGGACCTTAATTTGGAAGCCCAGTTTGCAATCCTAACCCCGGTTTGAAACCCTAATTGCAAACCCTAACCTTTGTTCGGAACCCCGTCCATCTTAAAACCCGAATTTGAAACGGCAAGCCAGGCCCGAAACCTTAACGATGTTGAAACTCGATTGGAAACCATTTTTTTCCCCCCCTCGGCCCTCCCGCTCTAGGAAACGCGTTTGTGGTGAGCCTGGCCCTGGCCGACCTCGTGGTGGCGGTGTACCCGTACCCGCTGGTGCTGACGGCCATCTTCCACGACGGCTGGATCGCGGGATACCTTCACTGCCAGGTGAGATGGCGCCCCAAAAAAAAAATGTTTCAAAAAAAAAAAGGACGACGTCTCTCGTCTCCACTGACTGAGGGTGAAATCCGAGTCTGTTTCCGTTGAACCCAAAGTTTCGATTCCGTCTGCGAATGGCAACAGCTGCAAACGCAGCCGGCGTCGTACCTTCTGCCGTCTCGTGGGAGAATTTCTTCTTCTTCTGCCCGTCACTCACTTTATGTCGCTGGCATGCGCGGACGACGGCGATGACACAGTTGAAAGCAGATATTTACGTACAGTATATAAAAAGACATACGCTTTTTCTTTTTTTCTTTTTCTCTTTTTTTCTTTTTCTCTTTTTTTCGTCTAAAATGTAATCCGACTAAACGTTTCCCGTTTTAGGTCACTTAGGATTACCAAAATTATTTCTATTTGCTAAATACAAGAACAAGGAGCTTTTTTTGTTTGTTTGTTTTGTTTTTTGAGGGGGGGGCGGGGAAACAATTTTTCCTGACTTTCTTCAAAGTGGGAAGTTAAACACGCAGTAAGATTACGATGCTATTGCTCGTACGATGCTACTTTTTGGTAACGCTCATTGACTTAAAGCAGGAAAAGTTGGATGTCGCTTCAGACTGTGAGATGGGAAGAAAAAAGAAAAAGCAGGTTTCGATAATGCAGACATCTGGTTTGGAAATAGGATTTAAACCTTAGCCCCATTTGAAACCCTATCTTGGCTTGTAAGCCCAACCCTTGTTTGAAACCCTAACCCTGGCTATGATTCAGACCTCGAAACCCTAATGTGAAACCCAGTCGCTGTCTTGAAACTCTCATTTCAAACGTGAACCCTTGTCAAAAACCTCAACCCTGGCTCCAAACCCGAGTTTGAAATCCTAAACCTTGTTTGAACCCTTAACCCTTCCTCGAAACCCTAACTGCAAACCAAACCTTGTTTTAAACCCTAACCATGGCTTGAAACCCCTCATTTGAAACACTAACGCTAGCTTGAAGCCCTAACCCTTGTTTGAAGCCTAATTTGAAACCTTAACCATTCTTTTTTTTTTTTGATTCGAAACCCTTACCGGAAGCCTTAAGCCTGCCACAAAGCCGTAACGCTCGTTCGAACACGAGCTTGAAACCCGACCCCTCGTTCGAAGCCTTCGCGCCGGCTAGAAAAGCCCGAGTCGGCCGCGGTAAAGCGTCGACCCCGCCTAACTCGGAAACCCCGCCCGGCAGGTGAGCGGCTTCCTGATGGGCCTGAGCGTGATCGGCTCCATCTTCAACATCACGGGCATCGCCGTCAACCGCTACTGCTACATCTGCCACAGCCTGCGCTACGACCGGCTGTTCTCGGGCGCCAACACCGTGTGCTACGTGGCGCTGGTGTGGGCGCTGACCGTGCTGGCCGTGGCGCCCAACTGGTTCGTGGACTCGCTGCAGTACGACCCGCGCGTCTACTCGTGCACCTTCGCCCAGTCGGCCAGCTCGGCGTACACCATCGCCGTGGTGGCGGTCCACTTCGTGCTCCCCATCGCCATCGTCAGCTACTGCTACCTGCGCATCTGGACGCTGGTCATCCGCGTGCGGCGCCGCGTCAAACCCGACTCGCGGGCCAAGCTCAAGCCGCACGACCCGCGCAACTTCCTCACCATGTTCGTGGTGTTCGTGCTGTTCGCCGTGTGCTGGGCGCCGCTCAACCTCATCGGCCTGGCGGTGGCGCTGGACCCCCGGCTGGGCCGCGCCATCCCCGAGTGGCTCTTCACCGCCAGCTACTTCATGGCTTACTTCAACAGCTGCCTCAACGCCGTCGTCTACGGCGCGCTCAACCACAACTTCAGGGAGGAGTACAAGCGCATCGTGCTCGTCGTCTTCAAGTTCCACTGTTGAGGGGGGAGGGGCCTCTTCGGAGGTCAGGCGGGGGCGGGGAGGCCGGCGTTCGGGCGGCCCGACTAAAACGCCGCAGGCGAGATGGAGTCACGCTCGTGATTATAAATACCAGCGAACTGTGACGTTTTCTGCTCCATCGTTCCCATCCGACGGGAGCTATCAAAATGGCGGGAGCACATTGTTGGTGCTCTTCCAAACGATGACATCATCATCATCAAGGTTCATTTGGAAATTGGGGGGGGGGGGGGAGAAAAAGATAGTTAGACTTCTGCTATCTGATGCTGCATTCAGACAGTAGGAAAATAGAAAATTAGGGCTCCGTAAACTCGACTTACTTCGCGGTTGGACTGGTAGTTAACATTTCCCACGTTATTTACATATTTCCCACAAGCCTCACTCGTCACGTTTTGCATATCAAATGCTGCAGTCAAGGAAACCGGCAAACTTGAAGTAGTATGTGCTACTCCGCTAAAAAAAAAACAAAAAAAAGGCAACAAACGAGATATGAAAATATTTTCCACATTCACTACACTTCGCACTTGCTGCTATCTGATTGATGCTGCATTGAAGGAAACCGCTTCGATATAGAAGATGACATAAAGTAGACTTACTGGTTGCACTGGGATGTGAAATTTAACAAAACATTGTTGACGTTCACTGTTTCCCGCGAGCTTGCATATCTGATGCTGCATTCAAGGACACTGGGAAAGCATGTCGTTGACTCTACTGCAGCCATAAAAGACGAGAAACTATATTTATTGGTTTTACTAGTAGTGGTAACAAAAATATATATATTTTTTAATATATATATATATATATATATATATATAAAATACATTTCTGAAGATTGAATGCTTTCAGTGGAAAATGTCCAATTTCACAGCCATCTCAAATGTAACAGACACAACACTGGCAAAAGTAATGGGACACAGCTCTTCATCAATGGTTAATCGATCAGAAGTGCCATTAGTCATGAGTTGTCAGACTCCAATCACTTTCTGGTATCAGATGATGCCGCATTCATCTAAACTGGGAAATACGGCCACGGGAAGCGATTTATATCCAGAAACAAACTATCATAGTCGTTTGAAGGGTGTTGCAGCCTTTCCAATTTCCCAGTCTTCACGAAAGCAGCACGGCAACAGACACTAAATGAACAAAGGTATTGGAACACAACTCAGCTAATTGCAGGTAGTTACTAATCAATCAGATGTTGGTTTAGACATTTGAACACTTAAAAAAAAAAAAAAAAAAAAAAAACACGTCAGTCAGCCCTGAATTTATGTTTACCTTTGACTGAAAGGGAAACATATTTGAAGGTTTGGCTCTAAAAGTGTCAAATTTCCCAGCCGTCCCGACTGCAGCATGTCTCAAATGCTACGTGGACAAAAGTATTGGGATGCAGCACTTCAATGATGAATGCTGAATCACAAGTTCATCAGTGCATCGTCCTGTAACCTTTTTTGTTCCATAAAGGCATGCTGGGAGGAATTTGGGGTGAAAGAACATGCACACAAAAAACAAGAAACAAATAAGAAAATACCCACTGATCCAGACACTAGAAAAAAATAATAACCACATTTTCTTCACTTCTTGTTGGTGTTCCAATGATTTTTTTCCTTTTTGATCCCATCATCCTCCTCAAGGGTTTTCACCTTTGACAACGTTTTGCTCACCAAAAGGTGCAAAAATGTATTGGGTTTTGCTTCGTTTGCCGACGATCATTACGTTCACGCCGACTCTGAATGTGAGACACGAGGACCCAGGGTGCTCCTCCTCCTACCGACCAGTTAATTGGTTCCGACTGCCATTTTGTCAGTGAAATAACAAGGGGCCAGACATTAGTGTGACTCATATCCCACACATACACTTGATTGCCATCACAACATGGTGACCACATCACTGTGTTGGATCAAATCTGAAGGATGCGTATTTATCATCTGCTTCTATTGTGTGTGAGTACACGTAAAATGTATGGTTTTTTTCTTTTCTTTTCTAAACAAACTACTGTCAGGGCTCTGTTCACAGTACTCTATAGCTTTTCCACCGACTGGAACTTCACCCAAGAACTCAGATCTTTTCAGGAACCATTTTCCAAATGGAGTTTTGGGGTCATTTACTGCTAGGTGGGGTCGAGAAGACCCTGCTGTGGGAGGTCCACAAACCTTAGGGGTGGGGTCTTCAGTGCCGAATTTGATGGGACCCTTTTAGTTCCAGGAACTACAGAGACACAGAGCTAAAAGCTTCCAGAATTTGAGGTGGAAAAGCAGCATCGACGACATATTGGAGCGGTCACCATGGAAACAAGTGTCTGTGCTTTTACATAATCAGGAAAAAACAAGCCTCAAATTTGGTCCAGAATGTGAATTTAAAAAAAGAAAAAAGAAAAAAAAAAAAAGGGAGGGGGGGGGGGGTGGTGGTTAATACGATTGTTGATGTGACGTTTGTAAATGAATATTTTTAAAAATGTTACTCTGTTGTGATGCTCCCTCTGCCAAACACACTGTGAAAAATGTTCGGAATGATGCAAACATGTTTATTTTGTTGACGTGATGGTTTGAAACGTTTTTGTTGACAAGTTTTGTTGAAATGCTTTGGTTCACATTTTTTGTCACGCTGAAAAGTGTTTTGTTGACATGCAGGAAGATGTTTTCATTCAAAAAAATTTGACATTTTGGTTGACATATTTTTGTTACATGATGAACCATGTTTTAAGTGTTTTTGTTGACATACAGCAACATGTTATCATTATTTTTTGGACGTTTTAGTTGACATTTGTTGACATGCTGGAACATATTTTTGTGAACATTTTTTTACATTTTTGTTGAAATTGTATTGACATTTTGTTTAAATGCTGAAAAAAATATTTTGGTTGACGTTTCACTTGACATGTTTTGTTGAGGAGTTGAAACATGTTTTAGTTGACAAAAAGATGAAAGATATTTTTGCCGATTCTTGAGTGACATGCTTTGGTCGACAGTTTTGTGGATTTGCTAAAGCAGGTTTATGTTTTGTTGTCATGTCAAATGTGCACAAAAGATTTATGTCATGTCATAAATGTCAAAAGCACAATTTCCCAACTAGATTATGAAACTCCATACGATACCTCACTACTACCTTAACATTTTTACACAACTTTACTTTTGCACTTTTCAGTGAGCAGCTGGCCAATGTTTTACGCTTTGTTTCTGCGGACCGACAAGCACACAATACACACTACACACAGTACTACATACACACGATACAAAAGATGTGCGCAGTACACACCACTCAACTATATGACATACTGACATGACACACAATACACATTTGACAAAAAAATGGGGGCCAAATGGTTGTTAAATGAGTTGTAACCCATTTCGTTTTGTCTCCTCGTCGCCTTCAAATGACCTCGTGACAGCAGTGTTGTCAAAAAGCCTCAAAAGATGGAAAATGTGAAGAATTTTCTGTTGGTGGTGCGTTCAAGGAGCATGGGCCAGCTGAATGTGGGACGCATCACATGACCTTCTTTGCACATCGCCATGGAGACCGCTCCCGCTGAATGTTTTCGTCATGTTGCTAAATAATGCTAACGGAGACGAGCTAATAAAGAGTTCACTGTGACAACGAGCCTGTGTGCCGCCTCGTGTTCTTTCATTGATTTGAGACCCAACTTTCCGCTATTGTCTTTCACACAGCCGCTTACATATTGGTGCTTTTCACACAAAACAACCGCAGAAATTTAACGTGAGACTAGGGGAGGGGGGGGGGGGGGAATAATAAATAAATAACTACACAAAGTTTGTACCAAGAAGCCCCGCCGCCACAAAAAAAAATAAAAGGTCCGTCCGGAACCATGTTTGCGCCACCGGACCAACCCATGTTTCACACGATCATTTATTACAGACGAAAACTGTGTTGGGCTACTGGTAAACTTTGCCAAAAATGACAGTGGAGCGTCTGTAAGTGATTTTTAAGACACTGTTTGATGTGCAATGTACATATAACATGAGAAGTATGCGTGAGCTGAATGGTAGTTAACGTTTTTTGACCTAAAATGGTCATCGCTAGCGTGCTAATGCTAATCGCGATTGCTAACAGTTTAGCATTTAGCTGTCTAGTGACAGTCCTGTGAGACATTTACATCTGATCTTTTGTGTGTTTTATACCAATTATGGTAAAGAAAAGAAAAACACATCCTTGAGATGCTCACTGAGCTAAAATGTCACGAGACTTGCTGATGTGACACATGATCGAAGAAGACAAAAGACAATGATGATGGAAAGACGAATAAACAAAGAAGAATCATACCTTTGAACTTTGAGGCCTTTTCCCACAGAATTGTTTAGTTGTGAACACCAACATTTTTACAAAGTCTTAAAAAACAGATTCAAATGCACTTTTTGTTTTCAATGTTCTTTATTGTTGGCAGGGAGTTATGAGTGGAAATGGAAATGTACAAACAATTTGCATTTGTCTTCAGAAATAAAACTAAGTTCAACACTTAACACTGATGCGTTACACTTGATTGTGATTTATGGTCACCACGTGACGTTTGTCTTAAGCGAGCTGGACACGCAAATGAATGAAAAGTTTGAAAGTCCCTCAGTTACAATGTGGTTACGATGCATGGACGTGATCCAGCATCTTTTTATATATATCCAACATATGGTTCTCACTTTGTGTATATATATATATATATATATATATATATATATATTACACACACGATAAATTGTAAATGACAGTCTTGTGAACATCTAAAAAGATGTGCCGCTTTAATTAAAAAAATAAATGTTTTTAGTACACACTTTTTTTTTCAGTTAAAAGACAATGCAAAAGTGAACATAATAAAAAATGGAGTATTAAGGACAAAAAGAGTTGATAGAATTTGGTCATTGCAGGGTTGTCTTTGATTGGATTTAATAATCCAGTGATCCACCAGTGGGACCCTAATCCTAAACCCAAAATTTAACTCAAATTTAATTCCTGAACCTAACCCTAAATCCTCACCCAACAGTCTAGTAAATCGTGGGGGAGCTAACAATGTGTGATATCAAGTGTATTGACAGAAAACTAAAATGTGGCTGAACGGCAGTGAGCTCAACATTCATTTTGGAATTTGTAACATCTGGAAGATGCGAAAATTTGCTAAAGTGCATTTTTTGATGTTTTCAAATGAATCTCCTCGTGCTGTTCAATTCATGTGTGTTAAATGAATTAAAGGGAAAAAATATCTTTGGTAAACACTGTCAACAAAATGGCCGCTGGTTTCAACTTTGTTTTAAACTGGTCCCGCTGATAAACTCAAAGCACAACCATCTTTTTGCGGTTAAAATACATGCTAGAATGATGGTGTGTCTTTTCTGTCCATTTTTTCGTGCTGTTTTACTGCATAAGGCATTAAAATCAAAGTGCAACTTGAATTTTGTTTATCGGGTCATGGCAAAAAACAAAAATAAAAAGGTCAAAGGTACTAACAAGCGTGTCGGTAAAAACAAAACTTGTTGAGGTAGTTTGACTAAGTGTCAACAAACTCAAATGTAAAAAGAAGCGAGCACCTACCTGACGGACTGAGTAGCGTACAACATGGCGGACACACACACACACACACACACACACACACACACACACACGTACTGCACGGTGATGCTGAATAAAAACACCTGGCCCTCAATAAAATGTCTCGGCGGCGTGGCTACTGGAGCTCGCGTTTGAGCGCGTTGCGGGTGACGATCTGCTCGATGGCCACGTAGGTGCCGGTCAGGAAGCCCACCAGGCCCACCAGGCTGATGGCCAGGTTTTTGGCGAGCGACGCTGGCGACAAGCCCTCGCCCTGGAAGGTGAGCACCTGCAGGATGGGCGGGAAGATGAGCGCCAGGAAGCTGCTGCTGACCGAGCCCACCAGCGAGATGACCAGGTCCAGCTCCGGGATCAGGATGGCGAGGGCGCCTGGCCACCACAAAAACAAAAACCAAAATATTTAAATGATCTTTGTGTATACAAAAGTGCTCTGCTCTCACAAGTCTGCATCGATTATTATTGATTGGACACGACAAGTTGTGTGTTCTTATTGAATGGGTGAAGGAAAAAGTGAGTTCTCCTCTCCCACACGCACGTATATACACACACACACACACACACACACACACACACAGCCATTATCAGCGTCTGACAAAAGAGCTTTTGAACACAATCAATGGCAGGCTGCTGCCTAATTAACCCGAGGGACAACGCCAAGGTCGACTTTCATGTGACAGCGAGCAAAGGAGTCACCCGGCTGTGGAAGGATGCTCTTCAAAACACATTTAAGACTTTCCGAGGCGGGAGCGGAGGGGCCTGGGGAATTGGGGGCCGCCGGGCCTACCCCAGGAGACGAAGCCCAGCTTTCAAGTCAAAGCGTTCAAGTGTAAGAGGGCGGCTAAAAGGCTCGGTCGCCGTCCCCCTGGAGGCGACACTGGCACAATTTGTCCATGCAAGTGACTTTCATGGTACAGAAACAAAGGAAGAAAAGTCGACTGTTTTCTTTTTCTTTCCCGTCCTCCTGCTGGCATCTCAGAGAAGAAGACCACTTAACGCTAATGATGCAACGCTAATGGATGCATGATGTTATGGAAAGTCATCCAACCTCGTCTACAGGCCACATCTCACAGGTCCTCTGTGGTTGTGATAGCTGGCTAAAGCTAACACTAGCGGTGAAAGTAAAATAGAGATGCGCTGTGGTTACGCTAGCAGGCTAAAGGTTACGGTGTATGTAAATCAGAGGTGAGCTGTGGTCCTGGAAGTTAGCTAATGCTAACAGTACATGTAAAATAGAGGAGTGCTGTGGTCATGCTTGCTGACTAAAACTTATGGTGTATGTAAATTAGAGATGCCATTTTGTTGTGGTGTATTTTTTTCTCTTTTTTAAAAAACAAAAATAAAGGTGCACTGTGGCCATGGTAGGTGGCTAAAGCTAACTGTAAATAACTGTGGAAATTAGAAGCTGTGCTAATGGTGTATGCAAAAATGTGTGCTGTAGTTGTGCTAGCTGGCTAAAGATAGGCCTAACTGTGTATGTAAAATAGAGGTGCAGTAGTTAGTAGTTGCACCGACAGGCTAAACCTAATGCTGTGCATAAAATAGGTGTGCCGAGGTATATACACGTGTGTGTGTATATTATATTTATATATATATATATATATATATATACACACACACACACACGTATATATCTATACAAGCGCGCATATAGACACACGTATATACACACACATATACGTGTATGTGTGTATATACGTGTGTAAGCACATACACACGTATATACATATACACATATATATACATACATATACAGACATACACACATATATATACACACACACATATACATATATATATATATACATATGTACATATTTTTATAACTAATACTGTATCTGTTATTTCCTTGTATGTGTCTGACCAAAACATTAATAAATAAATACGACTAAGTGTGGCCATTGCTACTTGAGACATTTACCCATGTAAAACCAGGGCAGCATAAAAAAAATTGCTAAATTTGATTTTTTTTCCTTTCCCAAGTGTCTTTACCATTATTGATCAATTTATATGAAAATGACCCATATAATGTATGTGCGAGAAAAGAAAGCAGGATTGGATGCAGAGGATGGTTTACCTTGGATTGCAAACAGCGCACTTGTGCGGCGTGATTGCCACAAATTGTACGACTCTGAGCATGACAAATAAAGATGTTTTGCTGCTTGTTTAGCCTGCTTTTCATGAATAAATCCATACAAATATCGCCGGGATGATGATTTTGAAATAATTGCCATCTACCATGGGGGCGGAAATGGGACAGCGTGGAGTTCGTTGGAGTGTGTGATCAAGATTTGCGAGGAAATTATAGGAAAACCTTGCACCAGAACATGGGGAAAAACATTTGTAAAAAACAGGACCTTTATTGTAGCGCTGTTTCTCCAGCTGAGGTCCTGTAACTTGGGGGTCCGCAAAATAATTTCCATTAAATTATGATGTATAATTTTTTTTTAAAAAGTGCATACCTATATATGAGGGCTGGCATTTGAATGAAACAAACCAATTCCTCATCCCTACCTTTGCTTTGGGCCAATTAGAGTTGCTGCTTTTTTTGCTTCCATCAACTAAAAAGATTCAAGACAGGCGAGCAACTTGTTCGTGAAAATTTTGAAATATTCAGCTTCTTTGCCTTGAGAATCTCCAACTTGGGAGGGTACAAAACATTTCAAATACACGTTAAGACAAATTATTTATGTTGTTACATGGACAATGTGCAACATGTAACAGAATTTTTTATGATTAAAAAAAAATGCATGTTAGGTTTTGTGAAGACTAAATTGCTGTCGTCGTTAACAAAAACGTTCCTTGAAGAGTGAATGTCTCTGATGTTTTAGAAACATAATTAAACAGACTGATTTTTTTTTTAATTTATTTTTATTTTTTTAACAAACACCCCTAGGTTGGGTTATTATTTATTTATTTTTTGTTACATTTTTCTCTCGTAAGCTGGGACAACTAGTGTTCCCACAAGGTTTACGTCTATAACAATCACAGAAAGTGGACTAGTGCGAACAGTTAGCATGTAAAGAAAATGCTATTCAGTTCAAACTAGAAGTCGCGCCCATAATTCACGCAAAGGCTCATAGGCGCTAGGAATAATGTGGCTAAACATCCACAGCAGTTAATGCTAACATCTGGGGGGGGGGGGGGGCCTCAACCACTGTTCCAGTGACTCAAATGGCCTATTTGGAAAATTAATTGCCCCCCGCCCCTACTTCAGTCTCACAGCGTACTATTTTGAAAAAGCATCTGGACAAGTCCCCTTTTCCTGGTCCCCGAATTCTGCATTCAACACACGAGTGTGCTAATTAAATCACGGGCTGCCTGCAGAATGACCCGCGGACGTGAAGTGCTGCATGTATGCCTTTTATCCCTTTTATTGGCTTATCAACATGCACGTGCAGAATGCTGTCCGCGTGAGCTTTTATAGGCTCCAATTACAGACTAACAAAGGAAAGTCGCGAGGAGAGCGCAGCCAGTGCCGGGGCCTCGGGGATTCTGCCGAGTCTTTGGTTCGAGCCAGGGGGTTTGCGCCCCTGACTCGCTCGCATCGATACTCACGATGGCTGCTTATCAAGAGAAGGTGCACTGCGCAAGCAAACACTTTTTAGAGTCGCTTCGCGGTCTGAACGAAATCCTCCTTTAAGGATTATCAAAATGTTCACTTTTAATTTAAAGTGATCAAGAGGGGGAGATCCAAATTGGACAAAGGAGCCTTTGATTATCAGCGAAGCAATTCAAGCGTTCATGCATGAAACATGATGCAGCCAACGCGGAGCTGGGGTTAGCGAGCAAGGATACTTTGGTGTGTCAGTGACCGTCTGAAAGTGGAGATGAAATCGACTGGGTCAGTGGAGGAAACTAATGTTTTTCAGTGCAAGTACAATAGTCCTCGACTTTCAATTAAAATGGGATTAATTAAAATGTATTCACCACAAAGGCTGTATTATTTTTTTACTTTTTAACAGTCGCACCAACTTTATATAGCACCACTTATACCTTTCACCTTTCAAGGAATCCAAGGACGTACACAAATGTGTCATGCCAAAATATCTTTTAAAATTAATATAATTTGCTAATTAGAAATGTACTGTATGTAAAAAAAAATTTTTTTTTAATTAATAAAATGTATATTCTAGTAAAAAAAAATATTTATTATATATATATATATATATATATATATATATACACATACACATATAATCATAATTGTTTTAGGTCATTACTTATTATGTCTTCACAATGTAGAAATGATAAATATGTCATAGTATACAGCAGGATTTCTCAAATCCAAATCTTCAAGGGCCACAATGATTTTCCTTTAAATGAGTCAAATGTCTTCGGTCACGCCACATGCAATATTATTATTACAGTGCCATGAAAAAGTATTGGCCCCCTACTCAAATTATTGGATTTTTGCATAATTCTGACCACATTAATTCTGACCACAGTGATGAAGAGAGTCATGAAATTATGCTGCTATAAATTAGACCAATTCAAGAAAGCACAAAACGTGAAAGTAGATTTTACCTTCTGTAGCTAGAATGTTAAAAGGGTAAAAGAACCATTCAAAACAGGCAAGGTGCTATTGCATATAAAGTCACTCAAAGCAGATGTCTTTTTTTTTTTTTTTTTTTTTTTAAAAACAAGAGACCCACTTGAAAATGAATCTCAGATGTAGATAGGTGAACCAAGTACACGTACCACTCGATATTTTCTGCCAAGGGGGGAAAGGGTTAGGTGGCTATGCTAATTAAACACAAGAGTGCCCTTCAGACATGCATCCACAATAGCTGATAAAAATGGAAGACAAATATTGGTCACAGGGGAGATGCATGCCACTCCAATCATATTGTTCTTGAATATGTATGAGCCTAATTATGACAACTCAGAATTGTACAGAAAGGTAATTACAACCCCAATTCCAATGAAGTTGGGACGTTGTGTTAAACATAAATAAAAACAGAATACAATGATTTTCAAATCATGTTCAACCTGTATTTAATTGAATACAATACAAAGACAAGATATTTCATGTTCAAACTGATAAACTTTATTGTTTTTAGCAAATAATCATTAACTTAGAATTTTTTGGCTGCAACATGGTCCAAAAAAGCTGGGACAGGGTCATGTTTACCACTGTGTTACATCACCTTTTCTTTTAACAACATTCAATAAACGTTTGGGAACTGAGGAAACTAATTGTTGTTGTTTGTAGGTGGAATTATTTCCCATTCTTGATTGATGTACAGCTTCAGCTGTTCGACAGTCCGGGGTCTCTGTAGTCGTATTTTACGTGTCATAATGCACAATCAACATTGTCCCAGATTATCGCACTACTCGCTGAAGTCTCGGCGCCCTTTGCACAATGGTCATTGCATCGGACTATTGCATTATTAGTCATTCAAACTGCTCTAAGTGCTAGAGGACTCTGCATCTTTTGCACAATTGTCAAAAAAAAAAAAAAAAAAAAAAAAATGTACCGGCTTTACCAGATAACGAGCAACCCTTTATTGTTCAGTGACTGTTTTTTGTCAATGTCTTTATGTCTCAAAAGTATTCTTTGTCAATTGACTGTCTGTTGTCGTACTAGAGCGGCTCCAACTACCGGTGAGAAATGCCTTATGTGTTTTTTTGGACATACTTGGCAAATAAAGATGATTCTGATAATGCGCCACACATTTTGAATGGGAGACAGGTCTAGACTGCAGGCAGGCCAGTCTGGTACCCGCACTCTTTTTCCACAAAGCCACGCTGTTGTAACACGTACAGAAAATGGTTTGGCATTGTCTTGCTGAAATAAGCAGGGGCGTCCCTGAAAAAGAGGTTGCTTGGATGAAAGCATATGTTTCTCCGAAACCTGTATGTACCTTTCAGCATTAATGCTGCCTTCACAGATGTGTAAGTTACCCATGCCATTGGCACTAACACAGCCCCATACCATCACAGATGCTGGCTTTTGAACTTTGCGTCCATAACAGTCCGGATGGTTCTTTTCCTCTTTGGCCCGGAGGACACGACATCCACAATTTCCAAAAACAATTTGAAATGTGGACTTGT
Source organism: Phycodurus eques (assembly GCF_024500275.1). Classification (NCBI taxonomy): domain Eukaryota; kingdom Metazoa; phylum Chordata; class Actinopteri; order Syngnathiformes; family Syngnathidae; genus Phycodurus; species Phycodurus eques. The sequence continues at coordinate 27,472,345 of NC_084533.1, forward strand.
CGGACCACAGAACACTTTTCCACTTTGCGTCAGTCCATCTCAGATGAGCTCGGGCTCAGAGAAGCCGGCGGCGTTTCTGGGTGTTGTTGATAAATGGCTTTTGCTTTGCATAGTAGAGTTTCAAGTTGCACTTACGGATGTAGCGCCGAACTGTATTTACTGACATTGGTTTTCCGTAGTGTTCCTGAGCTCATGCGGTGATATCCTTTACACATTGATGTCGGTTTTTGACGCAGTGCCGCCTGAGGGATCGAAGGTCACGGGCATTCAATGTTGGAGGTCACGGGCATTCAATTCAAATTCTAAGTTCATGATTATTTGCTAAAAACAATCAAGTTGATCAGTTTGAACATTAAATATCTTGTCTTTGTAGTGCATTCAATTAAATATAGGTTGAAGAGGATTTGCAAATCATTGTATTCTGTTTTGATTTATGTTTAACACAACGTCCCAACTTCATTGCAATGAACCACAAGGTGTTTTCTCAAGTTAGAAGTGGGCTGAAATATCCCCATTTGGGCAGACAGTGCCAGACAAATACTACAATGCATGAAAGCTGTTGTTTTTCTTCGTCTCGGTGTAAACACGAGTCGGATTGGGGCAAACAGCGCCCGATGCGGAAGTCGAAGTCGTAGTCGACACAGATGTCGCACATGAAATAGTTGATAAATAAACAATAATTGATTAATAAAAGTAGCGAGCGGCATTTTTTATTGTAACGGAATAAAAGTACCGTTTCTTCTTAACATAAATACTCAAGTAAAAGTAAAAAGTATACAGTATTAAAAGTACTCTGACAAGTACAATTTACCCAAAATGCTACTTGAGTAAATGTAACGGAGGAAATGTAGCGCATTACTACCCACCTCTACTAATAAGGCAGCGGTCATAGCTTCACCATAACGTCTTGGCTGTGATTCATAGGCACCTCCTATCATCAGAAAATGTTAATTACAATAACGCTGGACCTAACGCTGTGATTTCATCTGCCCACTTTGGGCTCGGGGGTGCGAGTTCCCATTCATTGTTGCTCGCAGCTTTAATTATGATTGCATTCTGAGTCAGACGGCATTGAAAAGGAAATATTTTCTTTGAGCTCCTATCACATAGGTAAATTAGCAGAGATGTAAAAAAACAGACACACAGTTGCACTGACACTTTGATCCATTTGTCACGGCTGTATGAAGTGCGTGTCAACGCAGCCAGCGGGAATGCAGATGTAAGGTTAATAGATTCCAATCCTAATTAATCTAGTAGCATAAACATGTAAACTTCAATGAGACCATAATAAGATTTGAATGAATGGAAGTCTTGCTCTCATACCGAAGCAGTGAATCAGGCAATGTGACGTGGAGGCGAGGGAGAGTCTGGATGGTTGGTGTTTACAGGCACAACCACTTAGTTCCTGAAATTATGATCAATCAGTGGTAACAAGAGGACTATTGAGTCAATTTGTAGGCAAGCGTTTGCTACTGCTTGGAAATCAAGGAGGCGTCTTTTGCAAGGAAGCAGTACACATTATTACCTCCAGTGCCCTAGACAACAACAATGCTATTACATAGATTTTTTTTTTTTTTTTTTTTTTAGCTTTCTGTGTAAGAGGCACCAAGAATGTTTTGGGACTGCAAGAAATACTGTCGAAATTTAATTATGGATAATTTATCAGGGCCTAAAAAAAAATAAAAAAAATTAAAAAAAAAAAAAAAAGGTAGGGGCGAGGAGGGTAGTACTTTGGAGGGTGGGGTCTGCAACAGAACATCTGAGTTCCAGGAACTACAACCTTTAGATAGGGTCTGGACAGAATTGTGAGCAGTCTTATTGCTTTTCACCTACAGGTACCGGTACTTTATCGCGGAACTTGTGTGTTTGGTACGTGGGAACGACAACCCCAATTCCAATGAAGTTGGGACGTTGTATTAAACATAAAAGTTAAGTGATTATTTGCGAAAAACAATCAAGTTTATCAGTTTGAACATTAAATATATTGTCTTTGTAGTGTATTCAATTAAATATAGGTCGAACATGATTTGCAAATGATTGTCTTCTGTTTTTATTTTTTACGTTAACACAACGTCCCAACTTCATTGGAATTGGGGTTGTATTTACTCAATTTAGCTCAGGGGTAATTTACCAGGACCCAAAAGAAGAGCCTGCTGGGAGGGTAATATTTTGGGTTGGGATCTGCAGAACCTTTTAATTCCAGGAAATTACAAACTTGGACAGAGATTTCTAAGTGTGTTAAAACACAATGTTTTAGCGCATTTTGACCACAGAAGCTAACAAGCCGTGGGTTTAGACCAATGGAACTAGTCTAATTTAGGGGTCAGTTATTGGGGTCAGATGAACCCTTTAGTATGGGGTCTGCAGCGGAGCTTTTTGGTTTCAGGAACTACAGGGTTTTGGATATTTCACCTATGGTCACGAGCTGTGGGTCGACCCGGGACACGACGGAGAGATGTCTTTCGGCTGGCCTGGGAACGCCTCGGGTACCTTGGTTTTACTTTACCTAAATTGTTGCATAGAGGTTTGGAGCAACGCATATAAGAGTTTACTACATCCAATCTTATTAAACTAAAACTATTTTTAAAAAAGAGCCATTAGAAAAGTCCATTAGGTATGTTATATTGAACACACTAATCAACTATTTGTAAAGTCTAAAATCATTTTAAAAATAGTGACATTGTGGAATTTAAAACAGCACAAGGTCTTTAAAAATCAAGGAATAATCTATTACAATGGAATTCAGAGAAAACGTTTCAAGAAAGAGAGGAAAAATAACAGAGAGGAATAAATTAACAGATATGGCAAATTTTAGGATCCAAAAAGTAAGAACCACAATTTAAAAAAATCTGCATATCAAATAATGGAGCGAGACTATGGGACAGACTGAGTGTGGAATTGAAACAATGGCCAAACATCAACCAGTTCAAAAACAAAGACAAACCAATGACCTTGACAAAATATGAGAAGTAGCAGAGCACATTTGTGCAAGTCACAAGCAAGTCTCGAGTGATCACCTTCAAGTCTCAAGCAAATCCCAGGTCACTCTGGGGGGGTGGGGAAAGTAGTATCAATATAAACGTATATGAAATTAAATCAAACGTACTTATAGCACTTTTTATAGATTAAAATGCAACACAAAGTGCTTTAGGGAGAGTGAAAAAAACAGGCAATTAAAAGAGCAAGCAATATAAAGGCACCCATCCATGGCAAGGCACTGAGTACTGTATTTTCACGACCATAAGCCCCACTTGAAAGTCTTAAATTTTCTCCAAAATGGACAGGGCGCCTTATAACGCTTTTATTTTGAAGGTGGCTTTTGCCTCGAGTTGGCGACCTTTTACCGTAATGCCTAATATGAACAAAATTAGCGCCGGCTGGCTTGACTGCTACTTTACGAGTGGAGGCTGGCTTGACAGCAGTCGAAAATGGCACCTACGAAGAGACACGCTTACGAAGCACAGTTTAAACTGCAAGCTATCAGTTACGCAGAGGAACATGGGAATCGAGCAGCCGCGAGAGAATTCAAGATCAACGGATCCATGGTCCGCAAGTGGAGGAAGCAGGAAAACGAGTTCCGCCAAGTCAAGACGACGAAGCTGAGTTTCTGCGGAAACAAGGCGACGTGGCCCGAGTTGGAAGACCAACTCGAGCAATGGATTAATGAGCAAAGAACAGCCGGGAGAGGAGTCTCTACAGTCACCATTCGACTGAGTGCAATAACTCGGAGCTTGACGAAGCTTGTGGATGCTTGGGCTAACGTGTCTGCTGGCACTGTTGTTCGAGCTTTTGTAAAAGCCGGCATTATTTCTGAGGATCCGCACGGCAACGAGACTGACTCCGACAATGACAAGAGGGAACCTGCCGTGTTTGATGGGGAACTTGCCCAGCTGTTCATTTCAGATACAGAAGATGAGGACTGATTGATCAAAAAATAACATGAATACATTGTTAAATACGTCAATAAAGTACAACCAAACTTAGTTTTGCTCCCGCTGCCTTTTTAAAAACACACGCTAGCATTTTAGCGTGCATGCATGCTATCGTATGTTTTACTATGCCTGCGCACAATAATACACCGCGCCTTATGTATGTGTTGAATACAGAAATAGAACCCATAACTGAGACTGCGCCTTTTAATACGGTGCGCCTTCTGGTCGTGAAAATACGGTAGTCACTATTATTATTATTATTTATTTTATTATTATTATTGGGGACAATACAAAACCTATATTTATATGTATAGTAACGAGGTATAGGGGTTTTGTTTGTTATACTTGATCTTTTATCTTTTCTTATTAAAATCTAAGACATTGCTGTTGGTAAAATAATCATTTATGTTAGTGTATATAGCAATAAGGATATATATATATATATATATATATATATATATATTTCAGATTTATTATTGCTAGTTATAGTATCATATTATTATAGGACCATATTGATGTTCTATAAGATAAGGAAGGAGAGATAGGGGTAGGAGAAAATATGTTTTACTTCTTCCTACTCATTTTCGAATATGTATATGTATTTATTTTTTTGTTCCAATATTGTTTGTTTTGTTGGTTTTTTTTACGTTACTTTTTAGCCTGTTGGAAATAAAGAATTCAATTCAAAATTCAATTCAATGTTGACTAATTGTGACATAATTTACCTTAATATGACCGCTTATTACCTTATTATTATTATAATTTTTTAAAAGTAATTAGGTAATAAGTACTCACATGTGAAGACGACCAGGACAGCGCGGAGCAGCAGGTCGACGGCCATCTCCCAACGCTCGGACACGCGAGCTACGGCCGACGGGATGAGGATCTCGGCGGGGACGTAGAACTGCAGGGCGAACGTGATGAAGATGCCGAAACAGTAGAGCAGCTTGACGGCCTGGTAGGTCCTGGATAACGACGTGGGAGAAGGATGAAAGTGAGCACAGGGTACAATACAGTTCAACAAAGAACCAGTGACTTTTAATTTTCTTCTTTCTTGTGTGATGCCACCACAAAAGTACAGCGGAAGAAAAAGAAGGAAGACTGGATGGACCAAATGAGTGGTGTAGCTCCATAGGAAAAAAAATAAAATAAAAAGTTGACTGGACAACACTGCGGAGCGACTATATGCCAGATTCTACTGGAACGCTGATGGAACTGCCTCTTATTCCTTGACTAATTGCGTACACGTGACAATACAGTAGTATAAAATATGGATAACAAATTCAAACAAAAATGTAAATAAAAAAAACACCTTATGTAACAGTTGGATTAAGTGTTCGTCATTCCTGCATGCCACTCTACACGCGTGACCAATCGACCGATGCCAACTCTTACACTTAGGTTGGGAATTACAAAGTCACTCAAAATTCTCAACCACACAAAAAGGGTGCAAAGGTTTAGAAATAAATGCTTCACTGCACTGGTTATTTTCTGATGTTTAAGTGGCACAGGAGGTGTGTTCAAAAGCATTCTCAATACTCTCAATTTGCTGTCTCGCTGGTGTTTCCTTTTTCGAGGCGCTATACAATATAAATCCCCGTTATTGACATTATTATTAGGAAGGGCGTAAGGGAACTTAGTGCTTTTGTTTCAAGCTCGCAACTCCACGCCAGCTGCAAACAAGCATGTGAGTTCCGAAGACATTCACTTGAAGGCTCGATGATTATAAATGCTGACTGTACAATACAACACTTTTTATACAAATGTCTCTCCTGATGAAATATGCTGATTTTTTTTTTTTTTTTGTCATACTGACCTTCGAATCAAGGGCCGGTTAATTATGCCTGTTCCTTGTTAGAGAACAGAAAGTTGTGCAAAAAGTGCTGAATTATTAAACAGTTGGACTTGTGAAAGGTTATAGTGCAAAAGCCGAACATCCCTCTTTTTCGCTCGGTGTGCATGTTCAGCGGCGCACTCAAAAGGTGCCCAGACCTCTCAAAAGCACCAGTGTCTGTAAATGAGACGGGAATAAATGTAGACCATTGTGATCAAGTCATCTTACCAGCAGTTGGGCAGGTTGAGGGTGATGCTGCCGCCGATGTCGGCGCCAAAGCACATGTACCCGATGGTGCCGAGACTGATGTAGAGGAAGGTGACGATGCCCATTCCAAGGTAGAGGACCAGCGGGAAACTCTGAGGCCTGTGCATCTTGTTCTCCAGTGGAAGGACCTGGAAACAACAGCGACAACTCGATGTCAGTGTTTGCAGTTTGTAAGTGTATGTGTGCGCGCAAACGTTTCTTCAAATACCACTCCAATCCCTTCAAAGGCAAAGATGGCCGTCCCGAAGAAGAGCGGGTAGTCTTTGACTCGGCCCACAACCGGAAGGTCAATGGGGTATTTGATGTGCTGGAAGAGAAAAACGAAAGAGAATAAAGATACTGTTAAATTGAACACACTAGCCTCACTCGGGACTTGGAAACCCTATCTCAGGCTTGAAACCCTAATTTGAAACCATAACCATTGTTTGACAACCAAACTAGACTTTACGCCGATCCGATCGGCGTTATCGGCCGATAATTAGCATTTTATGTTGATCGGCTTTCATGTCATAAGTCGCCGATCCGATCAATGACGTCATCGAACGGCTCCGCACAAGACATTAAACTCTGCGTCTTCGTCGCGTAGGAATCCTAAATCTAGTTTATTTTTAGCCATGTCACGTGTCTTGTAGCGCAGTACTGTAACTATCTGACGGCCAAGTTTTTTCAATCTTGTTGGTGAAAAAACATGTCGTCGGTGTGGGACTATTTTGCGATGTCTCAAAACAAACAACACCTAAGTTATTTGTAGTCTGTGCACAACTGAAGTACGTCGTGGGGAACGTCATCGAAATGCTTCAACACAACAAATTTGATCGAGCACCTGAAGAATGCACACGAGGAGCATGCCGCGTTCAAGCAACGCAGCGTGGGGGGAGAAAAAACAAAAACTACAACACCCGTCCATATAGCTGGGACAGTGAGAAAGTTAGAGTAAGCATGTCATTAACGGTATGTATTAAAGTAATTTAATTTTAATTTAATTTAAATCCAGGCTTTAAACCCAAACTAAAAACATGAATTTGAAACCATAACGCAGGCTTGAAACCTTAATTTGAAATCTTATCTTGAAATCCTAATCCTGGGTTGAGATCTTAATTTGAAATCTTAATTTAAAATCCTAACTGAATCATCCTAGCATCTTATTTCAATCATTTACTTGAAGTGAGGCGCAATGATGTCTCGCATGCATGGGGAGAGCGATCCGTCTGTGACTGGAGCATGGTCACTTTGACGGCGTGGCAAAAGACAACGTGATTAAATACAGTATCAGATGGGGATAACCATGGGTGGAATTAAATATGTCCCTGAACCTCATGAGTTGACACGGGACGGAATGTCCCCCGCTTCCCCCGGAATGTTAGAAAAGTTCTGCCAGAGGTGGGAGTTGAAACTCCTTCTGACAGGGGACTCCCATGGGAAGGGAGACCCACGTTGCCTCTTCGGGCTGTGCCCAGATGGATGAGACCCAGTCACTAGGGCGAACGCATCAAGTCCCACCTCCAGGCTTGGCTCCGGAAGGAGTCCCAGTGACTCGCATCCAGGCGAGAGAAAATATTTTCCATAGGGGGTCTTTGAGCTGTGCTTTGTCTGGTCCCTCATCTAGGACCCGTTTGCAAAGAGTGACCCAGCCGGGGGCATAAATCCCTAGACAATGCAGCTCCTAGGATTACTGGGACACACAAACCCCTCCACTACGATAAGGAGGTGTACCTCAGGTTTTTCCGGTTATAAATATTCTGAATCTTTAGTTTTGGTTTTAAAGCTAAAATGTGGAAGCGAAAGACCATTAATAAGACAGCTTTCATTGAATAATTTTAAACGTACTATTCATGTATATTACAGACTTCAAAAAAATGTATCTTAAATTCCTTTGGGATTTACATGTAATCTGTTAAAAGAGGAAGAATTCCCTTAGTCATTCAAATGTTCAAACTACCGTAATTTCTCGTGTATAATGCACATTTCCCTCCCCCAAAAAATTATCAATTTCCCTCCCCCAAAAAATTATCAAAAGTCAATAGTGTGCATTATACATGGGTATAGGAGCAAATGGAAAAAAACTCACACATTTTATAAATGTATGCCGCCATCTAGTGGTTATGAAAAAGCTGTACACTTTCATTTGAAAATGCCACTGCCCAGGGGTACGTATGACTGCATATATGTACAGTTGTGCTCGTAAATTTACATACTGTGGCACTATATGACTGAACAACAACCATCATTAATTTCTTTATGGTTATGTTTTGCCGGCACGGTGGACAACTGGTCCGCCTCACAGTTCTGGGGATCCGGTGTGTTTAAATCTCGGCCCCGCCTGTGTGGAGTTTGCATGTTCTCCCCGTGCCTGAGTGGGTTTTCTCCGGGCACTCTGGTTTCCTCTCACATCCCAAAAACATGCGTGGTAGGTTAATTGGAGACTCTAAATTGCCCGTAGGTGTGATTGTGAGTGCGGACTGGTTGTTTGTTTTGTGTGCCCTGCGATTTGCTGGTGACCAGTTCAGGGTGTACCCCGCCTCTCGCCCGAAGATAGCTGGGATTGGCTCCAGCACGGCCGCGACCCTTGTGAGGAGAAGCGGTATGGAAAATGGATGGATGGATGGTTATGTTTTGTTTGATGATAATGCTTGACGGTTTAATTTGAATACCATTAAAATAAAATTCAATTAGTTTTGCCTTGTCCTTCATGTTTTCTTTAATGAATTGTAACCATCTTACAAATTCTGCCTGGGTAATCAATCATATGAGCACAATTGTGTTTTATAATTTACAAAATAAAAGTAGGGCTGTGAATTTCAAAATAAGAGCAAGTAAATTAAGGAAAGTATTATGAGTTCAAATAAAGTGCTTAACTTCAGAATAATTATTTGAAAAAAAGTAACAAAATGCAGATAATACTTAATGTTTTGATCACGAGTAGAAGCAAAATCATGCATTGTAAAAATTCTTTATATATAGGTAGAGGGGTTTTCCAGAATTTTGAGGTCAGATTTGGGGGTGCGTATTATACATGGGTGCGCATTATACAAGAGAAATTACGGTACTTGTGATTCACCGCCTGAGCCCAACCACCTTACTTTAAATGTCAAAGTGGACAAATAGGTTTTATGCAAATATCTGGCAGGCATATCTCTTTTACGAAACTTGTACTCATGTGGACTACTCTGTGACGTGTCAGCGCAGTAGAAGTAAAAAAAATAAAAAGCTCTCTACCATGATGGAGTAGAAGTAGATGAGGACCAGGCTGGCGGCCATGACCAGGTTGGCGATAAGCGAGAGCGGCGCCAGGTACTTGAGGTTCGGCGTGAAGACCAGTAGGATAAAGGCAGGCAGGAAGCAAAGCATGTAGAGGCGCGAGTCAAAGCTGGGCACCAGGACCTGTGTCTGGTTGCTGCCGTTCACCTGGCAGTTGAAGGTGGTGGCATTGGCCGCTTCCACCACCTGCCAAGGAAGGAAAACGACAGAGGTGTGAAAGCACTTGGTGTACTTTAAAATCCCTGTCAAGTGCAACCAAGTTAAAAGGTTTCGCCTTTTCCAGTGCGGTGCCCCTAAAAAAATAAATAAATACGTCAAAAATGTGAAAGAACAAATTAAGAGCCAAGTCAAAAAAGGGTACTAAAATGATAAGTACTGTGCAATGCCTGAAGAGGGATGATTGAAAACCCTACTTAATTGAGACCTAAACTTCAAACCCTGATTTCAAACCTTAACTTGAGATCACTAATCCGGATTTGACAGTCTTGAAACCTTAACCCTAATTTGAAACCCTAAATAGGCCTTAAACCTTAATTTGAGAGTCGAAATGATTACGCCCTTTGACGTACGTTGTGGTTCCACAATAAGATGTGGACAATGTCTGAAGTGGCCTGAAAACAGACAGGCACCGCCATCTAGTGGCCTTCTTCTGTAATGAAAGACCACTTCTATAAATCCTGCATGGGCTTCAAGTGCAGTGCGAAGCGCTGTCGTCAAAAGTTCACTGTGGCTTTACTTCTCAGTACAAACTCCAAAGAGCCGAGCCGGGATTTGAGGCCACCGGTCGAAGAGCACAGTGACCATAGATAAAATGGAGGTTACTGTAGTTCATGAAAACTGTGTGTGTGTGTGTGTGTGTGTGTGTGTGTGCGTGTTACCTGCTTCACATTGTCACTTAGGAAGACAAAGTAGACGCAGCAGAAGCCGAGCTGGGTGATGATGAGAAATAAGTTGACTGTCCGTCTAAGAGGAGAAAGACACACACGCAATGATTACGACATGCTTACATAGGTGGAGAATTTGTTGCAATAAACACAAAAAGCTGTGTAATGATATGGTGGCGGCGGAGTTCTATCATTTTTTAACCTACTTTCCCCACTGTGAGTGTCTCCTGAGCCACGACACATTCTCCATGCCATACTGGACCGCCTCGCCATACGTCAGAGACTGCCTGTTCATCCTGAAACGGAAAAACCTTTGTACAAAGACATTTACGCAAGTCACACGACAACCTTTCGCGCTGAGCTGGCGCAAGGGGTGGTTAGAAGCTTGATCCAAAATTAGCATCAGTTCTTTGATCTTTCACTGGAAAAGTAGCCACTTGGTGCTAGGAAAAACTAGAGCAAGACTAGCAGCAAAGCGACTTTTTGCTGGTCCAGAAGGAACGAACTGGTCAAGAATCAAGTTTGCCCCTTTCACCCTGAGCTGATTCAGGACTGAAATTAGCAGAGGCTCTTTTGTTTTTGTTATCTTAAATGTAAAAGCAGCCACAGGTCCAACATTCAACGGCCATTTTGCGTCAAGAAGTCCGTGAACCGCTATTGTGAGCTGCTTTGTAAACAGAGATGCACACAATTTAGTGTGCTGTTGAAAACTGAACCAAACAACTCTGGGATCAGCTCCGCGTGACTAGAGGAGTCGTGAAAAAGTGTGTTGAGCTAAGCACAACAGGAGCATCCTGGACAGGCCGTCTCTTGGCCATGGAGCGATGACACACTACACTTAATTACGGTTACAATTTACGAGACAAACAACAACTAACAAGGATGAGAGCACAAAATGCAAGCAAGTTGAGAGCAGAGCTTACTTTGCACTGAGGTGGTGGGAACAGTCGACCAGCACCCTCATACAGTGGACTGCGATGACGCCCATGCACAGCAGGCTGATCGGACCAAGCTGGACACACACGCGACACGACACGCAGAGAGAGACCGAAGACATTTCAAAGGACCTATTTGAATAACCTCCAGTCAACATTGTAAACATTTTAAATCCCTCTTTACTCATTTGCTAAGGTTTATCAAGAGGCTCACATTAGTATCTTTTCACTGTCAGAAACTCTCATGTGATGCGCTGAAATGAGCCAATTCCCAAATGAGATGAATGATTAAGTCAAACTGAAAGCGGCGAGGAACAGGCCCTGAACACACACCACCATGCATGCCGGTCAGGCTGTGCGAGAGTTGCAAGGTGCACCAGATGGAAATCTCAATGCCAGTGTACAGGGGGGAGAGAGGAGGGGGTGCGTCACAGGTGCCCTCGCACTTGCATTGCAAATGTCCCGTGATCAAACCCGGAATTGAGGATAGCGGGCTCCCCGTCCGTCCTTGTAGCGTCATTAGGATTCCCACATAGTTTCTAGGCAGGACACCCCTCACTGCAACATGATTGGCTGCTGCTTTGTGGGAAGGGCAGGCTAAGTAGATGTAAGGAGATGACCATCCCTAACATGCATCACATTTGGATAAAAAAAACCTAAAGTTTGTTATGCTTAGGTTTAAGGATAGGGTTGGGGCTTAAGGCGCATAAGGATGGGTTAAGGTTAAGATTAGGGTGGGTTAGGGTTGGTGGGAAACATGAACGCCGCCACACTTAAGTCACATCTTTTCCTGTCTGGAAGAAATAGGGCGTGTTCTACAGGGATACAACAGCCAATCACAGTGCAGCGGCGCGTGTCCTGCAGCCAGTCAAATTGGATCAGGGCGCGTCCTGCCAGGAAACCATGTGTGAATCCTAATAACGCGTCCGTGTATGCAGCGATAACTAGCAGAACTATAGCTTGATTACATGATGGTTAGAACCCAAACTTGCTTCTGGTATATAATATTAGAATATTGTTGTTGTTGTTCGCAGGGCGCTTAGAATCCCAGCTCAGACTGTCTGCTGTCGAAGTGTCCTTGGGCAAGCCCCGAACTCTAAATTGCTCCGAGTAGGCCCAGTAGCGCCTTGCATGGCCGCAGCCGCCCATTGGTGCATGAATGTATGCCTGAATTGGGTGACCGTGAGCCTCTGTAAAGCACTTTAGGCACCATGATGGTGTAGATAAAGCGCTATATACAGTAAGTGCACTTCCTGATCAGAAAACATCCGTCAACGGGGGCGTGAGGGGATTGTACGAGTATTCGATGGAAAGATCGATAGGATAATTCATTCTAAAATATTCAACAGTGACTCAAATGGCAGCTTCAAATCAAACTTCCTGTGTATTTTCGGGCACGGCTTCCCGAGACTTTTTTTTGTGCGTCTTGTCATGATAGACATGCCTACATGCCTGTTGGCAAGTGAAACAGGCTTTGGGGGTTGAATTCAAAAGGCGGCTCACCACCAGGCCTGCATTCTTGACCGCCAAAGGCAGACCCAGCAGCCCGGTGCCGATGTTGCCCTTCAGGAGGTGGATCAGAGTCTGACAGAAACTGCACAAGGGGATAGATAAAGTCACAAAGTCACTCCCGCGGAAGAGAATTAGTCTTTTGGCAGCATTTCTACGTGGCTACGTACGAGGTACCGGTCCGCGTGCCGATCCTCTCGTAGTGGCGTTGTGTTCTTGAGGGTCCTGGAGGGGAAGGACACAGAGCATCCAGTTCGGATGGGTTTTGATCAGAGAACAGAGACCCTGCAGAGGGGTGAGACGACAGACCTCAGCAGCAAATCATGCCTCCACTCTCCTCTATTGTATACAAATAATATAAATCAGTCTACTACTAGTGGTACGTGAACTCAATGCTTGACTACAGTTCAGCTGTATTTAACTTTTTAGTTCAATACTTTTGTATTTTATGTTTTTTTTTTTGTACTTTCCAATACTTTAACGCAGTGTGAATGTTCAAACTGTATATAATGTGATTCACAATTTTATTTAATTAACTTTTTAGGAATAAACACTGCCTTGTTTTTGATGAACACTTCGGCCTACTATGGTGCTGTATGTTAAGGATGGTGGTACTTGGAGGGCTAATAATTTTTTAGGTGGATCTTGGTGTCAAGATTTTGTGAACAACTGATGTAAAAAGTACAAAAAAAAAAAAAAAAAAAAAAAAAAAAAAAAAAAAAGGAGTTCAGAGTTTTAAAATCAAAAAATTGCCCCATAGTTCGACTGTGCAGGCAAAGGTCTCGACGACTCACCCAGCCTCAACCCCACAAATTTTGGGGGATTTTTGAGCCGCAATTCATTGAATTTATGGCTTTAATCATGGCAAACGCAAAATGGAAGTTTGCTGATGAACGCGTTTTCTGACCGCTGGCTGTCTGAGCGCTCAGGCGTGACTCTTTGCTGCACACAAAAGGGAAGTGCGCGCTAGCTGGTGTGAAGGTGATAAAAAGATGATGTCAACAGGAATGTGCGATCGTCATGTGAGATCTCAATGGCTCAAGTGAACCAGGGCCCCAAAAACACGTGTGGTCACATGACACTGCGGTCACATGACCACCAGGGTTCTGTTTTTCCCTCACAGGCACTCATTTTAAAAGTGCGTCAATGTAAAACCGCATAGAGGTTATGTATGCTATATGACGGCATGTACAAGACAAGCAGTGAAGTTGTTCAACCACCCCCGGGCTTCAGTGTGCTTCTTATTACTTATTAAAAGCAAAACGACATGTACTCAAAATAATCCACAAAGTCAAAGGACCGCTCGCTCAAATTTGAAGCCAACCTGGACCTGTCATAAAATGAATACCGTTATTCCTGCAGTTAGTTATTAATGACCACCATCTTTGCAGCATAATCAAAACACAAGCAAAAAAATTAAGTGAAATAATCCACAGTCAAAGCCCGAGGTCCGCTCGATCTCATAAAAGCCCGGCATGGACGAGTCACATAATCAATGCCATCGTTGAAGGATAACGAAAATCTTGCGTCATAAAAATAAAAGGAACAAGTCAAAATAAAGTCAAAGGCAAAGGTCAGCTGCCGAATGATAGGAGTAATGTTAACTGTCACCACCTTGTGTAATAGATATCAGCATAACGAGTTGAACCAAGCCAAAAAGGCAAAACCTAAACTCAAATGCATCGCAAGCATAACCTGGATGGTTCGTATAATAAATTCCATCGTTCCACGGATTAGCTATTAGCGTTAGCCACTGTCTTGTGTAGAACTACTCAAAATAATTCACAGTCAAAGCCTGAAGTCTGCTCCCTCACATCCCGAGCACGTGAGCATGTTTGTTTTCATGACAACATCAATTTGGATGTTAAAAACAAAATACTTTTGTGGTTGTGGTTGTCATGTAGCCAACGGAACCTCAAACTAAAGCCAGCGCTCAGAAGATGTCACACTTGGGGGGGGGGGGGGGGGGGGGGGGGGCGAGTTTAAACGTAGCAAGCCGCCGCGGTCATGTCAGGAGGCGTGACGTTCACTCGGGGCCTTGACTTCCTCATTTTCAAAGTGCGGTGTCAGACCTTTTAGCGACACCCGCTAATTATCTCAATTCTGTAATTGTACGCTCAAGTCCAAAAACCACACACAGTTCAATAGGATTCCTAGTAGTGCTTTATCTAAACATGTCAAAGCTATGGCGTCTATCTAGAAACAAGGATTACATAATAGGGCCGACGTGTCCGTGGACTTGGTCCGTGTTACAAAAGGAGGCTGCTTTCGCACAAGTAGCACCCTGTAGTGTTTCTAAAATTGGAGACAGTCAACATGAGCTCCAGCGTCTTATTCAAACAGGATAAACTCAGCTGTTATCAATACAGGAGTTGGCAGGAATCCAACGTAACTACTGAACACCCACTGTACATCCGGCATGCAAACAAGTGTGTTGACTAAGGGAAGCATGTTTGCAGTTAAAATAAAGGTAAACATACTTTTTATTTTAACCCCAAATAAGTCGTGAAGAAGCAGGGACAATTTGCCACTAAACATCTTAGGGCGTGCCCCCCCCCCCCAAAAAAAAAGAAAAGACAAAAAGAAAAAAATTGGGGAAAAAAAACAAAACATATAGGTGAATCCGCAGGTGCCAAACCGCGAGTGCGCAGGTGTCAATTGTATATGTATCATTTTCCCGATAGACCGATTATTGGCTTCCACAAAATAAGAACTGTTTTGAAAACTGCAAAGACAATTAATTACATCTTTCACAAACTTAATGATAACCTACCGACTAAGCATTTTTTATTCATAAGAATCAAAGACAAATTAGTCTTTTAATTACCCCAGTCCACATTTTGTAAACATCAAGGACAGTTTTATCTACAGCGAACCCACTGTACATTGATTATAAAAAAAGTAAAGTAAAACTTGACGTACACAGACAATTTTAGAGTAACGGTATAGGTAATGATGTTTTTGGAGACATCCAAGACAATTTCATCTTCATTGACCCTGACCCTAAACTTCATTTTTTTGTAAACATCAGAGACCATTTAGTCTTCAATGAACTCCTCCCACATTTCTGTAAACGTCAAAGAGACTGAAAATCCTTTTTCATACCTTCCCCTCGAACGTCATCGCTGGAGGACATCATGTCGGCGGTGTGCCTCCCAACCTCTCGGCTGCTAAAAGCTGAACGTCAGCGAGTGCAGCATCGACGTCGCTTGACTGCGAGGAAGAAGACAAATGTGATGAATTATTATCAGAATTATCTTTATTTGCCAAGTATGTCCAAAAAACACGCAAGGAATTTTCTCAAGTATTGTTGTTCTGAGAACATCCAGGACTTAGCAATGCTGCATTTGCACAAAACAGGGCTTGAAAGATGCGCACACAACTTCATGTGGAAAAATATGTGACTCATCAAAAAAACAAATTTGTATTATTTTTTTAATTGACGGGACAAAGTGCACACATGTACAGAAACTCTAACCCGTGCGTATGCACATTTTGGAGACAAGGAAATTTAGCCACACCTTTGGTGAGGTGGCAAACTGAAGCCAGATTTTATAATCATGCCTCTCACAGGTCCAGTTTCACTAAATATCATAATAATCACAATAACAACAATGTCCTACAGCTGTGCATACGCAATTTGATAGGTATGATTTTTTTGTTTTGGGTGTACGCCATTTTCAACTTTTGTGCGTACGCACACTTTTTGGTAAGTGAGATAACTTTTAAGAAAACGACATTTTTCAACATTAATCTGTATGATGCCATTTAATGTGACATTTTAAAAGACAAACATATGGAAACGTACAGAGTATTTCCTGCCGGTAGGACTTTTGCGATGGTGAGTAACTCCCACAGAAGGGCAAAGTGTCTTTATGTTGAACAACTCGGCTCATCGCTTTTATAACGCAATGAAACCCCATCACGTTACTCCCATTTCGTATTAAATTAATGACAGTGTAGTCTGCTAGACATATTTAAAGCATTCGTCAGTAAAAGGACATAACTTTTAATAGGCTCGGTGAGCAAATATGAAATACGAACATTTCTTAACATGATTGCAGCGACCACAGTTAGGGAAGAGACCGGTGACTAAAATACTAAACATTTCAAACAGTTCGAAGTAGCCGATAAAAATTTATTTCGCATCATCACACGATTATCAAACGCCGAGAGCAGACGACGTGTTGTGTAAATCAAATCTGCTTTGCAGAGCTTTGCGAGAGCCAGCAGCTGTCAGATGCGTCGCAAGTCGCTTTGTTGTTGTTTTTGTTAAATAGCAGCTAAAGGGGTTGCAAAAGTTGCTCTATATAGCAACAAAATCGTTAAATCACCAACACTCGAGTAATGTCCTCCTAAATGGTTTGCGTCTTCTTCTCTCTCTCTGTCGCTTGGTCAATATTTTGCTTTGTGTTGCATGCAAAAATTCTAGTTAGGAGTGAGTGAATTAGGTACTGCAATGTCTTCGCATGTGGGTAAGGAGAGCCGCAGTCGCCAATGCACTTTTTTTTGACCGAATAGGACAAATGAAAACACTGGCAAGGAGCTGCTGTATGCCACAATTCACGCCAAGAATCTCACACGAAGAGTGACCGGCCAACCCGATTCCAATTCCTGATGTCACTCACTAGGCCACGCCTCTTACAGGCACACTGCCAACATAGTGCGTAAAGTTATTACACTTTCTAAACCAGTTTCATTCTTAACATGATCTTTTATGTTTATAAACAATACGGTGCCATTTTCCTTTATTAAAACAAATAATTCATTTCAATTGGGAAATCGATTTGATAGTTACAAACTTGGTCACCAAACGAATTTAACTTGTAAAGGCACCGCTGTAATTAACATTTCAAATGATAATGCTGACTTGTTGTTTTTTTTTAATCACCGTTCACGAGTGCACCGAACGCGTTTTCGTCTGTGACTGAAGCGCCAAAACCAACCTGCGGAAAAAAATAATAATAATAATTAAAAAAAAAAAAAATGAGTTGTTTGCTCACGACAAACAACTCATGTCATCTTTGATTCCACCGCTGTTTGGTTTTATTTGACATTTGAAAGGCAGCCGAACCCAGGAAGACCCGAACCGCAACGCTGGCGCACATGAAGAACTGATATTATCTCATCCTTTCAACCCAATCCGGCAGCGGGGAGCCTGCCGAACACTCCAATGTCATCCCTCTGACGACCTCGAATCCATTTGGGTGTTGCACGTTTACATCCTTGACAAGCACACAAAAAGAACGAGACGCGGGTGATTTAAAAATACCACTAGTGACGACGAATTACGTGTAAACGACCAAATAATAGCGCTAATCTAAACCTGTTAGACCCTTGGCGGCCATCAGAGAGCGCAATAAGAAATAAATCAAACTAGCTAGCCGACGTTAGCCATCTTTGTTTCCGTCAACACGGAGCGCCACATACAAAATTCCTATTTTGGGGGGGGGTTCCTACCTCGGTAAAAGAAATGTTCGTCTCTGTCGCCCCTCGGTGCGCAGCTTCTGGGGTGGCCGTTAACGTCGCCAAAGAGCTTTCGTGCTCATGTTGCGGTCGTCGGTGGCGAGAAAGCCCGGTGAGTGTGCGCCTGCGTGCGTGCGTGCGTGCGTGCGTGGGTGCGCGCGCGTGCGTGGGTGCGTGCGTGTGGCTGTCACTGAAGAGGGCCAGTGCTGGCCAGCCGTCAGGTCACGTGACACGAAACCGGAAACAGACACCGGTGGACGCGACTTTCCTGTTGCCATAGAAATTTTTCTTAAATCGACGCCTTTATTCATGCGTTAGGGCAACAAACACGTGTCATTTGAAATGGAAATGTGCCAGCCTCCCCCTAACATTTTTAATGTATTTTTATGAACTAAAATTGCCCTAATTTAATGGAAATGTATGTTGTTGTTGTTTTTTATGTGAGCTGCACTTTCGACTCCAGTTGCAGTTGCATTAATGAGTCTGTAGCTGCTCCTACATGGAAAAGTCAGCACAATTTTGCTGACATATTTTTGTTATACGTGTATATACAGTATGCATTCTAAGTTTTATCAGTCCAGTATTGCATTTTATTTTCGTGTTTATACAATTATTTCTTTTTTCTTTTTTTTAATTTCCCCTTCCGGGATCCTCACTCCAGGCAAGACGCTGCATTCAACTTTTATAATAGCATTTATTTTATTCTAAGAATGATTCATGTAGGTCAAATTAGCTTGTGCTAATTTATTGAATGTGAATGTTTTAAAATAGTTATGGAAATAAATACAATAAAAAATAAATGTGAACTAAAATACCCATGAGCAAGTAGTCTTATTTTTATTCAGATTACTTTGGCAGATCTTTTTTTTTAATTCTATCTTTATAGCAATGTAACTATCCGATTGCAAACACAAGATTTATTTTTATTTTTTGGTGGGGGTGGAATGCTGTTTTGCGGCTCAAATCTGGCATAATACAAACACCTGCATACAATCAAGACATTCAAACGGCAAATGAAGAAAAACTATTTAATCGGGGTCTTTATTTGCGCATGTTAGAGAAAGTCGAAAAGCCATTTCAAAACAAATTCTCAGGCCCAGCAAACACAAATCCCGACAGAGTACTCGACTCCTCTTACAGAGAACAAACACATACAACTCACAAAATTCCATTTGTAACTGATAATACATAAAAGACAGGATGTTCTGGATCATTCACATTGGGAACATGCAGTTCTGTAAATACAAAAAGGGGGGAAAGAATAATGAGCCAAAGGTTTATGTAGAATTCTAAAGATATTCCTTGAATACTGCATCGGATGGTGTGGATATGTAAACGAACGATTTCACGTTTATTTCGGAAAATCCTTTCACGAGCTAAAATGTCCACTGAAAGAAACGAGCTGTCATTCAACGATTCCCAACCGCAGTTGCCAGTCATAGAACAGAATCGCTTCGTAAATTCTTCCAAATTTCACACTGAAAAAGTACATTTGTGAGTTAACAGTAATCCCCAGCTAGATCAAAGTTCACGTATCACGGTCTCGCCATCGTGCAGATAGAACCAACGTTTTCGAAACGTTTTTTATGCTTGCGCATTTGTTTTGAGTGACATCAAGAGTCGGAGTTGCTCCTTCCAAGTGTTCTCGTTATGCGTTTGCGCCTTTGACTGTTTGAATCGGCGACTGTGGCTCTTCTTGCCCACACGCCCGAACTCCTTCACTACCTTCGACGTTGATATTCATCAACTGGAATCCAACCGTTTACTGCCACCGACGAATATATTCGTCAAGTACGTTTTTCAACGGGGAAGCCGTGGAAGACGGTCTCGACCGGCGTGGCCGTTAAATTCAGGTTTGCAAACCACTGTGATGACTTAACAGATGCCAGAATTGCATCACTTTGAATTTGAGATGAGATGATGATGATTCGGGGGTGAATCTCAGCTTGTCACGTCAATTAGGAGGGAGAGAAACGCCAACGTGTTGAAAGTCGGACATGTTTAGGCACCTCAAACATGCTTCTGTAAGCTAGCAACAGTCTGTGTTGCAGTAGGTAGCAGAAAGTGGAGTGGAAAAGGCATGCGGAAAAGCCACGAGCCATGCCGTGAGTAAGAGCTTTCGCGGGGTTTTACATCAGTAAATAAAAGATTATTTTGCCATCACAAGCTCTTTCTCGGTCTTGTTTTTGTTGTTTGATCATTTGTGGTGTCACAAAAGCAAAAATACATGAGCGGCAAAGTCACTGTTTTGCTTGACACGTTTGGTTTCACAAAAAGCTCTTTTTTCAGCTTTTTGGTTAGAAATTACCACTACAGAAATGTAAAAAGGTCCATTTTTTTTTCCTCTGGTGAAATCAGAGATTCGATTCATTTGGTCGGTCGGTTTGATGCTTGTTACGGAACACAATATGTTGTGGGTCTTGAAAGTTCAGTCCGAATGCTCCAAACTGGCTGGCAATATGGTAGGTTCTGCTTGGAAAACAGCTGGCAGTGAATTCATTAATAGTGCCATTTTTTTTTTTGGGGGGGGGGGGGTGAGGGGGGTCACTTTTTTGGAACAGCAGAGTATATGATGCAAGAAATCGACCGAGCGACGGGTGGTAACCCGAAAAACTCGCAAATTGGGGCACTACATTAAGGTACCACTTTACAGTGTACTTTAAGAAACCATTTTAAAAAAAAAAAAAGGAAAAAAAATTACGGAGTGGGGACGTGAATGATGAACCGCGATGTAGCGAGGGAACACCGTATTGTCTGTTAGTTTAGCAATGGGACAAGACAATGACACGAGCTCGTGTCCACAGCGATGATTGTTCACAGTCACGTCGGGGTGATGAGTGGCCGCCACTTCAATGTATTTGTGTTCAAAATATCAACGATTCCCTTGGTTGCAGCTGCGGGGGACCCCCAAAAGAAATTGCTTTTAAGACTGCTTGACCTTGTTCTTCTCCTGGTCGTTGACGTGCTGCTGATGCTGCGGCTGGCGCTCCTCCCCGCTCTCCTCCCTCTCCGGCCGCTCGTCGCCCTGCCGGGCGACGAGCAGCCGGCAGGTGAGCAGGATGCCGAAGACCAGCGCGTGGGCGTAGCGCTTGAGGGGGTCGCCCACCAGCTGGTGGAAGAACAGCACGGCCAGCGTGACCAGCAGCAGCACGAAGTTGGCCACGTCCTTGGGCCGGCCCGGGACCAGCGTCAGGACGGCGCCGCAGGCCACCTCCAGGGAGCCGATGATCTTGCGGAGAAGCACCGAGGTGACGCCCATCTTTTTCAGGCCCGGCAAAGCTTTGGCGTAGCTCTTGTACGCCCGTTTCTTGAAGGAAATCACATGGGACGCGTTACGGAAACGCTTATACGGGAACATCTCAATAAATTGGTCGAAAAGTCCATTTATTTCGCTACTCATACTGGATATAGATTCATTCAAATACTTTGCAGAGGGAAAATCCCTGCCTAATTTCTAAAATCATTTTCATTGTTTCTTGTTTGCTTTTTACGTAATATTCTCGTTTCCAGCGATGGGGACGTTTGGGTTTTGCTTTGCTGTGTCAAAGTCATTTGTGTCACAGGCCACACTGTAGTTACGTACTCGTCTCATCATTGTAGTACATTTACACAAGCAAGTGATGGATCACTAGTATTGGAATCAGAAGTCAAGGATAGTAGTTTGTTCAACTATTGTTCAGGTTTCTGTCAAAAAGGGTTTTGGTAACAAACGAAAACAATTGCTTTATATACCTCAACATGTTTATGACAGCAGACAATGTGAAATTTTGTGACAGATTTTAGCAAGAATCACAGAAGTTGACGCACGTTTGATTTTTGCGGGCCACACAAAATGAGGCGGCGGGCCGGATATGGCCCACGGGCCTTGAGTTTGACAGCCGGGCTGTAAACTATCATCGGAGGTAGGAAGACTCGCCGAATATTGTACTCAAGCAAGTCTACTGCTACTGAAGAATAATAGGACTGAAGTCAAAGTCAAAAATGAGTCCGCTAAATAATGACTCGCGTGTCAGAAAACGATTCAAGTTTGAGCGTTCTCATTTCGTGTTTGCGTTTCCGGCTGTTGGTCCCATTTCAATTGACGGACTTTTTTTTTTCTTTTTCTCCCCCCCCCCCCCCCCTCTTTCTTCCTTTTCTTCATGGCGTACGTGAAGCGAGCTCGTAACTCGAATGTTAGCTCGCAACGCTCACAATGCGTAAAACTCGTCAGTTGGCTGTTAGTCAAGGTACTGCTCCACCTGTTTTGTGTGTGGAGAGAGAGAGAGAGAGAGAGAGAGAGAGAGAGAGAGAGAGAGAGAGAGAGAGAGAGAGAGAGAGAGAAAAAAAAAGCATTTTGTGGTCTAGTAGAAGCATTTAGTTTGTATATTGTGGCCATGTCGCGTCTGTGCTTCCACATCTACCGGACAACCGTCACGCGCTACAAGTCGACTACTGAATCAAAAACTGACACCAAACCAAAAAAAAATGTAAAAAAAAGAACTGTGGCGAATATGTCCGTTAAGCGTTTGCTCAATTACGGATTTGTAAGTGCACGTGAATCGTCCCCTTTCTTTGAACACATTCTCGGCCTCGTTTAATAATAGCACCAATATCGTCTTTTTCGGCGTAAAAGAGAGCGTCAAGCGGTTTCTTATTTAGGTCAGCATCCGCAGAACAATGGCGCCCACCACCACCACCATCACCATCACCCACCACTCACCATCTCGCTGTACGCGTCTTTGCTGAGCCTCGGCGTCAGTTTGATGGTCCCCATGAAGACGAAGAACAAGCCGAGGGCGAAGGAGAGCGCCACGATGGTTATCGTCCTCGGGGAGGCCATGTTTGCACGCCGACAAGTCTCGCTGGGCCTGACGACGGATGGCGCCGATGATGCCGATGATGCTGATGATGCTTCTTCTTCTTCTTCTTCTTCTTCTGCTGCTGCTGCCGCTCGGCTGCCTTGCCAAATCGCGATCCCGCACCGACAACCTGCTCGTCTTCAGCGGGAGCGGGCGCAGCCTCTTAAAGGGACAGTCGCGGTATTTATTTTTGAGCAATCACAATGTGCGCAACGCGCCATTAACGTCATTTCGTAACAGTCATTGTATTTATTTAAAAAAAAAAAAAAAAAAGTGTGTCTGCAGACTCAACCACTAGTCACTCATCCATCCACCCATCCTACATCAATAGCCATCACTTAACAAAGAAGGCGTGGCAAAAAAAAATAAAATAAATGGATATACAATTTTTATGTTCACTTTACTTTGATGCACACGTGTCAAACTGGTGGCCCGGGGGCCAGATCCGGCCTGCCACATCATTGTATGTGGCCCTCGGAAACAAAACCAAATTGTGTTCTGGTGTTATACCATTGAGATATTTGCAAGCATTTTTTATTTTTTTTTTGTGACCAATCCCCCTTTGAAAAGAAATGTAATAGCTGAAAAAACGTGTTTTTTTTTTTATAGGCTTCTGATTTCAAAACTGGTTATTCATCAATGTGTTGTGTATACTGTATGTAATTAGAATCTATGTGGTACTCTTTCATTGATACGGGTTCACAGTCGAGCCTGTGACAAAAATGAGTTTGACGCCCCCGCTTGAATGCGTTGCAGGGAAGTGACACGACGGAATGTCCAATTTGGAAAAAACACATGTATCCACTTGGAAGTCATCTTTTGTACATTTCAATTTGTCTCTGGTTTCCATTTCGGTGGAAATCACACAAGATGCCACACGAGCAGGTTTCCTCTGTCATTGTCCTCGATCCTCCTGACGCTTCTTCAGAGCCAGTATGGCTTTTCGGTAAAGATCTGTCAGGAGACGAGGTCTTGATTACAAAAAAAATGCAACATGGGGTTTAGGGTGAAAGTGGGTACAGTGATCCTCACCAAATGTGGCCGAGAGGTCGACGGCTTGAGACGACGCTCCAGGCGTTCCTTCCGTGTTGATCTTGTTCCTCCTTTTAACTTTCGCACCTTTCTTCTTTTTCCTCTTTTGCCCCTTGGCTGCACAGACAAATAATATTGTAGTACTGTAATCCCGCGCACACCCACAGCTACTTGCTCAAAAGAAAAAAGAAAAAAAATAAATAAATCACAGAAGTTGCGTTTGGTGTGCGCGTGTGTGCACTTTCCGAAATGCTCTATAATGCCACAAGATGGCACCAAAGCCTGGAGTGGGCATAGTACTTTGGGCTCAAGGAAGTATGTTGAAGTGATCCATCTCCACTTGGGGGCAATCTTTGTATGTAGGGGGAGAAGCTAAGTTTAGCCTGGGTTGTCAGCGGAAAAACTCACAAGGGTCTTTGCCACACTTTATTTTTCGGGGGTTATGTTGGAGGATGAGTTTAACATTTGGGGGGAGAGCATAGTTTGTGGTATATTTATGGTTTACACCAGGGATGTTCAAACTGAGGGCCACATACAGAAAAATCGAACTAATTGTGTTTATGACACGTGCAACAACAATTCGACATGCTGTAAATCTACAAATGGTAAGCAGTTAAACATTTAAAGCAAAAAAAAATACATACAATAAAAAAAAAAGATGCGATATCAGAAATATCGTTTGAAAATTGCATGACAACTTGTCACATTGAACTCAAAACCCTTGTTAATTAAAAACCATTTCAGAAAAAAAAAGTGTGAGAAATTGTCATAAAACCTTTTTAGCGTTAACAAAATGTATATATTAAAAAGTGGGTCATCTTGTAACATTCCATTTAAAATGTTTTAATGTGAATTGAATTCAACAAAATGACCGATTAAAACATTGATGAAAAATTGCGTGATGAATTTACACAAACAATTACGAAGTGTGAAATCTTGTAACGTTCCGTTATTTTATTTTATTTTTTTATTGAATAAAAAGCTAAGCTTTTGATGTGTTGAATTTGTATTATTAGAATATGCGGCGTGCCACAAATGCGACTGGACTGCGCAGGCAGGTGTACCTAATGTTCCGACCTGCCCTTACCTCTGAGGGGCTTGTGGTCGTCGCGCGGCGATTGCGCATCGGGGGTGTCGTCGTTGGCCTTGCCCTTCTGTCGCGGTCTCGCCTTACCGGGCGGGCCGAGCGCGCTGCCGGTTTTGCGCGGCCGGCCGGCGTTGTCGCGCTCGCCTCGGCCGGGCTCCTCCTCCTCCTCCTCCTCTTCTTCCTCCCGCTCGTTTGCCGTCGCGTCCGCTTGCTCGTCTACGTCGGCTTCGATGAGCCTTTTCTTCCTCCTGGTGGATTTCTTCAGCGTCTTTTTCAGTGTGTTCTCCTGACAATGACAGTTCATCCCGCTAAATATTAGGGCCAGATTGTCGTGGTCTGGCGCAAACCTATTCACCTTCTGCAGTATGTCCCGGATGGGCTGCAACTTTCCTTCCCCTTTGCTCATGTTTTCCTTGTCCTTTGGCCTGTGAACCTGACGGAGGTCCGACTTGCTGCTGAATAACAAAAAGTCACATTCAGGATTCGGGTAATGTCGGTAAAGCCGTGGGAGCAGAAGCCCCCAAACGAGCGGCGATACGATCATTGAGCCTCGTCCGCTCGACGGCAGAAGCGACAATTGATCTGTGCGTCCACTTTTAGCGGGCCATCGAATTGCGAGTGATCTGACGTACGAGTTTTTTAAGATAACAGCCTTGTTTTGTGGGCAATGATTTGTTGATGATTGATGATGAGCTGTTAGATTTGTAATCTTATTTCCGTCTGTTTTTTGTTTTCTTTTAATACAGTACACAAACACGG
Source organism: Phycodurus eques (assembly GCF_024500275.1). Classification (NCBI taxonomy): domain Eukaryota; kingdom Metazoa; phylum Chordata; class Actinopteri; order Syngnathiformes; family Syngnathidae; genus Phycodurus; species Phycodurus eques. The sequence continues at coordinate 27,498,146 of NC_084533.1, forward strand.
TAGTATAGTATGTTGACAGCATTGACCATAAAAAAAAACAGAAAAATATGTACACATTGTTAAAGTTTATGCAGAACAAGTCACTGTGTAGTCACAAAACACGACAGAAAATGATTTCGGAGTTAACAAAATCGTCAAACTCAAATTAACGGCTGCAATTGCCAGCTACTTGTTTTTCAAGGGTGGCAAATCTGTCTACCGCGCTGTTGTGACTCAGATGCTGAAGTGTCTTTTTTTTTTTCAATTTAAATGACTGCAAGACTGTGAATTCTTCCACTTCTCGATACATTGCAACACATTGGAATAATAACACAACACCGTTTGCTCCCAAATACATTTAAAGTCGCAGAGATTATAGTTTGGCTGCCTATGTGACGGAAATGGTGGGAGAAAAATATTCACCAAATACTTTTAAATTAAATAAAGTAACATTAAAGGAGCCTTGAAAATGTCTGCGACAGGTTCATTCGGCTTGTATTTATCTCGAGGCGCTCCAGTTTTCCCGAAAAATAGGCCTCACGACGCCACAGCTAACCTTACCGTTTAACCCGTTTACCTCTCTGCCTCGTTTTGTTGATTTTTCGCGGTGCGCTCAATAAAACGCGCGCGTATCCGTACTGTAGCGGCACAAACTCACCGTCGACTCTTGTTTCTTCTTCTCGGCTTCTCCGATTTGCCGTTCCGCTCTCTGGGCTCCGGAGGCCTCTTGCTGTCCCGCGCCACGCGGGCGCACAGCCGCGGGTAATCCAGACAGACGGCTCGCAGCAGCCAGCGGAGGCCTCGGAACGCCTTCCGGTCCGACCGGCGCCGTAGGTCCATTAAGGCCGAACAAGGCTCCTTGCGAGGAGAGGGCAACGGTGGTCGGTAGAATGTCACACAGTCTGATATGAAATGCGCTGGGACTCACAATATGGCACAGAGAGCGGCTCTGGTTGACCAACTTCTCCAATGAGAGCATCTCGATCAGCTCACTTCCCAGCAGGGCGTTCATTTTGTCTTGTTTGTTAGCCAAGCTGTAAAGACGAAAACCCAGACACACTTAGGTTTCTATTTTCATAGAAAACATTTCATTTTTTACGCATATGCATAAAAATGTTGTCCTCTTTTTTTTTTTTTTTTTTTTAATGAGAATAAAAGGAGCATTCTTTTGAGAATAGAAAGGCCATTTCTAGATCATAAAGGCATCCTTTTCCAGAAGGAAAAATAATAATATGATGATTATTATTATTATTACAGACAAAAATGATATCGTTGAAATTCACTTATTAAAATATGACTTTGCTCCCCCGTGAAACTTTGACTTTAGCAAAGCAAAGGAAAGCAAATGTATTTCTGTAGCCCATTTCATACACAAAGTAACTCAATGTGCTTTACATGATTAAAAGCATTTAAAAACAAAGATCAAAGAAAAACCAGCTTATAAACATTTAAAACAGAGAGAAAAATAAATAAAGAAATACAATAAAAATACAATTCAAACAGCATACAGTGCAAGAAATATCACTTAAAAGTGTAAATGCTCTAAAAATCATGGGCAAAAAGAAGAGTTTTGAACCTGGACTTCAAAACATGCACAGTTGGCGCTGACGTCCCTTCTGTTGGCAACTCATTCCATTCGTGTGCAGCGTAATAGCTAAATGCTGCGTCACCGTGTTTGCGTTGGACTCTGTGCTCCGCTATTTGACCCGAGTCTGTCGATCTCAGAGCCCGACTGGCTTTATATCCCGTTAGCATCTCATTCATGTAGTCAGGACGTAAACCGTTTCGTGATTCATAGACCAGTAGCAGAACTTTAAAATCTATTCTAAAGCTGACTGGAAGTCAGCGTCGAGACTGTAGAATTGGAGTCATATGCTCTGACCTCTTTGTTCCGGTCAGCACCGGAGCCGCAGCATTCTGAATGAGCTGCAGCGGTTTAATGCTCTTTTTAGGGATTCCAGTCAGAAGACCATTACAATAGTCAAGTCGACTTGAGATAAAAGCATGGATGAGCTTCTCCTGGTCTGCTTGACGCATGCAAGCCTTCGCTCTGGATGTGTTCTTCAGATGGTAGAAGGCAGTTTTATAGTTGATTTGATATGACCGTTGAAAGTCAGGTCGGAATCTATCAGAACACCGAGGTTTCGGACCTGGTCTCCAGGTTTTTACTAACAGCAATTCTCTTTTTTTTTTTACTGCCAAAAACAATGATCTCAGTTCAACTTTAATATAATAATACGACTTTATCTTGAAAAAATACGACTTTCGGCAAAATAAGTCTTTGTTCTTGTAAAGAATTAAACTTGTTTTTTCTTGATTGTTTTTTTTTTTTTTTTTTTTTAATTCTTAATTCCAATGGCATTTTTTTTTTTATTCCAATGGCATTTAGGGCTAAAGATGTTCGTTATGTTTAATTGGTGTTTATGATTAGCCGGGGTCCTTGTGAAGAAAAAGAACAAAAACTGTGAATATTGCTGCAAGTGTAGACGCACGCCACTAGGGCGTAGTGTGGACAAAGGAAGAAATTGAACATAATTACACCAGGATGGGTTTTCCTGCCACTCTGGGCTGCTTGAGCAGGTCAGCCAGGACCTCCTTGACCTCCTTGATCCTCGGCCGGTCGCCGGAGTCCACCACGAAGACGAAACCGTGCGCTTCGCCGTAAAACTCCCCCCAGGCCCCCTGCGACTCCGACGAGCCGCCCACGTCCAGCAAGGTGACCAGATAATTCTCCACTCTCAGCTCGCTCCTCGCGCAGCCGTGGGTGGGGCCTCCCTCCACGGCGTGGGGGACTGGCGGGGAACGGAGAAGTACACGTCAATGCGGCACCTCCGAAACGGGAAGATGGCGAACACGAACTGAAAACATGGCCACGCGAGCAACCCATTTATAGATACCTCTTAACATGCCTCGGACGGAGGACGTCTTTCCTGCTTTGTCGAGACCGACCACCAGAACGGTCACTCGCCTGCGAAAATCAATCAAATATTCAGCCTTCCAAGTTTCGCGTGGCACGAAATTGACCGAACAATTCACGAAGCTTACACGAGAGGACCAAAACAGAAGAAGAAATATCTCAGTATGATGCAGTTGACTTCCCAGGCGCCGACCGCAGGGACAATCGAAAGCGAGCATTATGACAGCATCCAGTAGACGCTCACCTGATTGGCTCCTGGATTTTGGAGAACCAGCCGCAGCAGTTGCTCATCAGGTTGAACATGTCGTCTTGAAGTGAGCAAGGCGCGCACGCCGGCCACCATTTTCTCTGCGGGCGGTACCTGGAAGCAATTCAGGATTATCAACTGAAACGCTCGCAATTTCCGATTCATTGAAAGAAATGACGTTTTCTACAAGATTCTAATTGATTGAGATGCACCTCAGTGGTTCATTTGGGGCAATGCATAATCAATCGGAGCGAAGCAAAATGTTAAAACCAATATTTGTTCGGGTGGACGACCATGCAGTGTTGCAAAGAAATGGAAATGGGATGTTTGGAATTTAAAAGATGGGATGAGCATGGAAAAAGTGGGGGGGAATACTCGTGGAAAACCTTGGTAAAAAAACAACAACAACTTAAAGCTTATAACAGCTAACAGAAATGAAAAAATAAAACCTCATCAGGAAATCCTAATAAAACACTTAATAAAAACAAATACTCTTATTTTTATTTATTTATTTTTTTTTTTTTTCCCCGAAGCTTTGGAATTTGTTTTCTCTCCTGGCATTTTTCGGATGTCAACTTTTTACCAAATGAAATCTACAAGACGGATTTTGAAGCTACAAGAAGTGACAAACGCTCAAAATGCTCATCAAACTTTGATGCCACGCTCTGCCCACATCAGATGGCGTAGGCGGGAAAAAAAAACCTTGGAAATGTATGTCCACGCATTTGTCTGGGAAAGCTGCTTCTCATCGGGGCGCCTTCGGAGGAATTCCCTAATGGGGAGTCGGTCAAAGTACGAGGCCTGCAATTTGCCCAAAATGACTGCTTCAAACCAAAATGGCTGACTTCCGGTTCAAGTGGCTCCTTGAGGCTTTTTCAAGCATCTTGCATGTCCATCCAATTCCACGTCGATAGGTCAAACTGGTGGCGGGGGGCTATTTTTTGTTTTTTCAAACTTTCTAGGGGGCGCTATCGGGCGAGTTAAAATCCCCTAAAATCCATCGACGGTCACCGAGATACATGTGCCGACCGACATTGGCAGGTTTCGGTACACAGCAGGTGTCTGAGCTCAGCAGACGGCAACAGCGACAAAAACACACACACACACACACACACACACACACACACACACACACACAAGAAGCGGCAGGTCTTTGATTCCAGTGCATCTGTTCTGTCTTTGTATAATCTGCTGAAGGAACTTGAGAACGACCTGCTTTTCCCGCGCCGTGAACAAGTCGACCCATATTTGCTTTGACGTATAAGTCGTCATCGTGGAAGTGAACGACGACAGGTTCCGAGTCACTCGTACAGATATTTGCAAATGTAGAGCCGGTAGTAAAAATGCTAATACGCGCAAAGCATTGATTTAGATGTACAGTATTTTACATTCATACTGATTCTTTTAGTACAATTTAACAATAGGTTTGACATTTCCTGATTTAATTTTTACGACGTAGCAACTTATCTACCTGCGTTTGATATTTCTGTCATACAATCACCAGATATAATATTTGAGTCCAGTACAAGGTACATTTTTTTCAGTATAAATACTGGTGCCTGTCAATACATTGGCATTTCTAGAAAGGTTCATTTATTTCAGTCGTTCAAGTCAAAAAGTGAAACTCATATTATTCCCATTCATTCAACACATTGCAATTCTGACCTAGTTTCTACATTTAAAAATCATTTTGATTGATTCTTGTGTATTATTCAAATGTCTTGACACGGTGAACTTGAGGATTTCGTTAGGTGTACATTATAGGCCAGTCTAGTACCCGCACTCTTTTACTACGAAGCCACGCTGTTGCAACACGTGCAGAATGTGGTTTGGCATTGTCTTGCTGGAATAAGCAGGGGCGTCCGTGAAAAAGACCTCGCTTGGATGGCAGCGTATGTTTCTCCAAAACCTGCATGGACCTTTCAGCATTAATGGTGCCTTTGCAGATTTGTGACTTACCCATGCCATTGGCACGAACACAGCCTCATACCGTCACAGATGCTGGCTTTTGCACTTTGCGTCCATAACAGTCCGGATGGTTCTTTTAATAATAATGAATCATAATTTAACAATGCTGCATACTGTTCAATTGCGCAACATAATTATTACTCTCGTAATCGTGAATAAATGAGGGCTTCGATATGTGTTATTTTTAGCACAGGAAAGCACAGAGCCTAAATCTGAACGTGGGCACTTTGAATGTCGGGACTATGACGGGAAAATCTCGGGAGTCGGTTGACGTGATGATTAGGAGAAAGGTTGCTATATTGTGTGTCCAGGAGACCAGGTGGGAAGGCAGTAAGGCTAGAAGTTTCGGGGCAGGGTTGAAATTATTTGACCATGGCGGAGATGGGAAGAGATCGGGGTTGCATTTGTATTGTTTTTATACCGTGTAGTTTGCAGTACTGGTCACCTTATTTACAGTAACTACATGAGAAGGGGGGATATTAGAAACACCACTCTGTGTAATGCAGTGCAGTTCTTCACCACTATCAACTACCATTAACAATCGAGTATTAATAACTAGTAAATACAAATACACATGACAGTGTCAATAAAATTATGATTGTCGTGAGAAATGCAGAATTTTCGATTCTGCTCTTGTGTTGGATCTCATTGGAGTTTGAAGGCGTACCTAATGAAGTGTCTGGTGAATGACTCAACCGTGCCACGGGAAAGTAGCTTGATGGATTTGTTTCAGCGTGTTTAATACATTCATCCTACGCATACAACGACATGACACGGTAAGAGTTGTCACTCTTAAAACATATGTAGTACTAAAGCTGATCAAACACACGCATTGAATTAAGTTAGCGATAACAAAGACGTGCACCGATTGATATAAAACATACTTCAACCAAACATCAGTGATTGATCGTCGTACATGCGCCGTGCCCGTGACAGCTACGAACATGTGAAAGGAAGTAATAATCATACTTACAGAAGTGGATCTATGTCCATGCATTTGTTTGCGTACAGCTATGCACTAACATTTTGGGCCCGCCTGCTACGACCCTTAATCAGGCTCACGCTAAGCCTCCGCGAGGCGCCACCTGTGTTTTGCTCTCGCAGCCAATCGCGTGCACACGCCGTGACCTAGTAGCTCGGCCTACGGGACGGCACGCTCGGTCCCTCTTTAACGGGCCTAAAGCGTCTTAATGGGGATCGCCATTACGTTAGCTACGTCCAAACGGGCTAAACGGGTCCCGTGGCGGGACCGGGTGATGCCCGAAAGTGGCACCATTGTGGCATGTCGCGTTTGGACACATTTAGGCCGCGTGGACAATGGCGTCACCTTGACAACGAAGACGCCCGCATGTCACATCCCAACGTACATCGTGCTGAGAGGTGCCCAAATTATTATGCATATACAGTACAGAAGGGGTTGTGTTGTATAAACACAAAGGTGGCAAAAGTACACTCAATTTCTACTTAAGAAGAAGTACACACTCTGGTAATTAGTAGAAGTACTTTTACTTGAGTAAAAGTTTAAAAAAAAAAATTTGGAAAAAAAAGAAACTAACGCGTCTATTTTGACAAAGTAAGGAGTAGAACATAAAAGTATCTGAGATCAAACGAAGAAAGTTAACAGTAATGCGTCAGAGATAAATACACTCAGATAAAGTATATATCAAATAAAAAATAAATACCTGAAAAATAGTATAGTAACAAAGTACAGTACTGTATTTGTACTTTGTTACTTCCTACCAGTGAATAAACATTTGAGTTTTGTTCTTCTGGAGGAGTTTTTGCACAAGTTGGATTGAAAAGGAAACATTTCTGCTGTAACTTCATCGTCAGATTTGTATTGGTAAAATAGCATTTTTTAGTTTTTTATTTTTTTTTAAACTTACTCTCTCTATTTATGACAGAAATACAAGTTCTTTGCCACCTCTTTGTTTAAAAAAAAAAAAAAACATTGTATGTAATAATTTCTTTGTATTTTGAGTCATTTCGCAAATCCGCGATGTTACAGAAGCAAACATAATTGTTTTTTTTCACGACACGTTGATTATGCTTAATCATTTGGAACACAATGCAAACAGGGTGAGCAAATTATTAGAAACACTTGTCAGTATGATACATAATTATGATGACGTTAAAAACATTTTTAGGTTTTTAACCAAACAAAGCGAGGGATTGGCCGCCATGCAATTTTAACAGCAAATAAAAACTCAGACGAGACCCGCACATGCTCATAATACATAATAATAATAAACATGTATTATGTTGTTGTTGTTGTTGTTGAATTATATGTGTACTGTATTAAGTTGTTTAAAAGGTTCTCCACCTTGTTGATAGCATGTCAGGGAAGACGAGAGCCAAATAATTTACGTCTTATTTCTTTACGTCATGATTTGATTAGAACACATGAATGATCTTATCTTATTTAACGAGGTAGATTTATGGACAGCAGCATTATTGCATTGCGCGTTACATGTCACTGTGCACGAACACAATGATGCCATTAGCCTACTGCGATGCAAAAGAAACACCACTAGATGGCGTCAAAGTCTCTATTTGTCTACATGGCAGGAAAAAAAAAAAAAGAAGTGAGGCAAGCATATTTTCCATCGTATCTTTTTTTTCCTCCAGAATTATAAAGTGTGTAGTGAAATTCACTAGAAGTTATATTTAAAAAATAATAATAATTTTATAACATCACCCATACTAAACATCTGACATCAATAGTAAGATAGATAGATAGATAGATAGATAGATAGATAGATAGATAGATAGATAGATAGATAGATAGATAGATAGATAGATAGATAGATAGATAATTGGGCCCAATTTGGACAATTTTACTTGGGGGGGTGTACTCACTTTTGTTGTCAGTGGTTTAGACATTAACAAAGGGATGGTAAATTTATACTGTTATTCAAGCTGTACACTAACAACTTTACGTCATCGCAAATTGTCATTTCCTCCCCTGCAAAGATTTAAGATGTTGCCTGTTGTTAGATTGTAATGTACGGTCAGAAAGTAGCTCAAGCGTGTTTGTACTTTGGATGCATAAACATTGAGATTATGGAGGCACGGTTAGTTGGTTTGTTTGATCTCATGAAGTCATTAGACTAATGTCCACAATTCTGGGACCGCCCTCCTCTCCTGCAACCCGCGAGCCTTACGTCATCTGACGCTCAAACACACACACACACACACACACACACACGAGGCAAAAAACCCAGCTGAGGTCAAGCGTAGCCGCCACACCCCACGTTCGCTCCACGTAGCACACATCCCAGTTGATTTTTGCACTCTGCGCGAACCTCTGAATTCAGAGGCCGTCTGTAAGTCGCAAAAGGTCGCGTCGCGCGAGCCTTTGGGCCTCCTCCGTAATGAGATTTCCATCTTCCGCGTTCCCCGCGGGAGCAGCGCACCTCTGCAGTTCTGGAGTCAGTGACCCGCGGCAACACACGCACGAGTAACGATCAGCCTTCATTTGTGCCGTCCGCTTCCTCCTCGCATTTACCGAGATTACGTCCGAGCAAGTCCGCAGCGCGTTGGGGGCGAGCGCTCGGCTCCATTTGTTCCCCCTCCCCCGTAGGAAACAATACAAATTTGAATAATATTCTTCCGGGATCCAACTTGCCGAAAACAAGTACCTATTTGACATTTAAGAGTGTTGTTAAAACAACAAAAAATAAAGTGTATAAAATGAGGCTTCAAAATCAAGCCGTTTTCGTCGCTGTCAAAAATGTGGGCGTGTCCGGCAAAACCACACCCCGCTCGACTGTCAATCAACTTCTACGACCTGAAAAACAGATGCCACGTCATCTAGCGCGTCGTAATTGAAAACTGAAATGGTAAAAAACTAATAAAAAAAAAAAACAGCTTTGTGCAATTCAGTATCTCCAATATTGAGTGTTACGTAGTTGCCAGTCTTCTTGAACCGAACTGCCAAAGTGGCTCTCTTGACCCCGATTTCATGGAACGTGCGTTCCAGTGAGCCAGCGCGACGTGAACAACAAACGAGGACACGACCATGTCAAACGTCAATAAGTTGCAGAGTGACTCACTCTTCGCTTCTCTCTCTCGCTACGACTGGACAGTTCCCAGGACAACAAGCCCAAGGACTCCCAGTGGGCGAACACTAAAAATGGAAGTGCAAAGTAACTGAACTCTCATTGCTAAATGTATCCCAGGGCCAAGTTGTCGGCGTGTTCCTCCACAAGCACGATGATCCGCCACAAAACATTTGTTGCTGACTGCGGTGGAATCGTTCAGGAGGGGAACCACGCACAACCGCTCATGCTGAAACATATTTAAAATCAAATATGCATCATTAAGGAGAGAATATGGAGACAGGTATTGAAATGTAACCATCATGATGGCTACATTTGAAGGCTGCATGGAGCTGACACACTCGTCTCTCTTTCAACAACTTCTTTTTTTTTTTTTTTTTTTTTAAAGCTCAAGACCCCAAATTATTACCATTTTTTTTTTTTCCCCTCCCTTTGACCCAAACCAACTAAAAAGCATCCTCTATTGCCACAACATTATCAACTACACCACACAGAGTCGGAGAAATAATGATTTGTTGATTTTGTTTACAGCCTTAAAAAAAAGAAATAAAGTTTCTATAACTTGTACATTGTGTCTTGTTATACAGTTTGGCTGATACTTCGCTAAACAACCCTAAAATGTTGTTTGTAAGTGAGCACATTTATGAATTCAGCAGATGATCAAATACTTATTAGTATACACTGATGATAAAAAGCACAACAGGCATGAATTTACCACACCAAACAGGAATTATCTGCCAAGAAAATGTATTCCTGCTTGAATAAAAACATCTGTGAGAATAGAAAAAAAAAATCAAAATAAGCGACTTGGGAAAGGTTGATCTTCAGTAATGTGCTGGAGGGCTTTGTCATTGGACACCAATGTAAATATTTACCTCTTCCTGGTCGCAAAAAAAAAGGTAAATGGGAGTGTCGAGTGACACACCTTTATTTACTGTAAATATTGACTCCTCATGAGTGATTTGGAGTGACGAAGTATAAAAGCGGACTGGTTTTGGGGGGTTATTTATGACAACACGTTTATCCACAATTATTTATCAGCACATTTTCACAACGGGCCAACTATGAACTTTAGTATAAGCTATAAACTTTGTATACAAAGACAGTGAGAGGAAAAAGTACGTGAACCCAGTGGAATTTCTCACATTTCTGAATACATTGGTCATAAAAGTTAAAAATAACCCTTTCATTTTGAAAGGCCGAAACCGGATGCGCACGCTTGGTCGTGTTCTCTTATTCTGAGCGGCGGTCCTCTTCACATCCGGTATCGTGTTTGTTTTGTACGCGAGCTTGCTCGTTTGCTTTTTTGTTTTGTTTTGTTTCATAATTTTTATACAGCAGCAGCACGAAAGAGGCGAAAACACATGCAGCCGCAATCACGTCAGCCGCCGCCGCCACGAGACGCACATGTCGGACGTGGGAGGTTTTACGCCTGCGAACTTGACGACGTGACGAGGCACAACTTCCACGCCGTCGGACCGAGCGAGCGAGTCGCTCCGACGCCGGCCGGGGAGCCAACGGCTGCTTTCCCGGCTTCCCAAAGGCGTTTCCTCTGCTTAACGTGGACTCAAAACGTCATTTTCAACACAGGCAAGAGCAATGGCGGCAGGTTGGAGAGACTGTGCCGAACTAATGGACGCTAAAGTTCCTTCGTTTGAATACGTGCGTGCCCTTGGTGGTTAAAGCGGCGGGGGGGGGGGATTTGTATTTTTTTTTAAATTATTATTCTTTGTAAGTACTCACCATGGAGGAGCAGGAGAGGGAGATTTCGTACGCGGAGCCCTCGGCGTCGGACAGCGGGGTGGTGGTGGTGGTGGTGAATCCGAGCCGCGCGCGCCCCCCGCTGGGCGTGCTGCTCGCCACGCTGCTCTACTGCGCCGAGCTGCTCAACGCCGCCGCGCTGTGCGCCAGCTACGGCCGCACGGACGACCGGCACTGGCTGGCCTTCACCGTCGCCTTCATGCTGGTGCCGGCCGCGCTCATCCAGCTCACCCTCATCTTCATCCACAGGGACGTGGGCCGAGACCGGCCGCTCGTCCTCCTGCTGCACCTGCTGCTCCTGGGGCCCGTCATCAGGTCGGAAGGGTTGCTGCAAAGACACACACACAAAGTAGAAATACTGTCTCATGTACTGTAGACCAACAAACAGTAGATCATCTGGAGCATAATATAAGAATACTCCAAGGCATTGATTGTGTATCCTCAGTGAGAACGACTATTATTATGGGTCAGTTCTATGAGTCGTCACGTGTATCCCTATGTGTGTGTTATACTGCCTCCAGGTGGCAGAGGCTTGCACGACAAAAGGAGCAGCACGATGTCCATTAAATTGAAGCACACAAAAAAAAGATGTTGAATTCTTAACATTCTATTTTACCATCTCATCAATACCGTATGTTTTTATAAAGTACAATATGAGCAAGAGCTATTTTACTTTTTACTTTTTTACTTTTGGTTGGTTTTTTTTTCGGGGGGCCGGGACAAATTCAAGACATTTCCATTCATTTTAAAGGGGACAGATGATTTGAGGGTTTCGAGTTGCGAGCGTGGTCACGAAATAAATGCAACTTGTATCCTAAGGCACCACTGATTCAACTCCTTTACTCAGTGGCAGACAAATCACGATCAGCAAGGTCTTGCCTGCTGGCCTGAACGCGATCACAAGCGCTGACCTGCAGTGGCTATATAAAGTCTACACACCCCTGTTCAAACGTCTGGCTTTTGTGATGCAAAAAAAAAAAAGATAAGATAAATCATTTCCAAACTTTGACCAATAACCCGTACAACTCGATTGGGGGGGAAACAAAATCTTGAAGACAGTGGGAGTAAAAATAAACAACAGAGATAATGTCGTTACACAAGCTTTGCTGCAAACCAAATTCTGACAAGATGATTAGGACTGAACTGACGATAGGTCATTCATGAATAAAACCAAATAATGTAACAAAAAAAAAATCATACATTGACAATCACACCATGTTTTTGTGTTTTAATTTAAAAAAAAAAAAAAAAAAAAATATATATATATATATATATATATGTGTGTGTGTGTGTGTGGCGGTGGTTGTGTTGTTTTTGCTCAATGACAATAAACTAACAATCTGATAGTGTTCCTATCTGACGCAAATGATCTCAAAGCGGCGCAACGATCCGTGACGCTGGAAGCCTTTTGTGACGTGTGATGTCCTCTTCGACGCTGAATAAACACTTTCTATTTGATTGTGATGCCACGTCATTCCTGCCTTTTGTCAAGATGAATGTGCGGGTTTGGCACCGAGTCATGCAACATCTTGGCAAATGTGGCTAAAGAGTTTGGGGGAAAAAATAACAAATTCCTGGCCGCGCTTGTGTGTCTTTAGCCGCAACGTCACGTGTATTCGTGTGGCTAAACCTTGGACCGCACTTCGCCACTGGGAAGCCAATAAGCTTCTCGCGACGTGGGCCCAATTAAATCAGGACTAGAGCTGAACGACTTGAGGGAATACCGTTTTTAAAAATGTAAACGGACAATGAGCATGTGACCACCTTAATGATCACCGTGAGCGGCATGTCAGTGAAACAAAGGCCACACACACACACACACACACAGTAGCACACTAGCATTCATCCTGCATTCCGCTTCCTCTGTTTTATCTCCAGCTGATGGGAACACATTTGCCTGTGCTCTCTGTTGCCTTCCTGTGCTTTACTCGGGGATGATTTAATGGCTGAGCTCATGGCCGCGCAGTAAAACAAGCTTCGTACTCGTCCGCAGTTCAACACTCAAACGAGACGTTGCACATGAAACTGCGAGTGCCCGCTAAACGTGGAAAACAAATTGAGGACTTGTTAATCACAGCATAACAGAGCAATCCCAAGATAACTTTCAAATTGCTTTCATTCTGTCAGCGGATACGTAGGAATGTCTTTATCTTTGTTCCTGGGTTGAGTGATGCGTTATCGTGGACTGTCTGGAGAGTCGTGCAGTAGATGTGCATGAATTTGAGTTCCCACGTCTTCTGTTTTCATCTTCCTGAGCTCAGCGAATCATAGCAGAAAGCATCTTACCGTGCACTGGCTGCGCATTTACAGTATTGGTTCGCATGTGCTCAATGTTGCGTTCCGGCCTTGCCGCTCGCGTGCGGAGAATTCTCCAGATTCTCGGAATCTTCTGATGATATTATGGAGCGTAGATGATGAAATGCGTAAGTTCCTTGCAATTGTACGTAGAGAAACTTTGTTCTTAAACTAAACGGACTATTTGCTCACGCAGTTGTTGACAAAGTGGTGAACCTGGGGCCTTCACAACTTGTTTTTTTTTTGAACATGTTGCAGCCATCAAACTCAAAATGAGAGAATAGTTGCACCACAAAAAAAAAAAAAAAAAAAAAAAACAGCGTTTGTGTTTGTGTTTTCCTTCTTCCCGACTTTGGCGAGGCACAACAGGAAGTCGGGCACTATCTGTGGCGACTTGACACCCGCAGCCAGCGCCACTGTTTGTCCAATATCTTCTTTTTCCTTCTTCCTGAGTTTTGAGCGATGCAGCGCAGCAAGCAAAAACAGATACTACTGTCTCCGCGCTCACCATCATAGCGTCGTTATACTTGTACAGTATAAGTAGCATGTATTTTTTTTTTTCAACAGCGAGTAAAGTTGTCTAGCTTGCCTCGACTCGTCCCCCTCAAGCGCATACTCAGCTCGCCAAACAATATAATGAGTGTGTCGCACTGGACTTGTCCCAGCGTGCACTGCTTCCCGGGGTCGCTCGCCATACGCGGTCTCGCTCATTGCGGGCGCTCCCAAACAGGACGATCTCGCTGAAGAGCTGTCGAAAGAATTTCCTCAGAGAATATGGCGACACGCCAGTCACTTAAAAGGAAGTTCCTCTGCGTTTGGTCTCGAAAACAACCTCAGCGTATTGATTCGTTTGCCCGATTTACTGATCAATATTGCCAAGCTGGTTCTCAGGAGCCCGAGTGCACGCAAAGTTTCCCGTCAGTCTGCAAGGGGAGCGAGGCGATAAGTGTGTGTGTCGTCTCGACTCTGCCAAATTTGCAGCCGGCCGGCCAGCAGTGTTTCAAAACATTCCGGCGCAGTTTGGCTGCACTGTCAATCCCCGCTTCAGACTTGCGCGCTCGTCGTCGTTTGTATGAATTCCTTCCTACCCAGAAGCTCCCGGAAGGCTGTAAAGCTTGCGTCATCGCATATGAACAGTGTTTAGTTTGTCCTGCGACTGAACACAGAGAGGATTCACCTTGCAAAAGTTTGCAGGACCGCACCCTTGACAGCGTCTGTTTGGCCTTTCAGCCCTCGGGGAAGTGTCTTTTCTTTCCTCGGGCGGCCCTCTGGTGGAGCTTTAGGATTTTGTTCGACATTCAGCAAATCACCATGTTGAATGAAGCATGGGCTAAATACTTTGTAGGATCGTTTTTAGCCATAGTGACCTGTGCAAATGCATTCTAATTCAATTCAATTCCAAAAATATTATTTACTGATAGTAATCCCCCAAGTGAAAACAGGCTGACAGCGGTTCTTCTTCTGGCAGGTGTTTCGATGCCCTGGTGGTGTACTTCCGAGTCGGCAGGAAGGAGGAGCCTTACGTGACCATCACCAGGAAGATCTACCTGAAGCGGGGCGAGGGCACGCGCACCGAGTGCGAAGTCAGCCGCTCGGAGCGCATGCTGGCCACGCACAGGAACGCCTTCAAGCGCACCACCGTCATCCAGGCCTTCTTGGGCTCCACGCCGCAGCTCACGCTCCAGCTGTACGCCACCATCCAGGAGAAGTACATCCTCCCCATCCGATGTAAGAGCATAGACACAAAAAGTCAGGGATGTGGATTGGGGTTTTGGCTGAAGTTTCAGGATGAACTTCAAATGTACTGTAAATGTGGTGGCGTGGGCGCGATCCTATATGGCACCCCCCTCCATACGCTTACAAAAGAAATGGAATCGTATTGTTTTTCAAATTCTAAAGAAAGGTGATCTCCACCCCCTCCAAGTATGTGGCGACCATTGTTAGCATTTGGCGCTATTAGGCACTATAACCTTTGCAGATGAACTTAATGTGACCTTTTCTAAACTTTTAAATACGCTTGTCCCAACTGTTCAATAAAGTAAACCCTTATTGTTAAAATCTGCCCATTAGTCACCGATCATTTATTGTTGGTATATAAATTGAAACGTTTCATATTCGCAATTCAGTGCCATTAAGTTATACTGTAGAGAGGTGCAGGCATTTTCTTCTCCACTTGAGGTCGCCATCCACACACTCCGCACGAGCACAAACCTATAAAAGGCAAGCATATTCTGTTCAAGTAACGTGAACAACAGCCCAATCGGTCAACGAGTTCCTGCGTTAACTATTGGCGGTGTCTCTCACGCCGACGGTGCAGGCAATGTAGTCGATGAAAAGCATTGTGGGAAGTAGGCCGGCAGATCCTGACGCTTCCCGGAATTTTTTCTCGGTGAGGTTTTTCACGACAGTACTGTCCTGGTAGAAAATCAAGCTAAACGTTGCGCTTTACTTGCATTTGTTCCTCCTGTCTTGCTACGAGTGTGTGCATTAGCTATGCGTCAGGCTAAGGTTGCTATTTCAGAATGTATTGCCGCAAACTCCCGCTGTGGCTTGTGTGTTAAACATGTTCTTTGTATGCTCGAGCTATTTGGTGACCGAGAGTTGAGATGACCCAGTAAACCTTCTTTTTTTTCTGCAGAGAATTTGATCTAATGTGAATCACTGCTGCCAAATTAATATCAATAGCAAATAAAGCGGAGTGTGTCAGAGATGCGCAGGTGAGTCAGCATTCCACTGACTCGTTAAAAAAAAATCCGCAATGCACTGAATCTGCAATAAGTGAACTGCGATATAGCGACGGATTACTGTATTCCAGTACTTTTTACCCAATTTAGAGTAGTGTATATTTTCAAGGTAATTGTACACATTGCTGGATCAAATTTCGATAGAATAAGAACAGGGAGAGGACAGATTGTACACTTGTTGTGCACAAACATGTTTGCCCGCATGCATGACGGCGGAAGCGTGCCAATTGACTTGATGGCATGATTCGGTCAACAGTTTACCAAGTTGTTGTGAAAGCGTGGCATTTCCTTTTAATGAGCTTTTTGTAGTTGCACTTATGTGATTAGAGTCTTAGGTTAGAAACAGGTTTCGAATGACCTCTGTCAATGCTTTAATATCCGTGTGTGGACAAAACCATTTATGAACGAATAAGATTACGCCTGTTTTTGGCCTGATTTAAAAGATTTAAGCAAAAATGGTAATGCGGATTAAAGTGCACATTGAGGAATTTTTTTTGTGTTACCCACCATTTGCATTTAGGCAGTGTGTGTGTTGATGTAATGATGTCTAGTTCGACACAACTGCAGGTCATTTTTATTCGGGGGGGGGGATGCGTCTCGGTGCGACGCTTATTTTACTCAATTCGACGAAACACCCGACCATTCATTGGGGCACGGCAAAGCGGCGGCAACTTTTTGAGAGCGGGGGATAACTTTGCTGTTGAGCAAATGCTCGGATTAAAAGTTTATTAAAGGCGAGCGTTACCCGATTAGGCAGCGCGCTGTCCTAGTGGTGAGCACGTCTGCCTCACAGTTCTGAGGTTTGCGGTTTAAATCTCCACCGTGTGGAGTTTGTGAGTCCCACATCCCAAAAACACTCTTGTTAGGTTCATAGAAGAGTCCAAATCAGAGGTGGGAAAAGTATGGCCACATAACATTCATGAAGCATTTTGTTCTGAAAACGAGTGACTCAAAATGCTTTGAGTCAGTTTTTGTTTAATTCATTGATCACATAAAAATATTTGGTTAGTTGATTGTTAATAAAATGAAAAAAATCATCGGGATAAATCATTTTAAGACTGTGACCTATAACCTGTGTACATTTAAAAAAAATAAAAATAAAAAAAAATTTTAGTTACTAAATGTGCATGAAAATTCACCATATTTTCAAATTCATTATGACAAAAATAAGAATTTTTCACTGCTGCAAAGGGGGGGGGAGTATAGTATCCTTAACCAATCGCATTCAAACTCGTTAAAAGGGGGTGGGTCCATTTAAAGTGCCTCGGATTAACCTCGAATAAAGTTGAGTTGTTCTCGTAGGCTTTTCGCAATGTTGTACCTTCTAGCAGAAGCCTGAATGTTTTGTGCAAACCCGGGGTGTGTCGACTTTTGCTGTCCACTGTAGTCGATCGCGCTGTGTGTTTTTGCAGTGACCCTGATGATCATCACGCAGATCTCCGTCATCTACGGCGCCCTGGTGTGCAGCGTGCTGGCCGTCCAGATCCGCTACGACGACTACAAGGTGCGCTTCCGGCCGGCCGCCTACCTGTGCATGATCCTGTGGCGCGGCCTGGAGATCACCACGCGCATCACCGCCCTGGTGCTCATGAGCACGGCGCTCACCCACTGGGTGATCCCGGTGGGCGTGGCCAACCTGCTCTTCTTCTTCTTCCTGCCGTGGGCCGAGTTCTGGGCCAAGAAGGGCACGCTGACCGAGGACGTGGAGAAGAACTTCTCCAAGCTGGGCACGGCGGTGGTGCTGTGCCTGTTCACGTTGCTCTACGCGTGCATCAACGTCTTCTGCTGGTCGGCCGTGCAGCTGGACCTGGGCCACGCCGGGCTCATCGACCGCAAGCAGCGCTGGGGCCGGCTGGCCGCGTACTACGGCGCCCGCTTCGTGGAGAACCTGCTCCTCATCACGCTGTGGTACTTCTTCAAGTCGGACTTCTACGAGTACGTGTGCGCGCCGCTGCTGGCCGTGCAGCTGCTGGTCTGCTACGGCCTGGCCGTGCTCTTCATGCTGCTCTTCTACCAGTTCTTCCACCCGTGCCGCAGCCTCTTCCGCCACAACATCCACGACTGCCTGCGTTGCGTCTGCCGGCGCCGGCGGGCTGACGCGGGCCGGGCGAGGAGGGCGCCGTCGTCCTACTCCGCCGCCGCCACAATGGTGCTGATGCCCGACGAGCCTCGGGAGCCGCCCGACCCGCGCGACCTCGACAGCGACGGGGATCGGCAGGAGACGGCCATCCTGGACGACGTCACGGAATATCCCTGAGAGATCTCAACAGTAGGCACGCCCTCACAATCCAAAACCGCAAGAAACGATCCAGTTTCACGTCATTGGTCCAAACGTGATTTTATTTACCACAAATAATGTAGCTTTGTTCATCCATCGATATCAATTCAATGATCTTCAATTAGATCAATTGCATCTAGTTCTGGTGGTTTGGTGCTGTGCAAAAAGATACCTTGCATGAAATCTACTTCTTTCGTCACAATTAGGCCAAAATCTAAACGATATTTAAGTCCCGTTTAAGAGCCACCCTTAAATTTAGTCAATTCCTGGTTGAAAACGTTGACAATTCCTGGAATTTTGCAATTCTATGCGGCACACCACCAAACAAAAATGTCACAAAACGTTTTCGCAGTGACTGGACAAAGCCCTTTCCCCCCAAGGGGAAAAATTAAAAATAAAATAACATCAGCCAAAAAAGAAAAAAAAAAAAATAGCTTCCAGATGATTTGATTTCAAAGTCATGCGCAGCAAGTGCAAATGTGCAAAGACTGTCTTCTGCTAACGACCCAGGCTAAACTCAGCTGCTCCCCAACAAACAAAGCTTGTCGCTCAGTCAGGTTATATCAGGTGAAATGACTTCCTTGGACCAATTACTGGACTGCTTTCCTATTGAAACCTTGGTACCACCTTGTGGCATCTGCAAGGATTTCAGAAAGAGAACAAAATCTGCGACTATAGAGTGTGCGGTTTTTAGCAAATAGCCAGGGATACGTTCGACAGAAAGCAAAAATTCTAGAGTAGTCAACTGTGAATATGCGGCAATTACTGCAATGATGATATGGTCTCGATTTACAACCCCAATTCCAATGAAGTTGGGACGTTGTGTTAAACATAAATAAAAACAGAATGCAATGAGTTGCAAATCATGTTCAACCTGTATTTAATTGAGTACACTACAAAGACAAGATATTTCATGTTCAAACTGATCAACTTGATTGTTTTTAACAAATTAACTCAATCATGAACTTAGAATTTGATGGCTGCAACACGTTCCAAAAAAGCTGGGACAGGGTCATGTTTACCGCCGTGTTGCATCACCTTTTCTTTCTACAACATTCAATAAACGTTTGGGAACCGAGGACACTAATTGTTGAAGCTTTGTAGGTGGAATTCTTTCCCATTCTTTCTCGATGTACAGCTTCAGCCGTTCAACGGTCCGGGGTCTCCGTTGGCGTATTTGACGCTTCATAATGCGCCACGCATTTTCAATGGGAGACAGTTGTGGACTGCAGGCAGGCCAGTCTAGTACCCGCACTCTTTTACCACAAAGCCACGCTGTTGTAACACGTGCAGAATGTGGTTTGGCATTGTCTTGCTGAAATAAGCAGGGACGTCCGTGGAAAAGACGTTGCTTGGATGGCAGCGTATGTTTCTCCAAAACCTGTATGTACCTTTCAGCATTGATGGTGCCTTCGCAGATGTGTAAGTTACCCATGCCATTGGCACTAACACAGCCCCATACCATCACAGATGCTGGCTTTTGAACTTTGCGTCCATAACAGTCCGGATGGTTCTTTTCCTCTTTGGCCCGGAGGACACGACGTCCACAGTTTTCAAAAACAATTTGAAATGTGGACTCATCGGACCACAGAACACCTTTCCACTTTGCGTCAGTCCATCTCAGATTAATTCGGGCCCAGAGAAGCCGGCGGCGTTGTTGATAAATGGCTTTTGCTTTGCATATTAGAGTTTCAAGTTGCACTTCCGGATGTCGCGCCGAACTGTATTTACTGACATTGGTTTTCTGAAGTGTTCCTAAGCCCACGCGGTGATATCCTTCACACACTGATGTCGGCTTTTGACGCAGTGCCGCCCGAGGGATCGAAGGTCACGGGCATTCAATGTCGGTTTTGGGCCTCGCCGCTTACATGCGGTGATTTCTCCAGATTCTCTGAACCTTTTGATGATATGATGGACCGTAGATGATGAAATCCCTAAATTCCTTGCAATTGTACGTTGAGGAACATTGTCCTTAAACTGTTCCAACTATTTTCTCACGTACTTGTTCACAAAGAGGTGAACCTCGCCCCATCTTTGCTTGTGAATGACAAAGCTCCTTTTCTACCCAATCGGTGGCACCCACCTGTTCTCAATGAACCTGTTCACCTGTGGGATGTTCCAAACAGGTGTTTGATGAGCATTCCTTCAACGTTCTCAGTCTTTTTCGCCACCTGTCCCAGCTTTTTTGGAACGTGTTTCAGCCATAAAATTCCAAGTTAATGATTTATTTGAGAAAAACAATCAAGTTGATCAGTTTGAACATGAAATTTGAAATTCAATTCAATATAGGTCGAACATGATTGGGGGTTGTACTTACTCCGTGCAAAATCACACAAAGCTCTTATTCTCAGGAAGATGCACAAGTTAATTATTTTGCGTGTCGCTATACTGTGCCGACATAGATGAGCCAAGACACCTTATTTGTCGTGAATACATCCTGTTCAGAGCAACAACGTGAAATTGGATATTTTCTCACAGCACACTAATGTGCCTCAGGACACTAAATCGGGAATGGCTGAATAGAAAAATAGATGACAATGCTCACTTGTAAGAGGTATTCATGTATCAATGTTTATGATTGTGGTTGTAGCATACTGAGAGTTGTTTGAGATATATTGAACCAAAACGACATCATCCTGACAATGACGGCCATTTCTTTTCAAATCTAAGCTAAATATGGATATCATGTTTGAGGGACTTATATCCCCGATCGCCCCAGTGATTCTAATATTTTACCCCGAAACGGCACCACACGGACGACGACGACGACGACGGCGGCCGTGTGGTTTAATTCAAGACACAATTTTTTTTTCAGCGGACTGATATCCCGCCATCACATTACATAGGCGTGTCTAACACAGTACATCTGTAGAGATGACAATATCGTACAAAATTTAAAAAATGGTTCAATTCGCAAAGTGAAGATCGGCTATCGTGTTGATTGATTGAACGGCGAAAAATCCCGAGCCTGACTCCAAAAGACAATTTTGTTCCTTCCAAACCTCTCTGACTTCAAAATTGAGCATTTTTATCTTTGTAACTTTTAGATTGTGCGGGTGTACCTACATAAAAACACAACCGTGTTTGTCGGAGAACTATTTTGGTTGCCTTTCCCTCTGAAGTGGATTTTGCACCCCTGAAGAATGTAGCCTCGGTGGGACAAAGAGTGCCTTGAGAGCGGAACCGCGACCCAAGCAGGTGCGCTACGGACACGTGCCAAAAAAGCGCGTCGGCGTCCGGCCTTCGCCCCATCGCGTGCACTCCAGTTTTCTCCACGACGAGTTCAAATTCACAGGAATTACGATGTCTTCGTCGTCTGCTTGTCGAACCGCTTCGACCGGCTGCGACCGAGGCCTCGCCTTCCGTAAAAACTGGTTTTCGGTTTGGGCGGAAGAAACAAGAAGGAACTCTGGGGGAAATAAACATGGTTGAGTTGGACTTAAATAAGCAAATACAATCACGATTGAGGAACTCAAGGAAAATGTACTCCTCACCCAAAAGGTTTGGGATATTCGCCTTTGGGGGGGAAAGTTCACGATGAAGCTCGAATGCATTTGAATATTTACAGGTGAACAAAATTCGACCTTGTCGGAAGTTTTGAAGCTGTTCCATTATTATTATTATTTTCCTCAAGGGAAGTATAAAGCGTGCCTCCTAGAACAGCTGCACTTTAAATGGTGTGCTAACAATGGATGAACAGTACCACACCCTGGCGAGATTCAAACAGGATGTTATCGTATTGAAAAAAGGAAACCGGAAAAAAAAAACGGGGTGTTATCAGAAGGAAGTGGCCACTGAGGTTAATGTCCCAGTGTCAGTCGCCAGGTTGCAGCAGAGAGACTGGAAGAGTCACAGAAAGGCGTAGCAGTGGACATCCTTGGAAGTTTTCATGGATCAAAGTTCAAACATTTAGATTTTACGGTTTAGCTGTTTGTTTAAAGAAAAAAAGAAAAAAAGAGAGAACAGCAACTTGTGCAGAAAAAGTAGTGAGAGTTGGAATTGTTTGGCATCAGCATTGAAATGTTCAGAAAAAGTCCAATTAGGTTCACCTGTAAAAGTGAGTGCTTGCATTTTAGCTTCATCCTAAAAAGTCACTCCAAAGCGAAATAGCCCTCACTTTTGGGAGTACTGTATGTGGATTGAAAAGATAATGTTTCCAAAAAAAATGAGATCTGATAGTTTGCAAATGACTGATCCACTTGTTACAACGGCGAACAAAGTTAACGTGTTGCCATTTCCGCCACTTGAATGAGCTTCTATTTTTATTTCTCAACATTTCACTCATCATTGTTTGGGTTTTGTTTGCGTGTCTGGTGCCTTGACTACTTTATTGTATGACTTGAAACATGAATAAATGAATAAATAAACCATGTCTTTCGTCCCCGTCCCCCCCCAAAAACAAAAAAAACAAAAGTTGTTGAAGTACATAAGACTAATGATGTGAGCTTTCAGTGTCTATTTTTAAACTGGTTCCACTTCCTCCATCTGAATTCCTGCCAGGTTGGAATGCGGTCCTGCGGCTCCCGAAGGCAACGCTGCGCCTTTTCAGTTTCCTCAATTCCACTCTGGCGTTTTCTGTGCGTGTGTTTACTTCTTTGCGTGCCAGATCACACACACCCACTTTGCGGGAGGAGCCTGCGTCCTTTAAAAGCGGCGTCGGTGCGGCGCTCGATGCGAGGCGCGGGTCGGGTGACTGCGGGCGTTCAAGATGGGCAACTGGATTATTAACAACGGCGTTACGAGCGTCACGCTGGTGAGCCGCTTGAGCTTTTGGGACCGCCGCCTTCGTGAGCCTATTTGAGCCGTTCTGTGTTTGCAGGTGGTGTGGCTGGGCATCAACCTCTTCCTCTTCGTCTGGTTCTATCTCTTCTACGACTTGGGGGATCAGTTCTTCTACACGCGCCATCTCCTTGGGGTGAGTCCTTCAGATTTTTCTTTGATTACCCTCTCCATCAGAATACCCACGAGACTCAAGATGAGTTTTTTGGTTTGTTTGTTTGTTTGTTTTTTTCTGGGGTGGCGGGGGGGGTGACCACAGTCGGCTCTGGCCTGGGCGAGGGCCCCCGCCGCCGTGCTGAACTTCAACTGTCTGCTGATCCTCCTCCCCGTGTGCCGCAACCTGCTGTCACTCGTCCGCGGCTCCCTCGTGGTAAGATGTGCACATCTGAAAATATGTCTTGCGTCTTAACCCATTGAAGGTGTGGTGGGGTACGCCCTCCTTCCCAAACAGTTTGGTCATGTTTTTTTTACTTTATACAGTAACCACATCGTTAAATAGAATGTCAATAATTAAACCGTTTGCGCGTGAGGATTGGCCGCCAGGGGGCAGTATAATACAGTCATTGAGATCAAATAGTACAGCATCGGTCTACATGCCTTGCTCCTCCGTCTGTGTTCACATATCGGTCGATTATTGTGTTACACATTTTCCACGTGGTTGCTCGTCGTTAGCCCGTCTCTGGCATTGTGTTAGCGTGAAGCTAGTGGACATTTTGTGGCGTTAACGTGTTGGGGTTTTCTCCGGGCACTCCGGTTTCCTCGCACATCCCAAAAACACGCGTGCTCGGTTCATTGAAGACTCTGATGGTTGTGTGTTTCTATGTGGCCTGTGATTGGCTGGCGACCAGTTCAGGGTGTACCCCGCCTCTCGCCCGACGATAGCTGGGATAGGCTCCGGCACGCCCGCGACCCGCATGAGGAGAAGCGGAACGGGAGATAGATGAATGAATGAATGAATGAATGTGTAATTATTTGTTTTAGTTTGGCAGTCAACATTTTTTTTGACTATTTCTTTGATCATTTATACATACATTAAAGTTGTCCGAACCTCCTCAGATTCTTATTAATTTCCATACTCTTAGAAACATTTTCTATACGCTTAACACCTTCTTAAACATGCAGCAATGCACAGTAGTACTGTACACTATGTACTTGTATTTTATTCCACGACGATGTGTTTTAATGACTTTTTCTTTTTTTTCTTTTGGTTTTTACATTTGTAATTTTTTAGGCTTGGAAGCATTTATTTAAACCATAAAAGAAAAGAGCATAAACTCAAAATTTTGCGATATTGCTAATTGTGTGCAATATGAATATTAAAAATAATCCGTAATGCACTAAATCCGCAATAGATGAACTGCGATATTGCGAGATGACGAGTCGTAGTAAGTACTGTGTCGTGTAAAAAGGACACTAAAACAAAAAAAACACACTAAAAGCAGAATACAATGATTTGCAAATCATGTTCGACCTATATTTAATTGAATACAACACAAAGACAAGATATTTAATGTCCAAACTAATCAACTTTATTGTTTTTTTGCAAATAAACATCAACTTAGAATTTGATGGCGGCAACACGTTCCAAAAAAGCTGGGACAGGCTCATGTTTACCGCTGTGTTACATCACCTTTTCTTTGAACAACATTCAATAAACGTTTGGGAACTGACGACACTCATTGTTGAAGCTTTGTCGGTGGAATTCGTTCCCATTCTCGCTCGATGTACAGCTTCAGCCGTTCAACGGTCCGGGGTCTCCGTTGGCGTATTTGACGCTTCATAATGCGCCACGCATTTTCAATGCCTTTCAGCATGAATGGTGCCTTCACAGATGTGCAAGTTACCCATGCCATCACAGATGCTGGCTTTTGAACTTTGCGTGCATAACAGTCCGGATGGTTCTTTTCCTCTTTGGCCCGGAGGACACGACGTCCACAGTTTCCAAAAACAATTTGAAACGTGGACTCGTCGGACCACAGAACACTTTTCCACTTTGCGTCAGTCCATCTTAGATGAGCTCGGGCCCAGAGAAGCCGGCGGCGTTTCTGGGTGTTGTTGATAAATGGCTTTTGCTTTGCATAGTCGAGTTTCAAGTTGCACTTCCGGATGTCGCGCCGAACCGTATTTACTGGCATTGGTTTTCTGAAGTGTTCCTGAGCCCGCGCGGTGATATCCTTTACACATCGATGTCGGTTTTCGACGCAGTGCCGCCTGAGGGATCGAAGGTCACGGCCATTCAATGTCGGTTTTGGGCCTCGCCGCTTACATGCGGTGATTTCTCCAGATTCTCTGAACCTTTTGATGACATTATGGACCGGAGATGATGAAATCCCTAAATTCCTTGCAATTGTGCGTTGAGGAACATTGTCCTGAAACTATTTTCTCACGCACTTGTGCACAAAGAGGTGAACCTCGCCCCATCTTTGCTTGTGAATGACAAAGCTCCTTTTCTAGCCAATCACGGCACCCACCTGTTCCCAATGAGCCTGTTCACCTGTGGGATGTTCCAAACAGGTGTTTGATGAGCATTCCTCAACGTTCTCAGTCTTTTCCGCCACCTGTCCCAGCTTTTTTGGAACGTGTTGAAGCCATCAAATTCTAAGTTCATGATTGTCTTTGCAGTGTATTCAATGAAATATAGGTTGAACATGATTTGCAAATCATAGTATTCTGTTTTGATTTATGTTTAACACAACGTCCCAACTTCATTGGAATCGGGGTTGTATGTAAATATATATATATATATATATATATATATATATAAAACAACAAACACATTTGATAATACCTTACAGTAAGTCTTGTGTTTGTATATGTGAATTTAAATGCGAGTCAACCACTCCAACTTGTTCTTGCACTGCAATTTAGGGAGGTTGGAATTTTGACATTCAATGAAGTGATGAAAGTTTGATGCTGCTTTCATGTTGTCAATTTGTATTTTATTTTTCAGTGTTGCAGTCGTAGTTTGAGGAAGCAGCTGGACAAAAATATCGACTTCCATAAGCTGGTGGCCTACACGATTGCCCTAATGACAGGTGAGCTTGTCGGGCAGGAAGGGGGGGGGGGGGGGAAAAAATAAAATCACAATCTCTGGCGTAGCGATAAGAGATGACTCGGTTATGGGAAACGGAGCTGTGGCACTGCCGTGAGTGTTTGTTTACCGCATTCCTCAGTGTGACAAAAGTCATCAGATGTCATCTTATCTGTTTGTCTTTGCCCGGGAAGTGTACTCATGAATGGCCTTGGTGTTGTTTGTTTATGAAAGATTATGAAAAAGAAAAAGGCTGCCGCTTGAAAATGTTGTTTTTCAAACGGGATGTATATCACTGAGTCCTATTACACAGTGAACAGCAGAGCGAAAAGAGGTGAGAAATGACCACTTCAGTATTGACACATTCAC
The DNA here is from genome assembly GCF_024500275.1 of Phycodurus eques. Taxonomy (NCBI): domain Eukaryota; kingdom Metazoa; phylum Chordata; class Actinopteri; order Syngnathiformes; family Syngnathidae; genus Phycodurus; species Phycodurus eques. The sequence continues at coordinate 27,524,575 of NC_084533.1, forward strand.
GCTAGAATGCCAATAAGATAAAACTGCAAAGACTGGCCTGACGAAAGAAGAACAAAAGGTCACGAAAAGGGAAATATATCACTTAATCCAAGCAAAATGATCCGCCGATAGAAAAGGAACATCGGGCCCGTTGCGGTTCGCTGCGCCACGTCGTGCCGAGAGCCGTTTCTGCTTCGTTCGAGCGTCAAACTATGACAGACCGCTCCTAAAATTGCCCTCGTGAAGCCCTCGATTTTGATCCAGCTCACGGCCGTGAACGCGACGGCGCGCTCGGTCCCATTTGACACGCGCGTCTTTTTTTGCGCCGACAGCCGTGCACGTCATCGCCCATCTCCTGAACGTGGAGTGGTACAACAACAGCAGACAAGGCGACTACGACGAGCTCAGCACGGCGCTGTCCGACCTGGAGGACGCGGACAACACCACCTACCTCAACCCCATTCGCATCACGAGCCTTGTGAGTCGTCACATTAAGAACCGGGACGATCGGATGACTTGCATCGTTGGCTTCGCGAGGCTTAGACGTCGTTTTTGCGTGTTAGGATCCGCAGCAAATTCCCACTTACTTGGTGTTCACCACCATCGCCGGCGTCACGGGGGTCATCATCACGCTGGCGCTCATCCTCATCATCACGTCGTCCATGGAGGTCATCCGCCGCAGCTACTTCGAGGTCTTCTGGTACACGCACCACCTCTTCATCATCTTCTTCGCCGGCCTCGTCTTTCACGGCGCCGGGTAAGAGGACGCCCGCCGCCGCCCGCCTCGCTTCTCGTTCGCCGCCAACTCTCGGCCCCGTTTGCCCTCTTCAGGCGCATCGTGAGGAGTCAGAGCAACGAGCGGCTGCACAACTTCACCGTCTGCAAGGACCGCATCGCCGAGTGGGGGCGCATTCCGCAGTGCCCCGTGCCGCAGTTTGCGGGTGGCTTTCCGCAGGTCGGTCGCCGGTTTGGACAACTCGGTGGGAACGGTTGGGGGGGGGGGGGGGGGGGGGGGTGTTGTAGGGATGTTGAGCTTTCAGGGGAAATCTCCAGTCAACCTGAAATGCAAGGTAAAAAAAACAAGGGTTAGGGTTTCAAGACAGGGTTATGGTTTCAAAACTGGGTTAGGGTCTCAAATTAGGGTTCCAAGACAAGGTTAGTGTTTCAAAGTAAACTTTCAAGACGGGGTTCGGGTTTCAAAATGGGGTTCGGGTTTCAAAGTAGGGTTTTAAAACAAGTTTAGGGTTTCAAATTAGGGTTTGAAAACAGTGTTATGGTTTCAAAGTAGGGTTTGGGTTTCAAAACAGGGTTATGTTTCAAAATAGGGCCACTGTATATACATATATGTGTGTGTGTGCGTGTTTGTATGGTATACTTTACTTTAACGTTTTTGTTTGCTGGTGTGCCGTGAGATTTTTCAAATGTAAAAAAAAAAAAAAAGTGACTTGGCTCAGTAAGCTTCAACAGAAGCTAAAACTGCACACTGTATTTTTTTTCCGATTTCCCCCCCCCCCAGACTTGGATGTGGGTGATCGGCCCGATGATCATCTACCTGTGCGAGCGGCTGCTGCGGTTAGTCCGCTACTTGCAGCACGTCCGATACCGAAAGGTAACGCTTGACCTCCTGCCAAATTTCGCGGCGACATCGTCGACCGAGCTGGCCTCGATTTTTTTCCTCCTTCCTCCCTTCAGATCGTGATGCATCCGTCCAAGGTGCTGGAGTTGCAGCTGGTCAAGAGCGGCTTCAAGATGGAGGTGGGCCAGTACGTGTTCCTCAACTGCCCGGCCATCTCGCAGCTGGAGTGGCACCCGTTCACCATGACCTCGGCCCCCGAGGAGGACTTCTTCAGCGTGCACATCCGCTCGGCAGGAGACTGGACCGAAAAACTCATCAGCATCATGCAGCAGCTGCCCGAGGGAGCGCAGGGGCCCAAGTCAGTTCATTTCTCGAGCGAGTCGCTCGTATCGAAAGTATTTGGGTCGGGAATGCTGACAGACGGCTATCCACGCGAACGCTACCGTGCCTCAAAACGATTGACAAATGCTGAGACGAACGTTTCCACTCTCGCTCCTTTTCCAAAATATGTGCCGTTGGTGTGCCGTGTTCACACTACTGCCGCTGCGCGTCCAAAAATGAATGACATACTGAATGCGACCGTGTTACTGCTGAGAGACATTTGCTCCAACGCTGCAGTGAATCAAACATATTTGTGTTAGTGCTGAGAGATGATCACAGACATTAATGCTGCGTGTCTTTGTTTGCGAATGCTGGGAGATAAACATTCACACTGCATCCACCGCAACTGAGTGGATGCAGAGATAGTCGTTCGCATCAATGCTATTGCGAATGCCGAGACATAAGCATCCGCGCAAATTCTACTTACTGTGCCTCCAAAACATTTGACTGTGTGAACATGCGCATTCGCACTCCATTATTTCCCGCATCCGAGCACTGACGAGGAATCTGAGCGAGCTCTCAGCATGATGCCGGTTGGTTTTCAGGCCAAATATTGGCTCGCCGTTCGAGTGTCTTTGCTGCTGCTTCCTCATCAGAATGGGCGTGGACGGGCCCTTCGGCACGGCCAGCGAGGACGTGTTCGACTACGACGTGGCCATGCTGGTGGGCGCGGGAATCGGCGTCACCCCCTTCGCCTCCATCCTCAAGTCCATCTGGTACAAATTCAAGCAGTCCAACCCCATTCTGCACACCCGGAAGGTAAACGAGCGCCGCCACGTGACCGCGTGTTGCTTTTGTCGTCATCTCCAAGCTTATAAAGCGGCGCCGTCACGCACTGATTTGGAACCGGATTGTTTCGACACTCCGGTCACGTCCAACCGGTTTACGTGAGACCGGGTTCATCGGCTTTGCACTTATTACAGCGGCAATTGTTTTTAGGACGTTTTAGGGTTGAGTACTTTGGCTCATTGACAAAGCAAACAACATTGACATTATTCAAAACAAGTTTAGCTTTTTTTGGGTCTTCTTTTCTTGGATTTGCTTTCTCTCTCTTGCTACCATTTTTATTTTCTTTCCTGATAATGTGAAAGTCAGCACTTTGTCCACTCAATGTTCCTCGAGACAAAACATGTAAACCCAATCCTTAATGAACTCAAATATTAAAATGTTCAAATGTTAACATAGTAATATAAAACATCAACCTAGTACACAGCATTGCCATGTATCAACTTCCACAGAATGTATTTTTTCTTTGTAAGATCATAAAACAAGTGCTTCCTCTTGGGAACAGAAAAGTCAAAAACAGCCATGTAAATGCGGTCTGTAATAAATCAGCATTTTAAATGTACAATTTAACGAACCGTCATACCAACACGTGCATTTTCCCCAGAATTATCCTGTATCAGCTCCCAAAGACATCATAGAAAATACATATTTTTTCATTAAATTAGAAAATGAATCCTCCCGCTTGGAAAAATGTCCCTTTAGACAAAAACACGTAAAGATTTTTCATGTTCAACAATTTCACTTAATGAAATCAACGATCAAATTACAATAAGTTTTATATTTATATCGATTGATTTTTTTTATTTTATTTATATAACTCTCAGAAACCGCAAAAATAAAAATTGTCTTGACAAGCTTGAATTAATCGATAAAATGGATTGCTGGTCTATTTTTAGAATTGGTCCCCCCCCAACTTCAGTCTTGACGACCATAAACGTCACAGATTTTGTTGGTGTGTTTTCAAACAAAAATCCCCGCCGTCTGTTGTTCCAGTTTAGTGAATATGTTCCACGCGGACATTTTCACTCAGCAGACTGCGGCCATGTGACGCAACCTGACCACGCGAACGCACCCTGATCCTGATTAAGTCTTTTGCAAGCGCCTCGTTGTTGTCGTTGTTTTATTTCTGGGCTACTTCCTGGTTTCAGATCTACTTCTACTGGCTGTGCCGAGAGACCAACGCCTTCGAGTGGTTCGCCGACCTTTTGCAGGTCCAAGAGAGGGAGATGGAGGAGAGGGGCATCGGGGACTTCCTTACCTACAAGCTCTTTCTGACCGGATGGGACCAGAGCCACGTATGTGTTTGTCCCTGTCCCTATCCCCCCCCCCCCCCCAAAAAAAAAAAAACACATTTTAAAAAACGGTAAAAGTGACAAATACAACAGAAGAGAATTAAATACCGACAACAGCCACACCATTTCATCTAATGAAATTCTGTTAGCTTGATGCGAACCTATGTATAATGCGAAATTATTATTATACAGATGGGCTAATCAGGAAAAAATGTGAAATTAAGGACGAGTCGCCCCCCGTGTCAAAATTGGAACCTCGACTTAGATCAGTATTGATGAGTAACATGTCTTTTCGGGAGTTAGCCCACTCGAGTTCTCAGTGGCTTATGTGGTCTCTCATTCGCGTGTTGTGAGTGGGTTTGGAACCGGACAGAACGGAATGTCATTTTGGGCGCTCATGTGGTCTCTCCTGTTCCCTTAGGCCAATCACGCCATGGTGCACTTTGACCAGGAGACCGACGTGGTCACTGGTCTCAAACAGAAAACTCACTATGGAAGACCCAACTGGGACAAGGAGTTTGAGCAAGTCCGCAAAGAGAACCCCACGTAAGATCCTCATTTTGACTCTGAATTACCGCCGTGGAAAAATAACAAAATCTCCCTCAAATCCCCATCTTTTGCGTTTGATCTTCAGCGCTGTTGTGGGGACGTTCTTGTGTGGCCCGGTGGTTTTGGCCAAGGTCTTGGCAAAGAAGTGTGCCAAATACTCGGACGTGGACCCGCGCAAGACAAAGTTCTACTTCAACAAGGAGAACTTCTGAGCTGGGGAAGAACAGCAGCAGCAGTTTCCTTTGGCAAGACCTGTTGGGGAATGTTCCTCAGCGCTATTTAAGAAAAAGACACGCTTAAAAAAAACGTTTGACCACAATGCGGGGCGTGTTGTTCCACTGGTGCGCATTCTACCTTTTCTACTTTTGGTTTAGTTAACACCACAAACATACTTAAAGTCACTCGAGCAGGGTCTTCTAAACAACTCAAAAGCCCTGAAATTGTAGCTTACAAGAAAAGTCGCAATTTTACACTTACCTATTACTTAATAATAACAAGATGAAATCACACAATAGTGAGAACAAAAGTGTCGGAATTGAAAAATATAATTACATTGCCACAAAAAAAGCTGATTTCCCAGATAAACGGTTGTAGTACGACAAGAAAAAAGTATTCATTTTAAAGGAATGAAGTTACATTACAAACAAATTTTTTTAAAGGAATAAATGGACAAGACTGAGGCAAAACAAGTTATATTTTAAACCAGTGGCAATATTGTGAGAAAAGTCAGATTAAAAGAATTTTTTTAAATGTAAGAAACATTACATAAAGTTCGTTTAAAAGTATAGTCACAATATTAAAAAAAAAAAAAGTCATTAATGTAAAAAGTTGTTTTTAAAATTACAGTAAAAAAATACCTTGGAATTTAAAACAGTCTTATTATTACAAGAATAAGTGAATTTTAAAAGAATGTTATAAGAAAAGACACAATATGAGGAGAAAAATAGTAATTTTAAAAGAATTCACATTCTGAAAATAAAATAGTTGCGGTTTCAAAAGAATAGTCACATTATTACAAGAAAAATATTAGCAAATTTTAGTCCCATTCTACAAATGTATCCGACCACCACTCGAAAAGCCCGTTTGCTGTGCTTTGACGATCAATAAAATCCAATTTCCCGTGGCTTTGGGAAGCCCTCCGCGCGTTCACACCAAATGCTGCAGTCCAGTTTACATTTTGTAATGTACATACTTATTTTGCATGAAAGTAGTTACCTCCGTATCGTTTGCAAATGTCCTGCTTTCGCGTTTGTCATGTGATCAAGGCCATTAAATAAATAAACATGCACTTTCTTTTGTAAATACGAGAATTTATTGCTAAAGAGCTATGAACGAACGATCACGCCCTCACAGTTACTGCTAAACTAAACCGATGAGTCACCGCTGCTTGCTGCAAAAGTATCCGACTCCAAAGTGAGGAGGAGGAGGAGGAGGAAGGGGAAAAGTCGAGCGGCGTGTGATTAACCGTCCACTCGGGCCAATGGCAGTCGTGTTGAAACTCCTTTTAAATGAAGAATTAGATTTGCATTACTGTTCTCTTGACACTGAAAGAAATAAAATGCTCAAGTTTTTTGTAACTTTTTTTTTTTTTTTTAATTATTGATGAGAGATGGGGACAAATAAAAGGATGATGTGGTGATGCTTGTGTACACATTTTTTGGACTCCATAAAAAGAAAACTATACATTTATCCAAACTGATGATGACACAACTTCAGGTCGAGGCCAGAACGCAAGTCCTAAAATGAAGAAAGTCACAGCATTATAAAAATGAAATTGTTGATTATGAGAAAAAGAATAAAGTACAGGGTGCATCTCAAATTAGAATATGGTAGAAAAGGTTCGTTCAGCACATCAATTCAAAAAGTGAAACTCCAATTACAATATAACTTCATTAAACACCGGAAAATACATATATACACTATATTGCCCAAAGTAGTTGCTCACATATGAACTTAAGTGACCTCCCATTTGTAATCCATAGGGTTCAATATGACATCAGTCCACTCTTTGCGGCTTCAACTCTTCTGGGAAGACTATCCACAAGGTTTAGGAGTGTGTTGATGGCCATTCTTCTCGAAGTGCATTTGTGAGGCTCTCAGTCTCCTCCCGAAAGTCCACTATCGGTTTGAGGTCAGGACTCTGTTCTGGCCAGTCAAGGTCAACCACACCAGACTCTGTCATCCATATCTTTTTGGACCTTGCTTTGTGCACTGGTGCAGAGTCATGTTGGAACAGGAAGGTGCTATCCCTAAACTGTTCCCACAAAGTTGCTCTTGGTATGCTAAAGCATTGAGAGTTCCTTTCACTGGCACTAAATCCAGCTCCTGAAAAATAAGCCCGCACCACCAAACTTTACACTTGGCACAACGCAGTCAGCCAAGTCGTGTTCGCCTGGCAACCGCCAAACCCAGACTCGTCCATCAGATTGCCTGACGGAGAAGTGGGATTCGTCACTTGAGAGAACGCGTCTCCACTTCTCGAGTCCGCCGACGGCGTGCTTTACACCACTGCATCTGACGCTTGGCATTGCCCTTGGCGCCGTACGGCTCGGCCGCGGAAACCCGTTCCGTGAAGCTCTCTGCGAAACGGTCTTGAGCTAATCTGAAGACCACATGAAGTATGGAGGTCTGTTGCGATTGACTCAGCAGAACGTTGGCGGCCTCAGCGCCCGCTGACCACGCTCCGTCAGTTTTACGTCGCTGTCCTTCCCAAACGCATAATACAGCTGAAGAAAGTTCACGATTGGTGGCATCCTATCACTGTTCCACGCCGGACTTCACTGAGCACCTGAGAGCAACTCAATCTTTCACAAATGTTTGTAAAAAACAGTCTGCATGCCTTGGTGCTTGATTTTATACACCTGCGGCCATGGAAGTAATCGGAACACCTGATTCCCATTAGTTGGATGGGTGAGCCAATGCTTTTGGCAATATAGTGTATATGTAATTTTCTAATTTCTTGAGATGCTGACTTTGTTTTTTCTTTTTATTTGTCGTCATAAGCTATATTCCACAAAATGATACAAATAGAATCAGGAAAATGTTCATTCTGTGTTGTGAATCTGCATGTTTTACTTTTGAATTGAATATTGAAATGAATTCAGAATTTCACCATTTATTCAGACACACCTGTATAGTACAAACAAAAACTACGACTATACTACGAGCAAAAATACTGTAGTTGCATATAAGGATAAAGTCATATGACTATGAGTAAAAGAAAAAAGTAGTTACATTAAAATAATTCTGTTGTATATTAAGAGACAATAAGTTCAAAAGAATAAAGAATAATGTTTATTTCAAAGACTTTACTGTATTTTTAATGAATAGAGTCAACGTGACCAGAATAAATTTGTATATGAAAAAAAAGTACATTTTAGAAAAAAAATATTGAATGATCAAATCTAATTATCTTACAAGTTGTGATCTTACTTGAGTAAAATTGTATTTTAGGAGCATAAAGTTGTAAATTAAAAGAAAACAAATACCAAAATCACATTTAAAAAATAAACTTTGAAAAAAATATATTCTAATTTTCAAAATAAAGTAATAATTGTATATGAATGAAGATTGTTAATCGAATATGCATTATGACGAAAAAGTCAATTTTAGAAAAATTTTAGTATCATTTTCAAAGAATTTTTTTAAACAAGAATGTAGTTATGAAGTGATATTTTGTCACAGTAGCTTATTTGCTGTACTACTCGAGTGGCTCCAACTACCGGGGACAAACTCCTTGCATGTTTTGAACATCCTTCGTCAATAAGACGATTCTGATTCTCACGAGAGGAAATTTGTATCGTGACAAAAAACTATTTTAGAAGAATGAAGTTGCAAGTTTCACTTTGACCAAAGGAATGCTTTGCCCTCATCTTTAGACATTTGCTACTTAATTAAGTATTACTTAAAACCCCCTGCAAATAATAATAATAGTAACCTGATTAAGTGAAGAAATTCTCTTCAAGTGTATATATATATATATATATATATATATATATATATATATGCACTCTTTTTTTAAAATGGAGCCATCATCATGTGTTTACTTTTATACTACATATGCGCACAAAAAGTTACCATGCAAATTTTTTAAATGTTATTACAATTTCAAAGAGCAAATATTATTGAGGTTTACGTGCACTTGACCTTTTCAGCCTTTATACACAACTGTCATGTTTTTGACTTTTGTTCTCCATGTGCACAAAATGTTATTTTTAGTAGTTTTATTGCTCAAACAATGTGACGTGACATTCGACATGTTTACGTGGCATGAACATTTTTTTTCAAAATTGTCAAACTACTCTTACTTGCGTATTTCTAATTCTTACTGACTCGATATCGGAGCACTTAAATCAATATCGAATCAAATCGAAGTGCAACCTAAAGCTTCTGGCACTTTTGAGATTTTACAGAATGTAAAGTGTGTCATAAATAAAACATTATTATTGAATTTGTAGTTACTGTGAAGTTACATTTTAGCAGAAGTTGGTGTGTGTTTCTGAGAAAGAGCTACACACGCACCGAAATCGGCTGTTTTGGCGGGAATACGCGCTCGGGGGCGGTGGTCGGGTTGAGTGCACGGACCGCGCCCGGGCACGCTACGGGACAAGCGCGCCGGTCGAGCGCTACTTACCATAATCGATCAAGGTGCGCCAGTGGTTTTCTGAATCTGTTCTTTGAGGATGAGGATGCTCTGCCTCTGCTCGGGGGGCAACATGGCGATCTGTTCCGGGGTCAGCTGCAGAACCTGCATGATCAGGGCGGCCTGCAAAGGGGGATCAGTATGATGTGGCTGCACAATGAGGCTCGTAACTTGAACAACTTGGAAGTTTGGGTACCACAGTTTTTGTGTGCGTGTATTTTAGTGGAATATATGGTCGAAGACAAAGAAGATGTTGAGGAACAATAATATGCATGCCTTCTCCTGGTCCTGTGTAGAAACTTGGTTCTGTCCCGGGCTGAAGCCGCTGCCGCCTCCTCCTGCTCCCGACGGAGGAACTCCTGGCATACCGGGACCCTGTGGAGAAAAACATGACGGACGTTTGCAGTGTTTATCAGACTGCTAATCATTATCCAGGTTAGACAGTAACCCTATTACACATGAGTTCCCTTGCTCTTGGCATTAACCACAGTAGCATCCAAGCTTATGCAATACAACTATTATGCACACTCATACATATTAGGCATATCCATAAATGCCGGATATACTATCAATACAGAGTCAGGTGTATTATAATTCATCAGTGTCACTAAAATACAACACAGGAGACAGCTTGAGCCTCACACCTGATGAAAGGACAAGACGACTTTCACTGATAAGTGCACAGAAACGAAGTAAAGGAACGTAAACACGGGCGCAGACGTTTACCGGCCGTGTGGCGAGGGCTGGGTTGGGCCCCATGTTGTGCGGGATGGCGCCTTGCATTCCTACCACCATGGGAACCCTCTGGCCCGCCACGGGGCCGCGGGGGTCCATCGCTCTGGGATCGCGGCCTGCGGGAAGACGCGCAAACCGCACAGATGGATTGATTACAAAAATATGCGGCTCACAAATCATACCGTGCGCACAGGTAACAGCTTATTAGCAGTGTGCTTTTGTTACAATAGACTTCAGTTCCGTTTCCTGGTTTTCACTTGGCGTGCTCAGGTGTCAACACATAAGCGCATCCAGAAAGCATACTCAGTGCTTCACTTTTTCCACTTTGAGTTATGTTACAGTCAGTGTGGGGCGGTAACTAATTACATGGAACTAGATTACATGAGATGAGATTAGATTAGATTGTAACCAGCCATTGTGAGTTTGCATCATTCATTCTGGCTGGCGCCTATATTCCGCCTCAAGCTAACACGAACGCCGCACTGCTAACGCTCGCCGAACCAGTCAACGAAATTGAAAAGAAAAAAAAAAAAAAAACACCCGGACTCACCCCTCATTATTCTCGGGGACTTTAACAAAGCTAAACTCAACCACAAACTCCCTAAATACAAGCAGCACATCGACCGTCCTACCGGGGAAAATACAATTTTAGAACACTGCTATACAGCGCTAAAAAAACGCATACCGTCGTCTGATCACTGCTTCATTCAACTTCATACCGACATACAGGCAAGAACTTAAATGCGCGAAGCCTACAGTGAAAACAGTGAAAAAGTGGACCAACGAAGCAAAGCTAGAACTTCAAAGCTGTTTAGACTGCACAGACTGGAGCGTCTTTGAAAATTCAGCCGGCAGCCTGGATGAATATACGGACACTGTCACATCCTGTATCAGTTTTCTGTGAAGAGGGGTGCGCGCCAACAAAGTCACTTCGCACATTCAACAACAAAAGCCGTGGTTCACTGCCAAACTTAAGCAGGTTCGCCAAGCTAAGGAGGCCGCACATGAGCGCGGGGACAGGGCCCTGTATAATCGCGCGAGAAACCAAAAATAATGTGAGTGTCTTTTTAAATGCCTTCATTTTGTGGGATCTAGGTGCCAAGGAGTTGAAGTGAGTTGAGGAGTTTCACTTCGTCTAAAGGAGTGCTTTGCCCTCATCTTTTAGCATTTAGGTCACAAGTAACTTTGTTTAAGTGGGTTGAAGAAAAACATTTTTTTATTATGGGGTGTTGTGTGAACAATTTTAGGGAAATTAATTGGATCAATTTTGCAATAAGGCTGTAACATAACAACACGTGACAAAAGTACAGTGCTGGAAATACTTTGTGAAAGTTGACAAAATTCCGGTGCAACAATGGAGTGCTTGTTGCAACACGGACACTTGCGCTTACCTCGGGTTTCCATGGGGGGTCCCCGCTGCTCCATCATAGGGGGCCCTCTGGGGTCACCCATCATATTTCGCGGCTCTCCCATGGGCGGCCCCCTCATGTCCATCGGTGGTCCTCTCATGTCGGGCGGCGGTCCGCCTCCCATCGGGCCCATGTGCACTGGTGGCGCGGCGTGGGGCGGAGGCGCTCCCATGTAGCCTCGGCTGAACACAAAGTTCCCGTTGGTCAAGCCATCGGTTGAACTGGACGCGGCTGGACCATCGAAAAACAAATTACAGTGGCTACTAACCCTAGCACACCTACTGACGATGGAAATGGCTGGAACAGAAAAATGCAACCCCTGGCGTTCTTCAAACTAGTTGCAGAAGCACGCACGCCGCGCGGACGCTTCAGCGGTGTCACTAATATGCACCTCGTATACTCACTTGGGCTCGATGGTGTCTCCCGTGACCGACAGCAGGCTGCCCCCTCGGGGATCGTTGGGGCCGTCGCCCAGCAGACCCCTGGGGGGGATACCGCCCCCTCCTAAGGGAGAACACGCAACATGAAAACGCAAATACAGAAAGGATGACGACAGAAAATACACTGCCCGGCCAAAACAAGTCACCATCTCGTTAGGTTAGGAAAACTTCATTAAACACATGCAGTTTAGTTACTGCAGAGGCTCCTCGGTTTACGACTGTTAAGTCATAATTACAGTAAATATTCATATGAAAACAATTAAATGGTACACAGCAAATGTGATGGTAAATGAATTTGCCTTCTTATGCGGACTAGTTCATTGCGCACCATTTGTAACCCCTCTGAAGTTGTTTGTCGTTTCAAGCACCCGTGTTGGTAAAAAGGCTCACATTACGGCCCGCCAAAAAAGGGACCAACAACTAAAGATCTTTTGCCGTCGACTATGTGATGAAAGATGAGAGTTACAGTCGATTAATTGATGACGACATTGGTATTTTTTCAGGTCGGTGTACCGGTCCCCAAACCTTTATTGCGCCACTGACCGGTTTCACGTAAAAACATATTTCGACACAACGGGCAGGAGATTTCATTGCGCCATAGTGCGCCATCATCCGGCAACGCCAGCAGACGGGCGAGTCACAAGTCCTCCGTAGAGTGTAAACTCTAAATTGCCCAATTTTAATAAAAGATGCCAAAAACACATGAGCAATTAGTCAACGTCAAGCATTGAACGTCGGCGAGGAGTACGAAAGCCAACTGGTCGACTAATCGCTTCAACCCCTACTGCCAAAGCAGCAAGTCAGCAACTGGATAAACGACCATGACTGCTAAAAGGGAGTGGCCAGGAAGAAATTGTCAGGGGTGGGGCGAACCTGAAAGAAGCTGCGGAAAAGTTCTTTTTTCAACCTCCGGAAGACTGGAAACAGGTCACGTGGTCTGATGACTCCACAGATGATAAAAGGCGTTACGGAAGTGCGATAAGGAAAAGCTGCTCAGGTCTTATGTCGAGCAACAATTACGCGGGGAAACCCCTTTAAAGGAAATCACGAGCAGAGGAATAATTAAGCCGTAGGTTTTTACCAGCAATGGTATTCTTCCCTATTGATAACAGAACAATGCAGGCATTCATGAGGCGCGTCTTGAAACACGGACGTAGACGTTCGCGTCAGAAAGCAAAATGTAGCCTAACAAAAAGTGTGGGGACTTTTGTTGGCCGAGGCAGTGCATTTCACAACGAATCCACAAAGTTACCATGACAGAAGGAATCAAACCAAAGCGAGGGGAGGAACAATCGGGATTGGAAAAGCACAGCAAGCAGCTTGATGTTACAGCACAACACACACAAATGAAGAAACAGATCAATTATGGTTTCAATGAACACTTCTTACTAAAGCAACTACTGTATTACTGGGTGTGGGACCGTTTCTGCCAGAGGTATGCGTGCAAATGTGAAGCAACGGGTGTGTCTGTGTTAGCTTCCCATTTCAGACTAATTACACCGTTACGGATAATGAATGCTAAAAACAGCACGGTGCTGTCAAGAAGAGATGGCCTTATAGCGCCTGCCTCCATGTTGTCACTCTTTGAGACGACTTTAGCCAATAAAAGCTCAACTGTTTGCGACAAGTTTAAAGGGCACATTTGCACCCCGAAAAAAATCCCGATCCGCTACTGTTGAATACATTTAATAGGCGCACCTTCTTCTCCTTTTCCTTTGGGCTTGTCCCTTCAGCGCGTCATCTTTTCCCATGTAAGCCCATCTCCTGCATCCTCCTCTGGAACACCAACTGCCCTCATGTCTTCCCTCACGACATCCATCGACCTTCTCTTTGGTCTTCCTCTCGCTCTCTTGCCTGGCAGCTCCATCCTCCTCATCCTTCTACCAATATACTCACTATTTCTCCTCTGGACGTGTCCAAACCATCCAAGTCTGCTCTCTCGAACTTTGTCTCCAAAACATCGAACCTCGGCCGTCCCTCTGATGAGCTCATTTCTAATTTTTTTCCAACCTGGTCACTCCGAGAGCGAACCTCAACATCTCTTCCCCCTCCACCCCTCTCATTCATGCACATATTTTCTGTCTTACTTCGGCTAATCTTCATTCCTCTGCTTTCCCGTGCATGCCTCCATCTTTCTAACTGTTCCTCCACCTGCTCCCTGCTTTCACTGCAGATCACAATGTCATCTGCAAACATCATGGTCCACGGGGATTCCAGTTTCACCTCATCTGTCAGCCTATCCATCACCACTGCAAACAGGAAGGGGCTCAAGGACTGATCCCTGATGCAGTCCCACCTCCACCTTAAATTCATCTGTCACACCTACAGCACACCTCACCGCTGTTCTGCTGCCCTCGTACATGTCCTGTATTATTCTAACATACTTCTCTGCCAGTATACAGTGGCGCCTGCTTTGACTTGTGATGAAAAATTTGAGCTAACAAACAATGCACACCTCCATAGGTGGGCTAACGAATAGCATGTGTCGCCGTTTTATAACCCTTTCATCCATCCGTCCGTCGTCTCCCTTTAAGCAACGGATATTTGAACACAAGCCACGGAGGACAAAATGTACCCAGATAACATAACACTCACAGGGATATATTCTTTATCCTCTGCGAAAAACAACTTCCATAACCTCTTGTGTATAATGCACAGTTTCCCCCCTCAAGAAATCACCCAAAATTGATACTCCGAGTCAGATTTTCTTCAGCTAGCTGCTACCCAATTGTAACTACTCTCATTTTGCACTAAAACGGGCCGTACGAGGGACAGAAAAGGGAAAAGTTGCGGTGTACAAATCACAAGCTCACTGTGCTGCACTCGATCGCTCTTCAGCTCGGTGGCATCTCCATGTGAGGTTCCACACCCGCGACATGAGAGAAATGCCATCAGCTTGCCAAGTTCCTCTCCCAGATTCTCAACTCACACTCAATTGTCTTACAGCTCCTCTTTCTACTTTCTAAAAAAATTTAAAAAGTCCCACTGTGCGCTAGAGACGCTTTAGCTCAGGGGTGGGCAAAGTATGGCCCGCTCTGTTCTTTATTCTTGCCCATGGAGCATCAGGAGTCCTGTAATGTGTGTATTAATCTTAGCAATTTTCTCCTAAAATTGCTGAATTCAAATGTATTTACTCATATTTTAACTAAGTGATCTAATTAAATACTTGGGACATATATCTATTGTAAATAAAATGAAATTAGTAAATTATGTAATATATATATTTAACAGTTTGTATTTAATTGGTACGTTCTAAGTAACATTTAGCGTAAAACAAATTGACATACATTTAACATTGTTTTTTTATTTATTAAGTTGGTTAACTTAGACAAAATACAAAACAGTAAAATAAAGCATTTTAGATTTTACATTTGATTAAATAATTGGGTAATTTATGTGAAGAAAAATAAAATGGTAAAAACTACTGTACATACATGTATTTTATTTAGAAATTGGTTAAATTAAGAAATTTAAAAAATAAAATCACAAAATTAGAATGTTTTCTTAAAATACACATTTGACGTACACATTTCATCAATTTATCTCATTGCGACTAATGTACAATATACAACATGTCCACAAGGTTTTGACTGATACACATATATTTTAAAGGAAGCTTAATATAGCCAGTACAGTAAGCTTGTATTAATTTTATTGATTAATGTATAATTGATCAAATGAAACAGTAAAATATTTTACATATACATTTAATATTAATGTGTTGCAAATAAAAATTAAATACACAATTTTACAAATAGATTTAAAATTTGTTCATGTAAAAAGAAAAAAGACATTGTGTATATTAATGGTTAATTAATTGTAGTGAAAATAATTACAATAAAAATTTAAATATGACTATTAAAATGAGCTATTATACATAGTTTTTATTTTTTACACCACATCTTTCCATTTTACAAATTACGGAAGCGCATTACATTCACTTGGTTTAAAAAAACAAACTCCTGTTTTTCTGAGTAATTTCTTCGAGGGCTTTGTTTTTTTGAATATTTTTTTCTGTTTTTCTGACGAATTTTTTTTCCACCTGCTTTTCTGACTATTTTTTTCTGTTTTACTGACATTTTTTCCCCCCACCCCCGACTCATTTTTTTCTGAGTTATCGGGACACATCGAACTCACTCAGAACCCGCGAACTGCAAGTGAGTCTTTGCGGACGCACTAATGGCGGATTACTGCTGGGCCGGGATTGCGCTACATATGCCGGTGAAACCGATTCCGGAGCCTCAGTTGCACACCATGCGGGTCCAGTATTTTCATCGGTCTCCTGACCGTCTGTTGAGTCACCACGTAGCCACCCTGAATGCATTTTAAATGCATCATCTTGTATCCATGGAGCATACCATATCTGTCCAACTGATTCTGGACAAACATTGTTGTATCTAGCAGATCTGAATGGGCTTTCCTCCTGAACAAACGCAAAGTCCGCAGGTGCCTGCGTATTGTCGACAAACTAATAAAAATACCATCTATGTGACTCAAAGACAGGAGTATCTCCCAGTGTCTAAAACCCATATAAAAATAAAACTTGATCAAACTAAATAAGACGGTCATGTTGCTTACTACGGAGTCCGCAAAGAGTCACTTGCAGTTCGCAGGTTCTCGCGTGAGTTCAATGTGTCCCGATGACTCAGAAAAAAATAGTCAGAAAAACAGGTGAAAAAAAATTGTCCGAAAAATAGAAAAGAAATATGCAAAAAAAACAAAGCCCTCAAAAAAATTACTCAGAAAACTTTTTTTTTTTTTTTTTTTTAATCCAAGTGAATGCAATACACTTCCATAACAAATCAAGCGGGGCCCTTTAATACCAAAGTTTGCCCACCCTTGCTTGAGCTGATGTTAGCACACATGCAACCAAACATCACCAAAGCGTTCGCGGTGTCGGACATTCTCCACCCCAAACCCGACTGCGGCACCAACCGAGGGAGGGGGCGGTGATACCTTGAGGCCGATCGATTGCGGCTTGTGCAGACGATCCTGTGGGGGAATGCTGAAGGTTTCCTGAGCCAGCGTTAAAAAAGTGGAAAAGAACAGGACACAACACTCAAAAGAGCAAAAGCGGCACTTTCAAAGCATTGGGGAAGCGTGCTGGTGACAGAGGCCGTGCATGATGGGATGAATTCCACATGTTGAATGAGCATATTGTGTTTATGTGAAACCTTTACGTTCCCATGAAAGAGGCGCTATTTATTGTAATGAGGCTCTGGCGCCCTCTAGGGATCTCAGTGAGAAAGGACGTGCAAAGCATGCATGAGCTACACAGCAGGTTCCAATGCTATCCAAAAGTTGACAATTGAAAACCCACAAATACTAGATTCGACATCTCCCACCCCACACACACACTCAAAATACGCGTGCTTTTCCCACAATCTTTGAACGCATTATAGACAAACAAACGCAACATTAAACAATCATTCTGCAACTCATTTTAAGGTCAGTGTACTTACCAGTAAAGATATGAAATTTTAGTTTCAATTTATGATGTTTGCAAGCTAAATACAAATGGCGTGCAACAACTAGTTTAAACAGACGGTTAAAAAATAAACAATAAAAAGGGTGGGTGTGTTGGGGTTGTACCGTAACAGTTTTACGGTCAGGTGTGATTGGCGTACTGCGGTGAGTGTTGGGTGCGCTGCATTTCTCCCTTGTACTGATTTAAACACATTCACATTTTAATCATTGAGAACTGATTTTTTTACGTACAATTATTTACATTTTATGTGCATTATGGTCCCTCTAGTGGTATGCAAAAGAACAGCTGCCTAAGTACAGTTAAGTTGCAGTTAACTTTTAAGTCCAATACATTTGAATTTAGTTTTTGAGAACTGTTTATTATGAAACATTTATTTTGGTACAATTTGTATTTAACTTTTATATGCCCTATTGAAGCATAGATTTTTATTTTCCTATATTTAAGCATAGTATTAACACATTACAGTGGCTTACAATAGTATTAAATATACTTAAGAGGAGTAAAACCTCTGTTTCATTTTTAATTAACAATTAGGTCTACCACTACTACTGTAATTTAATGCTGGTCGTAATGGGAGTACTTAAGAGATATTCTACTAAATAGTTATTCTACATTTTCTCTAAATAACCATAGAGTGACACTAACAAGTCAGTATTACTTAACTCTCCAATTCGATTGGTTTTGAAAAAGCTAAATCATAATTATAATGAGCTTATGAATTGGAAGTGCCACGTCAATTCAGACGATATGGCATAAAAACACGTGACAGCTGCAAAGCAAGTGGCCCAATTTAAGGGAACAAGCGACGGATTATGACCTGGAGGGCCGGCGGGTCCCGGGGCCGGCCCGGCTCCAGGTCCAGGTCCAGGGACGACGCCCATGTTGGGAGGCTGCATCATCGGAGGCGCTCCATTCACGTGCATCCCGACCTGATAACATAACGGTGCGGGGTAAATGACCCGAAAACCAGCAGACAATCCAACAGCTTCTTCACTCTTGCCATTAACTTCTTACAGTTGACTTACAATGTCATTGCAACATGCTGCCAATTTTCCACATCTCTGATGGGACAGACACTTCTGCATTATTTGTGCACTCACTGTTTTATCACGCTGCACTATTTACATACTGTTGTTGATTACTATTGGCCAATCGGGTGTTTGAGAACTCTCTGCACCATTTGCACAATCGCCACTGTGCTAGATCATTGCAATATAAGTCACTTTAAATTGTTTAAATTGCTTGAGGACTCTGCATCATTAGCACAATTGCCATTATATCAGCACCGCTACACTAGTGGTACACTTTCATTGCACAATGACTTTCCGTACTTGTTGTCACACTAGAATGCCTCCAACTACCGGAAAAAGATTCCTGGAGTCACATATTTGGCCAATAAAGCTGATTCGGAGTTGTAATAAGGGGTTACAAGGAATTCACAACAAAGTAGGCGAGTAATAACCTGCAGTTCAAAGACAAAACGAAAGGGTCAAAGAGATATGTTGAGATTCTTGGGAAATAATCAACTCATACTGCTTTACTCTAATTGAATGCATTTTTTAACCAGATTTTTGATCGGTAATTTCACACCAAAACGTACCCCAAAAAGCCAGTTCCCCCCAACACACACACCAAAAAAACTCAGTTTCTCCAGAAATCACCATCCAATTTTCAAAATTTGTGGTCCATACCAACCAGGCTTAACAATTTGACAGACTTGCCATTTTTGAGAAAATGTGTCATGTTTCAACTTCTATTTGTAAATTAACTAGTCGCAGTAACTGCAGAATAAACGTGTGCCAACACAGTAATACCTACAAGGAGTATTAATGACTAGTCTTGTAATTGTAGTACTTGGTAACTACTGGTCCATAAAGAACTTCTGTAAATTACTTACAAGTAATGACGTAGAAAGAGATAAATTGCATGTATGTAGCGTCAAGAAAAATACAAAACACATATGTAGTAATGGCGGTACGGTGGACGACTGGTTAGAGCGTCTGCCTCACAGTTCTGAGGAGCGGGGTTCAATCCCCGGTCCCGCCTGTGTGGAGTTTGCATGTTCTCCCCGTGCCTGCGTGGGTTTTCTCCGGGCACTCCGGTTTCCTCCCACATCCCGACAACATGCGTGGTAGGTTAATTGACACCTCTAAATTGCCCGTAGGTGTGAATGTGAGTGCGAATGGTTGGTTGTTTGTTTGTATGGGCCCTGCGATTGGCTGGTAACCAGTTCAGGGTGTACCCCGCCTCCTGCCCCGATGATAGCTGGCATAGGCTCCAGCACTCCCGCGACCCTAGTGAGGAGAAGCGGCTCAGAAAATGGATGGGTGGACATTGGTAGTAATAATCACTTATTGTTCAGTCATAAGTACTTCATGTACATGTAATTTAGTAATAGCACATAGGGTATTGTATGCATGTATAACACCATACAGAATACTCATGTAGTTCAAAAGGAATGACCACTTACTGGTTGTGAAATGTATTAGTAATAATAAATGCAGTAAGGACAATCATTTGGCTCAGTTGTAACTTTTTCTACTAATGTACACGTGAACAGTATTAGCGTGCAGCAGTTAACAACAGCCTTGTGCCTACCACAGGCTGCTGCTGTGGGGCCGCCATGTTGGGCAGGGCAGGTGGCGGATTGACCGGCGGTGCTCCTCCCCCTTGTCCGCTCGAGATGAGCGGCTGGGTTGTGGTTTGGCGGTGGAGCATTTTCTGTAAAAGTGGCACACTCGTTGAGAACTGCACAGCAGAGTTTTCGCTGAGGAAGACTTGAGGCAGAGCGGAAGGACAGAGGGAGGTCTCTCACCAGCGCGATCTCTGGATCCACAATGCGCATGACTACCTGGGCCTGCAGCAGGGCGTACGCCAGCTGAGGGTTCTGCAGCAGCATGTTCCTCGCCTCCTGAGGACTGTTCTGCACACACAGCTACACAGACAGGAAACACATTTTGACAACCCTTATAACATTACAGCGACTACACGTTACAGAGCAGCGTTTCCTAACCTTCATTAAGCCAAGGCACAAATTTGACATAGTGATGGGCGAGTACTGATACCAGGTATCTGAATAGGGCCGATAGCGGCCTTATTTCAATGTAGCCGGTACTTGTGAAGGCTGCCGATTGCAGCCGCCGATACTTAAGGCAAAAAAAATTAAGTCATCATGTGCGTCACAAACACAGGTCTGTGTTCAGCATTATGTGTCGTTGTGTTCATTAGAATTTTATGTATTAAAAGTACGAGTGGTATCGCTACTCGGTGAGTACTCAAGAATGAATACTTTTACTGGAATCTGTCTGAGAAAAAAGTGGTATCGAACATCCCTAATTGGACGTTACAAAAATCTCGCAGCACAACACCAAACAAAATTGTCAACAAAAACGATATGTAACCAAGTCATATGATCGCATCACTCTGTGCCCGTTTACTTAAAGTTATTCGAGATGTGAGCCATCAACCGGCCGTCTGGTTTGTCTTGTGTTGCGAGCAACACTGAGTTACGAGTGCTAGCTATGGTGGCAGCGAATGCCACGACCATCGAGAGATGAGCAATTCTTGAAGTTTACTGTATAACTAAACAAAAAAGATAATTACAAAAAAAAAAAAAAACACCGTCTCACTAAAGCCCCCTGGCTTAATGCTAACACAACACAAAATGCTATAGATACAACTAGCATCGATATGGAAATTTTAAACCTTTAAACAACTTTTATTTGAAGACATGCGGTAAGCAACACATGCAGACAGCGCATACAACAATACTCACAGGCATATATTCTTTATCCTCTGCAAAAAATGACTGTTATTGCATCTTATTTGCGACAGTCTTCTGTGTTGCGTCATTAAATCTACTTTAGCATAATACATGTATTATACTAACCCTGGTGGCCAAGGAAGCACACAAGAATGAGCAGCAAAATGCCCACTCAATAACCGTATTTTCACGACCATAAGGCGCACTTAAAAGTCTTACATTTTCTCCAAAATGGACGGGGCGCCTTATAATGCGGCTCGCCTTATTTGTGCACCAAGTTCCAAAATCTGTAAATGTTGTGTGACTTGGACGAGCGCTCCGCTTGACTCACTGGGAGCATTTCCTGCCAACACGTTGCTTATATAGGAGGAAAGGCGGACGTGACTGAGGACAGCATGGCTGAATGGACGAGGAGAAAATGAGAGAGTGGCCCAGTGAGGTGTACGTAAAGAGACCGGATGGTTTTTTTGCACGCGTCACCGTCCCTGTTGATCTGTGACTCCATGCGCGCCCATCTCACAGCCGCTGTGAAAAACCAAGTGCAGCAAATGAACTCAGAGCTTGCCGAAGAAACTCCAACCGCTGGACATTGGTGTAAACAGGGCCTTCAAAGAGAAGTTGCGAGCGGCGTGGGAGCGATGCATGACAGATGGCGAATACAGCTTTACTAAGACAAGTTAGCGAGTTACGCCACCATATGTGAATGGATTGTGGATGCCTGGGCTAAGTATCTGCTTTGACCGTTGTCCGAGCTTTCGCGAAAGCCGGCATCATTGCTGCCTAGCCACCCGGCAACGAGACCGACTCTGACGATAACGAGGAGGAACCCGGCGTGTTTGATGGAGAACTTGCCCCGCTGTTCAATTCAGATACAGAAGATGAGGACTTGGTTGGATTTGTGGATGAGGATCGATCAAAAAATAACGTGAGTACATTGGTAAATACTTCAATTAAGTACAACCGAACTCACTGTTTACATTGTTAAATACTTCAATAAAGTACAACCGAACTCAGTTTTGCTGCCGCTGCCTTTTTGAAAACATACGCTAGCATTTTAGCGTGCATGCATGCTATCGTATGTTTTAAGCTAGCGTATGTTTTACCATGCCTGCGCCCAATAATACAGTGCGCCTTATGTAAAAATAGACCCCGTAACTGAGACTGCGCCTTTTAATACAGTGCGCCTTATGGTCGCGAAAATACGGTATTATGAAGAAACTGCTTGAATTTTTTTACATTCTATTTAACATTATTATGCTATGACTATGTTTTTATATAGGTTTTTTTTTGGGCTTAAACCACAATTTCAAATAAAATTGAAGCAAGCAATGATGAACACACCCTCACACCACATGGCGAACCCTCAAAAATGATCAAACTTCGACACCATGCGCCGGTCACATTAGATGCGCTGCGAAAATTGGTGAGTTTTGGGCCATCATGCAAGCAAGTGGCACTTAAAAAAGACGATTTGGAAGAAGAAGAAATTCCAAGTGGTTTGCCTGATTATCGGTCCAATTTAACAGGGGGGTGGGGTGGGGGCAACATAAGCATCCCACCTTCATCTGTTTCATTAGTTCAAACATCTGTTCAGGTGGTAGACTGGCCACAGCCCGGCTGATGGACTCGGGCGCCTCCTCTGGTGCCACGCTGTCCCCAAATGGAGACTCGAGGATGGGCGCTCCAGTTCCCAAACCTGTTCCCATACATATTGACACAATCACCTCACAATCACCTCACAGCACAAAACTACAGGATCGCCTAACATGTGTGACTTAAAAAAATGCTCACTTTTAAGCTCTTCCTTGTTTTTCTCACTGGCGGCGTTGTCAACACGCAGAGCTCGACCATTGAACTCTCTGCCGTTGAGGTTCCGCATGGCACTGAGTGCAGTCTCCTGGTCTTGATACTCACAGAAGCCATATCCCTTTGGTTTGCCAGTCTCCCTGTCATACACTAACCTGAAAGCAAATATAGAAAACAAATTGTGAAAAATGTATCTCTTTTAAATCACTATTGTGCTTTAATCTAAGTACAGTTGCAGTTTACAGATAGAGAAGATTACATAAACACTAAAAAGAAAGTAGTCGAGGCTAGACTCAGGACAGAAGTGAGTATTTGCGAGCAACAGTATGTTTTCATGCCTAGAAAGAGTACCACAGATGCATTATTTGCCTTGAGGATGTTGATGGAAAAGTACAGAGAAGGTCAGAAGGAGCTAAATTGTGTCTTTGTAGATCTAGAAAAAGGCTATGACAGAGTACACAGAGAGGAACTGTGGTACTGCATGCGGAAGTCTGGAGTGGCAGAGAAGTATGCTAGAATAATACAGGACATGTCCGAGGGCAGCAGAACAGTGGTGAGGTGTGCTGTAGGTGTGACAGACGAATTTAAGGTGGAGGTGGGACTGCATCAGGGATCAGCCCTGAGCCCCTTCCTGTTTGAAGTGGTGATGGATAGGCTGACAAATGAGGTTCAACTGCAATCCCTGTGGACCATGATGTTTGCAGAAGACATTGCGATCTACAGTGAAAGCAGGGAGCAGGTCGAGGAACAGTTAGAAAGATGGAGAAATGCACTGGAAAGCAGAGGAATGAAGATTAGCCGAAGTAAGACAGAATATATGTGCATGAATGAGAGGGTTGGTGGGGGAAGAGTGAGGCTACAGGGAGAAGAGATAGGAAGGGTGGAGGACTTGAAATACTTTGGGTCAACCGTCCAGAGCAATGGTGAGTGTGGTCAGGAAGTGAAGAAACGGGTCCAAGCAGGTTGGAGGAAGGTGTCCCCTGTGTTACGTGACAGAAGAGTCTCTGCTAGGATGAAGGGCAAAGTTTATAAAACAGTGATGAGGCGAGCCATGATGTACGGTTTAGAGACAGTGGCACTGAAGGGACGACAGGAAGCAGAGCTGGAGGTGGCGGAAATGAAGATGGTGAGGTTCGCTCTCGGAATGACAAGGTTGGATAAAATTAGAAATGAGCTCATCAGGGGGACGGCCGAGGTTCGATGTTTTGGAGACAAAGTTAGAGAGAGCAGACTTAAATGGTTTGGACACGTCCAGAGGAGAAATAGTGAGTATATTGGTAGAAGGATGATGAGGATGGAGCTGCCAGGCAAGAGAGCGAGAGGAAGACCAAAGAGAAGGTCGATGGATGTCGTGAGGGAAGACATGAGGGCAGTTGGTGTTCGAGAGGAGGATGCAGGAGATAGACTGACGTGGAAAAAGATGACGCGCTGTGGCGACCCCTAAAGGGACAAGCCGAAAGGAAAGGAAGACATAAACACTACAAAGGCTAACAAAGACGAGTGAATGAACTCACCTGAAGCTGACAACAAGTCCGACTTCTGAGAAGATGTCTTTTAACTGTTCTTCGGTTGCTTCATAAGGAATATTCCCCACTAAAACATATACAAATACGTAAGTACTTTGGCGATCTATTTGACTTTTCTTTCGTGTAAGAAGTTTAACTTGAGCTACCACGAGCCTACTGTCTGTATTAGCTACCTAGCAAAGACGGACCTTTTTTTTTAAAGAATGTGATCTGTACAATAGAGCTTTTGTAACCGAAGAAATACGGAGGGAAACGATTTACCAAACACTGAGCGTAATGAACGGTCGACGGCTGGGTCTCTATTAGCAGCCGCGGCGGCAGCGGCGGCAGCAGCAGCGGCAAGGTTCGCCATTTTGAGGGGGGGATAAAAATGAATGCGACACACGGAAGTAGCTAAGGGTACAATCTCCTGTTTCCGTTCTGTAGGTTAGTTGAAAAGTTAAGTGAAAAGCGACCTCTGTTGCTCTATTTAATTAAATCTAACGCTTAGAAGACCAACAGTGACCCACAGTTGCCACGTAATAAAGAGTAAAATATAACCATACGAATAAATTGATCCATATGTTCAAACCACAATTTGGTTTCACACACAAATGAAGCAAAAATGCTGATTTAGCATGTTTATAAGCATGCGTAGCTTGCTACTTTTTGAGGCCCACTCTACTTTTTTCCTAAACAAACTTATTTCCCTACTTTTTGAAAAGATGCCTATTCTGTTGCTTCTAGTCTATGAATTGGATGTTTTGTTTTTTTACTTCTGAACAAAGACCCTGTAACCAGTCCTGAAGGTTTGAACCCAGGGCACCAAGCTTGTAAGTAAGATGTTGTTACAACTAATTTTGGTTTTTATTTTCTCACCACAGTGCCCTGGCTTTAATGTTTGATCATTTCACGCTTAAAAAATAAGATAAAGTGCAATGCGTCTACCGTGAAATAGAACTCGTGTACCACAGCAACACGTCTGCGATCACCAACACAAGGTGACGTATCAATGTTAGCTAATTTAATATAGCCGACCATCGCTGTTAGAACGTATTGTAATGCCTCCACAAAGCGTTAAAGATAGACGCAGCTGCCAGTGCACTTTCAATCGCTTTATTGAACAAACAGTAACAAAAGAAAGAAAGGCGTAATACAATTATAGTTTGAGCTTCTTTGGCCACAAATTACGCCCGGGCACTCAACGCAAAAATTGGCTTAATTTGCGCTAACGACAGCCAACTACGCTGTCATTCGCTGGCGCACGTGTCACTCACCAAGTCAGGCCCCGCCTATTAAAGCCACAGACATGCAAAGTCACAAATACTACAGTGTTGAGCGTGAGGATGGCGACCCCAAGTAGACAAAAATAATACCTGCTCCTCACCTGCTTATTTTGTATTGGTATGTAGCAAAATCTATTTTTATCTGATGACTGTATTATTGATGGGACAATTTGAAGAATACTTGATTCTAAAAATATTCAATAGCTGCACACGTAATAAAATTGATTGTTAATCAGTTGTGTCTTGAAGCAGCTGAGTCAAAATGTAGCTTGTTGCAGTCAGCAGAGGTTGGAATTTAGCCTCGAGACAATGCCATCATTATTTTTGCTCATGCTTTGTTTGAAAACAAAAAAAACTCGTAGCCTCCAGGTAGGGAGACCAGCAGCCATTTTCGACCAAAGTCCTTCAGCATGATGAAGGGCTTCCAGTTGTGTGCCGAGCGGGGGGGGGGGGGGGGGGAATGCAACTGTTTATCATGTGGGATGCAATCGCACACCTTGAGAGGTTTAGCCAGTCCTTGTAGATTCGTGCCGGCTCAAACACAGCAGCCCTGTGTTATTAAACAAGACAGATTCATATATGAGCTGGATCAAAATTCAAGGCGAGCTTGCTCTATTCCGTGGGCACCCAATATGATTGACAATATGAGCAAGTAATGCCGTGGAGCCGTATAATATGTTTTCCACGGACATGTGGACACTTATTTTATACAGTGGATATTACGGAGGTGACAGTTATTGAGATGAGCGAGAAAGAGTGAAAGGTGTGGTGTAATAAAGCCTCAAGGTTACCTGGATTTCTGGCGATGACAACACTTTAAATATATTTAAATAGGCCAGGAAAAGAACATTCATCAGTAGGCTCTTAATAAACCGTATTACTTTCACGCGACAGTTTTGTTCTGAGCCATTGAACAGTGCATAATACAGCGGAACGTTTAAAGTCAAGGTGCCTTATGAGGTTGATGAATTTTCAGTATTATCGAGGAAAAGCACAACTCAGATGTCTCACTAAGCCCGTGGACTTGGAGATCAGCGTACCTCGCGAGGCCTCAGTCCAACCGGCATCAAAGGATCGACTCTGCGTGCGTGCTTTGCTTTTTCCAGTGCTTTTGCTTTATTGTAAGAGAAGCAGCAGCCTCAAAAAGTTAAAAAAAAAAAAAAAAACGGAACTATACCGAACGCAAACGATATGTAAAGTAAGTGGACTCTTATTCAAAATACAGCAAGACTCGCTTGAATGGCGCCCCCCCCCCATCGTGTTGTGGTGCACATTCAATCGCTTCATTTTACCAACGGTAACAAAAGAAAGAAACACGTCATACATTCATACACAAGCTGCTATGGCCAAAATTGAGGCACCTGACGCGCTAACTGGCTAAAATAAGCTAACAACAGCCAACTAAAATCTCATTCGCTGACACGCACGTCACTCACTGGGCACACACGTTCAAATGTTTTGGTCAATTTCAGTTCGTCTTTTTTAGTCAGTTTCAGGGGGCTATCTTTTTTTTGGGGAGGGGGGAGGGTCAAGCCCAGTGGGGGGGGGGCTCCTTGAATGACCCCCCCCCCCCCCCCCCCCAACATATTTTTTTATTGCATCTATTCTACTGAGGACAACACCATGAGGGGGCACAAATTCCATAATAGCACTTGTATGAAAATTTTACAATTTTAATATCAAATATTAATAAAGATTTTGGGATGGAAACACTCAGAACAAAAAGATGTATCCAAAGACATTGGAAGTAGAATAGTTCTGGAATGGGATGTGTTCAACATAAATGTACACAGTGGTACTGTAGCATGGAGGTGTGTGAAACAGTGGCATACTGTGACCTCCAGCACCTTTGCGTGGTCACGTGTGTGTCATGTTCGGTCGTTACAAAGAAAATCAATCACTATTCAACGTGTTACCACATGCTGTACATTTACTGTGTAGTGCGCACTCTCACTTCACACTGGTTAAAAGTCTCCACCCCCCCGTGTGCGATGTAAATCTGAGCCTTGGCTCAACGAACAGTGGCCCCGATTTGCTCAGCGGGGTTAAGCCACTTTAACAGATTGCCAAGGTGTCCTGACCTTACGTGCCATGTGCTGGCATCTGAGAAACGCGGCTGGGAGACAATACAGACATCTGTAAAGTCGTTTGTAAATGCCAAATCCACACGAACACAGGTACTTTACATGTATATCTTGCCCACTCCACAATCAATGATTTTTTTTTATTTTCCACAAATGATCTATTTTTGTTCCTCTGTCTATGCCAGCGACATATAGTGACGGGCAGAACAATTAAATGTTTTCCACTAGGTGGCAGCAGGTACAATGAACTTAGTATCCACCTGTTCCAATTCACCGATTAAGTACAGACAAGATCATCCTTATTCAGTATCTATAGTACTTTTCGCAACATTTTTGTTTTGTGGTTTTGTTTTGTATCTAACACGCAAACTCTGAAAAACTGAGTAAAAACTGTCAAAATTCTTGGCCACTTGCTTGTACAAACGGTATTTTGGAGCCTGAAAACGCACATTTTAAAAGTGAAGGTGGTAACAAACATCTTCCCGCTCTAGTAAACGCTGAAAAATGCGCACGTCTAAAATTCACTTTTATGAATAATGCAAAGTAAAGCCACGACGCATTTGCAACCTTGATAGAATTTCAATACTTAATGACAGAAGTAAATTTGATCACATTCATTTTGTCAGCTATTTTTTTTTTTTTTTTTTTTTTTTTACTAATTAACAGCACAATAATGGAATGGCCTTAGATAGATGGGTTGATAGATAGATAGATAGATAGATAGATAGATAGATAGATAGATAGATAGATAGATAGATAGATAGATAGATAGATAGATAGATAGATAGATAGACAGTCTCCTATTTCTCTCCTCTCGTCGGCTTGTGTCGCAGTGCCAAGAGGACGTTTGAATATTGTCACGTTGGTGTAAATGATCCAATGAATGATGGGCTAATTCCATTTGGCTGCTTCACTTGCGGGGTCTTTATCTTGAGCGTTTCGCACAATGCCAGCGTCTCAACTCAGCGCCATTATTAATATTAACACTTGGGCTTTTCCAATCCCACGACAGTCAGAAAACGTCTGCCGCGAGAAAAGGCCCGTGCCCCATAAGGCAATTCAACAGAATTCGATCTACAAAAGAGGTCTGGTGATCTCTGAGGGTGTCAGTGCAGTTTTGTTTTTGAAATAGCTTTTCAATTGTAAACTCAACTTCCACTATTAGGCTAACATGGTCAGCAAGGTCACGTGTGAGTGACATTTTTGTAATATTGACTACATGATGAGTTTTTGCCTCAGGTTTTATTGACTGAATGAATTTAACCCACAAATGAAAAAGAAAAATCAATGATTTCACCAAAGGTATTTTCATATTTTTTTCACATTTGTGCTTTGTTTGACTGTTTCAGTGAATGACCGCACTAATTTACTGCAATTGTATGTCCCGTTTGTATGAATGACATTGCGATTGAAGGCCGAGCAAGTAATGACTGCGCTTGAAGGCAACACGTCCAACTGAACACACGGGCAGACTTACAATTCGCCAAACGCAGCGAATTGCCTGGGGCCTCAACTAGTAGATCTGAAACTAACAATTCTTTTAATAATCAATTACTATGGGGATTTTTTTTTTCAATTAATCAATGAATTGGATTTAAAAAATATATATATTTTTTTAAATAGGCCATTATTTCAAATAAACAGTGCAGAAAATGCACAAACATAAATTGTTTATGATTCCAAACCTAAATCCAACATTGGTTGATTTTCAAACGATATCACACACACACACACACACACACACACACACACACACACATGGAAGAAACTTGGGAGTCACTTTTTGATTTGGAATTCACCCTCACAACCCAAACAATAAAGTCGTCCAGTCATGCTTCTTCCACATACGCACAGTAGCCAAAATTAAACCGGACCGTGAGCAATTAATCCATGGACTAATGTTCTCCAGGTCAGATGACAACAACTCGCTCCTCTCAGGTATCAATCCAAAATCATTTCATTTTCATTTAATCTTAATTTACCTCAATGATGTTGATGAATATAATGAGATTTTGTGGTGGCCCAAAAAATGGAAGGCCGGCCGCAGATGGCCCCCAGGTCGTAGTTTCGACACCACTTCAATTGTTATTCACCATTTCAGTTTCCCTGATTTGGGTGGGGCGGGGTGGGGTGGGGGCGTGGCTAATATATTCAGTGAAGCCCTTTGGAGATTAGCTATGCCTACACCCCGAAAATGCATCTTCAGAACAGCTCCTTATTTAAATGCCCGAGCGAGGAGACGACACCGCGGACGAGCCTGCAGCCCGTCGGCGCCCCGGAAGCCTGTTAGCTTGCAAGCTAGCTGGTGGCTAGCACCTGGCATTGCAGCGTGGATATAAACCAGCCACCGGAAGTTTAAGTGGCTATGTTTTCGTGGCTCAAACGTAGGAATTTGTAGAAAGATGAAAGTTGCCAGATGAAGTCGTTTTTTTTTTAGGTGTGATTTCACCCATTGAGCAGACCCACCCACAGTGTTTGAGAGCGGAGACAACGACATGTTTTTTTTCATGATTTTCAAGCCTTATCTTAGTTGATTTGTTTTTAATCATTCAAACTTCTCTGTGGCGTGTCAATTATTATTTTTATTTTTTTTACTTTACATGGACTTTAATATTGCCAATCTTATTAGTACACGCCCCACGACGAGGACTGCCTGCCTTTTGGCCCCCCCGAATGACTATATACAGCCCCGGGTTAGCCCAAACCCGAGAACGTGAAAGATGGAAGCCCACTGAGCTCCAATGTGTCGGTTGGATTCACCTGTGGGTTCTCGCGGACGGCGCTAGGACCCAGGGTGCGCGATTCTCATCTCCAGCTGCTGCAGACCCAAAGCTCGCGCAATAAGCGAAGATCGCCACGACAAGCAACAACAACAAAAACATTTTCTTGCAGCGGCCACTCTGCTTATTGTTAGCGGAGAAGCGGCCTCGGCGGGACCACCGGTTCCGAAGCCGCCCCCCCCCCACACACACACAGCCCTCCCTCCCGCCCCAAGCCGCGGACGACGGCTCGCTTGTTGCGCCGTGTGCACACGCAGCCTTTGCGGCGGCACACAGCTCGGAGCGCCAAGGTAAGAAGACGGCGGCGCAATAGCGTGCGATTACTAATAACAAAGGCGTTACGGGCACGGGGAGGGGGCGCACGTTGCACAAGGACACTGAGCACCAGCCCAAACTCTGCCAAACTTTGACCTGGATGTGTTCTCATTGTCGTCATTTTGATCTTGCCCCCCCCCCCCCTCCCCTCCCCTCCCCTCCCCGCCGCCCCGGTGACGTCTCGCTGCTATCCCGCGACATTGTGTGTTGGATGCGAGCAAGTTGGGATGACGAGGTGTGTGTCTGCAAAAAGACAATGTGATGTGTCGGGAGCAAGGGGTTGTGTTTGGGAGGGGAGGGGGGGGGGGGTGAGACACACACAAACTACACGGGAAGTGATGCATTCAGGTGCCGAGCTTTTTTTTTTTTTTTTTTTTTGACATCATGTGCACGACGCCGGCGAACAAGAACGTCAAGCTCCCTACCTGACGTTAGTCATGACTTTCGCCAAAATGGATACCCGCTTGCCCCCTCCAGGTGAACTTAGACGGGACATCCTCGTTTAGTGAGGCCATGGCGGCCTAAAATTGTCTATCAAGAAGGGGGGGGGGGGGGGGGCGACCACTTAGAAGGCGAGTGTCTTGTCCCCAAAACACGCACACGCGAAAAACAACATCAACGCCGAATTGGACTATTTTGTGCACTTCCGACGCCGACTCACAGAGGTGGCCCAAGCCCGGAGTGGGCGCTCACGACCGGGAAGAGGGCTGGCGGATCTTTTGCTTGCTTTGTTGATAAATGTCCCTTCCTGTTTTTTTTTTTTTTTTCTTCTAAAAGCGGGGGTTGCCATGTCGGCGGCGATGTGGCCGCGTGTGCGCAGCCATTACTGGGCGAATGGCCGCGTGCCGATGGGCCACGCAGCCAAATAGTTTCAGCCCGGACCGCTGCGATGATCGCTGCCCGGCCCCGCGCCGCCCCGACACCGGGGCTGGATGCAAAAACCGCACACACACACACACACACACAACCCCCTTGTGTATAATTTGTCTAGTTCCTCATTAGAACAAGTGTTGAGAAAAAGTAGGAAATACCTTGAAGAAACTGATCCGCTTGAATAAGACAAGTGGCCTAATTACAGCAAAGGCTGCTTAAGCACCGAGACAAAATGTGATTATGGCGAGAGATGTGTGTATGGTCATATAAACATAACGTAGAATGTTTTGTCTTGTTTAGTTTTTTGAGGGGGGAGAAGAAGATGTATCCCGCTAGTGCAACTTTTCCTTTCACACTTGCTTTCACAAGCAACGTGCACACTCAGCGGATGAGACGCAATACAAGAGCTGGATCTAAAAGTCTGCGCTTTCAATGATAACGCAGCTCACTTTTGATGGATAATATCGGGGTTTCTTGTTGTTGTCCGTCGATAGTGTATCAATGAGTTCTGAGCTTCGGGATTTCAATTGCTCATCCGCGTTGGAGACCTGGTGTAAATTTCGCCAATGATCATTTTGTCCGATATTCTTAAATGATCAACGCAAACGACATTGGCTGCTGTGGGCATAAAAAGCACAAAGGTCATGGTGTGGCCCCAGTGCTCCCCTGACTTCAACCCTGTTGAGAACCTTTGGAGCCTCCTCAAGAAAAAGATTTATGAGGGTGCTGGCAGAAAACTCTCAAAATACTTACAAGCTGAATGGATGTGAGAATTGTGGAGCTGCTTTCAAAAAGGCTTCTTATGTTAAAATGTAACATGACATGGAAAGATGTTTTTGTTTGAGCTAGCTTCTGGTTTCATTTCTCACTTTACATATAACCTCCTCATGCTTCAAATTCAGCTGACGATTTTCAGCTCTTCAACACCTAGAAAATGTTTTATGTTTTTTTTTGCGTGTAATAGTTTGGAACAGTACATTTTCAGTCATTAAAAAAAAAAAAAAAAATAGTGTTTTTTTTTTTTTTTTTGAATGAAAACTGCACGGGGGTGTTGAAGGTGTCCGGTTTGGCGATATCATTATTACGTCGGTGCTTTTTGCAGATGATGTGATTCTGATTGCTCCATCGAGCCCCGATCTTTGACTCTCACCGGAGCGGTTCGCAGCCGAGCGTGAAGCGGCCGGGATGCGAATAGGCACCTCCAAATCCGAGACCGTGGTCCTCAGTCGGAAAAAGGTGGCGTGCCCTCTCCGGGTCGGGGATGGTCGGGGATGAGATCCTGCCCCAAGTGGAGGAGTTCGACAGGCGGAGATGCGGATTCTGTATCGGTCTCTCGAGGTGATTTAGCGGTCAATGTCCGTTCCTACCCTCACCTGTTGTCGCGAGCTGTGTTTCGTGACCCAAAGAACAAGATGGCGGATACGAGCGGCCGAAATGAGTTTCCTCCGCAGGGTGAGAAGCTCGGTCGGAGTACGGCCGCTGGTCCTCGGCATCGAGAGGAGCCAGATGAGGCGGCTCGGGCATCTGGTTAAGATACCCTCCGGACGCCTCCCGCTAGGAGGAGACCCCGGGGATGACCCAGGACCCGCCGGAGAGACCACGTCTCTCGCCGTGCCCTGGGAACGGCTCGGGATCCCCCCGGAAGAGTTGGAACGAAGTGGCTGGGGAGAGGGAAGTCTGGGCTTCCCCTGCTTAAGATGCTGCCCCCGCGACCCGACCCCGGATAAGCGGAAGAAAATGGATGGCTGCTAGATGCAGCAAAGACTCTCCGTATCTTCCACTTACAACCCAGGCTAAACTTGGCTCCTCCCTGACATACAAATCTCGCCTCTCGGTCGAGATGTGTCACTTCAGCATACTTCCTTGAGAACAATTCCTATTTAGACAGGGCTGTGTGTCATCATCTTCGAGCATGTAAGAAATGCAAACAGGTGAATTAGTGAATAGCGAACGGCGAATATGCGAGTGATTGACTGTAGAGAAATGTTCTTTGAACGGTTGAATTGTCACGGCCATCGAAGCGGTTTTGTGGTTGGCGGTTCGAATCTACAGTAGGCTGTGGCCTTCCTGTGTGGCCTTTGCATGTTCTCCCTGCGATCGTGTGCGTTTTCTCCGGTTCGTCCGGCTTCTTCCCACAGAAGCAAAACATCCGTGTTTGGTGAACTGAAGCCTCTCAACGGGCCACAGGGGTGACTGTGAGCTCGTGGGTCGACGCGCACCTCGGGGTCAGAGGTCGGTCCTGAGCGACGGCCGTCCATCGCGCCCCCTCGGTCCTTTACCGACGTCGGCTGGGATCGACTCCGGCTAAACCCGAATGAGGGCAAGCGCTATCGAAAATGGATGGATAAATCTAGAAATGATAGAGCTTAGAACAAGCTCATAAACATGCCGGTCCTATTTGTGCATACATTCGGTTTGGCCCATTTATTGAGGCCGGTCAGGCCACATGCGATCATACTGTAATATTCCGTTTTTCATTTCAAACAACCAAATGACAAATTCAAATAAAATGTCATTTCCATTTGGACGTGCCCGTTTTCCACTCATCGTCAGCGCTCACAAACACCGGCGATCGATAGCGTCAGTGCAATTTAGTGCGCCTAAAGAGACGGAAGACGTCAACTTGGTTCAAAAGCGGTTTGACTTCATGCTTTTGTTTGAAGGGTCTTTTATTTTTAAATGGGGGCTTCCAAAACTTTGGGCAGTTCCGAAGTGCTGTTTGTGTTTTAGTATTCATTGTCAAGCTAGCGCGTACGATTTCCCCTCACCTTGTTGTTATCGTGAACCTATGTGTTAATACATGGTGTCATTTTTCGCCCATCCATTTTTTTGAACTGCGCCGACTTTGGGCGAAAGGCCAGAACCGAGATTCAACCTCAGAACCTCAGATCTGCGAGGCAGACGTGCTAACCAGTAAATCCTGGCATTCAACCAGGATTTTGCGGCGGCAAATGGGAGATCTGGGTCTTATCTGAAAATTTGAGTAAACTCCAGCTCTAAACGAACACTTACGGAGGGGGATCGAAAAGCCGTGACGTGAAGTGACAATCGACTTGACGTGTCATTAGTTTGGAACACCTCCACGTAGAGGCGCTTGTGTTCTTTCCTTCCTCTCGACTCACTCGCTTCCTCATCTTCACCAACGAACCCGAACCTCTCCCACATAGAATTTCCTCGTTTTACTACATTTCCTCTTTGGTATCTTGGCTTTAAAGTGACAGTTTACGACTCGGTGACACGCTCAGATAAAGGCTTTTTTCTCTCTCTCTCTCTCTCTCTCTCTCTCTCTCTCTCTCTCTCTCTCTCTCTCAGTTAAATCGCACCACCAGCAGCACCGCTGTGGTCTCGATCCCCCCTCGTGTCTCCCGAAGCGGCTGTGACGTCGCGGTGCATTCCGGGACCTGTAGTCCTCACTCCTCCCTGCTTCTCCGGCGTAATCCTGGGCGTGGGTAGCCGAGCACTACATTTCCCAGGGGCTTCCTCCCCGCTCTCTCCCTCTCTCGCTCCCACCAGACTGGAGATACGGAACGGACAGTCTTGACGACCCCCACCACCCACCACCCCCACCCCCTCCCCTTACCCCCCTCCCCGGACTTTGAGAACCGAAAACCGTCGAGATTAGTGAGGAGCCGCGGACCGCCGGAGGCCGAAGAGGCAGCCGCGGAACGTAGACGTCCGCCGTGCGACGTTCACGTCCCATCCGGGTGAGCGGGCAGCTCGTGTCATTGGACATCTTTTATGTGGCGAGAGAGAGGAAAAAATAAGGTGGAGGGGGGCGGGTGGGTGCTGGCGCTTTCGCGGGGTCGGGGTCCGCATACGGAAGCCTCGCAAGTGGCTCGAGAGGACGGGACACCCGACGCTCCGTGCTAGGTCGGCTGTGCGTGCGTGCGTGCGAGCGAGCGAGCTTCGCGAGCCTCGCTCGCGGTCGTCGCTGCCCGAGCGGCCGGCGGAGTTGTCGGGCTCCGTCTTCTCTTCTCCTCCTTCGTCCGTGACAGCGGCGACCGCTCCGGAGCACGTTAACTTGTGTCGCCCACCCCATCCCCCCGTGTCTCACTTGATCCTTTATCCCCCCGTGACTTTGATATTGATTGTGTGCAGACGGGCGTTTGGCTCATTGAGGATTTCGTCGTTGTTGTTGTCGCCTTCGCGAATGTGGCATCGAGATGAGCTGTTTTGGAGGAAGTGGGGGGGGGGGGAGTGGAGGAGGCTGGGAAGACCCCCCTTTGCCGCTACCACCCCAGTGTCGTTGTCGCCCCCCATTAGAGTTGTTTCTGATGTTTGCAGCATTAGGAGGTTCCGACTGCACTTCCTCCGTGCCGGGCAGCAAAGCGAAGCCCAAAGTGGTGCTGCGAAGCTGCGCGCCGCATGCACGGTTCGGCGTGCTTGCTTGCGTGCGTGCGTGCGTGCGTGTGTTGGCCCACACAAGGACAAGCAAGCCGAGATTGCACCGTTTTCTGGACATTGTGGCGTGATTTTTCGTTCTTTCTTTCTTTGCTATCGACTGACCCCAAGGCGATGCAGTTCTTCTTTTTTGACCCCTAAAAACATTTCCTGCCTCGTCCCGTTGTAGTTGCTCTCTGCCCTCACCTGTACTTGCTGTTTTCTTACTCGTGGTGCCGTTTTCTTTCTTTGTGTGTGTCTTCTCAGTAATGTTTTGCAACATTGAGCCAAGACACAGATTTTACATTGGAAAAAAAAGAAAGAAAAAGAAAATCATACGGCACACCAAGATGTCACAAATAGTGGATACACAGGTTCATTATGTACCCTCCGCCGTCTATTATAAGAGAGTTCAGGGTGTTTCCTGGCTCCAATTGAGGCGGAGGTGGCACCATTCTGATCATTAGCGCACGTGGCTCAAACAAACACTTTTTCTCTTTTCAGTATTGGCACGTACGTTTGCTGTTCTTGACCGTTTAGTTTTCGTGAAAGAACTCATCACCACCTTGCCTGAAAAAACACTTTACGAGATATCTCTGAAAAGTGCAAAACAAGGCGTAGCGCTCGTTAAACAAATATACATATATATATATATATATATATATATATATATATATATACCCTAGGAAATGTGATCCGCTTGATTACAAAAGTCCATGAAACTGCCTGAGACATTTGCAGCGCTTCTTTTTTCTCGGACAGTTTTCGGGGCAACTTCCATCTGTTTGCCATGCAGCGACCCGGTCGGCGTGGCGTGATGCTGCCACTGCAACTGAGAAATAACATCCGGCTCCCAACTATCGCGACGCTGGTCCGATAACCGTTTTCACGTCACACACTTGAGAGCCAGAGGTGGCGTCGCTATACGTCGCTGGTGTACACACTTGGACAAAGATATAATACAATATTTGCAGTCAATAAATGTCACACCCGCGCGGCCGATGGCAGCGGTTGGGAATCGCTATTGTTCTGCGCTTGCTTGCGGTGCTGCTTAACGTGCTGACAATTTGCCCCAAATCTGTTGACTTTCCGTGCAAGGCTTCGTCACTGCAGAGAACCTTGAGGCTGTTTGTCAGCATTTAGAAGGGCACCAAAAAAAGTACCCCGTAAAGAGGCCCGCTCTTTAAAGCGAACGAGCAATTTCATTCTGCATAAAAGATGTGAAGTATATATATATCTTTTAGTATGATGACAAAAAGAGATTTCATTGTCCTTTATTAGTCTAATTGGATCGGTTAACTGGAGCCCTATCACGAGCCGGCGTGAGGTCGTGCGCGACGTCTGTAAACAACTCGCGTATTGAAACTGGACTTTTTAAACATGCAATTTCCATTCACACGGGGATTGAACAACAGAGGAATTCCATTCTTGTGTGCAACGGCAACAAAAAAAAGAGATAAAAGTACGCAGCGTTTCTTTTCTTTTCTACATGGAAAGAGCCACTTGCTCTCAGGAAATTGTATCATGTTTGACCTCGGAGGCAATCTAGCAGAAAGGAAGTTTTCTTGTGACTCAAACGTTGCTTCAGAGTATATACTGTATTGTCCTGAAATGGTTTTCTCTTTGCAGCCAATTATTGTATGGAAAGAAAAACGCATCAGACTGACTCGACTACCCTGCGAGGCATGTTGTGTTAAAGAAACACCTATGCAGGTATAATTTTTGTTTGTTTTTTTATGACGGTTGTATTCGTATCAGGGAGTAGGTCATTAAAGATGGCTGCTTGAAGGCTTTTCTTTATTACCTAGGTGGATTCTTCACTAATGAATGTAGGGGATGGAGGCACGGTGAGCAGAGAAATCAGTGCTCCAAATAAGGTGTCCACGAGCATGGTGGGAAATCCTCCCCAAACGCTGCCCCTCGAGTTTCGAGGCGACGTTACCCTCGGTCAGCAAAACAAGACCGCTCCGACGACAGACTGTAAGACAGCGAGGGCCTGCCCGGACACCAGTAATTACAACCTCGGCCCCGAGCTTCCTCCGCCCCGGCAGCTCGACAATGAACCGATGTCGAGCTCGGCCCCCGCCGGCGCCGAGAAGACGACAGACAAAAGAGCGGTAGAGGCCGCTAAAATCAAGGACGACGGCACGGGGGCCTTCCCCGCTCCTCAGCGGTCGAGCGGCATAAAAGCCAGCCGGGAGGACTCGGCCAATCCCTGTCGCAGCAAGAAATCGCAGACGCAAACGCCATCTGCTCCACCTGGTTTCCAGTGCTCCTTGTTCAAACCAGCCCAGCCAGTTGCCTTCCTGCCTTCCACCGATTTCTCCTCCCCCCTTTGTAAAGTCACTCTCCCACCAGCATTGGGGCAGATCGCGGCTTTGAGAGAAGCCACTGCTAGCCAGTTTCCAAAAGACATTCAAGCTCAAACCTCAGGTGTAGCAGGGACGCCCCTTATGCGGACCTATCACTATCCCTTCTCCATGGCCCGGATTCCGGCTTCTGACAAAAAATCCTCTAAACTTAAAGTCAACCATTCGTCCAGCAAGAACGCCAAATCTGTTGGGGAACATAAGTCCTTGGCCTCGGCGGCGGCTTCGCCGGGCACGGCCCTGCCGCCGCAGCACCCGTCGCTGAACTCCGCGGCACCCACCCGCTACACGTTGTCGCCCACTGCAGCCATTTGTTGCGGATCCGCACTAGCCACCATCGCCTCTCAGAGTAGACTTCTAAACCAGGTGGAGAAGAGCCTCAGCTTAGACAAGATTGCCACGGGCGCTCTGAAAACGGAGGAGCACAGAGTAGCATGCTCGCTAGAGCCGAGGGACGTACCCCTGGATTTGTCGGCCAAATCGAAACGTCCAAAATGCACAAATGACCCTGCGGTTTCAACGAAGGAGCCTCAAAGCAGCGAGTCCAATAAAATGGACCTTGTAAACTCAAAGAGGACATATAGCGCAACTGGGCAATATCCCGTTTTACCCACTACCCACAGAAATGGATCCCATCCAAAGCAATCGATCCGGCCTCAGAATCACCACGTCTCTGAACCTAAGCCGGTATGGAGCAAGGGGGCTTCACAAGAGCCCATTAAAAATATCCCTGGAACATACGTAGGCGTAGCGAGTCCCATACTGGCCTCTACACTTCGCGGAAAAGATGGAAAAGGGACTTTTGTAGAAGAGTTCCAGAGTTTTGCTAAGCAGGAGTTTATATCAATAATCGATCAAGGAGAACAAGTAACCTCAGGAGGTAAGAAGCCCCCCTCGCTGAAGCATGCTCACAACGTCAAGCATGTTAAAAACACGAGCACAGCCATCACCAAGAAGTGTCCTGCCAAAGGAGCCCTAATGACGGCCCTCTCGAGCGCAACAACCGCGCATCTGAAGTCTGGCAAAGCGGCGGGTCCCTACTCGGCGTGGCAACAGTCCCCGCATGCTCCGCACCAAGCATCTTCGGCTCAGAGAAAAATCTCACCGGGTTCCCAAACGGCCAAAGGAACTGTGGAAAGTTCCAAGTTCCAGAGTCCCTCCATACCTGCGGAAGATTCGAAGGTGAACCCGTCTGCGCTCTCTAACCTCGCGTCCATCGTGAAGCAGCAAGACTTGGAAACATCCGCACCAGCGAGCGACGCTCTCGCTGTAGTGTCGAGAAAAGACAGTGTTATGACTCTTCTCAAAGACACCCCGTCCAAACAGGCCTCTCTAAATGAACCCCCAGCAAGCTGGTCCACGGAAAACTGGCCTGGAGTGTTGTCTCGAGGAGGTTTGACTCCATCCAGGAAGAGGCCGGAAAGGTCGAAACCCACCGAGACCTCGGAGAATAACGCAGAGATACACAGTCATCGGGTAGAACACAAGCACGGTTTTTCTAAGCCCTTTGGACAGTCTCATAGCCTCAGAAGCAACGCATCAACAAATGGCAACAGGCTGGACAGCAAACTGGCTCAGGTGTTGGAGGGGGAGGTGCTGAAAATAGACAGCAAAGAGTCAGATGCTCCTCCGGATGAAAACCTGGGAGGTATAGTTGCCTCTATTCTGTCACGCCGGTCCCCGGGTCGAGGCGACGAGAAGAAAACAAACGGAACCAAAGAAGAGTCGCCAACCAAAGCTGTTAAACAGAAGAAAGTTAGTCCTAAGAAGCCCACAAAGGAGAGGTCACCAGTGGAGTCGGCAAAGAAGACGACCGGAGAGAAGGAGAAAGACGTTACACCGATCAAAGTGTCTTCCCAAAAGAAGGTAAAGTATGTTGATCAACATTTGGGTTTGTTCACCTTAAAACAGACTTCTCACAAAAATGCGGTGCTATTCGGTGAACTTTCAGGATGAAACTAAAATGCGCCATAACCTTTTTACGGGCGAGGTTCATCTCCAGTTGTTCAATGTTTCAACTTGCTGTTCTCCCACAAGGAGCCGAAAGGCAACAATCTCAGCAGTCGTTTGACCAACGAATCGATCAATACATTTAATTAGAAGGCTTTTACGTCATGAGACCAAGGCGACACCTAACAATTGATCAACATTACCTCGCCTTAGTGAGGCTTCCAAAAACGATGTTCTCAGAGGGAAGTGGCTACAAATTGTCGTCGGCAGGTTGCAACCGAGATACGGAGACTGGAAGGGTCACAGAAAGGCATAAAAGTGGACGTGGGTGGAAAGTCATGGAGCCAACGCGTGAATGTTGCCATTGTGCAAAAAAGTGCTGAAACATTGAACAGTGCAGAAGTGAAACTCATTTGTAAAGGTTATAGCTCCTTCGGTCCAGCCTGAAATTTCACCCGAAAAGCCGATCGATCCCCTTAAATCCGATCACGTGATCAGAAATCGGGCCCGATCATGTGATATTCAGCTGATCGGTGTCGGCTGAAAATGATCAGATTTTTAAATTGAGTTAATTTCTTAAGTCAAGAATAAAATAATTTATTTGTTTACTTGATTTGAACCCCTGTTGACCTTCAGTCATGTAAACGGGTATCACTTTGGGATACCTTTATGCAAGTAAATCAAAATAAGATAATTGAGACAACTTGGATGCCTTCTTTTTTTTTATTTTTTATTTTTTTTATTAATGCATTGCCAAGGTTTCACTCAAAAAAATTACCGGTAAAATAACAAAATAAAGTGACCCGGACTCTGACTCTGGTGCAAAATAATGCGATCGGGACGACGTCCCTGCCCCTAATGGTTTGTGAGTAGTCAATGTTTGTGCCAAAATTTATGTCGTTGTCATTTGCATCCTCGATAACATCTGTCCTGTCCTCCGGCTCCTTCAGCAGAAGAAACAAAAAACATCGGAGTTGGAGCAACGACTTTCCTGTCAGAGTCAAGAGCAGACTTGGAAGGACGAGGAACCCCACGACAAAACAGGTTATCATCGTTTTCTTCCTTAAAATGTCACATTTGATTACGCTGTTGTTTGTGTATTGAGCTACATGCATTTACTCTTCACGTCAGTAAACGAAAAAATCGGAACGCCTTCGATGTGTCACCTGCACCTGTATGCACGGGAGCCGGTGGGAGAGTAACTAGTCAAACGCGATTGAATGAGTTACAGATGGCGGCAGCAGTCCCGAGGGTGAAGAGACTCGTGCCTTGAAGTCCGGAGCGGCCGCTAAGGAGGCCGCCGTTAAAGAGGCCTCCTTCCCGAGGTTGAGGAGAGGACGGCGGCGCGCAGACGAGGCCAGACTGGACCTTTGGGGCTTCGCGACGCCTTCCCCCCCTCCGCCGCCGCCGCCGCCGCCGCCGCCCCTTCCAATGGCCCCTTCCCCCTCACTCCCGCGGACGCCGGCCCGCCGTCCGAGAGGGAGGCCTCGCTCGTCAAAGCGGGACGTCCGGAACAAGGTCAAGGCGGGCGACGCGGAGGACGACGCCCCGGCGCATAAAAGACGGCAGCACTGCCGTAACAGAAAGTACCAGATGGGGGAGTACGTCACCGAGACGGACAAACTGGAAGAAGGCGAGCACCTTGATGAGTCGGACAGCGGAATCACAGCGGGTATGTTTATTGCTTGCTTGATCAAATCATTCGTGCTCATCATTCATGTACAAGTAATTGTCATGAATCAACACTTGTAAACGAATGTATACTGTATGTAATTTTTGGAAACTAATATTTCATTTTGCAATTTCTAACTCCGTTAACGCGTTTTTTAATTTGATCAATTGGTCAATATATTGTAACTGACCCATTTGAGAAAAAAAGGCTAAATTGATGCAACAAAAGTTTCATGTATTGCAATAATTCTTGCTCATTTTGATTATTTTTAATTCATTTAATTACAGTTGAAACCAGAAGTTTACATACACTATTTAATTCCTCACTTTCTGACAAGAAATCAGACTAAACGTAAACGTTTTAGGTCATTTAGGATAACCAAAAGTATTTCTATTTTTTAATTTGTCATTACTTTCTTCCATGTCCGAAGTTAACATACATTTCATTAGTATTTGGTACCATTGCCTTTAAGCTGTATGACTTGAGTCAAACGTTTTGGATATCCTTCCACAAGCTTCTCACAATAGTTGGCAGGAATTTTGTCCTTCTGACAGAACTGGTGTAGCTGAGTTAAGGTTGCAGGCCGCCTTGCTCTCACATGCCTTTTCAGGTCTGCCCTTAAATTTTCAATAGGATTGAGATCATGACGTTGTGAGGGCCACTCCAAAACATTGACTTTGTTACCCTTAAGCCACTTTGTAACCAGTTTGACAGTACGCTTCGCTTCAGTGTCCATTTGGAAGACCCGTTTGCGTCCGAGCTTTAATTTGTCGGCGGATGTCTTGAGATGTTGATTCAGTTTTTCCGCAACCCTGCAACAAGATGCTGCTACCACCATATTTCAAAGTTGAAATGGTGCTCTCACTCTCACTCTTCCTGGCAGAGTGGCTTTTCAGCCCCCTGTCGGTACAGTACTCGTTTCACTGTGGCTAATGACACACTCTTACTAGCTTCAGCCACCATCTTCACAAAGTCTTTTGCTTATGTTCTTGGGTCGCTATGGATATTTCAGACCGAAGTACGTTCATCTCTGGGACTCAGAACCCGTCTCGTTACTGAGCGGTATGAAGCCAGGACATTGCCATTGTGTTTATACTCGGGTAGAATTGTTTGAACAGATGAACGTGGCGCCTTCAGGCATCTGGAAATTGCACCCAACTTGCGCACGTCTGGTTTTCAAGGAATTCTCTTCCTGATCTCTGTTGACTTTCCCGTGATGTTGCACAAAGAAGCGGTGTGTTTCAGGAGTGCCTAGTTCAAATGCATCCCCAGGTGCATCTCTAATGAACTCAAATCTTGTCAATAAATCACCAATGACATGTCATCATCATCTGGGGTTTCCCATATTGTTTCAAGGCATAAATTAGTCATCTTATTTATATATAAAAAAAAAAAAAAAATCCTTCTGTGGTTATTTTGACATACAGAAAATAGAAATAATTTTGGTACTCCTAATGAACCTAAACGGGAAAAGGTTAGTCTGATTTCATGAAAAAGCGTATGTCTTTTTATATAGTGTATGTAAACATGTAGTTTCAACCGTGGAATTGATGAAACAATTTAGACATCAAAAAAATGTAATACATATGTAAAGTAATTATTATTAATAAAATATTTCATCCTCATTTTTTCATTTTGAATTAATTGAATTCACTTATCGACCAACTATTTAATAAAATAAAAAAGGTTATATCCGTGTGAAATTATTGTTTTTGTCAACAACATAATTCATGCTCATTTTTTATTTTGACAAATGTAATTAGAATTTATTAACCATCTATTTAATAAAATACTAAGTGTTACATGCATATGTAAAATTGTCCAAATCAATTAACAAATTATATATACATAAAAAATGAAAGATCTATACCATTAATTAACCAATTTCAGGAAAAGAAACAGCTAAATGAATGCAACAAATATTACAGGAATTTTATGAGAACAAAGGGTGTATTTTTTTCAAACGTTTTGGGTGAGAATAAAGGTGCTTTTTCCAGAATTACAAGCCTAATATTAGAAGAATAGTTGTATGTTTTTTAATTCACTTTTTAAAATATGACTTTTTATTTCTTGCTAAATCTGACCTAATATTATGACATTATACTCATTACATGACATTAGGACAAAATACGTCTTTGTTCTTGTAGCTTTGCTTTCCAAAAAATACAGCTTCATTCTCGTAACATTACATTTTTCGTCTCTAAAAATATGAATCTGTTACAGTAATATTTTGACGAGGCAACTTTTAAATTGCTCTGGCATTTATGCGTACACATGGTAGTTCTGACGTTAGAATTATGACGGGGTCCTTGGAAAGATTTCTCCCCACCGGGGCCAAAATGTTTGAACTGGTAATAACATCTAACCAATCCAAACCGACGCTTGCAGATGCACAGACGGCTCAGTGTCCGAGTCCTGCCGCTTCCAGTCCGGAGCCGGCACCTGTCCGGAGA
Source organism: Phycodurus eques (assembly GCF_024500275.1). NCBI lineage: Eukaryota > Metazoa > Chordata > Actinopteri > Syngnathiformes > Syngnathidae > Phycodurus > Phycodurus eques. Next base: position 27,569,088 of record NC_084533.1, read on the forward strand.
CCCTCCTTCACGCGCTCGGGATCGGTTCGTTACCAGGCCGGCGACGTATCGCTGGAGTCCAACGACAAGCCTTCTGGGAAGAGGAAGTTCAAAAGCAAACATTTGTGTGACAGTGATGAGCAAAAGGTGAGCTGCTTTGCTTTTATTTTCAACTCGACCCTCTGACTTTGAGCGCCCCCTTAAAGTTGACTTTCGGTGGTGATAAACGCAAAAAAAAAACAAAAAAAAACTCAACAAAGAAACAGCAGCACGGTGGGCCAGTGGTTAGGGTGTCTGCCTCACAGCATGTTAGGTTCAATTGCATGAATCAATAGTCATGCTTCAAAGAGTACATTCATTACAAAATGAAATCGTTTCTTTCGCATTGTCATTCCGACAACGCACAGAATAGGGCTGGGCGATACGGAAAACAATCCTATCACAAGACATATATTTCTGTCGTATCAGTTCATATCGATACGTAGCACGATATGAAACGGATCACCATTTTTTTTTCCATCTTAAAGGTTCCCTGTTACTCTTAACCTTTTGATTGAAAAAGTTTTCTGTCAAAAGTTGAACATGACACGGAACATGATACAACTGTGCCAGACAAATAAAACACATATAACCACACGGGGTGCGTGCTGCTCTTTCTTGTCCGACTTGACAAAGCCAAAATAACTCCACACTGACAAACCTGTCGGCCGTTTCTTGTCAACGCTTCTTTCTTTCTTTCTTTCTTTTCCCCAGCGCTCTCCCAGTAGGCTAGCTAACGTTCGCATCCGTCGCGTGCAGTTGCTAATGTGCCGTGTGCGTCAACCTAACGTTGGCATGGTTCTATTGACGCCACGATTGGTTCAGCGAGGAGCAACTCGCATTATAATCGGCGAGTCATATTCTCTGTCAGAACATGGACATCGTTATTACGACGTCGCGTTTCGGCCACGAAAGTCTCTCGAAATTATTTCGGTGGCCAAATCAAGGGTGGAGCGCCTTCTCCAGGTCGGGGACGAGATCCCGCCGCAAGTGGCGGAGTTCAAGTATCTCGGGGTCTCGCTCACGAGTGAGGGACGAACAGAGCGGGAGATCGACCGGCGGATGGATGCGGCGGCCGCAGTGATGCGGACTCGTGTGTCGGTCCGTCAAAGGTGAAGGAGGAGCGGAGCCGAAAGGCGAGGCCCTCGATTTCGCGGTCGATCTTCGTTGCTGTTTTGCTCTGGTCGCTTTGTCTCCCCTGTACAACCGCGCACGAGGAGCGCGTGAGGGAGCAACTCCACAAAAGACATATGGACCGGCCTGGCCTCGCTTGAGTGTTCATTTTCGTTTGACGATGTTACGAGCCCACGCGCTCTCTCGGGTCGGCTTGCCAGCTGCTCCGGACTGTCCCTAAAGTGGGGCTGAAGCTCAGAGGGGGGGGGGGGGCGAGCCTTTGCTGTTGCCGCGCAAAACTATGGAACGAACCGCCGCAGCACGTTAGACAGGCCTCCTCTTTACCTGTTTTGAAATCACTTCTTAAAACTCATCTCTTCTCCTTGGCCTTTGATACCCACTGCGATGTCAGCTCGTTCATCTTTATTTATTTTTATTCCGACTGATTTTATTGCTCCTTTTATGACTGACATTTGTGTCTTTTAATTTTATTTATGTACCCATTTTTGTGTTTTATGTGAACCTCTGTGTCTACGTGTTATGTATTTATTGCTTTGTACGGCGCTTTGGTGCACCGCGCGTGCTTTTAAAGCGCTTAACAAATACAGTTGGGTTGGATTGGATGTTAAATTAAATTAACATTAGGAAATTTCAGTTTACTAAGGATCGTGTCTTGGCAAAAGGGACATTTTCCAAGAGTAAGTACTTATTTTCACATTATTATTATTATTCGCTGGGGAAACCATATGTTCCCGACTCACCCGCGATAGGTGAAAATCTGCTTCCTAGAAAGAACGTATAAAAAAAAAAAAAAAAAAAAAAAAAAAAAACCTCCCACATGCTTAACACATTTAAACATAATCAAAAACACTTACACTTATTAAAACACTTATTCAAGTATTTCTGAGGACCTGTTGTCACTCACTCGCTGTCAAATGAAACTATCATATAAGTGTCACTTTGACGAAACGGAAAGAATATTCTCGCTCGCGCAGTTCTCCAAATAAGAGGCTCAGTGTGCTTGCTTCAAGCTGTTTATCTGTCACTCCCAGTTGAAGTTTACTTTCAGACTGACACATGAAACAAAAGATAATTACACATTCAATATTTAAAACACCAAAATGTTCGAACCAAACCATATCATTTGGTCCAACAAAAAGTCTGCTAGCTTAATGCTGCCATATAGTGCAACACGCCATAGATGGGCTAAAAGGAATGAGCATCGATATAGTAATTATGAACCGTCAAACAAGTGCTACTTTAACAGATGAGCAACAACACACAAACAGAGCATACAAGAAAAAAACTCTGATTTTATTTTAAGGCCGTATTGCCCAGTCCTGTGCTTAAACCAACAATACGTTGACATCAATAATAAAAGAAGAACCCAACCTCTCGTCCAATTAAAACAATCGGCTAGATCTCTTTTACAATTGAGCCAAGCCGTCGGCGCACGCTTCTCTGTCCAGGCTGCTCATTACTATATGTTCAATAACATGGAAGGAATAGTGCTTACAAGACAATCACCTTGTTTTATAACACACTTGGCCGATGAAATGATTCTGACCCTGATGCACACCACAAAGTCAGATGCATTTAATCTTTACACGAGGTAACTTCAAACCGTCCCTCGTGTGTCGTTTTTAGTGAGCCTATTTTATGCAAGGCAACTTATGTTACATTCCAAGTCATGTTTAAGGTTCTGTATTTTCAAATGCAGCTGTCATTTGATGAGTACAGCACATAAGCCAGCAGTGCCCCCCTGTGGCTGTTTGTCTTTTGTCTTTCTTTTTTTTTTTTTTTTTTACTCCCCTGTTCCTTTGTTAGGTTTCACCTATTGCCCGAGATCTCAATGCGTTCCATTTGACTTAAGTCGTCACTCTCCTCTATTCTTTTTTTTTTAAAAGACAAAGACCAAGCGCAGCAGCTTGGGCAAACGCGGCGCCGCCGCAGCTCTGGATGAGGACGCGACCACGGAGAACAGCGGCCCCCCGCCCCCTGCCAAGAGCCTGCCGTCATCGTTGTCCGGCAAAATGAGCTCGTCAGGGAAAAACGGGAGCCCGGAGTCTCCCCCCAAACGGCCGATCCCTCCCGAGGTGCGGCGGCTGATTGTCAATAAAAATGCTGGGGAGACGTTGCTGCAACGTGCCGCCCGTTTGGGCTATCAGGTAAATATCACATTTAATTAACATGTAATTCAACAGTAATTTGAGCTTTTCGTGGGGTTGGCTTATCAGGAAGTGGTGCAGTACTGTCTCGAAAAGGACATCAGGGAGGTGAATCGGCGAGACAACGCGGGCTACACCGCCCTCCACGAGGCGTCCTCTCGAGGCTGGACTCAGATTGTCCAGATGTTGCTGAAACACGGCGCCGATGTCAACTGCAGCGCTCAAGATGGAACACGGTGAGGCTTCTGTAAATGCCAAAAAGAAATGAAAATGAGCGATATAACAAATCGCCGTCACATGAGGCTCATCAATAGTATTAGCAAGACAACTAGCAGAAATCACTCGCAAGCATAAACTAAAACCATCAGGTGAGGGTGTGCGTTATGGTGTGTCTGTGCCCGTGGGACATCTATGAAGGCACCATTAAAGGTTTTGGAGCAACATATGCTGCCATCCAAGCAACGTCTTTTCCAGGGACATCCCTGTTTATTTCTGCAAGACAATGCCAAGCCACAGAATGTGGCTTGGCAATTACATTAGTAAAAGCGTGCGAATACTAGACTGGCTTGCCAGCCGTCCAGACCTGTCTCCCACTGAAAACGTGTGCAGGCGCATTATGAAGCTCAAAATACCGCAACGGACACCCCGGACTTTTGAGCAACTTAAGTTGTACGTCAAGCGAGAAAAGGGAAAGAATTCCACCTCCAAAAACTTCAACCATTCGTGTCCTCACTTCCCAAACACTTCGTAAGTGTTGTCAAAAGGAAAGGTGATGGAACGCAGTGGTAAACATGCCCCTCTCCAAGCCTTTTTGGGAATGTGTTGCAATCATCAATTTCCAATTGAGTGAATATTTGTAAAAACAATACTGTGGTTTATCAATTTAACCATGAAATGCCTTTTCTCTGTTGTGTATGCAATTGAAAATAGGTTGAAGAAGATTCGCAAGGTATTGCCAACTTCATGGCAATTGCGGTTTGTATTTTGCGTTACAATCTGGGTTGTTTTTGTTCTCCGCAGGCCGCTTCATGACGCGGTGGCTAGCGACAACCTGCCCATCGTGTGGCTGCTCCTCAACCACGGCGCAGACCCGACGCTGGCCACCTACTCGGGGCACACCCCGGTCAAACTGGCGCACAGTGACACCATGAAGTCCTTCCTTACAGGTGAGCGCCACCCGCTTTTTTTTTGGGGGGGGGGGGGGGGGGGCAAATGGAACGTAAGCACAAGCAACGGTTTCTAATGGAAGGCTGTTGAAATATTGGTCAGGAGCATAAAAATCAGTGTGAGCATCGCTTCATCACATGCGGAGGTTTATTTAGTCATCTACCCGCTGAAGTATTCATTTATTGCCTGTCGTGTCTCCTCATAATTTAAAAAGATAATTATTCCTTTCAGACATGATTTGATGACTTTTAAACAGCAAGGGTCTCAATTGGTGCTATCAATTTAGGAATTGGCTGCTTGCTCATCGGCCGATGATGCTGGCCTCTCTAGTCGACCTTATGATGGCTTCCTTAGCAGGTTCTATAATGTAGAATATATATCTATATATATATATATAGATATATATCTACATATCTATATATTTTACATTCGAAAGATTTGGTTGTGCACCACCAAACAAACAGTATATCTACTGAAATAATGATGAGCTCGTCTCCATTTACGTATGATAAAGGTTGATTTCCCCCCCCCCCCCTCCCCGTGTGCGCCATTAATTCAGTTGGCATGGCAACCATGTTGCCTTGGTCGTTCTTCCAGAGTATTTCATCGACCTGGAAGGGCGCGGTGAGCAGGATCCCACCTTGCACTGGGACTTCTACAGCAGCTCCTTGTTTGGTAAGTTCCGTCTCAATGTCGCAAAACAGGAAAACATTCCCGTTCGGCGGTTAGAAAACGTGTCAGCGAGAGACGGGAGGCTCCTTCATCCTCAGCGGGAGATGAAGACGAGTTGAGGCCTGCGCGAGTTGGAGTCGTAATCGTGAGCGGGGAATGCTGAAACGACTGAAGTGCTGAGTCTGGCAAAAGCAGCGGGCCAACAGAAACGTTATATTTCGATTCGCTCGCTGACGAAAACATCTCGATTGTTTTTCTGCAAAAAATGATGCAAGCCTGGCAGTCTGCTGAAACAAAATAACTTTGATGGTTTTTATTACACAGACAAATAAATAGTCGACATTGGTTTTATTTAGGGACGCGCCAAATGTAAAATTCTTGGCCGAAACGGAAAACCTGAAAAGAGGAAACGCAGAAAGAAATGATTATGCCAGTTATTCGTAAAATTGCATTTAATGCTACGACTGCAGAGCTGCCAACGGTAAAGAAATTCAGTTCCAGAACAATTTGTCCAAATTTCCACATTTTTTAAATTACGTCAAGAACATTGCCGCGGAACAGAATACTGTGTAATAGGATAAAAAGAACAACATAATCGTTACTCGATGATCGATCGTTCTAAATTATGGCTTGAGTATTTGCGGTTTGAATGTATTTCTAGCATCAACCGTGGAATGGCGGACACAGTTGCAGCCTGAATGAGATTTTTAATGAGATTCTGTTGTCAAAGATATCTCATTTTATGGATTAATTGGCCTTCGCCGATTCTGTGTTCGACCGTAGTGAAGAAAGCAAGTCTCTCAAATCAGATTCAACAGATCTCAAAAGTCGAAAAAAATGTCAAACTTAGCACTCGATTTGGCAAACAAACATTGCCAATCGATTGGATAGTTTCTGCACGTTTCTATTTTAGCGCCTATATTATTTCCTTATCACCGATTTCACCTCACCAACTAAAGAGAGAAACAGCAACAGACTGAGAACTTTTTCGGTCTCTCGTAACGTCGTCATTTTCACAAAGTATTTTTTCCAAAGTTTCCACCATTTTTTTTTTTTTTAATTTTTTTTGGGGGCCACTTAACGTCGTGCAACCTTTCTTCCCCCCCCCCCCCCCCCCCCGCAGAGACGGGCGAGGAGCCCTGCTGGGACTATCTGCTGTCGCAGCAGAACCAGGAGTCTGCCGGGGGCGAGTGCGGGAACGCCGACAGGGAATGCGACAAAGACACCCTGGTGTTCGAGTTCTCCTCGGAGCCTCTCCTGCCCTGCTACCACCTGCAGGTGTCCGTAACGCAGGGGTGAGTTGACCGCAAAGCGCTCTGCAGTCAAGGTTTCGGACAATCAAAGCTCAATGGAGATTTTTAATCACATTTTGCAACAGTCGCACGGAGTGTCTGTCACGTGCGTTTGTGAAAATACCCCAAGGGTCCGGAATCCTCATCGTTATTATTACCGTGATGACTTGGGGTAAATGCACATAGCGATCAAATCTATCATTTGATAACAGTGATAAATGACGATTTTTAAAAACAGTTCTAAAGGCCCCAACTGAATCATTGTCGTTGCTTTGGCGAGACATTCTTTCCGAGTTGGTGTCTTTACAGCGTTCCAGTTACTCACGGTTACCTTCTTTGAGACCATATAGTAGGTATAAAAAGTCTGCACACCCCTAAAAAAAATGTGACCGAGATAAATCATTGACAATTTTTTGCGCCATTAATGTGCATGATAACATGTACGATTCAATTTAAAAAGGAACCAAAATCTTTTTGAAAGAGGAGGTAAAAATAAACAACTGATATAATCTGGTTGCCCAAGTGTGCACACCCTCTTCCTGTATAACTGGATGTGGCTATGGTCAGACTTAACCAATCACATTCAAACTCATGTTACATAGGATTTAGCACACACCTGCCACCATTTAACGGACCTCTGATCAACTCCTAATAAAGTTCACATGTTCTCGTAGGCTTTTCATTCCATTTTTCTTTCAATTCAGGTCTACAGGTTACAAGTCACAAAGTTTTGAAACGATTCATCTCAAAATTTAAACAAATGTCACAAACACCTTTGAGCATTTGAGCAGGGGTGTGTAGACTTTCTCTATTCACTGTACATAAGGAGACAGAGATCAATTCTCCATCATCTGTCCCCCTTTTTTTTGAACCTTCCCGTTTGTCTGCACTGTCGTCCCTGCAGCTTTTGCAACTGGTTCCTGCTGTCGGACGTGCTGAAGCGTCTGAAGACGTCGGCGCGCGTCTTCCGTGCCCGCCACCCTCACTTGGAGGTGGCCGGCTTGTCTCGTATCGAGCTCGGCCGGCAGGTTCTCATCAGTCAGGTGGGCTCGCCTCTGGATTCCGCCAGCAAGGACAAAGTTGAGGACGACGAGGCGGAGGAGGAGGGCGAAGAGGACGAGGAAGAGGGGCTGGTGCATTTGGTGCGCTGCGTTCCCGAGCTCCAGAGACTGCTGGGCTCCTCCGTTCACATCCTGGAAGACGACGACGACGAAGAGGAGGACGAGGAGGAGGAGAAGCCGCGAGGTCGGTAGCCCAGCGCGTGACGAACTCGAACATCTCCGTCCGATCTCTCACGTTTCAGGTTCCTCCCCCGACTTGTGCTCAGGCAAGTCCGGGCCGTCCCTTGAGACGAAACTACCGCACAATAGTCACACATTGGAACCCGCAGCCCTCCTTTTTCCAAACGCCTTTACTCCACCCTCCTCTTCCTCGACATGTTTGTGGTGGATGGACCTCAGAGCTGCAATGACACAAACCCTCCTTCACTGAATCCTTTTTTTTTTTTTTTTTTTTTTCCCCCCCCCCTCTCCCGGACACGTGCGGCTTTGTTCTTTGTGTCTCTGGACAGCTCAATTTGTTGTGCTTTATTTAATGTTCCTTAATATATTTGACCTCTTGTCTATGTATGATAGTTGCTTTGTATGGTCGGTGCTTCATGTACTTATTAGGATCCCTTTATTTGCCCCGAACCCGGTTTGAAAACAGTATTTGAGAGCAAGCGAAAGTACAGTTTTATTGTACTGGTGCTATAATAGATTTTTTTTTTTTGTGTTGACAATCAATGAAGTTTTGGTTTGGAATCACAAACTTAATAAAAATGAAAAAAGATATTTAAGAACCGTTAAGAAAGTGGAGTTGATTTTAAGAAGAAGAAAAAAAACAAGAGCGAGGAGTGCGTCAGTGTTGCAAGAGACTTTTGTTTGATTCTTTTATAAGAAATCAAGAATAAAGCATGATTGTAAATCATACTTTTTTTTTTTTATTATTATCTGTTGTGTGTACCAGGTTGGCTCACTAAACTTTAAAACTGCAAAAAAATCAAATAAAAGTAACTAGAACGGCAGCGTAGTGGTAAGCACATCTGGCACGGAATTAATTCCGAGGTCGTATCAAAATGGGGAACTGTAAAATTGCAGCAAATTCTGGTTTGCTTCATTTGTCCACTAGAGAGGGCCAATGGCAAAGGTTTTTTTTTTTTTTTTTTTTTTTTTTTTTTTTAACCTCCCACCAATTCCTCTTTCTCCCTTCACGTGGTTGAAATCCTTTTCTATAAATGATTCTAAATCATTCACGGCGGGTACTATTATCACTTCATAATTACATGGACGCACGTACGCGATCCGGAAGTGGCATGAAGGAAAATGTACATTCTTGTTATGCAAAAAAAAAAAAAAAAAAAAAAAAAAAAGGGATGGTTGCATCCGGTCCGGAGGTTGCATCATGTGAGATGTTGCAAATTCACTTTGAGTTGCCTGAAGAGCGGCTGAGCCACAAGAGGTTGAGCCACGCTGATGAAATCCATCACATGGATTTCCCTGTCTACTTTTTTTAATGTTTAAAAAAAAAAAAGATTGAAAGCAATATTGATCCGTTTGGCGACACACGGAGGTATTTCCGTGCACTAACCTGGTTGGACACACCTGTCAATGTTTTTATGCAATATAAATACCTGTTGACAATCTAGGAATCTCTTTAAATGTTCCAAAAAAAAAATGACTGGGAAGACATTTTTAAGACTTGTTGATTAGTTTGGCTCGCAATAAACTTTAATTGTTAAAAGAGGACATACCGTATGAAGGGCCTTTAATGGATAAATTAATTTGGCAGCAGTTGGAGGCTGTGGTGTCAAAAGTGTGAGGCTGAGATATTTTCATGTACTCCACAGGTGTGAAATACCCCGTCGAGGCCACATTAACCTTCTCTCATGTTAAAAAAACAACAACACAAAATGGACATATTAAGGGCCCTTCCAAATATATGAATAACTTTGGCAGGACAGTTTAATGTCCTGGTGTGAACGTGCGATGCTGAGAGATATTTTAGTTGCGACATACTTGTCGAGGCTCCATGAACTTCTTAGAAACAAAAAAAGATGACATTGGAAGGACATTTAAATATGATTGAATATGGTGCTCAACATAAGTGAAACCAGGGGCAATTCTCGGATCTGACATTTTAGGGGTGTTTGATCAGCACCCCCAAAAATGGGCTTTAATATCATAACATGTGCGTGACACAACTACTTCTCTTATCCCAATTGAAAGTGAGGGCAGTGGTACCGTCCGTCTACTACCGGAATCGTTAGAAAAACAAAATGTCAGCTAACTCCTACCTGACGGACAAACTGTGACATACGACCAAACGCGGTACAAATGAGGACTGGTATTGACAATCGTGCTGCTGTTGCATGGTTGAAGTTAAGAAACGCGCCACATGACCTGGTTTAAGCCGGCCGGGCAGATCCGCACGCCGACGACTGTAAAAGGCAGCGAGGTCGGAGTCGACCGGGTGGAGCAAACCATTTCTGAGGCCAAGGGGGCTTTGCTGTATTTTTGTTGTCAAAATATGACGTTACAACCAAGTAGTGTGGTTTGACGCTTTTCTAGGTTGTTTCAAAACAACTGGGGGTTTTTTTTTTTTTCACTCTCAAATTGTAGGGGTGCTGGGAATCATTTGAGCGGTTGCTTCAGTAGAACGCATGTAGAACCAACGGTACGACACAAAGATGAAATCCAAAATGTTGCTTGTGAAAGGAAACTCGAGGTCTCGCAAACAAGTTTCTTGGCAACACTGTTTCGCACTTCGGTGTCAAAAGTGTGATGCTTCGATATTTCCGGGTGTGACACAGCTGGGACATCCCCGTCGAGCCCCCTCGCCGGGCCCCTATGCACAGATGCTTCTCAGCACACTCTAAACACACGCACCTCCTCCCCTCACCCAAAAGGTTATTTCAGACACGTCTTTATCTGCCAGCATCTATAAATGCTGCTAAGATTTTTACTTCCCCCCCAAAAATCTGTGTACACTTCTTTTTTTTTTGTGGTTGAAAAGATCAACGGTGCAAACTTGTGCCTGTATTTGCAGCGAGAATCTTCTTTCTTTAAACTTCAAGCGCGATTTGGACTCGCCCGTCCTGCAAAGTGAGGCCCGATTACATCATACGAGGCCCGCGCCTCCTCACCGAGCCCCCGCCGGGCCTGCCTGCTCATTGGTGGCCCGCTGCGAGCCGGCGGCCGCGTGATTGGCTGAAAAAGGAGGGCAAGTCTGCACAAGACCTACTGACAGACTGACATGCAGAAGAGGAGAGCGAGGCCGCCCTTTTGTTGTGCCCTCTCGTTCTTGTGCGGGCACACAAAGGTTGAGCATACTGTACATACGCTGGAGGTCAAATGTCAACTACTGACGCTTCATAATGACTGTGTGTGTGTGTGTGTGTGTTTAAAACGTTTGCACAGGTAATGGACTGAAATTGATCAACTTTGCAGATTTAGCAAAGCTGACGTTAGCTAACGTGGTTGAAAATTGTTGGGTTTTTTTGGTTTGTTTTGTTTTTTTGTCTCCAGCTTCTCAGCCTCCACATGTAATTATACGGTACACATCATTTTAGAGGCGGGATCACTGCTCTGTATTAAATATAAAAAGTATGTTTAGAAATAAATCACCAAATTCTGCGTTATTCTGTTATACAAGCACATACAATAATTCATGCAAGGTAATGGCTGCTCTGTCTTAAATAGTGTGTGTGTGTGTGTGTGCGTGTGTGTTCAGTGTGCTGAGTTCACAGCGGACATCTGCTAACGGCACTCAGACTAGCTTATGTAATAGCCCGCGCCGAAGGAAAAAAAAAGAAATGGGGAAGTCCTGCTCCATTGGCGAGATACTTTCTTTTTTTGCCGCTTTGAAAACACAGCCCTCTGAGTGGAATGCTAAGGTAGCGACAACAAAAGCTGGAATGGGAATAAAAGTGTGTGTGTGTGGGGGGGGGGGGCTCTCTTGTGTGCACGGTCCATTCGAATGTTTGCTCCTCGGGAGCATTAAGACGCACGGACGAAGCAAACGTGTCAGCCTCGAACGACTAACGACTGCGGTTTGTGCAATGTCAGCCTCTAAATATATCGCTCGCGCACACTGAGGGGAAATAACACGACCTTATTCCTGCCCCCCCCCCCCCCCCCCCCCCTTTTCGTTACGACAAGGCGCCACGACCTCGTACGACAAACAACACAGTTAAGCGAAGTCGCCCGCGGGCGCCGCTCGGGACGAGGTCCTCGGGATCCGCCAACGCATCGGAAACGCGTTTGCTCGAGTCGGTCGGGCGGGCGTGAATCGGTGGCTGGAACGCCGCGGAAAAGGTCGAGGCGTGCCACTGACCTATGGATGAACGTCCCAAATCAAAGATGGCACCGCAACTATTCTTAGTTCATCGGCGTTTTACCCTGTCAATTTCATTTATTCTATGTTTCAATTACATTTTCAATAAACAATAGTGACTTTTGAAACACTCTCTATAACAACACGCACGGGCATATATTCTTTATCCTCCGCGAAGAACTACTAATATTATTTGAATAACAAGCCCTTTTTCATATTTTGTGCTGATGTGTCCAGCACGAAATACGCCGATTACGTACGACCCGAGCCGTACGTAATGTGTTCTTCCTTTCTTCAACATTGAATACCGACCAACCCCCAACGCGTATACTTTTGACTTATTATTATTATGACAAATTTCTGAGGGAAATGGTTTGCTGTTGAAATGCTACACATGATCGAGAATAGCCTGAAAGCAGAAAGAAAGACAACAATGTTTGAGCTTGTTGTTTACTATTCAAGCCACCGATAGCGCATTTGACAATGTCGTTTTTTGTTGTTGTTTGTTTGGGGGGTCAAATTGAGCAAACAGTAAATCCCAGCCATTCGTGGAGCATTGGCACAGCGCCCCCTGCAGCAAATAGCGAAGACCAACGTTGCCCTTAAAAAGTGAACGCCAACCGAAGAGAAAAGGCGCCTGCCCGAGCAGCCGAGACTCTCCGATAACCTCTTCCACTAACAACCCGGGCTAAACTTAGCCCCGCCCCCAACATGCAAAGCTTGTCTCTCGGTCGACGTATCACTTCAATGTACTTCCCCCGACACCAACGTATTCGTTGCTTATTTCCACAGGGCTTTACTGCGTTCTAGAAAATGTCAAAGTTTCCCCACTCCCGAGGAACTCCAGAGTTCTAAAGAGTTTGGGCGCATGCGGCAACCCTAACCCCAAACCTAAGACCCGCGAGTTATGCAGCAAACTCCAAACGGGTGCGGCCCGTCGACGAACTCCTCGGACAAAACGGGCCTTGACGTTCACGCGCGTGCCCGCGCTCGCACGCCAACGCAGAATGGCGCTATTGTTCCCCCCGCCGTTGCTGCCGATTAGATGGAAAGTCTGCGGCTCGCCGCCTTGCAAAGACGGCCGCCGTCCTGTGGCGAACATTGCGACGTCGCTCGTAAAGGACTTGTCCTGACAAGGTGCATGCGCACACTGGAAACCAATCCAAACTGTCTGTCTCTCTCTCTCTCTCTGTCAGGCTGCATGGGCACCGCGCCCGCCGGAGCGCTTGCATAACCATATACGTTCATTCCTCAGACGCCCGTGCGTGCGGGTGCCGTGAACACCCATACAGATGCGAGGCGATTGGACAATGAGGATCGGACGATGTGGGCTGCGCTTTCTACGAGCGTGATGCTGAGGGGAGCAACACGCGCAAACAAGCTACAAGACCTCGTTGTCCTCCCGCCGAGAGGAGAGCGTCGGAAGCCGATTCTGCCCAGCCAAACAAAAACACTGCGCATACCAAGCGAGGTTCAGCATTTTGTCAACAACTACGTCAGCAAACAAACCGACGGGTTAACAACAACGTTTCTCCATGCGCAATTATATATAAAGCGTCAGAAGATTCACAGAATCTGGAGAAAAGGCCAAAGCCAAAATAAAACAGCATTGAATGCCCGTGACCTTTGACATCAGCGTAAAGTTGAACAGCCAGCATCTGCGATGGAAAACAAAAATGGTGTCACTTAAACCGCGCGGCAGAAATCCAGCTAAGTCCAATCACAGTGGTAAAAATGTAGATTGTTAGTAGGGCGGGGGGCGGCGGGTGGCCAGGGGTGGCCGCCGTAGACGGAAGGGTGGCCACGCCCCCTCCCCTCCCGCATCATCGGCGGCGGCGGCAACAAAACATTCAAGAAACTCATTCGTCATTTGGCGCATTGGAACGGAGCCCGTCTCGTGTTTGCGTGGGACTTGTCCGGCGAGCGCGTCTGCGGTGCGCTCCGAGAGCGTTAACGACATCGGCGCCGGCCTTCGTTACGGCGGCGGCACAAGGCGCCGTAATTGTGAGGCCCGGCGGCGCACGATGACGCGTTCTTCCCTTGCGCTACGAGACCGTTTGGGCCTGACCTCGCTGCAGGCTTGCACCGGTATGACGTCTTACCCAACGCCGGACTGCGGGCTACCTTTTGGAAAAACTGCAAAGCGCCGTTAGTCCATCTGCTGCATGAGTTTGTATAGTAAATATACTATACAAACTCGAGCTGAAGCCGATTAATCGAGGGTGTCGGCGAGTCCCTTGGTCTTCATGACGCTGTCGTTCACTCGTTTTCTCGAACCGACCGCTGAGGCCATTTTTCCGATTTGTATCCGCTTAAGATTTGGAAAATCGTAGTTCAAATTGGTTCCACTTCATTTACGTTCTACTTTTGTGTTGGTCTCTCGCAGAAAATCTCAATTAAATGTATTCGAGTTTGTGATGTTAAGGTCGCATCGAGTTCTTGGGGTATGGAGGCTTTTTCAAGGCACCTCGGTATGTCTGCCAACTTCCTGTTCCTGTCGAATATCCCTGTCCTTCCTCTGCTAAGTGGGGCAGAGGGAACAGCAATGTGTGGCTGGTCTGTGCCGTTCTTTTTTTTTTATTAGACGTTTTCGTCATGTGCTGTGAACTCATCAGACAAACAGCTAACAAAGACAAATCCGAGCAATTCTGTTGATCTAAATCGCCAGCCGGATTTGCTGCAATTGTCTTGCAGTTGTGTGATTTGATCGCGTGGATTTTTGCCGTCCGTGTGGTTGGGTAAATCGTAGCCTGGCCCCACGCTAGCCCCGCCCACGCTTTCATTTGCCGCCTGCCGCCAGCCGCCACGGAAAGGGGCACCAGACGGTGACATCGCCTGCCAAGCGTGCGCTCTCGCAGCTCCACGCAGGCCGCTGATCACATTGCGACGCAGCCATTGCGCCATCCGCTGAGACTTTTGCCGCGGAGACGTGAGGAAACGGGCGACCGGCGCGTGCCGATTGGCTGCAAATGTTCGCTCTCGGGTTTCTCGAGACACGAGCGCGGGAGCCTCGTGCACGGAGCGTCGGCGTTCACGCTGCTCGGAGGCCTGTTTTTGTCCGGACATGCAACGGGGTTGATGTGCATTCTCAGGAAATGACAGTGCGGCTTTTATAAACGAAACATTGGCGTGTCGCTAACGACGGCGAGCCTCCGGTAATATTCAATACCGTTTCTTCCCAAGCGAAGGGATCCCAAAATGGGTGGCGGATCCTTTTGAATTGGGTTGACGATTGTCAGACTCAATCATATTGTACTGATAATCAAAGCAAGCACACCATTTCTTGGCAAAGGGCTTTTTGATGCATGGTTGTTGCCGTCAATTTTTGTCTTCTTATGTCTTTTTTCAAATCATGACTGTCTAATGAGCGTCAGTATATATTCAAGTTTGGTTATTATTTTGTTTGTTGTTTTATTATCGTATTGCATTATTATTTTATTTGTTGTTTGTGTTTTGGTTTGCATGTTCAGCCCCCGTGCGTAGTTGCTCTGTAATATTCGGCGTCAAATTTCGGTGGAGTTTTTGGATGTTTTGGGAAGGAAATCAATCTGAAATTTGGTCGATGAGCTGAAATTCTTTGGAGAAACGCTGCTGGTCAAATTCACAGAGCTCAACTGTTGACCAATGAAAAAATGGGCTTATGCCAAGTTGCCTTTTTGAGTGGCAAACTAGCATTTATGAAGTTTATTCACACGTCTTTAGTTTGCAATTGCTTAAATAGGAAAGATGTACGAAAACACTGCCATCTTGTGCGACGCCGCCTCCTGTACATCACGCAAAGTTGCCGCTCTTGCATTGCTAATGTCGAAGGTTAGCATCACTGCGTTTTGTAAACGTGCCGTGAGATCTTGGTGGATTTAACGTTAACCTAGTTTGATATCGTCAAAGAACACAAAAGCCCGCCTGTGTTCGCGTCCGTGCGTCGCCGGAGCAGCTGTCCAAAGTCTGGTCGACCCGGTTTACCCGACCATCTTGCCAGACGGTCGCTCGTGCGCACCCCAAAGAGAAAGACCGCAACGAAGGTTCGGCACGATAAAAGCGGCGGACGCCCTTCGTGGGTCGGGCGGCCGTCGTCGTCGCCCTTTAGCGGGGGGTGGGGCAGCCGGATTGGCTGCTTATGGTGAAGCTGTTGCTAATGGAGGGCCTCGGGCCGTCCGTCACGTAGAAGGCGCTTGGAGCGCCGTGCTGTCTATTATACCAATTTGACGGCAGACGTTGGTGATTGACTGACAAGCGCTAAACGTCAGACTGCCTTCTAGCAGAGCGTTATTAAACGCGGTCGCGCCCTCCACGTGGCCGCCATTTCATAAACCAATTTATTGCGGCACCAAACGAAAGCGTTATCACCGCTGACGTGTCGGGGCATTCGGTTTTCATGACGATGCGGATTGTTGGATCAAGGCGGGGGGGGGGGGGGGGGGGAAGAGCTTTGAAAAGGGCGTGCCATTGGAATACACTAATATCCCGGGGCCGCGGTACAAACATTCGATATTCAAACAAGACTTTAAAACGGAAATCAGGAACGCTAAAGTCATCCAAAAGTGGCAGAAAGAACACGCGCAGAACAAAATGCCATTATGTCACAATATTGACAGCGGCGCTAAGCAGTAAATAGCTTTAAATTGACCGGCTTTGTATTTGAGCTCAACATCGGGCGGGCGTACCTAATGAATAGTCCGAGCGTGTCGCGTTAAGTCCGCGTGCTAAATTAAGAGGAATCCTTTTCTGGCCTTAAATCCCCCACAAAGCTGCTATGCGTGCCCACCCAACACAACCTGGAAGCACTTTTTTTTTTTAAAACCCTCCTCATACTGCCATAACGACCAATAGTAAAATACAGTAGTGGACTAGGTCTGTGTGTTGATGGGAGAAAAAAAAATTAAAAAAAATTGTGATACTTTCCCATACCACAAGGGGGAGACCCTGTACCACTCGGTACTTTGAAGTCGAAAAACTTATTTTCGAAAGAGATTAAACAAAAACAAAAAAAAGTCAAATGTTCCAATTATTTATTTGCACAATGTAAAACAAAAGGGGGAGGACAAATGAGATGAGCCGTTAGCAAACAGGATGTGAACGAACAGGGCCACATCAAGGCACGCCCCGTTACACAAGAGAGCCCTTCAAGCATTTCAATAAAAAAAAATAAAACAATAAAAACTAAAAAGGGGGGGGGGGGGGGGGAAGAGGAGGGACAGAATAACCAGCATTCAATGACTCCTATACTGTCAAATCTTTGATTCACGCTGTGGACACAAAGCAAGAGTTGCTGTGCTTCGTCGGGACACTTCGACCGCCACCACGCACACAAAACGAAGTGCAGCGGTCGTCGCCGGTTTGATTTTTTGGGGGGGGGGGGGGGGGGGCGGGGACGCAGAGACAATTTCGGTGACACAGCCCATCACGTCAAGCAGTCTCGAGGAGGCGAAAAGCGCAAAGACGAAGGAGGAGGAGGATGACGACGACGACGAAAGCCGTTCTATCTGATGAAGTTTCCGCCTCCGATCTCTCGCTTGTATCTGTTGGTGACGTGGTCCGCCTGCAAGGTGAGCTTGGACAGAACCCCAAAGAGTCCGCGCAGGTGGAAGTGAAACTGTCGCTCCAGGTCGGCGCTGTCGCTGACGGCCTTGGGCTCCTCCTGCTTGACGGCCATCTCCAGGAAGCCGCCGGTGCTCATCTCCCGCTTGAGGAGACCCCACTCCATGTCGTTCTTCATGGACTTGAGGAGCAGGTAGTGCTCGTACATGTCCCGCTGCTGCTCGCTGGCGCGCCGGTCGTCGTCGTCGTCGTTGTTGTTGTTGTTGTTGTTGGCTTCCGTCCGGCCGGCCGCCCGCTCCTCCTCCAGCGGCACGTCCCGCAGCAGGCTCGGCACCATGATGGTCTCGTCCATGTTGTTGGCCGCCGCGATGAAGCGGTGCATGACGTTGATGAGGGAGTGCTTGTTGCTGGCGCGCTCGCCGCTCATCTGCATCGTGGCTCCTCGGGCGCAGCAGTCGAGGCTCGAAGCTGCAAAAGCAAGCGTCCGACTTCAGCTATTAGGACTCTCAACCGGGCATTAATCCGCCTGCGTGACCTTGCCTTCCTGCGTTCCGAAAAGACCACTTACCTCAATTAGGTGGTGACTCGAGGAAATGCTTGCTGTGGGCCGCTGCTCGTCAAATATCCAAGTGTTGCTGCTGTTGTTGTTGTTGTTGTTGTTGTTGTTGTTGTTTTTGGGTGGGTGGGTGGTGGCTGGCTGCTCCGAGAAGCACCCGCCGTGAAGGAAAAGCACAAATTTCCTCGTCCGACGAACGGCCGAATCCCGTTTTTATAGCGCACAGCCGGCGGCTTGCAGCGTGGGAAGCCAAACCCCGCCCGTGTGCCCGTTTCCGGCGAGTCCATTGGCCGAGGAGCCGGAGGAGGGCGGGGCTTGAAAGCGTATGATCGGTTTGAACCAATCGTAAATCACCTGACGTGTGTCAATCAAAAGCCCTTTCGTGCGCGCAATTAGCAGTCGGTTTCTTTGAAGGTTCGACGACAAACAGCAGCGACGTCGAAATAAAATACACGATTGGTGTTATGCGCACAAAGCGCCTCTTTGTCACACAGCGTGCCGGCAGGCGAGCTGTTTTAACGTCACGCCTCACGGCTACGTTGGTTGGCCGCTAGCGCCGCTCGGCGTTGGTTCGCTTGCACCGCTCATCGTTTTGAACGCTTTAAGAAGTTAAGGGTAACTTGGTTCGTGACGTCAGCGGAAGTGATCATGTTCAATCCGGGAGGGGGGGGATCGTTTTCGGGGAAGTGACTGAATAATAATAAAATTATAAATAATTAATAATAATGTGGGGGTTTTTTTTTTGCATTTAATTTTCTGTAGAATTACTCAATTAAAATGATTTAAATGTATTATATGCATTTACATGCCGGCCTAATTGAAAAGCATTTTTTTTTAAATTCATTTCGCTCATTAAATAATGGTGGTAGTAAAAGAGCAACTGTTAATAAAATATATACTTTTCTGTTAGCTTTTTCATTTATTTTATTTCCATTTGCCAGTGAGAGAATAATGCTTTAAAAGTGAAGATCATAAATGACACTGATAAACACTCAACTTGAAAGCAAAAGTTACTAGACATGCCATTTGGCAACAGTACAAAAGTTAGATCAAAAATATATTTTCTCTCAAGTTGCAAAGACGATAAGGCTCAGATTCAATGGACAATCTCAAGCGATATTAATGTAAAAAAATCTGTTTATTATTAGGATTGTCCTGTAATGCAGGTCACAATAAATGGTTGCTTCGGCTTGTATTCCATAATAATAAAAACATTTGCAAAGGTCGATATTTTAATGCAGCTCATGTTTTAGCCTGTGAGATTAGAATGCTTTCAAAGTTAAGACCTTGAATGACACTGATAACATTCCTCATATTTTAGCAATATAAATTTATACGAACAATGATTATATGTATCATTGTGATTGTGGTGAAAGGTTAAATTTGATCCACACAACGCAACATTATCCAAAAGGAAAAGTAAGTGCAGTTTTACAATAATTCTGTCATAATCTAAAGAGACAAACCTTGCCGTATTCTGGTAACATTTATTAAAATGTCATCCATTCGCAGCCAAGCATTTTTATTTCACTGACTTCAAGTTATCGAGCATCTAAATGCTCAAATAATATAAAGTGTGAAGTGTTCTAAACACATTCACAGTAATGATATCATCTTTATTTGACAGGCTCAAGGACCATAACAAAAAAAAACATGAACAATAATCTGCACACATTTTTTGCAACAGTTTATTTTGACTTCTGCTATCGAAAATAAATATATAACAAAAAAGAAAAATCAACTGCAGTTGTACTGATTATCGTCACATTAATGGAAGAGTTTTTGAAATGATTTATCTGAGTCTTATTTTTTAGAAATCACAAAAACCTGCTATTTGAACAGGGGTGTGTAGACTTTATATCCACTATCTATAAAAAAATAAAGTCCCTCCCCCTCCATTAATGTATAAGTAGACACACAAGTTATGTGAATTCACTTTTTATTTTATTTTTATTCTCCCAATATTTCACATGCATCCGCCGACGAAAAGCAATAAAACACTGATGACTTTGATATGAAAACGTGAGTTGTTGTAATTGGCACTTTACATGCGCCCCCCACACGCACATCCCCTTGTCAGTTTGTCGTCATACTTCCACACATTTGATCAAAATTCTAAAATACGGCTTAGGCATTGAGGGTGAGAAATGTAGACACTTGAAACTTTAGCACAATTAAAAGTGAAAACGTCGACGTCTATCTGGACTTGACGTTGCTTCTTTCAAGTTGAAATGTTTGAAAGGACGCTCCCTTTGCAATATTCCCTTTCTGCTCCTCTGCTGTGTCGCGCGAGCGAATTAACAACAACAACAAAAAACGGAGAGGCGGAGAGTTTGGTTTCTCATGCTTATAAAAAAAAAAAAAAAAAATCAAACGTTTAAAAATCAGGAGGGTCAGTCATTGAAGTCGAGAGCAGCACGCGGAGTCACCTGGAAGGAATAAAGTGTTGAAACATTTATTTATTTATTTTTTTGCTTCAACTGGATGCAATAGAGAGCTCATTACCTGCGAGAGGCGGTGCCAATCTTTACACCATCTCGTACTGGTTGTTGGTTATGTATCGAGACAAGCAGCAGGCCAGGAATATCCCGATGAGCTGAGCACAGGAATTCCCAAGTCCAGTTGATTTGGTTTGTGCAGCCCTTAATCATAAAAACGTCTCGAAGGGCTTCACGGGTCACGTGGACGCTCCACTTACGACTCATTATTTTTTCGCTTCGCTCAAGGCGGCGGCGTATCCGAAGCTCGCTCCGAATTTAAAGTTTGAGCTTGCAACATGACGGAACAAAAAAACAAAACAACAACAACAACAAAAATCTATTCAAAAAAATCCGCCGAGCGAAGGCTCGTAACGCGAGAAACTTGGAAGTTGCGGCACGCGCAAGTCAAGGTAGCGCGCCCGACTTCAGCGAGGGGGGGGGGGGGGGGGGGGGCGTTGCGACTTATCATTCGCGAGTACCTGGAAGAAGGCGATTCCAAAAGAGATCCCGGCAATGATGCCCAGGTTGGACTCCATCACGTTGGTCACCAGTGAGAAGCAGCCCTGCGCACGCACGCACACACAAAGACAACACTGACTCTTTGGAATTGCCATGGGGGGGGGGGGGGGGGGGGTTCATGCAAACGCCACACTGGAAGGCAGGAACAAAGACTTGAACCCCGAATTTCTAAACTTTCGAGCCGATGTACTAATGCGCAAGTCCACCATGCAACCAGCAGAGGGCGCGAAGTAAGTCAGGCTCCATCAAAGGCGAGTCAAAGTAAGTCGAGAGACGGTGACAGGAGAGGGCGCCATATTGTTACACACTCTGACGTCACATAATGTCACTTTGGCGTCGCTAGGCCTATTTTAGGGGGCACTTCAGCCCCCCTAAAAACGTGTCAAGCGTGGGATTAGCGCAAGATCACCTGCAACCCTAATAAGGACAAGCGCTATACAGTAGAAAGCGGCGAGATGAATATTACATTCAAGATTATAGAATAACGTCCGCACAAACTAAGAGACCGTTCAGCCCACGACACAATTTAGTGGACGTGGAAACTCACGGTGTCGTACACTTCATTCCGAGCCTTGTCCAGGTCCTTGAGGGTCTCGGGGGGGCAGTTGGTGTTGACTTTGCAGCAACTGGCGGGGATGCCCTGCTCTTTGAAGTAGTCCGTGTCGGCCCAGTCCGTGAAGTTTTTCACGCCGCAGCATTGCAACTGCACGTGAAAACAACAACAACGTGTGCAGAAGAAAAGGCGGTCAAATATTACAAGAAAAAACACATTTTATTATTTACGATTCATGTAGTTCTAACTAAGCACATATTTAACTGAAAAATAACAAATGTGTAAAATATGTAAATATTATTCTAAATAATAAAAGTTCAATTGCCTTTTTTTGTTTTATTAAATAGAATCAATTTAGATATATATAATTAAATATTTAATTTAAAAATAGTGAAATGTATGTATAAATGAATGTTGCAATGTTTTGTAATAATAAAATGAATTTATTATTTACTTTTACTTATTAAAATCCGGCAAATGATAAAAGAATTCTTAAAAAACAATTTCTATTTTAATAATTATAATTTATCAAGCATTAAAAAAAAATGGAATAAATATCTACAATAATTTATTTCACGAATATTCTTTTTAAGAAGAACATAATGAATCATAATGTAAGTGAATTAAAAAAACCGAATCAATTTGAGGAAAACACGGCTAAATGAATGGCGCAATTGTTCGAGAAATCTCGATCACGAAAACGCTGGTTGGGCCAGACGAAAGAACCGAAGGGCGACTACTTACGGTCCGTTGGATGGCATCCACCGCACTTCTGCCGCTTTCCGTGCTGTTGTACGACTTGACTGCGTTTTTGTACGCGCTGCCTAACTTGGCCTTGATCTGCAAAAGTCCAACCCAAAAAAGGAACGACGTTCTCGTCCGCCTCTTTTCACGTCGCGCTTCTTTGGCCACCGATAACTCACCTCGTGCCGGAAGACGAAGCCCGATATTCCGGCCACCAGCTCGGCCAGGAAGACCACGGTCAAGAACATGGCGTACTGCGCAAAGAGAGAAAGCTTCAAACATACCGCGGAGATCATTCAAAGTAGCCGTCCGGGTGCCCGCTGACCAGTTTCAGCATCCACGGGCTGCCGCGGCACGTGGCGAAGCAGCCGAACAGCCCGAAGACGATGATGGCGGCGCCGGTGCCGATGAGGACGTACGGCGCGTTGGTGGTGTCGTCGGACACCAGCGTGATGTACGCCTCCAGGTTGACCTTCCCCCACACGCCCACCGCCAGCAGGATCATGCCCGTGAACTGACGACGAGGAGCGGCCACAATCAGCATCGCCGTATCATGACATACGCCGGCACGAGGACTTCCACCCGAGTACGATACTCGATAATGCAATGACGCTTTGCGATCGTAATGAAGATGTTTCGCTTCAGGGCAACTCGGCAACACGCCATTTTTAAGACAGTCGGTCTCAGTCCACGGTCTATAAGGTAGAGGTGCAAAAATTAATCGACGACTAGTCGATTATCAAATTCATCGACAACTATTTTGAAAATCGATTCTTCCGTTGGAGTTATTGTTGAACTTAAAATTGTCCAAATCCTCAGAATTTCAGCCTCTCAAGACTAAATAGTCTCCGATTTATGTCGTTCTCCATGAAAGCAGATTATCTTTGTGTTTTTCGTCAAGACACGAGACACTTGCAAACATCTGCTTTTACTTTGGAAAACAATCATCAACATTTTTGCCGATTTTCTGACAGATGTTACGGATCAATTAAGTCATTGAATCATCATCAATTTGTGCATTTGCTGCACTGTCAAACTGAAACAATGCCCTGGTTTTGTAAAAAAAAAAAAAAAAAAAAAAAAAAAGCGCACTACAAGTGAACTTTGTGTTGACTGCAGATTGTGTTTGCAGCGTGCAAAGATAAAAACCAGCAACAACAATCATTATCTTCTCCGTGTGTGTGTGTGTGTGTGTGTGTGTGTGTGTGTGCTATCTTCAATTAGAGCTCTAAACGTTACGATTAAGATCTGCTGTTTGTTTTGTTTTTACATTCAAGTTTCAGTAAACCCAGTAAAATAACAATCATAATCCGTTTAATTATGGTAAATGGGCTTTTCTGCTTGTCTCGTCGTTGGATTTTGGACTAATGACGTGAAATGATTCTAAAAGGGTTAGAAGGTTTTTCAAGTGTAACGGAGTGGTAACATTTTCAATATAGATTCAAGTCAACTCTTTGCTAAACTTTTTTTTTTTTTTTTTAAATCATTTAAATTGGTCTGGGAAAGGAACAAACAGACGTTAATGTGTGCGTGACCAGTGACTTCATCAGTTCCTTTAATCAATGGACAACGATTTAATTCCATTTGTTTTGATTTATTAATTATTTTTTTTACATTTAGCTTGTGATGTCAATATAAACCTTAATTGGAATAAAACTGTGATTCAAATTGAAGAAATTAATAGAAAAGAATGCTATTAATTAAATACCAACACAAAATTATGCCTGTGTCCCATCTTAATATTGAATGTTGTTGTTTTTTTTTTTTTAAAGAAAAGGAATAAACAAAGTAAGCTAATGGTGACATCACGTTTTTAAGTCCGCTCATTGATTAATCGTCGGTAGCTTTGAACTCAAATCTCATTTCAATGTTTTAATTTAACTTGTCTTGACTTTATGATGTCAATAAAACCCTCAACATCTTTAGACAGACTACAAATGGACTTAGACGCAGCCCGTGTGGCACAGCACTTAGACGCAGTCCGTCGCGGAACACTGAGAATCGCTGTTCTAGTTTGTTGGTCGTGTTGGCTCGGGAAGGGAAACTAAACAGTAAAGATAATGCATTGATTGCGTGCGTGACCGGTGACGACGTCATGTTTTAAGTCCTTTCTGATCCAAAAAACAAACAAAACAAACCAAAAAAAAAAAACAAAGAAAAAGGCAGCTGAGGTATGAAATATTTTTTTAAAATATATATATATTGGCCTTAAATGTTCTGCTTGTGATGTCATTATAAACCTTAATGTCTTTTAATTGTGTACAACAAATTACAGTTTAAGAAGTGTGTGGGGGGGGGGGGGGGGGAGAGAAACTGCAGTGTTTCTAATAAACTAGCGTGTGCGTAAGCAGTGACGTCAGCTTTCAGCACAACGGGTTAACATTTGGTTTTTTTTTTTTTTTTTTTTTTACTGTGACCAAGATTTTTTTTGTTTACTTGTCTTAGCTTTCTGCTTGTGGAGCCCTGATAAACCTTGACGTCTTTCTGGACTAAACATTACATTTTATGAAAAGAAAAGATTTCTGTATCATTTCCAGCTATTGTGTGCGTCACGAGTGTCGTCATTGCGTTTTAAATCCTCTTTAATCAATCGCCGGCGGCTGAATCACGGCAAAATAAAATAAAAAAAAAAATTAAAAATCAACTATGACGAATGCTATATATAACTGTACGTAATTTCCTAAGTTTACAACGTCATTTGGGCTCTTGTTTTAATGAGCGCTTGTTAGCCTCTTTGTTGTGACTGTTAGCTTGTTCTCCGGCCCCCCTTCCCCCCTTCCCCCCTTCCGCCTCCCCATCGACACGGTCGCCGCTCACCCAGAAAATGAGGCTGTACGAGATGAGGAAAGTCTTCAGGCAGGTGATGACCGGCTTCGTCTGAAGCCGCCGTGAAGGCGGCGACATGTTCGGCTTCTTTAGTTTGGCGTAAAAGTCAAACAAATGAAAGCTCTCCTCAAGGCAACCTCTGAAGAAGCCAAAGTTCTTGTGTGTGTGTGTGTGTGTGTGTGAGGGGGGGGGCGTCCAAGCGCAAATGGGAAGTGACGTCATTGACCCGGTGTCGCTTTCCAGGGAGAGGAAAAAAAGGGATCCACAATCCTACAAAAGTCAAGTTAGCGATCTTGTTTAAACCTGTTAACATCCGGCGCTGCTTTCACAATAAAATAATGGCCTCGCCGGTGACTGGCGAAGGAGACCTCCAAAGCACCCGTAGGAACTGCCAACGACTCCAATCTCTTTGTTTTTAACAGTGTCACCGCAGAGCAACCAAAGAGATATCATATTTGTATAAAATGAGGTTATACATTTAACTTTTGTCTGGAGACACCAGTCAAAGGGATTATTTGTTTTTAGCACATTTGGGTTCAAACAATCGTGTCATCAACCAGTTGTTTTGCGTGTTATTGCGGCATACACAGGAAGCCCAGTAACTTGTTTTCCGGGTTTGGCCAAGGGACGTTCCGCATTTAGCGGCTTCAGACAAAGTCATTTGATTGAGATAAATCAGCAATCATTTTAGTATTATTAATATTTTATGATGAACGTGCGTTAACTTCCTGCTGCGTCAAGTTAGCCGTCATTTTAAAAGCGTTACTCTCCGGCCTTGCTTTCAAATTAAAGTCAGTGACGGGGGAAACAAATTGCATATTTAGTCCACGTAATTTTTATTCATATATTTTATCGAGAAGTACTTAAAATGTAAATCTGTGATATAAATTCAGTGCTATAATCAATCGAATGAACGTAACAGACAAATTGTTTATACTTTATTCTGAAGGTAATCACACTTCCTGTTGGGTGCTCGCTAGTTTATACAGGAGTGACAGTCAATAACCATAGTCGTGAAGCGATTAAAACAAGTCTATCAATTATAAGAATGTAGTTAACAACTGTAAAAAAAATGTATGTGTATACATCGACGAACAAACTAACACTTTAAATATTTGATGAATTAGTTTAAAAAAATTTTTATTGACGAGCCGTATTCAGAGAAAAGAGACATTAGCGCCCTCCAGTGGATTTCTACTTACCACTGAAGTGACGAAGAGCTTTGAGCTGAGCTCCTGAGACAAGACAAACAAAAAGCTGCAATTTCTCACCGGAGAAAAACCAGCGGGGCTTTTTAAAAGTGGTTTTAGTGTAATTTGTCAAGGTTTTGTGGAGTGTCGACATTTTTGGGAGAGTCTGACTCGGGACGTTAACAAGAAGCTGCGCACAACTTTTTTCCCCCTCCTGCTGCCATCCTTTTGCCCGACCAGACTTTTGACTATGCCCGGGAGCCTGGTGCTCTTCTTGCTCTTTTTATATGTCACAGGTGAGTCATTGAACCTTTTATGAGGGATAGTGGCGAGTCTGTGAATATGGGCAGGCATGATCTCTCTCAGAAAAGTCGGACAAATGTCTTAGTCTTCCCCTTTATGAATAACATCTGCATTACATACAGATGTAGCGAAACGTTTTTAGGAACCCACTCCAATTTCAGGAAAACAACAGCTGGGATTCCTCAGCATTTCAGCAATAATCCAGTGCACATGGTTTAAAAAAAAAAAAAAAAAAAGAATAAATGAAGCATTTTGTTGGCAGCACTGTGGGTAAGTGGTTTGCATGTCTGCCTCAGAGTCAAGAGGTCCCTGGTTCAAATCTAGGCTCAGGGGTCGACTTTAAGATCACCTGCGACCCTAAAGAGAACAAGCGCTACAGAGAATGCACGTGTGCACGCTTTTGTGTTGATTCTCCGGTGCTTCTGAATGTGCTGACCCCTCACTTTGACGGCGTGTCCTCCAGTTAATTACACAGGGGTAGTGGGCCAAGTGTGCAACAAAAAAAAATCTCCATTTAATCCTCCAGTGAAGCTCCTGAGCTCACATTGACCGGCTGAAAGTCAAGTGTCTCAAATGCCTTGAAGAATGAAGTTATTTCAGTCCCAGCCCTGAAATAAGTCATCGATTCCAAGTTAGGAAATAAGGCACTGTATGTACACAATCATGAACCCATGTTACATAAAGTAGTTAAATTCATCAACATTAAACACATCACCTTCTCACGAGGCCCATCACGAATACTAGCTCGCATTGTGGCCTAAATAACATGCTGGTACAAACGGAGGTCACGTCACACGTGGACAAAAGAAATATGCGCACTTCCACTTTACACAAATGCTATGAAGTCATGAAACTCTCCTATTGGGCATTTACACAAAATATTAAATGTGAGGGTTGAACTAGACTCCACTGGAAACTAGTAGCTGCATTGGGAGAGAAGCAGAAACATGCTTTCGTTTTCACTTTGGACTTTGCGAGAGGTGCATTCGAGGACTGAGCTGCTGTCAGCATCTTAGTTCCACCGGTTGGATCCCATTCAGTGTGATCTAGATTGCCTGAAAGAAGGGGGGGGAAAAAAAAACAAAAAAAAAACACACTGGGATTTGGGGGGGGGGGGGGGGGCGACAACAACAACAACAACAACAACAAAAAACCAGTTTCGTGCAATCGTGGTCTACGTCCAAACGTGTCAAATCAATCGATTTCATGTTGATAAACAACGTTCACTGACACTAACCAACGTGCAGATGCATTGGCGCCCGAGCTTACTTTCTGACTCTGAAGCTCACTTTCCGGGATGTTGGCCCAGTGTCGCACTCATCAGTCAGGACAAAGTGCTGAGTGCAACAATGGACTGCCCCCTGTCGGTCAAAATCGGAACTAAACATCGATTGGACCAGTATTCATTTGGAAAAACAAAAATAAGGGTTAGGCCGCTCCAGTTCTCAGCGGCTCGTGTTTTTGATCGCTTTGTGTTAAAAGGTGCAATGAGGGGAAAAACATTTTTGTTTTATTTCTTTTTTATTTCTTTTTTTACATGCTGCTCGTCTGTTTAAGCAGTCAGCGATAGCAATTCCATATGTGTAAATGCTGGAACGTTACTGAACTTCTGCTAAAGGAAGCTTGTGCAACCGAGAATCCTCTGCATCATCAGACCAGTAAATGTCAGAAAAAGTGTCCGTGGCCAAGGAACCGCATCGTCCCCTGGAATCATCTCGACCCGAGTTTTATTATGGGTTCGTTAGCGGCCTTTTCCGCATGTTTCTGTTTCCCTGGTTGCAGCTGTGCGTGGGACCGCCGAGGAGGGCGGCGGCAACGATGACGTCGTGGACGCTGACGACGCACTCCGCCTAGACTACACCCGTATGTATGCAAATGACGCAGTCGCCTCGAGTAGTCGCAATATGAAAGTAGAATTAAAAACGAATAATAGTCTCTCGCGTACCACCCTTTGAGACTCACTGCCCTTAGACCATCCATAACAATGTATTTATTATAAATGTGCATTAGTGCCAATAAAGGACTCCTCCCTAATAAACACCTTACCTGTAATAATCGCCCAGGACTGGTAATTTATTACAAAAGAGGAAGATAATGATATAATACCCTTATTTATTATAGAGTAAGTATCTTCCGTTTATGCACAAAGAAGAGCTGATCTATATGTTTGCGTGTACGCCGGGGTGTCAAACTCGTTTTTTGTCATGGGCCACATTGTGGTTATGACTTCCCGTTATGACTCTGAACCCGTCTAAATGAATTCTCACCTCATATAATTACAAATGAAAACAATGATGGACAACTCGTTTTGAAAATGTTCAACTAGAATGAAATTTACAAGGAGGAACGGTAACAAAAAAGGCTTGCAATATTGCAACATTGTTACAAGTGAAAACAATTTGCAATTTTGATATTTTCGCAAGAAACATGAAGTCGGCGCATATGATTCGCATTCACGGGCCACGTAAAATGACGCGGCGGCTCGGATCTGGCTCCCCGGCCACCAGTTGGACACCTGCGGTTTACAGTATATTGTACCTACACGTTAAACACGGCTTCTCTGTGCCGTCAGAACTTCACTGGTGCCACGCGCCGCGCCTCGTCAACGGCGAGCTGTCCTGCCACTCCCCCCGAGGCCGAGCGTATCGGACCACGCAGGGCACCCGCTGCAACATGAGCTGCGACCGAGGCTACCGCCTGATAGGCCGGAGCTCCATCCAGTGCCTCGCCGACCGCCGCTGGTCCGGCACCGCTGTCTGCCGCAGTGAGTGGAAGTCACCCTTAAGATATCACAGTACGGAGGATCATAAAGCATCAACACCGCGCAAGCTAGCACGTACACAACCGTGAACCTAAGTTACATAAACAACACAAACAAACCACCTTCACATGAGGATCATCAATCGTACTAGCTAGCGTACTAGCCTAAACAACACGCTAGCTCAACTTGACTTGACGTCACATAAGGGGCGGAGCCAGGCGGTGGCCAGGAGTGCGGTCACCATACACTGAAGGGTGGCCCTAAACTGTAAAAACGTTTCAAAACGATTGCTCCAAGCCTCAGCTTTTCCGTGACCGAACATCGTATCATCCCAGCTTCAAAGCGATGTCGATGTTTTTTGCAGAGATGCGATGCAGCGTGTTGCCGCTCATTCCGCACGGCAGATACACGTGCACGCAGGGCTTCGTGGCGGACTCCAGGTGCGACTTCACCTGCACGCCCGGCCGCCGCATCGAGGGGGAGCACAGCCGCACGTGCCGGCATGGCGGGACGTGGAGCGGCGTGCAGCCCATTTGTTCAGGTACTCTACGCGAGCACGGGGCAAAATGACTCAAGCTCTGTACTTAAGTAGAAGTGCAGACGTGTTTTAAAAATAAATAAATTAAAAAAAAAAAAAAAAAAAAGAAAATATATATTTTTTAAAAGTAGATGTATTGATTTAAATTGTGTATTTAAGTAAAAGTAAAAAAAAAAAAAAAAAAAAAAGTACAGATTCTGAAATGTACTTAAAGTACAAAAGTAAAGTTTTTACTGGCAATTATACTGTGCAGTAAGTCCAGATCTCAACTGCGGTTGAACTTAGGGCTGCTGGTATCGAATATTTTTTAGAATCAATTATTCTACCTATTAGCCCAATTGTGAACAAGAAAATGTGCATCTGAGGCGCAGGTATTCTTGTTGTCCACTTAGGGTCGCCATGCTCACGTTCCACACGATAATTCATGTCTGTGACTTTTAGTGTGTGTGGGTTTAACTCAGTCACTGCCAGCTTTCCCAGTCAACATGGATATTTGACTTCTCAAGCCGTCAATGGCAGTGAATGTGTTTTTCCAAAGGCGGGGCCTGACCTGGTGAATGACGTGGGAGTCGGCGCACGCGAGCGGAGAGTTGGCCGTTGTGAGCCCAAGCTCGCGGCTGCCTCGCGGTCATTAGCCAAACGTTAGCCAGTCCGCGTGTTGTGTTACGTTGCTTATTTCCGCTTTGCAGTACACACATAGATAGCGTGCGAAATGATCCCAAACTTTGACCACTCATTCTTTTACACACGCCATCGCTGGCAACGTATTTCAACATGGAGTGGTGCGTGAGGCTGCAGTAATATTGGTCCAAGCGGAAAAGTGATGACTGTGAAGCTTTGAAGGCAGAGATTTTGCTTTGACTTTTTTTTTTTGTAATCAAAAGGTGGGAGTAAAAGTAAAAAGTCATCAGAAAAATAAAGTACTCAAGTAAAGTACTGGTAGCTGAAAAATCTGTCCATAAGAGACACAAAAGTGCACTGTGAGGGATGAGGAATTTCACGACTTTTGATAGCTTCAATCTGCTGCCGTAAAATGGAACTAAACTCAGTCCATCTGCTTTGCTGACTTGTGGTGTTTTTTTTTTTTTTTTTTTTTTTTTTAAACTTCACAAGCGCAGCTCTCTCGGGACTCAGTTTCACTAAAGTAAACATATTTCCTCTCACGCTGCTAATGGAATCCAAAGCGGGAGTCACTCAGTCCACATTTCCTTAAAGCAGTTGTTCTCAAAATGGAGGTCTGCGAGCTGCAGCTTGGACTTCTGCAAAATTGTTGACAATAAGTTATTATTTTGTGTGTGTGTGCACACCTACATATGGGAACAACAATAAAATAAAATGAACGACTACTAAAACAATGACTCCACCTTTGGGCCAATTAAAAGCTTTGATGTGATTATGACGCACCATCACATAAATGTGGAATCGATTTTTAGAAAATAAAAAGGTTTTATTACAGGATCAAAGTCATACTTTCATCCGGTTGTATTTCAACTGTCTCTTAATATCAACTATTGCGACTTCATCTTGGAAAGAAACATTTACGTAATGACTTTTATTTCTGATTTCAGATACAGAACCTCCCAAAATGAGGTGCCCGAGATCCAGAATCAAGGTAGCGGAACCTGCAAAACTGACTGCCAGAGTGACTTGGGATGCACCGGTGGCCACAGACACAGCCGATAAAATACTCGAGTATGTCCCTGTTGAACCTTGATGACCTTTTTCCCTGTTTGCGATGGAATGAAAAGTTCAACCTTGTTCTCTCCGTAGCGTGATCCTCGTGGGCCAGGAGCCCGGCACTGACTTTAAGGAGGGAGCCAACATCATCCGCTACAAAGTCTACGATCAAGCCAGAAACAGAGCTGCCTGCAAGTTTATCATTCGGGTCGAAGGTGAGCAGACGACGCGCTTAAAGCACATCCACACTCCAATGCCGAGAGGGTTTTCTATACGTTTTATGCTCGTCATTTTTGGGTGCGTTCAATTAGGGCTGCGACGACGAATCGAAGAACTCAACTCAACTGGGCCCGTTTAGTTGAACACCGAGCTGCCATCGATGCATATAATAATATACGTTATTTTTAGTAAAGGGCCAATTCGGCGAAATGTGAGAATTCGGGCGTCAGTGAATTATAAAAGCAGCCCGCCGTGTCCCCCTTCCTTCCAGTCAGGAGATGCCCCGCCCTGCCCCCCCCGATGCACGGCTCGCTCGCCTGCTCCTCCGACGTCACCAACTACGGCGCCGCGTGCGTCCACCTCTGCGACGGCGGGTACGAGCGCAGGGGCGCGGCCAGTCGGGTTTGCCAGTTTGACGGCAGCTGGAGCGACGGCCCTGCGGAGTGCGCTCGTGAGTACCAAGTACAGTTGAACCCCGCTTACTTGTGTTTTTCTATTTCAAAACATTATTTCTATAGTCTCTCCCAGTCCATATCCCCCGCGAATAGCGGGGGGGTCCACTGTACATGCTATCAGGGTTATTACATTCATCCATCCGTTATTTTGTCATCAACCTCGTGTGTTTTAGCCATGGCGATCGAGTCGGATGTGAAAACGGCGTCGGCTCTGCTGCGTCAGTTTTTCCAGAAGAGGCGCCTTCTCATCCTGTCCGCGCCCGACATCACCGACCCGGAGTACCACCTGCAGAACGTCATGTTACAAGTGAGGTGAACGTCCTTGGCTGCAGATAACCCCGAAAGGCATGCAATCCATTCAATCTTTCCGCAGAAAGCAGACTGCGGATTACAACTGCGCCACGTGACGCTCATCGAGCTGCTGGGCTCGTCGCCGCGCGAGACGGGACGCATCAAGGAGAACAACTTGACCTCGGCGGTCATCGACGAGTTGAGGTAAAGTCGAGAGAAACTCCGACTGGATTCGAATAACTCCGCCTTTGGAAGTATCGTACTGCCGAAGTGTACACTCAGTAACGTGAATACACGCACATATTTGCGCTCTCACTCGCTACATTGTGCGTTGGCGCCATCTTGTGGCAGAATGTTGAGGTGAAGGGAGGAACTTCATTTAGTCAGGCCATAGCCTTGTCTATTAGGAAGAAAATGCTTTGTCACCATCTTGTGGCATCTATAGCCAATTAAAAACAGTTTTTTTTTGGGGGGGGGGTCATCAATTACTTGCAGACTTTTGCTATTCACAGCACAGGTTGGTCCTTATATTCACCCTGTATAATTACATGTGTATATATATATATATTTTTTAATTAGAAAATTGTGTTAACCCTAGTAACATTCAACTTTAAACATTCTAGCAGTAATGGCTCCAAAGACGGGGCATATACAGTCGGTACGGAATGTATTCAGACCCACTTCAATCTTTCACTCTTTGTTATATTGCAGCCATTTGCTAAGATCATTTAAGTTCATTTTTTCCCTCATTAATGTACACACAGCACCCCATATTGACAGAAAAAAAAAAAAAACGAAACAAGAATTGTTGAAATAAAAGGGTGGTTGTACTAAATACTGAGCAAAGGGTCTGACTACTTAAAGCCGTGATATTTCAGTATTTCTTTTTTTAATAAATCAGCAAAAACAATTGCGTTCTTTTGTGTACACATTGAGGAAATGAACTTGATTTTAGCAAATGGTGCAATATAACAAAGAGTGAACAATTTAAGGGGGTCTGAATACATTCCGTACCCACTGGATGAACAGAATCACTTATTCAGCCAAGTAGAGGCAAATACTGTATATAGACTTTCCACCAGCCAATCCAATTTGCGTGGCGGCACGACTCACTTTTCCAGACTGGAAAATGCTCTCATCGAGCCCACGGCAGACACACTCACACACACTAATCCCACGTCTGACTCGGTGCCTAATATCGGATTCCGTCGGATTTGAACGATTTTCCCCCCGCAGGCTCACATTCCGAATCTCCCGGCAGTACTTCAGCATGGTTCTGGTGGACAAGCTGGGGCTGGATCGGGAGCGCTTCATCAACCCCCTGGCGTCGGAGGAGCTCTTCTCCTACATCGACAGTTTCGTGCTGGACGAAGACGAGCGGGAGAAGCTCGAGCTCCACAGGGACTTCTGTGATTCCTAAAGTCAGGAAATAGAGAGAGAGAGAGAGAGAGAGAGAGAGACTGACAAAGTGACATGCTCATCGGGTCATGAAAATGAGGAGAGTGCTGAGAAAGGGCCGGATGGGCGTGGGGCAGGAGGAAAGGTACACGGTTCTGACCTCCCACGCTAAAGTGCTTCGTGCTCATCATCAATAGAAGTCACTTAACGAAATAGAGCACAACACACATCTGCAGTACTTGCATACTCAAAACACTCCTATCCCAAATCAAGTTTCTCCACCTACATCGGAAATGCCATTAATCCATTTTAGCCTTCCAAAAACACCCCAGAATTTTGTATACATTTTTTTCTCCAACAAAATAGCACTGCACAATATTGTAATGTATAAAAGCATACAGCAATAACAAAATAGAATGTAAAGAAAGCGTTTTGGCCCCCCCACACTTCACTTTCATCGAACTTAAATGGTTTTTTTTTTTTGCTTTAACGCCCTTGACTTCATCAAGTCCTTCTGCTTCACTTAGCAACTTGACAAGAGTTCCCAATGATGACACGCTGTAAAAATGCAAAGTCAAGTTGGAGCGGCCACGTCAACCCAAGTACGACGTCGCAAAGATTTAGAAAATCAGGTGAAATAGAATTTTTTTTCTGCAAGGAATGAATTTAAAAAAATAAAAAAGGCCTCTTGGGGAAACGCTTTTATGTTGTAATGCCTATAGAAAATCTGGTAAAGAAAAACAAACAAAAAAAACCAAGCAAAACGGTACAAAACCCTTCAAATTAGAGTAAAACAGTATTCTTGATTACTGTATTTCTCAATCTATCTCCTCCTTTCCCTCATCTGCTACTCGGGGAACTCTTCTACGATCAGTTGACAAGTTTCAGTTATAAATATCCACTAACATGCGCTTATGGGCCTAAATTCTGAGGGATTCTTAAAGTCGAGCCGTTAAAATTACAGCGACGTCACTTCCCTTCAAAATTCGACTTAAACAACGCAAATGGAACATTATCGGTGTGAGGCGCAGTGTAGACAGTAGACAAGGTCATGTGGAGGTCAGATGAGATCAAATCAAGTTCTCAAGTCGAGATACAACAAAAATAATCCATAAATGTTTGGTCAATGTTTATTGGCTGAATAGGATAGTCGAGGCAACTTCGAAGTAACCACGGGTTAAAAATCTCATCCATCTGCAACTTGTTTCCAACAAAGACTTTACAACCCTTGTACAAATAGTTTCTATATTGGTAACAAACAGCAATCGCTATATAAAATAGATGAGCGCAATTGGTTGTGCAGATTACAATATAAATTGCTTTACACCATCACAACCTTTTGACACTTTCTGTGTGGTTGCGGTTTAAAAACAAAGCAAGTGAGAGTGTTCCTAAAATAATCCCACATTTGAGTAATCTTTGGCACATTTGTCATCAGAAACATGTCAAAACTCGAGCCCAATGAGTGGGAAGCCAAAGCCTCCTCACAGCCAATCGGCTGCATGTCCCGTCCTGTCGCTAGGCGAGTTTCTGTTCTTGCAAAATAAACATAATTGCACACAATCAAATTGTTTCTGACCCAACATTTTTTTTCTCTCGCAAAAGATCCCAGCGTCCTCATTTGCCCTTCTTCTTCTTCCTCATGGTGGTACGCAAGGGAAGAGTGCCCTCTGCCCATGAGTCGGGGTACTGCATCATCTTCTGCCACAGGCTGACCTCTTCTCCAACCGAATCCATCCCAACTTCATCGTTTCCCATTTTGACACTGCCTGAGGGGGGGAAAGGGGTGGCAGGTTGTTAAATTGTAGTGAAAATGACATTTCACGAGCACAAAAAATACATTCATGGTTCAAACACCTGCGTTGTGAATTTTGCCGTGAATAGGCTTTTTAAAGAACAACAAGTGGTGCAAAACGTACTGCGACACTGAATAATCAGACATGTGCATTCTGAAGTTTACAAAAGGTCAAATTGGTGCACTTTAAAATTAAGATAATTTGTGAAAGCTCAATCTTGTGTTCTTATAACAGTGGAAATCTATGACAAATTGATGCGCCCCAAAAAGGTTGATAAGATCCTCAGCTTATTTCAACATATAGCGGACCCTGCATTTTCATGGTTCGGTATTAGCAAACTAACCAAATGGTGGAGTTTTGGGGAGGAACCTATCCCCGTTATTTGTGGCAACCCTGTATTTCTTAACGTGATACGGTTTTTCTTTTCAAAATATTTTTATTCAAGGGGCTTCAATTATGTCCGGATTTTTGCTATTTGGGGTTGGGCTCGGTCCCCAACCACGCCGATTGAGGGGTCCACTTTAGTTCCTTGACACCAAGGAATCATTTTGTGGTCAAACGATATAAAATATGAGTCTCACTTTTTGTATTTTATTATTTTTTTTTTAAAATTAAACGACTGACACAAAATTCAGTTATCCACACTATTCTAATCGATTCAAAAGAACCTGTACAACAAGTCCAATTGGCTGAATGGCCAGCGTTTTACCTTTGCCACAGCTGAGGCGCACTCCTCCGAGGAATTCATTGCTCAACATGGGCTCTCTGTCCCACACGGTCAGTTCCAGACACATGCACGTCAGCTGCTCCAGCGACAGCTCCTTGTACACAAACGTGTGGTTGTAGTGAGGATTCAGGTTCTTCTTCATGACGGGCGTCTTTCTCTTAGTCGTCTTTGATTTAGACGGGAACAAGTAGCTGAAAAGGCACAGCAAAAATAAATAAATAAATAAAAAAGGTTGGGGGGGGAGACAATTGTCATCATAGGAATGGCTCAGAGTCGTGTTTCTATCGCACCCCTTTACAAAGCTATCAGATGTCCCTCCTCCTCCCTTCATGGCCATCAAATTCTTTGCCTCCTTAATCAAGACGTGGAGCTCCCCGCTTTCCGCCTCCACTACCTTTTTGCCTGGAGGGGGAGCGAGAATCTTGAGTTTAAGAGCGGCCAGCATGGCCATAAATCAGCTTTGCCCGCAGCGTCACCTTTGAATTTCTGCACCCGGGGGGCTTTAGGTGTGACGAACTTCAAGGAGATCACCATCTCTCCTTTGAAATGAGTGAAGGCCGACGCTGGTATGCAGCACGGAGCCTTGAAGGGAAACGAGTACATTTCTTTACATGATGAAAGCTGATTTGGATTAGGAATTAACCATTCCATACTTTTCATTTCTATTATGACACTGGCCAAGGATAGCCTCACAAAAAAAATTATGAACTGAAGATGAAGGAGTATGACAAAATGGATGATTACTAGTTGCTTAGAAATGGGAACATTGTTTTTCACCATTCATTTTGGATAAAAATCTACTAAACCTCTGTATAACTTCTGATCCTTATGTTTAGCATGTATGATAATCATTCTGATGTTGTTTTATGCTTTTGAAATTCCCTTCCAAGACCAACAGGTCCTATGCAAACATATGCTAATGTGGCGAATATACAGACAGTTCTCAGTACTGTTTGAAGCAAGTTTCTGTGTCCCTTCCCCCCCCAAAAGGGAGGTTAAGTTTCAAGATTTCAACCATTACCACCACTGTCCTTGATTTAACACACTGGTAACTCAAATCTATTATAGGAGACCTCTCGATTGTGACTGAGAAGAGCCTCAGTACCAAAGTGCTACTTTGTAGCACCTATACAAATTTTTTATTTTTTTTTATAAATATCATTAACAGGAAGTCGTCAAATTTCAGGGTAAAATAATTACATTTAGGGTATTTTTATGGCTGTCAAACATCAAAATAGGTCAAATTTGCCCCGCAGAATACACAAGACCGAAGGAGGGGGGGGGGAGAAAAAAAAAGAAAACTCAGGGCTACGCAGTGGTAAAATACAGATTTTCTTTTCGAAATTAGAACAGTTGGTCCTTGTTGACCTTTGTCATGAGGGGCATGCATTCCTCGTGCGGGGAGTCCAGGTCGCAGCAGTCCAGAGCGATCTCGACCTCTCCCAGGAAAGGGTTGCTGCTGAGATGGCCGTGATGCCACACCGATATCAGCATGCTTCGAGTTAGCAGCTGATTCCGCCGAATGGAGTACTAATTGTGGAGGAGACAATGAATGGGACAATTGCATCCGAGGGCACTATCACGCAGAAAACACCCACATCCTCCATTGGTGCGACGGCCCCTGTTGTCACATCAAAGTCCAAAGGTAAGCAGAGCCGCAATGTGTTTTGTTGGACGCACAAATCAGCACAAGCTTCCAATTAGCAGCACATCGTTGATTACTTGAAGTTGACAGTTGGATGCGTGCGTTTGCCATATACAGTATGAAGTGCTACCTCCATGAGTGAAAATGCTTTCATTGTCTTAACAGGGGCTCGCTAGATTATAATAGATTAATAGGTCCGTTTTTCAGGGAATACCAAAAAAGTAAAATCCACGAATAGGCGACTTCAAAAATGCCGAACAACAAAAAAATTTGATATTTCCCTGACAGATAAGTAGATACATTCCACACAAAATAATCTGCAAACTAGCGTGGCCGCATTAGGCCAACTGGAATATAGCGGGGGAAATACAGTAGGTCTAGCCAATGTCCATCTGAGCACTTTGGTTATACGGCCCAATTCAAACAGACTCTCCACTGGGAGTCAGGACCTGAGTCAACACTGACAAGAGCTACTGTAAATCAATCGTCGTCCTAAGGCCTCCGTAGGTGTGATGAGGAGTCGCATTGCCAGCCAGGCAATGAGTCCATAAAACCCACAGAACAGGAGGCGTTCGTCTGAAGAGTACCTTGAAAGTTTCTTCGTAGACTGGGTCGCAGGTGTGCCTCTTGATGGTGGTCTTCCTCTTGCTCTGACGAGATTTGTCGGGGAGGAGGTAACATTTGACGTAACTGAGAAACGATAAGAAACAGCTCTGTTTTCTCCATGCTAACTTTTCTCACATGACTGCATTTCTGGACGCGTTTGTTGACATTCAATTTCCCCGTGCACTTAAGCACACAGCCAGCGGCCGCTTATCTCCGCCGAGTGTGTACAGAAGAGAAAAAGTGTACGTTTCGCAGCCATCTCAAATGTTTGAACACGAGCAGTGCAATGGTTGTGGCTCACGGGATGAAATGGAAAACACTGTCATACTTACGGGTTGGAAAACTGCCGTAGCGTATCGCCATAGGCCAGCTTGCGGCACTCCTTAATTAAGACCTGCAGGCTCTGGGTGGGCTCGTCGTAGAACATGGTGAAGACCACCTCCCCTCTCACGTCCACGCTGTAATTGTCTCCAGAGTCACTGTAAATGCTCGTCATGCTCGTGCTCTGCGAGGAGTTCAGGTTTTGTGAGGTAATTCCTGGTCTTGCTGAGTTAAGTTAGTGACACCAAATATTGGATTTGGACAGATACGCCTTTAAGACTTTATGCATGAGTTCAGCTTTAAAGCTAAGGTAAACCCACATTTTAAATATTTTTTTTTATTTTTTTTTGCAAGAATATGTTGTAGGCGCCACCATGAAATCAGAATACGGTTGTCTGGTTATTGCGTTCGTGGAATGAGAATGAAACAGAATAATTCATCATCATTCACCAGCAAACTCTGGGCATGGCAATATCACCCTCTGCCGGTAACCAAAATTAACATCGCACCTACCCCCGCGATGGTTACGTACATCAGGTGACCAAACCTGGAAAACAGGTTTGCGGACTCTCTGTGTATGCTGCGGGTTGCTGACATGATCATTGGAACCTGAACTTGCTAAAATGTTGTTCAAACGTTTATGTCAACAACCGCAGCATACACAGGGAGTCACTTTTTCAGAGTTTCAGAGCTGACTCGGTAAGATGCAGTAATATTCTGCATTTTTTTTTGGAAAGGCTCAAGAATATATGC
Source organism: Phycodurus eques (assembly GCF_024500275.1). NCBI lineage: Eukaryota > Metazoa > Chordata > Actinopteri > Syngnathiformes > Syngnathidae > Phycodurus > Phycodurus eques. The sequence continues at coordinate 27,608,787 of NC_084533.1, forward strand.
CTGTCACTTTTGTTATATTGTCTTATGTGTATCGCTCCACTGTTCGTGTTCAAATACCCATTGCTTAAAAGGGACATAACACCGTGACACTGACACCAATGAAGTTGGGACGTTGTGTTAAACAAATAAAAACATAATACAATGATTTGCAAATCATGTTCCACCTATATTTAATTGAATACACTACAAAGACAAGATATTTAATGTTCAAACTGATCAACTTGATTGTTTTCAGCAAATAATCATGAACTTAGAATTTTATGGCTGCAACACATTGCAAAAACGCTGGGACAGGTGGCAAAAAAGACAGAAGTTAAAGAATGCTCATCAAACACTTGTTTGGAACATCCCACAGGTGAGCAGGCTAATTGGGAACAGGTGAGTGCCATGATTGGGTAGAAAAGGAGCTTCCCTGAATTGCTCAGTCATTCACAAGCAAAGATGAGGCGAGGTTCACCTCTTTGTGAACAAGTGCGTGAGAAAATAGTCCAACAGTTTAAGGGCAATGTTCCTCAAAGTACTATTGCAAGGAATTTAGGAATTTCATCATCTACGGTCCATAATGTCATCAAAAGGTTCAGAGAATCTGGAGAAATCACTGCATGTAAGCGGCAAGGCCGAAAACCAACATTAAATGCCAGTGACCTTCGATCCCTCGGGCGGCACTGCATCAAAAACCGACATCGGTGTGTCAAGGATATCACCGCGTGGTCTTAGGAAAACTTCAGAAAACCAATGCCAGTAAATACGGTTCGGCGCTACATCCCTAAGTGCAACTTGAAACTGTACTATGCAAAGCAAAAGCCATTTATCAACAACACCCAGAAACGCCGCCGGCTTCTCTGGGCCCGAGCTCATCTAAGATGGACTGACGCAAAGTGGAAAAGTGTTCTGTGGTCCGACGAATCCACATTTCAAATTGTTTTTGGAAATTGTGGACGTCGTGTCCTCCGGGCCAAAGATGAAAATAACCATCCGGACTGTTATGGACGCAAAGTTCAAAAGTGATGTGATGGTATGGGGCTGTGTTAGTGCCAATGGCATGGGTAACTTGCACATCTGTGAAGGCAGCATTAATGCTGAAAGGTACATACAGGTTTTGGAGAAACATATGCTGCCAACCAAGCAACATAGTTTTGATGGACGCCCTTGCTTATTTCAGCAATGCCAAACCACATTCTCTTACAACAGCGTGGCTTCGTAGTAAATGAGTGCGGGTACTAGACTGGCCTGCCTGCAGTCCAGACCTGTCTCCCATTGGAAATGTGTGGCGTAATGTGAAGCGTAAAAGACGACAACGGAGACCCCGGACTGTTGAACAGCTGAAGCTGTACATCGAGCAAGAATGGGAAAGAATTCCACCTACAAAGCTTCAACAATGAATGTCCTCAGTTCCCAAACGTTTATTGAATGTTGTAAAAAGAAAAGGTGATGCAACACAGTGGTAAACATGACCCTGTCCCAGCTTTTTTGCAACGTGTTCCAGCCATAAAATTCCAAGCTCATGATTATTTGCTAAAAACAAAGTTTATCAGTTTGAACATTGAATATCTTGTCTTTGTAGTGTATTCAATTAAATATAGGTTAAACATGATTGGCAAATCATTGTATTCTGTTTTTATTTAGGTTTAACACAACGTACCAACTTCATTGGAATAGGGGTTGTGTTTTTTGTTAGCATTAAGCTAAACAGACTATTAAGGCAAACCTATGTGGTGGTCTTAAATACACATGTAATCGTCTTTGTTCTGTTTAATTTGACAAACTCAACTTGGAGTGGTGATGAACAGGTCAAAGCCTCTTTTTTTTTTTTTTTTTTTTTTTAAGAGTTCACTATCTGCCAAACTGCTGATTGTAAGGAGAGTTGAGTTCACTGCCACCATACAACGCTTGAATCTCACATTTTTGCTTGGAAGTCAAAGCAAAAAAAATAAAAAATAAAAAATCTGAACGACAATTCTCATCTCGAAAAAGTGCAGTCGGGTCAATTGTATCTCAAGGTACCGCTATACCTCCTTGGCACAGATTACTACTTTCCCATTAGTCAGGGCTTTGGTACCATCTTAGAGCATTACAGTAGGATAGGGCGCCACAGGAAAAAACAAAGTGGACCGTGACTAGGCGGGGGTTCACAGTACAGCTAACCAGAACAGATCAAAAGGAAGTGTACGTTAAAATATTACTAACTTACCCTTAAACTTGAAGAACTGGAAGCCATCGCACTTTTATGAAAGTTAACCAAGCTGTCAATGTCTTCCTCTTCATCGTCCTGTCAAATCATCATCAATAACATCACTTCACACATTTACGACTTTGCCACATAATCCAATTTTTTAAAGAAATTTAACAATAAGCATAAAATGGCAATACTCACTTGCATGTCTAAATCTGGAACAGATTGGCTCCTGTTTCCCATTGGTAATGCTAAATTGTCCCGATTGTCATGCAAATCCAGTGTTGATAGGTGTTCTGTTGTGAATGTGCAGAGCGGAACATCATCTCTCTCACTATGAGGGGCAACAAAACTGACAATAAGACGCTTACCGGGAGGACTTTGAATACGACTGACGCTCTTCTTGAAAAGTTTCTGAACATCCAACTCAGGGGTGGGACCCAATTGTTTTATTTCTGGGACCTACAGTAGCATAGACAGCCAAAACAGCAGAATTAAAGCAGAGTCAAACATTACCAGTGCCTGTTGTCACCACACAACATTGTGGAGTTTTTTTATTTTATTAAATTTTTTTTTTTTTTTTTTTTAAATCATTGGGGTAAATTTCACTAAAGCATGACACAGAAATGTTATTAAAACACCAGGGAACTGTTTTGCAATGTCAAAAGATGCATGAAATATCTCCTACTATTCGACTTACTTGCATGTCCAAACCGTGTACAAATTGTCGCTTGACAGCTACTGGGACCTCGTGAGAATCAGGTTGATCATAAACATCCAGACCATATTTGACACCTTCTGCCATGAACATGAGTTACAACCAAATTCTCTCTGCATTGTGGGGAAAACAATATCAGGACAATATGGGTCTTACCAGAAGGATTCGCAATCTGTGTGCCAAACTGTGGCTTTGGACTGGCCTGCTTTATTTCTGGGACCTATAGTATAAAGGGACAAACAGCTAATCATGTTCTATGAAGAGTAAATGGAGTAGTGTATGAAGTGCTGCCTCCTAGAGGAAATATATTTTGTCTTTATGGGTGCTTGCGTTTCCACCCACATTCTGGGTTCACCGCAAGTCGTATACTGTAAGGGATGGGATAGTCGCTCACTTGCGTGAGAAAGAGCCAACCCCTAAAAATGGGACTTGCTTACTTGCGTGTCCAAATCTTGGACAAATTGGCGCTTGATCTCCAACAGGCTCTCATATGTGAGAGAGTGATCACAAACATCCAGCCTGTAACGGACACATTCTGTAATGAACGTGTTATAACCAAATCATCTCTGCATTGAGGGAAAACAATAGCAGGACAATAAAAAAAAAAACTAACCAGGGGGATTCTCAATGTTTTTCCACACTCTTCTTGAAGAGTCAAAACATTGGAACGGCCTGCTTAATTTCCAGGACCTGAGGTCAAATGGCGAGTCATGAGACAGAAATAGAATCATGTCTACCTGACAACACCGCAACAGTGTTAGCTTCTGATTAACATTCGAGTGAGAGCCAAACATTTCCGGCGTTATTGTCAACACACAACACAGCTTTGGGGAAACCTGGCATTTTCACTGCACTGAACGAGTACCAGCTCAGCTATACTTGTCACACTTTGGGAGCAGCCGCTTTTCCACATCAAAATAACCATGCCGCGTTGGACGCATCGGTCAGAGCAGGACAAGGATTACCTGACTTTACTTCTCAAGGAGAAGACATTTAGTCACCAGGAGACTGAGGGCAGTAAGAAAACGGACGACAGCAGCAAAGTGGAACCTGTTTAGATCGCCCAAATGATATCAGCTCAGCATGCCTGGAAGCCCCGCTGACCAGGTATGAGAAACGGTACCTTGCAGTACGCCAACGGAAAAGCATCAAAAGCAAGAAGAGCTGCTTTGAGCAGAATAGGTACCCATGCAGTTGGGAAGAGGAGTCAACTAAGACGTGCCCTTGATTTCTAATTTGAAGCTTTTAGCAGTCACTCCATCAATCCGGTCATGAACGCAACGCTATTAACGAAGCACAATCCTGTTCTACTTGCAGTTTCTTGAAATCCACTGGGATATCATCGGAGCCAGGTTCTGTTATGAACACGAGTTACAACCAAATTCTCTCTGTGTTATGGGGAAAACAGTATCAAGACACTATGGGGGCTTATCAGGAGGATCCTCAATTTGCTTGACGCTCTTCTTGAAGCGTTTGTCAATGTCAAACTCTGGGCTTGCACTTCACCCGTTTTACTTCTGAGACCTACAAGGACATGCACTAATCATGTTCAAGGAGGAGTAGATGGAGAAGGCTTGGGCCAAAATGGAAGCATGTCTACTTGATAGCGTCTTAGTGTTAGCTCCTCATTAATAATAAATTTAAAAAAAAAAAAAAAAAAAAAGTGTGTGCCAAATATCATTGGCAGCTCCATTGTCAACACACGAACACGGCGTTTGGGAAATCTGGCTTTTCCACAACACAATACTGGCTCAGCTCAGCTGTACTTGCCGAAAAGTAACGCAGAGGGAAACTGCAAAAAACATTCCACATTAAATGCATCAGTCCGAAGAAAAAAAAAGGTTTCCTGCATTTCCTTCTCAGAGACATTTTGGTCGAGAGCACACAGCAAAATGATAGACAAATGCAGCAAAGTGGAGACCGAACAATGTCTGTTAATGTTTGTTTTTTCTTGCTGTGTAACCTGAAATTTCACATTTTCGTCAAGCACAGACCGAGGGCAGCCAGACTGTATTTATGTTTGACATTTCTTAACATGAAATGATTGTATTGTGACAACGATGCAACACTGAGGAACAAGCAGTGGTTTGGATCAGCCTTATGTTATAAGCTCATCAATGCTTGGAAGGCCCATTGACCAGGCACCTCAAATAGTAGCTCATCTGGCTTTTTGCCATTGGAAACGTGTCAATAGCAAGTAGAGCTGCTCTGAGCAGAGTAGGTACCAATCAGTGGAAAATATGGCACCCAATGTGTCAGCTTGGATTTTTCCCTTGAGTAAAACAATAAAATAAACCCTAGACAGTCAATCCAAGAAAATGTGATCGACATGATTGAAGTGCAGTACTGTTCTACTTACTTGCGAGTCCAAAACTTGCACACATTTTCTCTTGGCAGCCACCGGGGGCTCATGTGAACCAGGTTGACCACAAATATCCCGCTCAATGCGTTTGACACTCTTGAAGAGTTTCTCAACATCAAACTCTGGGTTTGGACTGGTCTGCTTTAGTTCTGGGACCTATAAGGACAAACTGCTAATCACCTTCAATGAGGACTAGAGTAGATGAGCTAAAGTATTAAGTGCTGCCTCCTTGAGGAAATGCTTTTATAGTCTTTGCGGGCACTTGCTTTTTTTCTCCCCAACATTCTGGGATCGTCACGGTAATGACAGAACGACTTGCCATAGGCCCAAGAGTATATGGGGCGGGGGTATATAATTCGCCCACTTGGAGAAAAAGCCAGCCATGAAATTACTTACTTGGGTGTCCAAAACTTGGACAGATTGGCTCTTTAAGTCCCCTGAGACCTCATAGGAGTCAGCTGGATCACAAACATCCGGCCCATATTTGACACATTCTGTAATGAACATGAGTTACAACCAAAGTCTCTCTGCATTGTGGGAATTTTTTTTTGTAAGACAAAAGGCGTACCAGGAGGATTCTCAATGTGCTTGACATTCCTCTCGAAGAGTTGGTCAACATCAAAGTCTGGGTTTGGAAGGACTTGCTTTATTTCTGGGTCCTATAAGGACAAGCAGCTAATGTTCAAAGAGTCGATGGAGTAATGTATTAACTGCTGTCTCCTCGATTAACAGGCTTTTGTCGTCTTTATGGGCCCTTGGTCCCCCATCCCATATTCTGGGCTTGTCATGGTAAAAAAAAAAGCAAGCCTCTCTATTGGCACAGCATTATATGGGGTGGGGTATAAAGTCGCTCGCTTGCACGAGAAAGAGCCAGCCTCTAAAAATGGGGCTTACTTACTTGCGTGTCCAAATCTTGGACAAACTGGCTCTTGATGTCCACCGGGCTCTCATGTGTGTGAAACTGATCACAAACATCCCACCCATAATTGACACATTCTGTAATAAAGATAAAGAGTTATAACCAAATCCGCTTGTTGAGGGCAAACAATAGCAGGACAATAAGGAACTAACCAGTAGGATTCTCTGTGTGTCTGACGCTCTTCTTGAAGAGTTCGTCAACGTCAAACTCTGAGCTTGGAATGGCCTGCTTTATATCTGGCACCTATGACGACAAATGGCTAGTCATGTTCAAAGAGAAGTACATGGAGTAGTGTATGAACTGCTTCCTCCTCAGGCTCACTTTCATGACAAAAGAGCCAGCCCCAAAAAACAGGGCTTACTTACTTGCGGGTCCAAATCTTGGACAATTTGGCTCTTTATGTCCACCAGGCTCTCATATGTGTGAGAGTGATCATATACATCTAGCCCATAATTGACATATTCTGTAATGAACATGATGAGTTATCACCAAATCTTCTCATGAGGGAAAACAATAGCACGACAAATAAAAGACTAACCAGGAGGATTCTCAATGTGTTTGACGCTCTTCTTGAAGAGTTCGTCTACGCCAAACTCTGAGCTTGGAATGGCCTGCTTTATATCTGGCACCTATGACGACAAATGGCTATTCATGCTCAAAAAGAAGTAGATGCAGTATTGCATGAACTGCTTCCTCCTCAGGCTCACTTGCATGACAAAAGAGCCAGCCCCAAAAAAACAGGGCTTACTTACTTGCGTGTCCAAATCTTGGACAACTTGGCTCTCGATGTCCACCAGGCTCTCATAAGTGTGAGAGTGATCATGAACATCCAGCCCATAATTGACATATTCTGTAATGAACATGATGAGTTATCACCAAATCTTCTCATGAGGGAAAACAACAGCAGGACAAATAAAAGACTAACCAGGAGGATTCTCAATGTGTTTGACGCTCTTCTTGAAGAGTTCGTCTACGTCAAACTCTGGGCTTGGAATGGCCTGCTTTATATCGGGAACCTATGACGACAAATGGCTATTCATGTTCAAAGAGAAGTAGATGGAGTAGTGTATGAACTGCTTACTCCTCAGGCTCACTTACATAAAGAGCCAGCCCCTAAAAATGGGTCTTACTTACTTGCATGTCCAAATCTTGGACAACTTGGCTCTTGATGTCCTCCAGGCTCTCATAAGTGTGAGCGTGATTATATACATCCAGCCCATAATTGACATAATCGTCTATGTCAAACTCTGGGCTTGGAATGGCTTGCTTTATTTCTGGGACCTGAGGACAAACGGCTATTCACGATAAAAAAATGTGTAGATGGAGAAATCTGAGGCAGACAGAGAACCATGACTACTTGACAGCACCATAAGTGTTAGCGCCTTATGACCAGAGTGAGAGCCAAACATCATTGCCAGCTCTATTGTGACAACACAACGTCGTGGAAATCTGGCTTTTCCACTGTACAGCTGCGCTGTGCTTGACTCACTTTGGGAGCAGCAGATTTTCTTCTTCAAAAAAAAAAAACATACCACGCTGAACACCTCGGCCTGAATAAGACGACGGTTTCCTGCATTTCTTTCTCAAGGGATACATTTAGTCAAGAGGAGACTGCGAAAGCAAGAAAATGGACCACAGAAGCAAAGTGGACACTTTTTAGCTCATCCATATGATATCAGCTCAGCGCGCCCAAAAGTCCCACTGGCCAAGTATGAGAAACAGCACCACATAGTACCTGCTTTTACCAATGGAAATGCGCCAATAGCAAGTTGAGCTGCTTTAGAATAGGTATCCACGCAGTGGGAAAGATTTCATTAAATGTGACACCCAAGACGTTCCCTTCAGTTAAAAATTGAGGATTTAAAATTTCTAGCGGTCAATTTATGACAGAAAACACTCTAAAACTAAGAATGAAGTACATTAATATACTTGTGTGTTCCAAAACTTGTACAAATTGGCTCTTGGCATCCACTGGGACCTCATGCGGGTCAGGTTGATCATAAATACCCTGCCCATATTTGACACATTCTGTCGTGAACATGAGTTACAACCAAATCCTCGCAATGTTGTAGGAAAACAACATCAGGAAAAATATATGGCTGAACAGGATGATTTTCAACATGCTTGACACTCTTCTTGAAGAGTTTCTCAACTACAAACTCTGTTCGGAATGGCTTAATCATTGTCAAAGAGGAGTAGATATAGTAGTCCCGCCTCCTTCAGGAAAACGCTCGTTTTCCTTGTAGGAGCTTGCACCTCCACCTCCACCCCACCCCCATTCTTGGCTTGTCATGGATTGGCCGAGCAGAATATGGGCTGTGGTATACAATTGCGCTCTCACATGAGTAAGAGCAGCCCCCGAAAGACGGTGTCATTTCAGCTAGACAAGAAATAGGGCACATAACGCAATACAATTCTTGAGGTATTTTGATGAAGGCGTTACAGACAGTTCCCAGGTGATCGAATAACAGGTTTTAAATTGTAGAGAAGAATACAATTTTAAAAAAGCAAACTGAATCCTTGTACAGTAATGCAATACATTATCATTCTACTCACTTGTGTGTCCAACCCTTGCACAAATTGGCTCCTCCCATCCACTGGGACTTCAGGTTGATCGCAAACACCCAGCCCGTAGTTGACACCGTCTGGAATGAACACGAGTCGCACCCAAATTCTCTTTCCAGTGTCGGAAAAACAACAAGAGGCTTACCAGGAGGATCCTGAACATGTTTGATGCTCTTTTTGAAGAATTTGTCAACATCATACTCTGGGCTTGGAACGGCCTGCTGTCTTTCTGGGCCCTGTAAGGACATACAGTGGGAGCACATATGTGATATAAGTATATTATGGCATTTCTTACATTTCTGCATGAATTGGTTTTAAAATGTACAGTAGTCTGATCTAGATCACAAGAATAAACAGTCTGCTTAAACTGATACCACACAAGCAATTATGTTTTCGTAGTTTTATAGAACATAACGTAAACATTCACAGGAGAGGGAGGGAAAAACTAAGTGAACCCTTGGATTTAATAACTGGTTGACCCTTGACCCTTTGGCAGCCATAACCTCAACCAAACGTTTCCTGTAGTGGCAGACCAGACGTATGTAACGATCAGCATGGATTTTGAACCATTCCTCTTCAGCAAGATTCCTGGGATGTCTGGCGTAAATAGCTCTCAAGGTCATGCCACAGCATCTCGGGGTCTTCTGTAATACATCTTGATAAACTGAATTCATTTTTCCATTGAGGAAAGCAAGCTGTCCAGGTCCTGAGTGTGCAAAGCACGCCCAGACCATGATGCTCCCTCCACCATGCTTCACAGTTGGGATAAGATTTTGATGTTGGTGTGCTGTGCCATTTTTCCTCCACACGTGACGTTGCATGATCCTCCCCCCCAAAATAAATTCAACTTTGGTTTCATGTGTCCACAGAATATTTTGCCAGTAGTGCTGTGGAACATTCAAGTGCTCTTTAGCAAACTTCAAACATGCAGGAATGTGTTTTTTCTTTAAGACCCCAGCTGCTTCCACCTTGGTGTTCGCCAATGAATCTCATTCTTGTTTGATGTTTTACTGAGAGTAGCTTTGTCAACAGAGATGTTGGCATATGCCGGTGATTTCTGTAAGTCTTCAGCAGACACTCTAGTGTTTTTTTTTTTACCTCAGTAATCATTCTGCGCTGTGCAGTCGCAGTCATCTTTACAGGACGCCCACTCCTTGGAATAGAAGCAGCGCTGAACTTTCTCCATTTATAGACAATTTTGCTAACCATGGAATGATGAACATCAAGACCTTGAGAGGCATTTTGTAAGCCTTTGCAGCTTTATACAAGTCGATTCATAATCGTAGATCTTCAGAGAGCTCTTTTGAGCAAGGCGTGGTACACATCAGGCAATGCTTCTGGACAAGAGACAATTCTAAACTGGTGTGTTTTCTAGTGGCCAGAGCAATTTTTAAGCCACACCTCCAATCTCATTTATTGACTCCGGTTGGCTCACGCCTGACTTATTAGCTCATGGGGAATCCGTAGCCTACAGGTTCACTTACTTTTTCCTCCCTGTACTGTGAATGTTTACGTTATTTTCAGTGCAAATATGATGTTAGTTTAAGCACAGTGTTTCGTCTCATGATTTAAAGTAGATGAAGATCAGACCACATTTTATGACCAATTTATGCAGAAATGTAAGAAATTGACCTACTTTTTCCTCCCACTGTAAACGGCTAATCAAGGTCAAAGAGGAGTAGAGCGATAAAGCTGAGAGAGAAATAATAAACATGACACCGCACTTACAGTGTTAGCTTCCGAGCTATAGCTATGAATGATGACAGCATCTGGTAAGAGGGTCACATTGGACTGGCTGTTGTGAGGTGGAAGAATCGCTCTTCTGGATGACATAAATCCATAAGAGTATGAAATTCATCCAAATACAGTATACATGACATACAGCGGGTACGGAAAGTATTTAGACCCCCTTAGATTTTTCACTTGTTATATTGCAGCCATTTGCTAAATAAAATCATTTAAGTTCATTTTTTCCCCATCATTATTGTACACACAGCTCCCCATATTGACAGGGGAAAAAACGGAATTGTTGAAATGTAGATTTATTAAAAAAGAAAAACTGAAATAGCACACACCCATAAGTATTTGGACCCTTTGCTCAGTATTTAGTAGAAGCACCCTTTTGAGCCAATACAGCCAAGAGTCTTTTTGTTTCACACCTGGATTTGGGGATCCTCTGCAATTCCTCTTTGCAGATCCTCTCCAGTTATGTCAGGTTGGATGGTAAACGTTGGTGGACAGCCATTTTCAGGTATCTCCAGAGATGCTCAATTGGGTTTAAGTCAGGGCTCTGGCTGGGCCACTCAAGAACAGTCACAGAGTTGTTCTGAAGCCACTCCGTTATTTTAGCTGTGTGCTTAGGGTCATTGTCTTGTTGGAAGGTGAACCATTGGACCAGTCTGAGGTCCTGAGCACTCTGGAGACGGTTTTCGTCCAGGATATCGCTGTACTTGGCCACATTCAACTTTCCTTCGATTGCAACCAGTCTCCCTGTCCCAACAGCTGAAAAACACCCCCAAGCATGATTCTGCCACCACCATGCTTCACTCTTGGGACTGTATTGGACAGGTAATGAGCAGTGCCTGGCTTTCTCCACACATGCCGCTTAGAATTAAGGCCAACAATTTCTATCTTGGTCTCATCAGACCAGAGAATCTTATTCCTCACCATGTGGGAGTCCTTCAGGTGTTTTTTTTTTTTTAGCAAACTCCATGCAGGCTTTCATGCGTATTGCACTGAGGAGAGGCTTCCGTCGGGACACTCTGCCATAAAGCCCCAACTGGTGGAGGGCTGCATTGATTGTTGACTTTCTAGAACTTTCACCCATCTCCCGACTGCATCTCTGGAGCTCAGCCACAGTGATCTTTGGGTTCTTCTTGACCTCTCTCACCAAGGCTCTTCTCCCCCGATTGCTCAGTTTGGCCGGACGACCAGCTCTCGGAAGGGTTCTGGTCGTCCCAAATGTCTTCCATTTAAGGATTATGGAGGCCACTGTGCTCTTAGGAACCTTAACTGCAGCAGATTTTTTTTTAACCTTGGCTAGATCTGTGCCTTGCCACAATTCTGTCTTCAGGCAGTTCCTTTGACCTCATGATTCTCATTTGGCTCAGACATGCTCTGTGAGCTGCAAGGTCTTGTATAGACAAACAGGTGTGGCTTTCCTAATCAAGTCCAATCAGTATAATCAAACACAGCTGGACTCCAATGAAGGTGTAGAACCATCAAGGATGATCAGAAGAAATGGACAGCACCTGAGTTAAATATATGAGTGTCACAGCAAAGGGTCTGAATACTTATGGTTGTGTGATATTTCAGTTTTTCCTTTTTAGTAAATCTGCAAAAATTTCAACAATTCAGTTTTTTTTCCTGTCAATATGGGTTGCTGTGTATACATTAATGAGGAAAAAAATTAACTTAAATGATTTTTGCAAATGGCTGCAATATAACAGAGTGAAAGATTTAACGGGTTCTGAATACTTTCCGTACCCAATGTATAGTTCTAGTTAAGAGCTAATTATATATAATAAAAAAAATAAAAATAATTAAGGAACAGTATTGAGTTTACCTGGGCAGGTCAGGGGTCGTGCGCCTAGACTCTGTGCTTGTTTTACTGCTCGTGAGGCTGGCGATTTCTGCCGACTCGGTGTCGCTTTGCGACGGCTTTAACAGGCCATCAATCCCTTTCAATTCGAAAGACGCCGTTGAAGCAACAGACCCAGAGTATTCACTGGGAGGACCGTGATAGACAAATCCATCCCCTTTCGTTTCAGAAGACGCCATCGAAGTCACTGCGCCGCCGTTCTCACTGGACGGACTGTGGGAAAATCTTTTTTTAATAATCTTTTGAAATTGCAACAGTTATGATACACTACTCAAAAAGTTAGAGACATTTGGGTTTTGGGTAAAATTTCAGGATGAAGCCAAAATGCACCAACTTTTGCAGGTTAAATTTGACTACATTGAAACTTTTGAATGCAAATATCCAACTGTGCAATCTTATTGTACATTTTTGCATAACTTCCAGTTCTCCAACAAGCAGCTGACTGGCAAAATTCACAACAAGCGTCTGATCCATGAATGGACCAATACATTTCAATCTGCTTCGAACAGGATGCCGTCAGAGAAAAGTGGCCACTGAGCTTGGAGTGTCAGAGTGTCATCAGCTGGTTGCAACAGAGAGAACAGCAAGTTGCGCATAAATTTGTGAAACACTGAATAGTTGGACATGCGCATTAGAGGCTGACATTTGTTCAGGAGCCTGTGCCTTGTGTGAAGGGTTGCACGAGAGTGGGAACGTGTAATAGCACTGAACCTCGTTGCCGTGCTTCGAAACTAACATAAGCTAAGGTAGCACGAGCCAACGTTTTTGGCTAACACTGGTAATGTTTTTGTTCCAACATTCAAACATTGTTGAAATAAAAACCTGTGTTCAACAGGTTTTTATTTCCATTTTCATTGAATCAAAGCTAAAATATGAAATGTGATGGATTACTTACAATGGCAATGTTTATTTAGTTTTTCAGTGCATAGCAAGATTTCACCCGGTCGTAACAGCATGTACAGCTTAGATCACTCTTAAATGTAATGCTAAGGTCAGCCAATCACAAAACCTCATTTCATGTTGTGCGTGGAATTACAGCTGAAGCCAGCCAATGACAATCATCCAAGGGCAGGCGCAATGAGGAAGACGCACAGTCACACACGGACGTACGTCCAACACAGCCGGAAATTTATAATGCGACTGGAAGCGAATGGGATTTGACGGATTTAGTGGCAAAAAAAAATAAAAAATAAGTCAGCCTCCATTATCTGGAGGTATTTTGGATTAAAAAAAAAAAAAAAAAAAAAAAAGATTTTGTTGTCATAGTTCCCGCTCGCGGTGACTTTCGCTAAGGCTCTTGCCCAATCACGTAAATAGTGAAATTTACACCCATCCTGTGGTATTCCAACAGGACCAAGTGGGAATCCTGAAAAAAGGTCAGTCTGTATTGTACATTCAACAGTTTAGAGAAGGTCAAATTTAATTCACCTAGTAAAGATTATAGTGCATTTGAAGTTCAACCTGAAATTTCACCTGAAAGCCCCATATCTCGAACATTTTGCGAGTAGTGTCCAGTATGTCGAGTGGGAAATGGTGCTGCACCGTTTGCTGGTGGCGTTGCCCTTCTGCCTGGGGATGGGAACGGGTGGACCTCGGCTCGACTCCGAATTGTTAAGTAGAACGTCTCCCATTGCCACGTATTTTTTCACTTAAAAAAAACAGTCAGTAAGTCACTGAATCACACACCAAACTATTTCCTCATTTACATTTTGACTAGACTGTTCCAGTCACTTTTGGCATGCCATGCTTGGCGTGCCGTTTACATTTCTTATCAAATAATCAGAACCCGCTTCCTCTTCATGTACTCACACACAGGCCTCTGTCTGAGGCTGCTTCTCACGAGTTCGTGGCCAGGCGTGGTGGTGAATCGGTTAACCCTCAGATTGTAGAACCAGTCACCTGTACTCTTTCTTAGGTCCCTATAAGGAATTGTAATTGTATGTTTGTTAATGGATCATCTGTTTAACAGATCTCCTGCCAACTTTTAATGCTGCCAACTAAGCGGTTAGTCTTAAATATGTGAAATGGGAGTAACTAAGAAAATTCCCTTACGACTCTTTGATGCAGACAACGCACAGCCAGAATCCATCGTGGAGGCTGGCTCTGCAATTGCTGCACACGAGGTGGTGGCAGTGCGGACATTGTTTGGAGGTGAACGCCAGCAAACTCAGAGAGCCCTGGCATCGGCCGCAACTGCGCTGACTGTATCTCCCGCTGCCACGTTTGGCCCCTTTCCTCTTAATTTCCAGCAACTCTGCCTTCAGCCTCCTGCGACACAACAGGGCAAATGACACGCAATCAGGCTGAAAAGAAACAACAAAAGGAGAACAGTATGTTGAAAATGGCCACAGAAAAAGGCAGTCCGGCTTCTCCGTTTGTGTGTGCTAGTATCAAAGTTCAGACTGTACAATAAATAAGGCAGATACGTTGGGATAACATTGACTAGGATGCTCCAAAATATACAGTACATCTCTTATTAATTTTTTAATTTACGTACTGTATGTTGCGGCCACCACAGTATTTTTTTTAGAAAAACACATTGGAACAATGTTCCCCTCCCTCAAACACAAAAATATTCAAAATGACAGAAAGGGTGTTTAAAAAAAAAAAAAAAAACGATTTCGAATATGAATATCTGAGTAACTACATGTCCTAGGCAAACAAAATGAAATAGGCTTCAAGTTGTAAAACTATATTTATTAAATTTCCACCAACATACTGTATTCAAACAGGTATAGGCAGCTTTTATGACCAATTTCCAAAAACTTCACAAATGTTCAATATGCACAGCGCCTTCATCTTGCAATCGTTTTGTGCCACATCCCGATCTGCACATTGTTTGACTGTGCTTGAGCATAGTGAAACACAAAATGCCAGTAAAGCAAACGCCAACTTAAATTTACCATTCAACATAGTCAATTCACACTCCAATGATGTGTAAAATTTAACTATGGTATTAGATTAAGAAATGTCATTCAATTTTGTGGAACACCCTGTAAAAATACCAAAACGACGGTCCCTTTTTCACTTATATTTCCCTTTTTTTTGGTAAGGTACGTAACGTGCCATTGACCCTTTCCCATTATCAAAATGGCATCCTACCAGGTACCATTTCTAGTATCCCAGCCAGGTTTCCGAGCACAAACTATAACAAACCATTTAGGTAAAACTTGCGATGGATAATCATAATATGTTTGAATGAGTGTAGTATTTAGATGACATTACTTAACTCATTATACAAATGCATACAAATGAAAATAGACGGCCCTAAATTGAGCTGGTACTGGACAGCGTAGAAAAGAGGAAGAAGCAAACTCCTTACCGAACGCGCTGCTCCTCGGCCTGCCTAAGTTCCTCGTCCCGCCGCAGCACCTCCAGGATCAAATCCCGCTCGGTGTCGGAGAGGAACTCCAGGGCGATATTGTCAGTTGGCGAAGGCATGGCTGTTGTTGGTGGCTTAACCAAATCCAAGTGAGTTGCATCCAGTCAGCCTGATGGGGGGAAACCAAACAATGATTACAGGGCATTATAGGGACAAAAACAAATAGGTCCTTTACTGAAATGATGTGGCATTGGTACGTAATTTTCCCCGACTTATGACTGAAAATACCAAGTGGTGGATGATTAGATCTGGCAAGCCCGCCTTTGCTGGCCGAACCATCAGAAGCACTGACCTCCATTCACAACCTCAATTATAATATTTGTTCCATACAATTATATTAATTTGTTCCAAACACTCTATTCTCATCATTTTGTAGCATTTCACTTGGGATGCACCACTTCCATTACATGTATGCAGATGCCAGTACATGCGTGTGTTTTTGGCTCATTAAATACATCTTGGAAAGGCAACAAATGTCAAATTATGCCTTGTATGAACGGAGATATGGGGATTAGAAATGTACTCCAAACAAATGGGCTTGATAAGCCTAATAACTTTGCCAAGAAGAAAAATCACACAGAAATTTTGAATGAGCCTGCTGACTATTTCAAGGCCGAAAGGCGCATTTTTGAAAGCTTGATAGCGAAATACCCTGAGAATGAAATGACCAAGGTCATTAGGTTAATCCAAGACTCTGAATTGCCCATAGGTGTGAATCTGTATGCGATGTTTATATGTGCCCTGTGATTGGCTGGCGACCAGTTCAGGGTGTACCCCGCCTCTCGCCCGAAGATAGCTGGGATAGGTTCCAGCATGCCCGCCCCCGACCCGTGTGAGGATAATAGCCACTGTTAGTGGTACTGCTGACTTTCCAGCAGTCCCATAATAATAATAATAATAATCATGGTGTCAACCAAACTGGGGAAGGTCACAAAAGGCTAATTTACTAAAATTTTAAAAATACATCAATTACTGATATATAGATTTTAAAAAAAAAGCTTAATTTAATGAGTAGTGAAGATATCACAAGAATTTTGACATCATTTTAAAAGGTTTTCCAATCCCTTTCCAATGAAACAAGTGTCTTTAAAGCGACTTGAAAAGTTTCTTCACATACAGACATTGAAGGCAGGCCAAGATTCCAAATACACAGCGTGCCACTGAGGACCATATGGAAAAAAATATAAATAAGTCCTTTAGTGGAGTGTTTTGAAATCATTTGACTAATGACAATTATTACTGCTTTAAAAGTATTCACACATAAATACTTCAGATAACCAAAACCACAACAACTCATGGGAGTGTCATGACCAGGATTCAGAATGCAACTGTAGAACATTCTTAACTTGCTTTACTTAAGATGACAAACAATTAAAAAGGAAGTAAACCAGGATGCCCCGATGAAAGGTTGTTTGGAATATAGGGCAGGCAAAAATAACATCAACTTGGCTTCCAGTCTGGGTTCCCACCCTCTAAAGGTACAGAGTTCTGCAGCTACTTAAAACAAACATCAAGTTTGCAGTCTGAAATAGTATGCCCCATTTGAATTGCCTACAAATGAGCTACTTTTACAAGGCATGTGTAAAGTTGTTTGAAGGCCTAGAGAATGGCAAAGTGAACATCAGGTAGAGAGAAGAAAAAAATACCTGCAAGGCAATTTGTTAACCGAGAAAGGAAAGACGGAAACAGCGCATGCGCAGTTGAGCCCCATCCAAAATGTCCCAGAAACTCAGCAAAGTAAGACGGAAACAGCGCATGCGCAGTTGAGCCCCATCCAAAATGTCCCAGAAACTCAGCAAAGTCATTTTAATCCTGAAAAGTTACAACATCGTTGTTAAACATGTTACACTTAATAGACAGGTCGGAGTAAGAAAGCGAGATTTCTTTTTGGCTTGGCCGATAAGTCAAACGAGTTTATATATTTAAAAAGAAAAAAAAAAAAAAAAAAAAACCAAAAAAACACATCGCTAAGATGCCAACACATAACTCCGACATAGTCGGTTCACTCAAATTAAAGCGAAATTCAAGTTATTTCTCACCATTTAGTCATTCGACGGACATTTATATGCAAACACGACGTGTTTGCGGAAAGTTTACAAAACGCGAGAACTGGTTTCACTCGTCTAATTACATACACCTGTTGCTGAAAAGTCAATCCTAACGTCATCACGTTTTGCAAAAAACGAATTGTTCACCCCCTCGAAGGAAAATGGAAAATAAAAAAACACTACCTGGGACTAGTTTTTACAGTTCTCTCGGCTCCTCCGACGAGAGTTGGTCCATAATAACCCTGGTTTACATGCACCTCCACTGAAGAACCACTGAAGAGTGAGAATGCTGCGGAGGAAGTGAACGAACAGGAAGATTGGACACTGACGCTGGCAACAGGAAGCACTGCGGTTATCAATCTTTTTACACCCCAAACCCCTCCCCCCCCCCCCCAAAAAAAAGAAAAAAAATAATTATATATTTGTATTAAAATATATATACAAATCAAATGAATAATTGCGAACCAATGTAACATTAGGCAGTGTTGGCGCTTAAATTCATTTAAAATGTACTGCATATAAAAAAAATAAAACTTGTATTGAAATTAGAGTTTCAAAACAAACAGGTGTTATTAAATGCAAAAGTATTGTGCTTAAAAGTTAAATACAACTGAATTGTACGTTGGCAGCGTTTCTTTAGCACGTAGCACTAGAGGAACCACATGTACTGTTAACAGTACACACACACCACATTTTTGAGAATCTCTGCATAATACATAATTACAAGTACCTGAGTGTACTTTGTAAGTTCATTTCAGTCAATGACATTTCACAGTGCAACACTGAGGAGATAAGCAATTACATAGCTTATTCATGTACAGTGTAAAAAAAAATAAAAATAAATAAAAAAACTTTCCACTATTCCGAACTGCCTACTCACTTTAACATTTGCCATTTTAATTGGTTTATGCTGTTATTGTTATTGCAAACTTAAAAAAAAAAAAATCGTGTTTGTACGGTGACCTTGAGTGGCTTGAAAGTTGCCTTTAAATAATTATTTGTAGTTTGTACTTAAGTGGATTTTTCAGGTATCTATATTTTACTATATTTTTTGTGACTTCACTTTTATTTCCTACATTTGAAGGAAGACAGCTGGGCTTTGTCAAACTTGAACATTGACAACTTATCGACCTTTGCAGATCTGTAACTCTATTGAGATAAAGCACAGAGTGTGAGTACCTTTGCCAACTATCACATTTCACTTTGATTTATGACGATGAAGTTGAGGACTGCATCAAAATTGACCCATGTAGGATGGACAGAATGATCGTTCCCCCCCTTTAAAATGTATGTAAATGTTGCTCACTTTTCTACGACCATCGCATTTACTGCTAATAAATTGCGGGAGGCAGCACGGCGATCTTGTGGTTAACACGTCTGCCTCAGATTGCTGAAGTTTTGGGTTCAGCTCCCGACTCGGGCTTTCCTGTGTGACGTTTGCATGTTACCTCTGCGTTTGTGTGGGATTTCTCCAGGTACTCCGGCTTCCTTCCAGATTCCAAAAACATGCATTAGGTCCGTTGAAGACTAAATTGTATGAATGTGAGTGTGATTACCCCACCTCTCACAGTTAGCTTGTATAGGCTCCAAAAAATGGATGGATGGGGTTGAGAGTGTACAAACTAGTTTTAAGTCTGCCAGGAGTGTCAGTTTAAATATGTCGACTGCAAGGTCATAAGGCATAAATCAGGTCATACCCTAGGCAGTAGATTGACCTTCCCCATTTGTCATCTCAGTTCACCAATATTATTTCTGTTTTTAGGTTTGATTTACCACCCTACTGGAGTGACCATCATAATTTGCTATTTTTAGATACATTTGCTCGCAGAAAAATACCCCCGCCAATATTTTCGCTCATGAGTGAATGAAGGCTGGAGCTGAGATTTAAACCCTGAACTTCAGAACTGTGAGGCACACAGGCTAACCTGTCCACCCCAATACATAAAAATAGGAAAGAAAAAAAACAACAACAAGCGTGTTGTATTTTTGAATACCCACATGTAGATTTGGGGAATTAGAGCGAAGAAACACTGAGGCTGTGATCAGAATCACTCCCTATCCACTATATGGTGCCCCAGTGAATTTGCCATTTTCTAGTGCTGTTCGATAATAAAGTCAGCTCAAGTAAAACTCTTAACCGTCCGTCTCTTGAATGACACTGAATCGAAGGAATAGTCCCCCCCATTTTTTATCTCCATTCAGGCCGGTCTGCACTCCAAGTCCAGCACAACATGATGTACACGAGGCGCATATGACTTCACATGCTCAATGTGTTGGATGTTGGTTCGCCACACGGTAGCGGTGAGTTCTTTCAAGAGACACGCGATGCGGTTCGTGGCATCATCAGCCCAGGCCCGCCACGCCTCTCTGTCGGCTCTCTTCCCAGATACGCTGTAGTCCACGTCATCCCTTTCTTGGGAGGCAGCGGTGTTCGGTGACGTGACATTGTGATGTATGTGTAAAACACCGCCAGTCGTTTTCTTCAGCAGGCGGCAGGCGACTGGCCAGCTGTCCTCAGAGCTCGGTATGAGACCCAGGTTCACCCGGTCTGCAACGTTGCACAGCTGGACCTGAGAAAAAAAAGAAAAACAACCAAAAAAATCAAATAGATAATAATTTGTAAGTTTGTGGTAAATTGTGAACTTTTGATATTTTCACTACAGGGCGTACTCACTTTTGCTGCCAGCGATTTAGACAATGGCTAAAAATACGATGTTATAAATATGTTACATGGGAGAAATTATTTCACCACCCTCGTTTCTTCAATTTCTTGTTGATTTGAATACCTGGTAGAACCTAAGGTATGACTGTGTGTGTATTCACTCCTGTGGACAATATAGCGTTGCACCATTCTGATGCCCTCATAATAATAGCATCTCGTAAAATAACAACATTTAAATGTTCTTGGGTTGATTTACTTACTTGTGTACTAGATGTAAAAAGGAATTTCCAGTCTAGACTAAGGTGAAATGTATGAGAATACTATTGTTGCGTTACATACCTTTAATACTTTCTATCAGGCCAACCAAGTACAGGTACAAAGTGCTTATCCCCACTTGCCATAACATTAAGATACACACAGTACATAGTCTATCAAAATAAAATGCATGATCTGTTTCAAATGATGCCTTTAGGTGAATAAATCTCGGTTCTGACAGATTCAGAGAGGCTTTTTATCATTGTGCTTGTAGTTTCTGCATAATACTACGGTTTTTATCATTCTGTCCCCCATAGGCTAAATACGGTGACAAAAACATTGACATCTCAGTATGATAAGGTGAAAATCCAAAAGTCCAATTCAAATTACAGTACATTACTTATGGTGTACCTAATGCTGTGTCTGTCTAGTGTACAGGTACAGTATATTGAAGCTGAAAAGCACATATAAAATACATTACTTGTCGATTGTCCCCTGGGTGAACTGTGCAGCGGCCCTGTACTCCGTTGGCCGGTAGGTTTTTACGCAGAGCCTCGACCGCATGTGGGTTCCACTCGCAGGCGTGGACATGTGCCGCATTCGCGTGGACCAAATATGGAAGTGTGAAGTATCCTATACCTGACGGCACAAAACAAACAAGTCAATTCGATGACATATTGCTGTTTTGTTGCCATTTAACAGTGGTAGGCTGGATGCAATAAAAGCTAGTCTGAGCAAAAACAGAAAAGTCAGTAAGGATGTCAACCGTGACTTGGTGTTTAACGGGAACTTTAATGGGAAAACATGGTCCTTACCTGCATATAAATCAACCACTGTCTCGCCCCGGCAGTCGAATGCAGCAACTCGCAGCTTCTCTGTAATATTTCCAGCAGAAAACATGCATTTGGTGACATCAAACTCGTACCTGCAATACAACAGACAGTCATTAAGTGGGTGTGAGGATCGTTGTAAGAGATATAGATCAATAAGGTCCGTAGACATATTTTAAGTCGCCAGCGGTTTTTCACTTGCTCATTGTGTATTTAATACGGGTACCTGCTAACAGTTAGTGCTCCAGTTTTTACTAGCCCTGCTATTGTTATTTAATTCTCTTTGTTGTATGTGTCAGTTTTACAGTAAACGTCAACTGGGAGTGACAAATCAACAGCTTGAAGCAAGCACGTTTCGCCTCTTATTTGGAGTATTGCTTGCTTATCGGTCAAACCAAAAATACCGGTACTAAAAAGATGTAGGAACATGGTATTGCGGTACTTTTTTTAGTACCTGTACACAGTGCAACCCTCATACAGGTGGTTCCTAAAGTATAACTACATTGACAAAAATGTTTATTTTCCATAAAATCCATTTTCTACATTGTATTCAATTGGAATATTAACAAAAACATCTTCAATATGATTTCCAATAGTTGTAATGCAAAGGTTGATGGGCTTTGAACTCAAAAGCAGCACTTATATTGGATACTATTATCCAGGTATGACGCAGTTGTGCCCAATGTTCGGGCTGCTGAGTATATATAACTCCCAGTGGTGAACAACAGGGGTAAAAGAGTGGGTCCTCAGTGAGTGGGAAGCGCACTCACGTAATGCCATTGTCCACATGTTTGACCCAGCTCCGCTCTCCCAGCAGCACGGTCACTCGAGGAGATCGGAAGCCGTCGCTGGATATTCGACTCATCTTCGCCAGTCGTTTGGCTCCCAGGCCTTTGGCTACCGCGCGCCACAGCCGTTGATCTAAAATAAACGGAAGGAAAACGTCTATAATCCGATTGGTGGACTTACTTAAGACAATAAACAAGCAGGAATTTGGCAACGTTACCCATTTTCTTCCATAGAGGCAGGGAGAAACAGTTGTGCCCCAGCAGGACTAAATCTCCATGCCGCTGGAAGCTGCGGGGCAGATCCTCCCTCAACTCCTTCGTCCAACTTTCTCCATGAGCTTCCACCAACTCCTGGAGGAAATTCTCGAGCTCGTCACCTCTCCTCTGGCCTCTCTCTTTCTTGGACAGCAGAGAAGGCTGTGGACGATGCAAGTTCACCTTAGGGAGGCAGTTTAAGTGAATTTAGTTTCATTAAATGAAGTGTTCATTACCTCGCACCAAACCGTTGCCACTTCTTTTAGAAACGTCACATCCAGTCGTGGTAAAGATGAAGGTAAAATGGGCAGAAGGACAGTCCCAGCAGGCTCGTTCACTATACATAAACTTCGATCTAGGAAATCTAGGGGTTGGAGCTGTTGCCTGTATATTAATAGACATGAAATGATGTTAACGTTATGACAAGCCAAAAAGAAAAAAAAACGTGTAAATCAGTCTGGGCAAATTGATTGTACACGTCTTTCGCTAACCATGCTAACCTCTACCAGTTTAGCTTCAAGCCATTCTTTTTCAGTAGATTACCTGAGTTGCTGAGCACGGCAACGAGACACGCGGAGGCAAGGCACCGTTTCCATTTGAAATACAAAATACAATAGATTTACTTCTAAAATAAACTCCAAGAATGACGATATGAAAATTTGTAAACACAAGCAACGCGGGCTTTTCAGCGACACAGTGCTTGTTTCCATCCGGACGATTAAAAACGACGGACTACAGTAACAGCACTAATTCAGCTGTTGATTAATTTTAATGGCGAGTTTACACTAAAATAATGTCTTGATCTTCCATGCTAATCCATAGCAAAATCAATTTGCGATTAATTAATTTGCTTAAAAAAAGTCGTAGTTTGGACAAGTCGCGGACTATTGCCGACAGAGGCCGCAAAACATTTGATATTGATGATATTTCGCATCTTTGACAGGTTATGGCCGTAAATATGTTCAATTTACACTTTCACAAACATGCACAATATTTACAGTTAAAAAGAACGTTTATCGATGCGCATACATTTCTGATACCACAAATTCTTTTGTATGACTCACATTTGATATTTTATTCGGCTTATTATATTCATGGCAATAGACAATATAACCATTTACGATAACTGTCATTTAGAAGATGATGCTCTCTGATGTTGCACACATGTTTGTATACTTACATGGTTGTTTATTTTCTCAGCGCGGCGAAGTAGTGGTCAGCACATCTGGCTCACAGTTGAGAGGTCCCGGGTTTGAATCTCAGCTCCGGCCTACTTGTATGGAGTTCGCGTGTTCTCACTGTGCTTGTGTGTGTTTTCTCCAGGTACTCCCACATCCCAAGAACATGTTAGGTTCATCGAAGACTCTAATTTGCTACTGTGTGAATATGAATGGATGGATATATTTTATTTGCTTTGTATTTGCTCGTGAAGGGGTTACCAATGTCCAGGATTTATTTTGTTTTTTGCACAATCTAACACTGCAAGGTCTGCGTTCTACTAAATTGCTTAATGTAACAGTTAATCGTTAACTTTAGCTGTCTACAATTTTGAAC
This sequence comes from Phycodurus eques, assembly GCF_024500275.1. Classification (NCBI taxonomy): domain Eukaryota; kingdom Metazoa; phylum Chordata; class Actinopteri; order Syngnathiformes; family Syngnathidae; genus Phycodurus; species Phycodurus eques. The sequence continues at coordinate 27,632,899 of NC_084533.1, forward strand.
CCAGAGTCGTCAAAATAAAAACAATTTTAAAAAATGGACACTTGTCAAACTATAGAACTATCCACAATGTTGTGTTGTGTGGCTTTTTTTTTTTTGGGTCGTTTAAGGTTCAGCCACCCCCTTCTTTATTCTCCTCTCTCTTCTTATGCATTCAGCATGAAAGCTTTAATGGCCGTGTGATCGAGCTGAGCCAATATTGAACTTTCATCGCATCACTATTAAAGTCACTCAGCAGCCGTTACAGTAAATATTGCCGCCTTTACAGCCACTGCAAACGACAAATCATACTGCGGTAAACATACATCCTTTTCTAATTGTGTGCAGTCGGAATGTGCTGTGTAATAAGCAGCAATGTTGAACAGTTCCAAACGTCATTATTTTCTAGCTCCAGCCGACTGCAAACCTAAGTAGGACAAGCATAATACAAAATGGATGGAACAAAAGAAAAGTTTGGTTACCGCGTTTCACTTCACTTGTGTCCTTTATTGAGCCAAGGCACATATTTGACATGAGAAAAACCTCATGACACACCACCAAAACAGAAATAATGATCATGTATGATGGTGTAGTGCAGGGGTGTCAAACTCAAATTCACGGTGGGCCAGAATTAAACATTTGGACCGGTAGCATAGTTGCTAACGACCGCAACAAAAAGGGAAGGGGCGCACGCCTGTCGAGACCGATGGGCCGACACACGAGCAAAGCATTCCTGGCATTTGGAATATTAGTGGCGCATGTACTATATACTGGCACATTTGATATGGTCTTGCGGGCCAAATATAAATACATCGTTGGCCAAATTTGGCCCGTGTTTGACATATGTGGTATACTGGAAGAGCATAACTATCTAATTAAAAATAAAAAGTGATATTAATATAGTTTTCTTTCCTGATATACAAGTAACAGGATCGCAGTGGCTCGAGTGACACGACATGATGGCTGAAAACATTGAAAAAAATTTGGAAAATAGAAGAGAGGGCTAACCTTCAGGCACGAACGACATGGTCAGCGCAATTAGCTTGATCATGTCATTTCTGCTGAGTCACGGAGCTCACTTTTTTTCCCCCTCTTCCTCTCGATCAGTGATATTCAAAGTGTGGTACAAGTGCCACTAGTGGTCTGTGGCCTCTCTCTAGTGGTACACGAAAGAATCACTGCAAGAAATACGACGTAGAACACATGCATTGCAATCAAACACAACTCAGCTGTATTTAACTTTAAAGGACAACACAGGACAGTTTCTTTTCATCTTTAACCCTGCGTGGGTTTTCTCCGGGCACTCCGGTTTCCTCCCACATCCCCAAAAACATGCATGCTAGGTTGATTGACGACTCTAAATTGTCCGTAGGTGTGAATGTGAGTGCGAATGGTTGTTTGTTTCTATGAGCCCTGCGATTGGCTGGCGACCGGTTCAGGGTGTACCCTGCCTCTCGCCCGAAGATGGCGGGGATAGGCTCCGGCACGCCCGCGACCCTAGTGAGGAGAAAGTGGATGGATGGAAAATGTCCTCCATGGCTGGAATGACCCATGTGCACTTTTTGTGCCTTTTTTTTTGTTTTGTTTTTTTGGGGGGGGGGGGGGGTATGTTTTTTGGTTGTGACATGTAAAATATGTGCCGAAGCTTAATAAAGGTCGTGCACCACTGCAATAAAGTCCTATTATATTAGCTGGTGCAGGTGTACTGTCCCTTGCGGCCTAATAGCGTGGGCCAGCTTGTGTCCTTTGTTTTCCATGTTGCACTAGTAGCGTCTACCTGTGCTGGCCCTTTAAGGGGAGAGTTCAATCGAGGCGTGTTTCCTGCTGCCATTGAATCAAACAGTGAGTGAATCTGGCGTCCTGCGGCTGAACAAGCAGCACACACACGAATCGGCTATTTTCACTTGCCACGCAGGTATATTTGAAACGTTTAATCTTAGATATTTTCATCAGAAGATGAAGTGGTAGTTTTTATTTATTTATTTAATTAAATATTTTTTATTTTTTATTTTTTTGTAAATCAACGCTTGCCTGGTCAAGCGTGGACTTGTTTGTCAGCCGGGGTCAAGGTTCGCTCCTCCGCGGGTGGGGAAAGGTCTGCAGCAAGCGCCCGCGGATGAATGTCTCATCTCTTCCAGAAAGGGCGTGAAGGAAGGAGCCCGGGTTGCTCTCGGCGTCGTCGTGGGAATGAGCTGCCGCAGAAAAGGACCGCAAAGTGGAAATCAACGCCGCTGACGACAATGTGACTGCGACCCTTTTTTCTATCGTTTTTTCTCTCTCTCTCTCTCTTTTTCCTTAAAAAAAAACCAAAAACCCTAGAACATGCAGAAATGTGTCACGTTGCTCAGTGAGTAACATCAGTAGGATTAAATTTTTATTTTATTATTATTATTTTTTTTAAACGTAGCTGAAGTGTGCTCGTCAACAAGCGTCATGTCGGCGGTGATGATCAGCAGCAGGAAGGTGCGGAAATGGGAGAAGCTGCCGGGCAAGAACACTTTCTGCTGCGATGGACGAGTGATGATGGCCCGCCAGAAGGGCGTCTTCTACCTGACCCTCTTCCTCATCATCGGGACCTGCGCCCTCTTCTTCGCCTTCGAGTAAGTCCCTGGATTTTCCATTATTTTTTATTTTTGCAATCGCCATGCCACTTATTGACCGAAACGTTCCCGGACACATCCGCAATGCTGAATTTTAGAGGAGTTGGAAGTTGAATGTGACAATTCATCTCGTCACATGTAGTTAATGTACTTTCCCGGAGATCTGGAATTTCTCTGACACATCTCAAGAAACACTGAAGCAGTCCACTTTACACAAACAGGCCATCATGGGCTTTTCAGGGTACGCTTCACATATCGACAATCGGGCCCAGTTTCAAGCATTGTCCCTTGTGATCAAAGTCAGCAAAGGCCTGATTATCAGATGCCTTCAAAACATTATTCACAAAATAATAAGAATAATAACCCCCCCCCCCCCCCCCCCCCCCCTTCCTAATGTGCCTGGAAAACACTCCGGGCCGACAATCGTAAATGTTGAAGATGTTCAAAATGGTTTTGAGGATGTTTCTGAAAGATGATCCTGAGTGATTATCCTGTGGTGTGAGGTGTGTTAGCAGTGATTTGTTTCCCCCCCCCCTCCCCCATCTGCTCGGGGCTGACAATTGTAATTGTTAAAAGTGTTTCAGTGTTGTCCAAATATGACTCCGAATGTATTTTTATTTTTTTTTTGCTGCGGTGTGGGATGTATTTAAAAGTGAGTTTTACTCCCGATCTGCTCGAAAAACAGTTGGGGCCGTCAATAGTATACACGAGACCTGTTCAAAATTTCCGATTGCAAAACTTTGCGCGTGCGTGTGTTCAAGTTTGGTAGGAATTTCTTTCCTCGTCATGCTTGGGGTTTCTCACATTTTAAAAATCAGTTAACATGTTAATAATCAGGTGATGTGATTCCTGGGGTCCTTTATTCTCGGAAACAAGGGTTAGGGTTTTGTATGCGTCTATGTGGTAATGAATGTTAATATGATAAATAAATATTACAAAATACAAAGTTTGAAGCAAACTGCAATAAATTGCACAAGGAACAAAGATAAACGGTAACCGTATTCGGATGTATTAGGTATTATGATAACTAATGCAAGTTTAAAAGCCAAGCTTTTCACAAGATGCACATACAGTATGTAATACAACATAGGAAGACTGGCGGCACAGCTAGCCAGCTGCTGCGCCTCCGTCGCGGTTTTCTCTATTTTGTACCTAGTTTTATTGTTTTACTAAAGGTTGCCTCATATGAGCGCTGGAGCCATTTGTAACAACCGGCTTACCCGATCTAACACTCTGCGACCCCGAAAGAGTCGTTAAACAGCCTTTAGCTGTCCGCCGCTACTTCCTCGCCACTCGTTAGCCAGCGGTTAGCTTCGCCGGACTCCTGTGGTTCCTCTCCGCGCTCTGTGCCCGGACAGCCTGCTCTGGTGTGCCCCGCCGAGCACTCCCGCTTGGACCAGTCTGCCAGCTCTCCTGTACGCTGACCTGCGCCCACGGATTGCTGTGCAGGGATCAAAACGGACACACAAACACGCCACCTATTGCCTAAAAGTATAGAGACACGGCAAGGCACTGAGAGCCACCCGCACCCAGAGGTGCCACAGAAGATGCCCTCAGTGAGACCACCACGACCTGGTGGGACTCCCCACATTGTGCGCAGCCCCCCCAGCCTCCCTCCTCGGTCCGGGGAAACTGCAGGATGACATCCCCGCGGGCACACCGATCGCAGTAAAACCTACAAAGAACAGGATCAAAACTGAAGGGCAAAAGGAGATGCGATAACATTGGATACAAAAAATAAATAGATAAATGAATAAGCAAGTGAGTCGATCAGACAATGTCTAAAGAAATCAGTTAAAAGCTGAAGCAAAAACCTTGAGCCTCTTGTTAAACGCATCAACACGAATAATGTTCCATTTGCCCTATTTATCCGAAGTCAAGTTTTAGTACAAATGATGCCGTTTAAAACGTCATGGTAATTTTGACGCGTCGACTTGGAGAACCCCTCGGAATCTTGGCCCTTACTACCTTCTGAGTAGATATTTTTAACTAAAACTTGCCAGCCAATTAGAGAAGGAGTTATCCCGAGTAGCAGACAAAAGCAAAGGGCCGAGGAGATTTGTTGAGAAAGAATCAAGTTGTGTCTTTTTTTGTTTTGTTTTAAGCCATATTTTTGATATCCCACAAAAACATTCCCCAAAAGGCAAATTCCTTTCGGACACGAAAAATACAATTTCTCCGGAACCCACCATCCCTTTTTGAGAATCCTTGCTGCGTTGTACACGGGTTGAAGCGGCCACTCCGTCCAGATTCAGCATTTTGCCAGAATGTCATTGTTGGGAAATCTTGTGTGGTTTGCTAGAAGGAGCTGTTTGCGCACAGAGAAGCGAGATGATAATGATGGTGCAAGGCTCTGCACAGACTAATAGCTGGAGAGTCGTTAGTGTGCCACGTTCATACCACTGTACAGCTCAGCGTAATTATCTCTGATGGAGGGATACATATTAAGGCTGAGACCTGCGTGGGTGTAATCTTAAAAGTCATCAGAAGACCGCATTGCAAAGACATTTTGTGAAAAAACACCCCAAGGCTTAACATTTCAGCTAAGCAACTGTTTATATTGTGTAGTAGCGTACATGCGGTCATCGGAAGTTGTTGTTCTTTACCAACACAGGTGATGGGAGTTTATAGAATCCTTGCAATACAAAATCACCATATTGTGTGCAAAAGTCGAGCCATGCATGGGCCGAGAAGCGCGGAACAGAGCAGACAGTGTCCTCCTGACTGGCTTTGATCCAACGGCAGGCAAGCCGACGTGACGTCTCTCTTTTGTTAGCAGCTGTGGGCTCCGTTTGTAAGGGAACCTCGCTTTCGTTAGCGTTCAATTGTGGAAACGGGGGACCGGGTGCACAAATGGAAAAAGGATAAACGGCAAGAAAGTGCGTCCAGGTTATTTGCTTGCTTTGCTGGGCTGAATCGATTTCTTCACAGCTCTTGTGGGCTTCAAATGTTAGTTTTATACCCTCTGGCATTATGTCTATCCTTTGCTTTGGACGCTTACTGATACTGCGTTCCAAGAAACTAAGATAGTCTCAAATTGTCCTTTTGTTTATACTTTGAAAGCAGTAGTCTCATGTTAGCATTGTGCTAAGTGTGTTTAAAGACCTTAGCAAAATTCAAGTGCTCTAAAGGCATGGCCATGCGTATATTTAAATATGGTATTTCTTCATGGCGGCTTTCACTCATTGCAGAGTTGGTTGGATCGTAACCTCAGCGATGGAGGGGGTATTACTGTTTGTAAAAGTGACGCATACGCCGATGAGGGGTATTGACAACCATTTTGGATAAGCTCAATCAGTTGATCAATCGGTGCGCATGTGCGCAACGTTTCATTGCACAGCCACATTGCCAACCGCTGGCTTGGCGTGGTTGGCAGGTAGCGGTGCCTTGACCTATGAGTGACCCGACTCACAAGTGTTTTGAGATGCAAGCCGTTGCCTGGCTGATCATTTTGTATGTTTTATTTTTAATTAAAAAAAAAAAAAAAAAAAATGTTTTCTTTGACTTGCACGCAAAAATGTTTTTGATACGAGCACTTAGATGGTGGAAGCGAACTTGACAACAAGCGGTTTTGCAGATAGTGAACTGTTCTTCAAAAAGTCTTCGAACAGTTTATTGTCACTCACAGTTGGAGTTTACAGTCAAACTAAACGTAAAACAAGAGGAGTTGCATATTTCGTCTTTAAAACAACATACGTTCGCCTCAGGAAAGTCTGATAGCTTAATGCTAACCCAATGCAAAACGATGTAATCCGTCTATAGCGATTAACAAATGGCATCCATATCAAAACACTCTCTCGCGTCCGGCGACAGCAACCAGCGTGACGTCGCGTCCCCCAGGTGGGCCTTTGCTCACCATTCTCAAAGTTGATTGGCTGCCCCGATCTGGTCTGAACACAGCACTACGCAAATAAAACGAATACTACTGCTCTACCCTCCTTGTCAACCGTATTTTAATTCACATTTGACTTTGTTCGCATGAAGGTCGAACCCTGTCATCTTCAGGTGGGATATTTCCCACTTTCTACTAGCCCTGAATGCAGCATCAGAGGTGCTTGCTTTGGCGAATGACGTGTTGTGACGTAAGACTTTAAAGCAAGCGCTTCTTTCTGGTTGGGCATTAGTGAGCACGCGTGTGTGTAAAGCCCGTTGCTACGGTGCTTGGCGGAAGCATAAGCGCGCGTCATATGTTTGTCCGCCCCAGGACGTCGGAGCTTCTGCGCTCGCCTCTGTGCGTGCGTGTCACCGGGCGGAAGCTCTCGGTGTGTCCGGCTGTCCGCTCGGGGCGTGTTGCGTGAGGAAAAGCAAAGTGGAGGAGGCGGCGGCATGCAGGGCCAAGCCCGCAGAGAGGCTGCACATCTCGTAACCGACACCAGAGCCTCCTTCAGCTTCCTGTCCCCCCGGCCGGCCAATCGCAAAGCGGCGGGTGGGCTCTGCTCATATCTCAGTAAACTGATTTATGCCCTGCTGCATTTATCCAACACACATCTACAGGCTTTGTCACTGGCTTCCTCTGGAGGTGTCATTTGTTTTTTTTGTAGTCAGATTTTTCTCTCTCACTTACTGTGTATTGATTTTTTTTTCTTCTTTTTGTTTTTAAGGTTGCCAGACAAATCGAGTCCACTTTTCCACACGGGGAAAAAAAAAAAAAAAACAGTTTAAAAAAAAAAAAAATGTTTTTTTTTTTTACGTGGGATATATTAACTCACCTAGTTGATCATTATTCTTCGTTTCACTTCGTGGACATTGTATGATGCAACCGCTCCAATCCTATATTTAATCTCATAAAAAGGCCCATGACCCCGGCTCGCATGTTTTCACGCTCTCATATGGTTTTCAAACGTTGCATAACAAGAAAGATGGATTTAAACTGGGGGGAACAGATTGAATCCTCTGAAGCTTCAGACTCGCCGCTTTCATATACTCTGGATTAGGTTTTCAAAGAGTTTTGAAGGACGCCTTCATGCAAAAATGGAAGAGCTGCCAGTTGAAAGTGCACATTCTCGTTTATTTTTTTTCCTCCCCCCCCCCCCCCACATTGCTTGGGCTACTTTTACACCTGAGTCCACAAAGAGCCGTACAAGAAATCTGATAAAAAGTGTTATCATTTCCCAAGTCTAACCGCTTTTCCGGCGGTACTATATTTCTGCAATCTTTGAATAGTTTCATGCCCATCGAAACTCAGAACTCTATCCTGAGCTCTTTGCTGAACAAAATCACCTCCTTGTGATTTTTGTGCTTTTGAGATGTCACCAAAGCCCATGCTAATAGGAAAGTGATACTAGGTGTCAAAGAAGTATCTTAAAGTGATGCATTTTGACTGTTCTAAGATTTTTGCACATTTGGTAGGAGTTAAGTTTAGCCAGGGTTGTTAGTGGAAGTTAGTCTTTGATGCTGCGTTTTTGCTCTGCTAAGTGACTTATTAAAAAGCTCAAGCTAACAAGCGACGGATGTCTGTCAGATTATGAAGGGGACATACATGTGCACTTAAGATGCATTTCCTTTTAAATCAAATCGTCATAAATCCATTTCTTTTTTCAAGGTAAAGTTGCAAAATGAGCACCTACGTGGTCCCTATCCCCTGCGAATAGGGCAGGTTTAATGTATTTATTTGACAAATATATCTTCTGTTGCACTTAACATGATTCAATGCCCGGTGTCAATTATATTTCTGTACAGATTTGAGAAGTTTGCAATAAACCAACAAAGGTTGTGTGAGTTTTCAGCTGCTGTGAGTCGAAGAAGCTCCACGCTCATCGGATATTTACCGAGGTGCATTTGCGATGAGGCAGTAGTTTTAGTTCTCCTTTTTTTTTTTTTTTTTTTTCTTCTTCCATTCCAGCCAATGCCCGAGAAAAGAAACAAACAGTCAGAGGGTACAAATGTTTATAAGACGCCGTTGTTTCAGGCTAGAAGCCCCGCTGGTCGTGTCCCGGCACAGCCAGTTGCATTATGCATGACGGCAGGACTCCGGCAAGTCGGGCAGCGCTTGCAACGGTGAAGTATTCATATCGATGTATGAGTCACTGTGGTTTGACAATGTGTTTTAAACCTGGGTCCAGTGTGTGGTTTTATTTACTTATGTCCTACCTTAAGAGGCCACCTCTAAGTAAAAGTAGATGTTTACAAAGTACACTATATAAAAATACGAAAACAAATTGCTCACTCTGACATGAAATTAGACTAAACATTTCCTGTTGTAGGTCAATTGGTATTACCAAAATCATTTCTAATTGCGAAATGCCAGAATAATGCATTTTTTTAATAACTTTATTCAAAGTCAGAAGTGTATATGCATGGCCACTCCAAAACATTGTGAATTTATGACCCTTAAGCCACTTTGTAACCAGTTGGGTAGTATGCTTCGCGTCAAAGTTTTGACTTCCTGGCTGATGTCTTGAAGTTGATTCAGTATTCCCACATTAATTTTCTTTTCTCGTGATGCCGCCCAGTTTGTGACGTGCACCAGTGCCTCCTGGAGAAAAACAACCCCACCACATGATACTGCTACCCCTGATTTCACAGTTGGAATGGTGTTCTCAGGCTTGCCAGCTTCCCTCTTTTTCCTCCAAGTTCAGTAACAGTTAAATTCTTTTTTCGTCAGATATGGCTCCCAAAATGAAGTTACTTGTACCCGTGTGCATTTGCAAACTGTAATCTGGCTTTGTGATGTTTCTTTTGGAGTAAAGGCTTAGATTTCCTTTTGACTTCTCCATGATGTTACACAAAGAAGCTGTGTTTGAAGTGTGCCTAGTTCAAATACTGTACATCCACAGGTATGTCTCTAATAAACGCAAATGATGTCAATAAACCCATCAGAAGCTTCCAAAGAAATGACATTTGGTTTCCCCAAATTGTTAAAGGCGTAGTAATCTTACTGCATGTAAACTTCGGACTTTGAAGAAAGTAATGAAAAATTGCCTCAGGAAATCCTCCTCTAATTATTCTGGCATTTAGAAAATAGAAATAATTTTAGAAAATCGAAATAACAGTTTCGTCTGATTTCATGTCAGTGTGGGGGGAGGGGGGGGGGCGTGTCCTTTTTATATCGTGTATGTACAGTAAATATCTCCCGTTTCCTCCCACATTCCAAAAACATGCATGTTGGGTTAATTGAAGACTCTAAATTGCCCGTAGGTGGGAATGTGAGTGCAAACGGTCGTTTGTTTATTTGTGCCCTGCGATTGGCTGGCGACCAGTTTAGGGTGTACCCTGCTTCTCGCCCTGACTTAGCTGAGGTAGGCTCCAGCACACCCGCGGCCCGAGTGAGGATAAGTGGTACGGAAAACGGATGGATGTTTTGCTTGCGAAGAGAACCCTGTGGCTCAAAGTCCCTGGTAGACGCACCCTAACCATAATTGGGCAAACACGTGGAAGTAAGGAACATCGATGCCGAACGCGTCTGTTGTGGCTTTTATGGTTGCAATATAAACGGCTGATTGGAGGATTCTCAGCAAGGTGACGTCCATTTCTAAACAGTACAGAATTACGTCAGCCAAACCATATTCAAAGATGGTATACTGGTAGGTAGGAAGATACCTATGGAGAGTAGGTCCTCTACTGTCGTTTCAAATTAACATCATTATCTCCATTTGTGTGTTTTGCTTTTTTCTTTGACGTTTTTGACTTACTTGATGAAGCACCATGTCACCTCACATGATATGTCAGTTCAGGAAGTAATGTAGGATTAACTGTACGCGTTTTGCTTTTTTTTTTTTTTTTTTTTTTTTTTTTTTTTTTTTTTTTTGCAACACTTAATCCAAAGAAGAACAAGCCCCAACATTAATTATGTTTCTGGTGACGTAAGTTAAGATAAACTCTTTTGTTGTTTGAAGATTTTACAGTGGTTAGCTTCTATTTCCTCTTGTGCGACGACAAGAATGTTAGAAAGTAACACGTGAAGCACATTTGCCACACGAATCACCTTACGTACGCGTTTAAATTAAGGCTGTCAAAATCTTTTTTTTTTTTTTTTACCTTTACATGAAATTACAGTTTTATCATAGGAGCAGTTTGACACTGAAATGTTGTTGTTTTTTCAGATAATAGATAGTAGCAAGAAATATTGTCAATTCACTATAGAGCAAACCTCTGAAGTCGTACAGTTTGCATTTCAACAGTATATTTGGGGGGCATCAGCTCAGCAAACATCGGTGTGCGCGTTTGCTTTTTGCAACCGTTATTCACAATGAGGAATCGTCATGATAAATTGTCATTCAAGATGTCAGCGGACCTCACCAGACCTCAGTTTGGCAAGCAATACATAATTAAATGAACATTGTTTTTATTTTTTTGTTTTGTTTTATTATTATTATTATATTTTTTTGTTGCTACATTTGACATTGGTTAAATTCTCTAAATATGGCACGTGAGGCTCATTTGTAACGAGAATTGCCTTCACATTACTCTTTTGGTCGTCAACTGTGGTGAACTGGTTTTTTACTTAAAAACTTAAAAAATTGCATGCAAGGTAATACAAGCTTTGTGATTGCAGCAGTTTGACACCGAATGTTTATTTATTTATCCCCCCGAATTTAGATTCTTTCTCATGGGGAAAATTCGAGGTGGACCAGCATCGCTGAACAGATTATGTTCAACCTTGTATATAATAATGACTCATTGCAAGTAATTTAAGGTATCGATTTGCCACTGAAGATGGAGAATAACTCTCAACACAGACTTTAATAAATTGGTGAAATGCATCTGACCTTGCACAAGACGCCCAAATGACGACCTAGCAAGATGAGTGAGAAGAGGGCGCACTGATAAGCTCAAAAAGCCTTACAGATGAACCCCCCCCCCCCCCTTTTTAGGAGCAGGTGATTCAGTTCAGATTTTTTTTCTGCTCACTGTGTGAATGATGACCTCATAGTGTCACCGTAGCATCGTCAGCCTGCTCCTCGGCCGCCCAGGAAGCGGTGCCGGCAGGAAGCGCAGGCCTGATGGGAATCGATGATAGCGCGTGACTCGGACGACGGCCGCTCAACTAGCGGCGTTATACTTCATCAACGGGCTGCCTTCTGACAAATGGCCCACGCCTCATTTAGACGCTCGGTCCGGAGGAAATGACTTGCAATCTGTTTGAACGCTGACGTTTGTTTCGTATCATGGGAAAATTCAGACAGATCAGACCGGTTCTGCAGTTGTGTGTGTTTAGGTATTCGGACATACTTGTTAATCAGCACAAACTGGTGGACTTTGATTCTTTGCTGTGGTTAGCTTGCTATGTTTTTCGTGGTGGATATGTTCCAGAGCCATCCCCAGCAGGTGAAAATCTGTGATATACAGTGGATATAAAAAGTCTACACACCCCCGTTTCCACCAATAATGTGACCTATAACCTGTACAACTTAATTGATTTTTTAAATAATTTTTTTTAATTAAAAAAAAAAAAAAAAAAAAATCTTTTCAAGAGAGGAAGTAAAAATAAACAAAACTAATTTGGGTACACAAGTGTGCTTACCCGGTTATAATTGAGTCAGCACACACCTGACACAACTAAAGAGCCTCTAATTAACCCCGAATGTAGTTGAGCATTTCTAGTAGGCGTTTCCTGACATTTTAGCGCTTTCTAGCCGAAGTCTAAAGGTTATGCACTAACACTTACTGCTATTTTGAACTGTTCATAGTTCCCTCCACCTTGTCTAAGGCCTCAGCTCAAGCAGAAGAAAAACAGCCGAGTTGCTAGCATCAGTAGCCGGGTGCGTCGCTTTAATGTTCTGGGCCGGAACGCTGATTTCAAACTATTCCGCGTGAGTCCTCGTGTCTTATTTTATGAATTGTGTATATTAATTTCAGTTTACCCCTTTTCCTTTCCTTAATGTTGAACCATTTTGATTCGAAAAAAAGAGTTAATAGTCATAATTCGTTTTAATATAATTACTGTATGATGAATGTGAATTGTACTCAGTTTTGGCGCCCCCTAGAGGCCACGACACCCTTAGCATTTACTAATCTCGCCCTATGGGCGAGCCGGCCCTGCACCCACATCCCGGTTATAAGACGTTGTGCACACTTGTGCAAGCATCTTATTTCAGTTGTTAAACAATAACAACCTGCAGAATGTATTTGCATAAAAAATTCTGTCATCTAAATGAAAACAGTCCTCAATTGGAAATTACATTCTACCAACAATATGTTACTGTGTCGTCGTAGCATGAAGAGGTTACTCTGATTACATTGCAACATACATTGAATATGAGAAAAACCTCCATTTGTGATGCAGTGCGCTTACAAACCAAAACTTACAAAAAGCTTACAAACATTAACGCAACTGTATGTGATATGACGCGAGGCTCTTGCACACAAATGCGACGTGTTTGTTTCTTTGATGATAGTCAAAAATGGATAACGTGAGGAACGATGGTTGTAGATGGTTTGTTGTGAAGGTTGTTAACTGTGACATGAAGTGTATTTGAGAAAATGAGGACATTTCCACAAGGTTTGCGTTCAAATGAAATGAAACAAATGGCCAAGTGGTGTTAGCACTGGAACGCCACAGCAAAAAGGTTGAGTGTTGGAAGACAAGAAATTTGCCATAGATGTGGATATGAATTAATTAATGAAGGGTTTATTTTGAACATGGTAGTACGCAGCAAAACAAACAAACAAAAAACTCAAGCATGTTCAACAAGGAGTAGAAAGAAGCTTATTTAATCCTACCTGCTCCTCACTGCTCAGTTGAAATTGAAATGTCCTGTCCTGTCCTGTCATCACGCACTATGAATGGTTGTGTGTCAACATTTTTCAACCACGTGATTGACTGGCGACCCGCTCCAGGAACGTGATGAGCTGTCTCGAGAATGGATGGACCGAGGAACTGAAAATGCTCAAAACCTCTCACGTTTGCAGCAGTGAAGGGCAGAATTTCTACTACCAAAGAGAGCAATTTCGCTTTCCAGCCCAAATTGATGCTGCTGATGGCACGGCTTCCTCTTGTACCGCATAATTAATTTATAACATCGGTTAATACTTATTTATAGCCAGATATTCATTTGTGCGGTCGTTAAAATCCTCCCGTATTCTTCTCCCCAGGCCGTCACGAGCGTGCACGTAAGCGAACGCTCAGCTCCTTGATGATCCACAATAATGCGACTTGTGCAGGATGTGCCACAATAACTAGAAATGCAATTTTAATGTGACATTATGACTATATTATCCATGCTACGTGGGAGGTGGATGGCAATGCCAATGGTCTTCTTTGCATAGTAGCAGCTGCTGATAGAAAATGTGCAACAAAAACTATGTCAGAGGTGGCATAAGTACTCTGTACTTAATTAGAAGTATAAATATTCGTGTAGGCTTACCTGTCAGTGATATACAATAGCTGATTTGATAACTTGGCACAAGGAAATCCTTTACCCGTTTATTTTTATCAACTTGCATCGTGCTCGTACTGAGAAGGGAAAAAAAATAACTGGACATGCTACGAAAACATGTTCGCATTGGTCTCCTAACGTTGCGAACTGACTAACAGAAAATGCTAAATTAGCTAACAATAACAGCTGACAAAATTGTTTTTTAATTTTTTTAAACGCCAAAAGCTGGTGGTTCTTCGGCTGCCACAAGAGTCACAAGACGTGACATTTTGCAACTTATCCCCAATGTTGTGTCACAACACGGCAAAATTCCGAACCGCTCGAGCACATATTTTGAGAAAATGGCAGATAACAAAAGATTGTTTTGTTTGAACACTTGATGGGTGGGCGGACACTCCACAGACTATTCTACACTTTGTGTAGAAGCCATTAAGTCCATTTCGCCTTCTCTGTCCCATATAAGATGGTTTTATTGTTTTTCCATCCTTATACGAAACAGTGGTTTACTTCTTTTTACACAGAATTAAGAATTTTAGGTGCGTATTCATTGAGGTTCCACTGCACTATGTGGTCGTGCCCGGCCTGGTGATTTATGCTAAGGTGTCTCCAGTCCTCCAGATCGTGAGGGCAGTGTGGCAGGATGTTATTTATTCCCAGCCCCGACTTCATGCTGTCACACTTTACGACCTCGAGCCCAGACCAGCGTTGGACGATATGTTGTTCTGCCTTTTTACGGTCGATATTTATGGGTGGGAGGAAAAGGTGCGTCGCACTACTCATGCTCTTTTTTTTTTTTTTTTTTTTTTTTTTTTTTTTTTCCCCCCTCCCCTTAGATGTCCGTACCTGGCTGTCCACCTGTCCGCCGCCATCCCAGTCTTCGCCGCTGTGCTCTTCCTCTTTGTCATAGCCATGCTACTTCGGACCAGCTTTAGTGACCCGGGGGTCCTTCCTCGAGCGCTCCCTGAGGAGGCCACGTTCATCGAGATGGAAATCGGTGAGTTGATTTCAAACACTGCACATGAGATTTTTTTTTCGTTTTTTTTAGTGCGATTATTTGAATCTATTAGTATTTTACTTGTTATTAGTATATTTTCTGGTTGTTCTTTTCAGTTATATTTAAACTCAAGTTTTGGCTTTGAAATCAATTGAATAATCGTGATTTCAATATCAATCAAAATAATTGCCCAGAACAAAACCAACCCATACTGATAACTAAAGAACGGAAAAATCAATTTAAAAATGTTTTTAAATTTATTTTTTGGCTAAAAGAAGAGATTCTACTCTTTCCTTTGGTATGTTCGTGCTTATATTGTCACAGAACACGAACTTCTGTAGCTCTTGAAAGAGGGATCGAAATGCTGTAAATGGGCTAGCGATATTGGGAACTTCCCATGGGCTCACCACCTGTAGGAGGGGCCATAGGGGTCGGGTGCAGTGCGAGTTGGGGACCTTGGCGATCCGATCCCCGGCTACAGAAGCTGGCTCTAGGGACGTGGAACGTCACCTCTCTGGCAGGGAAGGAGCCCGAGCTGCTGTGCGAGGTCGCGAAGTTCCGACTAGATCTAGTCGGACTCGCCTCCACGCACAGCTTGGGCTCTGGTACCAGTCCTCTCGAGAGGGGTTGGACTCTCTTCCACTCTGGAGTTGCCCACGATGAGAGGCGGCGAGCAGGTGCGGGTGTACTTATAGCTCCGCGGCTCAGCGCCTGTACGTTGGGGTTCGCCCCGGTGGACGAGAGGGTACCCTTCGGGTGGGGGGGGTGGGTCCTGACTTGTTTGTGCCTATGCATCAAACAGCAGTTCAGAGTACCCACCCTTTTTGGAGTCCTGCTAAAGCTAACGCCCACGCGACCCGACCTCGGATAAGCGGTAGAAAATGGATGGATGGATGGATGGATTTGGGAACTGCTTTGAAAACGGCTGGCAGTCAGTGAGATTGTGGCATTTCAATGAGAAACATTTGCATGCAAAGTTGCTGGTTAAACATTAGTCTATTTTGAAATTAAAAAAAAAAATTTTTGTCCGCATCTGTGGATGTCGGTGCACAAACATTCTCATTGTATCGCTTTCATTTCATTATCCAAATCAAGTAATAGCGACTAATGCTTTACAAATAAACCCTAATCCCCGTCTCTCCGAGCAATTCCATCCCTCACTCCCTCAGCTGCTTTTTTTACGACCAGGAGAGTAAACCGTAGCGCAGTATTTTCTGCAGGAGACCTTATTGCTTCCCCCCACCCTGCACGCGTGCACGGGAGGCTGCTCAGTCTTTGTCTGCGTGAAAGATTCGCAGCGTCGTTCAGCAGCCATCTCGCTCCGCAAAAGCGCTCGCGGGCGGAGCCCGGCGACAGGGGACGGCCGTGCGGCCGCCAGCCGACGCTCTCCTCTCTCATGAGCACCGTGACTCATTCAGCTTGATGCATGACAAAAAAACAAACCCCCCCCCCCCCCAAAAAAAAGCCTCACGGTTGAATTATCCTCATGATGAGCTCCTGCAATTTCGTCCGTTTTGAGAAATGGAGCAGGACATTATAAAGGCATCAGCGTGCCAATTTATGAAAATGAAGCCTTGTTTTTGCTACTCATCGCTACTGTGGAAACAACAGCCAGCATTCAATAATGTCAACGAAACATCTTCAGATATTATTTGCAAATGTTCCCAATTTTAAAATTGGCACAATGATCTCAGTGTGTTTGCTCGTTGAACTGAAAAACGTCCTCCCGCGCACGCGCTTGTATGCTTGAAAAATAGTTTGTCTCGTTAATAGGTCATTGGATTTAGATGTGTTGTTGATGCCCGTGTATAATTGTTTCTCAGTTCCTTTACCGGAATACTGTACATCACAAAGTACACAGTACGCTGTGAAAATAAAATGCAATTGCCACTTTTGTCATTTACTTATATTGTTTTCATATTTTTTTATTTTGCAAGTATTTAGTGTGACCTCGCTTTACACCAAATGATTCTTCAAAATAGTTACACAGTTATACGTGTAAAGCAATCACTGAAATGCACCTCAGAGCCACATGACAAATGAAGTTAAAAACACATCGAAAAATAATGAAGGAAACAACTAATTGATCAGTTACGTATGAAACCGTAAATGGAATCGATAACGAATGTCAGGGTAAGAGTCATGATGTCATGCTTGAAGTCTGTATCTTTCCCGCTATTAACGATTTGATCATGTCAGAATGGCCATTGTGAATAGGATCATTAAATCGGTGTAATAGCGTTAAATGTCCTTCCGTGCAAATTATAGGAAGAGGGCTCTTCAGTCACCACAGCCTTTTTAGCCGATGACCTTAACTTGACATATACAAAAACCGCCGATCGCTTGGCCCTCCCAGTGTAGTACTGTACTCCACTTAATAAGAAAATACTCAAATCATTTGGGAAGACCGCGCAGGCCATAAACGCGTATCTGCTTGCAGCCTTGCTGCTTTGTCGGTGTGATAGCGCGAGGCCCCCAGGGGAAGGCGACTGCGCCGTAAAGGAGGAGTCGCATCCTCTCGGAATATGCGATGCTGCTCGCAGACTCGCGCAGCTTCCTGCGACTGAATCACTTGGCGTACTCTCCACCGGCCTGTCGTCAGCGCTGCTGCATTGTCGTACGCGACACCGCTGTGACATCATCGGAGATGGATACTTGCCAGAGCTAAACTGCTCTTGGAGTGGGGCATGCGGATGACGGCGACGTGAACAATGTAGGGC
Organism: Phycodurus eques; assembly: GCF_024500275.1. Taxonomy (NCBI): domain Eukaryota; kingdom Metazoa; phylum Chordata; class Actinopteri; order Syngnathiformes; family Syngnathidae; genus Phycodurus; species Phycodurus eques. The sequence continues at coordinate 27,650,507 of NC_084533.1, forward strand.
AAAAACACACAGTGGCCACAACATTAGGTACACGTGCAAACTACAATGCGGCCGTTTCCATGGTACGAGTGGTACGCAAAAGAATCAATGGATTAAATACAAATAAACATTTAAAACTTGCAATACAGTCAAACTTATTAGAACTGCTTACAGCTATGCATGCATCCTTTTTTGGTTATCTACTACAGTACATTTTCAACTTTTCAAGTACAATCATTTCTTTTTACTTTGAAGTACAATACATTTGCATTTAATCTCAAAGAGCTGTTTGTTTTTGAACATCTAAGTACAATTTTGTCCTCAACTTTTGTTCAAAGTGTGCATAATGTTACAGTGGCTTCCGAGAATAAATATACTTCTTATGGCATAAAAACATCTGCCTCGCGCTTGATATATATACACTTGGGCCTGCTACATTACTCATTTATTTTGAATGTTCTGCTGATGCTCGGAGAACAAAGTATTATTTTGGGGTGGTGCTCTGTGGGGGGGGGGGGGGGAACTAAATTAATCAAATGAAGTCTAATATGAGAGCTGTATCAACAATTGTGCTTTTACAAAGATAATAATGCTTTTGCAGTGACACTGTTTGCGAGGTCATCAGTCCATCAGTCGTGAAGCTAATTATCCAATCATTTTAAATGACACCAGAGGAGTGCAAGCTGCTTAAGCTATTTTTCTTTATTAAAAACAATAGTGGTGTGTTTTTTTTTTTTTTTTTTTTTTTTTAAAAGAATGGTTTACTGGCACCGGAAAATGTATTTTATACAACAGTTACGATCTCGGTCACAGAACAAATGAATCTCGTAGGTCAAGGTAGCGCCGTAATAATATTTAGGCCTACAAGCGGAACAGGCATCAGTCTCCAAGTGTTTGCTCCCGCAGAAGCGGCCAACGGGAACGTCCCCAGCGGGCAGCGACCGCCGCCTCGAATCCGCAACGTTGAGATCAACAACCAGATCGTCAAGCTCAAGTACTGCTACACGTGCAAGATCTTCCGGCCTCCGCGAGCGTCCCACTGCAGCATCTGCGACAACTGCGTCGGTAAGCGCCAGCTGAGCCGCTTTGTTTTTACCGTTCCAAAAGAGTCATTGCTTTTTGATTCAAGTGTGGCAAAAATAGAGCCAGCGGTGATCCCGGCGACCTCTCTGCTTTCACGGTGGTGACTTATCGAGACAGATTTACAAACGGATCTACAAACCGACGCTGACCTTGATACAAATAATCGAAGATTGTGCTCCTTTTGTAAACACACAAACGCACAGTCGACAATGACTACTTTTGTACCCAAGCACGTTTGTATGTATAAAGACACAGACGACCTCTTAGTCGTGTTCCACGTTCGGAGTTTGATGAGTTCATCATCATCTAATTCGGTTCTCTTTCGAAATCTGTATGCCGACTTTCTATTTATGCGACCACAGAAAAGTCGTTTGTTCTCTTGAGGAAACGTTTGCAAATCTATTTTGAAGGTATGCAGCTCGACTTAACTTGCTGGCGCTATTGTTGTTCTCGCGCTTTCTAAATTGGGTGACAAGCAGTAGATTTAAAAGTAATGATTGACCTTTTATTTCCCTTAGGAAATAATGAAAATAGAAGTACGTTGTTCTAGGATCAAATTGTCACCATGATAAAAGCTTTATTAGGTGTACAGTGGACCCTCGCATACTCGCGGTTGGGCACCTGCGGGTTCACCTTTTCTTCTTTTTTGGCTAAAACGAGGCCCGATGACGCGAGCAGGCCTGGCATGAGTCGCCCCTCCCTTATTCTACTACCCGGCACGCAAAAGTACCTTCGTAATTACACTGTGGTCTGTTGCCACCTTTTCTTACAACACAAATAATTTGGCCTCTCTTGTGAGTCAACATGATAACATTAACAACGATGATAGCAATAATGAGAACAATTCTTGTCTTTATTATCCACTTGCCTGTTTTAGGCACGTGCGTACTTTCAAATAAGTCTTGCTTTGCCCCACCGTCGGTTTTCATTGTCGCTTGGCCGCAATAAAAGCCTTCTTGGCAGAGGAATCCAAGGCTGCTCATCCGTTCGCCGTAAAGTCAATCACGGGTGTCGCCACCCTCTGAAGCCCGAGCGCCCGTAAACGAAGCTTATCTCCAAACAAACTGCCGCGCCTGCCTGCCATCTCCTCCTCGCGTCAGTAATCTCGTCTCGTACCGTTCGCCTCTGTGTTTGCCATCAATTGTTTTGAGAGCCTAATCGGGGAACAGGAAGGAATGTTTGGGCAGTCACCAATGAAGATTATTTGATTTTTTTGGTTTGTTTTTTGCATAAAAATAAAGAAGAAGAAAAAGAAGCAAAAGTTTTTGACGTTGACAATAGATTTGAAATAAAGCAATCAAGAGCTTAATGAGGTGTAGATTTTCAGTGATGAGCGAGCAAGCGGTACCGCCGTACACTCGTATTACTGTACACACACACACGAGAAACTAAAAACAAAATAAAAGGGCATTTACTCTTATTATGCTTCATTCATATTTGCACAATGCATGCACGTTTGAGGACACTTTCAGCAATAGGCAATAACAAAATGGTTGCTTAATTTCATACTTTATTGCTAGAAGACCAACGACTCTATTGTATTTCAAAAAGAAAAAAGTGAGAGAATGCAGTGTAAAAAGTGAATTTTCCATATCCGGCCGCTTGTTTCATTGCCAATCCTTTGTGGTGGTGTACCGGAGAAAAATGCTCCACCTCATTTTGCCTCGCATCTGATTCTCTTCCTCAGAAGAGGCGAGGAAAAAGGAAATGAACACTAAATATAGACCGCCGGTTTACAGAAAAGCAATGCACAAGGCCATCCTTCCAACAGCGGCTGATTTGGGTGTATTTTTAACCACCATCTCCTTTGATGACCCCCCCCCCCCCCCAAAAAAAATACAAGAAAAAAAAACCTGTCTGAACCGCATTCCGCATTTTCACCATTGTTTTGATCTGTGCCCCCCCCCCCCCCCCCCCCCTCCCCCTCCTTCAGACCGTTTCGATCACCACTGCCCGTGGGTGGGCAACTGCGTGGGCAAGAGGAACTACCGCTACTTCTACTTGTTCACGCTCTCGCTCTCGCTGCTCACCATTTACATCTTCACCTTTGACATCGTCCACGTGGTCATGCGTGAGTATCCTGCGGAGGCGGCGGCGGCGGCGTGTTGGAGCGAGAAGGAATGTGACGAGACGAGAAGGGCGAGCTTTACCCACAAACGCATGCGGCTCTGACCTCAATAAGAGGTCAGAGCTGCATGGCCGCCTTGAGGCACAACATGATGTGCATGTGACAGATTTTTCACACTAGCTACATTATTTTCTCTTTTATTTTTTTTAAAAACCCCACATAGTTGATACATGAGGGCCAATTTGCTTTTTTTTTTTTTTTTTTTTTTTTTTTTTTAAAACGACATATTTCTGTAGTTTCAGTTGAGATAACAAAATCTACACTGTTTATTGCTGAAAAAGTCTCACTTGTGTGTGTGTGTTGTTGTGTTTTACAGGTTCAGTGGATGATGGCTTTTTGAGCACTTTGAAGGAAACGCCTGGAACATATCCTTTTTTTTTTTTTTTTTTTTTTTTAATAAACTAATACAATGTCAATACTATAGCTCGCCAGACATGACACTGGCGGGGAAAAAATGAAATTGTAGCCACAATATAGATGTGATGTGTACACAAAATGTAAATTTGTGGCCACCAAATAGGTGTAACGTGCGGACAAAATACAAATGTATTCGTTTCATATCATTCCCGTAGACGACGTGGACGTCTGGGTAAGCAAATGCAGCGCAAAACGTCTGTTGCCGTTCCCTTGACTCAAAGTTGTCACCGTGCTGGAGGTGCTGGTGTGTTTCTTCACGCTGTGGTCTGTGGTGGGCCTGACCGGCTTCCACACTTACCTGATCTCGCTCAACCAGACCACCAATGAGGACGTAAGTCTCCAAATATTTCTCTACACGACCCAATTGTTAATTCTTGTCGTCGGTCCGATCCGGAACATGTAAACTCCACGCGTATAATTTTATTATTATATAGGCACCACACCCCTACTCGATGCCTTCCCTCGTGTGCAGTTGAGTAAATGCCTTAAGAAATAAAATCTCTGTAAATGAAGAGTTGAAACGCAAAAGCCGATAGGGCCACGCAGACTAGCAGACTGCTTATCGTGGAATTGTTCGGCGTTGCATTTCCTAACCCTGCAAAACCGAACCACTACTATGTAAAACTCATCCCAAAAAATAATAATTATTTATTTATTTATTTTTTTTTTAAATGCAGAAATTGACAAGTGCCGTATGTATTTTACCGCAGCTACTGTCGTCTCCATTGACGCACACGTATGTCATGAGCACATACGTATTTACGTCATGTACACCCGCAAACATTTCCCCTTAAACTGCAGTTGTGGGAACAGTTGGGATTTCTGTTTGTTAACACAACGTTTTTTCTTGGAGTTGGCTGGTTTTTGCGATGACATCAAGGACCGCTTTGAAATACCTTTTCAATAAAAGTTAGCGTTATTTCCAGATTACCCTCTCAGTTGCTTAGAATACCCTAAATAAAAATGTACTTTAACCTGGAACCATAAATACAAAAAAAATAAATCACCCAAGAAAAAAATACACATATTCAGGCATTTTTCCAGATTCTACAAGTTTTAAAACATAGCTTTATGTGTATCACGTTCAAATTTAGTGTGTTAGTTACAGTATCTCAAATTGGCACAAAAATGGTAACATTTCCTTTATTTTGTCAGATTTTTACCAGCAATTGGAACCTCATTGACAAATACAAACATAGTACATTGACCAACGTTTCGGCGTCATCTTTACCAAGCTTGACAAATTCGAGCTGCAAGCAAGCTGACTTCAACAACAACAACATCACACTGAGAGCCAACTGATTTTGGGTGTTTTTTTTGGTTTGTTTTTTTAAGTGTAATTCTCATGAGATTTAAAGCCAAGATCCAGTGCGTGTGTGGCTTCACACGGCTGGAAGGATAAACACTGACAGGGCGTAAACACGACCATCTCGAAAGAACCACTCCGCTTGTTACCATGACGACGGCACCGCCTCCCCCACAAGCCAAGGACAAAGGGTCAGCTGAGTGTAACTTGTTAAACATCAGCCAGTAGTCCAAAAAAAAATAAAATAAAAGAATCTGAATGTTGGACAATACTGAATATAGTTTGTGTATTAAGACACATTTTGTTAGGATTTGAATCTTCTGTCTTCCTATTTGTAATCCTCAACGAAGCAATAAAGTGCATTTCTCCTAGCTCTTTTTGAAAGCCCCTTAAGGCTACTCGGCCCCCCACCTTAAACATTTCATTCACACCGAGACCACGAACGTCTTGACAAGGGAGACGTTGCCAACGGAGCAGCTGAGTCATGTGACAAATTGGCCGCAAAGCGCTTTGAAAGCTAAAAACAGCCTGAAACAAAAGAGGCCGGCCGGGCACCATCCGACAACACAAACGGCTCCTCTTGTAAAAAAGCGCAACTGAGCTGACAAGACAACGAAACGCACGCTCGTCCGGTTTAGGGCATTAGGGAGAAAATGTGGAGATGTATTGATTGATTGAGTAGGGATAGGACAGACGATCGATACGGCAAAGTGGGTCTTAGCTTTTGTTATACATTATTGATACACTGCAGTTAAATATGCAAAAATATATACTGCAATGCTTGTTAAGGGTTTTTGTGGGTCAATTCCGGATCCTTGAGCTTGTGCTCTTCCAATAAAGAAGTGTAAACGGGTAGTGCATACTTATTTTAGGATACGATCCGTCGTTATCGTGCTTTTAAATCATTTCATTTCATATTAGTTAGATTTATATGTAAAAAAAAAAAAAAAAAAACAGCAACAACTACAGTGGCTATAAAAAGTCTACACACCCCTGTTGAAATGCTAGGTTTTGTGATTTAAAAAAAAAAAAACCCCAAAAAACAAAAAAGAGACCAAGATAAATAATTTTAAAACTTTTCCCACCACCGTGACCTTTAACATGAACCAGAACATGCTTCCCCACCTGTTTTGGAGATTTTATTAGAAGGGGAAAAAAATGACACTGAAATTTATTTTGGGGTTAATCAGAGGCTCTTGAAATGTTGGCAGGTGTGTGCCGATTCCCATTGAACACGAGTTTGAATGTCAACTGGGCCACATCCTACTTAGAAGACGGTGTGCGCACTTATGCAAGCACATTATCTCCGTTGTTGATTTTCGTTGATCCTCTTAAAGATAAAAATATATTTTGTCGTACAGTTTTAAAGGTCACATTAATTGTGGAAAAGGTTTTGAACTGATTTATTTTATTATTATATGTGTGTGTATTTTTTTTACGTCACAAAAATCTGGCATTTGAACAGGGGCGTATAGACTTTAAAATATATATATATATATATATATATATATTTTAAGAGAGAGTGCAGTCATACTTCCCCCCCCCCCCCTTTCTGCTTGAATGATTAATTCATACTTTTTTTTTTTTTTTTCTTTCTCTTTACACGGGAATGGCTGGGCTCCTTTCCGCCCCGTTTCATGAGTAATGAAGCCGTTTCATTTGCACCGACGGCGCGCGTGTGACGTTGCTCCAGGAGTTGCAACAATGCTCGTCAGCCCGGCTGTTTTCCCGTTTCCGTAGCTGCAAACGGTCTAAGAATAGATTCATCGATACCTGCAGGGAACAGGACGCCTGCCAAAATATCCGCGGCGGAGGGGGGGCGGGGGGCGAGGGGTGTTTGACAGGGGGATGAAAATGAGAGGAGAAAACTGAATATAGTAACTGTAGAAGATGGCTAAATCCTTGACTATTAGTGAGTAAGGGTAACACTACAGAATCCATTGTTGTGAAAGTTCTTTGTAATATTTTGCCCCTCTCATACAGTGTAGCTACATATAAAGTAACCAACATTTTACAAACTCTTCTGTGTGGTTCAGCAAAGTTTAAAACCAGTACAAACACAATAAATGTTTTGTTTTTTTGGTACGCTGACCCATTTGTTGCCAGGCGGAGTTCTGAAGGGCTCTTCCCCCAGAGGCCAATGAAATAAAGATGATATAATCAAGCCACGGCCACTTCACATTAGAACACGCTTGCGGGAACAGGAAATAACCCTCACGCCCCAAAGGAAATTATTCATAAACAAAACTAACAATCATGAGACGTTTATATATCCATGTTAAATTGTCAGTTGACTCACTACTCTATTAATTATAGCAAAGCACTTTTTTGTTTTGTTTTAATTAGACAAGGCCATGGCGTGACTAAATGAAGCTCCTCCCCCCCACTTCAACGTAGTTGCTTGGTCACAAGATGGCACCCAAGCAATGTTTTTGGATTAGATGTGGCGTGCAATTGGGAAGATTTTCAACGAATTACAGAGGATGAGTTCTGCCCCCCCCCCCCCCACCCAAAATTTTTTTTAAAAATTCACAGATGCTGAATTGCAAACATGCGGCAGTTCACTGTGCAACATTTTGAAAAAGGTCACAAACGGATTCATATTTGTGAACTGTAAAATACGTAATACAGCAACTAAATAATTTAGTAAAGCTATGCTTAAATTTAAAAAAAAAAAAAAATAAATCATGTGGGACACTGCAGCATTCCCACTTAAAATATGAATATAAATAAAAATAAAAAATAAATATAATTTCAATATGATTGACATGATGACAATGTCATTCCTAATCTGTATTAAATACAAAATACATTTTAGAAAGAGAAACTGCTGGAAGTAGTCAATTGTAGAGCATAAGTGGAGCTGATTTTGTGACATCTCGTGTGTGTCTATTGTACAATAATGGTGAAAAAGGTCATAGCTTTTAGTATTCCTCAAAAGACACAAAAGTGTTTTTTTCCCTTTTTTTTTTTTTCCCCTGTCTCTTAATTTCACAATGAATTATTGACTTGGCTTCTACGTGCATTTGCCCCCCACCCCTCCCCCCATATTTAAAAATTTTTTTTTTTTTTTTTTTGTCGCACCAAAGCAGGAGTCATTAAATCCTTGACGAGATCCTTTTTAGTAGGTCAAAGCCCAGCCTCTGGGAACAACATCTAAAAATAGATCTCTGCCTTTGAATAAGGTATAAGCCCCGGGAAAATGTTTTGGAAAGGGCCGCTGAGCGCGGCGCTCTGTTTTCGGCAAAGCGATAGCTTTTTTGCGAACCCCCGTTTAAGCCCACCTGCAATCGGTGACGCGCCACGATTTCGAGACAGTATAATACATTTTTATTCCATTTCAACAAATGCTAAGCTTATTTAAACACACTTTTAAAAAGTAGTCCTTAGCAAGTGCTCTCACTCTCACTCGCAGGGTTCTCCAAATAAGAGGCGAAGCATGTTTGCTTCAAGCTATTTGTCACTCTCAGTTGATATTTACTGTAAAACCGACACACAAAACAAAATAGTATTTATTACACATTGTATATTTAAACACCAGAATCTTCAACCAAACCTTATAATTCTGTTAACTTCCACCATCGTAATGCTAACATCCTGCAAAATGCCACGGACGGACTAATGGAAATGAGCATAGCTGTTACAGCAATTAAATGCTACTTTAACACGAAGCAGCAACACATATAGTATAAAGAGTGCACACACACACACACACACAACACTCACAGGCAAACGATAGCTCATAAAAGTGAGTACACCCTTTCCATTAAAAAAAAAATAATAAACAAACATTTTCTTTGGATGAGACTAAAGAAGTAAAACTTTGCTACAATTGAAACTAGTCAGTGTTAGAGCTTGCATAACAGTGTCAATTTACATACTGTCCCCAGGGAAAACCAAAAACACACAGCCATGTATGTCTAAATCGCTGGCAACAAAAGTGAATACACCCCCAAAGCGAAAATGTCCAAATTGGGCCTAGTTGTGAACGGGTAGCAGGTGCGTTCAATTTGTTGACATCGCTCACATGCGCTTTCATACTGGTCGGTGGAAATATTGTTTTATTGTATTGGTGACTGTAGTGCATCTGTATTTATTCTTTTTTTTTTTGTTTGTTTGTTTTTGTGTTCTGACAGATCAAAGGATCCTGGTCAGGGAAGAACCGAGTGCAGAACCCCTACAGTCATAAGAACATCTTGAAAAACTGCTGCGAGGTGCTTTGTGGGCCCACGTACCCGAGGTACGGCCCAAGACGATACAATTAAATGTCGTTATTATTGATTTGAGGTGCTTCTCTTCCAATAAAAATGGATCGACGGATAGTCCCCAAAACCTTTGAACAAAGTATAAGTGTGTTCTTTGGATAATTGACTTTATTTGAGTCATATTTACTTCATCGTTTCAAAGAATTATAAAGTGGGAGTATTAGGCCCGAGTTGGAAAGAACTAATTAGCCTCATAGCAGAATTGCTAAAAGGTCATTTTTTAAATGCATTTTTTTTCCCTTAAAAGTACACCTTGTTACGTAATTATATACCTTTATTCTCATAGGAGTATTCTTATTTATACTGTTTTTCTATCAGTAACATATCGTTACATGAATTGTATTTTTCCAAGGAAAAAAATGGCTCCAAGAATACACTTGTGACATTGTGACTTTATTATTGTTACTTTACAAGGTTTATTTTTATTTTTTGTAGTACTGCAGCTTGATTCTTGTCGTGTCATGACGCAAGCGTATTCTTATTGTTCGTTTGAACACATCTTCATTCGAGTTGAAGTTTAACAAGAAGGAAAAAAAAAAAATCATATCGACAAATAGTTCTAATATTATGAGTTTGTGGCTTAAACGTATTGTGATCCTGTATTTTTGTTGTTGCTGTCCTATAAAATAGCCTACGTTTTTCTTTTCAGCTTGCACTCCATATCGCGTTCGGGTTCACACACGCGTGGCTGCGTTTCGAAGTCGAACCTTTTCGTATGCGTTTGTGGCCGCTCTCGTTTGCGGGCGGCTCGGTTCTACTGAGCCATTGCTGTGTGTTGCTCTTTAGCGTCTTGGACCGACGGGGCCTGATGCACGAAGATTCGCCCGTTTCGACATCGTCTGCCGCACCATCTTCCTCCTCCTCGTTATCCTTCTCCAATAACAGCAAGGCAGCGCCACCGACCACCGTGAGCATAACGCACGCACGCACGTTCTCCCTCCCCCGCGCTCACGGCTCCCCTCGTATCCGACATAAAACGGAATCTTAACCAATGGCAGGAAAGCGTGAGTGTGAGTGTGAGTGAGTGAGGGAGAAGAGACACATCCGATGTGTGGCTCCGACTCCATCGAGGGGCACGGGCACGCGCAGCCGTTTTGTGCCCGTTTCCGTCGCCGTTCGCAAGTTACGATGAGTTCACCACCGACTAAATTCGACTCGAAACGGCAGCAGTTCGAGCGTCATGCTCAGAAGCTTGTGAGATTTGAGTAACTTTTTGTACCCAAAGCCCTCCAAGGCTTCCGAGCATTGCTTAGGAAGTTGATGTATGGACCTTTATGGATAAATGTATTTGTAGGCTAAATTGAGTCGAGGATTAATATCATACAGCCGCTGACTGACCCGAACGTAAGCGAGGCGAGATATTCCTCCAGTTTTTAGACTCATTCAGGTAGCCAAATGTTCGCATGTATTTGAATCATTGTTCTTTATTTATGTGTTGTTATTTTGAATGCTTGTCTGTATATTGTGCGTCTTTTTATCTGTACCTTGAGTCTGTCAGTGAAGATAATTTGACGCATTTGTTTGTTTTTGAACCTTGAAATAAATCCAGCCAAGAATTGATGAAGACATGGATTACCGTTTGGAAGACGTGAAAAAGATGGCCTTAATTCAGCGCACCAATTTGGCAATCCAATGTAAAATCACAAGACCAATTTTAATTGATCCAACGTACGTATTGATGATTTTCGATGTCCGTTGCTCCCAGAAAACCCGAGCGCCGCTCATCCCAAACGAGCACACGCCTGACGACGCCGAGCCGGGCGTCGCCGGCCCGACGGAACGCGACGACGACGACGACGACGACGACCGTCCCCCTTCGTCCTTCGTCCCGCCTCTGGCTTCCCCCGAGACAGACGCCGAGGCCTCCGCCGCCAAGGACCACAACCGCTAGCCGCCTTCCTCCGAGTCCTGCCCGGGCGGGAACTCTCATAATAACTCGAGGCCGACCGCCGCGCCGGCGACTCGTTTCCTCCCCTTCCCCTACGTGAGTGACGCGTCCTCCTCCGGGGCGAGGAAGGATTTCACGGAACGTCGGCATCTTCCCGTCTCCCGAACACTCGGCTTGACGAGTCTCGCCGAGGGAGGGCAAAAAGTCTGCATGAGAAACCCACGGGAGCTCCGATCGGATGACTTTTGTTCCAAACCTCGTATTAACTCGAAAGCGAGCGGCCAATATACTCCAAGCGAGCGGCCGACACGTGTCAAGCCTCATTCAGTAGCGCCCCCTCTTTGCGTCGTGCACACATGACATGCTCTATGCAAATCGACACGGCTGGACGAGCGGTCTTTGTGTGTCGCCGACGCATTCAGGCAAGTTCGACATTGGATGTTTTATATTATGTTAACTGCTGCAGTCAGTACTGTTACTAGCAATGGAAATGCCTGTCTTTCCTTCCTTCCTTTTTTTATATACATAATTGTTCAAGGGGTGTATCATATTCTGTGACACTGGCTTTACGCACGATATACAGTATCTTCCCCATTTGTGTGTGTGTGCGGGCGCGTGTGTGTGTTAGCGAGTAGCAACTGTGCCTTATAATGGACGCAACACGTCTGCAAACGGAGACGCCCCAAACAGTGTTAAATAAGAAATGTCAAGATCGAAACTCTTAGATGAGAGAGCCACATACACCTTCAGGCGAAAGTTCAAGAAAGAAATCCAATATATAAGTCGTTTTGAACCGTTGAACTGTTCAATGTTGCTTATTGTGCATTTTTCCTTCATCCGAAAAGTTCACCACAGTCCAACAGCCCCGATCGTTTTGTGAGTAGTGCTTAATAGGTTTCCCATTTATTTACTTTCTTGCTGAGAGTCACATGTAAAGATTGAGACTCCGATCCTCCAGTTCACAGGCGTGGCGATCATCGCTTAGCATAGCGTAGCATACATTTGGGGTAAAGAACGAGGTTAAAAAAAAGTTTCAGATCTGCCAAGACTGCAGGCAAGGGCGCGAGAGGAAATGACACGGAGGAATCCCTTCTGACCCACTGCGGATTTCTTTGAACTTTTCCCCATTGGAAATAATGCCAATAGAAATAATCCGTCACGGGAAGTTCTATGTACAATTTTACATTTGTAGCTGTCATACAAGTTTAAACAAGTCCTCCGTTGTTAATCTTTAAACATAAAAACAAATAAAACTGTTTCGGTGATGTTTTTGTGCACACATCAACACTTAAGTGGGGTACACCCGTACCGATTTCTAACCGATTTTTATCATGCGAGAGACACAGCGTGATGAGAAAGAGAGGAAACAAACAAAAACAAAAAAAAGCATCTGTGCTCTTAGTGTAGCGCTCACATGGCGATTTCTCGACCGACAATCGCGGGGTACGTCCCCCCCAAACCAGAAGTCAGCTGTAGTACCATGACTGACTCGTGAGAGGCAGCAAAGTGCCACAGGGCATTCAGACTGCTGCAAAATAGAAGACGATGAGAGTAGCACTAAAAGAAGAAATGAAAGGACATCTCAGTCACGGAATCCGTGGCTCGGCCCGACTCGGTGTTTACCACACACGTAAGGATTTGCGATCGTAAACACTTGCGGTTATTGCCGTGACCGTTTTCCCAGCCCATCGGGAAGGAAAAATCACTCGACGCACCCCAGACCACAGGATAATCGTTCGGGATAATCTTTCAGAGATGTCCAATAATCGGGCCTGAGCTGACTCTTATCGGAAAAGAAGAACAATGCTTAAATTCCGACCGATAATCGAAGTGCGTACTAGGAGTTGAAGGACTAAAGATTGTTTGTAGTCAATGATAATTTGATGAAAGTAGAGTTGAAATTGATTCGTCGGTAACTGCGTCGCCATGTCGGCTGGGCTTTTCGCTGCGCCACGCAGCGGGCAAGTCGGAATTCCTCTGTAACTTGGCCGAGTGCAGGACAAGGTGCCACGAATACGCGATTAGCCGTGAGTCAACCTCAAACCTTAGTCGTCAATTCGGAGTCGCGAAGTGACTCGTGGGCTAATCTGTTCAACCCCTCCTGTGCCCGGCCGGCTTTAGACCGACTCGGCCAAAGCTAACGAAATCAGTCCGTCCCGACTCGCAGCAAGAAAACCCAACAAGATTAAGCACTTTCTTGAGCGAGTATTGTTCTTAGAAATTTCGGGGGGGGAAACCTCGCACTTCCAACTCGCGATGAGGAGTGAAAACTATTCGTTTGGACAGTGGTGAGTAAGACGCAAAAAATCCCCCCCAAAACCCCAATAACAAGTAAAGCCATTGTTGAATTGTACATATATTTACGAGTGTGGATGCAGTGAAAGAGGCAAAAGAAGCAAGGTTGTTCCCGAGCGCCGCCTAAAACCCAAATATCACACCCGAGCCAATCTTCCCCCAGGAGTCCACTCTCTTTCTCCAGCTGCCCTGTCAGAGGAAACAAATTTGCATTTTCATTTGCATGGTTCCAGTGCAGGTTGTCTTTACTGCAGGAAATAAAAACCGGAGGAGGAGATGAGCGTGAACGATGAGGCTGGAGTCGCAGGAGGAAAAGTGTGATCAAAGTCAGGCTCATTCTTGGTGTTGAAAACGACGCTAGCGAGTTTGTGATTGTGCACCGTTGTGTCGTATGCGAGAAAGAACAAGTGTTAGTGTGTAGAAGTGAGAAGTGTCAGACCCTGCCAACAGTTGTGGTTGAAAGTGGCCATTTTTAATATATTACTCACGTGGGTTAATTTATATTATACAGTAGCCGAAGTGGCGAAGGAATTGCTGATTTGCGAAGTTTGGTGATCCCTGGCAGCTGATTTTCTTTGTGACACGATGTTGTGAAAATGTTAAGAAATGAGGACCGGTATTGGAGCCTTTTCATGAACACTAACTATTTCTTTTTACTATATGAGGGGAAAAAGAAGAGATTTGGAGAAGCGTGAATGTATGCGACTGATATTCATAACAGTATCCAATATTTCCTTTAAATGGTATGTATGATATTTTTGGGGGTGATAAAATGCTGTGATCAGATCTGAATGCTCTGATATAATATATATATGTATATATATATATATATATATATATGACATCATGTAGACAGTAATCCTTATGTTCACTTCGTTTGGTCTCAACACTGTGATACTACTGTGTATTTCATTCCAGTTACTCCATTTCTTTTTACATGTTAAATATGTCTTGTAAATAAAACCATAGTCTTATTATTATTCATCTTTCACAGTTGATATTTTGAAACTCAAAAGGGACATAAATTGGAACGTCATCAGCATAACATTGAAAGGAAAAGCCATGCTTTCTCTGGATTTGTCCCAGGCGCAACAAATACACAGAGAAAAGCAGTGGCCCTAAAATTAAACCCAGTGGCACCCCACACAGCCTCATTCATGTCAAAAACAGCACTTTCGCTGGTTTTAGGATTATATGATCAATGAAAATTGGTTAGTAATCAAAAAGGGTTAGTCATTTGACTTAGCATCAAACCCTGAAATTACAAACAATATTATTATGAAAATAATTTATTTTCTTTCATTCCTGATAAATGACTCAAATGCATTCTGGGAGTTACTTTTTCCTTTGCAAACAATGTTCAATGGCACTATTCTACGTTAAATGACCCTAGTGAGGATAAGCGAAGTAGAAAATGGATGATTTATTTCTATTATATATTGTGAGTTGAGATAACCTTAGTAAATTCCATTAGATTGTGTGCACTAAACGCAATGATTATAGAGCTCATGTCCATTTTCTGTACTGTATGTAATCAGTAAATTAAAAAAAAATATATTTTTTAAAAGAACAAACTGGTAAATGTGAGATACAGCTAGTTACTTTAAAAAAAAAAAAAGCTAAGTTGATTCATTTTCATGGCAACCGGTTTTACACAATGTATGAGGAAGTTCATTTTGGGTTCAATTAGCATTAATTAAATGTCGTTAACATGCAATTATGTAAGACAAAATGGCTATAAAACATTAAAAGTCAATGTAATGTTTTCAGTGTTCATTATGAATTGTCATTAAGATGCACAAATGGGAGACACTACAAAAGAATCATTTTACAGCACGTGGAAGAGTGTAATACAGCTCATAGTACGAGTAAAAAGACTACTCCCTACTGAAGGGTGA
The DNA here is from genome assembly GCF_024500275.1 of Phycodurus eques. Taxonomy (NCBI): domain Eukaryota; kingdom Metazoa; phylum Chordata; class Actinopteri; order Syngnathiformes; family Syngnathidae; genus Phycodurus; species Phycodurus eques. The sequence continues at coordinate 27,665,766 of NC_084533.1, forward strand.
AATGCAATCACAAAACAAGAAGATAATGACAATTTGAAAAGGTCACTTTCTTGGAACCCACACGAAGCAGTTTGTTTACCAAAGTACAACAGATTTGGATGGAGAGTTCTCACCGCTTCTGTCCAAAAACTCCCCCATAACCACCATGAAAAACATTTACATGAACCATTGTGGACTCTTCAACATGCGTCTTGCACATTCAGCTGTTGCAGGTGTTGTTGGACATCAGCCATCTTTTCCTCCTGTTCCGTCTCCTCATCGTGAAACTCCTTGTCTGGTTTAGCCTCCTCAGGCCTCACATCCAGGTGCTCAGCGCTCTCGAAACAGCCCGAGTCCCTCGGCTCCTTGGCGTCCTCCTCGGATCTGTCCTCCACCTCCTCTCCTTCCTGCTGCGGACTGGATTCATCCTCAGCTGCCAAATCATTCATGTTTATTCCTAATAACGCTTTTTTTTTTTTTTTTATCTTTTCAATTCTTAAAAAAGTGACTACCAATTGATTATGGCAACAGTACAACTTATTCTTCGAAGATTACAACTTTATTTCCATAATATTACGCTACTATTCTTGTAACGTTATGACTTTTTTCTGGTACTATTATTTAGAGAGAGAGAGAGAGAGAATAATATTTAGTAGTATTTATGATTAATTCACAATCAAATGATATAAAATAGAGGTTTTATAGATCAAACAGCACGATTGTGTTCCATAAGGAGACCTTTTCCACGGTATTGAACATTTTACACCACATGCTGGATTTGATCAATCTTTTCAACTTTTCTAGTGTGGCTAGCAAAGAGTTTCTGCAGTTCATTTCACAGTTGCCTGAGGCTGAATGTGAAATGAAAAAGCCAATTTGTGGAGGTAAGATGAGCTCAAATATCAAGATCCCACAAAAGACTGAACACGAGCGTGATTGTAAGGCTGCGTAAGTGAGCAGTGAAAAGCTGCTCATTATATCGCGGAGGCGGAGAAGTGCGACGGTGGCGTAAAAGATTCCTTAGAGGCACAAATCCTTTGTCTGAGGGCAGACAAAATGACCTCTTGACTGACAGCGAAGACGTTCTTCATCATGTAAAACAACCTTTAAAAAGGTAAGCATGTGCTTGTGGTTGAACTACATATATACATTGTTTTTTTCTCTCTCTCCAGCGCCCACCCTAGAGGAAACTCCACCAGCCTGCACTGATCACGTCTACCTTCGTGCGGTTGAACTACGACTGTATACAGATACGATGAGGAGGAGGATTAAACCTACAGTCTCTGAGCAGGTCGACGGCACTCAGGATCTCGGCGCGTTGATCCGGGTCGGTGATGTTCAGCTCATTGAGGTGAGACTCCCTTAGGTCCGTGAAGTCTTCCAGGGTCTGGAATCCATGCATGGACAGCAAGGAAGTCAACTCCTGGAATAGGATGAAGGTAGATATTGACGCTCATTTGTCATACATCTACAGCAAGCAAGCAATCATTCAGTGACACTGTCGTCGGAGTGTGTGAGACGGGAGAGGAGCACACACGAAATTGTTTCAAACAGCTACCTTCTGGCCAATGATGATGATCTATAGTATCGATTGTACGATGAGGGACAGGAACGGACACAAGAGAAACCGATTACTAGGCGTCGCACCGTCAGACCAATGCAGTCCAGGACCTCCTCCAGGGTCGACGGTTTGGACTTGTTTCGGTTAGTCTTGCTGTCACAACGTCTGCGCCTGACCGGGGGGCTCTCGTCCGGCAGGAGGTTGACGTAGATGAACTTAAAGGAGCCCACCTTGTGGTTGAGTTTGCCTGTCCAGGTGCCCACGGGAGGCTTCTCAATGATGTGGATGATGTCACCTTTCTGGAGGAGGGAGGAAGCACAAACATGATATTTATTATAACTTAACCCCAAACCCTAACCCGCTGGCAGGAACCCCAACTTTAACGGATCCCCAACCCATAACCCTAAGACAGACAAAAAAACAAAAACTAACCTTAAAACCTCATACCTACTCTGTAGGCCTAAACCTAACGCCTGACCTAACTGAAGCCCAAACCCTGAGACCTGGTTCTAACCCCATGCGAACCATTTGTACACCGCTTAATTTCGGATAAAACGCAGGTGGTGTTCCTTCAGGTGCCAACACTGCATGCACCTTACAATATTTCCAGTCATTTGAGGCTCAACATGAAGACGACGATTTGAGAATGTCATCTATCGGACTCACCTGAAGTTTCAGGGAGTCCACCTCATAAGGACTGGGAGTGAAGTCGGTGTGCGCCACGGCTCGGCCGCAGAAAGGTCCGTTGAATGAGACCACGTTCTCGTCCAGTCTCACGCTGTCCCTCTGGCAGTAACCGCTGTCCGGGCTCTGTCTGTCGCTGTCTAAAGAGGAAGGACACGTTTAGACCAGGATGCTCGAAGGCAACGTGGGGCGATGGCGAGGCGGTCTTACTGCCGGAAAATGGGCAGGTGACAGGACTGGACACGGTGTCCTCTGAGCCCGTAGAGCACGTGGACGTCCTCTGGCTCCCCCAATTGGGCGACATGGGGGACATTTGCTCACTGCTCTCCCCCTGAAGAGCCTATAACAGACACCGGATGGACCAAGCGCCACCGCAAATAGCAAAAATGTAAAAAAAAGAATACAAATCCGGAAATAGATGAATTTGCAAATGCCGACCCACGAATGTGCGGGGATCCACCGTATTTGAAAAATTAAACTCCATTTTCTTCATTCGCACATTTCTCCGCGATACAGTGCCTTTACTTGAATACTTTACTTTATATTGATTTTCCAATGTTTTGATATTTATTTATTTAATACAATCCAATATGATATAATGTACGTCATTATTAAGTAGCGCAGAGTGTGTGAAATCCTGTTTACCCCCTCCTCAGCCAGAAACTTCTGCACCATCTTGGAGGTCTTGCGGGTCATGGTGCGGGAGATGGCGTTGCGCCACTTCTTGCCCAGTTTGCTGCCAATTTCCCCTCCGTCCGTGTCACCTTCAACCTGAGAAGACACACCGTCGTCAACGTTTCCCGCACAATGCGTCGTCATATCCACAGCAGATGGAGAACATGACGACACTTGTCCGACTTGTGCAAGGTTTGAATTTCTTGCTGAGACAGAAAAGGACTCGGAGCATCTTGAAAATTCATACTGGATCATCTTATTGCTTGCACATTTATCTGCAACTGACGTGCTGTAATAATAAGAACTCCCAGTAGGTTGAGGAAAAGAAGAAGACAAAAAAAAATGTTGAGTGCAACACTGGTCCACATCCAACACGTCAAATCTATACAATTTTCATGAAAGATGATCAAGAATATTCCACATTCATACGCACAAAAGACCCCAGCTAAATCGCTACTTACTTTCTGAGTCTTCTATCAATGGCTGAACCTCATTTTCAAAGGAGTTTGCCCAGTGTTGCTCTGATGAATCAGGGGGGGGGAAATGGAACTAAACCTTGATTTGGACCAGTATTCATCTGCAAGATATGCCTTTCGTCTATTCATTTCTGTACTTAACTCAACGCAGTGCGTCCACTCTAGTTCTCGGCGGCTCCGATGCTTTATTGACACCGACAAAGGCAAAGGTACTCCGACACGGTGCTGTGTGCGCTTATCAAGAAAAACGAAGTGAAACGTCTGTGGACTGTTTGTCAGACATCGTGTCGCGGCTCTCTGCTTGACTGCCTCCCGTCGCGCAAAGGACGTCCTGCCCGCACGTTATGCTCAAAAGCACTTTTTTTTTTTTAAATGGTTGTGGATGAGAATAGCAGTTAGCCTGGCTAGCTTCGGCTGTCCTAGCCTTCCAAGACTTCCCACTGACGTTCCAGGCCAGACACGCCTCACTGCAACCTGATTGGGTCGCGTTCCAGGCCAGACACGCCTCACTGCAACCTGATTGGGTCCCGCGTGGCAGGAAGGGCAAGGCTGCACAGATGGAACGAGATGGCCAGCCGAATATGGGTCACATTTGTGCAAAAGAAAAACACAAGAGGTTTGGTGGGGTTCAGATGGGGTTACAGTTAGGATTAGGATGGGTTAGTACTAGGCTGATTTGGGTGGGTTACGGTTAGTGGGATTCATATCAATTCCTGTCTGGAAGCACTTGGGCATGTTGTGCCAGGATAGAGCAACCAATCATATTGCAGCAGAGCTTGTCCTGCCTAGAACACAAGTGGGATTCCTCATAACACACACACAGGCCTTTCTTAATGGGATGCCATACAAGAGCTGCATCACTAAATCTCTCTGGAAAATGTAAAAATCCAAAAAGCAAAACAAAATCTTGGCGCCCCCTAGTGGACTTCTGATTGACAGAGAGGCGGACTCACAGCCTCGTCCAGGACAAACTCCTTGGCCGGCGTGACAGGCGAGGTGACTTTCAGCTTCATGAAGTCCTTGAAGCTGCTCGACCTCTGCAGGGTGAGCTGAAAACACACATTTTTATTGTATTTTTTTCCGGATAAGATCAAAGGCGTGTACGCATCTCGTCACCACCTCAAGCGTGTGAAGACAAGACAATGTGCACAACGTTTCTCGGAAGCGAGTTGCTTTGGTCTACAGCCTTCATATTGATCTTCCACTTGCCGAAAAACAAGAGATCAGTGCCAATGTGTACGTTTTTTTGGTTTGGTCAGCCCCAGTTTCTTCATAAAGTACTCTGAAAGCAGAGGTGGGAAGTAACTATACGAGTAGATTTTTCAGGTATCTGTACTTTACTTGAGTAGAGAAGGGTATTGCTGCCACACCAGAAAAAAAATAAAAAAAGGTTCAGTATTACATTAAAATGTGATAAGGTTGACGTTATAATGTAAAAAGTTATCACATTAAAACATAAAAAAATTGACTTCTGCATTTGGCAAACCAAAACAAAGCAATTTGTTCTGGTTCAGGTCACTGGCAGAGTCCTTTTTGTGTCTTCTATATATCAAAGTTACGAGCTATACGTAACTAGTCAAGCGCATTGTTCATAGACATCGCACATACGACACGCCTCTTTCAGCTGCGTGACTACGACGACGCTAAGCTAGTGGGGGCAAAGTGCCGGCGCATTCCATGTTTGGGGACGGCGCGGTCGGAAAGCAAAACAACAAGGATGCCTGCACATTGTGCTGCGTACGGTTGCGCACACGTCCGACAATCACGACATGGGAACGCCGAACTGGGAATAACCTTTCATAGTTGAAAATATTCTTGGGATCTTTTTTCTAATGAACCACGTCGAAAGCTAACTTGTTGACGTCTGGATCGCTGGTAGTAGATTAGGCCGCTTTTGAGCATTAACATATATTTCCAACACATTTAACAAAAACGTAAACAAAAAAAAAAAACAACAACAACTGAAAATAGTCATCATTTGCTCATTTTGTACTAATTTCAGTTCATCCCCCCACCCCTCCCGCTTGGCAAGTGGGCAAACAAATGTTTTGACAGTTGAACCAAATCTAGTTTTTAATTTTTTTTTTAACTATTTATGTTGTACACAATTTTGTTTCAATAATACAAATGTATGCCCGTCTTTTCATTTAAGCCTACCTGTTTTTATTTTTGTTTATTTTGCCCATTGTCGCCCTCAGAGAAAGCATGCCAATCATCTGGAGTGATCCAAAAATCTCAGTGTGGATTTGATTATTAGGGTGAAAAAAAATGTCAATTGACTTGATACTTTTTTAACTCAAGTACATTCATAAGTGTGTACTTTGTACTTTTACCTAAGTAAGGGAGTGGATTCAGTACTTTTACTTTTATCAGAGTTGTTTTTTTGTTTTTTTTTGCACAAGTATCAGTACTTTGACTTAAGTACTGAATAGCAGTACTTTTGACATCTGTCTGAAAGGCACCGAAGGATGTCACGTAAGCACGAGTATAGTTATGTTTAAAAAATATATACAATTTTGGGTTTCATTGCAATGGGTTGTACGTGTGCATTGACGAGGATCCGACATGAAGCAGTGTCGAAGGCAGAAGCTTTGTCTTCTGCAGCCATGATTCATCCTGCCAGAATAAAAGGAACTAGATCTGTTTTTTTTCTTCTCATAAATTAACAAGTGCAAGCGGTTGAACTGCGCATGTGTGCTCACACATTGTTTAGATGAGCTTAACCACAAAGGTTTGCTCTAACATAAGCGCGTTCTAAAGCAAAACTCTTTTATACGTTTGAACTTCAAATTTGACGGTACAGTCTATTATGTGTGTATTTATGTATTTAGATAAGACTTTTGCTCAAGTCCCCTCGCATTTGAAAGCAAAAAAGGGCTCTGCTCACCTTCTTCTTCTGCACCTGCTCCTTCTCAGAGGCGCTGGAAGGCCTTCGCCTCAACATTTTGCCGTCTTGACCGGAACGAAGGAACCCTCGAACAAAAGCAACAAAGCTGAGTTTCTGTCTCGCTCTCTGGGTCGCGACGGCAGATGTGCAAAGAGATGACACAAAAACACGTTTCACTCCCCCGCCGCTAAAACGAGAGCGAACGCAAAGAGGAAGTCACGTGACCACACGGCGACAAACCGATGTTAGTACACTTCGACATGTGCCGTCAGCTCTTTGAGTATTGTTCAGGAGAGTCCTTTTCCAAACGCCCCCCCCCCCCTCCTTCTACAGCAGAACGTGAATCACGCTAGCTCTTTTTTAAGCTGTTGCTCATCTTGTCAAATTGGGCTTTTTCAGCTTATTTGGCTCAGCTGTGACTATTTGTCAGCACGTCTGAAGGACGGGGCCTTTTTCCATGAACCAACACAAAAGCACCAAAAGCAAAGCTACACTTTGTTCAGGCAAATTCTATTGTTCTGAGGTTTTCATCAGATGTAAATGACAGCATCATTTTTTCAAGGCATCGACCGCTGGATGACTTGAAAATCGACCGTGGCCCAAGTAAACGATGCAGTTTTCACACGGTGATCTTATTTAGTTCAAAGCTACATGGCCCTGTGTGGAAAAAGTCAAGCTTGTTAAATCACGAATTAACTGTGCGAATTACATTTTTTGGAAAGCCCAATTAATTTTCACTCTGCCTAAAGAGCTCTCCATCTGGGGCGGCATCGGGTCCCTGCGGCCCCCGCCGGGCGGCCGGTTGTCGGGGCGCCACGGCGGGGCCGGCAGACCGCCCCGGGTCCTTCGGTGTGGGACTTGTCCCGTCCGCCGGGCTCATGAATCAGTAAATCGCTTGTGTATCCCCTCACTTAAACTCTCGTCCTGTAGACTTTTATAATTTACATCATTAATGCCACCGCACTGCAGTTGCACAGCCGGGTTCACGACCCCGGTCCTGCGTGTTTCTTCTCCTGTCCTTGTCCCGTTCTATCTTGTCCTGTCCTTCCCTCACAGGGTGTATGTAGCGCTGCAGCCCCACGCAACACTCATATTTAACGTTTCATTGTTGTAGATAGTGTCACGATTGACTTCTCTCATCGTGTTTACAATGAGTGCTTTGTCTTTTGTCTTTGTTTCTTTCTCCCTTCTAGAAACTTTGTTCTGTTCGATTGATCAAGTCTGATTCTCAAGTATAAAACCACAGCGGAACCTTCAAAACTCCACTGTGACGCTGTTTCGGCATACAAGGGATTCAGATTTTCCATTCGGCTTGAGCTAACAGCCGAACAGGACCAAAAAAAAAAAAAAAAGCAGACGGGGAAGTTGAGCACAAGTCTAGCTTGTTATTATGGCGCACTCGCAAACCACATGAAATGAGGATGCCCTACTTCTGTTTCCTCTCACACCGCTGCGGCTCGCTACAACAAAGTTTACGTTTCGCTGGCACGTCACAGAAACGGCGAACTCTCCTGTACGCCTGCACAATTGACTTGGATCCAATACAAGAGCTGTATCCACAATTCTAATGCAATTTGGGTGATATGGATCGGAGATGGTCAAATCCCTCAGGTCCTTGCAATTGTACGTTCGGAAACTGTTGGACTATTTGTTCACAAAGTGTTGCCCCATCCTTGCTTTTGAACATTTTTGTTTAGTTTGACTTCAAACTTCAAACGGGATTAGCGATAAAAAGCTTGAAGCCTCTTTTTTTTTTTGAAGAAGAAGAAGAATTGTTCACTGTCTACCAAACTGCTGCTTCACCGCCACCATCTAGCGCTTGGACCTATAAAAAAAAACAACAACCTTGTAAGTCTGGTCACTTTGTATCTCAAAGCACCGGTGTACTTCTGCATGGTAGAATCAGGAAGTCCGAATCGAATTGCAAGTGAATCACATTCTAGTTTAATTGAAGGATCTGCCGTTTCAAATAAACACAATGTAGCAGGGTACAAATAACGTATGCTTTTTGTCGTCGGTCAAAAAAAACCAAGTTTTTCATTAGAGTTAATTAATGTAAGGGGCCAAATTACCTGGTCATACATTTACTTCAAACATGACAACAAATCCAATAAATAAGTTGAGCAGTTTGATTACATCTAATTTATACATAAGATCATTTTCAAACTTGAACAAAAAGGTCAGTGCACAAATTTCAGTGGCGCTCTCCCCTTGATATACAACCTATGCATCGCCGTAACATTTAGAGTGCAAAATTGAACAGCGCCACAACCAAAGGGAAGAGGGTGAGCGAAGAGGAGGGGCTGGATGAAGAGGATCCGGACTGTCCAAAAGGTTCCGTGTTTTTCAGCATCCAGCGTTTCTCCTCGTGGAGGCCTTGGCGGTCCAGCTCGGGACCCATCAGCCTACGAATGGTCTCGTAGTATTTGTTCAACCACTGCAGCTGGAGAGAGAAAAGACCACTCTCTAAGAAAGTAGCACAGTATTGCTTCAATGGCATCTGGTGTTCCACAGGGGTGGTTACCGGAACCACTTGTGCTTTGTGTGAACACTTGCAAATGACCTTTTCCATTCGATAAATACACTGAATCAATAAACGTTTCGCTGGTCACTTCATTAGGTACACCCGCACAAGAAGTTCTAATCCGATACAAGAGCTGCAGTATAATAGAATGTTGACATTCATCAGTTTAACAATGTTTATCGTTGCTGTGGTGTTGAATTTTACTGCATCAAACTGAACGCTTTTTAAAAAATATGATGTCAACGCTAATTTATTTGAAATTTATTGAGGTGGTGAATACTGGGTTTTCGTTATAGGATATCATCAGGAATATAGTGTAATAGAAAAATTCGATAAAATTAGAAAATATTTCGGTGTGTGTGTGTGTGTACTGAATCTATATGTTTTGAATTGAATTACTGAAATACTGGATATACATGTTTTCCACATTATAATATTTGACTGAGACGCGCCAGTATATATTGTGATAATTTGTATAGTATTTTCATATTGTATATTTATACCCATTGCATTACACTGCCATATTCTGCAGGTTTCATGCTTACTGCGTATTTGAGTTTTGTTTTCTTGTGTTTTACATATATACTGTTTAGTGTGCTGGTATTTGTACTTTATAAGAGTCTTTTTTTTTTTTTTTTTTTTTAAATGCTGGAGATGTTTTTTTGATGAACACTTTCGTCTTTCACTTGCGAGGAAAAAAAAAAAGAAAGGAGGGTGTGGGGGTTTTAAGAGGAAACCAGCACTTGAAGAGGAGGGAAATGAAAACATCTCGAACATCACACGTTACGACGCCACACGTTGTTTACACCTTTGGAACAGGAAGCTTGGGGCATACGAACATGATATCGCGACAAACCGGACGCCATTTTAAGATTTAAGGATCTTGACGTTCTCTTTACAACATTACATTATCGTACAATTACCTGGACTGGGCTCAGAAGAGAGGTGTCAATCAACTTCCTGTCGTACGGAACCAAGGACACCGTCTCAAACGTCAAGTAGTTATGACCATACTGTAGGAGCAGGACAGCGACATATGCCGCTTTTTAATAATAAAGGACTGGATGTTCAATGATGTCCAGGCTGTCTGTACCTTTGTATGAGCGGGCACAACCACTGCGACGTCTTCGATGCGGATCCCAAAGTCGTTCTCCTTGTAATAACCGGGTTCTATGGAAACAATATGGTCGATACTCCGGCCTCATGTAAATTTCATCTTCATTGAAATGATGCGAACGATGATTTCTGAACAACAAGTCTCACCTATAGATGTGAACATGCCTTCTCGAAAGGGAATGTTGTTACCCTGAAAACCAACTGGCCCTGGACAAAAAAAAATAAAAATAAAAAATAAAAAAATAAAAAAACTATTGTATATTGGTATTTATATTGATTTAGTGTAATATTTATAGTTAAAAAAAAAAAAAAAAAGTCACAAGGAATAAAATATTTAAAAAAACAGACAAAAATTGCAAAGTACATTAGTATTTAGTGTATTATTTCAAATAAAAATGAAAATGATTAAAAAAATGATACAATAAAACAAACAAAATACAAAACTAACTAGAAATAGTAGTGTACATTAGTGCTTATGAAGTGTATTATTTAAGATCATAATAAACAAAATATAAGAGTAAAAGTAAAAATAGAATAAAATAGAACAAAAGAAATTCCCAAAAAATAGTAAATGGTATTAATATTTATTTAGTGTATCATTTAGAATAATACGACTGAAAAATACTACAATGAAATAAAATAATACAATTTTAAAATTAAAAAATATATACAATTGCACTACACAGTTAACATTAAGTAAATAGGCAAATAAGAAGAAGATAAATCAATACATTAAACTATATACAAAAACAGAAAACCAGAAAAGGATTGAAGTGTGTATTAGTATGTATTAAGTGTAATAAAACTATAACAAAACCCCCCAAAATCTTCTGTATTTGATCGACAATCCTAAAGTTTTTCGGCAGGGTCCAAATTTGCATGAATTCTGACGCAATGCGCGTGAGCAAATAAGAGACGAAAGAGGCGGCGTACACTCATGGACCCCGAAATAATTGCCAAGGCCGTGTCCCGTGCCGTGGCCGTAGTTGAGGCCCACTTCCCACAATGCTCTGCGGCCCAGCATCTCCATGTTCACACCTGGGGACGCAGCACCACATTTACAACCTGCTGCAAACACAGCAACAGTCCAACAGTACCACCTCGTGTTGTGTGGGACTTTGTATCAATGAACATTTCCCACCTCTGGTCCCTGATGGAAATACGGTTCGAGATATTTCAATATTTCCCATAAGCACTCTGGTGAAGGCCTCCTGGTTTAACGACGCCAGACGAGTCCATTTCAGTTCATTTCGTATTACAAAAGCGTAGAGTGATTCTCGCGACGACTGTCACCTTTTGCATGGCGGTGGGGGTCCCCCAGTGGACTGTCCTCGTGATGTCGGTGGTCCCGTCGCTGGCGGCGCGGAGAGGAGATATGACGCCAATGCAAGCCCGGGTGAGGCGCGCGCGTTTGTTCTTACTCACAGGTACTGGCCGCCAGAGTCCACAAGGTACATCTCGTCCACCGTCAGCATCCTGTTGCTTTCTCTTGTTGGGCTGCAGCATGAAAAACACAAGCAGACAACGAATGGACACCCGAACCCACTTGCAGTATGAGCGAGATCAAAACCATCAAAAAAGCTCAATAACAAGCAAGTCAAGAAAAGCAACTGGGCTAGAAACAGAAACAGAAACACATGTCCTGGAGTACTGTCTTTTTATTTAAATATGCAGAAATAAAATCGCTTCATTAAAATGGTTAATTATGAAAACTATTGTACAAATCATAAAACCGATATATTTGACTGTATACATTTCTATAACTCATGAATAACAATGCAGTATATTTGGAAGGTCAGTTTATATCGACAGCACTTTATTAAACAATACCTGTATGTTTATTATTGTGACATTACACCGATTACGCTGAGAGGTGTTCCTAATATTTTGGTCCCATCATCAAAAATATTTGAAACAACACCCATTTGGATTTAGCGTGGTTCGACTACACAAACCATTTAAAATATTTAGTCCTGTTTTTCAAACACGAGAACATTCTAAATACTGTATTGTGATGCATATATTTTTCATTTATTTCAATGCATTTAATGAATTCCATTTTAATTGATTTCCCCCCAGTCGTTAACTTACAGTGGTTACGAAAAGTTTTCAGACCCCTTTAAATGTTTCACTCTCTGTTATATTGCAGCCATTTGCTAAAATCACTAAGTCCCTCATTAATGTACACGCAGCGCCCCGTATTGACAGATTTTTTTTTTTTTTTTTTTATTGTTGACATTTTTGCAGATTTATTAAAAAAAAAAAAAGAACACCTGAAAGATCACACAGCCATAAGTATTCAGACCCTTTGCTGTGACACTCATATGTTGAACTCGGGTGCTGTCCATTTCTTCTGATCGTCCTTGAGCTGGTTCCACACCGTCATTGGAGTCCAGCTGTGTTTGATTATACTGACTGGACTTGATTAGGAAAGCCACACCCCTGTTTGTCTACATAAGACCTCACAGAGCACGTCCGAGCAAATGAGAATCAGGAGGTCAAAGGAACTGCCTGAAGAGCTCAGAGACAGAATTGTGGCAAGGCACAGATCTGGCCAAGGTGACAAAAACATTTCTGCTGCACTTAAGGTTCTTAAGAGCACAGTGGCCTCAGTAATCCCGAAATGGAAGACGTTTGGGACGACCAGAACCCTTCGTAGAGCTGGCGGTCCGACGGAAGCCTCTCCTCAGTGCAAGACACGAAAGCCCACATGGAGTTTGCTAAAAAAAAAAACACCTGAAGGACTCCAAGATGGTGAGAAATAAGATTATCTGGTCTGATGAGACCAAGATAGAAATTGTTGGCCTTAATTCGAAGTTAAAACCAGGCACTGCTCATCCCCTGTGAAGCGTGGTGGTGGCAGCATCATGCTGGGGGGGGGGTTCAGCTGCAGGGACACGACGACGGGTTGCAATCGAAGGAAAGATGAATGCGGCCAAGTACGGGGATACCCTGGACGAAAACCTTCTCCAGAGTGCTCAAGACCTCAGACTGGGTCGAAGGTTCACCTTCCAACAAGACAATGACCCTAAGCACACAGCTAAAATAGCTAAAAGTAACTTCAGAACAACTCCGTGACTGCTCTTGAATGGCCCAGCCAGAGCCCTGACTTAAACCCAATGGAGCATCTCTGGAGAGACCTGAAAATGGCTGCCCACCAACGAAACGAAATCATCATTCCCCAAAAGACTCACGGCTGTATTAGCGCAAAAGGGTGCTTCTACTAAATACTCAGCCAAGGGTCTGAATACTTATGGCTGAGTGATAATCGCAAAAATTTCAACAATTCCGTTTTTGTTTTTCTGTCAATATGGGGGGGGAATGAAATTCAAAGATTTTAACAAATGGCTGCAATCTAACAAAGAGTGAAATATTTAAGGGGGTCTGAATACTTTCCGTACCCACTGTAAATGCCAAGCGACCAAATGAGGTTGTTTTCAGTGTAACGGCCGCACAGAATCAATCAAACTGAGCAATATTACCTTCGTAAAGGCAGAGACAGATACTCTAACGCACTTAGACTGGCCAGGTGTACCTTTGTGACGACAACATTTCCGTTATAAGTCTAGAAGTCAGAATTGAAAGGAATTCAAAGAAAATGCTACCTGACAGGCGTGCGCGAGGAGATGTACCTGTAATGTGCCAGCGCAGCATTGGGCCCACTTGCGGATATGGTCTCAAAACTCGGGCCCTTGTTGTCCTTCTGTTTGCTGCAAGGTTTCACAATGATATTTGGGCTTGCAGGTTTTGGGACTCGCCAGCGGCGCGACCGACCTGCGGCAGCGGTCGACGTAGGCGGAGGCGCTCAGCTCCGTCTCCTTCCCGTCCGGCGCCGCCGTCTCCAACCGCACGAGAAGCTGCATGACCGCCGCTGCGTCTCTCACCTGCCGCACAGACGCACCGTCGCCGTGCAAAAAAAAAAAAAAAAAATGTCCGAATAATAATAAGAAGAAGAATGTATTCGACTTCGTATGTCACGTATTATTCGGATAAAATCATTGCATGCAGTCCTTCTACTACTACCTACTCGTGTTACTACTGTGACAAATAATCATGGCAGTCATAAATTGTTTATTTGAAATTATATACCGTATAACTGCAAATGTTTTTGTTCAAATCAAATACATAAGTGCACAAATCATCGTCATCATCTCAGCAACAACAAGAGTGCGACTAATGCTAAAACATCGGGAAAAGTCATGTTTTATTCAAATAGAAGATATATTAACTTAAAACATTATGAGGAAATTCAATGCATGATGGCATATGTCATAGGTGTCAAGCTCAAGGCCCGCGGGCCAGATGCGGCCCGCCACACCATTTTCTGTGGCCCGCGAAAGCAAATCATGCTCGTCAACTTCCGCAATTTGTGCTAAAATCGGTACCCAAATTCCAAATTGTCACAATAATCAACAATAATGTTGAGCATTTGCATTCTTCTGTTACCAAACCCTTCTTCTTCAGTCAATGCATGAACAAACTATTATCCGAGTCTTCTGATTTCAAAACGAGTTATCGCTCAATTCGTTGCGTAATGGTAATAATATGATTCGGCCCTCGGAGGGAAATCAGGACTACGATGCGGCCCGAGACAGAAATGAGTTTGACACCCCTGGCGTACGTAGTCGAGATACTGCTACTACTCCTAATCGTCGTCATCAAAATTAACCTGTTCAACATAAAAATAATAAAACATAATACAAATACTGGCTTTTTTGTTTTAATTAAACCTATATTCCCGCAAAAAAATGATTCCGAATTAAATGTAAAATAAAAACAAAAACACCACTGCTAATAATAAAAGTACTACTTATAATACAAAGTATTAATATTGTTTGTGTTAAGTTTCGATGTCTCCCTACAGCTTTTCGAACGTGTCATTTTTTTCATTTGAATTGAGTTCGCTTGCGGTGATTTCACCCATCACGTTCGAAATCAAGATTTCACGAGTTGTTGTCTTTTTTTTTTTTTTTTTTTGCCTTCAAGCGTGTGGACGACTCACGTGGGCGTCCCTCAAGATGCGTTGCTCAGTGTCATCTTTCACAGCTTTGGTGGTCAACACGGGAGAATAGGAGGTGGCCGTGAGTTTGTCCTACGGGATGCGAGTCAGTAGAAAAGGCATTTAGACAAATGGATCTGGTTCATTTCATATCACGGCTTTTGCACACGGAGCACACGCAAATCGGCGCTTCGAGATGCAGCGCCAATGACACACCTGGGATTTGATGACCTCGTAAAGAGCGTAGTTGGTGTACTCGGTGCCGATCCACACTTTGGCCCCCGGCCGGCCGTTCACGTACGCCTCGAGGCCGACCGCGACGGCGTCGTAGCTTTGCAGCCGCACGCACAGCGGGCCGCCGCACGACGCGTTCAGGTACGCCCTCAGCTCCTCCGTCACTCTTTCCGTGTGCACAAACAGCCTGACGGACGCCAACGCTTTTCAATGTTTCAGGCGTGAATCCATTCTCAGGCGAGCGTGTGTGTGTTTCAGCGGTGGGGGAGCCTTTCAGTAGTGTATGTAAGCGAAGCTATTTGTGTATTTCGTAGTGCGTGTGAGTGAATATTTGAACGGTCGTGTGTACGAGAGCATTTCAGTCAAATGTGGAAGCGGTAATCATCGCAATCAAGGGAAAAACGTACCAGATCTTGTCCACGGTCAGCAGCGTGTACGAGTAGAAGAAAGGGTTGTACGGGATGTCGTTGCCGCGCATATTAAACAGCCCTTGAAAACGACAAACGCGTTACCGCGTACAGCTCGGCGGTCCAAGCGTGACGAACGTGCTGTGCCTAATAAAGCGACTTACAGGCCGTTTCATCGAGCGCCGAGAGCAGTAGCGCGGTGGGCTCGTACGGATTGGCCTTCATCTGATTCCGGATTTGCTCCACTTTCATCTGCCACGACCTTTCTGCGGACATCGTCATCTTACATGAGTCAAAATAGTTTTGCAATGTGTGTATAACCACTGTTAATAGAAATAATGCGCTCTTCCTAAAACAACTTCACATCCCACAAGTTGGTGCCAATGTAGTTTGGTAATCGGTCCAAGGGAACACTTGGACACACACACACATCTGAAGCTCACCATCTCTACAAACTAGAATATTAACGTCGAAAGAAAGCAAGAAAATGATTTTGAATGAAAACATCAGGCAGCGATTTGTTCGTTTGGGTGTGTTTGACGAATCTATATAATTTTCTGCTCTATCCTCATTGATTGAGCTGCACACCCGCATGCTGAAGTGATACAGCTCGACTGACGAGCGAGCTTTGTGTGCCGGGGGAGGAGCTGAGATTAGCCTGGGCTGTTAGCGGAAGAGGCGTGATAGTCTTTGCAACAAATTGAAATGAAATGAAATCAACACTAAGCCAATTATTTTTAAGACGATATGAAATGATACTTAAAGTGTTTGGAGTTGTGGATACTGTACTGCATATATTAGAAAAGCGCCCCCCCCCCCGCCCTTAATGCCACCGTTTTGGGCGAGTCTACACAAACACCTGCCGACTAAGTAAAGGTGACCTAAACCAAATAATGCTTCTTTGAGTTTGTGTGTAAATTTACACACGCGTTAATCAGCCAGCGATGACGTCTCGTACGTGGCAAGTGTGTCCTTATCCAGATCTGCTGTCAAATGCATGCACGAACACTCGATTTATGATCTTTCCGTTTGTTCCCTTTGCCTCGTGTGCGCGCGACCTTAAAGGCTAATCAGGCTGACGGACGCCGGGACAACTTCCTTCCCAAATTCGCATTCAATCTGTCCGCCGTAAAACCATCGGCAGGTTCATTGCTGGCGTTCAGATAAAGGACGCACGTATGACTCTGTCCGGCAGGCGGATGAGGCCGTCGGGCCGGACGGGCGGTCTCTCTTTCCACACTTGGTCCACCAGGTTGCCAGGCATCGACTCGAGGCTCCGATTGCTGGACTCCAGACTCATTCCGTAGTCTTCCTGCGTCTCTAAAAGAGGAAACGGCAGACGACGAGGCACTCTTCAGTTCGATCGATCACGAGGGAGCCGCCCGTCCCGCGGACGGTCGGCGAGGACCGACGGGCGCGGCGATGGAGACTCACTGAGGGAGAAGAGGAACGGATCGAAGCCGATGCGGCCGCCGCGCGGGACCTCCGAGATGAGCCACTCCGCCACGCTGCTGACCGACGCTGCGGAACCACGCACGCACGACGCCCGCCTTCATTACACATCCGAAAAGCAATCCATCGTTAACGTTCAATTTCAACAGTCAAGAGCGCAATGAGGCTCCGTACAACGGGAAACGATTCGTAGAAGCTTCACTGCAAACAAACGACAGCGCAACCCCGCACATTCCCCATTCGCCCCATATCGCGGCATTTCGGTGCCAAGGAACTGTGTTGACGTGCGGGGAGGCGCTTCGTTCGACGAGGCCAGAGCCCTGTCGAATAGAAAAGGTAGTGCCTTGCCGCCATCTTGTGGCATCCATAAGCAATTAAAAGGGGGCCGGCCTCAATTGCTCGGACACGGCAACTGTCCCGACGATGCGCCGGCGATCGACAATCGCGCTTTGTAGATGAGTAAATAACAATTGATCGCTGCAGGTTTGAGGCAAAATTGTTTTGACAACAAACACGCAGTTCGCATCGTAGTGGGTCATACTGCCGATTCACGGATCACATGGCAAAAATTGACTTCTGATCGGTTTGGCAAAAAAGGAACATTCCACCCCTGCGAAACCAAATTCAATCCCATTCGGATTCGGCCTGTTAACTCCGATTGACGTGTTTATATGGAGCACGTTCTTTTGGTTTGGGCTTCTAAACCGATTAGAATCAGAATAGCTGGCTTCATGTAAACCCCTCTCCTGACTTCCTTGCAGAAGAAATCAATAAATCCTAAATACAAGTTATTAGCTTAAACCAAGACATTTTACTCAAGTGACAAAAAACGGAGACGTCCGCTTATGCGTTTCTGCCTGTTGTCGTCGGTGGCAGGTCAAAGGTCAAAGGTCCCCCGGCCGGGTAACGTGCAATTGCGTCGGGGCCCACCGTCTCTTTGCAGCTCCCAGTTGCAGTCCATCTGTCTCTCCGCTTGGACCCAGTAGCGGCTGTCCGTCCACAGCGCCGCTTTGCTCGGCGTGACCACGGCTGTGCCTGAAAATTACAGATGCCAGTGAACGCAACGCGGTGCAGCTACTCTTGGCCAACGTACGCGAAAGGGGACGCAGCAAGTCTGAAGCGAGCCAATCACGTGAGGCAGTTGCCGTCTTTTGTCTCGCTATTCACCATGGAAGGAGAAAGCGAGTTTGCCCGTGAATCCCGAGTAAATCGTCATTTTTGATTTCATTTTTTGAGGGGGAGGAGGATGAAAGCAGCTCGGCCGTGCGACGTTGAGTCACCGGAAGGACAAAGAAAAAGAGGACGAGGAGGAGGAAGACGCTACCTGCGGAGCCTGTGAAGCCCGTCATGAAGGCCACCCTTGCGTCACGTGGGGCGATATACTCACTCTGACACACACAGATCGCGTCAAACATCACGCAAACACAAACAGGAAATGCAATTTATGACGAGCGGCGGCCGCCGTACCAGGTGGGCGTCTGTGCCCGGGATAATGTAGGCGGAGATTTTGGAGGCCAGCATCCGTTCTCGCAAGTGGCGCAGTCGGAGACTGCTGTTCACGGCTGTGCTGGGGAGGTGCTGACGCGCACACATTGACAGCGAAACACAGACTTAATCACACCAGAGATTGCAGATTCGCCACTTCCCGTGGCTCTCGTTGTGATCATTAACGGCCTGCGGCGAGCGAAGCAATCGCCGCACGAGTCACCGGAACAACAATCATCGCATATCTTTCGGAACATTGATGGACTCAAAAAAAAAAAAAAAAAAAAAAAATGGAAGTCATAACTGTTTGCACTTCATGAACATTCAAAATATCTTCGTGAGCTTGTGGAATTGAAGCTTTTGCAACATCTTCACAAAATCACACAATGGCAAAAATAGTTGTTACAAATACATATTGAAGAAAATATTCTAAAAAAATAAACATTTTATAACAGAAATTGGAATTGAATCATCATTCTTAGCTTACATTTTATGGAATTAAAGTACTTGCAATGTGTTTCTCAACTAAAACCCCACCACCAATATTTCTTAAAAACACTTAAGAAAATATGAAAAATATTTGAAAATTGTTTTTTTATTGTTTATTTTTTTGTTAAGCTTTACTTTCAAGGGATTAAAGCAATTGTAAGATGTTGCAAAACCAAAACAAGAAAATATTTCTTAAAAATATTGATTCAAGAAAATTGTAAATATATATATAATTCTGCACATTTATTAGCTTTAGTTTTATGGAATTTCAAGTACCTGCAATATTAACATAACAGCAAAAACATCTTTTCAAAATATTTATTAAAAGCATATTTGAAAAATAAAATAAAACTATCTTTATCTGCTTTATATTTATAGAATTTCAAGATCAAATATATATTTTTTAAAATACTGATTTAAGAAAATATATGCATAAAAATGTAAATATAATTTGATAAATTCAACTGTCGTTCGGACCTTTACTTTTATGGATTTGTATTTATTTGCCACCAGGCATGCATGCGGATCAACCAAAGATCTTGCAACATACATGATGAACAAAGTGAAACAAAAAAGTATTTATTAAAATGATTTATATAAGAATATATATGCATATTTTACTTGCGAATGAAATATAATTAAACTATTTCGCTTCAATGCAAATCTGCATGGCCATCGAAAACAAATTGTGGAGAAATTAAAAAAATTAAAAAAAATTCAAATTCATTAATTATTCATGAAATATGATTGAACATCGTATTTAGAAAATGGAACAAATGAGCATTTTAAATGTCTGGCACGCTGAGCTCACGCACCGGTGGGGACAAAGAACAGTTCCTCTCGGCGGCCTCAAACAAAGCGACGCCGCTGACGCTCCCTGAAATGAGAAGAGAGCGTCTTATCAGCACTTTTTGTTTCGTACCAAGTCGGTTTCGCATCGGACGCCAACGCTGGCACGACTTCAAAGCAGCAGCGAGCCAATAAATCACAACGTCTAATTCCATAAAGAACACATTTTGACGCACGGAAACGCGAGTAGAGAGCAGAGAGCCAATTCGATTTTGCAGGATGAGCTTTCTCTTTCAAGAAAAATGAGCACAATATGAAAAAAAACAAAACAATCAATTTGTTCTGAAGGCAAATTGGACTTTGCAGCTTTAACAACAGCAGTCTTAAAGGTGAGCCAACACAAGCGGAGGAAGAATCCCAGCCATGACGACAAAGAAAAACCTTGGCTTTTGTTCTTTTTCTTCTTCTTCTTCTTTTAAATGTACCTGTCAGGGCCGGCAGAAGCAGAGCCAACACGGAGAACATCTGGCCTCCGAAGCACATCCGCGTACACCGAGCGGGCCTGACTGGAGCAGGTGCGCCGTCGAGTGTGCGCTGAGAAGTGTTACGTTCGCGATCTGGCTTACAACTCTCTCTCTCTCTCTCTCTCTCAACCATCTTCTCTCCTCCTCTTCCTCCTCCCATCTCATCTCAGTTGTCCCCTGACAGCAATCACGGGAACTTTGTGCATTCTTATCTCTCTCTTTTTTTTTTTAATGATCATTATTGCTATCCTAAAATGATAACGTGTGATGCCACTCTCTCGTCTTGTTCAATTCAAAATGTTTAGATACACTTTTATACTTGAAACATATGCGAACGTATGGACTGTTGAATATCTCTTTTCCGAAACTAGTTAAAAGCCTGATTTAAAAAAGCAGAGGCCATTTTGCATTGCTTTTTGACATCAACGTTTGTGTCAGGGTTATCTAACGGCTGTGCTCTTTTTTATTACAGCCTGAGTAGGTGGTATCACATTCCATGACCTTTTATGGACTTGTTTGTTATCAAGATGTGGAACAGTGTCTGGAGGTGTGGCGGCATGTGCATTGGGGAAGGTGCATCAGAAACAGAATCATCTTTATTTTGCCAAATATGTCCAAAAAAAAACCACACGAGGAATTTGTCTCCGGGAGTCGGAGCCGCTCTAGCGCGACGACATACAATCGATTGACAGAGAACACTTTGGAGACGTAAAGACATTGACAAAAACAGTCACTGAGCAATAAAGGGTTGCTAGTTATCTGGTAATGCCGGTCCAATTCTTTTTTTTAATTAATTTTTTTTTTTTTTTTAAACAATTGAGCGAAAGATGCAGAGTCCTCTAGCACATAGAGCAGTTTGAATGACTGATCTCGTAATAGTCCGGCGCAATGAGCGTTGTGCAAAGGGCGCCGAGACTTCGAGGCGTGTATGCGGTTTAAAGTGACGAATAGTGCGATCATCTGGGACAATGTCGATTGTGCAAATGTTGCAGATACTCCTCAGTCAGTGTGCAAATGGGGCAGAGGTTACTATGGCACGCCGCTCCGCTTCCTGTCGATATGCAGACTCGTCACCGTCCTTGATGAGGCCGATGACTGCGGTGTCATCTGCAAACTTCAGGAGTTTGACAGCCGGGTGCGTTGAGGTGCGCTGGTTCGTGTAGAGAGAGAAGAGCAGCGGAGAGAGGACACAATAGGGCAGAGGCATGAATAGGGCATTCACTAAATATAAAAACTAAGATGGAGCTGAATGGTTTAATCGGCATTGTGTCATCTCCTCTAGTAGTGGCTTGGGTGAAAATGATTTTTTTTTTGGACAAACAAACCGTTGTGGATTATAGCTTTAAACGGAATCCTCAAAATCGACTTTACTGTTTTGGAAAAGATCTCTCTATACGAACGTGTGCATTTATGCCACTTCATCGGGAACGCAGTGATGGTGCTTCTTCAGGCAGTTTTGTCGTGTTTTGGAAAATGAAATGCAGCGATGACACTTTAAGAGAGATGCACAACTATGAATCGAACAAGAACGCACGTCCTTGTTATGCGTCCTGCATACAACTCGTTCTGTCATCAGTAGGAAGGACGCGTTGTGTCCCACTTGTTGCGGTTTTGCGGAGGGGGCTTAAGTTGACAAGTCAGGGTACATCAATCATAACAGGAAGGGAACGCAGCTGTGTCCGGCCGGCTTAGCACACCAGCAAGACGAGATGCAGCGCACATTCTTGTCGGAAGAAATCATCCCAGATTCCACAACCCCGACTCCAATGAAGTTGGGGCGTCGTGTTAAACATGAATCAAAACGGAATACAATGATTTGCAAATCATGTTCGGCCTATATTCAATTGAATACACGACAAAGACAAGATATTTCACGTTCAAACTGATCAACTTGATTTCTCGCCTGAGGGATCGAAGGTCACGGACGGGCATTCAACGTCGGTTTTGGGCCTTGCCGCTTACATGCGGGGATTTCTCCAGATTCTCTGAGCCTTTTGATGATATTATGGACCCGGCCTGAGTCCTTCATGCTGATTGGTGCATAAACAGTGGCGGAAAGCCAAGGAAGCACCAAAGGGGCATATCAGGTGCCACTCTGGAAAGCTAACATCAATAATTCATGTTGCATTTTTTTCGGGGGGGCGGGGGGGACCTACGTCATCTGTGCAGCAGTCGCTTACTAGCATGCTTTTGTCAGGCATTACACACTTCAAGATAACAATCATCGCGTTCAAACCTTCAGCGCAGAACATTAACATACGGGACCAAGAGGAGTCTCGATACTAGTCCATAAAAGACTACTTTTGACAATAAATAGTACAGTAGCAGATCCAGAAGGCCGATATATCATTATACAGGCTACAATATTTAACAAGCTTTATAGAATTGTCAACGTATACGCTCCAAATAAAGATGATCCAGCCTTTTTTCACATGCTCTTTTCACACTTGTGAAACTTGTCAGCCACTTCTACAATTATTACGGGAGGTGATTTTAACCTTACGCTAAATCCCCTAATAGAACACTCAAATCTCAAAAATAGTAATCAGCCACAATGTTCCAACATACTAGAGCAGTATATGGAGGACTTTGGTCTCGTTGACGTATGGAGGCTGAAAAACCGTACAAAAAGAGAATCCACATTTTTCTCGTCAGTTCACCGCTCTTTCTCAAGAATAGATTTCGTTCTTTCAAACAATTCGGCAGCTCAAAGAATGACTCCCAAAATACATCCGATCATCTTCAGCGATCACGCACCGATTTCTCCATCCATCCATCCATCCATTTTCTACCGCTTATCCGGGTCGGGTCGCGGGGTCAGTAGCTTTAGCAGGGACGCCCAGACTTCCCTCTCCCCAGCCACTTCATCCAGCTCTTCCGGGGGGATCACGAGGCATTCCCGGGCCGGCCGAAGGACGTAGTCTCTCCGGCGTGTCCTGGGTCGTCCCCGGGGTCTCCTCCCGGTGCGACGTGCCCGGAACACATCACCGGGGAGGCGTCCGGGAGGCATCCGAATCAGATGCCCCAGCCACCTCATCTGGCTCCTCTCAATGCGGAGGAGCAGCGGCTCTACTCTGAGATCCTCCCCTCACCCTATCTCTAAGGGAGAGCCCGGACACCCTGCGGAGGAAACTCATTTCGGCCGCTTGCGTCCGGGATCTCGTTCTTTCGGTCACGACCCACAGCTCGTGACCATAGGTGAGGGTAGGAACTTCGATCGACCGGTAAATCGAGAGCTTTGCCTTTCGGCTTAGCTCCTTCTTCACCACGACGGACCGATACAAAGTCCGCATCACTGCAGACGCCGCACCGATCCGTCTGTCGATCTCCCGTTCCATTCTTCCCTCACTCGTGAACAAGACCACAAGATACTTGAACTCCTCCACTTGGGGCAGGATCTCATCCCGACCCGGAGAGGGCATGCCACCCTTTTCCGACTGAGGACCATGGTCTCCGATTTGAAGGTGCTGATCCTCATCCCGGCCGCTTCACACTCGGCTGCGAACTGCTCCAGTGAGAGTTGGAGCTCACGGCTCGATGAAGCCAACAGAACCACATCATCAGCAAAAAGCAGAGATGCAATACTGAGGCCACCAAACCGGACCTAGAAATTCTGTCCATAAAAGTTATGAACAGAATCGGCGACAAAGGGCAGCCTTGGCGGAGTCCAACCCTCACCGGGAACGAGTCCGACTTACTGCCGGATATGCGGACCAAACTCTGACTCCGGTCGTACAGGGACCGAACAGCCCGTATCAGGGGGTTCGGTACCCCATACTCCCGAAGCACCCTCCACAGGACTCCCCGAGGGACACGGTCGAACGCCTTCTCCAAGTCCACAAAACACATGTAGACTGGTTGGGCGAACTCCCATGCACCCTCGAGGACCCTTACCGAGGGTGTAGAGCTGGTCCACTGTTCCACGGCCAGGACGAAAACCACACTGCTCCTCCTGAATCTGAGATTCGACTTCCCGACGGACCCTCCTCTCCAGCACCCCTGAATAGACCTTACCAGGGAGGCTGAGCAGTGTGATCCCCCTGTAGTTGGAACACACCCTCCGGTCCCCCTTCTTAAAAAGGGGGACCACCACCCCAGTCTGCCAATCCAGAGGCACTGTCCCCGATGTCCACGCGATGTTGCAGAGGCGTGTCAACCAGGACAGCCCCACAACATCCAGAGCCTTTAGGAACTCCGGGCGAATCTCATCCACCCCCGGGGCCCTGCCACCGAGGAGCTTTTTAACTACCTCGGTGACCTCAAACCCAGAGATAGGAGAGCCCGCCTCAGAGAACCCACACTCTGCTTCCTCATGGGAAGGCGTGTCGGTGGAATTGAGGAGGTCTTCGAAGTATTCTCCCCACCGACTCACAACGTCCCGAGTCGAGGTCAGCAGCGCCCCATCCCCACTATACACAGTGTTGGTGGTGCACTGCTTTCCTCTCCTGAGACGTCGGATGGTGGACCAGAATTTCCTCGAAGCCGTCTGGAAGTCTTTCTCCATGGCCTCACCGAACTCCTCCCATACCCGAGTTTTTGCTTCAGCGACCACCAGAGCTGCATTCCGCTTGGCCACCCGGCACCCATCAGCTGCCTCAGGAGTCCCACAGGCCAAAAAGGCCCAATAGGACTCCTTCTTCAGGTTGACGGCATCCCTCACCGTTGGTGTCCACCAACAGGTTCGGGGATTGCCGCCACGACAGGCAGCGACCACCTTACGGCCACAGCTCCGGTCGGCCGCCTCAGCAATGGAGGCGTGGAACGTGGTCCACTCGGACTCGATGTCCCCAGCCTCCCCCGGAACATGAGCAAAGTTCTGTCGGAGGTGGGAGTTGAAACTCCCAGCAGACCCTCACAATACGTTTGGGCCTGCCACGTCGGACCGGCATCTTCCCCCACCGTCGGAGCCAACTCACCACCAGGTGGTGATCAGTTGACAGCTCCGCCCCTCTCTTCACCCGCGTGTCCAAGACATGCGGCCGCAAGTCCGATGACACGACCACAAAGTCGATCATCGAACTGCGACCTAGGGTGTCCTGGTGCCAAGTGCACATGTGGACACCCTTATGCTTGAACATGGTGTTCGTTATGGACAATCCATGACGAGCACAGAAGTCCAATAACAGAACACCCCTCGGGTTCTGATCGGGGGGGCCGTTCCTCCCAATCACGCCCTTCCAGGTCTCACTGTCATTGCACACGTGAGCATTGAGGTCCCCCAACAGAACAATGGAGTCCCCAGCGGCGGCGCTCTCCAGCACCCCCTCCAAGGACTCCAAAAATGGTGGGTACTCTGAACTGCTGTTTGGTGCATAGGCACAAACAACAGTCAGGACCCGTCCCCCCACCCGAAGGCGGAGGGAGGCTACCCTCTCGTCCACCGGGGTGAACCCCAACGTACAGGTGCCGAGCCGGGGGGCAATAAGTATACCCACACCTGCTCGGCGCCTCTCACCGTGGGCAACTCCAGAGTGGAAGAGAGTCCAACCCCTCTCGAGAGGACTGGTACCAGAGCCCAAGCTGTGTGTGGAGGCGAGTCCGACTATATCTAGTCGGAACTTCTCGACCTCGCACACTAGCTCGGGCTCCTTCCCTGCCAGAGAGGTGACATTCCACGTCCCTAGAGCCAGCTTCTGTAGCCGGGGATCGGATCGCCAAGGTCCCCGCCTTCGGCTACCGCCCAGCTCACACTGCACCCGACCCCTATGGCCCCTCCCACAGGCGGTGAGCCCATGGGAAGGGGGACCCACGTTACCCTTTCGGGCTGTGCCCGGCCGGGCCCCATGGGTGCAGGCCCGGCCACCGGGCGCTCGCCTTCGAGCCCCACCACCAGCCCTGGCTCCAGTGGGGGGCCCCGGTGACCCGCGTCCGGGCAAGGGAAAACGAAGTCCATTGGTTGTCGTCATCATTAGGGGTCTTTGAGCCGTGCTTTGTCTGGTCCCTCGCCTAGGACCTGTTTGTCATGGGTGACCCTGCCAGGGGCACAAAGCCCCAGACAACTTAGCTCCTAGGATCACTGGGACACACAAACCCCTCCACCACGACAAGGTGACGGCTCAAGGAGGGGGCACCGATTTCTCTCCATCTAAAATCAAATTTGGGACCCCCGCCAAAACGTGACGCTATTGAAGGACCCAGATTTTTATTCTTTCGAAGAAAATGCAATTAATCAGATAGATACCCTGAGAAACCAACTTCAAAAGGCAAAACGTCAGTTAGATGTTATCGTATCAAAAAGAACAGATTTTCTACAACAACAGTTAAGAGTCCAATAATAAATCGGGAAACTTCCTTGCGAACCAACTTCGGCGCAATGAAGAAAAATCATTAATTACAGCCATTCAAGATTCAAACGGCAACTGGACACAGTCACCGGTAGAAATAAATGACATTTTTTACAATTTTTATAACAGCTTACACGCATCTTCGAACAACCCAGATAAAAAAGAAATTGAAACTTTTATTCGGGACCTAAACATGCCTCAATTAAATACACAAATTAAAGACAGCCTTGATGTTCCTTTAACCATCACAGAATCACATAACGCATTCAAAAATATGCAACCGGGACGGGCGCCTGGCCCGGACGGAATCCATGTTGAATTCATTCAACATTTTTTGGCCAATGCTAGCGCCTCTATTTTTCAGAACAGTCAATGAGATAAAGGATAAAGGTAGAATTAGTAGTCATATGAACACAGCTTCAATTAAGTTATTACTAAAGCCAGGAAACATTTCCAATAAATGACATCAATTTGCAGAGGCGGAGTTAAGTGATGGCACGGCCGCCCCCCCGCCCCCCCCCCACTGTCGTGTTTTTCGAGGCGGAAAAGTTCGTTATAGTTAGCCGTAGCTGGAATATGTCACTTTTGTGACTGAACACTATGAACTCTGCCTATCATCAAGTCACCTGGCAAATATATGACATCACTTATTTACACCATTAACGATGACCCTAAATCAAATCAGCAGATCAACGATTCCGTCATCTCTCAGTTGACCAATGAACTCGCATCATTGAGGAGGTCTCTTGCGACAAGCTCTTACTTGCGGTCACATGTCTGCTGAGATAATACGCTTTTATTCCATCAAGTGGAATAAAAGCCGCTATAAAGTTTGTTTAGTAAGCATAATCAACGGCTAAAACTGGAAGAGGATGGACATTAAAGTGATTATGCAAGTGTTGACACACAGTTCTCAACTCAAATTTTTTATAGAGCACTTGAAAACAAAGTGTACAGCACTTTCACAAAAAGTGCTGTTCACGATATAAAAATAAAACGTATACAAATAAAATGTGTATGTGGTGTGCAGTTGTGCATTCGCATTAAATTTCATTCAGTGGTTTTGTTTGATTAAGGGAGTGAATGTGTTTTTTGTGGTATTAATAAGACCCTGCTTCTACATCAGAATATGCATTATTCTCATATGGAGTTACTACATAATAATAATAATCATAAATTATTATTATTGTACACAATTAATCATTGTTAATAAAAACGTTATTATTATTATTATTATTATTCACGTTATTTTAGCATTGCTTTTTTACAGTAATACATTTCTGTTCTTCTTATTATTACTACGAATATTACTATTATCATTATAATATTAATTACAATATAAACCTGCATTATTATTAATGAGTACCTATGGTATATCGCAATTATTAGAATTCTTTTATTACAGTAATATAAGTTTTGCAGTATTAATAATGTATTATTTGGTGCTGATGCAGTTATCTGAATTGTGTGTGAAACCTTTAACGACCACAAGGGTGCACTGTTGTCAAAGCCATTCAACCTCCAACAGCCGCTACAAACGTGCTTCAACAACAAGCCAATCAGCTGGACTCTGAGCTGCGTGTGCGTGTGTGCGTGTGTGCGTGTGTGCGTGTGTGTGCGTGCGAAAGAGAGGCAGTGTCACTGTGCAACTGGGTGATGAGGCACAAAGTTAAAGATCAATATTAATAAACGGTAGCCGTGGTAACGGGGTAGAAGAGCGCATGAGTCAGAGCTCAGTCAGAGGGGAAGGCAAGCCAGCGTGGACACTCGAAGATGAAAAAGGAGGCAGAGAAGATATTTTCTTTTCAACTACGAGTGCTCAAGTTGAGAGCCGACCTGACCCCCCATAAGGGGCAAAAGTTCATAAACGTGCACTAAGGGTTAATTAATAGCAGATGGGCCCTGATAACAAGGCTTTCCTAGATAGCGCACGGCTGAGTCAACAGCGAGCGGTCGCTCAACCGCAAACATCGCCGTCAGCTTGCGAGAAACTGACAACCATCGACCGGGTTTAGTAGCTCGTAGCGTTAATGCGTTTCGTGCGCTTTGTGCGACAACACGTGAAATATTGTCACTGCGAATGCAGCTGAATGTTGTGATAGAACTGACAGACGTGGGGGACTCGAGTCACACGACTTGACCGGGGTCAGACATAAGTCGCCGGTTTTAGGACTTAATTGAGTAGCTTGAGCCCGAACGAAACGAGGTCCTGGCATTTTCTCTCTCTCTCATTCCACCAGGGTAGGACAAACGAGGTCCAGCGCGATATTAGGCCGGGGTAGAAGATACAAAACGGACTTGAAAGCGGGAACGCGGCCAACGCGATAGCCGACGACGCAGTCTCGAGTGTGATTGCCGAGGACGAACGAACGGGGGCCGGCGATGATTTGCTTCGATGCTGGCGGCGGCAGTTCGCACGCGCGTGCGGGACGACGGCGGCGCAGATAAGCGACCGAGACCGAGATTACCGGAAGGTCGGGAGCCGTCGGCGGAGATGGACGCCGGACTTCAACCTCACTTAACTGCGGGCGGTGGTTGTCGAGGCCTCGTCTTGCCAACACACGATGCAGACATCTACGAGTCACGTTCTAAAGTGCGCAGACTTCCCAGTCCATAGAAAATACTGTCGACAGAACGTGACTCCTGCGTAATATTATGGTATACCATTTGATACTGCTATTGTTCTCTGTTGTTTTTCTTTTGCGCTGGCTGTTCTCCGTCTGACTGCATTTCCCCCATAAGAGCCATCTCGACACGAATGAAAAACTACTTGACAATGACTTTTAGGAATAAAACCTCCAACGCTACTGCATTTGAATGCTACTCAGTACGGTGCTGCCTGAAAAGTATTTTTCAAGATGGTACTTGCTGTAAAAAGTTTAAGAACTAGTGGTCGAGGGGATTCTTTATAAAACTTTAAGTTTAGCAGGCGAGACCGAACGTCAGCAGAACTGCTCTGATTCGTTTCGTTTCCCCTATAATGTTACACTTGTTAATTAATAGCAGAATTCAAGAGGCCCAATAAAAATGTGTTTTTAAAAACGCATGCATCCTGAAGTGCGTCATAAAAAGCTTTACACTCTTACGCTACCTCTGCTGTCTCCATGGCAACTTGGGGCCAACGATTTGCCGTCGCCACACGAGGCAAAGAAAGGATAGCGAGGTGCGGCAGGTGGAAGTTACACCCAAAAACATAAGGATTAGGAAACAAAGAAATGAAAATGCTTGCATACACCATCACTTTACCTGTGCTGTCTCCTTGGCAACCTGGGGCACATGGCTCACTGCCCTCACACAGCAGATGAAGGACGGGGACGTCTGACAGGAACACAGTCGCACTAAGGAAATTACACCCAATAAACGATCAGAATTAGGAGACACGTTCATAACACCAAAAAGCTTCCAGACGCAACGTTGTCTCCGCGGAAACCTGGGAGTAAAGGGCACGCCGCTACAGAGAATTACTACTCTGTATTAAATATAAAACACATCTCAAATCTATTGACGGCGGGGGTTCCCGTAATTCAACCTCGCCACTGTTGTACGGCCCCATGCACACTAAAACAGATGTGTGCGCATCGTGCATCGGCATGCGTTCACACACTCCGACCCAAATTGCTTCCAATCGGCAGGATTAATGCGGCCGTATCACATTTGACTGTAAAACACCGGCGCGCACGCCTCCCGGGAGCAAACCAGTCCGAGTCTGCAAGCCCTCAATGTCTGCCTCCAATAACTGAATCAGCTCTAGTCCGCTTGAAGAAATTCACAAAACTCTGTAGCATTGTTAACACAAAAACAAAATTTAAAACGCGACAAAGCAAAACCCTTCCGTGGATATAGCAAACTGATGGGCATGATGATGTCATGGCTCACGATGTATTTAGTGTCGAAATATGTGAAACAGTGAGTGAAAAGTCTTGTTTCAACCACAGAAACAAAGTCATCTGAATTCACGTCTCGCCGTCACACTTCTGATACTTCCAGATTTGGATGAGAGTCTCTCTTGGGTTGAAGAACCTGTTCGCTGTCCCAGAGAGGAGTCTTCGGAGTCTATCACACAG
Source organism: Phycodurus eques (assembly GCF_024500275.1). NCBI lineage: Eukaryota > Metazoa > Chordata > Actinopteri > Syngnathiformes > Syngnathidae > Phycodurus > Phycodurus eques. The sequence continues at coordinate 27,696,395 of NC_084533.1, forward strand.
CGGTCACCGGTCCTTCACAGCGGGCGGGTCTCAAACCACCTCCTGGCTAACCATCCCGCTTCCGACGCCAATTGTCACAGAACTCTCGATGAGTAACAACCTGGCACGAGTAGGACGCAAGGAACTGCAATTTGCGTTCACCTGCTGGTTTTCTACCACGTTAGCATTAGCGTTGGACCGCGTGGTTCTTCAGTTCCAAGCGGATTACGTCTTGTACATTGACATTTTCAGGCCGATGACATTTGATTGCCTGTGAATATTCTCAATGAGAATTTCTCATTCATCCAGGTCGTTTCATTCTCGGGAAGTTGTTGACGAAGGAAAACACCCAAATAAGGAGCTCGGTAAACAGGAAAGGCGCGTTGCCTTCGGGGACCCGGGACACACCGCGCTGCGCTCACGCCGTGTTGTTTCCGATCGATTAACAAGGCTTCCTCATTGGCGGATATCCACTGTGTGTGTGTGTGTGAATCTGACATTGTGTCAGCTTGTTTGTACGGCGATATCTATAACTGGTATCATTAATTGCGCCGAGGAATTTTCTCCGTTAGAATGTGGGTACGTGTGTGTGTGTGTGTGTCGGAATGCGTTGTGTCCACTGACCTTTACAGCGGTTGCACTCAAAACACACGCACGCTTACACACTCCTGGGACCTGCAAAAGATACGACGGCTTGATTAGTCCAAGAAATTCGAGCATTTCTCAACTTTGTAAATGATAAATAATTTCGGAGTGAAGCCAGATGACGTGAGGGAGAAAAAAAAAAAATAAATCTTAAAAAAAAATCCCCAGAAGCATCTGTCGTCTGCCAGATCAATCATCAGCTATTCTTCTTATCGAAGCAGTAGACATTTCTGCCTTTATATGAAAAAAAATAATGGTTTTAATTGTAACGTGTTCTGTTAATTTGTCATCATAGATAATCGATAAAGTCATAGATGATTGAATACCATAATTTCTCAAGTAGTTTCCATCTCTCTAATAGACGCCCGGCACAATCGGTTCCTTTTTTATTATATGACATCCACGTCATATAATAACAATAATATATTACAGTGGTGCCTTGACTTAAGAGGTTTTTTTTTCATTTCATGACCACACGTATCTCAAATATTGACATGAACGGAAATGCCATTGATCCGTTAAACCCCCCATTATAACGCCAACAACAACAAAAAAATGTTTTTTTTTAAAAAAGAAAACAAAAAATCACTCTACAGTAGTGCACTGCCTAAAAACATTCAGCAATAACATAATTGAGAACAACTTAAAGAATAAATGCTTTGCGCACCACGATTTCATGTATTCATAGTGCGGCTCCTTCTGGTGTGTGCGCCTTGGCCTCCGGGGGCAGCATAACACACGCATACACATGATCAATAATTTCATAACTAAGTGACTTAGTAACTTGGAGTAATAGTTGTTTTTCGCAGAGGATGAGAACGGATGTGAGAATAGTTTTATTGTCTGGGTGATAACGCAACATCGATGCTAGTTTCGCATTGGGTGTTAGCATTAAGCTAGCGGACTTGTCAGACAAAGTTATTTGGCGTTTGGTTAAACACATAAAGTGTCGTTCTCCTTGTTTTTTTCTTTAGTTTTCCAGTACACTTCAACCGAGAGTGGCAATAGACAGCTTGACGCAAACATTTGGCCTCGTTTTGAAAATATTGTTCACTACCTGGCAAACTGCCAAATTATTAGCGAATGTTGCGACGCAATTTTCTCTCTCTTTGGCGCACTTCTTTGCATCGGCAGCCTGACTATCGCTCGGTCTACACGCAAGATTTATACATCCATCTTGGAAAGCCATCCGTTCAACTTTCCTCGAGTGGAACCTCCGTTGCTATCAAAACAAGTGGACTCAGGCCTCTTCAGCCACGGTTCAAGTCCTCCTTGAACTGCGCCGAGCTCGGACAAAAAGTTGCTACTTGTGAGTGTTTGGTTGAATAGACGCCGTCAAGAAGTGAAAAGATCTCAAATGAGGACTCCTCAGTTGGCGTTGATGCACGGACTAGTTTTGGTTCAATTTGTTTTGCGAACATTCAGGAGTTCATAAGGAGTTTGAGAGGGGGGATTAGTGCCTAACTTGACCTCCTGCCCTTTCAAAACAAGCCGGTACTACAGCTCTGAGGGGGGAGGGGGAAAAAAAAAAAAAAAAAGGTAGTCACCTCCGACTCGCAGTGGCAAATTCCTCTTTCCCTCCGACACTTGTAAACCGCTCACCTCATGACAAAAGGAGCAGCGTATGTCACAGGCGACCAGTCGACTCGGGCCATTACAACAGCAAAGTTCAGGCACAGTTTTCATTCTGGTCAAAGTAATGAGTCGCTCTCAAACTTTTTACACCAAGTACCACCTTAAGAAAAATACTGAGCTTTCCAAGTACCACCTACAAGTAACGTCATAGGCCTAAATGGCTTTTAGTATATTTATTATTATTGTAAGCCATTGTAACATTACCGTATGCACGGTTTGGACATTAATACTGCACATGGAAAAAGGAGAGAGAGAAAAAAAAACTGCACCTAAATAATGTTTTCCTTAAAATGTATTGCACACAAGTTAAATAAAAATGGCTAAAATTGCTGAAATCTAAATAAATGTAAAAAAAAAAAAAAAAAAAGAAAGTTCTAAAATATTAAATGCAACGGTATTGTACTTAAAAGTTAAATAAAAATTGCTAAAATTGCTAAAATCTAAATAAATGTAAAAAAAAAAAAAAAAAAAAAAAAAAAAACAGTTCTAAAATATTAAATGCAACGGTATTGTACTTAAAAGTTAAATACACCTAAAATGTAAAATGTGGATTAAAAAAACGTTTAATCCACTGTAACATTATGCACAGTTGGAACATTTTAAGTGATTTTTTTGCGTACCACATGACCCAAATTTCTTTGAGCCAAGGCACATATTAAACAAAAACGTCACTAAAAACATGGATACTGAAATAATGATGATCGTGTCTCAAAATGTTTTATTCCAAATGAAAAAAATATTGACGACAAAAAATGTATCTGTGTTTATCTGTCCGCCTATGCCAGCGACATATCGTGACAGGCAGTTCATTTAAATGCTCCTCCACTAGATGGCAGAGGATCCAATGAGCCTCTTGCCATTCATATTACAGATTCATAATTTTGTGTTCAACCAAACACGACCTCATTTCACATAAAAGTGAGTAATACAGTCACACACCACAATCAAAATGACATGAAAAAGAGTTTGCAACCACAGTTTCACCAGATAAGCTAGCCCACCTGTTAACCTGTCTGCCGAACCCGGCATGTATATTATTAGTAGTATTTTTTATATATATATATATATATATTTTTTTTTTTTCGTCAAACTTTTCAAAAACATTCCCAATTTTGCAAGGTGCTCATGTCAACTGACACTTTTCTAAATTAACAGCAAAATCCTTGATCTAAAGAAAAAAAAAATATATATTACATGCACTTCTAAAAAAGTCACAGTCACAAAGAAGACATTTAAATGCTACGTCATGTCACTTCAAACGGTGGAATAATAACATTTATGGCAAATTTTGCTCATATACTGCAAGAGCTTGAGGTTCCAATTTCAAGACGTCCTTTCGGAGAAAGCGGAGCAGCAAAGCTTGAGACTCTTCCGAAGTCTCGTGGCGTCATCCAGTTAGCGACACTTCCTTTGGACTATTGCTATTTTTGCGGACATTATCTTTTAGACATACCTTTCAGTGCACCCTTATCTACTATTTAAAATGATTTAAGCGGCCCACATCTGCAAAGTGTTGACAAGCCAAGCATAATATTATAAGTAATGCAGAAAAGAAAGAAAGAAAGAAATAGCTTGTCTCCCGATACGTTGAAATGATGCTGGACCGGCATGTAAATGTCCTCATAATTGAACATGACTGATTTGTTGGCTGCATCGAGAAACGTTGCAGAGGTTATCCATATGCATTTCTCATTTTAAGGCATGCCAAAACAATTTCTAGCTGCATTCAAAAAGCCTCAAGCGATTTTTTTTTTTTTTTTTTTTTAACATTCTGCAGATTTACTCACAGAGAACGTTGTTCAGACTTTTCATGGGAACTTTGGTTTTGAATGAGAATTTGTGGGAAATTGCCAGAAGTTTTTGGTAACAAAGGTTGGAGTTAGAAAATCAAGCGAGTTTGCATACATTGAGGTTGGTAGAACTGAAATTGTGCGACCAGATGTTTCATTAACTCATTTCGAAGCTACCCGTTTTCCACGAACCTGCAAGTTTGCATTTTGCTTGAATTCTGTAAATATATGGCTTCTGAAATTGAAAAAAAAAAAAAAAAAAAAAGAGAAGAAAAAAAAGTCCTAAGTGCTTCCAGATGCACTGTATCAGGTGTCTGTAGAACTGTACAGTTTCAAAACTTTGCTCTTTAAAGAGTTGCTGAGTCACACGCTTTGACACATGCTGATAGCATTTGTCGTATAGATCAATATCACTCTAACATATTTAATATTCCACTTTGTTTCCAAGCTAAATGATTACACTATTCGCTATGATTATGGAACTGTTGATGACCTTGTAGTTCCTGACTTTGCCTTTCTGCCAAATCGGCAAATCACGGGCATAATAGGAGATTGATTTGATTTGCCTGCATCTTTCGGACATTCCCAAAGCTGTTGCGGCTTCACACATTCAGATAATTAGATGCACGGCCATGTCAGCGGGCGACAGGCGGAGTACACCCTGAACTGGATGCCAGCCAATCGCAGTGAGTGACTCATTAAGATGTAGTAATAAGAGTCAATTTTCACAGAGGATGCCTGTGAGTATTATGTTGTCTGTCTGCATGTGTTGTTGCACCATTTCTGTTCAAATATCCCACCACATGCTTGTATCTCCAAAAGATAGTGAGTCGGGTCACTCTTAAGTCAAGGTAGCACGTTAATTGCCCATAGAGCCCACAAGCTGGCAGCAAAGCACTTTCTTCTATTAGACAAGGTTATGACCGGACTAAATGAAGCTCCTCATCTCAGTTCAACATAGTTGCTGAGCACCAAGATGCCATCAGATGGCGCCAAAGCAATTTCTTTTATTCAACATGGCTAATGGCCAGCACTCAAAAACAACAAATAGAATAAATTCCCCGACAAAATCCGCGACTAGGAGAATTTGCGAATGCCAAACCGCAAATATGCGAGAACACAGTATTGCTTGTTACAATTGAACTTGTTTGACGAAACAACTTAGGTCAGGGCTGCTGCCGCTTCTAAATGACAACCCATTGGCCCTTGCCCCAACACTCAACACAAAGGGTCTTTCCAGATATTAAGTCTCCAGGTGCTCAGCATGAGCAAAGGGACAGTCGAAAAAGAAAAACAATGGCCACATTCTTGGCCGCCCTGATGGCCGCTCAGATTGTCGGCCGTTTCCTCGACGCGCGCTGCGCAGCCTTCAGGGCCTTCGGCCGCCCGCATCGTTTCCAGGCGGCACATCCGACATCAACACAGAGAATTCGACTGTTTTTTTTGGGTTCTTTTTTTAAACGGCAGGTGTTAGGCGTGTGCAGCGACTGACTTTCCAAGGATGTCAAGCTAACGGAAGACACGCAAATGTCCCCCCCCCCCCACGGCTGCAAACAAAAGCAGTGGAATGCAGGAAGATGACTGTTGGCGCTGCAGATGGAGCAGATACGCTCGTCTGAATAGGAATCACCGCTCAGAGATGGAAGCAACACATCGGAGGGCTTCACCGGGCTTTTTACAGCAAGACCCGCATGATAAATAAATACAACCGCAAGTCACAGGATGAGAAACCCTCGAAAGGATTCGAGGGATTCAAGCAGACAATAATCGAAGCCATCTGCTCGCTACAGCTATTCCAATTGGACAATGAAGTCAAGCAAAACATCAATTAAGTGGGTGAAAAGGGATTCTGGGAAGGACGCGTTTGAACAGAAATCGGTTAAAGCGCCAGAGAACACAGGGCGGTTATCACAGAAGAGAACATATTAGCGTTGCACGGCAGAGAGACAGGAAGTGGGAAACACATTTGAAATATCGCCATGGTGATTGAGGGAAGATGGGCTGAAGAGCTGAAATTGCACATAATTGCCTTGTCGAAGCCTCTGCGACTTCTTGGAAAACCACCATGCTCCATTTAAAAAAAAAAAAAAAAGCAGAAGAAGACATTTGAACCAGCAAAACAAACAAGAGTGTATAAAATAAATTCTCTCTATTCATTGTTCCCCAACCTTTATTAAGCCAAGGCACTAGTGACGTTCGATACGACGGAGTTCCTTTCTGATCTGACAGAGCGGAAGGAAAAGTACTACCAAGTACAACCACGTATCATTTAGACAAGATGTCAATAGTTTATCTACTTTCCACGTGTTCCGTTTAATTATCCACCCGTGCATTGTCTGCAATTCCCGAAGTATTCAAAGTATCAATAATTTGATTTGTGAATCCATCGAAGAGCATAGCAATTTGGTATCTGAGGTATCGATATTTTAGTATCGCGTCGCACATCACTACAAGGCACATATTTACAATTCAAAACGTCTTGCACGTACACCGACAAACAAAAATGTCACACAGTATACATACTGAAATAATTATGATCTCGTCTCAATTGAATTACGCATCCTGAAATCTGGGTTCCTGGTTTTGAATGTAGTTGCGCACAAAGCTGCTCGCAGGAAGCCGTGATGACGCGGTCTGTTGTATGATCGGCAACAGGTGGCTGCACAGGTTCATTGTACCATCTGCCAGCTAGTGGAAGAGCGTTTAATGGGCTCCATATACGTAACACTTCCGCATTTGGCGTACGGCGGCGTGCTAACGTCCAGCGATAGCGAAACAAAGATATTATTATTATTATTATTTATACTTATTAAATAATATTTGTTGGACCAATTGTGTGGTGAAAAAGTGAAATTGGATAATTTCCCATCGCACACCTGACGATCTCGCATTAGTTGTGATTCGCATTGAGCTGGGGGAAACATCATTTTAAATATGCAGGTCCTTCCTCATGGAATAATCTTCAGCAGCAGCTAAAACTGAAGGATCTGGTCTCGTTGAACACTTTTAAAGGACTTTTAAGCAGCTCGGAGGCCGAAACATCAGGCTGTTGACTCTTCACTTCATTTGGTTTGAAAGTGTTTGGACACTCTTGTAAAAGAGATTTTTAATCTTAGTGAGTTTTTGCTAGCTAAATAAAGGTTAAAAAAAAAAAAAAAAAAAAAAAAAAAGTAACATTACCTTAATTATCTTCATTTCCCCTCTTGAAAAGATTTTATTAATGTTTGGAAAAAGGTTTAAAATTATTTATCTTAGACTCATTTTTGTTTGTTTTAATTTGACAAAAAGCTCCGATTTGAACAGGGGTGTGCAGACATTTTATATCCACTGTATATGAGGTGATGACAGCATGGAGCTTTTATGTGTCCTTGCAGGTGGACCCAGTAAATCTAATGTTCTTACTCGTGGACTTGAGAACAAAACAGCAAGCGGGTGTCTGGTCGCCAGGGCCTCAGCTGGCTTGTCAAAATCTCTTCATTGGGGCCTGCTGATGGATGACTCCATTACTGCATGGCGCCGCATGCTGCGTCACCCTCCAGCTGCACGCGACGCCGCCACGTTTCGCCCGCTCCCGCCAGGAAGCGCCGTTGCTGTGTGGAAATGAAAACGTTTCAACACAAACAAACAAAATCCTCAAAACAAAATAAAGGGAGGCATATCTCCTGCAGAAGGACTTCCTGACGATGATAAGCGCTTGACTGCAGCGAGCGGAACGGAGATGAAGTTGACAGCGAGGGTGACAAGCGCACTTCCTGAAAGAGGCCTCGTTGTCTCGAAATGTTCTGCTCAACAGACGTGTGCAGCTCATTAGACATAAAAAAATATTTTGAAAAAAGTTTGTACTCGTCACAATGTCTGTGACAGCGACCCATGGGAGGAAAAAAAAAAAAAAAAAAAAAAGAATGCTGCGTAACGGCACGCACACATTCACTTTATTCTGCAGCAATTGACCGTGGATCCGCACGAGACCGAGACTCAGTCCGAGGTCCGTCATTTGAAGATACCGGAATTAAAGACTTGCACATTCTGATTAATTCATTGCAGCTCCTTCTGGTATGTGCAATTTGGCCACTGCATACTGTCCTGCAGACCTAAACGAAGAAGAGTTTCACAACTACTATAAGTGACTCGGCAAACTGCAGTATTATTAGCTCTTTTTCCGCAGAGGATAAAGAGTATACACCTGTGAGTATTGTCTGTCTACATGTGCTGATGCACCATTTGTGTTCAAATATCTCTTGCTTAAAGTGTTATAACACCGCCAGACAGATGCTATACGCTAGCCCATCTATGGCGTTTTGCATCATTTCTTAGCACCAAGCTAATCGGACTCTAAAAGCAAAGCTATGTTGGCTGTGTGAATGTACAACTGTCTTTGTTCGATGTAAACTTCAAGCGGGAGGCGCAATGAGCAGCGCAGCGCCTCTTTAAGAATGACCTGCCACTCTGCAAAACTGCTGCTTGTTGTGAGTCGAGTGTGGGCCCAACGATAGCTCGCATGCGTACGTTGGTTCGCTCGCATCTCAAGGCGCCACTGGACATGAAAATAGTCCAGGCATTTTTTTTTTTTTCATAGCTGTTGAACTGGAATTGGGCACTTGGGGTCTGCAGTGTCACTCCGGCCTAATACAAAGCGGGTGTTGTTGGTGTCACACTCGTTGAAGGGTCCTCAAGCACCCCCGCTGAGCGGAAGGGGGGGGGGGGGGGGGCGTGTGGACTCGGGGACTGCCACTCAACATCATTTGTTCATCCAAATTAAAGGCGCGAAGCTCATTTGGAGAAGACACTCGGTTCCCCTAAACCGCAACGTCAACGTATCTGCGCGCTTGACAGTTTGATCTGGCGCCTCGATATCTGAAACTGGGCGATGAAAAAATGGCTTCACTAGATCTTTCACAGGCAAACATGCGCCAGTTAGCAAAAAATAGGCCCGTGTCAGGCACACAAACTTTTTCATCTTTTGTCTGATTAAAGGGGCTCTATTGCATCATTTTACTCTTTAGACAAAGGACAAAAAGAACAGGAGATGAACTTCCTGAACAGATCCGCAGTCGAGTGAAAAATGAAGCGTGAACCAACAAATGTGGGTCAGGAGACTCATGCATCACACCTCGCTGCACTGCTCGCATGCCTAAAGCAACACTTTTAACCCATTCCTTGACGCTAATTTAACAACACAAACATATAAATTAAGATGAGATCGCCCGGGGAGACGCGCACTTCACTTTCGCCGGTAATACCTTTCGTATAAACGTTGTTAAAGCCACAGCAAGCAATGATTGTTTGCTCCAGGGCGCCCCCTTTCACAAGTTAACTCGAACTTACTTTAAAGTCAACTCGTAGTAAATATAAATATCTAATAATAAAGCTAAGCAAGGCAAAGTATGCCCCCAAAACGAATAGAATTAATAATGATAATAATAATCCTGGTCTGTCCCCATATCACGTTAAAGTGTTGAAAATAGTTTGAGAACAAATCTGTGAACTGTTGTAAAACTCCGCCTCTTTCCTCACTCTGCGGGAGCCATACAGCATTATGTTGCCTCAAGATTGAAATTCTGAGCGTTTTTGTTTTTTTTGGGTCGAAAATAACATGAAAATAACATTTTGTTAAAAAGGGATCGCTGTAACGTTTCAGCGCAGGACGAATTGGTGAGCAGCCTATTCCACTACTTACTCTGCTTATTGTTTTATTCATTGCATCACTCGTAGCTTGGGAAAAGAGTTATTGATGATGACCACAATTGACCACAGTCGTTTGATTTTGCGAAGTATTGAAGCGTAGACTAATGTGGATGGCAGGACGACCATTTTAATCAATGACAGTGTAATAAGTTAGCATTTTTTTGCTTATGAAATGAGCATTTGAACATGATTTTGGGGTGGTGTTGCGTTGATCTCAGTGCGCAATGGCATATGGTAGAAATAGAAGATAGCGCATCATACCAACTTGAACGACGCGGTGTTCGGTTTTGATTTCCTGATTTTGGCGATACAAGGATTCCTCCCCGAAGCGACACTGTGTAAAACAATTCATAGTGATTTTTTTTTAAAATACAATGGGTACGGTTATTATTTATGTAACGTTTTCTGTCGACCTAATGTTGGCACCGCCGCTAATTGTTGATTTTGAAGCTGTCAATTCAAGGCGAAGTTGCTCAACTTCATTCACACAAAAAATGGATCTGTGGGCCTGCGAGAAAAGGAAATGCACATTTTCTACAATCTTCTTAAATATCACAGCCGTCCCGTTTACGCTCAGTTACACGCCGACGTGAGGACGTTCCAGTCGCAGACAGAAAAAAAAAAAAAAAAAAAAAACGTGAGAAACTGAGCCTCGCTAAAGCCAGCTGAAGCCCACTGAGCTGTCGGGCACCTGTTTTCTGCTCTGCACCTAAGCGGAGCGAGCAATCCCGTCCCATACGCCCACCGTACAAGAAATCTCAGCGGATTGAGATTCCTCTTGTGACAAATCCACGGATCGTGGATTATTGCCATCCTGTGTGGGGACTGGCGGCGACACAGATGGGAGTCCACGCAGACAGGCCCGTGATGGCTTCCATATGTCACCCGGCCCTGGAGAGTGTGCGCACTTTTTCAAATGTTTTTCTTTCAATCTCTCATCTCTTGCTCTGTTCGGCTCTTTAAACAGCTCCGAGCTGGGCGGGGAGGGGGCCGGGCGGGCGACGGAGGGGGTGAACGCTGGCGAGGTTGGCGCGGGTCAAACGTGATGGCGATTAATTTCAAGAAAAAAAAAAAAATCAGGCTCGGCCGACGCCTACACATTTACTCTGAATGATTGTTAGGAGGTTAAAGACGGGCCACGTTTTACAGGCAAAAAGCTGACAGGAGAACATTTCTAGGTTTTGTAGCGCCCTCTGTGTTTTAAAAGGTTGACTAAAAAAAAAAAAAAAGAAAGGATCCCTTGTAAAAGCGGACTAAAATCAATGTAACATCCATGCCAGGCCACTTGTAGCAGGAAGCAGAGTCCAAAGAAAACACAATGAAAACACAATTCGCTGTGTGTTTGTGGTGCATCGCCGCATCACCAAACACAAATAAACTTGCATCGCAACTGCGTCAATAACTTTGTCGAGTAAGGGAAGCATATCGGAAGCTAACGTTGGACTCTGGCCATCGCTTGAAAGCGTCTCGAGGGTTTGGATCTTCACCCACTCCAGCTCAGTGGTTCTCAACTCAACCTATTGTTGTTGCAAAGTCACAGCCCGCTTTTATTGAACTTAAGAACAATCGAGCATTTTTGGGGTGTCAAAATAGCTTCTGAAAACATGTACAGTGCGTTACATTTTTAAATGCCGTTTCAAACGAGTTTGACATTCCTGCCAAAAGCGTATTGCTAGCCACGTACCCGCTAGCAAGAGGCTGAGCTGCGCTGTATTTGTTTGCAGTGCTCATCTTATGCGTTGCACGCGGGAACTCGTTAGGCCTCGATGAGACGACTCGGCGCGGTAAGGAGCGGCCGGTCGGAAGCTGGGAAAGCTCGCTCCGAAACGGCCAGAGCGCGAGGTTTGCCCTCGTCTTGAGTGACACACCGGAGCGCTAATATTCCCCGTCTGATTATAATCCCTGCGGTGGGGCTCATTAGCCAGGCATCCCCGTTGAACTCTGGCTGAGTCCGGTCGAGGAGCTCGGCTGTCACTCAACAACGTTTTTTCTTCAAACAAAAGGGCATCGGGGGAAAATAATAATCCGGCCCTCTCTCTCTCTTTTGCTGGAGCTTAGACTTGCACAGACTAAGCGGGAAGGCAAACACACGACCTTGTGTCTAAATGTTGTTTGACACACACAAAGGAAGAAACATTTCCTCAAAATGTATAATGACACTGATCACATTTTAGTACATTGCTCTCGATTGCAAATACTGGTAGTTTTACACATCCATCCATCCAACTTGTCCTCATTAGCGCCGTTTGTAAACGGCAGCTGTAGTTGCAAAGATGTTTGAAGTTCCCTTGTTCAAGTATAAACCTTGTTTGAGGTCACCATTTTTTTTTTTTTTTTTTAAACTCCAAAATATAAGATTTCCAGACTTTTTCTGGTTCCTGAAATGATGATATGTTGTATGTTTTAATTCGGCGGCACGGTGACCGACTGGTTAGCACGTCCGCCTCACAGTTCTGAGGTTGCGGGTTCAATCCCCGGTCCCGCCTGTGTGGAGTTTGCATGTTCTCCCCGTGCCTGCGTGGCTTTTCTCCGGGCACTCCGGTTTCCTCCCACGTCCCAAAAACGTGCGTGCTAGGTTGATTGAAGACTCTAAATTGCCCGTAGGTGTGAATGTGAGTGTGACTGGTTGTTTGTTTCTATGTGCCCTGCGATTGGCTGGCGACCGGTTCAGGGTGTACCCCGCCTCTCGCCCGAACATAGCTGGGAGAGGCTCCAGCACTGCCGCGACCCGCGTGAGGAGAAGCGCGACAGAAAATGGATAGACGAATGAATGTTTTAATTATTGCTACTACTATTAGACTGCTCCCTTCTTCTTTGAACATTCTCTGGCCGTCTGGATGCCCGGTGGCACCGTGCTGCCCCTCACAGGTCCATCTTGGTACTACAACTGACATTGTTACACGTCCTGTGCTGTGTTGATCGTCTCGAGTACACCACACACTTTAAGAGCAGTTAGGAACTCGCTTGCCAATTTGTTAAAGTGTTAAAAATCGTGTTGCGTTCCTATAATGGAACTGTTGAAAATAGTACCATTGTAAGAACCCGCGAGGTTCAGCCACTGGACAAAAGTTCTCCTTCATAACCACGGGTTGTCTTTTCGTCTCCACATTGAGCCCACTCGCTGTGATTTTCAGAGGCTTCGCGGTTACAGCAGAGGGTGCAAAAAAAAAAAAAAAAAAAGCCTATAAAATGACAGTAGCCGCTCGGAAGCGCAGAGCTGCCAAGGTGATTTACGGCACGCCGGCTTTTCCTTAGGGTGACAGCGGAGACGGTGAGGAAGAGTGATTCGCCCCCTTTGTGGGCTCCTCTCATAAAAAGGTTGAGTGATGAGACCCCACTGATCTTATAACATTCCTTTGCTGTTTGGCCAACAAAGACAAATAGAAAACGATATGGTCGCTCATGCTAAGTCGCCAGTGTCGCCAAAACACCGACGCCGCTCTCGCTCTGCGTCCTGTCGATCTTGAGCAACATTTTCATGGGAAAAGTGCACAAGCGAAAAGACAAACAAACAAACGTCCAATGCATTTTGTTTTGCAATTTGAGAGAACAACATTCAGTCATTTGACCTTAAAATATCAGCATCTAGCTTGTTGCCACGGTGACGCCCCGCCCACCTACACCCGGACTTGAAATGCGAAGCCCAAGCATCAGAACTGTGAGGCGGACGCGCTAAACACTAGGGCACCATGCTGGCCCAAAAACATGACGTGCAGTAATCCTACATCAGAAACCGAGCAAAGCCGCAATTAGAAAGTGTGGCGACTCTCTGTATCTTCCACTAACAACCCAGGCTAAACTTGGCTCGTCTCTCTGTCTCTTTTATTTCCTTGACACCGAACTGTACCATTTTCGGGGTGTGAGGGGTTATGCTAAAGTTGCGGCTACGGTGAATGGCGAATAGCGGTACCAACTCAGCATGACTGCACTTGTGTTCGAGTTGAAAAAAGTTGGTGGGGGGGGGGGAAAAAAAAAAAAAGGCAAACAACGGACAATGCGAGTAGAATCAAACCCAGCGACAACAAGCTGAGTTGCGCTGAAACGCTCGCAATGGGGGCATCGCAGCACGCCGCGCCCGGGAAACAGATGGCGGCCGCTAACGCCGTCACCCGCCCTCCACGCTAAGATCCCAGACCGGGCCTCCGCCAAGCGCTCCGCGAGCTCGCAGCGCCTCTCAAATCCCCAACAAGTGATCCTCGCCAGAGCCATCAGCAAATTAAGGGACACGCATGAGTGAAACCGACCGGACGGCTGAGCCTCGTTATGCGTCCTCTTCGTGGATGTTTTGGGTTTAGGACAATGGGACAGATGATGGGGGAGTCAGCCCCCATGAGAGTCCTTCAGGAGCCGCAACTAAGGGAGGCCCACTTATTCACTGTCTGGATTTAAACAATTAGACAATGAACCGGTTAGGAGGGATCAATTGGCTGTTGGATTAAACCCAATTGGAAATGCTGATTGACTTTAGATTAGATGAAGATTACAAAGTGAACATAATGTTCTCAAACTGATTGCATTCTTACATCCGAATGGGAAGTGAAGGTGTGCAAAAAGTAATGGGTAGGATGTGGGTTCGGTTTGAACCAGAACGGTTGCTAATGTAACTTTTATTACCGTAGCGCCTTGTAATGTCATGGAAACTGGGGGTCTCCGCTATTCGAGCGAAGACCGCCACGGCATGGATGATCACGGTTTAAGCCGATGGTACATTCAGAGTATTTTTCCTCCAAATTTTAGTTGAGTTCCACATCATGCAAGTTTATGGTCCGTAGCGGTTCTATCCAGTGAATGTATGCGGCGTTATGGAGCGGACCCTCGTGCTCGTTGAGGCCCCCTTTAGTTCAGTAAGGACTTCAATGAGGCATGTCATCACACTTCTGCGAGGGCACCAGACAGACGGTCTCTGCTGCTTCCCGTGCAAGGATTTGAACGTTTCCCATCTTGCACACCATCAGCACTTTTCATCTGACTGGCGGGAAGTCACATGACACGCGGTAACGCATCTGAAACTCTAACAGATTTTTGGACAACCTCAACACAACTCCAAGAGGAAAAGGATTTCTGTTTGGGTTACTCCCCCTCATTACCAGTTGAGATGGTGAGGGCGAATAATCACTTCCACAATCAGACTGGTCATACAGAAAAGCCTCCGTTAAAGCAGATTACGAAAACCGCTTTATTTGAACACAAGGTTAGTAATCCTCTGTTGTACCGGAAATCCTGTGCAGTGAAAATGGCCCATTATGTTAACTGCGTGTACAGAGGATAAATGCCTACAGTTCATTGTAGGACCAGCTCATACTAATTGTCCTTTTGTAAGTCAATTTGCCTAAATTCAAACTTGATCTTTTCACAGAAATCACCAATAAGAGCGCTAGTCCTAAAAATAAGAAGCAGGTAGTAACAACAAAAAAGGATAATGCTTCAAACTAGAAGGGCACTTGGAGAGCACATCGCTCAACCAAAGCCAGTAAAACAAAACAATGTAAAGAACACCTCCTCAAAATGTAATCCTGACTCGCTGCGCTCCCGCCCGAGTCTGCCAAAAATCGGCCTTTTTTTTTTTCCCTCTCTTTTTTTCGAGGGACAGGCGAGTGGGCAAAACGAGCAAAAAGAAACTATCAACCAACTCCCTTTAGTAAGCTTGTATGTCAACCAAGCAGCCGTCAGACCGTGCTTCGAGTTAACTGCGTGAAAGCATTTGAACGCTCTTTCATCTGCGGGACTTGCAGGCTGAGACGCCTTCACAAACCTCGAACCTCCGAGATTGGATGATCGGCACGAGTAAGCGGAAAAGTAACTTTTCAGGCGGAAAAGTAAAACAGACCGGTCCTTGGGTCATATCGGAGCTACGCAACAAAAGTACAGATCCGGAATCTGAATACGTATCTAGATTCCAGATTCCAATCCAGATCATATTCGGAATTATATTCATTTCTTCCCCAGTCAAGTCACTCACCAAATTTCCATTGAGAATTGTCGATGTCCAGATTAAGGAACCATATGTAGTAATATTGATCAGTTTACATACGCACCTACCGCAATCAAAACTCAGATCCCGAGCAATTGGTTCTAAACCCTTCGCACCTTTTTGGCGGTTCGGCTGGCAACAAACATAACGAAAAGCGCGGGTAAAAACGTGACCTCCGGCGTCGGGCCGAGGTAAACGGGAGCTCAACGCGCTCATCAGCAGCCTGCATAAATCCCGCATGTATACGTTAGCGTGAGTCATTCATATTCATGGCTGCCACTTTCCCTCCTCACTTGACACTTGAACCGTCGCAGACACGCTCGGCGTGGTGCAAATGTCACAAAAGCCCCGAGTGGCATTTCACTTTCCTCTGGACCTTGACCGGAGTCCCCGCAGTGTCCAATGTCTCCGCGTGTTGACTGTCACGCCACCCGCGAGCAGCAGCTCACCTCCAAACCATCAGCAGACCACCGAAGGTGACCTTGGCAACTCAAACCTCACTCTCGGGTCACACGGAACAAGCAAGAAAAATCAGTGGTGGGAGGTCAGAAACTCTGCTGACCTAAATACTCATCGGAAAACCTGACTGACCTACATTCACACCCGACTTATCATATTTGTTCCATTAAATTCCATTCATCTATTCCCGACAGGGCTTCTTTTTGCTGCACCGTTTTCAGTTCATGTGAATGTTAGATTTGTTTTTTTTGTTGTCCAATCAGATTTCAGCCTCAGCCCGCCACTATAGAATTCAGAATAAGTAATGCTCGATTGTCCTGATATTAGATAAATATCGATTCTGAACTGCTCCAGATGATGTACATGCAAATTAAGGTGGGTAGCCACGAGCTACATTTACGCCGTTATGCCGTTATTTACTTAAGCAACTTTTCTGGATGAATTGTATTTGTCAGAGTAGATTTGAATGCAATGACTTTTTCCTTTTACTGGAGTATTTTTATTTGTATTTCTTTAAAGAAGAAACAGAACTTTTACTGTTACTTGAGCTACATTACGCTCGCTAATTGTGTTTGTATGTTATTATTGCTTGTACAATCTCTTTTATTTCATCAGCGACTTCCTGACACATGACTCTGCTCCACCAATCCAACGTAACTACAAGTGACCAATCAAACAGAGCCAGGCAGTCACATGACCGCACAGCGTCTCCGCATTTTTAAAGTTAGTTATCCACGTGAAACATGGCAGAAATCTTTCCTTTTGTTATTGTCGTTACAAATAATATTGATATAATGTGATATATTTGGGCAATAGTTGAATTCCTATTTTATATTTTTGGGCTAGTTCATGGCCTAGTTATAGAAATCAGAAGTTACTCAGTACTCAACTCACCGCTGTTTACGTGGCACAGTTGCATTCTGTTCTAATGCGTTTTTTTTTTGCTGTATTATTGATGGTTTCTATAATTGCGATGTAATAGTGTTGGTAGAAAGTGGTCCCACATACCAAATGCATCATTCATGCATCATTCTGGAAGAGAAAAGCCAGCAATGAGTGAGGTTGACGACCTCCACCCGTCATCATCGACAGTATATGCAAGCTCTTACGGTCCAAGTGGTGCAATGCGCGTTCTGTTTTACAACACGTTCAGCCACGAGGGACGAACTTTACGCGCACCTCGCAGCCGAGACAAAAAAAAAGAGAAAAATATCCGTCGTCACAACGCAAAGAACGCTGTCCAAACGTGGCACCGTAAAGCACTCCGCTGCAGCAAAGACCAAACTTGTCCGGAAGATGCATGCGCAAGCGAGATGACAAATGACTCAGAGCGTCAGCACATCTGTTGCGAGTCAACAACTCAAACACACTGTGAAATATGTTGCCTGCTAATGGATTGAGCAGGCAAACACTGCCCTATAAACTGAAAGAAAGCAGCTTTATTTTTGGGAGGGTTAGGTTAGGTTTAGAAATTACATTTATTGATGTTTGTTTCGTATTTTTGCTCTCCGATTGGCTGACTTTGCCACGTGACAAACGTATAATAACAAACAGAGCGCTTCATAAGGAATTTGACTTGGTTTTTTTTTGGACACTTGAATCACGAGGGAACAGCTAACCTCACGACACAAGAAAAAACGGTCAGAGTCTTGGCATCTCACCGCATCTTCCGTAAACCAGGAAGTGGCCTGCTAACTAACAAACAAACACAAATACGCCACGCCGTGATTTTTGTTTTGAAAAATCGTTTGTTGATTTGAGGAATTTATTTCACCTTACACATTTTTCCATGAATCCGGAAGTCGCCTGCAAACACAACGACGGACCGACAAACATTTGTTTTTGTCTTTTTGCAATTGAGACCACGATTCACAAAAACAATGCTACGTTCTCGTCGTCTCCCATCCTATCTTGGACAGAAAAAGCTCAGTTTCCATGAATCGTGAAAACGTACGAATCGTATGAAAACTGAAGCAATGCATTGCATAGCAAATAACGTAAATCCAATTAATCCGTTCCAGACACCCCAAAATATTTACAAAAATACCTTTTTATAGAGAATAACTATAGTTTAACAAACAAAAACAAACAAAAACTGATAAATCAATATTAAACTTCACTTTTACCTTTATTGAAGACTTTTGATGGTGTACGAAAGACAGCAAGGAGGGGCGAGAGAGGAAGTGATTGTTTGGAAGGGGAATCTGCCATTTTCACATTTTGCGACAAGTTCGTTCTTGAATTCTACGGTGTTTCTTATCTTCTTCATCGCAGAACCTCCTGTGGCCCAATGGTGGCTTCGTGAACAGTCACACTCAATAAAGCACAAAAAAAGCTGTTGCAAAATGTTTCCGATGAACACGTGGGGTGACGCTCAGTGTTGCTTGTCGCTTGACAAGAAAACTCTCAACAAAGTTCAGTAGATTGTAGAAGTGTAGCCAATGAAATGTCCAGTGATCTATCTTGCAGAGCTCTGAGGTAGAAATGTTTCAAGTCGACTTAGCAGAGTTATTTGATTTTGGATTTTTTTTTAATTTATTTTTTTTTTTTTTTTATTTCCCAGCCCTACAAAACAGTAACATTTATCTTGCTTGGCTGGGAGCTCAGGACCCCTAAAACTGAGAGTTCTCCAGCAGGGGCCATTTATCCCCAGTGACTTTTTGGAGGCTTGAGGTGACGAACAAAGCAGCTGTCGCGTTCGCCCCGCGAGGAAGCGGGCGTGCCCCGTTTGGGCATATGCCTCCCTCGGCCAATCTCCCGCTTCCTTCACGTGTGCGGTCGCAAGGAACACAGTCATCCCGCGCCAATGTCACATAGCGGCACTTTGCAATCTTATCCATCTCCCCTCGCCTGAGAGTGCTCAAGGCAGCTGCGCTGGAACCCTAAAGAGAAATGTTTTTAAGAGAGGTTTTCTTCATTGAGTCAACACCGCGATGGAAACTGCAGCTTCACTCCATTTTGGAAAACTGACGAAATGAGGGGAAGGCCTATTTTTATTCGATTATGCTGATTTAGCATTAAGGGGCAAGAGGGGCCGTGCCCCTTTGAGAGCGGGGATTTCGTTGCAAAATCAAGTCATCCGTGCATTTCATCATTACAATGAGCGCATACCACCACAGCTGCGCATCAAAGTCAGCTATGGGAACCACTATATCAAGGGTGTTCAATTCATTTACTTTTTCCGTCATTAAGTTGTTACCCATCTTTAACGGAAGCGAAATCGAGCGAAATATTCTAAAAACACTTTGGACGTCTTTTTTCACATGAATAAAAAGCATTTAAAAAGTCATTACGTAACTAACTGAGCAGGGCATATAAAATTAATCAAGTGCAAATACATTTCCTATATTTCACAAAATACAGTACACAAGGACATAACATGAGATATTTCACCAATATTTTTTTTCCAATTAACACAAATTGCACAAATTAATAAATTGGCCATCAATGTAATAATATACCAGTTTCACTGGTCTACACTACCAATAACTGCAAAAATGATATTTATGAATATACAGCGCTAACTGGAATTTCACTGTGTTTGTCTGACTTCCTTTCTTTCAAATTCTGCCTAGCAACAAGCGGACCAATCAGAGAAAAGCTATCAATTGTTAGTTGTTATTGATTTCAAGTCTTGTAACGATTCACATCAATAGACTACTTGGAAGGTGTGTGCGTGAGTTTTTTAAATTCTATCTTTTATATTCTTTGCATACTGTAAGTGGAAGGAGACGAACAATGTAAGAACGTCATTTTTCAGTGCTCCCGTTGTTGTTGTTGTTGTTTTTACTGTGCATATGACAATAAACATCTTGAATTTGATAGTTTTGTCAGCATTGTCTATTGTCCACGTGCCAAGAGGTCCTTATCGCATCCCAGCCGCAAGCTTTGTACCCTTTTTTTTTTTTTTTTCAAATCTCTCTTTATTCCCCCCCACCCTCCACCCCCTTTCGCCATCGAATTTTCCGCTTGCAGTTCGACGCCAGCCGCCCGGGAGCGGCTCAGTAATTGGCGGCCGAGCAGCGACAGCGCCAAACGATGCTCCGGGGAGGCTTGCAATCGAAATTCACTCAGTGCTCCGTCATCGTGAGGATCTTTCCACTGTCGTGAACAGCACTTGTTGATACCGTCGTGGCGTCCACTTAAATACGACTCAACTCGCTCTCGGTCTGTCTCAGCTTCCGGGCGGATTTCATGGAGTTTGTCTGCGTTGTTCCTTTCCCACGGCGCAGCCTTGTTGTTCAAAGTGGGTCAAGGTTGTGTTTTTAGTCAACGCAATGTCTTTTCCCAGTCTATCAGCCGGTGACATGTAAAGTTTACAGAATTACAGAATAGAGGACAACAGTATTCCTGCT
Source organism: Phycodurus eques (assembly GCF_024500275.1). Classification (NCBI taxonomy): domain Eukaryota; kingdom Metazoa; phylum Chordata; class Actinopteri; order Syngnathiformes; family Syngnathidae; genus Phycodurus; species Phycodurus eques. Next base: position 27,716,914 of record NC_084533.1, read on the forward strand.
GCTCCCTTTGACTTGCCCGATTAATGGTGAAGTACAAACTATAACCGGAATAACAGGCACATTGCTCAATCAGCACTTCAATCTAAAGGGAGCATCGTGACAAAGGTCGTGAAGATTATTTCTCTGGTGATGGCTCGCATTAGGTCACGCAGGTGTACCTAATGATGTGGCCACAGAGTGTACCTGTATGTCATTTTGAGGCACACGGTCATGATATTGATAAATATAGGTAGGACTCCACAATTAGTAAGCCTTTAGAGGCAAATGCGCTCCCTACGATCCACCGTGCTGCATTGGGTCGATGATGACATTTGATGAAAAAAAAAAAACAACAACAATAATAATAATTTTGCTCACCAAATGAACCATTTAAATATCTTGACAGTGTTGACGAGTCCTAACTTTTGCACATATGATACGTATTGATCTGACTGAGCTATTTCTGGCAAAGGTCGGCATCCCTCCTGTGTGAGCACAAACAGTGTTGATTGCCAAAAAAAAAAAAAAAAAAAAAAGGATTCCCAAGCACATCACGGGCACAACCTCTCTCTCGCGTATAACAGTCCGCAGGCCGAGCGTGGAGGGGAGAGCAGACGAAAGGAGTCCAAAACCGCCTGTCAAACATTCGCATTGCGCCGCCTCGTGAGTCCAACGTGTAGAAAATGAACTCTGAAAGCAGATCCCACCAGTGCAGGAGCGTAACAAGCCGCGCTCTCCGCGAATCGCTGCTGCTCGACATCGTTCTGCGATGAAGGGCCTCAAAAGTTCTCGCAGAAAAACACAAACACCGGGCTTCGTGCGTTACAAAATGATGAAGCTATACACGCAGAAACGCGTCATGTGGTGCAAAACGTAGCTTGATGGGTTTGTTGTTGTGTCAGGTTTCTTCATTTCTCAGTAAATGATGAATAATTCATTCAAGCAGACAAGCATTTCCCCGCAGGTTTCTTACCAAAAGGTCTCTGATATGTATGCAATGAAACCCAGCCGGCTCCAGGTTCATTTTGGCGGTGTTATTGGAGACTTGTGGAAACTCAGATTGAAGTTCGAACCACCAGTTGCTAGCCTCCAAAATGTCTGGCGTATGCAAAGGGGTGGGCATTGTTGATGTTGTAAACATGGTCCTATTCTAATGTATTTGGCCTTGGCGGAAGTCGGAAGTCTCCAACGTGTGCCATTGTAGTGTTTTTGCTAGTTTGCGGGATTGCAAATTTACCATTTAAAAAAAAAAAAAAAAAAAAGAAGCCAGTCAATTTTGCTAGCTTTTTTTTTTCCAGCTCTGTAAAAAGTATTTTGTAGTTGTCCACATTTTCCTGAATTTCTCTGTGGATAATACTCGAATCTTACCTGAGACTTCAGACGAATGCAGGAATTGTACAAACTGGTGTTGTCAATTTAGGATTGTTCTGCCTCGACGGAGGGGAGTGTCATGGAACTATCGCAAAAAATCTTGTTTTAGCACATTTTGCCAGTGTCTGATAGAAACCTCCTGATTCCAAATGAGGCTTATTGCAGGACACGCGCACATGTTGTACAACATCCAACTTCGGACTGGGTTTGTACTGCACTCATTTCCATTCTACTTTTCTATTCTTGTTTTGTCTTGTATGACATAAGTGAGCTCGCATGTCAACTTTCATGACAGAACACGTGCGGCATGATCAAACACAACCAGCCCGCATCCCATCACCGCACCGGAGCGCACGTTGCTATGAAACAGGCAGTGATGATGCAATGTTGCCTTGAGATAACGCCCCTCACATGGAGGTCCGCAATCCGGAATCATTCCCAGGAGATTTTTGAGACCTCCGTGCTGCGACAAACGTGCGGCTCGAAGGAAAATGTCCATAATTCATGAGCTATTTAAGCTCTGCGTTGAGCTTAATGACTTGGGGTGCATTTCAACAGGCAGGTCAAAGCAGTCACATAAATGCCATCCAATCCTGCAGCTCTGCAACGCCAAACTTGACATTAATCCAGAGGGTAATGTGGCCCTTCCTGTGCCCTAATGAAACCTGAAACTTTTCAATGGCCGGCCGGCACAAAACGGCACTTTTGGAATTAAGCAGCCAGGACTGCCGGGACCGGACTAAATAGCACACAGATGGCCCACGCCGACTTTGCTTGGCCTCAGGGTGTCGGTTTGCTCGCATGCGCCGACTGATTTCAAACCTTTTCAGTGGCGCGACGACGAACTTTTGATCAGAAATGCGTTTCAACAACTCTTGCTCGAGGCTTCATTCTGACAGACGTGAGGCCATCGGCATTTGACACTTTAGCATTTATCATTGCCTTCTGCGTGGCTCGCCAATCGACACTGGAGCACAGTTGCAAAATTGGCGCCCGCCAAGAAGTATTTCTGTGCCCGACTGCAGTTCTGCGCCACTTTGAGAAGCTTTGCGGCCGTCACATTGCTCGAAAGTCTAGTACAATTTATGCTACCCATGGTAAGTTTCTCAAAACACGGTAAGTTCTTGATAAAAACCAGACAATGGAAGGCCTGCTACTGCCACCACTGAGGAAAACCACAAACTCATAAAGCAGGTGTTCAAGAAAAGTCAGGGAAAGTATATCTGAACGGATGCACTCGGACTCAGTGTCAACAAAAGCTCGAGTCAGCAGATGCGTCGGCGAGGGATAAAGCTTTACCGGTACAGACTTCAGGTTGGTCAAAGACGTTCAGCGGAAGATTCTGAAGCTCAACCACCAGACGTCAGTACGGGTAAAACGTCTGTCCGAAGGATGGGCCACACGTCCTTCATCATCTTGTTTCCAGTTGTCGGTTGGAGACCAGATAATTAAGTCAGTCAGTCAACGGGGATCACATGGAAACCACATAACCCCATTTCCCACCCAAATTGTGGCAGAAATTAGAGCAGTTCCTAGTGGTTAGTTGGAAAAGCAAGACGAAATCTGGTTTGCTTGCACACTGACCAATAAATATAAAGAAGTCTTACTTTTGTAGAGTTTACCATCAAAGGAAACATTTAACACAAACATCGAGTCAAAATGGTACGGTCCGTCCGAAGCAGGAAATGATGGACTAACAGAAATACAGCACTCCATGTTTTCTGCATGACATCTTCATCCGTGTCGAGTATTTTCTCACAGGAACAATTTCGAGTGGCGCAAATGGATGCTTTCTGCAAAATTGTCCATGTTTAAATTTGTTTGTCACATTCCCATCATCTGGTGTTATTTCCGTAAGCTTACATCCGTCGGTAAAAAGTGATGCTTGCACATAAAAAAGGATGTTCATTCACGGTGGCACATCTTCAGTCAAAGCCAAGGATGGCCTCTCTATCTCTCCACCAGCAGTTGGCAGTTTGTAAATTAAAAGATTTACTTTGTGGAAAATTGCACCCGGCGCACATTCGAGGCAATCAAATCTGCAATTATGCGGTCTCACATTTCAATTTTGCGTCCAGCTGTGAAAAGCTCATTCGCGTCTGACTGGATTTCCTGGAAAAGGGATAACGGAAAAGGGACTGCCTGGCACCAAAGACCGAAGACGACGCTTGAATTTGATACTGTTATGTGAACTGACAATAAACATTTTGCTTCATTTTTACTGCTATCGTGTACCATAGCGAAACTGGATCGAATCCAGAAAAAAATACTTGCCTTTTGCGACTAAATGTAAATTGTTACAATTTCTAAAACTTTGCAAATGACAATGCAGATATTTGGACGAGAGGGAAAAACCACAATGAAGTCGCATTATAAACCGCGAACGACCTCACCGACGATCACTCACAATATGAACTTACCGACAGTTCTAGAAAGACATTTGAAAGTCGGTTAATGAAATAACTTACATGATCGATCCGTAACCTCGTACCGCCTGTTAAAACGCAGACATCATCACGGTCACGTGCTCGAAAACGGCAGGAGCGCGGCCGGCTCGTGTCGCCCGTGAGAGCGCAGAGCCGACGATTTGGACTTCAAAGTCGACCGCCGTTGCTCGCGCTGCCACGCTAACATGCAGACGAGATTAGATGTCTGCGAGTTCGAGCAAATAGAGAGGATTCCACCGTCCTCTTACACGGATAATAAGGATTTTTTGTTGTTCTTTTTTTTTTTTTTTTTTTTTTTTTTTTAGAAAGAGAAAAAAAAGTTGCTTGATACAGACCTCCGCCAAGGTCAAACGATCCAAATGTGGGCCAACAACAAACTGTGCAACCTCACCGCTTGAATATGACTGAATTGGCCTTGAAGATTCATGCGTTATTTACAAAATATATTAAAGGAGCCATATTAGTTAGTATCTGGTGTGATCACCATTTCATCTCCCTTGCATAGAGTTGATCGCTTTGTCGATTGTGGCCTGTGGAATGTTGGTCCACTCCCCTTTGCGTTTACATTATAATTGTATTGAATTCCCTTTTTTTTTTTTGGGAAGCCAGAAAATGATTGAATAAGATGGGATAAACCAACATCCAGTGGTTTGGGGGTTGGCTCCTCCTGCGAGGTTAATACATTATCACGGCAAAGGAGAACTGCTATTCACTATTCATTCAATTTTTGACAGAGTCGTCATTTCTTCTCACTTTGAGTTTGGTTTGACCGCTCACTCGTTCCTGTTGAACTCTGAACTCACAACTTCTGCAGCGATCGAAGAGCATTGGGCTACGCGGACGATGTTCGCGCGGAGCTTAGCGGGCCTTCGCAACGGTTCGATGGGAATGTTAAATGGGAAGCAGTCAACGCAAAACACGAACACATCCAGAACGCACCACAGAGAGCAATAAACACCCCACGGGTCCGCAGAGTGACACTCATTACTCTGTAAGCGCTGACATATAAACATTCGGGATTTTTGTTCATTGTTTTTGATAGAATGACCTCACAGAACTCAGAATATGAGCGAACAAACGAATGTGCTTGAAGAAATATCCATTTCTTCACGCATATCTGTATTTAGTTCTTATCAGTGGCAGTGAAAGTGAAATAGATGGGAGTGCTAGGGTTTGGGGTGACATGACTAATAATGGATTATACAATACATAAAACCGCATTGAAAAGTTTGGGGGGAAAAAAAATAAAAATTAAAAAAAAAAAGTCTCTTTCAATCAGCACTGCAAAACTGCAAACATCTTTGCATAATTACATTGGCTGAGGCATTTGAATCAAAGTGCAGGACTTGGACTGATTTGAAACATATCTGCAAGTTTGCGTTAACAGATGCCTCAGCATGTGAATCTTTCTTCTCCAATAAAACACCAGACAATATTTTCAAGATTGCAACAGTGCACGGAAATGTGTGGCGGATTGAAACACTCCAGCCTGCCCGCGTTGATGCGTGTATGCGTTACGCGGGTTAGCACTTATTAGCCGTTCATTGCGTGTGTCGTCTAGTTTCGGAAAAGACAACGTCTGGCTTTAAGTGAAACCATATAGTGTGGAAGCTCTATAAGGGAACACAATCCAGTCAGCTGAAGTCCATAACAATTCTCCATTGGAAATAATGTCATGTAAATTCATGTGTTCCACACTCAAACTGTCGTAAACCATCATAAAACTTTTATTCAAGTTACGGTCACATGTCATCGAAATTTGACAGACAACAGAGAAGAACGTTGTCCACAACCCCTACCAAATCTGAATGCAAGCAAGATATGAAATGAGGCTTCAAAATCCTGAAATTTAATTTAAAATAAATACAAATAAATAAAATCAAGCCCTTGTCTTCGTTCTCAAATGCTGTGGGCGTGTCCACTGAATGCACTGAAACCACGCCCCCGCTCAACCGACAATATAATACCAATGCTACGACCTGGAAAAACTGTGTTGAACATCTTTCTTATCCCTACACACGCTACGTCTTTGAGCCGTCTAAAGCCTCCGGTGGCAAGAATATATCCCATTGGGTCGTCATGGGGCTTTTCCATGCCGTGACAACGGTGCACTCTAAAGTGGCCATACAAGCCCGAAGACCTGGCCCACACGCTGGCTGTGGCGTAGAACAGTTTTGAAAAAAATGTTTGACCTCGTTCTTCCGCCTTCTCTGCGAAAGTGCATATACTCACGTGCGACAACGAGGCGCTCTCAAGTGGCCCCCCCCCCCACCCAAAAGGGTGAAAAACAGTTTAACGCTATAGTTCCATACCTCAGAAATAAAAAGTTGTCAGTTTTTGTATATTTTTAGCGTTTATCTTCAAACATGTAGGCCTATTTTGTATTTTGCAACAAATCTCTGAATTCACTTGACAGGGTCTTTAATGTTTTGAAAGCTCACTGAGCTTCTATTTATATCGCAATATTTTTTATATTTGACTTCTGAGGCACATACAGTCAGTCAGCCCTTGCCAATCAATTTTTCTTTTTTTTTTTTTTTTTTTTTTAGAAACCCTTACCTATTAGCGCCAATCTGCACATTTCCCAAAATAACACATTGATAAGGCAGTAATATTATGATGTTAGAATTGAAAAGTCCCCAACAATGCACTGGAAGTGCGAGGGCGCTGGCATGTACTTTGTCGCAAACACACCAAGTACTACTTTCCTATTAGGCATTGTAGCTTTTTTTTACTCACCGATTCATCAATACTCTCATTTTTAAAATACGGTATTTGGCAAATCCTGAGTTGGGCACCGACTGTGCCTAGCCGTTAGCCGTTAGCAGCCGATAAACTGTTATCTTCTGCCATTCTACTATGAACAGCGATCTGGAGCGTTCTCTTCATCATCATCATCATCCTCATCAGCCCATCATCTCGACAAGTTTTACCGCCCTGCTTTCTCACGCCAGGTTTTTACTTTTGAAGGGTTTCAATTCATAGAATAATATTAAATGGAGCGTTAAGAGTGGAAACGTTTTTTGAAAACAAATTGAAACTGAAATCCGTGCGTGGGTGGGTTTCCTCCCACATCCCGACAACATGCGTGGTAGGTTGATTGAAGACTCTAAATTGCCCGTAGGTGTGAACGTGTGCGCCAATGGTTGTTTGTTTCTATGTGCCCTGCGATTGGCTGGCGACCGGTTCGGGGTGCACCCCGCCTCTCGCCCGAAGACAGCTGGGATGGGCTCCAGCACGCCCGCGACCCTTGCGACGATAAAGCGCTACAGAAAATGGATGGATGGATAGATGTCATTCTTCTCATTAAAATGGACAGTTTGTGCGTGTTAAAAAACAAAACCAAAAAAGCATTGAAATCCTATTCCAAAGAGGAAATGCTGGTCGCTATGTCAGCGAGGAGGTCAAACGTCCTCGATGGAGACGTGACTCCCTCACAGTCGTCCATTCATCAAGCAGCGTGTCAAGTACAAAGGACACCATATCCTTTTGTTTGTCTTCTTTTCTTTTTTCTCTCCCCCCTTTTGAACTCCTTTCACATTCGGATACAAATTGCTTTTAATGCTAGCAAAATAAAGTGATATCCAGATTTCCTTATTTTGAAAGGTCAACTAAAATGGAATTAAAAAAAAAAAAAAAAAAGCGTAATCGGAGAAATATTGTCAGGTGATCTCCATGTGAAAAAAGAGAAATACTGTCAGGTGCTCTCCATGTGTTCCTCATTCAGGTGAGTTTAATGGATCTCATCTTGGCTAATGGAGGCACATGAGCCGGACTGCCTCTCATAAAAGAGCAACGAACTGAGCCGTAGTTCACATAAAAGCTAATTTGTCATTACAAAGGCAGCTAAAGACGAAGCAGCCACTAGACGCTGCTAGCACGCGATAAACCGAGAATGCTTCAACAATAATCGCATTTGATTGCCCATATCGTCATAGGAAGGGGAAAAATTGAGGGAGCTGGTGAAACACGGGATTGCGAGGCAGCGACGAGATTTCATAATAGGAAAGAAAACAAAGACAAGTTTTGCAGCGAGATAGCAGACAAAAGAACAAAAGAAGCCACGTTGTTCCAAGCAAAGTTTTTTTTTCTCCTCTCGCTCGACTGAAAGCGTTCGTGATGACTGAGAGTTGTTTTCCGTTCATTCTTCACGTTCGATGTCAGAGGAGAAAGACCAAAGACGTGAGTCACGTGCAAAGAAAGGCGGAAGAAAATGAATGCGCTTCATACACGATCATATTCCTCACCGTGAAGCAAATCAGGTGTCAGGTCGCAGGATTCGCGATGATAAGATCATGTGAATAAACAAACGGTGGAGATTTAAAACTACAAATCTCCTGATTTTGGGTGAAAGGTAAACATTTTTTGGAAATTGCAGGTCGTGGCAAGAGTAGCCACCTTGCATCATGACGGAAGGCTGAAAACATTTGGGGGAAATTTCACAGAGGCCAAATGTGCCTTATTTCACAAGGGTTGTTGCAGTTTCAGAAGAGAAAATGGAAAATATATCGAAAATGGAAGGATGGATGTTTGCAAAACTGCAATTTTCTGATGTACCGCCCCCCCCCCCCACAAAAAACATGATTTGATAACACAAACATTTTGCATGAAAGAAAAGAACAAACTTGAACACCATCTAGGAGCACAGGTCATGGCGAGAGTACGTGGACGAGGAAGGAATACGCCCGTATGTGCTTGGAATAATAAAATAAAACCTGAAAAGGCAAAACCATTTTTGACATTAAAAGGGTTTAAAAGTTCAGGATCTTGTGTTATAAGATGAAAAACAAAAAGACTCTTTGTCTCGCTGCTGACGGCGGAAGGCCTGAGGATGTCGTGAAAGGTTCAATGAGCTCTGTTTTCTTCAGCGCCTTCACTTGGGCGGCGCAAAATCTCTTTCAAAGACACATCATGTCTCTTTTCAGGGGCTGTCGACCCAACCCCCCCCCCCCCCCCCCCCCCCCCCCCCCGCTCCTACAAAACATTTGCTTATCTTTCATCTGTCACGTCACATCTCTCCGTCCCGCCGTGAGTCGGCGAGTCCAGGCCCCGGCACGCTCTTCCCTCAGCCTACCAGACTACGTCCACAAGAAACAAATCAGCCGTTTCCAAACGGATCGCTCGTCTGATAAGAGCAACAATATTGGCGCGCGAGCGACAGAGAGAGAGAGAGAGCCACTTTGGAGACAACGCCTCCTCGCTTTGAGCTTGTTTTGACTGCGTTTGATGCCGTTTTACAATGAAAAACAAGGCCGGATCGTCGGCGTATCTGCTGAGAAACAAAGACACGAGCACTCAGGGAAGCGAGAGGCTGGTGTGTGTTTTTCTTAAAGCTGGTTGGACGGAGCCCGGAGCTGGCACACTGCCACCGGCTGCCCCCACTGCAGAGCGCGTACCGACCGACGCGCAACGGGTGAGGTTAAAGGCCGAGCTGAAGATGGCTGCTGACAAGTGAAGAGGCAATCAACGCTAGCGGAGGAACAGGAGGGCGCTGCTATCACCTGGCACCCGAACACACACCCTCACAAGATTCCGGGTTCTGATTAGACTGATTCAGTGGCTATTTGTGGTTCTGTAATATCTGCCTTTGACACGCTCATGAGGGCCTGCTGCAGGTTCTGCACATGCTCACCGGGGTTGGATGTAAAATGTGTTCACCACATTTCCTTATATAGTCGCCAGGGGGATTTTTTTTTTTTTTTTTTTTTAACTCAAATACAGAGAAGACCAGGAGTTTAAAAAAATGCTATAACCCAACTGCACTATTTATTAAATTAAATATGAAAAATGTTAATTTTGGTAGAGATTTTAGCAAGCATCATGCAAGTTGACGCACATGATTTGCTTTCGAGGGCCACGTAAAATGATGTGGCGGGCCAGATCTGGCCCCCGGGCCTTGTGTTTCGATGGTCACTGCGTTGAAGTCTTCTCACATGATTCGCGAGGTCTTGAGATGCCAACCGCTCTCGTCGCCTTCCAGAAGCAGATTTTCTCAGGAACATTTAAATCACAGCCAAAACAAACACATGCCACCAGAAAAACAGCCACTAATATTTTAAAATCGAAATACTAAAATCTTATGTCAGCCAATCACTTGTCGCGGTACTTGGACGCCAAACGCGTGTTAGCCACTCGCTCGCTCACGGACAAAGTTCGAGTTAACCGACCGCGCACGTCGTCTCGTTCTCGCCGCTGTACGTGGCTAAAACTTCAGGTTCCTCTTGTGGAACTTTCAAGGTCATCAAATTCATATTTTAAGCTTTTATTTTTAAGACTTTACTGTATTCCAAGACATTTCCTGGCTCGATGAAAGGGAGGGACCAGAATTACCCTCTTCAGAAGTGCGAACGCCACAAATGATTCTCCCAGCTTATCAGAAAAAAAGTATTTGAACCATCCGAAATAAGATGTCATCGTTTCACGCTGCAGATAATCTCTCCAAAGGAGCAATTAAAGACCTGACGCCAATTTATGACTGTTTTCTTCATTAAACGTGCAAGATATCCAACAGACAGGCGGAGGTTTTCCACGTTTGCTCAGCAAGAGCAACAGCGTCCGCCTTCAATCAGCAAAACAACAATACGAACAAACATCCGAATGCTTCATTAGCATTTCCGGAATCAGGAATTTGTATGGAAGCGGAAAATAAACAGGAAAACGCAATTATTTGTGTACACTCATGAGATCACGGGCTTGATTTAGCCCATCGCTGAATAGAGAAGCCACCTGTTGACGATTGCTGCCACGGACATTGACATCGGAAAAGAGGAAAAAGATGCCATTTGCATTATACAGTACGTGTTATGTGAGGAATGTCCGTTTGCCTGTCGGGAATCAGGAAGACATGCACGACATTCCTCCATGTGCGCTTCCTGTAAACAGCCAAGTGTTTCCCGTGTTGAGGCAGATGTTTGGCTATTGCCTATTGCTGCCTTCCGACCTCGGCCCGTGTCCTGTTGACCCCCCTCAAACTATTCCCAGCCCCCCCCCGCGTGTAAACGTGCAGTCATCCCCTGGCTCGGGGTTGACGTCCACCCGGCGCACACGGCGGGCAAATGCCATCTGCTACGGTTTCATTACGAGGCTTTGCTCCGAGCTAAGACAATTAAAGCTAATAGAGTGCAAATGTCTGAGCTGGTACTGCCAACTTTACAATGTCGCCCATATTCCCATCTATAGCCAGATGATTTTTTTTAATGACTGCTAAATCCACAGTCATAAATTGTCAAAACGGCGGGGGGTGTTCAAGCACCTGGATCGGGCGCAAAGGTTTAATAGCCCACTCAAGCACATTACTGTTCATTTGAAATATATCTGCGGTCTCGCTTTGAAATCCTTCCTGAATGTTGGATTAATTGAATTTGGAATTACTCCTAACTACTAAGTGGGCTGGAAATGGCGCCATTAACCCCCCCCCACCCCGTCGATTGAGAAGGATTTCTGTCAGTGATCAGTGAACACATATGAGACGACGTCGTGAAGAAATTCTTCTAAAAGCAACCAAGCTAATTATCTCCTGGCTAAGAAAAGGGGCTCGGATAAGGGCCAGGAGGATCCCCTCGCGTGAATGGGCGTGTGTAAAAATGGAAGGTGCTCCTGTTGTTGAATCTCAAGTGGGTGGCACAAACAGAGTTGGCCCTCCAGGACTCGGGGGGGGGGGGGGCTTTGGGGACAATGGCCAGGCTGTTGTGAAACAGGAGATGGCGAGTTAGGGGTCACAGGGCCCCTCTTCTCAGGTCCGCACCACTAAAGTGTGACTGTTTGGTGACAACACAGCGAAGAAGCCTCGTTGGTGGGGCGGGGGCAGGGGTCTGGAGGGTGGGACCCAAAGGCGGTTCATCCATCATGTGTCACTGCATGCCTTTGGGGACCAGGACCTCCAGCCCCAAAAGTGAACACACACACACACCATTTGAGCTAAACAAAAGTAGGTACGTAATACGTATACCTTCACAATCTGAGATCTAATGCACGAGGTTTATCAAAACTTTCATCAATGTAATAATGCCCAATTTCAATGCATGGTAAACGAATACTAATCTGATAACGTCATAGAAAACGGAGTATAATTTTCTTTGTAAAAGCAGCATACAGGCAAAGCCTTAATTAATGAAAAAAACAAAAACTTTTCTAGCGCAAAATGTATTGTATGACGTGTAAAACCATAACATTCCCAAGTATTTTTTGTGTGGCAGAAATTGGGTTTCTGTTACTTGGAGTTCTTGTATTGGATCTCATGACAATATTTCCTTGTAACATGCAGTAGCTTCGACCCACAAATGGACAGAACACGCCTCGCTATAAGGGAGTCGAACCGTGTGATTTCGCCCAGTCAAACGTCATGAAAAGTGGGCGGCGCTTCTTCTTTTTTCAGTATCTCGAGTAAACATAAACATATAAATAAATAAGTAAAAAAAAAAAAAGTATTGAAATACAATGGGTACATTTTGGGGCGGTAAACAATGTATTTTAAATGAGTGGCCTGTTTAAAGACAACAACAAGACAAAACAGAACGGTGGAAATTGGATTTCTGTGACTTGATCAAGTTGTTGTCTTGCATCTCATTGGATTGCGCAAATGCACCGAATGTGCTTCCCAGCCAATCGGCTGGGATCGCAAAATTCCAACAATTTCAAAGAGTGAATTTATAAAAGATGAATTTTTGCACGTGTGCCGTTATTTTGGGATGTATGCAGTACTTGGGCACTTCTGTCTTGGCATTTGTTCTACGTGCGACCATCAACGATTGCATGAGATTGAGTTCATTTTTTTCATTGTTTCAACGCTACGGCGCCGGTAGCCAGCCAAATCCTGTGATGCCATCAAACACCGCTAATGTTTTACACGTTCCAGTTTTGAGAAGAAAAAAAAAAAAAAAAAAAAAACTTCTCAAGAGCATACGCAAAAAAACTATGCCGCCTTGATCTCACTACATGGTTCGCTGCGATAAGAAAACTGAGAATTCTCAGAATTCATTGCAAGAAAAAGCAACCTTTCCTGTTTATTGTGTGGTAAACAAACAAAACCCAAGATAATTTGCTCTCTTATCGGCCTTTGTTAGTGAAAAGAATACAATCAATGTCAAAAATCGAGCGCTTAAAGGAGGCGGGAGCCCAATAATTGATAGATTATTTCCTTCGTTCACTCCCCAACTGTCACGGAGGCCGACTTGAAACGGCGCCGAGTGATTGAAGGCACGCAAAGCTATTTAGCCAGCGGCGCTGGAAGGAACGGAGCCAGGGTTCCAGATACAAAAGCAGGAAGCTCATCTCGCACCTTCCCTTCTTTGGGCCGCTCCAGCCGCTTCTTCTGATGCCCTCCTGGCACGTTGCCCTGCTTTGCCAATTTCCACGAGAGCATCTGTCGGGCTATTACCATAAACCTGCACGCTACCCCCCCGCCCGCCGCCATCACCTCCAGGCTCCCTCTTCTTCTTCTGCTTGGTCACACCCCTCCCTCGCTTTTTGCCAACTCCCGGCCCCTGCACACTTACTGACTTGGGGCGGGGGGAGGTGGCTTTTCCGTGACCTAGCGGGTCTGCGATACATAAGCCGCACGACCGGGCGGCCTCCTTATCCGAGGCGAGCGGGACCTCCAGAGAGAGACGCTCACAGACAGTTCCAGTGAACTCGGCTGCTCATTTCCTGACACACATCTCCGTGGGGGAGCTCGGATAGAGACGTGCCTCCGGTCTTTGGACTGGTGCTGTCACATACGCACGGATACACAAATACGCATTTAGACAACACTCATTTCTTACACACACAGAGAGAGAGAGAGAGAGAGAGAAGAGAAGAGAGAGAGAGAGAGAGAGAGAGAGCGCAGAGCAAACAGTCTCTTCGGTTCTCCCTCACTTGCACTCTCTCTCGCCTCCCTCCCATCCACACACACACACACACACATACACATACACACACACACACACACACACACACAGCACGCCAGTATATCAGCGAGCGACTAGCGGCGAGCCAGAGGGGAGTGCAGAAATGAATGTGAAGATTCTGACGCTGGTGATTGTGCTCCTGGTGTCTCTGCTGTGTTCTGCCAGTGCTGGTGAGTACAAGCGAGGCAAGCCCTCGCGCAGCTTCTTCTTGCTTTTTCCTCTCCTTCTATTTCTGTCCCGTCTGTACTGCTGCGGGCTTGATCTGTGTTTGTGTGTGCGGTTGATCAGTTACCCAGCATGTGTGGGCTCTCAGCAGGAATACAGGAGCACCTGGCCGGGTACAGTACTGCACTGCAGTGGTTCAAATGGCCTCAACTTGAATGTGTTCTCCTGGCTTAGGTGCGTCGTTATCATCCCCATCACGACCCCCCCCCCCAGTCTCACCCCGACGCGAAGCCGAGCTGCAAACGGAATACCGAAGGCTCGTGTGTGCGGCTGACGGGCGCACGGCAGTCTGTTGTTATGAAATGTACGCGATGCACGGCACATGTTCCACAAGCCTCGGCGGGAATCTGACGAATTGTCGGGCTTGTGTTCCATCTGACCTGCGTTGCATGATGATTATTTCGTGACTTTGATCGTGCAGCAGAGAAACACGCTGCCTATAGAAGCCTCCTGTGGCGAGAATAATGAGGACCGTAATTGTTGTACAGGTCGGTGAAGAGAAGACACACATTCCAGATGAGTGGATCCTCTCTCCCGCGATTCAGTCTTGACGCCTTGTCACAGTACATTTCCGCAAAGTGCTGCTGGAGCCATTCTCGGACTGTGTGTGGATGTATGTGATGTTTAATATTGCACATTATTGCCTTGGGGGGGGTTTAAAGGTGGCTTCTTTGAGGGGGCAGGGGGTGGAGGATGGGCCAAGCCTGCAGATGTGATGCAGGTAACACCGTGGTGTGAAAAAAAAACAGTTTGGCCTTGTGTAAATGTCCGGGCCATTCTTGGGATTATCACCTTCCTCCCAACTACAGCGGCCTGGAAGACACACACAGGCTGGAGAATTCTACGGGCTGCGAGGTGTGATTGAGTCCATACTGACGCTGCATGTCAGGATTTGAAAAAAGAGGCTGTACAACCGGGGTGCCGTCCATCCCGCTTATCGATCCGCCAGAGCGGCACCGTCCACTTCACATGCTTCCCTGCGCATTTGCCGTACAGCGACACGCGCTATTTGTGTCTGACGCGACGGAATAGGAAGCAATTATCTTGCATCATGACGGCCGGTGTCGTTTTTCGCACCCCTGCGTGTGGCGAAGCACGCCCGGCGCCTCGCGTAGCCCCGCGGGGGGACACACACAAGGCTGTTCACCGCAGCTTATCCCTCTCAGTGTCTGTTGCAGTCATGCCGCTTATGTGCCTCGTTTTTCTACCCCTGGGCTGCTACCGTATAGTACCAGAGCCCCGTAGATGGGGAGGAAGGGAGAAAACGGGAGCTGGTCGAGACGAAGGGAGGCAAGTGTGTTGCGGCGGTGATGGGTGTGGGGAGGGATGCTAGCTGGAGTGCGTCTGCTAGGCACAAGCAGCATGCGCCGTCGCGGGAAGGTGTCGGAAGAAGCTCTGCATGTAGGCAGTAGGTGTGAAGGCTTTTATCTGAAGACAAATGCGCTTCCGATTTATCGGGCATCTGTCTAAGCCGCGCAAGTGTCTGGGAAATTAGGCAAACATGCACGAGGGCGCGAGACTGCATGTACGCATACAGTGTTGCATTGTGGAGCGAGAGTGGATTTAAGGGTTTCATGTGCGAGGGTACGTTCACTGGAAACATTTTTCAGAAAGTTTCACTTATGGACAGGCATTGTTGACATAACGCTCACTGGCCCTGCGACGCCGACTGAAGACACTGTAATTCACATGCCAGGCCAATAGTTGGCGATGTCACCACATGAAGAAACATGATGTCAATCAATGCACGCCCCAACTGCTTATTAACTGCAGGACACAAAGTTGAATTGAGATGGTCTTTCTTCAAAATAGATTCATCGCTTATAAACGTGCCATGCTTCGCCACTAGCCTGAGGCATGAGTGAGCTAAGCGGCCACTTGGGACCCACTAGGTGGCGCCCAGAAAGCAAGAAGACTTTTTGAAGCAAATAATCAAGAAATTGAACTGAATCTTATATATCTTGCAGACAAGTGTAACTAACACATATATGGTATGGCAGCATTTATTATCAGTATAGTAGTCAAGCAGAGGTGGTGAAAGCCAGAAAAATCTAATTCTGCTTAAAAGTCACAAAAAAAATCTCTGGGAAAATGTTTTATGGTCCAACGAAAACAAACCAAGTTTGAATTTCCGGGCCGTACTTACAAAAGGTACGTTTGGCGCTAATGCAACACTGTTCATCACCGAAAGAACAGCACACCTGCGGTCAAGCATGGTAGCGTAGCATCATGTTCTGGCTTCTCTGTTTTTCTTCAGCTGGAATTGGGGACACAGACAGGGTGGATGGAATTCTGAACAGTCCCAAATACCAGTCAACGTTAGCACAAAACCTTCAGAAAGTCAAAGAAAATGCCAGGAACAGCCTACTAAAACAGCTCCAGCTTTATTTGGGGTTAATCAGAGGCACTCAAAATGGCAGTCGTTGAGTGTTGACTCCCATTTATTGTGAGTTTGAATGCGATTGGTAAATTCTGAAGACTGCCACCACCCCAGGTAGAAGAGGGTGTGCAAACTTGTGCAACTACTTCATTTCCGTTGGTTATTTTTAGATTTCCTCATGAAAAACAGAAGTTATAAGTCACATTAAACAAATGATTGATCTTGGTCTCGAAAACACAAAAACATGGAATTGAAACAGGGGTGTGTCAACTTTGATATCCATTGTAGATATTTGATGCTGTGTTTTGGGAGACAAAAAAAAAAAAAAAACAACAACAACGTTACATCGCAATAACTTCCAACACCCCACTGCCCAAAAGTAATAAAATAAAATAAATAAATAAAAACTTCATTTGAGAAGCGTTTCAATGCTACAAAAGTGCTATGGTCCCTTTTCTTTGCTTTCTACATCTTATGGTTGATCTCTTTGGGGAAACGAACAAACGAACAAACAAACAAACAAACAAACAAACAAAAAGGCATCCACTTTCGGATGCCATTTCAAGTACTTTCACACTCCCAAAAAACAAATTGCAGCTGAAAATGCTATTGTGGAAGTGGTACCCAAGCACCTTGTAAAATTCTAAATCATCTCCCCCCAAAAAGAGCAGCGGCCTTCTCTGCGTAATGCTGCCATCCTCTAGCTGTGCACTTCAATTACCCATCCTTGAAAAGCACTCTGGCTCAAGAGCGCGCTCCAGCTTTAGACGTGTGCCATCCATAATTCATCCCCGAGGCCGATCGCTCTTTCTCTTTCTCGCTCGGACTCTCGAGATGCGAACAGTCCTTCCTTGTGTCTGTCGCGAGGGCATCCATCCATTTCTCTGCAGCCCATAGCAACACATCATGGCAGCTGACACACGTACGCACACGCGTGCGCCCGCACACACGCGTAATTGTTCGAGCTGGGTAAACAGGTGAGGTAGTCATGCGGCCCTGACGCGCTGCTTTTATCAGCCCGAGAAATCGGCTGCCTGGAAAGCGGGCGATACCATGCGAGTTGTCAGCGCCGCTATTATTCCGTATGAAACTTTGATGTATTGTCCGGGCTGCAGCGCTCAACCCGGCGTCACGGGGTCAAAGTACAGCCAAAGCATCTCAGAGGGGGCCAGAAAACAGCATCTGATTGGCAAGTGTAAATCATTACGCGGGGCGCGCTAATGCAAAGAAGGTGTTTGTGCCTTTGGATGTGATTTCGGTGACTGAGGAGAGAACAAACGCTGCTAAACATTTCCAGATGTCCAGGAGTATCTTAATAAGTGTTGTACAGAAGGGAGGGGGCGGACTGTGGGAATGTTAGCATGGGATTGTCGGTGAAATTGACGTGCACGAGTTATTATGTCACTCATAAACACAGCGGGTCAGATCTAGTCCACTGCAAGAATAATACGATTTTCCTAAACTCGAGCTTTAAAAAGGTGTTTGCATGGCGACCAATAACTGACATGGCTAGATACGCACACAAGACACTTGATTAGGTACACCTTTAACCAATCTAATGGGATCCAAAACAAGAGCTGCATTAAAAATTCTAACTATTACTGAAGTCATTGGCTGCCATTGACGGCTATATACGCACGTCAGATATGCATGTTATCTACAAGGGCTGGCAGTGAATGTGGGTTTATATATTTTGCCTCTCATCTAGCTAACTGAGGGAACCAAAATATTTGATACACAGTGATGTAACGTAATCTACAGTCGTGCAATTTAACACCGTACTATATATATATATATATATGTCAAACTCAGGCCCGGGGGCCAAATTTTGCCCACGATGTAATTATATTTGGCCTGCAAGACCATATCAAATTTTTGATATAGTATTAGAGCTGTCCCGCCAGTATATAGCACATGCGCCACTAATATTACAAATCCCAGAATGCTTTGCTAGTGTGTCTGCCCATCGGTCTAGACCGGCGAGCGCGCCTTCCCTTTCTGTCGCGGTCGTTAGCAACTATGCTACCGGTCTCCTCGAGCAAATTTACACTTCCCCTTCCCAAAAATGGCCAAACGAAAGATGGAAAACGGTTAACCTCCAAGACAGGTGGGAGGGAGACTGTCTGTTCACTGAAGTAAAAGACAGACCAGCAACGTGGCTGTAACAAAGAATAGAACATCATTGAATTCATGTTGTTTTTTTTTTTTTTTTAATGCCCTTTATCAACTCCTAGGCAGGGACTTAATAGTTTGAGGTTTAGATTTTTATTGAGGGACATTCTTATTTTTTTGGGTTGTTTTGTTGTTGGCCTTTGAAAAAAGATTTACATCAAAAAGAAAGGTAGTTGGAGATAGATAAATAGAAGATGGAGAGACAGAAGAATTCATGTTATATATTTAAACACAAAACAACAAACAAATACCACTGATGTCTTGTATTGCAAATTTGATCTCTCGTGTTTATAATATTAAAGTTTTTTTTTATTCCAGATTCAGTGTTTAAGCAAAATGTAAGTTTGTTGTCAATGATAAACCTTAACGCTACATTTCTGCAGAAAAGGGAAACATGCACATCGCAGTGATTTTTCATTAATTATTGAGTTTGGCCCGCGACATTGTCCCCAATTTTTAATTTTGGCCCACTGTGAATGTGAGTTTGACACCCCTGCCCTACTATAATAAACATTGTTAAATGAGATATGGGCCAGAATTCATGAATTTTAGATACAGGATATGCGCTCACTCTAAATATTATAAAACAAGGAGACACATATCATATCCAGGCATAAATTCATGAAAAATGTATTGTTAGCACACAAATGTATACATTGAATTAATGCACCCGTTACTGTGCAGACTTCACTGATGTTCTGTGTTTTAGCAAAACAATCTCACACATTGAACACGTTTCTCTAAGCTTGCGCCATACTCGAATTGTGAAGATTTTTTAAATGTTTAAATAAGCGGCTAAGCACATTAGGATACAAAATCCCAAAATAAAATAACAATAAAACATGCACATTTGGAAATACAACAAACAAGTGATTCATAAATTCTGTCCCACACTGTATATCATCATAATCAATTCAAAATGGATTTAGCATTTTCTTGGACGGTGACAATATTGTTTTTTTGTTTTTTTAAACAACCTTATGCTACATAAGGTTGTTCAACAAAACAACCGAATGTGGTCAACTGCATGAAAGTGAATCGTCGACTCGGTGAACGTTGTACTGCGTGATCAACGTTGCCCACTTGACATCCTGAAAGGTGGATCCCTCAATCTGTGCTCCCTTCTTGAGGTTTCTTATTTTCTCCCCCAATGGGGTTTTGAGTTTACCCTCGGGGGGCTCATATTCGTCTATCTTTGCCGACTGTGGGCCTGTGAGACCCTTTGAGTATCAAATAAATAAACTTGAAGAAAAAAAACACATGCTCTTGCGTTGGATCTCACTGGATTGGGATGAGGTGTGCCTAATATTGTGGCCATAGTTTTTGAAGTGAAGAATGCCGTGCCAGCTGCCACACTGGTCGTCCGGACAGAGACACGTGCGAGGCTCAAACCAGCGCATTAATTAAAGACATGCAGACGTCTGTGAAATATCGCCTGACGTGAGCTTAGTGAATGGCACCCGCAACTGCTCCGCAGCAAGTGGGAGTTAAGGGAGCGATTGAGAGAAAAATCCTAAATCATTTGGTGGGGATATAAGGCTAACCTTCGGGTCGACGCACCCTGGAGACTGTTGAAGACTTTGGCATATGTAAGCGCCGGGCTGCCGTAATGCAATTCAGAACCCTTTGAATGAATAAATCTACTCACTTCGATCTTCTCTGGAGAGCAGATGCAGCGGAGGGAGGGAGGGAGGGAGGGTGAAAAAAAGAGCAAAGGCAAGTCAAAAAAAAAAAAGAAAAGCCGAGGGACTTTAAAATAAAAGGGTGCACTTGGAGCAAGGCTATCCCCGTAGGAGCTCGGATGGTTGTCTCATCGGAAATCTCACAGCCGGTTATGGCCGGCCAGGACACGACATTCATTTGGTGGATGGTGCGAACCGCACCCTTAAAGGGGAAATATTATGGACAAGGTACTTTTTCATTGCTTGCGTAAAAAAAGATAGTTGGGGTGCTGGAGTGCCAGCCCACCCATAAAGTGCCAAATTATAAACACCGAGTACAGTGAACGCCCCCCGCATTCATCGCGGGGGAAACCTTCCAAATCCACCCGCGTTAGACGAAAATCTGCGTCGGAATCGCTGCATTAGACCACACCCCTTAAAGGCATAAATCCAAAACATGAAGATTACTCTACGTAGACTTTTGAAAAACAGTCCATTTCTTTACATTCTTTTTGAAATGATGGTTTTATAGAAAAACCTTGTCATTTTTCTTTATTAAAAACCTAACCAAAAAAATTGCTATGTTTTGTCTGGAACTGATTAATGGCATTTCAATGTATTACAATGGGGAAAATTGATTTGATACACGAACACATTAGTCATGGAGCAAATTAAACTCCTGTACGCCACCTTTAAAATCGAGAGGGCATAACCTGAACTCCGGGCATGACGCGGTGCCGAGGGAGGGCTAAGCAAATCCCATGTGATGGTCAGAACTTTTCTTGAGGACCCGCTGTTCCCCCCCCTTAATTAGAGACAGATACCCCCGCCCCCAAATAACAGCTTCCCAGCAGTGCCCAGTAAGATTATTATTTATGACCCCCTCTTTGAACATTATACATTTATAGCAGTTGTCGTGGCAGATCAAATTACTGATCAAGATCTGAGCGGACACTTTTATGAACAAGATGTCAGACCACAATAAATATTGTACTCTTTAGGAATGCAGGTGCTTTAATTACCTACATGCTCAATTGAAGAAGATTACAAAGTATTGCTTTGGATGTTTCGGTAGGAAACAACGTTTTTTTTTTTTTTTTTTTTTACACCTTTTCAGATGTGTTTTAAAAGCGAAGCATAGTTGGTTGTTCTCAGTCTGATTTGGGACTACAACGAAGACGCGGTCAAAGAAAGGAGAATTCGGTCTGGATTTTGAAAGTTTCTCCCGCGGGGGACGTGGGCAACATGTTTCCATCACTAAGCTATTGTGGTGCCTCTTAAGTGGTTTCAAACTGTCATGTTCGCCGTGTTCTCACTTTTGAAGGAAACGCTTGAAAATCACAACGTCCCTCCCGTTTCCTACACAAGTGGAGATCACTCACCGGAGAGTGAAATCATGCATTATTCATCGCACTTGTTGCGTCGTTGGAATGCAGGTGTAGTTGTTCGCCGGGCGACTATTTCACACATTTAAATCTTGTCAGTCAAATGACCTGTCACTGAATAATAGCACAGGTCTAGCCTACGCACAGGTGATTCCCCTGGATCAGTACCGGGCCCCTCGCCAGTGTTAGGGAGAATGGAAACAGATGTTTATAAAATTAGCAAAACCATTCATAAACATTTATCCATATAATGGAAACAGTTTACACCAAGGAAGACCTTGCGGTTCATCTGCAACACTGGCAGCTTCCATCTCGATCCATCTGTCCTCATTTATCGCTACTCCTATTACAGCATAAATCCACATCTAATTTAGATCACCGTGATTGGGTTCAGAATAAGTGCAAACGGTTTCCACTGATATCATGCAAAGCTACCACCGTCTTAAGCTGCAGGTAGTCCACCCAGTGTGTCCAGGGTTAAGCATGAGGAGCCAACGCAGTCTGATGCAACGTGGCTGCTATTTCCTGTCATGGCAAGTGTATATACAGTGTGTTGTGGGGAGAGCAAAGGCCCCTGCATAGTGACATTCCCCTCCTGTTTCGCTTCCTCCAGCCCGTCAAATAGGAGAAAGCGGGTTCACAGCCCAGGGGGAGGTGGGATGGTGATGATGATGATGATGACACAAGAGCGAGGGAGAGGGCGGGGCTGTGTTTTCCTTTGCCCTTGACATGCCATCTTTAAGGATACTAGCCTCTCAGACGCTGTCTGGGATGTAGCAGGAGTGCAATTGTGGCCCTCAAGCTACAATCTGCACTAATGTTCCTCTTAGGACTAATGGCTGGACTCCAAGAAAACTTTCTTCTCAGGCGACAAGAAGGTACATGTAGGTAAATGTCAAGAGAATAAACCCACTATATTTGAGAGAACAACACAAACGACAAGCTGCTGAAGATGCAATCAGTGCTGGAACTTTCCCCACACAAGTTTGTGTTTAGAGTTCTTGGGTGATTCGTGGAAGCTCGAAAAGAATAATGCCTTCAAAAGGTTCAGCAACTTTGAAGCAAGTTATCTGTTTGTATGACCCCGGCATATTTATGGTTTCACATTTTTTTTTGTGCGGGAAGGAGCTAGGTTTAGTGGAGGAGGACATAAGAAGACATTCAAGACACTTAATGAAACGCTTAGACTACAATAACCAGGATGGTTCCAGCGACAGACGCAGCACTTGGTTGGCGGCCAGCTTTGGTCTGGTGCGCCCTTTATTCTGAGACGGTGGACTTCAACTGCATCCATCTTCCATAACGGCTTATCCCGTTTGGGCTCGCAGTCCGGCTGGCGACTTCAGATTCTGTCGCTTTACTTCACCGGTGGAACGTTTTGGGGGAGTTATTTAGTCTGGCTGCTGGAGTTCAGAAGCCCGCCCAACCCCCCCACAACCCGCAGTAACCTTGTAGCCACAAATTCACCCCTCCAACTAGAAGTGCGACTGCAAATAAAGCGACAGGCAGTCAAGTAGCGCGGAGAGTCGAGAGCTTCATTAGCCGGCTCGGCGCTGCTGCCGGCGGCCCTTTGAACTGGCAGCGCTCTGATCATCGGCGAGCACGCCGTCTCACACCTCATCATTTCATACGCTCGCTAATTCGGGCGCAAGGCAAGGCTGACTCAAAGGGACATCTGCAGAAAGTCGCGGGCCGCTTGTTTTTCATCTTCATTTTCTCTGAACCTTCACTCGTGGGGGTTGCGGGAGAAACTTTTCGTGCACTTTGGTGTCCTAATGGACAAAGGCGGCCTTCAGCTTGGCCACAAGCGCGGCATTATCGCAGCGCAACAATGCTGCATATCAAACAGCCCGACCCGGCCCAAATCAAAGATGGTACAAAACACCGAGGAGGCTTAAAATCACAGATATCGTCGTCATAGATCATGAAATCTATGAATTTAGAACAGGGTGGCTCAAAGGTTTTCTTCCGAGGGCCGCATACAAACAAAATCGAAGGGTAAGAAAGGACCGCTTTAACATTCTTCACCTTGGATGTATTTAACACGGTAAAACCAATCCATCAGTCTAGGGAAAGACATGTCATGCAATGATGATGTTTTTTGTTTTTTAATCATCACCTTCTTCGTCCAAATATGGTCAATTGAATATTTTTTTCACAAATTGATACTATTGGTCTGTCCCCACGATGTCTGTTTATGTATTAGTAACCAATTTTCGTGTTGAAAATAGCTTGAGAACAAATGTGTGTGATTTCTCTTGAACACTCAACTGTCTGAGAAGCGCTGGAAAACTCCGCCTCTTCCTTCACTCTGCGGGAGCGTCCGCGGCATTGCGCCGCCTTAAGATCGAAAGTCTGGGTGTGTGTGTTTTTTTTAGGCAATCATAAGTTAAAATAGGTTCAGATACATTGGAGTAAGTAAAGATGTATCGCTCTAATGTGTTGATGAAGAGAGAACCGATCAGCCATGAAGTCATGTTTTGTTTCTTGCCTAAATCAGGGCTCTCACACTTTAGAGAAACAATTGATGAACTTGATGGAACCCCAGTCATTTGCTTTTGTGAAGTATTAAAGGCTTTTTGTCTGGTCAGCTGTTCAGCATGAGCGCCGACTTTGATGCGATCGGTTGCCGCGGGCGACATGCCCTACTGTTTTCATCAATGACAGTGTAATAATTGAGCAATTGAGTGTGGTGGTATGCTGATGTTGGTGTGCAACGGTATATGATAGCAATATAAGGTCAAATACAAATTTGAATGATTCAGCGTTTGGTCAATTAAGCAAGATGGCGTTTTGGTCTTGATTTCCTGAAAAGTTGTGATTTTTGGAGATGCGAAGAGTCTGCCCAAAAGCGATTTATTTTACAAAATCCCAGCTGGATAAGATTTTTGGGTGGCCAGCGGTCCTGTATCCTACTAGAATACAACTGTGCCTGTACTGAGCAGCAGCAGCATCACATTCAGAAAACCCCCCAAAAGCAATCGGTCCTAACCTGACCTTGACACAGTCACACCATTAGCGATTGTGAATGATGTGTGAATGGTGGGAAACAAAGACGTGAGCGATGACAGTGAATTTCTTCGTCTCGCCGTCGTTGCCGCTCAGTGTGCGAAGTGAGTAATACAATCGTGTCATTTTTAAATTGAAGTATATGCTAAATTGAAGTCGCTAAAATCCGGATGACCGGCTGCACATAGCCCCGAGGCCATGGTTTGGATACCCCTGCATTAAAACTTTGATTATTTCAACCGACCGTGTGATTGTTTTTGCTCCGAACTGAGCGCCTTCATGGTGGCTGCCATGGTAACATGGTCTGAAAGTCAGCAATTGGTGCCACTTTCTGCCAAGGCCCAGAATTACTGGGGGGTGGGGGGGGGCATCGTATCTGACACTAAAAGGCTCGCGAAGAGCTGCCCGCTTGTTTCGACACCTTCCCATATGTGTGGGATGGACGTGTGCGGGGAGAGCTGACAAATCTCTCAAATGTGATGCTGTGACAGCGCGAGGGGCTCACTCGAGGCTAAGAGAGTTCCGGATTGTTCTAGCACAATTAACGCTTCATCCCGGCTAAATAATCCTGATCCTCTAATGTTCTTACGCCGTGGCAAGCATCTCGGCCGCGTCTGGCTGTGCGGGTTAGCGGCTCTCTTCTCCGTTTAGTGAATGAAGGAGGGGAGACCGCGGGTCTGCTCCTCCGACGTCACGCGATAACCATGGCTACACCCTCCGGGGAACTCATTCTTCCTCTCCACGGCGAAGGCAAATCATGTTTGCTTACCCAGGAGGTTCGCACATTGTCAATATCGCCGCAACCACGGAGCTTGTTATTCTCTTTTTTATGATGTATTTTATTACTAACGATAACTGCCAGGAACATATTATAATGTGCGGTTGCAGTGAGACAATCATTGACACTTAATTCTATTGTGTGACCAAAAATAGACTTTCTTTTTACTGCTCATTTTTATCCTTTGCTCAAAGGGATTCAAATTCAATCAAATCATAAACCGTGCATCCCAGTTGGGAGAGGCGGAACTATAATTTTAACAGTTTCCGAATTGGTGCTATTTCTGCAAAAGCATCCAAAGCACAAAAAGCAAAAACATTCCTGTTGCTCAAATGCTAGGCCGCGTCTTTGCATGATATCTGGGGATTGCCATCATACGCTGTGATGGATTAACCAGCGTTCTAGTCATCGACTCCCTTCTGTCTTCAGTCATAGCATTTGTCGGCATTCACATACACATTTGGAGGGAATCCACCATCACTAGTATGCACAGCGAACCCCAGTTCGTCGCACGTGATACGTTACAGACGCGCGCACAGCAGCTGAAAATCCACAATATAGAGGGAGGGATCATATAAAGAAACATACAAGTTTTAATTCTCCCACGTGCGGGGCCTGATGGGGTGGCGTTTGATGCGTGTGAGTGTCTGGTCGTGAGCTGCGGCTGACAGCAGTTTCTGCATTAGTGTGCCAATTGTGTTTGTGTTTTATTACTGTTCTCCCGCCGTTCGATAAAAGGCTTCGGCGACCTTGAGATACGAGTGATTCTCACGTACAAGGGCATTGCAGTAAATAACATCTTAGCCTTGGTCCACTAGCTTAATGCTAATGCTAACACATAATCATGAATGCATATATAACCCCTCAAGCAACTGATATTTGAACACTGTTTCTTTAAAATTCGATTTAATAATGTCATTAATGTATGTTTTTTAAAAAGTACAACATTATAGAGTGCTATTGTTCTCATTAAAACATTTTAAAATGTTCTTTTGGGAGGCTGGAACACTTCATGACATTTCCATTCATTTCAGTGGGGAAAGATGAATTGCGATAACGAATCGAACTCGTATCCCAAGGCACTACTGTACTGTAAAAAGCCATAAAAAAAATAATAAAATAAAAATACTTTAAAAAAAAAAATGCAATATGGTGGGGGATACACGGATACATTTTTGTTTTGGACATGATAGTGTAGTGGTTCACGCAGTCGTCTGTCATTCGCACACAATGCCGAACTGCGACTGACTAGTGCTTAGTCCAGGGTGTACAGAAAAAGGATGGAGGATGGAAAATTAGCATTTCTTTTCTTGATTATTATGCCAAAGTGCCATATCGTACCGTGGGCTTGGCAAAATGGGCGCACCCCCAAAACAAAAACTGCAGTTTCGTTCATTTCCAGTACCTAAAGTATCTTACTTTAGCACTCCGATGGCAAACTTCCTTCTTCTGCTAGCTGTTTGTTTACGTGCACATCTGTCCAATCTGCAGTGCGTGTCGCAGAGGTGTCAGATAAAGTGAACTCGGCGGAGAGATTAAACGCCCGCGAGGAGCTCATCCGGCCGTGAGATTTGATCGATGAGATTGCGACGCAGCGGATTCACAATCGGCGCGAGGCGGGTAAACAAACGGCCGTTAGGATCTGAGAGCCGATCAACCGGAGAATATCGAACGCAGATTAAATGTCGGCGTCCGTGGCCGACAGCGGCGCCCGTGTACATCTGCTGCGACATGAGCTCTGAAGCGCTATTGTTCCACTCGCAGTCTTGCGTAAATTCATCTCTGCTGCTCTAAAGACAGAAAAATGTGTGTTGTCGCTCCATTTACAAGCGCGGACATTTGTTATGTGGTTGTTTTGGCACTCGGTTCACACAAATCAGCTTTACGACTATTCATAAGCAGCTCCGGCCCATTGGCAGCGCTGCGATGTGCAGTTTGTTCTCGCCTGCCACGAGGGCAGCCGATGAACTTGGCGTTAAATCAGAGGATGGCCATTTTTTTTCCCCCCCATCTTCCCTGGAAGATATATAGCAATCCCTAAAAGCTGCTATGCTGATGACGGGTTGTGCAGTATCAACACGGATGAGCTGTCAGTACCCCTCTTCGCACCGGGCCGTGATTAAACGGACGAGAAAGCCATTTGAAGAAACAACAACAGCAACATCTCGCCTCAGGAAACCAGGACGGAGAATCGAGCGGCTCATCTGTGCACTGACAACTATTCCCCATCCTCCTCAAACTTCATTTGCATCCTGCCGCGACACGCTACATCCATCTATGCGGAAATAGCATCCAGACATTCTTCAAATTCCCCATACATTATATTTTAATTTGAGAATTAGCAACGGGGGGATAAGAGTTAAGATTTGGTGCAAAGAGAGAAATGGGGGACCAAGGTCATCGGAGAGGAGAGCTAAGAGGTTTATTGTTGTCAGACATATGTTATCCTGACAGTTTTTTTTTGCGTTAGCAGCTTAGGAGAAACACGGGTATCTCTCATGAGAAAAGATTAAAGAAGATACAAGAGGGACTGCTTCCAATTTCAAAGCAATAAGGTGGCTGAAATATCCTTGCTGATGGAGATCAAATATGCATCAGGCGTGCATATAACTCACACACGCGCGCACACGCACGCATAGTATCTGCCACGGCAACATCCATCAGGTTTGATCCTGTTGCTGGTCTGTATTCCACACAGCTGAGATGTGGCCGTCTGTCACACAAGTCACTTTCCCTACAGGCTGCGAGAGTTAATCCATACTGCCAGTCTTATCACGGGGCTGCAGGGTATTTTAGCAGCTGTCATGACACTTTTCTATCTGTTTGGACAGAATGGATTGATTGAGATTGGCCGGGATGTTCGACCCGGTGCGTAGCGGTCGCCGAGTGGACGTGGAAATTGTCTAGGATGTGACAGTATGAGCGACTGCGACAGCAGACGGGTTCTGGCAGTCTGATTGTGGTGTTGTCATTTCACAGATCACCTGGCCATTGAGGTGTGAATGCAGGCTAGGATGTTTAGATTGATGCCATATGGATGAATTGGAAGGAAATGGAAACTCGTCCAAAATGTGGATTTCCCCCCAAAAACTGTGAGAACCTTGAAAATGCCACCAAAAGGAACTTCCTCGTAAACACAGTCAGCTATAGTTTTATCACTTCTTTGCTAAATCACCAATTAACACCAATCAAAGCAATTCATATAGTGTGCGAAAGAGCAGTCGTTCAAGATATTGACCCGTGTCTTGGACATTGTTTTTTTTTTTGTCTTTGAGGAAAAAGTATGCAACTTCATTCAAACTCCAGAGTGGTGAAAGAACGTATGTATGCAAGTGACATTAAAGGTGAGGCCTAAAGTCTTTCAGTCACTTCTGATTGCCAGCCGGAAAGGCTAAATCCTTCCAGGATGCTTCAGTTAGCCCTAAAACCTACCCAAACAACGCGTGCATTAAGGTTCAGCCTCTTGGATTGGAAAGAAATGAGCAGAATATCTTCAGAATGTGTGAATGTCCCATTTTCTCTCTCTGCATCAAGAAACAATAACAAAAGGATAATGTGCAGATTAAAGCTCCTGGCGGCAAAGATGGGCTTTAGATGCGGAAATATGCAACAGGGATTTTTTTTTCTCTCTCCAGGTCCATGAATTAAGCTAGTGTTCTGCCACAAATATAGCGTGTAATGTGCTTGCTAAAGGGGATTAGTGTGGAAATGGAACTCGAGACGTCTGGCGTTTCAGGGATAACACGTAGAAAACACTCAATGAACTAGCGCAGTGACGCAGTTCACAAACGCCTTCCCAGCTCTCTCAGTTGTTCCTGTTGACAATTCTTTCAGTATAGCACAGACGAAGGTTGCTAATCATTGGAAAAGATTCAAAAGCCTCCTAACTTCTCGTAAAATCAACCTTAGTGAACTTAAGAAAAGTGTGTTTTGAGTGCTTGATGGAGTTTTTACTCACTTTATAGTAAGAATGATCAAGTGATTTTTTTTTTGCCCACCTTCGAAATCAATCTATAGCTTAGGATCTTACGGGAAATCATCGCTATTCCGAATTTCTTCTGAATTTCAGGGGGCGAACTGCTATGTGTATCCCACCGAAGCACGACAAATTATACGCGGATCTGATGAGATCTGCCAGATAGGGACGAAACCTGCTCTGACATACTACAAAACAAAGTCAATCATTCAAAGTCTTTAAAGTCCGAGCTGCACTTTGTTAACTTAAACATCTAAATATTTATTTGCACCTTCATTCCGACCTTTTTTTTTTTTTTTTTTAAGTGACTTGAGCTGCCACTCCCGCCCCGCCTCAGCGCTGCAGTCCACCCTGTGACTTATCTCAAGCTGTGTCCTCCAGCGAGCCCTTGTAAAGCTTCCAAAGGTCACTCTTTGGGGAACTCTAAAAATGGTGCCAGTGTCTGCGAGCAAACTGGAATGTCATGACCCCGTGTCAGTGATGTCAATCAGATTTTTGACGGTGCCCAGTGGGAATTTGTGTTCCCTCTCTCTTTGTTCTGAAGCAGCCTTGGAGGTGCAGAGGAGATCGGTGAACTCAAATTGAAACCAGGAAAACAGAAATTGATTTCAAATCAGAGGGGCTTAGACACCAGAATAGATATCATAACATCAATCATTTCAACAATCCATCAACAGCTCCATCCATCAAGGCTTTCATGTTGTACTACGTGTTCTATGGGGTTATAAAATTTGAATATGGAGTCAAAGATTACCATTATAAATATCCCATTCCAGAACAGGGTGCTTAGGATCTTTCAGATGATGACAGTTTGAGCACGCCGAGATACACCAGAGGTGGACCAAAAGCATTTTGGACCACAGGCTGTTACACGAACCAGGCCAGCTTTCAGCAATAGCTAACAGAGAACATCTGGGATCACTCTTAAACACGCCAGTGCTCACACGCACACACTTCAAACATTCGCACACACTCTGAGAGACGCACAGGCTCATCTCTAATCTTGGGGCCAAACAAAGCGATAGGATGCACCTCGGCAAGGTCCTGTCACTGCGAGGTGTTTCTTAGAATCTACAGGCAGAGTGACTGAGACATGAAACACAAGGGATGGGCTTTTTTCTTTTTTCTTTTTTGCTTCGACTATGTAAATCTGCTCTGCATTAGCTACCGCCACACACACTTGATGGACAATTGTACTAGGTGGGCTTGAAATAGCCCACACACATATATCCATACATGTCTCGTGGTGCCTCATCCATTATCTCCTTGTCTTCCTACACATTCTTCTAATAGACCATCATCAAAATGTGACATTCATACTTGTTGATCCAAATGTAATGGTTTATTTCTCCCTGTGCTTGGATCTCGCAGGTCCGATGGCCTCCACGGAACATGGCAGAGAGCTGGAGGAAGCAGCTCCAGTGAGAAAGCTGGTCCAGCAAAGCCCCTCGAGGGGCGGTCAGAGCCACAGACCAGCCGGCTGGAAGAGGAGACGCCCACGGCCCCGTCTTTCCCACAAGGGGCCAATGCCGTTCTAGAGCAAGGTGAGGTTCAAGGAGGCTCGTAACATTTCTTAGACAGCATTGAATCATTTTGAATGTTTGTGGTGATGAAAGAGTCAAAACTCTCACAATAGTACCGGAAAGTTTGTATTCATTGGAAAGAATGCTATTGTTGACTTTAAAAGAAAGGGCCCGTCTCAACAGATTCATGAACTTGCATGCCTTTATTGTACGACACAGGCGGGTCCCGCAGAAACCTCATTCGGTTAACCATACGGGACATCGTGATTGTTAGAAACTTAACCTTCGGGTCCGTTCCGCTGGAATAAGTGAGTTCTGTTCATCTGATTAATCAATTAAAACCCTTTAGCAAAGATAACACTTTCTAGGATTGAGTTTCTCAGCTTCACCTCCAGTGCTTGAGAGAATGTTTCACTTGCTGTCAAGTCAAACAATCCCTTGTGTGAAAAATCTTTCATCAAAATTCCGAGACAATATTTTACTTCTCACCTATTCACAGTTTGATTTTCGGCACTGAACCAAAGCAAACTTGCTGTATTTCAAAAGAAAACAGACGAGGCGTCACTGAGAAACTCAAACATGCAAGGGCAACAAGATCAAATGTACAGCACATACAACACGGTTGGCCTACTGCACTCGCCAATGTTTGCACATCTCTTGGTGGAAAGCAACGGCAACACATGAATATGTGTGCATTCAGAAACACAAGATCTCTTCGGACATCTTTCCCAAACGTGCTAAGAGACAGGGGAACTCTCCCAGACACAATATCCCCCCCAGGAGGTGCCCAGGCAGACAACACTGCCCCGCAAAGAGCCGCCATAAATTCAAGCCCAAGTGAGAGGAGGCTGCAGCCCGTGGGTGCCAAGGCATGCTTAATCGCTTTAGAGGAAAGAGCCACACAATTTGGACAGCGAGACAGAGGTTTCACCATCCACAGGGACTTATGATCCTTATGGCGTTTTTCTATTTTGGAGTTATGTTTTCTTTGAAGTTTATCATCGTGCCTTCCATTCAGGACTTAATAATAGCAAACAATGAGCGACATTAAGAAGTAACATGCATTTGACGGAACATTGGTCACCCAGTGTTCTTGGCCAGACGGCAACAGAAGAGAACCCTCTGAACAACTTGTGAGTGCTAAGTGTTTGCAACACAATAGGGAAGTGGCTCTAGAAATTCAATGGTTGAGTAAATCACAACGCCGTCTCTGCAAACATCATTTAACATCCCTCTCTGCTTCAAAGTCTGATCATTTAAAGACTTTTAGGAAAAGTAGGATGGCTTGGGGTCTAGAAGTAACCGGTTACTTGTTGTAATGATGAATACTAAACAGACCTCAAAATCCCATTTGCTCTGGTTGTCAAGTCATCAATGAGTATTCCCCAATTTTGAGTCCATGAGGGAATATATTCTTGGCAACCACATCCCAGAGTTAACCCAGAGTCTGTTGAGTTGAAACGACTACAACGCCAAGAGTGTGGCTCGTCGGTGGTCCGAATGCACCAATAAATTGTGCTGGTGATAGATAACCTGCCAGTTCCTCTTAGTCAGAACACAGAAATGATGCCTACCCCTTAAGTAGAGCTTCTACTTTAAACCGGGGAATGAGACAACCAGCCAATCAACTACAGTTTGGCTAAGTGTGTCTCTTCACTGACAAACCGCACAATCCAACCACATCCAAAACTAGAGTCGAATCAAAAACTGTACCTATAGTTGGAGGTGGTGATTGTAGATGGTATTACCCGTCAACCAGCAGATGTCAGAGGATCATCAGACAGATCAGCTTTTATTCCTCGAGACGCCGCGAGCAACGTGGATGTCTCATCCTGACACATTCCAGATGTGTGATGAAAGACATCATCTTGATCACCAGCCCTCACATTCAATCATTCCGTTAGGCCAATTTGATAAATGTCAAGCCACGAAAAGACAGAAGGACGACAGGATATTACACATTTGGAAGCCACGGGCGATTTTTGAAAGCCCCTCGAGAGCCTACGTGAGAAAGCTCGAGATGGAGATTTCCAATGATTTTTTTTCCCGCATCAAAAATGTAGAGTAGGTCTGCGACTCCTCCTTCTGGATATGGTGTATGACCTCGAGCAACTGTAGTGAGATCATTCTAAGGACCCGGCAAACAAAACAGATATGCAACTCAGCGCAGATCAAACACATACACGTCACTTCACTGGACATTACATGACTGCAGAACTATGCCAACTTGACTCAAGAATGGGCCCTTATCAGTGAAGGCAACTTGTTTTCATGCAACAGAGCTCAAATGTACGGGGAATCTTGGGAAACGATCACAGACTGGGAGAAGATAAAACGCTAGCGGACGATAAAAGATATCATTTGGACAAGTGCTGATCCTGTACCCCAAGCATAGAATAACGTTGCGATTGTGTCGCACATGAGACATATGCAATTGTTTTTTACCGAAGGCCCATGAAATCTGGTCGAGACATGCCTGAATGAACCTTTACGTCACTCTTTCTTCAAGCGCAAGATTACATGTGGTGCCACACAGAGAAAGTTCTGTACAATATGGCCCAAGGGGGCACCCGTACCTGAAATGAAAGTGAAATGTCTGTGTGAATCAAGAACAAAAACTAAAAAGAGGGCGTGTGCTGATGATACTTCTGTGTTCTTGTTTTGTAGGCACTGCTTTAAGCGCCCTCCCCCAGGTTCTGATTTCTATGCTCTTCCTTTGCCTTGGGGGGCCTTGCTGCGAAGGGCCTATGCTTGCCCAGCCTGAAGAATGATGTCCATAGCACCTGCTGGTTCTTCAAGCAACTCTCTCCACAAGAAAAAAAACAAAAACAAAACAAAAGAAAAAATCAGGACAAGCCGCTCAACCCTCAGCTCTACGGAGGAACGGGGGAGGGCCGTGATGGGTGGTGGGGGAGTTACTGAGCCCCGAGCTATACGATTCAATTCCTCTGTCACCTTCAACGACTTGATCTAGCTCTGTCTTCTCCCAAATGTTGTTTTTCTTCTCCTATCATTTGCTTTTTTAGACACAATCACAGCGGTCTCCTTGAGAGTCTCACACACGTTGCATGACATGCGGCCAACAGGGAGCCCGGTTCAAACTCTCTCGCTTACAGAATCTTAGAGCATCTGGCACTTCTCTATGGTGTGGTTTCCTCATCAATGAGAGTTAAGGTTACAGCGGCCCACGATGTCGCTGTGTAGCAGCTTAATGGCCGCGCTAATGGCAGAGGGTGCTGATGAAACAACGGTTAATTAGTCAAGGATTATTATCATTTGATAGCTTGGATGTCGACTGCTTAAAGGAGTCAACAGTTTCATACTCAATGAGAAAGGCAGGAGTGTTGCATCTGACTGTGCTTTGCATCTTCCAATGACATCCACATGCACCATCAATTTCAACTGAAACAAGAGCACACATATTGTCTAAATAATTGATATAAGCGACAGAACTTCGACAATACTTAGGAGATTCTGTAATATGAAGCTAGTTTGCCG
Organism: Phycodurus eques; assembly: GCF_024500275.1. Taxonomy (NCBI): domain Eukaryota; kingdom Metazoa; phylum Chordata; class Actinopteri; order Syngnathiformes; family Syngnathidae; genus Phycodurus; species Phycodurus eques. Next base: position 27,751,205 of record NC_084533.1, read on the forward strand.
CTGGGAAACTGCGCTCCAAGTCTTAGTATCGGCATGTTTCAGCTCGGATGAGCCTTAAACCCAAAATCCCTTTCCCGGTCCATACCTAAAAAAAAAAAAAAAAAAAGTCTACCACCTTCTTGCCACACGACTGTTAACTGGCGGCGGCGGTCTGCGCCACTGACAGGCCCGCCTTGCCTTTTAATGAAGTGCCAAATAATGAAGCCGCTCCACAAATGCTGCCGGGAAGGGAAGAAGTTACCTCTATTTTCAAGTCATGAAACACTGACACGCATTTGAAGTAAGGGGTGAATCAATGTTGGCCCCGATGAGTTCAATTAGACTAAAGAAAATGACAACGCCACCACGACCCTGGCCGAACACTCCCAGTTTGGATCAGCCGAATTGTAAACCTTCAAAGAGGTCATCCATCCTGGATGCCTGGATTTGTTCCCCCTGCAATATTCAATGAGAAAGTGTCAAAAATGTGAAATCTCGCAGGATCCACGCCCACTTTTACCAGGTTATTCCTTGGCTCATGATTAGTCCATCACTAATGCTCCTACTGTCTAATCCTACAGCTGCTTTAAACCTTTGACCAAACGATATACTGTATGCCTTTCCATCATACTGGAATAGATCACTGTTTATCTATTATCTGTGTTTAAGTCTTTATTTTTCTCAGGGTGCTAGCATAGAGGCTTGTACTAAAGCAGTCTATCATATAAAACAATCAGAGTTTGGAACATTTAAAGCTTATATCAACATATTTTCATAAACAGCATTACTCTCAGTGCGTGTAGTACAATATAACCGTTTCCACGTCGCGGCGCTTTCCAGTTGTGATCTTTTGCCTACTTCGAGTCGGGTACAGTTGCCTTGCCAGTCGGCCAGCTCTTCCATGGCACAGGTGGTCCAGGCTTTGATCCTAACCCTCGTTAAACCTCGGAGTTAATCTTTCTCAGATGGATCTCCCCGCGGCTGACCGGGGCCACGTAGTCTGAGCTCGTTGGTTAAATTGGCTTTGACTGGAACCCCGGCCTCCCCCTCCATCCCCTCGACGCCCTCCGTCACTCCATCGCCGGGCCGGTTCAGTGTGCAACCGTGTCAAACACCAAAACGTTTCGTCATTTGTTAGGCTCGAGGACCAAAGCGCAAGATCCGATCTAGGATACGTTTTGATCTTAAACCCGGGGCCCCCCCCCCCCACTGTTTCTCTCTCTGTCGCCGTGTCTCATGCAAATATGTTGAATCAAATGTACAGGCTTGCAAGCCTTTATTATGAGAGAATTTAAAAAAAATAAAAATAAAAAAAATCACAGTGGTAGTCGACACTGCCAAGATTATAGCTTGATTAAAAATGTATTAAATCCTTGGGCACCGTGAAGTGCAATTCCAGTTGCACCATTATTATTTTTTTTTTAAATCCTCTCAGACAGAGATGTAGATTTCATTAAAAGTGCTCGGGTGCGAGGAGGATAGCTGAGGGACGGAAGTTCCGATGCCAGAAGTCGATTGGGTCACGATGAGGCGTTCAAATCGATATTCTCCGGCCCGCCCCCATCTGGGAAGTTATTGTAAACGGAACCAAACGTCTGTACCCGCACTGTTCTTCATGAATGTATCCTCGCCGTCGGCATCGGCCGCGCTGCCCTTCAAGAGACCAGAGCAAACCGACGTCAGCCCCATTTGGAATCTTGCTTAACTGAATCCAAAATTCCAAGCCAAATATCCCGCTGATCCAAAGTGTCCGGTTTGAAGTCGTCTCAACAAATACACGTGGCTTTGCTCCAAGGCCTCTCTGCATGGGTTCGCCAGGCTGCACTTTTGCAATTACATTATGCTGCTGGAAAAATACACCCTGAAATCAAGAGTCTCTTGGCTTGGAATGTGTTTTTTTTTTTTTTTTTTTTTTTCTCCACTGTGTTGTGACACATTTTTTGTTGTCTTTTTTTTTTTTTTTTTTTTTTTGGGACTAGCTGGTGGTCCAAAGCTTACCTTTTTGACTACAGTCTGAAACGTTGTATCTTTTGTGGATGTAACAAAATAGAAAAGTAGTCTGCAGCACAATATGTCGTGGACGCGTGAAAGCTTTCAGGCATCCTCCTTTTTTGTTGTAGATCTTAGCCCGGAGCACATCAGATTAATGGGCCTTGCGGTGTGGAAGGACAAGCACGTTCGGCCTCGGGCTGCAACGGTAAACCGATACATTCTGCTCGGGGAGCTAAACCATTTGCCCTAATGGTCTTTTCCAGCAAGGCTTACGCAAGAGAAACCATTCCTCGCCTCTCAATGTTTCCTCTCCGGTTCTTCTTCTCTGTGAGCATCACGAGGCCTGAGTAATGTTCCTATGCACTTGTTAGCATGTTTTCCTGCTAGAAAAGGTTTCTTCTGACACATGGCCCCCACGTTCTTTTTGATTTATTTGTTTTGTCCATAAGGATTTGACCGGGATTGAGATTTTTTTTCAGTAGGCCTGTGTTACTTACTACCCTTCACACAAGAAGATTTGCTTTAATCCCACGATTATTTTACACTTTGATTTATGAAACGATCTGAAATTAGACCCGAAGGTCGGCACATGAGACATTCTATCATTTTCCCAAAATGCATCCTGTTCCCCTTCAACGCGGGCGATATTCAATCCTGTGTATTCCCATCGCCTGGGCCGCCCAAAGGATAACTAGGTTTGATCTCCCGTGGGAAACGACATTATCTTGTAGCCTGGCAAATGAGACTAGAATTCACCTAGAATAGCGCACAGGCTCCCCTCCTGCGCTGATTGTGACACATTCTCCATCCGCGTGAAAAGTGTCGTGTCAATTGCAGGCTGGCGTAACGGTGTTACTTGGTCTCCAGCAGAAAGACAACGTATTACTCCTATATTCCGTTTTAAGGTGTGTGCTCAATATTACTCACCAGGCCAAATGTACAGTCCCCTGTCTCTGTTTTGATGTTGAAGTGGGCAAAAATAAATGACAAATAAAATAAAACAAGTGTGTCAGAAATGGTTGAAATACTGTGTACATATTTGAACTTTTGGTTTCTAATTTATAAAAGATAAGCTTTAGCTCTTGGAGTACTTTTTTTTTTTCCCTTTCATGCGTAGCTTTGTGTTTTTATTTTCTATTTCTGTAAAGTGTGTAAATATATCTTTATGATAATAAGTAATATTAAAAATCTTATTTTAAGAAAACACAGTGTTGAGTCGTTTTTGGCCGAAAGGAATGCAAACAAAACGACGTGGTCACATTCACGCAGGTGGCGAACAGCTAATAAGTTCGCCATATCTAGTTAGCATGTTAGCATATCGATACGTTGAAAACAAAGGATGACTACCTGATGACGATGACGAAGATGCCGCCGTCTCGTGGGTACGAGGAATGCCAATCTAAACAGTCAAATAGAAAAGTTCAATAAAAAATAAAATAAATAAATAAATTAAAAAGCAGATTCCTCTCTCCTCCTTTAACTGAGCTCGGCAAATAGCTTTTGGAGTTCGTTCCTGATTATTGGGACAAATCTGAGCATTTGATTTCAATTTCTGATAAATCTTATCTTGTAGTGGGGCGTTTGTTAAGAGTGACTTCCTCCTTCCCGATCCGCTTGGGAAACGGTCAGGGCCGACAATCATAAATCTTAAAGCATATTTGGAGTGATTTCAAATATGTATACAGCGCAGTGTTATTTGATGTATCATGCAATGAATAAAGTGACTTGAATTGTAAACACGGACAAAAATGAAAACGACTCATTCATACAAAGAAATTAGCATCAAACATAAAAATTGCCGAGCTAGGATTAAAAAAAAAAAAGTCAAAATAAACAAACGTAACACCATAAATCATAACAAATTGAGGAAATATACCTTTTCCTCCACACCGTGAGAATCTGTGCCGCCATCTTGGATATGACCCATAATGCAGTAGTACTCACTTCCTCTCCATTCCAAAAAAAAGGCACATCATGTGACCAGTTCCTCCAATCAAAAGAAACAAAGATCTTTCGATTCGTAGTAAAATTCAAGTAAAATTGAAATGGTCTATTATTCATTTTTGCATTGTATTGTCACATTCATGATTACAAAAATATACATAACACAAATACAATTTAAACATAGGTATATTTTAAGATCATCAAACAAAACTAAGAAACGTCTTTCCAAGATATAAATAAAATGATTTACTATTTACTCATACGATACTTAATACAGAATGTAACATCATTTGTTTATAGGTATATAAATGTATATACCCCTATAAATCGAATGTATATACACCTATGAATCTAAGGATTATATGCATACAGTGGATATTAAAAAACAATAAATAAAAAAAATGCCTCTGATTAACCTAACAAAATGTAGCTGTTCTAGTAGGCTTTTCCTGACATTTTCTGTTTTCTAGCAGATGCCAGAAGGGTTTTCGCTGATACTGACTGCTATTTTGGAAAGAAAAACAAATATAAATATATACTGTAGATATGATTTACTGTACATTGACTTATTCATAAAATATAGATCATATAAGAAAATCCCTGATTAAAGATACAAATACGAATCTTGTATGTCAGAGAGTCCTTGAATCTTCACATTGTTGGTCTTGCGGGAACGTGTCGGAGGGGAGCGGGCCTCGCATCGGAGCCCCTCTTCCTCCTCGGAACCCCCAGCGGGACCACTGGGGGAAGTGTCTGCTTAACGTGCACGCAGAGTTGACAGACAAGGAGCTGGACCCCCTCGATCCCCAGCGGCCCCCAACAGACGCCCGAGGTTAGATCATCCGGCCTGGGTCGGTTCTATAATTGCGCCCGGGGTCAGCGGGAGGATATGGAGCGTGACAATTTAGCGATAGGGTTACAGTTTGTGGTCAGGAGGAGGGGGCACAGGGGACGGGCGGGGCATTGCTGCTAGGCCAGACGTCCCTTGAAAGAGTTCAAGGTCCATCTGGCATTGGGACTCGGGTCCTGTTCACTGTCACTGTTGGAACGCGTGTCGCTCGCCGCCCGTTTCTGCAGAGGGGAGGGAGGCCTCGGGCGCTCCGTGTTTGCTTGGCTGCAAGACAAAAATAAAACACCGAGTGACGTATTTACAGTGTGGATAATATTCCACGCTTGCTTTGGGATGATTGACAACACACATTACGACATTCTTTACACACAGCGATGAACAAGTCAGCACCTATACAGTACTTTTGTGTATGATGGATTGAGGTTTTTTTTACATTTAGATTCATATACTTTTTGAATTGTTCGTTTTTATATAACGTCTTCGCTGTTATTAAAATAATCAACAGTGTCAGGCGACGGCGGATGACTGGTTAGCGCGTCCGCCTCACAGCTCTGAGGTTGCGGGTTCAAATGCGGGCTCAGTTTGGATGGCGTCCACGCCGTGCCTGCGCGGGTTTTCTCCGGGTACTCTGGTTTCCTCCCGCATTCCTAAAACACGCACGCTAGGTTAATCGAAGACTCCAAATTGTCCGCAGGTGCGAACGTGAGTGCGAATGGTTGTTTGTCTGTACGCGCCCCGCGATTGGTCGCCTGAGAAGTTCAGGGCGTACCGCGCCTCTCGCCCAGCGGAGATAGGCGCCAGCGCACCCGCGAGCCCAGTGAAGATAACCGCCAAAGAAAAGGGATGGATGGATAATTAACAGCAATATAATATGCATTGTCATGATGATTATGATTTCATTTTGCCAGTTAGTCATTTTATTATCGCTATCAGTTCTACAGTTATTACTTTTATTATGTATTTTATAGTCAATGCAGAGCAGCAATGCAATTGTAAAATTAATCTGTAATCTGTGTTTTATGTAGGGCTCCATTTTTTCATTGGCTGGAGGGGCAGTGAACTATGAACTCTGCCTAGCAACAAGAAGCCACTCTTCCAAAAAATGGAGCAATTCTGATCTAGTTTGCCACTTGACTCAATTGGTGCTTGTTCATTATGATAAATATAAAAACATCAGTGCTTCTACACGATGTGTGTGTGTGTGTGTGTGTGTGTGTGCGTGCGTGTGTGCGTGCGTGCGCGCCCATGTGCTTGTGCGTGTGTTGCTGAAACAGATGCAAGGGGAAACATCTGGATCATCTGGCAGAGACGCCCGGAATCGACTCCTGCCACATAGTAAAAACTTTTAGTGCTGTTGGCTAACCAGCGGTACCGCCAAGAAGCTCTGAACGACGGACGTCACGGAGCTCGCGGCGCACCTGCACAGGAAACATTTGCGAGCCTCGCGAAGATTAAACCCACGTGGGACAAAATGGGCAGCAGGTGTCACGCACGGTTCTCTTATTGTTTCTATTCATGTCATTTTGATGGGCATAGTGGGCGCGATATCAGGTGACATCTAAATGTATCCAGCCCACAGGTGTTCCACTCCTTAAGATTATAAATACATTGGCACCGGTTGATTACCAGTAATAATCAAAATGCTTCTAAATAACACCGGGTTGCACAAAACATAAAAGGAAAGACTGAAAAGAGGTTGCAGCCTGTTTAAGGGTGTAATATGTTCGTGTATTGACCATTTAGGGGGGTCACCTTTTTCAAAATAAGTACACCTACTGAATTGTACCGCTAGCACAATTATTTTAAAGTGGACACATTCGAGAAAATGGACTTTTGAAATGCACGTGAGGCTCGGGGCATTTGTGTTTGGCGTGTCCACTGCATGCGCCACATGCACACGAGTTGACAAAGTGTAAATGGGCGGATTGGTGATGAAGTGCTGCCTCCACGAGTGAAAATACAGTTCATTCCTTTTACTGCCTCGATGGGAGCTTGTTTTCCCGTCAGACAAGCCGGGTTGAGGACAAGAAGTTGCAACAGCCTAGCTACGCCCTTGTTACCGCGGTAGCGAAAGCCCCTTATGGGTAACGTACGAGAGTAGTCGATACCCAATTGATACGCGTGAGAAATATCGATACCATCCGTCGCCAATTCATCGTGCTTCTGAGGCGAACGCACAAATAAACCGGTGGCGGGATGCACCTCAGCTGTGTTGAGACCAGCGGCGACGGATCGCCGCAGTGCTCGTTCAACAAACACAACGCAGGAAGGAGATGGTGAAGGGCGGCTCCGAGGAAACGGCTTAACTCGGGAAGGGCCGAAGGCTAACTCAATCAGCCTCCTAACTTTGCCATCGTGACAACGTCACACGCTGTTGACAGACGCAGCCGCGGTGTACAAGCTCTATACGTCCCTCGAGCCCCAAAGTCAAGTGTCCTCTTATTGGGAACTTCCACTCCTCTTAAACGCGGAAACATTAGCCACCGACTACGGTTACGCGGGTCTCCGCGGAGATCCACGGTCGGGGTAACACGAGCCGCTTTGCTTACATATTTGAAGGAAACAAGCAAAGCCCGGAGGATTTCAACCGAGAGTCTCGAGACCTCGCAACCATCCGGCTAACTCCTCGTGATAAAAATTCCGCTTGAATTGTGGCGATATGGTTTGGATATAACCCTGATAATACATACAGCACCTTACCAAACTGAACTGTAGTGTACTCCCTAGAAACTCAGAAATGCATACTTTATCAAACTCATCTGAAACAAATTCCTTGGAAAAGTTACAAAAACGTATACATTACCTAACGGAGCTGAGCCGTACCGCTTGAAAATGCCAGAAAACGCGTACTGTACCACAATGAACTAGAAATGTGTACCGTACTGAAGAGAACAGGGCCAAAATGCATACCTGACCAAACCGAACTGCTCGGAAATGGTGGAAAATCTTTACATTCTCGCACCGAACTGAACCGTACTGTTTGAAAACGGCAAAAATGCAAACGGATTTGAATTGTACTGCTTCGAAATACCCCCCCCCCCCCCCCCCCCCCAAAAAAATCTGGCCCTTACCCAACTGAACTGAATCATTCTGCTTGGTGCAAACCAGGCTTTTGAGGCCCATCTCCAACCAAAACATGGCGCGGTTGATCTCAGGATGAGCTTTGCTTCGCCACTTTGCAGCCTTCCCAACCCCAAAGAAAGAGTTTTTCCTATGATGGAGGGGGAATAGCATGCAGTGTTATTATCTCGTTAAGAACAGTTAAGAGGCCGCGTCGCCTGTCAAGAGGGCGTCACTTTGCCAGTCAACCACGAAGGCATTAACAGTCTCAGACAGACAGCTACACCAGCCCCGCCACCGACTTGAAGCAATTTCCCCCCCATCGCTGATCGGCCTCGGTCGGACGTGTTTTTAACCAAAGGGTTAATGGACATGTGCATTCACTCTCTTGCTGTGCTCTTTTGTTTTCCTTCTTTCGTGACAACTGGCCCACAAATACCTCTCAAGACTTGACTTTCAACAACAACTGCGATGATGACGAAGCAGTTGGCTGTTAGCTCGGTGATCTTACGTAGGCCCGTTATTTTTGGATCGCTACAGTCTACTGTATATAGGGAAATAAAGTATGTCGTCTATAAATAGCTTCCCATGTCATTATCATTATCGAAGGCAAATCTGTTGTCAGAATTAGGTTAGGGCCCGATACGTTTTTTGACTTCTATTGAACATGTACATTTGCATTAAAGGATGAAATCTACTTCTGCCGCCTTCTTTTTAAAATTGCCTAACCTGTTTTGTGTTGAATTGTTCCTACCGGTCTATGAGGGAGGGAATCGAACGTGGGGGGTCTTGCTTGAATTTTTAACCGCGGGTTCACGGCTGCCCAAACAACATTTGAGCGTGTCTAAATCAAACATTCGTGTGGAGAAAGTTAACTGGAAAGCATTTGGGCCGCGGCCAGCCATGAATGAATAATGCGCCAGCCCAGATTAGGCAAACTCTATTTACACCGAATAGCAGATTTCCTTGAAATCACTGGCCAAACTCCACCGTGTAAAAGGCATCTGAGGACGCGCTGCAAAAAGTGTCGCTATTAGCCACCGGGCACTTTGGGAAGTCTTTCATACAGGTCAAGCTTGCAGACCTGCAGCTGCTCAGAGAAAGGCAGAAAATAAAAGCCCGAATCAGCATCTCTGCCTCTGCCGGATTCCATATCTGCTCGCGCAGCGGAGAGGTACGTGCGCTTGCAGCGCCACAATGACTCAGCTGACCATCTGAGTGTTCACCACTTGGTAAGTGCCTTGGAGCCCATTGGAAAATGGATTGAAAATACACAATCAACTCACAGCTACAGAATATATACGTACATACAGTATGCCCACAACGCCTGTTCAAAAGTTAGGCACCGGTGACATTTTGTGATCACTGTTACAAGTGACCCACTTTACGATTTTTGCCCCCGTAGCCTATTTTTCGCTGCGACCTTCAAGGAAAAACCTGAGATACGAGCGGGCGCTGGACGGTGACAATGAACTCGACTCGCTTCACAACAGGCCGAAGTTGGGCGGATAGTGAACGATAACAAAAAGGCTTCAAGCTTTTCACCGGTTGAGGTCTACTTTCACACTAAACATCGTATGAAAGTCCACTGGCTTCATGCTAACACACAATGCAAAATGCCATGGAAGGGATAATGGAACTAGCATCGACGCTGCGGCAATTACAGCTATCATTACAATATATTTGAACACAAGCGGTAGAAACACACGCATGTATGTATGTTTTGTGAAGTACAATATTTTAGAGTACTATTTTTCTTTAAAAAAAAAAAAAACATTTTTGGCATTTCATTTCATTTCACCGGGGAACAATGATTTGAGATACTCATACGTGTTTTGCTTTACGAACTTGGTCACGGAACGACAAAGTTGTATCTCAGGGCACCGCTGAATAAATGCCACAAAGGAGGAGGCTCAGTTATATTTTGGGGCCGCTTCGCTACATCCGGCACGGGGTGTCTTGAATCTGTGAAGGGTTTAAAGAAATCTCAAAACTATCAATCCGTTCTGAAAAGGAAAAGCGCTGCTCAGTGTCAAAACGCTCGGTTTTAGCTACAGGTCACGAGTCCTCAAACTGGATAAAGACACAAAACAAACACCTCAAAACATTTGAGAATTGCTAAGAACAAAACCTGATTCAAACCCTATTGAACATCTGTGGGAGGAGCTGACTGACTGAATGTTAGTCTGTGGCCATTTTGGGAAGCAATTGAGTCCATGTGTGCAGTGAGGCCAGGCAGCAGAATTCCCGGGAGTTTTGTCTGTGTTCGCGTTGTAAACGTACACAAGAGTGCAAACAAGAGCCATATGCAAATAGCAGAGAATTGTCCTTGGCTGCACATTCCCGCCGGAGCGCATCGACACCTTCCCATTTCTCCTTCAGGATGCTAATTGATGAAAAATTCAACATTATGCTAATCGGAGGGGGACTGTGCTCTCAGGCGATCGTCCCCGCAGTAAATCAAAGCGGCGTCTTATCGGCTAATTAACTGCACCCGGTTGTTTTTCAAACAATAACGTCTGATTTCTTCCTCGGCGACTGTTTGCGCGCGTGTCGGAGCGTGCCTGTGCGGCACGCGCGCCGGGGCCGTTGACCCCTGCGAGCTCCCAGCAGCGACGAGTCAGGACGGCCGCGGAGCGTGACGGACGTAAAGCGGGTTCATGCGGCAAACGCTTAATAATCTCATCCGTCGTCTATGGATCGCTTTACGTAAAACTTATTTATCCATGGCTAACATTTTGTCTGCAATGGAACAAAAGGTTAAGCTCAAAGTGGACTATTTCCTAATTAGCTTTTGCAAGAGGTTGTTTGCGTAATTAACCGAGTATGCATTCGATACAAAGCATACATCATTCAAACGATGGCGTGTACAGTATGAATCAAATAAAAAACTAAACATAAAACGTTCATGTTAAAAGCTTTTTCGATTGAAATTATTCCCAACATATATTTCTCAACTTGGATTTTATTTCTTAAAAATAATAAATAACAATATGGATAAAAATAATTTCAATCTCAAGCACATTTAGAAAAAAGAAGAGAAAACTTTTTTTTAATCAAAAAATGAATGTTAAATAAATATATATATATATATATTTTTTTTTTATATATATCTATAAAATCCTTCTCCATATATAAGTATGATCCACCTTGGCCAAGTTTTGCATTCAGCTGAGGATTGCGCGTACAACAAGTAAACAGCGGCGGCAGATGGCCCACGTTAAGGCTCTGCCAGGCCAGCCAATCAGGAGGCAGAACAACAGCGAGGTTAAAAGCTAACCTGCGGCCACTCTGGCTGATAAGACCTTTCCCGGGCAGCCGTGCGGGGGTCTGCTAACCCCCAAATGTTGATGCCAAAATGACACTAACATTAAATAGGATCACCAGTGAGCACCTAAGTGGACTCTTGTTAGATCAACAAAAGTCTTAAAACTGCTCCAGGGGGTACACTTTGTAAAACCAGACCACTTGTTAAATCCCCAAATATGTACACGTCTGACACATGGGGCTTAACAGAGATATACAGAGAAATTCAGTGGCACATTCTTAAGTTGAGAGATGAATCGTGTGTTTGTGTGCGGCTGGTGGCCAGCTCCATGTGTTCCGGTCATCACGGGTTCAAAAGCCGCACGTGACCTCCGCTGGATAGACGGTTTCCTTCCCGCACTTCCTGGTATGTTCCGAACGTGCGCTATCTAGCGAGCCAGAGGCTTCCTTAATGTTGACGTTAATAACCTTGACCTTTCTATAGCATGCCCGCAAATAGACGCTTGCATACGTCACTGTTGCCGGATGTTGACGTCACCGAATTGGGATTCCGTTTGATGAGTTTGTTTCTCGGACGCAGTGGGGGAAATACTTATTTTTAGATCGTGGTAAAAGAGTATGGGTCAAAATGTGTGTGTGTGTGTGTGTGTGTGGGGGGGGAGTAAAATAATGTGAATTTTATTGAGTGAAATAAGTATTTGATCCACTATAACCCTGCCAGGATTCTGGCTCCCACATAATCTCTTGAATCAGAATCAGAATCATCTTTATTTGCCAAGTATGTCCAAAACACACAAGGAATTTGTCTCCGGTCGTTGGAGCCGCTCGAGTACGACAGACGGTCAATTTACAGAACACTTTGGAGACAAAAAGACATTGACAAAAAAACAATTGTGCAAAAAGATGCAGAGTCCTCGAGCACTTAGAGCAGTTCGAACGACTAATATTCACGCCATCACGACTAACGAGGACTCGTTAGTGCATTGCCGACAAGGACGCCGTCCTTAAAAGGTTAAAAAAAAGGAATCAATAAAAGGACACCGGACTGGCCTTGTTCATGTCTGCACCGCATTCACACACCTTTTTCATTCATTCATTATGTCCAAAAAAAACATGTAGAAAGAAAGCATTAAATTTAATTAAATTAAATTTCGAACTAAATTAGAAGTTGCAATTTTAATGAGTGAATGTCAAAATTCCCACGAGCATAATTTAAAAAGTTAGTGAGCGATACCATACATACCATATTGTGCCACCTTTTCCCCGACTTTTTATTATCTTATGTTATGCTGAAATGTATGATGTAAATATGTAACTCCGCCATGAGGGCGCATTGCAAATGAGAATCTCTTCTCAACTGCCTAACGAGGAAAAAGAACGTGTCGGGTGGGGCAATCGTCATCCCTCCGCCCGCTCGGCGCCTGTCACCGCGGGCAACTCCCGATCCCTCTCGCGAAGACTGGCATCGGAGAGGCGGCGACGACGGCGGCGGCGCCGCTTCTCTGTCGGGAGAGTCGCCACCGGGCCGGGTCGCCCGCTCAAAGTGCGGGAACGAGGACGCGTCATGTAAAGTCCAGGCCGGCTTTGTTGACGTAGCACGGAAAAGGGAGACTCCGTTTGTTTTTACGTGAATTGCCACTTTGCGAAGGAGGAATAGAAATCTTCCCAGGAATGAAAAGAGAGAGAAGAGCATCCCGCAGAAAACAAATAAAACCATATTCGTCTTGAGAGGTTTCATTTCCTTCTGGGTTAAACAAACACACCGTGCGCTATCAAATACATTTCTCATAAGTGCGCCCATAAACAAATCGGCTTCCTTTGGTGCTCACCTGGGATAAAGCGATGCACAACGATCCACGGGGCATTTTGCGGGCCTATTAAAAAGGAGCCTCTGGCTTAACGATCCATTCATTAGCTTGTTATTCCCTCTTAAATGCGCGCACGTGCTGCTTCAAAATTGTGTTTTCCCCCATTGATGTCAAAATGCGTCCATGTTTACAGCCACTTTTATGCTTCATATGAAAAGAATTAGACTTCTGCTTAAGGCAACGGGTAAATGTAGGAGCAGTTGCACCTTTGACATTTTGAATAAAATCCCATTTAAACCCTCTCAACTCTTAAGGGGTTTATATCGGCCATTGCGTCGGGCCCCACTCTCCGAGAAAAGTGTCCGCATCTCCAGAATGGCTGCTTGCGTGATGATTAAACGCGTTTTGATTTGGCGGGGGCCGTGTTGTAAACTTCCTGTGCGGCCGCGCCCGCCATGAGCGCCGTTATTATCCCAGAAAATGAGCCCACGGTTCAAGCAGCCCTCTGCTCCAGATCACTCCTCGCTAACCCCTCATTTTTCAGCCCGCCTGGACGCTTGGACCCCGATACCCCCACCCCGCCATCCCCATCCAGGCCGATCCTAACCCCTGTGAATATTAAGCAGGCTGCAGGAATGCTTCAACTAAATCGGCAGCAGATGTCGTTGAGGGGATTTGCCGCTGAGGTGTTTTGTCTGCAAAGTGAGCTGTAAAACATCGGCCCGAGCTGACAGCTCGTCCGGCGTGTGTGTGGTTCGACTTGGACGCAAACATGGCGGAACGCTGCACCTACAGCTGAACGCTCTCTTTGGGAAGGTTTCAGGGCCACGTGCGGCCGTGGTGATGGATTCCTAAGAGTTATAGTGAAATTTTCACGTCGCCAACGGGGGATCTTTTAGTTGGAAATGAAACAACAAGTAGCTAAAGGCTGTAAGATGCTGCGTGTGTGTGTGTGGCAGTGTGGTGCACGCATGAACATAACACAGCTACAATGCATTAATTAAATAGCCAGAAAAAGAAAGTCATGATTAAACTGCATTAATAGGAATGTTTTTTTTTTGCATGAAGGAAGGACATATACGCTATATGATCTGTCTGTATACGTTCCTACAGCTTTTGTGTGTGAATATTTGTTATTGAAGGGGAAAGGACTCCCATGACTTTGATGCTAATTTTTGTTAGCCCGTCAATAGTGACGGGCATGAATCTGGCACAGCGGGCCTCGCAACGGTGCGCCGGAGGCGGGTTTGATGGGTGTTGGTCATTTCGTTTCCTGTGGGTGTTTGTTTACAGCCGACTTCGTTCTGCCAATCAAAGGGGCTTCTCTCATTCCCTTTAAATGTGGCACAGTCGCGGTCTTGCATGGCATCCCCGCGCGGAAGAGGACGATGTGTAACCGCAGCGATCCGTGCCGCGTGGAGCATTGTCACTGCGGAGCTCAGTATTTCTCTTCTCTGCCGGTCCTCAATCAAATTCACCAAAATCGTGTTAGACCGAGAGTCTCGCCTCCGCCGGCAGTTAGCTGTGGTCTGAGCAGGCGTGAGTTTCCACCGACTTTCTGCCACCAAATTCTTGCTCCGCCAGGGTATCTCCTAAGGACACACCCTCGCTGCGCCGGAACGCCCAGCTTGGCGCAGACCGGTCCCACGCAGCGGCCCTTGAGCTTACATGAAAATCAGGATGCGCTGTCGACAAAAATAGAGCCCTACATTTGTAATTATTTTTCTTGCGTGTTTAGTTTTACAGCAACAGTATAGTGTGTGTCCATGTTGCTTATTGTTAGGCTAGAAATTGGAATTTTGCAGTCATACATTTGCATAAGGTAAGCACATTTGTCCACTCATGTTGACAGAAGTATGAAAACGTGAAAAATATGAGAAAAAAAAAAAGATTCAAGATTAATTAAGATTTGCGAGTAATCGTGAATCAACTGTCTAATCATGCGATTAATCGTAATTTTCCAAGTGACCTAATAGATAGATAGATCCAATTTTGTAATGATACAGCAAGATACTCCTCATTTGTCTCCTCCTGGGCTCCAACCTTTCCGTGACCTTGCACAGAGAACAGAAAGTGGATGGATGGATCTACAAATATAATGTCCTAGTAGGTCAGATCCCATTTTTCTTTAAAGTCATTCTTTTTGTTTGCTGATTGCCTGGGAAATTACACGCTTCTGCTGGCTCAAAGCGAGGCACTGTGAATACACACTGAACAGCAAGTTACCAAGTATGGTTCCTGGCGCGATAAAGAGTTAACACACAAATGATACAATGCAGAATCCAGTTGTAAACGTGGATGTGAATTCATATCGAGATGACATGTTATAAGGTATGATTTGAAAAGCCTCCATGGACTTGGCAAAATGTTTTTACCTGCCAGTCGCGTCACTTTGAGAGGAAGCAGGCGCGTGTCGTCGGTGCGTCTGGGGGGGGAAAAAAGATGAATGACTGACTACGGAGGAGAACATTTTTTGGGTCGCTCGCGGCAAATTCTCAGGCAGCCCTTCCTCCTGGCTACGACCGCCGACATAAACTGTGACATATGGGATTTTTTTTTTTTTTTCTTTTCTTATACTCCCGGTTTAAATTATGAGCGCTCCGAACTCCAGGCGACGGACGCTTGGCTCCCAGCGCAACAGGAAGAGGAATGGGACGCGAGCCCAAATAAGTCAATGGATGCTAATAGGAGCTTTCGAGTCTCGGAATTTCACATGCAAAAGGAAGCATGACTGAATCCAGTGCATGACCTTCTTAATGATTGAAGTATTTAAGTAGTCGCTATTGACTGTGCAGCATATTGGGACTCGAGCAGCATTATTAGCATAAATTGAGTCCAGTGTAGACCAAAGATAAGGGCATGAAATGCAAAAAGTCATTTGTAAGCCACTGTTGAAGAAAGCCAATAAGGACAACGCTGCCAATCAAGTGAAGGTTAAAAAAAATATAATAACATAATAAATAAGAAATAAAAAAATCGGCAACGCACTTTCACTTTCGTTTACTGAAATACAAAATGAGAAGACTCGCGATCAGCTGCTGTAGGCCACACCTCACGCGCTTGACGCTCAAACGATCACGTTCAAAATGTTCAGTGCGACTCAGCACACACTAGCCACCATTTAAAATGAGTGCTGCTTGACCCCAAATAAAGTTCAGGATGTTCGAGTAGGTGTTTCCTGAGAATTTCGGGGTTTTCTAGTCGATGCTTGAAAGTTTTGTGCTGACACTGACTCTTCTTTGGAACTGTTCATCAATCACCTCCACCTCGGCCTGGGACCGGTCCCAGCCGCATCGTACTACTGAATTTCTACACTGGGAGGCAAGGTCGTAGAAAAGAAGACATTTGTTCCAATTCATCGCATCCTTGTTTTTCAAATGTGCTTCAGAATTGAAATAATTTGCTCCACTTGCTCTTGTTTGGTTCTGGACGGTCCTAGCCTGAAGGCGCCCGTCCCCCATGTAGTTATGGAACTGAAGGTTTCCAATTAGATGTTCACAGCTGCAGACCCTCCTCGCAAAGGACCTGGTCTGGGTCACGGACCTTTTGAGAGTATGGTCTTTTTTCAACCTAATAATTTCACGCCATAGGGCAGTAGCTGCCGTGAACCTCAAAAAAAGCTCCTTGTTTCAGTATAAGTTCCTGCAGCTGTTTCAGGGTGGGCCTTTGACAATCTAAAGCTCTAGGAACTATCAGTTCTTGGTACTTTTACTTCCTGGTGCTAAAGGTTTCTGATCAGTTGTGTTCAGAGCTGCAGATCCTGCTCCCAAAAGTTTCTGAACCTTTCCAAAGGACTGTCGTCCTTCAAAAGTTTCTTGTTCCTGGATAAAGGTTAAATTACACCTGTACTTGTTCAGGTGGGGCATGAACGTTTAGGTTATACTGGTAGTTCCTGGTTCTAAAGTTTTCCGATCAGTTGTGTTCAGAGTTGCAGACCCTCTGAAAGGTTCCTGGACCATTCAGAGACCACCCTTCAAAAGGTGCTTGTTCCAGGGTAAAGGTCCTGCAGTCGAAATGCAAATACACTTTTTCAGGTAAAGCCTGACTCGCTAAAGCCACCTAAGGTTCTAGGAACTTTTAGTCCTCGGTACTTTCAGTTACTGTATGTTTCGAGCTGCAGACCCCAATTCTGGACCTCCCAAGAGTACCAACCCGTTCCTGACTTTCTACAGCCAGGAACTTTTCGTTAGTGGCAATCCTGAAATTAAAAGTGCCGCTTGAAGGAACCTTTCGAGAGTACAAGGTCTTCTTTTGCCTTTCGATAAATGACCCCAGAGCTTTGGGCAATAGCTCCTGTGGGCCTCCAAACGTTCCTTGGTAAAGTTCCAGTGCTTGAAATGTGCCAAAATAAAATTTCCTATTGAATGCTGAGCTCTGTAACATTCCAACTACTAACACCATATTATTACTTTTTTTTTTTTTTTTTTTTTTTTTTTAGAAAGAAGCTTTGGCTTTTTACCTCAAGTTAACGGCAGCCGAGAAATCAAGTTCTCAAGATGGTAGCCCGGGGGCGCCAAAGGGGCGGCTGACGTCGGCGGGTCCCGGCACCTGCTGCGGGACTGGACGTGAGGGGAACGACGGCGGGTAAACGTGAGGTCGGAGCTGTCAGCAGCCTCTCGGTTATAGCGGCCAAGCGGGACTGCAGATATGAGGAGGGTGGGCCGGCCGCGTGGGCGGGGGGAGAAACAGCTACAGTGATGACATGATGGCCATTCCGCACTGACGTCTTCTGCACCAAAATTACGTGTTTTGATTCAATCTTTTTGGTCCTTCGACATTTCTCAACTCAATCAGACCATTCTTCCAACTTTGGTCCAAAATTCAGGACTTTCAAGCAGGTTTGAATGTTTAAAAAAAAATTGACAGTTTTCCCACAATTCCACAGGAAAAAACAAACAAACATTCGACCGATTCAAACCATTCCGACTTCAAACTGTTCATCTCATTCAAGAAACAAGTGGCACCAATTATCCCGTTTCCCCAATTCACACACTTTCACAGTCAACTGAGCAAATTAAGAGCTATATTACACACCAGCTCCCACATTTCTTGACCGATACAAATCTTTCCCCCTAAAAATATGTAGCCTATTTAGGACATCTTGGAAACCATTGATCATATTCTCCAAATCCCGACATTTTCACAGCAAAAGACCGATTTTACATATTGACCTCCTCCTTCTACATTTTTTGATCGATTCAAACAAAACACTGAACTCATTCAGGACATTATATTGGGGGAGGGGGTTGTTGTTTTTAAAAAAAAAAAAAAAAAAAGGGATGCCCACTTCCTTAGCAGTGCTAGCGCTGCCTGAAGGGGTTAGGGCCCACAAATGATTATTTAAGAGATACGCTCCTTTGTATATTTTTCCTCTTCTTATTTTCTTCCTCGATCCCACCTCCTGTCCTCTCGTATTTATTTGCTTTCTTAACAGCGCCTCGCTCGTCACGGGCCGACATTTTTAAAAAACGACCCGAGCGCTCGGCGAGGACGAGTGTTTATTTGCGTAGGCGAACCCGAAGGCACACGATTATTTTGCCGATTCGTACGCTTAAGCGACAGGCTGACCTTGGCTTACGTTACCTCGGGCCTTCAATCGCATTCCACCGCCGCACCCTCGAGATGTTTGGACTGATACAAGCGGCTCGGGTGTCATAATTGATAGGCCCGAGCTGCCACTCTTGGCGCGAGGGCATTCCTGCACCGTGTGATATTAATGGCATGTTATGTGCACTACACGCATTGTTTGAAATGCTCTCCCTTCTGCATAAGCAAAGCGTCAAGTGAAGTCATGGCGAAAACGTTCAGTCCGACACTGAATGTTTCCTGAAGGGACCCTGGCCATTTCTTTTGCTTGTTGCCGTTTGTCTTTTTTTTTTTTTTTTTTTCCCCTTCTTCTGCTTTGGCCACGCTCATGGGCGGCAACCGTCAAGGCTAACGGAGGCGCTGATCCATGACCGGCTTTTGAAATCAAGCTATTCGGCTTCAAGGGGCCGGAGGTGCCAGTGTCACATTTTAGCATTTGACATTGTAAATTGTTTTTATTTTGGGAATGAAATCGCTCTTTTATAGTTTTCCAAGGTAATTTACCTGTGTGTTATTTAGGGGTTAACTGATTACAGTAATTCCATTCAGCTTATTGGTGAGTTGTATATTTAATCATTTCTGTTTCTGTGCCGGTCCGTCGAATTATGTCGTCACATGAAACCGATTTGCGGCACAACTATACGTCGGTGACCACTGAACTATGTTGAAAAACTAGCGACGACGTCATCGATTAATCGACTTCGACTGTCATCGCATTATAGCCGACCCCCCAAAAAATCTCATTGTCGTTCAACCTCGAGTGTTAAAGGTGAAGTTTGCGGTTTCCAAGCTGCTAGCAAGTTTTGAATCGGGCCTGCCTTGACTCCTCCTTCCTCCCGTCACGTCTCTGGACCGAAGCCGCGCCCCTCAGTCACCGGAATGTGCGCGAGACGTGCATTGTGTGCAGTACAGTTAAAAAAAAATAAAAATAATCATTTACTCCAGATTTGGTGAGCTTCTGCATAACAGTGCAAAATTAAAACCTTAATAATAAACGGTGCTGTATTAATACAAACTAAGCATTAGTATGTTTGTAAAGACTTAATTTTCTGGCACAGTTCTGACACTGAATTTCATGAGACAGATTATTACTGTACGTAGAGCGGCACTGAAGTAATACGATCTTGTAGATCTTCTCCTCAGTGTGCACGATTGAGCATTTCGGCACCGAGAGGACAGACTCCAGGCTTTCTCTCAAGTCGGCCGTGTTTCACGTCAGGCCACCCAGCACAGGTCCAGACATTCAAGCTATTACACATACATAACCACAAGCTCACTGACCGGACGCTAATCCCATCCGATATGTTAATAAAACCATCATCTTTATGGCAGCGCTAACAAGCCTTCCAGTTCGTTAACAGCCAGGGAACGTTCAAATCTCACGAAGATAAATGAGAGAGGGATCAGTGGACATTAATCACCGTGCTCCTCGCATAGTTTTATAGCGAGGGTAAAGCCTTAAGACCAGAGGCTGCCAAGTAAGTCTCAAATCCACAAAAGAAATCACACAGAGGATCTCTAGGAACATTTGATTTATTCAGGTTAAATCCAAACTACATTCAGATGCTTGAAGTCCAAGCCCGTGCCAAAAAGGACTTAGTTGCAAAATGAGATCAAAGAGGAGCACATTTAAAAACAACAACAAGAAATACAGACAGTTGTGGATGCACTGTAGCAGACTTCCTCAATTAGCGGCCTCCACTCTAACAAACATCGTGCTCCAATGAATTCCGAGCTAAATTGTACATTTCAAGAAACTTCAAATTGACTCCACCCTTTCACCCCCCGGAAAATGAAAGCAAACTTTCCTGTGACTGTTACCGGCAGACGTCGCCACAAAAATAAAGTCATTCTTTTTGCAAAGTGCCTTCAAACCTGCCAACCCGCCAGGTTGCTATGATGAGGAGTGCAGAGTAGAGATTGAAAACGACTTCCGATGTTTGGGGAGCCGACGCTAACGTGATGATAGTCAAGTCGACTCAATTAATCGATGAGGTCATACATTAGACGTTTTGTCAGCCAGCGTGAGCAGGTCCCTTTTCAGGTGGGTGCGCTTGCTAGAAATTTAGTGGCTCGACGTACTTGTTTGGTTTTTGGCCACAGTGACTTGGGACTTGAAACTGAGACTTATTTATGACTTACTTGTGCATATGTAACTTACTCCCACTTCTGAAAGTGACAAGAAGAAATGTGCACTGAGGAGACATCTCCTCCAGCACCCACTGGCAGTACTCGAGTACAGCGCTGCCAATATGTTTGTCAGCAGCGTCGGGGTCAAAGGACAAGAGATGGCGATCAGTCTGTCGCGACAATGGACGATGTGGGACCAGGTAGCGGCGCTCACGTAGTTGTGCATTTTTGTGTGTCGCTTGCGTGAATGGAAACATGTCAGGCCAGACAAGATGAAACACACAGTTCGAGGAAAATGTCTGCCACTTACACACTCACTGCGAGACCCCCACCAATCCTCCCACTCGTCTCCGACAGCTTCATCTTTCCTGAAATGTCAGCGTCATCTGCCAGTCATTAGTTATCAATGATGCAGTTGACCTTACGTCTGTTTAAACTGCAGCATCCATACATCCACTTTCTAGAGCACTTGTCCATCTGCTGACAGTTATCCAGATATTCATATTTCAAATATTTGTGGGCACATAAACTCAAACTGTTTCTCTTATCAGTGTAAATGGTAGTTGTTATATAAACGAAAAGCCTCCTAGAACAGCTAGACTTTCTTTGCAGTTAAGGCACTTTAAACGGTGTCAGGTGTGTGCTGACTCCCATTTAACATGAGTTGGAAATGTGATCGGTTAAATCCGAACACAGCCACAACCCCAGTTATAAGAGGGTGTCCACACTTTTGCAACCACATCATCTCAGTTGCTTGTTTTTACTTCTCCTCTCTTCAAATAACAGGGAATAGGTCACCTTCATTGTGGAAAGGTTTTGAAATTATCTTGCTCTTTTTTTTTTTAAATCACAAAAACCTAGCAATTGAACAGGGGTGTGTAGACTTTTTATATCCACCGTATAAGCTAAAAAAGCACTGTGAAGTGAACGAACGTGACCCTTTAACATTGCATGTAGTAATTTCATCCCGTTATTCGGAATGCTGAAGAGCAGCTTTAAATTGCGCCTCAAGTGAGTGCAACATAAACGTCTTCGGATTATGAGCTACTTGTTGCTCCTCTACGTGCGTCCCACTGATTAGACTGCTGTGTACTAGTGTACCGTGGCTCACATTAGCGGTGAGAAGACGAAGCTGGCAGTCTCGGAGAGGCTTTCACGGGCGATAGGGCGTCCAGTAATGGCACCGCGGGGGTTATTAAAGGTCTGCTGTGCAGACACGAGGAGAATAAACAAGCAGCGCTTCCACTTGGTATTCACCATATTAATCACGGATGACAAACCATCTAGTAAATAAAGGACTGGTGGGGGGGCGGAAAAAAGTGTTGGCACCATCTCAGGGGCTTTCTGTCACTTACTTCAAGACACTTTGTTGGGCAATGAGGGGGGTCTTTAAAGTGTGCTGAAGCTACAAAAGTGGGGAAAGGATGAATGGGTGCGGGTGACTTTTAAAGTGCTGGTAGACACCCAGCGCCCATTCGAACGAGGGGGGCGGCGCGGTCGGTTGGAGGATGCGAACGCGAGAGTACGTCACTCGACGTGCCAGCGTGGCAGATGGTGAAAACAAAAACAAAAAAAATAACTCCAAAGACGGATGGAGTAACAAGGGAGTATCTCACAGGAAATAGCATCTGAAGCTGCTTCCTGTTAGCTGTGCAGTGATGGCGGGGCTTTGTTGCAAGAAAACATCTGAATTGTGACAATAAACCGGAATAACACGGGATCTTCCAGAAATTCCTCGTGTTATTCACCTTTGTGCCAAAATATCCTGGAAGGATATCCAAGGTTTAAATTGCCCTCACTGGACACCTCATTAGATACACCTGCACAATCCAGCGGACTGAAGAAAAATAATAAAACTTCTAGTGTTTACTGTACGTAATGCACGTCAGCCAAAATGGAGCAGGAAATAGCAAAGTAATAGGGGCCGAACCCATTAGTCTTTACTTTCTCTCATTGATATTTAAAGCTACAAGTCAACAAATCACGTTTTTGGCATCTCATCTTCCAATCGGCGAGGACTTTCGACTCGCCCGCCTGCTGCGGTCGTCGGACTAAAACTCTCTGTGCAGCAGCGGAATGTCCGGCCGACAACGTCTTCTTACATCTGTGGGGCCGGGAGTTTGAAAATACGATGGTGGTGGATGAGAATAGCGGTTAGCGTGGCTAGCTTCGCCTACGCCCATCGCCGCTGGTCTTAAAATTGCCATTTTTCATGGCAGCGCTGTACTGCATACATTTCTATTAGAACTGTTTCTAATACTTTTTCCCTTTTGAATTAGAAAAGCTGTACCATACAGTACATTGGTACCGCTGTAAACTCAAATCATGGAACTAAACATCATGAGTAAATGGCACCTATCCGACAGTGTCGAACAAATTGCAATTCCAGATCATGTACACTGGATGAGTTGGTCACATGGAAGGAATTCTTAAAACAAACACAAAGTGAAGTCAATTTAAATCGAATGAAATCACACCGCGATCTTTACGTCGCTCATAATTCCTGTGGACACTTTTAAACAAAGTAAAGCCCACCATGGCGCGCCTTAAGGGAGCGTCTGTTTTCACTTCTGCAGCGATTGGATACACCTTTTTCTTTTTTTATGTCATGGTGTCTGACTGGTTTTAATTGCAATTAGAAAAAAACAGTAGGCGAGGTCACGATGTGAGCGCCATTAATCACGGAGGACAAACGCATCAGTGAAGTGGCCTGGCGTGATGTTTACGTTGAAACGGAAAACCTCCAGACATCATCGAGAGCATCCATCTCCAGTTCATCCCTGACAATTGGACCAGAGTGTCCTAATGTATTCTCATGTAATTGTACCAAGATGTATGTGACATTATCAATTAAGGATGTGCTCGAGCTCTACAAGACTTTTTAGTTTTTAGTACCTGAACCTCTCAAGGGGTAGGTGGTAATGAAGGTCATTGTGCGGTGGAGACACTTCGTATAAACACTGTCTCATGTAGGTAATATGAGCGAAATAAGCTTTAACCTTCCTTTTTAACCCAAGCCCGTCATGCTCCCTCATCCAGAACTCCATCCATGTAATTTTTTTGTACGCCCCCTACTGTATTGTATTCTAAGTCTCTCAGAGGCGGACTAGTGTACCGAACTTGAGCATTCATACACCATTTGGCATGGCGCGGCGCGGCGTGGCGCAGAGGGTAGCGTACGCCGGTTTGTATCCCCACCAAAACGCACGTCGTCGTTGCGTGCAACACACTTAGCCCGCATTGCCTACGGATGAATGTGGTTGAATGTCTGGTGGTGGTCGGAGGGGCCGTAGGCGCAGAGTGGCAGCCACGCTTCTGTCAGACTCCCCCAAGGCAGTTGTAGCTTACCACCACCAGGTCTGACAGAGGAGTTAATGAAGAATGCATGAAATTGTAAATTGTGCCGAGAAAAACTCTATATTAAAGTGTCCAGTGGGCCCAAGCAGAGCATGAATTACATCGTAGGAGTATGGCCTAAAGACCTACAAGCTGCATGTTGCTAGCACAACAGATGTCGGGAAGTAGCCCTGTGAAGGCACAAAACCGACTGCACTGTGACTCTTGTCAGTGATTTCCTAAGTTGTGAGCAAAAGGGAGTAGCGCATCCCTTTTGGATTGTCGCCATTACTGGATTCTTGGCATCTCTTCATTGCGTAGCATTATAGTTATATGACAACAAAGACTGTTCATACATAAAAGGAGGTATTTTCTTGGGTTCTAAACAAATGCAGCGTCATGTTCCTCCACTCACTCCCCGTGCGTGTGCATGTGTGTGAGAAAGTGAGTAATTACAGCAATCTCACAAGTTGAGCAATTAGCTGTGGCGGCCAGATGGGGATCATGCAGCTGTGCAGGTCGTCTTTCAGTGAGATCATGCGAGGCGAGGAAGACTCTCAGTTCCTCCTCACTGCCTGATGACAGCCTACCAACCTGGCAACCTCATTTCCTCACAAACAACACACACACACACACACACACACACACACACACACAGACTACTCCATTCCCTTTGGCATGACGGGTGGCGACTGCATGGTGTGTGTGTGTGTGTGCGTGTACACACACGTGTGCAAACCATTAGTGCCCTTCTTTATTATATACAGTTGTGCACCGGGGGGCTGATTCCACCGCAATGCTTGTTTGGCCATGCAGGAGGACACAAACCCGAGGCATCCATCACACGAGAGACCATCCAGAGCTGAGAGGCGGTCTTTGCGGACATCGCACTAATGAGAACCAAACCGCCTTGTTAGACGACTGCGGGGTTGACCGGTCGAAGGACGCGAAGGTCCGTCACTTAAGACGCCGTCTATTTCAATCAAAGTCAGCTTGATTTCCTGGCCTTTCCCCCCCACATAAGGGCTTATTTCCGTTCTTCTATTAGAAGAGGAAGTCTTCAGTCAGTATGTGTGTCTGCAGAGTGGGGGAAAAAAAACTAGGCTACCTAATAATTGTGGACACCGAGGGTGATAAATCCTGAAGTCCTTCACATCTCCTGCTGAAAGAGAGCGCAGAGTCAACAAGCCGGTCAGCAGGAAGTCGCAAACCGTTTTTACTCTGCTGGCACTCAGCGGGCAACGCATGTATTTTCACCATGAAATCGGATTTAAAAGATGATAGCTAAAGTTAGCCTCTGCTATTGGTGTTAGCACCTTTTCGCGGCTCCTGAGTTTCTGTCAGCCCCATGTTAGCTTCTAAGTGCTATTTTAGTGTTGGTACATATTAGCAGCTCATCAGCCACAGTTAGCTTCAGGTTAACCTCTGTTATTAATGTCAGCATTTTTAGCAGCTACTGAGGTTCTGTTAGCCCCATGTTATGTTATGTTAAGGCACCTTTCAGTAGCCCATGAGCTTCTCTTAGCCCCTTGTTAGCTTGTACGTTAAGTGCTATGAGTGTTAGCATTGTAATGCCCTCGCACGTGTCAAGGGCAACACAGTCCCTGATGCGCTTCAGTCGCTTTATTCCCACGAGCGATAACAGAATGCACATTAATAGCAGAGCTGCTATCGGCTACAACTCACGCCCAGTCACTCCACACGCAGACGCGGACATTTTGCGGCTTTGTAAAATTATCGGCCCAGTATGCAGGACAGGGGCGGAGCTACAGGAGCCGGGGAAAGAAGGGCGGCCGAGGGTACGCTCATGTTATACCTTATCATCACTGCGCTAACACGGTTTGGGAGTTCATACGATTATTAGCAGCATGTGGGGCTCTGTTGGTCTTTACAACAAAGGTTATTTGTCTTATCAACCTTTTAGCAGCCCTGTTAGAGCCTCATGTTAGCTCTTACTATAAACAACACATTAGGCTATGTTAGCATTGCCTTAACTAATTTTATCAGAACTTTAGCACCTCTTAACAATGTAGGAATGGGTTACCTGTTTAGCCTGTTATCTCTGTGTTAGCAATTGGAAGCATCTTTTAGTGGCGCATTAGCTTGTTAGCCTTTAGCAACCCTCAACAATATCTGAGTCTGTTAGCTCTGTATTAGCTCCTCTAATCGCTAAGTTAGCAATTGTTATACACATTTCTGTCCTATTTAGCTCCTACACATCTGTTACCATTTAATGAGCATTTGTAATCCCTATATTAGCATCTAACATTGGTGTGTTACTGTGTTTCATTTCATCCGTCTGGTGCATCAGCAGTCTATGTTAGCCATGTGTTTTAGCAATGGTAGCTCCAGAAGTCAGCGTATTCGAATTGCTGTCTTGTTAGGGGAAAATCAGTGCTTTTTTTCAGCTTGGCCCCTGCACTCGCTGATTGTTAAAGCTCTCCTTCTGCACACCACATCGTTGATTGGATGGAGGGAACAAAACGCAGCAGAGCCGAGCGACTGAAGGGTGTGCAGGTGTGTGTGCATGTGTGCATGTGTGTGAGAGAGAAAGAGCGAGACAGAGAGAGAGTTGGCTAGCAATCAGCATTAGCATTCAAAGCCCATAGCAATCATTTTGCAATGGAGACAAGTTCGTCTCGTAAACGAGGCCAGCTGGCGGGCCAAGACACCATCGGGGAGGGAACAAGAGAAGAACGAGTTTGTTTCAACGTAGATAAACAGAATTCTTTTTCGTGATCACATCGTGTTCGCATGGCCACTTGTTGCTAGGCAGAATTCATCGAGCACAATTGAATAACCAGACCTTGGGACGGCCGGAAAGTTCTACAATTTGGAGTTACTGTTACACTTGTTTGCATCATTCATTTTTTTTTGGGGGGGGGGAGTGTTGCACTGTTAATATTGCACTTTCCTAAAAAGAACATATTTATGTTGTTGCTGTTTCATTAAAATGTCATTAAATCTATTCCTGTAATATAAGCAGTTTGTTTTGCATTCTGTTCCCTTATTGTACCCAATATGAAGAAGCCATCAACCCCAGCGTCACGGAACAAATTGCATTTGATTTGGAAAAACCACAGACAGAAAGTTACGTGATGTGGTCGGGGACTGCCCCTCATGACGTGTTGTGCAAGACAAAAGTATGGCAGAAAGAGACGTCGCGCATGAATAATGCCGAGGTGCCTGGGAAGGCGGCTAGCAGTCTGATTACACCCCTGACCTTTGGACTGGGCAGACACCCTCTACCCATTAAAGGTCAGAGCCACTGGAGCTGTTGACTGACCCCAGAACAGCACCGTTGCCCCTGCAACACACACACACACACACACACACACACACACACACACACACACAGGTAGACAAAGGCTGTCTGTCTGAGTTTTGAACCGTTACGTCCGACTCTAAACGCCTTCCCTTTTGACGTGTTAAGAGGTGAAGTTAAAAAAAAGTGAAAACTGAGATTTACATTCAGACCCGACTCAGCAGGGAGGATGGGTGACAAGAGTCAAAATGGAGAGGGGTCAAGCGGTCAGTGAAAGAGGATGAAGATGGCGACAGTGATGTCTGGGCTGTCATAGCTGTTCGTCTTGGTATCTCAAAAGTCAAACACCCCAAATGGTATAAATCCTACAATTTGGAATTCAGGCAACATCACGTCAAATTAAACAACCCAGTAGAGCTTTGGTTTAGGGCTGCAGCTACTGAATATTTTTAGAATCGAGTAGTCTACTGATTTTCCCATTGCTTAAACCAATAATCGGATATAAATTGACTGTGCATTGTTAAACATTAATACCAATTTATTATACTAACACATTTGCATGTGAGGTGCAGGCATTATTTTTGGAGCTCATCCCGCCCACCCCCCCCTCCCCCTTGACTCTGGGCTCTGTAGAAGATGGTTTTATGCGTTGTCATGGCAGCTGAATCCGTACTCTCCTTTGCCCCAGCATTATTTCGGGCAAGGTGCCCAGTTGGTCACTTGCATAAACAGGGCTGCCCTCTCAAACCGGCTTATTTCAGCAACACAAGAAATAGGGCGAGTTAAGTACCATTAGTCTGTTCCCCAAAATCTTTTATAATTGTGTTTTTAATAAGTAAAATAGTACTTTATGAAAACATAAATTAGACACAATGTAACGTATTAAACCGTGTTTGCAAGACTTTTTGCTTCAACTCAATGAACCTTTGGTGTGTGCGACTTGGACACCCTGGGGGCAGAATGGTACAGACTTAATGCAGACTACAGACCACCAAGACCAAAGTGAGGATAAGCGGTACGGAAAAGGGATGGATGGATATAAATGAAGGCGGTCACACCTCTTCAGTAAGCTGTAGTAATATTATTTACTTCTTAGATAATAGATCATTTTATGATGGAGACAGTTTGAGCCTGAAAGAGATTCATTCAATTTACTAGGAAAAAAACTTTTGAAACCCCGAAGAAATTGGAAGTTGAGCTGCCCGGAACGGATTTTGTTCCATCGTGCTGTAAATATGAAACAGTTTATAAGATATGCGACTGAGTATGTATTGCACATGTAAAGGGAACGGCGAGTTAATCTCACACACAGCGGAGAGCTTTTAAGTATAACTTAACGGAGAATGCAATGGACTATGACCTGAAACATTCTTTATGTCTGCAAGGCAGAGTGTGTGTCAGGGAACGAGCTGCACCGATGTGTGCTTTCAATGTCACGAGGTACACATGCTCTCTCGCTTAAAAGTTGAGTAAATGTACTTAATTACTTTCCAACCTTGAAAAAACACGGACCCGAATGAGCATTTGCAGTCACCCGTGCATCCAGTAAAGACCTCTTCAGCTTGAAATATGGAAGCCACTTCCATTACAAGTCAAATGGCCTGTTAAAGAGCAACACTGGCAGCCTTGCATTTTTCTCCGTTCCACTGGCCTTTCGAAATAATGACATGGCTCCTCATCTATCAGGGGAACATGGCCTATCTGCAAGTGCTGATAATAACACTTAATAAAACAAAAAGGGAACTTCTGTTTTCATTTGCTATTCAGACACATTTTCCGGAGGGCGGCTCCCAGAGGGACTGTGTTAAATGTCGGACTCGGCAGAAGAAAAACGCATCGTGATGGAGCCGACTCCCTCGCTTCTTATACCGCGGAGGACGACGCGTGTGGACATGGCGGCACCTCCGATGTTGAATCACTCCGTTCGGCAGTGCAGATGGAAACAACTGTGTCTACAATGCAAGATTTATGAAGTGTACACGCAATGGTTTAAGTAGGATTTTGACATTCTCAAGTATAAAAAGAAATTAACCGCGGTTAAAATGAGTGACGGGAATTATGGCTCTTTTGAGAGAACCCGCTCTTTTGGATCAGCTCACTAAAAAGAGCTGGCTCTATTTCTCTCAAATATTTATATATACACATTGATTTAATGGACTTTGGATTTAACGGGCAGAAAATTGTGTCCAGTTGGAAGTCAAAATCACCCCTCCCATGCATTAGCGACGTAAATTGGGATACACTTAAATACTTTTCAAACGGTTATTTTTTAAAAATATTCATTTATATGCGTTTTATCATTTTGTATTGTACTGGGTGTATTTAGGCCATATCTAAGCTTCTGAATGTTACAGTGAGCACGGTTGGGGCCATAATACGTAAGTGGAAAGCCAATCGTACCACCATAAATTTGCCTCGATCAGGTACTCATCGCAAGAGTTCTGACAGAGGAGTGAGTGCAAAGAATAATCAGAAGAGTTGTCCAAGAGCCAAGGACCGCCTGTGGAGAGCTTCAACAAGAACTGGAGTTAGCAAGTACTGTTGTCACCAGGAAAATGTACTCTGCCGCCATGGCCTGTACACACGCTCACCACACAAGACCCCATTGCTGAGGAAAAGGGGAAAAAAAGCATGTCAAAGCTCGTTTAAAGTTTTCTGAACAACATTTGGACAAGTTAAATACTGGGAGAATATAGTCTGGTCGGATGAGAGCAAAACTGAACTGTTTGGATGCCATAATGCACAGCACGTTTGGAGGAGAAATGGCACTGCACATCACCCTAAAAACACCACACCAACAGTGAAGTTCAGAGGTGGGAACATGATGAGGTGGGGCTGCTTTTCAGCAAATGGTACTGGTAACCTTCACATTATTGAAGGAAGGATGAATGGCCAAATGTACTGAGACATTCTTGACAAAAAACTGCTGCCATCTACGAGGATGATGAAAATGAAACCAGGTGGACATTTCATTTCAGCAGAGTAATGATCCAAAACATGCAGCCAAGGAAACTCTCAATTGCTTTCAAAGAAAAAAAAATAAAGCTGCTAGAATGGCCCAGCCAATCACCTGACTTGAATCCAATAGAAAATCTATGGAAAGAAATGAAACTCATTTATCTATAAAACTCATTTAGTCTATAAAAGAAGCCAATGGAACCTCCAAGATTTCCAAGACAAAATCACACCAGAGCAATAAATGCGTCGGGTTTCTCCATACGGGAGGCGTCTTGAAGCTGTCATTGCAAACAAAGGCTTTTGTATAAAGTATTAATTAAATACCAGTTGGTGTGTTCAATGCTTTTTCCCTGTGTCATTTCACATAATTACACACAACATTTTCTCAACTTATTTGTTCTACTTTCTTTGTATGTATGGATTACTTTGGTTGTTCCCAACATCTGGTGGAATCAACAGCACCTTTGGAAATATATTTAGTGATAAAAATGGTGATGTGTTTAATACTTATTTCAGCCGGTCTGTGTGTGTGTATATATACACACACACACACAGACAGACACACATATACATATACATATATATATATATATATATATATATATATATACACACACACACACACGTGTATGTATATATTATATACATATATATATATATACACACACACGTGTATGTATATACACACACATATATATATATATATATACATATATATATATACACACACACGTGTATGTATATACACACACACACACATATATATATATATATATATATATATATATATATATATATATATATATACATATATATATATATATATATATATATATATATATATATACACACACACACACACACACATACAAATATATATATATATATGTGTATATATATATATACACACACACAACCCCAATTCAAATTAAGTTGGAACATTGTGTTAAACAAAAAAAAAAAACAGAATACAGTGATTTGCAAATCATGTTCAACCTGTATTTAATTGAATACACTGCAAAGACAAGCTATTTCATGTTCAAACTGATCAACTTGATTGTTTTGAGCAAATAATCATGAACTTAGAATTTTATCGCTTCAACACGTTCCAAAAAAGCTGGGTCAGGTGGCGAAAAAGACTGAGAACGTTGAGGAATGCTCATCAAACACCTGTTTGGAACATCCCACAGGTGAACAGGCTCATTGGGAACAGGTGGGTGTCATGATTGGGTGGAGAAGGAGCTTCCCTGAATTGCTCAGTCATTCACAAGCAAAGATGGGGAGAGGTTCACCTCTTTGTGAACAAGTGCGTGAGAAAATAGTCCAACAGTTTAAGGATAATGTTCCTCAACGTACAATTGCAAGGAATTTAGGGATTTCATCATCTACGGTCCATAATGTCATCAAAAGGTTCAGAGAATCTGGAGAAATCACCGTATGTAAGCGGCAAGGCCGAAAACCAACATTGAATGACCGTGACCTTCGATCCCTCAGGTGGCACTGCGTCAAAAAGCGACATCGATGTGTAAAGGATATCACCGCATGGGCTCAGGAACACTTCAGAAAACCAATGTGAGTAAATACAGTTCGGCGCTGAGAACCATGTTAAAATCGATCGCAACCGGACTGTTCTGGTTGTCTTAGATGTTTCGCAGGTGTCAGCAGTTACATATCTTCGTTCTTAAAAAGAATAAGTTCAGAGACTTATATTCTAAAATTGTTGGTCTTGCTTAAAAATGCACGCTTTTACTGTATGTTAAAAAATATTATACGGCTGTCATGGAAATGCATTTTAAAATATGTGGCTTTTATGGCTCCCTTAGCCAACGAGGTTCCTGACCCCTGCTCCGCCAAAGAATCATTCCCTTTCGAAGTACAGTTCAGTTATCCAGTATTTAACTGTTCAATACATTGCCATTTAATCTTTAATAATTGTTTGTTTTCAAACATAAAATGTGTGTCAAAACCAATGCAACTTTTATATGCAATACAATTTCATTTAATGAGTATCCCCCCGCCCCCGTACTTGAGAACAGTGTTGCGTGCAAACTGTGTACAATAACTGCTAAACCAGTTTTCTTTTTGAACACAGTGCCCTACAACACTACGAATTAATGTTCGTATTTTTTGAGGTGGTACTCAAAAGTTTGAGAACCACTGGTCCATGGGACCGAGGATGAGGAATCAACAGCCATTTGGGAGGCAGCACCATCTGCACGTCGCAATTGCTTCACCAAGACACTGTGACGTTAGGAAACACTGCCACCTAGTGCTAGAAATGCACTATCACATGTCACGTTGGGTCCCAGTCTACAACGCATTCGTTTTATATTTATGGCATAGAAGATATATATGCAGATGGCCACCCCACACTAGTTTTCAATATTGATTAGTAGCAGAAATATTAGCAGCTGTTCGGTTATTTCATTTGAAATTGTATTTTAAAATAAAAAAATACATCAAATTATGAACTCGCCACAATCGAGTACAGTAGCAAGCTAGAAAGCTGGTGAAGACAGAGGGTTGCCCCAACATTTGGTCCCACTAAATGCCACGAGAACAAATTCTTTTTATCCAAAATATTACAGCAGTGCAGTTGATCGTTCATCAAAATAAAAAATGTCAACAAATACAAATGGAACAACTGTAATAAAAGTTTTTAAAAAAAATAGAATAGAAATGAAAGTAAAACTCAAATAGAAATAAAAATTCAACAAAACTTGATTAGACTAATTGAAACATCAGTTAATGTATAAAGTGAAACATTCACTATATGAATACATGGAGATGTTTTCAGTGTGCCACACTAAATGTCTCTTAAAACTTTCCTTTCAAGTCAAGACAGGCACTTACAGAGTGATGCTGCTCCTCATACAGACAGCATGTAGTCCGCAGACACTTAAGTGGACAACCGCGGCCTTAACAGGCCGAAACCCAAATAGTGAGAGCAGGGCCGAGGCTTTAAACCTGCAATGAGAATGAAGTACAATGAGCAGGAATGTCAAAGATAAACAAGCAACCAAAGTTCATTTCCCACATGAAGTGGAACTGAATTTGAGAACAACATCTACAGACTTAAAATGTTTTTTTTATTTCTGTTAAATAACTTAAAAAGTACCAAAGAAGCTGAAAAGACAAATGCAAAGTGTTGGTTCGAGTACCTTCATTTGGAGAAGGTGCTGACCACGTAGCTGCACAATAAATTCCCATAAATAGATAATTCACTAGCATACAACAACACTTGAGTGTGAGGTTTTGATTACAGGTGAGGTCGTGAAAGTGGGATTCATAAAGCATGAGTAAGAGTACATTTAAAATAAAAAATAAAAAAATTGAACTATGTCTCTCCCAAAACCGTGACGTTTCCTCCCAACTCTGAGGGCAACAAAAACAGATTTCAAGCTACAAGCATGATCATCAGCAGTTATATCATGTGCTCACATTTAAGATGAAGCATCACAAGGCAAAGAAAAAACTAATGAGTATCAATGAATAGAATAACCCATTCATTTGTCATCCGTCTCACCATCACTCCCATATGCACTGTTTAATTACCCGTGATCTGATTGGTCTATGAACTACAGCACATCACGTGATGAGACAATAAACATTCTAAAACCTGCACTCAAATATGCTGCGTCACTTTTGCCTCGGGGAGTTACAGTAAGGGGAAAACAGTGCGAGAGCAGCAAATGTAGGCGGTAAGAAAATATACACGTGTCGATAGTACCACTTTCATGACAGCCAATGATAACAGACGTCACACCAAAAGGTAAACAATTGTTGCCTTTGAGCAGGAAGTCGGCGCATCAATCGAAAAGTCCAGAGGAACAGGACAAACTTGATGTGAGGCTCCCAAGATTCTCACACAATGATCACAGCAAACACTCGTGATGAAATGTTGTCATATGATGATGGACATTTCTATTTAAAACTTCAATCCACTTTGTGGAAATGCAAACATCTAAATATCAGCTACAACATAACAGACAGCTGTAGCAGGTATCAGAAGATGGACCCCTTCAACCTAAACAGTTGTAAAATGGATGATTTCGAAAGAAAGGTGGTCACAATGTGTGGTGTGCGCAAAAGTTCGGAATATTGAGCTTTTGGGTGAAATTTCAGGATGAACCTAAAATAAACGATAGCCTCTACAGGTGGATTTAATTTGCAACTTCTATGAGAGGTATGCTAGCATAGTAATGAAGCATAGTGTTTTAACATGTGCGCCACTCTCTTCCTTTTAGGGTGTCCATTTTGAGTCCGTTGAGAACGAGGACGTGTGATCTGAAGGAACAGGTCCTTTAGGTCATCAGAAAGTGCATAACAACAGTTCACACCTCTCCAAAGTGCTTGTAAATCCAGACAGTGGCCATTGAGAAGGACAACTTGGTAAAACTGCTAAAACGTCTAATGGACTCCCCACAACGAGGCATCTGGGATCTCTAGCATGAGAGTTTGTGAATGCGTTCCACCAGATGAATGCTGAAGGGTCACTTGTTGAACAACGTTCTTTGGCTCCGATGGAGAGACACTGTTGAATTAGCTACTCTTCATCTCCCGCCATGAGGAAGCCCAAGATAAAGCCAATGGCTTTCTGCCGGTCGTGGGATGTCTGTCGGCTCGCAACACGGGGAGGAGGTCTGATGAGGAGGCTGGCAAAGAGGGTGGCTGACAAGGAGAAAAAACAAATTTAGGAATAGAGTGTGGAAGCATAAAAAGAGACCAAATAAGGTTCGGACTAGCTCTCCAAATCCCCATTTGTTATTTGTATTGACCGTAACGAATGACGAACAAACCAGAATCGAATAGCTCTCCATCCCGAAATAATAGTCCAACAAATGAAAAATCCTCTGGCATGCTTTGGCTGCTGCGTTTTAGCTGCGGCGTCTCCCGCTGGAAAGGTAGTTTGTTTGCTTGTTGTTGTTTTTTTTAGTTTAAAATGGCTTACTTTAACCAGGATCCCTTGTCATCCCTTGGCCAAAGGTAGAAGCCCGTGTCTGTTTTGCCTGTCATCACTGTAAATCTTCGCTGCGTAGTGCCTTCACGCCTTGGAAAAAGCTGCCTCCTTTCCATTTAGCCAGTAAGCCGCTTAGCCAGCTGTTGTAATCTTTCATTTTTGCGAGTGACGTAGATAAGTTTGAGAAATTCAAATGATCTGATTTCAGGGCTCTCGGCAGAAAAATTTTTGGAACTCGGGAATGTGTGGACGATTTTAATTCATATTTCACCTTTACTGAGGCACCATAGAGACAATACATCCCAAATACTACAAAAGTTTGGTTTGGCAAAATATGTCCCCTTTAAAATGATGATCCCACACTTTCGGCATTATTCCAACATTGCGTGCGCCGGCAAGAAGTGTTGGTGTGGAAAACATGGACGGCGGAGCGTCGAGGCAGACATTTTGCGTTAACCAAATTTTGGAGTCAGCTAAGCAGAGTTATTAACCTTTTTTCCCAGCCCTAATAAGGCTCATCGAAAAATTCATGAACACTAATCACAATTTTGGTGAGTTAGAGAAAAGAATAACGAGAATATGGCAGTCCAGGGATCAGGAAAACCCGCAAATAAACTGCATCTTGGGGTGAAAGATGGGGAAAACAGTCACGGCTCATAGACCAAACGTTTCAGCTTACCGATGAGGCTGGCTGTGAGGTTGTTGTTGTGCGCGTGCTTGAGCAGCTCCTTCAGGAAACCCATCAAGTAGCGAAACACATTAAGGTGGGCTCGGGGCAGCTGGGAGATCAACTGTCAATCATAAAATAGATAAATGACTATGACAACAAAATGCTTAGCTGCACAATTGAAAGATGCCCAATAAAAGGCAGGAAGAAGCAACAAAGAAGTCGAGGGTTGACGTGGTCACCTGTTGGCAGAGGCGGCTGTTGTGAGCACAGTCCAGGCACCGTTGGTAGAGTTCGTAGCACACAACTGGCTCGGGCAAGGCCTCTAAGAAGATCAACAGAGCCTCGGCCACAGAGTGGTTGCAACCAGCTTGACGAAAGTGTTAAGCAAGAATAAGTAAGTGGACGTTCCAATGTAGAATTCCCTTCGCTCTGTTGGTGGGATCCAGATGGAACGGAAACGGATTACATGAATATTGAATTATGGAGTCTATGCTTTGCGATAACGTTGCCCTGCTAATATCACAAGGCCTTGGCATTACTATATTGTTACTCTTCCGCACAAATGATGCCCATGGATACCAATTTCCTCAGTTTCTTGAATCACGACTATGAGAGAGGACTGCAAACCATTGTTAAAGGCAGCTAAATAAGTGATCTGATTATCTCTGCAAATATTACTGGTAAGGTTTAGGGTAAAGATGGTGTTTTAAGATAAAATATTGCCTTTGACATCAAACAAACTTTTTTGGGTGGACAGAACTCTCAACCCTATATAGGGCACTTCCTGAAATAGCAATTGCACTGGCTCTTCTACTAAAATATGGTTCCTTGACCTATAAAGTATTACAGGCTAATCCACGTGCCTCTATTGTTCGTAAGATTATATTCAGTTCAAACACACGTCACACTTGTTAACACGCTGTTGGGCACTACTATGAATGAAGTGGGATACGGACGGCGTCTGGAATGCTGGTGTCCAGACTGTCAATGATGCTCTGTAGCTCCTCCTTTAATCCCGGCGTTTGGAACAGGTCCTCCTGAGGGGCAGACACAACAAACAGAGCAATGACTCAACACTCATTTCCAAATGTGTGCCCAGTCGGTGTTGCAAAATGAGAAGTTCCATAGTCGTATAAAATGGATCATGTACTGTACAACTACCTTCCTAATTAAGTGATGGCTTCACATCTCACCTGATCACAAGCCTTGGTGAAGAGGTGGTTGACCAGAATCCACATCTCCTTGGGGATCTTCAGAGGTTTGTCTTCTGTGCTTGCGCCGTCCACCAACAGGAAGTTCATTTTGGACTTTTCCTGGGGGTGGCAAAAACAGTTACACTTAAGTAAGCTAGACCTGTGATTCCCAACCGATTGCGTTGCGGCACAATAACAGTCTGCCAATTGCTGATATATTAGACCAGTGAGAATTCAGATGATGAGAGTCGAGGATGCACTGTCCCATCAACCTCTAATAGTCTTTCTTCTTCCATTAGATTATTTTGTTGATGCAAACAAATTCCCAACAGTTATTTACCCGTAATAATATTTTACCTTCTCGGTGAAGGTGTCCTCTCCCTGAGAAAGAAGTCAGCCCACAGCCAGAGTGCAGAGATGGAAAGGAATGATCAAGGCAAGGAGAGGCGATGAAAAGAAGCAGAAGAAGACGGCACCGAGTATCAGAATCAGGGAAGGCAAACAAATCGATTTGATGGCCAGAATAAATCATCGCATCCACACAAATGAAGGAAAATGGAAAAAAGTGGAAACGAAGACGTGATGGCAGCGCTACTTCAGAGCACAGCCAAAATAGCACTGTAGAACTTATCACCTACATGAGTTCTCTCTCACTCTTTTTCCTGTGTCATCGCTACTTCCTTGTTCACTTAAATATACACTGAAGCATTTCATAGTCATTCAAAATAGACTCATTGTGTGACATAGTTTACCCAGAGCGAGTGAACAAGCCCTCACGTGTCGTCTTTCTGCCTTCAAGGGCCTCAGTACCGAGACCGGCCATCGGATCTAAACTGGCCATGTTTCACAATCTTTCAGCTAATCTGTGGTACAAACTCTTGATAGACTAATCCCACATTTCCCCTGCATTTCAAGATCTCCTCACCAAGTCGATGAGTTTGGTGATGGGGATCTCCCGGATGGGCTTCTTCATACGGCACAAGGTGTCCAGCGAGGTGCCGAAGCAGCTGGGCAGGTAATTGCCGGAGATGGTGATGAAGTAGTCCTTGCCTCGGTCCAGGTGGAGCACCAGGATGTCCTCGATGCCGTCCTCGCCTGAGTTGAGCAGCGTGACCGAGTCTTTACTCACGTAGACCTCCAGGTAGATCTCCAGGGTCTCATCTGCTCACATGACAAGACACAGAACGATTATACTCTATTTCGCCTAAATCGGTGGTGTCAGACTTTTTTTCCATCGCAGGCCACACACCAAAAAAGATACTAATATGCTAGCAAGAAGCTGAGCTGCACTGTATTTGTTTACGGTCTTGATGTGTGGCTAGAGTGCCAGGCAGTTACACTTCTTGCCCCTTTCCTACTGTGTTCTGACAGGTAACCCTAGTAAACACCCCCACAAGGGAAGCGTTTTAAAATGGACAACTCAGAAATTACTCGGTTCCAAGAATCCTTCGCTGGGCTCGGCACGCAGCCACGACTTGCAGTACTGCGAGTCATTGAGTTTGGGGATGAAGGCGAAGTGGCAAGGGACCTGCCCGTCGTTCTTGATGAGCAAACGCTCCCTCTCGAGCTGCCGGAACTTCACGTTCTCAAATGCAAACTGTGGGTGAAAGAGGGAAAGAAAACATTAGCAGTTAAACCATAGCATTAGCTTTGGAAGTGACTAGATCCTGGAAGGAACTGAATGAAACACTAATACTGAGGGATGTCCACCTGCAGGGAAAAGCAACAGGGCTAGGGGGCAGCAGTTGATGAAAACCACCGGTAGTTCTAGGGACCTCCAGGTCCAGAGAATGAGGTCCAACTTGATAAAGTTCTGCTCAGTGCCATCCAAACTACCTCACTCTGTATTTTCAGAAGGTACTTCCCAATCACCCTCAAACTCATAAGCTTTGGGTATTACCTGATGGAATGTACCACCAATGGACTCAAATGGGATTTCTTTAAAGAACAGCCAGCGTTAATCTCAACACATTTGCATCAAGTGGGTTGACGGGGTTCGGGCTCGTGAAATCATGGAAGCCAGCAAGTCACCTCCCACTGGAGGTATTCCTGTCATGTTCAACCATTAGGTAATTCAGTAATCCCCCCTCCATTGCTGGGGTTATGTTCCAGACCTTCGCCGCAATAAGTGAAATCCGCAATATAGAAATAGCCTATTTACATACACCCTAGACATGTTTTAATAGCATTTATGGCACTTAAATGTTTTTATATAGTTCTAACACACTTTTAAAACAATACAAACACATTTAAACACATAATATATGAAGAGAGAGCATACAGCGGTACCGCGATATAGTGGAGGATTATTGTACGATGGTAGACCTAGCCTTGGACATGCCGGTGGAATTATAAGGCTCGATTTGGCCTGGGAATGCCTGGAGGCCCGTGAAGAGAAACTGGAGGATGTTCTGAGGAAGACGACACCCTGCTAAGCTGCTCATAAAAATAGATGGGTGGAGTGATTGACGTTGAAACATTTTCTTACCTCTCTCCGGCTCAGAGACACAGAGGGAAGAAAATCGTTCTCCATTCTGTCCATGTGGCGGACAATCTCCTCAAACACCTTTTTGTGGCGCTGCTCATTGACCACCTTCACCTGTTGCGCAAACACATCAAATCTTACAAAAATTGAAGACAACTCTAAAACGTGCCAGCGTACTCTCTTGCTGCGTCAATAGACAGTTTTCCAATAATTACATTGGATTTTTCATTTGTTTAAATGACTGAAAAATACTTCTTACCGTCTGTGGAAACCACTTTTATACAAAAAACAACATTGGGTAAGATGTTTGTTTTCACTTATGGTCGTTTCTGTGTTCTTCAGTCGGGGCGCTTACTTGATTGGCTACATTCTGTTGCACGTCACAATTCAGAACTTGGGAGATGTCGTCTTTCCCCACACACGAAGACTTTTGGTCGTAAATATTGAACGTGTTCAATGTTTAATATTGTCGGCCCTGATCCCTTTCGGACCCTATAATCTGGGCAAATTCACTCTTAAATCTCAGACCTAAAGAAGTTTAGAGGATAATCTTAAAAGACATAAGAAAGTCTGACGTTAGACGTCCTTGCTTGGGAAGCAGTAAAGTCGTGTGTACTGGGCCCAAGTCATTGTTAACTTACTGTCACAATATCGATTAAAAAAAAAAACAGCCCCAAAACTTCGTTTTTTTCTTTGTGGATTCTCAGTCATGGTAATCTACCAAGGTTGAATCGAGGAAACTGGAGTCTTGTTTGTTGAATTTGTTGTGTTTTTGGACAAATGCAGAGAAATGGCAAGAACCGAAGCGCATTGTGGGGTGATCACGTCTGCTCCCGATGGAACGTCAGCTGAGAGACTGTTTACGTGCATCTGCAGGTGCTGCTGTTTTGGTTCGCGATGGAGTTGGACTCAGCAGTTAATTTTAATGTTCGTGTGTGAAAAATACAGATCTACGAACTGAGGTAATTACAGTTACTATTTATTTTAATGAAAATTGTAATTTTTTTATTTTGTACCTGGAGAAACGGGAGGTGTCTATTTGAAGGAGCCATTTATTTGAAGGAGGCATTTATTTTTCTCAATTGGATGATGCACCCAGGCCATTATCTTCGGAAGTCCAAAGTGTAATGTGAAAGAGGTCTTGACTGGTCCACTTCTTACCCCTATCTTGAATATGGAGCTAACCGGTTTGTGGTCGCTTGTTTTCAGCTCCATGTGACTGCGATACTTGAGCTGCTTGACATTGTTGCCCCGCCACAGGATCCTGTCACACCATGCTGGAACGCGGCACTTCCCGCTAACGGAAAAGAGGAAAAGACTTTCAGGGATGGCAGCCGCGTACAGACCCGCTGACTCTGTAGCTGTGGACCGATAGCGACGGGAAATGGCGGCTTTGCTGACAAGGTTTAATCAGAAAGGAATAACAACTAAAAATGTGTTGGAGCTCTTCCTGCCATATCCTGGAAAACGTCTGTGTACCCGACTTAATGAAAATAGCGTTTTACCTCGAGTCCCATCTGTCTGTTTTGGAATCGTATTTGTAAGTTGGGATGAAGTTGATCTCTCCTTCCATGAAGTCAGTGAAAGCTCGTTTGGTCTGCCGCTGAATGTTGAGCTGTGTACCAAAGAGTTAATTGGAAAAATCATGAATAAAATATTCCTTTTCATAGGTGATATTTAGTCTTGATGGATCTCTCACCTGATCAAACTCCTGAAGCTTTTTCAGCTCATACTGGGAAATGAGATGCTTGACCTCAGAAGCATCATACATGAAGAGGCGATAGTTTAAATCGCCAAACCAGATTACCACACTACAACACACAAAGACTAAACTATTTGGCAGGTGGAACAAAAAACAACAACCTCAAATACATGTGGATTAGCATGCTATCTGCAAAACCCATGACTAAGTTGCGCTTAGAAAAATATATCTGTAAGAATAACAAAGAAAGCTAATTAGTGTGAAATAAGAGCCACATGCAGTCTGTCTATAAAAGGCTGAGGAACTCACTCGTGCTTGTGGATACTAAGAGGGGGGTGGTCCAGCAGGTGGAAGGTCATGCGGGCGCAAATGTCTTTATAGTCCTGATTGCGTCGCTCAAAGTCCTCCACGTGCGCCGCAAGATGCGAGTTGACGATGCAGAAGCTGGTGTTGTGGAACACAAACCTCACTGCCACACCTCCTTTGTTCCCCTGTGCAGGGCAAAATGTCTGTTTGAGCTACGCAAGAACAACAATCCCAACATTTCAAAGGTGGTCACTACTAACCATTTTCCCCATGATTCCGGTTCCGACATGTTCTGCAGCCACTTCTTTCATATGTTTCTTGTGTATCTTATTGATGAAGACCACTAGCATCATCCCAACCAGTCTAATTATGCGAACCTGTCGAAAATGTCTAAGTTAATACATACTTGACATACCCAACGGAAATATTAGATCTGCTCCTCCACTCACCCTCTTGTACTGTGCTTTAGGGTGCAGGCCTCTTTCAACTGCCTCCACCCAGAGTTGCTCCTTGGATGAGTCCATGTAGAAGAACGCTTCAGTGCTCAGGTCCAACTCTTGAAAACTAAAACCAAAACATTTTAAGAGAGAACGTGACACATACTGTACATGTAGCGCCGTTGTGAGAGAGTCTAATTACTAATCATCACTGACCCCACGGCATACATATCAGGAGGTTCCGCGTCACAAGAGAGCCACGACACAAGGCTGCTGTCTGGAGACTGCCCGTTCACGTTCCACGTACCACTGAAGAACCTAAAGAGACAATCGAGCATTTATGTGGACTTTAGGGAGAGTGAGAAGAAGCCAAACTCTTTTGTAAAGACGCAATGCCATGTCATACAGATTTACATGCATTTAAAGACCAAAGTTGACAAAAGTACAATAAAAGTTAGTTGCCGAACCTTTTAACAAGTAATGCAAAGAAATCTGTCAAAATGAAAGATGGAGATGGATTTTGGGCCCATGTTTAACATCTCAAGTACAGTTACAAACAAACAAAATGTGAGCCCGTTCCAAATGAAACTGTGACCCGCGTTCTGAACACACAAAATCTCGTGGATGCGGTACACGACTATATAGCCGAAGCAAAGAAGGACGTTTAAGTCAAATGTTCCTTAAGCAACACAATTCAAAATTTAACCAGAATTTTCTCAAAATAAATAAATCTCCAAAACCACACAGAAACCCACTTGAGAAATCCCCTCTCCCCACTTCCATTTGATTTTTATATTACCTTTTTTACATTGTATGACAGTTAAGAATGGTTTCAGTGTTATCTTTCATAACCCCCTGACATCTGGATTTTGGCCTGTTTTACTGCCACTTCTCTTCTCTTTATTTCCCTTAAATGGGTTTTTTCTGAGTTTCTCCTTGCCCGAATTGGTGGGGGGGGGGGGGGGTGTAGAGCAGGGGATGTCATTGATTTTTGTCAACTGTGAGCCTGTGAAGCCCTTTGAGACTCTCTTGCAGGCTATATAAATAAACTTGATTTGACTTGTCATAAAATGCCTGCAACATTTTATTATGGCCACAGTTTGACACTGAAATGAATGAATGAAAGTTCCATCATTTCCTTTGGGAAAACTCACTCAGCGTCCCAGAATAAATTGTATTTGACCTTAGACGTTCCTCTGTATCCTAGCAGGAACTGAAGGATGAAAGAAAGGAAACGCTTCTTTCTACCTAAAGTTCTGGATGTCCACATATTCATTTTCTTTCTTTCCCAGGCGGTGTTTGATGAGGTATTCTCTCTGTCCTGCCTGGGTGGAGAACATGGCCTGTCTCATGGTGTTTGTGGTGGGACTCTCGCACCAGGACGGAGACCTGTCCGCCCGATCGAAGCTCGACCTAAAACTACTATAGTATTAAATAAAATAAAAAATACAATTCGTAAAGATTTGTTCATCTTTCATATTCTACAAATGGAGGGTGACTCACTCTGGTCTGGTGATACCCGTGGAGTTGTCTTTGGCCTGAAAGGAGGCTCTCTCTTTCGGGAGGGGAGCAGGAGGCAGCTGATAAGATGGAGTGAAGGACGCTTTGCGGGGAGGAAGAGGAGGAACAGGGGGAGGATCCCGAGAAGCAACTATCTTGTTCTGATGGTTCTTCTTTTCCTCCACTTTCAAAGTGTGATTGAAGTTCTCCTCAAAGCTGAAGTCTGAGGCCAGAGACTGGGCTGAATAATCGGATAAATATGTAGAAAGTGTTATTGAATGATTGTAACAAAGAGCTGTTGGACGTTGTTAAGCATACTTGCGTTACCCTGACGTGTGGTTATGCTGCTGTCGAGGGCGGAGGGCAGTGTGCCAGTCACCGTGGGTGTGTTGACTTCAGAGTCCACACAATTGGCAGTCTTGTGTCCTCTCTGAGGTGGGATGGGGACTCGATCTCCCCTTGGAGGTATTTGTGCAAAGGAATCCATTACGCTGGGCTTGGTGGAATTCAACTGAACTGGGGAAGAGAAAACATAATGCACAAAATTCAGCCTGATGTGATGGCTCGCACTCGTATTTACATATCCCGGAGGAACATCTTTCCAGGATTTGTCTTCAGCAACTACAAAATCCAATATGCGACATCTTGTTTCACTACTGCACTACTCGTGTTTGAATGAGAGCAAAGAGTGGAAAAGAGAACCAGTGTGAGGCGGTTAAACTGTAAATCTTAAAATCCCTCAGAAAGCTTAAGTTTGCTTTTCATGTTCAGTATTTGATACAATCACAGTG
This sequence comes from Phycodurus eques, assembly GCF_024500275.1. Taxonomy (NCBI): domain Eukaryota; kingdom Metazoa; phylum Chordata; class Actinopteri; order Syngnathiformes; family Syngnathidae; genus Phycodurus; species Phycodurus eques. The sequence goes on from NC_084533.1 coordinate 27,795,424, forward strand.
AGGTATTAAATTGGTGTTTTATTCTTGTAGTACATTGCATCATGCTGACATATTTCTTAGATTCCATATGCAGCTTCATCGGGTGAGTCAAATTATGATTATATCATTATGATCATGTAGTGCACTTGCGCAACAGCGCAAAGACAACTGACCCTGTGTGAGTATCCGAGGCCATAAAACAAACTGAAAAGAAGGACGTCACTCCGCCCATCCAGGGCGATTCATGCATATGAGGAAATAGAGAAGCGTCATAATCTGAAATGAGCGTGAGTCATCACATCTTCCTGCCTGCTTATACAACACATTTTCCTCCCGCTCAGAAAGTTATAATCCTGAAGACATGATATTTATTTGACCTCAGCCGAGTCAAACTCACTGGCAAATTCAAAAAGTAGTGTCACAAAATCTCAAGTTAATAATGTAAAGTATTAACAATAAATATACATCCAAACAAATGTTTATCAGTATATATTATGAGCGGTCTTGGGTTAAATGTCGTTGTTTTTTTCCTCTGATGGTTTTCTGTTCCAACTGAATGTTGTGCCGGATTAAAATGCTCTTCGGAAATGGCCCACGATCTGTAGGTTTAAATAGGTCATTCGCGGTTCCCACACAAGCGGGTGCACCTGCACACCGGAACTCATAAATCCACTGTAAGTCAATAAATGTTACTTAAGTAAATAATTTGTGCAAATATATATCATCCAACTCATGCTATACACACCTTGTTGTTGAGCGCTTATCACCTGGGTGAGGAAAGTCTGCGTGCGTTCGTCATCCTGCAGTTCTAACAAGAGTTCTGGGGCTTTTTCTCCTTTTATCCGTATCTTGAGTCCAGCTAGAGGCGGTTAGACAACACAAACCCACGCGTGCGTGCACACGCACGCATGCACACGGAACACCTTTAGAATTGCCACAAAAATGCATACGGTCCAGAAAACAAAAGCATGCTGATGCCACAGTCAGCACATTTATAATTCTTTCAGAGAGCCGGGGAAACTCAAGACCTGTGACCGCTACTAAATAAAGACGCAAACACTACCAAAATAAATGCCGTTTGGTTGAGCTTCAATAAATTCCAGGCAGCTAGCGTACATTCCCACAGTTTGGCACTGGCAGCCTTGCAATAATAAATGATATGTTTGCGGTTTTACGAGCCAAAAAGAGTTCAAAAGTACTCACAAACTAGGGAGAAGTCAATAAGATGCGCCTCCTCACCCTCTGAAGGGACAGAAAAAGTGTTAACATGCAGGTCAAAGGTCATTTGTGGGTGTATTCAGTCTAAAAGGAGTTTTTTTTTTTACATTGAGTTTGTTATTGATTTTCAAATTTGGTCTTCAACACTTAAGATACAGACGGGAAAAAAACTGATCCGGCCGACTACTAACTTCAGCCCATTCGTCAACCATTTAGTTGTGTATACGTCGAAGAATAAAGCCACGTACCTTTTACAATTTCAAATTTTCCATTAATGGGTATGGACAGCTGAGCCACCGGACGGGCCACGACAGCGTCAGGAGTTGCCAGCACACCGAGTCTGTGTGGTAACAGCACAGCCTCAAGATTAATTGTAGCTTCCTTATTTGTTTGCATGATTTTTAGACATTCAAACAGTTGTATATCATTTATATAAAGAAGTGAGGTCGCATTCTCTCTCAATGACAAGTCAGCTTCATGCACAGCACTCGGGGGACATTAGAAGTGATGCAGAGTAGGTGAATGTTTATGTTTGGTTAAACCCTTTAAACATGTCAAATTAAACAATCATGCAGACATGCAAGGATGTCTTATGTTGTAATGGATGGTCCAGCTTTACTTATAAAATACCAAATATAATACAGAAAGTAGATGGGGTCTTAGTTAGCCACTCAAAAGCCTGTAAAGTTTGTCCGTCTCATTAGGACAACACTGTTAATGCTCGCTGTTACTTTAGTTCAGTTTATTTTTGTAGCAATGCTTCCTAGTTCTATTATCTCATTTTTTTTTTTTTTTTTAGCTCCACAGCAATATGCCTCATCTTAGAAAAGAAAAATAACACGCTATTATATTACTCTCCACGTTACTGTCGTTTATCATTGTGAGAAGATTCGTATATATCGTTCAGATTTGTTCTGTAAATTGACTGTTTGTTGTACTAGAGCGGCTCCAACTACCGGAGACAAATTCCTTGTGTGTTTTGGACATACTTGGCAAATAAAGATGATTCTGATTCTGAACACAAAACTCGGAACTCTGAGGCACACGTGCTAACCACTAGTCTGCCGTCCTGTCCTGTGGGGAAATTTGAGTGGAAATGTAGGATAACAAAGGGAAATCGTGTTCAGTGTGTCTCAAAAACAAACATCAACAAACAAGAGAGGCATTCAAGTCTTGTGCCGACATTCTTGTGCGTTATTAGTACGCCTTATACAATTGCAGGTGCAGCGACAATGCAACGGGCCCATTCTCCCTGACGCGCCTTCTAACCGTGAGCTGAGCACAGAGCTTGTGTTCCCACGTGAGTTTCATTATTGCCTGGAGTGTAGGAATTCTGGATAATGAGTGGCCGTAGCTGGCAGCTAGAGGGGACTAATTGCTTTGTGCCTCACGCTGCAACGCAACACAACCTGCTACCTTCTACACACAGGCACAGACACGCACACACACACACTCATAATGTCTGTGGGGCGAACACAACTCACCCGAAAATCTCAACACTGCAGGTTGCCATGATAAAAGTTAAACCCAATTATCCCAAGTTACTCCCAAGTAAGTGGACATATTGAAAAGAGAAAGACAACAGTGGTGTCCAAGTACTTTTCTCCAGCGAGTGTTTCATTGTTATGATACTTGGAGACGATCACCAGTAGTCATGTGGATAATAAGTGAGCATTAGTTTTGGCTCTGTGAAACCATGTTTAGCGCTGTTACTGCTTTTATATACTAGAAGGGTTTTACGTCCTGTTTTGTTTCCATTCCCATTGACCTGAACTCTTAAGCTAGAGCTTGTATTGACCTGATTTTGATAAATGAAGTACTTTGATCTGGCTACTTTGTGTCTGGTGTTGTCATGCTGCTTGATAAGGAGGAGTATTAGTATAGACTGCTAGGTTAGCTTTTCGGGCTAGGCGCAATATGCTTGCCACGACTGATCTACAATCCCAATTCCAATGAAGTTGGGACGTGGTGTTAAACAAATAAAAACAGAATACAATGATTTGCAAATCACGTTCAACCTATATTTGATTGAAGACACTACAAAGACAAGATATTTAATGTTCAAACTGATAAACTTTATTGTTTTTAGCAAATAATCATGAACTTAGAATTTTATGGCTGCAACACGTTCCAAAAAAGCTACGACAGGTGGCAAAAAAGACTGAGGTGTTTGATGAGCATTCCTCAACTTTCTGTTTGGAACATCCCACAGGTGAACAGGCTAATTGGGCACAGGTAGGTGTCATGATTGGGTAGAAAAGGAGCTTCCCAGAATTGCTCAGCCATTCATAAGCAAAGATGGGGCGAGGTTCACCTCTTTGTGAACAAGTGCGTGAGAAAATAGTCCAACAGTTTAAGGACAATGTTCCTCAACGTACAATTGCAAGGAATTTAGGGATTCCATCATCTGCGGTCCATAATATCATCAAAAGGTTCAGAGAATCTGGAGAAATCACTGCATGTAAGCGGAAAGGCCGAAAAACAACATTGAATGCCCGTGACCTTCGATCCATCAGGCGGCACTGCGTCAAAAACCGACATCAATGTGTAAAGGATATCACCGCGTGGGCTCAGGAACACTTCAGAAAACCAATGCCAGTAAATACGGTTCGGCGCTCCATCCGTAAGTGCAACTTGAAACTCTACTATGCAAAGCGAAAGCCATTTATCAACAACACCCAGAAACGCCGCCGGCTTCTCTGGGCCCGAGCTCATCTAAGATGGAGCGACGCAAAGTGGAAAAGTGTTCTGTGGTCCGACGAGTCTACATTTCAAATTGTTTTTGGAAATTGACGCCGTCGTGTCCTCTGGGCCAAAGAGGAAAAGAACCATCTGGACTGTTATGGACGCAAAGTTCAAAAGCCAGCATCTGTGATGGTATGGGGCTGTGTTAGTTCCAATGGCATGGGTAACTTAAACATCTGTGAAGGCACCATTAATGCTGAAAGGTATATATATGTCTTGGAGAAACATACGCTGCCATCCAAGCAACAGCTTTTTCAGGGACGCCCCTGCTTATTTCAGCAAAACAATGCCAAACCACATTCTGCACGTGTTACAACAGCGTGGCTTCGTAGTAAAAGAGTCTGGGTACTAGACTGGAGCTGCCTGCAGTCCAGACCTGTCTCCCATTGAAAATGTGTGGTGCATTATGAAGCGTCAAATACGACAACGGAGACCCTGGACTGTTGAACGGCTGAAGCTGTAAATCAAGCAAGAATGGGAAAGAATTCCACCTGCAAAGCTTCAACAATTAGTCTCCTCAGTTCCCAAACATTTATTGAATGTTGTTCAAAGAAAAGGTGACACAGTGGTAAACATGACCCAGCTTTTTTGGAACGTGTTGCAGCCATAAAACTCTAAGTTAATGATTATTTGCTAAAACCAATAAAGTTTATCAGGTTGAACATTAAATACCCTGTCTTTGTAGTGTATTCAATGAAATATAGGTCGAACATGATTTGCAAATCATTGTATTCTGTTTTTATTTATGTTTAACACAACATCCCAACTTCATTGGAATTGGGGTTATAAAAAGGAAGTGTTTTTATCATATATATACATATATATATATAAATATATATAAACATTTTACATTAGTGGTTGATTTTATTGTACACCTGTGTGAGAGTTGGGGCTGTAGCTATCATATATTTTTCAAATTGCGCATTCTACTGATTATTCCATTGATTCATCGAGTAACTGGGTTCAAACTGATTTTGCATTATCACGGCTGTGGGGGGAAGAAAAACAAATTATAAATCGGCTAACTCGGCTAAGCCGACTACCAAAATTGGTTGATCCAAAGGTTTCTGCCTTGAGGCAATACAATTTACTAATAAAAGCACATTTGCGCCACCCAGAACCATTTGGCCACTGACCATACGGACATTATTTGCAGACGGATGCACAGTTGAGCCAGTGGAAAAACATTGCCACAAACGACAGAGGAGGGTCTGTCTGTGATTTTTAAGACACTATTAGATGTGTAATGTACTTATAACATGATGTATGAGTGAGCTGAATGGCAGTTGGGGGGGATGCTAATTGTTAACAAAGTAATGCTAATCGCAAATGATAACCGTGTTTTCTCAAATTCTGTACAGAGTTTAAAGCGTACACTCAGTAGCAACATGTGCAGTTTAAGGGTAGAAGTCAAGCCCTCGTAGATGAGAATAAAATGCATCTTAGTTCTGAAAATAAAAATTGAATTAAAAAAAATTTGGGCGGGGTACTGATTACTTGACGAAATATCTATAAAATAGTCTAAAAGGATTCGATCGTGAAAGCTCTGTGCATTATTAAACAATAACGTGAATGCGAGGTGCAGATATTACTTTTGTCCACTTAAGAGTCGTCTTCCTCACGTTCAACTGTCATATCTGTGACTTTGAGTGTGTATAGCTTTAAAAAAAAAAAGTGAAAGTTTTTTTCATTTACGTTTGTTTGATTGTAAGTACTAGGGCTGCAGCTACCCAATAATTTTAGAATTGATTATTCTATCAGTTATTACATCAATTTTTCAAACAATCAGATAGAAATTTATTTGGCATGAAGATTTACTGCGAAATCATTGTTTTCTCGATGACTGTTTATAAACCGATCGCTGTTGTTTATTTCGTATTGTGTAGTGATTAAACAAAACCAAATAAACAACAATTAAGCAATATTACAGAAGAGAGAGTGATTCTGTATTCACCCGCCATTTTGAAACTGAGCACTTCTTGGTTAGCCATACAATGGCTGCAAATAATCATTATGTCTGTAATGAATTAAACTCACCATTATTTTTCTCAGAAATTAGGATTCAGTTATTGGTTTGGTCTGTATTGTCAAAAAAATGTTGATTATTGTTTTCCAAAGTTAAGTCTGATGTTTGAAGTTTGCAAAATGTCCTATTTCGATGAAAAACAAAGATAATCAGTCTGCTTTCATGAAGGACTACAGAAACCAGAGAATATTTACTGTTAAGAGGCTGAAATCCAAGGAGTTCCAATATGTTTAAGTTAAACAACGGCTGCAAACGATGAAGAACTGATCAAAATGTTTGTCGATTCATTTGATAATCCATTGGTTGTTGATTAAACGATTAATTGTTGCACTTTTGGTTGGTGAGTAAACGATTCATTGCTGCACCTCTAGAAAGTGCAGCAGTGGCTGTGTCTACCCTTGACCACTTGCTAGGGGGCATTACAATACATTCTAACTATCTTAAATTATGTAAACACAATATGTTACCTTGTTTTGCTTGGACCTTTTTTATAACAGATTTTTTTTTTAGTTACTCGATTAATCGTTGCAGCCTTGAGTCCAAGACACCCTAATGAGGACAAGTGCTGTAGAAAAATTGATTGATTGGGAAAAAGATGTAATTGAAAAGTCAACGCGTTAACTTGGAACAGATTTATCACTATGTTCTCATCAATAAGGTACTTACATAAACTGTCCACCACGTTCGATTAGTGACAGCAGCCTGGGCTCCTTCTGGCCAGCCCTCAGCTCCAGACCTCTTACAGTGTGAGCAGCACAATCAAGGAATTATTGTGTCGCAACATGAAAATTAACTGTATCTAAACTGTGTCGTGTACTTTTCTTGTGTATTTTAAAAGGCACCATGTCTTTGACGTTGGGATTGCTGTGTCACTGTCAGATGAAGCCATGCTTTTGAAAAATGAAAGTGTAATGTAGATACTGGAATGGTGATACTGGTACACACAAACAAAAATCACTAAATAAATTGGTTAGTGAGAGTTACTGTGAAAAATTAAAGCATGGCTGTTATTATTCAAAACAATTTCGGCGATTTCTTTTCCTCCCGGGGCTCTCATTCAAAACAATGTCAAAAGACTACAAATTTTTCAGACAAATATTTTTTGGCTTCAAAACTATACTTAATGCCATCCACACGGAACACTCTCTTGAGCTTTTCGCGCACACTATAAACATCATTCGCTCAGGACGTCACGTACAGTATTTAAGGTACCGGCGAAGTAAATTGGAAGGTAAATTGCGCTATTAACAATTGCGATTGTGCTATTAAGAAACCCTCGAAGGTGTGCAGTGTCCGCTGAGCTCTCGCTGGTTCGGTAAGCCATCCGGTACCAACAGCCGAAGCTGTCGTGCGTGAGAGTGAGGGGAGAGCGACAAGGCACACACTAGGCCACGCCATTTTAAGGCGCCGAACACAAATGTAACACAGTGTGTGTAGGTTTCACTTTTGGCTCATTTCCAATTCATTGCATTCATTACAGTGAATGTATTTAGGGGGGGGGGGGGGGAACACTTCTCGCTGACAAATAGGAAACGTCGTATGCTAGCTGTATCCAAAATGAAACAACAATAACACATCTTGGGCGCACAGCGGACACATTTCTGTTACATCCCAGTTTACTATTGAGGCTGGGGATTAAGATGAGTTCATGAATGAACAATGAGGCCGGCATCACATCGCCTGATTGTATTTGAATCATTGTTTTGGTTGACAGCCCCCTAGTGGAAAAAATGACTTCATCAAGCGACATGCGAACGAGGATCGTTATTTCACAGCATGTCAATAGCCACTCTCATATAGTTCAAGCATCATAATGATAACTTGACATGGCCAGAAAAATCACTCTAGTACACGTTAGCCTATTAAACGAAGCGGCTTTATTTGATTTGATTTCCCCTCAAAAGGATATCGCCAAGCACTCCTCGCTGCCAGTGCCCAAGAAGGAATCCATTCTTACCCAACAGAGACGAGTTTACCCCGGGCTGCTAGGCGGCTACGCGTTGGCTCCGTCCATACGTCCGGAAGGGAGAACGTGAAATCCCCGCCCGGTGCGTCGGCGGCCTTGCGGGTGACAGCAGCTCGAGCTCGGTGGTTGGTCGCCAATGTATCCGGGGAACGGCTTCGGACATTCAACACAGCTTGGAATTCAAAGTGCGGAGCTTATTTGTCGCCGTTCTGTCCATAAAGTGGAAACTCCCGGCTCGCGTTCACTTGTTCGAGGTGGTTAATACGCACCGTGGCTCGTACGTGACGCCAGATGCTGAAGCTAGTCCGACTTCAGGAGAGAGTTAAGCGAGGAATGGAGTATGGACTCTGCCTGCTGATGATGATTCTTCCTCCCTCCCTCGCCTCGCCCCGCCCGGCTTCATTTTGCACTCAACCCGCAGTTAGCGCCTTCTGTGTCCAGGAGGGTGTATTACAACCTGTAGACCTTGTTTACAAAATTCCAGAGGCCAGTACAGCAGTATTTCAAACCAGGGGGACGCGAGCACATTGCACGGAGTACATAGAAACAGGCTTGGACAGGTGTCACAGAATACATGTACCGGCATTATGTATTCAGGATTATTTTTTTTTAATGTAACTAATCCAGTACTGTTACTGAAAAAAGACGTAATAAGATCACTGGTGCATTTATTACAATTTGGGATTATTTCGCAGGATTACATTTTTTTAATGCGAGGAGAGAGATGCTGGTCGTTGATTCGAGCACTTGCCCGCTTTCCCACTCGCGGGCCGAGCAACACAGCGGCGCAACTTGGAACATGGCGATTTGACTTCAAAAGCCGTCAATGGCAGTGAATGAGTTCCATCTGTCCTCTTTTCCCCCCATTTCACTCATTATAGCAGACACCGAGTATTTGGCTCATGTGGAAAGGTTTTGAACACTTTGTTGTACCTAGTAAATATAATTTCCCCCACAGGATGCAGTATCTCTATCTATCTATCTATCTATCTATCTAGCTATCTAGCTATCTATCTATCTATCTATCTATCTATCTATCTATCTATCTATCTAGCTAGCTAGCTATCTATCTATCTATCTAGCTAGCTATCTCAGTGAGGTGTTGCCTTCTGGAACAGTTTGAAAACAGCCTTCCTTATGCAACTAAGCAATTATTTCAAGCTTCCTTAAATCCATCCAGTGGCTCAGAATTCAGAAGGGCGTTCATATAACACTCAGTAAATGTTATGAGTTATACATAACAGAGGCATTTCATATTTTATTTATTTACATGACTTATTTTCATGGCTATATATGTATATAATTATGTTTCATTTGAGACAATGGCTGAGAATGAAAGGTTCACGTTCAGGTGATTATAAAAATAAAATGATTTTTCATTCAATAATAAGTTGCATTGAGTTCTACTTTTGGAGAATCATCAACAAGTATGAGTGATGGGTAAATTGTTCAGGGGATACTCAAGACAATGAAAGGTTGGGAACCACTGCAGTACAGTACTGTACTGTACTGTACTATAGTACGGTGTTGGGGGGAGTAACTAATTACATGAATCTACATTACGTACTTTAATGACAAAATATATCAAATGATGAACTAAAGCTCTTTTTAAAATGTATGAATAGCCTGTCTGGTATTAAAAAATGATTGATTACTCCCTAAACAATGTTTCAGAGGAAAGGGAAAGTGGATTTGATTTTGCGGGTTCAGTTCTCATGGTCGGTGTCAAGGCACCCTCTGACCTCTGTATGATGTGTAGTATGTATGATCATCCTCGTGCTGTTTTACGCTTCGACTTTTTCGAGATCCTCCCAATGGTTCTGTGGGAACCTGTGCAAACGTGACGGCAACGCAGACAGTTCGGGACCGTTTCAAAGTTACCACTTTATCATAAAAAGACAACACAATTTCACAATTTCAAAATGACCGCCTTTATCCTTGACTTATCACACACTGGTAAATCTAAAGCAGATTTTAGTAGACTTGGGTCAAATTTGACCCGAAACAGCCTCCTTGTAAAAAAATCTTTGGAGCACCTGTACAAAAACAAAATGACGTTAAATACTAAAATGTTGGGGTATTTTGGGTCACTCTAGGAAAACTCATCAAATTTCAGGTTGAACGAATAACATGGAGGATATTTTCACTGCTGTCAAATATCAAGACGAGTCAAATTTGACCCGAACAGTATACGAGGTTAAAAGAAACTAATTGCTGTAATTAGTAACCTGATGAATGGCATAAGGGTTGGTGTCTGGATGTGGCCACATGTCTCCATTGGGCAGATCTCGACTGTGTTCAACACCCTGTGGCATCATCTCCACGGCGAGCGTGGACGGACCGAGCATGTCCGTCGCGCGGTACGACCGAGTCAGGCGACGAAAGGACGAGGCATCCGAGACTTCGTCGTCATCGTAGAGGTCGTCCGTCAGGTGCTTGTGCTGTCCGCTCGAAGCTTTCAGCTCGTCGTGCAGATCCGACACCAGCCCCTTCACGTCCTTCACTAGTGTGGAACGCACTCCAAACAGGCAGAGCAGGAAAACCAGACCAGCGCAGATCCCCGAGACGAAATACAGAGCTACTCGCTCAGGCACTCCTGAAAGAAATGCATGTAAATGTCAGACTACAAGTACTCTCAACAAACTATTTGACGTATGCAACTTTAAAACCGAATAGACAATGAAGTGCTTTGAAGAGCTTCGAAAGGATTAACCCACACCGGGGTAAAGAAAAAGGATTCAAAATTGGGATAGCCAGCAGTCAGCAGATGATGTTGCAACTGCACCGCGAGGATTCATTTTTGTGGGCTGGCCACTTCTGGGAAGGTTCGCCACTGTCCCATGTTTTTCTCTATTTGAGGATAATGGCTCTCACCGTGGTTTGGTGGAGTCCTAAAGCTTTAGAAATGGCTTTGTAACGCTTTCCATCCATCCATCCATCTGTTTTCTATGCCGCTTATCCTCACGAGTTTCTCATCTGTTCTTGAAGTTCTCTGGATTGTGACATTTTGTTGCAGCTTTTTGAGATCTATTGCCCGACTTCAATAATTCACATGTGGGAAATATTTTAACCCCACCGTATGAATGAAAAAGGGGAATACTGAAAACCTATTTAAAAAATAAATATCTTTTTTTTTAACTCTGTAACAAATCCCTGATGATGATCAAGCCACATAAAACAATGATGTTTCCTTCGTCCCGTCTCTTTCATGAGCAGCATATTCCGTCAGATACTTTTAAGTCCTTTGTACGATAAGTCAGTGCACATACCCAACATTTTTTCTATCATCTCCAGAGAGTTGGTTAGTAGAACATTTTGTTGCCTGTAGGTGGGGCCAGTGTACCATCCACCTGCAGGCGAGAGGGGCCTTGGCTCAGATGCCAATTCATGCATGCTACCAAAAAAATCTAATCAAATAACATGAATGCAGCAGCGTAATAGTGGTGTTGTTGTTTACACTCACCGTGTGTGTAGTCCGAGATCATGAAAGGATCTGTTGTCCCTCGACCCACGTCTTCTAGAACATACCTGGGCACTAGATAGATAGATAGATAGATAGATAGATAGATAGATAGATAGATTTGCAATCGGTGGAGGTAAAGCATCATGTAGACGTCTCAGTTGAAACAAGCAAGCAGCAAATGACAGTTGGCTTCTCACCGCAAGTGTAGGACACTCGCAGGTGTTTCCTGGTGCCGGGGAAACACGGGTCCCCAAAGCTTTGAGCGTCAGCCAGCACCGAACAGTTCGCTCGGCCATGACACCGGCGTGAGACTCTCCTCAGAGCAGATGGCGACAAACACTCTGCAATGGACAATTGGAACACTTCCGATACATGTATGTGGATTGTGGATGTTGAGATGTTTTTGTCCAATCAGATTTCAGCGTCTACAGTATGTGTTGTCGTGTGTCTTCAGAATCAGTCGTGCTGGATGATGTAACTTCAACTATACAGCATGAGCGAAGAAACTGCTTTTTCTAACCGATCAGATTTCGATCCACACACATTAACACATTTAATAATCAGCATGTTTGGTGAGTTCGTTGTATTTTGTTTTTGTCATGTTATTAGATAAATATAGATTATGAACGGCTCTAGCTAATGTACATGGCACACTTGTGTGCTGTTATATTGCGTTTTTGGATAGAGAGCAGAGGTGTCAAACTCATTTTAATTGTGGGGCACTTTGTAATTATAGTTTCCATCTGAGGGCCATTTTGACTGCTATAATCATAAATGCCAACTCATCATATCATTACATATAAGTAATTGCTCTCACATTTCATTGTTATTATTTACTTATTTAACGACATATTGAATTTGAAATCAAAAGTCATGGAAAATCGTGACAATAAAATACAAACACATGTTAAATTTATGTTAAGGAGGGATTAGGTGAGAAAAGACGCCAGTAATATCCGTAAAAAGTAAATTAAAATACCAATTTTTGTGCGGACTTTCTGCCAAAATGAAAGGAACAAATCAATGTAGTAAGAAAGTCAACATGGACAGATTTGATTTGCTTTCGTGGGCCAGCAAAAATAATACGGTGGGCCAAACCTGGCCCTCGGGTCGCACGTTTGACACCTGCGGTATAGTCAGTTTCTTTAATTGGAACATGATCATGGCTGTGTTAAGAGTCAAATGCACAGCCCGCCACTGCTTCTCGCAAAAAGAGAAGTGAAACAATGAGCTGTGATTCATCCGACTGTGACGACTGCGAGTTCCGTTTTCCTGTGAGTGTTGCTGACCCATGTCCACCGGCGAGCCCCCTCCCTGAGGACACAGGGGCCTTCCGTGCAGGAGGTGTCCGAAGCTGGCCGAGTAGATGGCCAGCACGGTGCCGTTCTTACACGCCAGCCTCAGGCGTTCGTTCTCGCACACCAGTCTCGTGCGGTGGTGCGCTGAAAACGCAGCAAGACAGGCAAGTCGCCGTGTTTGGTACGGGTTTATAGAACAATGGACTTGATGCAAGTACAGTGGTGCCTTGACATACGAGTGACTCTAATTACAGGTTATAATTCTTCAAAAAAAAGTCTTTTTTTAAAATTGTTTATTGCCGGTTAATGTTTACTGTCAAACTAAACTACTGTATTCTTTATCCTCTGCAAAGTATGACTAATATTACTGCAGCTCACTGAGGAGCTGTGACCGTCTCCATGTATTTTTGTGGCTGTATTACAGCACAAAGTCCATTGAATCGAAGCAAAAAACAAATGTGTTAAAAACGGTTTCATTCTTCACATTCTTTTTAATTATGTCATCACTGTATGTTTTTATGCAGTAAAAAATGTTAGTAGTAAAAAAAAAAAAAAAAAAAAAATTATAGTGGCAGTAAAAAATTATATATATGCAAACTCTCAACTCCTCTACCTACCTGGTCTGCACTTGTAGTACACCAGCAGGTACTTGCTGGTGAGCGGGCAAGGGTCGTGCCCAAACACGGGGCCAAAGACGGGGATTTGACACGACCGCTCATCCTGACACTCTGACAGCACTTTCTGCATCGGAAAAACAACAACACAAAATATAATTATTTTCTCATAACAGCGAGTTTGTGTCACATTAGCACAACAGTCACCTTGATAGCGACCGCAGAAGAACACTCGGCGTACTCTTCGTCGGTTCGATTTGTCTTCTGGCCGGGACACAAATAGCGATGAGGAACGCGGCGTCCGAAGAAGGCCGATAAGACGGCCACGGACGTTCTGGCGGGACACTCGATGGCGAGCGTTTCTCCTTCGCAAGCGTGAGCCGTGTGGTTCTTCAGAACACTGTGCAGATACACTTCGGGAGAAAAGACAGAAACCCGAATGACGTCACATGTACAGAATGTTCGTGCACACTTCTTTTGGAACTATGACTGAGGGTTTCGTAAGGAGGCGTGCCTCAATGATGAATTATGAATTTACTGCCTGAATCATTTATTAACTCTAAAAAAAAAAAAAAAAATTATTTTAAATCCCAATTGCCGATGGTTGGCGGCGTCCCAGTTGTTGGGTGTAGCCGTTTGAGACTTCTCGGGACGATGACCACACGTGTAAACATGCACAACAATAGAAAAGTGTGTGTGTGTGTCTGTTTATTTTGGGCAGTACCAGGCACTAGCTCACAATGAACTAATTATTAGGCACGCACACACACACAACCACACGCACACAAAGTGCAAGCTTTTCCACAAATACATACAGTATATAACAACAAGACTCACAATATCATCAAACAAAAACGCTATCGTGAGTCAGGCCAGTCGGAAGTACAGTCATTTTGCTTTTTATACATAAAGTCCATGCTGGTCTCTACTTTTATTTACTTTTCAATCACCCTGTATATATATATATATATATATATATATATATATATATATATATATATATATATATATGCTGTATATACGGTATAAATTTGACCTGCAACACAACAGGAGGGTCAACGCTAATTTAGCTGACACTGAATACATTTTCTGGGGAAATTTCTATCAAAAAAAGTTCACATTTAAAAAAGTAAGTCAAGATTTAAAAAAAAAAAAAACTTTAAAATTTGACACACATCATGTAACTCATTCGGCTGCTTTAGTGACAGGCATTTCCTGAGTAGGTGTTTGTAAATTAGAACAATTCAAATATTTTCAGTGTATATAATAAAGATGTGATCACAGCAAAAATAAGGCCAGTTGAAGACATTTTTGCTCAAATTTTGCACGTTGAAAATATTTTTTTCTAGATTCTTCTTCTTTTTTAACCTTAAAATGGGTGAATTTGACCCACATCGTAACATTCTCTGCTGTCTACTTCGAAAACAATAGATGACCATTGGAGTACTTACAAGAGAAATCCGGAACCGAATGAGCAGTGTTAATCCCCAGAGCCAAAACCCAGAGAACCCAAACCAACCTCCCCAGCGCTGTCATTGTGTTCTCTTTTGTTGTAATGGCGTCTTGCGTTTCTGTTGATGACCCCGCAAAGACATCAGTGGATCAATGACGCCATTGTTTTTTTTTTATTTGTTTTTTTTTTCTCAGTCAGTTTTTTTTTCGTGTTGGGAATGAAAATGTGTGAAGTTTGCAATACACGATTGATTGTGATTTATGATTGTTGTTCGACATGCTGTAGATTAACGGAGGTTTTGAGATTTATTTGCCTGGTCATGTGATTTGATTGGCCACTTGTTGATAGGCAGAGAAAAGCAGTTATTCCCGCGACAAGGAACAGGAAGTGGGGCAGACATACATAAAGGAAATGATTTTGAGAATTTAAAACAATAGACCTTTTTTTAGGAGGGCATCGATCAGTCACGGCTTTTCGTCCAAACCCAAAATGTGTACACTTCCCAGTGTTTACGGTTTTTGATGCTATGCTAGGCGAGGCGAGGTTCGGCTAGGCTAAACTAATGAACTAACAACAACAGCTCTGTGCTGAATGCACACGTTTGATTTGTTATTCTTATTATTTATTTATTATTGTATTCATTATATTTGTATTTGTTATTATATTTTATTGATTTATTTAGTTGTATTTTATTTTGTATTATTTTTTCCCCCCCACATGTTGCCATGGTGCTGGTTTTGTTATTTGACAGGCAATTTTGCTTTATCTTGGTTGGAGGATTTTTTTTTTTTTTTTTTTTTTTTCTTCCATGTGTCACGGCAAAAATCCAGTTTCTCTCCTTGTCAACATAGAAGGTCCTGTTCGCTGAGATAAGGTTTTTGTTTTTTTTCCCCCCCAGGATGTTACTTCCAGTTGGTGTGTGTGTGCAGCAGAGATATGTTTCTGCCTCTTAAACAGATAGCGCCTCGCAATCTTTTTGTCTCTGAGAGAAAAGGGGAAGTGAAAGGTCTTTGGCGAGCTCCCGTATTTCCCGTTTCTCTGATGTTTCCATGAAGATTCTGGAAATCCGTACTGCTTGGGGGAAGATCCTTCCAGCGATGCCAAAATCAGCACTTTTCATTTTCTATTTGAGCATTTGTTTTGCTTTTCTTCCTCCAAGCCCGCTGTTGTCACGGCAGCCAAACACTTGCAAACCATTTCCCAGGCTGAGGCTGAATGGTGAATGGTATCATTTGTCACACAATCTCTAATAAACACTCCCTGCGTGGCAGCCGAGTGGAGAACATAATGTCGGCTTTTTGTTTCATTCAATATTTGTGGCGCTCCCTCATATTATTGAGCAAGTAAATTCCATTCAGCTCCATAAAGAAGGGTCAAACCCTCCAAGTCCAGATATCCTGGAATAGCGCGAGCCGCATAATCCAGATAGCAGGAAACCTCCCTCGCTTAGAGTTCCGGCAATGGATCGTTAATTTGAAGCTTTTCTTAGGGATTTCAATGTGATATGTTCATATTCGTCACGCTTCCAAAGAGTGATAAAAACTCCTCAAATCATTAGTGGGGCAGATAAGCAGAACTTAGATGGCATTTGGTGTTATTTAGTGTGTTTTTTTTTCTCCTTCAAATTCCTTGTAAGGAGAGGAACAAGTGAAGAAGGGAGTTTTAAATTCCACTTCCTCCTTTTATAGTCAGGGATACCCACTTACAGTAAATCTCCAAACGGAGCGTTATGTACTACTATTGTTGAGGGGCACGTTCACTTCATCGCTGGAGAATGACCTTTACTCCATTTGTATGATAAAAACGGCAAAAACAATAATGATGCATTCGTATCATTCCATACAAACTGTATTTTTTTCCCCTACCCAAGCCAGTTGCAGTTGACAAACCCTGAAACCAAAGTCCCAAAACTGAAGGAAATGTGTAAGAGCGTTCATGTTGAAAAACAACAGAACAATTGAATTGAACACAAGCATATTTCCATGCTTTGTTTCATACTGTGAGCTTATTGTATTTAATGAGCTCAAATCAGTCACAGGCTTATTAAGTCAAGTTTTGTTATGAAATAAATTCAGACCAAACGAGTCAATAAATGTCTTTCCATCCGCTTTCTCTCATTCGGGTTGCGGGTGAGCTAGAGCCAGTGGCGGTTCTAGGGGTGGACCTCAGGGGGGCCAGCGTCCCCCACCGCTGGGCTTGCCCCCCCCCCCCCCCCAAAAACAAAATCGCCCGGCCCCCATGAAAAAGCCCTTGGACCCAATCTGGTCACCCCGCTAAAACCGGGGTAGAAACGCCACCGGGCGGAGCCGATCCCGGCTGACTTTGAGCGAGAGGCCGAGTACGCCCTGGACTGGTCGCCAATCAGCCAATCGCACTGTGTTCTAGAAAAGTAATGCTGAGTAATTATGAGCAAACACATTTGTTTGGTATGTATGGATTACAGTGGTGCCTTGAGGTACACGTTTAATTATGATTATGATTATTATGATTTGATGGTTATGATGATGATGATGATGACGATGATGATTATTATTTGGCCACCTGGTGGCAGTATAATACGACAGTCAACACTCCTCAGGAAACTGCAGTATTATTTGTCGATCTTCGCAGAGGATAAAGAATATATGCCTTTGAGTATGGTCATATTATCTGTCTACATGTGTTGCTCGTTAGCCCATCTATGGCATTTTTATGGTTTGTGTGCTTTAAGTTCCGCAGACTTTTCTATGGCAAAGCTAGACGTACTGTATGTGGTTGTTTTAAATACACAGTTTTTGTGGAGTTACAATACATTTTATGACTATTTCTTGAGGTAAAGATTTTATTTAATGTCTGCGCAATACATTTGAATGGAATCATTATTTCAGTAGTTTAAAAAAAAGGATTTTCCTATATTCAAACTGTGCATAAAGTTACAATGGCTTAACCCTTTATTTTGTTTGTTTGTATGTTTTTTGTTCCAGTGTAGTACATTTAAGTACAGTTCAGTTGTATTTAACTTTTAAGTACAACCCATTTGCATTTTATCTTTTGGAACTGTTTGTATTCAAACATTTATTGAGGTATTTTCTTTGTTTCACGTTTGTGTTTTTTTTTTAGTTGTTGTTTATTTCCTATACTCAAACTTCGCTTAATGTTAGAGTGGGTTACAATAATATGAAATGTACTTTTTAGGAATGAAATCTCTGCTTCGTTTTTGATGAACATACATATGGGTATATTTTAATATGGGTCAATAGGTTGGTACTTTGAGAGCTAAGTTTTGTTTTTGTGTTTGGGTGGTGCGAGGTATTAAAAGTTGGAAAACCACTGCTCGTGTCTCCGTCCCGTGTCCAATTCTATGATTTGTATTAAATGACGAAAGTAGTACACCCCGTTATTCCACCCTACACGTCTCGCACTATCGGAATGCGAGGAGACCACATCAAAATGAGTGAACTCGTATGTTTTGAGTCACGGCTTTTATCAGATGCTGCCTATTGCTACATGCGCACAAGTTGCTATTTTAAGCCGCCCTCGTGGATTTTATAAGAGCGAGTGCCCCGCCCCTTCTGTGGGACCGCCGCCCTCCACTGACTTGTCAAGTGTGCCGAGGCCGATATATCCTGCAAACAAGCGGCAGCCCTGAGGTGTCCAGCTCTCTCCCGACATCAGCCGCTTGCTCCTCCTATCGCTGCTTTGACTTTGAAGTGAATAACAACTTTTGTTTTTGGGGACGGCATGGCACTGCGGCAACATTCAGACAAGGAGCCGAGCATTGAGTTATTTGTTAAGGTCAGTATTTCTTTTGTGGATTTGCACTTTCAACTTAAAAGCAAGAAGGAAAAAAAAGTAGTTGCCCCCAGAATGTTTTCATCTGAAGAAAGGCTTTCTGCCAATGAAATGAATGACACATTGTTACTTTAAATGTCAAAGGTCAGAGATGGAATCAATATAAGCAATCAGAGGACCTCTCCTTTTGATTTGCTTGCATGCAGCACTGACATTTTGACGTTTGCATCCATCAGCTGAGCGGTGGCGCTGTGTTTATCAGCGCGCAGGCGCGCAGGCACAGCCTTATCACGGCCAAGTGAGTGTGCGACGACTGGCCACCAAAGCCTCACGCAGGCACACCCACCGCACGCAACAAAATGGGCCCTTGTTCCATAACAAGAAATCCCTTTTCTATAGCACCTAGTCTGTCGAGCGTCACAGGACGACTGGGTTTGGGCGGGGTACGACCCCGGTAGGTTATTGCCCAAAATCCCGCTGCAAAAATACATGAGAGTTGTGAAATGTGCTTTGTTGGGAGGGACTGATGTTGTCTGGCTTTATTCGGTGATAAAGTCAAGTTACGGTGTGTCTTCAGAGCCTCCGATGTTTAAAACGTGACACAGGCACACCCACTTTAATACCCAGACTATAGAATGGTCATAAAGGGTTTATACATTTATAATAAAGCCCTTCATATAGGCGTGTTGAACGACTTAACATATCTTTAGTAGTAGGATTTGGCTCTATATTTGGCAAATTTTGCTATGTTCTACTATTTAAGTGTGGGGTGTCAAACTCATTTTTGGCACGGGCCAAATCACAGTTACGGTTTCCCTTAAAGGGCCATTATGACTACAAAGCCATATACAGTCAATGTAAAATGCCCTCTTATTCCTACATTGCGCAACAAATTGACGGATAACTAGTTTGGAAATCAGAAGTGAATGAAAACTGTCCAACTATTATTCATTTCATTTTAAAAGGCGCACGGGTAATCGAACACACTTGCAAATCTCAATGTAATTAAAGGGGATTCTTTTTTGATGATTATTATTTCAACATGAAGTTGATTTGCTTTCACAGGCCGGATTTGGCCCCCGGGCCTCGAGTTTGACGCCCGTAATTTAATTGCTCCGGTTTGTTTGAATTTTGAATCAACTCTCCGCCATCGTAAATAATGGAAATACAATGAAGGGCCTCATAAATTCTTAATTGTCTGTCAATATTTTAAGTAACATCAACATTGTCGAAATGAAGTGAAGCATAATTATTAGTCAAAACAAAACAATAAAATGACGTGGCAACACTAGACAAAAATAAAATTAAAAAATATGATGTCACGCATGACGACCGCTTGAAAGTTTGATGAGACCACTTGACAAGAAGAGTGTGTGTGTTTTAATAATGACATTATCTATTAAAGGTTTTATTTTAACAGATAATGACATTATAAAACACTTTATAAACAGTTCTAAATGACATACTGAAACTTTTTCAACAGTAAGTTTTGGCTCTTTAAATGGAAAATTCAAGTGTTTTTCAGTTGTGACGTTTCCCAAACGGTACCCATACTCCGTCCCCCCCATAAGAAATGGAAATGTAATGAATCATCATCATAAAACCTGTCAGTGTTAAAAAGAAGTTAACTGCTGTTATTAGTAAAAAAAATCTATACAATTCCACACCTTAATGATGACAATGTATAGTAGAGATGCTGGACAGACGTAATGGGACACATCAGGAGTTCTCGTGATGACAAAAAAAAAAAAGAAAGAAAAAAACTGTCATTACTGTGCAATACAATATTGTAGAGTCCTATTTTTCGCATTAAAAAAAAAAACTAAAACCACTCCCAAAATGACAGAACTGGACACGTAAGTGCAGGGCCGCTCCAGCATTTTCTCACTTCCGAATTCGTCCTGCGGGTCGGGATGGTCGGTTCGAGTCCACGGGCCTTGCTCGAAGCAGCCGCCGTGGTCACGTCGCGAGCGCACGTTCGCTTCTACCGCTGCGACACAATGCCCGCGTCCCACCGACCAGTGACCGCCCCGCCCTAGCCTGCGCGTTGGAAAGTTAACGAGCAGGAAGGAAGCGCCCGACCTCTGTTTTCTCTCCGCGTGTACGGCAGGCCGGCCACGACGGCGAGAACGTGGGCAACTGTCCCTTCTGCCAGAGGCTCTTCATGGTGCTGTGGCTGAAAGGAGTGAAGTTCACCGTGACCACTGTTGACATGAGGAAGTAAGCACGCCTCCGCTTCCTGTCGTGTCCTCAAAGACTTTCTATTAGGCGAGAGGAACTGGGATGTTGTTGTTTTTCCCTCTAATAGTCCAAAACATTTCACACCATCGTGGTGTGTATATAAGAGGTCTGTATCGCCTCTCCAAACAAACACGTTCTTTAATTTGCCCGCATCGTGTGAACTTCTCAGGGTCATTACTGGTGGAAAAACATGATCAGGAAGCCTGTAATGGATGCTGATAATTGAGGGTTTCAAAACACATAAACCAGTAATAAGATGGCGGGGGGGCTACTCCTACTCCACAGTCAATAGTGTTATTTCTTCACATGTAAAAAAAAAAAAAACAATGAGATGTTTCTCGATGGATGGAAAAGTCAGTTTCATTAGTAAACATCACATAAATCACTCTAAAAACACATTGTGGCGCAACAAATACTGACGAACGCTAACAAGGCACTTCAAATTCGGTTGCGCGTCGCGACTCACTTTGTCACCGATTTTATAATTCAGCGCACACGCTACCGACTGCGTCGCGCCCTCGGCTTCCGGCCGATCACAGCCCGCGGCACACGCCGCGGGAACTGGACCGGCCACGATTCTCCATCCTGTGTGTCTCGGTTTCAGGAAGCCCGCGGAGCTCAAGGACCTGGCGCCCGGCACCAACCCGCCTTTCCTGCTCTACAACGGCACCCTCAAAACAGACTTCATCAAAATCGAGGAGTTTCTCGAGCAAACGCTGGACCCTCCCAGGTATTGTACTCGTTCTATCAAAGCCTTGTTTGGGATCCCTAAATTGTCTCATAGAGGGAATGTGAGTGTCAATGGTTTGTATATCTAATATCTGCACATGAAAGTCACTTTCTTTTGTGTGAACAGGAACAAACTGAATGAAAATGGAACATAAAAAAAAAAAAATGTTAGCTGTAGATTCTGAGGCAAGGTACCCGCTGCATGTGCCACATGCAAAGATCTGCAAACTAATTGACAAGTGTAATTCAGTGGCTTGCTCATGAAGCGCTGCCTTCTCGAGCGAAAATTCCATCGATGCTTTCACTGTTGTTATTGTATTGCAGTTTACGCTCACATTTTTAGACTCGGGGCTCAACAAGTAGCGGTAGCTCCACCCCTAGTTGTCATGGTAATGAAAGTCGGGAGGCGGGGTGAGCAGGGGCCCATGTGCACGAGACAGGCTGATTTCAGCGAGGCTCGAAAATGAGGGTGAAAAGTACTATCGTTCTTGATCCTTGGGTTCTTGTGTTAATTTCCACTCTATTTATTGTACTGCAGTTTGCGCTTGTGTTTTTAGACCAGGGCTCAACAAGTAAGCCTACATTATCCATACCATTACTATCTTTGTAAAGGCATACCTTTTTTTCATATATTACATTGCACACATGTAGCTAATGAAGTGTCCCGTGAGTGCACGAAAACAATGAACGAGACGCATGTTGAAAGAAACACATCCTCCCTGTGCAGGTATCCGCACCTCAGCCCAATAAACAAAGAGTCTTTTGACGTGGGTGCTGACATTTTTGCAAAGTTCTCCGCCTTCATCAAGAACACACCGAACAACGCCTGTGAGTCGGCTTCCTTTTGGCCATCGTCGAAGGTGGATCGAATAAAGGTGGACAAATCACAACTACGCTCTTATGTCCGATCTCCCAGTTCAGGAGAAAAACCTGCTACGGGAATTTAAGCGTCTGGACGATTACCTGAACTCTCCCCTGCCCGAGGAGATCAACCACAACTCAAGAGGGAGAGTCGGCGTCTCCGAGAGAAAGTTCCTGGACGGGGCCCGCCTAACTTTAGCTGACTGCAACTTGCTGCCCAAACTGCACGTCATCAGGGTGAGACAGTCACTATGAAGAATGATCATACATCCTGAACGTAACCATAGAAGTCATACAAATTTGCGACCATATTTATTTGAAAGCTTGAAACATAATGCCGATACAAACTATACACGTGAGGCGCAGGTACTATTTTGGCCCACTTTGGGTCGTCTTCCTCACGTTCTACGCTGTAGTATCTGTGAGTTTGAACGTGTGTGTGTGTGTGTGAATGCGTGCGTGTTGGGTGACGTCCGAGCCAGCGAAGAGAGTGTAGAGTTTGCCGTGTTGGAGAGCCATTAGCCAGTCTGCGTGTGGAGTTACTCGGCGTGTAAACTTGTTAAGGAATGTGTTTCTTGCCGTTTGTTCAATAAAGTGACAGTGGCAGCTGCATCCTGTGGAGGGATTACAATTTGTTCTCACTAGCAGTAGAAGGCTGTATAAAATTAGCTAACGATGTTTTCATTTACCATAGACGTGCAGTTGCATTAGCCGGCTCTGCTTTACACTTCATCGTCGTTTTTTTTTTTTTTTTTTTTTTTCGTGAAATGATACCAAACTTGGGACATTCTTTGTCTTTTAGACACTCTTTCCTGCACGTATTTTGTACGATTTGGAAATCTGTGATACAGTGCAGCTGCAAAAAGCTAACCGTGACGTGGCGAGGGACGAGTGTTCAATTATTATGCCAAAAGGTCACAATTGCGAACATGGAAAATGAACAGTATGTAAGGGTTAAAAGGCGTGCAGGTGTTCCTAATGATTTGTCCGTTGCGTAGAGGAAATGACACGCGCCCCTGGCCCGCATTTGGCCCAGCATGTGGATTGTTAAGTGTCGCATTTTGTTTTATACCAGGTTGCCTCCAAGAAGTACTGCGGCTTTGACATCCCGGCTCAGTTGACGGGCGTGTGGCGGTACCTGCACAACGCCTACGAGCGGGAGGAGTTCAAACAGACGTGTCCGGCCGAAATCGAGATCGAGAAGGCTTACTTCGGCGTGGCCAATAAGAGGAAATAAAATGTTCATTCGCCATCTTTAGAGGGTTTCTGTGTGGTGCCAAAGATATTACAAGTACAACCAACAGTCACCTAAAGACAGGTACAGGGAAACTTTTTGGTTGTTTTTGTTTTGGGACTTTGTATTACAGTTCCTCTGAGGTTCCTTTTTTTTTTTTTTTTTTAAGGATTACCCAAACAAGAATTGCCCACATGCCACTGGTTTCCCACCATCTCAGAACACACTTTTTTTTTTTTTTTTAATTGTTTTTGACTGTTTTAGTCACCTACGAGGCCAATTGTGCTATTGACTGTTAATTTAATTGACCAGATTTGTGTTTATAGTGTACATACATACAATATATTTTCACAGCAGAACCCCTCAAATCTGTTTAAAAATGTTTTTTTTATGCAGTAAACCAACTATTCTTGTGTGTCGTATTCTGTACTAGCACAGTTGACATGTTGGAAATGTACAACTTTCAGACAAATAAAACAAGCAAAGGTGTTTGTCGTCTTGATTGTAAAGATTGTGCGTCTGTTGTCAAGCTGTAATGTCTTTCAGCATTTTTTTTCGTTGACTTTTTTTTAAAGAAAAAAAATCCCATTTACGTGGAATTTAGGACTGAAAGGATTAATCAAAAAAAAAAAAAAAAAAAAACTCAAATAATTTGGTCAGAAAAAAACTAAATCTGTGCCTTCGCCGACTAATATTACTGCAGACTCACATACCACTCCGTGGACAAATGAGTTGTTGTTTAATAATGCAAAAATGTGTGTACAATTACTCGATTAATTGGTAGAATGAGCAAGTCTAAAAACATCAGAGAACTGCAGCCCAAGTAGAAATATCACCAAAAACACATGCATCAATTGTCTAATAGTTTATTAGGTCACAAAAGACAACTTTACAACTTTAAAAAATAGATTTTCTTTCTCAGTTAAGATTTTCTAGTTTCACTCAGTGGTGAATCTTGTGGTGGAATCGCCGCTGGTGTCTAATTGGTCACGCAGTATTTCCAGAAACACGCTGTGAAAGTCACACACACAATTAATCAAGACAATTGTAACCCCCCCCCCAAAAAAATTTGTATTTTCATAAATACTATTGAACAATGGTATTTATTTACTGTTCTCATCTTCATTATTTATTACTTTACTTGAGTTTTCCTTATCTTGAAAAGGTTGCCCCACGGGGTGGTGATGATACAGATATTTGAGAAGTAAAAGTACCCAATAGGAGTATTTAAGTTGATGCTCGATCAAGACCGTCCACCGATCGGTCACAACATTAGGTACACCTGTACAATCACATGAGAACCAATACAAGAGCTGTATCCGGAATTCTGCCTTCACAAAGGTGAAAATGCTCAGTTCTGTAAGAGAGGTATTCATTCAACAATATAGTATTTGTTGTCGCGGTTGTACACGTAGTTTGGAGTGGTGTAGAACCGCACTGCGTCACACTGAAAGCCGTCCCTATTATTTTGGTTCTCGCATAACAATCAAAAATATTGTCGCTGTCGGGCGGAAACCCCATATGTCCAAATAGGGTCGGGTTCATATTCTCCCCACAAACTCGATACTATTTGACTTTCCCCACATCATTTGCTATTTTGATGCATTGTGAATTAACTTTGCATGTTGCAACTAGCTTGAGAACAAATCTAGTCACTCTTTTGGACACTTCAAGCGGCGGAGAAGTCTCCTATAACTCCACCACTTCTTCATTCCGCCTGTGTTGATGTATTTCCACAATATCGAGCGCAAATAGCTCGCTTCGACACATTTGACCCCAGAACTGTGAGGCGGACGTGCAAACCACTAACGCACCGTGCTACCAACTTACCAAATACGGTTGCTCGCGCCATAAAGGACTACACCTAAATAGAATTCAACCCTAATGAATGCCAGACATACATTTTTGTACATGTCTCACCTCTTTTGTTGGTTTTGGGCAAGACCTGCTCTGACCTGACGAAAGCTTGAGAGCGAAGCTTGTCGGCCGCGGCCAGCTTCAGAACCGCCGCCTTGAGACCCTCAATCTTCACACGTGACCACAGAAAAACATGATGGACTCATGCAGACGAAGGTCTTTTTTTTTTAATGATTATTTACATGTATTCACGTGGGCTCAGACTTACCATGTTTGCATAGTTGTCCTGTTGAGCTGAATCCCTGGGCCCTTTAACCCAAAAACACAAACGAGAACGTTACAATGACTCATTTGCTGATGTCTGCAATTTCAATGGTGCAGATGAATATACATTTAGCTGTACCGTTACTCCAGGATTCTCTTTGCCCATTTTGCTGCATCAGGAGAGGATACACGTGATTCGCCTCCCTCTGTTCCCCGTCTGTATTGTAGGAGGCGTCTTCCGACGCCAGCTTCTGAAGGAAATCTGTGAGGGAAACATTCAGAATACGTCAAAGATTATTGCTGGATTATTATTATTTTTTTTAAATTATGTATCATATTCTTCCGTTGAAAAGAAAAGAAAGACGTGTACCATTTACTGTAATTGAAAACGGGGAAAAAAATAAGATGGAAAGTAAATGCACTACTGTTAAATTAGCAGGCATTCTGGTTGACAAAAAGAGAGCACAACATAAAATACAATTACAATGAATACATTCCAATAACGTACCATTCAAATGAAAAAGAAAAAAAACGAAGGTTATAAGTTAATAACGTCCATCTGGAAAGCACAAAAAAAAAGAGAGAAATAGTTGATCTAAAATAGATAGATGTAGCATTTAATTGAAAAAGAAAGAAAAAAGGAAGGCAGAAAGCGATCACACCCCTATTAAAATAGCAGGTTATCACAAAAAGAGAGTACAATAAATAGTGCAGCTAAAATAAAATACATTAAAATAAAGGGGACTATCAAAAAGAATACATTGTTATATTGACTTTTTTTGGATTATTATTTCTAATACAAAACACCTGAACGGCACATTTGAACAGTGGTGTATTCACTTATCATACCATACATACAAAAGTGTGTATATATATATAAAACAATGGGCAGCTGTCTTGTGCCATACCCACGAAAAGATTTCAATATTTTAGTGGGCAAATGAGCAATTTTCTTCTCACCTGGCTGTGTCTCCAGGTTGGAGTCGGGATAGAGAGGTAGCGCATGCGTCCATCTTGCAGCCAGGAGGTAGAGCACAGCCAGAGACAGCATGCTGACGTTCTCCGCAGTGGGCCCTTAGTTGCTGCCAGCTTGGCCAAGAACTTGACTTATATACCCGCACGCCGCCCATCCATCACGAGTGATCGATACATTATCATCACAACCAGCATCGCTCCTTAATGGATCGGGCGTCATCGACACCATTTAGGGGAAGCCTGTCTAGTCAGCTGCGGCCTATCTGTGCTTGTACAGAGAGCCCTAACAAATGTTTACCCTTCCTCACTAATAACGCGCGGCTGTCCGCCGAAGCCGCCGTGCTTTATGTGCCGTGCCGCCACGCCGCGTCTGCCGTCCTCAAAAGCATCATCGCTCACTCACGTCTGACGTTTTTCGTGCCGAGAGCCCACGTCACTTTCTAATCAATGACCCGTCCGACAATTGTCTCGATTAGCAAATAGTAGGTCAATCCATTAAAACGAAACAAAGCAAAACAAAAAACCAAAAAAACACAGAGGCCCCAAAACATGCTCATAAGGTAAAGGGGTACATACTTTTCATTGTAATCCATGTATTACAATTACTTTTATTGAACAGTTTCCAGAACACTTCGAAATTGCCATCTGCATCAATTTCCAAAAATCTGTCTGAGATGAACTCATATGTTAAAGACCCCGTAAAGTGAATTAACCATTATAAGTTGGCAGATTCAAAACTCTTAGTGTGGTGGGAAAAAAAACCACTGTGAAAAAAATGTGGACTTGAAACACCCCAAATGTTTCATTATCCGACCTTGAGATGAAAATTGCATGTGCAATCGTGTGGTCAAGTGTAAACTCGCCGGGACAAAACTATTTTTTAAAAGACTCAAAGAATGTCTCGGGAGGCTGAAGTAATCTGCCGGGCTGCCGGGGCCTTTTGTCAAAGTGAAAGGTCCCTAATGGGCCTCGCTGGTATCAGATGATGCATTAGCTTGTCTCCACGTCTCCGAAGTTGTGATGGAAAATGACATTTAATACATCTCGCTGCTGGGCCGGGTTAAACGAAAAAAGAGTTTGGTCTGTTCAACTTTGAAGGGACCATATTACCAATTTGTTTTTGCTCTATCAGTCTATAATAGCAGCGCTAATTTACATGGTAGCGCCTCCAAGTTGACTTTTCAGCTCGGCTGGGTGAAGATCCTGAAGGTTAGCATAGCTGTGTTGAGTTTTCTTGGCTACGCAGATTAGCGTCACCTAACGGCACCAGGTTCTGCTAAAGCAGTTGACTTTTCTGTTAAGTTGTCAATGTGATCGGGGAGGCCAGGCTATTTGCGTTTGGCAAACGGCAATGTATACACTGCACGCGCCACATACGTGAATCTGCACACTGGCGGAAATTAGAGCGGTCAATTGCCCTAACATGCATGTTTTGGAAGGTGGGAGCAAGCGGGAATACCCTGGGAAAATCGAAGCAAGCACGGCAAAAGAAATGGAAAGGAATAGAAAATAGAGAGTCGTTTTTAACGGTAGGACTGCCATTGTTCCAAATTATTCCTTTACGAGGAGAAAAGTTAGTCACGGCACAATTTCCATGCTAATAAGGCCTGTTAATAAAACTTCAAAGGTTTAACTGGTCATTTTGATTGCTGTCTCCCCATGCACTTCTTAAGCCATTTAAAAGTGGGGTTTAGATGGAAAACAAAAAGAAGTTATTACCCACCCTTTGCACTCTCCAAACTAAGAATGTCATTTTTTAAGATGGTAACGTTTGTTGGTTTTTCAAACAAATTGTGAATGTCTTTACAGAGTGAACCACTTATAAAAGTTGTGTCAAAGTAGGATAAACAAATCTCGACACACCCTCATCTTTTGAAAAGAACACTCTTCCACCAATGAAAAGGTTGATTTCTTTTTCTTTCTTTTTTTGTGTTCTCAGGCAAAAGTAGAATCAGTCTTTGGGAGGAGATTTTTGTGATATGAAACACTAAATATTGAACTGATTGCTTGTCGCGGATATGAAACAAAAATGTATCATTAGTTTCAGACATTATATTTCAGATATGTTGATATTTAGTTTAAGGCATGAAGGATCTGAAAATTCCTGAGTAGTGCAGCTTGTATTTGAGATACAAAACAGTGTCATTCGCTAGCTGCGAAACCTTTAACTCTCCATCAAAGAGAGTTAAGCCGGAAATATTGGAATTTTGTGAAATGTTCAAAAATAAAACGATGCAGGCAGGATAAGCGGCGCTGAAAATGGAAGGGTGGACCATTTCCTGTACACGCTATACGTACCGTGACGTCAGAGCATAACGCGTCGGGCCAGCGAGCACACGTGACCCAAGAGGCGGAAGCAGGTCAATGTGCAGTACACAGTCTGTCCACACTCCGCACATCAAATGGGCAAGCGGACGCAGCATTCCTGGCTTTGAATGCTCATCTCGTCGAACTGGAATAGTGGGAGTTGATAGACCAGCCGGAGCTGGAGCCGGAGCTGGGGCGGCGCCCGGGAATGCTCCGTCGTCGCCCTCGCTAAAGTAATTCTTCTTTACGGTGACAGTCGGCTAACTGTTAGCTTCTGGGCTACAGCGACTTCGCGCTTGTAAGTTTTGGCTTCATTATTTATTTATTTTTTTTCTTCTCTAATGTAAACGTCAACAAGGGCTTGATTTAACCTTGACAGTGAATGCCCCACTCCAGTGAACGTCTTCAGCTCTATGTTTTTACTTCTATCGCCGTTCAGCAACTTCTAGCCGGTGTAGTCTACTTAGCATGAATTAATATTGTGTACCAAAGCCTAAAAGTGAGTGAAACAACTGATGCAGTTTGTGTAAAGTGCTAGTGCGCACATTTGTGTGATTTCACATCACTTTGTGCAGCGGTATTGATGAGCCGAATGTGAAGGTGGTTTGTATCAACCTAACTGCGTGTACAAACATTTATGTTGGCACTGGTCTTTTATTTCTCGGAAACGGCAACATAAATAGTTTGTCTAATTGTTAGGAAATGAATGCTGCAGACCAAAGCAGCTGTAATAGTTTTAAAAGTCTGTATTGTTTTGCTACAAATGTTTTACTACCTGTCCGAAACCCGCCCAAAAGGTCTCCGTGACCCACTTTTGGGTCCCGACCCACTAGTAGAGAACCACTGCTCTAGATGCACAGTGTTGGCTCTTTCCTGATTATTATTATTATTCTTATTATTATTATTATTGTCGTCTGGGTTTGTGAAGACCACTCACAGTTTTTTACGTCTAGATATTACATTATGGATTTTTTTTAATCACGGGATTTTGCAATTATTTTTCCACACGGACCAGTGGAGTCCTGTTTCTAGGCAGCACACGTTCCAAGTCATAGATACTACAGTGTAGAATGTGAGGATGGCGACCTCAAGTGGACAAAAATAATACCCTCACATGCATATTTTGCATTGTATTCTATGTAAAGCTTTAAACTATATAGAGTTAATAAATATATGTTCAGTACTTTATGGATTTTTGTCTCTTGTGTGGGATTCTCGAAGGTAATCCTTCAGTAAACGACGGACTACTGTAAATAAATCAATCCAAACAGGATTCCAGTCTGTTTTACGCACTTTGCTATCTTGTGACATCTATGAGTAATTACAAACCTGTCGATTATTTGTGGGGGTTAATTTGGTGTTTTCAGCGACGAGCTCGATAGGTTCCACAGGGGAAAAAAAAAATGCATGTACGGTGGTGTGAAAGTGTTTGCCCCCTTCCTGATTTCTTTTTTTTGGGGGGGGGGGTGTTTGTCATACTTTGTTTCCAATCATCAAACAAATTTAAATATTAGTCAAATGACAACATCAGTAAACTTTGTTACACCAGTGTTGGCAAATTTGTGAATTGTGAGCCACAAATATGCAGGGGATTACTGTACACCAAGCCTTCTTCACGTGATTTGTTTGTAAAGTTTGGACCAAGTTGACAAACACGTCAACCGAACTTGTAGGTGTGACAGTACCGGTAGTGCTCTGAGTTGTCTTGTTCTTTTTCGGCAGTCCTGTCGGGATGTGGTCCGAACGAGGCTCTTTTGTCCAAGGGGTGGCCCTGGGAGGCGTCTTCAGTCTATTGCTCTCGCTCCTGGGCAGTTACAGCCCCGGGTCCGGCTCGGAGGACCGTCACCAGCACCATCACGTCCAGGCGCCGAGTAGCAACGACCTGAAGCAACTATCGGACTCCCAGATGCAGGAGTTGAAAGATCAAGTGCGCGTGTATTGCATCGTCATGGTGCAGCCGAAGATTCTGGTCTACTGGGCAGCGGCCATGGGCACTTGGAGCAAACACTGCGACAAGGCCGTGTTCTACACTTCGGAATCGTCAAAGGCCCTCGAGGCGGTCGAACTGCACGAAAGAGACGACTGGGCGAGGTTGTGTAAAGCTCTTAAACACGCCTATGAGAATGCCGGGGACCTGCGCTGGTTCTTCGTGGCGCAGCCCACCACCTTCGCCATCATCGAGAACCTCAAGTACCTGCTGCTCACCAAGGACCCCGGCGAGCCCTTCTACATGGGCAACGCCTTGAAGTCCGGGGAGCTGGAGTACGTGGCGTACGAGAGCGGCATCGTCCTCAGCTACGAGGCTCTGAAAAGGTTCGTGCACGTGCTGAACAACAAGGAAATGTGTCCCGTCAACGTGAACCACCTGTGGAAGCTGAGCGAAGACAAGCAGCTGGCCGTGTGCCTTAAGTACACGGGCGTATTCGCAGAGAACGGCGAGGACGCGCGAGGCATGGGCCTGTTCAACGGCAAGAGCGTGGAGGCGCTGATAAAGGACAGCATGAAGAACAACCCCAATGACGTGGTGGAGGGCTGCTGCGCCGACTTGGCCGTCACGTTCAACGGCATGACCCCAAACCAGATGCAGGTGATGATGTACGGTGTCTACCGGCTTCGTCCGTACGGCCACGAGTTCCACGACTTGCTGACGTTTGACCCACCGGAAGGTTCGGACAATGACTAGGACCGACTGGTTGCACCGGGCCCTTTTTGTACTAGCTGCTGGGTGGGAAGATGGTTTTCTAACTGGATCCTCACTGGGGGGAAATCCAGTTTTTACAAGTTTTGTACCTGTTGCACTTTGCACCTCATTCCTGTGGTGTTGATAAACACAGGCAACGGGCACAGACCGACCTTTGAATGAAGACTAAGCTAGGAATTGCGTTGATAATGTGACATGGCTTACCTGAAATTTTGTTTTGTCATATTGTTATACAGCTTTTTTTGTTTGTTTTTAATAAATATCAAATTATGCCTGTGTGTTCCCAAAGTTGCGTAACTGGACACATGAAGTACAGACACAACATAAATCACGCCATGTCCTGTTTGCTCTGTTTTTGACTGCTATGGATTTACAATGTGCAATGGACTCCCGCATGTGTGTGTTTCGGTACCCGCGGATGCACCAATTGGTGGATTCGTTTTGTTTTTCTTTTTGGGGTGGGAAACGGTACCAGAAAATGCTTGCTGGGGGTTTATCTCTGCTTATTCACGTTTTTTCTCTCTCCCTACAATGCCTATAGCATTTGATCCAGACCGCCATGCAATTCTTAAAAAAAGTTTCAAAAACTATTTAACCCAAATTTGTTTGATTGGGATTTTTTTTATGTATGGAGGAAATCATAAATGTAATGACAGATAAAACCCTGAAAAGGAAGGTTAATTGTACCGATTTAGAGACTGAATGTGGGTGTGTGTGTTGAATGATCCTTTTTGAATAATCTGCACTTGGCACTAACAAGAAATGTGATTTGTAAGAATTGTGAAACTGGATATCAAGTCCTGTCAATGATTATTAAAGACAGTTTAATTTACAATCTTAATGACTACTGTCAAACCTCTATGGTGGCAATTTTACTGTCGCTGAATTACATATGTAAAACAGCTGGTCTGTTTAGTACGTTACTGACCTAGCTCAAATCAAGTCCCTTCTTGTAAATTTGTCACCACAGAAAAGTGTTGTTAACAACCTGCCAAAAGTGAATGATTAAAAAAAAAAAAAAAAAAATCCCAATGTACTGCATATAAAATAAGGCTTCTTTCCGCTCTTGAGCGCTAAGGCTGTCTGTTGAATGCACTTGAATCATGCCCCGCTCAACTGTCTATCAAATACTAGTAGCACGACCTGGAAAGATGGATACTACTTTGTCTGGCATCTTTATTAGTAGGCCTTTGATCCGCTAAAATGTATCCACTTATAGCCTCCAATGGCTAGAATTTATTTCCTGTCCTTTATTTATTTGTATTTTTTTTAAAACAGGGCAACAAGGCGCCCTACATGTGGCCACGCCAGCGGACTATCCGAAGGAAAACTTTTTTTTTTTCTGTTGTGTGGGCATAGCTAGCTTGCTAGCTACCTAACTGCACGTCACAATTGTGCCAGATAACCGCTGACGCGAACAAAGGCACTTCTGATTTAGTGGAGGAGTGGCGACATCACTGGGTCCCATTTTAGCCACGGGGGGTGTGAATGCGCCCCCCCCCCCCCCCCAAAAAAAATCAGGAAACCTGAAATACAGTTTAAAACTACCGTACGTCTCCACAATTAAGTACCACATAGTTTTCAGGCTTTGCACATTTTCAATTATTTTCAAACGTACAATGTATGTTGAAACTAATCTCTGAAGTCAATTTACAATATGAACATGTTTGTTTGATTACAGTTGACCATTGGGTTTATTGGCATGGTTGGGTCACACCTCAGTCGTTGTACAAACATCCTGTTTTCCATGAATCAGGTCCAGTGTGAAGAAAGAAGAAGAGGGAGACGTCTCGTTTAATTGGTGCACAATGGTGAATTGGTACAAAGCCTTAAGCCAGTGTAAACAGCTGCTATCAAGAGCAATATGTCTTGGCAGGAAGGTTCGGTGCCTTTTTTTTTTTTTGTATCATTTATACGTCTTCATGTGCCACAGTCCGTCATTTAGATAGTGAACGTTCTCAATGCCAATGCCCTTGTTGACTTTTTCTCTGTGTGCAAAAAGAAACGATTGTCAACATCAGTGTCGTGATTCAGCCTACAACTTTGAATGCGCTTTGACGCTTACATGCTCTCTGCAGACATCTTCATGACGCCAACACACAGCGCGTGTTGTTTGCCTTCTGCCATGATGGCCTACGTTTTCTTGTCAAGGACAACATACACTTGAATGCTTGGGCGTCTTTTGGAAGGGAGGCCTTTATACTTTGGAATAAACATTACAATTTATGACTAGTAAAACTGGAGTCGTCAAAAATAAATTGCTACTAAAGTGCGCAGTTTGGGAGACAGCAAACAGTTCTCCCAAAAAAAGGTTAAGTGTGCTTGCTTCAATCTGTTTATTAATTGCACGTAAAAGTTGCGGTAGATTGTAGCATACTTTATTCAGCCTCTGTCTCCATATGACAACAATTTGGCAAACACAGAGGGACAACTTCTGAAGACAAAAGTGGAATCAACATTATGATTCAAGTCCCAGTTGAAGTTTGTTGTAAAACTTACACCTAAGACAAAGTATTAAACCTTGTACAGTATATGTAAACAAATATGTTAAACCAAACCATGTAATTTTGCTGAACAAAACTCTGCTTGCTTTAAGATAACATCATGCAACGAGATGGGCTTACGAAAATTAGCGTTGAGATTATGGTTATTATAAATCTTCAAACAACTCAACTAGGATTTGTCATCTATAGCCTGGTTTACGTATAATATTCCAAATAAAATTGGGTTAAAAACGCTCCATATAAACACGTCGATCAGAATAAACGGCCGAAACGCAATAGAATTTCAGTCTGTTTCACAGGGGTAGATGTTTATATAGATATGCGCATGTCACTCATCTATAAAACAGCTGTTCTGATTTAATGTAGTGATTCCACTACTTGTGCTGATCGTTTAGGTTTTTGCCGTGATACTGGTTCAGAATCGGTATCAAGGTACTTTATGCAGGTATGGTACCCAAGTCCTACTTTTAGTATCGTGACAACATCTTGTCCAAATAAAAAAAAAAACTCCCCTCATCAAATGGAGGCCAGGTAGAGTCGAGTAAATAAATGCTCCTGGCCCACAATGTGAATAAATATACTCTTTATGTAACATCTACTTAGCTAGAAAATTTGTACAACTTCACGCAAACCAACAATAGATAAGAAGGATACAACTACTGTATCCAATTCAGCTGGGTAGAGTTTGGCACCTGGTGACGTCAGTCCGGGACACATGATGTTGGCGCCACTTAGGACAAATTTGATGGCCCCTTTGTCTACTTGCTGGTGAGGAAGAATGAACGGATCTGTGAAGAGATAAGGAGGCGTGTTGTTACCACAAAATAATTGAATACCACAACCACAACTAGATGGGGGGGGGGGGAATCTGATTTTAATCAATGTTTCCCCTTCGCTTGTACAAAACTAATTGATTAATCGAGAAAATCAATAGTCACCCTGCCCTAGTGGCTGTAAGAGTCTTACATTTATGCAAGAGTCTGAGTGTGGGGTAGAAGGGTCCTTCCCGCTGTCTGAAGAAGAGCAACTCTCCATTCACGGTCAAGATTTCAATGTGCTCGTGGCTGAAAAGGAGAATAACGGAACGGAGTGTTCAGATTCACTGCACAAGAATTAAATGAATGGAAATGAGAGAAGTCGTACCATCGCACTATTTTGACGGGGTCCTTCTTTGGCATGATGTGATTCAGCCATGATTCGATGTCGGGAAATTGATCCAGCAGCTGGCTCTTTATCCCTTTGATGACGGACGTTTTCAACTGTATACAGTTTGATACATTCTCCTTCTCGTCAAATCTAAAATAGGGCATGACGAGAAGACTTTTTACTCATCTTCGTGCACATCAAAAGAATACCGTGATCGTGGACAACAGCATATCATATGGTTTAGCTTTCCGGGACTTTTTAGCTTCGTCAAAACATGTAAAGTTTATAAATTAGAGTCCGAAAGGTAATAGGCATGGAACGGATATGTTTAAGATGAACATTTACAAGAGAACACCTACCCGAGCCTTAGCTAAGTCAGTTAGCGTTAGCTTCGGTATCAAAATAATGACCACGTACTTTTTAAACATGTTCGTTGGCCGTCGCTCCTCGCTTTTCCTGAGTGGGTCAAAGCCTTATTTTCTGGGATGCCGTATTTTAAACGTGACGAGGCAACAATATAGTACAAAAATGTCACCCTTTAAGCACTTCCACGCTTATTTTGCGGCTACCGGAAAGCAGTGTGAGTGCGTGACGACTTACGTTATTTTTACGACAGTCCTGTCAAAAATTTTATATTTGACAATATCTCCATGGGTGATTCGCCCCTGTCGTTTTCACGAATATGTTAAAAAAAATTAATAGCTAAATGTGCATGTCAAACTATTTCCCCAATCACTGGACGATAGATAGATTAGATAGATAGATAGATAAATAGATAGATAGATAGATAGATAGATAGATAGATAGATAGATAGATAGATAGATAGATAGATAGATAGATAGATAGATAGATAGATTGATAGATAGATAGATAGATAGACAGACAGACAGACAGACAGACAAGACAGCTCGTTGCGATTTACGAGGAATGCATAAACTTGTACGACGTAACTACATCGCCAACGTAGGGACTTAACTCCGTCGTAAACCGGGTACCGTCTGCAGTCATTGGATGGCGCCCTCGTGTGGTCAAGATAATAAACATTTAAAAAAAAACACGTTGGTGCAAAAAGTACTTTTGTACAAAGTACTTCCGGTGGGGTCACCGAGTAGTTTTCATGAGCCGTTTTTCTCGTGTTTACCAGCGGCCTGTTTACTTCCGTGTGATCCCACTCGCATTCTAACTTTATTTCCTCAGTAAGGGTTCTTTTTGACCGGCTCCTTTTGTCAGTTGCTGCTGGCCGGATGACTCGTCAACGCGGTTAAAGACGAGCGAGACGAGAAGAGGAAGCAATAGGCCACCATCTTTTTTTTTGGACGCCAGCAGCAATAACAAGAAAGAGAGCAGGCTAGCTTCAAGTGGAGCTCTGTACTTTGACAATTTACACTCGCTCATATTTCTCCCCCGCGGGATAAAGAGGAGCAAGCCGAGGGCGGCTTCGCGTGGAGCCCCAGAAACACCCGCCGACGTTGAGCTCGTCCTCCCCGGCTAGCTTTCGGGAAGTTTCCGATCAGAAGACTGGCTGCTAAGAATTAGTATTCCCCGTTCTTTAATGTTTCCAACAGGTTTATCTTCCCCTAACCCCCCGCCAACCCAGGAGGCAAGAGCAACGGCTACTGATGTCAAAAACGACAGCGGCAACATTCTGTCTTCGAAGAAGAGGAAAATAAACGGCTCCGAGAGGGACGAGACCAGCGACACCATCTCCCCTTCGCCTCCCAAGACCCTCACTTCCTCCTCGTCGCCGGCGCACATCCAGAAGAAGTTGCGCTTCGAGGATTCCGTGGACTTCATCGGGCTGGATGTGAAAATGGCCGAGGAGGCTGCCGCTGCTTCGTGCTCCAACAACAAAAGCAAAGCCGTGCTCCTGGCCGCCGGCGTGGGGGGCCACCATGCCAACGGACTGAGCAAGAGCGCGGCGGGCTCCGGGACCTTCTCCAACAGCAAGCCCGGCGCCGCCAAGAAGCTCGTCATCAAGAATTTCAAAGGTAGCTGTAAAAGTACACACCCGTTCAGCTGTTTGCAAACAACATTACAACTTTACTCCATCGGCTCAACGGTTTCACTAACCCCCGCCAGAAGGTAATCTTCAAGAATTTCCAATGTACGCCATAATACTCTATAATAACAATACACATCATTGCGGTTATAAGCCCCCAAATAGTGACAATCCACCGATAATTGACACCCGCCACACAATGGTGGCAAAACATTTCACATGGAGAGGATCATAAAGCATCAACACCATACAGCGACCATGCGCACTATCATGAACCCGTGTTACACAAACGATCGTAGTGCTGTTTTCATATACCGATACAGGTAATCTTATACCCTGACAGTTATATTTCCAAAATAGTATTTTTCCTGAAAATAATTTTCAAAAATCAATGAAAAAAAAACAAAATATCCAATGGAAAAATGCCATTCAAAATACCTGGTAGTGCAACTAGTTTTCAAGGAACGTACAGTGTTGTTTACATGCATGCTCCTCAAGCAGTGCCGTAAACAAGTATTTGCAGGTGACGTAAACATGCTACAGAAAAGTAGTAAAGTTGCTACGGTTACATTAACTTGTATTCCTTATTCCCACAATGTCAGCGTTTGTTCCACAAAAGCTAACAAGCTCATACTTTATCTCTCCACGGCCCCGCTTACACAGAAGCACAGTTTTCAAAGTGACTCCTTCATATGAAGCTTAGCATGGCAAAAAGAATGGAGGGGGATACTCGGCAATGTGTACTTACAGACCATGAAAAAGAAAAGTTATGTCATGCGCTGTGCCTGCCTAAAAACGTCCGCATTCCAGCCTACAAGAACTCCAATTTCGAAGTTGTCCTGTATAAACAAAGTTTAAGACCATTTCTTGTGTCTGGTTCTGCCTTAATGTGTTATTTTATCAAGATTTAATTTACTATTGTTATAGTGCCACATTCCTCGTTTATATTTTTGTCTATTTGAGGTTCACGGTCTGATTAAAAAGTGCTTGTAGTTTTTGTCACTACATATTTACTTATATATAAATGAAGTAATTACTTTTACTTTTATTTGAGTCATATTCTCTGCCCTGTTACTTGAGTACAATTTTTCGCAAACATTACGCACCTCTGATGACAGGGCATCATCCCGCAGTCGGATAATCAAATGATGGCAGCACTTGCATCTGGTGTGACGTATAAAATAGTTGCCAGACGGCGATAATCACTGTCAGAAGGGACTGTCATGTGTTTCCAACCATTAATTTCCATTTTTTTTAATAGTGATTTTAATCTTGTGTCCAATAAATTGGGTAGAATAGGACTTTTATGGCGAAAAAGTAGCTCTTGGGCGGAATATCTTTTGAGCTAATGACATGAAATTCAAAATCTTTAGCAGATGAGTTCATTTATGTGGCAAAAGATAAATCAGTCTCAGTCGAATGCATCGCTGCGCTACCATAATAATTTTTCTTGTTTCAATTAATACCTCTCTGGCATTGTCAATCAATACTCAGCATTATTACCCCTGTAAAGGCAGAACTGTAGTTGTGATTACAGCTAGTATAAAAACAAACCCATGTTGTTCTACACCCAGAAAAGCCCAAGTTGCCGGAGAACTACACACAGGAAACATGGCAGAAGCTGAAGGAGGCGGTGGAGGCCATTCAGAACAGCACTTCCATCAAGTACAACCTGGAGGAGCTCTACCAGGTAGCGCGTCCCGCCTCGTCCCCGATCGCTCCTTTCTGGACTTCCTACGTCTAAACCTCATGTTGTCTTTTGTCCCTTCTGCAGGCTGTCGAGAACCTGTGCTCCCACAAGATCTCTGCCAAGCTTTACAAACAGCTGAGGGCCGTGTGTGAAGACCACATCAAGGCCCAGATCAATCAGTTCAGAGAATATCCTTTTTTTTTTTACAAGACAGACCTGCTAAATTCAGCCAATGCACCATTAATGTACGAGTAGCAACCTGACGTTGACCTTAATACTGGTCTCACGGGTGTCCTGGACAGCGTGCTCTTCCTGAAAAAAATAGACAAGTGCTGGCAGGATCATTGCAGACAAATGGTATGTTTTAATGCGGGTGTCAAACTCATTTTCGTCACGGGCCACATCGTCGTTATGGTTTCCCTCGGAAGGCCGTTAAAACCCGTGAACCCATAAAAAAGTATGGTCGGCTTATATTATTACAGAGACACAACAAATTAGTGCATAGCCAGTTCTGAAATCACATGCCAGTAAAAATGTGTTTGCTCAACTAATATTCAATTTATTTACAAAGGAGATTTGTAACAAAAAATGCTTCCATACCTCAACGTAATTAAAAGTGAAGTCATGTTGCAATTTTGGTATTTTAGCAAGAAACATGAAGTCGACGCACAAAAAAAATCATGCAAAAAATAATTTCACATAAAATGACGTGGCGGTCCGGAGCTGTCCGATGTTACGGATTGTCCGTATTTTGTTGCGGGAACCCCGAAGGCTACCTCATTATACCCGCAACACTGATTGCCATGGGTCAACTTGCTGAAACAGGTTGAAAAGGAACAAAAATATTTTGTAGATAATTGCGATATACGTTTGACAGTTCTTCGTCAATGCACCAGCCTCTCATCGCAGTTGGATTGTCAGGCCGGCTCGGCCCAGGGCCGTAGCTAGTCATTTGGGGGCCCAAGGCAAACCCAGTCACGTCGCCACCCCCTTGCTGCCTCATAGGTAGAACACAATCGTTTTTATTACAATTTGGTTTCATCCTGGTGGTTAGCACGCCTGCCTCGCAGTCAAGAGGTCCCGGGTTCCAATCCTGGCTCACGCCCTTCTGTGTGGAGTTTTCATGTTCTACCTGTGCTTACTTGGGTTTTCTCCGGGTTTTCTCTGGCTTCCTCTCACATCCCCAAAACTGGTGAATGTGAGTGGGAATGGTTTTCTATTTGACTGGCGACCAGCCCAGGGTGTGCCACGCCTCTCGCCCAGGACGTGAATGAGAAAAAAGAGCGATGGAAAATTGTGGATGGCTTTTAATCAGAATGTTCTTTTTCCCCACAGATCATGATCAGGGGTATATTTTTATTTTTGGACCGCACCTATGTTTTACAAAACTCTATGCTGCCGTCCATCTGGTGAGTGATCTGTGGCCAAATGTCTTGTGTGAAGTCCCCGCTCACAATTCTGTTTGTTCGTCTCGCGCAGGGACATGGGTCTGGAGCTCTTCAGGTTCTACATCATCAGCGACCTGAAGGTCCAGAGCAAAACCATCGACGGCATTCTGCTGCTCATCGAGAGGGAGCGCAGCGGCGAGGCGATAGACCGCAGTCTGCTGAGGAGCCTGCTGAGCATGCTCTCGGACCTGCAGGTAACCCGACTGACGGGTATCGTTTGTACTGATGGCCCGTGTCATTTTTTTGGTAGATTTTCTCCGCCAGCGTCCTGTTGACGGATTACATTAATGAAAGCGCTCTGACCCTGACAGATTTATCAAGACTCCTTCGAGCAGCGCTTTTTGGAGGAGACAAATCGTCTGTACGCTGCAGAGGGCCAAAGGCTGATGCAGGAGCGAGAGGTGAGCGCCGTGACTGTATTCTTGTCAGTAGGAAGAACTGGACAAACACCACACCGACCTGCATTTTCTCAAAATAGTTGCCAGGGTGTCTATTTACTAGGCTTTACACGATCAGGAGTTTTGGGGCCGATCACCGATCAGCAAGTTTTAAAAAAAAAACGATAACCGATCACCTATCTGATCACAAGATGGAGCATTGTGCGTATTTATATGTTCATTTATTGTATATACTTGTGTACTGTATCTGCCCATCCATTTTCTATACAGCTTATCCTCGCAAGCCGCCCCTGCGCGAATTATTCTCTTGACATTTTAGACAAAAGTTAAAACATCAATGACCTCTAGGGGGCATTCAAGGATTGGCCACTGACATAAGTTTAGGCCACATCAACATTACAACTGACAGAAATAATGGGTGCTAACTTACTGTCATTAAATTACTTTATTGCAGTGGCTAGATGAACATTTAACATCACTTGTCATCACAATTGTTTTTTATCATCATTTTTCTTTACAGGTGCATCTCAATAAATTAGAATCGTGACCAAAGTTAGATTTAGTGAAGTAGTTCAATTCAAAAAGTGAAACGGAGATGCACTACACACACTTAGAGTGAAAATATTTCATGATTTTCTTCAAAATATGTATGTATAATTTGGATAATTATACCTTAGCACAAATGAAAACCCCAATTTACCATCTCTAGAAACTAGAATATTACATAACACACAATCAAGAAACAAGGAAAATGATTTTTAATGTAGAAATTAAGCAGGAATTTGCCCTCTGAAAAGTATTTTCTCATATTTAATGAATGTTTATAAATGTATGCAAACTGAAATTAATGAACTTCTCTACCGTATTCTAATTTATTGAGATGTACATGTAGTTGGTTGAAGGAATCCACATGAATGCTACGGTAGACGTGCGTGGTGTTCATTTTGACTCACGTCACCAAATATGGTTCCCTGCCTTATCAAGAGCTACTGTACAGTAAAACTCACTGCTTGGCCGTTGTGTGCTTGCAGGTACCCGAGTATTTGCATCACGTCAACAAACGCTTGGAGGAGGAGGCGGACCGAGTCATTACATATCTAGACCAGAGCACACAGTGAGTGTTCCACTTCACTTTTGAATTGTCATTCTGATTTAAAAAAAAAAAAAAAAAAAAAAAGAGCATTGTCCGAAGCATTGTGTCTTTGAATTGCAGAAAACCTCTTATTGCCACAGTTGAGAAGCAGCTGCTGGGTGAACATCTCACAGCCACTCTGCAAAAAGGTAAGATCACATAACAGATATAGCACGGAGCAAGGTCATGATATCTGGCACAGAGGAGGTCCCAAACACACATCTTTGCACCTCCCCACACGCATATGGACCAGAATAATAAACAATAAACACAACACAAGCAGACACAGCCAAATGGCTCAAGACATGTAAACAGGACAGAAATACACAACACCAACCGGAGTCTTCGTGTAGATTTTCACACTTTACCTAATGCTCCCAGGTGTGTGTCACCTCCTTGTAATCTCATTAAACCAAGTGTAATTCTCCCATGATTCACTGGGGCGAGGACCACAACTGATATGAAGTGTACGCTATATAATCCATTTTTATTGATGAATTTTACTTTTTCAGGATGATTTTTGTTTAAAGTGCATTCCCGCTCACATGCACAAAGGAGCTAGTTTACTAATGCACTGTCATTATTAGTGTTGCAACTATGTCGCCATAGTTTGTGACTTTTTCAGCCCTGCTAGTGATTTTTATTTATTTTTTTTACATAAAAATGACAAGTAAATTTAATTTCTGTCAGAAAGAGACAACATGAGCAGAATTATTTTCACATTGTGTTTCAAATGACAAAAAAGGAGAGGAAACACTTAATTTTCACACCTTTAATATGTGTTTCTGTTATTTCTGTAGAGCAGTGATTTCCAACCCCGACACACTGGTTGGGAAACACTGCTCTAGAGGTTGATGCAAGTTAATAGGGGAAAACAAACACTGGAGGGGGAAAAAACGTAGAACTTTTTTTGAATAATGTCCTTGTCATTTCTATAAACAAAAGGGAAGAAAATAATTCAAATCAGAAATTGGATTTTTGTGGGGGGAAAAATCGGGGATTTTATTGTAGACCATATCGTCCGGCCCGAGATACATTTTCCGTCACGCCACTCAGTCTTAATTGTGACTGAGTGACTTATTTTTTGTTCCAGGGCTGACGCACCTGCTGGATGAAAACAGGATTCAGGATCTGTCTCTCCTCTATCAGCTCTTCAGTCGAGTGCGAGGTGGCGTCCAGGTCCTCCTGCAACACTGGATCGAGTACATAAAGGTAGGTGTCTGTCAATATTTTGTAAATACGATGAAAGACACCATTTTCTAGGATCTGGAAGTTTTAATTCCGACGACATTCTCCCAACTCATCCTCCAGGCTTTCGGAAGCACAATCGTGATCAACCCAGAAAAAGACAAAACGATGGTGCAAGAATTGCTGGACTTCAAAGACAAGGTGGACCACATCATCGACGTGTGCTTCATGAAGAACGAGAAGTTTGTGAATGCCATGAAGGAAGCTTTCGAAACATTCATCAACAAGCGGCCAAATAAGCCTGCAGAGCTCATAGGTGCGATTTTCCACACGTTCGAAGTCGCCCTTTCCCAAATGTCCGCTCTTGTTTCTAAATGTTGTTTCATCTCCAGCCAAACACGTGGATTCTAAACTGCGAGCTGGAAACAAAGAGGCAACAGATGAAGAATTGGAAAAGATGCTGGACAAAATCATGATTATATTTAGATTCATCTATGGTAATAATTAACAAGCTTTGTAACAGTGGCGGAGTTTCCCGTCTGTGGTCATCACTGAGTATATTCCCGCATTTCCTTTCTTTTAGGAAAGGATGTTTTTGAGGCCTTTTACAAGAAGGACCTAGCCAAGAGGTTACTGGTGGGGAAAAGTGCGTCTGTGGATGCTGAGAAGTCAATGTTGTCCAAATTAAAACATGGTAAAAAAAATATATATTTTTTTAAAAGTTAAATGCACAATATGAGTGATTGAGCATGGAGATTGACCATGTGATTTTTGCACTAGAATGTGGAGCAGCATTCACCAGCAAACTGGAGGGGATGTTCAAAGATATGGAGCTTTCTAAAGATATCATGGTGCAATTCAAACAGGTGAGAATGAACAAAAAGGTCAGTTGTTTCCTGCAGCCAATTTGCTGGAAAGTCCCATTTATAGAGAAAAAGGACAGGGAATGAGCTCCAATTTTCAAATTGGTGTTGGCAGGGAGGTGACAGCCAAAGTGGCCTCATGTTTTTCAATTTATCCATCATGTAATTACCGCCAAAATACAGACACTAGACAGCCATTCAGCTATTTTCTATAGCGATTATCTTCATTATCAAATCCATCTTTATTCAGGGAGTGCTTTAAGAACAACATAGTTTAGGGATGGACTATGGTGTATTCTCTCAGGCACAAATCTGGGTTATGTTCTCGCCGTAGAAACAGAACGCCGTTGTAAACCGATATATATATATCGGGTATATTAGTCAGGTAATATCGTTAAATATTTGACGAAAATCATAACATGACCAAAGAGGTGATTTAAGTGTGTTTACACAGTGAAAACCTACTCGTACTCAATTCCCCAAAAAATTATTTCACATTATTAGTTTGATGATTTGAGCTTACAGCTAACGACAACCCGCATTTGACCATTTCCAAGAAATTAAAATGTTAAACAA
Source organism: Phycodurus eques (assembly GCF_024500275.1). Taxonomy (NCBI): domain Eukaryota; kingdom Metazoa; phylum Chordata; class Actinopteri; order Syngnathiformes; family Syngnathidae; genus Phycodurus; species Phycodurus eques. Next base: position 27,840,071 of record NC_084533.1, read on the forward strand.
CAGTCAAAAAGATGTTAACATGGAAATGAGGTTGGAATTGGCCTTCTGACAACAATTTTCTTGTGTTGATTGAATAAATCTCTATAATTTATGAGTTTCACGTTTGGAATTGGAATAGTGAAATACAATGAGCTCTCCTACACTATTCGTATTGTAATTTATTGAGCTGCACCTGTCCTTTTGTTTGGTCATTGTAAACAAAGTAGGGAAACTGCAAAAAAAAAAAAATTTATTTGTGAAGGCCAGTACTTTGTTACGGCACTGTATCTATTACTGAAACATTGTCATATTGTCTTCAAACATGTCATTGTCATCAGACTGAATGCCTCACCAAAGAAAGGGTGTTCATGTCTTGTCATGTCGTATGTCTTTCAGTATATGCAGTGCCAAAACATTCCCGGTAACATCGAACTGACCGTGAACATCCTCACGATGGGCTACTGGCCCACCTACATCCCCATGGAAGTGCACCTGCCTCCCGAGGTGAGCAAATATTTCAAGTAATAGCTGTTTTTATAGCCTGACATGTAATCAACGTGTTGCACTGAAACGCCGCTGTTATCTGCGTCCAGATGGTGCGGCTGCAAGAGATCTTCAAGACCTTCTACCTGGGCAAACACAGCGGCAGGAAGCTGCAGTGGCAGTCCACGCTCGGCCACTGTGTTTTAAAAGCGGAATTTAAAGAGGTGGGTCCTTCTTTTCTGGAATACCGCAAAGTCTGGACTATAAACCATGACCCCACCCAAATTCAACTGCTGTGAACGCTCATAAATGTTTTCTCTAAGTAATTTCAACACAGCATCACCCCCATTGTCGTTAGACTAACTCTGCTAGCTTAATGCTCACATACAATGGGAAACACTATAGACGGGCTAATGCAAATTAGCATCGCGATAACCGTCAATTTAAAGCAGCAAACAACTGTTACTTTAGCATCAACACAGCAGTAAATCATACAAATGGAACAGGGGTGGCCAATATATCGATTCCGGGACTCGTGGCTTCTGTGCTCCCCTCGTGTGAAGGCCGGCGAGCCGATCTGCCGAGCCTGCAGCGCGTGGCGGCTCCTCGCCGCATGGTGGAAAAACTCAATCACAACACATTCATACACAAGTATTTACAGCCACAATTGACGCACTAGCGTTTAACACGCAGACTGGTTTAGCCGCTTAGCCACCCGCTACCCGTAGCTCACAACAGCCAACTCTCATTTGCTAACTCACATGTCACTCACTTAGCCAGGTCCCACCTTTTAAAGCTACACGCGCACATGCAAAATACACAACAACAATACTGCACAACTTCACATGCACATTTTGTTATTATTGGAAAAAAAAGTGTTATGATTAATTGTAGGGATAGTTTAAATTCATGGAGGCAGTGATAATTACTGTATTACAATTATTCGTGTTTTTATTTTTGCAATTGTTGGCAGGGCTAAGTCCCGATAACTCCAGTAGCACGGGTTTATTGTATTCATTTTTATTTAGTAGGTGAGACTTAGATACAGCTGGGCTAAAAAAAACAAATTTTCTGCTACTCTGATGAAGTTCTTCTCATCAACTGTCAATGTCCTGTTTCTCGCACCAGGGCAAGAAGGAGCTGCAGGTGTCACTTTTCCAAACACTCGTGTTGCTGATGTTCAACGAAGGGGAGGAGTTCACCCTGGAGGAGATCAAACTGGCCTCAGGAATAGGTACGCCTGTTTTCACCAACACTCTGCTGCCGTGTCAACCTTCATTGAGCGCCACTGATCCCAGTCATGTCATGTTGTTGACAGAGGATAGTGAGCTGCGTCGCACTCTGCAGTCACTGGCGTGTGGCAAAGCGCGCGTCCTCACCAAAATCCCTAAAAGCAAAGACGTGGAGGACGGCGACAAGTTCTCCTGCAACGACGAATTCAAACACAGGCTTTTCCGAATTAAAATCAACCAGATCCAGATGAAAGAGACGGTACAGCTTTTCGCTCCCACATTCACAGGGGATGTCGGCAGTGAACCTGAAGTTTTTCTGTCGCTGCAGGTGGAGGAGCAGGCCAGCACCACAGAGAGGGTCTTCCAGGATCGACAGTACCAGATCGACGCCGCCATTGTGCGCATCATGAAGATGAGAAAGACTCTGAGCCATAACCTTCTCATGTCCGAGGTGTACAACCAGCTCAAGTTCCCCGTCAAGGTGATTGACAGTCGGGGAATGCTGCAGAGCAAACGGGGCTCCATTAGCGGTTCTTACGCGCAAAAAGATTCAGTTCAGTTATCAGTAGCTTGCTGTTGGTCAATACTGGACATTCCAGGTTTTGTTATTCCTTATCAGTCAGTCAACCTTTATACTGTGCCTTAGTCACTGATTCAGGCTAATTCTGCTTTACAGGACACTTCTTTAGGTGCACCTACACAATCAATTGAGATCCAATACAGGGGGTCCTCGGTTTACAATAGAGTTTCGTCTCTACGACGGCAACGTAACTAGTATTTGAACGCGAGACAGAATGCACCGTAGTCTATCTTTGTTTGTCTGGCGACAAAATGGCAAGCAGCCATTTCTGCAATCCGCAGCATGACCTCTGGGAGTAGATAAAATTTACTCTCACACACAAGGCACCAACTACAGGACAATATGCAACATAAAATTGACACCAAAAAACAAACCTGACAGCATATATCATAACATGTAGGATGACATAAGATGGTGGAAGACCGTTTTTTTTTTTTTTTTTTTTTTTTTTTTTTAATAATTCTGGGGGAGGAACACTTCCATTCCTGATGGACATGTATGACAATCATTTCTCCTAACAACTACAACAAAAATAGTCACTGTCCGCGATATTCTGCTGGCGTAGCAGCTTTGGAGCGCCTCATTGTCAGCCATGAGCACATTCACATCACAAAGAGAAAAACGGCAGAGTGACTAGGAGCTTTTTTTCTTTTTCTCAAAAAGTCTGACTTAACAGCCAGCGTGTGGAGAGGGACTTTGCGCTGGCGTGGCCACTTTAGAGAACCTCGTTGTTGCAGCATGGAAGAGCCGCCCAATGACCCGTTGTGATATATTCCACCCACTGGAGGCTTTTAGCGGGTATATTTTACCTGCTCAAAAATGTAGCTTGTGTAGGCATAAGAAAGATACTAGGCAAAGTAGCATTAATTTTTTTCCAGGTTGGAGTAGTGGTATTTGATTGACAGTGGACAGTCTAGTGGGGCGTGGTTTGAATGTAAGCGCGAGTAATTGTCAGTGTCTACATGTGACTTGCGACCGGCTGGCGATCAGTTCAGGGAGTAGTCTGCCTTTTACTCGAAGGCAGCAGGGATACGCTCCACCGCCCCGAGACCCTGACCAGTATAAGCGGTATTGAGAATGGATGGATCTTTGGCAGGGTTGTTAACAACAACACTCCTCTTTTAGAAAACATTTTCACTTCACAGGGACTTCAACATAACACACATTGGGATTGACAGTGTGAAAGTGCTTGTAATTTAACAGTACCTATTTGGTTGTGGGTAAATAAAATATACAATAACCACTAGACTTTAAACCAATCTGATAAGCTTTAATGTCATAATTCGTCGATCTGATCGGCTCCACAAAAGACATTTACTCTGCATCACCGTCACTGTACAGTATATTGGAATCCAAAAGCTAGTTTATTTTTAGCCTTGTCGCATGTCTTTTGACATACTGTAAATCCAATAAAGTTAGCCAAAAAAAAAAAAAACGTCAGCGGTGTCGGATCAGACGAAAAAACAAATTTGGTCTTTCACGATGTCAGACTACTGCAATAAAATCTTGTATTCCGATACCACCGTATCCTTTTTTTTACGATCACTGGGCTTCATCTTGTCAACTCAAACGCGACCGGATACACTCGTTACCACGGCGACGACAACAATAATGGATCGCGCCGTGTGTTTATAGGAACAGAATGGGGGGGGAAACACGTGTGTTGGTGGTCACCAGTGCTCTTGAGAGGACATTCGTTTTAGGGTTGCTTGAGGTATTTTCACGTACTTTTAATACGATACGGCTCGCAAGCAGGCAACAAAACGTTATGTGGCCTAGCATCCTAGCGCTAGCGCTAACGGTTGTAAGCGGACATGCAGGCGTTCTGTCAAATCGTGCTCTAAGGTTTTGGTGCGTGTGAAATAATTTAATTACAATAAAGTAATTTCAGTACAGTAAGTTAGCACCCATTATTTCTGTCATGTTGTAATGTTGGTTTGACCTGACTGATTAGAATACATGACCTGACGAGAGCGGTGATTTCCAACCTTTATGGAGCCAAGGCACATATTTTGCAATTGAAAAACACATACTGGTGGAAAAAAAGATGAACTTGTTTTGAATAATGTCCCTGTCATTTCTATAAACAAAAGGGAAGAAAATGTTTCAAATCAGAAATTGGATTTTTGTGGGGGGAAAAGATATTTTTGGAGCCCATATTGCCCGGCCCGAGATACGTCTTCCGTCACGTCACTCAGTCTTAATTGTGACTGACTGGCTTATTTTTTGTCATGTAAATGGCCACATTGCTCCATTTTGTGATCGGTTGTCATTTTTTTAATCTCGCTGATCGGCCCCAAAAATCCTGATCGTGTAAAGCCTAATAAACACATTTGTCAATTGTCACACTAAAGTGACACGGGTTTGATCTTTTTAATCAGCCTGAGTGCTTATACTGAATCCTATTACATTGTGCAAGTGTAGTTAATGTTGTGTAATACATACCTTGTTTTTGCGTATATTAACAGTGGCTCAAACATGCCTTCTCTCTGCTTTTCCACGCAGCCTGCTGACCTGAAGAAGAGGATAGAGTCTCTCATTGACAGGGACTATATGGAGCGTGACAAAGAGAATCCCAACCAATACAACTATGTGGCTTAGAGAACAAACAAAAAAAGAAGTGACAGTGAGAAAGAGGTACAGAGGGTCACGAGTGACCCGTGTCTACGAAACTTTTTGCCCCGGTGGATGTTAGCATTGTCATCGTCAACCCAGCCACCGACGAGCTGAATGGAAGCCGCTCCGCAGGATGTTTGTCAGAGGGTCTTAAGATTCTGTGGACTGCGCCTCCATCGAGAGAGAGAGTTTTGTCCAAACATCTCAGTGCCTCTGAGCTCATTGGACAAAAGACTCACACGTATACATACACACACACACTTTGCTGTTTTTTTTTCCTTTTCTTTTTTTTTCAAGCAAGGGAAATATTTATTTTCAAACTTTTTTTGTCCACACTTTGAAACAATATGCTCTTTGTTACCGAGTCACTTTGCCCTTTCTTTTTTTTTTTTTTTTTTTTAAATGGTCACCCCCTTGTAAATGCCAACACACATTCAAAAACGTTCCAAACACATTACAAATGTCTTTGTTTCCTCAGCCCCTGTCAAATATGAGACTACATGGGTGGTGTAGGTGTCAAATTCAGATTGTCAAAGCTGTGATGGGCTTCACAAAACAGAAAAAAAGGATAATTTTATTATTCAAGCCGCTACACCATCAAGCGCTCCATCTTTGATATTTTTGTTTTTCATATCTGGCATGACATTTTAACCTGCTTCTGGTCCACTCTTTTTTTTTTTTTTTTTTTTTTTTTTTTTTTTTTTGGGGTTACCATTTAAGGGCCAAAAGCACACATTTCATCATCATCCTACCCTGTTTTTCCCTCCACCTGCCATTTAACACACTAAAGACTTCTTACACTCTTGCCGACAGTGAGGCGTGGATATTACATTGGGGTACAGCACGAATGAATAAACACATTTGTACAAACATGTTAGGTCCTTGTTTAAAATTAAAATAACTTTCAATCCGGGTTTTTTTTTTCTTTCAGCTACTGTATAGTTTTTTTGTTTAGTTTTTTTTTTATGAGCATTTATGTATTTTGGGGGTGCTCAATTCCTTTGAAATTTCATTTGGAATTCAGTGGTAGGCTATTGGCCGCGACCATAGTGAGGAGAAGCGGCTCAGAAAATGGATGGTTGGATGGATGGATGGCAGGCTATTTATTGTCTTAAAATGACTTGACGGCAACACTGATGTGGAAAAGAGGTTACAGACACAGATATGAATAGGTAGATAAGGACACGCCCCTTTTTGAGCTGCGTTACGACGGCTACGCTAAGCTAGGAGTGTCAAAGTTCTTCTCCGCATTCCGTGTGTGTGGACGGCGAGAACACGAAAAGACGGCCAAAGGATGCGATTGCGCACTTTGCCCAACTATAACAAGGGACCTGGGAATAACCTCTCACCGTTCACAGCTGAAATAATTGAAGGGCTTTCTCCTGTTATTTATTGATGGTACACGGTTTGACCTTGACCAAAAAAAGTAAAGCGATTGAGAATTGAGCAAGTTCCGATTTTAAAGACAATGTGTGGACATTGAAATTGGTGGGATCATCGACCTCCCCAACATGGCCGCCACGTCTCCTCCAGTTTTCATATCTGTGTTGACAGGGCAGTTTGCAGCCCGGGTGACACATTCGTTGCCCCCCCGTCACATGACTTTTTATGTGACTTGCATTTCCTCATCCGGCCGGCAGCGCGTCGGTCACCTCACGTCCGACGATCTCCGACTGCTCGACTCTTGTTTAGTTTGACCACCGCCAAGCAGCAGGCCATCATGTTCCGATATGCCGCGTTTGTTCTTCTCCTGGCATTTGGATGTGGTGAGTCCAATTAATTTCATATGGATTTATTATTGAAACCGCAGTAGATCGCAATCAAAATATGCGAACTGCTGGGCCAAACGTCGGCCTGGTGCTTTGAGTGTAATTGTAATGAACTAGAAGCGACATTTTGCGAGTCATACATTTAAAAAAAAAAAAAAAAGAAACCTTTAAAGACGAAGCGACCATCATCTCGAATATATCATCGACGCAGCTAGTTAGCGCTATTGCTAATCACCGTCTGCGTCAACAACATCGCAACTCGACAAAGGACGCGTGAAGCTTAAATTACACGCCTGCGTGTATTCACATGTTTAGTTTTGTCCAGGCGACATGAGTTTAATGCCAAAGTATACTTCGCAGCAATTGTGTAAAGTAGCTCTGCTGGTGTCCCTCCTATGGCGTCACATTAGCATAGCGGCTGGCCAAGGCTAGTTTTGAAAGCTAAAGTTTGCGTTAATGAGTCAACCCGAGCTTTTGTCTAACTGACTTCTGCTTCTCGATTGATTTCGGCCAGGAGCCACCATGTGAATCGCAAAGCCGACTTTGATTACTGTGCCTTAAGTCAAATGTGACGTCGCGGTCGTTTGGGAGTGTTTGTTTACAGTTACGTTAATTTCTGCAATACATACTCGACGTAAATAAAAGATGTCATTTTGTTCCGGATAAATCTGTCAAATGTTTCCCCCCTCTCTTTGTTTTCAACTCGTTTGTTGCGGGGATGATGCCGATGCAGCAGGCTACAGTATCTGCTCGTGTACTGCTCACTAGTTAACACTGATTCGCCAGGATTTATGGATTAATTTTATATCCTTGGTGAATAAAAATAAAGGGTTTTGCGGGACCTTCTGTTTAACTTCTGCACTGCCAGCCTTTTTCAAAGCAGCTTTTGGCTGCTCTTGCAAGACCCAACAAAACATGGTGTTCTGTGACAATATAAGCACCGAACCTACCAAAAGGTTTTTTGTTGTTGTTGTTTTTTACACCAGAAAAAGAAGTGTTTCTACCTCTTTCTGGTTTTAGTTCTCTTTCTGACCAAAAAGCGGAGAAAACGAGCTTTATGTGAAGAGAAACTTGTAAAGCAGAACAGTGACTTTGTCTTCTACTCAAAAGCTGTGCTGATTTCATATTTAAAGCAGTGTAATGCTACAGGGATTCTCTCCCCCCCCCCCCCCCCCCCCCTCGTTGTTGCAGTGGTTTATGAACCTAAATTTCACAAGACAATACGGGCGAGACCGTCTTCCATGCCGATCGGTTGAAAAGCGCACTTGACAAAGAAACGCGTCGGTGGCAGTAAACTGGTGGATTCCAGTTGTCGAATATAAACGACCACATTAGTGAATGAGTTCATTTAAATCATACGCAGTCAAATCATCTTTCTTTTTGCAGCATGGTCCCCTCTGTTTAATGTCAGATTTAGTGTAACCACAAACGAGGAGAAGCTGTTTAGTAGATGACTCCCGATGTGCGACCCTCCACCACTGCCACCGCCGCACTTTCTTTCTGTCTTTAATAGCCAGTCCTACATTGTCGTCGTTTTACTTCCTGGAGCGTTCTCGCCCTGTGCAGCTTTATATAATGCACATGACAGATACCGTCACTGATAACACGGCATGTTGTTTAAAACTGCAGTTAACATCTAAGTGGACCTTGCTCTCTCTTCTTGTGAATTCCATTCAGCTAAGTGCCTCGGTCTAACCGCAAAGCATCTTAAAAATATCACTTTGCTTCGCAAATAGTGGTCGTGGGGCATTTTTTCACTCAACTGAGGAGACGAGGCATACCTCTCTGATAGTGTCAATCAAAACCAAACAATATTATCTTAATAGATGCAGTTTGTGTGTTGAATCTTTTAGGAGGACATAACTAGATCTTTAAGGAATTGAAAGTGATGTAACACGGTTTGATATCTGTCTTTACAGTAATCCATCTGTCATGTGGGACAGAGGTGACAGTCCAAGACAAAGATGACAAGTTGTGTCTTTACGCCAATCTCTCGGTCAATTTCTCCGTTTCGTACGTGACGTCAGGGAACAAGGTGAGTGTCTAATCTTGAATTAAGACACATTCTACTCTTGTATTTCACAGTAAGTGTCAAAATTGACGAGGTGTGTTGCTCCCGAGATTCTTGCCAGTCAGCATTTCACTTGTTGCATTTTCCTGGTGCACATCCTGTCACATGCACTGGCGAGTTGTTGGGCCGCAGCTCAAATAACTGCAGGATTGCTGTCACAGAACGCGGTCAGTTCTGTGGTGTTGTTTGACTTCCCAAGTTGTTCTGATTAAAGGGGGGGGGGGGAAGTTCAATAGGGATTAAAGTACAGTGGTATGAAAAAGTGTTTGCCCCACCTTCCTAATTTCGGGTTGTTTTTTCTTTGCATATTTATCATACTGAACTGTTTCCAGTTTCAAATCATTAAGCCGATCGCACAAAGACAACCCCAGTGAATACAAAAACGTAGTTCCTAAAGGAAAATGTTATGTACAGTTGAAAGCAGATATTTACATATACAACATAAAAAGAAACAATCTTTTTTTTTTCTCACTGTCTGACATGAAATCAGACTAAACTTGTCCTGTTTTAGGTCAGTTCCGATTGCCAAAATTATTTTTATTTGCTAAATGCCAGAATAATGAGAGATTAGTTGTTAAACGCACATTTTCATGACTTCTTCAAAGTATATAATACTAATATACTCTACAATATGAGATTACTATGCCTTTAAACACTTTGGGAAAACCCAGATGATGATGTCACTTCTTTTGGAAGCTTCTGACAGGTTTATCAACAACATTTTAGTTAATTAGTGACACACCTGTGGATGTATCTGAACGCGGCACACTGGAAACACGTTTCTTTTTTTGTGTAACATCATGGAAAAGTCAAAAGAAATCAGCCAAGATATCAGGAAGGGAATTGTGGAATCGCACAAGTCTGGTTCATTGACCTAAAACAGGAACAGTTTAGTCTGATTTCATGGCAGACAGTGAGGAAAAAAGTATTTTTTACATACAGTCTCTGTAAATATCTCGTTTCAACTGTATTCGGGAGGAAAAATCTATCTGGCCCCAAACCACGTATCTGTCGTAGTACCAAGACTGACCTGTGAGAGGCAGCATGGTGCCACAGGGCATTTAGACTCCTGGAAAATACTAAGAAGAGAGAGTTGTTATAGTAGAAGAAGAAATAGAAGCAGCTAGGCTAACGGTTAGCTTATCAGACAACTAGATTGTGGATGAAACCCCTTCTTTGTCACTTTTACTGTGAAGATTCGGTCCACATATAAACATTCAACACAACCAGCTTCTCTTCTATTAGCTCGAGGTCGCTTCCTAATTGGCTATCAAAACGGGAAAAATCAGTCTTGACACACCACACGATAATGGCGGAAGAGGGAGGAAAAATGCTCAAATTTGACCCGATTTTCACGGTTTGACTCTTCATGCCGCTTCTCTCCTCAGAGCGAGCTCGCAGAGTTTGAACTTCCCGCCGAAGTCGTGTCCAACGGGAGTAAATGCGACGCCGCGAGCTCCACCTTGCAGCTCAACTTCGGAGCGGGACACTCCTGGAGCATGAACTTCAGCGTCAGCGGGAACACGTACCAGGCGGATTCCATCACGTTCTCCTACAACCTCAGCGACGCCACCGTCTTCCCTAAATCTGCATCGACCGGTAATGCCTCCGTGTCTCCGAGACTGTACCCGAAGATGCGTATTAGACACCTTCGGCAGTAGGGTGTTAGCAAATTAGCAACACGCCGTGGTGCGTTTAGTGATGGCTTGTTAATGACATGCAGGAGCTACAAGAATCCAACATGTAGGTGACATGGAAAATGTCCCATACCATCAAAATCTTTTTTTTTTTTTTCTGCATAACATAGGTCAAAATGAGTCTATGACCCCTGTGTAAGTTTGACGTCTTTGCGGTTTGTCGACTGAAATGCGAAAGGCATTAAACGGCTTAAGGCTTGCAAAACGACCAGCTCAGATTTCGGTGTCGTCGTGACGTAAATATGACACTCATTCTTCAAATACCTGCCCACTTTGTGGTTGATACACGCCCACTCATTTTATGATTGTACAGGTGCTGAACCATGAGTGTGTGGGTGATTTTTTTTTTTTGAATCATTACAATTTGTCAAGTTTGTTAACAACTGTATTCTCCTTTTGTCATCTCGTGGAAGAACACAATCGTTCTAGCTGTCACTATCCCTCACTGGTATAGACGGGCAGATTCAAAGTATTATATTTATTTATTATATATAAATTATATTTGTTCAGAGTAATTATATTTTTTAGACCAATGGAGTGAAACTGGTTCATTTCCCAGGGCACAGCTGTTTTCTTCTTGGGAATCACTGGCATAGGGTAGCGATAGACAGCCGCGCGTTCTGATTTAGCTTCAGCCGTACGTCCAAGTTACGTCGTCGCTGCAGGAACAACGGAACTCTGTCATAAAAAGAGGACGCCCTGTATTTGTGCAAAAGCAATTAAAAAGTACATTTCCCATTTTTTTGTGTCCTGTTTTTTTTTTTTTTTTCTCTCTCTTTCTCTCCTTCCCCTTCAGACACTCTCTCCGTGACCGTGAGGCCTCACATCACTGACATAGGCATGGACACCTGCTACTCCTGCAAGAGCAAGGAGACCATCCAGTCGGACTCGGTCAACCAGACCCTGTGGAACGTGCTCATCCAGGCCTTCGTCAGCAACGGCACACACAGTGAAAACCGTGAGTGCGGGCGAGACCTCGTCTCCAAGACATTCTCCCTCTGACCGCTTCCCTCGTGTTTCGCAGTGACCACCTGTGCCGCCGACCTGCCCGCCACCCCCACCGCCTCTCCCACCACAGCGGCCCCGGTGACAAACACCACCGCCGCCACCCTCGCGCCGACGACCTCCCCCGCGCCCACCCTCCCCACGCCCGCCACCGGGAAGTTCAGCGTCAAACCGGACAATAACGGCACGGCCTGTCTGTTGGCAAACTTCGCCCTGCGGATCGGCGTCAAGCAAGGCGAGGTGCGTGTGATCCTGCCCAACGTTTTGCTCCCCTGATGGAATGGAACCTCTGACTTTTTTGTACCTTCCTGCTTTAGAAGCATCAAGAGATGAACCTGGACCCCAACGTGACCAGAGCGTCTGGATCGTGTGGCGTCAACAGCAGCGAGCTGGTGTTGGCGTCTACCGACATGACTGTGGTGCTCACTTTCACCAATGTGAGTCCTCTACTCTACTTCTCTCTCTCGTTGATCGCATGTCTGGTCTCTTCGGCCGCAACATTAGGTACACCTCCAACAGTATTTCCAATACAAGAGCTGTATCAAGAGGATTTGCAAGTATGATCATTAGGCTTTACACGATCAGGGTTTTTGGGTCCGATATCCGATCACAAGATGGAGCAATGTGTCCATTTACATGTTCATTTATTGTATATACTTGTGTACTGTATACTGAGTACTGTATCCATCCATCCGTCCGTTTTCTGTGCCGCTTATCCTCACTAGGGTGGCGGGCGTGCTGGAGCCCATCCCAGCTCAAAATGATTCTCGAACATTTTAGACAAAAGTGAAAACATCACTGACCTCTAGGGGGCATTCAAGGATTTGCCTCCGACATAAGTTTAGGTCCGATCAACATTACAACATGTCCGAAATAATGGGTGCTAACTTACTGTCATTAAATGACTTTATTGCAATTAAATTACTGTAATAAATAATGTTAATGTTATTTGCTAAATGCCAGAAGAACGAAAGGATTCTTTTAAAAACCAAATATATGTAGTAGACAATACAGTCATGGCTAAAAACGGTGCCAACGTTTTTGAGCATGACTTAATTCTTCTTTTTGGGTGATTGGGGCAAAATATTAGGAACTTCATTATTTATCACTGCAATAATGAACGCATTATTAATGTTAAATGAATGCTTCTTAGACATAGAATTGTTTTTTTCCCCATAATAGGTAGGTGTTCAATGGATGAGGCAGTTTCTTTCCCTTTTCTTTTTAAAACACAAATTTACCACCATTTCCCCACTTTTTGGATCATAAAAATGCAAATGTGAAAATGACAACAAAAACTACTTTTGAAAGGCTGTGCCACACTGACCATCTAAGCCAGCCTTCTTCCGACTTTTTACTTGTCTGGGAGGTGCAACGATGCCGCAGTCAACCCTCTAATTTGCGAGTTGTGTATTAAAGGAACAGGCGACTAAATGAACAGTATGGTTTCTCATGTACCAGAAATGTAGTGTCAAAGCAGCTTTTGCCAAGGTCCATTTCTGCTACAGCTGTGGTTTTAGTTGTGATTAGTCTCGGTCGGTGTACCTAATAAGTGTCCGGTGAGCTCTTTGTAACAATGGGGTGCATTTTTTTTAGGCGGGAAATGTAACAATTGCAAGATGTTGGTTCATCGCGTTTACACGTGGTTTCTTGTCTCTTATCTGAGTATTCATCTTTCCTGACAGGGCACCAAAAAATTCCGCCTACAATCTGTGAATGTCACCGCCAAGTTGACTTCCGGTAATCCAAGTGGTTTTGTTTCCCCCAAATGCATTTAGCAAATTGTCCAAGCAGGACAAGGCTAACCGTTTTGTGTATGCGTTGCTTCAAGGTGTGATCTTCTCCGAGGCGAACAGCAGCTTGAGTCTGTGGGAGGCGGCGGTGGGCAGCTCGTACATGTGCAACAAGGAGCAGAATTACACCATCACCAGCCAGCTGAACATCTTCACCTTCAACCTGCAAGTGCAACCCTTCGCCGTGAAGAAGGGCCTCTTCAGTACAGGTAACCTCTTCTGTCGTTATCGTTTGCAGTTTAGCAGCATTTACAAGCCCAACTGCAAATTTTTACAATCCTGATTTTTGCTCAACTTTAAAAAGACTACCTCCTTTTGGCTTTAAAACAAAACGACCTCTAACGTGCAACTAGTGTAGTGGTGGTGCCTTAACAACCTTTTGAAACTCCGCCGCTTGAGTTCAGTGTAAAAAAAATCAAAAAATCAAAAAAAAAATCACAGTTGCTGATGAGCTTTCAGCATTTTATTGACTGGCACAAAGAGCCAAACCCAAAAATACAAACTTTGGACCGTAGCGAAGAGGTACAGTCAGCCAAAAGTCACTTCCAGAAGCTCGTGTATAAGACTAAATGACCATGTTCCTGTTGTCACTCGCTAGGCCCCGCCCCTTAAAGGCACACATACAAGACGACGGTTGGTCTTGTTGTGACTCTGCTTGTCCCATTGTACAGTATTACACTTTCAAAAAATTCTTGACATTCTCTATGATGTTATGTTTTTACACATTGCAGTGCTATTTAATTTATTGATTTTCCTCTTCATGCTGCCACGACACGCATGATCCCAACTGTGCCACATGAGAGCAAAAAGAAATCTGAATTATCACTTGAACCATGCAGTGTAAATCCAGCCTTAAAGTGCAGTTGGGCTACCCAGTGGGGAGTCAGTTCTTTTTCATCACCCCCTACAAGCTAAGTTTCTAAAAATGTTATTACAAGTAGAGAAGAAGAGGATGAGTATTGTACAAACGTGGCCGAAATCTGTGGTTGACTGACTCTCTTTTCGTCTGCAGCCCATGAGTGTCCATTGGACGACACCAGCATCTTAATCCCAATCATTGTCGGCGCTGCTCTGGCCGGCTTGATTCTCATTGTAGTGATCGCATACGTGATCGGTCGAAGAAAGACCTATGTGGGATATCAGACCCTTTGAGAAGCCGCTTTGCAAATCAGCCACAAAATGCGACGGGGTGGGCGGGGGTCCCCGCCAAGCCTGGTCCTTGGATTCACGTGCAATGAACTCAATTGGCTCTTGACAATTCAAACCCTTTCCATTGAAGTCCGAAATGTGTGATGTTATTTTGAGTGTGAAACATGCACAAAAAGCATTTGTGAGAGTCTTCAGGGACAATAGTGTTGTAGTTTTTCTTCAAGGACCAAACTTGTCTGCACCCCCCCCCGTCTTTGTGGTTTTCTGTTTTTCATTTTTTTTTAGGTTTTGCGAATGAGCAAATGCAAAATCCACATTTGTTAGCCACAGTCATTTGGAAATAGAACATCAGAGTGCAGACAGACATACAGAAGCATCTCGATCAATTTGAATATCGTAGAAAAGTTCAATTCAAAATTGTATTATAGATTCATTAAACACTCATTTTAATTGTTTCTCTTGGTCAATTTTGGCTTAGGTGTAAGTCCTACTTTTTGAATTGAGTGAGCTTCTGAAATGAAGTTTTCCCACAATGTTTGAATTTATTGAGACGCACATGTACAACACAAAACTTCCTTAAACAACACCCTCACGATTCTGCATTTGCTCTGCCGCCCCTCCCATGTTGTTTCCCTTTATGATTTCATCTCTTTGCACATTATATTCTTTAATTTTATTTACTTTGATTTTTTTGTATTCTCGTCCCAATAATGCAGGGGTTGGGGAACCTCTTACGTTGTATCGGCTATGTATGGCCAGTCATGCAATTGTACAAACAAATTAACTGTTATAAAAAGCCCCAAAACATTGAATCCGCAGATGTTCAAAATGTACCGTATTTTCACGATCAGAAGGCGCACTTAAAAGTCTTAAATTTTCACCAAAATGGACGGACGGGGCCCTTTATAATGCGGCGCGCCTTGTGTGTGCACCGATTTCCAAAATCTGTAAATGTTGTTGTGTGACTTTGATGAGCGCTCCGCTTGACTGACTGGGAGCATTTCCTGCCGACACACTGCTCATATAGAGGGAAGGCGGACGTGACTGAGGACAGCATGCGGACGTTAAAGGGGGAAGGGTGCGCGTGAAGGAGGACGCTAAAGGCTCGCCCCCAGTAGGTACATAGCGCCGGTATGCGCATTGTGCAAAACATCAGTTTGGCTCAGGACCCCCGAAAATGGCACCTACGAAGAGACACGCTTACGAAGCACAGTTTAAACTGCAAGCTTTCAGTTACGCGGCGGAACATGCGAATCGAGCAGCCGCGAGAGAATTCAAGATCAACGAATCCACGGTTCGCAAGTGGTGGAAGCAGGAAAACGCCGCCATCATTGCCGAACAGCCCCCCGGCAACGAGACTGACTCCGACAATGACGAGAGGGAACCCGGCGTGTTTGATGGAGAACTTGCCCGGCTGTTCGTTTCGGATACAGAAGATGAGGACTTTGATGGATTTGTGGATGAGCATTGATCAAAAAACAACGTGAGTACATTGTTAAATACTTCAATAAAATACGACCGAACTCACTGTTTATATTGTTAAATACTTCAATACAGTACAACCGAACTCTGTTTTGCTCCTGCTGCCTTTTTAAAAACGTGCACTTTAGCGTGCATGCATGCTACCGTATGTTTTAAGCTAGCATATGTTTTACCATGCCCGCGCCCAATAATACGGTGCGCCTAATGTGTGTGTGTTAAATACCGAAATCGAGCCCGTAACTTGAGACTCCGCCTTTTAGTACGGTGCGCCTTATGGTCGCGAAAATACGGTAGTTACTTTCTAATAAGGTTGGGAAAAAGTGTGCTCCCCACCCCTGCCATACTTCAGTCCATTGAAAATTTTCTCAGTATTCCGATGCAAATCCTTCTCTTGAGTGCAAAAAAGAAGATGGTTAAGCTCACTCAGTCACCAACGGGTGAACTTGTGAACCACTAGGAACACATTTAAAAGAAGCATTAGCCCATGTTTGCCCCCGCGAAACATTAGATTTTGCAATTGTTGAAAGACATTTTTAGCCTCCCCCTCCCGACTTCCTCTGAAGACGTTTTGACGTGTGCGGGGAAACCAACGGCATCACTTAACCGTCCCGCATGTGGACACGTCACAGCGTTTTCTGTTACACTTTGCACGATTCAGAAAAATCAATCTGAAGAGTCTTTTCTTCCATAATTGTTCTTAACACTAAGTTCTGAAAAGGGATGATATTGTTTCATTTGACATTGTTTTCATCTAAATGCACTAAGATGCTCCTTTAGCTTTTTTTTATTATTATTTTTTTTGATTGTCTTAGGAAATTGTGTCACATGATGATTATGTGTTGTGATCCAGGCTCTGAAGGCTGCAGGCGCTCCGAAATCAATTTGTAACATTGTCACGTGGCATCGGTGGTCAATGTCAAATCCTAATGGAAGGTACAATAACGCAGTATTCTGCTTTCTGATTGGCCAATTCCTCTCACACTTCCTCGCGCCATCCGCTTTCGCGTCACTTCCTGGATGATTTGGGATTCGTGGGCGTCTTCGCGACCGCCCGGTTCGCCTTCCGCAGGTCGGCCATGTTGAATTCATTATTCCCAACATTTTGTCACACGAGCACTGCAGCCCTGTCAGAACCTCATGTGAACAAGGTTTTTTTTTTTTTTTTTTTTTTTTTTTTTTTTTTTTTTCAAGTCAGTGTGACACTCGTGTGTTACGCTGTTATATGAATATGAAGTATTAGGGCCATGCTGAACAGAAAAGAGTCACATTTATGAGAATAACGTCGCAAAGCTTTGTTTGTTTATTTATTTTTAATTTTTAAAGAATAAAGTCATACTTGACAAATTGAAAAGACACTCAGTAGTCTTTAAGCGGGTACCCTTGTAATATTAGGGATTATAATATTATGACTTTATTATCTTAAAATTATCTTTGTTTTGGTCAGATTACAACTTTGTTCTCAAAAAATGTTGATTTTTACAACTTAATTTTTGTAAATCATGTTAGTCATATTACAACTATTTTAAAAGTACACTTCCCCCCCCTCATATTACAACTTTATTCTCATAAAATGGCATCATTTGTCTCATAGTATTATGACTTTATTTGCATAAATTACTCTTAATCTTGTAAAATTAAAACATTTTCCTTGAGTAAAATATTTTTCCCATAGTGCGTATTATGACTACTCATGAAAAACTCTCATGGAAGTTATTTTTGGTCATATCATTTTATTCTTCTTAAATTACAGCTTTGTTCCTCATTACATTATTCTCATAAATTACTCTCACATTAGTTTTTTTTTTTTTTGTCACGACTTAATTGTAAACTTCCCATTTCCCCCCCCCTGTATATAAGTGTGTGTGTGTGTGTGTGTGTGTGTGTCTCATAATTCTATCACTTTAGTCTCATTGGATTTTTATCTTTTCGGTGTGGCCCGAATACACATTTGTGTTTATGGTTTATTTTTATTTTTGTCTTGCATTTTAAAATGTGCTCCTTAACTTTGCTTTCCCCAGGACTTTGTGTGCGTGTTTGAACAGTTGCAGCATTGTTGTTACTCTTTTCAGCTTTGTTCTACATGAATCAATAGAGAATAGTGCCTTGCTCAGTATTGGCTTTCATGGCTAAGCCTACATAAGGCTTATTATCTCGCATGTTCAACAAAAGGGATTGCGCGCGTGTGTGTAAAATGTTCTTGCACCGTTTTACTCTTTCAAACTGCATCATACAGAGTGTCTGGAGATTTATGGAAATAAAAATGTGCTGCTGTTCTGGCTATTCTGAGTAAACGTTTTCTTTCTTTGTAGAGCCTGCCTATGTACTAACCCCTCCTTCACTCCCTTTTAATCCGTACTTTATTCCATCAAGATGTTGACCTCTTCTCTCTCCACTCTCATCTAGCTGAGGATTGCCAGGCGGAATCTGAGAGTTTCCTCGTTCCCGTAGCCGTCGGAGTTGCCCTGCTTGTTCTCATTCTTATCGTTCTGCTGGCCTACTTCATCGGGAGAAAGAGAAACACGGCCAGCGGTTATGAGTCTTTTTAGACTTTTGTTTTTTTGGTAGTTTTGTAATCAAAAGAACCGCTGCCTGTGTTCCTCTCCGTTCACCGTCATTTGCATCGATGTTTGTCAGTATTTCCTCTTCACATGCTTTTCGTTCCTGCCTACTAATGAAGAATCATGTGAGATTTTGGGAAGTAAATCACTTGTAGGGAACAAAAAAACAAAACTGCATACTACATGATAAAAGCTAAGTTAAGCATCTTTGAATATTAATGTTGTGGCTTTATGTTTGTGAGGGATTCTTTGTTGGCCACTTGATTCCATGCATGAAGTACTCGTTGGCTTTCTCCTATTGTTTTAAAGCTTAGCTTGGTTTAGCTTAGCATCATGGCCTAATGCAGTAAAACAAAATGTCTGGCTCCATGTATGACATCCACCTGCCATAAATTCTCACTATAAACTTTACACAAAGCCAAAACATTAAAAAAAAAAAACATAGGATTTGGCCGTTTGATTATATTTACTGCTTGGATTGCTTGTATAATTTTTGATCATTGGTTTTACACTTTTTTTTTTTTTTTTTTTTTTTAAATATATAAAGCTTACATGATGGCCAAGTACAATTAAAATGTCCGACTTTAAACATGGGAATGTTCACCTCTAAAATACGCTTATCCAATGTGTTGACATTAAACCAAAACATGAAAAATAATAATCAAATTTTAGGTTAGCATTTTAGCTGAGCATAACTGTTAATTTTGTGGCTATATATAAGAAAATTCTAAGTGACTCTATCTTTGCCATTTGATTCTAATAAGTAGCATTCGTAAAATGAAAGTACTCTTTAACACGCATTTAGCATCTTAGCTAACCATTCCTTTTTTTTTTAATTATAATTGTGGTTTGGTAAAAGTCTTGCGCGGGATTAGTTCTTGGCCACCTGATTGTAATAGGTACTCGGTGATTTGCTCATGGAATTTAAGATTTTAAACCTTAGTTTACCTTCTTTTAGCATCATGACCAAATTTAGTTCAACAACCAAATTTAGTTCCACAACCTCTAATGCTGACAAGCACCTGCTTGCATCTCTCCTGTTGGCTCTAAACCAACACAACAAACGTTAAGGTTAGCACGTTATCTTTGCATAACTGTTAATTTTATGGCTTTATTAAAACATTTGTGACTGTGAGGGACCGTACCTTTGCCTCTTTATTTCAATAATTACTCATGCGATCGCTTGTATAATTTTTTTAAATCATTTATACATGTAGCTTAGCATCATTGTTGAATACACTGAAACAAAAATCTAGCTCTTAAAATGATGACATCCACATACTAGAATCTCTAAAATATTCTCACCGTGACATTAGCCCGAAACGAAACATCTTAGCATTAGCATATTAGCTTAGCATAATTGTTACTTTAAAAAATTGTGAGGGACTATATATTTTTTCCACTTGTGTCCAATAATTAGACCTAGTTAATGGCTTTTATTGTTTTTACACTTATTATAGCAACTTGTAGTAAAAACAAAATCTCTGACTCTATAAAGATGACATCCATCTCCTAGCATCTCTAAAATATTTTTAAAAAGTGTGTTGACATTCAACCAAAACAAAAAGCTTCTGTTAGCATATTAGTTTAGCATTTTTTTCTATTCTAAATAAGTCTGCAAGTGCTTCACTTTAGTGTCGTGATGACATTTCAGATGATTGTACATTTTTTGACACCTTTCACAAGTAAGCGTTGAAGCACTTTATTTACATTCTAACACTTTTCCTAAAAAACAAAAAGAATGTCGTGAGTCCTCTCAACGCATGCGTGTAGAGAGTATTGTCATTTTGACACTCTTGCTTTTGAATGATCACATTGTTGACTCGTTCGTATGTGTGCACCTTTTAACCATTTTGAGGATTTTTAACATTCCAACTTCCCTCTTTTGCCCTAACTCCCCCTCTTGCTAATACCGACAGCTAACCTGGCTGCCTCTTGTGTGTGTTTTGTTTTTGTTTTGTTTCTTCTTCTTCTTCTTCTTGTTTGTGTGCCAATCAGCCGAGGAGTGCTTCCTGGACTCTGATTTGAGCTTTTTGGTGCCCATTGCGGTGGGCGTGGCCCTCAGCTTCCTAATCGTCCTTGTCCTTCTCTCTTACCTGATTGGCCGGAGGAAGAGTCGCACTGGCTATCAGTCTGTATAAAGCCCCCCCACTCCCTTTGCCTTTCAAAGGTAACCTTGATCTTATTCTCCTGCGTATCCAAGCAACCACCTCTTCCTCCTCCTCTGCCACTGACTGAACCAGCCAAACCATTTCACATGAATATTGCATTGTTGACTCGAGACTGCATGTCCACTTCCACTCCCAAACTGGGAGCGGCGCCCACCGGCCCTTTACAATATGATACGTGTAACTGAATCTCTTGTATCAAACGAATTACTCACGTTTGTTGTTGAATGACTTGAATGTACAAGCAAATATAGCAGATTGACTTGTATGCCAGAAAATGCCGTTTTCTTTTCTTTGTAAATGCACAAAATATTGAAAAGGAAGTGTTGACGAGAAGGCACACGTAACACTTTACCAGCACTGCAACCACATTTTGAATTTATATATATATTTTTAAATTGAATGCACCATTCTTTTCACTGTGTTTTAACATGAGTTCTAACAGCAGTTGATCACTAACCCTCCCCCACTGCCCGACAGTTTTGTGCCTTCCCGTTTAAGCCACTGTTTGTTTGCTTTGCTCGAGAAGTCATGTGATGATGAGCGTGTCTTAATTAACGTGCGTGGTGGGGAGGGGGAACAAACTCAATAAATAAGTTTGGTTCTTCTTTTGTAGCACTGTTTGTTTTCTGTGTGGCCTGAGATCTTGCGACTGAACTCAAAGTGGAAAAGTGTTCTGTGGTCCGACGAGTCCACATTTCAAATTGTTTTGGGAAATTGTGGACGTCGTGTCCTCCAGGCCAAAGAGGCAAAGAACTATTCGGACTGTTAATGGACGCAAAGTTCAAAAGCCAGCATCTGTGATGGTATGGGGCTGTGTTAGTGCCAATGGCATGGGTAACTTGCACATCTACGAAGGGACCATTAATGCTGAAAGGTACATACAGGTTTTGGAGAAACATACGCTGCCATCCAAGCAACATCGTTTTCATGGACGCCCCTGCTTATTTCAGCAATGCCAAACCACATTCTCTCACAACAGCGTGGCTTCGTAGTAAAAGAGTGCTGGTACTAGACTGGCCTGCCTGCAGTCCGGACCTGTCTCCCATTGAAAATGTGTGGCGCATTATGAAGCGTCAAATACGACAACGGAGACGGCGGACTTTTGAACGGCTGAAGCTGTACATCGAGCGAGAATGAGAAAGAATTCCACCGACAAAGCTTCAACAATGAGTGTCGTCAGTTCCCAAACGTTTATTGAATGTTGTTCAAAGAAAATGTGATGCAACACAGTGGTAAACATGACCCTGTCCCATCTTTTTTGGAACGTGTTGCAGCCAACAAATTCTAAGTTCATGATTATTTGCTAAAAACAATCAAGTTGATCAGTTTGAACATTAAATATCTTGTCTTTGTAGTGCATTCAATTAAATATAGTTCGAACATGATTTGCAAATCATTGTATTCTGTTTGAATTTATGTTTAACACAACGTCCCAACTTCATTGGAATTGGGGTTGTATAATCTGTTCGAAGTTCATGACAGAAAAAAAATGGGCACGCTTAAACCTTGCACCAGTAGAAAGTTAAAATTGGAGAAGAAAAAACAGAATACTGTTACAGTTCCAAAAAAGGAAAAGTGTGATAATTGACAACTAGAGTGGGCTAACTCCACTTTTGTCATTTTTAAATGCAGAAATGAATATAAAAATATTTTATATATGTATATATTTATATATTTTTTCTTTTTTTCTTTTTTTTTTGACAAAAAGTGGCGGCCTATTAGTGCACTTGGAATTTTTTTATTTGTATTTTTTGTTTTTACCTTGGGTGTCGGTGCATCTGCATGTTAATACAAGTGAATTATATTTATGATAAAAAAGGACCGATGTTTGGGCTTAGGCCACTTTTTGCACTACATCTTTTGTGACAACCATAAATCTTTTGAATCATTTCCCCAAAATGACACAAATAGAGTTAGCCCGCTCTAGTTCTCCAGTGGCCCAATGATTAAAAGTTTTGTTTTCGCTTCCGCTCAGCCGCCCGGTTAATTGCTTTGTTCGAGAAGAAAGTCGTGATATGTTTTGAGGGGAGACGAAGTAAACAAACGAAAGGTTTGTTCTTGTTTTTGTAGCGTTGTCCGAGATTTTGTGACTGAATTCAAAGGTTGCCGGACGGCCCATTTGACGAGCTGGTTTACAACTCGTTCAAAGTTCATGACGGACTAAAATTATGGGCACAAGTGGAAGAAGATATGGAATCCAAGCAATGTTGGTAGCTTGCTGACTCCCATTAGTTGAATGCAAAATAAATGCTGTTGCAAAATAAAAATAATGGGAATTTTATATGGTAGTAATGTGCGGGTTTCGATTGCATGTAATATTTGTAGGTTGCTTACGCAAAGGCCCAAGACAACCCCCGTGCTGTGATTAATAACAAAATGATTTTTTCGCAGTACTAATGGTCAGCTTTTAATTTTGAGAAGTCCCACATTTTTAAAATTTGTACTGGGAAGGAGGATTTCCATTTGACAACTTTCTCAAAAGGAGGGTTTTTCGGTGTACATATGTTACTTAAAACATGAAAAAAAAAAAAAAGAATATTTCACGTGGTTTCATCATGAGGCAATATTTTGTCAGAACTAATATTGAGAAAATGATTTGCGTATTGCTTATCTTGATGAGAAAATGAGTCAATACTTTTTTGTACTGTAAATATTTACCAATAATATTCCCTGGTTTAATGTGAGTGCGAACGGTTGTTTGTCTACATGTGCCCTGCGATTGGCTGGCGACCAGTTCAGGGTCTACCCCGCCTCTCGCCCGAAGATAGCTGGGATAGGTCTCCATCGCGCCCGCGACCCTAGTGTGGAGATGCACAACAGAAGATGAATGAATGAAGGGATTCCCTGGTTTAATGTGGTGCGCGATCACTACCACAAGACGTCAGCAGGCGTTAGAAAACAACAGCAGTCCTATATATTATACTTTATAAAAACATACCGTTTGATGAATTCATTGTGACTGTAGGGCTCCTTTTGGTGTGTGCACCTTGTCACTTGGCGCAGTCTAACACAGACGCAAAATCTTCACGCTCAACCACGGTCCCAAAACCTTTTAAATCCAGTCATAAATGGGGGTGGGTTGTTGGCCTGCAAGTAATGAATTAGAAGGTGGTAACTAGCGACAAATCACTAATTGGTGCGGAAACCACTTGCTCCTCTGCTTTTTTTTTCCACAGGAAAAAACACCGAGGACTTGGACCTCAGGTAATCACGGCTATGCCACCACTGTATTCGTTTTATTACTATACTTTTTTTTTTCTCCTTGAAAGTAATCATTTGTTTTTCAACCTAGTGGTACAAGTCACATTAAAGGTGGAAAAGTGATGAAATCATTTATCTTGGTTTAAACAGGGGTGTGTAGACTTTTTATATCCACTTTAAACGCCTCGTTTGGGAGCTTTTGGGAATGTGCATGTGCACCCAAAAAAAAAGCAGGCCACTTTCTACCTTGTGGTGTATTTGAAATATTGTTTACCGGGGTGAGGAGACATACTTTGATTCTTGTTTTCCTATTTGCCATCTGTGTATTTTAGATGTGCCTTAAATAGTCAATTAAGCAATCAATCAACAATTATGGTGTATTGTATTAAATTAGCTTTTTTTTTAAATTTTTATAAATATATGTAATATTAATTCAGTTTTTATTTGGGACATTTTAAAGGAAATGGTTCATTCATGTTGCTCAACCAATAAACTTATATACAGTATACAGGTTTCTTGCACTAATAGTGGCAATTAGCTGTCTGCTTTGGGCACAGTGTTCCCGAGCCACTCCACTGTTTGCTTTCCGCACCCACACGTTGCCTTAATGACAACGGTGCTCTGACCTGAAGGCTTGATTAAAGACAATGACACATACAGACAGGGGGAGCTTCAAACACAGGACGCACGCACACTTTCCAGCGATGTCGAGCGTGGGTCACCGACTGAAAAATGGATCCAAATTGAATAAAGTTACACAAGCCGGTAATCTCGTTCTCACCTGTCATGCTTTTATTGAATCTGGGGAGAACACCGCTGACGTTTCCCGGTGCCTTCGGGCCATAAGATCGTCAAAAGAAGTATAGTTTTTCTTCATGTTGCTGTAAAAGTCGTATCTGTTCTCCTCCCTTCCTTAATAAATGTCCCGAAGGCATCGCAGCTGATGTGAATTGATTGAAGCTCATATTTGAAAATTGACACCAACATTTTGGAGATCCTCAAATCGCGCCTGAAGTCCAACACCGACTTTCAGTCAAGAAAGATTAGAGTGTAAGGGAATCAATGCCACAAAATCCCCTTGACAGCATATTGTATATTTAAGCGTACTGCTAGCAAAACTCCCTAGACAGGCTAACGAATAACATCAGTTCTAACTCTTAAGTAGCAGATATTTGAACACAAACGATGAAGCAACATATGTAGAAAGACAATATACCATTATTCACAAGCATATTTCCGTTATCGTTTGTGAAAAATAACTGCTATAACTGTAGTTTCCAGAGGAGTTGTGATCATTTCCATGTAGATCTGTATGTGCTGTATTATACTGCCCCATGTGGCCGAGGCGCACACACCAGAAGGAGCGGCACAATGTCCATTGAATTGAAGCCAAAGATGTGGCATAAAACGGTTTCATGACTTTACTTTCTCATTGTATGTTTCAATAAAGTACGCATACAATAATATAGAGGTTTTTGTTTTTTCTTTTTAAAACACAATACAAACAGTTTTGTATTTTTTTGGGCTGGTATCTCAAGGCAGCACTGCAGTTCAAAGCTGTGCAGTACCTCCCTGATATTTTTTGGGTGTGGCGATGCATTATTAAGTGTTAAGTGAGACGGAAACCTCTCACAGTGACACGCGCGAGGTGGCCGTTTATCGGTCAACCTTTGTCTGCGCGAACATGAGGCGGGCGGGCGGGGCCGAGCGGCGGCACGAGTGCACCGAGAGGGGAGATAGGGAATGATCCCGGCGCTTCAGATCTCGCTCTCGCTGGGCTGTGGTCATTTCTCCTCTGCCCTCCAACAACATGGATCTACTATTGTTCCTCAAAAAAACAACATCTCCCACTGAGACCATGCGCCTTGCCCTTCACTGCATGTGGACTTCTGGAGCAAGATAGAGTCCTTCAGCATGCTGGACCTTCCACGCCGACCCATGATTCAGTGCCTCTTTCTGTCCTTGTGGTTGGTGAACAGTTGGCACCGAACGTCTGGCTCCATTGGCGATGGCAGACAGATGTGGCAGAAGCCCAAGCCGGTCCCGATCAGTCTAGAACAATCCTTTCTTCGTGATACTTTCCCCCCAGGATTCCTGTGGGGGTCCGGCACGTCCGCCTTCCAGACCGAAGGATCCCGGGACCGGGACGGAAAGGGTGCGTCCGTCTGGGACCATTTCACCCAATCGAGGAGGGCCGATGCGACCGGTGACAGCTACGCTCGCTGGGAAGAAGACGTGCAGGCGCTCGAGTATTTGGGGGTGAAATCGTACTCTTTCTCCCTCTCGTGGCCCAGACTGTTCCCCGATGGCAGAGCGAGAGGTCCTCCCAGTCAACCTGCAGTGGAGCACTACAACCGCCTCATAAATAGGCTTCTGCAAAAGCAAATCGAGCCCATCGTTACCATCCATCATTGGGATCTGCCGCTGGTCCTGCAGGAGGTCTACGGCGGATGGAAAAACCACACGCTCGTTGGATTGTTCGAGGACTACGCTGCCTTTTGTTTCGGCGCGTTCGGGGACCGCGTTAGGTACTGGCTTACGATGCATAACCCGTATCTGGTGGCTGTACACGGGTACGGCACTGGGGTGCATGCCCCCGGGGAAACCGGGGGGGACGCCGCCGCTCTTATTGTGGCCCACAATTTGATCAGGGTAAGTCTGCATGCACCGCTTTGTTTACATATATTCAAATTGATTTGGTCTTTTTTTTTTTTTTTGAACGCACAAACGGGACATTTTACAGGACGTGGAGTTCCAAAGTCCACCGTGTCAGCACAGCGTGTGCCAGGAAGTCACGGAGATATGCCTCGGTAATAATCACTCCTGTTTTTGCCCTTTCGAGCGCTGCGCAGCTGGCGTGTGTTGACGCTCATATGAGAAAAAGATCATTATGGAGCACCTGTGAGGCGCCGTCCGCGATGACCACATCCGTTACTCAGGTCACCGCCAGTCTCCGTCCTAGCTTAAATGGCGCCTTGTGGCCAAATGTCTCTGTTATAGCTTCTCGTTAAGATGATTGGTCACTCCCCCCGTCTCTATCATATACTTTCTTTTCTGTCCAAACGCGGTTCATTTTCACTGAAAAAGAAAAACATGTATCTGAAACCATCAGTCACGCATCTTGGCAAGAGGCGAGGAAAAAAGAGAGGCACAAATGCTAATAAAGGTTACATGAGGTCATGGAAGCCCCCCTCCCCTCACAGCAGACCCCTAACAACAGACTATGCTCATTAAGGATAAAGCTCTTTTCATACATACTTGCATCCTTTTTGCACACCTGATAGTTTTGACCTTTTCCTTTCCATGTTAACGATGTCATTTTCTGAATGATTAGAGAAACATTTTCTTTCTTTTATTTCATGCAGCCTCAATCATTTATCTGAAGACGCACTTCGTACAGTGTGAGAGTTTGTTAACTCACGGAACACAAACTCACAACTCAACTCTTATGTGATAGCAGGGAGTTCACTTGATAACATAGAAGTAAATCATACAGAATACTTGGAAGGGAGAGCGATAAAAGTAAGGAATAATAAAGGAATGTGAGTCGCCGAGATCTCAATCAGTCAGCCGCGGTTGACTTTACCCCTCTCTAGTTATGTTAAATAAAATGAATTTTGATGTTGTGTTGAAAAAAATGATCAAGCCTATTTTGACAAAGTCAGGAGAAGAAAGTACAGATACTGTACGTGCAGTCCTTTCAAATGTTGGGAGTAAAAGTCAAAATACATTCAAGTACAAGTAAAACGATGATTTGCGAACATACGATTGTGTTTTTCTTGCAGGCGCATGCCAAAGCCTGGCACACCTATAATACCCACTACCGCCCAGCTCAGAAGGGTCAAGTGTCCATTGTTTTGGGCTCCCACTGGGTTGAAGCTCAAAAAGGCCAATCCGCAGCCGCCGCTGTCGAACTTTGTCAACAGTCGATGGAAGCTGTTCTCGGTTGGTTCGCCGATCCCATTTTAGGCGATGGAGATTATCCAGCTTCGATGAAACTCAAGCACGATGGCCTCCTGCCCGCATTTTCTGCCGAGGAGAAGCTGCGGGTGAAGGACACGGCCGACTTCTTCGCCCTGTCCTTCGGGCCGAACGTCCTCCGTCTGGGTCGAAACCTGCCTCGCTTCGGCCAGAACGTGTCTCCGGATCTGAGGCGCGTCCTGGCCTGGATCAAGCTGGAGTACGGGGACTTGCCCGTTCTGCTGGCCGAGGGTGGATGGTTCTCTGAAGCGAGTGTGGGCAGAGAGGACACAGTGGCCCTTTACCTGATGAAGAGATTTATCAACCAGGCATTACAAGGTAAAAGGTGAAACGCATCTGAAGGTGAAACGCGTCCATTTGCTGGCGCGCTTTTCCCACAAATAACTACTTTTGCGGGTGAGTCGGAGCCTATGCCACCCGAGTTTGGGCGTGAGGCGGAGTACACCGTGAACTCATTGGGCACATGTGAAGGAGGGGGGAATATATATTCTAACTAGTTAGGACTATTAGCTCTTCAAGTAGAAAAGCTCCAATACATTCAAATGGAACGCAATGTCCAATTAATACTGCTGCAAAACGATTCAGTTGTAGCAATGATGCTTATGTTATTTGTTGTATTTACTGTACATATGGCTAGCTAACGTTTTTCCTGCTTCTCGTCGTCCATCAAAGTGCTATTCCTTTACCTTTGAAATGATAAAATAATAAAATGAAGAAGAAGAATGTATTCTTCTTCTTATTATTATTATTACTCCTTAACTTAGCATTCCCACTGTATTAAATTGCAGTTTACGACTTCTTTGCATCTGCAGAACAACATTTGACTGTTGTATCTAATCTTATATGCTTGTCCCCCAATATTATATATATATATATATATATATATATTATAAGCATATTATACATGCTTAGAGGATGACACATATCTATGATGTTTTAAATTCTAATAATCAAATTAGTCAAAAATAAAAAATGTAATCAAAAATTCTAATAATCAAATTATTGGATTTTTTATTTTTTCTCCACACTTTATTCAACACACACCCTTTTCAACCTGCTCCAACTTTTTTTTTTTTTATAAAAAAAAACAATCAACACAAGGCAGTTTGGGCGTCCCTCCCTGCTCTACTGTCAGTACTAACTTAGCAACTTGGCGTGTCTTGTGTTCCAGCTGTCAGGTTGGATGGCGTTCGGTTGCTGGGCTACACCGCGTGGTCACTGCTGGACAGCTTTGAATGGAACTACGGCTACACGGTGCGCCGGGGCCTTTTCTACGTCGACTTCACTCATCCTAATCGCACCAGGACGCCCAAAACCAGCGCGCAGTACTACCGGCGGGTTATCGCTGACAACGGTTTCCCCCGAGCGGAGCCCTCCGCAGAGGTCGAAGGTCATTTCCCCTGTGATTTTCACTGGGGTATTGCTGACTCCACCTTGGAGGTACTAACGGTAATCAAACACAACGGATCGAAACGAACGCAGCCACCCTCATCCATCCGTTTGCTCCGTCTCTCTTTTGTCAGGTCCGCTTTTTCCCCTTCTCCCCCCAGTTTACAGATCCCCGTGTGTACAGTTGGAACCGGACAGGAGATGGACTATTGCGTGCAATCCCAGGAGCGAAGCTTCACGCTAATCGTTCCCAGTGCACGGACTTTCTGGCCATCCGTAATCATCTCTACCTGTTTGCCTCGACGGGGGCGACGCACTACCGCTTCGCTCTAAACTGGTCTCTGATTTTACCACACGGAGACCTCTCCGATGTCAACGTGGAAGCGCTGAGGTAAAACGCCTGGCGTGAATTTTATTACAAATTATTACTTTAGTGGTACGTATTCTGTGGGGGAACTAAGCATTGAGGAACCGGTGAGTAACTTTTTAGGAATTATTCTTATTTATTTATTTTTTTAACCAGAGCATGAATGTCAACGAGACCAAAAATAGAAAATAGGAACATGCAAATTCCCAAGTTGACCAAAAATATCACTTTAACTGTAACAGTAACTGTAATGTTTATCGAGCAACACGAAACGGTGACAGCGGCCGAGGCAGAAATCTCTCTGAAAAAAAGGTCGAGCAAGTAGCGAGCAGAATGTAGCTCGAAGTCAAGAAGTAAAAGTAGTATCTCAAGTCTGTCGCATGAAGACTACCCTGATAAACACAATTTGTTTCCCAAAAGTTACCCAAGTAAATGTAGTGCATTACTACCCACTTGTTTGTTCCATAAAAAAAGACCGTTGCCACTTGTGTTTAAAAGGTACTACGGCTGTGTGCTCAGCGAGCTGAAGAAGCTGGACCTGGAGGCTGTGGTTATCCTCTACTACCCGACGCACAAAGCTCCCAACCTGGGCTTGCCCGGCGCTCTGCACGCCTCGGGGGGCTGGCTCAACTCCAGCACCGCGGAGGCCTTTCGAGACTACGCGGCACTCTGCTACCGGGAGCTGGGCTCACGGGTCCGCTACTGGATCACGGTGAACGAGCCCAACAGGCTGACGGATATTTATTCCGACGGCGACGAGCGACAGCGGGCTGCCCGTAACCTCCTTGTGGCTCACGCGAAAGCCTGGCGGCTCCACGAGCGGAGGCGCCCTCGTCGGCCGGGGACTGAGGTGTCGCTGGCGCTACACGCCGATTGGGCCGAGCCTGCGAATCCCTTCCTCCTGAGGTCACATGCGGCGGCGGTGGAGAGATTCCTTCTTTTTGAACTGGGTCGCTTCCTGGACCCGTTGCTGAGGCCCGGTTATGAGGAGAAGCGGGGCAAAGGGGACGACCCACCAGAGATGACGACTTACCTGAAGGAGCGAGCTCGACTTCTGGGCCAACAAAGATCTCCTCTTCCTACTTTTAGCAAAAGCGAGAGAGAGGAGCTCCGAGGTGCACTGAGTTTCATCGCGTTGAATCATTTCACCACCCGCCTGGTTTCTCCCTTTCCGAATAATGTTCAGCGAAAAGACCCGAGCGACCACGACTGCCTCATCCTCTCCGACCCCACCTGGCCCTCCTCCGGTCTGGGCCAAGCTCTCGTCCCTTGGGGGCTGCGAAAGGTCCTGACCTGGGTGACGGAGCGATACGGAGGCGCGAAGCCTATCGTTGTCACAGCGAGTGGGGTTGATGACCAGGCTCCTGTCCGGGATAGCACGAGGCAGCACTATCTCAAAAGTTACCTGCAGGAGGCTCTGAAAGGTCAGACTTTGATTTTGCTCGCACATATACCGCCATATACTCAATTTATACCACACGCTCTAAACACACCTCAACCTATTATTAAAACACACTTTATCCTCATATAACATGAGTAGTACTTTTTAAAAACGTATTCTTTGCTTATCACTCGCGCAACTCTCCAAATAAGAGGCAAAGTGTGCTTGCTTCAAGGTTTTATTTTACACTTCCAGTTGAAGGTTACTTTATAACTGACACAGAAACCAAAAGAGAAGTAAATCTTGGATACTTGAATGCCAAATTGTTCAACCGAACCATTCGGTACAACATTATTCACTTCTTTGACTCTTAATCACGCTGCATCTACACCCGATAGAGTTCCGTGTTTTCAGGTGGTGCTATGCCACACTCTAAATTGGGACTCGTGTGTGTGTGTGTGTGTGTGTGTGTGTGTACTGTTAAAAAACAATAAAAAAGATCGCTTGC
Organism: Phycodurus eques; assembly: GCF_024500275.1. Taxonomy (NCBI): domain Eukaryota; kingdom Metazoa; phylum Chordata; class Actinopteri; order Syngnathiformes; family Syngnathidae; genus Phycodurus; species Phycodurus eques. Next base: position 27,871,483 of record NC_084533.1, read on the forward strand.
AAATCCGCGATGTAGCGGGTCACGAAAGGCGAACCGTGCTATAACAGGCGTTCACTCGATTCTTTATGGCTGTTCCTCAAAGTGTTGTACCCAGGCTCCCTCGAGTGGCACACAAATGAATTACTGCTTAAGTACAGCAGTTGTGTTTCACTTTTAAGTTCAATACATTTGCCTTTCATCTTTAAGAACCGTTATTTATTTATTGACTCACTTCCTTAGGTAATTGTTTTTATTTAACGTTTATGCGCAACACATTTTAACGGAATCATTATTTCAGGACAGTCTTTTTAACTTTCCTATATTTAAGAGCAGTGTTAATGTTCAAACTGCGCATCACGTTACATTGGCTTGCAACCGCACCGAATACACTTTTTGGGAGTAGAACCTCGGTTCCAGATGCAGGAAGAGATGGATGAAGTGGCTGGGGAAAGGGAAGTCTGGGCGTCCCCGCTAAAGCTACTGCCCCCGCGACCCGACCTGGATAAGCGGTAGAAGATGGATGGATGGATGGAACCTCTGTCTTTTTTTTAACATTGCGGTATTTAAATGCTGGTCTTAATGGTGGAGAGCTAAGTATTTGTACTTGTTGTAAAAGGTTTGTGACGCACTACTTTATAAAATGTGATTCCTCCGCCAGAAGTAATGTTGACTTTCACTACTGTTTAATGTACGTTCGGCCTGGATCAGAATGACGCTGACGCCCAGGCAAAGCTCGACAAGCAATATAGATTTTATGGCTTTATTGCTGCGTCCTCTGAAGTCCCGAGGAACCATAAAGATGATAAGAAGTGGGAGGGCAGAAAAAAAAATGGAGAGATGAATTAAATTAGCTTTCATACTTTGCCCTTTGTGGCCGATTGCTCGTCCGTATTGCGCCATCAAACAATAGGAGAATTTCATCCAAAATGACAAACCAGATGCAGGAGTAAATCGACGATCAATGAATATTTCTGCTTCTCTTCATGTGTCCCCAGCACGGCAGTTGGATGGAGTCAACCTGCGGGGTTTTTATGTGTGGAAGTTGCAGGATGATCATGCACCTCAGTATGGTCTTTTTAGCTCAGCCAACCACCAATCCAAAGCAAAGGCCTCCATTGACGTCTACAGACAAATCATCACTCGGAACGGTTTCCCCAGAAACGCCACCTCGAACGAGTGTCGCTCCGCTGAGGCCCGGCCAGCGTGTTCCTTATGCGTGTGGGTGTCCAAGAACAAGGCCCTGACTTTCTTTGGCTTCTGCCTCATGCTCACATCTATCGTCTTCACCGTGCTGGTCTTCTCCACCGTCGTCACCAGGAGAAAGTACACCAAGGGGCGGAGGAGCAGAGTGAGCATCGCGAGCAGGAGAAGGAGAGGAAGGGGTGCAGGAGTGCAGGACTTGTGTAGGCCTGCTGTCAAGCTGACTCATTGTGCCATACATTAGCGGAGGGGTTCTAAAACGGACCCCTGGGGTCCACCAGCTGTAGCTTACGGGTTGGCAAAAGAATTGACGAATCGCTAATACGGTGAGGAACACTGTATAGTCGTCATTTCTGCGGAGAAAGGATTAAGGCGTCTTTCTAGAATAAAAGGCTTAATATTTTGTGAATATAATTGTATTTTTAAAATACACTTGGTAAATTGTTTTTCTTCCCTCATTACACACAATACGAAATATGCCTTTGTTCTTGTAATGTCTATTCTTGTCGTGATTTTTTTCTCCAAAAAATATAGTTGTTGTCATAACATTTTGACTCTTTCTTCAAAATAAGCATTAAAAAAAAAAAAATCCTATGGCATTTAGGGGTGCGTACACACAGGGGCGTCGAACAGGGACAACTGTTCCAGGGCGCTGAGCATTTGGGGGTCCCCGGCTGTGCCCTTCGACAAGTAAAAAAAAAAAAAAAAAAAACCCAAACAAAACCACCTCATTTCTAGTTTTATCGGTCGGTGTGTTCAGGACAGCTGACTAGGATGAGTTTGGAGAGTGTGGGATTGCGATTATAGACCCCTTGGTACATTATGGATGCAATTTGATGGACATTGAACTGCTCAAGCCTCAGGAGATTGAGACTATAAACGAGAGAACATATTTTGTACACTTTCTAATTTCTTCAGGCGAGTGAGGAAAGTGTTGCGCCATATAATGTTAAGAGTAATTAATATGGGACTCACACAAGGATTTGTAGACGATAAGGAAGCAGATAAAGGACGATAAAAGAAATCGAAGTTTGATCAATAATCCAACATATTTAGACTGTTCATCTAACAGATAATCAATGTGACATTTGTAATTGAGTGATTTGTCTTGGACAACCCTCAAGAATTTTGTAGACTTTACTCTTCAACTCCTTTCCATCTATGTTGAGACAGATGTGAGCCACATTTTTTGTTTGTTTGTTTTTTGGAGTGGAAAATAATAAAAAATTGTCTTGTTTATGTTTAGGGATAATTCATTACATTTAAATCAAGTATCCACTCATTTCAATTCAACATTAAGTAAATCTTGAAACTCGTACAAATTGCTGTGGGACAGAAATAAATTGGCATTGTCAGCAAATATGACTAATTGCGATGAAGTCACAGAGACATTTATATAAAGGACGAAGAGCAAAGGTCCCAAAGTTGAACCTTGGGGCACCCCATATTTGACATCAATTTTTGAGATTGGAGATGACGAATGTTGACATATTGTTGCCTAAAATGTACTGGAAATGACTGTGGAACCATTTGAGAGCCGATCCTCTCCTGTTTATGTACATATGTATGTATACACGATATATGTATATAGAAATAGAAATTTGAAATTAAAAAAAATGTATATAGAAATGTTTTGTTTTTTTCTTTGTCTGAATCGTAGCAACTAGACGTCGTTTTCATTTAGTTTGTTGGCGTTTTTTTCTTGTTTTCTGAAAATGCTCTTAAATGACTGGTGCTATTAGGCTAACGATATGCAGTAGCATATTTTGTGGTCTTAACGTGTGAAACCACTTGTAAGGCAGGTGACTATTTTCTAATTAAGCATTTGGTTGCAGTGGATTTTTTATTTTAGGGTTAGAGAGGAAATGGTCCTGAATACTTTAACATGTTTTTATTTGTAAATTAAATTTTTTTAAAAATTAAAAAAATAATAATGTTATTCATTCATTATTTTGAAAAAAAAAATAAAAACAGGATTTTCCTTCAGCTTGACCATTATATGTTGCTTTGTGATGGTCTACGATATCAAATCCCTCCCCCCAAAAAAATCAAAAAAAAATCCAATGAAGTCTGGGTGGAACGTGACAAAATGCAAAAAAAGTTTAAGGGGTAGGAGTGCTTTTGCAAGCCACCGTCCGGTACCTTGACATACGAGAGCGCTTCAGACACTTTGCCACAAGATGGCGTGAGCGAGCTTCCCAACATCCAACCAGCATCGGTTCACGTGGTCCCCTCGCAGTGAGTACCTGTTGTATTCAGATGCAGATGCAGAGCTGGCAGAAGTTAATGGTGGCTGTTTAAGTCAGGATAGGCTTGAGAAAATGTGATTTTCAAAGAAATATTTTTATAATATTTGCCCTCTATGATTACATGTCTGCTTTAAAGTTTATCCAAACTTACCTCCATAGTGCATGAAAGAGGTGATTCTTATGGGCTGAAATATGTGCCAGCAGGAACTGTATTTGAATAATTAATATTTGAATTTGAATTTCCACACTTAACAATTGCATTAGAAAAACGTAATTTGAATTCGAATTGCTTGATTTGAAACATTGCATTTAAAAACTGAACCTGAAGAGTAAAATTCGAAATTTAATTTATTAGTCTGGAACTGAAGTCCAATAAACTTGAAAGTGAATGTAAGATTTTTGTATTTGTTTTTTATCTGCAATGAAAATTGAAATGATATATTTTCACTTTCAGTTTGACCGTTTCAGATTCAGTTCGACAAATTCAATTTCAAAAAATTAGCTGTGACAGACATCCGGGGACTGTAAGGAATAGCAATCGATCGGCGATACACGGATCTCCTCTTCGGCCAATCAGCGCCATTGTTTTTTTGGTTTTTTTTTTTATCACGTGATACAGGGACTCTACGAAAAGTCAAATCTTCTAACCAGCTACAGCAGTGGTGTCAAAGTCATTTTTGCTGCGAGCCACGTCGTAGTTATGGTTTCCCTCGGAGGGCCGTCATGAGCGCGAACACATATACAGTAAATGTACAATTGCCTCATGTTATTACATATACAACCAAAATTGACGAATAACTATATTTGAAACCAGAAGCCAGTAAAAAGTTGTTAGTTCAGTTTATTTTGAAACGGGGATTGGGAAGAAAAATGTTTGCAATCGACGTAATATAAAAGGGAAGACGATTTGCAATGTTGTTATTTTAGCAAGAAACATGAAGTCGACGCACCTGATTCGCTGTCGCGGGCCACATAAATTGATGTGGCGGGCCGAATGTGGCCCCCGGGCCTTGAGTTTGACACGGTGTTTTAACCTTTATACCACCTTGTGGAATTCATCAGACGGCCCGAAAGAGATAAAAAGATGCTTCCTTTTCGAGCATACCAAAGACAAATTTGTTAAAGTCAAAGGTCAGAGGGCTGAAATTTGGCCACACAGTTTTGAACAAGTTAAACTTGAAATTAAATGATATGATTCAGCAACAACAACATTTGAGGAACGAGGCAAAAATGTTTATCGCGTTTGCAAACTTTGATTCAACACGGGATAATCATGGAGGACTGCAGAAACAAGAGAATATTTACTGTTGTTGAGAAGCTGAAATCAGACAATTTAGACAATTTTAGTGGAAACAATAACGTCAAAACGATGAATCGATGATCAAAATAGTCAGTAATAGTCGAGGAATTGTTGCACCCCTATAATGAGTATTTTTCTAGGATATGCATACGAGATTAGCTACAACCTTTTGTCTTTACACTGAAATGTTGATTGGCAGACGCAAATGAATTATTATGATTGTACAAATGATTCTTCTTCCTCGAACGATCATCATTATTATTATTAGGAGGAGAAGGAGTAGTAGTGACAGTGTGAGTATTAGTGTGATTTTCCTGAACCGTCGTGTACACGTCACGCGGCCGCTAGCCAATGAGAGGAGGCATTGAGGATGCCGTGCGGGTCACATGGTTCCTCTCAGCCAGACTTCATGCAGCTTGCCATTAAAATGTTTTCATTGCCTCCAACCTCGCTAGGCTTCCCCGTTTGATAATAGCACACATATAAAGACGGCCGTTTGACGAATTAAAACGCCACACGTCTCGACGGGCAGCCCGGGGCGCTCTAGGAGCACAACGTAGCGGCGGGCGTTATTTTGGAGGCTGTTGCGTTCCTGTGGCCACGACAAGCTAGCTAACGTTCGCAGGCCCCAAACCGCACTGGGAAACCGGGTGGACGACCATGGCGAACATCGCAGTTCAGAGGATAAAACGGGAATTCAAGGAGGTGCTCAAAAGCGAAGAGGTCAGTCGTCGTGTTCCCCGCAGCCCCGTTTGAATACGCACATTGTTTTTTTCTTTGTCTCGGCTGGTGACAAGAAGAAGAAGAACGAGGCAACCGACTTGTCGCTGGCTCAGCTGTCAGCTAACCCCCCCAGATAGCTAGCTTGAGCTAACTTAGCTTCACCAAAGTAGCAGCAGTCGTGCTTTGGAGCTCATGTGGGCAGCTCGGCGACTCACGCGCTCTTCCAAGACCCCACTAAGGCCACTTCCAGTGGCTCATTGAGCCCCGTTTTTTTTTTTTTTTAATGTTGCGTGCCCGAGCGAGCGCGCAATCAACCCCATGGTGACTGCGAGCTCTGTTAGCCATCAAAGATACTTCCATAAACTACGTTGTCATTGACTCAATCGCAGTTTATTGACGTGATTAAGTCCAAATGTGATCAGGGCTCTCAGCAAGTTGGGGGTTCGCAGTTTAAATAGCTGTCATTTTTGTGCTGCCTAGGCAGATTTGTGTTTTGACAGCGAGCTCAATTAACACTTTCCAGCCTGTCTGTCCCGTCTTGCTCACTGCTTCTTTGCTCCTTCATCGTTTCAGACGAGCAAAAACCAGATTAAGGTGGATCTGGTGGACGAGAACTTCACAGAACTTAAAGGGGAGATAGCAGGGCCACCAGACACACCGTATGAAGGTGAGAGGCCTCTGGAGACTTCATGGAGAACGCTTCCATTGCAGCCATTAACTTCATTCTTCAGGAGGCCTCGCTAAATATCACTTAACTTCAAAGTGGCCCTGTATAAGCAACAAAGCTGCCTGATTTTTTTTTCATTTTTGTTTTTTTTTGTTTTTGTTTTTTTTACACTTCCCAGAAAGGGTCAACAACAAAGCCTTCAGCTGAGCACTTAACCGTGAAAGCCTTTTTCAACAATTTTAAGTTTGATTGATTAGTGAGCGGCTCAAAACAGTCACAATGAATGTGCACTTTTACTTTCATTTGATATTTCGTTTGCGTAAATGAGACAAAGTCCGTAGGCGCGGTCATATAGGCACAGTGTTTTAAGGTTCCACAGGTGTTAGTTTTCTTGTGGAAATACTTGGATTCCGTTATGTTTTCACGCTCTGAAAAAGTGCTTACATTTTGACGAAATGCTACCTGACACCATATGAAGGCGATGCTGCTAACATCAGTCCTGCTTGCATTACAGCCATAAACGTAATTCTTCACGAGGCCTCGCAAATTAACACTTAACTTCATAGGGCCCCTGTATTTTTAATAAAGCCGTCTTTAGTTCTGCAATACTAAATCCGTGCTAAATGACATTTCCTGGCCCTGCATACATGCAGAACCTTTTGATATTGTGGATCCACCTTTTGATTTTTATGTCCAGCCCAACCTAGTTTGACATTTAATAGCCAATCATGTGTTTCATGAATTATCTACACGGGCGCCTCACTGAAATCGACAGGTGGTTGGTCGACGCAGTAAACTAGCAGCCTTGACTCAAGCGCGAGGAAATAGATGACTAAAAATATGAGCGCGGTAGCTTGGTCTCTTGCAAAATGTGCAACTCTATTCTGAAATCTAACAAAAGAGCTGTTAATGCCCACCTGAAAAAGCAAACGCAAGCTGACGAACAGCCTAAATCCTCACGTCAGTCAGCAAATTCACCAAACGCCCGCCTGCAACAGTCAAAAGACACCCAATCTACTTGCGCTTCTGCTTGGATGACAGAACAAAGACAAGTGTTGGTCAACCAAGAACCTTTTTATTGTGAAAATGAACAGTTATTCGCCAACAACTAGCGTTTCGTTGAAGCCTTCATCCCATGGACCAGTGCTTCTTAACCTGGGGTTCGATGGAATCTCTGTTTCGGCGGAGGTCGGGACACACGCGGTGCGCTAGTGCGGGCGTGCGTTCTTTTAACGCTGCACTTAGCAGGACGCTGTCGACCAGCCCGTTCACGTTGTGGCGCGACACTCGTGGCGGCCGTTCGTCGTCGTGCTCGAGTTGAAATCGGAAACGGCGTGTCTGCGACGTCAAGACGGCGCATCCAATAGGAGAACGGTTGGCGGAGTTCAGAGCGCTAACGGCAACGGGCCGACATGCGGACGCCACTAAGCAACAGCTTCCAAATATGGTCGAGCTTGCACCGGCGCGCCGTTGACCCTACCAAAGCTGAAAAACGAATTGTGGACACACTCTTTGAACTCACCGCTCTGCTACGTTGGAACAAGCCGAGTCGCAATGTAGCATAAGGGGCGTGGCCTAGTGTCTGACGTCAGGAACTTGTCTAGTTAGTCTACATGAGGGTTTGGGCATGAGTGCTGGCCTACTGCAGCTCCTTGCAAGTGTTGTCATTTTGTATTTGTGTGTTTGTTTGTCCTGTTCAATAAATGGCTGAAAGTGCATCAGCGACTGTGACCTTCCATTTGTTTTTTTTGTTTTTTTTGTTTTTTTTTGTTTCCCCCCCCCCCCCCCACTTGAGCGGTGGTGTATCTGAAGCTGGCTTGCTTCTCAAACTTGGCACTCAACACAAAGCAAAAAAACTTGAAAACTTGTAAGTTGGGGCACTCGTAAGACAAGGTACCATTTTTATTTGCCCTTCTATAAATGATAGAGATTCACTGAAAGTCCTAGTATTATTTGGAATGAAAATGTAATGTTAGGAACCTTCTTGGTGGAATACCTAAGCGCCATTATAAATTTGGATTGATATATCAACAGTGACGGGATAAACCCGCACCCAAAATAACTTAGCGATGCTAATAAGCACCTGACCTGCTTGTTGATGTGTTAACATGTCCTTATCTGTTATGTTTGTTTCTTTCAGGGGGTAGATATCAACTAGAAATTAAAATTCCGGAGACATATCCTTTCAATCCACCCAAGGTAGACTTTCATCGATCTTAATTCTATATCATGTAATGGTTGCCATCTTAATTGGTGTTAAATTTTAAAAAATGATCTGTAAGTGCGGTTTTTTTCCTTTCCTTTCCTTTACCCCACTCAGGTGCGGTTTATCACAAAGATCTGGCATCCCAACATCAGTTCAGTCACAGGTGCAATATGTTTGGACATTCTCAAAGATCAGTGGTGAGTCTGTTTTCTCAATAGTGCGGCACAGTGTCGACACCAAACGCGCAAGTCTGACCAGTCGGCCGTAATCCGGACTGCGGGATGCTTTTACCGGCACTCTGCATGTTCAATCTACAAGTAACATTCACTATGGCCGGCAATGAACTTTGTACTTGTCTACATTGCTTTTAGCGTGTTAAATAAATTAACAGTGAAGAATGTCAAAGTGGCTGCTGCTTTCTTTGATTTTTCTGCATGCGGCGGTGGAAAAGTTTGGGCACCCGTTGTCTGAACAAACAAAGCCTTTGGCTGAGCGCTGTGCAATAATTGTACGAGCCTTTTTCAATAATGTAAGCACAACCACAGTAAATTTGACCTTGTACCTTAGTTTTTTTTCCTGCCTGCCAAGTTTCATTCTGAAGCGCAAAAATAGGAAATGTAGCAGCCTTCCATTGTGTCTTATTAGCATGTCCACACAGTGGACATCCGACGGTGGACTGGAAGTGCAAACCAATTTAACAAATTGAAATATTTTTACAAAAGCAGAATCAGAAAGCCGAATCAAAAGCAGAAAACATTTACAAAAGCCGGAGAGTACGGTTACGGTGGCCTGGTAGTGCAAAACAATATAACAAATTGTGAAACACTTTTACATTTCAGAAAACAAATGAACAAAAACTGTCCCACATCCCAAAAACATGCATGGTAGCTTGATTGAAGACTCTAAATTGCCCGTAGGTATGAATGTGAGTGCGAATGGTTGTTTTTTTATATGTGCCCTGCGATTGGTTGGCGACCAGTTCAGGGTTTACCCCGCCTTCCACCCGATGATAGCTGGGATAGGCTCCAGCACGCCCCCGCGACCCGCGTGAGGATGAAGCGGTACAGAAAAGGGATGGATGGATGGATGGATGAAACACTTTTACATTTCAGAAAACACATTACCAAAAGCATAAACAAATTACAATTGGGACAAACTTGAAAGGGAACGTCCCATATCGTGGATTGACGTGTAAAATTCTAACATGCATTCTTGGAAATCCCACGGCCTTTCTCGGCAAGACCCGCCCCGCTTCAACATCGTTGGCTCCTGCGTCGCGGGAAGGGTAGTCTACGCAGATGTAACGAGATGTCCATCCCAAATATGCATCACATTTGTACAAAATAAAAAAGAAGTTTATTATGGTTAGATGTAGGACTAGGGTTGGGGTTAAGGCAGTTTAGGATGAGTTAAGGCTAGGATTATGGTTACCGTAATTTCTTGTGTATAATACGCACCCCCAAAGTTGACCTCAAAATTCTGGAAAACCCTTCTACCTATGTATAATGCATTTTTACAATCCATGATTTTACTTCTACCCATATGATCAAAACGAAGTATTATCTGTATTTTGTTACTTTTTTTCCAAAGAATTATTCTGAAGTTTAGCACTTTATTTGAACACGTAATACTTTCTTTTTTTTATTGACTTGGCTCTTATTTTGAAATTCACAGCCCTACTTTTATTTAGTAAATTAGAAAACACACAGTTGTGCTCATATGTTTGATTACCCAAGCAAAAATTGTAAGATGGGTACAATTCTTTATAGAATACATAAAGGGTCAGGCAAAACATATTTTATTTTAATGGGATTCAAATTATTCGGTCAATAAATAAATAAATATGTATGTGTTGTGCAAAAAGGTGTTAACATTTTAATTTCCTCTCCTCTTACTTTAATTTGTTTTTTTTAAATTGATGTCGATCCATAATTTACCAGAGCTTTAAGGTAACAAAATTAAAAGTAAATTGAACCTGAAAGTGCTTCGATTTGACTGTAGAAATGTCACGGGAAAAAATAAATATATATATATATATATATATATATATATATATATTTTGTAATTATTTATTTTTTGGCTAATATCCCCACCTCCCCAAAAAATAAAAAAATAAACATCAGTTTATCCATTTTTTGATATTTTATGTAGACACATTTGTGTTTTGGAGCACACACAAAAACAAAATCTTAAGATAATTCTTTTCATTGGGCATGGACGGTTAGTAAATGTGAGCGTCACACGTTAAGAGTGCTGTGCGTGTTTGTCTTCCTTTCTTTCTTTCAGGGCGGCGGCCATGACGCTTAGGACAGTCCTCTTGTCACTACAAGCTTTGCTGGCAGCTGCGGAACCAGACGATCCACAGGATGCAGTGGTAGCCAATCAGGTTGGCCAGTATGCATGTTACCACAATATGTTGGTGCCTCTATGAATATGAAATATGTCTTTTTCTGGGGCAGATGAAATGGAGCAAAATATTGGATTGGGCAGAATTTGGTTACAATCGTCCCATTATTTATCATACATATTTCCTCCGTCCTGTGAATGTTTATTTTCAATAAAAATAGAAAGCATAATTGTGTGGTATTAGTTTCAGCAGACTTTGTTTTATCTTGTGATTTAGATGATCAGCCCACATTTTTTGATGCAGAAATGTAGAAAAATTCCCATCCTTTTTCCTTCCATTGTTTTTATTTATTTTATTTTTTTAAATTTTATTTAAAACTTTGAGCACCACTTGTCTGTACACGATAGAATATTTCACCGGTGTCATTGAAATGCTTGTTCGTTCCACAGTACAAGCAGAACCCCGAGATGTTCAAACAGACAGCGAGGCTCTGGTCTCACGTCTACGCTGGCGCTCCCGTCTCCAGTCCGGATTACACGCGCAAAATAGACGAACTCTGTGCCATGGGCTTCGAAAAAGTACGTGTCACTCGGTCGCGTTTTTAACGTCCTCTGATTTTTCACATGTGCGTTTCTCCTCCAGAATGCAGTAATAGTGGCCTTGTCGTCAAAATCCTGGGACGTGGAGACGGCGACGGAGCTATTAATCAGTAACTGAATCTCGACAACAGCTTTTACATCTTCTTCATCCCCCCCCCCCCCCCCCACCGCCTCACACGTCTTCGTATTCTCAGCGTCTCTGCCCGCGTCGCCCCTTCTGTTTCGCAGTGGACTCTGCCCCCCGCCCCGCACTTCCCCCGCCCCTCTGTTGTGCCACACACTCCAATCAGTTGCCCGGCAAACACGCATCGCTGGCCCCCGTGAAGGTCATTCAACATTCCGGTCAGTGCTGCAATCACAAGTCCGACCACTTATTAAGCCCGCCCCGTGACCCGCCAGTCACGTCTCTGACCGCGTACAACAAACATTCATCATCTATGGAGGCATTCACTTTTAGTTTTGGAAAACCTTTTTGTAAGAAAGAGTCAAGCATTCAGACAGACTCTTTGGAACAAATATAATTTTAAACTGTAGACAACCCATATACATTATCACGTGCCACTCATGGCATTAGTGAGGGTAGCTTACAATGTAAAATAAATTCCAATGTCATTGTTCTGGAAAGAATTCCTGCACAGACATGACCGGGGCATATTCCTTCGTTTAGAGACCACACCAGTTCACGGCACCGTCAATGTCGTCCCATTCGTGTGACGCGGACTCAATACAAGTTAGGAACCAGGTTTAAGTAATCCCACCAAAATATATTTGCAGTGTAATTACTCTCTAAAAGCGCTCTGACATCCCTCCCCCACTGGTTCATTACTTGAATAAACAACCACATTAAAAAAAGACAAAGGAAAAAAAGAAAAGCATTTTATTTGGTTTTGGCCTTCTACAGGAATATATTTGGATTCTTGTTTTTAAAAACCTAGAAGAAACACAAATGCAACCTCCAAAGTAAAAGAAAATGCTCAAGTATTGCGCCACCTTGATAATGCCAACAGATATGTGTAAAGATTCATCTGTAAATAAAGATAAAGTCTGTGTAAATTAACAAATTGCCTTTTGTGTATATTCTCTGAATTCATTTTCTTGTGCGGAATTTCCTGGCATGATTGCATCCAGTTACCATAACAACAAAGTTAACAATATAACTTCTGTAGCGCCCAATATGTGCTTTATTATGCTGATATTCTAATTTTTTTTAAAAGTAGGCCGAGGCCCTAAATCATCTGCGGAAATGGAAATGTCCAATGACAGAAGTGAAATCAACTAAAATGAAAAATGCATAAGGAGTGGTGAATGGATTAGGATTATTAGTGTGGCTCATCCAGTGAGACTGTTTATACACTTGTCTTCCACTGCCATTGTTTTCAGGACCTTGGGTGCAAACATATTTTTAGTACATGTCGAGCAGGGTTATAATCATCTATCGCAAAATACAGATCACTTTACATACACCGAGCCTGGTAATGAACACGGTAACAGATGGCACGCCTGCTAGCATGTTGTGCCTCTTCGATGATCGCCAACAAAGCCCCGGCAGTGGGCTTTATTTCAAGACACAGGAGCAGCTCAAGGGTGCCGACCCGCTCGTGAGCTACAAAGCAGCCCAAACGACGACGACAAGACGAATTTGCACTCGCGCAAGTGACCCAGCTTGCAACTCTTCCCGGGAGACCAAAGCTGCTTCTCCGCCGCTACTAGTGCTACTACGCCAGACACAAAGGTGCACCCGCATAATTTAAGAGTACCAATACAGGACATGAAACATTGTAATTTCCAATACGTTTTTAAAAAAGATGTACAACACTAGAGATTATCAGAATGCTCCTGATTAGTTTAATGTGAAACCATAATGGAAACGTCATAAAGTTAATGGAAGACAGTAGTGGCAGTGTAATACCATTTGAGCAACGGGTATTTGAACACGTAGAAAGCCAATATCACGATACTATTCTTTAGCCTCTCTTCTTTGTTTGTTTGCATGACTGTATTATACTGTCCCCTGGTGGGCACACCAGAAGGAGCAGCACAATGAATTGAATTGACGCATTAAATCATGATGCACAAACTGTTTGAATTATGAGTTATCTTATAATACTGGTTTTATATTGTACAATAATATTGAATGCTATTCATTGAAAAACAGATTTGAGAAGGTTTTTTCTTTCTTTTTTTTTTTTTTTTTTCAGGAGGCCGGAACAGATTAACGGGGAAAGAACTGCAATCGCAATCTGAAATGTCATGTTATCCCAACATAGGTCAGTTAGAATTATTATTATTTTTTTCCAGAACTAGTTGTTATATCCTCTCATGTAGCTAATTAGGTTACCAACCACATAATAAGGTAACAGGTTCTTGACCTTTGACCACTAAACTGCAATTGGCCAATCTGTGGCTGGTTTCATTGTCCTCATCGTTGCCTTACATGAATCTGCATAGTTCCAAAAAAAAAAAAAAAAAAAAGACAAAGTAACAATGACTGTACAACTTGAGCTGTACTAGGTGGTCCTAAGGTCCCCATCTTTTCAACACATCTTTCATCTTTTCTTTTTGTGAAGATGCCCGCCAGGTGAATCAGTCACATGCGGCGAGGCGGTTCCCGGTGGGCATCTTGTTTCTCTCGGTCTACTGCTGCTGCTGAGTTACGCGATAGCCCCGGTGTCATTGTCAGAGTCGGCTGTGCGTCGTCCCCCTGCGGAGCGCCGGGCCAGCGCCGGTCCCACTCGAGGTCCTGTGGCGGACCGACCAGCGTTGGGACGTCTTCGTGTGAGGGGTCATGTAGTCCGCGGGTTCCTTTTTGTTTACATATTTTTCTTCTCCGTGCCGCCTGGTCAAGATGATCCAAATAGTCTGCCTGGGCATGCTCCTACCGTCGGGTGAGTCCTGTTGAAAGACGTTTATCAAAAAGACTTCCCATAGCTTTGATAATGTGAAATGAGACACTAGAAATATACAACATCTGGAAAATACACCTTTTACATTTCTTTTTTTTATGGAGGGAGTAAAAGTAAAAAGCCATCCGCTAAATAATACTCAAGTGAGATACAGATAATTCTACTTTTGTTACTTGCTGCTGGGGAAAACTACTAATCACACTTTACAAGAATGTTCTCAATGTTCTGCCATTACAAAGATGATAATGCTCCATTTTGACTGACTTTGTTAATTTAATTTCCATCTGAATATTAATATCCCCTCAAAATGATAGATTACCTGCCAGCAGGACGCAATGCACTGCAACCGAGAGCAACTCGTAGCACAATCGAAGCGAGAGTTGTGGTTTGGCTGTTCTGCCCACGAACTGGAACGTGAAATACGATGATGTCTTTGTGCCCGCAGTGGTCCACTCGGCCCAGGGTCACTATGCCCACAAGCTCCTCAAGGATTTGATGGAGAACTATACCAGCGCCCTGCGGCCCGTGGAGGACACAGACCGAGCGCTTAACCTCACTTTACAGATCACGCTCTCGCAGATCAAAGACATGGTGAGTCCCGCCTCAGCAACCCCAAAAACGGAAGAAAATGGTGCTCGACAGTATTCGATGATGAAATATGATGAGTGAAAGCTCACTTGTGTTAATGTGATATTAATGTTGCGATGATTGAACTGTAAGAAACATTACCCTCAGGTCTCGTTTGATTTTACCGGCCTTGTCAGGTCACGACTGAAACTCATTGTACCCAATTTGTTTTATTAAATCCAGCGAATAACGAGACATAAAAAAAATGAGTTTTCGAGGTTTTCAATTGGCCAATAGTAGACCCAATACAGCCGAAAGGTACAATTAGAAGTAAATTATTGATATATTAGCTGAGAGCTGAAAGGTTGGAAATGAAAATCAGGCAAAAACACCCTTGGGAAGTTTCATTACATTTGCATGAACGCAGCTCCAATGGTTCCATAAAAGCAAGCGAAGCGGACGCAAAGGGCCAGCACAAAAGCCCACCGCGTTCATGAAGTTGAATGAAAAGCACGGCTCGGAGAGCAGCAGGCCGAGCCCGCTGCTGCTACTTCGCTGGATCGGGTTCCCGTTCAGGGCGGCTGCTGTGTCAGCCTGCGCTGAAAAAGAGTTTGTTTGTTGTCGTTTTGTGCGTGTGAGCGCCCTAGGATTGAAAACAGTGAAGTGGTACTATAAATATAAATACACACACGTCAAGAAAGACTGACAGCAGAAGTGCTTAAAAGCTTTTGCGTTGGGCGTCGTGGCAGGACGAGAGGAACCAGGTGTTGATCGCCTACCTGTGGATAAGGCAGAGGTGGCACGACGCTTACCTGAAGTGGAATAAAGAGGACTACGACGGACTGGAGGTCATCCACATCCCCAGCAACCTTGTGTGGAGACCCGACCTCGTCCTCTATAACAAGTATGTTCCGTCCTTCCTGTCGTATACCTACTTTATCGGGATTTTCAGTATAAATATGTACGAATACTCATTCATGTATACACATTCTTCGGCATTCACGGATTCACCTATTTTTTTAATTTTATTATTATTATTTTTTTAACCATCCAACATTATTCGCAGAAACCCCCAGCTATCCACGGGATTTTTTCCCCGATCCCCCGCTGCGTCGGATTTTTAAAATTTCATTTTTTTTTTTTTTTTAACCTGATACCTCACTTGGTCGCATTTTTTAATTGTTTATTTTTTTTTTAACCTGATCCCTCGCTTAGTCGCATTTTTTTCATAGCAATTATAATGGGCG
This sequence comes from Phycodurus eques, assembly GCF_024500275.1. Taxonomy (NCBI): domain Eukaryota; kingdom Metazoa; phylum Chordata; class Actinopteri; order Syngnathiformes; family Syngnathidae; genus Phycodurus; species Phycodurus eques. Next base: position 27,887,470 of record NC_084533.1, read on the forward strand.
TCAATTATTGGCAGATGTTTTTTCTCATCGCAGTCGCTCCTGGTCTCTATCCCCCACGAATAGCGGGTTCCACGCTATATTGTATTCTGTCGATTAGTCGACTATACTCGACTAGTTGATGGGTAGATTTTACTTCTCCGTATCAATGTTTTAACGCTTGAAGTCGACTAATCGCTAACCATGTTTTTTTTTTTTTAACATATTCTGATTTTGCTTGAAGGTATCAAAATTTAGGACAAAAAATAAAATCATGAAATATGATATATGAATATATATACATCAGGTTCACTTTTTTTTTTTTTTTAAATTAAACTACTGAAATAAATGAAGTATTCCATGATTGATATTCTCATTTATTGAGATGGACCTGTACATAAAAAGACAATAAAATAAATCTCAATGTCAACTAAATGGGGAAAAAAAATGAATGATGTCATTAAATTTACCGCCAGTTGCGCTTCAAGCATTCATGCCTGGAACCAAATGAAATGGAAACAGTAAGTTTTCCCAGAATTTCCCAGAAGAAGAAGAAGAAGAAGAAGAAGAGGAGCAGGAGGAGGAGGCGAGGACGGGGGGACTCGATGTTCTCCAGCTGTTGCTGTTGCTCTTTCTTTGCCGCTCCAGGGCCGACGACGCCCTGTCGGGGCCCATGGACACCAACGTGAAGCTGCGCTACAACGGAGAGATCACCTGGGACGCTCCCGCCATCACCAAGAGCTCCTGCGTGGTGGACGTCTCTTACTTCCCCTTCGACAGCCAGGAATGTAACCTGACCTTCGGATCCTGGACCTACAATGGAAACCAGGTATGGGGCGTTTTGAGGGTCGCGAGGGCTCGTTCATTGTTTTTCTTGTGGCGTTTAATACGTTGACAAAACGACGAAAATGTCGGCCGGTCGCGTGTCATTGCAGGTGGACGTCTTCATGGGCATGGACAGCGGCGACCTGTCCGACTTTGTCGAAAATGTGGAGTGGGAGTGCCACGGCATGCCGGCCACCAAGAACGTCATCATGTACGGCTGTTGCTCCGACCCGTACCCCGACATCACCTACACCGTGCTGCTGCAGCGCCGCTCGTCCTTCTACATCTTCAACCTCCTCCTCCCGTGCTTCCTCATCTCCTTCTTGGCTCCTCTCGGGTTCTACCTGCCCGCAGACTCAGGGGAGAAGGTCTCCCTGGGGGTGACGGTGCTGCTGGCTCTCACCGTGTTCCAGCTCATGGTGGCTGAGAGTATGCCCCCCTCGGAGAGCGTGCCTCTTATAGGTGGGACGTGTCTCACGCCGGATTTTTGCTTTTGCACGCTTTCGGCCGTCATCTTAATATGAATCAATACATTCATTCATGCCGATTGGGTGAGAGAATTCATGATTCTACATCCTCAGCGCGAAGTATGCAGTGTCTGGATGATGGATAGATAGATAGATGCTCTGATTTATATAGAGACACACTTTTGATCTCTGAAGGTATATTACATTAGCCAATAGAAAGCAGTGTCAAATTATTTCTTTTTATTTGAAATTGGTCACCAGTCAGTCACAGGGCACACGTAGACACGGGCGACCGTTCGCATTCACGTTCGCGCCGTCACCGAGCGGGAACTGAACCCACGCTGCCCGCACCCGAGTGGACCGCTACGCCATCAGTGACGACAAGTAGTCATGAAACACAAAGAACATACAGACAAACAAGAATTAAAAAGGCACGTCCACCTACCCGGTTCCCAAAAAAATCTCGCTCTTTCCATCCCTCCAGCCATCCCTCGTTCAAATCTATGGATCGTTCTAGTCTACCTATCGAGACAGACAGACAGACAAGATGGCGAGCTAGCTATAGGCACATACCGTATATCGATTAGCGAGATACTTTATGGCAATAGCTACATAGATAGATTGGAATGATAGAGACATAGATTTGAGCGATACATAGATTGGAATTCTAGATATATAGATCGGAATGATATAAAAAAATATCTTTCACTTAAGGAATATCACGTTACCAATTTGGTAGCCACGTAAAATCCTCTGTGTGTGCGTGTGTGTGTGTGTGTGTGTGTGTTACTCAGGCAAGTACTATATCGCCACCATGACCATGGTGACGGCGTCCACAGCTCTCACCATCTTCATCATGAATATCCACTTCTGCGGTCCCGAGGCCAAACCCGTTCCGCGCTGGGCAAAAGTGCTCATCATCGACTACATGTCCAAGATCTTCTGCGTGTACGAGGTGGGCGAGAACTGCGCCTCCTCCGCGTCCGCTCGCTCGGCTCAGGACGATATCGGTCGCCGGTACTTCGCCTCCCGGATCGGAGCCAACGGCCAAGCGGGAGGTCACAGCGGTCCAGATGAGCGACGGGGGCAAAAGGCCGCAACGCCGCGACAACCTCCCAGAATGAAAACTCAGCAGCACATCACCAGGGCCGAGAGGAGCCTCTTCTCCAGCTTTCCGCTCGGGAAATACAAAGAATCGGACGGGAAAGTTCCGGCAGGGGACTGCTGTAAAGACGACCGCAAGGTTCCGTTTTGCCCCGGAGACAAAAAACCACCGGCCCGAAGCCCCGCGCGAACGTCAGGGGCCTGTGCGTTGTGTCGTCATGGCAACGGCGGGGACCCGAAGTTGGCGCGCAACGTCGAGTACATCGCAAACTGTTTCCGAGAGCAGAGGGCCACGTGCGCCAAGGGGGCCGAGTGGAAGAAGATTGCCAAAGTGATGGACAGGTTCTTCATGTGGATCTTCTTCACCATGGTCTTCCTCATGAGCATCCTGGTCATCGGGAAGGCCCCGTGACCGTGCTTTTAGACCGCTCCTGACGTCTTCCGGCGTCGAGAAGCACAGCACGGTCTTTCACCGATTGCGGATTTGCTTTCATATTCATGTCACACGTGACATGACGCTCCTCAACTTACTTCAACGGAGTTCTTTGGCCCCAAGATGCTACAAAATGGCACCAAAGCAGCAATTTTGTGTACTTTCGGGCCTGAGTACAGAAAGTATGGTTTAGTAAAGACTTTTTTTTTAGCATGTAATGCAAAACGGGTTCCATCCCCGACCTCTCCCGCCCAAAAACACTGACCGGCGAATATGCCAGCGTTCGCCGTACTGTCACTATAACTTTGCTAAAACAACCTTCCTAATGTTGACTTTTGTCACCGATTTAAAAATAAAGCACAGGTGTTTCTTCTAATCATAAGGGTGTATTTGAAGTCTTTGATTGATCTTGAACTCAAAGCGCAACACGAAACTTTTTCCTTAACAGCACTCAAACGTCCCCCCCGCGATCGCCGCGTGTCCTTCCCGAGCGCAGCTCGCGTTTACGGCCATTGAATACGCATAAGACGATGTGCTGTTCACCTGCAGATGCCCGGTGCTCTCAAAATGTCTTTTCAAAATCACCTAGTGAATTGTTAATGAGCAAGCTTTGTTTGCCGCACCGGAGAATGTAAGGTAATACACGGCATCAATTATGGAACAGTCCGACAATTATGGAACAGCCCCGCCGCTTCCGAAGTCGCGGCGTGTTCAAACAATACGGCGCAACGTTGGGTAGTTCGCATTGGGGAGCCATGCTTGAACGTCGACCTGCAACAAATTCAACAATGTAGACGAGTCCGTATGCCGCCTTTCAAACTCGGCGGGCGACCGTGGCCTCCGTGACTGAGAAATCACACGGGCGTAAAGGAGGGGGAAAAAAACAAGCAAGCAAAATATTCGACATTCATATCGTGACAGAGAGTTACAAAGCACTTCTGCGAGGATAACGATATTTACACCTTTTTATTTTGGAAATGTATTTAATTATTTGAGCAATGTGTTGTGTGCTACACCTAAATATTTATGGAGGATTTCAGAACCAGAACCATTACGGGTGAGGAAAACAATTGACCCGCGGCGTCGACAAATGGTTTCCAGATGAGCATCTGGCCCCTCCAAAAATGGCGTCCTAGCAGAGGATGGTTTCGATCCACCGACCTCTGGGTTATGGGCCCAGCACGCTTCCGCTGCGCCACTCTGCTGCTTGCTTGGCGTTTACCGATGTCACTCACATACCGACATTTCCTGTGATTTTCGCGGTTACGATTACAATTACTATAAACTGTATGGTAATATTAATAACTATGAACGTGCCCAGCGCACTTCTTTAGGTCCTTTTTCTTTCTTTTTTTAAACCAGCAGAGGGCGCGATAATGTCATGTACAGTGCCATACTGCTGGCGGTTCCTCTAAAGCTGTTCGAAGCTTCCTCTGGTAACAGCGACGCGTCAGAAAGCACCACACTAGTAGCTCGACTTCTTCTTTCTTAGCCGAGCATGTTTAAAAAAAAAAAAAAAAAAACATAAATCACAGAAATGCTCAAAGTGCTTTCCATACTCGTAGCATGCAGATATCAACTAGTGCACAGTTTTGCCTCACTAGTAGCATGTAGCTACTAGTGTGCCAAAGTTGTCTAACTCGTGTGCAGACGTGTACAGTATCGGAAAGCAGTAGCAAAAAAAAAACACGACTCGCGCCTCACTCGTTCTACTCGTGCGCTGGATTGTCTTACTAGTGAGTAAGAGTTTACTAGTGCATGAACATCTGTTCTGTTATGTTGTGCCGTTTTAGGAATTTGTCTCTGGTCGTCTCCCAATTCCCCCCGTGTTTTAACGTTCTTGGCCAATAAAGATGTTTCTGATTGTGATTCTTGGTGCCGAGGAACGACTATGTCGACGTGAGTTGAGGAGCTTCATTTAGTAGTGCTTTGCCACCATCTGCTGGCATCTATAGGGAAATATAAGTTGTTGCCGTGAAGAAACGCTGCTGCGGCAAAGCGCTAAAATGCCATTGATACCCAAAATGTCATTCTTTGATGACTTTTCCGAAAGTGACCCAAAATGCACAGAAGTGGAACACATTTAAAATGGTCCTTCTTTGGTAAAGATGCTACAAACTTTGACCCATGTCTACTAAAATGGAATTTAGACTTACCTTACCGGTGTGTTTTAAATCTGGGGAAATGCTGCAACTGGTGGGAATCCTGAAACTTTGAAACTGTACATCCCCTAAATGTTTGATGGGACAGCGGTGACGGTGTTCAGCAGGGAGCGTACGACTCAGCAACCTCGCAGAAACGCACACTCGCTGCTCTTTGAAGGCTCGTAGGAGAATCAAACGCAAACAGTGAAACAAAAAAACAATCCAACTCATGCATGTGTATACCCAATCCTCCATTTAATAACAATTTCATGTACGTGGAAAAACAAGTACCCGAAGTGCAGCAAATAAAAACAAAAACAAAAAACAACTTTGCCTTTGTCATTAACATCGATGATGAATAATCTTCCATTTTTGGATGTCAGGCACTGATGTCCTCCATGTAGTTGACCTTGTCTTTGGCCGTGACCCCGCGCGCACTTCTTTCCCCAGCGGCGAGGTTGCGTTCATTCCTTCCGTCCCTCTCGAGTATTTCTGTCACGTGACCGCGGCTGCCGTATTGCGACCGGAGGCGCTTTCCGCCACTTTCGAGTTTAGCGCTAATCATGGCTAATTTATTGCAGGTCCCGCTTAGTTATCGTATAAACTTGCCTCAAAATCCTTATGAGGAGTACCACAAACAGTGGCTGAAATAAGTATTTAACACGTCACCATTTTTCCCATTAACTATATTTATTTTAAATATATTTCCAAAGGTGCTATTGACCTGAACATTTCACCAGATGTTGGGAACAACCCAAGTAATCCATACATACAAAGAAAGTAGACCAAATAAGCTCAGAAATTAAGTTATGTATAATAATGTGAAATGACACAGGGAAAAAGTATTGAACACGCCAACTGGTTTTTATGGAATACTTTGTACAAAAGCCTTTGTTTGCAATGGCAGCTTCAAGACGCCTCCTGTATGGAGAAAATAGTCGCATGCGTTGCTCTGGTGTGATTTTGGCCCATTCCTCCACACAAGCGGTCCTCAAATCTTGAAGGTTCCGTGGGCTTCTTTTATGGACTTTGAGTTTCAGTTCTTTCCATACATTTTCGATTCTAACAGCTTTCGTTTCTTTTTTTTTTTTTTTTAAATCTTTGAAAGCAATTGAGAGCTTCCTTGGCAGTATGTTTTGGATCATCATCCGGCTGAAATGTCCACCCTGGTTTCATTTTCATCCTCCTCGTAGATGGCAGCAGTTTTTTGTCAAGAATGTCTCAGTACATTTGGCCATTCATCCTCCCTTCAATAATGTGAAGGTTACCAGTACCATTTGCTGAAAAGCAGCCCCACACCATCACGTTCCCACCTCCGAACTTCACTGTTGGTGTGGTGTTTTTAGGGTGATGTGCAGTGCCATTTCTCCTCCGAACGTGCTGTGCATTATGGCATCCAAACAGTTCAGTTTTGTCAATAGCACCTTTGCAAATATATGCAGTGAGACAAACGGTGACGTGTTAAATACGTATTTCGTCTTCTCTCTTTCTTCAAACGGTAACCTCTACCACTACTTTTTGCTGAGTGAACTGCGATATTCATGTGCTTTGAAGAGGTCCGTTCAATTCTGCCGGCGTTGTCAACAGGGCCGTGTTATTTTTCGCAGCCGCCCACTGCAAACAAATAAAATAAATGAAAATAAATGAAGCAGATGAAGAATCGGATAAAGTCGAATGAAGCTGCAAATAAGCGTTTCATGAGAGGAAGTGAGCCCTGGTCTAATTGAATTGTCTTTTCCAATTCAATTAGAAGCATTTCAAGAATTTGTCTCCAGTAGCCTTTATCGCCTCTTCCTTTTTTTTTTTTTTTTGCACGAGGACGGACTGGATTTAAAGTCGGTGCTTTTTGTTTTAACGGCGGCTCTGTCGTCTCTCACCCGATCGTAAGTGAGCGCAACTCAAGTCAGTCACATGTTTTTTCAAGCCACGCAAATTTTGTGTAACGCGCTTCATTTGACATTCTCACCCACAAAGCGCTCAACCGACGGCGGCTTTACACGACGCTCTCCAATATTCATGTCCCGCTGTTCACGCTGCACACGCTTCTTTGTTCTCATCGCCGGTTTCCAATATCTAACAGACCGTTAGACCGAATATCGGTAACAGCGGTACCCGTTCGGGATCGCTATCGGATCGATACTCGCGTGAAAATATCGACGCAGTAGATTCAGTTTCGCTCGTGCATGCGCTGCTTCGGTTTCCTCGAACGGGCGACGCCGGGCTCGCCGTTTCTGTCTCAGCGCGGAGCGGGCCCACTTTGCTCCCCCCCCCCGCCCGCTTGCGTTTCGGTGTTGAGCCGTCACATGTCTTAGCAGCGCAAAGCAAACGAGGCGGCCCGCCACCAATTCCTTTTTGAACTCAAACTCTCCATTTTGTACTTCAGCCAACACAAAAAGCAGAAACTACGTGACGATATTGATTTCGTTAATGAGTTCACTGCCATTGACGGCTGCTGAATTCAAATATCCAATAACATTGAAATGTTATTTAAATGAATACGTTTCCTGGAATTGCTTGTTTTGAAGAAAAAAAAAAAAATAATAATCCAGACATGACAATGAATGGGGAAAAATTGTTCTGTTACTGTTCTATTGTTTCTCTGTTTGTTTGAACTATTATGAAGTATTTGATATTTCCCAGTAAACCTCGTCCTAGAAAACATCACAAAACCACTGAAAGCAATTTGATAATGCATGGACCTTAATTATTGAAAAGTATCGGTGTCGGCGATACCGGCCCAGTATTTACTTGGTATGGATCGGAATGATAGCAAAATAGGCAGTATCGCACACCACCACTAACAGTGACACCGTGCTGAGGTGTTGCATTCGTGCATCCCACTCGGAGAAATCCGTCTCAAATGTTTAGGGACAGACGAAACGGCATGGACTCCTTCCAGGTCACATTTGCCAGAGAGACTTTTGGGAAGAAGACGCTTCGGGTTGCCCACGAGTCCTGAATCTCAACGCAAACCCAACCAAGGAGAAACTGAGCCGTAGTCTTGAATCTTAGATGAGTTCCATCGAATATTATTTTGTTTGTGTTTATAAAAAGGCAGCTGTATGTATGCTTCACCGTGTTGCATCCTGATCTTCGAACTGACATTGTGTTCATTTTTTTTTTTCTCAAGGTGTCGGACAACTGTCCACGGCGTCGGCGTTTTGAAGGTCCCAGCACGCACGTGAACGTCCGGCTGTTAGGAGCCACCGAAAGCGTGTGCTGCCGTTTGAACAAAGACTTACAGCACGCCCCCGGAGGAGATTGTCATGACGTTACTTTTTACACTTCCCATAAAAGATGCCTTGCAAAGATGAGGGCTTCTTCTGTGCTGAAAGCCTGGATCGTAATAAAATAAAAAATAAAAACGAATAAAAAAACAGATGTGTAGCGAGCCGGAAAAAGAGCAACATAGACAAGATGTGTTGGATGATAGAGTTTCGATGATGGTCTAGTTAAGACACAAACACACCGCACTGCAGTAAATGGGTCATTCCAGAATTGCAGGTAAATACATCAGTGAACCGCTGAGCTGCCAAAATGGTCTTTTGGATGAAATGACAAAAGCTCAAACCTTCCAAAGAGTGGAAACTGATACAAGTGCAGTTTTAGATTTTCACTTGCTGTAAGGGTAACAGCCAGGTGTCCGAATACTTTTGCCCATATTGTGTATATCGAGCTCAGACAGGCACAATGAGACACGCTTTAGAACTCGCTCCCAGCTTCTTTTACACTGTGGGCGTCTATAAAGTTGGGGGCGGGAGGCAACGGCGGGCAAAAGTGGCGCTCATCAGGAGAGGAAAGGAAGAAAAACAGCGATACAAGATGGAGTTGGCGTTGTGAAAGGGCCTCGGGCATTCTTCATCACAACGGGAGAAGGGAGAAAATGAACCCTCAATCCGAAGAAGAGTTGAAAGAGCCTCAAGGGCAACGCGGGGAATGGAATCGTTTTGGGGATTTGAAAATGATTTCATTTTTTGCCCCAATGCAATCGATGATGGCCGCTTTCACTTTCACGGGATACTGCCGTCCAGCGACGGAAGGATTTGGAATTTTCTCACAGCCAAAGGTTTTCAACTCGGTAAAGGCCAAGTGGTAAAAAAAAGTATTTTACTGTCGTTTTATTGCTCATTGGCAAAATGATGTGAAGTCATCGACTCGGTTCTGTCCCAACGACCTCCAATGAACATCAAGCCACTCCATGATAAATATATTAAATGAATTCATTATGACATCTGGCCGCGTTAGCCAAGTGGTAAGGCTGCATGCACTAGAATACGATCCGCTACTAGCACAGAGCTCACACGTTAAATGTATTTCACTTATTTACACACTCAAAATATTGATACGGAAAGGTACGGCCTTGCTATCGCTCGTGATCAATTGCGGCGACAAATGAAATTTGCCTCGTTAACGTTATGGGTCAGCGCTTCGCGGATCCTGCAGGGGTGACCTCCCTCGTGAAGCGAGTGCGTCTCAATATTGGACAGGCATATGTTCTCTGTCCTCTGCAAAAATGGACGAATATTACTGCAGCTTACTGAGTCACAGTAGTTGTGAAACTCTTCTTCGTTTATGTCTGCGTGACTGTATAATACTGCCCTCTGGTGGCCAAGCTGCGCACACCAGAAGGAGCTGCAATGATTTAGTTGTGGTGCACAGACTGTTAAATTCTTGACATTCTATTATTAGCAAATGTTTTTATGCAGACAGTATGTTACGAGTCTAGTCCCAGAACAAATTCGACTAGTATCTCGAGGCACCACTGCGGAAAATTGCACCGTGATTGTGTCGCCATACTGTCAATATTGTGGGAAGAACAATGTACCAGATGTCATGAATTTTGAGTACAAGCTTAATAAATGTTGTTGTTGTTGTTGTTCAAGGGTGAGCTTAATATTCAGGACAACCAACAATTTTGTATGAGTGGGTGTGACTTTTGACGACTTTGGGGCTATAATAACATCATTCCAATCGTGTTCCCATTTCTCGGGAAACACATCCACAGAAGTCGCTGTTATGATGCCGAGTTGAACTTTCCGGCATATAAACTCATGATTTTGTGACTCTTAATGAGATCAGAATTCCCTTATTTTATTTTTTTTTAATCCTCCAGCCAGACGATCGGATGAGCCTTTTTGCCGTCATGCTTTAGGACTTCCTGGACAGGAAGTTCTCCTCACAGGACCACACGAGGGATGAATCCATACAGGAAGTCAGAGATGTGGAGAACTACCTCGTCGGGTAAGGAAAGACGAAGGTGAGCTGGAACTTTATGCGCGGGTCAACATGCCGAGGAGCAGGTCAGCGTTTACACACACACACACACACACACATGCACACACGCACGCGCGCTCGCACGCTGAGGAGGTGACGACTCGTGCAGTCTGGCCTCCTTTCGCCACTGCATGCAGACTTTGAGTTTGGTGGTGCCTCTTTATGTTTAATGGCCCGGGCGCTCAGCTGACACCCAATTAAGTTGTGTGCGTGTGTGTGGTTGTGTTACAATGTATAAAGGTGTCTTGTGGACGGGGCTGATTCACTCAGGTGTAAATCGTGCCGCTGAGGACTGATTCAATCAGCAACTACCCTCCGTCAGCTCTGAGATCGGAAAGGTCACACCTGGGACACGTGCCAAAATGTGTGTGTGCGCGCGTGTGTGTGTCATCATATTTTTGACAGCACATAAGACACATTTAAAGTCCTTTGAAAAGGCCACATAGCATTTTTTTATTATCTTATATATGGGTCAATTCAGATTTGAAGACACAATTTAGGCACCAACATTTTTAAAATGCGTGTCCGGCTTTTAAGAAAGAACATATACAGTTGGGGCTGCACAATTATGGCTAAAATGATAATCACGATTATTTTTGATCAATATTGTAGTCATGATTACTAATCACGATTATTCCTCATGTTAGCAAAAAAAAAAAACCCATCTGTACTTTAATTCCACTACCTTTCAACAAACAATATGTTAACCATTTCAGTGCAAAATTCAACTCCAAATAAGAACACGTGATAGCTCGTAGAAAATAAAATGAATGACAGAGTGCAACCGAGAAGTGCAACACGGTGGAAGCAAACACAGTTTATGCATAAACGGCGAGAACATTAGGCCGCAAGCACCTGCTTATCACATGAAAATCCCCCGTCAATGTAGCGAATTGCCAAGGACGGGTGCGCTTGCATTGTTCCGCTTGAGCAAAGGGCAGACGTGGTCCCAAACTGCAAAGATCTCATCAGTTGCCATTTCCCTCTCTTGAGGGACTTTTCTTTCACTGCGGTCATTTCAACCTCGAGTCGAAAAGAGACAAAGTCACGCCAGCGGCCACGCTCACGCTCACAAATGGGGAAAATGGTTTGGAAATAAGTGGCTGTTGACAATTGAGCACTAATATATATATATATATATATATATATATATATATATATATATATATATATATATAACTCAACGCTGCAAATTGACGCCCCACTGACTTTTCATAGTTTCCGTGACAGTGACAATAAAGTTCTGTTCCATTCTAGTCTATCCTAAAATAAACACACATCTCTGCCTTCCGCTAGCTTCATGCTAACACGCAGTTCAATACACCGTAGACATGCTAACAAATAGCATCGAGGCTTGCGGGTTTACTTTTAACCCTTTCAGCAACGGATACTTGAACACAAGCAGTGGAGCAACACATGTAGATAGACAATGTAAGTTCTTTATCCACTGAGAAAAGTGACTAATATTACAGGAGTTCAATGAGTCACTCGCTCGTTTGTGTCTTCGAGCGCGGGCCTCTCTCGGGTGAATTCAGTCGGGCAGTCGGAGGGGCAGCCCTTCTGCGAAGCTGGATTCCACCCAGCTGCTACACAACCCCAAACTCGTCACACGCACACACACACGCACGCACGCACGCAGGCACACACACAAGAGGATCCCAGCAGCCTGGTGTCAGTGTCCTCTGATATTTATGGCTTCTGTCTCAAAGTAATTTCAAGGTGGCACGCAATCCCTCATGCCCACCAAGATGAACTTGCCCGGAAAACTACTGTAGTATTTCACATCATATCAAGCTTCAATTTGAGACTTAAAATCGAAAAAAAATAAAAATACAAAAATCTCCTGTCACACGCGTGCGCGTCACGACAATGCAATAGTTTCACAGCCAACTTTGATCAATGACTCAATTGCACAAGCCAATTAATTGATATTTGCTACGTGTGATAGATAATTCCCGATTATATTTTCTGTACTCTGACTGGAGCTTTCTTTTGAAGTGTCCGCGTGTTTTCTATTTTTTTCAAATCATGTGATCTGCAGTGTAACTGGGTCATCCCAGAGTTAGAGGGAATTTTTTTTTGTCCCCCCCCCCCCATGAAATTTCAAATAAGCCATACATAAACTACAGAAACGTGTCATTTAAATTATAGTTTACTGTGACATTAAGTCCATTCTTGGACGCTGATGACCGTCATTATGCATTTAAGGTTATATTCAAAGTAAGCAATGATGAACTCAAGGACGTCAAAGCCATATGCACACTTTATACCTGAAAATAATGTCAACAATATAAATACCGTGGACCCCCGCATACTTGTAATTTGACATCTGAGGATACATCTATTTTCAGATTTTTTGTTGACGTATTTCTTTTCTTTTTTTTCTTCTTTTGGTGGGAACCACCCCTGGAAATGCTTATTGCCCGCGTATACCTGCTTATTTAAGAATGTTTGGGGATTTGAATTATTATGATTATTTTTCACGATGCAATTATCCGCTGATTTTCGCTAGTTGCGGTCCGGCCCGGTCCTTGTCCGTAATACGATTTTCAGACAAATTACTTTCGAGTGCGCTCTATATAAATCACCCTCAACCCGGAAGAAGAGAAAAAAAAAAAAGAAGTCATTTGTGTGTTTGTGATGTTCAGGCGCGGGCTTGCTGCAGGACTCGTCCCGGGGCTCGGCGGCCCGGACAGAGCAAAGCTGGGAGCTCTGATAGCACAGCGGAGGCGAGATATTGATCGTGCATTAAAGTGCGAGTGTTGCAAACCGCTTGTTATCATGCTGAGACACACACACGCACACGCACACGCACACACTGACACAAAAGCACCACACGCGTGGAGCCTCTCTCACCTCTCTGACTCAGTGCCTTATTATCTAATCTCATACTAATAGAGCAAGCATATGCTGTCCCTGGGAGATTGTCTGGCCCTTAATTAGAAATGCTAATGTGGGTCAGCATGCGTGTTCCAATTCCACGTTGCGCAATCTAAGAAGTGTACCCCCCCGCATAAATTGCATCACCGAAGTGACACCGTAAGGAAGTTACTGATTTGTCGCTTGTTGCGCTTTCGCGGCGTTATTGTCGTCTCAGAACGCTCGCTCGGCTTGCGCACAGCAAAGGAAATCGAAGGAGGGCAGGAATCGGTGTCATTCGACGCAGCTGGATTTAAAATGATGTGAGGCTCCAAATTGGGACAAATGAAGCCATTACTATATGCACTGAAACCACGCCATCAACTGTCAATCAAATACTACTACGACTACCTGAAAAATGGATGCTACGACATGTACATACTAAACATTTAAAGCGGGAAAATATATTCGCTTAAAGCCTCCGGTGGTGGGAACACATCCCACCAGGTCGGCGTATTCACGCCGTGACAACGAGGCGCTCTAAAGCGGCCGCGGACTATCCGAAGGGAAGACGCGTTTTAAGTGTTGATGCGGAGGAAGATGCTCGAGTTCTTATATTGTGAGGGAGGCGGGACTTTCTCCAGACTGGTTTTAGCCACGCCCCCCCAAAACCAGGAAAACTCAAACGCTAAGAAACTCTTTATTGCTATAGCTCCACAACTGAGTACCGCATACTGTACAGTTCTCAGTCTTTGCACGTTTTCAGGACTTTTCGCCAAATGAATTTCGAAACAAATGACGGAAATCACCTCACGGGGCCTCCAGAGCCGCGAGCAACATCTGACTGTAGCCTCACTTCACTAATCCTGCACGAGGGCCATTCTCCAAAATGGCCGTTCGTAATGGCACGTGGTCGGGGATGTCGTGATGAACGCTCACAGAGAACGCCATCCGGCTTCGGTAAAATAGCAGCGCTAGCAACGCTAAAACGAGCAGGCGACAGTCACGGCTGCTCCATTGGTTGCGTGACTGAAAATGTTACGTTATGTGACTACGACACCAAATGTTATCGGTTTGAAGTTGTATTTTTTGGAATGCAGGCCAACAAATGAATGAAATAAACTTAGCCGTTGAGCGGAAATGTTGCAAAGTCTGCGTCGCTCCTGAATCCTCTCCGCTGGCTGAGGTCCCTTCGCGCCGGATTCTCTTTGCTAGTTGATGCTCAGTTGTTAGCAAATGATTGATAGCCATATTATTATTATTCTTTTTATTATCCGTAGGTGGAAATTGCCATAGTTCAGCAAAGCTTCCTGAAACCCAAGGTAACAGTAACCCAAGGTAAGGCCACAGGGGTATGCTTGCTATGAGCGTATCGGTTAATGCTCGAGAAATGATTGACACCTCGTCAAGTCACGTGCTCCGTCTCTAATTGGTTGTTTTTCCCTTGGGCGCTGTGGTTTCTTTCAAATCAAATTAAGATGAGAGCAAATAAATTAGAGGCACAAAATTGGGCCAGAGAGGGCTCTCGTTATTTTTGTTCCCCCCCCATTTGACTCATATAATACTGTCCAGTCATACTGAGAGTTTTGACAAATATGACAAAAAGTGATTTCAAAAAGAAATGAATCCATCAAACAATCTATGCATTCTAATGAATGCACTCAAGCTCACGTCCATCAATCGGGCTCACGTGCGCACATTTTGAATACGTTTGTTTCGTTCCCAAAGTTTCGGCAGTGGTTTATTCCACCTGCTCGTCGCACCCTGAGGAGAATGAGGAGGCGGCGAGCGGAGCCATCGAGCAGGCCAAAGCGATGTCGCAGCAGGACCGGCGGCGAGGAAAAACCCAGCTGAGGTCAGTCTGAGTTCGCGAGCGCAATTTCCCGCACGGGTCGCCGTCTCTCTGCGTCGGTTTGTTTGCTCTGCTGTCAGCCCGCTGAGGCCTTTGCCTCCCTCCGAGCGGGACTTCTGTCAAAATCTCACGACACCTCCGGCATCGACCGAAAGGTGCAACTTTGGTGTTTTTGAAATGCTGCCGAAAGGGCAGATTACATCGTTTCCAGTCAGATTCACTTTTTCGAAAATAGGATTAAAGTGTATGTATGTGTCTATATGTATATGTGTGTATATATGCTCTTTGTCCTTACTGGCAATGTTTTTTTCCCACTACTACCTTCCGCTTTGTATGACATTTCTGCACATGAGTTGGACACCTTTGGTTACTAGCAGGACTACAGGCTACTCGTGAAACTAAACTGCGCTCTACTAGTACTACTAGTGCAAGATGTTAACGAGTAGAATTCTATCATGTAACTATAGTAACACACATTTGTCAACTTGTGCACGTTTTTGCTCGAGTAGTGACGTAGTTGACCTCCTCGTATGCCAAAGATCTCCTACCTGTGGGGACGAGTGCGCCCTAGTCGTTCTAAAACAATACTAGGAAGGAACAGTCATTCTACTAGTGTGTAAAAATAGCATACTAGCACGCGGACCTTATTATTATTATTATTATTATTAGTCGTTCGAACTGCTCTAAGTGCTAGAGGACTCTGCATCTTTTTGCACAATTGTTTTTTGTCAATGTCTTTATGTCCCCAAAGTGTTCTGTAAATTGACTGTTTGTTGTACTAGAGCGGCTCCAACGACCGGAGACAAATTCCTTGTGTGTTTTGGACATACTTGGCAAATAAAGATGATTCTGATTCTGATTCTGATTCTGATTAACCTGGATATCAAGAATATTGAATAAATGCTCATATGGCTTTTTATAGCTCAGTTGTTATTCACGATTGCCAGATTTGTCATTTTATCAGGTTTTCAAAAATGTTTTTGCAGCGTTGCGCCGCGTGTAGTTTTATTGTAATTGTCATCGTCCGACTTTTTCACTGGAACAACTCCGCCCGTCTTTGCGTTTGCCTCATGAAGACAAAGCCGAGCCCTGTGTCGTCGTGCAGAGGGCTTGCGAAAGACGAGTAGCAAACGTCTTCCGCGTGGAGCCCTCTGAGCTGAGTAATGGCTGCCCTCATCAGGGAGCCGAATGGAACGGTACGAGGTCTTCTATTTGTCACAATGCACAGGGACATTTGTTTGGCTTTTAACCCATCCCTGAGGAACAACCGTGTCACGGAATCTAGATCCTGTGCCAATAACCTCGGTGAAGGGAATTGACCGTAAATTAGCCTTGGATGATTATTTTTTTCCCTCTTCAAACAGAGCACAGATAAAAAGTCAGGTTTTAAGAGCGGTTCAAGCTGGAATCGAACTAGGGACCTTCGTGCTGTGTGGCAACCTAAGAGGCGAGCCATGCTTTGCGTCCACAATTTCACTCAATTTGGTCGAAATGATTCAAGCTTGACGTCATTTGCTGCTCATGCAATAAACCGCTTGACTGCAAGTGAAACGCTTTCTTAATCCATGAAGCAGATCAAATAAAAATGAAAATATATCACTGCATTTTACTACGACCGTAACTTCCGCCATAGAGTTGGAACGGCATAGTATGAATGTTGATCAAAGATTTGATTTTTAAGGTATAAGAAATGCGCTGGACTGAAAAGGTGGAGTCAAGCAACAGGAACTGAGGATCTTAAGAAATGATTTTGTTGAACAAAATCGTTTGAATGAATTGAATTAACCCTCACATACTGTCGGGGTCAAATTTCACATTTGACAGCAATACAAATACCGTAAGTGTCATTCTTTCCTCAAGTGACCCAATATACACCCCAAAAAATTAAATCTTAGAAAATGTCATTTGTTTAGTCCAGATGCTGCAAACTTTGTGTACACTGAGGCTGTTTGACTACTCAAATGGATTTTACATTCACCACTTTGTGTTAAATCAAGGGAAATGGTGGTAAGGGTGGGAATTTGACAAATGTGCAACTGTACATGTCATAAATGTGTGTTCAGTGATACCTCAACTGTCACGTGTATTTTGAGATACATTAGGCCGATTTGAGATCATTCGGCCGATTATTTATTTATTTATTTATTGTTTTTGCAAGCAAACATTTTAAATACGAGCACAGGGGTGGCTGCAAACTCAACTCACTTCACAGCAAGCAGCAGTTTGGTAGCTGGTGAATAATTTCTCCAAAAAGAGGCAAATTTAATGCTTCGAGCAACTTTCCTGTCAAACTAAACGTAAAACGCAAAGATTTGCTGTGTATTTGAAACAAGCGTATCACTTAATATGGAGGTCTGCTAGCCTAATGCTAACAGCGATGCAAAATGCCATAGACGGGCTAACGGAACAAGCATCAATCACGGTTAGTTGATGGATGTTTGAACACAAACAGTGCAGCAACACGTCAACAGACAATATAACAAGACTCACAGGGGTAATTCTTTATCCTTTGCGGAAAACAACAAATATGACTTCAGCTTACTGAATCAGTTGCGAGCCTTTTGTTCGTATATGTCCGTATTGTACTGCCCCCCCCCCCCCCCCGCCCCCCCGGTGGCCAAGACGGGCACACCAGGAGAAGCACAACGCGGATCTGTAACGGATCAATAGTATTTCCATTCATTTCAAAGGGGAAAGATGATTTGAGAGTTCAACAGGGAGCTCGAAAGAGTCCCGAGAGCTGTGAAGCTGAAGTTTTACGTCTGTGTTTTCCACCACATTTGCAAACATCGAACAAGAAACGCCCGTCTCTCGCACTCGCTGTATGAATCTGTTTTGGTGTGGAAACGTCTTGGTCATGATTAAAGTTAGATTTAGCTGTCCAGTTGAATCAGAGAGGAAGCGTGCGATGTATGAAGGTGGATGAAAAAAATAAAATAAATGGATCAGAGGCTGAAGCAGGGCATTGATTGCCTCTGCTTTGTTTTTTGTTTGTGATTTCGATGCGTTTGTTTTTGCTGCAAATGTCGGCACAGACATGGATACAACTACAGATAACGGAATAAGGATTTCTCTCGTTTGCGGTGAAGCGGACCCAAGCCAAGAACAGAAACGGTAGAGTCCTGCCTTTTATTGTTAACGTGTGTCTAAATATGCTAATTAAGGTAAAAGAAAACAACATTTTTTGGTTATACATAATATAAAAAATATGTCTGACTGTTTACCTTAATCCTAACAGAAAATGCAACAATGCCACAGATGGGCTAACGAACAGCATGCGTGTGACCCCGTTATAACCCTTTAAGCAACAAATATTTGAAAAGAAATGTTGGAGCAACACATGTACGATTAAAACTACGTCTTACTGAGGAGTGTCTCCCTGTATATCAGCATATCTGCATGCCGGACCTATGCTGCCCCCTTGTGGCCGAGGCGCGCATACAAGCTGGAGCAGCACAATGTCAATTGCACCACCGAGCCTCATCAAGTGTGTGTGATCGTCCACTTCCGAATCTGCAACGTGACACGCATTTGGGACTGACTCCTTCTCATGAGCAAAGGTTCCCAAACCAGTCCCTCCGCGCTCACTGGCTGCCACTGTTGTGCAATCTCCTCCTGGGCCGTCCATCTTGTTTTATTCCGCCGCAGGTAGGAATGAAAAGATAATCAAATCGTTGTAGTGCTGCCCCCCCCGCAACCTGCAATAAACTCAGCGAATCAAAAGTTATTGTGGCCGTCTGAAAAGTCCCATAAAAATAGCAATTATGTAAGTGTTTGACTGTTGTCTGGCTTACGTGGGCTGTCATGGATGCGGCCATTTATGTTCTTTATGGGCGTTCCATGCAGAAACAATAAAGACAACGAAATTTTCTTGGGAATGTGGAACAAATCAGACCCCCAAAGGTGTCTCTTCGATGGTTACATAATGAGATTTTTAAACTGTTTTCGTCATAATGTGGAGTGTAGCATTCCACATTTTACATTTGGGGTGAGCTTCGGCTGTGTTGGGCGAGGTGAGCGATTTACCGAGGCTGGTGGATGGAGATGGAGGGAAGAGAAATTTATGGGGGTGGGAGTACGACGAGGGAGAGTGTCTGTTGAATAATTCAATGTCCCCTGTCTGAATGAGTTAGCATCAGTGAAGTTAAGGGCACCAAACACCAGTAGTACCTCTAAACCCGCTTTACCTGTGCGCCCAAGGCTGTTTCTTCACACGCAAACATATGCAAATATGCACATGCATAGCACAAGAATTTACCCGCCATTTCCCACGCTTCATTACGTGTTTGCGTGTGAGCTCGAGCACTTCCAAACCAAAAAAGCAGCAAGTCTCTGCGGTGCATGTGGTGAATTATTCAAGTGTTGAGGGCTGCCGACGGGATTGCAGGTGAGTCTGCAGACGGCAGCAAGGACAAGGCGACACCTTTGCGGGGGGGGGGGGGGTAATGGGCGCTGGGGGCTCTTTTGAAAAGGCATCTTTTGTGTGACATTTACATACTGTTTATGACTCTTAAAGCTAATTGAAACATTTAAGTGCTCCAATTTGACCTCGTGTGGCGGGACGAGGACGGTCGGTTGTGATTTGGGAGGGTCAATTCAATTTGGGACAAACCAGCACTTTTGAAATAAATAAACTCGGTATATCTGTGTGCAATTCCTGGGGTGCAATTCCCCAGGTGGCATTGTTGGGTCATTTTCTCAACTCTCCTCCATTTCACCATATTTGGCTTTGTCGGCAGGATTTACTTTGAGAGCAGAGGAATTGCACACAGACTTGTACGCCCACTGGTGAACGGGCTAATTGGGAACAGGTGGGTGCCATGATTGGGTATAAAAGGAGCCACCCTGATTTGCTCAATTTTGCTCAGGATTTCATCATCTACGGTCCATAATATCATCAAAAGGTTCAGAGAATCTGGAGAAATCACCGCTTGTAAGCTGCGAGGCCGAAAACCCACATTGAATGCCCGTGACCTTCGATCCCTCAGGCGGCACTGCATCAAAAGGCGACATCAACGTGTAAAGGATATCGCCGCACGAGCTCAGGAACACTTCAGAAAACCAATGTCAGTAAATACAGTTGGGCGCTACATCCGCAAGTGCAACTTGAAACTCTACTATGCAAAGCAAAAGCCATTTATCAACAACACCCAGAAACGCCGCCGGCTTCTCTGGGCCCGAGCTCATCTAAGATGGACCGACGCAAAGTGGAAAAGTGTCTACATTTCAAATTGTTTTTGGAAATTGACGCCGTCGTGTCCCCCGGGCCAAAGAGGAAAAGAACCATCCGGACTGTTATGGACGCAAAGTTCAAAAGCCAGCATCTGTGATGGTATGGGGCTGTGTTAGTGCCAATGGCATGGATTACTTACACATCCGTGAAGGCACCATTAATGCTGAAAGGTACATACAGGTTTTGGAGATATGCTGCCATCCAAGTGACGTCTTTTTCACGGACGCCCCTGCTTATTTCAGGGAGACAATGCCAAACCACATTCTCCACGTGTTACAGCAGCGTGGCTTCGTAGTAAAAGAGTGCGGGTACTAGACTCGCCTGCCTACAGTCCGGACCCGTCTCCCATTGAAAATGTGTGGCGCATTATGAAGTGTCAAACACGACAACGGAGACCCCGGACTGTTGAACGGCTGAAGCTGTAGATCGAGCAAGAATGGGAAAGAATTCCACCTGCAAAGCTTCAACAATTAGTGTCGTCAGTTCCCAAACGTTTATTGATGTTGTTCAAAGAAAAGGTGATGCAACACAGTGCTAAACATGAGCCTGTCCCAGCTTTTTTGGAACCTGTTACAGCCATCAAATTCCAAGTTCATGATTATTTGCTAAAAACAAACAAGTTGATCAGTTTGAACATGAAATATCTTGTCTTTGTAGTGAATTCAATTCAATATAGGTTGAACATGATTTGCAAATCATTATATTCTGTTTTTATTGATGTTAACACAACGTCCCAACTTCCTTGGAATTGGGGTTGTACAATGGTTGTGAATTTCCGGGCTCTGGACCATTTTTGTGTCAACCTCACATACTTTTTTTCCAACGGTTTTAGCTGTCTTTATGCAAATGTGATGAAACTTCCCATTAAATTGTCGCTTTTGGCTCTTTGGTGGCCACCTTCGGCCTATTGAAAGCCATGAAAATGCCATTTTTAATTTGTCATTTGGGTTTGAATCTGAAATCTACATAAAAATGGATATTGCACACTGACAAGAACTGATTTTAGTTCAAAACTTTATGCAGTAAAATTAGGTAATAATAATAATAAACATATCTAGTTCTACGAAATAGCACCTTTCAACGATGAATAGAACAATGCACCTGAAGCCAAACAATTTTGTAAAAACAGATAAAAATTGCATCCAATCTCAGTGTGCTACACGAGATGTCCGTTAAGTGAAAATCAAATGATTATTTTCATTATTTTTGTCCCCAATATCTGAAGCAATCTGGCCTTTACTTAGAGGTTCCGCAGTATATAAAGGTTAGGTTATAGGAACAGGGAATTTAATTGTACAGTAACAGAAACACATTCTCAAAACATATTCAATCTAAAGGTTTGGATTGAATGCAAAGGCTGCCGAATTTCTTGCCCGCACTGTGCATCCGTGTACCACTCATTTCTCCATCACTGGGAGCAAATCTTATTTTAATCTACATCCGAGTTCTATGTATTTTTATTTTATTTAATTAAAGTACACAGTACATATGACACTCGGTATGAATCACCTCCCAGCATTCTCATCAATTTCCGTGGCACGTTTGTACATTTCGAGTCCCTTTGCAACCGTGGGCTCAATGTCATGTCAGTGGCAAATGTCAAAACAACGATAAAGCACATATTCAAGAGGCTGCATCTGCTTTCTTTCTTTTGTGAAAGTTTTTTTTTTTTGTTTCGTTTGTTTTTTTCCCCATTAATTGTCACAACAGATAACATTTACATTGTGTCGATGTGCCATGACTGAACCCGGAATGATTGCCAGCATTATCCGCCTCCCTGCAGTGTTGGTTTTGTGAAACGTTTTGGACTGCATTCAGAGCTTGTGAGTGGCGTGCAGGTGCTGGCGCGCTGGCCCTTTAAAAGCTGTGACGTCACACTTTATACTGCTGGGCAGGGAAAGCTGTTTGAACATTTATTTGATTTCCTTGACATCCAGCTTGAGGTCTATGCACTAGTGCGCTCCTTCTCCTTACTAGTAAGATGATTCAGCGCACTAGTAAAATGACTAGGGCATACTAGTAGAACAACTTTCTTATTAATAAGGTTTCTTTCCACTACTGTATGACATTTCAGCAAACTAGTAAGACAACTTTGGCATACTAGAGCGACAACTACACTGTACTCGAGAGGTAAAACGCTGCACTATTTGACATCTGCATGTTACTAGTAACGTGCTTATCTTACTAGCATTCTAAAGAGAGGAGGAAATGCTTTCTAGTACATGGATCTCAAACTGGACAGCAAATAAATGTCACACAGCTTATGAACAAAGAGCACATAGCTCTTTGTCTTCACGAGAAACACAATTATTGGACTAGTAGAATGACTAGTGTGCAATAAATGTCAATGTCATGTATTGTTGTTTTCCCACTACTGTATGAACCTTTGCACACTAGTAAGACTACCGTGGTATACTGGTAGGACAACTCCGTTACTAGTGAGGCAAAACTACTAGTGGTCATATTTGTGATTAGTAAATGTTTAAACGGCTTTCCATTTCAATGTGCATTGACTTGCGTCTTTATTACATTTGAAGTGGTCGATGACAGACAGAGGAACCGAGCAGTGTGTTTCACTTCCGACCAAATCCAGTGGTACCTTGAGATACGATCATTTTTTTTTTTTTTTTTTTTTTTTTTTGGAGATATAGTGGCAGTGAACTCCTCTCAACTCACTTCACGACAAGCCGCAGTTTGGCAGATAGTAAGCAGTTCTTCAAGTTGTTTAATGCCACTCCCAGCTGAAGTTTACCGTCAAACTAAACATGAAACGTACGCGTTGTGTATTCAAAACAACCACATGGTTTCGCCATCAGTCCGCTTAGCTTAATGCGAACAAACAATGCAAAATGCCATAGCTGGGCTAATGGATAGCATCTATGTGGTGGTGTTAAAATGCTTTAAGCAACGGACATTTGTAGACAGAAAATATAACAATACTCACAGGCATATATTCTTTATCCTCTTATACATACAGAGCTTACTTGGTCACTTACAGTAGTTGTGAAACTCTTCTTCGTTGGTGTCTGCACGACTGTATTGAACAGGTAGCCAAGGCTCGCACACCAGAAGTTGCAGCACAATGTCCACTGACTTGAAGCAAAAAAATGTGGCAGAAACTATGTAATCTGTAACATTCTACTTAATTCTGTCATTACTGTATGTTTTTATAAAGTACAATATTATAGAGTGTTATTATCCTAACTAAAAAAAAAAAAAAAATTGGGGGGCGGGTGGGGTGGGTGGGTAGGGGCAATGGTATTTCGATTCATTCTTATCTCAAGGCACCACTATGAATGTAATGATCAGACCTCCTGAGGACATATTAAAGAATGTGACATTGCTAGCAGTCACTATCAATTTATAATATGGAACAGATTTTGTCTGTGTGTGTGTAATTAATATAAAACGACATAAAAACGTTGAGTGTCCGGGCGACATGATGATCATGACTGACGAGGAGTTCATTTTCTTGTGCCTATGTTGATCCGTTTACTTGTGCTGGGAGCGTCTACTCGATGTGTTTTCAGCACTTGTGAATCTCATCCACGTAAAAGATTTGAAGGTAGCATGCACAATCCAAAACTTGCTCTTCCCCACATGTTTGTGCCTGAAATATACTCTTCCTACACACATTCCATTGCATTTACTTGATTATTACAATCACTTCACACAATCATCTGCGATGGGGATTATTATTATTTATTTATTATTTTTTTTTTTTTTTAAATAAATGCTTTTCCAACCTTCCCCTCCCTCATTACTGCGTGGAGCCATTTAAATGGCATTTAGTGGGCAGCGGCAGGTTGCCGGACGACGATCAGTCCGTCTGATTTCGAACTTGAAGATCGCGAGGTTGAGCTGACTCCGCCTTTCAGTCGAGCGCTGATCGAGTGCGAACATTGAAGTGATTCCGTGAACCGTTCCGGAGCAGCATCGAGACTGTAACGCACGCCCCCCCTCCCCAGAAAGCCAAATACGTGATCCTTCCTCTTCATTAAAAACATCTGGCACACTTGACTATCATCCTCATTATTTTATATTGTTGTCCAGAGTGGCGTTTGCTAACATATATGTACACGACTGGTTACCATGGCAGCAGAGATGTGAGTTGTTTGGGTGGGCGGCGGTTTGGGTGCCGTGCTGACCGGCGAGGGTCATTGCTGGGGGAGTTCCGATGGCTGTTTCTTGGCTTTCAGAGTGTCTATGAGAGACTGAACGCCACGCTTGACGCTAGTGCTCACTCTGCGGCTCACCGAGTCGGCGGCGGCGACGGCGGGCGAGGACGAGCAGCCGGCGCGTTGCGAGGGCGGCCGCGCCACCAGACACTTCTGGTACCGCAACTGAAAGTCAAGAAGATTATAGGATACTAATCAGGCAAAAGTGTGCACTAGTCGACATCTGTATGCTACTAGATGGTAAGTAGCATCATGTTATCATATCACTAGTAGTACCAGTGGCGCACTAGCTTCAACTAGTGCAAAGATTTGTCTGACTAGTAACATGTAGTTGTCTTATTAGCGTGCCAAAGTTGTCCTACTAGAGCACAGGTGTCAAACATAAGGCCGGGGGCCAGATCGTGCCCGCCACATCCTTTTACTTGGCCCGCTACAAATCATGTACTTCATGTTTCTTGCTAAAATCTGTACCTACACTGAAAATTGGCTTCATTTTAGTAACACTGAGATTTTGGAAGCATTTATTTTACCAAACCCCCTTTTTTTTTTTTTTTTTTTTTTTTTTTTAATAATATCTTCATAAAACTTTTGAATCATGTCATCAGTCATGTAGAAACTACAGTATTGTCCAGAAATGTCGTTACAGTAATAGAAGGCAGTGATGGGAAAAAAAAACACATTAATAGGAAGACACAGTCATTCAACTAGTTCTACTAGTATCCCAAAGTTGTCCTTCTAGTGAGGAGAAAGAGCATATTTGTACACTGACCTGAAGTTGGATATCAAGGATATTGAATAAATGCTCTAACGGCTTAAAGCCTTGTAAGACAATTTAGCGCACTAGTAGAATGACTGCCTTACTACTAACTTTTCTTCTAGTGCCTTTCACTACTGTATGACATTTCTGCACAGTAGGAGGACAACTTTGACATACTCGTAGGGCAACCACGTTACTCGCGAGGACAAAAATGTGCAGTCGTTGATATCTAGGACAATTGTATAATGTCACTCGTAATACGTAGTTTTTGGCATGCAGGATCACTGTTGCTGTCCTAATATTACTTATGCAACTATTTCAAGCATTATCTACAGTATATTATTTACACGTCCCATAAAAGACTCCCCTTTACCAGCTACACTTATTTATCAGAATAGCTAAACTACAAAGTGCGGCAGTCGCTGGAACCTGTTAAATTAGTGTGCAAAAGTATTGTTGTAAACTCTAAAAGGTCTTTCTAATGACTTATTTGTGATGTATAATTTATAAAGTCCCCATTAAGCCATTTACATTGTTCATTGAACATATGAACAATCACCCAATTTACAACCCGTGTATAAGGGTTCTTTGATTCCACAGTGTTAGTGATACCTGCGAACTTCTTACTTTGAACACAATTCGAGACAATACATGGAATATCAACTAAAACCGATTCAAACACCGAAAGCGTCGACTTGAACTTGTTAAGTGAATCGACAAAAGTGTGTTGTTAATAGAGTTTTTTTTTTGGGGGGGGGGGGGTTTATTATGTGACGTCAAAGAGATGAACGTGATCTTACCACGCATGCTGCCTGCACGGCTTCCGACACACAGCCGGCGTTGGGGTCGCACCAGAACACGTGGCACTGGAAGTGCTGGTTTCCGGTGTCCATGATGAAGGCGAACGTGTGGACGTCCTGACCGACTCCCATGAAGGACAAGAAACGCACGCGGCACTCCACCATCGCTTCTTCTTCTTCCTCCTCCTGCACACGAGAGTCCGACTGAGCGCCTTTATACAGGAGATGTCCTACATATTACTGATTCGTGATCTGTTTAATACAACGGAATCAACTGAATTTCATTGATTTAAAGTTTATATTTATTCATCATCGCCAGTTGATGTGCGCCCACTAATAACATGGCTGCGAAAAAAAGAGGAACTTGCTGACAAGAGCACAGTCACAGTTGGAGTCTAGTTGCGATTAAGAAACAGAAAACATGATATTCATATTGTTTATCGCGTGACAAGACACAAACATCAAGGAGACAATTGATTTGAAACCATAACCCTATTTTGAAGTCCAACTTTGAAACCCTAACCCTGTTTTAAAACCCTACTTTGAAACCCTAACCCTGTTTTGAAACCTGACTTTGAAACGCTAATTAAAAACCCTAATCCTATTTTGAAACCCTAACCGTGTTTTGAAACCCTGCCCCTATGTGCCAGTTGATGCCAGCTCCCAAGCTGGCATCGCTGTCCTCTTTGTCCGTCTCCATCGGCGGCGTCAAATTGTCGCAGGGTTTCATTGCAAACACCAACGGCGAAGTTTTCCGTTTATGTTTGTCACTTTTCGTGTCTCTGCAATTGAACGGCCCATTTTGTTGTTTTCTTGCCGTCGCCTGCCGTCCTCCTCCTCGCCTGCGAGTTGTTTTCAGTCTTCCGCAGTTAACCCTTTGTGCCGCTTCTGTCTCTTGATTCCACCCCCCCCCCCTAAATTCCTGAGCAGCAACCCACTCATCAAAGTTGTCCGAATCACCGACCAAACTCAGTGATTAAATGACTCATTGTTGTTTTAAATGTGTAAACATCTGTCCTTCGCGTTACTTATCAGAACATCCGACTGCCGGCTAAGGGTGCTGCGCATTCATTTGGAACAATGGAATGAGTTTTTTGGGGACAGGAACTATTTCAGACATTACACTGACGGATTTTTTTGGGAGCCAATCACAATTGAGTTTTCACCACAAGCATGGTACAATACTATGTGCTCTCACGCTAACATTGTAGCTGCGCTTTCAAGTGCCTTCAAAACAAACAAAAAATGAATCAAATAAAAAAATAATATAAATAAATAAATAAAACACACAGCTCAATCTATAACTTTTTGTTTTGGAAATAGAGCTGTTGTAACAGTATAGGAAACATGAATACTTGAATTTGGGCAGCAAATATATTCATATATATCTAATAATGAAAAACATGCCTTTTCTTTGATAACAGCCAGGGTGGTGTCGGCAATGCTCAGGACGACAGGTGTCCAGTCGTCCTTGCCTGTGGACGACACCAGGCTGTCAATGGCTCCATTAATGATGTCCATACCTGGAGAGAGACAATACACACAAGGGAGGAATTTCTTGCACGCCACAAGGGGACTGTTTGGCTTTTCAGAGCGAACTCATTTGTACCTATGGGCCGAGTCACTGACGTCATCCCCAGATAGAACACGTGGAACTTCTGCACCAGCTCAGTCTTTGGCATTGGAAATTCTGCACAGTGAGGGGAGGGGGGGCGGCATAAACCACACGTTTTTCTTCCTCAAATAATCACATCTAGCAGAGCTCTCAAGGCAAAACATAATTGGCTCAAACTCCACTTGTGAATATTTGCATATTTTTGGGTGCTGCTGGCACGATTCGGGCTGGAGGTTTTCTGGCTGCAAGTCCTGCTGGGCTTGTTTACACGAAAGCTTGCAGCCAGAACGGATTGCGCAAAGATGCCGGATGACCTGCATCAGCATCTACATCAGCAAGGGTATTGAAGGGGGGGAAAAAAAAAAAAAAAAAAAAAAAAAAAAGGTTCAAACTCCACCCACAGGACTACAGATACTGCACCGTATCACACTCAGAGAGTGTCCTATTCCTTTCATGCAGTTACATGCGAGGGCCAAAATATTAGAAATAGTTCTCCCTGAAATATTTTTTACACAGTCAAATTGGAGCAAACCCGTTCGCATATTGCTCGTTCTTCATAATGAGCCTCGGCCCATTTCGCACCATCGGCATCTTAATTAAGGAATTTGAGCCAGTAATAATTCATCACAAGCTCGTTTCCGTGACGGCTGTGGAAGGACTACGGCCAATCGATCTGGGATAATGGCTTTTACCTAAATTCACCTCATCAAAGTGCGCAGAGAGTTCCACACATCATTCCCAGCTGCACCTTCAGGAAAACATTACTTCTAAGGATGGAGAGGGCTTTTTTGACACTTGAAAGCACCCCGAGGACAAAAAAAGGATAGCGCAAGGACATATTGCTGATATCAGCAGCATTCCCACTTCAGCTACCTTGGGAGAGGCCAAGAAGAGGAATGGACAACCATCCATCCCTCAATTTTCCATCCATCCATTTTCTGAGCCGCTTCTCCTCCCTCGGGTCGCGGGCGTGCTGGAGCCTATCCCAGCTGTCATCGGGCAGGAGGCGGGGTACACCCTGAACCGGTTGCCAGCCAATCGCAGGGCACATAGAAACAAACAACCATTCGCACTCACAGTCACACCTACGGGCAATTTAGAGTCTCCAATTAATGCATGTTTTTGGGATGTGGGAGGAAACCGGAGTGCCCGGAGAAAACCCACGCAGGCACGGGGAGAACATGCAAACTCTACAGAGGCGGGGCCGGGGATTGAACCCGGGTCCTCAGACCTGTGAGGCTGACGCTCTAACCAGTCGGGGGGGAAAAAATGCACCGTACTAGAAAGTGGCAGTATTAATTAGTATTGGCGCTGTTGGGTGGAATCCCTTCACCTCCAAAATGACAACCTTTCAGGACATTTAAAAAAAAAAAAAAAAAAAGACAGCTAGCTTGTGTTTTTAAAAACCGCTTTGTTGAAGTTGGAATTATAGTATACCTTATATTGCTGTCATATATCATTGCATTGCATCTCACATGAACAACAGCTATCACCCCAGTGTTATGTTCAATCGCTAATATACTATGATGAAAAAAATTGCTAATTTATTAGTGTGTCGTCGATTAAAATGCTGCAAACATGGCGGCACACCTCACGCATGAACCCAAGCAATCATATACGTGGCTTAATGTCCCAAAACTGCCACCAATCAACTAACTCTATTTCATATTATTATAAATAGTTTTTGCGACATTAAAGGGGTTTGGCCGGCAGATGCCTTCGCCATCAGACGTTATGACAGCCTGCAAGCCAAAGTCTGCATCTGTCACTCACAAAAACGCCTTTGTCATCCATAGGAACTCTTTTGAAACATTTTAAGAGGCCTTTGTGATGCAATCAATGCATAATTGAGCTGACGAAACACATTTCTTTTTTCTATGCGGGAATGAATCTGCGAGAATTACAAAAAAATGTCACCGCAAACGACCTGGACGAGCTGAACATGCCACAGGCGGTTGAGAAAGACGCCGAGAGGCGATTCCGGCTAGCCGGAACACAGCCAAAGCCACCGACAGAGTTAGCGTTTGAAGTATGATGAAAGTCACAAACCACGTTGAGCTGAAATGGGCGCGAGCGCCCACATTCTCTTCCAATCAACATCCCACTGCCGCTGTAAAAAGTCCACCATGGGTCCAAACGTGCGACAATAAAAAAAACAAATGACACAAAGTGGCGCTCTTGCCGACTTCACTCTGCCATCTTAGGGGAAAAAATACAAAAAGATGAAGAAAGTTTAAGTCACCGTCACATGCACAATTCTTTCACGTACCACTCGAGGGAGCCCACTTTTTCAATCCCCAATCTACATTATTTCCTGAAGAAGAAAATCTTTTCAAAATCCACAGAAATGGGATGTTGATAAGAGTCCTGAACCAGAACTTGTGACGTTAACCTCTCATGACTTCAATGAACAAGAATGTTGCTCCACCAGCAAATGTTTTGATCCCGGCGTTGGGATGGAGAGCACGTCACCTCAAACAAGCAGTAATTGCTTTCGAATGAGCCTGACTGCCTGTGGAGGTGGAGAGTCGATATGGTTCTTCCCTTATTAGAGATGCGGGCGCTCCTTTCCACCGAACACATCTTATATTCAACCATGACTTCTGATGGTGATTCTCGTCCTTCCTAAGTAATTACGACTAAACGCGACCCACATGGCTACTCGGTGACGAGGATTGGCGGTGTCCATGTGAAAATCAGAAGGGGTGGACATTAACGGCGGCCCGATGGCCACCGCCTTACTATCGACGCTGTACGAATTTCTAAGTCACTGAAAACTTCCAGCTGCCAAAAATGGACCAAAAGTGCATTTTCTGTTTCGGACCAAAAAACTGTGATCATCAAAACAATCCGGCTGAAACACGATGTTGTGATGAAATCGGCCGTTAGCCTCAAGTCACTAGCGTCGGCTAGTCCGATCGCTAGTCATCCCGGCGGCAAGCGGGACCACGGAATGGCGGCGAGGAACAAGGTTAGCGACACAAAGTGACTCTTCATGGCCAGATTATTATGTCCGATAATATAAACAGGGTAATAACTGTGTGCTAGCAAGAACTTTATTCATCATAAAACACAACACAACAAACACAACGTTTATGACGAAGTTGTAAGACAACACGTAGCGACTCCTGACACTTTATGGCACTGTGTCGTTACTGTCGTAACATTTGTCGGAATACGACCGGCGTGTGTAAATCACTAAAAATGTCTTCGCGTTGAAAACGGTCAGTGGTGGTAAAAACCTTGGGGACTGCTGCCTTTAGAAAATAAAACATTTTATTTCCTGCCTCAAGCTCCCAGGCCACACAGCTTATCAATGTGTAATACGAGATATATACTCTATTTATATATCAATCTCGATATAGTTGTACTTTGGGATGTGGAGGAATGCCAAATGTGAGACAAGAAACCACAGCGGGGAATAGAGACACGGCCGACAAATTTGAAAAATCCAATTTTCTCTCATGGGAAAGCTACAAAAGAACACAAATGTGTGTGTGTGTGTGTGTGTGTACCTTGTAGGGGCACATCAGAGCCAGTCTGGGAGGAGCTGCCAGCTGCAGCCTTGGCACTTTTCCTTTCAGCCATAATCTAGACAATAGAGAGGGGGAGGGGGGGGAGGGGGGGGCAAAAAAAAAAAAAAACCTCTTTGTGCACAATTCTCTTTGTTTTGTTTGGTTTTCCAGTCACCGTACTTCCTTGTGTAAACATGACTTTTCCTAGCACATAATTAGACATTGCCACTTCAGGGTGCAATCACGTGACCAATGAATTCAATGGCGTCTGAAGAAGATCATCTTAATTATGGAGCCTATAATACGTCTATAGTATTCGGATGCTCATTTCAGCTGAAGTTATTATGGCGGCGCCATATTCCATCCCTCACTGAATATTTGTTGAATTCTGAATTGAACTGTGTCGAAAGATGCAATCGGTTTCCCTCGTTCCACTCGGCTGCCCTCCTGCCCCAGCGGCGCGCTCTTTTCAAGCGCAACAACGAGCGTGTTGCGTGCACGCCGTCGCTGCGCTCACTTTGCATGCGAGACACTTTCAATTAATTGCAGGTGTCATTAATCACAGTGTGTGCGGTCGGTCTGCGCCTTACCTCACGGGGGGAAATAAAAATGAAAATACGCACACACAAGCAAGACACACAGCGGTGAGAGTGGCCGAGTTGGTCTCCCACAGCGAAGAAAGCAGTGTGAAGTCAAAAAGTCATACCCCAAAAAAATATCGACGTTATTTTCCTGAAACTGCAACATCACTGCAATACATATTTCTGACACCAGGGATAGGAATTGCAAAATAATTTGCCGTGACACAATGTCATTGCAATATCCTGCCAGCGATAACGTTATACCAAAAATATTTGGTAAAAATGATTGAGGACAATTTTGCATGGCTGAATCTGAAAATGACATCCGTTTGTCTTGTTCAGGTCAGGTTTTTATGCTTACTAACTTTCTATTTATTTTCTGACTAAATTTATTGCATTTATGTAACATTATCAGTTGATTTTTATTAATATTTCTCATCTGTGATATGTTTTTAATTCATCAACTGATACAAACTTCGCTTACTGTAACTTGAAAGGTAGACACTGATAAAAGTAAGTAACCTTCCGACTGTTCGTGTATTTCATTTCTTACGAGGAAGGACTTGTATATACTTATGGGAGCGCACCCAAAACGTGATATAAAGCGAACAAAAAAAATAAATAAATAAATAAATAAAATAAAACTTGTGGCTGTACTTCAAAAAGTTGACCTGACAGAGCAAAACCAATATGATAATGATATTTGGATTCAGCACTCACCTTGGAGCAGATTTCGTGAAGACTTGTGGCGATGGCTGCGGCGGGCGTATCACATCGGAACACGTGACACTTGAGCGCCCGCGTGTTCTTGTCCCTTGCCACGTAGGCAAAGTCCCTGCAGACAGACCAAAACACCCAAATTAGCGCACTTCAACGCGCCGCGTAGCCGTGGCATCATCGCGGCCGGGATATAAAAAAAAAAAATGGCAGCTGGCCATATTTGAGACACTTCGAGATGGAGATCTCGAAGTGATCAACATGAAGGAAGTACATTAATGACCTTGACGAGGATTATCCTTGATGGTGCATGTCAATCATTGACCAGTGAGTGACCTCATGACCCATTGATAATAGTACTCAGTCTAGATCAATGCTGCCATTAAATTGTGTTGTACAGTTATTTTTTTCACCTAAATTTTTTAAAACAATTATTAAATAATCCATGCGAATATATTGTACTTAAAAGTTAAATACAACTGAACTGTACTTAATAAAATGTGCTGCGGATGAGAAGTGAAAAATACTGATCGTAAGTACTTTTACAAGATTAAAAAAAGTTTAAGCCTCTAAAAAGTATGCACTGTTTGAACATTAATACTCAAAAAACTGTTTGCGAACCAACACTAATGTTCCTATGAAAATGAATGGAAATGCAATTAATTCGTTCCAGCTGCAGAACCGCGTTGCCAAAGCGTAGTCGGCCCAAGTGTTCAACAAAAACCCGGCAGAGGTTTTATACCTAAAAAGTATATTTAATATTATTGTAAGCCACAAAAATGCCCTTTGAACAGTAATACTGTGCTTAAATATAAAAAAATACATTTATTATTGTATTATTCATTATTATTTAAGTATGTATTGCACATAAAAGTAAAACATTGGACCAAAATAAATGCTGGAAAACAAACCGTTGTAAAAGATTAAATCCAAATGTGTTGTACTTAAAAGTTAAATACAACTGAACTGTACTTAACTAATGCGTTGTACTGAATTAAAAAAAATATATAGATTTAAAAAAATATATATATCCACTGTATCATTATGCACAGTTTGAACATTTAATTCAGTGATTCTGTCATGTATGAGAATCACTGTTCTAAATCATTCTGAACCGACCAACAGTAACTGAAAAGCTGGCCAATCACAGTGCAGTATGTAATGGTCGGAGCCAAAGAGAAACGCAAGCAAAAATGAAGAGGAAGAATGCTTACTAAGGTAATGAAATCCTTTTTTTCCCAAAAGAGAATATTGTCAGTGAAAAAAAGGACATCGTAAAAGGGCCTTTTATGTCAGAAACTCATTTATTAGCCTGCATACGGTTCAATTTATCTTCTTTATGGTGAGCACTTAATGACGAGAATGAAGTTAACATTAGGACAGAGAGTGCACAAAGGGAAGGAATAAATATCAAACACAATGTGGCTTGAGAGGAGAGATTTGGGGATGTTTTTTTTTTTTGTTTTTTTTTAAAGAAATGACCTCTTTGCATAAATGGATTCCCCCCCCATCCAGTATATGTTCCATCTCATTTGAACAGCATTACGGTGAGTGTGTTGCTTCTCCCTCTAGCCCGCAAGGTATTATTTCTTGCAGAGTTGCTTCGGGACATTAATACATATTGAGACGAAGCGCTTCACCTGGAGAACATTTAGCGTGGTGCCAATATGTGGCTTAATGGCCAATTTATATTCCACATTTTCTTACACGTTTTCGTCTTGGATTTGCTCAGCCTTCCTCTTCCATACCAATATCTATTCCCGGCACTGGTAAAATCCTCACTTTTTAAATCTATTTATCCCATCACCCTCCATCAAGACTTTCATGGAGTTTCATTCTTTTATTGCCTCCCCTCCACTTGTTATATACCAGGTCAACGATTTAACGATTTAAAAGACAGCAAACTTTTTTTTTTTTTTACAGGGTATTATTCCTGCAGTTGGCATCATGGGTTTTCGACTTTTATGTGTTTTGTTCTAATGACCTCATAAAATGGCTGCTCTGTCATTTGCAAGATGCTGCTGCAGTTCTCTTCACTTACCATGGTACAACTAAAGAGTGAATTATTTAAACTCATTTATTGTGAGTAAGTAACGCTTTGGCCTTTTATTATTTGGGTTTTAAAATGGAGAATTTCCATGTAGGGCATTTCAGCTAAGAACTCATCAGAAGCATCAAATATTTTCACTGGAGATTCTTCATCTGCCTTCAGTCACCCAAAAAAGCTGCTGTGTTGCTGGAGCCCCTCACGACGGTGATCCCACCCGGTGGCTGTAAATGTGCTATTTCTGTAAAGCCAACAAATTGAAGGTGCGGTGGAATTGGATAACCCCCACCCCACACCCCGCAATTCGCTACACATGAATTCCCCAATTTGCAAATCCGTTTTTTGTTTGTTTTCCAACCTACCCTCCTACTAAATATAATACTTTCTGGCGGTGGTGTAAAGTACTTGCGGATTTTCGGTAATCTCAGCAAAGCTCGGTTTATACTGTGTATACGTACTTAGTCATGGCGGCATTGGAAAAAAAAAAAAAGTGAGGCGAAAGGGTAGAGAGTGACAGCGCAATGATGAGGGTAGGAGATGACACATCATCTACATTTTGGGGTGCGGGGGTACAATAAAACCACACCCACAAAAAAGTGAGAGTCGCCACAAAGCAACAAAAAAAGTGTGAGGATGCATTTCCATCCAAGACTGAAACACAAGAAAATAAGACGTACAGTTTGCCAACTGGGTGTCACCGGATGCATTCCCAAATCACCAACCGCACAAGAGGAGACTATGGAACACTCACAGCCAGCATTCATCACAACAGGTTCTTCGTGTTTATGAGTCCATTACCCGGGCTTAATTGCGCTCGTGCATGCCAGGTCGATAACAACGCTGGCCTGCGGCCAGACGGGAAAGTGCGACGTGGCGTGCGGGAGGCGTGGATGCAGCCGCTGGGCTCGCTTGGCGAGCGTTTGAGCAGCGTGCCAACGAGGAACATGAGACACTTTTCCTCTTCCACTGCAAATGTTGCGTCGCTGACTTGACGATTGCCTCTCGGGGGCGGAGGAGAACTCGCAAAGAAACAAAAAGCATTCGTTTCTTGATAGAAAATACTGTAGCCTGTGGACACACTGGCTTGCTGATAGAAAGTCTGACAGACTTTCAATTGTTGTTGCCACACTCTTGAAAAGAGTTGCCGTAACGCGCCGTCAGCTCGTGGGAGCGGTTTCGCTTTCCGTGCATCCCTTTGCGTACTCCTACAAATGAGCTGATACTGTACGCAACGATGCCACATCGCCAGCCTGGCATACTGTAAACCTTCCGGCAGTGTTGGGAAGATGACTTTGGGAATGGAGTCGGTTACAACTGCAAGTTACCTTGTTGAAAATGTAATAATAGTGTAACTATTTCAATTACTTTCTCAAACCCACTGTATTTGTTAAGCACTTTAAAAGCACGCAATAAATACATAACACATACTAGGGAGCGGTTCGAATAAAATAAAATAGAATCCAAAAGTGGGAAGGGAAAATAACTCATTAAAAAATATACCAAATCAAATGTGATTACATTTTGATTACTTTTCTCCATTTTGAATGAATTGAATGAACAGGCTCCTTGGATGTTTCTTCTAAAAATGTGGATTAAAAGCACAGAAACCTTTTTTCACAATCTCAGACAAACTAATGAATTGCGGTGGTCACGTTTGGAAAAGTAGGTCACGCTTGAGACGACGGCAGACTGGCACATGATCACAAGCGTCGGCTATTTTTCAAATGGAACTAAAATTGCAATTGTGTAAATTTCCAAAAGCAACTGTAATTTAACTATACCATTACAATTCCAGAATTTTAAAAATGATATTATGCAATCTCATGACATGTAATTAGTTACTCCTCAACACTGCCTTCCCAGGAGGCACGGACGGAAACGGAATTTTCCACGTTGAACTCATTTGCAGTCGTTCTCGTGTTGTGCAGCGGAAAGCGTGTAGTACGTTGTACGGCGCCCCCTAGCGGATCTTTGCCAGTTTTCCACGCTGATCCGAGATTTTCGACAAAAACGGAGGAGCACAAACACACTTGAAAACGACACGAAATGTTATAATTACCTTTCTCTGGTTCCCGGGAAGCAGAGCGGGATGATGATGATGAGATGTCAGGATTGAGGAAGAACAGAAGCCACGAGTCAAAAGGAAAGAATGAAAATCGAGCAGGAAATAAGCAAAAAGGGAAGAAGAAATAAGAGCACAGGGAAGGGGAGACAAAGAGAAAGGAGCCACGTTAGTACGTCCATTTAAAAATCGACAACATGCGTACGATTGTGTGGATGTGTGCAAACATTGCGCATCGTCAAGCCCATTGTTGTTGGTTTGCATTGTCACATGCACATGAGAGAAACTGCCAGGCTCGTCGCTCCTTTTGGAGGCCGCGGCACATCGCTCACTTTCACTGCCGTCCTGTTGTCTTCCCCCAAAAAAAAAAAAACGGATTGAGCAATACGATACAATCGTACCTTGATATACAAGTTTAATTTGTTCCGTGACCAAGCTCGTAACTAAAGTCACTTGTATATTCAATTAATTTTGCCCATGGAAATGAATTGAAATGCCATTAATCCCTTTCAGTCCCACAAAAAGCGCCACTATTTTTCGTTACATGCTTTTAATGAAGACAAATAGCACTGTATTGTAAATATCAATATAAGAACACAATAAAAGACAGTGTAAATAAATAGCCAATAGTCCACGCCAATAGCGAATGGGGTTTTAGCCCTCGTCTTGACAAAGTATATTCACTAATTCAGTGTTTTTTAGGATACATTGAGTGTGTCTGCGAGTGTGCGCGCGTGGTAGCGGTTTGGCGGATTTCAGACAAGCATTTTCAGTGTAAGAATGTCATAAGTGTTGCTGCTTGCTCTCCTAACAGCTGCTGGTTGCCATCTCATGCGCGCTCGCACGCACATTTTGCTCTCCAATTACCTTGTCTTGGCTGCAGTCAGCAGAATCACAGAAGTCATCTCGGCAGAAGCCGCCAAGACAGGACAAAACGGACTGATGCCATGTCCTGAAGTTGTTGACTTGAGTTCGTCAATTGCATGTTAATTCAACCCATGGGCAATTATATAATACGGTTGGGGTGACAATGAGGGTTCCCGCTTTCCACGCTGAAGATATTAAGTGGGGGGACTAGAAGTGTAACTGCTTCATGCTCTAGCCACATGCAAAGTCTGTCAACAAACACATTTTTGTAATAAATTGAACCTCTCCGCATGATGCGATGCAATTTGATGCTCTTTAGAGCTCCCATTTCTGGATCTCATTAGATTATCAAGGTGTGTTTAATGTTGTAGTCAGTCAGTGTGCATATTATTTGCCGGTGTAATATACCGTTTAATGGTTTAAATGAGATCGAATCGAGCGCGACTGAGGATGTTTGCGGTGAGAGCTGTGTTCCCAACTCACGTGGGAAGATATTGCTTACGAGGTTCAAAGCAGAACAAGACACTGATCGGCTAACTAGGTGACAAAAGGTTTTGGATTTTCGATCAGGAGTCAATGAATGGAACCGCTACAGGTATGGTCAGGAGCCTGTGCCGAAAGGTGAGGTGTAAGACAATGACACGTGGTGGAGGGTTAGATTAAGAAAGATAGTAAAACACCTTGGAAAGGCAAAAACAGTGAAGCAAGATTCAAATCTGTTGCTCACCGACACCAAAAGGTTTGCAAATTGGTTCTCAGTGTGGGACGATCCCTGCTGCGACTAGCGAAAATGCACCAGTCATTGACGCTCACCCAAAATGGTTTGTAATTGCTTACAGGCGCCACAAGATGGCGGCAAAGCAATTTGTTTTTCTGTACGATAAGACAAGGCTGCGTTGCGACTAAATGAAGCTCCTCCCCTAAGCACAACATCGTTCCTTGGCACTAAAATGCTACAAGATGGTGCCAAAGTAGTATTTTTATATTCGACATGGTTTGGGCCTGGGCACAGATCCATCGGATAATGGAGGATAGGTCCTCCAAATATCCCTAAATTTGCAAATGTTGACCCGTGGATATGCTATTTGTGTGGGATGGAGCCCTACCACAAATTGTGAAAGTTGATTCTGATCTGACATGCCACAAGATGGTGGCAAACCACTACTTTTATCCAAACAAAGCTCCTTAACTCACTTCAACATAGCCAAAATCATTGCAACCGTGATGCCGCAAGAAGGCAGCGAAGCGCTAATTTTGTCCAAATGAAGCTCCTCAAGCCTGTTTAGCCTGTTTAGCTTCATACCAACCAACAATGGAAAATGCCATTGACAGGCTAACGGAGCGCATCGGTGTCTCCATAACCCGCGGTGCCTTGACATACGAGAAAACCAGACTTTTTCCTTTGACATTTTCTTTTTGGATACGAGCCAATTTTTTGCTTTGACTCGAGAGCAAAAATTTGAAATACAATTAAGCGCTGTTTGGTGGCAGCAAACTCCACTCAATTCATTTCATAACAAGCCGCAGTTCGGCAGATAGTGAACAACTCTTCATAAAAAAACAAAGGTCGCTTCAAGCCGTTTATTGCCACTCCCAGTTGACGTTGACTGTCAAACTCAACATAAAACAAAGAGAATTACACGTTGTGTATTTAAAACAACCACATAGCTTTGCTTTAGATAAGCCTGTTTAGCTTCATACCAACCAACAATGGAAAATGCCATTGACAGGCTAACGGAGCGCATCGGTGTCTCCATAACCCGCTAAGCACGGGCTATTTGAACACATACGGAGGAGCAACACATGCAATAGAACAATCCTCACATCGGCTCTTGCCCAGAGTCGATGTGGATCAGATTTCATTTTCTGGCCGTCAGTCAGCTTCATGTTTCATCAGAGGAAAGCCTTTTTTTTCCCCTCTCCATCATTTTAACTAGTATTTAAAACATGTATACAGTATTCTGTGCAGATTTTGCCACAATAATTATCTTATATTAAACTGCTTTGCTGTGTGAGACAATGTATTTCACATTAATAGTCCATTCTGAAATGCAGATTGACATTTGGGACAAAATCAAAAATTAATCAAGCGTTGAAGAGTGACAGCTGCTGTAGCCGCAAAGGGGAAGGACCAGGCATCCCATTACTTTTGCCTCTATGGAACCATGACCAGGTTTAAACTGTGTTTCTCAAGAGCCAATTAATGTATCTTCTGCTGATGTGCCGTAACGCCTAAAGGGTGCTCTCACATTTCCCCTATTTTAATTTTAAAAATCATGTGACTATACAACTATGAAGAAAGAATTGAACTAAATGCAGCCGAGTGCCGATTAATGCACATAACAAAAAGCACCAGTAATTGCAGTTCACTCAAATGGAATGTAAAACAAGGTGATAAAATGTTTTTTTAAAATGGAGGTGATAAAACTGCAAAGATGAGGCATAAAGTGAACACTTTATTTATTGAGAAAAAGGGACTGTGGTGAAGCGCAAATGATTTTAATTTGCCTAAGCAACACTGCCAATACTTGTGGTTAGGAGAATACACCCACCTCTGCATCTCAATGCAAATTGTTTCATTTAGCACATTTCATAGCCAGAGGCAACCAAAAGTGCTTTGCACAACCTGACATAAATGATGACAGGAAACAGGAAGGGCAAATGCACACATGCACAGAAACTACGCGCAGTACGTCAAAATGACGTCGGCCATAAGCGCAGGCTAAAAATCCAGAAAAAATATTTTTTGAAGTAAATGAGACATGGCAGGAGTTGCAGCTCTTATCAGAATCAAGTAAGTAGTATGATATTCTAAGATTCGTTCTTATCAAAGTCTGAAAATTACGATTTACTGAACGCTTTCCCACGCCTAGTCGAATCTCACATAGAGGTTTCGGAGCAACATATGCTGCCATCCAAGCAACGTCTTTTCCAGGGACATCCCTGCTTATTTTAGCAAGACGATGCCAAGCCACATTCTGTACGTGTTACAAAAGCACGGCTCGGTAATACAAGACTGTGAGTAGTAGAAGTAAATGTTATTTTTGGCCTAAAGAAATAGGCGAATAGGCGAATCAGTGAGTAGCAAACCGTGAATATACTGGGCAACTCTGTACAGATATTTTTAGTATTAGTGTTTTAGTACTGACTGATTTTCACTTTTACTGTTTTGGGCGTGACTAATACTAGAAATAAACAGTTTTTGAAGGCTTAGTGAATCGCTGTGAGGTTGTTGTTTTATTTTTGGTCTTCAGGCACACATTTTATGACCTGATTCCAGGCATTTGGCAAAGCAAGGAAGGGAAAAGGGCTAAATAAAAAGTGTGTGAGCGTGGGGTGGGGGGGGTAGAAGAGAGGGCTGACAAGCCAGGAGGCACACGACACCCACATGTCAACACTCGTCTGATTTCGTTGCATATTTTACAGCATCGGCGTGAGGGAGAGATGGAGCGGGAGGGGAATGGAGGGCGGGGGAGAAGAGAGGGACTGTGGGTGGGCGTGAAAGAGGGAGTAAGATGATGTCCCGCTGTTCACGCTGCTCTTGATCGTTTTACATCACACCACTTCGGAAAGCACGTGCGGGATGGACGCGCGCGTGTGTGTGTGTGTGTGTGTGTGTGTGTACGTGTACACAGAACTTCATTGAAATGTCACCTCAGTAAAGTGCATCTGTTCATGTGTATTAATGTGTGTGCTTGTGTTTGTGACTGATGGAGAGAGTTAAAAAGAGTGTGGGAGAGATCAGGGATTTGAGCAAGAGCGATTCCAAAGCTCACTCACGGTGCACTTTGAATCACACAGTGTCCTAATTAGCTGCATGCGCAATAATGCAAGATTCATGCACAGCATACGCTCGCGTGCACTTGATCTCATAGTGCATATCTGAAATGTTGCCTCACTAAGAATATGAATCAGAGCAAAATAGCAAACATGGCCTCATTCATGAGCTGTACTGCGGTGGGTATACTGATATTGTTTGGGAACTGACTTTTTTATTTTATTATTATTATTTTTTTTTTTTGTACACACAGCATGCCAAAAAGAATATGGCTCTAACTTTGGCGCCATCTGGTGGCACTTTTAAATAATTGTAAGTGAGTTGAAGCGCTTCATTTGGACAAAAGTCCTTTGTGCTCGACAATTTCATGCTTCAATGTCCACAAGTTCGTGCCAAAGTGTTTAATTCTTCAAATTCTACTTAATTATGCCGCTTCTCCTCACCAGGGCCGCGAGCGTGCTGGATCCTATCCCAGCTATCATCGGGGAGGAGGCGGGGTACACCCTGAACTGGTTGCTAGCCAATCGCAGGGCACATACAAACAAACAACCATTCGCACTCACATTCACACCTACGGGCAATTTAGAGTCGTCAATTAACGTACCTGTGCATAGTTTTTGGGATGTGGGAAGAAACCGGAGTGCCCGGAGAAAACCCACGCAGGCACGGGGAGAACATGCAAACTCCACACAGGCGGGGCCGGGGATTGAACCCGGGTCCTCAGAACTGTGAGGCTGACGCTCTAACCAGTCATACATTCATATATTCATATTGGAATGAAAGTTGTAGGCTACACTTTTTTTATAACCACTAGGTGGCAGTGGCATTTTGGAATGAAAGTGTACAGCTTTTTCATAACCAGTAGATGGCGACATACATTTATAAAATGCAAACGTTTTTTCCATTTGCCGCTTTACCTTTGTATAATGCGCACTATTGACAATTTTGTTTTGGGGACGGGGGGGAGAATTTGCATTATACATGAGAAATTACAGTAAATGCCTTGGGAAAGGGATACAATAGCAGTTTATGACACAACATGCAGCGAGCGGTGTCGAACAGCCCCTAGAAGAGACTCTAATATTTTGGTTTGTTGGGTTCTCTTCCGGCCCTTTGTGTCTACCTTGCTTTGTTTTTTTTTTAGCCATTGTAGCTGTGTTAATAAAATTGTAATGCAACTTCCCAAGGGTACGGATTTTTGTCTGATCTCGTAATTTCCACCTGCAGCTCTTGAAATAGAAGAAATAAAAGAACTGTTCAATGGTTACTAGACTTTAATTGATCAAATTAATTACATAATTTGGATTTGAGAGGTTCCCTCTGCTGGCTGAAAAAAAAGGTGGTAATGAGAATTAAAATAACATTTTAAAAAAATGTTTACCTACACTGAGCGCACTGTGCAGTGTGTATGTGAAGAACGGACTTGGTACATGAGGCGAATATGTGATTTAGTTGTTGACAGAAAGCTACTATTATGAAACATTTATTGAGCGGCAGTTTGTACGTGAACCCCCGCGCTGACGCAGACTCTGGAGCCGGCCCAGCAGGGGAACTTCATTTCACTTCGCCGGGGCCACAAAGATGCTCCACAGCTGCCCGCCGTCTTTGACAGAATATGACAAACGTGAGGGATCCCATCAGAACGGGTCAGCACGGAATGCGTTTGCACCCCTGGTAAACTGCTGGCCAAACTGTACTGCACCTTTGAGCCTCCGGGATGCAGAAGCCCCCTCCTCAACAGGCCATCACTGATACCGGACTTGAATACAGAGGGGGAAAGAATGGCCAAAACCCCATAGCACATTTTGTTTCGGGCCAAACGGGGCAGCTGTGGCCACCGGGAACATAGTTTATACGTAGTCTGAAAGCGAGACAGCAGGCAAACATTCCGGTGTGTACATTGATGTGTGACCGGCACCTCCATTCATTGCCGCCCTACCCAGTCAAGAGCAGCGAGGATTTTATCGGCTGAAGATTTATTGGCTGGAGGAGGAGTCAGGGAGAAGATCTATAGGGGGAGCACAATGAATAATCAGTCAGAAAGACATGGCTTACAACCAGGTAAGCTAACCCATGCTAATGTGGGCGATAAAGTGGCAGCAGCGGTACCGAAGGAGGAGGGGATGTCTTAGTTTCATCACAGTGGGCGTCTCCGGCCATAACGACCCTTCAAGGACTCAGGCTTTGTGGGAGGCTGAGTGGACATGTCCCACGAGAAAGTAATGTGTGGACAAGTGGCTGTGACGGATTGCGGAGGATGGAAGGATGGAGGAGTCATGAGGGGGGGGGTTGGGACCTGAGAGGGTGGGGAGGGCGGGCGGCCATCAATCACCGTGGCGTCTATCCAATGTGTCTGGGCGATCAGGGTTCTGTCCCAGTGGGCCGTCAGATGAGTCTTGCATATTAATTTGGGCAAAAGGGGCCGTGACATCAGCAAATAAGAAAGGGGAAGAAACGCTGCCAAAAGCTCAAGTATGCAAACCCGTTGCACTGACATAAACCAAGGTGATGTCGAGAGTGTGTTGAGCATTAAAATATTAATGATGCTCAAGAGCTGCTTGTTTCCGTTCTTCTACTTTGTGCAAGGAAAGAAAAAAAAAAAGTAAGCCAGACAGAATCACAACCTATGATGAATAGGAATGAAAAGTGCATGTTTGTAGTCAAATGCACACTGGAAGGCAACATGATGACAGTCTTGGACAATCTCATGAAATCCAAGACAAGCTCTGCAGCAACATTAGTTGTGATTTGCCCGTGAATATTCTTATATTCTTTGTCTATGTGTGATGCTGCAGCATTTGTGTTCAAATCTCCATTGCTTAAAGGCTCAAAGACATTCACATTGCTCAATGTCCAGTTCACATCACAGTCGATAGGGTCAGGCTTCGAAGATAGCTTTGTCTTGGGCCAGGGTAGTGCAATGCGCCGCAATCCAGGTCAGGAAATGTCCAGATTTCACTGTTGATTTAATCAATGATTGACAGAGAGCAGAAATGGGGAAACTCACACCTTGCATCCACTGGATCAACTGGGAGTGGCAATAAACAGGTTGAAGCCTCTTTTCTGAAGAATTCTGAAAATCTGCCAAACTGTTGCTTCTTTCCAAGTGAGTTCACAACCACTGTTCGGCACTTGTATCTGAAATGTTTGAGCCAAAAATCTCGTCACTAGTGCCCCAATGCACCGTCGTATTG
Organism: Phycodurus eques; assembly: GCF_024500275.1. NCBI lineage: Eukaryota > Metazoa > Chordata > Actinopteri > Syngnathiformes > Syngnathidae > Phycodurus > Phycodurus eques. Next base: position 27,931,748 of record NC_084533.1, read on the forward strand.
CAAAACACCTCTCAGTACAATGCAGTGCAGTTCTCCACCGCACGACAAACAGTTAAATTAAGACAATGCCCGCCCTACAGTCATCAGTCTTTGGACTCTCTTTTTCGTCTTCACTTTTCTCCATCCATCATAAATGCTTGTCAATTCAACACACCATATATCTTGCACAAACCAGCATGTACTGAACTTCATCTATAATGCACATCTCCAACGGCAGAAGAATGTTCCTGCCATATGCACCAGAGAACACCACCCGGTCCTCGCAGCACAGCCACATTAATCCTGTTTTCTGCACTCACTCTCCAATCCCTATTTTGCCTACTTCATCCCCCTCTCTTCTTTGCATCTTATTTTACCCCCCTCCAAACACCTGCTCGGCAGTAGAAGCAGCAGCCTCGCACCTGACTGATAGTCGGGGAGCGAGCGACCTCGCTGTGCGTGAAGTCAAACCCAAAGCAAAGAGGCAGGCAGACAAATAAGAGGGGTGCTAATGACCGAGTGATTAACAACAATGAAGGAGAGGTAAGATACTCACACAGGCAGACATGTTGGCCATGTCACAAACGAGTTCCTCGCCTCATTAACTCCTCTGCCTCGCTGACATTGCGATCCAGCTGCCGTGTCGCTCGTCCCTCAACGCTGATGCTTTCCCCGTCTCTCCGCTTCCCAGTACTATGACCGCACCGCCGTCGGAAGACTGGCTCAACGTGAGGAGGGAGGCATCCCCCGGCTCGGAGTCAGCACCTGCTACCCCCCCTCGAGTTGCAGATATCGTTCCCTTTCGCCTGCCTTACAGAAAGCGGCAAATAGGGGAAGGCTTGCACGGCGGCGGGAGAAGCAGGAGGAGGAAGAGGCTGAGCTCAGCAGCCAATGACACGAGAGCGAGGCAGAAAGAGGGCTGCAGACAAAGAGTGGCAAGACCAAGCCCAAAATATGGGATGGAGAAAGTACGTGGAAAATAGACACACGCATGCGCACGCACACACCCTCATACTTGCTGAGCGCTACCCGATATAGCGACATGACTTCATCGAGGGAGCAGCGAGCCCCGCCGGCCCCCCTTACGATGGGGGGCTCATTCATTTGGAATCAAGCGAGCCACATCGTCACAACATTGGCGGGAACACTCCTCGCTTGGCAAGAAGAAAGAAAAGCGCTTATCAATATGTATGAAAAGTTAAATCATCTCATCCAGTACATTCTGTTCTGGTCAAATGTCACCTCTTTTGACATTGAACAGCAATGAAAATACACTTTTCCCCCCCCCCTTCTAAATGGACCTAAAATACACCCAAATTGAAATATTTCAAAATGTCATTGATTATCGTTGGTCACCGGCTCTTCCGGCTCCTGCCCCCAGGTAGGCGCTACCGATCAATGCAAACTAGAACAGTTTCTTCCCTCTTGCAATCAACTTCTTAAACAGCTAACCTACAATTCCATTGCAGCATGCTGCCAATTTTTTGTTTGTCTTGAGTTTGTTGTCACATTTCTGTCGGGCCAAGTATACATCACTCGTGCACTCACTGTATGCACTATTTGCATATCTGTTGTTGACCAATACTGGCCACTCATGCCAGAGCAGCATCTGCCCCACTTGCACACTGACTGAGGTGTATCTGCAACATTTGCACAATCGACATTGTCCCAGATGATCGCGCTACTCGTCACTTTAAACTTGCATACACTCCTTGAAGTCTCGGCGCCCTTTGCGCAACGGCCTTTGCGCCACAACATAGTCATTCAAACTGCTCTAAGTGCTAGAGGACTTCTGCACAATTGTCAAAAAAAAAAATTATTGTACCAGCATTACCAGATTACTAGCAACCCTTTATTGCTCAGTGACTGTTTTTTTTTTTTTTGTCAATGTCTTTATGTCTCCAAAGTGTTCTCTGTCAATTGACTTTCTGTTGTCGTACTAGAGCGGCTCCAACTACCGGAGACAAATTCCTTGTGTGTTTTTTCGACATACTTGGCTAATAAAGCTGATTCTGATTCTGATTATTTTTGTATAGTGGTGCTACAAAATTTCTGTACATAACTGAGGCTTGTGCCAGGTCAAATTTTTTTTTCAAATTTATATTTACCAGTGTGTGTTCAATCAACGACAATGGTGGAAATCTTAAATATGCCATAAATGAGTGCATTTTTTTAAATTTTATTTTGCGGGACAGTTTTCAAGAGGGAACTTGAAACAGACCCAAACTGTCTGTACTTTCAGTGCAGCACTTTCTCAGCTTCCCGCGGAAACATTCGCCTGGTGGTCTTTATAAAAAAAAAAGAATCTCAAAACAGCAAAAGAGTCGCAGTCATCAACGTGTGTGTTTTGATGAGTTGGGAGCGTTTGAAACAGTCTGGAACTGTTTGTGTTTCCACCACTTTTGTATCTGTTGGTCTTTGGAGGATCATGGGGAAAGAGTAAAACAACATGAGAATGATTATACATATTAAACATAAGGAACAGGAGTCCTTCCGAGGTCAGCAGCAGCGAAAACAAGTCGTTACAATGCAGCAAATACAAACACACGTTCTCACTTCTCTGAAACAGCAATTAAGGATGAATCATCCATTGATTCATGTCAGACAGGCTATCAATACATTTGGAAAAGATCTGTAATTTATGATTGGAGGACATTGTTGGTCAAAAGTCAATGTGTGCATGGAAATTCAGAGCACAAGGGTTGAGAGCCTTCATTTGTCGTTACGCCTGGAAGTATGTTTTCTTTCGTGATCATCTTCTCTCAAAGGGAAATTCAATGTACACTCTGCTTTATATATTTTGTGCACACCACACGCAGAGAAGCCGATCACTCATCACGGAGGCAAGCAAGGAGAGACGTCAGTCACAGCGAAGGCGAGCGGACGTCGTAAATACTCTCGTCCCAAAGAGAACGTCAGACTTGATTGGACACACCTGGAAGCAAACGTCCATCATCGGTCTTACGTCTGTGCCGTTAATCCGAGCAACATAAAACCGGAGCCTTAAATAAACAATAGTCTACAATAGCCCCACGGATTTGAAGTCAAAGAGTAGGCTGATTTACAAATAACGGTAGTGCATCATGCTAGCCTTACGCCATGTCCAAAGGTCACCATGTCCCTTTCATGTACTGCTCTCCACTGAATTATTGATCTGGTCCCACGGTCAGTCATTTTAACCATGTCTGAATTTCCAACATGAATGGATCGTTGGGTCTCCCTTTTTAAGCGGTTTACCTCACGAAACGGGTTCTTTCGCACATTCCAATTACGGCGCCAGAGAAGAAGGCTACAAATCATTTTCCTGTTTTCTCAATCACTCTGCCTTGGCCAAATGCCAAGTAAAGATTTGTTTACTCATGGCTGGAAATCGCTTCGCCTTTTGCCAACCGCAGCAACGTGTGATGTCACGGTGAATTGGTTTATTAATAGTGAATTCAGGAAATCGGCCGCAGATGCTTTGCCGCTTCAGCCTCAAAGCGACTCAGGCAGACTTCAAAGTCACCTTTCCTGCTCCTCACAACGTGAAACTCGGAAGACATTAGCCCAAATGCATTGGCACAAAAAGAAAAGAGTCAATAGTCAAGGACACACGTTTGACATCAGCTCGGAAGCACAGTAAAGAAAGAAAAAGTAATTCTTCAAAACTAGCATTTCCTTTGAACATTCCGCAACCGCTCTTGAAACACAACCTTTGACTGTAGCGCCCTCTACTGACAACTTTAGGGAAAGAAACTAAATATTCAATTCCCTAAATAAGGACAAAAGCAAAAAAACAATGTCCTACTTGAATTGATTGCAGGTTGTGAGGATAAAGATACACAAAAAAAAAAAACTATCATGCAAATCTTAACAAGCTAAAGGGAAGGAAAATAAGCAAAAAGGAATGTGGGGGAGAGAAGGAGAGATTGGGATGAAAAGGAAAGCAGAACAGGCCCCAACCCCACTCCGCCCGCTTCCTACTCCGACTACACACTTTTTAAAAAAAGTGTTTTTTTATCCATTACTACTGCTGAGAGACACCGTGAAAGTTTCTCCATCCTCTGAGACATACGAGGGAGGAGGAGGGGCACTCTTTCTCTCGGAATCCACAAGAGACACAGGTAGAGAGATTGGCACACGTTAGAGCGAAAGAAAGGAGAAGAAAGTCGCAGAGAGGGGAAGACGAGGGAACGAGACAAGGATGGCAACACACATGTACACTGATGCTATTTTAAACTGCTTTTGATTACACGTGTGGGAACACAAGACATCGCTCTCCTCCTTGCTACTCCACATGCAAGCGAACCTCACGAAGTTTCTTAGCTCTTAGCGGTTGAGGTGAAACGTTAACAACCACAAAATGAGGTGCAACAGGCACAACAGGAGCTGTATCACATCATCTGTCTTTGCAAATTTGGTCGCGGGCGCGCTGGAGTCTATCCCAGCTGCCTTCGGGCGAGAGGCGGGGTGCACCCTGAACTGGTCGCCAGCCAATCGCAAAGCACATAGAAACAGAACAAAAAAACAAAACATTCACACCAATAAGCAATTTAGAGTCTTCAATCAACCTGCCATGCATGTTTTTGGGATGTGGGAGGAAACCGGAGCGCCCGGAGAGAAGCCACGCAGGCACGGGGAGAACATGCAAACTCCACACAAGCGAGGCCGGGATTTGAACCAGAGTCCTCAAAACTGTGAGGCAGACGTGCTAACCGGTCGTTCAGCGTGCTGCCAAGTTCCTCGCAAAAAAAAAAAAAAAAAAAAAAAACATTCCCACAGATGTGGACAGCTACAGGAAGTGGAGACAGTGTTGTTGTTATTATTATTATTTTTTAACGCAGTTTATATCAAGGCATCCGCAAGTTTTGGAACGCTAATGATACATTATTCATGTCATTGATGGTCATTTCCATGTGTAATGGCAACGCACAAAACTGATGAGAATTACGTCGTTGCGAAGGCGGTTAGCGCAAATGTGCACTGAAAATAAAGCAATAATAAGCAATGTAATGAGTGTTCCATTTCCTGCAGGATGTTTGCGTTCGACTGGCTGCTTGTATCTCATCAATTGGCGCTAACGGCTACCAAAGAGCCAAGCTTGCTCTCAAAAACATCTCCACAAGATATTTCAAAGTCTTTCCAATACCTGTCGTGGTCACGGCCGACTCCCCACACACGGATGCTGCTGATTGGCTGAGAGTGGAGGAGGCTTTGATCATCTGGGTCGAGCAGATTCAGCATGCGTTCTCGAAGCACCAGCAGCATCGCTTTACCCTTTGAGAGCACAAACACAACATGAGCGTCCCACGGGAGGCGGAGTGCCGCGGTTCTTGTCGGAAAAGCGCTCAGCAGAGGTGGCAAAAGTAAAGATACACAAAAAAAAAAAAGCAATGATTTAACTCTTTTTGTCAAAGTTCGTGTGGCTGAAGAAAGTATCTATCACTCTATCCATCTATCATTTCGAAAAATGTACAGACCTTGAAATGTACTTAAGTAGAAAAGTAAAAATGAATGTTTACAGTGAATTATATACACAATACCCATTTTGATAAGTTACCATGACGAAAAAAATAACTTCTCTGCACACAAAGGTTTCCCTTTTATTAACTTGCATTGTGTTCATATTGAGGAGTAGGGGGGAAACAAAGCTAGATAGTACGGTATCAAAGTATTTGTACTTTGTTACTTCCCACCACCGGCGCTCATTTTTCCTGCATTTAGTTAGCGGTAAAAGTAACTGACCTCTCCCCAGACGCCAGCTGAGTCTCGGATGTCCTTCCTGCAGTAGGACAGTTGTCTGATGCAGTGGTGGACGGCCACGCTGCTCCTCCCCTCGCACAGGTCCTGTTCCGACATCTCAACCCAGCCCAACGATCGCACCGGAAACGACTAAGAAACGACACACCTTGCTTTATTTATGGCATTGATTCATTTTATTTCATTTTTTTTTTTGTAAACCACTATTTTATAACATTTCCCTTAGCTTTCAGTCATAGCATTCACATGATTTAAGTCTTTGTTAAATGTCAGGGGGGAAATTCTTTTTTATAATTATAGTAATTACTATTACATATTTTGTATATGAGCGATCGACTGCTGCCTACTTAATAAATGCAAAATTGGCACCGAAATGTGTGTTTTGGATTTCCGAACTACATACTTACGTACTTTGGAACTTAAATTGAACAAACAGCGCTCAACGACTGTTGGCGCCGACCGCTTACATCATGGATTGAAAGTCAGTCTTAGAGATCAATTCTCTTTTATTTTCCACTGGCTCTATACTTCACATGTATAATTAATTACCTCCTTCCATTCATAGTGCACAAATCATGCAACAAAATAAAAATAAATAAATAAATAAAAGATTCTTCCACAAGGGGGCAACACAAAACAACAGGAAACATTTCCAAGCAAACCCTAAGGGCTTTTGTACCTGCACTGAGAAGGGACCGGAAGAAAAAAAGAACTTCATCCATGCAGTCTTCAGTCCTCTATTGCTCCGCATAGGCTCATAAAATTTAATTGTGAAACAATATCAAGCGTATTTAAGGATTCTTATGACAGCAAACAGATTCGGTCCTACCATTGCTTCTGGATCTGCGGAATTATTGTCGAGGTCCACGGTTTCCAGTGGGGCTGCAGGGCTGCAGACAAGTGACACATTCAAGATTGAGTGCAGTGCTTCTCCAACCTTTTCCACCAACTACCACCGGGGGGGGGGCAAAAAAAAAAAAAAAAAAAAAATTCTGCCCTTCGAGTACAACCATCGAGACCAACGTTAAAATACAGCAGCATAGTGGGCCTTCGTGTTCATCGAACATGAGACAGAGGTTTTATTCCCATGATGAATATTTAACATTTTTGTGAGCCATTCTAACATGATGCACAATTTCAACATTGCCACTATGCTTAAATATAGGAATGAAAACAAAATATGTACTTCATGATTCCATCGAAATGTGCATCACATACAGTAAGTTGAATACAAATTCAAAACAAAGTATTCTAAAAGATGAACTGCAACTGAACAGAACTTAGGCAGTCATTCTTTCGCTTACTTTGACAATCACTGACGTGAGTTGCATTTGATAATAAAATGAGGCGTTGTTATCACAAAGAATTGTTTAGAAACTTTTACTTGAGTTTGAGCGAAGCATAGCGGAGGGTGGCCCCTTCAAATGCCTTCAGACTGGGGTCAGGATAGATTGGATAGTCCTTCAGCTCCTGGACACGCGCGCGCACACACACAAAGTGGTCAATGAATTAATAGATTCATCATTTTTGATTGGATGGTGGTTCTAAACTGGATTTGTCACCATTTGCATTCAAAATGACTATTGATATTTATTTGTTCAATGTGCACTCGGATAGACATTCAAGCAAATCAAAGTGAATTTTCCCTCTGCTCCCTCCGGCTGTTTCCTCAATACACGGTTTCATAATGTTTGATCACATTAAAGATAGGTAGGCCATTGTGCTACAAACAGCCAAATCTGGTTTCGCATTAATAACACAGAGAGAAGATACAAAAGGGCAGCACGTTTTGAATACAGCTTGAGTAGAGCGCGACATTTATTAGATGCGCAGATATACCTGATTCAAACTTTACGCAGTGTGTAATTTACTCTCATTTAGACAGAAAAGAACATATAAGGTGGAGGATTCTATGACGGAATATGGAGAACAGCGTGATTCAAGAGAAATGAAAGGCTTACATTGAGTGTGCAGGTGGCGCTGTTGAGATTCGGTGCAGGAGGGGTGACATCATTGGAGGGGGTGGGGGAGAGCGAGTTTGGGGAGGAGGCGGGCTCCACGGAGCCGTCTGAGATGAGACTGCTGGGCCGCTGTGGCACACAAGGGGAGAGGTGCCCCTTTTTGCATCAAAGACCATGTCCAAAAGGTCAACTGCTTTTACGAAGTGTCGGTACAAGCCCAAAGTCACAACAGCTGCATGTGTGTTACGCTATTCCTGTTTTTTGAAGCTGCCGACTCTTTACTCCTATTTGCTAGCTACTTTTTGATAGACACACCAAATGTAATGAGGTATATCACTTTGATAAAGTCATTGAACTAGTTACGCTCATATGACATTTTTAACAGGGTAATTTGTAACCGTAACCAACTACACTTTGGACATCACCACTGGTTATAATCTTCAGCGATGGATATGCGAACACAGACGTCGACAGACAATATGATAATGCTCATTGGCATATATTCTTTATCCTCTGTGGAAAAACAATTACATTTCCTGCAGTACACCGAGTCCGTTGCGAAACTCTTCTTCCTGTGCATCTCAATGTCTGTATTATACCGCCACCTGGTGGGGGCTGGAACGGATTATGGCATTTCCCATTTATTTCAATGGAAAAAGCTGATTTGAGACGCGAGTGTTTCGAACCGCGAGCATGTTGTCTCACCTCGTCGGGTGGCTTTAGCGAGTCGTGCGTCTCCTGTTGCGGTTTGTTTTCCGTCTCGCCGCAGGCAACGGGTCGGTGGTACTGAGTGGCGCCGGTGGGGACGTGCCAGAAATACACCTCGGACGAGTCTGAGATCTGCCGCCAGCCTGGGGGCAGGTCCCCCTCGCACCAAACATCTGCCAATGGAACGATACGGGTACAAACGCAGGATATAGATTGGGTGCGTGTCATACATAAATCTCGTGTGCGTTTGCGTGTGTGTCTGCACGGGACGGAGGACGGGGATCGTTAAAGCTTCTGTTGCCATAGCGACTCTTTCCTCATCCCTAAAGCAGTGGCCCTAAGGCAATGGCCTCTGTCCATTTTGTTCCAGCTTCCCTATCGCTCTCGCCTTCATATTTTCTATTTTTTTCTGCTTTTGCAATTCCGGTTTCTTGTTTCGCCACGCTCTTGGATTCGCAGTCTTTCATTTGATGCGACATAAGGCGGCACACTGTGGCCTCGAGGTTCCTGCAGTTCTGCCTAAGGTGCGGCTTTGAGTACATTTCCAGAAAGATCCGTTCGTGTGCGACGGCAGGGAGGCGGAGTAGAACGAGAGAGAAGGCGGATGAAATCGTGGAACGATTCAAGGCCGAGATGTTCGAAAGCAGGGGCGCCCAAAACTACTGCTGTCCATTTGTTATCGGTCCGCGTCATATACTAAAAATAAAAAAAAAACATTATCATTCATTCATTATCACCTACAAAATGTCTCTTCTTCTCCGCTCTACTGGGATAACTCCGCTTCATATCTTCCCTGAATCAAGTTTGCGTAAAGTATGTGCAGGAAGAAGATGCAATAGTCCAGGGGTCACGACCTTTTTGGAACGTCCTGGGTACTGGTTTATGCGAAGGGCTACCAGTTTGATACCCACTTCTGAAATAACATATTAGCTCTAATTACATTTAATAATATCTTCGTATTACTATATTTTACTATCAACAATTAAATATCATTTATGCGAAGATATCGATCATGTTAATGATTGTTCACAATGATTAGGAAACTGCTAAATAGCCCGTGGGCACCACGTTGGCGACCCCTGGAATAGTCCATTGTATGAGAAGGGGGCACTCGAAACAATCGTGGTTGATGATGCATTTTTATGTATTTTGAAGCGTGAATCAAGACTAAAAAAAAATAAATGGTATTAGTCTGTTTTTATGGGACTTTCGGGGGGCACCTGTAAATCTCGGAAATATTTTTCTTCAGAAGCAAAAACGGTGTACTATACTTTCTGTTGTGTGTGAAGGAACGATTTATGACCATATCACACGAATGATCTAGAAGGAAGCGCTTTAAAAATGAGCCATCTTACTACAGATGGCTTTTGTTTTGCTTCTGAATGCGCAGATGCCATTCGGCTGCTTCTCAGTGCAGGGGCGGAGCTATTCTAGTGGAACGCAGGGCCCCAAAGTCCTGAAAAATCTTAATGTCACCTTTGACAGAAAATGTGATGGAGCAGTTTTGTTTTTTCCTTCTTCAAAATACCTATAATAAATAATTGTTTGATGGACTGGCTTCAGATTTTCAAAGTATGTCAAATTTGCCCTTTGCATCTTTCAATTTTCCCGTATGCGGCCAATAACCAAACACAACGTTATCCAACCTGTCTCCTGTGGACTCTGAGGAGAAGGTGACTCCTGGGACAGAGTGGTCCAGCTGGAGTCTTCGTCCTCCGACGGAGTGTCAGGAGTCAAATCCATTCTTAAACTCACTTTAGGGAGCCCGCGCTCGGGTCGGGGATCGAGCACGGCGGGGGGTTCCCGGTTCCTTGTAGGGGTGTTCCTCTCACTGGCCCTAGGCTGCTTCGGGGAGGATGGCGGGTACTGTTGCAGGAACTGGTTCTCATTGTTGGGGTGCAGTTCCACCTTGATCACTCTGGGCTGGGAGCTCCGAGGAGGCTTTGCGGGACTTCTGGGACTTCCCTGAACCTGGATGCAGTGCTCCTCTCTGATGTGGGCTGTAGCCTGGAGGTTTTCCGGGACCCACTCTGGGCTGTCGGAGGATGAAGAAGAGGACGAGCGAAGCGGGGCTTCCACCACGACGGGCAACAGAGGCTGCCTTGCAGTTGGTAATCGGTCTTCCTCCTCTTCCTCTTCTTTCACCACTGGCACGGCCTCTCTCTCTTGGTCTTCCTGGCAGGAGCGTTTGCCGCTGGGCTTCTCTTCCTTCTGGCTCTCCCTCTCCTTGACCGGGCTGGCCTGCTCTTTCTCCGGGAAAGACAGCTGCATCTTCTCTTCCTTGTTCTCCTTGTTTCCCCAGCTCAGGTCCCAGCCCTCGTCGTGGTACTCCAAGAAGCTTTTTGTCCGTCTTCGGAACGGGGGCGGCTGGGAGTTGTCGTTCTCCGACTCGGGCCAGTTAGAGTTGTCCGCGGGGTCGTTGTGGATTTTGCCCTCGGTGTTGGCTCTGCTCAGCTCCAGCTGCTGACTCTCAGCACGTCTCTGCATATTGGCTCCATTCTTGGCCAGTTTCGGGTTGGTCGTATTAGAGAGTGACGAGGGGGAGGAAGAGGAGTAGAGGGCAGAACTGGATGAGGACTTCGTGGGAAGACCCCTGCCCTTGCTAGCAGTCTGATTCTTGCATGACAAGTTGTCACTTATGCCCGTCACGCTGCGCACGCTGGTCATTGTGCGTCTCTGACGGCTCTTGGGCAAGGTGGCCGAACCCGCGCCCTCCGTGCCGCCCGACTCCTTGATGACGTCGCGCCCGAGCAGCTGGTTGTAAGAGGAGCGCAGGCTGAGCGAGGTGGGGGGTGCGGCCGAGGGGCCGCTGCGGTTGGCCACGCCCACATTGGAGGGGGAGGAGCCGGAGCGGGAGAGGGGAGGGGTTCGTACCGACATCATGGCTGACCGGAAAAACGCTTCACCGAATGGCCTGTTGGAAGAGGACACACAGAGGCGACTAAATAGTCATACAGAACATCAGCAAAGAAATTGCATATGAATGCTGAACTGAAATGAAAATGAGCTGACCCTGTGAAGTGAATTTGAAATCTTAGCAATATATGGTTTACACTATATGTGATTCTGAATGCTCTGGGCAGATTAGATCCAACATCCAAGAGAAATGCTCCAAACTCCAGAGATGAGCTTGATTCAGTTTCGTGGAACAAATAGGAGAGTTTTGGTTGTGCTGCCCGCCACTGGAGTCACGGCGGCTGATGTGCGGTGAGCAGCATCCGTCACAATTTTGCTCGCTCTGCAGAGGCGGCGTGATCGCAGGGCGTCATCCAGCGAGAGGGCGGGGGAAGGCCAATTATTTTCCTGTTTACGAATCTCAGGAGAACTCCCCTATCTGCCGCTGAACAGTCGGCATAGCAAACTGGAACAAACTTTGGCAGAGTGGTGAAGCAAGACAAGCGGCAAGGTTATTTGCCAGTTATTGTTTAGTGTTTGTTTTTTTGTTTTAAACCAGAGACGAAATGGAAACATGTCATATAGGATGTCCACCAGCAGCTGCAATAGTGGCTATATAGCGTATAGAGCGGCTAAGCTCCAAGAAACATATTGCAATGTACACCTGGCCAAAGTCGTCCTGGAACAGAAAAGCGCCGTGTCGCCATTCTGCTGCCACAAAGTTGAAAATTAAGAATTGAGATTGACTTTTTAAATGATTAAGAGGCTTCGTCTCAATACATTTCAAATCATATTTTGTATTACAGTGGAGTAGTTCACCGGGCCGGACCACGAATAGAGAAAATCTGCGGAGAATTGATGCCCATAATAATTACTTGAAACATTTTTTTTGGAATGAGCAGGGATAAACCGCCTCCCCAAAAAAGAAAAAAACAACATTGAAAAAAAAAAAATGGAAGGAAAATCCCCAGATAGCTGAATTCTCAGGTGCCGAAGCGCGACTATGCGGGCATCCACTGTATTTACAGGAAACCGCGGTGTTGTAGAGCCACTGACTCCAGCTCATGACGTTACTCGTTAGGCCACGCCCCTTACAGGCACACATCAACACACAAATACTACAGTACGTGTGTCTCTGTGTGTGTGTGTGTGTGTGTGTGTGTGTGTGTGAGAGAGCTTTTTGGCTTCATTACACAAACCAGGTTCTTTGTTTTTTGGGAGGCTGGAATGGATTCATGTTATTTCAAGGGGAAATATTGATTTGCTATATGACTAAATTAAGTTACAAGAATTCAACTTAAGTCAAGGCGCCACCGCGCACCTAATGTCGAGTCTGTCGACCGCATTATGCCCGTGGAAAGCTGACAATATTCACGCAACGCTCATGTGAAAATATCATTTCAGACATTTTAGAAGCGTGGAAAACACGCACATAGCAGATTTGAAAGCCAGACAAGATCGTGGGAATCGGAAGAACCGCGATGTCGGGGAGCTGAGAATCCCCGAACTGTGCACTTTGTCCATGCGGGGCCCTCCTCTCATCCGGGTGTCCGGTCACGGAAGCAGACCGCAACACTCCATTTGCGCTGACACACGACAGGTACCCGCACCGAAGCATCCGCTCGGATCAGCGCGTCAGCTTGTCTTTCATCCGTCCTCCGTCGCTCCCGTGACAACAAACGCGTCACGACGCTGCCAACCTCGGCCGACCCATATCAATGACAAAACAACGGCGTCGGCAATCCCCCGCATAGGGCCCCTTGGCGGCTAGCTGGGGGCATCGACGCAATGACGCGTCGGGGTTCAGGAATCCCCCTAGTGGTGCCCCCCACTAGTGGGCTTGATGTCACACACGTTCCTTTTCTTCTTTTTTTTTTAAAAAACTTGGTTTGCTATATAAATGATGTCATAAAAGATATTGTTGCTCGGCCATCGTCCGGTCTTCCCCCCCCTCCTGGTTCTAGCCCTAAAAGGCTGCCATTTTGACATTGTCTGTTCACCATATGTGGTTCATATTCGCCGCACCCGTCTGCTGTCTTTCCCCGAAACAATGCGTGCCTTAATGAAGTCCAACAAAGCGGAGTGGAGAGGCGAGGACGATAATTCCGAGAGGGAGGAAGTGAAGAGCATGACAAGGCAGTTTGCTGGACGGCGGGCAGTCGATAGCTCAGCCGCCGGCCCCCAGAGAGAAACAGAGGTCACTCGTGCAGGATGACCCCCACGCCGGCCCCCCCAGAGAGAAACAGAGGTCACTCGTGCAGGACGAAAGCAACAAGTACCGGCAGAAAAGCACCATTTGGCTGCTCCTTTTGGTTCGTGCCGCAAATGCAACGCGGTGCCGATGTCTCACTTGGCCAAAACCGACGTGAACGTCAGGTGATTTCAGATGCCACAAAACAGCGGATGACGTTTCAGATAACGAGCACAAAATACAGAAACGTGATGTTGACGCGTAAGCTACAGTTGTCAAGGGACTCAATGTAACTTTAGATGGAGTAAATGGGATTCCTAAATCTTGCCCCGCCCTTTTGATGACTTGCACATCAATAATAACATAATTTTTTTTTTTTATTCTGGTATGCTTTTGTTGCTATGTCGGCCATGTACTCGTTAAGACATTTACTTCTATCGCAGACAAATGATCAACAATAGCAGTTACGCTCAAAGTTGAGTCAAAAAGGTGCGCGCACCTTTTTGACTCAAACCTTTTTAGCCAACTAGAGGAAGAGGAAAAAAAGTGAGCGACATGACTCAGCAGAAATGACTTTGTCAAGCTAATTGCTTAGACAATGGCTAGACCTAGAGTCGTCGCTTGTATTTGTCATATTTTTCAGTTTTCAGTCCATAAATGTAATTGAATTGGATTTATTCAGTAATATGTTTTTTTTGTTTTTCAGGTGACCGAGTATCTCTGTCATACATGGCAAAATATCTGATACGACGAATGACAATATCTCATAAAAAGTATACCGTAGATGGTTGAGCTGAACAAATCAAATTATAGGGTTAGGGTTATCAGTGTATCAGTTGTGCAATGAGCCATATGTTTATCTGAAGGTCAGCCAGACAATTTTCTTCCAAGACGAAGAGCTTAGAGAGCAAAGAGGGACCATCGGTCCTCCTTGCTGGCCTATGCGGATGGACATTTGAACGTCTTGTGGTAACAGCACAGTCAGATGTTGGAAATGCAACAGATGACGGTCCGAAGCAGGGGAGAAAATCAACTTGAGAAAGAAAGTCAGTGATGTCATGGGTGGAGCGTTTTGCATCCCTTCTTCGCTTCACGCCGCTTTAAGTGAAACGAACTCGACTCGTCAATAGAAGAAATGGGGGGGGGGGGGGGCGGGGGGGAAGCAGCACGAGAGCTAAATGTGGCGAGATCTTCCGATTTAAAGACAGCGAGGACGCACTGTTGTCGACAGGTGAACGGACGCAGTCAAATCTTCCGACATCCGGTGCGTCCATCGACCCGCGTGCCTCATTGACTCACCTCTGAGCTCAGCTTCAACGGGGGTGGGGGGACCTTCGGCGTCATCCACTCCCGCGGCGCGAGACGAGTGAAGGGCCGGCGTGCATCCGATCACAGCGGCTGCCAGATCGCGGATCCCCGCTCGGCTGGGCGGCCAAGGTTGCGCAGCGTTCTGTCTGCGCCACGACGTGCGGGAGAGAGGGCGAGCGGCGCTGTGGAGCTCCTCGGCCCTCGCAAAAAGGGGGGAGGGGGAGGGGGGGCAGCCAATCATAGCCGAGGAAGAGGAGAGGAGAGGAGAGGAGAGGAGAGGAGAGGAGGGGGGGGGGGGGGGGGCAGCCGCCATTAAACAACCGGCAAGTCAGGTAATGAAATCTCACGTCATCCGAGGCTTACGTCACAACCGGAAGAGTTCTCGATGGATCTGCTTCCATTTTCCGGTAAAAGGCGCGTCAAGACTTCCGCCCACAAAATTAGGGACCGCCGCACGTTCACAGTCACCGGTCTGCAACCTGCGGCTCCAGGGCTGCAGGTGGCTCTTTCATCCTTCTGCTGTGGCTCATCTGTGACTTTGGAAAATAACGAGCATTGAAATTGAAATTTCGTCTTTCATTTTATTGTGGCGCTCTTGTAACATTCAAATTAAACGTTTTGTGTGTGGCTCAGGATGGTTATGGGCAAACCATGGATAAAGCCAAGAAAAGTTTCTGAAGAAAACAGCAGGTTGAATTCTGCGTGCTCCATGAACTATATTAAAAATAAAAACAAGCATCACAGATGACAGTTTGTTTGTGAAAATAAAGGCGACGCCTCACTGCCCTTATGTGTGTTTGGGAACAACAATCCCACGAACCAGGAAAAATAAACATTTTATTCCAAATATTTTACCTTGTTAAGTGAAGCAGTTTTGTTTTTTGTTTAAATTCAAGTTGACAGCTGACTGCTTGCTCCACACATGACAGAACACAGAAGCAATTTGTGTTGTCTGTAGCAGATCATTGAGTTGATAACACACCAGTTTTCTTTATACATGCGGGTAAAAAAAAAACAACAAACAAAAGGATATATATATATATATATATATATATATATATATATATCTTGCCTCTCCAAATTTGTTGCGTCATTGTCGTTAATGCTTCGTGGTTGATGTTACTCGATTGAGTTGCTGCCAGTACTGCCGGCCATTAATTGCCTCTTTCGAAAACGAAGAATATTACTTCAATTGGTCACTTGTCCAAAAAGGGATCAATTAGAGAATCTGATACAAAAAAAAAAAAAAATGCACAAAAATTCCAACTGCAGAGTATAGAGTAGAAACAAGTGATTAAAAAAGGGATATTTACAAATGGCAAAATAAAAATAAAACATATATATATTTGTACAGGTTACAAATGAAAGTGCAGAAGTAAAGCTTATGAAATGAAGCCCACCCACCTCACATATTTTGAAACAATTTGTTGAAAACTTGAGTAAACAACTAAATAGTTAATATGTTTGAGTCAGTATGATGTTTGATAGTTCAATTACATAGAAATATGAAATTGAAACAAGTGGAATACTTCAATATACTAAAATACTTTCAATATTCACATGGAAATCATACAGTATGAACAATGGGAATTTTTAATTTTTTTTTCAGATTTTAAAAGTGGGCATGATTTAAAATTTGTCAATTCCTGTGTTCATCCAGTCCACAATTTAGTGCCTTTAACTGAAATATCGTACAATTTTAGCGTTGTTCTAACATGCGTTCTTGCAATTAGTTGAGTTGTGTGGTAGAAGAATTGCAATTTCCAATTTGCGAAATATTCTCGGGGATTTCATTATTA
Source organism: Phycodurus eques (assembly GCF_024500275.1). Taxonomy (NCBI): domain Eukaryota; kingdom Metazoa; phylum Chordata; class Actinopteri; order Syngnathiformes; family Syngnathidae; genus Phycodurus; species Phycodurus eques. The sequence continues at coordinate 27,948,328 of NC_084533.1, forward strand.
GGAATGTTCTGAAAGAGATGTTCTCAGTTCAACAAGGATTAAACTCATTTCACCCATAATCTGGTGTCCAATCGTTCAATTATTATTCAAATTCCTTATTTGTTACAAGGAATTTAAAAAATAAATACATTAAAAAAGGAAGCCATATGGACACAACTGGCCAGAGTGTTGAATACCAATGTGACGGTGTCAATCAAAACGTTAAGATGACTGCAAATTCAGCTAAGTCCACCTTTGGACTCTTCCACAACTACACGTGCAGTATGCTTATTAACATGTAGCAATGTGGCACTTAGTTATATCTGCATCTTCATACCAAGCAGACAGATACGGTTGTTTTTATTTAGAAAGTTTTATTGTACATACGCACACGGTAGGATTTGTCTAATGCTTACCTTTTTCAAAAACGAGTACATTTCTCCATATGTAATGTGTCGTGAACCACATCGTTGGTTTACAACTGAAACACTTTCACTCTGGTGAAAAAAAACATTTTAAATATGATTTTTTTTTAACAGAACTACAGGATAGATTGGAGATATGAACACGGGTGCAAAAAAACAAAACATCAGACAGCTCCCCGCCAAAGATCGTCTCATTCCGTGGGAAGCGCGGCCACTAACGAGCTGTTTTGCCACCAGGCAGTTGGTATGCGGGACGGCCTTTCTCCTGCAGCCGCACCTGGCAAAACAGCAACAGGCCACGGGGGGGTGCACGCACGCCACAGACGCAAATACAGCTACTTCTCACTTCAAACACGAGAACTGAAGAAAACCTTTGGATTAAAACTGAAACAAGAAGAGTCCAGCGGCCTCCTTTCAACCTTTGCGGATTACCGTGACCGGGGCGACTCAGAATCTACACAGACACCATTCACTTTCATCGGACAATATATGAATACCAGATGACTGTCTAACACCCGCTTCGTTGTTTTGTGAACGAAGAGCTATGTGAATTCCGCTCCTAAGCAAATAACAAAACCCCAGACGTGGCCAGAAGAACTAAAGTTGTTGTCCAGTAAAATTCCAAAGGAAGTTAAATATTCCACGTTGGAATCTTTCCATGGGAATTGTGGGTAATTTCATGGAACGGTATCATATTCAAGCATAACTTTTTTTTTTTTTTTTTTTTTTGTCGTAAGCAGACATCTATGCAAATTGGATAGCTCTCCTTGTCCACATGTGAGAGCATTACAGAACAACACTTAATCGCTCACATTTAAGTTCCCTATTAAGAGCCGACCTTCAATTTTGTACATTTCTAGTTTACTCTCATAAATTCCAAATACTTCTTTGCATCTTGACTTTGTTAATCTTCCTCACTGTGTTGTGGTACGCTTGAATGCTGTTGTTTTGTTGTGCTTTTGTACATTTGATCAGTATTTATTTACTGCGACGACTTTTCTGTATACTGTGTTATTTTATGTACAAATTGTATTGTTTTGACGTGAATTGTCCTCTGGCTTCTCGGCCAGATCAGATCACCCTTGAAAAATACTTTTTTCCCCCCCTTCCTTTTGGGGTTAAATAAAGGTTTTGATTAATTGATCAAATTCACATGGAAAGTTTGCAAGTTTGAAAACTTCCCAGAATTTTGCAGACCTTACAGTAACATAGCCCAACATTCAACACAGCTGTTTGTGCAGTTCTGGCACTGCAGTTATCCAACCCCTACCATCCACTGGCAGGATTTTCCCTCCAAGCTTTGGGGGTGAAGGTACCGAGGGGTGGAGGTGATCCCCGGGGCCGCGTCCATGCTCCCGGTGCTCCAGGAGTGAGGCAGGAAGGGAAGGGCGACGTCAGCGCGCACACGGTCGGCCAGAGAGGACAGCGGCCGCCGCAGGTCCCGGTCGGACACGGAGAAACACGGAGAAGAACGGATGGAGCGCAAGACTGAAAGAAATGCACGGAAGTCAGTCGCTTCCTCTTGCGACAATGGGGGGGGCGCTGGCTCACCGTCTGTCTCGCCGGGAGGAGTCAGCAAGAGCCGAGCCTGCTCGTCGCCCGCCCGAGCGGCTCGTTTGTACAGTCCGAGCGCCGCACTCAGGTTCTGCCGGACCCCGAAGCCGCTCTCGTAGCACTGACCCAACAGCAGCAGAGCAGTAGGATCCTAAACACACGCAAGCGCTCAAACACTGGCTTCATACAAAAGTACTGTCGTGGCAATTTTCAAACATCTCACAGCTGAAGTTAGTTATATGTTTATATGACTGTACAAAATTCATGTACTTTTTGTATTAAACACAGTGATTTTTTTTTTTTTACTGTACAGTCAGTGGTAGGTCGCCCACAAGTGACCGACTTGTGATTTTTTTTCGAGATTACACGGCACCAACAAGCAGCAGTTTGGCAGCTAGTGAACGACCCCCCCTCAAATAAAAAAATAGTAATTGGTGTCAAGGAAATGTATTGAAGTGACAGTTCTTGACTGTTTTAAGATCTTTTTATGTCGGGCAGGAGCTACGTTTAGCCTGGGTTGTTAGAAGTTACTGAGAGTCTTCACCGAACGTTTTTGGTCTGCTCAGTGACTAAACAAACAAACCACAAAAGTCTCATTATTGCTTGATAATTGGTATTTTTCGGGCTGCGAAGAAGACATACACACTAGCATCCTTGCACAGTCGGTGGATTTTTGTTAAGATATCAAATGTGAAATTATTCATTTTTAAGGATACTGCTGTAAGATGAGTTTGGAATGATAGAAAAGTGTCTTGGGATCATACTTTGTGGTATATATAAAGTTTAAACTATTACTATAGACATACATTTTTGGGGGGGGCAGGGGGTGCCACTTACTTGCACCTGAAAATAGAGATGCTCTGCATAAAATGGTTACAATTCCTAAAAAGAAAATTAAACATTGATTGTTTTATTTTCCATACCATGCTGCTATAAAGGCCCAAAATCATTCCAACATTGTCATTTTCCGGACTGGAAATATCAAGAAGGGCGCTCACGCTGCTCTCTGCTGCCACCTGCAGGTAGTGCACAGACTTGCTGCCGTCCCTCACCGGCTCTCGGGAGTACACAGACGCGAGGCATAATTGAGCCTGAAGAGGAAGGATTTAGGTCACAATAAGGAGTACTTGCTGTAATTATGACAAAATGAAAAGGAAGATGATGTGTTGAGGATGGTCACCTTTGTCAGACCAGCTGCAGCAGCCTTCTCCAGCAGGCCGATGGCCGTGTTCAGCTTTTCTTCACTTTGGTGCCCTTTGCTGGTCAAGAGAAGTTTTGCGCATCGGTACCGAGACTGCTGGTGACCCGCCACTGCTGCCCGCCAATAGTAATGGGACGCCTTCATTTAATAAAAAGAGAACGAGGAGAATGGGAAAACCTCCCCCCAAAAAAATACAAAATGTACCATGTAAAAGAATCAACATATTTTGGCTGAGAAGGAGTACAAATGACTAACCCTAACTGCAGTAATAGGAGTCATTTTATGCAGAGGATAAAGAATATACGCCTGCGAGTATTGTTGTATTGTCTGTCGACATGTTGATGCACCGTTTGTGTATATAATCTGCCTTTTACCTAAAGTCAGCTGCGATAGACTCCAGCACACCCACAGCTCGAATGAGGCCAAGCGCTAAAGAAAACGGACAGGTGGCTGGAAGCGCAGGCTGCTCCTCACCTTCTCCCGATCCTTGCCGACGCCTCTGCCCTTCTCGTAACAGACGCCGACGTTAAACAGAGCCTTGCCGTAGCCCCGCTGAGCTGCGGCCAGGAAACACGAGAAAGCTTCCTCGTGGTTGCCGCTTTCGGCTCTTTGGAGGCCTGCGGCGACAAGTGAGATGGGGAGCTAGGTGACAACAACACATGCAACAAAGCATAGGGCCAAAAACTATCAAGGGAAGAATGTTCTGTTAAAATCTAAATATATCGGCTGTGAATGAAAACTGGCTCAGCGAGTCACTGTGATAGAATACCGATAATGTTTAGGATGACTGGGACGCTGCTGTCTGACACTTTTTCCAAGTTCTGTGCTGCTTCCGCCAGTCTCGCCTTGCCTACCAACATACACTGAAAGCAAAACAATCACATTTAGTCACGCACACACACAAACAAACAAAAATATTCATTGAATGAGATCGCACAATGAACCTTGTCATCAGCATGGTCTGTTTCCGCGCCCTCTTTCTCAAAAACATTCTCTTGCGGGCAGCACGCGGACATGGATGCATCACCTGTGGATGAGAGAAGGGGGGGAGAAAAAAAGAAAAAAGGACAGAATAATTGTTCAGATTCCAGGATGTCAAAGTGAAGTTTGCTGCTCTAAATCACGCTGAAACTCTCACCTCTAATTATTCACAATTGTGTGATTAAAGTTGATATTTCTCCTCCGCGTATTCTCGACTCACAATTTGGTTTTGGAAGCTATCCTCCATCACTTGCTGAAAAACTCTTTTGCTGTTTTTGTGCTCAGGCCAAAGCTCTGTTTGCCATAATTTCTCAAGTATATTGTGCATGGAGCATAATATACATGCATATGAGAAAAAAAAAAAAAAAACTGTTCATCTTAAATAAATGTAGACTGGTAGCAAGAAGTTGTGAAAAAGATGCACTTTCATTCCAATATATGTGATGTCTAACGTTACAAAGCCAAAAAAAAAAAAAAAAAAAAAAAAAAGCTATATTTTTTTCAGTAGACAGCGCAAACTTTTTGAGCGAATAACAGAGGATAGGTTTAAGTACTTTATGGAGTACTGGATGCACCTTGGCAAGACGAATCCTGGCCGAGCGCCCCCGGGTAGTTGGAGACGGATGTGTTGGCAGTCAGGGGGTTGCGCTCACTCCTGCTTGAGGCGGCCTCACTTCCACCACTGCTGCTGCTACTCAAGGACTGATTGTGCAGACACAACACGCTCTTTCCTCTAAGGACCATATCATTGCTTGACACTGAGGAGCGACAACAGCAACCCAAAAAAGACAGTGTCAGGAGGTTTTCAGAAGGGGGATGGTCATTTTAAAAAGTTGCGGCACTCACAGATATCCAGCAGGAGGCGGTAGCCGCACTTGTGCAAATTCGGCGGCGGCGTCTGGACTCCCGAGGTCGGACCGGACTCGGTGCACGAAGAGAAAGTGGAGTGAATTCGCCGGCAGATCTGCATGAACAGCACTGCTGTCGCACCCTTTTTTAGCGAAGACGGATTATTAGACATGCTACAAATGACTAATTCATACAAACATGAAACAGATAAAAGCTGATTACTAAATTTCAGGCTCATTCAAATTTGAAAGTGCCAAGTGATAAGAAGGCATTGATTAAAACTTCACTGGGATGCCTAATTGATCAAAGTATCTTTTGCATGCTAAACTAGGTGGGCCATATTGATAAACACAATAAGAATAGGTGACGTAATTAATTGACTGCGACGTCAGCGAGAGGTTGCCATCCGCAGTCCGACGTACCCATCCCACGGCATCCAGGGCCGTGTAGCGAGGCAGCGAGGTGGAAGAGAATTTAAAGGCCCTCTGTTTCTTCCTCCTCTCGCCGTCCTCCTCTTTATGGGAGCTGACACGCGTCACAAAACAAAACATTACAGCATGTGCACTTTGGAACAGAAATGCTCAAAATATAAGGAACACCTTTCACTGTGATGACATTCTGCACAACTACAAACTACACAATTGCAAAGATATTGTTAGAACAAGGTGAAATGTGCAAAGAAGAGAACTATCATTAGAAACGCCACCGATAATAACGCTAAAAAAAAAGTTTTGGATGAAACATAATATGACCAGATTATGTGCGAATGCTCTTCGGTGCATTTATAACTCTCACGCAACCTTAATCAAACCGAGCGTGGTTATCTGTATTCTTTTAATCGGAGTGCTGGCAATATGGCCCAGAAGCAAAAAGTGTAAGCGTTTCTCGTGAGCGTGAATCTACCTGCTGTCCGAGGAGTTTCTGGAGGTGGAGAGGACAGTGGAGGTGTTGAGGACCTCATCTTCCACATGGTGATTCTGGGGAAGGCGCAGCGAGGTGCTGGTGTGGTATCGGTGGAGCACTGCAAAGACAAAACAAAAAGCACAGAAAGAAACAATCACGAGCACAGCCAATGATGTCTGCATGACTGAACCACTTGGGAGGATCTGGGAGATTTCATAGGAAACAGCATATAATTATGTTTCTCGTGTACATTGCATTTCCCTGCACCTCAGCACCACGAAATGAACATTCATTCTAAACACATAAATAGTCGTTTGTGGAGTGACTTTGAATGAGAGTTCCAACAGTTGACATGATTCATGATTCATGATTGTGTTCCTGTGCAAGATGATTTGAATTTACACTTGAATAGATCCAAATTAAGCGAACGGTGAATTAGTTAATCGACAAGGCTGGGCTGAATGCATTCAAATGAAGCACTTTCAGTTTTTCTAAGACAGAGACGGACGGTTTACAAAACCGTACATGGTAGTGTATCTGACATAACATTACGAGAGGTTATAAAAATGCAAAGCACGTTGATACAATGAAATTTAAGCATTTTTAATGACGAGACACTTTCGACAAAAAAAAAAACGCCGTAGATGACGTCGAACAAATGCATAATTATGCTCAAGGATATCATGCACGACGGGAAGAATAGAAACGCTATACTCTATATTTATTATCGGATGACAAAAATATGCCAAAAGACTTTAGAAGACACTTAAGGAGCTTGTCGTGAGCAAAATCATCTCAATAGCATCGGCGTCACTCGGGAAGTTCCCTCGGTGCCGTTCACGTTGGACAAGTTACCTCTCCACGCGAGTCCTTTCACTCGCCACATGCTTTGCTTTGTCTTGTTTTGGTCACGGGAGCTTCCACCGGCGACGACTTGTCATGTTGCTATTATTCGCGACTCAAAGCCAGAAGATGAAAACAAACGGCTAAGAAACAAAATGGCGTGCGCGACCCGGAAGTGCTTGACATGACGCAACCGAGGACGCCTGCGTGGTGCAACAGCGCCACCCCGCGGTGAAGAAAAAGGATGCCTATCTCATCTAAAAATCCAAATCTATGTCTGTCTCTATCTATCTATCTATCTATCTATCTATCTATCTATCTATCTATCTATCTATCTATCTATCTATCTATCATTTTTAAAGGTCGCCTCTTGTCTCAGGACAGCTTTCCGTTCGATTTAAGTGCCCAAGGGTCAAAGAAGCGACGCAAAGTGACCGGATTGTAAGACACAGACGCACATTTGCAGACAGACGGAGCTGAGCTGACCGTGTCCGTCGTTCAGGGTAAACTTTGAATAGCTGGCTTCTTGACTGGTTGCCATGGTGAGACACCGTCATCGAGTCTTTCACCTAACTCGCTTGTTGAAGCCCCCCCCCCAAAAAAAATCCTTGCCGCTGTGGTGACAAATTAAGATTCCCGATACATCAAACTTCTTTGATGAGCTGGAAAGTAGTTCTTTCACCTTTAGCATAAACTATAAGTAGGTTGTCCATCCATCCATCCATTTCAACACCCCTTATCCCAGTTAGGGTCACGGGACGCTGGAGCCTATCCCAGCTGGCTTCGGGCGAAAGGCGGACTACACCCCGAACTGGTCACCAGTCAGTCGCAGGGCACATATAGACACGGACAACCATTCGCACTCACATTCACACCGTCACTGAGTGGGAACTGAACCCACGCTGCCTGCACCAAAGTCAGGCGAGTGTACCACTACACCATCAGTGACTCCTAAGTAGTTTGTGAGTATTGATAACTTTGAAGTCACCTCCACTTCACGGAAGTCGATAACTCGCCGGCCTCTATTCATCAACGTAATCATCAGTGTTCTGAAATATGCTGACGAAGAGTATGGCATGAAGTCTGAAGGCCTTTTCGCACTGCACTAAGCAGGGCACGGAGCGCCAACGGAAGGCCGCATCAGCAAGGTGGGCGTTTGGCGTCTCGCCGGAGGCCCTGAGCGTTTGGCGTCAACCGGAGGCCCTGAGACGTCTTGAAGGGGCATCCAATAGGATTTACCTTTGGGAGCAATGCCTCAGCGACCCACCAGTTGACAAGACACTCGGGAACTGGTTCCAATTGGAAAAAAAACACAACAACAAAACAACAACAAAGTGTTTATGTGTCTCCTTTCAACTTCATCGACCGATATTGAAGTCACCTCACTGGGCTTCTTTGAGACGTCCGAAATTAATCAAGCATAACATTCAAGCGCTAAAACAAATGTTTATGTTCGTGAAAGTAAGGAAATAATGGTGGCCTCTGATTTAAGAAATGCGAATTTGCAAATTCTTCTACATGCTGGTGAACTAACCATTAAAGAAATCTTAAAAATGATTTCGGTAACATGGGTGGAGGGCCGATACATGTTTTGTGCATTCTGCATTATGCGCAGTAAGAAGTGAGATGAAAATCCACTGCAACTTCATACATTCCAGTCGGTGCGAAGGGAGAAACGGCAGATGTGGCAGAACCCCTCGGGACCAGGAAGCCGTGATTATTTTCTTAACTGTGAGCCCTGTGGCGCGGACGCTTTCGATGTGTGCGCGTTTGTGCGAGATGCGCACACACACGGGATTGGATCACAGTCGAGGACCCGTGGAACACCGACATCGAGATTACTGAGGATTTATTCGATTGCCGTGCTGCGTGTTTGGAGCCCCTCGGCTAGAGAAGATGTGACCTGTGATTACGCGTCCCAGTCAGTGCATTGTTGGGCCTCCCGCTGCTCGGAGAGAGGGAGAGGTTCGATTTGTGAACTAAGGGGGTGGGGGACTCGAGAGGGGTGTCCCTAGCTCCCCCTTTTTCTTTCGCCCAGTTCCTCCCGTCTCCTTGGTCACGCACACGCACAGACGAGGGCTTCAGTCCTGCTATGGCCAACGGCACCAGCCCCGAGGGGAGCTCCCCCGCGCCGCCGGAGCCCGACCCGGAAACGAGCGTGGAACCCGACTCGGACGCCAAGCCCGAGCCCGGCGAGGCCCGCTGTGACAGAGAGGATGAGGAAGAGGAGGAAGAAACGGCGCCGGGGCAGCAGAAAGCCGGAGGTCAGAGTGTGGATCCGGAGTGGGTGGAGGACAGGTTCAGGATCAACAGGAAGAAGTTGGAGACCATGTTGTACGGTGAGCCAACATGCGCGGCGCACTTGAGCATTTGTGTCCACGTACGTCACTTTTTAGCTGAGGTGAAGCAGATGTCATGAAATGTGATTTGTAACGTCGTCTCTTGAAATATAGAGACGCGCGAGTGGGGCCTTGAGCAGGGGCCGTTCTAGGCTCAGAGGTTTAGGGGTGCTGAGCTCCTGCATTTCACTGTTTGCTACATTTTAGTATTCGGGAGCACCTGGGCACTCATATTATCGCATGTACATCAAAGAAAAACGAACGTCTCTCATGCCAGTTGAAACAGAGAGCAGTAGCGCTGTTTCTGACCACCTGAGCAATTTCCGAGCCAGAAACAAATGTCACCTAACTCCGACGTAGCAACATGCAGTGAAAATGAGGACTGGTAATGATAATAGTGCGCTGGTATTGAGTAGTTGAAGTGAAGAAGTGTTGCACATCTTCTGCTTTAAGCCATATCATCAAAGCGCAGCGTATTTCTCTGTGCAGGTAGCGTGCTCAGAGGTTTTACACTTTTCTAGCCTGACATACAGTTGAATTTGAAATGTTTTTCATTTTTTGGATGTCTCAAATTTTAGGGGTGCTGGGATTCGTGCCTTTATATATATATGTATATATATATATATATATATATATATATATATATATAGAGAGAGAGAGAGATATATATATGTACTGTATGTAGGTTGCTCCACGACCTGCAATTGTGCAAAAAAAAAAATGCAATTTGAAGGGCAAAAAAAAATAGATATATTCATCTGGTGAAAGTGTATTACAATCGAACAAGGCCTGCCTGATGGTTAATAGAAGGGGATTTATTTCTATTTGTATTGTGGGCAGCCAAGCTAAATCACGGCCTCCAGCTCGTTGCCGCCATCCAAGTAGTAAACCAATGTTTAATGACATCCCAAAGCGGATGCCGTCGCAAGTCTTATTGCTATTATCAAGCCTGTCTGGCACGAGGAGGCGACTGCCGCCGTTAGTTATCTCAGCCGGCCTGGCAGCTTTATGACGAATGCCTCCGATGTCACTGCGGCGACTCGCCGTGTCGCCGCTGCACATATCCGCGCCGGCGGGAAGTAGCCGAGTACAAATAAGTCGATTTTCCCGGTGTAGGGACTTCCGTAGCTGTATTTGCTTTTTACTTTTACTCCCTGCATTTGAAAACAGATATCTGTACTTTTGATTTTCATTACTTTGTCAGGAACTATTTTAGTTTTTTTTCCCGGCTCCAAGTTATCAAAATGGGCATTGTATATAAATGACACGAGCAGTACAATTCAGTCTGTAGTTTTGAATGTTTTACTTGAGACCTGGAGTTGAATCAGCAGATTTGATCATTGTTTTAACCCAAGTATCTGTACCTCTACTTAAGTACAGGTTGTAATGTTTCTTTGTTGGCACAGTTTTGAACGGATTCTGCTGTGATATCTCTTTATGGCGTTCGAGCAGCCTCAATTAGGCTGTAAATAGTCAGATCGTACTCTCTTTGACTGCGAGGAGCTTGAGTGTGAATTTTCCTCGCCGATTCTCCTCAGTTCACGAGCTGTGGTCTAATTTTTGGGCCCAACTTTGCATCACTCAATGCCGTTGACGTCACTAGCCGTTTCTTGGCTAATTTGTGGCCGCCCCCCGTCTATGCCGCCTTCTCTCGCCGCCCTTTGCTATTCTCTCCCCATTCCTCAGCTCGAGCCAGTGTTACCCATAGCGATGAGGGGGTGGGGGGCGGTAGGCGGTCCGAGCGCTGCCCTGCAACCCTGTAAATGTCACCGTGGAGCCATGGCCTTTAAAAATTGTTTATGTTCCAAGCAATTTCTCGTTCCTTTTGTACCGGTTGCTAAGCTCGCGTCAACGTTTGAAAGCTGTCGGCATTGTTTAATGCTGATCACACAAACGCTTGGAGTTGGGAGTCTGGCAAAGTTCATTCGAAATGACCGAAAAAAAGGAGAAACATTTCTTTCGAGATTCCCCAAAGCGCTGTCAAAAGTTGGTTTCAATTTTCAGATGACATGGAAATGCAGTTTCTGTTTTTGATGCATAAACTTTATTGAGTTCACTGATGGTGTAGTGGGTCATTCGCCTGACTTCCATGCATGCAGCCTGGGTTCAGTTCCTACTTAATGACCGTATGAACGCGAGTGTGATTGGTTGTCTAGAATATGTGCCCTGCGATTGGCTAGTGAGTCCCAACCATTCCGGGGTGTCGTCTGCATTTCGCCCAAAGTCAGCTGGGACGGACTCCAATTGACACTCAACAAGATAAGTGATATAGAAAATGGATGGATGATACAGTATATGCATGAAATGTATGAAATAAATGTAAAAGGATGACAAACATGTACACATTACTTATAGTTTTTATGTATAGGATAATGTTAATGGCGAAAATGATGTTCCTAAAAGACAGCGTAGATGTGCCAGTGATTCCGATGATCACCTCTTTCATTATACAACGGGAATCGCTGCACATACAACAATTATATTTTCGAAAATAATACATTTCCTCACAATGGTATATTGCGGTGGACGCCAGTGATTCAGTGATTTTAAGCTTGATTTCATTTGATTTGTGTTTGTTTTAACTGTGTTTGTTTCAGCTCCAAACAATGGAGATGCTATGACAGGCGAGGAGTTTTTTGAGACAGTAAGTCAAACAATCATTTTATAGATTTAAAAAGACGACACAACTGAAAGATTTCTGCTCGGTAGATGACACTAAAATCGGTGCATAACGTTTATTAAGTGCTTACGGCTGACACAAAGGCGGCTTTATATAGCGCATTTCACACACAAGGTGCTTCACGTGATTAAAGCATTTAAAACAAAAAGAGCAAAAGGTATTTAAAAAAAAAAAAAGTACATAAGATAAAAGGCAGCTTGCTTAAATTACTCAAAGAACGAACATTGCAAGAAAAATATTTTGAAAAGATGGCTTTAAAAACAGAAGACTTTATCCTGGACTGAAAAAAATTCACGCTCGGGGCTGACTTGACTTCTTTTGTCAAACTATTCCATTTGTGTGCAGCATAACACCGAAATGCTGCCTCACCATGTTTGCCTTGGACTCGGTGCTCCACTATCTGATCTGAGTCTGCAGATCTCAGCGCCCTCCTGGGTTTTAGAAGCCATTAGCATTTCTTTCATGCCATTCAGTGATTTATAGACCGGGTGGCAGGACCAGTAGAATGGGCGCAAAATGCTCCGATCTATATAATACCTATGAATGATGACAGTCTTTGAAATGCAAATGGAGCCTTTGTATTCTTGGAAGGTGTACGTGCCGCATACGTTGCCGTGGCAGAATATATTGCCCGATGTCTTCGTCCCTCTTCGCAGCTCTCTCTCACTCTCCTCCATTGTTTTTTTTTGGCCTTCACAGGTGATGAAAGAAACTCACACTCAGGTGAAATGGCCTTCCAAGTTGAAGATTGGCGCCAAGTCAAAGAAAGGTGGCACATTCTTGGAGTCACTCAGTCACGCACCACAATTAGCTTCTTTTTTGGGGGTCACCCATCGCTTTTTGGCGTCCGTCTATTTGCGACTGAACCCTACAGCAGATTGCGCAATCTTTGAGCTATTACTTCTCGCTTCTTCCAGATCCGCATGTAAAGGTGGAAGGGAAGAAAGAAAATGTTTTGGAAGCTAAAAAGAAGATTCTCGAAGTTCTAGAAACCAGGGTGAGGCTTCAGCATCACTTCAAACTCCAACCGCAATATCATACATAATGGTGTGGACACAATTACTTACACTCCGGTTTCAGTGTGGAATAAAGTCTTGTTTACCTGCGTTGAAATACCGCAGGTAAACAAGGTGACGCTGAAAATGGACGTGGCCTACACGGAGCACTCCCACGTGATCGGCAAAGGCGGCGGAAACATCAAGAAGGTGATGGAAGTCACGTCCTGTCATATCCATTTCCCAGACTCCAACCGCCACAATGTTGCCGGAGAGAAAAGCAACCAGGTAACCAATTTAACGGGAGCAATTCAGGGGGAATAACCCTGATAAAAGGAAACAACTACAAAACATTGTCTTCCTTGTTACTCTCGCCAGGTGTCGATTGCCGGACCCATCGAGGGAGCGGAGGAGGCCAGGAGGAGGATAAGAGTGAGTGGCCTATTCCGTGGCGGCTTGCGCGTTCCGATTTCAAAGCGTCTCACTGATACAATCTTTTGCTCATTGACTGTGTTTCTTTTTCTTTTTCTTATTATTTTTTTGATGTCCTTATGTCTCTGATCTCAAGGCACTTTACACATTGGGCAGGTCAAGAACCTCACTCCTCATGTATAATATAGTGTATGTGTATAATAAATCCCACCGAAGCCCACATAAGCGGGCACTTAGCGAGGGCGAGGAAAAACTCCCTCTCAGGAAGAAACCTCAAACAGAACCCAGATCCCAGGCTCCGCGGGGGCGACGGGGGAATTTGGAAAAACATGTCATGTTTGAGACGACGGCAGAATGGCGCACGACCGGAGAGAGCCGCTTACAAGTGTCGGCTTTAGAAGGAGGAAGTGACACGGGGGGGGGGAAAAAAATGATCTGAGCTATTTTTACAAGTGTAACTAAAATTGTAATGATGGAAATGTACACATTTTCTCTCAGTAATGCAATTACAGTTACTTCACTTTCGTAATTCAATTATGTAATCTGGTTACATGTAAGTAGTTACTACCCGACAATGCTAATATTGTACTAACATTGTATTAATAACATTCTGTGACTAAACAGAATGTAAAGAATCAGTTTGTGCATCATAATTATTGCTGCTCCTTTCGGTGTGTGCGACTTGCTCGTATATTGGCCAATATTGGCATGCAGACACAAAAGAAGACTTTCGCAATGACTGTAATTACGAGGTAACTGCAGTAAAAATGTACACGTGTGAGGTATTGTTATACTGTCCGTCTACTTGCGTTGCGCACCGTTTGTTTTCAAATATCCATTGCTTGAAGTGCTATTACACCGCCACGTAGATGCTATTCGTTAGCCCGTCTATGGCATTTCCCCCAATGTTTTAGCCTGAAACTAGTGGACTTAAAGGCAAAGATTTGCGGTTGTTTTCTGTAACCATCAAATTCTTTTTGTGTCATGTTTAGTTTGACAGTTCACTTCAACTACTAGTGACGTGAAACAGCTTTTGTTCTTTTTTTTGAAGAATTCTTCACTAGTAACTGCTGCCAAATTTTCACTTGCATGTCAAAGAAAGATATTGGTCGAAAACTTGAAAGTCGGGTCACTTGTATCTCAAGGCGCCACTGAATTCGTCAAAAGGGTTCATGCGTCTTGTCATCCCTTTCTTCTCCGTCCATTTGTCTTTTGATTTCACCCGCTAGGATCTGCAGCCGCTGACTTTGACGTTCGACCTGCCGGTCAGCTTGGCCCCTCAGGCCCTGCCAGACGCTGGCTCGCCTCTCATCCAACAGGTGGTGCAGACGTTTGGGGTCAGCGTGAGCTTCAGAGCGCTGCCGCCGCAGCCCGCCTTCTTCGGGAGCTGCTGCACCGTGTGGGGCCTGCAGGGCAACGCCTCGGCGGTCAAGGTCAGACCGAGGCGTGCGCCCGCGCTACCGTCGGCTAGTAACCGCGACGACGAGCCGTAACCACGACAACGTGTTCCCACGTATTACCCGGCAGAAGGCGACCTGCGTCCTGATGGAGCTGCTCCTGGGTTCGGAGGTGACAGGGAGCGTCGTGAGCAGCCAGCTGGATGTCACCTCGCAGCAGCATCTCTTCTTGTTGGGGCAGAACGGAGCTCACTTCCTGAGCGTTATGCACCACACGCAGACCCAGATCATCCTACCCGACCTCAGCGCACCCCAAAGCCTCCCCTCACTGGTCATCCAGGGAAGCCCCGACGGAGTGTGCCTGGCCCGGCAGCAGCTCATGGTAGGTTTTCTGTGGCTCTCTGGAAAGAAGTCACTGTTTTTGCGTTCAGGCCAAAGCACTGTCTAACAGAAAAGTACAGTTTTGGTGCCATCTTGTGGCATCTAGTGACAAGGTTAAAGTGAGGCCCTTCCTTGTATAATAGTAAAAAGTGAAATGCCGCCATCTTGCGCCATCGATAGGCAATTACCGCAATTTCTCGTGTACAATGCGCACTCATGATACGCACCCCCGAAGTGGACCTCAAAATTCTGGAAAACCCTTCTACCGATGTAAAATGCATTTTTACAATTCATGATTTTGCTTCTACACATATGATCAAAACATTAGGTATTTTATGTATTTTTTAAATTAAAAAAAAAACAAAACTATTCTGAAGTTAAGCACTTCATTTGAACACGTTATACTTTCTTTTTATTTACTTGCTCTTCTTTTGAAATTCACAGCCCTACTTTTATTTCGCAAATGAGAAAACACACAATTGTGCTCATATGTTTGATTACCTGGGGAGACTTTGTAAGATGGGTACAATTCTTAAAAGAAAACATGAAGGATGTTAATCATGGGATTCAAATGAAACTGTCAAACATTTCAGAAAAGCATTATCATCAAACATTACATAACCGTAAAGAAATGAATGACGGTTGCTGTTCAGTCATCAGTCGTGTTAAAAAAAACAACAACAATATTTCGCAAATTCTGCCAAGGTATGTAAACTTATGAGCACAACTGTACATATGATGCAGTCATACGTACCGCTGGCATATTAAAATGAAAGTGTACACCTTTCTCATAACCTCTAGGTGGCGGTGGAATATTGAAATGAACGTGTACCGCTTTTTCATAACCTCTAGTTGGCGGCATACATTTATACAATGGACAGGTTTTTTTCCGTTTTCTCCCCCCCCCCCATACCTATGTATAATTCGCACCAGTGATTTTTGACATTTTTTTGGGGGGGGGGGAAATGCGCATTATACACGAGAAATTACGGGACAAAACATTTTGAGTGAGCGTCGATTACTGGCAAATTTTTGCTCTTCACTCGTGTAAAGAGTCATTAACCCGAAAGTCACATTCACTGTATTCTTTGGCCAAAGTTTTTGCCTCCTGCAGATGCTTGAGAGTGTGACAAAAGGGCGACACAAGCATACACAAAAGCCAGAAAAAGCACAGAGTGACAGAGGTGAAGACCAGAATAGCAGAATAGTGGCGAGATCAAGTGCAGACATTTTGCCAGTTGGCACTGAGTCATGACTGCCACGGTCGCTTTCCTTTGTCACGCCTCAAAGTTACATCATTTAGTCCTCAGCAAATTACACTCACTTGCTTCAACAACTACAGTGCAATTAGGTCTAATACAAAAATTCTAAAAACTATGACACTCACGTTGTACCACTTTACGATAAGGGTTAGCCTACCCTGATAAAGGTTTCACAAATAGACGAAAAGGACATCATAAGCGCCTTATGAATATTATGAAAAGTCGTACATAGCTCCGAAACATTTTCAACAATAAATGTCGACGCGTGTCTCTGTGTCACACTTTCTAGTTGTCTGTTCCGACCTTGCTGCTACCAATCACAATAGCCCAAAGTGGAAGACGCAAAAGTTCAAACTGAGAGGCTCAGCATTTATATCCCGCAAAAGGGCAAAGGGGAAGTGTTAATTGTATTATAATTATAATTGTATATCAAACATATGCATAGCAACACTTGAATACACTGCACTATGATTATAATGCGGGTGTATTATAATTTGTACAGTATAAGTAACCGCCGCAAAGCGCTGTGTCTGATGGTGAGTCTGACCAATTTCTCACCAAGTTTGCATGATTTTTGTTTTGCTTTGTGCGTGTGTGTGCGCGTGCACATATAGGACTGTCTGCCGGTGTGCTTGATGTTTGACATGCGGGAAGAGGCGGAGGCAGATCCCTGCGCGCTGGCTCAGATGATGCAAAACCTTGGCGTCTTCATTAGCGTCAAGCCCAAAGTGAAGCAGACCAACAAGGTAGCACAGTCTTTGCATCTCCCACAATCATCAACAAAAATGCTGTTTTTGCTTTCCTTTGATTCCACTTCGGTACGTGCGTTATTTGATTCATTTTTCCCCTTGAATATCGCAGGATTGATTGAAATCTGTATTCATTGCAGTCAGCGGTGGTGAAAGGTCTGGAGAGGAATATCCAGTGTCTTTACGAAGCCCGTCGTCGGTTGCTGGGCTTGGATGACCCCAAGGTGACCCCTGACCCCATTCTGACGGGCAACGAGTTGACCAGCTATTGGCTCAACATGCTGCTGCAGCAGCTGCGGCTCTCTGAACACGGTGAGCTTGCGCACGTTGGAAGGTGTGTTCGAAGACAATTTTCAAGATGTTTCCTAAATGCTTCCATTTTGGCAACATCTTGTTTTCAAATCTCGGGCTCACTCAGGAACGTTCGTATTTGAAACTATTCGATGATAATGAGCAAGTATTTTAAACGCGCACCATTCGGCAAAAGAGGAAGAGAAAAAAAATATAGATCTTAGTCGAAAATGTACTTTTTCATTCTGATTCCATTTGAGGTCAACTTCAAAACCTTTCATCTTCCAAAATGAAACACAACCATCCCCGCTACTTCCTGGAAAGTCCTCATTTTCTTCGTTGAACTTCAAAAGTCTCGCCGTCGCAATTATATTATATTATATTATATTATTGCCGGCAAAGAAAGTCGTCCTTGATCCGCCCCATTCCGAATGCATTTCGAATGGGGCAGTGCCCTTTCTGCAGACACTGTCGTACTGTAGCTGGCACAGTGAGCGTAAACTAGAGCAACTTTGTCACCTCCGGTAGAGTCGAGATAAATGATTTTCAGCCGCAAAAGCCCAGAAGCTGTTTTGCATTCATTCCCCATCAAATAACCGCGTTCCCTTATGATAAACAGGCCCCGTACCCGCTCCTATTCCAGAGCTTCTCAGTGGGCCGAAGGCTCGTCCGTCACCTCCGCCCGGGCTGCCCGCCCCCAATGACGAAGGGAGGGCGGGACTGAAGGGAACAGACAGCCGTCCACTGGAGAAGGTGTTGAATAACTTTCAGTGCCAGAAGAAAATCACACATACGCATACAAAAATGTACTTCTTATTGACCGCAGATCCTAGAAAATGACGACCAGTCGGGCCAATCGGATGATGACAATTGTAAGGCTACGGTGATAATGACATCACTGGAGGACGCAATGAACTTCCCCAGCGGGCCCAGAGTGACGCCGACGGGTCGGAGGGGGAGCCTGCAGGGTCCGGAGACGAGCAAAGTTTTCAACCGGGCCAGACGGCACTCCACAGGGCAGGCGTTTACGAGCCGGTGAGTGTCGAGACGACGCGGTCAAAAGCCCGCATCTTTACAATCGTTAGCGTGTTGGCATTTCATGGATCCATCCGTACATTGCTTGACCTCATCAGGGTCGCAGGTCAGCCGGAGCCCAGTTGACGTACACCCTGGATGGTCTTATAGGGCGTATGTAAGAATCCCCAAAAATATTTGGGGGAATCTGGGAGGGACCCCGAGTACCTGGAATCAATTCTCTCCACGCCGATTTGCCTTTTTTATAAATGATGTTGAAAACGTTTTACAGAAAGGGCGGCATCCCATAATTGCCGGGGTAGCAATTTTCCTCGACATAGTACGTGGTTCTCTTGTGTGGGGTCTGTTTGAATTGTTCTACGGCGCCACCCGAGTGAACGTTTGTGCGTTATCTCCCGAATGCACAAGGATGCTGAATGCAGAAACGGAACGAGGGCGGATGGAGCGCAGGAACAGCCTGAGGAGAGACGTGATGCTGCCGCAGGATGTTCGCGCAGAACTCTCTGAATCCGAGGTACGAAAACAACATCGGTCTTGACAGCTGTGCAAATTTACACTTGAGTACACACATTGCATCCGACCTATATAAAGGAACACTATACACGGAAGACGTGGTTCACCATTTGCTGTTTTAACGACGCTGCTTTCTGACTGATTTTCGGGGGATCTGTTCGAGATCTTAATGGTCCTATTTCCACACTCCAGAGTTACACAAAAGTAGGAACAGGCTCGCCATCGTACTCCTTCCAGGAATTGCTGTCTAACTATTGGTACATGCCGTAAATGAAGTGCAACCTGCCTGCACTCAGAGGGGAGGAAATGGGATTTCGTTTCATGCATTATTTACCCATTTTATTTCTTGTTTGTGCTCTGTAGGTTTATGACTACGAGAAGAAGAAATTGCTGGCGACCAGAGGTTAGTGCCTCTAAATGTTTCATTCCTCTTCTTGTCTCATCCTGTGGCTTCTGGCGCAAAAGCAAATATCGCAGCGTCAAGAGCAAAGCCCACCTTATATCCGTCGATCGGCGCCCGCTGTGTACCGCGGATCCACTGTAAGGCAAACCTCTTCACCAAATTATGAATCAGTCAGGTAGACATGTTTGGAGACTTGTACACATCCAACGAAAAAAGGGAAAAAAAAGTCTTCCCGAAATAGCTGAAGCTACTATACTGTAGCTGAAAAATAGAAACAGCTATATATATATATATATATATATATACACATACATATATTTGTACATGGACACTCCACGAAGTTTCCAAAAGAAAATGGAATTTGACTTCACAAATTTTTTTCCCCTAACCATTTCGTTTCACTTGACTGCAAAATAAAAGAAAGATTCCTGGTTGTGAATGCACCTTTCACTGACAATGTCAATCAAATGATTCTGATTCTGACAAAGTGTATTTATTCGTATTATTACTATTCATTGATATGAATACTTTTACATCCAATTCCGAAGTACATTTAATATCCATTACTTTGTTATTTAAGTACAGTAGATACTTTTACTCAAGTGTACTACACTACGGGTTCTCGAACTTAAGTTTTGACACCAAATATTACCTAAAAAACCCCCCCCCCCCCCCCCAGAATTGCACTTGGGCGACGACACTGCATATCAGTTATTCCTGTGACGTCTCCGTTCAGCGATGCAGAGAAAGCCAGTGGTGACTGAAGTCCGCACTCCCACAGACACTTGGAGCGGTCTCGGCTTTTCCAAGTCCATGCCGGCGGAGGCCGTGAAGGAGCTACGGAACGTCAGCCGTCGCAGTTACAAGCCCTACTTAAGCTCCAGCAGCAGCCAGGTACAAAGCCAGCAATGAAGCAGGCTCGACACAGGCGGCTTCCGCGCATCTTTCGACAAACGACGCTCATGACTCTTTTTGACGCTCCCTCGAGACGTTTTCTGTTGCGGTGTCTCTCGAACAATTTGCTCCCTCGCCGCGTGGTGACAAAAGGACTGTTTGGATGCTCGGATGCCGCTTTGGTCAGCCGCGGACGGTCACACCGTCCTGCTTAACTGAGCGCTTCCGCCTCGTTTAAAAAAAACAAAAAAAAACCTCAAACGGAAGTATTCGCCGACTCGACGGAGTTTAATGGAAGCTATTTTGCCTTTTACTCTAAAGCGGTGCTGGCTGTGCGTACAACGTGGAAATCGTGTAGTCTGTGAGGGGCCGAGAGCCAGCGGTTGCTCGTTGCTGTTCAAACAGTCGTACCCGGGCTCCCCGTAGGATCCCACACTCGTTCAAGTCCGCTTGACGATGATAGTAAGAGGCCACATCGAACGATCCAAACGCGAGGCCGCCGAGATGTCGCCGACGGCAAAGCTGCTTTCGATATTTGAATGGAGAAGATGAGCCCTCCAATCACAGCAAAGCTTACGAGAAATCCGTCCGTCTCAACTGCCCGGCATAAAAGAACAAGTAGAAGGGCTTGAAAAGCTCTCGTAGAAGTGTGCTCCCAAACCAAGGCGCACAGTTCCCATTGTAGAACTCTCACCTCACTCAAATCCCGAGCGGCGGATGATGAGATGACGTGTCTCCTCGCAGTCGTGGGCCAACCAGAGCGGGACGGCGTCGAATGGGAGCAATTCGGACAACTGGAGGGACAGACGCGGATCCCAGCCCGCCTCATCGTCTTCCTCCTCCTCCTCCTCCTCGCCGTCCTCCCCACCGCCGACGTCCTTCTCACCCTCCTCCCGCTTCCCCACGTTTGCGGCTCACAGAAACAGAAGTGACAAAGCCCGTAAGTCCTCGTCACTAGTTTGTATTGTGACTTTTCTTTAGTCGTACGACAAAGACGGGTCGTATGTTTCTAGCGGAGGGCTTCCCGGGTCGCAACTACTTTGACGACGTGTGCTCATCAAGGAGGGCGTCGACCTGCAGTCAGCGTAGCCCCTCCCCCCAGATGATGGACGAGCTGCCAGAGCTCCTCAGCCAACTGGGCTTGATGAAGTACATTGACGTGTTGGAGCAACAAGAGGTAGGGAAAGAAAAAAAAGATGAATTGACCACTTCGTCGTGATCATCCGGTAAACGCTTTTACATCCTTGAAACCGATAACCTTTATTGAGTCAAGGCACATATTTTTTTTTACATCGGAGAAATCTCACCTCAAACCTCCAAACGAAAGTGTCACAAAAGGTATACAGACTACTGAAATAAGTTTGTGCTCGCATTCTTTGTCAGAAATAAACGTAAAGCGCATTGAGTTGCCTTGAGCGTGAAATCAATTTGCTTTGCTTTCAACAATTTTAAAGGCGATGTTGCAAGACCACTGAGACGCTTTCATAGGAATCACTGAAATGCTGATCAATAATGTCGCCGTGTTATTTTTCAAGTTACTGACCAATCTGACGGGTTGAAAAAGCCTGGCTCTCTTTGATGATGCAATGTTATCGGCCCGACAAACGTTAGCCAGCGACTATCTTTGTTGTGTGTGTTCTATACAAGGGGTCGCCAGGGAAAATTCAGGAGTACCTCTTTCAACACATTGTAAATATATGAGCGCATTTCTGAATATTAAATGAACATATTCCAGTATGACCTGTGAGAGGATTTCAGTTGCAGGAATGTGTACAGGGAAGCGGGGCAAGATGAATCGCAACCAAATGATTTATTCCCAAAAACAAATCCGACAAATATGAATATTGAAATGAAACAAAAAGAGCTAAATGGAAACACATTGACGAGACAACGAGGCACACCTGGACAAGGCACGCCGATTGGGTGACACGAGGCAGAGGGGCTGACGAGAACAGGTGCAGACGAAAACCAAACGAGCGAGGCGAGGCGCGAACATGAGAAACCTGACAAAACACGAAAGTCGAAACCACAAAAAGAGTTCTTGAAATCCTTTGTCACGCGGCACCGAAATATGCCGTCGTAATATACGGAAATACGCATTTCAGTCGCGTACGAGAGCGTTTCGGTGCTGACGACCCAAAACTGAAATCCTCTAAATTCCCACCGAGTTCTGGGTGTTCTTTCAGATTGACTACCAGACTTTCCTCACTCTGTCTGATGACGATCTGAAGGAAGTGGGCGTGTCCACGTTTGGAGCCAGACGCAAGATGCTGTTGGCTATCTCCGGTAATCTCAACGTCATCAATTCGTCATCATGTTTATCAAACAACAACAACAACAACAACAACAACATCGTCATCTTCCTGTCCAGACCTGAACAAGAGCAAGAGGAGGCCTTCAGACACGTCCAGTGTGAAGTCCGGTTACCTGGAAGGCGGCGCCAGCGGTAGACTGCCTCGCATTGCGGCCATGGAAGTCGCCGCCCTGAGCAACCGCTGGTGAAAGGCAATGCTAAACCACTGCCATCTTCTCAACTGTGGAACTGAAGCTCCAACAGACATATCAGCTTCCTTCATGAAGAAACAAACAAAAAGACAGCCTGTAGTCATTCGTGCTTTGCAGCGGCAGCGGCCGAATTCCAAAGCTTTTCCTACAAAGTCAAGACAAGGTGGTCTTCTCTTCCAAACTTCTGTTTTTATACGAAAAAGTCAAACATGACACAGAAGTTCATGATAGCTTTCATGTGAGTTTATGTGCCTTTCTTTCAGCAAAACAATACTTTTCACGCTATCTCTGTATTAACCCTTACTTTCATGCAAATGTAAATGGATATTTACCACAAAAAGTTGTCACTGTACTGTGACAGTAAATGTTTACTACATTAAAGTTGAGCACTGGCACGAAAGTTTAAAACCAGCCAGTTCCACCAGAGGGCGCTAGTGTCGCTGTCTCGTAAAATGTTTGCGTTGCATGAACAAGTTTTATGCGAAATTATAATAGAATAAGAGCTTCCAGGATGGAAGATGGAGCTGGTGGTAACAAACGCATTCACACACACACACACACACAAAGAAAAGATAAGCCTAAAGTACAATTGTAGGTGTGGAGCTCCTTTTAATTTGGTTCCCTCATTAGACACTTTCAATTGAATTCATCACCACTGCAACAGCCCACGAGTCATTTCCTCCACAATTCATTTACCGAGGGGCGCCTCCACAATTTGATGCTGTCATGGGAGAGCTGGCTCGCTGGCGGAGCGTTAAATGGAAACAGTGCGAGCACTTTGCAAATATGCAGATCGAGAACGGAGGGGTCGGTTAGCACTCGGATGCGAATGAGGCCCGAAACCGGCGCGGCAGGGTTCGCGACCTCCTTGAGCACGAGAGAGTGTGCGAGTGGAGGTGGTGGGCCGTGACAGATTAGCGGGGAGATCATCCCCGCTCATTAGCACGTCTGCGCCAATTATGTAGGGAGGCTTCAGAGTGGCGAACCCTCAACGCGGTCTGCGGGCCACTGCGGCGCTTGGCGGCTTTGTATTCTGCCAGGTAGCCAATTGCGCTCCCCGGTGGTCGCCTTTGATTAGCCGGCTAGCACGGGCGCCAAGCGGAAGAAACCGTAGCGCGGTTGAACAAAGGCTTCTTCTGCATGTGGAGTCGTGCCCTCGAGATGCAAGTTGAAGTTGTTCCGTGACCACGCTCGGGACTCAAAACACGAGCATCTCGAATGATCTTTCCCCATTGAAATGGAAAATGCCAATAATCCCTTCGAGACTGCCTAAAAAACCAAAACACATTTTCAGTTTTTAACCCTAACCCTAGGAAAAAATACTCTTTTTTTTTTTTTTTTTAATATTGTACTTTATAAAAAAAACATTCCATATTCAGATCATTGGAGAGAATGTAAAGAAACAGTTGAAGCCACATATTTTTTTTTTTTCTTCAATTCAATGGACGTTGTGCTGCTCCTGGTGTGCGGCGCCTTGGCCACCAAGGGGGCACCCATTCCAAAAAGGTCCACTTTCGTCTTGTCAGTCCATAGAATATTCCCCCAACAGTCTTGGGCTTCATGTTTCGTATTTGTTTTTGTGCGTTTATGTTCTTTTTAGTCAGCAGTGGTTTTGGCCTTGGAACTCATTTTTGCCCAGTCTCTTCTTTATTGTTGAGTCATGCACACTGACCTTGACAGAGGCAAGGGAGGCCTGCAGTTCTTTCGATGTTGTCCTGGCTTCCTTTGTGAGTCCCCCACTGTGCTCTCGCCGTCATTTTTGTAGGCCGGCCGCTCCTGTACTTGCAGTTACAGTGAACATCCGCATATGCGCGGTTCAGCATTCGCGAATAACAACCCCGCTCTAAAAAACATTTTCATGTGAAGCATGCAAATGAGTTTGAAGCTATCATATATCACATCAAGTTCCGGTTTGATGCATTGTTTTCTCATAATCGTGATGTATTCAGGATTGACATTATTAAAGTGAATCATAAACGTGTCCTACATAAAATACGGACAGATGCCACTTCTAAGCGGCATGACAACAAAACCACACGATGACGACCGTGAGTGAAAGGAATTCTGACATTTTGGTGGCGAGGCGGAAAGCTGCTTGAGAGACATCTCCGGTCATTAGTCACTATGATGCTCAGTGGCATGACAACAAAGGAATACGAATGCAATTCGCGCAGAGTGATTGGACTGCAGTTCTCCGACGCATCGTTTTCAGGCAGTAGTTCAAAGCAAAGTAGATTTAAAAAAAGAAAAAAGAACTAAAATACATAGAAACGTGACCGGCAGGCAAACAGCGGAAATACAAACCTAGCCATTAAATCGGGACCACAGTGGGACTTGTATCATTTGAAAGAGGGCCAAGGGATGAAATTGAATCAAATGGGAAATGGATGGATGGATAAATTGGTTTTATCACGTGTACACAGAGTAAATGTAAAGAATCAAAATGGCCACATCGCGTCCGTCGTTGTTTTTGTATGAAGCCCTCGGTAGAAATAGTTTGGACATCCCTGCAGTCGACCTTTAAAACTGCAGCGGTGCCTTGAGATAAGAGTGACCCGGCGTACAAGTTTATTGATACGCGGCAGATAGTGAACAAATCATCAAAAAAGAAGCTTCAGACTGTTTCTTCCGAAACTTCCAAACACATGGAGGCAAATCTCCTAACAAAATTCAGAGGCGTATATTCTTTATCGCCTACGAAGAATGACGAATATTACTCACTGATTCACATACAATAGTAGCAGAAGAAAAATGACCATTCTTCTTCGTTTGTGTCTACATGACTGTATTATACTGCCTCCTGGTGTTTGAGGCAGGCACACCACAAGCAGCAGCACGATGAGTTGAATTGAAGCATTTAATCATGACTCTTTCATTCTTTGTATTCTCTTTCATTATGTTAGTACTCTGTTTTTACAAAGCCAAATATAAAGTGATATTTTTCATTATTTAAAAAAAAAAAATGGCGGGAGGGGGAGGTTAATGGTACGAGGGATTAGGGATTAATGGCATTTCTATTTCATTGGGTGTTTTTGAGTGACAAACATGGTCGCGGACGAATTAAACTCTTATCTCAAGGCACGACTGTATATTGTAATAAAAACAATGTTTTCGTGTTGTGTGAAATCGAAATATACAATAAATATGAGCTAACATTAGCCGGAAGCTTGCAATCAACTCAAGTGGACATTAACACCTGGTCTGACGGGCTGCTATTATAACTCATCAAGTTGGTTAAGAGCCATTTTTTGACCGGGAGAATTTCCGGAATTTCTTTGCGTAGTAGTGGCATTGCGAGGCAAAGTGTTGAGGGGGCACAGGTGGGTACTGCCCATCCCCAGAAGCACCACTGCCACTGTGGGAGCCTGTTTGGAAAAAACTAAAAGTGGACGAAACAGGGGAAAAGAGTACCCTGAGGCTAACTAACTGATTGAAGTGAATGGGAGAGCAGAGGGACATAATGAGCACGTAACAGTGGAAACAGTGGAACCGCCCGCCCGGTGTGTGCGATGTACGCATCCTTTTGTAGCTGAAATTACACGTTGGCAGGAAAAATAGACCAATCCCATCTCCTGGAATCACTTTTAGATGTGGAATTCACTTTTTTTTTTAGTCTGGCTTCCGCTTGTGGAATGGGGATTTTTCAAAACACTGGCATCAGCTGTCGCATTTAGCTCTCCGGATCACACAGAGGAAGGAGGCTTCTATGCTCTTTTGGCCTTTGCCGTTCTCCTCCCAACGCCAATAAAATGCATCCTAGGTGAATTATAACCTCATACAATGCTTGGTTTTAGTGAGAGGATAAGAAAGTAGACCTTGTTCCCGTCTCTCTGATATTGTATACACTAATCTCTTCGCACGATGTGTGTGGTTGACGGAGCACCAGTTGCATGAGGCAGCGACTGGCTGTTCATGTGCGTGAACAGCGGGGTCCGCTGTTCACGGCGGACAGCGAATGGCGAAAATCCGATGATAATTGACGCCCATTGTACTTGGTTTGTTTTGATAAAGTACAATATTATAGAGTGGCGTTTTTCTCACTGAAGCACATGATGAAAAAAAAAAAAGGTTTGTTATTACTTTTGGGAAGGCTGGAATGGATAATGGGAAAAGATGATTTGAGTGCGAGTGTGAAGTGTTTAGAAGTTTTTCGCGGAACAAATTCAACTTGTAATTGCAACTGTATTCTCCAATTGCTTGTCCTGTCTCTCGTCTACAACAGAGTTAAAGTCCCAGGTAAGATGCAAAAATGAATGGATTAAAAAAAAAAAAAAAGCGTAAAGTATCTGAAATCAAGCTTCATAACGGTCAAGAATTGAGACGTTCTTTCTTTCAGCTTGCAGGCGCTTGTGGGCGTGTCGCCGAATGCTCTGAAAACAGGCCCAGGAAGTTTCAGCTGTCAATCAAATACGTGTCTTCTCTCATGGCTCCTCAGCCCGGAGAGGAGAACTCCCAGCGACGCACATTGCACACGCTCTCACAGGCCGCAGAGAGGCAGCCTCAGCCCCGGCGTAATGACCAGCAGCCGTGCCGCCGGGACAATTTAACCTCGTTTGCCTCTGTTGAAATGACCGCCAGAGGATGAAACATAAGTGGCCAAGGAGGAATTTTACACACAAACACAGACAGACCGGTAAGGTTCAAAAGACACCCAAAGTGCAACTTTACTTAAATTGTCAAATTAACAAAGAAAAGGTTCACTTGGTTGACATGGCGTCGGGAGGCAGAACAAAGCCTCTACGTCGCTCCCACGACTTCGTAGTTCCTCCCAGCTCAGGGGCAGCACCTTCTTTAGCGTCCGTGCACCGTCTCTCGAGCCCCAGTTCACCAATCGGTGATATAACAAATAGCTGTCAGGACACTCGTGCTTGCATCCACTTCTATCGCTGTGCAATGCAACCTCCTACCTCCTGAGATTGGGAGAATAACCGAAAAGACACTAAACAGCATCAACACAGCAACATAGTATTGTAGCAGCCAAATCAGCGTCACGTTCTGTTTTGAGATGCATAGAGCTTGACCCGAGCCAGGTAAATCTCTCTTTTACAGGAACACGATGAGAAACATGCAACAACAACGACGACACATCATTAAATCTCATTGCTACCTGGTCTTTCTGGACATTCAAGATCAACAGTTAAATAATTTATTTTCTTCCATGAAATAACAGAGAGAGAGAGAGAGAGAGAGAGAGAGAGAGAGAGAGAGAGAGAGAGAGAGAGAGAGAGAGAGAGAAGAGAGACATCTTGGAATGCGTGGATTTGCAAGGAACATTGTTGAACACGGACAGAATGAAAGAATAATGTAGTAATCTACAATGTGGACTGCTCTGTTCATATTTACATCCAATACATTTACTTTTGTATTTGGGGCAATCAGACCGGGCTAAGAGAGAGGCCACTGAGATAAAATAGAAATGTTAGTCCATGTTTGAAGATGTTAATAATTGCACATTGCAGGTGGAAGGAGAAAATAAGGGGGCTCGAGCTTGAGCCTAGGGATTGCTGAAACGTAAAACGGCTTTCCGTTTCCTCTCCGTGTGAAGAGAAACATTTGGAGAAGAAAGCATGAGGTCCACCGGCGAGAGGGATACAGAGGTGGGACGGCGTTTACAGGAGCAAGTTCGATTAAAAGATGGACTGCTGTCACGGCCACTGGAAGAGACGCTGGAATGGCTTCAAATCTGTGCTGGACTTTTCCCGGTTGGCCGATGACAGCGTCGGAACCGAAGGGGGCGGAGTTACCAGATGTAGCCCATCTCATCATCCTTGTCGTCTTCCTCGTCGTCGTCGTCTTCGGCGATTTCCCGGGGGTGGATCCGGCCCCGTCTCTTCTTCTGCCGAGCCCGTGAGGCTTCCTCCTCTTGGTCGTCGAGGAGGATGACTGCTCCGCCGCTGCCGAAATCTCCCGATGTCTCCTCGTCCTCATCTGAAACAAAGTGGGCAAACAATAACTGACTGTCGCTCATACGTATCGGCAGTGCTCCACCAGATGGTGCTGTTTCACCCACCTACTTTACATTTAATGCAGAGCAGTGATTTCTTGAGAAACACCCCCAAAAAATAAGATTCTGCTTGCCAGGGGTACTAATGTAAGATTCAGACTTCAGAACTGTTTCTTCTTTCTGTAGCTTTGGTCTGTCCTGGACACACCCCCCCAGCAGGCCCGCCTCTTAAAGGCACGGACTTGTAACCCTAAACCCGAAGGTTTGAAAGTCAACGACGACAGGTTTTGTGTTATTGTGTGCAAGACAAATGGAATGAAGCATAACATCCCTGAAATTACGTGTTTGCTATTTAAGAAGTGTGTAAGTAAGTTTCAGTAACCTCTGAGAACTGTCAACATATTTTCACACGCAAAACAGGACGCCGCCAAAAGAGTTAAGTCGACCTGCTGGCTCCAGCCGAGCTGCAGCTGTTACACAACATTGTACTCGACACGCATTTTAATGTTGAACACGTTTTTGTTTCGACATTAAATCCTGCGCACCTCCAGTGTGAACGGGACTCATTAGTTTACACTTCCAGAGATTTTCTTGAGTTTTATTTTTTGTTTATACAGGCTGGGTGTACAGTTAGTGCACTGCTGCTTTGTGGCAATTACTGCGTTTGAATCAACTTGTGTTTATGCCACTGAGCTGAAAGCAACGGCACTGCACCACAAGTTATGTGAAGTAACGGTAAGAAATCACACACTGAAATGTTATACTAACTTTATTATTCTTTTTAATCATATTTTATAAATTAGCGGTGTGATGCACAGTGTTGGATTTGTCTTTCATCTCTATATATTTGTTTTATAGGCTCCAGCAATATAAAAAAAAAAAAAAAAGACAAATGTAACGGTAAGAAATCACACACTGAAATGTTATACTAACTTTATTATTCTTTTTAATCATATTTTATAAATTAGCGGTGTGATGCACAGTGTTGGATTTGTCTTTCATCTCTATATATTTGTTTTATAGGCTCCAGCAATATAAAAAAAAAAAAAAAAGACAAATGTAATATCAAGTTAACTTTTTTTTCTACTTGATAATACTTCATAATGTTCAAATATTCTTTTTTAAATTATTTTGTGGGGACCAATATTTGTTTAGGGGGGCTGAATATCGGTTTTTAGGGGGCTAGGCCAATAAAACGTCACCATTAACACATACTACCAAATACTTTTTTTGGGGGGGGGGGGCTTGACATCCTCTAAAATAGGCCCAGGAAAACACATTTTCCGTAAAGCAGGTGTCAAGCCAGTTGTTTGTACTCTCCTGCTTATTCATATTTACTGGACTGAAATGTTGACATTTGCACTTCAGCGAAGTGCAAATGTGTGGCGAATTCGCCTACTCGACTTGCACAGCGTTGACGTTTTACCAAAGCCGCGGTCCGTGAGCAGAATATCAGAAGCAGACGCAATCTGACATACGCGGGACCCGCGGATCTGTTTAACATGATCACTTTCCCAAACAATTGCTGACGCTCGAGAATGCAAGTGAAACGTCGGGGCCATTTTTGAATCCTCTTATCAGAAACGGCACCGAGTTAGAGGAAAAGAAGAAGAAACCGCTTACTGCGAGAGACAGATTGGTAGGACACAACAACCGAATCTAAAGTGTGGGCGGGCGCCTGTGTGCCGTAGTCGTACCGCAGTTTGGGTTGCCTTGCTTTCTGGAGCCGGCGATCTCGTTGCCATACTTGTCCACACACCAACACTGTCCAGTGCTGCCGTGACACTGGGTTGATTTAAAGTAGCCCTCTTCGGTACAGCGAGGAACATAGGACCCTGCAGGTGGACCACAGAATATACGGGGCGGATTCAGGGACACGCAAGGCGAAGGCCGCTCGGAGAAAGAGAGTCGAAAGAAAGACAGCAGCTGATAGATGTCAAAGCTCTTTTTAGTCACGGAAGGGAGATCGCTGAGCAATTACCGCCGAGAGGCTTGCGGGACGACAGGCATACGTCCTGCTAAAAGGCAGGCAGTCAGGTTCGATAACGCGCACGCTGCACGCAAAAAGCACACATAAGCACAAGCACAGCAAACAAACAGTAGGCCAGACTCATTTTTCAAACTGCGTTGTTCGCGACGTGTGCAGCTGGGACAGATGGCACAAAATGAAACCTGTTCTCAGGAGAATTTAGGAGGAAACCCAACAAAATGGGAAGCGCAATAGTGTATTGCAGTCTGACGGGACTCGTTTTCATGCGATGCCGGTGTCACGCCATTGACATTTGCTTGCCCTACAGTGACAAACTCCTCAAAAATGAAAAATTACACATCCACATTAGAGACGCGACATACAGTGGAACCTCTAAGGTCGAACACAAATTCTTTGCGGAGATGCTAAGTAGCGGCTGCTAAATTGCGTGCACAAGCTGTTATTGGGCATGTCGCGCGTGATTTACTAAGACAGCGATCTTTTACTAAATCTTAAAAAAGCGAGCACTAAATTGTGTGCTTACGTGACCAGACTGCACGCTCTACTACCAACAGGTGAAAAGCGGCCGAGACCGTTGTATTTAAAAGTTGTATTTGTCGCGCTTGAGGTTTTCACCGTTGAACATTTGGGAGAGGCCTACGGGCGCAACGTGAAGTGATGGAAATAGAAGTGCACTGACACTTCTATGACAGACAAAAATGCAGTTACAGAAAAGTAAGCTGTCGCTCTGATAATTTTGGTGAAGCCAGAAACTGCATAAAAGCACATTTTGTTTGCTTTACCTCGTAACCGCGTACCCATCCTACGTGACGCTGCTTTTAAAACTTGGGACAGCACGAACAATGGCACTCTTATGGCTCTTTTATTCAGAGAAATAGATACAGTATTTTAGAAAAATAAAGTATAAAGTCAAATTTGCAACCGCATCAAGGCCATGGCATTACCATTTCACACTTAAACACCCGTGGAATTTCAGTGGGAACAGTAAAGGTTGAATGGCAGCGTTTTCCGACGACTTCCATCAGTATTTTGCCGTCTTTGGTGTTTGTGTGTGTAGAATGCAACACAGTGTCCGGTGAGCACCGACAGCTGTCAATCAAACTGACCTATGAGGCTCTTCCTTCGACTGGGATTCTGCATCCTGCTCTTCTCAGCTTGGCAAGGCAATCCTACACGCAGAGAAGAGTCCTCATTGTTGTCGGCACGATTTCAGTATTGAGTCGGACAGACAGATTGAATGCTTGTGCCCATTGCGGATGTGTTGAGTGCATTTGGTGTCATTTTAGTTTGATGTAATCATCTGCCTCGTCCGAAAAAAAAGAAAAGTGCAACTTCGAGTGTGAGCGAATAGTTTTATTTTTAGCCATTCAACTCCAAAGATCTCTAATGAAGAGAATGTTGACACTTGAATTGATTGTAGCAGTGGCTCTCTTTTGTTGTTGCTGCTATTGTTAAACAAAGAGTGTTGGACAGCTTACGCAGCCAATATGATTCCACCATTTGCAAGGGAGGCAAATGGCTTTGCTCCTTCTGCATGCCGCTTGTGCCTCCGACATAGGAGAGAGAAGTTTGCCAAATATTTTTCGCTGGTTGTGCAATACCGTTCCCCGGGCAAAATCACAAGAGAGCCGGCACTGATGTAAAGTGAAATGCAGAGTGAGCATTTTACTAGTTGAATCGTATGATCGTTGTGTGAGAATTGACTAGTGTACAACGACTTGAAACTGCTGTAAATGTTTTTTTTTTTGAAATATATCTTTTATTACTTGCAATTACAATTCTCCTTCCAAAAAGGTATTCAATCGCAAGGCTCCATTCGCTCACCCTCCGGCTTCTGGAAGCAGTAGCACCACTCATTGTTGGACAGCTTGCCGTCCTTGAAGGAGTCGCAGGAGTTGAAGAGCGGCTTCATGCACAGCTCGTACTTGTCCATGTAGATGGCGCTCAGCTCGGACTCGTCGAGCAGCAGGTCGAAGTTCACGTCCAGTTTGTTGAACATCCATCCCAGAGAGTCTTTGCAGATGGGCAAGATGCTCGTGTCAAAGTCTTAAAAAAAAAAAAAAAAAAAAAAAAAGCAGGACTCAAGTGGACGTTTGAGTGTCGTGCACCAGATATTTGTATTTTTGGTCTTTGAGCAGCACGCGAGAGTGTGTAATTGTGTGTGTTAAGACGTGTTGACACGACAGAGAAGAGCGCGGGGTCACTGTTCAACATCACGAGCATCTCTCATGAGCATCAAAAAGTTGCTGCACAGAAAACGGGCCACACACGCACACACACACACACACGCTCACGCACACACGCGCTCGCACACTCCAGAGGCCTGATGTACTCACGTCCGGCGGCTGACTCAGAGCTGTCAGCGGGTTTCAGGTCTCTGTTGGCATCCAGATGGAGAACTCCAAACCAGTCCTTGAGTCTGGCAGCCAAACTGTGGAGCTGTGTGTCCGTGCACACTACACAAACATACACACACGCGCAGAGATGAATACGACGCCTACTTTACAAATTACGCACAATATATCGTTTGAGCATCGTCATTGCAATGTGCGCGGTCAGTTGTTGGTGTATTGATGTGCACTAAATCAATTGTGAAATTAATAAGAGACCAGAAGAAGGACCTGGTCGGACATGCTAGTCAGACTAGCGCAGATGTTCCGGTAAATGATAATCCTTCAAACACACTTCTTGCATGCTAGCTATTAATGAGTAGACACGGAACAATTACATGCATGATTGCAGATTGCAGTTGGGCTTGAGTGGTGGGCGGCTACGGCATTGGTGAAGGGACAAACTTAGGTGTACACAACTCACTAATGCATACTATTTGAAAATGGGCAAAATGACTGAAAATGGAATAAATGAAAAGAGACAAATGGTGTTGGGAATGTGCTGACTATACAGTATATTTGGGCATTAAAAAGAATGATTTGACCTTGAAATCTCTGACCTGCTTAATGCTTACAGTGCATTTATACAGGTAGACATTATACAAACGACTCATTCTACTTTTTTTCCCCCCATGGCAATATATATCTATAAAACATAAACATAAAAAATCCCAATGTCCTTTTTTTCCAAATATCGTGCAGCCCAATGAGCAGTAAGAAGACGTGCAGATTTTTTTTCCTGGTCACACGTGGCGCCTCTCACATTTTGCAAAATCCGAGAAGATCGTATCAATCGTCATGTGTCCGAGACTCGAGTGCGTCTCAACTTGACTTCGTGTGCGCTTTCTGCGTTTGTGTGTGTGAGAGCATTTGAAAGAAAGAAACGATCCGCTGTCACCTCCGAAATCCAACTTCGCTTTTCTTAACTCCGACCACGTGGAATACGCCTTGCTAACTTTTCTTGATTCTCAGGCGTTCTTTTCTTCTCCATTGTCTTTCGTTCCTTCAGTCAAACAGCGCACGTATTTCCTATTCCCTCGTTCGTTTCCCATCCTTTTCCTCCGACCGCAGTCTTTGCATTTACCTGAGCTTCGTCACACTTGCCTAAACTTTAGTGACTTAGAGGACCGCGTTGATATTCCTTTCTGCTCTGTTTTTTTTTTTTTTTGCTCACCTAAATTGCTTCGAGCGCTCCATTTCCCGTCTCCCCCCTTTACTCATCCCCTTCTAAACTCCAAAGATAAGTGCTTCCGTGTGCCGCTTTGATATCCACTCACACCGTCCTCCTCTTCACACTTTTTCATCTTTTGATTGGACTGCTGCGACCGCTCCAGCTCGCCATCCCATGCACTTCAGTCTCTTGCACTTTGTACTACAGCGCAAGTGTCGCTGGGCTCTTGTTTTCTCCTTCTCTTGCTACGATCTTCATTGCTTCTGACAGACGAGACAATGTCACCTGTTCTGCAAGCATTTTTCTTCGGGGGGCGAAAAAGAAAGCCGGAAACAAATATATTGACTTGCGCGTTGGTTCTCTTGAGCCCAGCGCTCACAAAGCTTGTGGCAGAACTTTACCGTGAGATCCGGTGATTTCTCATGTGGCATACTTGAGCAGTCTTTGAGCCGCTGGGCTGGTTTAGTCAATCTTGTGAATCACGAGGTTTGCTCTACGTCACGCTTTCCCAAAGCTTTTCAGCCAAGACAGACGTGACACTTTGCTCCTCCTCGGCAACCAAACCTACAAAATGATATCGTGTAACCTTGAGAATTGCAGAATCCGTCATTGTGATCAGTTGATTATTAGCAGTCGAAAATGGAGTGCACTCCTTGGCGACAACCAGAAGGGCCACCGAAGATTCCGTTTGCGGCCTGAAGATGAACATCTTGACATCAGCTAATGCTAACGTCCACACGGACCTCGGCTTCGGGACAACTTCCACCAAGGGATCCGTTTTCATTTCTGCTCACTACTACACTAGCAGGAAAACAGGAGTTCCCAACAGCCAGAAAGATTCTCCAATCCCTCAGTCACAACCTTAAAACATATTTCAAAGATGTATGACTCTTATTCATCTTCCCCACACTCTTATAAGCAACCTTTTAAACTCTTAAACGTACAGTAATGCACAGTAGTACTGTACACTATTTACATTTTATTCCATGTCGTATGTTTTTTTTAAATGATTTTTTTTTTTAAAAGCAGTTTTAATGCCCTAAGATGGGAAGCGTTTAATTTACTGCACACACACAAAAATAGAGCATAAACTCCAAATCCCGCTATATGGAATGCGCTATATATATATATATATATATATATATATATATATATATATATATATATATATATATATATATATATATATATATATATATATATATATATATAAGAGACATAAGCCAACAGAATGTGTGTACCAGCCAAACATATTTTGGGCAAGGCTGAACTACAGAAATCACATTTGTGTTTTTCTTGATCCCGAAGGTGTTTGATGGGGTTTAGGTCAGGCCTCTCGCATTCTTTCTTGCCAAACTCACCCGAGCAGGCCTCTACGGCCTTTGCTTTGTGCACTGGCGCACAGTCATGGCGGAGTTCAAAAAAAAAAAAAAAAAGGGCCTTGCACTTGCTTCTCGAAAAGTCCTAGCAATTCAGAAGGAACTAATTGTACCAGTTCCACCTCTTATGGATGAATCAGGTTTGTAAAAAGGTGTATTTCTGTATACTTGAGGAGAAAATGTCTCTAAACTGTGCCGGATGTTGACTTTGAGACACTCGGAAAGACAATCAGATGAGGCGTTGGCGCAGCGCGAGGCCACAGGAGCTCAGGGCAAGAGGGGTCACTTTCATTAAAAAGATACAACGGCATGTTGGATTTAGTTTGCGATCCATCCCACAGACGGCGAGGCCAGCTAGCGCAGGTGATGATCGCTTTTACGCTGCTCCTTTGGAGAAATTCAACAACGTCCTCCTCGCAGCGATATAATGCCGACCCTCAACATTTATCAGTACAATTGAAACACGCACACTCACTAAAAAGAAGCAGTGCGAACAGACTAATAGGTGCCTTGTTTGTGGGGATTCTAAATAAAACGGGAGTCGGGTTGTTTCAAAGAGATCTATTTTTTTTCATCACGCTCTCTTGTGTTTATCAATTAGAACTACTGTCACGGTTTAGTCATTTAAAGAAAGAATGAGGATCATAGAAGACAGCAAGTCAGATGCGACCGGAAGAAGGGAAACCTTCTCTCAGCCTCTACGTTTGCAGAAGGATTTAACGTAGAATTACCCAGAGAGATTTAATGTTAAGTCTCTTTTGACACGCTTTAATTATTAGTGCAATTAAATGATTGGAATAGTCCCTCTCACTGTGAGTAATAGCTCATTTGTTCCATTCATCTTGTTTCTTTAAGCATTACAATCTTTCAAGAGTACTGTAAAAAAAATTAAATAAAAAGAATACAATATATATATATATATATATATATATATATATATCTATAATTAAATGATTGCGAAATGAGAACGCGTGGTTAAGTAGGCGAGCAGACACAAGAGGCATCCTTAATGTAGGCCTAAAATATGGCAAGTACTGTATTTATTGTTATTATTATTATTATTATTTTTTTCAATTGAACCACACTAAATCAACAAAGTGAAGAAAGGAGCAACAATGTGTTTGGATTTATTGAGACGAGCTGAAAGGAAAAAGCCGGCCGCGTCTCAATTACACACGCTGCAATGAGTGCGTCCCCATTGAAGCCAGCGGACATTGAGCGCATATTTCTACGTGTCAAATGTGGCGTTTTGATTCCCCGTTGAAAGCCGGGCGACGACTCGGTGGGACATATTCCAGGCTACGTTTTTGCGGCTCAACCATACCGGGAAGTGTAGACATAGGCTGGACGTACGAAGGCATTTGAGTGGCAGGTGAAAGCCTGGCAGGGCGTGGTTTCAGTGCACTCAGTGGACACGCCCAAGTTTGACTTTTCATGATTTTGCAACATCATCTTATATCCTTAAAATATGACAAAATTATATAAATATGACAGGGTTGTTAACAACACTTTTCTCTGTGGTTTGTCAAATTTAAAAGACGTATTTTTTACCTTACAAGGACTTTAACAGACAACGCTCCTGATTTTATGGCTCTTGGAAAATAATAACTAATGTTTCACCTTCTCGATGTTTAAAGATCATTTCCGGTTTGTAAAATCTAATGTGAGGAGAATCAACATCCTTTGTCCGACAAAATCTCAAAGATTCAGGTTATCGGACGCTCCTTCAACTGCGAGCGCACGCACGTCATGTGCAGAGTGCCTCGTTGTTGGCAGCGAGTGTGCGCACGTTACGGAGAGGAAAGCGAAAGAGTGAGTAGGGGGAAAAAAAAAAAAAAAAGTCTGACACGGAGCCGGTTTTTGCGATGGCAGTGGCGCTTTAGAGCGCCTCGCTGTCGCAAGGCGAAAGTGAGCCCTTGACCTGGTTGGTGGTTTACTGTCGAATTCGGATTCATTTTCACAGCTCAAACATGGAGGGACGTGTAGGCGTGAAAAAGATGCTTGCATTCCATTTTTCAGCGGGCCTTGGTTTCGTGCATTCAGCGGACACGCCCGCAGCGTTTGAGAGCGGTGACAATGGTTTTTGCTTTTTCGTGATTTTGCAGCCTCATTTCACGTTTGGCGATGTTACTAATCCTTCAACGTTCTCTCTTCTCTGTGCTGTGTCAAATCGATAAGGCGTTTGTTTTCACCTTACGGGATCACACAATTTGCAATTGACTTTTTTCAATGGGCACATTCTGTTTTCAACAAAGAAAATGCAACTTTTAGCGATCAGGGGGAGTGTGCATGTTGCTATTTAAGGGAAACTTGTCTCGGCAGAGCCGCACGGAAACCGCTGGACCCGTTCTGACAGAATATGGTGGCGCGTCGTCAGCCAATGAGGAGCTCATTAAGGTCTGCTGGAGATTTCATTACAGGCCGCCTCTCTCGTTAACGTAATAGCTTCTGCTTACAACGCTGCTATTAATATTGCCTTAGTTTTGTCGATCCAGCAACCGCAATATCAAAACGAAGCACATTTTCACGTTACTTGTCCACTGCCTCTGAATTTCTGAATATAAAATGTGCAAACAAAACAAAACTAACAACAACAAAGAACATTTACAGGTCTAGTGTGACTGCACAGCTTGGTTTGTGCGATCACATCTCTATGATTTTTGATACACGGGTTGAAACTGCTGAGTCTTATCATTGCGACACACCGTGGCCCGCACACA
Organism: Phycodurus eques; assembly: GCF_024500275.1. Classification (NCBI taxonomy): domain Eukaryota; kingdom Metazoa; phylum Chordata; class Actinopteri; order Syngnathiformes; family Syngnathidae; genus Phycodurus; species Phycodurus eques. Next base: position 27,986,533 of record NC_084533.1, read on the forward strand.
AACACACGATTACACACACCCCGAGCGCCGACTCCGTCTGTTTACCATTCTGAGCTGCTGATCTGACGCGAGATCCTATCAGGTCGGGAGACGGCACACACGCGTGCGCACAAGCGCGACATTTATACTGCCAGCGTCAGCCGGAAAAGAAAAATGGGACGTCGGAATGGGAGACATTCGAGAGGACTGCTTTGAAAAAGCAAACTTACTGGGAGAGGGAAAGGAAGAGACCCAGCAGGCAAGTCAATAGATTGCGTTCACAGAGCCACGCTCTGCAAAGCAGACACGTGCTGCGCGAGGTGTACACACTTTTCCCATGGGAAATATGCTAAAGGAAATCTAACTCATCCATTCCAGACACCCAAAACCAGTCCCAAAAATACATTTTATAGAGAATAACTAAAGTTTACATGACAGGGGAAAAAAAGGCGAATTCAATATAAGTGACTAATTAAACAGAAAAATGAACTTTTCTTCATGTTTACTTTCTTTGAACACACTTGAAGGCATTTGAAAGACAGAAAGAGGGCAGAGGCAGGAGGAGGAGAAGATATTGTTTGGAAGTGGAATTTTCCATTTCTGTACTTGGCTACGAGTTTTTTTTTTTTTTCTTCTTTTTCTTTTATCAAAGAGCCGGAAATACAAAAACTTTTTGAAATGCTTCCAATGAACGCGTGGGGTGGAGCCGACTCAAGAAAACACCCAATGAGGTTGAGAGTCCGGGAAACGAGTTGCCGCGTCTGACGGACAGGTGGATGCGTTTGGTACCGACCATTTCCAGCTGTACCAAAACCGGGCGCGTGTACGAAAATTGGTAAAAAAAAAAAAAAATCTTATGAAAACTAGGGCATATGAAAATTGAGGTTTCCACTGTAAATGTCGTGATAATTATGATATATTTATTTTGGAGCGTTTCTCGTGGCTTTGGTTCTTTGGACTTGTTTGTCTCATCAGGTTTCAGCCTCTGATCTGCCCAAGGCCTTCAGAATCAGCGGTGCTGGCTGATTTAACGTAACATACGAGCAATGGGACATGTTCTTGAAACAATCCGATTTCAAATTCAGAAAGAAAAAAATAAAAGATCTCCTAATATTCAGTTGGTTGATCAGAGCGAAGCTGTTCGACCAGCAGAACTCATCGGAAGTGATCTGCACACATTAAGCCGCGGAATAATCAGCAACTGTGCTGAGTATAGTGCATTTGAATTTTGCCCTATTGTTTGATCAATATTGATTGCGAGCTGCGTGTTGTTATCTTGCGTTCTTCCACAGTATGGATGGTTTCTGTTGTCGCGATGTGATAGCGGCGATATGAAGAGCGGGCGTGTGGATTCAAGTCTGTCAGTCGTCTGCCGCCGCTGACAGACGGTCGAATGATGGATATACGGATGTGGACAATAAGAATCCTCCTCATCGTCATCCCACTACGCCCAACTAGGGAAGGGAGGAATTTCTCAAACAACAACAAGCCATCCTTTTTTTTGGTGACGCGGCACTTTAGATCGCATTTCTCCTTCACAATCTCTCCATCTCTCAGACAAAATCCTATTTTGGCGACAAACAACGAGACACTCCATCACTGCTCACTGTAGTTGGGGGGTGGAATATAAATAAGGGGAGAAAAACATATTTTGAGAAACATAGGGAGTGGGGGGATAACCACAAAGGATGTTTTTTTTTTTTTTTGTATGTGTGGTGGAAAAGACTGACGGAGCAAGTTGAGCTCAAAAATTGCTGAAAGTACAGATGAACTCACAAGCGAATTCAAGTCGAGCCTCAGTTCTACCCGTCCGCCCATCCATTAATCCGACCGTGTCGGCGATATCAGAAGGGGAGCTGGTGTGACGAGTAAACAGACAAGCAAAATATGGAGTGCCCTCACCAGTCTTGTCGCTTTTCAACGGTGTTTTGCCAAGAAGAAGTTGTCCAGGCAAGCACGGGCATTGTCCATCACATTTCACTGAGATGATCTTTCCCGTGAGGCAGCTCTGGAACTCCAGTTTACACTGGAAAAAGATGAAAAGAAAAATCTATCCATTGGGAACACAGTAAGAAAAAAAAAAACCATCTGTTTCTCTTGCGGCAAAGGAAAAAACAACATTATCACGAATATTAAACACATTTCCACCCCCAGGGGCCCCAAATAATTAGCAAAATGTAACGAACTTAGTGGGGTGGTGTTCTGTATTCTTCGTTTTAATTATTTTCAACTCACTTTCCACACAAAAACACATTTGATTTCTTTTTCAGTAAACTGGCAAACCAGCCTCATGTCTGCCGGTTTCTTTTTGCCGACACAAAAGCAACGTATGCTTGCCCGGCAGGTGTGACGTCGCCTCAAAAAAGAATCAAACTTAGTTGAAGCTGATTAAGAAGAAGAACATTTGCCGTTCGAGGAGTCCTCATTCATCTTGTTGCAGAAGCGCCCGTTAAGAAGCCACACAGGAACTCCACTAGACGACTCGACTCGGGACGTCGTGAGTCGGTGGGGAGAACACTTCGAAGACCTCCTCAATGCCTTCCCATGAGGAAGCAGAGTCTTCCTACTCGCGACTATGCTGATATTGTTTCTCAGACTGCATCAAAAACCGTTGGATATTATATGACACACTCGGAGGGCCTTCTCGAGACAAACGACGGCAATTTCAGTGCTTTCAGTTTACTTCGAGATGTTAACCCAGAGTCAAGTGCGACATAATACCAGGAGACAATGGTACCGCTGCCTCTTGTATGACACGTTTCAGTTAATGCGACTGTTTTCTTATGATTATCTTGGTGTATCTTATATTTGTGCCTTGTTGTTTTATATTGCGTGTCTTGTTTGTCGAAGACTGGACTTCAAGTCTGTAAATGAAGTTGATTGACTGATTGATGTGACTCTCATCAAAGCATCTTTATGCAGGGGTACTGTTAAAATGACCATTCATAATTGCACTAATCGTCAATATTTGGGACTTAAAGTTGTGTTTTTTGGGGGGAAATGGATCCACAGAGGAGCACCGCCATTTGCTGATAAAAAAAAATACAATCAAAAAATCAAAAACACAACTCTCTGTACTGCTGTCAACATATTGCATTAGCTGTCTGGAGAGGGAGACAGTAAGCGAGGAAGTCCGGGAAATGGACGGATGACCTTCCCCAGTCACAGTCTGCACACGCGGACGCTCCGCGAATCTTGATACTTGTCACTCTCGAGGGGTTAATGTGGTGTTAATGAAACTGTGCTTTAGCACCTGAGTCAGGAGTGATGGACTTCACTTAAGCGACTGAGGCTTCTCAGGAGATCTGAGCACTGTCGTCTTAATATGATGCAGAGCGTGAGTGTGTGTGTGTGTGGCTCTAATGAGAGGGGCATGCAACGTAAGAATATAGCCTGGATTAGACTGTGACAAAGCATCTCGCTCAGTCCGCCTGCTAACCGACTGATCCATTTGAGGTGAATTGCTGCAGAGAGCACAGGAATTTCGTAGTCCTCCTCCTTGTTCCCCCCCGATTCTCGTTTCTCCTTCGAACACTTCAGTCCCTCGGCACTGGCCGGTGGAGTAGGTCATTGGCAAGGAGGCTGAAAACGTCCTACAATCAGCAGGACAACACGTGGGTTTGGTTTAGTTAGATTCTTAAGTCATGTAAACCCATTAAGCAAAATGCTGCTACCGCATTCGCGACCTACATGCTTGAACTGAAAAACAAGTACAGCACTGTGCAATTGCTTTGGTCTCAAGGGATTTGCTGCTTTAGCAAAAAATACCATTACCATGAATAATATTTCAAGGTACGTTTATTACAGTGCAGTCAGAAAACACAAAAACAGAAGAAAAAAAGTAGCACTGTAATTGACCGAGGCTCAGCCGCTGGTGAGGCTGCTTAAGGCGCGTGGTTTTAGGGCGTGATTCAGCCGACGCGGCGCTGGGGAAAGCGGAGGAACAGATAGGAAAATCGAAATGAAATAGAACCACCGCATTAACTGCGGCTTGATCGCTGGTGAGGCCACTTAAGGCGCTTCGTTCTCGGCCCTGATTGGACTCGCAAAAATGACGGAAGAGCGAGGAGGGGAAAAAGTTAGAGTTAAAAGTAGAGTAAAAGTTAACAAAAGTTAGTTGTTAGAGCTGGCCGTCATCGGCACGGGCGAGGCTGCTCTGACTGACGCTTAACTCTCTCGGGTGGGCCTCTGGGGACAGTTTTCTAAAAAGCGGGGCTTTTAGAATCGTGCGGAAGGCATTTCACAGACCAAATGTATGTGTTAATGTATGTGTTCAGTCTGACTTCGTTTTTTTTTTTTTTTTTTTTTTTTTGGAAGTTGAATGCAAAAACAACACTGGAAATATTCCCAAATCTTCATGTGTCGTATTTCGGGAAACTTAGCCAGTGGAAAAAAAAAAAAAAAAAAAAAAAAAAATATATATATATATATATATATATATATATATATACCTGGTGGATTGACTGTACCAAAATACAGTCTCCCCTGACTGTACCAAAATACAATCAGTAGTAATTTTAGGCTTGTTTTCAGATGCCAGACTTCGAAGTTCAGGTGAATTATATAATATATATAATAATTATAAATTATATATATTACATATTTTACACACATAAAATATGAGCTAATATGCCACTTTGTGCAGCGGTAAAGTACATTCCTTTTTCCACACCGGTTATGCAGTGAATTTGGTCTCCGGTTTTGTCTCTGACGTCACAGCAAGACATCCATTTTGGCCATGAAAAACAGGGCATTCCCGGGACTATTATTTATTTACCATTTGCTCCAAAACGGATTGTTATTATTGGAAATTACGGCCAGTTTCATTTTCCTGAGCAAAACAAATCATAACGAGAACTTGTTAGTGAAAGATGGACAAACTGGACGGTGCGGGTCCTTTAAGCTGAAACATAAAGAAAGTAAGATAGGTGTTCGTCATCAAAAGAAGACAAATATTCGGGCATTTTACCTTAGAGGAGTAGGTGTGTCCATCGGAGCCACACGCTGGGTTCGAAGGGGGGGATGAACACAGTTTGCAGTTCCCGCGAGTGCCCGCTTCAAGCCTACGCTTGTGGCCCGAGCTGCCTTTGCGGGCCTTCACACTACGTGACAACAAAAGTCACCGACGTTCACTTAAAAGACAGCCAGGCCAATACAGTACAAGCAGTTATAAACTTCCAATGGCAGAGGGAAGCATTTTTTTCAACATGCCCAAACTGAAAACCTGATAAATTGGTTTCCAGCGAGACTACTGTCAATCGTTTTCTGTTGATTCGCTCCATTGGCTTTACATGTAAGTTATGTTTAGTGGTTAGCATGGCTTCTGTGTCCACTCCCGCTCTCCCTCGATTGGTGTGTCACATGTTTAATCGCGCCTCAACATCCTGTAGCGATATTGATACTTGCGATATTATATATACACTCCTCACAAAAAGTTCACTTGCTCCGCAGCGGCTCCAGTTTTTCTGTCTGAGCCACTCTTCGAAGTTACGAATCCTCAGCTCCATGAAGACAAACAAACGGCCTATACAATGGATGTGCATTTACACTACTCACAAAAAGATATTCTGCTTTCGGGTGACCTTTCAGGACGAATCTAAAATGTGCTATAACCTACACCTGTGACCTTAATTTGACCTTCTCGAAACTTTTGAATGCACATGTTCATCAGGCGTTTTCTGCCAAACGTGCTGAACGGCAAAATTCACAATGAACCATGAATCCACTTGCTGCATTTCCCGGTTCAATGAAAACTTGCATTGAAACAACATGACGTCTTCTCAACATGTTGCTCCCGTTTTGACATCGCAAGACCAAGAACACACCGAACAAATGATGTACGGTACCTCGCCATTGCAAGGCTTGCAACAGGTTACAGTGCATTGTTAGGTTAATCCTGAAATTCCACCTGAAAGCCGAACATCTTTCTGTGAATTTGCAGTTATTTTGCCTTTATGGATCTGAGGATGAGTCATTTAGAAGCATCGCGCTGCACTGCGAAAAGAAAACCTTGAGCCACCGTACCGAGCCAGCCCCCTTGTAGCTTTTCGTGAGTCGTGTGTATATATAATGAATATCAATATCACTAGCATGTAGCCAGCGCAGAGCAACTTTGCAGCTCCCGAGCCGCAAGGAAATCAGGGAGGATGGGTGACATTTTGGCAGTGGCGCAGCTGAATTAGTATGCGATAAAAACACCAACGGCATTGGTTAGATGTGAAGAGCCAGGGGGAGCTCGATAAAATGCAGCTGGAAGTTGCACGTTTTCCTGCGCAGTACGAGCATTCACAAGATGCTTGCGTGATGCTTTGTTAGTTAAGTTTGACCTCCTTCCATAAGATTATTACTGGCCCTGACGTCCGTTAGCCAGAGGCTGAGCTGCATTGTTGCCGTATTCTTATACAGCGGGAGAAACTCGAGGCAGTTAACCTTCCTGTCGCCTACCCAATATGTTCCCGTCTGGGAACTTGTCGTGATGCGTGTGCCTTTGTACATACTGAAAAGTACAGTACCCGGCGTATTTTTATGGGAAGAAATAGTCACCCCTGAAATATCCAAATATCACCTCGTTCATATTTATTTACAGTGGGTGTGGAAAATATTCAGACCCACCAACGTTCACCATCCAACGGGACAGAACTGGAGAGGATCTGCAAGGAGGAATGGCAGATGATCACCAAATCCAGGTGTGAAAAATCATCATTCCCCAAAAAACCCATGGCTGTATTAGTGCAAAAGGGTGCTTCTACTAAATACTCAGCCAAGGATCTGAATACTTATGGCTGTGTGATATTCCAGTTTTTCTTTTTGAATAAATCTGCAAAAATTCCAACAATTATGTTTTGTTTCTGTCAGTATGCGGTGCTGTGTGTACAGCAATGAGGCAAGAACTTAAATGATTTTAGCGAATGGCTGCAATATAACAAAGAGTGAAACATTTAATACGTTCCCTACCCACTGCATAGTTATCAGTGGCACTCAGGTCAGCACGGGTGGTCTATGAGAAGCCATCAGCTCGAATAGAATCCTCACTCGTATGCATAAAGTAACAAATTACGGAACCAGAAATGATTAAATAAGAGGCTCGTGAAAACAGTTTAAACCAGGCTAAAATTATTTTACGGTCTGTGGCTTAAGTGAGCGATGCCGTAGCGAAATACAGATTGCATCGGACTCATTTGATGCATTAAGCGGTAAATTGGATGCGTTATGAGTTCAATATGAGGGGGGAGAATCCAAACAAATTGATTTAGAAGGTAATGATTTCGAAGCGAATGAGAAATCAATTAAACCCAATGACAAAAGGCAGCGACATAAAAAGGAGTTTCAGACGCGCTTTGGTCATCATGACTTGTTAAGATGAAACATTTTTGGGGGAAAAAAGTGTTCGAATTGGGATCATTGCAAGGTTGAAAGCACAAACAAATTAGAGCTGATAGTGCCTTGGCTGAGTGCACGGAGGCTACAAATAAATGTATTGTTTGACAAGAATTAATTGGTTTTGCAAAGATGTTTAAGCATTTCAGTGAAGCAGAGAGGAGTCATTATATAGCGTTATGTTTCACTGCTATTTGGAAAATAGTGGCTTTATTAAAACGGCTGGCATAACAAGTCCCATTACAGTTGCTTACCTGTGAGTTGGCTGCTTGCGATTGGTGCAGATGGCTGTTTGGTAGTCATGGCTGACACACACCTTATGAAGGGGGCAGCGCACTTTCAGGCATGGCTCCTTGGTGGTGTCAGGACCTACGCAGACAGCGGCAATTAAGAAAATGTCAGCTTGGACTGTGACTCAACATGAAGGATTAAGACCCAAAACGAACACAGCTAAAAAGAACTCCAAGAATGGCTCAGAACAAAACATTGGATGATAGTGCAATGTCCTTCTAGGAACCCTGATCTAAATGTGTAGGAATGACTCCCATCTAGTGTTGAAATTTTGTATTGCATCCTTACGAATAGTGCAGTCGAGACCCTCGGTTTTTCCAACACGTATTGCGACAACGGTAGCCGTCGCATTTCCAAAAACCTCGAAGGACGACAACACCGTCGAACAAAACGGGATGAAAAAAGTTAGCTTTAGGCTAATTTAGGCAGTGTTGACTTAGTTGTCGAGGAGAAAGCTGGCAAGTTCAGTTTCAAGATGTCGGACTGTCATGGCGCTCCCCTACTGGGTCCCCACTCTTTCGGGTAAATAAATCTAAAATTCTTCCCTCACGAGAATGTATCAGATTGAAACCAATGATAACGCATATATAAAGGCAGACGCCGATTTTGACCGGTTAACAACTGAAAATGTTAAACAGTGTCCCTTTAAGAACGTCTGGGGGAGGCACCCTTCAAACCTGGGCTAGCGAGAACAGCTAACAGCTCGCTCACGAGGGGTTCAAAACCTGTCGACGGGTGCAGAAGTCTCTTTGAGAGCTATAGATTTGATTGCAGCGATTGCCTCGTCCCAGGTTCATTTGTTTTTTTTTTTTTTTTTTTTTTAAATATATATATATATGGATATATATAAATAATCTGTTATCGCGGCACGGTGGACGACCGGCGACCGGTTCAGGGTGTACCCCGCCTCCATAGGCTCCAGCAGCCCGCGACCCGCGTGAAGGAAATGGATGGATCTGTTGGACCACAAATAAATCAGTGCTCGATTTTCTTGAGTTCATTTTCAATCCATTTGATTGATCATTTTGTCAGTTTCCAGTTATATAAGCAATCATTCTGGGTTAACGGAAGGTTACCAACAATGCCATCAGACCGGAACGTTTTTTCGCACACATTTATTACAGAGGTATCAGGCTGCATTTACGCGACCGATCCAAATGTTCGATTCCAATTCCAAAAGCATGTTTTCAACAATGTTTGAAACAAAAGAACGCCAGCAACTTTTTCAATGCACAAGTCCTTGCCATTGCCGTTACTGCTCGATTAGAATCGTACAAAAGCAAATGTCCTTGTCTTCATTAGGAGGATAATGGCTTGTATTTCAGGCCCAGCTGGCATCTGTTGAGTTTGAAACTACTTTTTGACCTGATCCGGCGATGCACCATTGTTGACAGTGACATATTATGATGCTTTTACTCGCGGTACATTTCTAATGCGAAACCACCAAATACCTGTGAGTGTCAAAGGATATTTGAAACTTTCTGTATCTTGATAGTAGACGGAAGCCACGCACGGAGCTCATCTCTTCATACTGTATATACTGCAGCGCCATATGTTACACCCGAGCTTGTTTCCCACCATCCGTGAGACACACTGACACAAAAACACATTCAAAAACCTGCTTGCCCTCTCGTACCGCGCAGTGATTGCAGCGTGATGATTGGCCGACATTCCCGCATTATAGGCCGCCATGTCGCAGTGTCTTTCCATCACTTGCTTATTTGGAAATATCGTCACCTCCATCTATCAGTGCTGGGGAAAAGCCATCTTATTTCACTTCACTTCAAAATGACTTTATCGCCACAGGGGAGTGACGGACGAGTGCAGCAAAGAGAGCAAGAAGAGTTAAGAGCGTGAGAAGGCAGAAATACCGGCGGGGAAACGAATCTCGGAGCCAGCGAACGGACGACCGGAGGACAATTAAGGATGAGTCCGTGACCTCCGCTCAGAGACAAACTGGAAATCAAGAGAACGCCACACGGATGACGGATTTGATTTTAAACTCAAACATTCGACACGTCGTACATAGACAATGACTCAGACAAAACGTTCCACAGAGCACCGAAACATGTGGCGTTAATTCAATTGCGAAATAAGCTTTTAAATGTTCTTGCGCCTGTTGAAGGCGGTTTAAAGTTACACACGAGAGAAGACGTTAAAGATGGAGATTATTCATCAAGTCAACTCATGACATACAGTCGCCCGACTGACATGTCTTATTGCAGATCCATGCATTCGGATCCAATGAAAACGCAACTGATTTCACGGGAAAGGGTTCCATGTAGCTGGTAATACGAGCGTGTGGGGGCAGAAAGAAGAACACGATGGCGATGGCAAGCGCATTTGCCAAACAGAACACTGCTCACTTCACAGAGAGGAGCGGTTCGGCAGACCGTGACCAATCCTTCCCGAAAGGGGCTTCCAGCCTTTCAATGCCACTCCCGAACATCACAGAATGACATGCTGGATATTTAAAACGACCACACAACTTAGCTCAATGCTAACGCACAATGTAAAACGCCGTAGACGATATAAACGGATAGCATCGATAGTTACGGTGGTTGAAGGGATATTTGAACAAAAACGGTGCAGCAATACATGCAGAGACAAATGTAACACTACTCGCAGGCCTTTTCTTCATCTGCTTTAAAAAGAAAACAACAAAAAAACCAGACCATTATCACTGCAGTTTACTGTGTCAATGTTTCCTTTGCGTCTTCACCACTGTATTGAATTATTCACCGAATCAATCACAATGCAATACAGCGTGGTAGACAATTATGAATCACGGCAAAGCGTGCCCAAGTACTCAACCACTAAAAAAAAAAAAGCGATTGAAAACATCAAAGTCCCCTTCAAGGGGCACGAACACATGCTGCGTCATCCCGACAACAGTCTGGATGCATCCAGACAAAGCACACAGTCATAAAACCATATTCAGCGTTTTTATGGCATCCAATTAATTGTGAATTTAAAAGTTAGTACACGAGGTCATATCTTCTCAAATCAGCCTGAAGACACTGGAGCGCTTCAGCGCTTTTGCATCTTTGCTCTGATTTTCATGAGCGCAGGCTTAAAACCAAGAGAAACGGTTGGCCGACGAAAGAACGGCCATCAATATTCAACAGAGAGCACATGCGCGGCATCATTAACCGCCGCGACACTTCAAGCAGGACTTTGACAATCAAATATAGTATACGTTGTAAAATGTCACTCCAATTACAACCGGCACGCAATTCCACTGAAATATTAGTCGAGGCAGGAAGAAAAGCATATAAGGAGTCGGGCTTGATAAAACACGAGCTTGTCCTTCAGGATGCCAGAACGGAGACTATTGATTAGAACCTAGCGGCCAATATAAGAGGCTACATTGCTGACAAGACCTGTCAGACGCTGGAGGGTGACCTCAGACGAATTGCGCCCCAAGTAGACATTTGGCCATTTTCTTTTGCGTGTGCTTTTTTGTTCAGCCTGCAATCCGGTCTTGGCTCTCCTGCGCTACCGATCCGCACAGCGTCACACACGCGCAAGTTCAAATTGAAATCAACAAGAGATTAAAGAACCGTTCCCGAAAGGGACAAATCCACGGCTGTTGTTAGAAACATGCGCGACGCATTCAAGTCTTGACTCGTTAAAAAGGATTTCTTCTATTTTACCTGCGGGTTGGGGGTGCTACTGAGGGAAACGAGACAAACAGATGATGAGGAGATAAAAATTGCCTCCACTCCCCGTATTGTCAATACTCCTCGGGGTTTCGCTGTCTGGCCTCTGAGAAGCACTGGAGCAAAGGATGATGGAGAGATGAAAACACAGAGATGGGGCCTCTGGGCTGATGCGGTGACAGAATGGCTTCACCGTGCAGAAAATGTATTATTGAAAACGCGGGAAAATCCTATCACTGTGGATGCAAGGGAGGAACGCTGAAGATAAACGGCCTTCCTTAGTTTGAACATCAGTGGAAAAAATCACACAGGGGAAGACGTTCTGGGAAAAGAGGGGTGATTTGCATTATTCATCACCACTACGCTACCAATATAAACGCCAACAAACATACGCAATATAGTAGAAGTGGCACCCCCTAGGGGCGGGAATTTGTTGCTGGCAGCAGAGTCGCTCTCGTGGCTTTTTTTCCTTCTTTTTTTTGTAGAGGCGCACTAAGCAAGCAAATTCAAGTCTTTGAAGGCAGCTTCAAAGTGGAATGGCGCGGAGGATTGATTTCAGGTAGAAGTTGTTTACTGTCACGGTTTACGTAAACTTAACAAAACACGTTTTGCTCAAATGGCGCGTGCAAGCAATGAGTACAATATTCATCGATTGGCTCGCTCGGAGGAATGGAGAACAAGGGGAGTTGAAATTCCAAGGAGAACGTGTCACATGCTAAAATCGACATCGGCATACACACAACACAACATGAACATGAACATGAACATGAACGCTGGGCAACTCCGCATCTCTTTTTCAGTCTTTATTTCACTACTCCTTTTGTGTATTTATAAAAACAATGTATCTTTTCTATCAACTCTTGATACAAAGATTATGCTATGTCGACATGCAGTTTATCTCACGGCGAATTATAGCAAAACATGAAATTGCTTTTTTCTAATGAGTCCGTCAGCAGAATACAATTTGTACAATTAAGTTGTAATTTCAATTTGCATTTTCATTTGTTCTTCGGTCCGTTTTCCATTTGCCGAGTCTCTCGTTAGTTGAGCAGCCGCCTGGAGCCTCGTAGTAAAGTTAGCGTAGCATACGACGAGGTCTCATTGGATATCACTGATAAACCTTGGCACATTGTACAAACTATGAAAAGATTGAGTACCGTGCACTGAATGAACACAGCGTCTTGTAGATTTTCTCACTACTTTAAGGCTCTTATCATTTTAGTTTGAGTATTACTTCAAGATGATTAGAAAATACTGACAAAATAAATACAAGCCTTCAGACTTAAGGGACAGAAAACAGTGTCCAGTTGGAACTCAAAATCACCAGTGAGGTAATTTGGATAAACTACAACTTTTCAAACATTTATTATTATTATTTTTTTCAATTTAAGAACATTTCATACTGTACTGGGTGTTTTTAGGCCACACGCAAAAAAAGTGCTCCAATTTCACGAACAATCGGACCCCTGCCCCCTATCAGTCCGTTGGATGGCGGTTCCATCGTATATCGTTTCTTAAAGATGATTCTGATTCTGATTCTGATTAACTCTCAACTGATTTGTAATCTAAAGACGTACAACATTACACCAGCTATGTAAAGTGGAGCCACATCCGCAATTCCCTGATTCAGCTATACTAGCAGATATAGTGGAGCAGATCAATGTCCATCCCCTACTGGCGGCGGCGACTGAGCTCACCGCATCTAACTTGTCTTGCCAAGCTCTGCAAAATCACAAACATCAAAAGTGGCAGGTGGTCCACTGGGAAGATTTACCCTAATACGCGATTGCCTTTACGCCTTAATTTCATCTGAGGCATTTAATGTTCTCCGACTGCAATGATGTTAGCGCCGAAGCTAACCCTAGAAATAGCTCCGTGTTCCTGAAGGGGATGCTTTTGATCATTCTGTGCGCATTAGGCACGCTTCTATCGAAAGCAATTGCACCGAACACGGCTGCATTACACCCACAGTTTTATGGGGACTGAAATTGCAGTCGAGGCTCGTTGTAAATAAAGTGTTCCACGCGGCTGCGAGCTTTCGATCGATGTTTTTTCCCTAATTCTTTTCCAGTCCAAATAACCATGGAAATATCATGTGCAATTCATGTGCTTTTGTATTTCTGCTGCATCCACATCCTTGCTGCATTTGCATCTTTGCACACGCTCACAACTGGAGGTGAGTATTTTCCATTACTATTCATATTTCACAAGGCTCAGGACTTAAAGTGTCGGGCTAAGATGGGACCTTGGGTGTCGTATTTTGTGTGTTGGTATGACAATGACATTTCTTGACTCTTTAATTCATTAAGGTATTTAATGGTGGTTAACGGTTGTTATCGGTAATACTGCTAATATCATACAACGGTGTGCATGAATTGGCTGGTGACAGGATGTCCATGAAATCAAATGGAAGGACGAGTCATATGATATTAGTCCATAAATGTAAAATCATTACGTTAGCGCTAAAGCTACACAGTCGTGGCGAAGAAAAAAAAAACCCCACCTGAAACCGATGAAAGTAGTTTCTCAAACTTACCATCCTGTACCATCTTCTTGCCAGAACCAGTGTGGGTTTTGGTCCCTGGGTGTCCATATCTTCCAGGCTTAGTCTCCCGCTCTAAAAACACATATTTAAAAAATAAAATAAAATGCAACCGAAGCCAACAGTATCGAGTCCAGAAAATAAAGTATGATGCAAGGAATGTAGATTTTCTTCACTTTTTATGTAAGGACAATTCATGATCAATGTCCATTTTTAAGGATAATAAAATATTTACAGGAATTTTCATGCCAACGACTGATTAATTCCTTCAATGCGGAAATGTTGCACCCCCCCCCGCCGCCCCAAACGAAACCTAAAAACAGAACCAATGTACAGTCTACTATGTGTACTGCTGACAAGAACAGATGTAGACTGTTCTTGAAAACATGAGCTGTGATGTTTTTATTGCGATTTCAAATCACTTCGAGTAATAACCTTAGTATTTATCTCCAATGATTGCTGATTCGCATCTTACCAGAAACTGCTGAATCACTCTTTGTATTTATCACTTTATATGGTTGCTCTTTGGTGTTGATAGTAGACAAACCACACGTATTTAAGAGACCTAAAAAAAAATCTCTTCATTGACACAAAGTCACATGAAATGCACAAAGTGTGTCAGAAAGGTTCCAGGAGTGGTGTAACAAAAGATATATTTCAAAGCGTTTTCTCCTTCAATGTGAGCCAGAATGAATGAAGTATTAGGTCTTTGGTCATTGACCTCAATTCAAAAAGAAAAAAAAAAACATCTTTCTAACTCATACACAAAGCATCCAGATGGTTTCAAATGGTCATAAATATGAGCAAATGTTTGCTGTAACAAGGGTAATTAAATAACATCTGGGGCAGAAGGTGTTTCTAAGGGCAACGGAACATTTCGACAATAATTGCTGCTGGCAGGACAAAGTTGACAAAACAAGAAGGATCCCCGATTTTCTAAAGCTCTTTCAGTTCAAGACGCAAATTAGAAATGTGGTTCATCAGTAGGAACCAGAAACAGGCTGACTTAATTGGTCATTTGGAAGCTTGCAACATGTTGTTTTTGCAGGCATTTGTGCCAACTGGAGGGCGAACAAAACCGTCGCCGTCTCCTAACATGTTCATGTTCGAAGTTGCAAAGCAGAAGTAAAATGGGTGTGACAGGTTGCGGCATGTGAAATGTCTGCCCGATTGTTATTTTTCCATTTATTAATCAGCTGACTTTGTGCTCGATTGCGTAAAAGCAAGCAAAAAAAGACGTGAATTTGAGCGTGAACGCCTGTGCGCCAGTCCAGAGTAGCGTCCGCCTTTCGCCGAAATCAGATCCTGAACAGGATAAGCTGTATCGAAAATGGATGGATGATGAGCGAAAGCAAGGTGTTGTGACATTTTCTGTGGCAGTACGTCAATTATTCAGCTTGGTTTTCCTCATTCTCTCCTTTTCCAGGCCTTTATCGCTTGAGTTCTCATCACTCCAGGATTTTGTTCAATATTTTCCCACTGTTAACGTCTCAAGCTTTGCCACTGCCGCATGCCTGAGGGGCTGCCGCTAAGACGGCAGTCAATGAGGGTGCGCTGTCTGAAGTTTATTTAGCCTCGTTTGCAATGATCACAGTGGGCTAAAACCAAACGCACACAAACACGGAGCGGGCAGTGAGTTCACGCACAGACGCAGGCGTACGTACACGCGTACTGCAGGAGGTGCGAGCGCTAAGGATTGACTTTCCCCGCTGGGTTCAGCCGTTTTGGCTTCGGCGTTTTCTGAATGAGCAACAGCCGCTGTGCGACTGCGTGTTCTTTCTCTGCTTCCCAGCAAAAATCTCATCTCCAAGAATCACGGCGCTCTCTGTACAGCACGTGTAACGGATAGTTTTGCGTACATGCAACCTAACTGCACGCTTCGCCATGCTGAATGAGCCAGCGAGTCCATTCAAATCAGAGCGTTAAACAGTGCCGAAAGAATGCCTGTCGAGCGAGCTGTAAAGCCTGTGCCCATTACGACGCCCAAAATGCAATATTTGCGCAAGCCTGTTCCAGCTCACACGTTGTTCTATACAGTGACACGGCTGGCTCGCTGTTTGTTATCCTATCTGTGTCTTCGCTTATCACTTTCTCGCTTGCTAATTCTTTTAGCACCGTGCGCTGCAGCTCAAAGAAGGTTATGGCAGAACGTATTGCATTATGAAGCAGACAGCGAGTTGGAGAAGGTCGACCGCAGCGAGAGGGGCTGATTAGAAATGGGAGCAGATAGGCAGAATGTATTCAGAGAGACGCTAGGTTAATGAATCGGAGTAATAGCTGATTAAATCTCAAACAAGAATGGCGGTAAAGGAATATGTCACATCTAATCAGGTCGACTGGTAATTTGGAAGCGGCAATGCTTTGTTTTTCCAGTCATCGGTGCCAAATTGGGCAAATTGCTGTTGAGGGGGATTTTTATTTTTTGCTGCCAAAACGGTTACTATGGTATCCACTGACTGACTGATGCAATCTAACAGTACTTTACCATGCGGTCAGGTGCGGTAAACGCGTGACAAGTGACCTTGGTTGATCTTTCTTGTGTCTTTAAAGTCGCCGTCTCCATTGTGTCCACAAGTAGCCTCTCAGTGGCAGTTTGACTCTCAATTGCCTTTCTGCACTGGCTGCGATAATGGCTTGCTCCTATTCGCAATCCTGCCTTTGACTCCCATCCAATCACAAGCTCACAAATCTGTTGGGCAGGCCGATATAAAAGAACCCAGAAAGCAGCGGTCCGGAATACTGATTTGGGTGCTGGTCTTGTTCACAGTACAAATGTTATCTCGTGCCAAGGACTCTTCCAAAGCTCTTGTCCATGCATCAGGCTTGAGAGCCTTTTCAGGGAAACTCTCCAAAGATTGCAGATGGGATGGAGCAGAAAATCAAAGGATACAATGGCTTATGAATAAGTATAGAATCACTGAAGATAAATTCATAAACGTATGTGTGAGGAGGTATGACTTGATCAGAAATACGGTATATAAACATAGGACTACACATTACTCGTGGCGTTTTTTTTTTCCCCCCCTCCAAGATACACCGTTCTCAAAGAGGGATAACATGGATAACGTAATCCACTCACCATCATGGCAACGGCCCACAACCAATTTCCATTTGGGCGAGATTGTTTGACAGAGTGCATTCTGCTAGATTTGAAATGATAAAAGGAACGACTATCGTACAACAGATTGCTGCGGTCGGTTGCAGGTGGCGCGAGCGGAGGCGGCAACAAATGTGTTCCTGAGAGCATATGGTCACCTACACGACAATATGTCCGCCGCATAACCATATGGCTTTTTTTTGTGCTCATGTTTAATGCAGTACGAGATATAGGATGATGTTGTCAAGCCATTTAATAATAAGAGTATCATCGTAACCTATACGGAGAAATCACAATCTAGAATGGCCTCCAAGATTATTTTTGTTGTGAGTCTCATTATTATTCCTAACCGTCTCCGCTGTAGATGATTAGGAATCGGAATTGAAATGAACGACAACTGGAGATTAGTATTCTGTACGTGGCTGGAATGAGATAGAATACGTTGACGTGCAGTATTTATCAACGCCGTTTGGGGTACATAAAGTTAGAAAAAAAATAATACAAAATCACCGTTTCCGAGTCTATCTTTATGAAATTTGGACCAGCACAAGAAACGCATGACACCGTGAGCTAATATTTATCTTGGGCAATCGGTGATACAGGCTTGTGTCGAACACACGCACACACACGCCCTCTTGTAGGCAGGTAGACGTCTGCATCATAGCGTAACATTTACAGAGAACCGACACGTTAACCATCGAGTGCCAGAAATAGGTCGCTGAGCTGTCGCCACGGAAACATCAGAAAAGTTCACGTCATGGGTGTGAAGACGTGTCAAAAGGTGGATGGGTTAAGACATTACACTGCGCTAAATATCATTTCCAGAACAGGAGAATGCTTCAGGATGGCATATGACTCATAATCACGTTAGCTTGAATGAACATGTCGAATGTTTGAAGAAGAACTTCAAATTTCAAATTGAGTGGATAGTACTATTGCAACAGTCAAAACAAAATAGAAGTAAAGCCATTCTCCTCGTTCAACGGACAATTTCTGACTATTAATGGAGATCATCATTTCTATGACTTCCCCATTTAACTTCAGATTTGTTTGTCACACTTTTGAATACAGGTGTATTAACTACAAGCAGATGCCAAATATGTCAGCTTGCTGAAAGATGGTAAATATTTTTCGCTAATGTTGTCATTTAACGAGCATCTGGTGGATCGTCACTTAGCAACACGATTCAGTCGGCAAGCCGGGGACTGTTTAACAAATATGTTGGATTTCTGAAAGGTTTTTACATCAATCGACATTGCACTGTGACTGAGTGGACATGTTAAGCTTGAAAACATCCCACCACACACATAATATGATAGAAAAAAAAATTAAAAAAAATAGCAAAACATTACAAAATCAAGGGAAGACATTTCAAGAGACATTTTATTGGTACGTGTAAAAAGTTTGGTGACTTATAAAGGGACCCCGCGCTTTCAATATTCGTCTCCGTTTGACCCAGTTCGGCGTTCCCACCATAGTACAGGAGGAGACCCCGCAAATCTGAACAGGATCAGCGGAAGAGAAAATGGACTTTCGAGGCAATTGGAATGCAAGAAAGTTAACAAGAATCAAGAACATTTGATTTACCAACAGTGGCTGTGACTGCTTACAATTCAGAACCACCAACAAGTCGACTGGTTTCATTCATTCGATTTTTTTTTTTTTTTTTTTAACCGAGAGACGCATTAATCAGCGAGCGATTCATCAAGGGACTGGTTTTTCCTGCAGCAACCTTGCCGCTACTGATGAGTCTCCAAGGGCGACAAGCGATTCATTAGTCAAACTCAGATCAGCAGGCGCTGACGGATTCTGCTATCCTTTAAGTTGTATTGACCTGCCGCCAAGTGTGGTGGTCACATTTGACATTCTAATTGGAATGATGCAAGTGGACCTCACGCGCGCGCACACACACACACGTAGCACATACTCCCAAAAAGTGAGTACAGAGTGATGAGCTGATTTGGACGCATTTCTCTGGAAAAATGGCTTCGATAATCGGTTTTAATGTACACTAAATATAAAAACTCCACACAGCCCAGTTCAAATGGCAGGTTTTTTGTGGTATAAAAAGATGTGTAGACTTTTTATCTCCAGTGTAGCTTGTGAACAGGACCCAGTAATTTCAGCTGCTGGACAACAAAAAGAAGCTAATGCCTCGATTTACTGTCTCATTTCCACACAACCGAGCAACATTTTTGACAAGATTGGCTTCGTTGAAGGATTCCAACATTTTCCAAAATGGCGCCGAGGATCACAAAGACTTTTATGCTCTCAACGGCTGTGAGCTGGCGGGGAAAATTGTCCCACACCAGCTGGGTGAAAATTAACTTCACGAGAAGGAATGCAGGCCCAGAAATGCACCCACTGTTCCCAAATTGTCAGATTGATTTCCTTTATTCGGTTGCTGTCTAATAGTTCTCCTGTCCATGACTCTCTGGAGGACTGTTTGCATGCGAGTTACTGCACGGTGGAATTGCGAGCGTGCCAGTAGCAGAGCCGTCATACAGGTACTCGCTCTGCAGCGAGGGAGCCATTGTGGTGCTGCAGCAGAATGGAACAATTCAAACATGATTGAGGAACATTTCTTCGTGCCTCCGCACGCTGGTATGGAATTTTGCGTCATCGTCTCAACAAAAAGCCGCTTTGTTTTTGCAATACGTAAAGTGACGATGTCGAACAACACATTTAAAATAGAACATTATATGTATATCATCCCGATTTGTCCTGATGTGAGTCCGCAAATGTGGATTTGCTGAGCGCTTCTCCACACCCGTGCAAATTCCAAATGGAGTCGCCGCTGAATCGTGTATAGCCCTGCTAGCAAATATACGATAGCAAAAAAAAAACAAAAAACAAATAATGGCCCATATCGCAAGGCACCACTGTACAATAAAGATTGATGTAAAAAAAATTTTTTAAAAGTGTGTAAATCTTAAGTATCGGGTTAAGCTAATACAGTGGAAAGCCCTATGGTAACACGGGTTGTGGCTAATGCTAGTAGTGACCGACTACAATTTGGAAGCTATTAATTGACAAGGCATCTATATATAAAATCATAAAATGGAATTGTAATGACGGAACATAACATTTCCAACATACTCTGTTATTTTGGTATCGCCCGTCAATGGTACAAAGAGTTCTGGAAGTCTTGGAATGCGATGAAGCTTTTAGTCCCTGGTTATAAAAACGAAATGAGGTTTATTTTTGTCTTTTGTTTCTCTGAGAATGAGATTTAATTGTACAATTTACACTGATGTAAGCGTCATCTTTTGAGGCACATTATCGGAAAGAAGCTGGCCAGATAAACGCTTCCCTTGGTGTGTTGAATGTGCGCAATGGGTCCTGTCGTGTGCGGGTGTGTCACAGACAATGAGCGAGTGTTTGGAATAAGTGTGTTGAGTCAAGAGTCGCTCGAGGTCGAAGAGCATCACACACACTTCGGTGTGATTGATACAGCAAACTTGACTGCGTTGCAATTGCAATTCCACATAACTGAATCGGCTATTGCTGCGGGCGAGCACGCAAGCACACTTTGGCATTAGTTTACTCGAAGCTGGAAGTCTCAGATGAACGCGACCTGTGCGTCCGTAGCGCACTCGCGTCCGAGACATACCCGATTTTTATCCACATACGAAAGAGGCCTGGCTCGGATATGGGAGAAAAAAAAAAAAAAAAAAAAAAAAAATCGGGATTGTACTGTTCTCCTTGACATGAAAAAAAAATCAGGTTCGTGTCACATATGGACGAAGACATTGCAATTGACCTGCAGTGTGAACGTGGCCTGACAAAGACTTGCTTTTGTTTACAGTAAAACAAACAAACAAGCAAAGAAACAAATGATTTCCCGATGATAGCAGTGTACTAACATTAGGGACAATTTGGGACAATAACATTATGCTACAGGTGACCCATGGTTTCCATGGCAATGACAGATACTTTCGTCCATATTACAACCAGATGATTCAAGATGTTTTAATAGCGGTGCCAACCTGAAATCATGTCCTTTGGATTCCAGCGCTAAAGTCATCACATGTAGTTTGACCGCGAGGTAACACAGAGTACACAACAATAAACGCTAGCACAAATGAAGTTTTGTAAATATTTCTTTACCATGTGTTGTAGATTGGTGGGATGAAAAATCCAAAATGGTCTGAGGTGCGTACAGTGTATTGAAAAGCTGCTCTGGATGTACAGTATGTTTGATCATAAAAGCTTCGATGATCAATTTATCAGTTTATCGGAAAGACTCACCTCGGTCTAGGGACCTGGCGGGAGCCCAGCTTTTGAAGTAGTCATCCTGAACGGAAACACAAGAGGGAGAAATCGTCTCACAACTCAGTGTTGAATGTTGAAAATGTGGTTAGAATTGGACAGAGCAGCAAACAGACACAGACTTCCAAATTCCCGGCCCCAGCTCCGATTCCATTGCATTCCCACAAATGGACTTGAATGCTATAACTGAAGTCGCGAAAGCGCTTTAGGACTCGCACATGAATGCAAGTAGTTTCATGGGGTATTTTACAACCCCAATGATGCTCAGTGCGTCTAAGATTGCAGAGTGCCTTGCTGTTGTAAAACAATTCAAATATCAAATATATATATATATATATATATATATATATATTGAAAGAAATGTCCATAGTATTCAGGGGCGAGAATAAATGTTTCATCCAAATTACAATAACCCAGAAAGCTTTATGTTTGATGACAGGAAGAGAGCATATGCTGGGCAAAAGGTCTTTTTTCCACTCTTTTGTCGACGATATATTTTTAAGATTTTTGCCCTGAAAGTAGCGTGAAGTTGTTTTAGCAGCCGATACACGCTCGCACGATGGCGTCTGCATCGAAAGTAGACGCTAAATCAGAGGTGCGTGTCAAGTCGGCGTTGGTGACACAAAGCGCATCAGACGGAGATAAGCTGCCGGATTTTGATCTTGGTCTCCACGTGAGCGAAGGAGCGAAAACAAGAGGAGGCGGAAATAGGCAAAAGTGGGAATGAGATGAAACCTCATTTGAGGCTCCCGGCTTCACTGCTAACCTCGTTTCGCTTTTCTTTGTCTTGAATCCATCACTCATGATTACCAATGAATTGTTCATGCTTGTCATATCAGAAGTCCAAAAATGTATTTGGTTACATTTTAAACTGAGAAACTAAACTTCATTTCGATAAAGACGGAGAATGTATCAAAATGCATTCAAGCCTTGATTGCGATTATTTATTCATGTGTGTATTTGTTTATTTAGTCCTTGCTACAACATGATAACAATAAAGCTGGATTTTATAGTATGAGAAGATAATCGCAACAAAATAATCAATATTTGGGGGTTTTTGTTCAATTGCTGGAGAAAATATTGAGATTGAAAATGAGCCATAAAGTGTTTTAGTTTCCGTCGCCATGTGGATGAGTGAACATAAACGCTGGATTCCTTCGAATCCTTTGGAATGCTGTTATTGGTTTGATGTCGCTGCTGCAATAAGATCATTGCGGAGAAGTGTTGACGAGTCGGAAACGTCTTGATTGCAAGGTGCGCAGATTTCGCGGCATGCCAATGGAACAATGTTTTTATAAGCGTGCCTAAGTATGACCTCTCTGCTGCACAAATTCAACCACTTTTGGGATGAGGGACCCCAAACGAGCCGGGCTTTAACCCCTTTCCTAATGTTGTCCGATCTCGTTAATGCATTTGTTGAGTCAATCTCGTCAGGTCCCAAAAATATTATCATCCAAACCGCTGAAGTCAGGCATAACATATGAAATGTTCCCTCCATGAAGGTATAACGTGAGAAATACGTGTCTGACGATCCTTCAGAAATGCTAAATGTTGTCGGACGTCATCCTTGAAGCTGAACCATTTCACTTTGTGGCTGAAGCGGAATCTGCTCTTTGGTTCTTTTGTAGTTCCCAGCAAAGCGAGACTTAATGCGACACCATCGCCGGCGTTCCTGTCATATTGTGTCGCAGCAATAAAAGACGCGTCATCCACCTCAGCGTGTGTCTCTTGCGTCGTGCCACACGTCCACGCAATGAGCAGCACCACTCCCTCCGCCTCCGCCAATGATACGATGTCCTCCTGTTGTGCATTTCAAGAAGTGCACACTGAATATTGCACCTCGAGGTACAACCTTAGTTTCCTGCCTCCATCCGGTTTCTACCTCAGGTTGTGTTTGTGTTTGCAGTTTAAGGGCTGCAGTCCTCTTTTTGTTTAAAAAAAAAAAAAAAAAAAAAAAAGTTGTTCCTCATGTTTTGGAGACTGAAGGGTGAAAGTGGCAGTTGGCTACTAATGTGGACTGAATGTGTGGCAACAATGGGTAAATGCCAGTATGTTCAGGGTAATAGCTTTCAGTAACATGATGAGAAGAACAAAGAAAAAAAAGAAAGAAACGAGTTCATTTTCAAATTTGTGAACTGAATTTTTGAGCGACTTGGCGGAGAACATGAACTTTCCCAACACCGTATATAGATTCCAAACACAACGGAGCGAGCGACTTACCTCCGCTTCCTTCAAATGATTGCAGAGGAACAGATGGGAGAGAGAAAAAAGAAAAAACAAGAAAGGTCAGTGATAATGGCAGAGTGTGTGATGTTTATATGACAGAAAACAAAACCCCGGCGACCCATTCTGAACATTGCGTTGGGCAAGAGATTCATTGAACATGAATCAGAAGGCGGCGGAATAGCAAGAGGGCTCATACATGGACGCACTCGCGCTCACAGCCTTATTTTTTTACGTGGCGTGCAAATTGTACAGTCTTAGGGAGGATTTTAGTGAGGATTCTTTGCGTAGACTTGCCAGGTATATCCCGGTATCCACTCTATTACGCGTTTCAGTTATTTGAGCTCGAGGTTGAATATGTGTTGTTAATTCAACTGGTAACTGGATGAAAAATGAACTGCATTAACTATCCCTAATCATGCATGTAACAAATATCCTTCTTTTCTGTCTTCTGCTTTCTTTTACACAACTAAACTGAAACCGATCATCTGATCATGTGGAATGGATTGTCTTGTTATTGATTGAGATATAATTAAGTCAGTGGGCGTCATCAGGAAAAAGGCTCCCGATGTTGTTTTGTTCTGCCTTTCCACTACTGTTGCTAGAATGTTTCTACGGCAGCGGTTGCATTTTCTCCTATAAATATTCAGGGTCGAGGATGGCCTGTCCTTTCCCATGACCCCTATTAATATTTCAATGTGCCATCCAAAAAAAACGCACGCTGTGACACGACCTCAATGCCACGCAAACCTTGCAAGTGACTACGAGGAGATCAAACTGGCGTTTTATTAAAGTCGACTTTGATAGGAATCTTGCTCATGTTCATTTGAACTTTCAGTTCATCTGCGGGATGATTTTGGTCAATACATAAATGGGAGTTATTCACGCATCCCTGTGTTTCAGTTAAAATTGTATTTAAAATGCAATGCAGCACGTGTTGTCTGAAATTAGGACTCCTTCATTCGAAAACTTTGCGCCGTTGATTTCATTTAGCGGTGCCTCTGCATGGTTAAGTCCAAACCCCTTCGTGACACAGTTTGCACTTTGATTGAGATGCAAAAAAAAGTACCTGCTGAAAAATACGTACGTGAGCACATTTGGTAATATGTTTTGTAAAGCCCAAATGTCCCGAACGCACAAATTCACACACCAGGATTTGCCAAATCAGCAAGTATTCAGATCAAACGACAAGTGCTCATGATAGGATTTACGTCTCAGCCAGGACAGTTCGACGAATTAACTCAATAAAACTCCAATTATAAATGATAAAAATAAGACAAATAAGTCATATAACCAGAGAAACCTGCCTCGACAAGTCCCCAAGTCCATATACAGTCGTAGGACAGTGTGGCTGATGAGCAACTGCCTTTTATGCAATGGACCTTTTCCAGTTTGGCAGCATACAAGACTCCTTATCAATTCTCATTGACTTGTGTGGGCGGCCCGGCGAAATAATAATAATAATAATAATAATAGTGTGGTTTCATGGCACATCCCCAAAACGATGACTTTTTAGGCAGACATATGTGACCTGGCTGTTCATGTATTTTTTTTATAGCCTATCCTTCTTTCTGCCATGTTTTACATAAATAAGTTCGTGCAATAATATACCTCATCAACGACGCCCTCGATTGGCTGTCTTCAGCAAGAACTTTGACTTTACAGTGTCCGTCCATGCTTGCTTACAAATATCCGCTTGAGATATTTGTCATTCAATGCAAATAGAGAGGCAAGCTTTGCCTGCAACATAAAAAGTTCATGCAGTTCATGTTAGAATATTCCCTTGTCCGGAGAGTCCTGAATCCCCTTCCTCTCGCCGGCGCGCATCTGCTCGAGGGACGCGCTTCCTTCCCGAGCAAACACGAGCTGGGATACGGTCTTCATTCGGTGAAGCGGATGGATTCATTTACAGTAGCAAGGCAGAATTGTGCGCATTTTTTAAAGTTTGACGTTTGGCCCTGCTGAGGTAAGATCTGCCTCAACAATTGGGCCGTTAAAGCAGCACAAGTAGAACCCATGATGATGCAGTTCCGTCTAAAAACTCATTCCTCAATAGTCTGAAGTGCGATTGAAACAGCTCAGTCGACTTCATCCCCCCCCAAAAAAACAGGCGGTTCTTTGATTGAATGGTTCTAAAGCAAGATGCACCCCCCCCAGCGTCGAGGAGCGCTCTTGAACCAGCAACACCGAATTGTTGACCAAGAAGGTTCAAACACTGCGCGACCACTACTTTGTGAGTACCACCTCCCATCGTGCGGCCTCCTGACGGAAGACTCGACAACACATGGTGATTACAGCCAGCACATCTGCAGAGCCATCAGCTTTTCTGGTGACACTTCACGCCACCCCCCCCCCCCCCCCCCCGCACACGCACGCACTCTCACTTCGACCTCCTCTTCAGGATGAAGGTGCTGAGCCTTCAAGCCCATTTCGCAACAAACAGCTTCATAAATCACGCTGTCAGGTTGCTGAACTCTCTCCACTACTTCCCTGCTCTTCCGCCTGTCCCTGGACTGTAACACATCTGCTTGAAAAAAACACACCATATATATATATATATATATATATATATATACAGGGTGAAAAAACAAACCCAAAAAAAATATGGTGCGAGAATAATGATATTTCAATTCTCCGTATGCCTAGTACATATTGTGAACTGGCAATGAAAGGCTTTGAGTCTTGAACCTAATTCTAAAGGTAAGCTACACCTTAAAATCCCACAAAAAAAATAAAACAGTGTTGTTTTGAAACAATGTAAGACATGAAATACGGTGCTTTTCAAATCCTGTCACATGCAACAGACCATGACAAGACTCACAAAAACAAAGACGTTTATATTTGTCAGCTGGAATACAACCATTTACTGCCACTAACACATTTTTACCGACAAGTACACTGGGTAGGTGTCGAAGTGGGTCTGTAAAATTCAGGTTTATAAACAACTGTAATGACTAACAGAAACAAATGCAGGGAGGAAAGGCGGGAATGCAGTAGTCTCGAAAATGTATTTATTCACAAGAACAAACAAAAAAAGGCAAACAAGGATCCTGGAAAATCCAAACACTAAATGAACAAAGTCTCAGAAAATCAACAATCAAAGTAATGAAGTCTCATCGACAGAGATGCATGACAACTGCTACAATGTCAATAAACAGACAGACTGAAAGAAATGAGGGAACTAAATACAAAGTAACGGACGAAACAACGAGGCACACCTGGACAAGACGCGAGCGGCTGGAGGGAGCTGATTGGTAGACACAAGGAACAGGGTTAACGAGAACAGGTGGAAACGAAAACCTCACGAGCCACACGAGAAATGAACATGGCACAGAGGGGAACAAGACAGAACACGAAACAAAATGAAATATAATACAAAGAAAAACAAACAGAGGTTTTGGCAGGTTCGCTGATTATAATGTCGCACAACGCAATATTCGGTGGGTCTTGAAAGATCAGTAAAAATGCTCTAAAATGGCTGGCAATACTGCTTTGAAAACAACTGGCAGTGAATGAGTTGATGGATGACTAAACACTATAAATACCAAAATTAATTCAAAGTTCATTTTCCTTAATGTGTTCCCTTCAAGAGAATGCAGAGGAAAAACAGAATACAAAATTGATTTCAAACGTACGAGGTCATTCTAGATTCAGAAGCGCTTTTTACATAGCCTGATCCGGCCAGGATTTAGCCGCCTTTTTGTGAGTCGCATACATGCATAATGGGAAGAAATAAATCGCGCTGCCAATATTACGGCAACAGACAGAGCCGTAACAGAGCTGGCACGACGGGTGTGGGAATGGTGAATGCCGGGTGGGTGGGTCAGGGCTGTCGAGTGTCACGCTGAACACAAAGTATTTTACACATCGCAGCAGTCGCTGTCGTCACACATCGAGGTCTGATTACAGGACGCCAGCGCACTGTAAAATGCAAAAGTGGCTTTTTGCCTGAGGCAGAAGCAGTTGCCACAATTCTGAGGTCAGTCTGCCAGTGTTGGCGATTAAAAGAAAACGAACAAAAACACCAGATGAACCTGACAAGACTAAAGACCCGTTGCCCGCTTCCCTTGGTTTCAGTGTGGAAAAAAATGCTTCAGTTAGCGGACCGAAGACCACCGGAGTGTGACGAGCGTCCTTGATTTTCATATCCACCGCTTGTGTAGGCCGTAGCGCAGAAGATGATGAATGGACTTCGAGCGCCACTGCTAACAGTAGCAGTTCTTGCAATGCTGCTATAACGTCCACTTTGTGTGGAAAAAGAGAGCTGTCGCGGTCTCCTTGCACTTCCAGTCAAAACAAATCAGGTCCCAGCTTCCAGAAACATATTTTAGATAAACAGCATGTGTTCTATTGTTCAGCAGCACCTGCTTTGTGCCTACGTTGTCTGCAGTGTATCAAACACGAGAGGAATATCATTCAATTGACATCAAAACAATCACAGAGAAAGCGGTGAAATCAGCTGGTTTTCGGATCTTTCATTTTCACTTTCAAATTGTCCCCAGGAACTAATATACAAATTAGACACGCGGTGTCCTATTACGTGGCCGCTTAGCCGATAAAGAGATGTGACAGTAATTGGATCCATATGTTCGCACCGGTGAGCACAGAAAATGTTCTACCATGGGCTCCGAATTGAACTTTGATAAGTAAAGAACAAAATGAGGGCAAAAGACGTGAAACCTCACCAAAAGACCTCATTTATATTCAAATGGGGACTGTCCGAGTGTGCTGCAATGGGAGCGGAAGCGTAGCACATGTATAAAGTATATTTAGAAATTCGGGAAGGGATTACGCAACTGCTGTTGTTTCATATTGATATCAAGGTAATTAATAACTGAAACAAAGTGACAAGAGCTTGCGAATGTGTTCGTCTGTCTAAATTCAGATTTCTTTTAGATATGTAAATTAAAAAATGTTTCATATTATGTACTATTTTTTCCCCCCTTTTTTATATGATGGAGTGCTTCATTCATTGTAGCGTCCCCTAAGTGAACATTGTTCTTGTACTGTTGGCTTTTTTTTGGGGGGGGGGGGTTATACAGCCGGCAGCAGTTTGCTGCGCTTGCTTTATAGATTCATTGTACAGTTTGACATTTCACAAGATCAAAATAATCAAACATTTTAGAGTCTAAAAATAATGCATTTGTGTGGCGACGATATCCAACATTATGGACTGTTCTCATAGCTTGATTTTTTTTTTTTTTTGTAGCATAAACAGAGGTTGTCGTGAACTGTTGTGTTTTCCCAAATAATGGCAATGTGGTAGCACCAGACAGCAGTAGAGAATGTGCAATGACATCTGCTTGAGAAAATGTTTTGCTTCAGCCGGGATAGAAATGCTTATCGAGAGTTTGGATCTGCTATATTTAATGGGAGGTTTCCCGCAGATTTTCTTCAACAATTACCCCCCGGCAATTGAATTGTGTTTTCTCTTTCTGTTCCAAACAGCATAGTTGACTTTCTTGCGAGTAATAACCAAGAGTACCAACTATTACGATCATTCTAATTTGAATAGTGCACGTGGAAATGTGTTTCTGAGTGAATGCGCATTTGTGTTCTCCCCCAAAAAGTGCAGCATACATTTGCGCATATCCAGTATCACGCCTTTGTACGCTCTGAAGTGTTTACGATCTTATCCAGCGGCGTCCCTCAGCTCCTGTGAGCATCCCACTGTGATCGTGCCACCATGGCTACAGGCCAAGAGTTAAGCCAATCAAACAGACTTTCTTACCCAACTGCTCCACTGGGGAAACAAGGAAAGAGCTCAGGAGGATGAAGAGATAAATATGCTTTGGTCTTCTCTGTTTAATTCTCTCAGCATTTCTGCACATTTCTCCTACCGTAGTGCGCCTGCAGTGGCGACATGAAGCCGTCTTTTGCGCATCTGCTCTTCAATTGTCTTCTTACTTACTAGACCTGATTTGGCTTTCTGATCTGACATTTTCTGCGAACCTTTTTCTTGCGTGCATTTGTCTGTTAAACTGACTGAAACGATCGCAGGCTTACGGCAAGCTCACCACATGTGCTCACTGGTGTGTCTTTACACTGACATGTACCTACACGTCTTTAAAGGTTGCACCAGATTCCAACCGAACAAATGCATACAAATTATTTAAACCGAGTCCACTAGATTTTTCACAGAGACTTTCAAATGGTGGTGGGTGGTCTACAAAGACGTAGGACTCTGCTTTTGTTTTCAGCATGTGGGCTTTTAAATGTAAACGCTTTGGTTAGCTATAATTGCATTTAGACTATACCGGACTATACATCCATTTTATTGGTCCATCAGTAAAAGTATTGATTTTTTTTGCAGGAACTGGTTACTGGAGAAATGTACATGAGTCCAAAAATATAATAGCTACACACGAATTGGCCATATCTGTAAGGACCACAACGTTTTTGGGGATACGTTGTCAAATATTATTTTATTCATAATGCTAAACTGTGTTCATCCGAACGTTTCCTTTTACAATGAGATCAAAATAAAGCTGATGAATTGGAGAGGGTGGAGGGTGTTTGGTATCCAACACTGCATTAGATCTGATTCATGTGAATAGCGAGCAGCTCACGTAATCATTTAACTCAAGAGGTAATTTCATCCACTCCTGCGGGAGTTAAAATGCTTACTCGGGAGCAGAGGCGGAGACAAAAGGGGGAAATTGCGCTGGTGTTGAAAAGAATAAGGTACATGAGTTGTAAAGGCAAATATGGAATCTGGATCAGAAGTGACGGTGGAGGAGACCAGGGAGAAAGAGTGATTAGTGGTTGATTCGAGAAATAGTTGCACCTCAACTATATTTATTACACGTCCTTCCAAACAATTTCTTGATAGAATAGACCAGTCGGAACTGTGAGTTACTTTGAACTGTAACGGGTGGCTATTGTATTTGCTGCAAGTCACTTTAAGCTGAAGGAAATAAGCAGGGTAAGCGCATGGTCAGGCAGAGGAATCCCTGTCCAAATGTATAAATGCTAAATCATTTAGCGTGCAGCGATTTTAGAAAGAAAGTACTGCACTGAATTGTTAGCACTGCATTAGCACTGATGCTCGTCAGTCTCTAAACGTTATGGACCATTAAAGTAACTGACTATCCCGAACAACAATCACTGGGCAATGAGGGATCTAAGGTGGGAAAGTATGTCTCCATTGCTACCGCCAAACATTGTCAAAAAATGGATTCAGCAACATAAAAACGAAATCCAGTTTTTGAATTGGAAGAATTGCTATTGGACTGCTCGCCGTTATCATTTTATCCAAATATCCTGCCGTTCCCTTAATCCCTCTCCTTTCATTTCCCCCTTTCTACAAACAAACAACTGTAGCGCGCTAACAAGTCCATAAGGGGATCGGCGCTTCCGGCTCGGTGATCTCCACACGGATCAGTTGAGGGTTGTGATCTTTCGCCATTGATCACAGTTTCCAGAACATCCTTGATTGCGACCCCATGCTGCTGAATGTATATATACGTTTTTTCTTTTCATGCTGTGTTTGAAACTGAGAGAGAGAGAGAGAGAGAGAGGATTTGAAAAAGAAAAAAAAAAAAAACAGCTACAAAAAAATAAATAGAATTTAATGAGGCCTCCAGGGAAAGGCACCCCCGATGCATTCTGTGGTGCAATGAAGCCTTGTTTTCCACTTTAGAGGTGATACAAGAATCTCAGATCATATGGAGCCCATTCTCTCTTTTGCACTCAATTTAGGGATGATGTACAGTGCAGTCGGGAAGCATGAGGCTAGTCATATTTCTTTTGACCCAGCACGTTGGATTCGAAAGGCCACAATGACCGTGAGCTGTGTGCTGGCTTTCAGGCTAACTTTAATAGAGGTCACGTCCACATGAGGACTTCGAGGAGTCTTCAAACCACAGCTATTAAAATGTAGCAACAACAACAGCATGCGGTATAGGTCACAGAACTCTCTAAGTACTGTTCTTTTATAGCTCTTTGGTCTCAATAGTCTTTCTGAGGTAATACATCAATTTCACAAACGCTGTGAGTTTGTTGTCCGAATAAAAAAACAAAACAGTACTTTATCATCCCTGAATTGTGAACATTGAAGTCACTGAAAATAGTAAGCACGATATGATTTTCGTACCATATCATTAACATATCTTCATACAAACAAGACTTAAAGGGAGAGTTTGCAGTTGAAAAAGACACTTTTGTCATACAGTTTATGTTAAAACTGCCCGTATGACCTGACAGTCAAATATTATTAATATGATCTTTTGAAAAATCTTCCCTCTCTGACCCCATTTAATGCCTCTAATGTTATTTTAATTATTTTACAACTGGGCATGGTGCGACAAGAATAGCCAATCATAGACTGTAGAGACAGGAGGCGTGACGGAAAGGTCTGTCAATCATTTGCAGACGCACACACAGCCTCACGCAAAACGAGACTCAAGTGTTGTAGTTTATTGGCTAGATTATATAACCCCGGTTAGCAACAAAAGTTAAAAAGAAGGAATTGGACAGCTCTCGAGACAAATCAAGCGTAAACACATGTAACGCTGGTGTCCTATACACGGACGGCTGCGCATTGCTGGGCTCGGAAATTACTAAAGGTGCCGACGTACGAAGGAATGGTGACGTCGCCGTTCTCACCGCATCGTCAGGTAAGTTGATCAGCACTCTTATATTTTGAATTGAACGTTCACCTCTCAATTTACCGGTCGATCTACGTTCCTACCCTCACCTATGGTCACAAGCGGTGGGTCGTGACCGAAAAAACAAGATCACGGATCCAATTGGCCGAAATGAGTTTCCTCCGCGGGATATCCGGGCTCTCCCGGGAGGAGCTCAGAGTAGAGCCGCTGCTCTTCCGCATCGAGAGGAGCCAGATGAGGTGGCTGGGGCATCTGATTCGGATGCCTCCCGGACGGCTCCCCGGGGAGGTGTTCCGGGCCCGTACCCACCGGAAGGAGACCCACGGTGGAGAGACTACCTCTCTCGGCTGGCCCGGGAACGCCTCGGGATCCCCCCGGAAGAGCTGGAGGAAGTGGCTGGGGAGAGGGAAGTCTGGGCGTCCCTGCTAAAGCTACTGCCCCCGCGACCCGACCTCGGATAAGCGGTAGAAAATGGATGGATGGATGGATTAACAAAAAAAAACAACAACAATATAATATACATATATATATATCAAACCAGTTCCATTTCGTGCTTGGCACGCGCATAATGAGCAGGGGGCGTGTCTTTGGGCAGAGACACGAGGGGACAGGTTGGACAGTGAGTGAGGCTACATTGAAATATTGCTAGCAGTTTGAAAAATGGCATACTGTGTTGCAGATTTATTTTATTTATTTTTTTTTTTTTTTAAATACTAGTGACGCATTAATAATCATTCCAATTAAAATTTAGGGTCCTTGACTTTGGTTGGAAACACTGAGTGGAGAGGATGTTTTTGAAATTACCCTAAATGCTGGTACTAAAAAAAACTACTCACAAATAAAGAAAATGTTCGTGTGAGAACTCCCCACTGTGCCAGAGTAAAACTCAACATCACTCATCTTCCCTTCTCTCTTTGGATCAATGAACTGAAAAGCTTTTCCTCTGGATTAAGATGTTGAGAATCCTGTGGAGAAAAACGGTCTCTCACAAACTTTCCCGTACACTATAATAATTCATACATAAGTCAGCCAGTGAGAAAAAATAATGGTGAGGTGCAAAACTTTCCGTCTAATTTTGAGGTTTGTTTAGGGTGAAACTGACAGGAGCTTGCCTGCGAAAATCATAGTATTTCAATAAGGAGCCGAGATTGACAGTTTGTGATACAACACAAGGGTTGTGTGGGCTTCGAAGTTTTTTTTTTTTGCAGAGCTACCAATTATTTCAACATGTTTAATGCACATTCTTTTACAGAGAAGATGGTTATTTTAAACCAGAAGGGAGATGCAATTAAATGTGCATGGCGCAGTTGAACCACATCAAATTCTCCAACTTGTATAATTATACAGAAATAATTCAAGCATGTACTGTATACCACAATCTCAAAACTGAAAATGTAACCAAAAAAGATCAAATATTGCGTTTTACTCTTGCGGTTCAATCAGACACATCTTAGATCAGGATAATCTAAGCTCAAAACATCATACAGTTTTGAATTTGTCAACGGTAACCAAGCTAACAACCAAAAGGAATGACCTTTGTCCCCCAATATGGACCATCAACAAGGACAACAGACGGACCGAGCAACGAATGAGACGTCCGAGCATCGAAGACTGAAACGTTTGGATTTCTGGGGTTTAAAAAGCAGACAAAAAGCAGATTTCTGGGGTTTAAAAAGCAGA
Organism: Phycodurus eques; assembly: GCF_024500275.1. Taxonomy (NCBI): domain Eukaryota; kingdom Metazoa; phylum Chordata; class Actinopteri; order Syngnathiformes; family Syngnathidae; genus Phycodurus; species Phycodurus eques. The sequence continues at coordinate 28,020,265 of NC_084533.1, forward strand.
CATCTCCAAAACCTTTCACGTCAAGCTGAACCCAGTCCGTCTTACTCTTTTTGGGGATCAACAGTCTGAGGCAGGAAGAGGAGGTTCCTAATACATTCGACAGGAACAAGAGTCACTCCAACAGTTGAGGGACGATACCTTTTTAGTCATCAATCCAGCCGTCAAGGGGCACACAGGACACAGAACAAATATTGATACAACTCTTGGAATGAAGGCAGTGTAACAATGTCTACGGCGAACCCGCAGTGTTGTTTGACAACAGATATTATCTGCAAGTGAAAGGGACAGCAATGGGCAAAGGTTTTGCCCCGGCATATGCAAATATATATACGTCGGACTGGAAAACGACTGCGTCTACGAAATGTAAAAAACTACCATTGAGATATTTCAGATGTCTGGATGATATTTGGGGAACTTGGCCGCACACAGAAGTCACAGAGTCAACACCACATCCACAAGAGATCAAAATTTTGGACACAACCGTGCTTAAGGGATGAGAATTCCATAGGACTGTAATGTCGGACACTAAAGTCTTCCTCAAACCCACAGATACACACATCTTTCTCCATGAGGACAAACCTAACACTAACACATAGGACTAACCCGAACCACCATCCTGCACATCTTCAAGGACATTGTAAAGTCACGAGCACTCGGGGTAAATAGGGTTTGTTCATGATCGTTGGACGGACAAGAGGCCATCCGTATGCTGAGGACACTCAAGCACTTTCCTCTGCTGGGCTTAAAGAGATGCTGAGAGGAAGGCAAAAGAAAATCAGGAGATAATAGACTACTGGTACCGTTGATCATGCAGTACTCTAGGTAAAATCCATAGGCTTACGTGATGTTAAAGCACAACAGTAACAAAACACTAGGTGATCCCTCGGAAGGTGCACCTGATCTCGGCTCTCAGGGCAAGGAGTAACCTTAAGCACATCTTGGTTAGGGCAAAACTGCCAAGAGTGAATGGGAATGGGAGGATCAATTAATGGAGATTGAGGAGTGGAGTACAGAACAGTGTAACATACCTGGTCAACGAAGAAGTTCCCATTACGACAAGTAAATGTGTGGATAGTATTAGATTTAGAAAATGTGGAGCAAAATACATAGGGGAGACGGGTCTATAGTCTACGATGAATCTAAGACATTCAACCTTCTACCCTCTACTCTAACTGGCCAGCCCTAACCCTAACTCACCATATTCCCTGACCTGAAACATCCAAGCTACCAGCCCTAACCCTAACCCTAACCCGCCATATGACCTGAAACTAAACATCCACCCTATCAGGCCTAACGCTAACCCACCATATTCCCTCACACCAACCATCCAACCTACTAACCCTAACCCTAATCCCTAACCCAACATCTTCTCTCACCCTAAACATCCAACATACAAACCTTAACCCTAACCCAAAATATTCCCTGACCCTAAACATCCAATTTACCAGCCCTAATCCTAACCTACCATCTTCCCTCACCCTAAAAAGCCAACCTACCATGCCTAACCCACCAACGCCCCTCAACCTAAACATCCAACCTACCATCCCTAACCAACTAACGTCCCTCACCCTAAATATCCAAACGACCAGGGCGAACCCTCATCCACCATCTTCCCTCACCCTAAAAATCCACCCAAGCAGTCCCAACCCTAACCTACCATATTCCCTGACTTTAACCACCTCACTCACCTGCCTGCCCTAACCCTAACCCCTCCCCCTTCTTTCTCCTAACCAGCCCCTCCTATTCCTAAACCAAATCCCTTCCCCTCCCCTTCCCTCATCCTAACCAGCCCCTCACCATTTATTTTTCTTCTTCTTCTTTCTAATGCTACGGCTAATGCTAAGGCTAAGGCTACTGTTAAATGCTAATACTAATGCTGAACTCAATAGTTGATGATGATGACGCTAGGTTATATATTAATGCTGATATTTGTGGTGGTGCTGTTGCGGGGGGGCTATGGCTGAGGCCGGGTTGATTGCTAACTATTGCTGGTGCTGAAATTGTTTTCCTTTCTTCATGCATATTTTCTGTTTTGTAATGCATTCATGATAATAAATGAATATTAAAATCAAATCTTTATGCTTGACATTGTGCTTACACATACACTCCCCCAAGGACAGTACCATACCCTTTTGAAATATGTTTCTCCCCTGAACTGCAATATCAGATCATAAACACAGGGTGGAGGAAAGATTGTAGCTGGGATGTGATAGTAATCACAAACACAATCATCACCGTCATAATAGTTATGGTTGCCATAATTGACTTCATTAGCATACAGCTGACAGGAAGAATAATCAAGCTGGTGAGTGGGGGAAGTAAAACAATTGAATTTCAATTTAAGGCAAATAAAAATGTTAACAAGGTTATGATAACATGTTTTGTACATATGTCCTGGTTTTGCTCCAGAGTCCCCTTGGGTAAAAGAGAAATGGTTGTGTGGCGATATGTACGGTATGCACAAGAATCAAAAGACAAGTATTGAAACACACGCAGAGAAATGCTGAAGCGATTTCCCCCAGTGTCACAGCCACATCCAAATGGCCCAAATGACCTCATCAGCGAAACTGCCCAAAAAAATAACAAATACGGTGGCTATAAAAACGAACGAGATGAACGAGAAGCAGCGGCACAAAGACGCATCATGCCAGCAATGAAAAAGATTTCTATTATCTTGCAGCTCTAAGGACAAACATTGTCTTTTGAGCAAAAGCGATTGTTGTTGCTTAATTATACAAACCACGCAATACGACACTACAACTGTGTTTCAGGTCAAACTAAATTATTTGAAACATGATGCGACCCCGCCCAATAAATAATTTAATCATTAAGACAGACTGATCAATTCAATGACAATGTTGTCTGTCATGTAACTGCATACTCCCAATTATGTGTGGGATGGTAGCCGATTGTGAGAGTATAATAACGGTATTGCACTTAGAGCTTTAAAATGTATCATTTTAACATGTGTGTTAAATAGCTTTTTTTTTTTGTAGTAGTACATATTTCACAGAAAGCAAGTAGCTACTGTTCGCCGCTTTGTAAAGCAACATCAGAGCGGAAAGTAACCTAAGTTAGCCATGCTAGTTTGCTTGTTACATGCCTCTAGAGCAAGTCAAAAGTATTTACTCCACCGATTGTAGACACGCTAACTTCTGCAACCGGTTGCAAACAGTCATTCCAGAACAGTGTTATAGTAATATATTAACGTTATCTTGAATTTGTCGAGCGATGGCTGCCGCTCTCGTAAATGTCACAGCGTATTGGAGGTCGTGCCGCCGTTTGGAAACCGCGTTTACCTTGAAACAAGTAACCGGCCCATGCTTACTTCCAATATCATCATGTAAATCTACAATATAAGTCGGACTTGCTAATAACCGGAGCTCGAGTTTCCCAAAAACTCACTCAAAACTATGCAGGCGTAGAAATAAGGAAGGGGAAAAGTATTGTGAATAACATCTCACAGCCTCCAATAAAGGCGAGCTCAGGCTGGACTCGAGGCCTGGGTCATGAAAAGTGTCTGCGTTGCGATTAAAGATGACGTGGGGAGCTCACCGCAACTCAGCCATCTGTTGTTGTTGTTGTCTTCCTTTAATAATGACCTCTTATTGTCCGATACCACGACAGCGCCTCTGTCATTGGTCACTAATAGCGGAATAACTAATCGGTCAGACCGTCCTGCTTTCGCGTGTTTGAAAGGGTGTGCAACTTACCAACACAAGATCACTGGCACGTATTTGGACGTTGAATGTGTAATTACTCTGAATCTCTCAGCGATGAAAAGCCAACGTTTACGCTCAAGATAAACTAATAGAGATGGGAAGCGAAAATGGCTTTGTGGTTGGATTTTCAATGCACATCAAGCTAAGCTGGTAAGTATTCAAAAAATGGGAGAAATTTCTACTAACAGATATTAAGAATGGGCTTGCTGCACTAGCATAATCCAATTTGTTTTGTTTCTTTGCATATCTCGAATTTAACCTTTAATACATATACCCTGTTTTTTAAAATGAGATTTTACGATTGGGCTTTACAATTGATTCTGTACACACCCCTGCCAGATTGATATTGCCTGCAGGCGCACGCTGACGTCTTGTTCATGCCTTCCAGCTGGACATTTGCTGGATTGGAGTTTTATTCTTCTTCTTTTTCTTTTTAATGAGACTGCTGTTTCACTAAAACAGTAATGGGCAGCGGGTAATGGGCGGTATGAAGCGCAATGTTTTTGCGATATATCAATATATTTTCTGACACAATATTGGCTGAGGCAAAACATTTATGTTGGTATATGTTAGTGCTACGTTTGAAATACTAAATCTGGTTCTTCTGGTGAAACAAAATGTGCGTGCAGCAACATTTCGGGCTCAGGATTCTTTTTTGTTTGTTTGCTTGAGCACAGATATTGCTAATTGCATACATTTTGCAGCAGAGGATAAACTGTTATTTGTTTCTGAAATATTACATTAGCCGGGAAGTTTATCCTATCAAACTATTACACTGGTATCCTTGTCCATTATGTTTGTAATGCCTTATTTTTTATTGTTATTTGCACTGTTGAATATTTTGCAAAAATTCATTGTACTCAACTCACTTTTATTGTGGGACAAACTAAAAACTTGATCCACAAATAATTAGCATTCTTTAGTTTTCAATTAGCATCAGATGCTCAGCTGCAAACTTTTCAGACAAGGAAGATAAATGTCTTGGCCGCTTAATTTCCCCTTTTGAAAAAAAAAAACAACAACACTGTTAAATGTATTTCCAACATTGAGAAAACATATACGGAATCAAGTATCACCTTTCAATCAAAGTCGATTTTTGAGCCATATCATCCGCCAGCTCTAATAGGTAGACAAATTATTGGGAAAATGTTTTTTTGGACAAAAGGCGAACAGAGGAGGAACGTGATTTTTTTGTTTAGCGAGGCCACTATGGAAATGATGCTGTAAGATTGACCACAAGACAATCCTCATCCTGTCTCCCACAGTTGAATTCCGATTCATCGTAAGCCCCGCACGTAGCTGTTGATTGGCATTCAGTTTGAGGCTCGACATCAACGCTGGCTTTGTTTTGTCTGAGTGCAGCTGGTTCATTTATATCTCTAATGACTTTGCTCGCTCTTCACACATGCTAGAAATATCAGAGCTGTCATTGTCTTACCTCAACGTCCTGAAAGTGAAGTTGTTCTTTTTCCTTCTCCTCTCTTGAATCTTATTTTCATCAAGCCAAGACTGACGTTTGTTCGATCCATATCCACTAATCACAATCCCTTCTTATCAACCCATCATCTCCGTCGTTCTCATAACTTTGACCTCTGTGGTCATGTTAAATCTTCCTCATAGACGAAGTGACTGTTAGCAAGGGTTAGCATTGAGTCTTGTTTGTTTTCAAAAACATTTCCTGAAAGATACATGAGGCCGGCCATTCCTTGGCATGAACTCCCTCTTGACCCCTCTTCCCCACAGCAGATGAACAACAAAACATGAACCAAGACAGATCATTCCTCCACTCCTCATTGAGCAAACATTCAATGCCACACACACACAGACGCAGACACATCTGCGGTTCATTAAAATGTGACTGAGGCTGTCGCTGACTCAGCTCCCTTTTAATTAAAACTGTCAAACAATCCATGTGTCACCCTCAAAAATGCATAAATGTATTCATTTTCACCCCCCTCCTCATTCACCTTCCCATCAGTTCAACCCAAGACTGACATTCTCATAATCAATATCCCTTTATTCATCCCTGAGACATGATTGGCCATTTGGCGATCATTATTCTTGAAGTCTTCACAGCGCCTCCTGCTCAGTCACACGGCCTGTCTGCTGTCACAGATAAAGCAGCACAATACTTGACCTATAATGCAAAGAACTAGAACTAAGATTCAAGCAGAAATCGTGATTGGGCCATTTTTGCAGTAGCGGTTGTCTTACAGTTATAGTTATATATATATATATATATATATATATATATATATATATATATATATATATATGTACGTATGCCGCTACTCCTGGATATGTGCTAACAAACATGCTTGTCTAACATCTTACCAATGTGACAGATGGATTCTGTAATGGGTTAAAAAAAATGAATGTGGTGATAAGCGCTTCAGTGGAACATCCGCCAGCATAAGAAAACACCAATCATTCATTGGTTTGTTTCACAATTTGATTGATGACTTTGACAAGGTTCAAGAATTATAGACGTACAGTATTTTTACAGCGTATTTTTTTTTGCCGTGGTGAAATTTTAGGGGTGGCGCAGTATCATGCAGCGCGCCAGTCAACACTGCAGCTCAGTTTGGCGTTGACGTGATTGCGCTTCGGCTGCCACGTCAAAGTGATTCTTTCGCTCTGGAAAGAAGTCGGTGTTATTTCAACCTTTCACCGTGCGTGCGATGACACACGGCTGTTCGCGGCAAGTGCATGCGAAACAAAACTTCACACATCTTTAAGAATTGCCAAACTGTCTTAACTTGTGATTCTCACTGCCGCGTCCACGGAGCATTTCATGACGCGCCGATGTTTCATTGCTCTCCTATTGACCGTATCATCAGCGTTATCGTTTAGCATTTGAAAGTCACCTTTAACAAGCCTGCCAGCTGTTATTCCCACGTCTGACTATAAGGCCAGCTTGCTCCCGGAGAATTCTGAGGAGTGAAAAGCAAGCAGACTTTCAGCACTATTCTTTCCTCCCTAGCCGTTATTGTAACTGTCAAATTCTGATGGTTTTGTTTGTACTTTTATCATAAGAGCAAAGATTGCATGGTCTCTGTTAATAGTGTTAGCTGGGTCTTACTCGCTCCTTTCCTTACTATTGTGCTCTTTCGCCTGTCTGCATAGTTTCTTATTTGTACCTTTCATTTCTTCAAGCCTTTTAAGCCAGTTTATTGCTCAGCCAGGCCTCAGCTGTGAGCTTTGCAAGTTCTTTGTGACCTCCGTCTTTACCGTTTCATTTTTTTGTTGCACGTCGAAGAACTCTTAATTTCCTGTGGCCTTGTGAGACTAATGTTGTGCACCTGCTTACATTCTACACAGCAAATAAAACAGGACAAACTCAACAACGGCACCAGCCCAGCGACTTCATAAGAGAAATCTGCGATTGCTCCTTTTCTGTATTGTGGCAGTGCTGGTGAACGAACATTCCCAATAACTGTACTCTGTCTTCCTAATTTTATTGAGCGTTACAGTAGCACAATTGCTCAAGAGATTGGAAGAAAAAAAATAATGCGTGACTTGTTTAGGAGGGGTAAATAATGATTTTTACTTGTTTTCCAACAACTGTGAGGCAGATGAACACACCAGTCCTCCACCGTGCTGCCGGAGGCAAAATAGTGGACGAAAAAAACCCCCAAAAACAACAAAATACATTTATAGCCAGTGGCGGTTCTAGTTCCCCTAACACTGCGGCCCCTTCTGTATGAATCCCCCCCACCCCCTGGGGTTGAACAAATGGATCAGATGTGACCGTGTTTCTGTGTTTCGGTGGGAGCTGGAAGGAAGAAACTATATGCTGGAAACTTGACTTTCTCCTCAAGCTAATCCACTCCGACTACACTACCCAGAGGGCAATTGGTTTACCTGCCAACACGGTCCAGGGGCTTTCCATGCAGTATTCATAACAAGCCTGCGGGGCTCAACAATTATTTACAATTCGCAAACATCCAAACAACAGTTTGTCCATTCAAACACAAGTACACATTTCATGCTGCAGACGTTTGGAAAATGACACGGTGTGGTCGAGATCTCCGTGTCAATCTCCCGCCAAGCGCCTGTCTTCTCGCACTCTCTTGCATTCTTTCACTCTGAGGAGAAGCCTGTAAACCGCAGTCGCAGAAAACTTTGAATTATTGAAGCAGACGTCGCTCACATCTGCACGGCCTCACACACACAAACAGTAAGTGTATCCGAGTTACCGGGGGGGGGGTTAGATAATAACCAATTCAATCTGACATGGCTTTCGATAACATAAACACCAAAGTGAGGGGGTGCGAGACAGAGAGAAGTGAGTTTTTGAGTGTGAAAAAGAGAAATAAATCACCCGTAATTCATTTCGCTTTCAAAGGCGAGCGAAGCTGATCGGCGCACTTGCAAAAATAAATTCTCCTGAATGAGTGATTGACAATGCACAATTTAGCCCCATCAAGCGTTTACGCAGTATGTTGACTACAGTTGGAATGCTGTCGCAGGGACTATAACGGGCCAAGCGGTACAGATGGCGAGATAGCAAGCCAAAGACAACATACACAAACGTAATATAGAGCACAATAAAGCCCAAGATAAAACCTCATTACGTGATAGCGAGAGGAGGACAATTCTGGCGCGGAGCGTGGCTGAGACTGATTGCAAGAAACCAAGTGGGAATAGAATGATTATTGTGCACAACAAAATCAACAGCACTGATCAATCACGCCGTAATCCACCTTAATTGAATGCTGCACGGCGCACGTTAGTGTTGCGCACGTATATGCTTTTCTACGGAGTGCTTCCGAGCAAACGCTCTATATTACACCGCGGCACCCGTTACGGCATTGAATGGAGGTAAAAATGGAGGAGCACGCAGAGTTGGTGCCTTCCTCATTAAGAATCGGCCGATTGCGAGGAAATCGATTGTTGATCGATTGTGTCTTCAAGCGACGGAGACAAAATCGCGTTCGCTGATCGGCTGCCGGCACCGGATTGAGGTGCTGTCGATTCAGCCTCATCTCATTTAGGGCATAAGAAGAACCTTCAACAATCGACGATGGGAACCTGCGCAACTTTCGGAGCGTCTCATTTACACCCTTTTGAAAATTAGACTATTAATTAGACGCCTACACCACTTTGCATACGTCGCTGGCGTGGTCGTGAGTGCACGCATGTCATGCGGAGAAAGGCAGAATGTTTTAAGTCTGATTTGACCGCCATCGGGGCTTCGGGCTGGCATGGCCAATTTAGAGTGCCTCATTGTTGGCTGAGAGAAGGCGAAAAGAAACAAAAAAGTCAGACATGCCAGTCAGCGTGTGGTAAAGACGCGCCGACCCGGCGTGAGCTGCTTTAGGGTTAGCACCTCGTTGTGGCGGTATGGAAAAGCACCACGACGACCCGGTGGGATATATTCCTGCCGCCGCAGGCTTAAAGCGGATTATATTCCTGACAATTTGCTTTTAATCACATTACTTCTCTCTGTCGTGTGTCAAATTTAGAAGATCTATTTATTCTTCTCACTTTCAATGTTTCGGGCGAACCAGACAGAGCGGCGGTTACGGAAGAAGTAACCCTTCATCATTATTCCCAAATTAAACAGCGTAACAAAGGCGAGCGAAAAGGATTAAGAGATGCATACGACAGATCAAATGGGGAAAAAAAAAAAAAAAAAACTCTTCATCATCGTCATCACCATGACAGCCCAATTACTACCATAAAGATAAATCTACTTTGCAGTTCAGAATCACCCTGAATTGCCCCCTGAAACGGTCTCAGAGAAACAAAGCCTTTGGGGTATCCTCATTACAATGTCAGTCACCAGCACCCGCTAAATTATGCGCTGTGAGATCGCACGTCTTGTGGGATGTTCAGCTTTTAAGAATAATCCAAAATAAATCAATGAACGAGCAGGGCTCAGATGTGAAAGAGCTCATTCTCCGCGAGGCCGCCAAATGCTCGTCCTCCCAAATGAGATTTTTGTGTTTGGCGTTGTAGCAAATGAGGTAACTGTGGCGCATCCGCACTTAGGGACTCGACCGCTTAAAACAGACTTGGAGGCGGCAGACCCCCGAGGAAGAACCATCTGATCGCATGTAGAACTAAGAGACGGCTTCTTTAGTGGCGACAGAACCAATGAAACAATGCAAAACTGCCGTGACATCCATAGTTGCATGCTGATCGAAATAAGATTTGCCCACGTTGACATGAACGACGCTAGCGTGTATTGACCGACAATGACGCGTGACGTCCTCGCTCGTGAATATGATGGAACTGTCATGCAAGGCGCCTCGCATCAATTTCTTTGCGCACGCCGACGGGAAATTAGCTCGAGAAAAGTCCCTTTAAAGTGGAAGTAGATGTCTTGTAAATTTGACACACTACACAGGAGATGGTGGTTAACAACCCTGCAAAATTCGAATGGGGGGGAAAAAAAGAAAAAGTTCAACGTATCTAAAATGAGGCTTCAAAATTGTGAGAAATCGCTAAATGGGCTCAAGCCACACCCTGCTTCAAATACACTCCATCAAGCATCTTTCTTTTGTCGATGCAGCACTCATAACATTCGCTTAAAGCCACCGGGTCGTACCGGGGGATTTCCTTCCCATGATGAGAAGCCGGATAACTGATGCGAACAAGGGCGCTCAAGTTTTAGCCACGCCCCCGACAAATCAGGAAACCTTAAATGGTGAAAAACAGCTTAATGCTACAACTCCACAACTGCATACTACATGCTGTAGTTCTCAGTCTCTGCATGTGTTTTCAGCATTCATCTTGAAACGTGCAGAATCTAATTTGAAAACAAATTGCCAAATTTGCCTTACAGGGTCTTTAAGGGGTGACCTGAAAATGAAAGTCACGTATGATTTTGGGCAAACATGGATGAAAATGATTTGTCGCTGACCAACGACAACCTGGTTGCGACGCTCGGTGACAATTTGGACTGCGGAAGAGATTTTTCATACTGCTCCGAACGGGAACCAGAAATTTGTCATTTGTAAATTTCGGGTTGGCTGCAGCAATGTGAATTTCTTTCGTGAGAACATCGAGACAGAAATGAGTCATGTTGTTCAAAAAAAGTCCAATGTACTTGATGATGTAAAAAAAAAAAAAAAATGTGGAGTGATTTTCAAAGCGCTCCAGTGTGCTTTCTCCGTCTCGGTAAATTTGGAGACAAAAGCAAATCGGATCTCATCCCTTCGCAACAACCAGCAGCCGAGCAGCAGCTTGATGCCGAGCCCCCTGCAGAAGCAGAGGAGCTTTTACAGGGGAAGCCGTGACCAAAGCAGACTGGAAGTCAGCACGGAATTTATGATGGATTGCGTACTGCTGCCATCCTCTTTCTGTTCATCTGCTCCGTCCGCACGGCACCGACGGGCGGCACATGAAAGCTTCTCGTCTTCCTCCCTTCTCCTTTCCATTCCCTTTTTCTCATCGTCGTCCAAACCTTCCACACACCTGTTTTGTGTCTCTCTCGCACACGCGTATTTTATCCTCACCGTAGGGGACGGTGACCTTTGTCTCGCCTATGGCCAAACTGTGCCCCAGTCTCTTTGTGCATTGATTATGGATTAGATCGTCGCTCACGTCAGGATTGGCGAGGCCTGGAATTGACTGCACCTGATCAAGGGCATGCCGACGTGCGTGCGTGAGAGTGTGCGCGTGTGTGGTGGAACACACGCAGAGACACGTGCACGTGTCCAGCCATTCTCCGTAAAATGGGATCAACGGGGACACAGTGCAATATTTGCCCAGGTCTCCGTTGAAGATCGGATCTGCAATTTCTCATTTGCGATCAATAGCTCGACCGGGGACGCGCACGATGACGGTGGCCACGGGCGAGACTTTGAGAGTGAGCGAGAGAGGGCTTTACTTTGAAGGGCAGTCTTTCATTAGGAATTAGTGGAGTATAAAACGAGAGAGAGGAAGGAAGAGCTGGCTGAGAACGGAGCTGATAAACCATGTGGGGAAAGAAATATGGAGGCAGATTAACAGGAGGAAAAAGAAACGGAGGACGGTCGGGATTGGAGATAAGAAAGAGTGACAGGTGTTCGCTTAATTGAAGAAAATGCTACGTACAGTATCGTGCTGCCTTGAAGGGATGAAGGTGACTCGCGGTTTCAGCGAATCAGCTTCTCTTCAGCGCACCCTGCCCCTCCCCCTTTGCTTTAAAACTGGAACCAGGAACCTCAGACGCATACAGTTGACTCGCAGTTCGTTCCTGATTCGTCAGTGAGGTTTTTTTTCTTCTTTTTCACATTTTTTAAAATTTGTTTTCTTTATTCTTTTTTGGGGAGGAACCGAACCCCAAAACACTCATTCCTGCCTATGGAAGAATATTTAGTGTTTCAGTTTTTTTATTTGATTAATATTTGTTTTTTGAAAGAAGAAAAACAAACATTTCAATGAAGTGCAATTATAATGGGTGTCAATTATTTGTGGATTTTTGCTGGTGCGCCCCGGTCCCTCATCACGATCTATATGGATAGGGCAGAACATGAAATTCAAAATCAGAAAGCAGTAAATGTGTTCCCAATAAGGTGTTTGGTAGGCTCAGCAAAGCACGTCTCCTCCTTCAATGAATGGTGCAAAAAAAAGAAAAAAGACAAAAAGTGACACACACGAGCAGATTGCTCCAACCCGCCGCGCGTGTTGACATAACGCACACGCTAGCATAATCACGCCTCCACTGTGACTGGCAGCCCAAGAGATCTCATAGGAAAAATAAAAGAGAATACAACATTTGAAAGATGGCAACCTTGAATTTGCTCGATGAGCCTGAACAGAGACAAACTGCACCAGCTAACGATAATTGTATTATATAAATCTTCATACGCAGACACTTAACCCACAGACACAGAACCTCATTAGCAGATAGGCTTGCTATGTTTTTTGTGTGTGTGGGGGGGGTTAACGTAGAAAGGATATGCTACATACAGTAGAAAATATCTTCCCGTGTTGCGATTGCACATTCTCCCTGTGCTTGTGCGGGGTTTCTCTAAGTACTCTGGTTTTCCGCTCACATCCCAGAACATGCATGTCCGGTTCATTGAAGGCTCTAAATAGTCTAGTGCTGTGAATGTGAGGGTGAAAGGTCTTTTTTCTCTCTCTCGCTCTCTCTCTGTGCTCTGCGAGTAGCTGGCGAGCCATGATTCCAGACCGTTGCCTGAAGTCCAGCTCACAAATGACCGTAATGAGGACAAGCGCGATACAAAATGGCCGGATGGGTGAACATTTTGAACAATTCTGTGATAAGGAGTTGATGCAAGGTTCTGGGACTGCATTGAATGTTCTAGCATAAGTGTGCTCAAAGCAAAGTCCGTAAGTCCTTGAACCACTCCAATATTCTGATTGATAAAGCAGAAATTCTTTCACTTTTCCCCCCATTTTGCTATTTGCAGACGGAGATTGTGCCGAAAAAAAAATGCAATGGCCTTTAAGATTCCTTCAAAACTCATTCCCGTCTAATCCCTCTGCCACATTTGTATACAAATCGTTTACTGGCATTTACTATTCATTCGACAGAAAGCATGCATTTGATCTTCAAACGTTCACACCAAAGCAGCAAGATCGTTGGATTGAAACAGCTTAGCATTCCGACGAGCGGCATCTAATTGTGGTGATCCATATTAGTATCAGATGATTGAGGTCAGTGCTTCCAATTTAGCGAGATCAACCAAGCACTCGGACCAATTATTAAAAAAAAAAAAAAAAAAAACTAGCAAATGCATCACCAGAATCATAAATATGGACAACACATCTGTGTATCCTTCTGCTCTTTTTATCCACGTTTGGGCCAGACTCTTTTTTTCGAAATGTGCCGACGAAGCTTTAACAGCAAAGTGGAAACCAAACTCAGTCCAACTAAGTGCTGCATACTCAGTTCCCTGCAGCGGTACTCCTAAAAATAAAATGAAATAATCAGAATAAAGTGGTGAGTTGGCAAATCGGCCCCGAAATAGACAGCCAATCAGGTTTGGAAAAACACAACTATGTCATTTTTCATGAACAACAACAACAACAACAACAACACTATCCATTCTGAAGGTCTCAGACTACAACAAAGCCGAAGCGTGCGTACGTGCGTGCGTGCGCGAGTGAGCGAATGAGAAGACTTAGACTGGCTCAGCCTTCCACACGTCATCTCATACGATGTGTCAGCCGATTCTCCGCCAACTCATCCAATACAAGAGCTTGCTTAGCAGCGCGTTTCCTCGCAAGCTGGACCGTCAAACATCTCGCAACGGGCGAGGATGGATGCCAAACAACGCGACTGAGTGTTTAGCAGTGGCTGCGTACCCAACACTGAACTCCGCTCTCCAGCCTACACACAAAATAATCGAATGCTCACGTGTTTGTGATATATCGCCACTGTTGTGCGGCTGAATGAGCCCGCGCAATAAGAAAAACACCACTTGTACCAAATCTTCTGAATGGCATTTTGGTGTCTTTTTACAGTGGTAAGTGTTCAAATGCCAGAATATGAGACCAAGATGGATCATTTTAAAGGGTTTTCCACCATTCATGTGACCTATAACCTACACAAACTCAGTTAGTATTTTTTTTTTGGAATTATTATTTTCATCTCTCTGAGAGGGGAAGTAAAAATAATTTGAAAAAAAATAATCATAAAAAACTGAAAAATGCGGTTGCACACCCTCTTGTAGCTGGCATGTGGCTGTGTTCAGAATTAACCAATCACATTCAAACTCATGTTAAATGGAGTCAGTACAAACCTGACAGCACACATTATGGGCCGTAATATGATTATTCAGTTCATTTCAGACGAGGTAAGCTCATCATCAAGCTAGTCACTGACCTCTCTGTTCAATCAAGAAGCACCTGCCCTTCATTATGTTATTCTTCGCAGATTAGTATTTAGTATACTGCTGCTCTAACGCATCACTCATCTGTATTCATTCACTGGAATAGGTGTCACGTTTTGAGGCTCAAAATGAAACTGGGAAAGGAAGATGAAATCAGTATTTGTGCAGCAGATAAAAAGCTACAAGAAAAGATTTTGGAACTGCAATTGCTAATGTCAGTCATTTCTCTGTAAGGATAATTCAAATAAAGTCTCTCTATATTTACTTTACTTTCCACTAGAATAAAGCTGACCTAGAAGAATATAAATAACCGGACGCATAAATCAAACCTAATTGAAATTGTGTTTTCAAGATAAACCTGCCTATTGGACGATTTCTGTGGCTGGCCTGCCAACAAATGGACACTCGCACATATGCAGGACGGACGGGACCGAGAGGCTCACGAGCGGGGATGTCGCGTGGGAGGCGGCGGGCGGGGGCAGAGCGGAAAAGAAGGGGCCAAACGGGGGAGGGCAGATCGGAACGACGCAGCGTCACGGCCGAGCAAGCCGGGGGTCATTCCTCTGCTGCAAAAAAATGGGAACAAATCATGTCGACTTCGTGACCCCAAAGGAATTGAGGAGAGGGTGGAAAAGCAAAGGTTGATTGACGGACATCGAGAATGATGCGAAGTTATTCTTCCAAATGTTGACGTGATCCCAAGAAGGAAAGCAGTTTGGCGAGACAACTGCAGGTGCATACAGTACACAAGCTATTTTCACATTTATATTGCCGCTTACCATAATGTTTGCTTTAGTATAACGACTTATACTGAGACTGTATGTACGGACGGGATGCATTCTCAAGTGCGTCGCGATGTCAACATCAATGATTAATGTTTAATAAGCGATTATCAAATGGCCGTACAACGATAACACTGGTATGCGTAATTTCAAACTTGACGGGTGGGGCATTCACAAGTTAATATACAAGCAAACAAAACGTTAACAAAAATTCAATAACAGAAGCGGTCTATTTATTTAATCGGGGAAATGTGGCCCATTAAAAATACTGTTTTAAAAGCAGTACTCAAGTACTCAAAGAAACTACAGAACAAAGGTCATCTATAATCATTAGCAGAACCAAACAGCGGCCCTCCGAAGCGTAAACACATCGTGATGATAATAATAATAATAATAATAATAATAACAAGAAGAAGAAGAAGAAGAAGAAGAAGAAGAAGAAGATAATTGCAAAGCTGTTTTGCAAAGTCATGAAGGGAAGCCATTACACAATATCACCTATCGGCCATGACGACGTTACGAAGAAAAGCACAAATCAATTTCGAGAGTCAGTTGACAATATTGTTAGCGGGTTTGCCCGCAGGCGGCACGGTGGGCGAGAAGTTAGGACATCTGGCTGACATTTCTGAGGTCGGTGGTTAGAATCCGGCCTGCGGACTTCCCCGAATGGGCTCCAGCACACCCGCGACCCGAGTGAGGTCGAGGTATGGGAAACGGACGGATGGGGTTGCTCGCTATCTAGCGAGCCCAAAAGTAGTGACATGGCTGCTAGCCACATTCGAGAAAACCTACTTCATCTCCTGTGTCGAACAAGTTGAAATGGCAATCCGCGCGTTTCCACCGTTACGGAACATTTTGCAGCGTCGTTTTCACAGCAAATAAAGCAAACCACTTATAGTCAAGAAGTGTGCACCTTTTGAAAAGACCCAATTGTTTGCTGCCAACACAAATGATGACTTTTCACGTGGTTGTCTTTTTGTTCAAGGAACAAGAGGCACCGCTATAGCCGTTTCCTGTAAGCGTGGGTCCATACGACACAAAGAACTATACAGGTAAGCGCATCTGCGTCTCCCGCATGTGGCGTGTGGAGCCATGAAACAAAAAGGTTACAGCCTTTCTCTTATCCGTTGTCCCTTCTATCTGCTCCAGTCCTACTACCCTCTACTCTTCGCTGACAGTTTGCAGATAATGACGTTCGGTCGCACGGCTCGAACGTTTGACTACACGCACACATACACACAGGCGGCGTAGGTGAAAAGCCCTCAGTTGAATGTTTTCACATCACGGCTCCAGCAGATGAGTACGGCCATCGCGAATAAGGCCAACGGCAGCTCACGCTCTCCTGAAATCTCCCGAGAATACGGAAGCAGCCTGCGTGCTTTTACGGCTCGAGCATGGCGCATAATAAGGCCCGTCGTTACTGCGCTGACACCAATGATAGCACCGCTGCTAAGACTGGAGAGGGTCTCGTTTACTAAGTTCAAATATACTACGTGCCGTTCATCAATTATTTCGAGCCTGCAAAGCCGAAGGGCTGACCTTGTTTGTTTTTTTCGCTATATCTGTTACCAGAAGAACTCGTTGTCTGCTTGACTGAGTCCCACAAAACAACGGGGAGTGACACAGCCCATCCGTAAACTTCGTCACTGCACCGACGCAGGGATTTGTGTCCTTTGTTTTTTCTGTCTTTGAATTGTAACAGTACTCTGACCATGGATCCAACAGAGAGTATTATCTCTTGAAGCGATTTTGATGACGTTATGACCGGTTGCTCAGAGAATTAATGTCCTTCAAAACAGACTTCAACTGTTTCCTTGTAGCTGGAGTTATTGCTGTAATCTGAAGGTTTCCGGTTTTACGTACAAATACAAGATGAAACAATTGTAGGATGCCCAGTGGTATACAATGTCGACCGTTTATAGTTTGTTGTTTGTTTATAGTTTTAATATGAAAGGTGGTTATTGACACTCCCGGTTGAAGATGACTGTAAAACGAACACAAAATAAAAAGGATTGCTGTGGTATATTATGTAAAACTCAGAGGCTCTTGTAACAAAAGTCCACTTTCTTAAAGCCAGTGCATAACGCGAAACGCCACAGATGTGCAACTGAAATTAGCATTGGGAAACCTTTGAATACCTAATATTGGAACACAAACAGCGCAGCGACATTCACGATAGCAACAATTCGATACGGATAGAAGACGAGCTACGCCAGTGCAGTGTAGCAGTCCGGCTAAGCAACGTGCCCTCGTGGCGGCCATGTTGGTGGGGGCAACGTTCCCATCGACGGCAATGCACGTTTATTGACAAAACATCATAACTTGCTCATTTCTCAACCGGTTTTCACGAGGTTTACCTTTTGCCAATGTCAAAGCACGTGCTATTGATACAGAACATTTTCAAGAAGAGCCAACAAAATGTTCCTCCCTAGGAAAGGTTATTTCTAGATCCCTTGTTGTGATTGTACGTCATTGCATGCAACTGTATGCAGCGCAGTCCTTGTTGTTTCGGTTTTTGTGCTATCCGCAAACATGGAACGCGCTGACACTGTGCTCCGCTCGCTTCGCGTCGCCATGGCCACGCAGCCCAAAGGGGCGTGTCATATGATTGTCACGCTGGCCCCTGGGGGCTAAGGTGTGCACAACAGAAGCGGCACAAATAGCATCTGGGCAGGTGGAGCGGCGACACTGTAAGGTCAGATTGAATTGGATTTCTTTCAAATGGTTGTAAATGTGTTCGATTTGAGTGAAACTTATTCTTATTACGTATTCGGGGAGTTTGCGTTTTTAAACTATTTTCTTGAAAGAAAATTCATTTTCTTCACAATTGCAAGACATCATCGATTATTGGGAGGCTTTCAAATGTAAGTATTGGTGCCTCCCTGTTAAAAAGAATAAAACATTAAAAAAGTACATTGAAGTCGACTTCCTTGATGCTGAGAAGTGTTGACCAAAGTCACACAAACAAGTTACCTGCTGCGTATCTACAAGGTGTATGAAGGACATAGTGCGACACACGCAGTGTAATTACTTGTCCCTTTTGGTTAGATTTAGCGGGTCCCAAGAAACTCACGTCTCTGTATCTGTTCCAGGATCTGTCCTTGGAGCGCTTGTCGTTGCTGCCGCCAGACACCGCAGACTGCGTGCTCAGCAGCACGGCCACGACGGGGAGCAGACACAAGAACATTTCTGCGGGCCGAAGCACAGAAGAAAAACGCATCAGAAGACGGACCGACGGGCTGAGTGCGCGGCGACGAGGAGGCACTCGAGTGGGATTCCGCACGCACGCGCACACCATCCAAATGTCACAATGGCAAATGGGGGGGGAAGCAGATGAAGCGAGCGTTGTTTATTTTGGGAGGGTGGCATATGTGGGATCTCTTCTCAAATCGGATTACGAACACCAGAGTGGCGTTTTGGAAGCAATTAGCCCATCTTGCTCGCCTCGTTTGAAATATTTACTAGTATATAACACAGTCATGACTATTTAGACGCTTTTGCCCATCGGCTTCTCTCAGCCAAAGTCGGCCAATGTGCGACTCTTGACTCTCGGTTGCAACATTGTCAACAAACTCCGCCAAAAAGCAAGCTTCACTTACCCGCGTTCGTTCGTTCGTTCGTTCGTTCGTTCGGGGTCGGTCGGCGGCGGCGTCACAATCCGAACCCTGGTCGAAATAAGTCCAAGTTCTGTTGGTGAGTGACACACTGCAGGCTACGAGAAGAGCGGACCTGCTGGAGGTTCCTCCTCCTCTTGTCGCTCCACGCCGCCGCCTCTGTCTCTCTCTCTCCCCCTCTCCCCCCCCCCCCCCCCCCACCCCCACTCTTTCTCCATCTGCCTAATTCGAGTCACTCAGGGGCGTACCAAATCGCATCAACATGCAATTAAATGGATTTCCTTGGGTAGTGAATATTTTGACAAAAGGTGACAATGTACTTAAAGCTACTTTGTCCTGCTTTTAAAATCTGTTCGAATTATCTGAGACCTAACGTTACGTATCCATAAACCTGCCCAGTCAATATACTCATATTTATCATTTGAATATCAACGGGGGAGTTTGCGGTTTTAAAAATGCAAGCAATAAATGCAGATTCATTTCACTCGAAACCCCCCCCCCCCCCAAGCAGTGTCGGCGTCATAGGCGGGCATGCGCGGGGCACGACCCTCCCAAATGACTTGCTGTGCCCACCCCCAAATGTGTTGTGCCCGTGTCACAGGTTCCTGAAATCTAGCCCTTTCGTGCCAGTCTTTACACTGTATATAATTTAAAGTCTAAAAACATTGATTTCAGCCAGTAACAATGAGCTAAAGATAAAAAAAAAAAAAAAGTGTCTCAGCCTCGCATTCGGCGCTCAGATGTCCAGATGTTATCTGACGCAAACTTGTTGTTTATGATTAAAGCAATCATTTTGGATAATTGAATTCACATCTTGTTCCCAGTTGCGAGGTTTGGGGTTTCAGGTCAAAGGTCATCCTTTCTCATTCGGTTCTGTGGTCTTTTGAAACGTAACATATTCCAGACAGTTTTGTCTTGTGAAACTCATTCATGGGTAACCGAATTGAGAAATTGCCACTTTCTATGAATAGAGCTGTATTTCTTTGTGTGTGCGTGTGTTCCGCTCCTTATTTTTTGTTGAAAATAGAAAGTACAAATTTCGACAATGAAGCTCTTGTGAACAACCTCTCATTCTCCTGCACAGCATTGATTTTTCTGCTGCAGGACTGTTTTTTCATGATCACCCCAAGCGCTGACAGGATTTGGTCGCCGTGCTGTTCTGCATGTCCGAACACAAATTTCATATTTGTCACGCACGTTGCACCGTTTGTTCATCAGCTAATCACATGAAAGCTCTATGTAGACTTTTAGCACCATGGACAGCGAAGCTGGCGAGTACAGTGGAAGATAAAAGTATAATGTATGCGAACCCTTTGTAATTGCTTTAATTGCTGCATAAACTGGTCATATAATGTAGTCTAATCTTCATCTAAATCACAGGAATGAACAGTCTGCTGAAACTAGTATCACACAAACAATTATGTTTTCATCTTTTTACTAAAAATAACATAAACATTGACAGGACAGGGTGGACAAAGTCAGTGAAGCCTTGGATTGAATAACTGGTTGACCTTCCTTTGGCAGCAATAACCTCAACCAAATGTTTCCTGTTGTTGCAGATCAGACGATCGGGATGAATTTTGGTCCATTCCTCTTGACAAAACTGTTGCAGTTCAGCAAGATTCCTGGCGCGTTGGCGGGAATAGCTTTCTTGAGGTCATGCCACAGTATCTCGATCAGATTGAGGTCAGCACTTTATATATAAACTTGTGTCAAGGTGAAAATGGTTGGCAAAAGTATCTCTAAAAATCTTGATATTCATCAGTCCATAGTTAGACAAATTGTCTATAAATGGAGGAAGTTCAGCACTGTTGCTTCTCTTCCAAGTCCTGCAAAGATGACTGCAAACAGCACAGTGCAGAATGCTCAACGAGGTAAAAAAGGACTGTAGAGTGTCAGCTGAAGACTTACAGAAATCCCTGGCACATGGCAGCATCTCTGTTGAAAATGCTACCGTAGGTAAAACATCAAACAAGGATGGGGTTCATGGGAGAACGCCAAGGACGAAGCGGTTGCTGCCGAAAAGAAACATTGCTGCACATTTGAAGTTTGCTAAAGAGCACTTGGATATTCCACAGAGCTACTGGCAAAATATTTTGTGGCCAGATGAAACCAATGCTGAATTGTTTGGGAGGAACAGATCATCAGATCATTTGTGTAGGCAAAATGGCACAGAACACCACCATCAGAACCTTATCATCACTTCATGGTATGGGCTTGCTTTGCTACCTCAGGGCCTGGACAGCTTGCTACCATCAATTGAAAAATACAAATTACAAGTTCATGAAGATATTTTCCACAAGAACCTGAGGCCATCTGTCCAACAGTTGAAGCTCAAAAGAGTTAGGGTTGTTGCAGCAAGATGATCCAAAACACCTAAGCAAATCAACAACAGAATGGCTTCAGAAGAAAAGGATACATGTTCTGGAGTGGCCCGGTCAAAGTCCTGACCTCAACCCGACTCAGTGGCATGACCTTAATAGACGTTTTTACACCAAATGTCCCAGGAATCTTTGCTCTTCTGATCTGCAACTACAGGAAACGTTTGGTTGAGGTTATTGATGCCAAAGGGCCAAGGCTCAACCAATTGTACTATATATGTATATAGTTTTCCTTCCTGTTCTGTGAATGTTTACGTTATTTTCCATAAAAAATATATGCAGTATTTCTTTGTGTGGTATTAGTTTAAGCAGACTTGTTTTTCTTGTGCGATTAGATTAATTGATATTTTTTGCTGATCCCCACCGCGGCCCGCGGGTCCTGCGGGATTCCTATGGGATGGAAGTGAATGTCAGTCAAGATATGAATAAAAATGGAGCTGAATTGACTGGAAGTCGGGAAGGTGGGCAGGAGGGGGGTGACGGGATTGGGATTGTGTACATTTTGTCTCGGGATTAGGAGAGAATGGGCTCGATCTCCGTCAGAGTGGAAGGGAGCGAGATTTCTTTTAAACACTCACTCGGGATCGGGAGGGAGTGGGATCAATCTCTCTGGGAGCGGGAAGGAGCTGGAGTCAAAACCCGCTCCCGTGTCAGCCTCCAATGTTGATGAAGATCATTTGAGGACCAATTTATGCAGAAACATAAGCAATTCCAAAGGGTCCGCACACTATTTTCTCCCAATGTGTAACAAAAGACAAATGGAAGCTCCGCCGTAGAAGTAGGCCGCTCATTATCGGGGTATGTGTTTCAATAATTAATCTGTGGCTTTCTGATCTGACTCTCTGCGGGGATCTGGCAACACTTCATCCTCTCTCTTTGGTGGTTTTGCACGGCGCCGCATCTGCTGACGTAAGCGTGATGTGCGACGGTCTGGCGGCAACTCACTCACTTCTATGTGCTTAAAAGTTGGACGGTGTTTAATTGAGAGGTTTTGGTGCATGGGCGGCCAGCAGTTGGATACAGTGGCTCATCTCATTAAGTTGCACATCAAATGTTTTCTGCACTGAATGCTGACATCACACTTCTCTTTTGCATTGCGCGCACTTCTGGAAAGCATTTGGCAGGAATAATGTTGTTGCAAAGAGTGAAAAGGTGGGTTTCCTCTATTTTTGATTCCCTCCCATCCTTCTCTGTGAAAGTTGTTACGCAAAGACGGAGGGTGTTTTTTTTTATTTTTTTTTATTTACTGCATTTAGAAAAGAGCCGATGGTAAAATTGATGTGTCATCCGAAATGCGTTTTGACCTTTTCATTCGTGGGGGAACTAAAACCTTTCCGCTGCGAGCTTATTGCATTATTTCCCATTATTGTCTGCCGTGGATCCAAGGTAAAACTTCATTGCAAATTTAGATGGGTTACTAAATTGAGAAGCAAAAAAAGAATGCCCTGAAGTTTCCCATGATCACATAAAATACACATCAATCGATGAAAGGCAATATTCTTCTCTTAAAAGAAGAGGACATTGGTAAAATAGAACATGGTCAACGGAACGCTGACTTGAAATGAGGAAAATTGTTGTGAGAATTTAGTATCTAGGATTCTGTCTTCCAATCTGCATTATGCTGTAGACCATGTACGTCAAACCCAGGCCCGGGGGGGGGGGCCAAATTTGGCCCACGACGTAATTATGTTTGGCCCGCAAGACCATATTAAATGTGTATTAGAGCTGGCCCGCCAGTATATAGTACGTCCGCCACTAATATTCCAAATCCCCGGAATGCTTTGCTCGTGTGTCGGCCCATCGGTCTCGACCGGCGAGCGCCCCTTCCCTTTCTGTAGCGGTCGTTAGCAACCTACGCAACCGGTCTCCTCGTGCAAATTTACACTTCCCCTTCCCAAAAATGGTCAAGCGAAAGACGGAAAACGCTTAACTTCCAAGACAGGTGGGAGGCAGACTGTCTGTTCACTGAAGTAAAAGACAGACCAGCAACGTGGCTGTAACAAAGAATAGAACATCATTGAATGCATGATTTTTATTTGTTTTAATGCCCTTTATCAACTCCGAGGCAGGGACTGTTCATAGTTTGAGGTTTGATTTTTATTGAAGGACATTCTTATTATTTTGGGTTGTTTTGTATTTTGGGGTTGTATGCTGAGCATAATCTCAGTGGTCAGATCACCTGAGAAGCACCCTCAATCGATAGCCTTCTACATGTTATCTGCTTGCCACAGTGCAAATTTGTTACCACTGTCCGCCGAAAACCTCAACCTGTAAGCAAGCATCGATGAAACCCACCAGCAGATCAGATAAAGACCATCTCAGTATTTCAATGTTTACGCGGTGGCTATCAATTAAAAGCATTTCAATAATGTCCATTTAATCTTCAGCCTGATGACACATTTCAAACTACAAGTTGTACAACATTTTCTAATGGAAATAAACACATTGTTGTGAGATTCATCCAGCTTTGAGGTGTAATGATCCACGCAAACGGCGCGGGGCCGAAACACCGCAATTCGTCACATCACTTGACAAAACCCCTAAGCCTATATTTACCATTTTGATCCGTGGAATATACCTTATCAAAGTGGATGGGATGGCCTGGGACAAGTCAGACATTTCAAGTTTTGCTCAGATTTAACAACAAAGAATTGCGGGGGGAAAAAAAAAAAAAAAGGCAATCTATACAAGCGATACCAGAAATGCTGCGAAAATTCCTGCAGCACTCCAATAACATATTCTGCTGTTGGCATTTTGTTGAGGATCGAAAGAGCGTCGAGTGTTCGTCGCGATATCCCAGAAGAGAAGGCAATAAAGCAGCCCGGTGTTCTCAACTCTGAATGTCACGGGGGGGAGATGATCTTCTGAGACCGATGGCCTCTTTGCAGAGGACACGACGCAAATTCAGAGTGAAGCGCCGAGTGCACCCTGCAGGGTGGCTGTAAATATCTAGCATGTAAACTCACCCAAGTTTCTTCACACAGGCAATGTTCGCTCAGGGGTTTCTCATTGGTGACACTGACACAGAACCTCACGGCCTCTATAAGAAACCAACGAGTCCGCTAGCTTAATGCTGACACATAATGGGAAATTGTGGCTACGGAATAGCGTTGCTGTCGGGGTGTTATAACCTTTTAAGCAATGAATATTGGAACATAAACTGTGCAGCAACAAATGTAGACAGAGTAAAACAATATGCACAGGCATATATTATTTATCCTCAGCAAAAAAATGACGACTATATTACAGAGCAACTCTTGACTGTCTCCATATACTGCATATTTGTGTGTTTGTATTATACTCGCCCCGGTGGCCAAGGCGCACACACCAGAGCGAGCAGCGCAACGTTACTGAATAAAGCAAAAAGGTGCAAAAGCCCTTTCATTCTCACCATGCAATTGAATTATTTCACCGCTGTATGTTTTTATAAAGCACAATACTATTGAGTGCTATTTTTCTTCTTGAAAAATACATTACAAATGTTTTTGTCGTTTTTTTTTTTTTTTTTGGCTGGAATCGATGAATGACGTTTCCATCCATTTCAGTTGGGAAAGAGAATGTGAGATTACAAGTGTTTTGAGCCTGGAATGAATGAGCTCGTATCTCAAGGCACAAACTGTATATGGATTGAAGCTGCACTGTAATTGTGTCCTACTACGACGATAACGATAACGGTCCAATTGTTAAAAGCAGTCCATCGTTTTAAATGCGACACGGCGGTTAACACGTGGCGTGTTGCCCTTCATAAAATAGACTGTAGCATAGCAAGGCTTCAGCGGAGCAACTCAGTTGGCGTAATGGCAAGCAATACAACTATTTTATTCAAATGAAGTGTGTGGATGAGG
This sequence comes from Phycodurus eques, assembly GCF_024500275.1. Taxonomy (NCBI): domain Eukaryota; kingdom Metazoa; phylum Chordata; class Actinopteri; order Syngnathiformes; family Syngnathidae; genus Phycodurus; species Phycodurus eques. Next base: position 28,045,402 of record NC_084533.1, read on the forward strand.
CAAATGGCCCATGGCCTCACTTGGACAGAACCGGGAAGAGCGATGAAATGACCACGGGAAGTGTTCGTTCAGCGAGAAACGACGACGACAAAAAAAAAAAAAGAAATCCCTCAGTGAGTGTCACCCGGGTTGCGGCGCGAGGGGAGCAAATCCATTACTCTTATCAAGTGTTTCTCAAAGGATAATTGAAGCAGCGGAAAGCAATTACGCTTGCAGGGAATAGCTTGAAAAACTGGCTCATCCCTTAAGTTTTCCTGTGTCTGAACTTTGCCACCAGGACTACGTCTGCAAATTAGCACTTGCACTTGTGTTTTTTGTGTGTAATCACACTTGTATATATTGTGATACCATGTGCAGTTTGTTTGACTTTGAAATTAAACACGACAAGCGACGGTGGCGTGCAAATGTGTTTCGCTGCCCCGGGGCGCGCGGGCCTTTGTCGAGTCCCCTCGAAAATCGACCGGTGACGGCCGGCTGCCCCGCGGGGTGAGTGTCGACCGATGAAAATACAATCTATTACTACGATGATCGTAAAACATAAATCAATTCCAAGTCAATCCTCGGACGCTGGGTGGGCTTAATTGGCCAATTGTGGGGCTTTGTGTGAATACGTGCAGGAAGGTAGTGGCCAGACTGTGAATGGACTGCTTTCATCGTGTCACATTAATGCCCCACACCTCCACTTTTCCTCCTGAGATAAATCACTCTTTTCTTCAAACTTCAGACACTGACGGCCAATTAAAAGACTTTTCTCAGGCAGTGTGCATTTTCTTTCCATTTCTTGGCGCAGAATAATGACTGAAGAATTCACGGTGAACACTGTATCATACCAGCCAATCTGCAAAACTCATTCCTTGCATGCTTAATACAAATGAATAAATATTGCAGAAACGTTCAACGAGCACTTCCTGGCGGTTTAAACAAGCCCAAACATGCACGACCTCAAACATTTGAATATTCATATGAAACATAAACACCGAACACAAATACAACCTCTATTTGAGACAAAGAAAAATGGCTTTTATTGGGGTGGTCCATGGCAGCGGAAGGGAAGGCTATTTTGCCCTTTAATTGCATTGTGCAGCAACGGCGAGGGAAAAGAAAATCCAACTCGGGATGCAGGAGCTGCTTTGTGTTGCCAAATCACGCTTGAGCCCTGCAGCACACAGGAAATTCAATTGCCTCTGCTCCTTGCCCACAAGCCTGCTCCATTGATATTCTGGCACATTTCTGCACCAGCTCTACACTACTGCATGCATATGAATGACAGCCATATCATCCATGTAAAATGTAGGCTCCATGGCACCTAAACACACCAATTCATTGGTCGACAGAAAGAAATGAATGCATTTTGGATCTATTTGCATTTTGAATGCATTTTGGATCTATTTGCACAGCGCAAAGTTCTCCAAACTCCACCGGGTTTGACAATTTAGAAAGGCCAGCGACATCATTTTGAAGACGACACTGGATACAATTTCCTTTGAATTGACTTCATCCGAACATGTACATTGGTTGCGCGTGATTAAAATGCATTATTATTTGATTACTGAGGGGAAAATGACGGTACATTAGTTTACCGCATTTGAGTCACGCGCAACCAAAGGTCAAGTTGGTTGCGCACCCATACTGCCATCAATACTCTATGCGGGTGGTCCAACAGGTTGGTTTTTTGTTTCCCTAACGTTTTCCCATTCCCTCCTTTTGCCCCCATCAAGAGTAATTGATGTATTGTCGAAACATTACCCTGCTGAATCTTTTCCTTTCCGCTTTCCGTTCCCTCTTGCTGTCCACTCCATCCTGCGCACTCCGCCCATGTCGTCCATCTTTCTTTTTCTTGAAATAAATGGTTATTCTGTCTTTTTCGGGCCTTGTTTTTCAAGCCACCGACGCTCCAATTTTTTCCAGACTGCAAGTTTTTTTTTTTTTTTTTTTCTCCTCTCTCATCTCTGCTCTCTTTCCTCTTCAAGCTCACATAAATAAATTAGTTCTGCAGTTGCTTTCACGCTCATATACAGGGCCTATTCCTTGTTTACTTCCAATAGGATGAAATTAATAGCACCCCCTAGATATACAACCGTTTCGGAATGCAATTTAGTGTGTGCTGTCTACCGTGCTGAATGAAGCGTGCTTCGCCATCCGCCCAACCCCCAAAAGATGACCCCTTTTGTGACTACTTCTTACGACCACACGCCAATGGATGGGCGTCAGCACAAAACACAGAACACTAATGCACCCGTTCCGATTTTGTGGCTTATGTCGAGTCACCGCGTGTCGTTTAATCAGGCGGCACACAATCGGCGGCGTGCATCGATTATATGTCACGTCTTCTTCCGCATGCTTGTGCTCAGCAAGCGTCAGACCTCCAACTGTGCCAGAACCGAGGAAGTCAGTCATGTCTGAGCAAGATCCAGAGAACTCCTCATATAATCCAGACTCTGGGTATGCTAAGTATAAACTGACAGCAGACATGGAGGTTAACCTATAAAAGTAGTTCATTTTGGAATATGACCAAAAATAAACGTGACCAAACCAGCACCCTGGTAAGAATTGTGTTGGCCTTCCAGATTCCACTGTATTCTTTGAATATACAGTATTGCGATAAGGTTTTAGGCCAGCACAAAGTCAAGTAGCCCTAATGCAAGTGATGTTTCAGCACTCCCACTTTCAGAATAATTTGCAACAACATCTAACAAACAAGACATTTGTGTGTACAATCACACACTTAATTAAGCTAGACGCGCTACTGTTTCAACTGTTGCTCAAGTACAGAAAAAAAAACAAGAACTGAGCTTGACAAATATAAAGAAAACATAAATTGTACCTGGCTGGGTGAACAGAGGAGTCTAAGAGGATTTGTTCTGCTCGATGAATTATCGATGGATTAGCCAGATTTGGGGGTAGTGATAAACCCAACCCGGGGCGCTGGTTTAGATCCCCCGCATTCTCTCCTCACTTGCTGGGGAAATAATTTAGCAGACATATATGCACACAGGCTGTGCAATCTAACCCAGCAACCTCTGTTAATATGGAAGAGACCTACGAAGACTGACTTGTTGTTGATAGCTACGTTCATTAGAATGCAGACCAATGCAATTGAGAAAATAATCAGGCAAAGCTGCTCCACAACTTGAAGAAAATATCGAAGAGCCGAAAAAGAAAATGCATAGCAGTACCTGTGCCATCTGAAATTATAAAACACCGCCGTGATGCGTAATTGTGACATGTTGACGGAACCGCACGCAAATCAAAATGTGGTTGGGGTTGTTGAATCATCTAACAATTGTCCTCAGTTTTGCATAAGCAAGTAGCACACGATTCCACCCGGAAAGATGCTGCTCATTCAGGAATAGAACTCCAATGGAAAGCGGCATCGTTTGCTGGCGACTCCAATTCCAGCGTCCTTCCGATGTATATAAATACTACAGCGACTGTTCATCCTCTGCACATGTCCAAAGCAACTCAAGCTGGCCTCCCTAGCTTTGTCTGCAAACCTTCCAACGTGTGCTCTCCCATTCCTCATCCGGGCCATTTCTCATCAACTCCCAAAGAGAATCTGCGCGTCTTCAACTCTACCGCCTCTAGCTCTGTATCCTGTCTTCTGGTAATCGCTACCACCTCAAAACCACACAATTGCTGCTCTAAAATCCGTTCCTTCCACCTCAGCTGGTGCTCTGCTGTCACAGATCACCCATGACGTTCTCCTCCACCCACTCCATCCTGCCCCGATTCACTTCTTCAACTCTCTCGCGCACGCACACACACACACACACACACACACACACACACACACACAATGAACAGTTAATCCCGTCTACTTGAACTCCTGCCCCTTGTCTAGCTCTACGCCTTCTAATTTTCTCACGTCCTCTGTCTTGCCGCGATTGACCTTCCTTCCTCGTCTGTCCAGTGCATACTGTATCTCCACCTCTCGAGATTCTCTTCTACCTCGTCCCTACTCTCACCGCAAATCACAATGTCATCTGCAAACATCACCGAACGCGGAGACTCCTGTCTGGCCTCATGTGTCAATCTGTCCAGCGCCATAGAAAACAAGAAGTGGCTCAGAGCAGATCCTTGATGCACTCCCACATCCACCTTGAAGTCTTCCGTCACTCGTGCAGCACACCTCATCGCTCTCATGCTGTTGTCATATCCACTAGTCCAACATACTTCGCTGGCAATCCGCATTTCCGTATACAGTACCACAGCTCCGGTCTACCACAGCGTTTTCTAATTCCACAAAAACACAGTTGCAACCCGGCATCCAGTTCTCTTTTCCACGGTTTCATTGTGTGACTCATCAACATAATTCCACTGCAGTTGCTAGAATTCTGAACTCTTGTTGTTAAAAATTGGAGAAGGTAAAAAGTTTTCTCCACTCATCTGACATTTTCCCATTCTCGAATATAATGTCGAACAATCTTGTCCTACAAATCCACTGCCATCTCCTTGAGGCACTTTCACACCTCCAGCCGTATGTCATCAGGAACAACAACCTTTCAACTCTGCATTCTCCTCACTCGGACGTCATCCCTTCTGATCGGGCCTACCTCCCGTGTCACAGTTTCCACGTCGTGTGTCCTCCTTTCTCTTTCATCAACTCCTCAAAGTACTCAGCACCCTGTCCTCACTTATCAGCACATTTTCATCTCCGTCTGTAGTCAAAGTGGCTCGCTGCAAATGCTTTCCAGCTCGATCCCTCGGCGTCAACTCCTTTGCTCCTTTCTTTGACCAACCTCTAGTAGAACTTCACACTTTCTCTTTGGCCTTTGCCACCGCCCTCTTCACTTCCCATGCACTCTCCTCGCACTCCTGTTCTGCCATCTCTTTTCTTCACCAGGCTCCTTTTTTTTTCTCCTGGATGCTTTCTGATTCTCCTTGTTCCACCACCAACTTAGTTGGTCTTCTTTTGTCTTCTCAAATTATTCAGCAAGAATCTTCCTGCACGTCTCCCTAATCCCCGTTGCTGTATCAACACAGTCGTCTACCAGTTCCTTATGACAACCCAAAGCTTCTCTCAAGACCTTCTTAAAGCTCTTGCAACATTTCTCACTTCTTAACTTCCATCGATTGATCCTCCATTCAATCTTCAGTCTCCTTCTTTTTCTCTCTTTTGGAAATAAGTGTTAGCCATTTCCCCCCTCTTTGCGAAATCCACCGCCATCTGTCCTTTCATATTCCTTTCCTTCACGCCAAACCTGCACTTCACTTCCTCATCACCCCTGTTCCATTTCACGACATTTCCATTGATGTCTGCTGCCATCGCCGCTCTCTCCTCTCTCGGACGACTGTGCAATGTTATCCAACTCACTCCAGAACTTTTTCTTCTCCTTCGTCGTGCAGGCCACCCGCGTGGAATAACCACTGACAACATTTATCATCATACCCTCAATTTCCGACGATGGTTTCACCTTGATCAAAAATGTTTCCCCCTTGACAACATTCTGGCAACACGGTTGCACTAACTCTCTTAAAACGTCCTCTGGTCGTCGTGAACTCCTTTTCTTCTCGTGTTAGCAGCTGCATCACATTCATAGCAAAAATGATGAAGACATAAGGTTACAATAGATTGAGGTTATTTTCTTAGTTTTCTTTTGAGATCTTATGTGCTGCAGTTACTTCTTAGACCTTGAGAGTACAAATACGAATGCAACATTCACATTATCATCCCCCTGCACAAAATTTCAAAGAAGCATAGTGCTTTGTACTTTAAACGGACCTTTTTACTCATGTCGACATCCACCTGGGAATTTGTTCATGTCACCATCTGATCATTAGAGACACGGATAATTGCAATGACACAAATTTGTTGTTTGGCTTCGCCCGTTTGCCAAACGAACGTCTATCCTGTTTGTTTGTTTTGTGCAACGTCCACAGAGTGCCGGCTAACTCGAGGGATAGATGTATTTTAGAAATGATTTATTCAGAAAGAGTAGTTGTGAAACAAAGATATGCGTTGGCTGGTCCTCGGCGGCCCCGCTGGTGCGGCTTTTTAATGCTAGCTGCCAAATGCTCTCAGTGGGAAAGCTAAAAATAACAGCATGAGGCAGTAACGATATACAGAAAAATGCAATATCAAAATCACAATACTGCTTCAAGATAACAGCGCTTTAATGGCATTAAAAGTGATCACTTTCAATAAAGAAGACAAGAAAATATCTTGTCTGCTGTTAGCATTATATATTCTATTTATGTACCAAAGGGTATAACGTATACTTAATTACTGTGCGCCGAAAGGAGTTATGACTGATAGTGTGCCATGTCAAATCATCATAATCATAATAACAATAAGAATGATAATCTTTTGGGGATGTCAGAGGTGTCAGCATGCAGTACAGAGGAAGCCCAAACAGAAGTGAGAGGATTACATGAGGAGGTTTGGATGACAACAAGAAGAGAGCCGAGAGGAATCAACCCCGATGCTCGTCACATCCTGCATCTTTATGACTTACAGTTTATGGGGGGGGAATGGAAAATGTTATGGTTCTTTTCTGAGGAAGTAGCGCAGGAGGTTGAAATGAAATAATGAAAATGATCTTGGGTTTGGATATTTTTTGGGGACGAATATATTAAAAATGTGGTGTGCAAAAGTACCCCTATATAAATGAATTGCAATCTAACACTTGTCATTTTGTGCATTTACCTTTTGTTGCTGTTTGTTTGTTTGAGTGTTTTCATATCTGCTTTACCAACTTCCACAATTATTATTTTTTTTTTTAATAAACATGACATAGAGAATGTGAGATTACATTGACATATTGACATTTCCATGTATGTCAGAACCAGTCAACATCATGGCTGTCCTTAAGTATAGAGATTCAAAAGAACTTCATGAGGTTGGGCATCCTACAGAAAATGATCTTATGTACAAGGATAATGTCGAGCATTTTTACAGTTTTAAATGATTTATAAAAGTTACTTACTCAAACAATATATTTACATTTCATACGTTCTCTCGCTTTACTCTTCACCACACAGTCGGCGGTTCTTTTTCTCCTCCCAGCTCACTTATGTACTCTATTATATTTGATCTCTTTCCAACTTCCTGTTTTTTGGTTGACCCTTCTGTAGCACGACTGTTTGGGGAAAAAAAAAAAAATTCCCCCTGAATATTTTATCTATTCTGCGGCTGCCAGAGGATGAGCTTGCCAGATTTGAATGGAACTCAATAGTACTGCGTATTTATTCTTTAAAAGAGAGTTTTGGGAATGTGTGTGTGTGTGTGTGTGTGTGTGTGTGTGTGTGTGTGCACGCCTCTGTGAGGTCTCGGAGGGTTCAACATTATGAGCTTGACTGGAGATTTCTCTTCAAAAGATTTTAAATGATTTGAAATTCAGACATTTCCTTTTTTTTTGTGTGGCTTAACATGAGGGGGATATCTGTTTTTATCCCCCCTAATGCTAATCCTAATACAAAGAGTACGCACAAAGGCGTTCAATCCTCGTGGCGAACACATGTTCAAAACAGAACCGTTGGCATGCAGCAATAATAAACTTTCAGTTATGAGAGACTTGAGGGTTCTCTTAAACTATTCAGCACATCCAATCAGGACGGAGTCTATGTTAAAGGATTAGTAAAGGTTAAACTAACTTGCAAAAACAAAACAAAAAACACTTTATATTCACAACTAGTTACAAATGCGGCTCTCTTTGGCCTACGCTGCACCCCTCCATCAACTTCTTGTATAAAAAAAAAAAATGAAAAAAAACCAGCATTTGCATAATTCCGCTGGAAGACAAACAAACAAACCAACAGATGCGAGGAAAGCATAACCTCGCTGACGGAGGTAACAACATGAATTGTTTATAATCCCCACAGGGAAATTTGGCTCATTGTTTCTGCTTCACTCAACAGCTCAGAGGGAGGCAGAGGAGAGAAGAACATTAATATGGGAAATACTTTGTGTTTCGTTGTACTCCTGCCAGTCTATCAGAAACTCCGATTATTTTGGCTCTTTTTAAAACCCTCACACAGTGAGGTCAATAAAATACTACATTGCCCACTGGACGAGATTAAACATCTGTCTTTCAGTTTTGCTCAACATCCAAACACTGACGATAGATACAACTAAAGGCAGATTTACTTTACCTGAGGTGAAAACAAACACGCTTCAAATTCATCGTTCAAGAAAACGACAAATATTGATTTAAAGCATCCCTTAAAGGGAATTTCGTATCAAGCCACTTGTCGATCTGCTGATGGTAGTTAATGCTACCTTATTGTAAATCAGGGAAATTTTCAACTGTGACGATAAAATCCACATTTTGATCCATAAATGTAAAATATACTGGAATGAACTTTAGTGTATTTTGATATGCAGTTAACCATCTGGCCATTCATGAACTGCGCTTTCATTTATACATTTAGAAATAATGCGAATTAAAACTAGGTCCTGTGCTGTACGCAAGTGTCGTAGTGTTGTTGTAATCGTCGTGAGGTGTGTGTGATTTGTGTTGCTGTTGTTGTTGTTTTTCTGATGGCATATTGCAGTGCAAAGTGCAAAGTGCAAAGTGCAAAGGTAACAATGGCGGGTGTGGACTCCAGGAAGAATGGCAATGGCGCCGGCCAAAGCTGAATGAAATGAAACATCTCGATTGGTTGATTTCAAGTCCGTTGTGGTGTGTGTTTGAAGGCAAATAAAAAAAAAAAACAACAACAACAAAACAATCCATTGTCGAGAGGTCTGGTCCCCATTATGAAAAAATACACACATCAATATTGCATGCACAAAAAACGAAAAAGCATATTAGTCTGCAGCTGCAGAAAAGTGTGCTTTTGATTGCAGTTTCATAGGTTAAGATTCCTTTCTTTTGTGGACAATAAAAGAATGACTTTCACGTCTTTCACCTCCCACACACATCAAGTGTCAAACATGCACAGTGTGAATTCCAATTATATCAGGCCACCATCCAAGTACGCCGTGCCTCAGAAAAAGGAGAGACGACGGACGCGGCGACTGGAATCACCAGCAGCTTGACGTGTTTCCAGCTGGTGGAAATAATAATAATATCATCGCGTGCGCGTGGGTGTTCGATACTGTCGATTTGTTTTTTTCTCATCAACTGGTGAAAGTTACGCTCACATCTTTCGAATCATGTACTGATGAGCAACTGCATGGGAATGTAATTCGGATTTTGTTTTTGTGCTCTTTGCGTTCTTTTGTGGAGTTTCTGTCTGCAAGTGCTACAATGTTACAACCACTGTGACTGTTGCTTACATATGCCGTATATACATTAATAGTTGCTCTTCACTGGTCTTAGTCCAGCTTGTTTGTCAGATGTGCTTTTAAATTATGAGCCAGCCACAACTCTCGGAGTCTTCTGGTGGGAACAAAACCTCGCGGCTCCACACTCATGGAAGACGCATCTCGAAGATCTGAGCGCAGCGGCTCGCGTGTGGACATTTTTAAAGCCGAACTTACAACATATTTTTTTTAGCCTGGCTTTTGTTTAAATCTTATTCATAGTTTTAATATACCATTTCCTTTTAATTACATCTGTTTTTGTGTGTCGATGGCATCGGGCTTGTTTGCTTTCTTTGCTTTTATTCTGTTATGCACTTTGTGCTACATTCTAATGTATGAAAGGTTCTATGGAAACGACCGTGAGTCTGATTGTTTGATGGATACTTTGGCTTATTCGCAATGAAGATAAGTGGCCATTTGAAATGTAATCTAAAATATGATATCAAAAGTTTAAATCTAAGGTTGATGAAATGCCGTTGATAGTGTTATTCAAACTTCATTATGCTAAATACAGTTTAGATGGGAACATCCAATTACAGAAGGACTCAAAATGACATCATGAAAATCTAAATGGGTTATGTAAATTGTAAGTGGATGGAGACAAGTATGAAATTATACACACACAGGCTGTCATTTTCCACACTCTGGTTTAAATCCATCATTTTCTTTCTGTCATATAGCTGCTCATGTTGGTTAATGACATTTGTTGACAAAAGGTGCAGCTCTCATTCACAAACCCCAACGCATTAAATTAGCTGTCTCTGCGCAACTGGGAGATGAGAAATCTGGGCGATAAATGTCAGCGCAGGAGGAAAAAGAAGGAGCAGAGAACAAGGTGACGGTTTGGAACTGGCATGCCGAGAGAAAAGATTAGGCGATGGAGATGAAAAGACAGGAGATTGACGGCTCACGTGGAGGTTGAATGAATGTGAGTGGGATCGCCGAGCCTCCTGAGACGGGAGAACTTACATATCAATGCAACCAAGGGATTTAAAGGTCAAGGTTGTCTAAGTCGAAGCTGATAAAACAAATCTAAGTCCATCGTTGCCTCCATTTTAAGTAGCAGTCAGCTTGTCATTTCAGCTTGGTCCTGTGGGACTCGTTAGCACCTGACTTTGGCGACGGGCATCGCTGGTTCTCACACACACACACACACACACACACACACACACCTCGAGAGGACTCGCTGACCTGCTTTACTTATTCTGCTTTCGACTTTGACCCTTCTATAAGACAAATTTGGCATCCTTGAGATCCCCCTCCTGCCCGTAGCTCACATTCAAACCTCCACGGGTCTCGTTGGACAGCGTGCCCCTTAGCCTACATTAAACCCAGGCAACCTGTTCTCGCAAGAACTTAGTATTAAAGGTTAGATGAAGGCTGTGATTTGTCTCTGGTTTTGTGTAAGTTAAAATGACAAATATTATCCAGCAGCTCACACAGTGGTTGTTGAATGAATACTTGTCTGAGCTTCTATTTTATACAGTACATCGCTAAGTCTTGCCCCGTTATCTTCACTAAACATTGACTATGCCCTATCGGACTAAAATTGTCTTCTCCTATCCCAGGAAAACGTGTGTGCTCGTGTGTGTGTGTGTGTGTGTGTGTGTGAGAGAGAATGTGTGTGCAATTGCGAATGCTACGGTGTGCGCCTGCCCGATCGACTTGAGTGGCAGCTACTGGGAGACAGAAGTATTGATCACACGCCGGCAAGATGTCGATTCAGACCCCCGGCAGGTTGATGAGGTAATTGCCAAGCTTGAAGTTCTTTGTGTACTATTGGTAAGATTTTATTTTTTAAAAATAGTCAAACTGGATTTTGTTTTATTCCGTTATTTCGGTTATTGGCACATTTTTACAATATTTGACTGACTATTGAGAAGCGAACACTGCATTGGACATGTGTTTTAAATGCAACAATTTGCCATACTTTCCCCCTGTTCGTTTGAATAATAATAACAATAAAGAAACAAACTTCATTTTCCCTAAGTACTGTACAGTTTATTTGTACATACCCATACTGAATTCTCATGACAACTGACAAATGTATTTGATTGAATCCTGTCAAACCAAAACAGTTGGTTTGACAGGTTATATGCAGGGTGCACATAAGTGGTGTGCAGGTTCACATGCACACTGGAAATTTTAAAAACATTCAAATGTGTTAAATGTGTACATAATTACTCAAATTAGGTGAGAAGAAATATTTTAAATTCATTTCTAGAATTTAGAGAGCGTCTCTTCTCCTTGTTCTTGTCAATTGGTTGCAGGAAGGAAAGAAGTCGCAGACATGAAAGAAATTCTGGACAGAATTTCCAGGATACCAGCAAAAAAAAAAAAAACAAGTGACCAACACACAGCAGGACAATTCGATCAAACTCATGACACCATGAAGGGAGCAAGCCCATCCAGGATCGACCAATCAGAGAAAAGGGATTGTCTAAACTCTTTATATAGGCCCCGGTTTCATTTGCTCATTGTGCTTCAGTCTCTCTTTCAGGCTCCAGGCTCATAAATTGTGAAAAAGCCATGCTAGCGATGGAGCTGCCACGCACGGTAACGTAGCGAGCTGCGTGCGGCGTTTCTTTGGGCGGAGGCGCGAGGGGGGCGAGCGCGAGGATTGAAGCGAGGCTACGTTCAAATACTCTCCAATTAAGAAACTTGGCCAAGTTTGAATTAAGCTCCAGAATCTTGATTAAGGTGCTGCACGCGGATGACGTGACGGGACCCCGACCTCATCTGGCGCCGCCTGGGGTCCCTGTCAGACCGCCCTCAGAGACCCAAAACACACAGCAAAAAAAACAAAAATATTCATATTTTCATATGTCATATTTAATTCAAAATCTTTTGGGCTCGCACATGGACAATCTTTGTTCATCTTAATTATGTTTGACGGGGTTGAATTCAGGGCTGCTCTCGGGTTCTTCCACACTAAGCTCAATCAATAATACAGATCCAGAAAGTAATATTGAAGTGGAAGTAAGATGTCTAATCTGAACCCTGATTTATTAATTTACAGAATGTTGATCTCTATTTTCTAATTCATGAATTGCTAAGAAACTAAATTGGAAATTTCTGAAGTGGCCTTGAATGAGCGAACCATTTTTGTCCAGGCTAGTTTCATTTTTATTGTTTGTCGTTCTGTCTGCCCCTCCTTGAGCTGTCGCCTTATCATGGTGGAGGGGTTTGTGTGTCCCAGTGATCCTAGGAGCTAAGTTGTCTGGGGCTTCGTGAGTCCCCCTTCCCATGGGCTCACCACCTGTGGGAGGGCCCATAGGGGTCGGGTGCAGTGCGAGTTGGGCGGTGGCCGAAGGCGGGGACCTTGGCGATCCGATCCCCGGCTACAGAAGCTGGCTTCGAGGGACGTGGAATGTCACCTCTCTGGCAGGGAAGGAGCCGAGCCTGTGTGCGAGGTCGAGAAGTTCCGACTAGATATAGTCGGACTCGCCTCCGCACAGCTTGGGCAAAAAAATTGGACCGGCATTACCGGATAACTAGCAACCCTTTATTGCTCAGTGACTATTTTTTTTTATCAATGTCTTTATGTCTCCAAAGGGTTCTCTGTCAATTGACCGTCTGTTGTCGTAGTAGAGCGGCTCCAACGACCGGAGACAAATTCCCTGTGTGTTTTTTGGACATACTTGGCAAATAAAGATGATACTGATTTTGACATTGGGGACAGTGCCTCTGCATTGCGAGACTGGGGTGGTGGTCCCCCTTTTTAAGAAGGGGGACCGGAGGGCGCGTTCCAACTACAGGGGGATCACACTCCTCAGACCCCGGGGACGACCCAGGACAGGCTGGAGAGACTACGTCTCTCTGCTTGCCTGGGAACGCCTCGGGATCCCCCCGGAAGAGCTGGAGGAAGTGGCTGCGGAGAGGGAAGTTTGGGCTTCCCTGCTGAAGCTGCTGCCCCCCCGACCCAACATCGGATAAGCGGAAGACAATGGATGGATATTTATATATTGAATGTATATATTTACTTATTTTCCCCCGTCTCTTTGGGTATTGAAATGTGGCAATCGAGAATTAGCATGTAGGTCATAAGAGTTCCTTCACGGGGGAAGTTGGAAGCAATTGAAATTTGCTATTTGCAGAGGTGTGTTTGAATAGAAGGCCCAGAACGTGTGACCTTTTCGAGTAAATTGAGTGCACGGTGAAAAGTAAATCTGTTGTGAGTGCATAATATGACAAATAGGCCTATTTTTCTTTCTCAAACAGCATTGAACTGACCTATACATGAAATAACAAATTGGCACATAAGTAGAAATGGAAATGAACATTTCTGTTAAGCAGCTGGATATGTATTGTCCACAAGTTCAGGTTTGAAACAATTGGTCACATTTTGGAAATTGGGCAAGGTGGGAGACAAAAACAGGGATTGGCATTGCAATATTTCAAGTAAGAGAGGCAATATCAGCAGAATAAATAGAGAGGAAAGGCATGTCAGGAGTACAGCGAACAAGCAAAGAAAGCAGCGTCGGGTTTAAGCTGCCAACGCCTGCCAAGTCCAGATATCCGGACTCCGTCAGAAGTCTTTGCTCTCGTCTTCTTGCAGCTGTGCATGCGACGAACAAAAGCTCGATGTCTCGGCTTGGCGGTTCTCAGGATTCTCTCTCATTATTGTCTGTCTATATTTCCACCTGACAAACCTTTTTCTGTTTCCATTCCATCAGCACTGAGCGGGATGTGCGGCATCACCAACTGCTTCTGGCACCGATCTGTTTGTTCGCTCATCAAGCTAGCCTATGTTTTACCATGCCTGCACCCAATAATACGATGCGCCTTACGTATGTGTTAAATACAGAAATAGGCCCCGTAACTGAGACTGCGCCTTTTAATACGGTGCGCCTTACGGTCGCGAAAATACGGTGCATTAAAAGATCCGATTTAATAAGAAATCCGCATCGGCCGTCATTCTCCTGTAGTGCGAACGTAGCCATACATCCTGAACTTGACGACAAAAAGAAAAAAAAGAGGACACTATTAAAGGGAAACAAAAGGCCATAGTCTGTCCTGTCTCAATCCATTTTACACTGTAATTTAGCACTCAAACAAACAGGTTTGGTCACCTCTGCCTAGGGACAAAGTCAGGTGATTAACACAAAGAGCGGGGGAAAAGATTTAGGCTTGTGCCAGCTCGGCAAAATGGACAACAGAAAATCAATTCAAGCACAGGGGCTAATATGCAGTACATTTCCCAGTATGTGTTAGTGTGTGCTGCTCACGGCACAGCAATAAGATAATAGCATGAATGAGCTACTGTGCAAAGAAGGAAGCCAGCAGACGGATCAATTCGTCTGTGTAAAGTGTAAACCAACAGCTTGGACTGAAAACTAATCAATAGCTGCCTGAGAAAGTGGAGGGATACACGCACGCACACCTTTGAGGACAGATAAAGGTTATAGTAGCACCCGACCGCAGCAATCATTTTCCGTCTTATTCCGTTTGAAACTAAATTGAGACGATATAACAAATGTAGTCTGGCTGCGTGTTCGACTGATGTTTACTGACAAATAATGACTTGATCTGCTAATGGCTAATTTGAAGAGCATCAAGCGTGAAAGAGCCTGCAGATGGGAAGGCTTCAGCTACGCAGTTCAAACAGAAAGTGGGCATCTAGCAACAGACGAAAACCCCATTGCGCACTGCTGTCTATATTCAGTTTTGTTGTTGTTGTTGTTGTTGTTGTTGCTACCTGGCGGCAAAGCAGCAATTCTTGGGAGGAAATCAATGTTGTTGGAACCGCTCATCTTAGCAGCTTCGCATATGTCAGTAGTTCCACGGATCACCACATCCTACCACTCTCAAGAGAAAACGGCTTTGTTTTGGGCGGCACGGTGGCCGACCGGTTAGAGCGTCAGCCTCACAGTTCTGAGGACCCGGGTTCAATTCCCGGGCCCCACCTGTGTGGAGTTTGCATGTTCTCCCCGTGCCTGCGTGGGTTTTCTCCGGGCACTCCGGTTTCCTCCCACATCCCAAAATGATGCATTAATTGGAGACTCTAAATTGCCCGTAGGCGTGACTGTGACTGTGACTGCGAATGGTTGTTTTTTTCCATGTGCCCTGTGATTGGCTGGCAACCAGTTCAGGGTGTACCCCGCCTCCTGCCCGATGACAGCTGGGATAGGCTCCGGCGCGCCCGCGACCCTAATGAGGAAAAGCGGCTCAGAAAAGGGATGGATGGATGTTTTGTTTTGTTTGGTTTTTACTTGAAGAGGAAACAAAGGGAACACAGCAGAATCTTACCGCCGGAAAACAATCAACATTCACACAGACCAACCAGAACTATCGTAGCAAGCATTCACAATTAGTTAGATGTCAATGCCACTTGGTTAAGCACCCCTGGTATAAACCGTCGGGATGAGCATAATAACCATCGTGACGAGTAACTTGAAGAACTCTTTGAGAAGGAAATCATGCGAAATAGAGTGCTGCACATTTAGTCTCAACAACTTTGTGGAAGCAAAGGGAATATTGAATTTCCCCAAGCAAGCCAACTTAGAACATCAATGTCTTCAACCGTGCTCATATTTCTCCAAAAGAACCATTGAACTGTATGGACTGAGCGCTAAAGAGAGGTGAGTACTTCATACCTCACAGGAGGTAGGGTAGAGTGGGGTAAGATGAGCCAGTGGGTAAGTGCTCCTCCTCAGGCTGGAGGAAGTAGGGATGGAAAAAAGAGAGATTGCTCAACTTACCCAGTCTTATGAGCAAACCAAACAAGACAACTTTTTGGGGACACCAAAACTGGGATGCTCACATTGAATCTGCTTGTTCGCGACGTAAAACACCCTAAAATATACATTCATATATTAGTTTTCCCCCCAAAAAAGTTAACTACCATCCTGTAGTGATCCTAAAAAAAGAAAAGTGGCTCAATTTACCCCACTCTCCTTACCATCATGTATAATAATATATCGTGGTGGCAGCACTGGGTTGATCGTTTGAGTCTTATTGTGAAGGCCCCAAATCCTGGCCTTCAGAAAACGAGCCACTGAGAACTTCTATCCGAGATGCTATCAAATACATAGAAGGAATAAGTTAGTTGTACTACAAGAACAATGATTTCCTCGGCAATACATTTCCTCCGTGGCACCAGCCTGATACAGGGAAATGTATTCATTCTGTCTCATAATCTTACACTTAACCATGGAAATTGATAACAATCATCAACAATGCTGTGCAGTGGAAATGACGAAGTTGGAACGACTAACTTGGCAACGCAAAAAAAGAGCACATATTTCTGGCAAGCATTTACTGACAGTATTTAATGCAACATGTCGTAATATGTATACATATTCTAAAGGGGAGATGGACCGTGAGAGAGAGAGAGAAAGCCAAGAGTTATGTGACATGTGCAGTTGTTATAAAAAGTCTACACACCCCTGTTCAAATGTCAGTTTTCTGTGGGGGAAAAAAAACATAAAAGCAAGGTAAATCATTCCAAAACTTGACCTGTACAGCTCAATTTAAAAAAAAAAAATTATTATTTTTAAAATGATTTTCCCACATGTGTTTGGGAGATTTCAAGTGTTTTTGCAGAATTTTGAAACCAGGAGTGAACTTTTCTGGCAACAGTTCCCAAAGTTGTTTTTGGCGCACACCAAAACCAAATCATGCGTACAGTGAAGCATCTTGATGGCAGCATCATGCGTTGGAGCTGTTTTTTGTTTTTTGTTTTTTTATCTTCAGCTGGAACTGGGGCCTTAGTTAAGGAGGAGGGAATTACGAACAATTCCAAATAGCATTCAGTGTTAGCACAAAATCTTCAGGCTTTCTGCTAGAAAGCCTAAGAAAAATGTCAGGAAAAGTCTACTAAAACATCTTAACTTTATTTTGGGTTAATCCGAGGCACTTTAAATGGCTGCCGATGTGTGCTGAGTCCCATTTAAGATGAGTTTGAATATGATTGGTTAATTCTGAACACAGCCACATCTCCACTTATAAGAGAGTGTGTAGACTTGTGCAACCAAATTATTTCAGTTGTTTCTTTTTATGTACCCCCTCGAAAAGATTTCAGATTTTTTTTCAATGTAGTTGTAAAGGTTGAAGGTCACATTAATGTTGGAAAAGGTTTTGAAATTTCTCTTTGCCGGAATAACAAAGGTTTGGGATTTTAACAGGGGTGTGTAGACTTCTTCTACCTTTAAATTGAAGACATTTAGCTAAAAAGATGCAAGGTCGTTACTGAGCTGTAAAATTCATTTGTCAAGGTTTCAAAAAAAAAAAACATGTTTAAGTGTATCATCCTGTAGGTCTGTGCTTTATTTGGGAGATGCTGATGTCCCGTTTACTTTATTTACAACTCAAACTCTTTATGTTGATCGCCATGGCCTGCAGATATTGTAGCTGAATCACTACTCATTTGTCAGACATTAGTAGGACCCACCGTCAGATGGATTGCCGTGAAAGAGCTGACTGGCTCGAGCCGCACGCAATTAGACTCATAAAACCACAGCGATTTGAGTTCGAGAGTAACCACAAGTCCATTGGGGCGTACCCAGCGACTGTTTCAAACGGCAGTAATGTTACATCACTGTTACTGTTGTCTACAAAAGGAGTCATTTAAACTTGTTTTTTGTTGTTTTTTTTAAATGAAATCTGTCTCTAACAAGTTCTCTTCCTTGAATATTACTTAAAACGCGTTCACTGACTACCTCCATGTTAAGATGGCTATTTAAATTCAACAGCCGTCAATGGCAGTGAACGAGTCGGTAAGGCTCCTCCACGCCATTCTTAGTTAACGTCAACTGACTTGCGTTATCTTTGAATTAGCTTTTTCTGATCTGTACCTGTTTGTCTGTCCTCCTGAATATGACCCCGAAATCGATGTGAGTGCAACATCTTGAAGAACGTCTCAAAGATTTACGTCAATTAACACTGATGCATGTAGAACCTTTTAGTATCCAACTCAAAGGCTGCTGTCCAATCAGCTTGGGACTTTGCTATGCTTCCCCCCCCCCCCCCCCCCCCTTTCCTTTTCCACCAAGTTTATTAAAAAAAAAAAAAAAAAAAAGAAAGAAAAAGTTACCCAGGCCCAACTGCACTCGAGTCTGGGCAAAATGTATTTGCTGAGAATGTGCTATTACTATCGCCAGAGAGCTACAGCTACCGTCTGATGATAGGAAGACAATTTCTCCCAATGAAACATTTGTGGGACTGTGAATATCTGTCAGTGTGCTTGCATCCTTTCCCCGGCATTAATCTACTTTACATTCCTTTACAGTTGACCCCGTATTGAGAAGAAAATCCATTTTTGTAAACAAGCTGGCTGGGTTGGCCCATTGGCAAAGAGATGGGCAACGCCCGGAAAAAAAATCAATTACAGTTCCGAAATGTTCCAAGTATTGATGAGTGCTAACCTGATCCTACTCAACTTTTTAATTATTGCTCTCAGTCTCAGCAGGCAACACAAGGCATGGCTGAGTCCACTCTGCTTGTGTCCTGCTTGTAGTTGGTTACCAATAAACAGTTGAAGGCAAGATAGGTTTATTTTTCCTTTTTATCTAGTTCAGGGTCTGCAACATTAAATAACTCAAAGGCTACTGTACATTCACACTTCCGGTGCATTCCATTTTTTTTTCTTTTTGCCTCATGTAACATGTATCTTATATATTCATGTCAATGTGAACAGTACAATTCCATTTTTTTCAAATTGGAGCCCCAGGTCTCTTTCGTACATGGATATCAATCAGTTATGTATCCAATGCGACTGCAGTTTAGAAGCATCATCCGACCTACATGTCATCAAAATGTGACAGAGGTCACAATTGTTCAACAAAACAGACATGCGACATAAGCAATGGCAGACGAAGGAGCAGAAAACAGTCAGTGGTGAAAAGAAGATGCTTTGGAAATATCAGAAAATGTCTCCTGTTGCACAAAATCCTTGAAAGTGCCACAAACGCATCAGGACTGAGACTACACGCGGGGCCGCATTTACGTCCAAAAGACCACGACGCCTCGTGTTTGTGCGCATGCGCCGTGCTGTGCTGAAAAAAATATCAATAATGTCACCAATTAATCAACTTCAACTTGCCTTCCATCACATTATCGTGCAACAAATCTTTTGTCATTCAACACCTTGTGTGTATAACTAACAGTCTAACAAACAAAATGTTTAGCAGGCAAAGAGACCTTGCTTCCTCTCCACCCAAGACTGGACTCTCCAACCTTTTTCAGTAGTTCATTTCCTGCTGTGGTTTCCTCCTCAGGGTTTTTCCACATCTTCCTGTCACTTTTTTTTTCAAAACTGTCCTCTTCTGCTCTGAAGTGCTGACACTGAAGTGTATTTACAGCTCGGGGGCCATTAAGAAGAGCTGGGAGAAGAGACATATTTGTGTGGATGCGTGCGCCACAGCGCTGTCTGCTCTCTGCATGCACCACAGAAGAAGAGCCTTGCTCAGATTCGTCGCTGTGATGTTAGCCCTGCCACACTCAGCAGCTTGTGCAACATATTTCTGTGTCTGTGTGTGTGTGTGTGTGTGCGCGTGACACGTTCGCTAAACCTGAACAGTCAACCACGATCAGCTACAAGAGATGTAAAATGTAGCACTCTCTCTTTTTTAGTTTTCGGCCAAGAATTTTAACTTTGGTGCGTTACTACTTGTAACTCTAAACATCTTTCCCCATCGAAATAAATGGAAATGCCGTTTATCTGTACCAGTCTCGTAAAAGAATGTTTGTACTGTCATGTTTTTTTCGATGAGAAAAATGGCACTCTATAATATTGTACATTATAAAAACAGACAGTAAGAACAGAATTCATTAGAATGTAAAGAAGTTTGTTTTTGTTTCAATTCAGTGGACATCGTGCTGCTCCTTATGGTGTGCGCACGTTGCCCACGTGGGGGCAATACCGACATACGGATGGACGTACTCTACACGGAGGTGGTCTCAGCTCCAGAGTACGACGGCGTTCTTTGCAGAGGATAAAGGACATCCAGCGGTGGATATTGTTATATTGTCCGTCGACTGTTGCTCTGCTAGCTGCGTTCAAAATTATTTTGCTGAAAGGGTTAGAATGCTGCAACACTGATGCTATTTGTAAGTCCGTCTATGACGTTTCCCATTAAGTGTTAGCATTAAGCTAGCGGACTTTGAGGCGGTTATGTGGCTGTTTAAATACACGTAGTTCTCTTTGGAAGGAGAAGGAGGAAGACGATGGATGCATGTACTATTGAGGGTGTAGTTTGCAGTGGTATAGATTTGCACTGCACCCCAGATTGGATTTGGCCATTTTAGCTAATGTTTATTTAAAAATAGAACAACAAATCTCAGTATAGGCCTACCGTACGATAAGGCTGTTCATCCCACTCGACAGTCTGTGACTGCACAATTACTGCTATATTTTTTTTCTTTGCTGCTGATTGTAGATATGGTGCACCAATGACACCTTGTTAGTGCTGCATTCCAAATGCCAGCTTTAGATTTTCGTGATCAAAGACATTGCATGACATTTTGAGACACCTTTTATTGTTTATGTCTTCAAATCCTGTTTCTCCTGTGTATTGTTCTCCGTCTTGTTTCAGTCAAGAGAAAGTACAAACGGTAGATTTGTTCGGTTTGAGTAGGCTGACAGTGCAGACGTATTGTTGTACGTGTATTTCAGCAAATCTATCTGCCTTGCAAGGTTTTACACTTTGATAGCTACAGCAAACATTTAGAAAAAAAGACAATGCAGTTTTTATGCATCATTGCATTGATTTTCATCTTGGACTGTTGATATTGTGTAACTGTAATCTTTGTCGATGTGTGTCTCTGGTCCTGTTTTCTCTGTTGTAACATTGAACCTTGTACAACCCCAATTCCAATGAAGTTGGGACGTTGTGTTAAACATAAATAAAAACAGAATAAAATGATTTGCAAATCATGTTCAACCTATATTTACTTGGATACACTACAAAGACAAGATATTTAATGTTCAAACTGATCAACTTTATTGTTTTTAGCAAATAATCATCAACATAGAATTTTATGGCTGCAACCCGTTCCAAAAAAGCTGGGACAGGTGGCAAAAAAGACTGAGTAAGTTGCGCAATGCTCATCAAACACCTGTTGGGAACATCCCACAGGTGAACAGGCTAATTGGGAACAGGTGGGTGCCATGATTGGGTAGAAAGTCAAAAGCAAAGATGGGGCGAGGTTCACCTCTTTGTGAACAAGTGCATAAGAAAATAGTCCAACAGTTTAAGGACAATGTTCCTCAACGTACAATTGCAAGGAATTTAGGGATTTCATCATCTACGGTCCATAATATCATCAAAAGGTTCAGAGAATCTGGAGAAATCACTGCATGTCAGCGGCAAGGCCGAAAACCAACATTGAAGACCCGTGACCTTCGATCCCTCAGGCGGCACTGCATCAAAAAAGCGACATCAATGTGTAAAGGATATCACCGCATGGGCTCAGGAACACTTCAGAAAACCAATGTCAGTAAATACGGTTCGGCGCTACATCCGTAAGTGCAACTTGAAACTCTACTATGCAAAGCAAAAGCCATTTATCAACAACACCCAGAAACGCCGCCGGCTTCTGGGCCCGAGCTCATCTCAGATGGACCGATGCAAAGTGGTCCGACGAGTCCACATTTCAAATTGTTTTGGGAAATTGTGGACGTCGTGTCCTCCGGGCCAAAGAGGAAAAGAACCATCCGGACTGTTATGGACGCAAAGTTCAAAAGCCAGCATCTGTGATGGTATGGGGCTGTGTTAGTGCCAATGGCACGGGTAACTTACATATCTGTGAAGGCACCATTAATGCTGAAAGGTACATACAGGTTTTGGAGAAACATATGCTGCCATCCAAGCAACGTCCTTTTCATGGACGCCCCTGCTTATTTCAGCAAGACAATGCCAAACCACATTCTGCACTTGTTACAACAGCGTGGCTTCGTAGTAAAAGAGTGCGGGTACTAGACTGACCTGCCTGCCACTGAAAATGTGCGGCGCATTAAGAAGCGTAAAATACGCCAACGGAGACGCCGGACTGTCGAACAGCTAAAGCTGTACATCGAGCAAGAATCGCAAATAATTCCACCTACAAAGCTTCAACAATTAGTGTCCTCAGTTCCCAAACGTTTATTGAATGTTGTTCAAAGAAAAGGTGATGTAACACAGTGCTAAACATGACTCTGTCCCAGCTTTTTTTGGAACCTGTTCCAGCCATAAAATTCTAAGTTAATGATTATTTGCTAAAATCAATCAAGTCCGTCAGTTTGAACATTAAATATCTTGTCTTTGTAGTGTATTCACTTAAATATAGATTGAACGTGATTTGCAAATCATTGTATTCTGTTTTTATTTATGTTTAACACAACGGCCCAACTTCACTGGAATTGGGGTTGTAGCTTTTTAGCTTTTTTCCCCATAACGCTAAAATCTGTCCCACAATGTGAACATTGCCCCTGGCAGTATGTCAGAGAAAAAAAAATAATGCTGACAAATCAACAAAGTGCACTGATGAGTAATGGTTGCCTTTTCTGTGGGAGCGAAATACAGCATTCCAGTCCGACATAGAGTTTAAGTGACAATGAAAGAATACATAAATCAAACATTTGTCATCGCACACTCCAAGGGCATACGCCACAGAGTTTTCAGAACCTGGACGGCCACTTAGCATTCACTTGTGCCATTTGATGTGTCGGTAGATTAAGCATGAGTTGCACCAATGCACGAACATATTCATTCATAATGTTGTTGCATTCAATAAATCTGTTCAAGTTGAATTTCTGATGCTTACCTTCATTAATGGTTAGCACTCCGGTCACCGGCAGCCCTCAGCAGTCTCGAGCTAACATGTTAGATGGGGTTTCGGGAGCTTTGCTAACTATTTTGGAGTATTGACCCTCTGCAAAAAAAATAAAAAATTCAAATTCAAATTAAAAAAAAGTCCATCACTTGTTTGCTAACAACTGGGCAGGAGCTTTGCTAACTATTTTGGAGTATTGACCCTCTGCAAAAAAAATAAAAAATTAAAATTAAAATTAAAAAAAAGTCCATCACTTGTTTGGTAACAACTGGGCAGGAGCTTTGCTAACTATTTTGGAGTATTGACCCTCTGCAAAAAAAATAAAAAATTAAAATTAAAATTAAAAAAAAGTCCATCACTTGTTTGGTAACAACTGGGCAGGAGCTTTGCTAACTATTTTGGAGTATTGACCCTCTGCAAAAAAATTAAAAAATTAAAATTAAAATTAAAAAAAAGTCCATCACTTGTTTGGTAACAACTGGGCAAGACTAGTAAACAGAGGATTCAGAAGTGACGTGGAATTAGTGGAACGTTTCTGCTCGACAGGCATGTTAATCACTTCTCTTTGATTTGAAATTGATTGTGCATTCCATAAAATAAAACTGCAAACCAACAACATTTCATGTTGCTACCAATGTTGCAGGTGTGGCTAACGTCGGCTTGTTTACTCCGCTAATGCTAGCTTACTGTTGCCAGCGCTGCTATTTCATTGAAGCTGGAAATGTATTCTCTGTGTATTTATCACGACTGCACACTTTTATAATCGCATGCAATTTTGAGTGGCACGTCAGTGACAGGGGCGTGGCTTTGGTCAGAGACTTGTAGGTGTGTGTGTGGGGGGGGGGGGGGGGGGAATCTTACAAGCAGTATTGTACAAGCAAACTCCCACTTCAATTTATCATGTCTGTTTAAGGAATGTGGCACGAAGCTCCCACTACCAAGAGAAACCCCCCGTAAGCATGAAGAGAACATGCAAACTCCACACAGGAAGTTCAGAGCTGAGATTCAAACACCGATTCTTAAAACTGCAGTCAGATGCGCTAACCATTTGTCCGTTCTGATGCCCTCAGAAACCGGTTCCGGTCCTGAGGAGGACCCAAGTGCAGAAAGGAATGTTCAACAGCGGATATGATGATTAGGTGTTTATTGCAAGCAAGTGCAAAGAGGTTCCGTGGCTGGAGGGGAAAGAGTCCAGGTCAGGTGTGAGGTGAACCATTTGCAGAGTTCGGGTGGCTCGTGGATCAGGTTCGAGGCAGGAGGCCGGCTGGAGACGATAGAAATAGACAGGCGATGGATGGATGGATGGATGGATGGAGCAGAGTCGAGGAATCGAAGAGTAATATAAGAATGGCTGGATACAATTAACTCCATGTTGACCGTAGACCATCTTAAGAAAGGCAGCTGCTGATTAATTGCTTTGTGCTGAGTGGGTCCAGCACCTGTAATGAGACACACAAATACACAGACAGCAGACCTGAAACTGTATGCTTCTAATAATAATAATTACAATTGATGAATATTTCCTGTCATTTCCATTCCATGTCATTCTTATGTTAAGTTTATTTCATGTATAAGCGTTTAAATAGTCAAAGAAAAGGGCAAAATTTGACCCTCTACAAAGAGGGCATACCATGTACAAAGAGTGCAATCAAAGTTTAAGAGCAGCTCTGAACCGGAACAAAGAATGAATAAGAGTGATGAAATATTTGGAAAGAAAAGACGAGCAGAAATGTCTCCTTTTTTCATTCTTGTTACAGTGTTTTGATCCACTTTATGTTTTCTCCTGTCTCCTTGTCCTCTCTTTAACATTTTTGTTCCATGGCCACGCATCCTTCTTCTGCTTTTTGTCTGCTTCACCTTTTCTCTTTTTGACTGAATCATTTTTTTCTCTTTGCAACATGACAATGGCTATGGTCACACTGCAGGTCAAATTTTTTTTGCCCATGTGTGTCTGATTTTTTTTTCATGTCAACGTTAACAGTACAATTCCAATTTTTCTTTTCAAATCTGACCTTGGCCCCTTTCGTATGTGACAGACCTACAGTGTTGTGCTCAAGACCACATTATCCGAGACCACCAGAGCTCACCGAGACAAGACTAAGACCATAAAAATCCACTTTTAAAACCGACCGATCGCTATGCATACCTTGGATAGTAAAAGCTACGAGTGAGTCCTTTACAATTTTATCATAATTATTGTAATTTATTGTTATAAATTGCAAAACATCAGGAGCAACGGTATGTTCCTTTGGATGCAAGGAAGATGTGCTTGGGGAAACTTACCGTAATTTCTCGTATATAATGCGCACCGATGTATAATACGCAAACCGAAAGTTGACCACAAAATTCTGGAAAACCCTTCTACCTATGTATAATGCATTTTTACAATGCATGATTTTGCTTCTACCCATATGATCAAAACATGAAGTGTTAGTTTTTTCAAAGTATTATCCTTAACTTAAGCACTTTATTTGATCACGTAATACTTTTTCTATAGACTTGCTCTAATTTTGAAATTCACAGCCTTACTTTTATTTCGTTATGAGAAAACACACAGTTGTGCTCATATGTTTGTTTACCCAGGCAGAAATTGTAAGATAGGTACAATTCTTTAAAGAAAACATGAAGGGCTAGGCGAAACACATTAAATTTTATTTTAATGGGATTCAAATTAAACTGTCAAGCATTTCAGAAAAGCATTATCATTAAACAAAACTGAACCATAAAGAAATTAATGATGGTTGTTGTTCAGTCATATTTCACAAATTATGTTAGGGTATGTAAATTTATGAGCACAACTGTACATACATGCAGTCATACGTACCGCTGTCATATTGGAATGAAACTGTATGCTACACCTTTTTCATAACTTCTAGGTGGCGGCAAATTAAAATGAAAGTGTACACGTTTCTCATAACCTCGAGGTGGCGGTGACATTGGAATGAAAGTGTACAGCTCTTTCATAACCTCTAGATGGCGCCATACATTTATAAAAATGTGAGTTTTTTTGTTTTGTTTTTTTTTCATTTTGCCCTATACCTATGTATAATGCACACAATTTACATGACAACTTTTTTTTTGGGGGGGGGGGGAATGCTCATTATACATGAGAAATTACGGTACATTTGAGAAAAAAATAGACATCTGTCTTGGTGTGTTTTGTTGTTGTAGTTTTTTTGTTTGTTATTTATGCAGACGCCACTTGAGATATCGTTCTGCTTCTCTGTGTCTCCTGATTTATTTATTTATTTATTTTTTATTCTGTTAGCAAAGCATTGTATGAAGATGGCCTCATTTTATTGCTCTTTGCACCTTCTGGGTATTAGTGATTTTAAGGGTGAGAGAAATATGGATCTTCAGCTGAACTCAAATCCTATATTACTATTCAACCTGTGTTGTTTGTGTTATGGATGCTCGGAAAACCTCTGCAAAAGGTAAACAAGTGAGACTTACCACGTATGTTTTTAAGTATGCCGCCTTTCCCCTCTGAAAAAAAATAGTTTTCTGGGTCACAGGTAGGAGTGAGGGGAAAAAGCAGACAAATGAGAGTGTCTTTATTTGGGACAAAACTTCTCAGATAGTACAACCAAAATGGAATGATTGGTATTGCCCTGGAAATGTGTCAAAATCGGTGTTTTGTTCAGCTGCAAGAGAAAAGATAATATATGATAAAGACGTGCACATTAATAATCTTAAGGAGACAAAAAAAAAGAGCTGCCAGACTTTAAAGACCACATCCGCTTGCCTGTTTGCAAGTTCTTCCCGTCCTTGTGTGGGTTTTCTCCGAGTAGTCTTCTCACATTTGAAAAGGTTAATTGAAGACTGTAAAACAGGGGTCACCAACAGTGCCCGCCGGCACCAGGTAGCCCCCGCCAAGGACCACATGAGTAGCCTGCCAGCCTGTTCTAAAAACAGCTCACTGGTGATGGGACATCAGGATTTCCTAGGAATACTGGAGAAGTGTTGCATATTGATATTTATCTGTTTCCTACCTTGTTAACACTTTGTTTATAATTGTTGTGAGATTGTGTGATTAACATGGTCAGTGTCTTTATACATAGATAAATATCATTAATTATGAATAATAATACTACCTCACGGTAATTTGAGCAAATTTGTTATTTCAGAATTTGGTATCAAACCGGTAGCCCTTCAGATGAATCAGGACCCAAGAAGTAGCTCTCAGTTTCGAAAAGGTCGGTACATTTTTCATAGGTGTGAAAAGTGTGTGCAAATGGCTGTTTGTCTAAATGTGCCCCGTGATTGGCTGGCAACCAGTCTAGGGCGTATCCCGCATCTCACCCGTGACCGTAATGAGGACGAGCGCATTCTAACGCAGGAATCTGTTTTGTTAAAAATGGCAAGAGCGAGGACTTCGACGTGGACAGCTGCTGATGGCGACATGATTGTGCCGTTTTAAACAATGGCAGCGTAGTAAATTGTAGATTTTTTTGGGGGGGACATTAAAATAGCGATTGAAAATGATGTTGGTGTGTGAACGTTGGTGTGCAACGGTATACGTTAGTGATGTTTGCTAACTTAAGCGAGATTGGGATTTTGAAGACGTAACGATTCGCTGACGCGATTTTATATTTGGCAAATCGAATAATTGATTCGTAGTTATATTCATATGCAGTTATGGACAAAATGTAGCACATTAATAGCCATTTGTTGTAGATATATATTGTAACCTGGGAATACAACATAAATGGAAATACAGCACAATAAGAAACACAACAGCAGCAACAAAAGAACAATGGCTCCCAATGAAGAAATCCCATTACATTGATAGAGAACAACACGCTCCTTGCTTGTATTCCTTATTGAATGTAGTCTAATTGAGAAGTTGGCTCATCACCAAGGCGGCCATTACAGGGTTGCGAAATGGGAAGAAATGGAGCTTTGTGCCATCCCAATAGTGCATTTGCTGCAAATCCCCCACACCATTTGGCATTTCTTTCTCTGGTGTTTTGTCTTATCTCCCCCTCATTAGGGCCTCCTCCCATCTCATCCGTGCAAATGTATGCATTCAATTACGGCCGCTGTTGCTGCTGCGTTATCAGCGTGAGTTTCCCTCCAACACGAAATGAACAAACAATGAGGAAATGAGGTGCTCTTTTTGTGTGTGTGCTATTTTCTCTTCGGCTGCACAGATATCCCAGTTACAGTAAACCGTTGTTGATGCATTACAGCTTATTTAAATGTCTGATATTGATATTTGTTTGCCGATCGTAACGTGGGAAAACGAGACTAAACATGAGTATTTGAGAGAGGAGCAAATACTTTTTCGTGACACTGTTGTGAGATTTATGTTGTGCCGCACATGTCGTCGTGAAGTGCGTGTGCTCTACTTAAGTTATTCTGCAAGGTTCCTTGCCTGGTACAGACGAGTTAAGTAAAGCTTTTTCAAATCACTGAAAAGTCATTTTTGTCTAATTTACACTTCATTACTTTTGATAGTATTTACTTGACTCTTGTTTGTCTTCCATTTATTTATTGTTGGAAACCTGTTCCTGAAACCTGTCTGTGTTTGTGTTATATCACCAGCTCAGAAAAAAATAATTCATATTTAGCATTACCGGGGGGTGTTCATAACAAGGAGACGCCGCCTGCCATCCGCAAAGCCCGAGACATGAATGCTTGATAGAATCCAGATGAGCGTCTCCATCTTTTATAGTCTTCCTCTCCTTCTCTCCCCCGGCCTTTATGCAACATCTGGATGGATCTCCTATTCTTCTTCTTCTTCTCTCTTCATCCAAATATCTCCTCTCCTCGGCAGCCTGCATCGTTACTGCGCATCTACAGTGTGGGACCTTGACTTACAAGTTTCATTCATTCCGTGACCAACGTTGAAACTTAATGTACTCATGTTTCAAATGAACATTCCTCGTTGAAATGAATTGAAATGTCATTCATCGAATCCCTTTGCCTCCCAAAAGCAAACAAACAAACAAAAACAAAACAAACACGTTTCTTTGGAACGTTTCTTTCAAATGGAAAAACTCATAAGTTGGGGGACTTGTAAGGCAAGGTAACGACGTGTGTAAAAAAAATAAATAAAGAAAAACATAACTGAAATCATTTTTCGGAATCTAGAACAGCAACGTACAGTATGCAATGCGAAGCAGGTAACTGGTTAAGCGGGCAGTAATTTTCTTACCAGAACTTCTGGCTGCCGTGTAGTGACAAACGGTAAAGGCAGTGTTGAAGGCACTCAATAACGCCAATGGCCTCTCTTGTCACTTTTCCCTCATTGTAATCACGCTTCCTTTGTTCTCACACAATGTCCCGAATACAGCTCTTCTATATTTGCGTACACTCTGAAGCTTCATACTGCCATCGTTTCCTTCTTAGCTCCTAATTGCTGACTCTCTTCTTTGCGTAGCTGCTTCTATGACTTCTGACGTTAGGACCTCATCGCTTACAAATGGCTTAACATTCATGATTGCGCGAGTAGTGGCAGACCTCAATACGGCCTGTTCTGCAGAGAATCTTGTAGGATCTGTGCGGGGGAAAAGTACTCTGAAAACGCTGATGATGCCATATTCATGTTTCATTGATGATGATGCTGATGATGCCATAAAATTAAACAATTTCACTATAAAGTAAAAGTGACTTCATTCTATCACCTCTTTAGCGGCTCAAAAGTGTGGAGATTAAATTAGCCAGTGTAAAACCTTACACTTCTTTCCCCTAATGAACTCCTTTAATGCTTTGGATCATTATCCTGGCATTAAGAAGGACCTCCCAATCTGTGTGGTTGCGTCTTCGTTTACATTGCCAGACAAGATGAATTCCTTTCCAGCAGAAACCATGTAAGGCAAAGCCATGACATTACCTCCACTGAGTTTGAGAGATGAGCTTGTATGTTTGGGATCTTCAACAGATCACTTTGGCGGAGTCCATACAATTTATCCCAGAATTTTGGAGATGCTATTTTAAAAGATGTATGTCACAACTAGATTCTTTTATTTTTTTTATCTCTTGTCTGAGATGAATCTTTTCTTAAATGTGTTGTTGAAATGTTTTTAATCTGCAGGTTCACTGCGGCAATTATTTTGGTGGGGAAAAAACTTTTTTTGTCAATCATATGCTGAACATTATTTATCCACGGATGTAAGAGAACAAAGTAAGGGTCATGGATTCGTCTGTGAGTCTTCATGTGGTCTCAAAATCAAAGTGAATGACGGAGGTGCCCAAGCACATATTTGAAGGACAAAATGGAAGTACTCTCTAAAAGCGTGTTATTAAAACATATTTTTTTTGATTGTTTAGTCGAGCTCCGCAGTTTTAACAGTACAGCAGAGGAATACTGAGAGTCTCATAGATCAATGAGTGCCGGGGCATTTTGATACTTTCAAGTCAAGTTTATTTATAAAGCCCTTAATCACAAAAGCGTCTCGAAGGGGTTCACAGGCCCAACGTTTATAAAAATCAACGAATCACCTGGTCCCCATCTGGCCAAGGAACAACTGTGAGAAAACCCATTTGGAGAAAAGAAGTAGCGGCAGTAAAACAAGGCCAAAATCCAGATGTCAGGCAGTAAGACAGGGCGAGAGACTAGTTGCATACTATGTGTGGTTTAGAAATAAGTAAATGGAGTACTTTAAATTCAAATTGCAATTTGCTGATGAAGACAGAAACGTAATAGGGTTTTGGTTCGGTAGCGTAAAGACGCTCACTTGTTTGTTTCCGGCAGTTATGGTCAAGATAAGCGGATAAGCGAAACTTTCTGTCCACTAATGTCCTCTCGCGCACTGTGGAGTCTGGAGTGTGTGGCCTGGAGTTCAGATGGGATGACAGGCAGCTCTGAGGTCAGCCCGGGTCGTATCTCGCAGACAGAGCTCAACCCTGCGGGTGGTTAAACCAGACATTTGCTCAACTCCCATCACATCAACCGAACATTCATTCCTCTGCCACTGCTCCGCTCGACTGAGCCCGAATGAAGAGCAAGGATTTAGATCATCTCTGAAGGGTTATGAATGGTAGTTTTTACGCCCGAGGCTGACACCAGATCAGCTTTCCGAGGTACCAGCGTCCACAGACATGCCCTTGGGGAGATTGAGCTCGAGGAGATGGACGGGCAACCGCATTTCAAACACAGCGGAAGATCTGTCGGGTTATTAAAAGCACATTTTTGCTGAGATCCTGATTAAACTGGGGTTCTTGGAGAAATTGCCTCTAACCTTAACCCTGACCTCCTCACATTAGCAGAGAGTCACATTGTGGAAAATGACGACAATTTAGTCCGTGTATTTTATCTGCATTGGAAAACCTTTTGAAACTTCATTCTGGTTACTTCAGAGCTTTGGGTCTGTATTTGGGCTTTTTGCGTCTTCTTTTTTCTCCTCTCATGTAAATTATCAAGTGAAGGGAGTCAAAAGAAGGATTAAATAGAAGTCAGTGTTTCATTATCACAGCTGGTCCAGAAGAGCTCATGCTGGCACAGAGAATCAAACACTTTGAATGAAATGAGGAAAAGAAACAAAGCATCGCAATAGGCAATGCTGGCAATGTAAAGAAAGTGCTTCTGTCTGTTTTGGCCACGAGTTGTCGTTTGAAGACTAATTGCAAATATACTGCAACTTTTGAAGATATTTCAGAAAGAAATGGAAAAGGAACGGAAAAATATTGGCTGCATCATCTGATCTTTTCTTCTTTCAGCTAATATTTAAAATGTCCAGACATAACCAAATGAATCAGCACTAGGTATGAAATGGTATGACCATTTATTAGACAATTATCATGACCAACAATATCGAAATGATTTGTATGATCACAATATTACTGGGAAAAAAACTGTAAACTGAGAGTATCAGAATTACTGATACTATTGTGTGTGTGTGTGTGTTCGTGTGCGTGTGTGTGTGTGTGTCTGTGTGTATAGGGAGAGAATTCATGTCTTTGGAGAAAAAGTGAGGACGATAACTATTAGAGCGAAAAAGTCACTTTTTGATAAGAAAACGTATATTTGACAATGTCCTAGAAGATGTGCCTGGATGAGAGAAATAAAAGGAATACAGGGAACAAGGGAAGAGGACAACTTCCCTAAAGTGCAATTTATCATTCTGGCGGTCTGGAAACAAAGCGTGACATTGCTGCAGCTCTATAACATTATTTTGTTCTCTCACTCCTAGCAAGTCACTTTTCGCTCCATTTCAGTTTAATGCTGCGACGATCCTCAGGAGTGGAAAATAACAAGTAAGCGCGATCCACTAGTGCTCAACTAAATAGCTTTGCTGCCGCATAAATATAAAAGCTGTATGAATTAGGATGGTAAATCACTTTTGGTTGTTAATGCCAAAACAACCAGTCAGGCATGAAAGCACTTCCCTCTTATTGTTTTCCTGGATGAGGGTTTGAGTTCGCAGGGGATGCACACCCTCACCTGCTCACAAAGAGTAAACAAAAATCCATAAAATTATTTTCCATTTTAGTTCTCTGGTCTGTGCTTCATATTGATTTTCTTTTTAATCCGCTGACATCCATGATTGTATTGTTAAAACGCCTTTCCCACTGGCCTGGAGACGAGTTGGCGACGTGATGGCGACTTGAGTTTCTGTCACGTACGTGGTTAGGGCGAGGGCGAGTAACGCAAGGCAAGAACATGGTGGACCCAATTGCAGGGAAGCAGGGAGGCAAGGCAGGAGTGCGGGAGTCTCAAAATAATAATATTGAATCTTCAAACAGGGAAAAACTGAACAAAGTCCCACAACAGATACCAAACCAAAGTAACAAAGAAACACTTGAATATCTAAAACTGGAAACAAACTATGACCTGTGAGTAAGACGTGGAATAGATAGGGAAAAGGACCCCTGACAATGACACACCGCAATGATAAAGACAACTGACGACTATGACATGGCAAAGACATGTGACGACGACGATGAACCGACAAGAACTGAAAGAAACCAGGCAACTAAATACAAACAGATAGACGAGACAACGAGGAACACCTGGACAAGACACGAGTGGCTGGAGAGAGCTGATTGGTCGACACAAAGTGGACGAGAACAGGTGGACACAACAACGTAATGAGCACACGACAAACATGGAACACAGGAAAACATGGAACAAAACTAAACACAACCCAAACCAAAACACAGACCATGACAGTTTCTGCTGATTGTTTTATGTCATTGTCATTGTATATGATGTCCCAGTATTGTGCCATCCAATCATTTTCCAGTGAGTTTATTGATTCTTCTGTTCTTACCCTTCTGTGTTCTGTTTTAGCTTCTTGCGCCTAATAAAGAGAGTTACCGTAATTTCTTGTGTATAATGCGCACCCATGTACAATACGCACCCTCAAAGTTGACCTCAAAATTCTGGAAAACCCTTCTACCTATGTATAATGCAGTTTTACAAAGCATGATTTTGCTTCTACCCATATGATCAAAACATGAAGTATCATCTGTGTTTTGTTAGTTTTTTCAAAGAATTATTCTGAAGTTAAGCACTTTATTTGAACACAAAATACTTTCGTTTTATTTACTCGCTTTTATTTTGAAATTCACAGGCCTACTTTTATTTAGTAAATGAGAAAACGCAGTTGTGCTCATACGTATGTTTGATTACCCACGCAGAATTTGTAAGATGTGTGCAATTCTTTAAAGAAAAATGAAGAACCTGGGAAACACATGTAATTTTATTTTAATGGGATTCAAATTAAACTGTCAAGCATTTCAGAAAAGCATTATCATTAAACAAAACATAACCCTAAAGAAATTAATGATGGTTGTTGTTCAGTCATCAGCCGTATTTAAAAAAATAAATAATATAAATAAAAATAATACAAAATTCACAAATTGAGCCTGGGTATGTAAACTTATGAGCACAACTGTACACATATGCAGTCATATGTACTCCTGTCATTGTAGTTTTCTGAATGGGGCTAAGCTTGACGCATTCATCTTTGAGTTCACTTGCTAACAAGTAACCCGCTGACGCAGGTCTTTTGTTCAAAGAAAAACGGTTGACTTGACTTCAAAAACAAACACAAAGTAAAATTGTTTCCACATCCAATCGGGTTTCCACTGTAAAATTATGGAAGTAAAGCGCAGCAAAATCCAGATATATTGAACAGAGAACCAAGAAAGGTCAAAAAAAATATTTCGCCCCACTGTCCACATTTCCACTGCATGTCTGACCCTCCTTCTTCTTCCAGTTCATTACATCACCACCACAACACATCAACTCCATAGCAAAGCTCAAATGCACACATTTTGACAACCACAGAATGCAATATGCTCATCATCCACAGTATATACAATAAACAATTTGTGAATAGTGTAAGTATCCTCCATATTTTAAACCTTTTCCTAAATTATTTCACTGTCACTAACCTCTCATTAATCTAACTGAAAATATTTGAAAAACAAACGGAAATTATATTTAGGCTCTTACAGTCATATTGGAATGAAAGCGTAGGCTTTTTCATAATCTCTAGGTGGTATACTGAAATGAAAGTGTACAACCTTTTCATAACCTCTAGGGACAGTGGCATATTGGAATGAAAGTGTACAGCTTTTTCATAACCTCTAGGTGGCGGCATACATTTACAAAATGTGAACGTCTTTTTCATTTTCTCCTATACCTATGTATAATGTGCACCATTGACTTATGACAAATTTTTTTGGGGGGAGGAGGGTAAAATCCAAGAAATGTTGAATATTGTTTTTATAGCCCCTATGTATTCAATGCATAGGAAGGAAATCGTATCTAATACTTACTCTTGCTTTGAGGTTGAAAACAAAAGTTTTGCCAGTTCAAACCATCCCCACGGTCGCTCCCCACTGGCCTTTTGAGAATGGTAACACCAACTTCAGTGTGAGAGAAAAAAAATCACAGTCGCTGTATCCTAATTTAAGGGTAGAAATGTACCCAGCGAGGCGAACTACTATGGTGGCCCAAACTGGCAACTATCTTTCGACATTTTGTACTGTTCTATGCTTGTAACTGCAAGATTGCGGAAAAGTCGAGCCTGATAAAAACATAACCTCTGCGGAGAAGGAAATGGCAGTTGTGATCGGTGCACGTTTTGTTTCACAGGCTGACTCCCTGTCAGCGTGGGCGGTGTTGAGCTTTGAGGGCAATTATTTATACATTCTTTTAATTCAAGTCACAGTGTGTCATGTCATTTCTGTATGTCTACTCACAGTCAACATCTTCCAGCCTGAGGGTAGAATATCCTCAACATTTCTGTATGTCGATCGTGTGAACATCACAGATGCTCTGACTCCTGCAGCAAAAGGTTTCAACAAAAGGTTTCAACTATTGGTATCTGTCTGCTGTGCCTTCCGGCAACGCGTTAGTCTGCGGCTTATTAATGTTTCATTACTTTGGCGTGGGCCACGGAGGACCATATGGATCCTGTATATGCCTGTGCTCTGCTGAGTTAAGGAAAATAATAAAAATTTGGTAGGAAATATTTCTCTCTAGAGTGCATTGGTCAGACTGCACCCTTTCCTTTGAGACATGGCACACCACTAAATCATCTCCCCAAACACTTGGAACTTTCTTCAACAAATGCTTGTGACAAAATCTTACTGATAAGATGTTCAGACAAATTCACCAACGAAGGACTTGGTCAGAAAACACAGCAAAAGTCTGTGCCCAATAGTACAGAGGCACGACAAGGCACTGAGGATCCCGGGCGAGGAAAGACGAACTGCGGGAGCCAACCGTAGCGAGAGGATGCCACCACAGAGACCACCACGACCGATAATGATCTGATCCACAGTGTGACAATGCGGCCCGATTTCCCTCTCTCATTCGCATGTATAACATATATCCACACGTGTTGATCAGTAAGTCTGTCCTTTCCGTTCTTCCCTTTGCGGGCTCTGGTTGTTTTTCTCCCTTTGTTATTTGCACTTTTTTCCTAAGGCTCTGCTGCTCTGTTCCTCCCACAAAGTCTAGTGCCAAATAGTGGCCAAACATAGTCGTAGCCTGCAGAATGCGTAAAACCCAACAGAGAGTGTCAGCATTGTGTATCCACTCAAATTTATGAATGCATGTATTTAAAGCAGCACAGAATAGACCTTCATTGTTTCTGCCGTTTGTTTCGCCCCCTCGTTTCAACAACAGAGATTCAGTGCCAATATTAGCTCTCTGCAGGGATTGCTGCATTATGTAATTGTTTCAATGAGATGGCAGTCATTCAAAAGCTGTAAATACTAACAACAGATGTCCTCAATGCTGGCATTGCTGTTTTAAACCATTGACCTTCGAGCAATCAAAGAGTTAGTGGTCCCGTCCACAGACCGAACATTCTTGACGTCCAGCATTCTCTAATTTGACAAATGCGCTCAAGTTAAAGTTGGGGGAAAGTAATGAGAACGCAGCATATTTAAACGGGTTCGGTGGTATTTTCATAAACGCAAGTGACCCTGCTCGGTGTGAATCAATTCATACAATTGTACTTTGACTTACTGCGAATGCAGCCATGATTACTAACACATCAGCCAATGAAAAAGGTGCCAATGTGATCAACTGATGCCAATCTGATCTCAGTGGACTCATCAATCTTTTTGTTTTTGTTTGACTTTTTGGATGATCAGATTTTCAGATCAGATCAGGTTCCCCCCCGTTTTTTGATCTCAGAATTGTTCATCCACTGAAATTTGATGGACACACAAACCGGGAAAGTACAATGAAAATGAATGGCAGTTATTGTTTCTTTTCAAAAAGTTGAATCGAAAGAAACCAATTCGTAATTGTACTCCTGAATCCATATAATTGTTAGCTATGTTGAAATATAAATGGGCACCCACTTGCAGCACACTGAAGTTTCAATAATTATATCATACCATTATTCTCACTTCCCCTGTAATAAACAGTAATAGTCTCTCCCAGGCAGACCTCAACCCAGCCAACAAAGAAACTGACCCGAGGGCTGAAAAGAGACAAATGAAGGGATGATGAGTGTAAATTGGTGGATGCATAATTTATATTCCAAGCTGGAGCCAATGGGAATAATAGGAAGGGGAGTGTTCACTTCTACAAGCTATAGATGCTAATTTTGCTCATGCTTTCTTCTTCTCTTCAGTATGCATTTTTGACTTAGTATGAACGTTGCAAACTTTCCCGTTTTTGGTCTAGATATACATACAAGTGGCATACTTATGTATACGCACTGACTTTGTTTGAATTACTGAGCAGAGGCGTGGAAAGGTGTTTTGCTGCCTGGGCCAACAATTCACTGTTGATGTCCCTTGAAAACCACACATTTTGTTCAAGTACATGTATGCCTGTTTTACTGCCGCTTCTCCTTCTCTCCTACCCCCTGCTCTCTTGTTTGGAGAGGGGATATGCGGCGATAACCGAATCTGAGGCTGTTGGTGTATGGATTCTGCAACGACCAACTGGGACAAGATCTGAGGTGGACCGCTTCCCCGGAGGCGTAGCTGTGGAGGATTCTGGTCTGACCCACCGGACCAGGTTCTGAGGCAGAACCATTTTCCTGAAGGCATCTACCTGCAGAACCTGATGCCGTATTTCTTAACATTATACAGCATAATACTATGTGATAAATGTTGCCCGCTTGACATCCATTGCAGCCTGGTCAACCCGGAAGGGGGATCCCTCCATCTGCAGTCTCTTCTCAAGGTTTTTATTTTCCCCAAATGGGGTTTTAGAATCAGAATCACCTTTTATTGCCATGAACATGCATGCATGCTCACGAAATTTGTTCTCTGCATTTTACCCATCACAGTGAACACATACACATGTTAGTGGAACACACTGGAGCAGGGGGCAGCTGAGTTTTTGAGTTTTTCCCTTGCCCCACTGGGGCGTTAGATTAGAGGATGTTGTCAATCTTCAACTGTGGGCCTGTGAAGCCTTTTGAGACTCTGTGATAAAGGGCTATACAAATAAAGTTGACTTGACTTGAAAAAGGACACTCTCACTCAAATGTGTGGACTTTGAGGCCGTGGGCAGTACAGTCATTTCATTTTAAGATGAAGTGAGCTTTAATTAACAAGAGTAATCAGGAGCTCTGCAGCATAGGGCCGATAAAAAAAAAGTACAGTACTTTATATATTAGCAACAACTATTGGCAACAACTAATCTTGATTTTTTTTTTTAAATCATTTATATGAATTATTTTGTGTCAATTAAACACTTTATATTAAATAAATGGCGTGCGCGTATATAGTGCTTTATCTACACTATACAGTGCCCAAAGTGCTTTACAAATCCTCACATTCACCCATTCATGCATACATTCGTACACCAATGGGCAGCTGTTGCCACGCAAGGTGTCGCCAGGCACACTGCGAGCAATTTTGGGTCAGGTGTCTTGCCCAAGGACACTTGGGGCAGATAAATAAATCTACTCTGCTTTTGCTAAATTGGTCTTCTTTAGTTTTTCTACAGGAAAGGAATAGCTTGCGATAACACTTTTCATTATTTTTCTCAGTGAGAGGAAATGAGTTCTCGAGGATATTTCAGAACGTAATGGAATTACATAGGGCGGGGCATTGTTAAGAACCGCACGATTCAATTTGATTTTGAGTCTTTAGGTTGCGAGTCGATTCAATATTGATTCTTTAGGTTGCAATTTAATTCCATTTGATATTCATTTAAATGCTCCAACATCGATTCAGTAAGACATAAAAACTCACAAATAATTAAGAGTGAGTTTTGACAATTTATTCCATTCATTTATTGCCTCTGTCAACAAGTTTGCTATATTGCGTGGCTTCTCGTCTGCAGATCGTTTGACACTTGGCACTTGATAGGAATGAAATGAGAAATGATAGTTACGTAGGGGTCAGTCGCTCTGGAAGTCCAGCCATCAAACGAACGAGCCAATCTTTCTGCCGCCTTCAACGACTCCAAACCCTAACCCCGACCCGAACCCAGTGTACAGCTTCGGGACAGCGACTTCGGATGTGTTTTCATGTTGGCATTGCGTATTGTGGTGTAGATGTCGTTTGTCCATTTCTTGTGCACTGGATTCACAATGACCCCAAGCGTCAGATTTTAAAGAAGAAGGAATACCACTCGTGTTCTTGGAAAGACACGCCCTGCTGTAATACGATTAGCTGCAGAACATGCGGCGCTGCACTGTGATTGGCTGCTGCGTCCCAGTAGTACACGCCCTACTGCTACCAGAATAGATGTGACTTCAGTGTGGTGGTGTTATTATGAATCCTATTAACCTTAGTCATCTCTAACTCTAATCCAAAACCAACATAACCCACCCTAATCCTCAACCCTCGTAAATCACCCCAACCCTAATCCTCAACCAACATAAGCCACCGTAACCCTAATCCTAAACCAATGTAACCCACCCTAACCCCAATCCTAAACCATCGTAACCCTAATCCTAACCTATAGTAACCTGCCCTAACCCGAATTCTAAACCATCATAACACACCCTAACTCTAATCCTAAACCATTGTAACTCACCCCTAAACCATTGTAACTCACCCTAATCCTAAACCATAATAATCTACCCGAATCCTAAACCATTGTAACGCTAATCCTTAATTACAGGAACATACCCTAATCCGAAACCATAGTACCCTATCCTAACCCTAACCCCACACATCATAACCCACCCACCCTAACCCTAACCCATTGTAACCCACCCTAACCCTAAAGCATAGTACCCTATCCTAACCCTATTTCCAAACCATCTTAACCCACCTTAACCCAAATCCTAAACTATCGTAACCCACCTTGACTGTAATCCTAACACATTTGATAGCTTTTGTTTTATACTAATGTGACACGCATTTAGAATGGTCAACGAGTTACATCTGCGTAGCCTGCATTTCCCGTGGTGCACGAGCCAATCATATCGCAGTAGGGTGTGTCCTGCCTAGAACACAAGTATGACTTCCACTAACATTTCGCTTCACGCTGCTGCTGCGGCTTGCTTTAGTCGCCATTTTGTTGTTGTTTGGTCAAGTGTGGCTTCCGTCCATATGTGCGAGTTGCTGAGTCAATATTGAATTGGGGAGTGGAATATTGCAATGCATTGATGAATTGATATTTTTTATCCACCCATACAATTTCGGTCATACACAGTTGAACATATGGACACAGGTAGTGTAGCATTTTCCGGTGTCATGACATTTTGATAATCCATAAAACAAATCTCCACCGAGGGGAATATAGTGAGAAAGAAACAATTGAAAAAATTGTAGAATATACTCGGAAAAAAGATATATCTGTAATAACAGATATAAAACTATCACAGTTTCATTTTTAAAAAATTGCATCATTCCCTGACAGAAAGGTTGTTGGGTATGTTCACTTTCCCCCAACACCACATTTCAAAGATATACTTAGCACATTTAAAAAATGAGTTCTGTATTTTTAAGAAATCCTGCAGCCGTCGAGTGAAGTACGAGTAAAACATACAATCTCTTTGGGCAATGAAAGTTTGATTTTCATTACGGTTGCATATTAAAACGTCTCCTGCGGCTTTGAGTTTCCTCGACATCATTTAGCTATAGCTATTTCTATTTCTACGCTTCGGGCTATTTAATTGGCTATGATGACAGCTTCCTGCATAAGATTATGCTATACTGTATTCGTATTTACTTTGCATGGCAGAGTTGGAAGAGATCCATATTTTATTGCTTCCTAAATTGTTCAAAGCTTTATGTGTGGCTTCATGCGATCGTTAATACCAAAACGAAATGTAAAATGAACGACCTTAAACCACTTTGTCAACTCAAGTGTCTTTTGCCATCAGCTTGCTATATAAATATGACTTTAGTCTACACTTTTGGAAAATGTCCATCTCACCGCAACCCTGGAAAGCGGTACAGAAGATAAATGGATGAATGGAAATGTTTTGACTGTTAACAGCAGTGAATTCCCGTTTATTGCGCGGCATAGGTTCACAATATAGAGGGGTCATATAAAGTTCTTCTTTTGTTTTATCCCTCCTGCATGAAAGAAAACTTTCCAAAATTCCAACTTATTCCAACACACTTTTTAGCGTAATCATGTTCTCCCTCTCTAACAGCAACATGAAAAGAAGCTTGCTCAGTTCTCCAAATACCTTAAGAGGCAAAGTGTGCTTCCTTCAAGCTGTTTTTGTTTATTGTAAAATGAACACGTAAAACAAAAAGGCATCATCATCACCAAACATCATATATTTAAACACCAAAATGTTCAACTAGATCCTATAATTACGAAATTCTGCTTCCTTAATGCTAGCATTTAGTACATGACATATTTAAAAACCAAAATGTTTAACAAAACCACGCAGTACAAAATTACTCATAAGCATATATTTTCTCTGCTTCGTAGGGGACCTTCTCTGCCACATCTAAATCCAGTAGAGCTCAGTTGCAGCATAATGTGACACTTAACACGAAAGACACAGCTCTAAATTGGGACTTTCCTGTATACTGTATAGAAAAAAAGCCATTTTTAAAACATCATCGCTTAAAAATCTGCGATACACATCGGTGCGAAAGATGCGGCGCAATATAGCGGAGGTTCACTGTAAATCAAACGTCGTCAGATTGCGGTACCACTATACGTATTTTTGTATGGTCACAGGGAGGATCTACATTTCTTCTGCGCTGAAAAAGGGCTGTGAAACTCGTTCCGCCGTTTCCGTTTTGTTTCATCCCCTGTTAATTGCCTTCGTTCGCCTCCCTGCCCATCGAACCATCTTGATATCGATTCGTGGTCACTTCGGCGGAGTTGCCCTCGGTTTATTTTCCTTGCCATAAAGCATTTTCCCAGAGAAGATTCTGTGTCAATGTTCCCTCCACTGAAGAGACTGCGGCCCCATTAAGTGGAGCTCATTCCTCCTCGGCGCTCTCAAATGATCGCCTCTCCTCTCTCGCTCTCATCTGTTCATCCTCCGGTTAAGTGGAGCGGCTCCAGTTAGAGCCCCTCAGCTGCTGTCATCTCCTGCTCAGCCTCTTTCCAATTTATTGTTAATGTTGCATTAAAACGTTGCGTCAAACCCATATTAACCCAAAGAGACACACGCCCAGCGTCTAACCGTTACCTTACTGTTGATCTCATCATGCAGCTGTTTTTTGTCTAAAGCCCATTCATCACTTAACCCGCCCTGTGCATTGTGGCAGACAGCGATGACAAAGTATCATTAAACGCACAACATACCAATAAGTGGAAGAGGTTACCCGTGTCCTGGGTGGTCTCTCTTTTCTTTTCTTTTTTTTTATCCTCAGAGAATAAGTGTCAATTCACTGTGCTCGTCAGTGCTGTTCCTCTGCGCAATTTTACTGAGCATGATTAGTGGAGGTGACAGGAATGGAAGTGATTTGACTTCCAATCGGAGAAAATAAATCTCCGAAGTTAGAGAAAGCCCAGAGTGCCGACGTCGTTTCTCATCACTACGACATCGCATCGGTTGTTGTTTACACAACCTTCGTATTTCCGGTCTTGAAAGAAAAGACAAATTGGATCACTTCCCCCCCCCACCAAACAATCTTACAACGTGCT
Organism: Phycodurus eques; assembly: GCF_024500275.1. Lineage (NCBI taxonomy): Eukaryota > Metazoa > Chordata > Actinopteri > Syngnathiformes > Syngnathidae > Phycodurus > Phycodurus eques. The sequence continues at coordinate 28,087,854 of NC_084533.1, forward strand.
CATGTCGGTTTAGAGTGAAGCTATAAAATTGCAATTTGTAGTCATTCAATTTGCTTTGTTGCACATTCACCCAAAGAATGGAACGCAGTGTTCGTTTGAGTGTTGCTGTACGTTTTTAGAGACCCCAGCCAAGTGGCGGCGACAGCGCTGAAAAGAGCAAATTGAGGCACTTTGTGTTCTTAGGGAATAATGTACGCGATGGAAAGCACCTGGCCTGAGTTTGCACCGGGAGAATGCTATCGAATAGGACAAGTAGCACACTCAGCGAAGTTGCCTCAGGACTAATAAAGTCGTTTATTCCACTGCATCCACTGCATTTCTGGAGGTTCTTTTCAGCTCTACTGCTGGAACATCTCAGGTGAAAGTCTTACATCTTTTTAGGGTTTTTTTTTTTTTGTCCAGTATCAGAGCAAGGTCTCTTTTCATTGAATGATATTTGGCACCAGGTGACTTCAAATCCCTGAAAAGTGAACGAAAATATGTCTTCGGAATTTGACACACCACAGAGAAAAAGGTTGTTAACAACTGTTTGAATTTTGAATTTTAATGATTTAAAAAAAATAATGATAATAAAATCGGCAAGTGTATTCTGGCATGAGGCTTCAAAGTCGTGAAAAAAAAATCATGCCATTCTCTCCGCTCTCAAACAATGTGGGAATGTTCGCTGATACCGCTACTACAACTTGGAAAAATGGATCATGCGTGTCATACTGTCTATCATCTTTCTTATGTATACACAAATCTACATGTAATATCGGCTTCAAGCCTCCGATGGCTGGAAGATATCCCACAGGGCTCTCGTGGGTCTTTTACACGCCGCAACAATGAGGCACTCTAAAGCGGGAACGCCAACACAAAGCCCCTCTCCACAAGCTGGCTGTCAAGTCGGATTTTCTTATTTTTATTCCCTCCCTTTTCCTTCTTACTCTGTGTGACATGCACACACTCATGGCTGACAACGAGGCACTCCAATGTGGCCACGTCAGTGGACTATACAAAGGGAAGAGGCACTTTCGGAGTGTAGTCATAGCTGACTACCTATCTGCATGTCACAATTAATGATGCGAATGAAGGCACTCAAGCTCTTACAGAGTGGGGGAGGGGCCCAAGTGTGTCACTGGGCCCTGTTTTATATACACCCCCCCCCCCCCCCCCCCCAAAAAAAAAATATAGGAATTCGGGGACAGTTTAACTCTATCTCCACAATTGAGTATTACATAGTTCTCAGCCATTGTACTTGTTCCAGTAATTATCTTCAAAAGGTGCGTGCAGTATTTAGAAACAAATCTCTGAATACACATGACATAATCTTTAAGATGTAATCGAAATGTAGCCATGCAGCTTTAATTGAAACACTTTCACAAAAACATGCCATTTCCTATTACGGAATTGCCGCCATGTTTTTTCAAAAGCGCTGTACAGCAGTTTCTGAAGCGGCAGTCGAATATTAGCAGAAAAAGTCAGAATCGATATTCAGATCAGCTCAGCGAGCAGAAATGAAGTCAAAACAATTTTTGGTTTCTTTTGTCTTTCTAAAATCTCCCTTTAGCATCCATACTTTAGTCACAACATTCTCCCTAATTAGTTTCAACATTCACTCCCTCTAACCCCATTAAGTCGCTGCTAATGGATGAAATCTTTCAGACAGGCACTTTCATTCATGTACTGCTCCCACCAGCACACTAGTGTTTTTTCTGATAGATAGATAGATAGATAATTTGCGACTGACGTATACCAAGCAGTAACGTTTTCGCCTGACAGCAGAAAAAAGTGGCATGAAAGCAAATTAACCCCCCCCCCCCCCAAAATGTTGCTTCCTTTTTTGAATCATTTCTTTATCCAAAATTCAGCCTTTCCATCCCTTTGCTTCATCTTTGCCCCAGAAAAATGTGTTTTTAGGCTCGTCAATGTGCCATTTGGGCAAATGCCTTACTATTTCGCTCTCTCGAGTGGTTTGCATCTTGTCGTGTCGCATCAGTGACCGTCTTTCTCTGTGTCTTGAGGTCTCCAAAGTGTTCTCTGTCAATTGACTGTTGTCGTACTAGAGCGGCTCCAACTATCAGAGACAAATTCCTTGTGTGTTTTTTGACATACTTGGCAAAATAAAGATGATTCTGATTCTGATCCGTACTTTTGTGTTCACGTCTACGCTTCTGTCACATCTGGATTGTTTCCTTCGCAATCCATTGTGTTGTGTATGAAGTGGAAATCATGGTCCAAATGCACAAGCCCTTACTATATATTAAACCAAAGGATTGACTTAATTTTCCTATTCTTCTTGTTTGCACTTCTGGATAACCTGAAGGCAAGCAAGGTTCAGTGAGCAATCAAACACAGCAACAAAAGGGTAGAATGAAGCATGAAACGGGTGGACATTGGAAACAAAAAGAAAATACTCACTTTGAAAGGACATCAAAAGTAAAACACGATGTGCATGTTGAAACAAAAAAATGTGAGAACCTTATATTAACAGGAACAATTGGTTGTACTAAGGCATAAAGGAAAACAAAGAAAAAACTATGCTGGACGCAGATCAGTTGGTGTTGAACTAGAAAAGTGTCCCATCGAGCCATGTTTACCGATATGTTGTTTGTACATTCGGTCTCAATGCTTGTCCACCAAATTGACAGAGGACGATGATGTTTTTTCATGGATTATGTCTCTCCAGTTTATGCCCCACCAGACTATCGATCCCAGACAAGCGATGTGACAGAAACGAGAAGCAAGGGAGTCTGGGAGGAGAATGGGTATACAAGAGGGGCGGGGGGAAATCACTTCATTTTATGTGACCTGCATCGGATTGATGGCTTGCGATGAGAGAAACAGACAAAAAGAATGAAAGGCTGCCTCCTGACTGCTATAAAGATGTTCCCGAAACTAAAGTGAACAAAGAGGATGACAGAAAGTTGAAAAATAATGTGTCCCTCCTCTCGGTGGAATTGGTTGAAAACTCAAACCTGTAGAGTGCAAACAAAAAAAAATGCAAGCTTACATAACCTAACTACCAAAACCGCCTACAACCCCAATTCCAATGAAGTTGGGCCGTCGTGTTAAACATAAATAAAAACAGAATACAATGATTTGCAAATCATGTTTAATTGAATACACTACAAAGACAAGATATTTCATGTCAAAACTGATCAACTTGATTGTTTTTAACAAATAATCATGAACTTGGAATTTTATGGCTGTAACAGGTTCCAAAAAAGCTGGGACAGGGTCATGTTCACCACTGTGTTACATGGCCTTTTCTTTTAATAACATTCAATAAATGTTTGGGAACTGAGGACATGAATTGTTGAAGCTTTGTAGGTGGAATTCTTTCCCATTCTTGCTCGATGTACAGCTTCAGCTGTTCCACAGTCCGGGGTCTCCGTTGTCGTATTTTACGCTTCGTAATGCGCCACACATTTTCAATGGGAGACAGGTCTGGACTGCAGGCAGGCCAGTCTAGTACCCGCAGTCTTTTACTAGAAAGCCACACTGTTGTAACACGTGCAGAATGTGGTTTGGCATTGTCTTGCTGAAATAAGCAGGGGCGTCCGTGAAAAAGACGTCGCTTGGATGGCAGCATATGTTTCTCCAAAACCTGTATGTACCTTTCAGCATTAATGGTGCCTTCACAGATGTGTAAGTTACCATTGGCCCCATACCAGCACAGATGCTGGCTTTTGAACTTTGCGTCCATAACAGTCCGGATGGTTCTTTTCCTCTTTGGGCCGGAGGACACGACGTCCACAAGTTCCAAAAACAATTTGAAATGTGGATTCGTCGGACCACAGAATACTTTTCCACTTTGCGTCGGTCCATCTTAGATGAGCTCCGGCCCAGAGAAGCCGGCGGCGTTTCTGGGTGTTGTTGATAAATGGCTTTTGCTTTGTATAGTAGAGTTTCAAGTTGCACTTACGGATGGAACACCGAACTGGATTTACTGACATTGGTTTTCTGAACTTTTCCTAAGCCCATGTGGTGATATCCTTTACACGTTGATGTCGGTTTTTAATGCAGTGCCGCCTGAGGGATCGAAGGTCAGGGGCATTCAATGTCGCTTTTCGGCCTTGCCGCTTACATGCAGTGATGTCCCCCGATTCTCTGAACCTTTTGATGATATTATTATTACAAAGAGGGTGAACCTTGCCCCATCTTTGCTTGTGAATGACTGAGCAATTCAGGGAAGTTCCTTTTCTACCCAATCATGGCACCCACCTGTTCCCAATTAGCTAGTTCACCTGTGGGATGTTCCCAACAGGTGTTTGATGAGCATTCCTCAACTTTCTCAGTCTTTTTTGCCACCTGTCCCAGCTTTTTGGAACGTGTTGCAGCCATAAAATTCAAAGTTCATGTTTATTTGCTCAAAACAATAAAGTTGATCACTTTGAACATGAAATATCTTGTCTTCGTAGTGCATTCAATTAAATGTAGGTTGAACATGATTTGCAAATCATTGTATTCTGTTTTGATTTATGTTTAACACAATGTCCCAACTTGATTGGAATTGGGGTTGTAAAAGTAGGGCTTTGAATTTCAAACTAAGAGCAAGTAAATAAAGTATGTGTTGAAATAAAGTGCTTAACGTCAGAATAATTCTTTGAAAAAAACTAACAAAATGCAGATAGTATTTTGTTTTCATCATATGGGTAGAAGCAAAATCATGCATTGTAAAAATGAATTCTATATAGGTAGAAAGGTTTTCCAGAATTTTGAGGTCAACTTTGGGGGTGTGTATTATACATGGGTGCGCATTATACACGAGAAATTACGGTAAGTGCAAATCCTCAAAGGTTTCCTTTGTGTGCAAAGATGACATGATTTATCCTGACCGTGGGAGCAGAATAATCTATATACGCACAATGATAATCTCACTTGTTTGCCTCTCCTCTCTCATTTCCCACCAAGTCATTTCAGGGATTTCCCCCCCCTCCCCTCCCCCCGGTTTTATCAATTATCGGATTTTAAACAAGCACAGCATTGTTGCAAGCTGTGAAAATGATGAGCACAACAGGTGAGATCACATGGTGGGGGCGTTAATTGCAAAAATCTCAGGGGGCTGTAGGAGCAGAAAAGGTGTCAGAACAGTTTTGTTAAGAACACGCAAGTGATTGACAAGTGAGGACGGAGTTATGGGAAATTAACTGGGATGTGAGAAGAAGTACACATTCCTCCGGCAGTTTTACAGGAACTATTTTCTCCCCATGGGGTCAAAAGCAACGATTGGTGAGAGTTGCGAGAAGCGGACTCGGATTGTAGCAACAGTGATAATAAGTGAATGCGGGATAGGAGAAATGCAATCACACGTGAGAAATGATAGTTATGGCTCAAGATCGAGTGCAATGCGCCATCATTATTGACGAGCGCCAGATTGACAGTCAAACCAGAGGGACGGTGATTAGACAAACTATCCATCCATCCATTTTCAACACCGCTTATCCCGGTTAGGGTCGCTGGGCGCTGGAGCCTATCCCAGCTGACTTCGGGCGAAAGGCGGACTACACCCTGAACTGGTCGCCAGTCAGTCGCAGGGCGCAGACAAACTAAGTGGGGAGAAATAAATCCATTTAAAAGCAATAGAGGAATGACAAACACAAAGACAGAGAGAAGATGAAATGGCATAACGGAGGTTTGCATTCGCAAAAGGCCAAAGAAGCCGTGGAGCCACTTGAGCCTGAAGGCAGAATCATATCCAGGAGGTGGAGGAAGATATTGTCCTACTGGTGGGATCCTGCTGCTTTTTCTGCCCGTGTGTGTCAGCCCCGCGGAAATGAGGAAGATTCTCAAATGTTATCCGTCCGCGCTCGCCGCGGGGGCTCTTATGCGCACACAAAAACCGCCGTGTCTCAGTAGAAATGTCAACCTGTCTGTGCAGGAAGATGATGTTACTTCCAGACTTCGCCACGGCGGTCTTTCACATGCATTTTGAGTCTTTGGGCACACAACCATTTCTTTTTTGTGTGTGTAGTTTAAGTACAACTTAAGGCTTTTTAAGACCTGTTTTTTGTTTTTTTGTGAATGGAGAAATTTGTATTTACAGTAAATGTTTTTATTTGCACTTTTATTTATGTGCAAGTTTTTGAAAAATGTCTGATCTATTGGAATCTTCTTGTCCCACTATGTACTTGACAACCATGATGAATTAACAATTTTCTTTTGACAATGTATGGCATATATATTTATGTACTGGCCCAGACCGTACATAAATAAGGCCCTTTATAATGATATTAATCCACAGTTGACTGCTACTGAGCTTTTCAGGAGCAACAAACATGAAGCATTGAACAGATCAAGTGCCAAAGACTGACAATTTGTTGACAAAACTCCCCCAGCATGTTTTTTTTTTTTTTTTTTTTTTAAATGATTCAAATAAATGTGTATGAGTATGATATTCATGCGTGTCTTCTACATAAAGATAAATAATGTTGTATGGTGTCATGTGAAAAGGGTGATTATTCTTTTAGACCAAGCAGAGGATTTGAGTGGCGCTAAGGGAGGAGGAAAAGTTTAGTGGCGATAAGTATGATTAAAAAAAATGTTGCCTCAAGAAACTTGGAGAGAGCGAGAGGGGCAGTGTGCAAAAAATAAAAAAATAAAGTGTTATGGAGTGTAGGTGAACGCAGTGGGGGAAAAGTGGTCAAGGGTACTCTGAATATTGATGCGTAGAAATGCACCCAAAAAAAGAAATGGTAAAAATGATTTATGTTTGGTGGGTTGACCCAAAAATGGCAGGAATATTGCCACCAAAAATCCAACTTTTTATCTTTTCAGTGTGGCTCAAATACTCCTCCAGAGAAGCGATTTTGACGTTTAAGCTGGACAAGCAAAGTTTGCCCCGAAGAACATCTCCATGAGCAATGTGACCCTGGATCATTTTGAATGCGCCTTTACTTCAACTATGCCATCATTATACAATAATCATCATTTTAAATGTCTCTAAAGTTGCCATACAAAGAGATCTTGTCGTGCACTTTTCATTGACCTTGTCATAAGCTTTGTTGTTTTTCAAAAGATAAATTTGAAGGAGATTGGGTAGTCTTCATCTTGCTTGTATTTGAAAGAGGCAAAGCATCTCAATGAAAGATACGCCAATGTTAATGAGCGTTGTTTGAGAGTTTGGCAACCGAACTGATAACGTATAACCCGGTTCGGGTAAGCTGAAGCAGTTTAGGAATATAGCACAAAGTCTTCCACATTATATATACACACACACACACACTAAAAAAAATGAAATGGTAAGAGATTCATTTCAAATAGACTAGGGTCATAAAAAGTATGATTCTCACTGCCTTACAAATAAAAGAGAAAAGTTAGAGTATTCTCATTAGATATGATGCATAGATAGTAACAAAACATCTCAAGTGTAATATACTGCTAGTAAATAGTACGACAGATTAATATAAAAAAGAAAATAAATAAAAAGGACCCGAGTAAATAGTCTTTTTTTGTGTGTACAATGTGACTTCCGAGACAATGATTTCTGTCACGTACAGTACACAATCTGTGTGTAACTACTGCACATAACCCAATTACCACGTTGTCTTTATACAGTCTTAAAACTCTGTTCAAAAACAAAAGTCAAATTCATTCATTTGCTCAGCAGGCAGCGTAGTCATAAAAAAAAAAATTAAAAAAAAAAAAAAACATTCCAAAGAGGAGCTGCAAGAATCTTTAATCAGTGCATCGGTGGAAATATAAATACAAGGCTGTAGAGTACTTGTCAACAAACTAATTTAGATTTTCATTTATTTATGTTCTTACTCCACATACTCAGTTGCTGTTGGAAAGCTTTCTGTAATTGGTGTGATTCTCGGCTTGCTTTGAGCTACTGCATAGACAACTGTTTGGTGAAAACAGCGTAATCTGAGGCACCTGGGTATTAATAAGTATGAAGAAATGGAACCCGAAGGCAATTTGCAGCATTTATGGAACATCCAGTCACAGGCTGAAGCACACATTAGAAACTAAAGCGTGAACATTGGCGTATGCAAACTCCGACCAAGTGGCAGTATCCTTTTTCAAAGTGAAGAAAAACATGTTTTCTCACCAAACGTGTGGACGTTGCTGTGCCGTTGCTTGTGTCAGCGGGGAGTGATTGTCGCCCACTGCGGTGTGAGGACCAACTCCGAACCAGCAAAAAGACATGCTTTTAGTCTGTGCCTGTTTTTCCCCATCCATCCATCCATCGATTTTCTCCAGGTTATCCTGTTCAGGGTGAGACGGAAGCTGGAGTCCTAGTTGACGTTGTCGTGAGGGGCGGGTTACACCCTGAAATGATTGTCCATCCAGGATAAAAACAACCACAAGCACATTCCGATGGTCTTAGTCGAAAGGTGGAAAGACCACCCCTGAACAGAGGCCTCCTCGGCCGTCACGCGGCTCCACTACCGCTTTACAACCGAACGGGATACCAATGACGGAGTTTCCACCTGACTGACCGTGGCCTCTCCGCCAGGCGTCCTGGCGACTATCCTTCGTTTACATTCCAAAAGAATTGTCACGGTTGGGGTTTTTCGAAGGCGAGGAAGGACAGGCAAAAACGTGGAGGAGCCGAGCGCAGGAAAGCAGGGAGGCAAGCCGGGAGTCCAAACAAGGAACATGGATAAAGCAGATAAACAAAGTCCCACAACAGATAACCAAAGTAACGAAGAAACACTTGAAAAAAACCTACAACTGGAAGCAAAACATGACTGGTGAGTAAGACGTGGCACATACGAGCTGAAAGAAACCAGGGTACTAAATACAAACAGATTGACGAGACAACGGGGAACACCTGCACAAGAGTGCATATGGCTGGAGGGAGCCGATTGGTCGACGCGAGCTCGGAGGTGGACGCAATAACTAAACGAGCACGCAAGATGAACAAGAAAACAAAACATGAAACAAAACCAAACACAACCCAAACCAAAGCAGAGACCGTGACAAGAATGATATCGGAACATAAACAGTCGCGTTTCTCCACACCAACTCGGGCTCGTCTGCTCTAACTCAGCCTTGTTGCGTGGATGGGGGCGTGGCCTAGTGAGCGACATCGGGAGCTCTGATCGGCCATTTTCCACATCTGCTCCATGTTCCTCGCGAGTGTTTTGAAGCTCACTCGGAACTCACATTTTGGCTTGCAACACAAAGCGGAAAATCCAGCGAGCAACGGTGTATAACAACTCGAAAAAATCGCAAATTGGGGCAATAGTAAGTCAAGGTCCAACTGTACATGTTTTTAGACTGCAGGAAAAGTATTTTCTCATGGAAATTTTGTCAGATTGAGTGTTTTGAAATGTTTCTTTTTTTCCATACGAGTACTAATATTACTGTTTTAAAAAGTCAGTCGTTTGGAAGTGCCAGATAATGTTTTCTGTCACCTAGCATATGTGTCAGTGTTCCTGACTTTTTTTTTTTTTTTTTTTTACCCGTACAGCCTTTCTGAATTCACATAAACATTCCGCGTGTCGCTTGCGGCACATGTTATCCATCACCTTGTCATGTCAAGTTGAAGGTCGCCGAGTTAACCGCGTGGGTGGGATCATCACTATCACTCGGCTTTCCATTGGACGGCCGGCCAGCGGCGTGATTGATGGACAGCGGTGGTCCGGCTTGCTTCCTGTCATATTGATGAATGGTTTCTTTTTTGACAAGGACACACATAAGACACATTTCCCTGAGTAATATGAAGAACAGTCATTTCTCATATCGTTAAGTATTTACGGTAATACACGCAATTATTTTAATCACTGATTTGAAATAGCATTTACTGATATCTCGTTGGAGTTATGTAAGTCACATCAAAAGTGCATGTACTCTGAACTTAGGCAGAAGTACTGTTTCAACACATTGAGTTAAGTAGTACAGACTCTGACATGTACTTAAGTACAAAAGTTGAAATGATTTTTTCTATGAATTGTACCCAAAGCCCATTTTGATAACTTATGGGGGGGGGGGAAGTCTCTGCACACAAAATAGTTTCCCGCTTTTATTAAATTGCATAAAGCCAAGAGTCACTTCTTCTTCTTCTTAAAGTGCTCAACACTGGACACATCTTTGACATTCTGACAGGATAATACATTCAAGATAATAGGGGACAGCAAACACTTTCAAATATTTGCAAGAAAACCTTTGAGCATGGATACTCAACGTGATCGTTCACACTGAGAATTATCCCCTTAAAAAAATCGTTTCACTGTGTCATGGGTATAATGAGAGAAAAGAATTCAACGTAAGGTGCTTAGGATCTGATCAGTAAAAGAAACGATTTGGTTTGCGCATCTTTCCTAATACGAAGACTCATTCGAATTCCTTTCATGTCGGCCGCCGCACGTACATTTCTTCAAGCTCTGACTGCACAAACACCCTCAGGCCTCTTCAGCTTTCGTCCCCGGGTCTCATTTTCACGACAACAATATGCCACTAAACGTATTTAAATTGGAATGGTCTCATCTAAAGCCCGTGTGATAGTGACGGGGTCTGCAATCCAATGTTAAGCAGGCGTTGTCACGATCGGCATTGTGTCACAGCGAGTGCAGGGATGATTTTCAGAAGCCATATATAGAGTGAAATAATTCAACTCACGTATATTTACAAATATATATATATCTTCTTTAAAAATATGAATATTCTTTTGAGCAAATCGCACAAATGTGATTGATTTAGATTCCTGTAGAGTTAACTAACTATTTATTTCCACCCTTTAAATTACATACTGACAGGTGTTAAATATGGAGATATACGGTACCTGCATATGTACTGTATAGGTGTCCTTACTGTTTAGGTTTGTGGCGAAACGTAAAAACTAATTGACTATTGTTTGTCTTACCCTTATAGTTGAGGAAATAAATACATCCATACATACATAAATAAAGCTGAGGCTCTCCTCACGGTCTTATAAATGGAATCCGAAGATTCATATCTTGCTAACGGAGCATCTGTCAGTTGCAGATTTGAGTGGAACTAAATGAGCTTAGTTGAACAGATGGGGGAATGACAGATATGTAGCTTTGGCGCACATCATTGAAAGATTACGGAAGCATTGCAGCAAATGAACTAAGCAAGGTAAAAACCTGCTCACAGCGAAAATGCTGGCGCGAACGACATGACGCTCTTCTAGCAATTAACCCTTCGTGGCCGTCCCCACTGCGCCCAACGAGGCTCCTGCTGGGGATTATTATTATTGGTAGTAATAGCAGTAGTAGTATCTTCATTACCTTATTCTGCTCCACCATCCGACGTCTCAGTAGGGGGAATCGGGGATGGGCTTGTAGCTTGACTTTGGCTACAACTGACGTACCTTCAAGCATAAGCATAAGTTATTGTCTTTATCTCCTCATTTTCTTCTCATATTATTCCCACCCTCGGTTTGATCAATTTATGAAATGACATGCATGTACAGTCCTACATTGTCACCACTTGCGCTGCCTTTTAAATTCTCGAGCTGTTACTAGTTTAATGCAACTTTGGCTTCAAACCTTTTGTTGATACCCGACTCCAAAAAACGAAACACTTTCAGCCTTCAACTGTTGACATTACGGAGCCGACGGGAAAGTGGACAAGAATATAGATTAGATCCCCAGCCGGAGAGAGAAACACTCCTATTGCACTGTCGTCATTGATATTTCAGTTCCGTTTTACTTTCACACTGAGGTTTATCATTGCAGAAAAGTGATTTTATTCGAGCACTTTTTCTAAGCAATGTTACCTTATTACCTTATTATTTTGAATTTGTATTAGATGTGTCAGTCTAGTAGATGCTTCTTTTGTCTTTCCACACCTGTTTAATTTCCCTTGGCTCCAACTTTTCACATCTTGTTTTTCTCAACAGGGTTTTTGTAGTGTATTGATCAAGTATATTGATTGTCAGCCTGTCTTTGTAATACTGTCTTCATATGGTGGATGAGCTTGTACTTTGCTCATCCCCGACTATTTGGCAAAATATTTTTGTAAGGAAAGCTAAACGGTCAAGCCTTTGTCAGCAACTCTTCTCAATTAATGCATCTTTTTTTTTTTTAAATATTGTGTATTGAGGACTACTGAAAACAAAGATGCATGTACATGATTGTGAATCCAGCAGCCTACTTTTTGTTTTTTTGCTGTTTGTGTCTCTGTAAACGTGCTTTAAGCAACGAGGGTGAAAACAATGAAAATCTGGGTGTTGCAGTGTCGAAGGTTTAATATTTAATATTTAATGCAATTTAAATTCCCCAGTGCCACACGTGATAAATAACACACACACGGGCGCACACTGGTGCAAGCACATTCTTCTCTTAACTTAAGGTTCTGTCGCTGGATTGGGAAGTCATTACACTGAACTACAGTGGAAGTCGCAGTTGATTGGTTGCACAGTAACAAATGAGATCTGTGCCATGTGACACTAATCCCGCTCTTGTGCGTGAACACAAACTTTATTTAGACTCTGCAACATTGATATTACATTAAGAGATATGGGTGGGGGGGTCAACCTGTCAGACATGAATTGTCCTTTGACATTTGGCTTACCGGCAGCACGGTGGGCGTGCGGTCAACACATCTGCCTCGCAGCTTGCTGAACTTTTCTCCGGCTACTCAGGATTCCTCCCACATTCCAAAAACATGCATTGAAAAGGTTCATTGAAAACTCTACATTGCCCACTGGTATAAATAAATCTTTGTCTAAGCGTGCCCTGCGATTAGCTGGCAGCACTGCACAATTCAGTGAATTCAATTTAGCCTTTTAAGTGTTGCAAATTAGCATTCACTACAAACACGATGATAATTACGTGTTCTCACTGGTCTATGTTTTTGTATCTGCCCCCAAAAAACAAACCAGGAGCATTATTACTTAGTGCCAAGTGTTGCAAAAATCGGCATGAATGTGTGCAAGATTATGTGACGCCAACTGGATACGAAGTTGTAGCTTTCTGTCACATTCGTTCACTCGTTGGAAAATCAGCTCGAGGAAAACAGGTTAGAGGTAAACATGCTTCATACAGCTCAGTGGGACAAAAAAAACAAAAAGAGGCTTAATAATGGACTGCTGGAGCTGCTCCAGGGCCACAGGTGAAGGGAAGCACGTGGAAGACTCGCAATTCAGTGCACGCCGCTGCGTCTTGTTCTGTCTTTTGTACCAAACATGGCATTAGTAAATCATTCTGTTTGTTTTTTTTTTGCTGTTTTGTTCTCCCCTTCTATAAGAATATTAAAAGGGAAGGGGTGAAACCTCTGAATTAAATGAATTCATTTGGGTTTTACATACCGGTACGTGTTTTCACAAAATGCGGCCATTGTTACTGTTGTATGAGGAGTTAATTTTCTGTCAGCAGCAGAGTGAGTTTTTCTCACTTTCTCCTTTGGTTTCGATCGGTCACTCCCGTCACTGTGCTCGTATGCACGGATGGCAAACGCATCGTTCATTTTGATGACATCCTAAAATGTAATCCCAAATTACAGTCCTCCTTTGCTACGCTTTAACTGTAGCGGGAAGAAATATAGATAAAACTCTGTAATTTATTTGTTGTGAGTGGGGAAACAGCAAGCTGCAATAAAACAAGGATACGATGGGGGGGGGGGGGGGGGGAAGAAGAAATGTGACAGTTTTATTTCCTTGTAATTACTACGCAGGGTTTGAATGATTGCGCCAAAGTCTTGGAAATGTTTGTGAGATGAGCACACTTAAATATTGATGGGGTTTCAGTGACGGAAAGGTCACTTGTCAGACTGGCTGAATAAGAAGTGAGCCAGTGGCGAGATCGTAACAATGACGAGATGTGAACAAAATCTCACACACTTCGGTTGGAACTAAGAAGCTTATTTTAAGATCATATCAAATGATGAACAGTTAAGTCCAGAGGTATTTGGATTATGGCCGAGGTTGCTGTTGTTGTGTAAAAGGAAAAACAATTAAAAAAAACAACATCACTACAATAGACTTTGAATAAAGTGTGATCTTTACTTGCACTTTATTGATGTATTGATTTATCATTGAGGAATTACAGGTATTTTATACAGCATATCTGAATTTTCAGGGATTCCAAAGTATTTGGACAATCGACATAGCGTAATTGTAATTTGCATTCGGCTGAATGTGAGCAGAGTGCGTACGTACTGAATCTTCATTAGAAAAAAAAAGAACAAAAAAGTGCTGTCGCCGCCCGGCCAGTTTGAGTTCCCGTATTTTCATTCAGTTCCGAGTTCCGAGTGGCACTCGAGTGTTATCTTAACATTTATAAATTGATTATTTGAAGTATTCCTCTCAATTGAATAGTTTATATTGTCGGCCCTGTTTTGTAAGCCTAGCTATAGACTTGGTGGGGGGGGGAGTTATTTTAGACGATGTCTGCAAAGCTCACTTTTATGCTAAATTTCAGATCACGACCTAGAAAAGCGAACCCTGTTAGCACGTTATAATGTTGCAATGTTTTTGACAGGATGAAAATGGCAAATCTTTGTTTCTAAGTATCTTAATAACGTCCAAATGTATCATCTATATTTTTCATAATTGCTTTGACCCACACGCAACATGCTATCACACATAAACTGGACGTGTCACACGCACGTGGCTGTCCTTGCTGCCAGATATGACGGACTGTGGCAATCTGTGCTTGGAGCGGCCGCCGTGGCTGCCATGAAAACGTCAGCCGTGTATCAATATTTACTTCATTTTCTATTAACAACGAGGTGAAAAAAACGACGAGCGCTTAAACAATGTCACATGCAAGGACGCAATAAAGCCAGTTTTCAGCTAATGCCATTCTGATCGTCAATCCGGCGAGCCCCTTTTCAACGGAACGATACAGTGGATCCTGTGGATAATTGATGTCCACTATAATTGCATTTAACAACAACAACAACCAAAACAGAATGCATATAAAACCCCAACGGCCGATGAATCGGTTTTAGCACGTTAAAGCTAACTCTGCAGCAAACAAAGCACTCTGGAATCAGACAATTATGCAAATGCAAAGCGAGTGTGGTGTGTGAAAGTTACCGAGATAACGTTCATCGTTTACATCGTGATGTCCTACAGAACAGCGACCTGCGAGAAAGGTCTTGAAATGCCCCCCCCCCCCCCCCCCCCCCCCCCCCCCCCCCCCCCCCCCCCCCCCCCCAAAAAAAAAAAATAAAACCAAAAGGGTTTTATCTGGCTTTGTGGGCATCCTTCATACACCTTACTTTCAGGATATGCAATTTTAAGAGTTGTGATTTGTATTTTTGACAGGCGCGCTTGAGGTTCCCGTTTCACGGTGCGCCGCAAAAAGGTTGAATTAGGCTTTGGAGACTTCGAGACCCAAGAAATGGCCTCGAAATCTTGCACATTGTATTTTCAATTCTGTCCATGACAACATTTGATGGCACTGCATCCCATCTTTTAATATAGAATGAATGACTGAATTGTTGTGCGATTACTGCTTTCCTGTTCCATAATCGGCATCTTTTTTTCTGGCTGGCCTCAAAGGAGCCTAATGGTGTCTGTCCTAAGGAGCGGATAACGACTGAGCTGTCAACAAGGAAAATTTCAGCGTGCGGGTTTTTGTATGTTTTTCTGGCCTGAAGATTTATGGCACTATGATTTAAAGGCATTATCTGAAAAAGACAGGCACTTTCCCGCACTATCTCAGCCAGTCCAGAGGAGCACAAACGGAGTCAAACTGGCACAGACATTTCGACTTCTAATCAATTGAAGGAAATGCTTCTCGAAATGATGTAATTGTCTCTCACTGGTAATTGTAGCTGCACTGCGTTGACTTGGCTCATCAATCAGCCAAGGGTTTGTATTGCAGTCAGGTCAAATTGTTTTTTTTATTTTCTCCTTTGTGTTGTGGTTGACTTGTTGGCATCCAGGCATCAGATTTTCTCGCCTGTCAGTTTGGCTGAGAGCAGATGAATCACAAAATGTTACAGCCTAATTGCAAGTCAATGTCGTGTGACATTTCCTCCAAGACTAATTGATGTTGGTTGATTTGTTAATTTATTGCACATTTGTCTGCATGAGGTCAATACTGTACCCTAACCAGACATTTCATTGTGCATGCCAAAGAAGGAGAATGCACTGCATCTGTTGTTATTTGGATACATTGTTAATTTATGTATAATTGATCCTTTGCAGGAAATTGTTGAATTCCAACAACCATACAGTACAATACAGAAAAGGCACATTAAAGGCAAGCTCGGGAGAACAAGTTCAAACAAAAAATCAGAGCGCGTCCTATCTAGGGTTGTGCTGAATCCATGGTGACTCGAATTGATGGTGACTCAGAATGATCCCACTCGAATCAGAACAAATCTTAGAATATTCTACGACTTACTTTATTCGGACAAGATCTGCAAATGCTGCCACACTTCATTTACTTTAAAAAAATATATATATATACAAAATATTCCGCCCGTGTTCATGGCCGATGCCATTTTGACTTACTGCGTACAGTTTCTGCGGATGTGCGCAAATGTAGTTTGTAGTTGCATTCATGGATCACGGACGCAAATAGCTAAAGCCCCCCACCCAGGCATTATCAGGCATCCCACTCGCCTTCTAGGCAGGACACGCCCCCGCTGCAATATGAGGCCCAATAGGAGACTTTGTGTGCGGTCATGTGACTGCCTTGTGCCGTTTGATTGGTGAACTGGGGTCAAACGTCACGAGTGCTTACGTTGGATTGGTGGATCGACGCCATAAAAGGACAAAGTCTAAGTCTTAAACAAATATATTGCCACTTAACGGCTAACGTTATCCTGAGCCAACAAAGCTAACTGGAGAGCGGAGAGTTGGCCTTGGCGCAGATAATTCGACGTCACTAAACAGGCACACATTCATAGTCACAGATACTACAGTGCGGGTGACCATAATGGACAAAAATAATGGTCCCTATTTTGCGGATTTCCATCGATCGTGTTCTGGAAGGTAACCCCCAGTGACAAACGAGGGACTGCTGTACACTCGGAGGCCCTGAGTGAACCAGCCATCTATGAGTAAGGGCTTCCTTATACTCGTGCGGACGGCGACAGCGCTGACGTCACTGGGGTGTCGCTGCGGCTGGTATTGGCTAGGACACCACAGGGTGGAGTTTACTCTGGATTTTTTGGGCCATTTCCGGTACCCGTTTTTCCTTTCCTTTCCTTTCCGTAACGAGGAACGAAGCAACAACAACGGCGACCGTGAAACCGTGTCTGCTAGAACAAATGGACCTAGATGACCAGGCGATACGTTTAATGGTGCTGCAAAATCGTTGTCGGCCGTGCGACCGCAGGAGTCTGAAGAGGCCTTAAATCAAAAGCAAAACAAGGGCTGGTAGAAAAGTTCATTCACATCTAATCTCTCAGTCACACACATTGTCAGCAAAGTGGCCCACCAACTCACGAATTAACTGACAGCAAGTGTGAAGATAAATGTTTCTGGGAGAGAGTGTCAGTGCAGGTCTACAGTTTCGTTCGTCCTCTTGTACATCCTCTATGAACTCATAAATTAGGCAGAAAGTTCCAGGGTTGCTTCCACAAAACCCGCAGTGAAACACGATGAGATTTTCATTCCGCCGTGCTTCTGCGGCGAGTTTTGAGGCCAGCCCTAAAGCCCTTTACGGCCCCTGGAGAAAAGCATCAGCCTGAAGCCAAACTGGCGTCCACACAAGCTGTTTTGCTCTCATTAAGACAAAAGTCAAATTAGTATGAGTTCTCGCGAAGTTGAATTTACCTGCAAAATTGGGGGAAAAAATGTTGTGGTGCTACCTTTATTTTAAACAAAGATAAATTGTGTGGGTTTTTTTTTTTAATAGTGTAAAAGATGTGATTCACTATTAAGCCACTTCAGTAAATACAAACGAACGGCAGTACAATTGTTAGCTTTTTGTTGGAAGAAGGTGAGAGGATGTCAAGGTTTAGGCTCACCTGAACCGAGGGATACTGCCGCCTCTGCCGTCTCCTTGGAAACAATTACATCAATATGGCACGGGGAGCGATTTCCCAGACCACTTGTGACATTGTTAAAGTTATGATACGATGTATGATAACTGCAATAATCATGTCTTTTCGTGGTTTGTATACAGATACAACGAAATTGGTGAAATTTAAATGCATTTTGTTGAGAATCCATCCAAGTTTTACCCGAGACATGCATTACTAGCATCAACTAAAACGAATTGTCATTGAAAACCCGTATGAATGAAAACTGTATTTTTCTTTGTGATATGGGCGGCACAGTGTACTAATGGTGAGCGCATCTGCCTCACAGTTCTGAGGTTGGGAGTTGGCATTCAGGCTTGTGATTTTCATGTTCTCCCATGCGGTTTGAATGGTTTGAATGCGTGTGGGTGTTTTGTTTTTTGTTTGTTTTTTGCCCTCCAATTGCCTGGCGACCAGAGCGATTGGCTCCCACTCACCCACGATTCGAACGAGGATAGGTGCTAACCGTGCTGTAAAAAATGGATGGGTGAATGTTTCTGATGTTTGTCCCTGACTATATCAGATGTGCATCTTATTAGACTCAAATTAGGTCTTCAAATGCAAAAATCACATGCAGAGGCTTCCATTTTAATCCACGTTGGTTTTTCGGCTTCGGGGAGGTCTTAAATGTGATTTAAAAAGTGACAGCATTCAGTAAATATTTACGACATGTTTTGATGTTTATAGAGATTTATGGTAATATATTCAATTTATGTATCCAGAGAATGTGTTAATACTCATGCACATTTGTTACATCTTTTGTTCGAAATGAGTAATTCTGCAACTTTACAGTATAGTACTGCCTTGAAATAATTGAATTCCTTCCGTGACCACACTCGCAACTCAAAACATTTGTATCTCAAATCTTCTTTCCCCATTGAAATGAAAGGAAATTCCAGTAATCTGTTCCAGCCTCCCCCCCAAAAAAAAAAAAAAAAAATATATATATATATATGTATGTGTGTGTGTGTTTTGATAATAAAACATTTTTTACACAGCCAAACAAGTCAGTGAAAAGCTAACCAAAAAAAATTGAAACAATCGCAACAGCTGCAGTGGGAATGACAGGCAATGAATTTTGAATTTGAAATGAACCATATTTTATTATTCCAAATACAAACGGTTCTGTGAATGCGCATATGAACCTTGTGTGCTTCAGTACCTCCAACAAGGTTAGGAAATCACTGTTGTATACAACTGTTGAACTTGTTGTAGCTTTAATTGTTTTCTCTTCCCACCACTTAATGAACTGAAGGTCCATCGTTTAATTTAACGCTCCTACATATGGCATCAGTCTCATTTGGACGCAATACCCTAAACCTTAAGGTGCAGTGGAAATGCAAACTACATGGGCCACAGGAAGCTTTTGCTGCCAGGGAACTCGAAGTTTCTGAGCTATTTGGTGGAAAAGCCCCAATCTGTTACTGCTACTTGTTGTGAATTGAGTAGAGTTAAGTTGCACCACTGAATATGGATTACTTTAATCTCCGGCTTCGTCCCACTTTCCAAAAACATGCATTTTAGGTTCTTTGACGATGCTCAATTGTCCATGGGTGTGAATGTGAGAGTGAACGATGGTGTGTCTTGTGTCTATGAAACACCTTCGCTACATTCCTTGCCCTCAGTGTGAAAATCAAAATCCATTCAAAGTAATCTTCCAGCATTTTGTAGAATATTTTGATATTTCTAGCGTGAGGAAAGATTGTGGAGACGGGCTGAGTGATTTGCGCATCCAAGCGTCTTGTGACCGCTCGAGTTTGAAATGTATCAATCTTTCCCATCTGACAGTATCTCCCTCACTCTTAGTTGTCATTCTCGCCTTTCATCTCCTTTGCCCTTCCACATCTCCTCGCAGTCAGTTCTCACAACCTTTCCATCCAGTCATCTCCACACCTCTTATCAGCATCATTACGTCGGGCTTCTCTTCCCATTTTTGTCGCTCAGTCAGGCGCTCACTTCAATTCACAACTTGGCATTACACCTTATTTCACTTTTCTCCGCTTTGTAGAAAGTATTTATTGCCCATTCCGTAGAAATAAAGGGGATTCTGATAAATCCAATGATTCTGGTTCCAGTGTCTGTCATGGAAGTCCATTTTATGAGGACGTTACCTTTTCATCTGCATGCATAAATTGTACACTGATTGAATTATACATGTCAGGGACAATTCTGGGTTTTATTGATCAATGTACATTGCATTGTTGGGGAAGACTGCATCAGGTCTTAATGGACAGTGAAGGTCAGAGCATCTGTCGTCGGGTCGGACAGGATGTGTTTGTTTGCCACCGAAGTGGTCGGGAAAACTGCAAAATGTCGGGAGCACAGAATTGCTGAAAGTTTTTATTGGCATAGGGATGGCGGAAGGCTAATATGTTTTGAGTTTAATGTGAGTTTCGCGTTCGTCTGAATAAATTAATTCCTGCCCGGTGCTTTCTGTTCAGACCGGTCATGTCAGTGACATCAGGCTACATGGGCCAGCGGTTGGCGCGGAATGACTGACAGTTTTCTACGCGCCATATGCATTCACACACATGGCACCCAGTCACAGACGTCTGTTGATTTTTACACCAACAAACCAGAGCACAAGTCTATTTTAAAAGATGAATCGGTCATGCGATCTTTACAGTATTAGCTGTTGTTTGTAAATAAATGTCCTTCTTGAGACATTCCAGTAGAAGGGCATCGAAGCACCGGCGACCTTTGATCACGCCCATCATCCTTCAAACTGGGCTCGCCTCGCTGAATACGCCTCTGTCTTCCTTTAACACGCTGTATTAAATCCACTGAACTGATAATGCCCTTTCAGTAGTAAATGTGATTAATGCAACTGCAAGAAAATCAATTTTCCACCATCTTTCTCCCCCGTTTCATCTCTTTCCCCATCTTCCTTGGCCCATCCATCTACAGTATGTGCAAGATTGTCACGGTGGCGGCTCTGATCTAATCTATCTTGAAGCCGTGCTGCAGGAGTGATGACGTGGATTACCGCGTGCCCCAAACTAATCGGTGTAAAATCTTGATTTCCCCGAAGAATGAAATGTACTGTCAAACTTCAAAGCCTGACAAAGAGCACCAAGGACACTTTATTCTTATTGAGAAAATAATTCGAGCGTTCTACTATTGATGCAATGATGAACCTATATTGTTGCATTGGTCAAAAACAAAGCGACACAACAATTTCAACTGGCAAACTGGACAGCTGAGTTGTGCATCCGTCGAGTGAGTCATGCAGTGATGCTGACGAAAAAGCTGGTCCATTACTTTTGGTGTAAACCCAATGCAATGCATTAGCAAAAGTGACCAAATGGCTTCCGCGTGGAAGTTATTGATCTCAATCCACCTCGTTGATGAACTTCAAACGTGCTTAATTGCGTGGACATGAAACACAGCTCGCCCTAGTCCTCATCAAGACCTCGTTTATATTAATGACAGTCTCGGGTCTCCGTTCCTGATGAAGCCACTTTTAATATTGGGATGCACATCGGTAAATCTCCTCCGAGCCGTGAGACAGCGTAGTGTAGCGAGCGTATGTGACATGAATGCAAACTGTGCCATTTGAACACAAAGAAGCATGCACCTAAAGAGCCCTACTCCTCCTAATCTGAAGACCCCTCTCTTGCCCCTCGGATACCCGGTCAGAGCGTCGACGCACACGCCTGTCACTCGGTTTCAATCACGTCGTCCCGCATCTTCAAGCACATCCCGCGAAGACTGCTTTAAGTCAACCGCGAGCTATTGAGGCGCTGATGATTATGATCCTCGCTTTGACTACGACAGACAGACGCATCGTGAGTCACAGATTAGCGAGTCAGCAGAGAGTAAATGCTGCCTAATTCCCTCGGAGAAGCTGAAAGGTTTCTTCATCCTTCTTGAGAGCTGCACCGCTTAGAGCGAAGCGCGATCATGGAGAGCTTGTTGTGTCGGGGCACAGCAAAATCAACAAAATGACGTAAGTGGTTTTCAGTCAAATAACTGTTGACATGAGTGTGTTCATGTCTTTTCGACGCAATTTGGGGTATTATACGAGGATGTACGGTGAACCCCCACTATTCACGGGGGCTTGGAACACAGCTCTGTGGAGAGTAGTGAAAATCCGTGAATAATAGTAAAGGATTTTGAACTTTGTAGCAAATGTCACAAGATATGAGGAATGTACTGAAAACAAAGAGGATGTTAAAGCACCAACATCATGCATTGAGCATGTGCACACTATCATATATGTTGCATGTTACGAAAACAACTGCATTCAGTAGTTAAATTATTCAACACAAACAAACCAACTTCACATGAGCCTCCTCAGTTGTAGTAGCGAGCATAACTAGCCTAAAAAAAAACATACTAGCGCGCGCTGATGTGACGTCACGTGGGCAAACAAATCCGGGCACTAGAACTCGACACACAAACGGTATTGTCATTAAACTCACCTTTTGGCATTAACACACAGTAACGAATATTAGCGGGAAAGGAAAATTGCAGCTGCATCAGGAGTTTCACTTTTGATGGTGCATTTTGACGACCACCAGAAAAAGCGGACATCTCCAATGGGAAAATTCACCAAATTTACCATTGAATTAAACAAAAACACCAAGATTACAGCACATGGCGCCAAAGTATTTTTATTTTTTTTATTTTTTTGCTTTGGCCCGAGCACAAAAACAGCAAATAGATGGGATTTTCAACAAATAGATAAAGTTAAAGATCCAACAATTTGGAAAATGTAAAACTGCAAATATATAGAGCTTCACTGTATCCCATTTTTGACATTTGACATTTTTAACATTTGAATTCTTCCTTTCTAGTTTACACTGCAATTCTGTGGCGCAAGCGAAGCGTGTGCCCTTGAATACCCCCGACAGTCCCGAATTCCACCTTCACTCGCCCCTCCCTCTCCTCAGCAGTACTTAAGCAGATGGCCAGAGGTGGAAAAAATAGAAGTGGATGAACCTGGAGGCAGCTGTCTTCACTCACATGCTCCATAACGCTTCCATATGCATTGCCACACACACACACACACACACACACACAGGTACAGCTCCCTGCTTTTCTTCTGGTGACAAAGTCGCTCGTAGAAGTTGCCATAACGTGCAAATAAAACATGATAAACATCACACTGAAACATGTCTTTATTGAGTACATGCCCCCAAAAAAATTACAGGGAAAAGTGTGGGTGTTGTCCCAGCGGGTGTGAAGAAAAGTGTGGGTGTTAACACTTTTCACTGGAAAAGTATCCCCCGACAGTTCCATGCAAAGTGTGTGTTGTAGCCTTTCTATGGGAAACGTGTGTGTGTGTGTGTTTTTCCCCCCTTATGGGTGTGACAAAAGTGTGGGTGTTGAAATCGTTGACTGGGAAAATCACGGGTGTTGAATCACCCAAATGCCCGAGGTCGCAACGTCCCCGTACAAGAAGATCAGCCATCCTCTGTAATCAAACACAGGCCAACTATTCCCTAGCAACAGATGATCACAGCGCTAACGGCTGACAGGTGGCGATAAATTGGCTCTCATACAAATGCTTGCTCATACAAATTGTTGCACGCAGTCATTTTCACAAATTCCTTTCTAACATGTCACGCCTGGTGTAGCAAACCTGCTAAGTGGTAAATACTGACAGGCCTTCCGCGTCCTCCCTCATTTGGTGAGCGCTGAGAATACGGCGGGGACGATTTCGAGAATGTCGCTTTATGCACAGTGGAAACGGAGCAGCTAACCAAAGCACCAATGCTCAGCAAATGGCAACGTTATACAGTATCATTAAATGTATGCCGTGACAACCTTTCCCCCAACTCCCCCCTGAACAATGCAAATGAATAAGTAGCTCTGTATTCATGAATGAAGAACAACTCAGACGCTAAGTATATTTTGTCCGTTGATCGATGCTGACATCTGGTGGTGCATATTTGAGGATTAGTTTACAGTCCAGCATTTCGATTTATTTTCATTTCTTTTTTTCACTGTCTAATCACTTTTCATTGGCTTCTACGGCTCGAAATGAAGCACTAAACTCATTCTCGTATGAGTAATGATCTTGTATATCATAAGGGCTTTTTTGAAGTCTGTTCAAAAGTCACCAGTCGATTTAGACAATTTTGCAACGCTGAATCTGAAAATGATATCTGTTTTTCTTATTCGGGTCAGGATTTATATGCCTGGTTGTTAAAGGTTTATTAAGCAAATATTACAAACTTTATACTGTATACAACAATGGACTGAATGATTGCTTAGCATGTTTGCCTGCGCCGATAGATCGGTTTTAGCGTGTTCAATGATTCAAAGGTGACGAATGTCAAAGGTGCCCTCGCATCCTTCGATTTTTCTGTACGCGCTCCGAGGACGAAAAGGTTCTAGTTGACTACATATCCCACAACCCCCTGCGAAATGCGCCTGCTCCTCTATGACGCGACCTTGCCATGAGTCATCCAATGGTTGCGTCGAGTGTTGCGATTGACGCACAGATCACATCCTCCCATTGGTTTCTATGCGGTTTCCAGGAAGTGAACGCCGCCACTTGGAACCGCCTCCTACATGTGAGCCCAGGCGGCGGCACCACGCGCGGCGTGTGGAGGAGAGAAACCGGCAGGAAAGGCGACGTCATCCCTCGGACCACCGACTCGACGTAGAGTAGAAAAAGGCGAGCGGAGCGGAGCGGCGTTGTCCGAGGCAGGTACGGTATTTATTTGGATTTCTGCTGCTTTAACGGCAACACCGCAGTTGCTGTCTTGTGGAACGGGGGTGGGAAGTAGGTCGAATGAGGTAAGAATAGGGTGGACTTTAGGGCCTGGCAGACTGTAGGCCTGCTAGCTCTCCACGCGCTTTACTGAGCGAGAGAGCCCGGGTAGAGGCTCTCGTCGGCGGTCAGTCGGAGCTTCCAATACTGGCCCGGTGTCTTAAAGAACACCGCACCATTCATTTGCCGAGGTACACGACCGTGAATGTATGTCAACCTTTCTTTTGCTCGCGGCGACCATTCTACCGTATTTACGCTCCTTTGCCTACATTTTAGGTGCTGAACAACCCCAGCAGAAAGATGGCGGACGACCCCAGCGCGGCGGACAGGAACGTGGAGATCTGGAAAATCAAGAAGCTGATCAAAAGTTTGGAAGCTGCCCGCGGGTAAGGACGCGCTGTGGAGATTTCGTCCGCGCGATGGACGTAGGCAGGTCATTAATAGGACGTTCCACGGCTGAGGTTATTGCGTCGACGTGCCCCGTTGCAACAGCTGGACATCAGCGACGAAGGGCCGACTTTGGGAGTGGTTAGCTGAGCATTGCTAGCTTGCTAGCGAAGGAGTGCCGTCGTCGCAATTCGCCGGCCTGGAAAGGAAAAGAACCTTTGGAACTTTGTGACCACCTCGACGTTTACACTTTGCCGTTTTCACACACGAAGGCAACCTAAAACGCCGTTGAACCCGGCAGCTAGAATGAGAAGAGCGATGCTGTTATAAACGTCATTTGTGGAGGGAGGCCGCCATGGATGTCTTGACCGAGAGAGCTCAGGCAGTTGGTGAAAATCGGAACTGGG
Organism: Phycodurus eques; assembly: GCF_024500275.1. Taxonomy (NCBI): domain Eukaryota; kingdom Metazoa; phylum Chordata; class Actinopteri; order Syngnathiformes; family Syngnathidae; genus Phycodurus; species Phycodurus eques. Next base: position 28,113,255 of record NC_084533.1, read on the forward strand.
TTATTTTACACTCCCATCTATTAGTCGCCCAAGCTGCGTTTTCTTCCAGTACGTGATGTCAAGCGGGTATTATGACCTACAAGCCTATGAAGCAAGTCTCGTTTTATATCACGTAATTGTTTGGCCGGAACCAAGGATTAGCGAATCAGCGACTTTTACATCGAAGTTGGTCCGTCACGCACAGTGGTCGTTGGCCCCCGTAGCCACCCTGCTCGTGGCCAGTTCATTTGGGAGAGGCGGAACTTACTGTTTTACAGGTATGTGTCCAAAAATGAGAATATCGAGGGAAAGTCCATTGATTGCAATAATGTCTTTCGAAAAGTGAAACTGTGAAACTGTTATATTAGTTCGCCGCACACGCAGTGAAATCTTTCGAGCCTTTATTTAATTACTTTTCATGATTATGGCAGAAAGACAAAAAAATAAAACATTTAGTATTTGACATAATTAGAATATTTCAGGTGGCCTTCTGAAAAGTGTATTAAATGAACATGCCCTCAGCACTTTGTTGGGCCTCCTTTTGCATGTATTACATCATAAAGGCAGCTTGGCATGGAGGTGATCAGCCTGTGGCACAGTTCAGCTGTGATTGTAGCCCAAGTTGCTTTTATATTGGCTTTCACATCGTCTGCATTTCGGGCTTTCTGTTCCCTCATCTTCCTCTTGACAATACCCCAACAATTTTCAATGGGGTGCAAATCAGACAGGTTTGCTGGCCAATCAAGTACTGTTATTCCACGCCTATTAAACCAGGTATTGGTAGTTTTGGCTTTGTGGGGAGGTGCCAAATCCTGCTGGAAAATAAAATCATTGTCCCCAAAAAGCTCGTCAGCGGCGGGAGGTAGGAAGTGCTCTAAAATGTCCTGGTAGACAGCTGCGTCGACTGTGGACTTGATAAAAGACAACGGACCCACACCAGCAAATGACGTGCCTCCCCAAAACATTACGGACTGCGGAAACTTCACACTGGACTTGAAGCAGCTTGGCTTTTGTGCTTCTCCAGTTTTCCCGCAGACTCTGGTACCTTGATTTCGAAATGAAATGCAAAATTGACTTTCATCTGAAAAGAGGACTTGGGACCACTGGGCAACAGAACAGTACTTTTTCTCCTTAGCCCAGCACAGACACTTCTAATGCGGTTTTTGGTTCAGGGGTGGCTTGACAGGTGGAATTCTACAGCTGTAGCCCACGTCATGCAGACGCCTGTATGTGCCGGTTCTTGATGCACTGACACCAGCCTCAGTCCACTCCAGATGAAGCGCCCCCAGATTTCTGAATCGTCGTCGCTCGACACTCCTCGCAAGGCTGCGGTCATCCTTGTCACTTGTGCGCTTTTTCCGGCCACATTTTCCCCCTCCTCTTAACACTCTGTTCATATACTTTGATACAGCGCTCTGTGAGCATGCAGCTGATTTTATAATTACTTTTTGAGACATTTCCTCCTTATGGAGGGTGTCAATGAAGGTTTTCTGCACAACCGTCAAGTCAGCAGTCTTGCCCGTGATTCTGCAACCTACTAAGTCAGACTGAGACCATTTAAAGGCTGAGGAAAACCGCTGCAGGTGTTTTGTGATCATATCTGAGAAGATTGAGACACGGGGAGACTTTGTCATGGTATTCTAATTTTGTGCAATGCTGGATTATTTTTTTTGTCTTTCTGCCATAATCATCAAAATTGAAACAACTAAAGGTTTGAAATATTTCCCTCTGTGTGTGGTGACCTAATATAACACACAAGTTTCACTTTTTGAAACAAATTATTGAAATAAATTGACCTTCCCTTCATATTATTTTTTTGGCACATACCTGTACTCACCCCTGTGTGACTGAAAAGTCTTCTTTTTCTCTGTCCTATGCTTTTCACTCTCTCACCAACTACGGTACTTTTGAAGCATTCGTATAGTCTGCCCCAGTAACACAAATGTAATTATATATTAAAGCTTTTGGTCATAGCCTAACACAGTTGGAGACAGTAGCCTGGTTTACGCGCAGACCTTTTTGTCATTCCAATCGAAGATCTCTGGTAAATTGTTTACATGTGACGTGATGTATTCCGATCTGGTGTATACATGTGCATGCTAGTTAATCAAAACAGATATGTGACATGCACACGGTGACATAAACGTCACATCATATATCAAGATGGAGGTCCGTCGTCTATTTAGCACAGTAGTTGGGATTGATAAAAAGTAGTTGCACGTAGTTTAAAAAAAAATCTCTCTCATACGAGCTGTGGTTGGAAGCCGCCACATTTGCATACGTAAACGATGACGTCACCGTGCATCAAGACAGAGCACGCGCAGACAGAACGCAGGCCGGCACGATTCCTACTCATGGTTTTCATGATGAAAATGTATTTCTGAATGGTTTGACAAAAGGAATATTCCACCCCTCCAAATCTAAATGAAATTCCATTCGGATTTGTCTTGTTTATTCCTAATGAGGCGTGTATAAGGAGCATTTTAATGCGGTCTGGCCTTCTAACCCGATATTGGAATCGGAATACAAGGCTCCATGTAATCTCCCAATTACAGTGATGTGACATTTGTGTTCCAAACCGTGTACAGTGGTGCCTTGTCTAATGAGTCGAATTCGCTTGTCACGCTTTGACGCTCAAATATCAAATCATCTTTCCCCGTTGAAATGAATAAGAACTCCCTTAATCTGTTTCAGACCCTATTAAAACAAGAACAAAAAATTTGGGAATCTATTTTCATTTTATCAGAAAATGGCATTCTATAGTATTACACTCTATAAAAACATACAGTATAACATAAATGGGGATATGATTGTTATGTAGTCTGTATACATGTCGCTGCACACTTTGGTCAGATATCTGTTTCTTAAAGGACAAGATAAATCGCTAGTTTTGTTAGCTCATATATTGCATTTTGCTTCGGGTGCTAGCATTGAGCGAGTGAACTTTTGTCAGACAGTTGTACGGTGTTTAGTTAGATACACGACATGAAATGTTGTCTTATTTTTAGTATTCCAGTCATCTTAAATTGGGAGTGGCAATAAACACGTTGACGCTAGCATTTGGCCTCTTTTCGGGAATTGTTCACTGTGTGCCAAACTGCTCCTTGTTGTTAAGTTTTCTCCCGCCATCTGGCCGTCGTAATAAAAATGTTTGCCCAAGACAAAAATACAATCATAACACGAAAAACTCGAGGCAGGTCACTTGTAAGTCGAGGTATGACTGCATACTCCTGTCCTCCTTTTCCTAGTAATGGCACCAGTATGATCTCCTTGATCATCCCACCTAAGGACCAGATTTCCAGAGTGGCCAAAATGTTGGCCGATGAGTTTGGCACGGCTTCCAACATCAAGAGTAGAGTCAACAGACTCTCCGTTCTCGGGGCCATCACCTCTGTACAGCAAAGACTAAAGCTCTATAACAAAGGTAAGTACTTCACCGAAAATACAAATGTAATGCCATGCAATCTTTAATTTATATTGAATTTATTATGCTGATTATAAACTCTCAATGGGGAATTAAATTTAAACTGCTATATATATATATATATATATATATATATATATATGTATATATTTTATTTTTTGAATTTTTTTTGCACACATTCATCGCTGGGGGTTTCAGTGCCTTTGAGCAACTTTACGCGGGGGCATAATTATGATGCCCAATTAAGTCATGTTGCTAATATCTTAACACTTGAAGACTATTCATGATAACAAAAACATAATCATATATGTGCAGTGCGTGTGTGTGTGTGTGTTTTTTAGCAGATAAAAATGCAGTTACACTTGTTGATGCATCAAGCCAATGCTACTTTTTGTCATTCAGTTAAGGTGTGGTTAAGGGTGGTTAATTGATCAGAGTAGACTTAAAGGGTTCATGTTTTGAGTAAAAGCTCCTAATACTCGCCCTTCATAAATATCAGGTCTAATCTCTTTAGATTTGTTTTCCTGAGTAGTCAGCGACAAGCCTTCCTTCACTTGTTTATGTTCTGACAGAGTATGCACAGGGTGACCGGCTGTGCTGAGAAACTGGGGCAAAAGGGAGTGAGCATCTCCAACATGCTACTCAGAGCTATGCTATGATTTCCTATGCCATAAAATTATGTCAAAAAATAAAAATAATTCCACCCTACGGGGAACACCCCATCTGAATGAAAATGTAACAAAGATACTGCATAAGGGTGAAATGATTGCATAGCTAAGCCTCGGCAAGATTTGATGTTTAATATTCCTCTGAAAACAGTTCATTTTTAATGAATGTTATTTGACTCGCTCCACAGTGCCACCCAATGGCTTAGTTGTGTACTGCGGCACCATTGTTACAGACGAAGGGAAGGAGAAAAAAGTTAATATCGACTTTGAGCCTTTTAAACCAATCAATACTTCCCTGTACCTCTGTGACAACAAGTTCCATACTGAGGTGAGTGTTTGCTCTTTTGTGTAGATTGGACTTCAGTTGTACTGGTTCATTTAGAATTTGTACCCATTCCATTCTGACTCATACTTTCTATATTTCCTTTTAAATGTAGGCATTGACAGCCCTGCTCTCGGATGACAGTAAGTTTGGCTTTATTGTGATTGACGGTAGTGGGGCGCTGTTTGGAACACTGCAGGGGAACACCAGGGAGGTGCTGCACAAGTTCACTGTGGACCTACCTAAGAAGCACGGTACCTCACCACAGTGCTCGCACAAACAACACCCGTTTTTACATTTGCTACAACCCATCAAGGACTTGATTATTGTATTCCCATTCGTTTGTCCTCAATGAAACGTTGACTCTTTCTATTCATCTTTGTTTCAGGCAGAGGAGGACAGTCAGCTTTGCGTTTTGCTCGTCTAAGAATGGAGAAGAGGCACAACTACGTAAGGAAAGTGGCTGAAACGGCTGTCCAGCTCTTTGTGTCCAACGACAAAGTCAATGTGGCAGGAATGGTTTTAGCTGGTTCTGCTGACTTTAAGACTGAGCTCAGCCAGTCTGACATGTTTGACCCAGTAAGTATGTGCTCGGATTATCTCTGTTAAGTTTTTCTTGGTTATTTCTAGTCAATGATGCTGATTTAGTATGTTCTCATTAACTCTGGGTCACTTGCTAATAAGACATCTGGGTAGGTCATTAATAACGCCTTCATTTCTTATTTCATTTTCTAGGTTTCTATAGAAGTTAAAACAATGTTTCCTTCAAACTCGCTATATTAAGACATGTTGAAATTACGTGATTTCCACCAAGACATGTCACAACACATGCTCATACATAACTCCACATTTTAGTTGATTTAATTTTTTTCTTTTTTTTGACAATTCATTGTTTTTGGGAACCGTTGCTCTCGTACGCTGGTCCCCAAATACTGAGCCGCGTGCCATTTGTTACCGGGCCGCAATAATAATGCGTTTGAACACATACGGTGCCATGGAAAAAGTATTTTCCCCCTTCTCAAATTCTTATTTTTTTGCATCGTTTCCCCACTTTGTTTAAAATAATCAAGCACATGTAATATCAGACAAATATAACCCAAGTGAACTTAAAATGTTGTTTTTAAATGATTTCATTTATTATGGGGAGGAAAAAAAAACGGTTTCAAGTTACCTGTCCCTGTGTGGAAAAAGTAATGGCCCCCTAAATTTAATAATTCCCTGGACCATCCTCAGCAGCAAGAACTGAAATCAAGCATTTTCTATAACTGCCAATAAGTCTTTCACATCTCTGTGGAGATATTTTGGCCCACGCTTCCTTGCACAATTGTTTGAATTAAGCAAAAAATGGCTCTCCCTATGGTTCGGTCGAATCCTAAACATTTAGAAATGGATTTTGTACCCCTTTCCATACTGATCGATGTCAATTACTTTATTTCTCGACTGTTCTGGAATTTCTTTGGATCGTGTTATTTGGTTAAAGCTTTTTTAGATCATTTTTTCTGACTTAATTTTATACGGACAGATTCTATTTAAGTCTTGATTGACTGATTGAGGTGATCAGTGCAAAATAACCCAAAACTCTGATTAACCACAATTAATTCATGATTTAACAAGGGGGCGGTAATTTATTTTTCACACAGGGCCAGGTAACAAAATTATTTTTCCCTTCATAAATGAAATCACCATTTTAAAAACAGCATTTTATGCAAAAATATTAGAATTTGAGAAGGGGGCGCAACACTTTTTCACAGCACTGTACTTTCAATTTTACCCTAGCTATACAAGACATAAATGATTTTCTTAAGTCGATGTGTATCAAACCGAAAACTGTGACCCCAAAGTCGAGATACGAAGTGAACCGTGGATTTTGTGCACCGCTCCACCCCAGTTTTTCGGCTCGGCCAACATAAATAACAGCAAGCAGTGGCGTTAGCGCAACACGCTAACCAGCCAAAGTGTCTTCGTCAACAAAATTAAACAAATGAAGTTGGTTTTACTGTTTCACTGACCGAGCAAGTTGGACGATTGGTCCAACTTCACATCAATTCGCGTCACCCTATTAATGTCATTTAGTGGGCACTCTACGATGATCAAAAGTTAGACAAAGTAGTCCGGAAATGCAAAATAAAGCAAATAGATTGACTGTGCACTCGTTAGGTGCATTAGCATATTAGCCCAGTGTCTGCTCCTGTTTGTACATTTAATGTTGTTTAATGACATGAACACACCTGGAGGTTTGTGGCGACATCTGCGGGATTCTTTCCTTGCCTTTGTCCTCATACGATGACCCTTCATACTTTAAATGACATGTTTTTTCTGGAAATATGAAATATCTTTTTAACAACACACAGTGATGTTAGATAACCACTGACTGTTGATGTGGGCCAAAATAACGGTTGAACACCCGTGAAGTGAAAATTACTCTTGAACTGCACATCATCAATCATGGACTGAATCTTTTCCAATCACATTGCTTGGTCGGAGGTAACTGTAATATAATTAGCAACACATAGAAAACATGCTTTTTAATTGATTGATTTCATTAATGGTTGGCACAGTGGGTGACTGATTAGCACAAGTGCATCACAGCGCTGAGGACCTGGGTTCAAAGCCGGCCTCGCCCGTGTGGAGTTTGCATGTTCTCCCCGCGTGTGTGTTTTTTCTCTGGGTACTCCGGTTTCCTCCCACATTCCAAAAACATGCATGGTAGGTTGATCAATGACTCTAAATTGCCCAGAGGTGTGAATGTGACTGCGAATGGTTGTTTGACTATATGTGCCCCGCGATTGGCTGGCGCCCAGTTCAGGGTGTACCCCACCTCTTGCCCAGAGTCAGCTGGGATAGGCTCCAGCATGCCCTCAGCCCTAGAGAGGATAAGAAAATGGATGGATGGATGATTTATTGATTGACATTGTCGCTGTTTTTTTTTTTTTATAACAAGTGGACATTTCTGTGTTTAAATAAAAGAGGTTACAGGCCAAAGTTCTGAAGTTAGTGGACATCTCCTATGGTGGAGAAAATGGTTTCAACCAAGCCATTGAGCTCTCAGCAGAGGTTCTCTCCAATGTCAAGTTCATCCAAGAAAAGAAGCTAATAGGTAGGTTTTATTAACAAGGTGGAGTAACTTTTAGAGCTCTCAACAAGAGAAATAAGTGCTTGTGAGATTTGCCTCATCTTTGACTTGTATTTATAAAAAAAAAAAAAAAAAAAAAGCCACACACTTCTAAGCCTTTCTTTTCTGTCTCCCCAGGACGATACTTTGATGAGATCAGTCAGGACACTGGGAAGTACTGCTTTGGTGTGGAGGACACACTGAAAGCCTTGGAGATGGGAGCAGTGGAGATCCTCATAGTCTACGAGAACTTAGACACCATGCGTTACATTTTACGTGTGCATGGGGCCGAGAGCAACGGAGCTGAGAATGGTACACATGGACCGCATATGCCATAAGACACCTGAATGTGAACCCAGCAATATCGCATCCTAAAGCTTCATGCTGTATGTGTTTTGTTTATTTCCCAGATGAGAAGACATTGTACTTAACGCCAGAGCAGGAGAAAGACAAGTCTCATTTCACAGACAAGGAGGTGACGACTGCACACACTTACCTAAATGGTGTTGAGTTAAAGTGTTCAATCCCTCTGACTTTGTGTTGACAGACGGGGCAAGAACACGAACTGATTGAGAGCATGCCGCTGTTAGAGTGGTTTGCCAACAATTACAAGAAATTTGGAGCCACGCTGGAAATAGTCACGGACAAGAGTCAAGAAGGATCTCAGTTTGTCAAGGGCTTTGGGGGCATCGGGGGTGAGCACTTTTCACTTGCGGCCGAAGATTCAAATATAGCAATGTCTTGAATTTGACTTTCTTAAAAATACTGATAAATCAGAAAAGTTAGTCACGCTAAATAGTTCTTATTTGCATTAGCTGACGTATATAATGAATAAAAGGCCAATTGTAAATTAGAATTATTTAAACAGCTATGCTTTTGCTCTAGAAGTGATATGACTGTGAAGAACTTTGTTCACGCATTGGTTGTTAATGTGATATGTCAACATTTTCTCCCTCCAGGTATCTTGCGGTACAGGGTGGACTTCCAGGGCATGGAGTACCAAGGAGAGGACGACGAGTTCTTTGATTTGGATGACTACTAGGTAGTCGGGGACTGATATATTGGGGGAGAGAAAAAAAAGCAAATGAAGAATGAAAGAAAAATGCCACCTCTCGCAGCAAGTTAGGGGATCAACTATGTTGACCACGTAAATGACAGCCAATTTACTTGTTGAATACACAACCTTGCACATACATTTCATCTGTACACACATTGAAGTACATCACACAGGCTGAAGAGGAGTGAAAATGCATTTCTTCCGGAGAGGGAGAAAGCCTTTCCTGAATAAATCCCTGCCTTAGAGTGCTGGTTCCTTCCCATAGTTGGATTGGACTCAACTCATTTTTGTTCCTTATTACGCCCCGTTTCCCTCGACAACAGCAAGTTTCCAGATTGTTTTCTGCCCTCAACACAGATGGAAGATGAACATTTGACTCTACAAATACACAAAAAAAAAACTGTTCCTTTTCTCCCATCCCAATGGCTTCCCCTTTATGCTTTTTTTTTTTTTACTGGCAACTGCTGCTGTTGTATTTTATGAGCGTGGGGGATTTTTTTTATTTTTATTTTTTTTTTTATTTTATTTTTTTTTTTTAAACCTGGTTTCTGTAGAGACAGCGTATTAAAATTTGAACTGCTGAAAACCATTGCTACCTCCTCATCTCCTGTGCTCTCAAACCTCTACCGTCAACCTGCCCGTCTTCTTGAAGAAGAAGTCTGAAGATTTTTATTTCCCTGTTGTCAGATGTGATGTATGCATGACTCCACAGCAATTCCAGTTGTTACAATCATCATTATGCAACTTTTTTGTTGAAAATGAATGTCTTTCCAAAATTCCAGCAGCAGAAATCCAAGTTTCGGAAGTATTCCTCGTTTGATTTGCTATACTACCAACATTAAATCGCTCCTGTTTTTGACTATGAATCCCAACATATATTCCAATAGTGAGATGTTTGTATTTCAAATGGACTATGACTTGGTGTACCTATTAAGATTGAAATACATCTTGCCGTTATTTTACTGACACCTGAAAGAACTGCCAACATTTTTTTGTGGTGAAAACGCCAAGGTAGAAAACTAATTAAACGCTGAGGAAAAATATACACCACCTGTCAAATTTAGGCCTTAATGTCAGCTTCAAAGGGTACATTGGAGTTGAGACTAATACTTTAGATATGAACGTTTTTAGATTGCCCACTAAACAATGATTTTGCGTTAAGGTAAAGGGAATTGATATCAAGCAGTTTCCACATTTGATTGCCGTGGATCGCCCACGACATTAAAGTACCTTCACACCCATTCAGGAAGCAATGTGGACGATTGATTTGGCTTTTGCTGGTTCCTCTTCAGGATAGCAACAGCATCTTGAGCAAATGCCCTTTTGTTTGGGGGAGTCACCGGGGAAAGCCTTAGTCGCTCGCTGAGCCAATAACCAAGCAGTAAAATCGCGCAGCCACGCCCCTTAAGGAAGAAACTGTTCAATCACCGCGTTGGTTCGACGCATGGGCGTTCCCATCCCCCACCCTCCCTTTCACATTGTCCTACCCAATGCTGTGAGGCCGAGCTAAGCGAATGACGTCTGCATTTGCGGGCCGCCGACGCAGGGCTGGGTTTCCATTTTCAGAGCGAGTTTCGGGGGGGATCGTCAACATGGAGCCGGAGATGGAGGACAAAACGTTGGATCTGATGGTAAGATCCGTTTCGATGCGGCATCGCGGACTCGGCAAGTGTACTCCGACTCATATGTCGCTGATTGGAAAGGGAGAACGAACCGAAGCGGTTGATCTGGAGTGGTGGAGGAGAAAAGTGGGGACCGGGAATGGAAGGGAGGGCCTGAAATGATCGATACATATTACAGATAACTAGTGTTATTTCTGTTATTTGGTCTTGATGTCGTCGGGTGGTGGTGAGCAACCTATGTATTCGTTTACGGTTGGCAAGGTTCGCACAGCGTTCGGCCGAAGGGGGCTGAGGTTTCTCGGGCTAGCGTTCATTGCGGTGACGCTGCGCCACTTGAACTGGGCCCTGTCTGGGCATTAGCTTTCCAGCTAGCACTCCACCACTCCAATGTACGCTTATGTATTTACATATTTGCTGTGTGGCGACAGCTCTCTGGGTAAAAGATACGCGGACATGATCAGTCGTTCTCGAGCCCGTTGGGAATGTTGCTGAATCGATTAGAAAGTCAAGCGTGGTTGTTTATATTTTTGGAAGTGCGTAGAAGGAAGTGCACTGCTTTTTCATTCATATAGCATTACCGTTAGCGAGATGGCAAGTTGCTATGTAGCTAGCTCGCTAAGTGTACTTGACATTCCTTTCAATATCCAAATAGACATTTAGTCGAGATAGGAATAGCTGCGTGGCTTTCTATACATAGCTAATAAACGCAATTCTAAATAAATGCGCGGCTTATTTGCTATTTATTTAGTCAATTCAAAAGCTAGGCGGGGAGGGTATCGTTAGCGTAACAAAAGCTAGTGCTACAATTTTACAGATCGAACTGAAGGATTTCTCAAGATATGATACTTCGTTTTGATTATTACTACATCATCGATGCATCCAGGTTCCCTTCGTTTTACTGGTTGGTTTGTGTAGCTGGTTTGTGGACTTGAAACAGTTTGAAAATAAAAGTCTGTTGATGGAGGTTCCAGACAAGACATCAAAACAGAAAGTACCATTAACTTTGAAATCACATGGAATGTTCGGGCAGTAGTGCAACAGCAACTATACTTGTATATTATGTATTGTCAGTGCATTATCCTCTCAACATATGTTGATGAGTGGCTAAAAGTTCCACCAACACAAACTGTTAACACTATTGAAAAAGGAAATGATGTTGATGCCCACATCTGCAGTGTTAGGCCAGTCTCGGTGGTATATAAAAGTGATCCTTATTTAGTATGCGAGTTATCCAAAAGTTCAATTTAAAAGTACAGATTGAACTTTTGAGACCTGGATGCATTCTACATTACACATGCTTACGCTTTTGGGCTGTTGTATTATATGACATATTTTAAATTGAGCAACACTTTGTCCTTTGTGTGTAGTTTGGGGTCGGGTGTTTTTGTTTTTCGTCATTATAGTTGTAATTTTTGTCACGTCATTATTCCCTAAACGATGGGTGGGGTTCTCATCCAAATAAAAATGATTAACCGGTTAATCGCAATTCCCCTCCCACTCCTCTACACACCCACAAGTTCACATCTAATATTGCTTCTGTGTGTATCTGTCAGTAGTTTGTGTGTGAATGAGTGTGTTCTTGCGTTCATTGTGTAATGTGTGCATAGCTCGAATACTGGTTTCCCCCCTTCACTCTTTCCCAAATCCCCCCTAACTCTTTTCCTCACCTTTGATGGACACACACTCCCAACCTCCTGAATCTGAAACTAAACATCATTTATTTATTCATTTGTATTCTCCTGACCAATTGCATTCACGCATCAATTGATTGATCCATCCATGATCCATCCGTTCACTCACCTCCTCTGTTTCCTCCTTCCATTTCCCGTTCTCATCACTTCCGTCCCTTTGCTTTTCCTTTACTTCACATCTATTTCTCTCTTGCTCTTCGTCCCTCACCCTGTCCACTTGGGTCTCCCCCCCCCCCCCCCTCTCTCTCTCTCTCTGTCTCTCTCTCTCTCACAGTGCTCTGTGCCTCGCTCTCTCTGGCTGGGCTGCTCCTCGGTGGCTGAGAGTTTGTGTGCACTCAGGTGCCTGGAGAGCATCCCCTCCACCCGGGCTCACAACCAGGTTCTGCCTCTCTCCTCTTATTTCTGCTACTCCTCCTCTACCTAAATCCCACCCTACCCCTGCCATCTTCTTTTACGTTTCTTTCAACATCGATGCAAACCCTTATCCCACCCTGAGCTACTTACCCAACGTGTGTCCATTAGTCCATATTTGAAGCACACTGCTCTCAGGTCCCTCCTCGGTGTGTTGCCCGCCTCTTTCTGCTTAAAACATGAGTTAAAGCATCCTAAACTGTAATTGACGGGCTTTATAATCAGTCAGACACAACTGGTCACGGCCACTGTACACATTTGGCATCAGGCCTTCCTCAAGTGGCCATTTCCTTATGGCACATTCAAGTGAAAAGAAACAGCCACCTTCATTCTTCTGCCTGGAGGTGTGAGGGCTGAGGTGGGGAGGGTCTTCTTTCAAGCCCTGAGAGACTACATGCTTGCCTGCCTGCATGCCTGCCTGGTAAACCTTGGTCTGTATTTTTCTTTTCGTATTTCTCTCTCTCTCGCTCGCTCGCTCGCTCTCTCTCTCTCTCTCTCTCTCTCTCTCTCTCTCTCTCTCTCTCTCTCTCTCTCTCTCTCTCTCTCTCGCTCGCTTCCCCCCCCCCCCCCCCCCCCCCCCCCCCCCTGCTCTGCATGATCATCAACACCAGCAAGCCCATCTTGGCTTCTTAACCCTTCTGCTTGGGTCTTGGCACCACACCTTTTTCTTTTGTGAGGATACCTTTGTGGCAACCACCGATAAGTTTGGTTGTATTTTTGCTCAGTATTCAGTAGGGAAGGACAAATGGTAAGGTTTATGTTGATTGTGTGTAATTGATTGTTGATAGTCACATCTTGGCGCAGTTAAGGCCACATAAGGTGCGCTACTTGTCTGAAACCAGCAGAGGCACTGTGGATTCTGTGTCAACTCGTTTGATGTCTGAAGAAGAGGCACGTGTTAGCTATGGGACTTGAGCTACATTCATACAGACCTCCGCTGTGACACAACTCATCTGAGAACCTTTATTCTATTCAGGAGTTCGGAACATTCAGACTTATTTTCCCTTCCCTTTAAAAATACCAACAATCGTTACAAGGGGTTGAACTGACTGGTTGACATGTTGACGTTACCACGGCGCAATGGCGATTCGACCAACCCCAATGATAAGAACATTGGGCCGTTGTGTAAAATGTAAATAAAACAATACAATGATTTGCAAATCCTTTTCAGCCTATATTCAAATGAATTCGCTACAAATAAATTTAATGTTCAAACCGATGAACATTGGTGTTTTGTTTTTTTGGGGGGAGAAATATTCTCATATAACATTTGATGCCTGCAGCATGTTCCTAAAAAGGTGGGACCGGGCCAACAAAAGCCTGAGAATGTTGAGAAGTGGTCCGAAAACACCAGTGTGGACCATTCCACAGATGAACAGGTTAATTGTTAGCAGACAAGTGTCACGATTGGGTATAAAAGGAGCATCCCCGAAAGACTCGGTTGTTCACCAGCAATCCCCCTGATTTCAGTAAACTCAAATCACACTCGGACACCTTCATGGTCTCACAGACAATCGGCTCTCGTAGAACTCTTCTAACAACCCACTTAACACAACTGCAGCTTTGCTATTATTATTATTATATGCCATTATTACAAAGCATTTCCTCAAATATTTACTACGATTATATACTGTAGAGAGTAGCGACCTTGCATTCTTAAGTGAATTGGTGTTAATTATACAAGTTCCGACTGTCTGCGAGGCTATGAAGCTATCTGAATGTGATTGGATGAGCGACTGAACGTGATTGGATGAGTTGGGTGTGGGGAAAATGAGTGAGCGAGCTTGTGTTGGGAGTGAAAGAACGCACAGAAAATTGACAACTGAAAGAAATATCAATGACATCATCGATTAGTCGACTTTGACTCTGCAATCATCACCTAAGTGTCGACTACAAAAAAATCTGAAGTCTTTAAACCCCTAATGGAAACACCGATTTAGATTTTTGTCATAGTCAATCAAGGACACTTTTTGTTTGATGCCCACAACATATTTGGTGGGGGAATATTCTGGGTTTCCTTGAGAAATGTTGATTTTGATAAACAAATTAGCCTGCTTTACAAAATGGGGATTTGGAAGAGCACCAAGAGGGAGCCTTTATTTATTTCTATTTTTGCCCACACAGTCAGGCATGTATTTGAACACTGTATTACCGGTATAACTCTGGAGTTATCCCATTGTGATTGAATTAGAGAGAAGAATTGGAGTGTATAGTGATAACTTACCTCAAAACGCTGTACTATATCTGCTAGTATAGTTCTCCGAATTATGTACACTTGTCATTATGATTGATTGATTTTTATTTTCTTTATCACGCTAGCTCTGCTCTGTAACAGACAAAATATTGTTTCATTTACTATGTTTCTTTGGCGCTGGCATCATCTGCAAGACAATGTTTGTTGTGGTGATCAGGTTTTTCCGCTCCGTGCGTGCGTGCGTACATGAGTATGTGCACGCAAGTCTCAGTAGTCATGACGGTTACCCTTCCTTGGCTGTTTCCGTGGCACTTCTTTGTCCAGCTTTAACCACACCGCTGTCCTGGCTCAACACAGCGCTTTTAGCAAACTGGCGCCGGAGAGAAAATAATGCGCTAACAAGCACATTTGATCTGTTGTGTCCCCTTTTGAACAGAACACGTCCGGGATGGATTCACAGAATCTAGTGGACGACCTGTCGCCAAAGAAGAACACGGTTCTCAAGGTATCTTTCAGTGCTTGTTGACAGTTCATAGTCACATTTAGACTCTTCTGTCTAGCACTGACAAATCACAACGTTAACTTGATTGTCTTCCAACTTTCAGTAATCGTCCATTTCAAAGCATGAACACACTCGGCATTGAATGACACAAGTTGGCTGATGTCAGTGTTTAAATGAGAAAATGGTCCTTTTTACCACTGTGTCACAATTTTAAACCCATCATTTTCATATGTTCCATTTTTCTTTCTGAGCGGAAGAACCCTATTGATTTTTTCTCGTATCCAAAACCAAGTAGCTGTGTTCAAAAGTACAATGGAACGTCCAAAGTTGAACACACTGTTGTGTTGCAGTACGCCAGTCGACCTTACAGTGTGTTTTAAAACACATTTCCCAGACAGAATTATGTAGAATTACGTATTTCAGAGCCAAACTGTCGCCGTCATTAAAGCTTTATTAACTGTACAAACTGTAGCATAGGCATGCGTAACTGTCAAACAAGTGTAAAAACAATATATCCGCTGTACAATAAGCCTACATTCAAATAAAATGACCACTCCCCCTTTTGAAGCATGACTGAAAAGTAATGAACACACGAGTGAGGAGAGGGGACGTTTCCGAAGGCGTGTTAGCTTTATGCACACTTTAACATTCCAACTGTCACACAAGTGTATCAATTGGGTAACCACAGACAGTAGAGGTCAACTCTGCAAACAATATATAATGTGCGTCTGTCTGTTCATGTACATTGGAGTCGGCGAATGACAGTGTAGAGACGGGCTGGGCGAATCATCGAAATTTAATTGTAAAATAATCATGTTTTTCTGGCCCCCCTGAGCGGTCAAGTCACCTTTCGCGCCCGCCATGATCGTGTGCACGTCGCGGGGGCTTTTCTGATGATTTATTTATTTATTTAATTAATATGCCCGGCGATTGGCTGGCGATCAGTTCAGGGTGTACCCCGCCTCTCGCCCGAAAATAGCTGGGATAGGCTCCAACTCGCCCGCGACCCTAGTACAGAAAATGGATGGATGGATATTTATTTCATATAAATTCCCTCCCAACTTCTCTCTCGTCTGAGCGCCGCTGTAGACACGCAGCTCGAAGAGACGTGTCGTATCTCCCAGCTGTTCGTACATATGGCCGTAGTTAGCCGGTGCGGCGCGTGACGCGTTGGCATTTTTTATATTGGGGCAGATATGATGATGGCATCAACAAGCGTTCTTGCAATTGGTCGGTCGAGTCCAAGTCTATACCTTCTACCGAGTATACAGTTTATAGGAGTAGTAACCATGGGCCATTGTAATGAAGTCATTTTGGTATCAAACACTGCCCCTAATTGAACAGGCACTCAGCAAAATATGTATGTTTAAACTAAAAATAATCAAGGAATGACAAAACAGACGATTTACTATGCCATTGGAAATTCTACTCCGTTTACCATCCAGCTGATGCAAGCCATTTTTCATACGTCACCTTCGAGGAGCTGTGAGACATCCACAGAGGATACATCAGACGTCCTTCGATTTACGCTAGCCCATGGAAGCTCCTCGATGCTCATTCCTCGCTCCTCCTCGATGTGCGTTTAAGACAACTGAGAACAACTCCCGGTTCGCTTTCAATGTTTTTGAGGAGCGAGGACCGAGGAACGTTGCCATTGAGAGACTTGAGATGAGCCCACTGGCACGCCCAGCCACAGCTGTATAAAAAGACGCAAACCCTTTTGTTTTTTTTTTGTTTTTTTCCTTTCTGACTTGAAATCAGACTAAACCTTTCCTGATATTTCTATATATCCCCCAATCTACAAAAACAAATTGTATCGCAAAAGACATGCTACCATTAAGCACCATTTGAAAATAAGGGTTTCAAATGGATGATTAAATTAATGGACCCTCGTTACCAACCTCCTGGGCGTAAATTGGAATTGGACAACTTGAATGTTTTTACATGGTCAGAGTATACACGTTTATGAATCAAGCATATACGTTTTATTTATCTGACACAGTTGTATAATGTTCAATGTTTGACAGAATCTAGATATTTAAATCAAAATGTTATGTGATTTGTTTCACATCGTGAAATTGATATTGACTGATAGGGGGAAAAAGAAAAAATATCCTGATAAGATTTTTCCATATTGGCCAGTCCTATCTGTGCGTTGGTGGAATATCATTGCTAAATACAGTATGTATTTTAATGTTGTATTTACTTATTCTTATTATATTAATATGAATTTATGCAATTGCAATGCCTTGCTTTTAGTGAGGTTTGTACACAGTCATACCCATAAATTAAATTTTACTAAGAGTTGGCATAATTTCTTGTTTTCCTATTCTATTCCACAACACGCAACTATTGAACATATTTTTAAGTTATGATTGTCGGCCTCTGACATTTTCCATGTAGATAGAAGGAAAGAAAAATCACACTTAATACAACCCACACCACAGAATAATCAAATTTAGGATAATTTGTACAGCAATGATTCTTAGTGTGCTCCCAAGTACCAGTCGTTGTACGTGGGCTCTCGATAGTGGTACGCAAAAGAATCACTGAATTTAATACAATCAGAATTCACATTTACAACATGAAATACAATCGAACAATAAAACACAACAGCAGCGAATTTAGACTTTTTTTTTATTTATTTTTTTTATATATATATAAACCTTTCATCTACAGTATTTTTTTTTTTACTTCTCAAGTAAAGTTATTTTTTTTTAAATACAGTTCAGTTGTATTGAACTTAACTGCAGTAGATTTATTTTTTAGGACTAAAACCCCAGCCTGTGTATTTTCTGACTGTAATGTTGGCCAATATGGCGGTACATTTTTTTAATTTTTTATGTGGTACTTTGCGTAGAAAGTTTGCGAAGCACTGTAGGCTGTTCTGAACCAGTCACTGAAATGTCTTCTTGTGCCTCCCAGATTTGTAATGGTCCTGTTGTGGAGTCCCGCAAGCGCCCGTCAGAGGGGAACTACGAGAAAGAGAAGGAACACTGCATTGCCCTGTTTGACCAGTGGTCAGAGGCTGACCAGGTAGAGTTTGTCGAGCGTCTGATCTCCCGAATGTGCCACTACCAGCATGGCCACATTAACTCCTACCTCAAACCCATGCTACAGAGAGACTTCATCACAGCGCTGCCAGGTATGAAAACCAACACCTGTCCTGCACAGTGGCAAAACTTCCATCCATTTTTTTTTTTTTTTTAATACCAATTGTCTTCATTAGTGCCACAGGTGGGCTGGAATCTAAACCAGTTGACCGTGGGTGAAAGTACACCCTGGAATGGTCAGTTAATTGCAGGGCACATATAGTTAAAAAAAAAATTAAAAAAAAAAATAATAACACTCCCAATTGTTACACTAGGATGAGTAATAAGTCCTCAAGAAACCTAACATGCATGCTTGTGGAATGCGGGAACAAGCTGGAGTACCCATAGAAAACCCACACAAGCAACGGGAGAAGGTGTAATCTCTACGGCAGGTGTGTCAAACTAATTTTTGTCGCGAGCCACATTGTAGTCACGGTTTCCCTCAGCGGGCCGTTGACTGTGAAACCATATAACTGTTTAGTCATTTCATAATACTATTACATACACACAACAAATTGATGGATACCTAGTTTTGAAATCAGTGTAATAGTTTGTTCAACTTAGGTACTGTAAACAGTAACAGTAACTTGCAATAGCTCAACAATACTATTTATTATATAGGAGAATTTGAGCAAGATGATTTGCTTTCGCGGGCCACGTAAAAGGAGTTGGCGGGCCAGATTTGGCGCCCGGGCCTTGAGTTTGACACCTGTGTCTACGGCGAGATTTCGAACCCCAAACCTCGGAACTGTTCAGCACGTGCTAAGCTCTTGTGCCCTGTAATGCCCACAATAAATATCAACACAAATTACGTTGCACTTCAAATTATTATGCAAATGATATTTTTCTCTGATTTTCCAAAATGGTCAACCCTAATTAGCAATGTCCAAGGTATCAACTGATTGAGCATAATTGGAATATTTTTGAACAACCCCCCCCCCCCCCCCATGATAACAGTATCCTTTAAAAAATTCAAAACTTTAAATGCACTGTTCCAAATTATGATGCGCAACAATTTCTAATCATTTTATAGGTTGAAAAAAAAAACTGAGAATACTCGTATGTTGAATTTGCAGCATTAGGAGGTCATTTACTGAAATCAAAAGCTATTTCAATCAAAAACATCTTCACAGGTCAAGTTGCATTTTAACATAAAACCCGTGGTGTGGCCCCTCTCCTTCCCTGCCCTTAACCCTGTTGAGAACCTTTGAAGCATCCTCAAGCCAGAAGATTTATGAGGCAGGGAGGCGGTTCACTATCCAAACAGAAGCTTTAGGAGGTTATTCTGACATTCTGCAAAGATATTGATGCAGAAACTCTTTGAAGAAAAAAGGTTTTGTTGGCGTAAGAATTGTGAAGCTGCTAACTGCTATCAAATAAGGGGTCCTATGTTAAAATGTAACTTGACGTGTAACAACATTTTTGATTAAAATAGCTTTTGATTTCGGTAAATGACCTTGTAATGCTATATTAAGTTTGCACGGCAAATGAAGCACATCATGTCGGTCAGGCTTTTTGTCTGTACGTTGTACTTCCTCAGGCGTGGTGGTTTCGTAAACGAAAAACTGCAAACACTCCCGTTAAAATATTGTGATAGAAGGTTTAACCCATTTTAAATTGGCTGCAGATACCCTGTTTAAAAGACTTTCTGAGAAATTTGACAGATGTTATTGTTACAAGGTCAAATACTGAACAATGATTTTCTTCTCACTTTGCAAATTGGTGTATGTAACCCCCCCCTCTCCTCTCTTCCTTCCTTCAGCCCAAGGCTTAGATCACATAGCAGAAAACATCTTGTCTTTCCTGGATGCGCGTTCGCTTTGTGCAGCAGAGCTGGTGTGTAAGGAGTGGCAGAGGGTCATCTCTGAGGGCATGCTATGGAAGAAGCTCATAGAACGCATGGTCCGCACTGACCCACTGTGGAAAGGACTGTCCGAAAGACATCAGTGGTGAGAAAGACCCCCAAAGCTGTACTTTGGAAACACACTCATCTAATTTAGTCTTAAGTACTTCACTGTGTCTACTTAAAGAAAACATAAAAAAAAAAAAGTCTAGCTTGTTTGATTTATAGTGTTTGTCATTCACATTAATGGGCAGGTAGATTATATTACAGCCTCATAAAAATGTTCTTTCCCTCCTAGGGAGAAGTATCTGTTCAAAAATCGCACGTCTGAAGTCCCGCCCAACTCTTATTATCACTCCCTTTATCCCAAAATCATCCAAGACATAGAGGTAAGCCAATGCAAAAGCAAAGGTCATTGTTTAGCAATCATATTTTCTACACTGTCAACAAAACATTTGATACAAATTCCTTCCTTTATTCAAGTTTTTATTTTGCCTGTTTTTAAATGACTTGTCTTTGTACATGCTCTTACCAAAAGAGCGGTTTTGTCAGTGTTTGTGTTTTTTTGTCCTGTTTTTAGTCTTGAGAAATGTATTTCTCATTGCTTCTTCCTTTTTCCTTCAGACAATTGAGGCTAATTGGCGGTGTGGCAGACACAATTTGCAAAGGATTCAATGCCGCTCAGAAAATAGTAAAGGGGTCTATTGTCTCCAGTACGATGACGACAAGATCATCAGTGGCCTTAGGGACAATTCCATCAAGGTTTGTGTGTCTTTGTGAAAATATGCTTGGATGAAGTCTTTAGGATTTGTACGTGACTTGCTACAGCTCTGCTGTTTATGCTGCAGGTTTCGAATTAGGACCATTTTTTGACGTACGAAGTTGAGTTTCTTTATGTGAATGTTGTGTCAATCATAAGTTCAAACCAAAAATTAGAATAATAACTGATAGCATTTAATCTGTTGCACAGCAGTGTATTCCATACCCATCACCAAAAATCTGCATTACAGGATAAAGAACCGGTTGTTGTGTTTCGAAAGAGACGAGGTTATGTTTTACTATGGACGAATCAACAAGATGGCAGCGAAGCACTTAAAACGAAGAGGATCTCAATGCACCAACGCCATGCGTTTACGCAGCCATTAACCCATGTTACATAAACAACATTCAGTTGTTAAATTATTCGACACAAACAAAACCACCCTCACGTGAGACTCGTCAGTAGCATTAGCTAGCATACTACCCGCTAGCTCCAACTGATCTGACATCACACACGGGCAAACAAATATGCACACTAGCAAACAGTGTTTAAGTCATTAAACTCACCATTTGGCATTTACGCAGTAATAAATGTTGGCCAATGCAGTCCAATTGTAGTGCCAATGCTTGAATGAATGAAACCGAACAACACACAAAGATTCCACCGGATGGCTCCAAAGTATTCATTTTATTGCTTCGATCTGAGCACAAAACCAGCAAATGGACAAGATTTTCAAAGAATAACGGAGAATAGGTTCGCCCAAGGCACGGCGGACGACCGGTCAGAGCGTCTGCCTCACAGTTCTGAGGACCGGGGTTCAATCCCCGGTCCCGCCTGTGTGGAGTTTGCATGTTCTCCCCGTGCCTGCGTGGGTTTTCTCCGGGCACTCCGGTTTCCTCCCACATCCCAAAAACATGCATGGTAGGTTAATTGAGGACTCTAAATTGCCCTGCTGAAGTAACGACAGTGCAGTTCTATATCCCACTCATATGTCTGGTCTGGAAAAAAACAAAAGGAGAGGAATCGTGGGAGAGAAGGGGATTTGTCATCTTATTGTTCTGCAGGAGGCTGGCGCGCACCCAGGGATGCTCTAAATTTTTCTCCAAGCGTGCACGTCCAGCTCGCCTGAGCAGTGGGGAAATGGGGCGTGAACAGTACATGAGCATCACAATGACTAATGGCCTTTCTTTGCATGACCTAAATCTGTGCCCATTCAAAAATCACAAATAGATTTCGTTCCTTATGTGTTATTTCCACCTGCAGATATGGGATAAACAGTCACTGGAGTGTCTGAAGATTCTGACTGGTCACACAGGTTCGGTGTTGTGCCTCCAGTATGATGAAAGGGTCATCGTCACTGGGTCATCTGACTCAACTGTTAGGTATGACTCTTATCTTGTTACTTTATGTATCACAGCAAGTTGTTTGGACAATGCAAATAATTGTCCAAGGAGTTTGTGTTAACTGACAATGGTTTTGTGAAGTGTTCCGGAGCTCACGTGGCGATATCCTTTACACAATGATGTTGATGTTTTTTTTGAATGCAGATCAAAGGTCACGGGCATTCAAAGTTGTTTTTCGGCCTTGCTGCTTGCGTGCAGAGATTTCTCCACATTCTCCGAATCCTTTCATTTATATTATGGAGCGTAGATGATGAAATTCCTTGCAGTTGTATGCTGAGAAATGTTGTTTGCTCAACTGAGCCTTTCGGGGATGCTCCTTTTCTACTCAATCGAGACGCTCAACTGTTTCCAATTAAGCTGTTCACCTGTGGAATGTTCCAGACAAGTGTTTTTTGACCATTCCTCAACCTTCCCAGTGTTTTGCTGCCCCCTGTCACAGATTTTTTTGAAGCACGTATCAAATTCAAAATAAGCGAGTAGTTGCAAAAAAAAATAAAAAATCAGTTTGAACATGAAATAGCTTGTCTTTGTAGTGTATTCATTTGAATGTAGGTCAAAAGGGATTTGCAATTTTTTTCTATTCTGTTTTTAATTACATTTTATACACAATGTCCCAACTTGATTGGAATTGGGGTTTGTACAGTTCCGTTGCACGAGTTCAAGTGCTCGGTGTAAAACATGACCGCATTGCTGTCCTTTCCTGTCCAATTCCAATGTTAAACCTTCTGCCCTCCTGTCATCTCCATCTCTTTGCTCCCGTTTCCTCTCCAGGGTGTGGGAGGTGACGACGGGCGAGGTACTGAACACGCTGATCCACCACAACGAGGCCGTTCTTCATTTACGCTTCGCCAACGGCCTCATGGTCACGTGTTCCAAGGACCGCTCGATCGCCGTGTGGGACATGGCCTCTCCAACCGACATTAGCTTACGGCGCGTCCTCGTGGGACACCGGGCGGCTGTCAACGTGGTCGACTTTGACGACAAATATATTGTGTCAGCCTCAGGGGACCGCACCATCAAGGTAATGATGTGAATGGATGTATTTTTCATATGTTGTTGCCGCTGGGTAGGGTTAATTAAATGCTATTTACCTGATAACATTGGAGCAGACAGCCTTTTTATCTTTACATTCTCCTGTCAAAGCTTGCCTGATGAGACCTTTTCATTTAAAGTCAAAGCAGAATCTGACTCAGACCGTTTTTAAAATTGCTTTCCTGACAGATGTAATCTGTGCGAATCATTTTATCCGTTTGATCTGTCGAATTGTGCAGGTATGGAGCACCAGCACCTGTGAATTTGTCCGCACTCTAAACGGTCACAAGCGGGGCATTGCCTGTCTACAATACCGGGATCGACTGGTTGTCAGCGGCTCATCTGATAACACAATTAGGTACATTTAATACTCTCAGACTGAACAAGTCTTCCTGGCTTAAATGTTAACAGACAAATTGAAGAGAGGTTTTGTGCCACACAAAGACACAAATATAATCCTGTTGGCTCTTTACCACGAAAAGTAATAAAAAAGGAATGTTATGAAGTATACGAAGTAGGGATCCACATATTTTTTAGAGTGAATTAACCTCCCAGACTCTTAGTAATCTTCCCCATACTCCTATTAACCTCTCGCATACTCTTATAAACGCGTTCTATACTCTTAAATGGTGGTTCTCAACCTTTATGGGGACCTGGATATTTTTGATTGACCGTGACCAAGTCCGTATCCAAAAGGAGGCTTTCTCGCTTTATGTCAGCATTCTACCTGTTAGCATGTTAGAATTTTAGTACTAGTCATTCAAAAATTGTGCCATTGTCCTACTTTCACTCTGGGTTAAGCCAAGTTTAAAACGGTTCTCCACTCCAAGCCCAAATTAAAATTCCAGTATTTCTCGTTGAACAATATAATTGTCAGCAGACTGCCTCCATCTTAAAACTGTAACTATTTAGCCTTTTAACAGTGAACAATCCCTTTTCCAGGTTATGGGACATCGAGTGCGGGGCATGTTTGCGAGTGCTGGAGGGCCATGAAGAGCTGGTGCGTTGCATCCGCTTTGATAACAAGAGGATCGTCAGTGGTGCTTATGACGGGTGAGTCTCCACTTCAACAAGAGCTGTGCTTTCTTGCGTAGCGTAGCGTAGCGCCTGCTCTTTGGGCCTCATGTGGTGGCGCTTTTCTTTTCTGCAGGAAAATCAAGGTGTGGGACTTGCAGGCAGCCTTGGACCCACGAGCCCCAGCGAGCACGCTATGCCTGCGCACTCTAGTGGTGAGTGTTCACACCTGATGTGTGTAAGGTAACATCGTTGCAGTTCAGTTTCTGTTTCTAATGTCTGCTATAGGGTCGTCCCGATCCGAGCACGAATCGGTAATCGGGCCCGATCGCGTGATTTTCCGCTGACTCGGTATCAGCTGAAAACGATAGGTTATTATTATTATTTTTTTTTTTTTACAAAAAAAGCGACAAAATCACAAAGCGACAAAATAATGCAAAGATACTACCAAATGGAAAAGCAGTAGCTCTGTTTTATATTACACAATGTAACGTTTAGGGTTCACGTAGGTGGGGGGGGGGGCAAAAAAACAAAAAAATCCATCTTCGTTGTTTATTTAAGCTGCAACTTTGTAAGCCGGATGTGTCACACCGATTTGTTCAAATATGATCCCCAAAAAAGCAGGCCAGACGTTGCCTCACGTTCTGGGGTGAGTTGATTGTCCACAGTAAAGAGGGACTTTTGCGGCGAGCAAAACGAAGACGCCGCTGGCCGGATGACGTCGCTTCTAGGCGACACAGTAAGCGCGCGCCCTCAAGGAATAGGAGGCAAACGATTGATTTTTCATTTTTAAAAGAGAGTAAGAACACTGTGCGATGTGAACGTAGTCACAACAACGGCGGGGACTGCGAAGTGAGCAAGAAAGGAGACATTTGTGCGGACAACCTGGGAGGTAAATGTCAGGCCGGTGATGTGGTATCGGCGCGTACCGTATCGGATAATTTTGTATAGATACTGTGCAGAGGTACTGATCCCTGATACTGGTATCGGTGCGCCACTAACCCTTTTTCATATTGTGACAGTTGTCCTCCTTTCTGTTTGTAGGAGCATTCTGGCCGCGTGTTCCGTCTGCAGTTTGATGAGTTCCAGATCATCAGCAGCTCTCACGACGACACCATTCTGATCTGGGACTTTCTCAACGTCTCCACCAACGGCCAGTCAGAGGGGCGGTCTCCCTCCCGCACCTACACTTACATTTCTAGATAGCAGGTACGCAAGCACGCGCCCGTTCCCCAATGACTGAGTCAGGTCTCCAAAAATTCCTGCCTTCCACTTTGTGTCTTCAAGATGTGTTTTCATGCCGATTGGGTGAAAAGATGCTTAAGCATGCCTTCCACGCTGTGTGATCAGCTTTAAGTCTCTGGCCTCAGGAGAGCTCTCCGTACTACTTCTAGTAATGTGATTTATTATTTAATTTTTTTCACTGTAGAGGGTATGCCAACTTTGAAATGCTGATTTCTTTCAAGTGTCTCAAATGTTCTGTTTCCATACAATTGTGCCCGTCAATGAATGATTCCACAGCAGCGTGAACAGCTTTTTCCATCTGTGCTCACTGTTACAAATCAACAGCAATGTAGGAATGTTGCCACATCTGTCGGGATGTCAAGTGACTTTGTTTTCCCGTGCATCCATTTCGAAGGCTTTGCTTAATAACCGGTTACTGTATTGGTAAGATTTGCGTTGATTTGTGTGGAAGGTGTCTTGAAGCAATGAATACCAAATTGGGTGCACTACTTGGTGACCACCAGCTGAGGCGCTATTGATTCTTTCTCAACTAGTTTGCGCCCTTAAATAAAACATGACTAAAGGAAGTCAAGCTACAGTCAATCCATACTAACTTCTCCAGGTAGTCTTAAGGCTCTTATTCACTCTACTTTGTTCTCACGGTGCCAGCACGGGACAGGGCGCAGGGACGATGACGACGACGACGGCGGCACAGTGCAAGCGTTGTCCGTATTTGGCACTGGTTGCTAAGCTACAGGAAGTAGCCCGGTAGTTTTTGTTGCCTGTTTGGATGTACAGTTACAGCAGAAAGCCCTGCCTTTGCTTTAAATTAGCAGGAGGAGAAAACATGATACAAGTGAAGCATGTGTGGCTACGCTATATTTTATTGACGCCAGTATTTCTTTTGTTACAAATGCTAAAATCCCAAGTTTGTTTTGTACCACTTTCAACCACCCTGGTGTACTCAACATAGTGGAAATCTCCGTCCGTAGTTGCGCCTTCTTTACCACATCACGGTATGTCGTTTTGATTTTGTCCTAGGGCTCAGGACACCGCCTCAATTATTTTGTTCTCCCATTTTCTCAATGTTGTTTACTGTACACTCCGCCAAAATCTGTAGTAGCTGTAGTCACTCCTCCAGCACCCCTCCCATTGGACGCGCCGGCTGTCATCACTGCGGCGCTGCGCCCGATTGCAACTTTTGAACTGTAGTTCACTGTATTCTTATTTTTCTCCATTGTCAAACAAGAAAAAATGGCCACATGCCCCTCCCAGAGCCCTAGACGAAAACAATTCGCTGCAAGAACCAAAGTCTGTTTAAAAAAAAAAAAAAAAAAAATTGTGGCTGCACCTCTTGCAAACGCTGGCCCTGCATACACACTTTAGGTTGATTCTTTTTTTCAGCAGGTGTATATGGCCACTAAGCAGACCGACCATAAGCGTGTTTTCTTTCCCCCAGGTGGCTCCATCTCCCGCAGCCCGTCTTGACGGAGCCCCGGGCTGATTCGGCCGATGGCTGCGTCAATCATGGAACGGAGCCCATCTCTTCACCTTCCTCTTCGTCATCACTCTGTCCACCCCCCGGCCCGCTCGCACCTCCTTTCCGTCCGTTTCGCCCAACTCTGAACGGACCTGTAAACATGTGCCCGTTTTCTACCAGCGCTGAGGATGCACGGCAACCGACGCCATTTTCCCCAGGAAGCTCACCTTCTACTAATTTATCTTTTGTACACTAATGACAGTATTAACAGACCTTATATACGTTACAAGTTCCCTTCTCCCGCCCCCAAATTTACGAAGCTTATGCTCCTCAGTTTCCACCCCTTCCCCTGCCAAAACAGTCTCTACAGATAAGGAATTGCTTCTACTTCTATTTATATATCACATATACATCCATGCAAATGCACAACGAGTGGCGCAGCTGGACAGAGGATGGCCGGAGCTATGACTCAGGAGAAAGAGACTCTTTACTCAGCTCCAGGAAAAGGAGGGGAAGGATGGGAAAGATGGAGGGAGTGCACGAGGGTGAGGCGTGTGTGCACGTCTGCACGCTCCCCTCTCACCTCCTCTGTTTATCAATATCTGCCCATCCCTTCCTGCTTCATGTCCCCCCCCCCCCCCCCCCCCCAGAAATGCACACTAGCTCGGAATATGGGGGCACACACAGAAGTGAGTGTGTGCGCTTACATGGACTTGACAGAACAGAGCAAAAGCGATAGACATGCATGTGAGGTTGCCGCGGATACAGCATCCTGGCACCAATGAGCTATTTTTTTTTCTCTTTTAACTCTTCTTTTCTTACTGTTTTTTATATATATATATATATATATATATATATATATATATAATTGTTGTTTTCTAATTTTATTTCAGTATGTTTTGGTTCGTAGTACAAAATTCATCCTTGTCCTCTCCCCTTTTTGCTGTCTGTCGTCATTTTTTCTTCTGGCCACACATCTTTGCTTCATCTGTCCCTCTCACTCCATCATTGAGCTTGTTTGCTTTCGAGAGAAGCTGGAATTTGTTCAAATTTAGTTGTAAACGGACTTGTTTTGTCTGAAATTGTGTTGTATATTAAAATGATTTTTTTAAAGAAGAAAAATGACCTTATTGTGAATAAAGTACTTGACAGTGAGCGTTGAGCCAACTAACACGGATGATTGTCTATTGTTATGTTTGGTTGGTTGCAACAGTGATTGGCAGATTTGTCCTCTGCTTTTATAGGACTAAATAAAATCTATAACTTCTTTTCTAGCCGAGGGGAGACACGTTCTTTGCTTACCTTATTGCCCAAGCTGAGGAGGGGAAAAACTATATCTGACGAAAACATTGCACGAGACAACATATTAGCCAGCCAAGTCTTTAGTTTTTACTATTGTTGGAAACCTACAAAAACATTTGAGTGTTCATAACTATAAATGGAGATGTATCAGAACATGCTGAGAGGTTAGTGCAAAATATTTTATACTTGCACTTATATTTTGGCCAATTCAGCTGTCAATACTTGCACAATCTGACAAGTCACTGTAAAAATGGTAGAAATTTTAAAAAGGTGTTTTCAATAACAATTTTCACTTAAATAGAAGGTCATGTTTTGATCTTCCACTAAGTCCAAAAGTATTTTTATAGTGAGTTAAACTGAAATTATATTAGGTCATTGTGACTTTAAATTGGAAATAACACTTATCAAAGAGCTAAATGTTGCTAAACAAGATGATGTTAAAGAGCAATTGTATTTTTTCAACAAAATAAAAATATTTTAAAATCTAAAATAATAGAAAACGTATTTCACAATTTAAGTAAAACTGTTGTAATACATGCAACGAATTTTTTTTAATTTAATTTTTTAAAATGTTATGGCGTAAGGACTAACCCAGTGATTCTCAAAATGTGGTACTCTCTGGCGATAGGTGAAAATATTATGTTACAGTAGTTTTTTTTGTTCAAGCCAACTTTTAAGTACAGTTCATTTGTTTAAAAAAATACTTTTGAGTGGAATACATTTGCATTGAGTCTTTTAAAGCTTTTTCAAACATTTATTTCGGTCCAAAATATATTTAATTTGCAATCTATTTTAATAGAGTCATTGAAGTCAGCAGAGTGAGCAATACTAGATATGTCCACAAGATGGAGCCGTGCGTGACAAGCTAATTTGAAGCAGCCTTTGGTTGGGGAATCAAACCTTGATGCCTTGCGGTCATTGGGCCGCATTAACCACTTGTCTCAAAGTTATATATATATATATATATATATATATATATATTAATTATTGAACTAGGAAAGCATCATTGAGATTAAAAAAGAAAAAAAAATCATTTACAATACATTCTTGCGGCTGGTTAGCACATCTGCCTCACAGTTCTGAGGACCCGGGTCCAATCCCCGGCCCCGCCTGTGTGGAGTTTGCATGTTCTCCCCGAGCCTGCGTGGGTTTTCGCCAAGCACTCCGGTTTTCTCCCACATCCCAAAAACATGCATGGAAGATTAATTGAAGACTCGAAAATTGCCCGTAAGTGTGAATGTGAGTGCGAATGGTTGTTTATTTGTATGTGCCCTGCGATTGGCTGGCAACCGGTTCAGGGTGTACCCCGCCCCCTGCCCGATGACAGCTGGGATAGGCTCCGGCACTCCCTCGACCCTTGTAAGGATAAGCGGCTGAGAAGATGGATGGATGGGTATGTTCTCTTCCCGGACAACAACTTTTCTTGAATGTTACAGGAGGCGCATACATGCGTGCCTCACTTTTGGGAAAGGGATCACGTGACTGCTGGACGCCGCCCCCACACTTTGCGCTTCGTCACATAGCACGACGGCAGAAAAGACCGACGAGGTCAAAGTTCAGATGTAGATGATTTCTGCTTGATGTAGAAATGAAGCGGGAGCAAGGATCAGAGGGCTGCGTCCTTGAATGACCTTGAATGAAGTCGAAGCTGAGCATCACTCTTAACATTGTTCACAACAGCTGCCCCTCTACACACGCACATGGCAGAGAAGCCTTTTATTTTAAATAACGTTGAACATCAGAAATGGCCCTTGTTTTTTTTTCATGCAGGGCTCATGAAGGGCTCCATTGTGCTCGAGCTTTTATGTGGTCTATGTGTGCTGCAGCTGCCTGATCAGACGCAAATATATATATATATATATATATATATATATATATATATATATATATATATATAAATGTGTGTGTGTGTGTGTGTGTGTGCATCCAAAGTCAAATGAGAATGAATGAATTTTTGGAGGAAATTGGAAAATGTCATCATCAATTTATCGCATTTTAATCGTGTGCAACTGAAAATTAAGTGTTGTTTTTTGTTTGTTTGTTTTTTTTTCTTCCAGTGCATGATTGCAATGCTTCAACTTCCTCGTTCCATCTCAAGCCAACTTGGAGGTCTCTCTGCTGCCGGAACTGATCAAAAGTTGGAAATTGGATCTGTGTACGTATTTTCTTGTCTTGTCGGCATTGCAAAATGTTGCAGGGCTCATCATCCTGCGGCCTTTCTTCATTTCTTCTGCAATCTTTACCTTGATCCAAATCATTTCAAGAGGCTGTAACCTTTTTGTGCCCTTTGACTGAGATGAAGATGAAGATGAAGACAAATGAATATTCACTTTGATCGTGTGGATGAAAATGGCTTAACTTGAGTCAGTGTAGTTGTATTTTGAATTGAGACTTGATACAAACTTGAAGTAGATCATCAAGGTTTCATTTCTTCAGCGGTTTCATCTCATTTCGTGCTTTTTTTGGGGGGGGGGATCATTTGGAGGTTTATGCACGTTTGATTTTCTCCCTTATTGAAGAAAGACAAACGACGTTAAAATGGATTTACAAACGTTTTGGGGGTCAATTGTGGCTTGTGGAGTTCACTTGCGCCCGCGTGTCATTCGCTGGGCGCGTGCACGCCTTATGTCGTGCTTTCATATTTACACCATGATGTAGTGTACAACAAGGTGCTATTTCTCGCTATTGAGCGTTTTCGATGTATCCCGCCCGCAATGCGCCTGGAAAGGGAGCCGACAACGATGGTCAAGAGAAACGCAACGTATCCCATGATGCATTGCACCACAGCAGACGTTTCTGGGTTATCGTTGATTCAAATGATAGAAGAATGCGTTTATTTGCATTTGTTGTCTCGGGGCACTTTGCGCACTCGCCACTGGTTCGAAGGCCGACGCAAGCCCAACTCGTGGCAAAACAAGATTTCATGTCATGAATTCATTTGATTTGGGATTTTCCGTCACGAAGGCGGAAGGAAACGTTCGTCGTTCAAGTTGGACGCCAATCACTGCCGGTCTCTTTATTCGAGCAGTCGTTTCAGTGCAAAACGCTACGTGCGCCATCGGTATGTTTCGAAATCCAGAAAGACGGCTGCCATTTTCTTTGAATTTTGCTGCGCCGGATTTCGGGCACGTGGATTGAGCGGCGGTCCGCCAAAATCGCGTTTGGGAAATCCCTTGAGCATTTTCGATTTTCCGCCACTGTGACAGGATAAAACTGTTCCTCGTGGGTCAGAGGATTCGGTGACGATATAAAATGACGTGTCGTTGATTCCGTTTGAGGTCATTGTGGCGATTTGCAACCACAACCGCGGTCGTCAACAAAGCCGGAGCTGCTTGGAACGCGGGGAAGCAAAATGTCCACTAGATGGCAATGTGAAGTCACTCATTTCCCACAGTGAGGTCAGAAACAACCTGTTACAGGAGGCCGCGCACACCATCTTGTATAACTTAGAGAAGAATGCATGTTTGAATAAATACAACAGGGCGCTGGAAGCAAAGACTTGGTACAAGAACGTGGCTACGTATTGTTCATTGAAGAGGGTGGAGTTTGTTTGGGAATGTGTTTTTTCTTGATTTGGCATGTTTCAAATTCTGGGAGCATGTTATGTGTAACATGGGTTTGGTATCTGATCTGTGCTTGTGCGTGTGCGTCTGCTGGGTCTGTGGGATTTCGGCCCGTAATTCCCGCAGCTCTCAGGTCACCGCGCCGTTCTCACACGCATATTTGACATTCCTTCCTCGACGCCATTACCGTACACCTTCCGCACTCGGGTTTGGCTCGGCGAAATATTTCCATCATTCCCCGAGTGCAGCTGGAGCCGTGTGCCCCGAACGAACGAGCGGCTCCTCTTGATCCCGCGTCCTCGTCGGCCTCGACGCCGATTCCTGTTGCCTCGCGAGAGGAATCCTCCGGCGCGCTGAGTCAGCCGTTTGTGTCCGCCGGCGCGATTTGGGTCATTTGGCAGCAACATCTCGTCAATGACCTCCTGCTACGATATGGAAGGGAGGGGAGGGCGACAGGGGGATCGCTGAGAAGAGAAGCGAGTCAAACTACGATGGGCCACGTTTCCCTCGCGGGGAGCAAGGCAACACGCAGCTTTTAGTGACTGCGCAACGCTTTCATCGCCGAAACCTCAAAATTGGAGAACAGCTCACTCTTGAAGGCGACGTCGCCATACGCGAATGCTTCGTCACACCGGATACATTTGTCGTTGTAGTGGGGGTAGTATGGCAATTCGTCTCTTCATGGATTCAATATCCTTTACGGTCGTTATGAGTACGTTCTTTGTCCTCACTGGTAAGAAAACTCAGCGCACTAGTGGAATGACTGTGTCCTACTAGCGCCACTTTTGGCCTACGAGTTCAACCTTAAGCTGGCTGGCAAGGATATTGCTCAAGCAGCTTTGATGTCCTGAAACTTTTGGTCCATGTACACGTTTGGTCCGCTTTTCGTCAACTATGATATTAGTGAGGCAAAACTGTGCACTCGTTGAGTGGTTCTCACTGTGTCCTAAAATGATGGGGAGACATTGTTAGTCTTGGTAACGTAGATGTTTTTTTTGGGTGGGAATTAAATGTTGCAACGTTATCTTGGATGAAAGTATTTGGGCCCGCTGAAAAGAATTACGCCAGAAATAGTGACGTCACGATGAGCATCCCAATGGTGAGAATCATCACAAACCAAAATGCAACATTCGGAGACCAGCAGCGGCAGTTTTTCTCCACGGGCCCGACATGAAATCGTCGAGTAATATCATGAAATATTTCCATCCGTCCATTTTCTTCCGCCGTTCGGGTGGCGGCGGCTTGAGCGGGGAGACCCGGGCTTCGCTCCCCCCGAGCCGCTTCGGCCAACTCTTCCCGGGGGAAACCCGAGGCGAAGTCCCTCCGTCGTGTCCCGGGCGGTCCCCGCTGGGACGTGCCCGCAACGCTTCGCGGGGGAGACGTCCGGGGCGCGTCCCGACCGGATGCCCGAGCCGCCTCACGCGGCTCCTCTCGATGCGGAGGATCGGCGCCTTTGCCCCGAGACCGAGCTTCTCCGCCCATCTCATGAAATATTTACCCATAGCATTTAATATTTGTTGCGTTCATAAAACGGTCAAGGAGTTCCCCCCCCTCCATATATATATATATATATATATATATATATATTATATATATATATATATATATATATATATATATATATATAATATATATATTTTTTTTTTTGGTGAAATCACACCTTTAATCTTGTAGTATTTTGACTTCCTTCTGGCGTTATCCTTGCATTTCTTTCTTTTTCCGTACGGTCCTAATCCACAGTTGAATTTCTACCGGCTCCGTCCCACGGACACCAAACGCTCGTCACTGGCGGGCTATTGAGGCCACACACCCTGCGTGCGCCGTGCATTCATGCTCCTTTCTATCCATGCTGCATGTTTTTGTTTGTTTGTTTGGTTTTTTTGTTTTTGTTTCTGTTGTTGTTGTTGTTGTCAAGAGCTCGGGCCTCAATTTTATTTTTCTGCGAACTTGCCTTTTTGTGGTGTATTGAAGTCACGCGGGGCAAAAAAATCAGTTCAGAGACACATGAAATGGTTCGGTAAGGTTTACTGAGTCGAGAAAGACTGCTGCACACATAGCTGTAATAAATAAACGAAATAACTTTACCATAATAATTATACTAACCATCATAGTAGGATTGCTTATTTCGGGTTTCTGTCTTCTTTTTATACATATATATATGTATATATATATATATATATATATATAATATAATATAATATAATATAATATAATATAATATATATATATATATATATATATATATATATATATATATATATATATAGCTTTCAATAAATTGTTCCCTTTAATATTTTGTTCTCCTGGTTGTACGCGTGAGACTTTGGTGAATGTCCTGGTAGCAGCATTCTGTATCCACGGCATCGCAGACGAGCATCATCCCCCTGGGGGTCGTTTCTATGGCGATGCTCATAGTGAAGGCACCTCCCCTTGTGCGCTCATCATCGCCCCCCCCCCCCCACCCTCTCCCCCCGCACCTCCAAGCAGAGGGCGCTGTGTCCTCTGTGGTCATGGTAAAAGGGGCGGAGTACTGAAGAAGGCCCTCAGTTGTCTTTGGTTGCTCAATGCTTTGGTGTTCTGTGATTGGCTGGTTGTTGTTGTGTGTTTTTTTTTTGGGTTTTTTTTTTTTTTTTTTGTTTGGTTTTTTTTTGGTACATGTTGTTTCATACATTCCAGTTCCTCAAACTTCAGTCCGTGCCGCTGGAGTCAGCTTCACACAAACACACACGAGAAGACACGCATTGATTTCTTCATCTGTCCCGTTACACGCATGCATGTGTCGAGTGAGTCAGTCAGCCGGTTCCCTCACTGATCCGTTCATCCGTCGATCACTCTGACGGGTTCCCACCGATTTTCCCGGCGTGAGGAATAAGTGCGTGGCACGCCAGCAGTCCATTATCGGTCCTCGATCCGCGCGGATCCATCTGTCGCTTTGCCCGCATTGCAGTCTTTTCCCTTTCGACTGAGCAGCCACTCACCCCTTTTCACCTTTGTCCTCTCTCTGTACGCTCCAGTTGTAATTCCATTCTTGAAAATTGTCCAGCTGGGCCACAGCAGGAGATGTAAAAAGGCCATGTGTGTTTTTCGTGGCTGTGGAACCAAGGCCTTTGTGGAGCCGTGAGCCTTGGACTCTTTTGGCTGCCCTTCAGGTATTCTGTCAATAGTTCTGGTCTGTGAAGGGAAGCAGACCAGGTCCATATCGCTTCCAGTGATGGACCACCAAGGGTCCAGTTGGTCCCAGAAAGGAGAGGGGGGAAAAAGGAAGGAGCTACAACTACGGGGTCGTGGTGGCAAAACGGTCGGTGGAAAGATAAACCCCGAGAACGACTCATCAAGTTTCTGCTCGACGTTTGTCCCGACAAAGCAAGTCGTTCGGTGGAATGCGGTTGGTTTTGGGTTGACCGGTTCAGCCGGCGGCAGGCTCGGGTCAAGTCTGGAGTTTGGGGTTAGCCGCCGCTAGCGGGGTCCGGTAGCGCGCACCCTCTTGCTTCGCTTGCCGATGGTGGTGAAGCGGAAGGGCGTGGTGAGGTCAGGTTGCTCCCCAGGCGGGAAACGCTTCATGAAGTGCACGTCCTGCTGGTTGGGGAGGGTGTGGGGGCCGCGGCGAGGTCGCCCTCGTTTGGTGAAGCCCACGTACCAGCCCGTGTAGCGTGCCGACATCAGAGCCGTGTAGTGGTTTTCCAGGACCTTTTCCACAAAGACGCAGTCGGCACTTCTGTTACTGGCCTTCTGAGGAAGACAAAGCGTCAGGAACAAGGAGAAGCTGGTCAGCGCAGTGCAACGCCATCATTTGACACGAAAGAAATGAATTCTTACCTTTCCGACCAGCTTGCCCCGGCGGTTCATGCACAGGTAGAAGTTGGTTTCTTTGCCCCGGATTCTCACCTGGCTACCAAAGGTGTCTGCCTCCACTACGAGCTGGGCTTGTGAAGGGACAGACAGAGGGACAGACAGACGTTAGAGCCAATCAAAGACAACGGCCACGTGTCAACGGAATCTCTTCATCTGACATTCGAGATGAAGAGATTCATCTCGAATGCAAAAAAAAAACAAAAACGAGCCGCTCGCATCCAAACATCCATTTTCAAAAGGCCGATGACACTTTTGGTCGCTTGCCAGTCAATCACGGGGAACATACGAGATGTGTCAGAAAAGCTCCAGGACCGGTGTCACAAACAACGCACACTGATAATTGACTGCCATTATTTCGCATCGAAACGTATTTATATTTTTGATTTCTTTGAACCCCTCTCTAAATTGCCCGTAGGTGTGAACGTGAGTGCAAATGGTTGTTTGATTGGCCGGCGGTCGGTTCGGGGTGGACCCCGCCTCTCGCCCGAAGATAGCTGGGACGGGCTCCGGCACGCCCGCGACCCTCGCGGGGATAAAGTGGTACAGAAAACGGATGGATGGATGGATGGAAGGAAGGAAGGAAGGATGTTTCAACGCCCCGCAAACGACCGTCCACAACGTGGGCCGCAATATCAGCCAGCACGTCTACAAAGCGACTTTGCGGCGTTTGCTTTGTTCAGGAGAGTTGCGGCAGGTCGACCTGTGGATGCGTCACCATGACAACGCGCCCGCTCACGGTGCCCCGAGCATCTGACAGTTCCCGGCCGTGAAGAACAACACCGTCCCGGAGCGACCTCCCTTCTAACCCGACCGGCTTCGGGTTGATTTGTTTTCCTCTTCCCCAAGCTCAAAGGAGTCAACAAGGGGACACGTTTTGAAGACATGGACGACTTGAAGATCCTGCGGAGGATCCCGGAAGAATGCTTCTGGGAGTGCGCGGAAGAGTGGCAGACAAGGCTGGGAAATTGCGTTTCGTATATGGCGGATTGCTGCGGAATGGCATCTAATCGGCGGAGCTACAATCAATGCGGTCGCTTGATTGGCCGACGAAGGAATTGTCTGGCGACAGGAATGGAAAAACAGCAACAGAAAATGTGCCTTAGAAGCAAGGACGAAGGAAAACACACTCCAACCTCGCCTCGTCTCCATCACGCAGGACGCTTCAATTCAGTTCGGTGCAATTTGGTGCGCTTCCATTGTCAAAGGTTATTCCCATACTTGAGTGACACTGCACTTCTGTCGGGGGGAACTGAACTGTATTTGTAACCCAACTGAACGGCCCGAACATTGAATTGATTTATTTTGCAGCGATGAAACCCGCGTGCGTCCTCTGTGTCTCGGACCGGACAGATGGTTTTAAGATAAGGCGGTTTGGCGGAGCTGCGAGGCTGCTGCCCACAAATTGGCCTCGTAGAAACAAAGCAGATAAGAGCGAGTGTTGTGAGCACGCAGAGAGCAGCAAGAGAAGACTCTTGACGGGCTCTCTGTTCTCGTACGCTATTTGTGCACATACGCGGTAGTATGCGCTCATCCCTGCGGGCAATATCACTTCCTCAAAGAGTGCTTGAGCCTGGTTAAAAATAAATCCCGAAAATGGCTCCTACGTGACCTTAGTCAACAAAGGGGTCACGAGAAATCAATAGCTTTTCCCCTCTCGCTTCCTTCTTCCTTCCTCTTCCCCCTCCAATCTCCTCTCGTATCCCTTCGGCTCTCGTGCATCGCCACACCGTATTTGATTCGATTTTTTCCAAATAATTCTCCGGAGCGCTTTCTGAAACGTTTCGACGACGTATCGCTCGAGGTGGAACGCGACTCGCTTGTGAATGGCGTAGATACGCAATACAGGCGAGTTCCCGTCTTCCTACTGGCCATCGATTGCGTGCGGTATAAG
Organism: Phycodurus eques; assembly: GCF_024500275.1. Classification (NCBI taxonomy): domain Eukaryota; kingdom Metazoa; phylum Chordata; class Actinopteri; order Syngnathiformes; family Syngnathidae; genus Phycodurus; species Phycodurus eques. The sequence continues at coordinate 28,150,693 of NC_084533.1, forward strand.
AATGGGTTTGCACGTAATTACATTCAAGGTGGAGAGGAGCACGAGATGGGGGATGGACACGGGGAGCGTTGAAGAACGGCAGAGGACGGGGAGGCGGGGAAAGGAGGCCCGCTGTTTAAAACAACAGCGGCGATGAGAAATCAATGCGCAGATCAACGAAGAAGATGACTTTCAGCTGTCAGGTCCGACGCCGCCCACCAGCCTTCTCCTCTCGCTCACTCGCACCTTTTTGTTGTTGTTTGTTTTTTAATGATTATTTTAAACAGACCCCTTCATTCGCTCGCGGGCGGACCGCCGAGTCGGCGACCAGTCGACGGGGTGTTTGTACTCCATTGCCCCCCGGTGCCAAAGCCTGGGGAGGCGTACGTGTTCGCGTGTTCACGCATTCACTTGTTTTGCACTCGCGTGTGTGTGCGTCTTACCATATTTGTCTCCGTCTTCTCCCCGGGCGCTGATTCGGCGTCCCAGCACTTGGACGTGTTTGCCGCTGGTGCGACTGTAGAGCTGGTAAACCCGGTGGTGTCGTCGACTCATGGTGTCTCGCACCTGCGTCTGGTTCTCCACATGCACGCTGAAGTTGACCCCATCCACACCGAGCACCTGCCGGGAACACACGTACGCACGCAGACGGGGTTTGCCAAAGTGTACCTACATCGAAATACGAGCGGCCTTGAGAAGTGTAAAATTCCTGATGGCCATGCGTCTCACCTGTAAGGGATTGCACATCACCAGCAACATCTGGATACATCTGGAAAGAGTCGAAAGAGAGCATCAGTCGAGAAACCATTGAAGGGCTGCGAGAGTCAAGCACGACGCCATCATTCATTCTTCACCCCCACCCCGCCGCAGTTCCCTCTGTTCAACAGCTTTTTGCGCGATTGGCCAATTCCTCACACTGTTGGCCGGCGCAAGCTTGACACGCAAACAGGCCGAGGTCCAGGCATCGGCAGACGGGCAACGCCCACAGCCCCGTTTATAGTTACGCTAGCAGAGCTCGTGCCAAAATCTGGCCTCCGAATGACCCGAGCGGACCGCAGCAGAATGGCATAAAAGCCGAGACAAATACAATCTGTTTTGCTTGGGACATCTGAGGCAACGAGTCGCTGGATTTGGCCGCCGCGGCTATGTAGACAGCTGGGCAGGACTACAGGTGCGCACCGGGCTGCCCCGCGGTTTTGGCCACAATTGGATTGCGGTTCCAATTGGAGATGCTATGAATACGTGCGGAAAAATCATTTCTGGAGGAATCATTCTGGTCACGCACGAGTCATGTGTGCCGTCACACGGCTTGTTTTTGTTATTACTGATCATGCTTTGGACTACTCGAACTTTGGACTACTCGAGACTGACGACAGAAGCAGCTGGTTCTGTTTCTCAATTAAAATATATCTGTGTTTATCTAAGATAAGGCCCCAAACCTCGGAGCTATCGTTTGTTCTGTAAAGCTCTCGAACGGGATTGTGCAAAATGCGGTCGTCCTCGAGCTGCCGCGCGATAGCGACTCGATGACGTCGGAGCCCAAAAGCAATTGTACCCATCTTGTCTATCCCCGCCTCATCTCCGCGCCGCTCTCTCCGGGACTCGTTGTCCTCCCTTTCTCCCGCCCGCCTCTTTCTCTCCCTCCTATCGTTTTCCTGCCTGCCGGTTTATGTTTAGGGTTAGCGAGGTGACTCCTCCGCACCGTCGTGGGCATGCACGCAGATGTGTGTATACAGGAGGAGCGAGCAGCTGACAGCTGGGCCAAAGCAAAGGCATGTGCAGCGTTTCTGGGACCGGGAGATGGTGGAGGAGAGACTGGCTGAACGGGACACAAAGGGGTCGAGAGAGAAGGCGCTGCAAGAATAAATGCTGCTGACAAGGAAGAAGAAAGGTGGGAGATACAAATCTGAAGTTTATGTGAGAGGCAGAAGAGGAGGGTCATTAAAGGTTGAAAAAACAAAAAAACTGAAGAGACCACAGAGTGTGGTCTGGTCTGGCGTGAGAAGTAGACAAAAAGATAAATAATGGGAAAGGAAGGGGAAGAGGTTACGAGTCATGCGCATCATAACATAAGTCGCCGACCGCCTCCCGACTCTGGCGAACGTACATCATCGCATACCCTCGCTTCCTCGCCCTCCTCTTTTCGTCGCGCTTCGGGGAAAAAAAAGATTGTTCCTTAAGGGCACCGGGGACGAGCGTGATTATCGAGTCGCCGGCTAACCGATCGTTAGGAATGAGAAACGGACGACTCGGCTGCAACGGGCGGAGCGGCCGATCGAACCGATTCAGACGCGATTTGCGCTCTACGACGTGAGGATGCGGGCAACGTTATTCGGCTCCTTTTCACACTGGAGAACTTTCAGAGAGAGATGCTCGCGTCTCGACTTCCGTCAAGCGCCCAATCTGAGTCGTTACCCCGATAATGAAATGCGTGCCCTTTTCTGGAGATTGAACTTGGAGTCCATTTATTGGCCCTTTGCAGCACGTTCGAGTCGATGACACCTTCACGGACTGAGAGGACCTCCTCCTGTAGCCCTCAACAATGACTCCGACTTCATGGAAGTTGTTGAAGAAGTTTGCCCCCCCCCCCCACTCTAAGGCTTTGGCTCTCTAAATCCTTTGGCTCTCTAAATGCCTTCACTTCAATTTTAGATTAGCATGACCCGGATGGCTGAGAAATTACACAGACATATTGTATCCCTATTTCTGACAGCTGTGTTGACTCTTCAGTCATTCTAATAGACGCAGACGTCCAGGGCAAGACTGTGTTGGCCCTCGCATTCTACCGACAGCGCCAAAAAAAAAAAAAAAAAAACCCAGAGCCCCTGTGCATTGTGAGGACTCTCAGCTGTTCAAACAGCCCGGCCGCACCGCCGTCGAGGACGCTGCGGGAAAAGCGCCTCCGCGCTGGATTCGCCGCTCCCGCAAAAACCACAGACACTCCGTTTTGCGCCAGCCGCGGAGCCGAGGCCAGAGGAACGAGGGAGGAAAGGACAGAATAGGAGCGGAGCAAAGACAGAGCGGAGGTGCCGGGGTGGGGGGGGGGGGTGCCCGTTGGGCGGTGGCCGTCTGCCGAGGCGAGCGAGAAAAGTTATGACATCATAAACCTGCGCCCCTGCGGAGGCACCAGAAGAAGACGGCGGTCGCGGCGGTCGGCCGAGGCGAGCGGTTGCGTGAGCGCCATCGGCGGGAGCGGGAGCGGGAGCGGGCCCGACTGTGGGACAACGGTTCCAGAAGGCCTCAAAGCGGAGCTGCGGCTTTTAAGAGCGGAGCGACAGGTTGTTGCGGTTCGGACTTTCCCCCTTTTGCGTGCCAGACTTTGATCAAAAGGGACAAAAGTGCATTTTGGGGCGGCGGAGGACATAAATGCGGAAATGTCTCACGCGCTGAAGCGAGAAGGAAACGAGCGGCTCGATGATTGGCTTTGGGCGACCTTAACTAAAAGCAGCAGACGAAACGGTCGGTCCGCTCGTCCCGAGATACCGCCGGGGGCGCCTATTCGTTTGTGGCTTTTATCTCAGCGAGCGTGCGTGGGAAAAGGGCTGCGTGCAAGCCGACGGGACAGATGGGAGACGGCGGGATGCGGGCAGGCGGGAGAAAGCGCGAGGAAGGAGAAGTATCTGGCGACGGCGGCCGCGAGCCCACGCAAGCGAAGAAAAATAAATCCCTCCCGGCTTTTAACGGGACACACCTCGAATGGGCAGGCAACAGGCCCCTGAGGACGCACATTTGCTTTTTGGCACCCGATCGCCTTCCTATCCCGCTCGATGAAGTCTGCGTTATTATTGCCGGCAGGAAAACGAAGCCAAAAATGCAGATGGGTCAAACGGCGTTCCCTCGAGTAAGCGTCGACGCGACGGAGATGTTTATGGCAGTTGAGACGAGTGTGACCTCGTGACCCCGAGCTGTCAGCCAATCAAAACGGGACTTTCTCGGCACGTTTTCCACGGGGACTGACGAGGAGTGACGTCATCGTTCGACAGCGCAACCCTTCCGTCGTCTTCACGCACGCGTTTCGGCACAAGGGCGAGATCGGATGACTGCGCGATAAAAGACATTTGAAAAGGGAAACTCACAAGACGGTCAGCGTGGGAAGAAGGGACCACATCGCTCCCCCCCTCCACTATGGAACTCGGCCCGCAGACAGTCTCCTCGCTCGGCCCGAGCCAGTCCGCCAGTCCGGAGAGGTCCGAATCCGCTGGGTGTCAGGCAGAGTCAAAGAGTCCAGTTGGCCTCGGCGGATCATCAACATGCGGCCGCGGGTCAACCGGGGTCTGAGGCCGGAGACCGCGGGGCAACCTCGAGCGGCTGTCCACGCCGGGGGCTGACGATGACGCGAGAACAGGTGCGCAGACGGTCGAACTCCGAAAAGCCCCGCGGAACGATGCCACGCGTCCCGCGTGGACGCGCGCACATGCACGCGCGCCAATTACAAGGCTCGGCTGAGCAGGTCCAGCGGCTGTCGGAGGTGTCGGAGGGTCTCGGCCACGTCACAAGGGGGCTCGCGCGCACAGCAGGTGGGAGACGGAGGCGCAGCGGGCGCGGGGCGATGCGAGGCGGCTTCGCTCATGTCGGTGCCGCCAATCGAGTCGTGCGAGGATGGCGCGCGCGGAGAGGAAAAGGAAAAGGACAAGCCGCACTTTGCACCTGATTTGGCGGACTCGCCTCAGCCGCTGGTCGCCGCCCGGCTGCTGTGCTTCTCCCTGCGCCTCCTCGACACAATAGCAGCCAAAACACAGCTCGATGACATCACCTCCGAGATGTTTGAAGGGGGAAAATGCAATCCGATCGTTTTATTTATTTTTTTAAACCTCGAAAGTTAAAGCTTTTCCTATGAAGCGCGAGGGGAGTGGGGGGCGCGGGGGCGGGGGGGGGGCACGAAAAGTCAAAAGTCTCTCCGCTCCGAGAGAGAGAGAGAGAGAGAGGAAAAACAGCTCCGTGTTGCAAAAAGAAAAGAAAATCAAATGAAAAGAGAGCTCGAGCTCGCCAGGTTAGAGGAGGAATCCAAAGTTGAACACTACAAACGTGTTTACCCACTGACAGATCCGCTCGCACTCTTCTTCTTCTTCTTCTTCTGCTGCTGCTGCCTGCTGCTGCTTTTGCGTCCCCACTTTTTCATTCACACCACAAAAGGCAAGAAAAAGCGCCCCGTGTGCGGTTTGGTCCACTCTCCTGCTATTTGGCAGATGCTTCTCGCGTCCAAAAAGCCAACAAGCTCAGCTGACGTTGAGGCACGTCGGCAGGCGCACACCTCGCTCCAACAAAACCAGTACGACATTTGAACAGGCGCCGATCGATCCTCCCTTCCACCCTCCTCTCTCTCTCTCTCTCTCTCTCCCTCTCCCCTCCTTCTCCCTCTCTCTCTCTCTCTCTCTCTTTCTCTCTCTCTCTCTCTCTCTCTCCGAGCCACACTTCTCAGATCAAATTAGGATGAGGCCGTCGCAATGCCATGCTGAGCGTCCTGCACGGCAGCAAATGTCAGGTTGGAGAACACAAGCGCAACTTTATGACCTCCGTCTGTTTTCACTGATGGCCGTTTGATCAGGTTCCGGAAAAAGAATCCCCCCCCCCCCCACCCAAAAAAAAAAAAACAACTGCGGAATGTTGGAGCGTGCTTCAAGGAAGAGGAATTTGGTGTGAATCTGGGAAGCGAACAGGATTGTTTGGCCTTTGTGAACATGAATTGTGCCGGCGGGTGAATGGACGAATCGGGAAGCGTGATTGGATGAGCGAATGACTAATGAAGATGATCTGTGCACGCCGATCATTGCTGACCTAAACAAAGTGGAAAATTGGACTCAAGTGCCTTGCGTCTTGAACAGTAAGCAAACATCTGTTTTCAAATCGACGGCTGTGCCGCCATTGCCCACGTACGCCCCCCCCAGCCCCCTCGCCCGCCGCCCCGACCCCGTCGATGTGCGTTCGAGTGATGCATTATTACTCGGCTTTTCTTAACTTTTAAGTGAAACCTTAAGAGGGGAAATGAAACGGACAATGAAAGACAGTCGGGGAGGGCGGTATGTAAGCAAGGACACGGATCCAAAAGGAACATTTCTCAGGGATTTGTGCAGAAACGCCCGCTCTGCGCTCCCCCTGAAAAAAAATAATAAAATAATAATAATAACTCCCTCTCACCGCTGCACAACCGCAGACAGTCAGCCAAGCCAGCACAACACTTCTGCCGTACCTTTCAATGACACGCACGCGCACGCGCACGCGCACGCGCACACGCACACGCACCGGCTGGCTGGCGGGGGCCCTTCTCCTTATCTTGGCTGCAAGTGAAGGCCTATTCTTTTCATCATTGCATTTTTCAAATCTCACACACGCACGCGCGTCGCTTTGCGCCAGGAGGACGGGCACCGGGGCGCCGCGGTCCAACGCCTTTCCGGTCGCGCTCGGCATGAAAAGCCTCCGGCCTCCTCAGCTCCTCGCCTTCGCACCTGTGTTTGGGCGCTTCCTCGCCGGCTCGCCACACGGCGGCGAGGGACACGAGCGTCGATGTTGCGGAGAAGGATTTGAAACCGCGTCGCGGCGGCGAGGTATGCGTCCGTCTGGTACGCTTCAGCCCAGATGGAAGGGTTCGAGAAGAAGGACCGCGTAATACTCACTGGTACGTAGCAGGAGTCGAAATCGATGGATTCATTTCGAAACTGAGATTATTCGAAGGCACATTTCCAACGAGCGATAGAGTTCAGTCTGTAACGGTTCGCGCCGGTCGAACTTTTATTTCCGCTGTGGAGCGTTTAGGCCAGATGGTGACGACTGCGTCGTATAACCTACAAATGGATTGAACTCAGAAGTGGACCCCGACAAACGAAACGGGACAACGGAGGCCGTCCGGCGTTGAGGAGCAATGGAGGAGCTTCCCGCAGGAAGTTAACTGTTAATTACAATAGGAACACGTGAGATTGCTGCCGGAACGCGACGATCGTCTGCGTGGCGGCTCCTCGGCTCGACGAGGGACAGGCGAGACGTTTTCACACATGTGCTTGACTTTATTTGCACATTGGTTCCATCAGAGACCATGTGCAGTCATCAAACGCGGCGAAAACTAAATACAAAAGAACACGACAACAGTTCCAAGAGCGGGAGAAAATACAATGAAATGAAGCAGAGTTTTTAGAAGCACAGCGAGAAAGAGCTCATTCCCAGGGGTGCACGTAGCCATTTTGATTTGGGTCTCAAAGACCTGCCGACCTCACGGATGAACTTGAAGACTCGCAAGTTTGGGACCACTTGTTGCGCCGCTAACTCCAGACAAGGTCGCGATTTGCGGTCGAGTGCTTGTCTCAACAACAGGCCTCCCCTTGCATTTAAATTGTCATCCTGCAAAATAATCCCAATCCTTAATAATATTGACGGCGTTTGTTTTGTGACATTTGTTTGCGTCCCGATCACGCAACGCCGTTACGTATATTCCGTTGCTCCTCAAGCCGTCAGCTGAGAGGCTTCTAGTGTTCGCGTGTGACGCCATTGCCGTCGTCTTCCCTCATTCCATTCAGATTGCAGAATTGCCACAACGCGGTCAAACAGAAAAAGTCTCGAGTTGAGCGAAAAGGCAGCTCGTGTCCTCCTCTGTCACGTCGCTCAGGCTTTTATTTTCTGTCCTCACTATCTGTGCCTGTAATCTTCCCCGCCATTTTATCCGCCCCCCCCCCCCCCGTGTCCCTGCCTCTGTTTGCGGCCCGATTATTGATCGCTCATGTCTTTGCCTCCGCAGCTACTGCCTATCGATCTTTGGTTAAGACACACGCGCACACGCCAACTTGTATTCACACACACCATTTGTCATTTGCCGTCCCTTTTTTTTTGCCAACCCGCACCCGTGTCCTCGTCACCGCACGCATGCACTCACACGTATGTGCTAAAACATACGCAGCGACGAGGACGCGCGTTCCCCCCCCCGACTTGGCGTTGACGGACATTCCGCTTTTGTGGGGCTCTCTTGTCTCATTAAAGTGAATGAGAGAGCGAGCGAGACAGAGAGAAAGAAAGCGCGCGAGAGAGAGAGAGAGTGTAATGGGAAGCCCGTGACGGCAACACAGCTCTGTGCGCGGCGCTCTTTTCGGCGGGCCTTCGGGCTTCTTCGTGCGGGCAGCCTGGTCAATACGGCCATTCTGTCTCGCAATTGACATCGATCAGCGCTCGTCAATACCGTTAGCGCCCAGACAAAGGGCCGGGGTGCATTGTGTGCGCGCGCCCTTTCTCTATCACAGTCAAGCAAATCCCCAAATGGCGCACGCCATGTATGAGGGCATTCTGCCTCGACCCCAAGGTCGTGGCGGCGAAGGAGTGAGGCGCGCCGGACTTGAGGCCGCGAGCTTGTTGTTGACTCTGTAAGATGAATCAAAGGTGCCGGTTTATCAAAGACAAGCTATCACGCGGAACGATTGCAGAGGATTTGGCCCGATTAGCCCGTCGCCTCCAACTTACGTAACCCGTATGTGTTTCAATAGGAGGAAGGAACCTTGAGGTATCGATCAAACCTTGCGGCTTTGATCGATAGCCGCAGACCTTTAAACGTTTTCGGCGAACATCAGATGTCGAGATGTTCGTCCAATACTGGTTTCTGGGATGGATATTGCTGGCCAAGTTTCAAGCGTCCCCCAATGTCTAAATGTATGAGACGCTTATGAAGGAGGTCCTTTGAAACTGGGGCCCCAATGCAAAGTGGTAGAATGCGCGCTTGGAAAAAGAGAACCTGTTTGCCACTTGTTTGCAATTTCGAGTCATTGCCGGAGAGACGCCCGTGTGATAAAGGGGTACACTCGAGATAAAGGGAAAGGCAAAATATTGTTTTTATTAGCTGCTATGTTGGCGGTGCACAGCCAGTTCTTCTCTCTGCCGTAGCAAGATGAATCTGATTAATATCGCTCACGCTCCTCTCCGTCCCAGAATCCATTACAGCTGTTGTCACTATACATAGCTCAACTGAAGCTCCAGAGGAGAAGGATTTGATGCTTGGACTTTGGATTCTTCATGCTATCTAGCTTTGTGTAAGTGTGTGTGTGTGTGTGTGTGTGTGTGTGTGTGTGTGTGTGTGTGTCAAGCATTTGCTCTGCAGATTGAAACGTTCCCAATAAGTCTCGTTCACGGTGACACCTGCCATCGCAGTCCACGGCAATGATTTTCAGTCGGCTCCGTTTTAACCGGAGCCAGAGTCAAACTTCTAATACGATCAGATTTACAGTCATTGATGTGGCCGATGTTTGCCAAAGTATATGTTAATACGAAACATCTGCTGAAACGTTAGAGGAGCAAAGCTTGTGACACAGACCTGATCTGAAATGAAGGCTCAAGAGGTTAGCCTATCGGAGCAGTCTGTATCCAAATAAGGTTCCACTTAGGGTCGCTCACCAGGAAGTTCGCCCATCTCATCGATGCCATTCAACAATTCATCACCATCGCATGTGGAGTAAACTCGGGCAGGGGTGTCAAACGTGCCTTTTTGTCGCGGGGCACGTTGTCGTCCCGGTTTCCCGCGGAGGGCGGTTATGACTGCGAACCCATATGATAATAATATATCATCGCCTCATGTGACGTATTACTCGCGGTTCGGCACCCACGAAAAAATAAATAAATAAATGTTTCCAATTTTGACCCCAATTTCTTTCCATTTTTGTCTTTCCTCTCTCACGCTGCTACGATGTCATGCTATCATGCTACTTACGCACTAGTATCCCCATTCCAACAATTGTGAAAACGGCGGATGTGTGTACGCGTGCACGTTTTCATTCTGCACACATACATTGTCATCAAAACAACAATATCAAGAATCCACCATTGCCGTGTCCGCTTTGCCGAGAGAAGGCAAAAGAATAAAACCCGGGAGTACAAAGTTTTGGTGCGCACGGGCCAATGGTGTTTCTTTATTTTATTTTTTATTTTTATTTTTTCTTGTTACAATGTTGCCTTTTCTTGGGGGGGGGGAATGACTACTTGATTTTCATTGTGTAAACGCGCCCTATAAACCGACAAACATCCAATTTCAGAATCTTTATTCAAATAATAATGTTTGGGACTTTGGGAGAACATGCATGGGAGTACCTCCACGCAAAGAGCCCGGAGCCGAGATCTGAATCCAGTTTAACCTCGAAATCGCTGACGGAGACAAAAGTGCGATGGAGATCCGAGTGCAGCGAAGGCAGCTGTGTGCGCTCTGAACTTGATTAACAGTCGCTGGATCGCACACTCGCCGATGATGTACTCGTTAATTGCTTTTGACCAATCAGCTTGTGTTCAAATATACAATGTTCAGCTGTGTGGCGTGCGCGGCTATTGTGTCTACTGTCAACAAGGGGTGTGCGCTACGTGTGCGTGTTTCCCCGTTTGGAGCGTGTATTTGAATACGTCCGAATCAATCTACGCCCTCCATGCAGCTGTCTGTGCTTTGTGCTGGAAATTAATCTGTACTGATACTTTTTTGCCGTTGCCGTTGTTGCATTTTTGAAACTTCCTCTCTCGCTCTTTTCGGGGTGAAATCAAGCCATGTGCGAAGTGTCGTACCGCGATTTGTCAGTCACGCTCCGGTACGAAGTGAAAATTGCTGTTGATACATGTTTATTGTAAAAATGAATGTGTATTGTATGTATAAAGTATGATATTTACTTTATGTACATTGTGTTGGCTGTATTGCAATACATGATGTCAGCCTGGTTTTCGTGATATTGAAACAATTCAATTGCAATTTTTTTTTCAATCGTTTCGAGAGGGGAAGTGAAGATTAACAAGTGGGATAAAGCGATTGCACAAGTGTGCACACCCTCTCCTAAGTGGGATGAGGCTGTCAACCAATCACAGTCAAACTCGAGTTCAATGGGAATCAGCACACACCTGCCACCATTTAAAGTGCCGCTGATTAACCCCAAATGAATTTCAAATGTTCTAGTAGGCTTTCCCTGACATAAGCCTGAAGGTTTTATTCTTTGTAATGGTGGAAAGAGTTTTGAAATCATTTACCTTTGGTCTCATTTTTCATATCATACAAACCTAGCATTTGAACAGGGGTGTGTAGACTTTTTATGCGCACAGCATTTTCAAACCAAATTTCAACGTTGCGTCTTGAGCTGAAAAAGTTTGTGAAAGCCTGTCATCGCTAATGTTTTTGGTTTTTTTTCCTTATAAAATCTGCTAATATGGTTGCCCAAGTATGCCGATTATATTAAATTGTGAGTCAGTGATTCCGATCTCCGTTGTCTTTATTGCCTTCTTTCCTTCACCGTGACTAATCCTTGCACGTCTTCACTCTCTTTCAAGTTTCTTTTCTTTTCCCTCCACCTTTCAAGTTTCCTTTTCCTCCATCATCTTTGGCCGTTTTAGTCTTCCTCTCTTCCCGTCTCTTTCACCACGTCTCATTCAGTTTTTCCCCCTCTTCTTACTGCCCTTTAGCCTTGCCACTGGGCAAAGGAGGACCTGTCATGTTTGAAAAAAAAAAAGAAAAAGACCCTTTAATGTGCTATGTAATTACCCTGGCAGCAACTCCCATCATTACTCACCTCAACAAAACAGCAACTTGGAGTTGACATGTGAGAGTGGGAGCGCACTGCCATTCATCTCTCCTGGTTTCTCGTCTTTTTTTCCATCTACCTTTGCTCATCTTTTGTCGCTTCTTTTATTCTTTCCGTCCACGGATCTTTCCTCAGCATCCAGCGCCTTCTCCTCGGCTTGCTGTGTGACTTCTGCCAGATGGCCAGGTGGTGGTCATTTACAGCGCAACTTCCCAAAAAAGAACGCCTCGAGGAGATTTTAGGAGACTTCTCTGTACTGTGTGCTGGAGAATAAATGAATACGCTTGACTGAAGAGAGGAAGTCAGAGGGAAAGTAATATAAAAATAACACTATAGCATGAGTAAAGGAGGATATATAAAACTGTCAGTCAACTGCAGGCTCAGTGATGCATTTCAAAAGAAAAAAAAGAAAAACTTCCAAGTGCAATCTTTACAGAAGTGCACCCACGCCGGCCACTCTACCGCTCCCACTTGGAACGCTGAGAACCCTTCGCAGGCCCTCCTCGCCGCACGTCGCGACCTCCTCGCAACTTTTCATTTGGGCCTCCTTTACAGTCCCTTTCTTCCTCTGCCCTGGCCGAATCCTCATTTGTAAGACAAATATTACAACAAATTAAGCAGCAAAACAACGGGTGGGTGCTCGCCTGACGTCAGCCTGCATTTCATTGGAAATCGCCGGTCTAACGCTTTCCATATGGAGAGGGCTGCGGGGTAACCCCCTGCTCCCCGAGCGGCCTCAGCCAAGCCCCGCAGGACGGCCTCGCAGCGCCGTGCGGTTTTGACTTGACCTTACATTGCACAAAGGCCACAACTTAAATCAGAATCAGAATCATCTTTATTCGTCAAGTATGTCCAAAAAGCACACAAGGGATTTGAAAGACGGACATAAATAAATACATCGACAAATAAATAGATAAATAAACGCGTGTGCACATTTTGACACACCACGTAGAAAATGGTTAACAACACTGCCAAGTTTAAATGATTTTTAAAAAAATTATATATGAAATGAGGCTTCTAAATCATGAAAAAAAATCAACATAAATCAAACTACGGTCTCTGCTCTCTGCTGAATGCTTAAATTGCTTCAAAATAAATTCACTAATTCCTCGAGCGACCTTCTTATGCCGACACATCCCTGCATATTTGAGATTCAAAAAACACAGCGGTGCCATGAAAAAATGATTTGAATTCATTCTATGACTATGCTTGCATGTATAATCTTTCCCCATTGAAATGAATGGACGTTCAATGAATCCTTTTCATTCCTTCCTTTTTTTTTTTTTAAACGCCACTCAACAGTATTGTACTGGATAAAAAAAGACAGCTCTCCACATAACATGCAAACACAGAAAATGCGAGCACAAAAAGCAAGACTGTACCTAATAAATTGTCCTTCCTGGTTCTAACAGGCTCCAGGGGCTCCTCTACGGCCGGCGGGCGGCAGGCTCGTCCGTGGCATCGCCCTCGCGCTTGGGAATCAAGATAACGTCACCGAGCGGTTCTGTAAATGGTGGCATCCGGGGGAGATGCATTTTTTGGGATGTAGGCATAGCTCGCTAGCTAACTGCACGCTGTAGTGCAACAAAAAATGCCAGTTGCCCAAGTAGGGTCACTGGGCACTCGTTTTAGCAACGCCCCCCCCCCAAAAAAAAAAAAAACAAATCTGTCAGGAACACAGAAGTGGGGAAAAACAGATTAGTACTGCGTAGTTCTCAGCCTTTTCCTATTTTTAGCAATTATCTACATACATGGATATATTTAGAAACAAATCTCGGGTCACCTCTTCATTCTTTGGTTTTCTCCCACGCCCTCTTTTCGCCCTCTCTCCATTGTCGCATTCACGTCCAGGTGAGGCCCGCAAGAATCGTTCGGATCGGATTGTGGATGGCACCGCCGCTGGCGCACCGGCAGGCCCGCCGGCGCAAGATGAAGTGATTGACGCTAATATGCGAAACGTGACAGTTGGACAGAAGGCAAAGTGTTCTGGAAAGTGGCGAATTATAGCAGATGACAGGATTCTGGATGGAGGTTGTTGTGTTGTATGGGGGTAGAGACGGACTGGTGGGAGAGTGCCAGGGCCTCGGGTACGTTTCCTGCGGTGGAAAGAAGGCGTGTGATGGATCGGCGGAATATGACAGAACAGGAAGAAAGTCAGGAGAGAAAATAGTTGCAGATGAGAGTCAACTCCAAATTCCTCAGCGAGCGCTCAAACATGGAATTCCGACATGTGAGCAGCGTCTGCGCTGCGCTGCGCGCTTGTCGGGCGTATCGCACCTTTGCGAGCATGTGGGCAGTTTATGGGCCACGCCGTGTGATGTATATGCTTCGCAGAGCACATCACAATGTGAGTTACAGGGCGCCGGTAGGCGTCCCTCATCGGCGCTCTGCTCCCACAGGTCTCTGCTGCCGGCCTTCCTCCAGCGGCTGTGATTCAATTCTATTTGACTAAGTAAATATCTATGAGTCAACAGTGCACATCCCCACGAATTATGAATTTGAAGAAAAGTGGGCATCAACCTGAGCGTAAACGAGCTGGTGACGGCAGGTCGTGGGTTCAGTCCTACTTTCCACCACTGAGGTGCCTTTGTAGACGCATAGATTCCTTCCTGAATAAATAATGGTTAGAGAAAAAAAAAGGTTGAGCGATGTCACCCCTGAGCTGACGTACCGCCGTCATGCTTGAAGAGCGCTTGTTCTTCCCGTGTGAAGCCTGCCGTTTGCGCTCTGGCTTGTAGCCACGGATTCAACTCGCGATGCTGTTGATGTCCGTCCATCGCTTGCTTACGGTGATGTTGATGAAAACGTGACAAGACAGAGAATAATAGAGCAACTGGACTAATCAAGTACGCCGGACATTAAAAATAAGAATAGAAAAAAAAAATCGTTGAATTTTGTTGAATAGTTTAGTGTCGACTCAGAGAGTAACCGGCTTGATTCTGATAAAGGCATATTAAGGAAAGCTTCTGGCAGGCAGATGCATGGTGTTACAGGAAGAGAGCTGCTACTAAGCCTTGAAGAGGAGCAAACAGGAATTGGACTGAGCTGGAATCTCTGGACTTCGCAAGAACCTCTCGATGCAGGATCCTCCCAAGCCTTGCAGTCACGCATCAAGATGAAATTTGGCCACACTTAACCGAGGCTCATACATAGAAATCTTGTCGTGAGCTCAGAAATATATTTTCGCATTTTTTGTTGTTGATGTTTTTTTTTTTCAAATGTGCTCATTTTTTTAACTGATGAGTTCTGGCTGGTTGGTGGATTGGCACCGTGTCTCAACGAGGCTGCGGCGTCAGCCAAGAGCTGGCAGAGTGAAGGTTTGGCCTGGAAAAACGGGGCGTGTGACGGAAGTCCCGTTGAGGGTGACTGAATGTGTCAAATAGACCGCTGCAAAATATGTCTACAATATCTACAGGAGCTGGTCACTTCCTGTCATGGGATGAGCTGAATGACCATGCCTTGCGGTTCCACTGTAAAGTAATTTCAAAACAATGCTGTCCCATGCTGCGAAGTAATGCCACGCAAGCCTAACTGCTGTGGGCATCTAGCGATGGCGTGGCAACTGTCGTCCCCTGACCTAAACCCTATTGAGAACCTGTGGCGCATTCTCGAAATGAAATCTGTGAGGGTGGAAGACAGTACTCCTCCAGACACAAATCACAAACAAATCACACGGAACCACAATTTGAACGGATAAGAGAGTTGTTCAGGTGATATTGCATTCAGGTCATCTATACGTAGTAGTGTTTGAACCAATTAGTCGACGAGTCGGCGTTTAACGCTTGAACTCGCGTTTTTGTCATCTCGCCTTCCCAATCGGCCAATTTACAGAGGCCTTGCCACTTGCCCATCTGCTGCTGTCGTCGGATTAAAACGCTGTGTGGAGCAGTGAAATGTCCGCCCGACGAGGCGACAAAGTCTTCGTACATCTGCGCGGGTCCGAGCGGTGGATGAGAGTAGCGGTTAGCCTCGCTAACCTCGGCAATTCCGATCGGCGCGAGTCTTAAAAGAGTCATACTGGCGTGGCGACGGGACTGGCGACGAGCAACAACGGCAGCGACGCAAAATGAATGCCCATCTTTGTCGCCAAAATGTTATGTCCAGTAACGCGAGGGCAACAACCGTGTGAGAACTTTATTCATATCGCAACATCGACCAAGATCACAACACTATGCTTCAAGTGTGTGGAAGTATTTGACCAAAAATAAGACCGGTATGGTCATTTGCAAAATATTCAAGTCCATCCCCACATGCAATAAAAGTGCAAATGAATTAAAAATAGCGACACAGAGAAATGCTTCATTTTTTGGAGCCTCGCTATGACGCCCCGCCTTACAAAATGCTAGCCTGTGAAAAACAAGACTGGCCGCTGCTTTGAAGAGAAAAACATGCGCATGGCTCCTACTAATTCCGACTACATTCAGCGGAATGGTGAGTTGTAGTCTGAATCTTTTTTTTGTTGTTTTTTTTATGTCAGTCTGAATAAATATGTCTTTACGTGAAACCGGTCCGTGGCGCAAAAAAAGCTCGGGGACTGCTGTACTGTACTGGGGGGAAAAAAAGCAAAAAAAAAGCAATTTATGGCGTCATCGATGAATCAACTTCGACTTGACTCTCGTCACTTTATAATCGACTCCGAACATTTTTAGCTGTACGACCCCTCACGTGACCGAAATACGACAGAGTTGTTTCGAACCCAACAGTCATCACTCGACCTCCTTGAATGTGTTCAGTTCCTCTTGAATCTAATGTTGACGTTGAAACACTCGATTGTCAGAGACCAGATTCGATACCTTTTGATAGTTTCAGAATTTCAGAATTAGAGCGAGGCCTGCAATAACATCACAAATACACACGTGCTAGTGATCACAAAAAATACATGTGAATGAGTCAAGATGTCAGTTGCATAACATAACGCCAGTAAGCGCAGTTGGAATGAACTATGTAAAAGATTTATAGCTCGCACTTGCCGAAGACACATCATTGTGGAATCTGTTCTCACGAGGCTTTCGTACGAAAAAGATTGCACTGTAATTGGTCAATAAAAAAAAAAAAAGATGACTATTATTATATCAATATGCCCTGTCCCGGACTTGGCACCATCGCCCGTTTTTTTTTCCGGCATCTTCACGCAGCCGGCTCCCCGAAAATCTGTTGTACTCTATGTCAGGTTAATGGAAGACTCGAAATAACTGAAGGGCTTTCCGTTTCCATCGCACCAGTATTCTCCTGATTCAGATCATTCGCATTGCTGCAACTGTGGTGGCCTTCATACGTCCGACGCAGGTTCCCGCAAACAGATAAGAAATCTTTTCGGAAGGTTTGTAAACAATAGGGTCCAGGGTCCTTCCAGGTAGCAGAAAAGCGATCGACTGCCGCCCAACTGAACTGAACTGACGACGGAAACATGTTGTGTTTTGCCATTGCGCCACCAGACGCAGTATACAGCAAAAGGTTTAGCTTTTTCAATTTCTTGAAAAAAATCGAAATGTGGGTGAGGTGAACTCACTCCCACCGGACCTCCCAGCACAAACTCATTAAATCCTCCTCAAATCCAAATTCAAGACACACCTGTTCCGGACTGCCCGCTCACTTTAACATTTCCCATATCATTTGTCATTTAAATTGATCCTATATATTTTCTTATTCTTACTGTATTGTTATTGCAACTACCATAGGTTTTGTACGGCCAACTTGAGTGGCTGTTATTATCTATTGATGTAACTAAAATTGGCAAGCATGAACATTTCCAAAAGCAACTGTAATTCAACGACACATTTTCTCCCAGTCATGTCATGGATTCCAGTGACATAAATTGTGTCATTCAATGATGTCATCTCATTGCAGGTAATTAGTTCGTCCCCAACACTGCTTACAACTTTAGCTGAACGTAATACAGTGCTCGACCTTTTATACATCAGAGCAGTACCTTTTGCGCCCATAAAAGCGGAACCGTGCATTAATGGTAAATGGAGTAAAGTGATATATAGCGCTTCATCTACACCATCACAGTGCTCAAAGCGCTTTTGGGAGCAATTCAGGGTTCAGTGTCTTGCCAAGGACACTGTGACAGTGGACAGTTGGAGCTGGGATTCAAACCACTGACCTATTTAGAAATAATAATTCCAACAGGAAGTATGTACAAAGTATATTTCAATGTTTTTTAAAATCCTAAACTGACTTGCTGCTTAGCCAGGAAATGTTGGAAACGTTTGCATTGCGTTGGTTTGCATGATTTGAAGTTTTTTTTTTGTGTGCAAATATTCCCTGATTTTGAATTGGATGCCTGCAACAGATTGGAAGAAAACTGTGACCGGGGCATGTTTACCACTGTGCTGCATCACCTTTCTTTTTAACAACACTCAAGAAGTTTTGGGGAAGTGAGGACACTAATTGTTGAAGCTTTGGAGGTGAAATTCTTTCCCATTCGTGCTCGTTGTACAACTTGAGTTGCTCAACGGTCCGGGGTCTCCGTCGTGGTACTTTGCGCTTCATAATGCGCCTGCACCCATTGTCAATGGGAGACAGGTCTGCTTCATTTAGCGTTTTCCAACATTCCGAAGGTTCCCAGAAACCTTCGGTGAATTTATCGGAAATGTTTTCCATGTTGCATTGCGCTACGTCAAAAGCAGTTCCATTTTTCCGATGTAACGGTCACGATTGCTGGCGTCATCAAGGAAATGCTGAGGAAGGATGAGAGTGGATGGAAAGAATGAAAGAAACAACAAACGGTAGGCAACCAAGGTAGATGACGCAAAAATGAGAAACGGAAACGTAATGGTAGCATTGTATTTAATCTGAGGGTGGAAATGAATTACTGAGCCGCACTGATAAGACGCGGCCGTTGTGAGTAGCACTGAGGTCACTGTCGGAATAATAAGAGCCCTCTGCGGTTGCAGAATGTTTCGAAATAAAACATTGTACGGGGTGTATTCCGAGACCGGAAATATAGCACCTGATCTGTTTTCCGCCAACAACAACAATACGTGCGCTTAAGCCCAAATCCCAACACTTGCGCATATTCAAAGCAGCCGAGGTTGGCTGGCTCCTAAAATGACAGCGGTGGAGTGTTACATACCACAGCGACAACATCAGACGTTTATGTCTGGTTGCGTGGTTTGCTCGGTAGCAGTGTGTGTTTTCAGCGGCCGGGTGATGCGTGCGTGAATTGGAAAGCGATGGTTTGCACTTGGTGTGTGTGTGCGCGCGCGCGCGTAAACGTGCAGTCGCAGAGTGTGTGCACAGCGCATGGCTCGTTTGCGTATGCAGTGGCACGGTGTGTGTTTGCGTGTTTGCGTTGGCTCGTCGCGGGCCTGTCGGTTGCTGGTGTTGTGTTGGTCGGCACAGTTTATGATCAGTATTTTCCGGCCTGCATGACTTAGCGTGTGAAAATCCATTCACACCCAACGCAAACGCACGCGCGCACGCACACAAAGACGGATGAGATTCCATGGTGTGTCCGCGACTGTGTCGTAGTCTTGGTAGCGGCGCGGCGGCAGCATGGGTGTATGTCGTGTCTGTTTGTGAGTGCAGCTGCGCGTCGGTGTGTATGGAAGGAGTGCGAAAGACATCAGACACCAACACATTAATGGACTTAATCAGTGACAGATGAAATTCTTGTTGTTTTTCTCACCGCAGCACCGTCTGCTCCAATAGAAACACGGCACAGAATGTGCAAAGAGACTGACGGGATGACTGAGGTTGGAAATCTCACTTGTGCTCTCTGCCACGATACACACGCTCACATGCACACAAACGCACACCTCCAGATGCTGCTGCGAGGGAAGCTTGCGCATTTGGAGCGGACCTGCTCGCGCGTCGCCCTGCCACGGGGTTTAGGAATTGCACGAAATATGCAAATGACAAATAAACTGTGCATTCGCCGGCCTTTGACACTGTTACACGAATACGTCCACACGCACACGCACGCGCACGCACACGTGCCAAAGTCCTTTCTGCGTTCCAGCTGGGGACCCAGCTGCGGTGATGTCATTCCTTGCTGCCACTTTGCTGATTGTGACTCTTATTGAAAGCAGAGCACTTTGATTTGCCTTCCAGAGTGAGTCAGCGTGCACAAGTTTGTGCGCTCGCAAACACGCGCACACATTTATACACGCACGTAGATACGCGCACGTATACGCGCACGGCTCGTAACATAAGCATGTTACGTATTGCATGTGCGGCATAAGGACACAAACACATGAAATACGAAGAAGAGAGATGAGAGATGGGCAGAAAGAGATGGAAAGCCAGCACTGGTAGCTTGCTTCAGAGAGAGAGAAGAATCATGTCGTGCACTCAAATCTCGTTTGCCTCGCCAAGCGATCCCCAAATACTTCAACCCCCCCCCCCCCCCCCCCCCCCCCCCACACCGACACCTAGCACACTGTACACGTCCAATGCGACTGAACTGGACAATCGCGGAAAAAAGTCCAGTCGGCAGCCGCGCGCCTGCCGATTGACCCTTGCGCAATTAATAACTCGCTGCAATGCAAAGAAAACCGCGACCCCACTGTGTTGTTATGGGAAAACAATGTTTTGAGGTACAACTTACACTGTACTACGTTTTTTTTTAATTTTAATTATTATTATTATTATTATTATTATTGCACCACTAACAGCATGACCTAATTCTTAATGAAGAGGCGGATCGACCTGGTCCCGGTAGCGACATTCAAATAATACAAAAAACAGCAAACGGGTGCAAAATAAAGGAGGGGGTGTTGATATTTAAGAGGCTGTTGGCAATAATTGCCCCATTCTGTGACTGCGCTCCTTCGTTTCGGGGACAGACCCTCTCCACGCATCGCTTCTTTTGCGGTCGCCAGCGGTTAGCGCAAGCTCGTTCTGTATTCGATTCGGGTACCTGCTCACATTGTCCGTTGCATCACCGGCCAGGAGCGGTGACAATGCACAGATTGCCGCGTTTAGGCGTCATCCACTTCCACACGGTCTCCGTGGAGACTGTCACTGCGCCACAATGAAAGGGAATGAGAGGAGCCGCTTTGATTGGCGGCGAACGGAGTCGGCTACAAACCCGCCCGCGATCGGATCTGCCGGGCCGTGCTGGTCTGCGAAATTACCAACACCGGTCTAACCCGCCGCTGGCACACAGCTGTGCCGCCCGCTGCGCCGGGTTTATGCGCGTCATGAAAATAGGGCCCGATGAGTCTGTGGCTTCCCCAACAAACGACTGTCTTGCGTATGACAGTCTTTCAGAATCAGAATCTGAATCCTCTTTATTTGCCAAATATGTCAAAAACACACAAGGAATTTGTCCTCGCTAGCTGGAGCTATTTTCAGTAGTTTGTGAAGGTAGATGGAAACGGTGGATTAACATTGACATTCGGAGTCCGTCTTTTTCAGTTGTGTGAAAAGGTGGAAAAAACACGGTTGCTGTTATACGGAACCTTTTTGATTAGGGTACCTGGAGCATGAACGCGAACCCTAGTTTACCGTTTTCCACTTTTCACCTCTTCACATGACTGCCAGGAGAGACACAAGCGCGAGGTCGTCCCCCCCCCCCCCCCCCCGCTTATTGGTTGCCCCTTCCTTGGGACCTTTTTCGCCCGCTCTTTTCCCCATCCATCCCTCTCCACAGCAGCCCAGCCCTCCTCTCTCCATCCCCTGCCTTGTGTACACTCATCTTCTGGCATGTCCTTCTGTCTTTCCAGCCTTTGAAGGCTTTGCAGGCTGCTAATAAAAGACAGGTCCCCACCACAACAAAAGGGGCTCAGCTGCCTTTGAATAAACAGTTTATTTAATTTTTTCCCCCTACCCCATGCCCCCTGTGTGTGTGTGTCTGTGTGTGCGTGTGTGCGTGCGTGCGTGTGTTTCAATTACAGTTAACAGGGAATTGTGTGCACTTGTTTTTTTCCATGTGATCACGATGCTCTGGATTAGATTAGCGGGGCACGGGGGAGGAGCCGAGAGGTATTGAAAGGAGACGAAGACGGAACGAGAGATGAACGGAAAGCAGGTAACTGTGGCAACCTTTGCGTGTCATTCACTCAGTCCGTCTGGTTCTCTGCTACGAAACTTCACCCGACTGAAACCCCCTTGACACGAAACATGAGCACCGCCCTTCAAATTTAGTTTTTAGGCGTTCTGTCCATTGACACCAATTTAGTTTATGATTGACTCCTCCAACAAGTCTTAAAATATCTTGTATTTGATTACCACAGATCATTATTTCAATGGATCCTTTCATACTTTTTCAAACAAAATATGTTTTTATATTTCTACATTTACACACATGGGTCAAAAATTAAGCATTAGTGTTATTTAAAATACTGAATACTGACTGAATACTGTGATAAAAATATATATATATATATATATATATATGTTGTATTGAAGTCGATTGTGGTTGTGTTCCAGATTTTCAAATTGTTTGCCATTTGGACACAAATTCAAATCCAGTATTTCACAAAAGTGAGTCCAACCGTCACACTTATTACAATTTAGTTCATTCATTTATTTATCACAATTATTCTATTATATCTCTTCATGAGACAACACCGCTACAATGTAAAGTCCAATTGGCACACTTTCACTTGTGGGGGTATACTCACTTTTGTTGTCAGTGGTTTTAGACATGAATGGCTGCGCATTGGCTGACTTTGAAGGGACATCAAATTTGCTGTACAAGCTGTCCACTGACTACATTGTAGCCAAATGTCATTTTTTTCCAGTGTTGTCCTATTAAAAATACATACAAAAAAATACTGCACTGTCCCCTCCAAATAACTCAACAAGAATCCATTTGGGCCCAATTTGGACCTTTTCACATGCATTCACTTTTATTGCCAGCAGTTTAGACATAAACGGCTGCGTGTTGACTTATTACTGCCGCTACTACTTTACATTGTCGCAACGTGTCATGTGTTCAGTCCCATGAACGGATATGCTAAAATATTCCCCGAAATGTGGCAGGTGTACACGTACGTCTGTTACCAGATAGCACGGCCGATGCACTGAAGTGGCTCTGTAGTTTAACCGCTGTAAACTGCTGACCAAACGAAAGAAAATAAGATACAAGCGACCACATCAACTGAGCACAGATTACAACCTCAATTGTTTTCAAAGTCTCGGTGCAACTGGGAATACCAGCGGCTGACGTTTGTCTTTGGACCTCAAAAGTCTTCCTCCTGCCTGATGTCTTCTAATGACTGGATGCTGGTTAAGTCTGTTTTTTCAACCCACATCTTCCCATTGCCTCAATAATTTGCTTTTGGAGTTTGGGCGTGCCGTCCATACGCCTCTTCGTATGTGGCATGACAAGCTCTTTGCCCAATTTCCGTGAATGGCCAGCGTGCATTGGTCACAGCAGCCGTGGAATGGGGCTGCAGTGTGATGAAATTGTTTTGCTCAATAGCTGTTGGATCGCTTCGTTTTTTTTTTGGTCTGCTGACTGCTGTCATCGTACATGGCGCTGAGGGGGGACAACGGCAGGCGTTCCCTTCTGTTGCACGAAGCTCGCCGTGCTCATGTTGCGATTGAATCCAAATCCTGAGCTACATTAGGAATCTCCAGCGATTTGCATGGCTTGATGATCGCTACGATGTTCTTCTCAAGGACTCTCTCAGCCAGAGGTGAATCATTTTTCCAATGTGATGTTACGGCCTATGAGAGGGGCAAAAAGAGTACGTGTACGCAACCTTTAATTTCTAAATTATAACACCATACACTGAAAAAAAAACAGTCCTTTGAATTGACATGATTTGATCATGTAAACATTATATGCACGTTTAAAATTTGGTAAACCGATGTTTTGTTTGGTTAATTTTCCCCTCCCCTCAAAAATGACGTCATGCAGTCTGCATCAGTTGCAATCATGTGCGACCGATGTACATGTTCAAATCGAATACATTTATTAGACTCCCCCCCCCCCCCCCCCCCCCCACCGTGATCCAATATGTAAGCTTGCTTTCCATTTAATCCTATTCTGCTGTCAAGGGAAACATGCTTACCCTTTAACCTGATGGCTGCTTTCTGAGAAGTGTCGACCTATTTCTCCTGAGAGGAGGC
Organism: Phycodurus eques; assembly: GCF_024500275.1. NCBI lineage: Eukaryota > Metazoa > Chordata > Actinopteri > Syngnathiformes > Syngnathidae > Phycodurus > Phycodurus eques. The sequence goes on from NC_084533.1 coordinate 28,174,212, forward strand.
AAGGTCGTCTATGGTCACAAGAACTGGCCGATATCATCTGCCTTGTGAAATTGGCGCCACCCCCAGCCACGGACATCTCACTTTCGCCCAGTGATAATACAATATGAAAGAGAGAGAGGAACAAGGTCCACTTTCTTATCCTTGCACTCACATGAAACATGATGAGGTTATTAAATATAATAAGAGTTGATGATTTGTGCTCAACAAAACACGATATTTGCGACATATTCGCATATATCATAGAAAGGTTCCGTTTTAGGTGAAACAACGTGAAGACGCGTGTTGTGAATTGGAAGGGTCGCGATAACAAAAAGTGTTTTTTTTTTTTAATTCAAAAAAGAAAAAGACAAAAGAAACAGTGTATGATGTATGAATTGACATTGATTGATCGTGACATTGACCGATTGCAAGAAAAGACTGAGAAAAAAAAAAAACCTCCGCCTGGTCGCTTTGGAAGCACGTCATCCATCAAAGGGTTAAAAGGTCATTGCAATGCACGCTTCTCCATTGCCAGGTCTTATCTTGCGAACACTGCGGCACACTCCTACAAGCACCTGCACTCTGAGGTAAACTCCCTCAAACCACATTAGTCCTGTGTACACTGGCAACACCTGGCTTTTCCCGAGCGGGTTCAAATAAACATCTCGTTGAAGAGAGCCCTGTTTTGTTGGGTCAACTGGAACAACCTGGGCTCCAAGCAGAGCGTAATCCACCACATCCAGAGGAATCACGTCAAAGTTAGCTTGACAATTTGTCCTGTTTACATGTGCAGAAATATTTCATTGGCTAAAAGGGTCTTGTCGGGCATATTTGAAAAAGCATATTTTCCCCTAAATGTAAATAAGTTTGTTGGAAGCGGACCCAGTGCGGTCCCACCGGCTGGAAAGACACTCCGCTACTGAACCGAGCCCCGGCAGCGTTGGCCAGAATCAGGCTGGGCAGGGCACAGCGCTCCGTCAAGCAGACACGGACAAACATAAATATGGCTCGGAATATTTCAAATACTTGCGGTGAACCTTAATTCATCTCATGAGATGCTTACACAACCTCAACATTGGCAAAATCCCTTGGAAGATAAGTTTATGAAGCGCTTTAACATGATTTCAAGTGTTCGGAGTGAACTCATCTACTTTTTTCCCGTCCTCACCGGGTCTGTTTCCTTGCTCATTTCTTCCCAAGCCACATAAACCAAAACCAAATGCAGCAGTGGACCAAACCACAACTTGCTACTTGACAAACTCTCACTCCCTCTCGAGCAACCGCTTTCTGACTCTCGCTGGTCTTCAACTTCATGTTCCTACCTCTTACTTTCCTACTCCTGCAATTGTACCGCTTTTCTTTTTCTTTCTTTACTCTCCAGTGTTATGGAGCTGCAGCCCAGAGAGCTCAAAGTAAATAAATGGTCTTTTTTTTTTTTTTTTTTTTCCGGCTTCGTTCTCTCGGAAGAAGAATAACAGCAAAAGAGGCATGCGGGTAAAGGTTTGTGTTTGTGTATATTCATGCACCGGTGTGTACACTCTTGTGAGTGTGTGCGCGCGAGGCGGCAAACCGCAGGCTTGTCGGAGCTCTCGCAGAGCCGGATGCGCTACGCAGACGAGCGGCGGCAGCAGACGGGCAAGCGCCGGGAGAGAGTCGCATCTGGACGCGCGCGCGACGCAACGCAGGAAAACGCACGAGGAGCATTAACGGGTCTCATCGGTGCCATTTGCATCCCCGGGAAACAAAATGCATACGGAATCGGCGCTATGGAAAATAACAATTGGGATGAACCGGCATCCTGCCCGTTGATTTGATATTTAACGAATACAATTTAAAAGATTGATTTAAACTACCTTGAACACTGGGGGAAAAAATAGCATCTTTTTTGCCTGCCTGAATTTAGACTTTTCCATGATACATAAATCCTTCAGAATTGTTTGTATTCTGTGCATGTTTGTGTTACACCTAATCCCAACTGCACTTTTTTTTAAATTTAAAAAACAAAAACCAACCAATTTATTGAAATTCACACTTCAGCTGTGTCCCTGTGTTGTCACGCAGTCCTGTTATCCCCTCTGAAAAATGTGGAAGATTCCCAAAATCTTTAAAATACTTTTTTTTTTTTTTTTTTTTTTTTGGGAATCACTGTAATGTACTTAGTGTCAACATGCCTGGATAATTCCTTACGATATAAACTCACACCTGTTACTTTCAGTCCTGTTACTCAAATGTGGAGTTTCAGAACAATAAAACAACAACATAAAAAAATAGTTACCTGAGATGAGCCAATACACATCTAGAGTAGCTCAAAATGTGTATGATCAAGTTTAGAGTTAAAGAACAACAACAACAAAAAAGACAGAAATTGAAGTTTGTTTTGAGAGAGTTCCAAGGAAATGGCAGCAAATTGGTGAATTGGCCCACAAGTACATGGCGAAGATGAATTTGGACGAGCACACCTGATCACTGCTTAATTCACTTAATACCAACATACAGGCAAGAACTTAAATGCGCGAAGCCTACATTGAAAACAGTGAAAAAGTGGACCAATGAAGCAAAGATAGAACTTCAAAGCTGTTTAGACTGCACAGACTGGAGTGTCTTTGAAAATTCAGCCGGCAGCCTGGATGAATATACGGACACTGTCACATCCTATATCGGTTTCTGTGAAGAGGTGTGGGTTCCAACAAAGTCATTTCACATATTCAATAACATCTAGCCGTGGTTCACTGCCAAACTTAAGCGACTTCGCTGGGAATTACAGTCTCTCAGGACCTGAAGTGGGTGACCGACATCAACTCCGTCCTCAAAAAGGCCCAGCAGAGGATGTACTTCCTGCGGTTTCTGTGAAAGCACGGCCTGCCACGGGAGCTGCTGAGGCCGTTCTACACAGCGGTCATCGAATCGGTCCCGTGTTCTTCCATCACAGTCTGGTTTGGTGCTGCTACAAAAAAGGACAAACTCCGACTGCGACGGACAATCAAAACTGCCGAAAGGATTGTCGGTACCCCCCTTACCCACCCTTGAGGACTCGCACGCTGCCAGAACTAAGACAAGAGCGTGCAAAATCCCCTCGGACCCTCCGCATCCCGGTCACCGGCTCTTCCGGCTCCTTCCCTCTGGTAGGCGCTACCGATCGATGCAAACGAGAACTAGCAGACATTCCGACAGCTTCTTCTCCCTTGCGATCCACTTCTTAAACAGCTAACCTACAATTCCATTGCAATATGCTGCCAATGTTTTTGTCTTGAGTTTGTTTTCACATTTCTGTCGGGCCAATGATACATCACTCGTGCACTCGCTGTCGTAGTCTCGCCACGCTGCACTAGTTGCATATCTGTTGTTGACCAATACTGGCCACTCGTGCCAGAGTAGCATCTGCCCCACAGGAGTATCTGCAACATTTGCACCATCGACATTGTCCCGGATGATCGCGCTACTCGTCACTTTAAACCGCATACACTCCTTGAAGTCTCGCCGCCCTTTGCACAATGGTCATTGCGCCGGACTATTACGAGATCAGTCATTCAAACTGCTCTAAGTGCTAAAGGACTCTGCATCTTTTTGCACAAAAGTGTTCTCTGTCAATTGACTGTCTGTTGTCGTACTAGAGCGGCTCCAACTACCCGAGACAAATTCCTTGCGTGTTTTTTGGACATACTTGGCAAAACAAAGAGGATTCTGATTCTGATAAACGCACTTTGAAAGGATCTAAACAAAGTGATTGCACACAAGGGTACTCGTTGGCATCACACACGGCGCTCCAAAGGTATTGCTGGGCGGCGTCAGCGTGACGACAGGTGACATCAGAGCGCATCCCTTCATCCGCGGCTAATGGCGCTCTCCTCTCATCCATGGTGTCACTCAGCCGCGAGTCAGACTCGTCCCACTTAATGTCAGTTGCTCCCTTGGCCCTGTTTTTCTCGCCTCCTCTACTTTCAGTTAAAAATAAAATGGCTCCATGGTTGTTGTTTTTTTGTTGTTATTTTGCCATGACACGCTGCAGAGTGTCTGCCTTGTGTCACATGCAGTGCTGACAGAAGGATCTCTCTTGCCGTTGGAACACTTGAGTGGAATCGACACCCCCGTTGTGACGTTATCATCAGAATTATTGCATTTCTGCAAAAGCACCAAGGCCAGAAGTTTGTGCAGTTGTCACATAAAGTGGAGTAAAAATGTGAAAAGGTTAGTGGAGAAGACGTTTAGGGGCTTCTGAAATGAATATATATTGTTAATGTTGTGCTTGAGTCAGCTCATGAATGAACTTTTTTTTTTTGGTCCTAGTCTCTTTTGTCTCTTAGTTTTTGATTTGTTGTGCATTAAAGTTTGACCGTAAACTAATATTCCCAACCGTTTAAATGAGCTTCGCCGTAAATCAGCTATTTAATCCACATGTGCGCCTGACACCGTGCCTCGTCCAAAAGGTTCTCCTCACCCTTAAAGCCCTCATAGAATGTTACGGCAAATGCTTATCTGTCTCCCAGAAATGACAGCCGCTTGTCTAGAATTTCCGATTTTCTCTGCAACGCTCCCTTCGCGTCTCCCTCCGGACCCGGCTGGAATTTACTACGACACTGTTAGCCCGAACGCTCCCATTTGTCACGCATCCCGGTTATTGGAACGTTACAGTGGCACTTCCTGCGGCGTGGATGCGGCCGGCGGCTACGTTCTTGGGGTTACAGTAAAACAAGCGTCTAATGACACCCACTGTAACCACAGCAAAAGAAGGAAAAGGGAGGGGAAGTTGGGGGGTGCGGAAGGAGGGGTGGGGGGGGGGGGGTGGGGGCAGGGGTGCGCGCGTCACTATAGCACTATAACCCAGGAAATGCTTTGGTTGGCCACAGGGTAATTGGGACTGTCCCATGTAATTTAGGCGGAGAGGCAGGCAAGTCTGGCCGCACGCTCGCTGCACTTGTCTCCGACTGGCTGTTGGTCAACCGCACGGCACCGCAGATGTGACAAAAGGACGGAGGGGGGGGGCACAGGGAGGGGGGGCGTGTGGAAAAGGAGATAAGGCTTCAAGTCTGCCTGCAAGAGTGGAAGCAAATGTGTGTGAAGAAGGGGAAAAAAGCAAGCCGAGTGAAGTGAAAATGTAGCGGTCAAGAGTAAGCGCGTGTGTTTGCGCGCGTGTCGCAGTTTGAGCCGTGAAAGTGTGACATGTGCATTAGTTCTCCCCCGGTGCAGGTTCTCCTATGCTGAGGCAGATGGAAAATAGGAAAGGGGATCAGGGCGAATTCAGCTTAGTCAGGTCTTCTGCTCCAGCAGTGTACTCATCGCAGTACGCGAGTGTGTGTTTTCTGTCGGCTCCTCTTCACAAGCCGAGCTCACTTTAAGTGGGACAGACAGCTCAAAGACCAAAGACTTCTCTGTTTCGTGGGCCCAAACCACAGGTGTATGTTTGCGTGTGTCTACTCTCAGTACATTTCTGTTTTGGTGTGACTAAGTTCAAACGCGGTGCCGAAGCATCTGTACGGTACGCGTGTCGTTTTGGGGGGACTGCGGTGGAGCAAGTGCGTGAGTGGTAATCACTCGGCGTGTGTAGCGTGCTAGGAAACATGTAACCGGGCCCTGCGGCGCCTGCGACGTCTGCCTTTGTGTTTGTTGTGGCTGCTGTGTCCTACCTGTCTGTCTGTGAAGATTTTTGGGAATTAATGGGATTAGATGGCTTGTCCCGCATGTCGTCTCCACGTGTGGGTTCTGTCTGACTGTGTTTTCTTGGCGGGTGTGCGCGTCTGAGGGTGCGTATCGAAAGTTACAAGAATGCGTGTCTGCGTGTGTGTGCGTATGGCAGGCTGCGGGGTCACCGGCAGGTCCTCATCTCTCCAGACCAGACCAGACGAAAAGGAGGGGAGCGGCGATGCGAGCGAGGCGGTGCGATCCGGGACATGGCCTTGGGCTGCGACTAAATGAAAAACGAAACGGCACGGGGCCTTAAATCTTTGTAAATCGGAGACTGACTTTACTATGCTAATTCCAAAACACACACGGAGAAGACTCGAAACAGATCTTCCTCTCAACAGTACCCGCTGACCCGCTTTCCTGATCAGGTTCAAACTCAATCAGGTAAGCAGTCAGGTAAGCAGCGAAGGCGATCTCTCCACCGGTGGCCCGTTGTGGTTTATTTGTCTTTCCGATGCAGCTCAGTTTCTGTGATGAATCGGTGACGACCTCTCAAGCGCCACAATTTACTGCACTTTTAAGTTCAATAAACACATTATTTAGCGAGTGTTGTTGTCCCTTGCCCCAGATTCTTGTGCAACAGTAATATGTCTAACAAAGCACAGATGCTGCATCAGCCTGGAGACATACTGTAGGTCTGACTTACACAGGGAAAGACAGGGTGTGGGGGGGGAGACTTTTAAAGAATGTCCCATCTTTACTCCGTGCTTGCTGCTGTTGCGCGTCCTCACGTAGCTGCTGCCAAAGGCCGGACCAAGCCAAGAAACACTGACCTTCCTCTCCCTATCCCGATTAGCTACTCTCAACATGCACTCAAAACGAGGCACCAGGACAAAAGCCAAGCTAAGAACCACCGGCCTAAGTGTGGTGTGCCACGGTCCACAGATCTGGAACCGTCGCCATGCTACTCTACAAACCGGCCCATCTCTCTCCATCTTCAAGAGGAACTATTGCCCATGTATTTGTAATTTGCTTGAACCTACTGACTGGGATCGATGTCCTGTTTTGTTTTGCTTTGTCTGTGAAGTTTTCATTGCATGCGTATCTATTGTTGTTTTGTCTTTTTTGTTCTGTGTTAAATGTCCTGAGCCCCGAACCCAGTAAGCCTTGAGTCGTGTCTTTTTTTTTTTTTGTTCTGCAGTATAATTTTGGGCATAGCCTGGTGCTGATCTGTGTGCAGCTGTATTGCTTGACGTGTGTGAATAAACTGAAACTGAACATTTTGTCTATCCTACTGAGTCCGTATCCAGTTTTCGGGGCAGAATTTCAACTGTGTGCACGATACAAGATGAAGAAAGACAAATGAAAGGGCTACAGCCAATGGTAACGTGGCGGTTGTAGTGGCAACCCTTCCCACCAATTCATGATGTTAAACGGCAGACAGTCTGACTAGCTGGTGATGATGAGTCCGAGTTGAAGTCAATCTTTTGCGCTGAAAAGTCAATTCAGATATTTGTTTATAAATACAGTACATTATACATTTTGGAAGTGAATTGCAGGACACGTGCAAAGACTGACAGCTACCTGTATGTAGTACTCCATTGTTCTTCATCATTTCAGTTTTCCTGCTATTTTTGGTGTGGCTAAAACGCTTTTCGCTGGCCTAGCCGTTTAGAGCGCCTCGTTGTCACAACATGAAAAAGCCCCGAGACGATCCAGTGGAATATATTCCAGCCACTGGAAGGCATTAAGTGGATATGTTTTCGCAACTCAAACATGTAGTTATGTGGAGGCGTGAGAAAGATGCTTGGAGAAAGATGATCTGACGCAGCGTGACGCTAGAGCGGCTGGGTAACCATCAGGCTAAGTAGCCAGCGGGCTAGCTGGAAAGGCGGAAGCTTGGTCTGGTGCGGCACCGACAAGTGCAAAACAGACCGGGCAGGATTCCACTTGTGGCCAAGGTACGGCGAGGGATCCTGGCTAAAGTAAGCCATTTTAATCTCAAAAGAAAAACCTTTCTGTACGGTGACGCAGCAGCTAAAATGCATCAATCAAAATGTGCCAGTGTAATTTCTCACCGGTTCAACAGATAATCGAAGTAATCAAATTGGATTTTTTATTTTTTGAACAACTATTTCAGAATAGCGCAAGGAGTAGCGATTTCATTGTGATTCGTTAGTGTCGGTACGGATAGCGGATGGGGATTTTCAGAGGACGAGTCTGAGCGCTAGATACAAATGACAATTCTTGTTGATCGGTCAATGAAATGCAGTGTATCTCTCTCCACCCGATAGGGTACTATAAGAACAGTTAGTGTTACTGCCCAGCAGGGATTGCCAAAATGTAATTCATAGTTTCAGTTATTTTAGTTCTCTTCACATCTTTTGACAATGAAAACACCCGGAAAAAATTCAGGACATACCAAAGTGCAGTGCCTGGTGGAAACAGGACTAAGCAGACTTGCGAGCCCATTGGGCAGAAGTTACGGTTACGTGTTATTTCAATAAAAGACAGACTCTCAAGAGATAAAAATTCCAATGTAAGTGCACCAGTCGAGCAAACAATGCCAAACCTCAGCACAGCTGGGAAAGTCCAATCTGACTCATTTGAAAGTCGACAGAGGGAGAAATAGTGCTTCAGTGTAAACATGACTGGAACTGCGCTGGCCAGTTGCTCTCATCCAATAGGATGGTTGCATGATTTATGTTACAAGGTTTTCCTTTTTATAGGTAAAAAAAAAAAAGGCTAGTTTATGGACCAGACAGAGTTATGACAAGGTAGAATAGAACAACTTTTATTCAAGACATAAAAGGCATAACTTTCCACAATTTAGTCACAAGGCTCAAGTGGCACTAAGTTGCAGACATAGACAAAAATACTGATGCAAAATCCCGAGTTGAGAAAAGAACAACATGTGAAGCCAAAAAGGTTTCTGGTATGACCCGAAGAAGAGGGAAGTAAAGGAAGACAACGTATATGGCGGGTTGAAGTTGTGGCGAGCAGAGGCACTTGGATTTTGGAAGCATTATGGCCCTGAGTTATGGAACAGCCTGCCAGAGAACTTCAGGACTGCAAGAGACTGTTGAAGTTTTGAATGTATGATGAGGCTTAAGACTCCATTTTTTTTAGTTTGGCTTTGAATTGATTTCTTATATTCTTTTGAATCACCTTTTCTTGGGATGTTTTTAAAAAGAGGCTTGAGATGAAGTTTTTTTTTTTAAATTTATTTATTCGTGTAATCAGCATTTCTTTTTGGCTCCAGTGTTTTCCTCTAGTGGGCCTCCAAACTGGGTGGTGGTCCACCTGTGGAAATGTTGTCCTGGGGCAGGGGCTGGGGGGGGGGGGCGCTGCACAATGTGTCGGGTCGACCCAAGTCCTTTGTTGTGGTTTGGGTGACAGTGATGTGATGTTTGCTTAAAATGTGCAATTCTCTTTGTTTTATGTTTAGTTTTCCAGTAAACTTTGCGAGGAGTGGCAATAAACAGCTTGACGCTGTATAAAATCAAAAAAGCTTGACGCGAGCACATGGCCTTTTTTTGTTCACAAATTTTTCACTATCTGCCAAACTGCTGCTTGTTGTAAAGACAAAAAAAAAAAAAAAAAAAGGAAATGGTCGAAGACAGCTCGCACCCCGAAAAACTATCCAGTCGAGGTACCACTGGATATGTATATCGGACGGAGGATTTCATACATGCAGAACTAGTAGCAGCATAACTGCGCGAGCGACTTTACGTAGTTACATAGTAACGGTAAGTAGGATTGGTGACACGGTTCATTTTCAAATGTGTTAATGTTTTTACTGAACTGTGGGCGTGCCTTTCCACTGTCGTCTAGTCATTCAGAGCAAATGTCAGCACGTTCCCCCCCCCCCCACCCTTGTTCAACTTGGCGAACAAAAGCCTCAGTAATAGTAAAGTTTGCGGCACTGTGCGACGCACAAAGTGTTGCCATCCATCCCCCTGTGGAGGCGTTCCTTCTCATCTCTCGCTCCCTCTACTTCATTCTATGTCCTCTTCTTCTTTCTTCTCACGCCAAACATGCCCAACTGTGGCCAATTAGCATTTTTCACCCTTTCTTCTCTTTCATTTTGTCCTCTTTTCTCGCCTCTGTTGGTTGTGTAAATTAGAGTTTGAGACACATTTTGGGCTTTTTCTCACTCGGTCCCTCTCAACATGAATAAACCTGCTGGCAATTAAACATTTATGACACTGGCATACCCTTGTTTATCACATGGCACTTAGAAGTCTCTTTCTCGCTCTTTCCCACACATTCTCTCACGTCCGTTCGCCTCTCACCTGCCTTTATCTCGTTCTCCTCCACCCGTTGAAGCTTTGACGCTGTCATCATGTTTGCTCTCTTCTTCCTCTCCCCATCTTTCCCTCGAAGCGGAATAGGGGAATGATTAGCGAGAACACATTCCGATTTTCCTTCCACATGTTGCGGAAATAAAACGCCCGGGTGCCCGTAGCATGCAGGACAACTATGCCAGAGAAGAAGTGATGTGTGTGAGTGATGTGTTCAGAATGATGAAAGAGAACAGGGGTTAAAACGCAGAAGACAATTAGCGGCCCTCGCACAGCTTCAATCCGAAACCATGTTCCGTGTGAACAATGTTTGCAACTGTTTGTCGGACACACACTGCGGTTTATCAATGTGTGGGCAATCGTGTGTGCTGCGTGTTTTCGGTTGCGGGAACAGATGTGCAACACGGTGCGATGAAACCCGACGCCCCCACCCCCCCCCCCCCACCCCCCCCCCACCCACCCACCCACACACACACACTTCAGCATCAACGACGGCAGCCCCCGCTCCTCTATTCTTGTCCTCCAAACCCGCCCAGAACTCTGCTGTGTTATAAGACACATGTGGAAACAATTCCGTCAATGCCCTGAGCAGGGTAGCCCTCTCTCTCTCTTCTCACACACACACACACACACACACACACGGGGGAAAACGCACACACATGCAAGATACACATTTATTTCACACTCTCATACTGTGCAGACATACCATCATACATGTGACTCTCATCCATCCCCAGTGGAAGTGCTCATTGCGGGGCATTTGACCATGTGTCTACTCTGCTGTGATCCTAAACTGCTGTCAGCTTGTCGACACTCAGTTTGTAGCCCTGAGGGTTTTTTGGGGTTTTTTTTTTTGGGGGGGGGGGGGGGGGTTTCTGAGAAGGTGAGCGTGACTCTCAGAACAAAATGTGCAGCATAGCGGGGACATTAGCCAGATTTGGGGGACGCTGTAACGTGCTAACGCTTGCCGAGGACAAAAGTAGATAAAAGGCTCCTTGATGTTCAAGGTGTGTTGACACGCACACATTTAGCTGTCAAAATAAGAAGACTTTCTTTTTTCTAAGGTTCACCAACAAGCAAACCTTTTCATATCAACGCAGAGTATGCAGACGACAAAAAAAAATGATTGTCTGTCTGTGCAATGAGGGTTGGTCCAACCAAGGCAGACGGCTCCTCATTCATCAAATGCAATGAAATTCCATCCGTTCATTTTCTATACCACATATCCTATTCAGTCACAAATAGGCCAGAGCACATCCCTGACATCCCGGTTTCAGCTTGGACTGATGACCAATTAATTGCGCCACTTGTCCACTTTTACTCGGCTCACTTTCAGGAAGGTTAGTCCATCGCTTCATAATTGCACATTGCGAAAATTGCGACAATAACGTAGGACTGAACACATCCGATGGACTAAGACGCTCTAAAAAAAAAAAAAAAAACGGAGGAGATGGAGGCGCTTCTGTAATTACGTCGCAGAATGCGAGACAGTTGGTCGCCGTTGAAGATCCATTCGATTCCAGATGAGACTGAGAAAAACAAGAAAACAAGCAAAGGGGAGACTGTGGAGTATATTACTGCAGATTGTGGACACATACGCAACATGGTAAGATACTGTCTTTATTTTCGTCATTTGTCATATATACACTTGTACATCTCCCACGTCGCAACACCGTTCACCAGCAAAACTAGCGGCCAAAGGTCGACTACCCATGAAAACGGGTTGCAAAACGTTCAGTCAGGTGTGTCGGCGTCTCAGTGTGCGGAAGGCCAAAGGGTTCAAACACTATACTGTACACAGAGCAGGTTTACCAGCGCACGCTTTACACATTAAAGAGACGCAAACGACCCCGACAGCAGCAAACACTCCAACTGAACCGCGGTTCCATTGTTGAGCACGCGAAGGTGCGAAAACGTCCTTTCTGATCAAAGTTCCTAGTCGGGGCCGGCTCGGGCTTGTTCTGGATCATCCCTAATTATGTCGCAATAGACCGAGACCTCTGGGGGATTTTCCCATGATGTTTTCGCCTTGTCCATCACTTGTTATACGTGCATGTCCCAATAATGACGCCGCTTCGCTTAGCAGGTAATTCGACCTCCCAAGAAACAATAAATCCCACCGTGTGAATTATTACGACTGTTATCACCCAGGTTCGTCGCTAGGTTTTATGGACAGGCTTGCTGAAGGCCCCATATGAGGCGGCCTCGCGACGCTACACTCATCACCTGTGCCAAGAACGAGGCTGATGCTTGTGTGTGTACTGTATTTGGTGGATTCTTGGTTCATTTGGAAGACTATGCATAAATTGCGTTACCGATTTCTTTGCGGGAAGAATGAACCCTGTATTATTTGGTGGAGTCCAGATAATGGTGTGAAATCCAGAAATGGATCAGTGGAGCGGTCCACCTCAGATTCAAATCGGCAGCCATCCATATTCATAAATGTCATCGACTGACATAATGATCTGTGAACCATGACGTAACCAATCAAGAACGATGGAAAATCAAAGTCAACTAGAGTGTGCTGCACTTTGTTAACAGTTGGCCTTGGCGGAGGTCTGGTCCCTATTAAGTGACCTTCTAACAATCCCTTTTATTATTGTTGTTGTATCCTTTGTTTGGAATCTGCTGTGTGCGTGTGTCTGTAAATGACACTCAAATGAAGAGTACGGTTCTCGAGTGCAATATATTAAAATATGGACATATATATGGTTCAGTCAGAACTTTGTCACGCTGCCCTAAATTTGTCTCATCTGTGCAGCTGAGAGTTAATGCTGAGGTCATCAGACATGTGAATCGGTCCACATGTCCTTGACTTATACTTACAGCTAAGACTGACATTAACGTGCTAACAGCAACACAATGAAAAGGGACAAAACCTGTTTAATGCCACGCTTGCATTCCAGAATGTTTCCAACAATCGTAAAACACCGACACAGATTTCATTATTCCACGAAACGTAAATGTCCTCTTTCAATGCCGAGCAATTACAACTGTTTCACATTACAACATTGGATGCTACGTTGTGACGTTTAGCGAGATGGTTTACAAAAGCACAAGGTTAAAGCGCATAGTTACACAGAAAATGAAAACATTCACTCAAGCGGTAAGGCGCATGATTTGAGTAGCAGTACTTGCATACAATAGTATTAGAAATACAATAATGTGTAGACTGCAGACCTCCGACAAGGTTGAAAAGTTAACAAGAGTGGGAAAACATGGAGTTGTTTGTCGGTCCATTTGTCTGTTTGGCGGTCAGCTGCCGTAATTCCTGTGTCCGAAAATCAAATTGCTTCTTCGCTGATCCCCGGTTTAGTGACGCTAGCGCCATTTGGAAGCCAGAAGGGTGGAATGGGTCGAGAGCGCAAATTCTTTGAACTCATTCACTGTCGTGCACATTCATATAATATTCATCAGCTGGAATCCAACCGTTTACTGCCACCGACGTACATATTCGTCAAGTAAAATTTCAACGCGTAGGTCTGGGAAGAGGGTCTCCACCAGCTCGTCTGTGAAATTCGGGTTTGTAAACCAGTGTAATGACTAACAGATTACCTGTAGATGGTAGCATTGCATCGCTTTGCATTTGAGATCAGCACAGCTTTTGAGTGCAAGATAAGGATGAGAGGGGGAATCTCATCTCGTCACGACAGTTACGAGGGAGGAAAATGGCAACGTGAGAAGTCGGACAGGTTTCGGCTCCTCAGCCTCGAATAGAGTATGTTACAAAGAGAGTACGTGCCACGGTAGGCAGTAGAAAGTGTGCGTTGCGATTGGGAGAAAATATGTCATAGTTCATCAAGTGAATGAGTAACGCCATGTAAAAAAAAAAAAAAAAAAAAAAAATCACTGATGTTCAATTCGAGCCAAGCATTTCATAGTTTTATATATGTAAATAAATGATTATTTTGCCATCAAAAGCCCATTCTCAGTCTTGCTTTTTGTTGTTTTATAGTGTGAAGTGTCATAAAAAGCAAAAACTATTAGCCTCAAAGTCACTGTCCTGCCTGCCATGTTTCTTTTCTTTTTTTGGTCAAACCAATCTATGTTCGACTGCTGATTACTAACAAACAGAAAAAGGTGGACACAAACTTGTTTTTCTGGTGGGAGTGCTGACTCCCTCTTTGCTAGATTGGTTGCGTATATCATCACAGAGTACAATATTCTGTGAGTCTTGAAAGACGATCGTAAAACGGCTGCCAAAATGTGACGATTTTTGGCTTGGTACGCAAGCTACACCTCCAAACTTAGTGTCGATTTTTTTGGGGGAATCCTGCTAAATAACAAACGCAATCAAAGCAATACTTCCATTCCATTTCACATTTGGCTGAGGTCATAAAAGAGAAACATGAAGGTTGTTTAACATTAACCACAACAACACTCATAAGATTTTACAACATCATGAAACTTTACGTGGCACAACTATTGGATATTTTATTTTTGCGTTTTGTGTTTTACGTAATAAAATGGAAACCACTAACGCACTAATTGAAATGAGATTCCTTTTTATGTTCAATTAGAATTTACTGTTTGGTTCTGTTGCCGCTGTGACAATAGATTTCCTGATTCCAGCCAAGAGTGGCCTAAAAGCGCTTACGCAAGAGCGGCCGGATCCCAGCTGTGCGGAAAGCAAGCCCGTGGGCTGGTGCTTCCAAATAAATGTTGCCTTAAATTTAAAAATAATGAGTTGGACAGGAAAGTGCGTGACACCAGGCAACTTTCAACACAAAGGCAAAGTACATGAGATTGCCTGTAAAAGAGGCAATCAAGTGAACGGTAATGTCCACGTATGGTATCAAGTGTTAAACGCGGTCAACGTCCCATCAGGAGAGCGCAAAGGCTGCTGGCTTGTTGTTGATATGGCCAAAGTGCAGAAACAAGCCCATTTCTGTAATTTAATATTTTGCTGCCTTCACATCTGGAGCTGCATGTATAAATGGAAAATAGAGGGGTGGGATATGACACGGAGAGAGGGGAGGAGGAGAGAGAAAAAAATAAACCCTCTTCTCCAGTGCACACATTTCACTCACTCACTACTCACACTATGACCGCATGTAACGTCGACAGTACACGCGCACGCGCACCACGCACGCAAACACACGCACCAGGCATAGTTGCTGCGTGCACATGTACTTCTTGTCTTTCATTTTCTCTCTCTCAATCAGACTCTTTCTCAAACACACACACGCGCGCGCGCACGCACGCACGCACGCTCTGGGGTGACTGGTGCTGTAAGTTGGCGTGAGCGTGGAGGTGATCTGGGTGTGATTACTGCTTGGCTCCCCGACAGCTCTGATGATGACATTCAGCGCTTTGAGCTCCTCTGGCCTGGGCGAGCTCCAAACACAACCAGGCCGTACACTCTCTCTCTACCTCGCAACCATGCAGACATGTAGCCTGGATACTGCAGCAACACACACTGACTCCGGTGGAACTCTGTTGCGGGTGTCTTTGCAGCAGGAAGTACTCCTAAAGTACGGAGGGCACACACTGCATGCTGCGTAGTCGCCAACGTGTGTCGTGTGCAATCCCAATTAGCGGTGGGCCCGACTCCCCAGATCGTCGTCATCATCGTCTTTGTCCTCGACGGCCATCAAGTCGTTCCTCGCCGCTTTGATGAAGGCGTCCACACCAACACGCGCGCAGCCTCGCTACTCTCCATCATTAGCATTCTTTCAGCTGGAGAAGAGTCAGCGCTTTTGTTTGCAATTACAGGGGTTTGAAGTGAAGAATTTTCAAGAAGGGAGATGATGATGGATGGGAAAAGGAGGGGAAAAGCAGAGGAGGTCAGAAGAAAAACACCAAGCGGCATGTCCGTGACATATTAGTCACATTTTACCGTAATTGTTGTTCGACCCCATTCCACACTTGTTTAAAAAAAAAAAAAAAAAAAAAACGATGAAGAAAAAAGAACTAGTTTGGGAATGTGCTCTGCCGTGGATGCCTTCCAAGGTTTTTTTTGTCTGGTGAGTTCTGTACAAAGGGCAAAAGGAGCTTTGTGGCTGGCTGGTGTGGCTTTGAAAACATGAGCACTGTGGGCAGAAGAACGGTGCGCCTCGTAAGCCCGGAGCTTCGGCGAGGATTGACCCCATCAAAGCCGTGAGCCGCTAAAGAGCCGTTTCCGTTTCCCTCAAATCGCAACAAATCCCTTCATGCAAAATCGAAGATAACGCTCACGGGAAAGCAACACCTTCCTTCTGGACCCGAGTATCTTCGCAAAGAAAAACACCTGACGGACGCAATGGCTTATTTCTTTCTAGTCCGACCTGAGGAGGACACATGAGGAAGTCACCACCTGTCCGGCAAAAAGACGACATTTGTTGGCGTGGCATTTGGCACCCTCAAGGGTAAAAAAACAAACAAACAAATAAAAACACAACACAACACAATACCTCGTAGACGTCTGATACCCAAGTGAGCAAGGTGAGGTCAAAGTTGAAGGATAAGGTGACATTGGGAGGAAAGAGAGACACAACACCTGACCTGTCAATGACCTGTCATTTCCATCTTGCCGCCCATTTTCATTTCCTTTTTATTGAACTGCAACGGCTGGACAAGCGTGTTTTCGGAGAGCGGGGTGAAGCACCCGGAGAAAGCCACAAAAGCACGTGGAGAGAACACGGACTCTCCACATCGGAAGGTCGGAAGCCAGGTTGACCAGCAAAAACGTCTGGAAGCAAAATGCCTCGAAAGTCACGCAAACCTTCAGGACCTCAGTTCGGCAAGCATCTAATGATTAACGCCGCGAGCGTCGCTTTTCTTTGGGTTTTCGCTCTCGCTTATTCCAAAAGATGGAGCGTTTCCATGTCTGACGTCGAGCGAGACGTCAACGTATCGCGTACCGTCCGTACGAGCTCAGTTCGGCAAACATCAAGGGAGCCACTCTTGCAAGATACTATTGTTTTTCTTTGGATTTTTCTGGGTTTTTTTTAGCTCATTCCAAAAAGAAGGAGAAGCCCGCACAAGTGGTTTTTGAGAGACGAACAAGGTGATAACAGAGGAAATCGGGAGAACCTTTGAAACCGTGAAACGCTTTACAGTGGTGAAACGCAATCACTGACCAGCGGGGAATTTCAACGGCGACGTTGAAACGGTGACCTTGATGTCGCCACTGAGCCGCCAAAGATGACAACATTCAATGTCTTGGCTTTGTTCGTTTTTAGATATACCATATTATATTTTATACATAATTCACTTTTGCCCGGAGACACCAGCCATCAAGAAAACAACATTTTAGAAAGAATCATGCCATCAAACTGTAGACATGCTCGTTAGCGTAGCAACACAGGAAGTCCGCTATCTCGTATTCTGCGTTGGTCACGTGACGTTCCACTTGGAGCGGATTCATCAAAGGTTTCGGGATGGCGACACTTTGACCCCTTCATGGAAACGATCATCGCTACTCCCACTCTTCACTTTTGAGAAATTGTCGAGAGCAAAATCTGAACAAACCGCAGGCCGACCATCGTTCGACCTTGGAATTTCTGTCGTACTTGATTACGCCGACCATTTCAATCGGAGAGCACTTCGACCGTATAGAATTGTCCAATTTCTGTAAAACCATGACACAACTGTCACTCCCGTAAAGCAAAACGCGCAAACACGCTCGCTCGTGCGAGCGTTGCGCGCGACCCACGTACGTCCTCTCCTGACTCGCCGTCCTGCCCAACAGGGAGTGTTTTTACGGTATCCAAGGGCAACGGCAAGCCAGGGCGGGGGTGGCTGATGTGGAGAGGCGGGGCTGCAGCCACACTTTCGACTCCTATTTGTTTGCGCGGCTGATTGCTATGCGTGCGTGTGCACGTGTGCGTGTGTGTGTGTGTGTGTGTGCGTGTGTGCGTGCGTGCGTGCATGCATACGTGTGCGTGCGTTTGTAGCGTCCAAGCAACGCTTGGAAAGTGTTGTTGTCAACAGGCTAACTGTTGCTGACAAGCACACGCTGACTACTGGAGTCAAAAAGTTAAACGCACTCTATGCTCCTTTCACTCCCCTGAGGCCCTCTTTCTTTCTCTCTCTCTCTCTCTCTCTCTCTCTCTCTCTCACTCTTCCCATTTTTATTTTCTATATTTTTCTCCTTGCTGTCATTCCCTCCTGCTTTTTCTCTCCTTCCTGACGCTTTCCTTCTTTCTGCGCCCTCCTCCCTCCTTTCGCCATCTCTGATGATTTTAGCAGAGGTGTGACTCATTGGGCATGGAGCCACAATGTCAGGTAGTGAGGGGGTGGCAATGAGGTGGGGGGAGAGAGAGAGAGAGAGAGAGAGAGAGAGAGAGAGAGAGAGAGAGGGGTGAAGAGTGGCGTTTTTTTTTTGTTTTTTTTTTGAAGTGGTGAGGAATAGTGTTGGGGGGGTCATAGATATGTAAAACTGGGAGGAATGTGCAAGAGGGAACGTGTGAGAGAGAAAGAGGGAGACTTGGGAGAGGGAGGGGTGTACAGTCAGCACAAGGAAAACATAAAAAAAAAGGAGGGAAATGAATAATTTGATGGTTTCCGTCACATTTTAATTCCCCCCCCCCCCCCCCCCCCCCCCCCCCCCCCCCTCTTTTTCTTGCTCATGTTTTGGCCTCGGGGCACATTCTGTGAGCTGACCGATGTGTTTATTTGAAAACCTCTTCATGGGCACAACCTCATTCATGACTTTTTTTGGGCTTCAGAGACGGTAATTAAGTGGCGAGTCATTAATAAACACCAGAGAGGTGTGGAGGCAAAAAAGACAGCCGGGATGAGTGAGGAGGTGGAGGAGGACAATTTGCTGAAGATGGGATTACATACAGGCACATTCATGTTCATGTAACGTGTCAGTCAAGTGCGTTGTGGCCCCCAAGGCCGGGATTCTCCGCCTTGGCCCGCACACCAAACGCGCACAAGCACACACTTTTGACTCATATTAATAACAATGTTCCATTTTTTTTTTTCTCCTTGTGATGAAACATTATAATGAATGATTTGCTCTTGCGTGCCCCAACATTAAGGTCGTCCTCGGGACACACACAGACACACACAGACACACACAGAGCCACACACGCGAAACAAACAAAATCGCTTTGGATCATTTCCTATGCGACAAAAAACATTTTGAAATTGGAGCCACTTGAAAGTCAACCAGTGATGTTGTTACACTGTGTTGTATCGCAATAAAAACAATTTCTGCGGATTTTCGATGATCTCAGTTTGCTAGTTCGACCGATGTTGCCTCCAAATCAGTGAAGTTCAAAGCGTGCCCAAGTACAGTTCAGTTGTATTTAACTTAGGACAGACATGCACATACAGTATACTGTGCCGGGAACTCGGCTCCTCCCTCAGCTTCTCAGTACGGCATTAATATTAGTTGTTCTTCGCAGAGGATAAAGGATATACGCCTGTGAGTTTTGTTAGATTATCTTTGTACATGTGTTTGCGTGAGGATATCTGCTGCTTAGGTGACAACGCCGTCAAATACATGCTAATTGTTAGCCCGTCTTGCTGTGCTGTTTCCCATTGGATGTCAGCATTGAGTTAGCTGCAGCTATGTCACTGTTTTGAATATACTGTGGTTTGCAGCGACGGCCTTCAGAATCTTCTCTGCTGGCCTAAACATGATCAAAAGCACTGACCTACAAGTACCACTTCATGAAGTTATTAATGAATTGTTATTCATATTTATTACAACATAGTATTGTGCAACATATGTCATTTCTTTAATTTATTTCCAACAGTCTTTTGTCTTCATTTCATAGCGTGTGTCTTGGCTGCCGAGTTTCCAGTGGCGTACAGTACCGGTATAGGTCAAATGTTTTTGTCCAATCAGATCACAGTTTCACACGCATCCACAAACAGACACACACAGACACACACACACACACACACACACACCATTGAAATGGTCATTTCATTTTTGAACCAATCAGATTTTAGATTCAACACCGTGCGCGTTTTTCCGTCCTCTGATTGGTTCAGCCAAATAGTCTGTTTGCCCTTCTGATTGGTTGAGCAGAAGAAGCGCATCAGATCGATTATCTGGGGAAGACGATGTCATGCATGATTAAAAGAATCAAGATACAATTGACTTTGTGAGGCTCATTGAAGCAACATAGTCGCTGTCTTGCTTGTTTCAACGTGGAAAATGATTTTTTGGGGGCCCACTTTCAGAGGAGTGCGTGAATTCAACATTTATCTAAGTGCAATTTTTTTATTGGACGTTGCATGTGCAAATACAGTTGAATTGTATCTGAGTCAAACGGCATCGTTTTTACAGTGGCTTACGGTAATATGAAACACACTGAAGGAATGAAACATCCGTCTCGTTTGGGAAGAACACTTGGGCCTACTGTGCTACCGTACTTTATGGTGCAGGTTCATGGAGAGGCAAGTGTTTTTTGTCGTAGTATTGGGTGTCAAAAGGTCGAGAAGCTTTTGAACGTCCCTACATCAGACTCCTTGATTATTCCTCGTCACCCTGCATGAGAAGCAGAGAAAATGTTGAGAAGGATGTGAGGCATGATGACTCAGGTGTTGCAACTCTTGACGATATTCTCTCACTACTGCCCCCATCAGGTCATCTTCTCCACACCGAAGGCCACACCGGGCGTCTTGGCTCCCTGCTTCGGACAGAACACCGGCGGGGGTCAACGGTCAGCACTGCATAAGGCCGGTAGGCGGGTCACCCAAATACGAGGCTTTTTCACTGGCTTACGTGCGTGCGTGCGTGCGTGCGTGCGTGACGGAGCGGGGAACATCCTGATCTGGTTATGACGCAGCCAATGAGGAGGATCAAAGTCATCCTGATAGATTGCCATCACCACTCCCACCTGTTTCCTCTGGAATGCGCTCCTCTCGCCAGCGTGCGCGTGCACGCGCGGCGCGCACGACTGTTATGTCTATCAGACTGTTTAGGTTTCCGCATGTGTGCCCGACTTTTGCATCTGTTACCTGCTGGAGGAGAAAAACTTGTGAATATTTCTGTGTGTGTGTGTGTGCGCGCGGTCTGTTTCAACACGTCTGCAATTTGCGGGAATTTTATAATCTGGAGCTGGAATATGTGCTCATGTCTGTGTCTGTCTCGCCCTCTTCCTCCTCGTCCTCCTCGTCCTCCTCGTCCCCGTCCTCGTCCTCGCTCTCGCTCCCTGACAGATCCAATAAGTGCGGCGGCTCGTACGCGCCAACTCCTTCGTGTTTGTCTCCTCTTTCCCCCGATTCCATCTTGTGCCCACAAGCGCGATGCCAGCTCGGCGACGGACGCTCACACATGGCAGACATACTTCGCAGCGGCGATGCACACGACATGCGCACACACTGTCTCTGTAGGCCTCTCGGGTTGCTGACATTTTCCATTTTTGCGCATATAAAGTATCCTAATAATAAGAATATGAGTGGGTGTGACAGAGCGAGCAAGGGTCCATATTCACTGCCACTGCCAGCCTCCTATTCATCTCCCCCCTTCTTCGAGGGAATCCGACCTTCAGTTTACACAGCTGAGGTGCATGTGGCCCAAAGCCTCCACGCTCTCTCTTTTCCTCCCTTTCCTTTTACCCAGTGCGTCCTTCATTTTCCTATCACCTCGCTACTTGCTCTGCTGCTGGCTCTTTCACAATGTCCTCTCCACGTTTCTTTTCTGCTGGTCTCCTGTCCTCCACCTTCGAGAACCATTTCACGCTTTTCTCGGCGGCGATGCGTGGGCCTAGCTTGCTCTCTTCTCTTTTGATTAAGGCAGATTTCCGCTGTTTATTCCCCCCCCCAAAAAAAAAACAAACAGATTTGCATGTCATCCCCCTTCTCTCTCTCATACGGTCCGCCAAGGGCATCCAAATAGTCTCTGAGTGACACCCGCAGCACTTTAAGCGCTGGACAAAAACACGAGGACAAGATAGTGCGTCTGCTCACCAGATGTGAAGCTCAGCCAGTGTTCAGCGGGACTGAAGCAGACTTCCCTTCCTTGGTCTTTAGCTCCCTCTAGCGTATCGTCAGCGTCATCGCAAACATTCTTCACCGCACCTGGGAAGAAAGGTCAAGGTTCAACCTACCCTCAATCTACGATAGTTTTGAAATGAGTTGGGAAATGTTCAACAGAACACTTGAGGATTTAAATGGGTCTGGTTTGTTACACGAAGTAGGCATTTAATTCAAAGACGCCAAGCCTTTTTCAGCATTATTTCTTCGAAAACAAGCAATGTGAGGTCCGACTACAATTCTGCAGGTTGATAATGAACACATATACGCTACATAATAATTAGCCAGCAGATTTTTTTCAATAAAACGTTGCCTTGGAGCAACATTGTACCCTAAAGTTGTCAAGGTGCTGTTGTATCACATTTTTGGTTGAAAATCTATGTGATTAAAAAAAGGGGGGAAACGCCCAAAAAAAAAAAAACGTACCCGCCCTGACGTTACCTCGAGATTCGAGGGGATTGACGATGACGAAAGAGCATGACGTCATCGAGTAAGAAGTGGCTATGTCCATTAAAGCCAGAAGATGGCGGTCTTGCATCACGGATGAAAACAACGTCAATACATTTTATTTCGTAAGATTCATTGAGGAGTACACACTTTTCTTACTGACGAATGGACATTGGATAGATAGATAGATAGATAGATAGATAGATAGATAGATAGATAGATAGATAGATAGCTAGCTAGCTAGCTAGCTAGCTAGATAGATAGATAGATAGATAGATAGATAGATAGATAGATAGATAGATAGATAGATAGATAGATAGATAGATAGATAGATGGATAGATAGATAGATAGATAGATAGATAGATAGATAGATAGATAGATAGATAGATAGATAGATAGATAGATAGATAGATAGATAGAAGCAACGTTCACACACATGAAATCCGATTACCAACCAACAACGTAAAAAAACAAACATTGCATGTTGGGAAAGTAAATATTATAGTCCAATTATGTTACAGTAATAGTTCCTTCGTCATCATACAAGTAGTCTACCGTGACTTTGGTTTGGACTGTCTGCTTTGAGTCAAGTAGCTACACGACAGTGCAGTGCAGTGGAGTAAGTAGTACTTCATTTGCATGTCAGTTCCAATGAAGGCCGCTAGGGGGGGCCATAGGATAAATAGAGCCACTCGGGCTCGCGCACCGGTCAGACAGATGAACTATGAAGTCTGTAAGGAAGTAACTTCGTGAAGAAAATGACCAAACAACGCAATCTGATTTTGAAATGCTTTCGGGGGGGCGTCGCACTCGTGTGTGGCCACCTGACAATGGTTCCGTCCCGGTACCACATGAGTTCTGGCGTCGGCCAGGTGCGCGGCTGCGCGGATCCCGGGAAAGTCATGCCCGTGTTTGTGTGCCACAATGCGTCTGAGAGCGGCTTAACGCTCCGCGCAACGCATGCTAATGGGAGCGCCGCTCGCAGCGCTTCGGGATTATTTATCACAAAACATTTGTATTCTTCCGTCGGAGGACCCTTGATCCCGGATAGCTGCGCACTAATCCTTCACTCCGGTAATTAAAAAAAAGAAGGCACAGCAACGGAAGCGGTGCTTTCCTCCCGCTCTCCCGCTCCTCTGTTTGCAGAAATGTAATCATTTCTGGAGAAGCTTAACCATCTGCTTGAGGTTAAGTCTGCAAGCTGATTGTGTGTATATATATATATATATATATATATATATATATTATTTTTTATTTTATTTTTTTGTTGTTGCTTATTTAAAACTGGGGATTGGAGAATTTCACGAAAGGGAGGGCTGGAGGGAAATCGCTCCAGGATATCTCCCGCTGTCATTTGTTTGAAAGCAGCCGCAAGTCATTGTGTTGAGCACTTGAGGTCTGTGTCGCGATACTAGTGCACGGACGAGATGTGCCCTGATAGCAAATCCTTGTGAATTTGCTGCCCTTGACCTTGCATCTCGCTCGGGGCCCAGCCGGCCCGAGGAGAAACTTCCAGATTGGAAGCCACGAATGCACATTTGCATTAGGATGCCGCTCGTGTCCGTGTTGATCCACAACGGCGTCCTTTTTTTTTTGCTTGGGCTCTTTGCTTCAGTGCTTCTCGAAGTGGCCGCCAGCATTACACGACCAAAGCATCCCTGCAAATGTGGACGCACAGCATTAGTGTCTTTTTGTTTTGTTTGGTTTGTTGGTTTGTTTGGCATTTGTTGTGAACAACATGAACCTACACGTCAACACGACATCGCTGCTAACACGTCATCTAGGAATGTTGGAAACCAAACAATAATACCTGATTAGGGACAAATATGATTAAGGCTTCATGACAAGGCTTTTATGTTGATTATGTTGATACATGTCCAAGCCTGCTTATGTGGATTAAAATCTTGTAATGCGCATTTGTAGCGCTCGATGTAATAGAAGTAGCTCCCCCTCACTGTCACTTTCACGACATCCCAAAAGAAGCTCAGACGTGTGATTAAAGTGCAATATCCCTTCGTAACCGTTTGCCGTGATTGCGGGTGGGGGGCTTGATTCATGAAAGGAACGATGGCACTTTTGGTTGAAGGCAACGCTTTGTGTCCTCCGTAGACAATTTGCCCTCCTTCATCCGAATCTGGCTCTGACGTCTGCTGTCAAATTTCCGCCTTCTCGTCTCTTGAATGGGCCAGTGGAAGTGACACGAGGGTGGGAAATGGCTAAACGTCGACTCGACAGTCATTCGAGTCGTAACAGTCCGCGTCCGCCAATACGGAGATGCCCGCGACCCCCCCTCGCCCCTTCTTCCTCTCTCTTTGTGTAACACCCCCCCCCCCCCCCCCCCTCGCACGCCTCCCAGCCGGGTGTCTAACATGCACAGTGGAAAATCAAAGTGCGAGCCTTCCCAGTTCACACAGCTCCCGTGTCGCGCGTGGTGCGCCGTCTTGCCTCACGCGATCCGCGGAGTCGCTTGCAAATATGTTACAAAGTTGCATCTGAAGACCACGCCGGATTATAATTGTTTTCTTTTAAATTCAAACACTTCATAATGCGTATTTTCTATGACGTCCGACTGAGGTGACTTTTTTTTTTTTTTTTTTTTACTAATGGATCCCTGCAGGCTGTCCAGATGCAGCTGGGCGCCGGTGACCGGGCTGGCGATCTGCCTGCTCGTGTGCGCCTGCGTCGTGGACCTGGTGCTGGCTCAGATCCGCTACTCCCTCCCCGAGGAGCTGGAGCACGGAGCCTTCGTGGGCAACATCGCGGAGGACCTGGGCTTGGATGTGGCCAAATTGTCCGCGCGTCGCTTCCGACTCGTGTCCGGAGCCAAAAAGCAATATCTCGAAGTGAACTTGGAGAACGGGATTTTGTTCGTCAACGAAAAGATCGACCGAGAGGAGCTTTGTGAGCGCAGCCCGAGCTGTTTTCTGCACCTCCAAGTTGTCATCGAAAACCCCTTAGAGCTGTACAGAGTGGAAGTGGAGATTTTAGACGTGAACGACAACTCCCCCGCTTTCCCTTGGAGCGAATTCAACCTCGACGTCACCGAGTCGGCAGCGCCCGGCTCCCGCTTTCCGCTGGAGAGCGCGCAAGACCCGGACGTGGGCAGCAATGCTCTGCGCTCCTACCAGCTGGGCGCAAACGAGCACTTCCTTCTCAACGTCCAGACGCGCAACGACGGCAGCAAGTTCGCCGAGCTGGTGCTCGACGAGCCTTTGGACCGGGAGCGGCAGAAGAAGCACCGGATGGTTCTGAGCGCTTTTGACGGGGGGTCGCCGGAACGCTCCGGAACCGCCGTCGTCACCGTCACGGTGCTCGACGCCAACGACAACGTCCCCGTCTTCGATCGCGGCGTGTACCGGGCCAGACTGGTGGAGAACGCGCCGAGGGGGACGCCGGTGCTCAAACTGAACGCCACCGACTCGGACGAGGGCTCCAACGGGGAGGTGACCTACGCCTTCAGCGGACACGCGCCTCTGAAAGTGCGCGAGCTGTTCAGCGTGGACCCGTACACGGGGGAGATCCGCGTCAAGGGCGTCGTGGACTACGAGAAAGCCAACGTGTACGAGCTGTACGTGCAGGCGAGGGACCGGGGCCCCTCGGCCGTGGCCGTGCACAGCAAAGTGCTGGTGGACGTCGTGGACGTCAACGACAACAGCCCCGAAGTCATCCTCACGTCCGTGTCCACGCCGGTGCAGGAGGACGCGCCGCCGGGCACCGTCATCGCCGTCATCAGCGTCACGGACCGGGACTCGGCCGAGAACGGGAACGTGGACTGTCAAATCCCCAGCGACGTGCCCTTCCAGCTGCACTCGTCCTTCACGAACTACTACACGCTGGTGACCAGCGAGCCGCTGGACAGGGAGGCGGTGTCCGAGTACAACATCACGCTGACGGCGCGCGACTCGGGCTCCCCGCCGCTGTCCACCAGGAAAACCGTCCCGGTGCAAGTGTCTGACACCAACGACAACCCGCCGCGGTTTTCCCAGCCCTCCTTCACCGTCTACGTGACCGAGAATAACGCCCCGGGCGCTTCCATTTGCACCGTGACCGCCTTCGACCCCGACTCCGACCAGAACGCCTATCTGTCTTACTCGATCGTCGAGGGTCAAATCCAGGGCATGCCCGTGTCCACGTACGTGTCCGTGAACTCGGACAACGGCAACATTTACGCACTGCGATCCTTCGACTACGAGCAACTTCGCAACTTTCAGATTGTGGTGCGCGCTCAGGACGCCGGTTTCCCCCCGCTGGCCAACAACGTGAGCGTCAACGTTTTCGTTTTGGACCAGAACGACAACGCGCCGATTATCGTGTCCCCGCTGCCGAGAAACGGCAGCGTGGCCACGGAGGCGGTGCCGCGCTCCGCGGATGCCGGTTACCTGGTCAGCAAAGTCACGGCGCTGGACGCGGACGCGGGGCAAAACTCGCGGCTGTCCTACCAGGTGGTGCAGGCCACGGATCCCGGACTGTTCAGCGTGGCGCTGTACACGGGCGAAATCAGGAGTTTGCGCCGACTGGCGGACAAAGACGCGTCCAGACACAGACTGGTGATACTGGTGAAGGACAACGGGCAGCCTCCCCTCTCCGCCACCGTCTCCGTTGTGCTGACGCTGGTGGACAGCGCGCCCGAGTCCTTATCCGACCACGGGGACCTGACGCTCAGCCCTCAGCCCCCCTCCAACCTCGCCCTCTACTTGATCGTGTCTCTCAGCACCGTGTCGCTCATCTTCCTCGCGGCCATCATCGTCCTGGCCGCGGTCAAGTGCTACAAGGACCGGGAGACCCCGAGCGGCTACAACCTGCCCCCCTTGGCGCGCTGCTGCTGCGGCGGCTTCCAGCCCGAGCCCCCCCCGGAGGTCTTCAAAAAATCCAACCTCAACCTGCAGATTTCCTCCGCAGCCAACAAAGTGCCCACCAACTGCGTGGAGGTCAACGGAAGCGGCGGCCTGACGCAGCCTTATTGTTACAAAGTGTGCTTGACCCCGGAGTCGTCCAAAAGTGACTTCATGTTCTTGAAGCCGTGCAGCCCGGCGAGCACGCCGCGCAACAACGAGGCGAAGAGCGCGGAGCACGCGTGGGGCGCGTCTGTCAACAACGGAGCCCCTAACCCCCCGAATGAGGTATGCAAACAAAAACATCGCAAAGGTCGCGTTCAGCACTCGGATCGTGCGTCGTTAGACATTTCACAAGAGCTGCGTATGGATATTTATTGCAACATCGGCGCGACTAATCGTTGCCTGCGTTTGAAATATTTTACACGCAGAAATAAAAGGAGACGAAGATGCCCGATTAGCTTTGAATGGACACGTTAATGCGCCCTGATCTCAATTAGCCTGCTTGTGACGTCGGTATATGGGCTGGAAATGAAGTCGGGGCAAGAAAAACATGATTCATTTCATTTAAAAAAGAAACACATACATCATTCTCAATGCCTCCTCCACCAGTGTGACCGCTCTGGATAAGGGAGGAGGGGAGCAGGGTAAACTAAATTGCTTCCCGAACACCAAGTCAAGGGCAACGGGCAAGGTGAACGACAATTTTGATGTATTCGTCCGCCGTTCTGTCCATTTTGGCGCAGGCAAGGCGGCGACGGCTCACAATTTATATGGGACAAATCTCCCCTCCGGCCATCCCTCAAGGGCACCGTGGACACAAAGAAGTATTATACTACACCCAATGTGGCGTGTTCACCATGGGGGGGCTGCTGTCCATTATTGATGAAAAATGGCAAATGTTCTGTTTTTGGAGAGGACACCGGGAAGGGAAGGGAAGGGAAGGGAAGGGAAGGGGGGTGGGGGGAGCAAGGACACGGCTGGACTGAGACGTGGCCCGCCTGTAGATGGGTCCCTGCCATGTCCTGCGGGTGCAAGGAGAGACTAAGATGTGAAGTCATATTTATCAGAAGGGGAGGGGGGGAGAGGCGTTCGGGTGGAGTGGGGGCGCAAGCAAGGACAGAGGGAATTCAAGGAGCCAGGATGTACTGTTTTCTAATTCCAGCAGACGGGGCAGGAGACCGTTAACGTGTGCGCGTGTGGTCATCACGCGCGACACCAGACTCCACCAGGCAGGCACACTGACAAATGTCATTTCGGTCACGGGCACAGCAGTGCTGGCCACAGGAAGGGGCGGGGGGGATGGGCCGACGAGGTCACAGGGGGGTCGTTACGCAGGTCCCCGAGGAGAGCGCGTCCCTCTGTAATCGTTAATTGGCTCCCTGATTCACTCAGCCGGGCACGCGCGCTCGGCCAAAAAAACCTACGCGCGCACACGCAGACGTAGGTCGGCAGGACGCGTCGTCCGATGACGAGCTCAAGTGTCGGGCGAGGCGAGCGCACGGAGCGCAGAGACGGCAGATTGATGGCGCGCACGAGCGTCGTCGGTCCGGACGACCTCGAGTGACCGCCGAAGGCTCCTCGTTATGGCAAAGCTTGCTAATGCAGTCGAATGTTCGTGTAAAGTGCGTGCACGCGGAAAGAAGCAAAACAAGGATCGTTTTTCTTCATTTTCTCTTTGGCGAGCTTCCCTTTGATGATTGAATCGTGTTCCCTTCCATCCCGCCGGGCTTCTAATTGGTTTTCTTGCTTGCTTGGCAAGGGCCACGCTTAGAATACAGATTCTAAGAATAATTATTGTTATATCAGCACGGTTTTATGTCCCATTCTCCATGTTACAGCAACTTTCAGTGAATTAATAGAGTCGGGGGAAAACAAGTCTACACACCCCTATTTAAATGCCAGGTTTTTGTGAAAATGAGACCCAGATAATTAACTTCGAACCTTTTCCCACCATTTATGTGGCCGATAACCGCCGCTACTCAACTGAAAAAAATGTCAATATTTTCAAGAATTGGAAACAAACCACTGATCTAAGGGACGAGTGTGGACACCCGCTAATCGGGGATGTTCAGAATGGACCGATCACGTTCAAATTCATGTTAAGCACACAAACCCCAAATAAAGTTCAGATGTTCCGGTCGGCTTTCCCTGACATTTCGGCACAAGCCGCGGTTGGGGGGGAAAAAGGCCTTTGAATTGATGCATTTCTGAACATTTCCATTCATCCAGGTCATTTCATTCTCAGGGCATTGAGTCGACCGCAACTGGGCTGTTCTGTTTGTCTTAGAAGATGTTTCGCCTCTCATTGGAGCAGGCTTCATCAGTTCATGCAACGAGGTTTGGTAGTCAGCTAGTACGTCCTAACTTCTTCTAAGACAACACAATCCTTTGAATTCGCTTAAATCGAACGTGTACATCGATTGCACGTGACTGAAATCTGTTAAAATAAGATATATTACGTATATATACGTTCATTCAAGGATTGCTTGAGGTATGTTCACGTAGTTTTAATACGATACGGCTCGCAAGCAGGCCACAAAACGTTATCTAGCCTAGCAGGCTAGCGCTAGCGCTTAACGATTGTAGGTAAACATGACGGCGTTCTGTCGAATCGTGCTCTAAAGGTTCGGTACACATTGGTCTGTGCGCGTGAATAAATGTTGACAACAGCTTCCAAGTACGTTGACAGCAGCAAGTGCGGGAGGCGAAGCGCCGGTCACAAGACGCAATCCGATTGGTCGATGTCAAGGTGCGCTGTCGGAGAGTTGTCGTTGATATGTCATACTGCACGGAACATATCCCAAAAAATCAAACATGCGAGACTTTTCATTTCGGCGTCGTCGTGCAAATCATCGGTCGTGCGTTAGGTCACACGACAAGACGTTTTGCCGTTCCCGATCTGGGAAATCGGCTGCAGTAGCTCATCGGGCCATTATCGGGGGTTAAAATCCTGTCGTCCGATCTAGGCATGAGACAAGTTAGATTTGACAACGAAGGATGTACAGTTGGAAACAGCATTCAAGCCTTTAGACCAAAAAACAAAAAACAAAAACAAAAAGGCAGGAAAAGCCTACTCGAACACCAACTTCATTTGGGGTAAATTCTGTCGATGGTGTGTGGCCACTCCCATTTATCATGAATTTGAATGCGATTGGTTAATTCTGAACGCAGCCACTTCCCAAATGAAAAAAGGGCATAATGTAAATAGTTTAAACATGACGTATCTCGGCTGCATTTCTGTAGATCACAAAAACCTGGCATTTTGTGTAGACTTTTTATATCCGATGTACATAATTAGAGACTCAGACCCGTAAAAAAAAAAAAAAAAATCACATGGGTGCCCTATTTCTCCGATCCCGCAGCGCCACAGAGGACACAAGCAAAACGAAGTGACGGACAAAAAAGCTGAAGGCAAAATTGCGCCGCCTCGTCTTTGAAAATTAACTTCTAGCAGACGTCCACACGAGGGCAGCATTTGTCCATTTACCATTTTCAATGCCAGCTGAAAAACAGACCCTGGACTAGTTTCTCGTCAATTACAGGGCACATACAGAAAGAAACAAACATTCACACCGTCGCCGAATAGGAACTGAAATCACCTAAGTGAACCACTGCACCATCAGTGACGATGAGTGAGCAATAGAAACAAGGATGCTCTTTGTTTAAAGACCCACCAAAGACGCCCACAAAATGTTTTGTCATTTTGAACACAGAGAAGTGTCTGCCAAATTTGAATGAATACAAATATCAACAGTATGTTAAAAAAAAAAAAAAACAACGCTGCGAAATGATGAAAAATAAGGCCCTGCCTCGAGCTGCAGGAGCGTGTGGGCGAGTCTGCTGAAGGCGCTGGAGACAAGCCCTTCACCTGTCCATCAAATGCGTTCACTGTGCGTGCCTGTAGTCAACTACCGGATAAATAACACGTGCCTCTGTAGTTAGGGTTCAGAAACGGTTAACTTGGCCGTGTGTCTACTATGTGGGGAGACCCACACGTAACGACGGAGCTCCTCAGTTTGCTAGCTGACGGGCTAGCGAACGGAATCAAAGTTAACCGTGTTGTGTGGATCGACTTCTGGCTTCTGGAATGCGGACGCCGCGGTAAAAACAAAACCAAAACTGGAGAAACAGGAGAAAAAAATGTCATACAATGAAAGGCAAACATATCTTATCCTGGTTTGTGATTATTTGAGATATTGTATCGTGATGATGATGACGACGATTACGTTTTTGCTCAGTCAAACATTTTGAAATTGGAATGAATACCTCAAGCCGAACCGACGCTGACTTTGCTGCTCGCTCAATTTTGTGACTTTGCGCAGAAAACTTGACAGCTTTTATTGCGTCCTGAATAATGCAAACTAACACGCCGACAATCGCTTTGTCATTCCTCCTCATCGACTTTCTCAAACGAATAGAGATGAAAATACAAAATCAGCCAGAGGTTTTCATTCAACGATGTTTATTATTCTTTGCTGTCGTTTGCAACGTTGTAGAACTGCACCGCATCATACTGACAGCTGTTTAACCCTTGAGTTGCCGAAAAGGCGAAAAAAAAAACATACATAAAAATAAATAAAAAATACTAACATCAAATTGCAAACAAGGCGTGTGGAATGTTGTGACCGATAAGTGGACGATTTTAAAAGGACTTCACCATTTATATTACAGTACACGGCAGTATCTTATTATTATTATTATTATTATTATTATTATTATTCTTTCTTTTGTTTTATTTTTTTTACAGCTGAAGCAGCCAAACACAGATTGGACCCTCACAAAGAATCAGAATTCTTCCATCAAAAGGTAACATTGTTATTTTGTTGTTGTTGTTTTTGTTAAACCATAAACGTATTATGTGTGTGTAGCCAATAGATATTGAACTCAATCATTAAATGTCCATCTTGTCTCCAGTTACAATTCGATCAACATGGATGGAACGCTAACGCGGAAGGCCATGCACGCCGACCCGGAAAACTACGTCACGTCCGCGGCGCCCGGACAGTACTGGACGTGGGGCACTCGCACGAGGGCCGCGAAGGGTACGACCAGCCAAGTTGAATGAGAGGAAAACGTTCAGTGTGGAAAACACTCGGCAACAGTCGGCCCCGCCGTACAATCGCACACCTGCGCCAGAGCTGAGAGCTGGTTGGAATATTTTGCCAGTCTCGGACTGCCAAATAAAGAAAGTTGAATGAGTTCCTCCAGCTGAATTGCGCATTCTTAGCTGACGTAGTATTGGTATCGCATTAGAATGTGAGTGCAAATGAATACTGAACTGCAGAATCGCTCCTAATTCCTGGCCACGTATCTTGTACCGCAGACTATAAGATGTCTCCGTCGCCCGGTGGTGTTACCTCCCGGCCGTGGACTCCTCGGCGCACCCCTCCGCCCCAGCGGCAGCAGCAACCTACGAACCCCCCGCGGCCGCATCCGCATCCGCATCCGCATCCGCAGCCGCAGCCGCCGCCTGACTACCACCACAACGTCTACATCCCCGGGACGCCGTCGGGCTTCTGCACCCTGAGGCCCGCGGCACAGCGCAGTGACTTGGACGTCCGTAACTCTTTCTCCACCTTTGGCAAGAAGCGGCGTCTCCAGATGTCCCCCCAGGGGGAGGCCGCCATGATCAATAACGACCTGTACAATGACTGACGTCCCACGGGCTGCCCGAGCGGCTGATCGGAGCGATGGATCACCCGAGATGAGGCTCGTCTGTCAAACGAACGGCTCGTGAGTGGCGTGATATGCGAGCGCAATGCGAGTTCAGGACAAGGACAAATCGTGAGCGAACATCTTGAATGCTGAAGGGAAGTGGATTTTTGTGCTTATTTATGTGACGACCTGTCTCGATGTCTGTTTTAATTTACTCTTATTATTGCTGTTAATTTTTAGACAATCAAACAGGAGGTGCAGATGTGACTTCCAAATTAGAGAATATGATAAGCGTCAGTCGGCAATTGCTTTGCACATCTTGATGTATGGATTCATATCGTTGGGTTTTAAGAATATAGAAAGTGTTTTTTTTTTTTTTTGTATGTATGTTCATCTGCTAACACGTGACACACAAACATCAAAAGATGAGGAAGACTCCTCACACATGTACTGTAAATACATTTAATGGAAATAAAGTATTTTTTTGCATTCCATTTCTTTCCCAAAGGACGATAAACAGGAGAGTTTTGTTCGTCGAGGTTTCATTTCCTGGGGTCAATTATTTTCAGGGGGAATCTTTTCGCCTTGGTAAGCTGTTTTCCGCCTAGATGAATAAATACACTAACATGCTAACATATGCTAATTGGAGCGCTTGCATTTCCCTTTGCCCACAGAGGACGACGGGGCTTCATTAACGGAACAAACAAAAAGTCCTCTCTTGAAAATGTCGCTTTAGTGAAGACGTACGAGTGGCGCGAGCGCTCCAAATGCCACACCTGGATGGGAGTTGAGGGGCCCACAGCTGCTTTCTCTCCTTCCGTGTTGCCCTTTTTACTTGTTCATTCTCGGGGAAATTGTTCCGCAGATGACACACGGCTACCGGCCAGGAACAAAGCAGGTTTAATTAGGTCATCGTGTGGCTCAGACTGAGAATAATTCCGTTAATAAGGAAAAGGGAGTCCATGGAGAGCCGCGGAAGGAGCCGGGCGACCTTCCCTGGTGGGAGGCGATTCAGAAGGGGCATTCGATGTAGGTCAGATATGATGACTGGATATGCAGTAGGGTTTCTGATGCAAGATATCCCTTTCACCTTGAGTCAATGCGTTCATTAACTATTAAAACTACCGACATATTTCCCTTTAAGGATCACGTCACTGACATTTTCCAAGGGTCGTGAAAAGTCGAACAAATGCCGAATAAAAATCAAACAAAATCGATGACCGCGTCGGTGGAGAAAAGCTGTCCGTTGCAGTGGTGCTGAACTTGCTCGTGGCCGTTGGCCGTTTTCCTCTCGGCACACGCAGCGCCCCCGCTCGCCCACCAGAGGGCGTATGTGTTCAACGTTCGATCCAGAGCGGGAGCAAGCGACGTCAGTCACGTGACGAGCGTCTCCGTCTGTCGCTCACATGCGCGCAGAGGAAAAAAAAGGAAAACCGTGTCGGCAGTGAAACGTAATACGGCAGAAATGTACAACTAGCAGCGCGTTTATTTGACTGCATTCGCTATCGTGTGTCATGCAAGAACAACTATTTAAGATTAGTTCAATTTAACTACTAAGGCTATTTTCTATGTGAACATAGCGGGTTGAGGAATACAGGCTCAAACACGGCACTTCACGCATTTGTCACGTTGCTAAAAGTGCACAGCACGTAACATTGCATTAGAAAGGTACAGCCAAGTGAACAGCAGATGGCGCCGTTGAGTAAGAATCCCGAACCACAGCGCTTGCAGAAGAGCCAAGGGGAGAACTGATCTGTTGCGCTCACGCTCATCATTTGACTTGCTCAAAGTATTCAAGTTCAGGTCGGGTCCGTGCAAATCCGATTTTATTCGGCTCTCGTAACACACATCAGGCAAACTGTTATACACCGCAACAAAATCGCAACGCTTGAGTTGGGGGATGGCGACCCTCACGCCTGAGCCGCGCTGCCCACAACTCAACACATAAATATAGAGTGGAACCCAGCATTTATTCAAAATAACCAACAGTCACCTCACTATGGTGAAAAAAACAAATAAGTAAAAATAAATAAATAATAATAATAATAATACAAATAAAAGGATACCTCAAAAAATGTCTGTCTAAAACAAAAGTATCAACTCAGCGGTCACACGGAGAAAAACAATATAAATGCGACCAAAGAAGCCTAAATGTGCACACCTGCATGCACCCAAATATACACTTATGTCAAATAATCATCAGAATAATTTGACTGCAATGATTTCTTCAAATTCTTGTTCACTTTAATTTCTGGTACCACTCAAAGGTATATTGCCGAGCAAAACAAAAATCAACCTGAGCCCATAATACTTTTTGTCCTATTCGACATGCTCCAGCTTTATTGTCTTTGGGGTGATTTGAGTTGCTCTTGCGAAAACCATGAAAAATGGCGAGAGCTCAGCTTTTAAATTCAACTCTTAGGAGCTATTTTTGCTTTCATCATTACATTTGTACAAACACATTTTGTTTGTACCACACATGAAGGAACAAGAAACAAAATAAACAATTGGGTGGCGTAATCATTCCCCCCCCCCCCCCCCCCCATGACTGTCTATGGACATTCACATGGTGGATATAAAAAGTCAACACACCCTTGTTCAAATAACAGGTTTTTGCGATATATATATAAATATATATATAAAACAAACTTTTCTCACCAATAATGTGACCTCAAACCTGCACAACTCAATTGACAATTGGTTTTTAATCTTTTTAGAGGGGGAATTAAAAATAAACTACTTCAATAATGTAGTTGCATAAATGTGCACACCCTCTTCACAAATAGCCAATCACAATCAAATCCATGTTAATCGGGAGTCAGTACCTTCCCGCAGGTGGTTGGACCGGCATGGTCGCGCCTTTGGCCACCCCCCAGCTGCAGGAAGGTGAAAGGTCACTTCTGTGGCAGGGAAAGAGCCAGAGCTGCTATGTGAGCTCAGAGACCTTTTTTATTTCAATGACAGGGATCCAAATGTCGTGAGAATTTCCATATTTACTGGGCAATGCAACAGAAACACGATGTTTTTGTTTTCTTTTTTGGGCTAAAATAGACACAAGGCACATTAAGGTGAAACTGCTCTCCGAGTAGTTTGGAGACTAGACTGGACTTTGTTTCTCTTTCTGGATTGACTCCAATGAAGTGGCCGGAAAAAAAAACACGGCAGGAAAAGTCGCACAGTAGTCGTCAAGTCTGCTCTTATGTTCAGAAATGTGATTTCGAGGTACGAACCCCAATTCCAATGAAGTTGGAAATTCGTGTAAAACGCAAATCAAAACAGAATACAATGATTTGCAAATTCCTTTCCACCTATATTCAGTTGAATATCCTACAAAGACAGACTATTTAATGTTCAGACTAAAAAAAAAAATCAAAAAAAGTTCCTTTTTTTGTGCAAATATTCCCTCATTTTGAATTTGATGCGTGCAACATGTTGGAAAAAAGGTGGGACAGGCGCGTGTTTACCACTGTGTTAGATCATCGGTCCTTTTAACAGCACTCGATAAGCGTTTGGGAAGTGAGGACACGAATTGTTAAAGCTTTGTAGGTGAAATTATTTCCCATTCTTGCTTGATGTGCAACTTCAGTTGCTCAACAGTCGGGTGTGTCTGTTAGCTTTCGCTTTGCATGTTAGAGTTTTAACTTGCATTTGGGGATGGAGCAACCAACTGTGTTAACTGACAATGTTTTGGTGAAGTGTTCCTGAGCACACAGGCAGGCAATTTCCTTTACACAATAATGTTGTTGTCTTTTTGTTTTTTTGTTAATGCGGTTCCACCTGAGGGGTCAAAGGTCACGGGCATTCAATGTTGTTTTTCAGCCTTGTCGCTTCCGTGCAGAGATTTCTCCAGATTCTCAGAGTCGTTTGATGATATTACGGTCAGATGATGAAAGACAAAGTTTATCAGCATTGTCTTTGTAGTGTATTCAGTTGAATAGTTGAAAGGGATTTTCCAACCATTCTATTCTGGTTTTATTTACATTCTACACAATGTGCCAACTTCATTGGAATTGCGGTTTATAGATGATGCATGTTACTTACCATTTCCAACTATGTTCATTTAAGACATCTTTAGATGGTTAATAAAATAATGTAAGGACAGAGATACTATTTCATGTACTGTATTTTGAATAGTCTAATCTTCGAATGTTCACCCTGGTGTTCCATCTAAACCGTTTAGCTTTTTTAAGTCAATGCTTCAATATTGTCAGTAAAGTACAGTGGACATAGAAAGTGAATTGACACAAGGTGTCGGCAGTTTGTCTCGGGGCTGTTTTGTCTGTTCGCTGGTCAACTGTCGCACCAATTGACAACACACGTTATTTCAAGACTTTATGTTCACTTTTACTGTAAATGTGACCTGAATTATTATTTTTTTTTGGGTTGGGTCACCTGTCAGTGTTGTACTTTATATGTACATTGTATGAACTCTAAATTCGAAATGACACAACGTGAAGCTTACGTACTGGGACTGCTCAAGCACCTAAAAAGGAATTAGCATTTGTATTAATAGCCTGTTAGGTAAACATAACCCTAACGTAACGGGTTGATAGGATTTGTTTCCATTTAAATCAGCCATTGCTTTGAATCAGCCCATTTTAGCTGGAGCGAGCTTTTCATACACACACTCAAAAAAACACACACATTAACTTAGTACACAAAAGTTGGTGTTTAAAAATGGTAGTTTATCATCATAACTTGACTCTAGTGGATGTTTGAGAATAGGACATACAGGTTACGATCCTAAAACTTCCACACACGTAAAAAAGCAGAAAGAAAGTTTGCCGTCAGCCAAATAGTTTTTCTCTTTGGTGTTCCCTCCAAAAGAATGATGCCACATTCAGAAAGTGGATTGATGGGAACTATTTTTTTGGGAGGGCAAAAAAAAAAAAAAGACTGCCACAAACTAACGGGCTAGAATGCGGGAAAATGGGATCATGTTTTTCAATAATAATCATTTGAGTTATTTTAACTCAAGTATTACGTTTTTTTTTTGGAAAAGGCACCAATAACTAGGAATGACCCCTATTAAAAAGCATTGCCTTCATTCCAAAAGGAGACATTTCATTTCGTCAAAAGGAGTAGCAGAAATGTTCAATTTCAGCAGCAAAAGGAATTACAGCTGTGGAAAGGAGCGGAAATGTCAACTGTTAAGCTGGGCCCTCGTACCGCTACAGTGGGCCTTTTCAGCCACATGGTGTCGCTGTTACCCTGTACTGTACTGTAGAAGCAGAATACATCTGAGCCACATACACATCTCCACACACCCGTCGTAAAGGGTGGACACATGTCTTTCTTTTGCATCCGATGTTCCTATTTGGAACAGTTGTGCTGCTCTTGATAATATCTTCTCATATTTAGAAACATAAAGGACATTATTCCCCCTCAAAAAGGACGCCAGTCATGCGTGATGCGGCACAAAGGATGGATTTTTGGACGGGGGTCTTTGTGTTGTGTGCGGCATGGCCGGCTGCTTTGTCCGTGACACGCTACTCCATCCCCGAGGAGATGGAGAGGGGCTCCGTGGTGGCCAACCTCGCCGCCGATCTGGGACTGGAGCCCGGAGGCTTGGCCCAACGACAGGTAAAACTCGATATTTTCCACAACAAAAAATATCTGGATGTCAATAAGAAGACGGGGGAGCTGCTCATCATGGAGACAATGGACAGGGAATATCTTTGCCCCTCCAAACCAGTCTCCTGTCTCCTCAAGCTTGACGTGATAATAGAAAGTCCATTGCGCATCTTCAACATTGAGCTGGAAATAACCGATATAAACGATAACGCGCCGCATTTCAGACGAGATAGAGTACAACTGGACGTGTCTGAGTCGGCGACGCCCGGCGAGAGATTCTCCCTCCCCAATGCGGTGGATCCAGATGCGGGCACGAATACGATCAAAACCTACAAACTCAGCCCCACT
This sequence comes from Phycodurus eques, assembly GCF_024500275.1. Lineage (NCBI taxonomy): Eukaryota > Metazoa > Chordata > Actinopteri > Syngnathiformes > Syngnathidae > Phycodurus > Phycodurus eques. The sequence continues at coordinate 28,212,896 of NC_084533.1, forward strand.
CAGCATTTTACCATTGAAATCCAGACGGGCACAGACGGAAGTCAATATGTAGATTTAGTGTTGACCAGATCTTTGGACCGGGAGGAGACCGCGGTCCATAATTTAATACTCACGGCAGAGGACGGCGGTAGTCCAGTACGTTCCGGTACCGCGAATATTATCGTGAGAGTGCAGGATACCAATGACAACCCGCCTCGATTTGACGCGCAGATTTATACAGTAAACATGACGGAGAATTCGCCGATCGGGACCACGGTGATAAAGCTCAACGCTACAGATCTCGACGAGGGGCCAAATTCCGAGCTTGTGTACTCCTTCACGCTTTACACGTCAGAAAAAACCCAAGACGCGTTTGCCATGAACCCCAGCACGGGCGAGATAACGGTGAAGGGCGCCGTGGACTACGAAGACATGACGTTTTATGAGATGCACATCGAAGCGAGGGACCGAGGCTCGCATCCGCTCCTGGGCCAGTGCCAAGTGGTCGTCCACGTCACGGACATGAACGACAACTACCCGGAAATCACGCTTCAGTCTGTTAAAAACACAGTGAAGGAGGACGTGCCTGTCGGAACTGTCATCGCCCTGGTGGCCATCGGCGACAGAGACACAGGTGACAATGGGAAAGTCGATTTATTCATTCATGACTCGATCCCTTTTGTTTTAAACAAGTCATCAGACAGACCAATGCATTACCAGCTAATTGTGTCCAAAACTTTGGATCGTGAATCAGTGCCGGATTATGACATCACACTCATCGTGAGAGATTCGGGAAGACCACCATTATCTGATAACGAAACGATAACTGTGCATCTGCTGGACGTGAACGACAACGTGCCGCACTTCCCTCAGTCCTTCTACAGCATCCGCGTGCCGGAGAATAATGCTCCCGGCGCCTTGCTCACGTCCCTCAGCGCCTTCGACCCCGACCTCCACGAGAACCAGTATCTGGTTTACTTCATTGTGGAGAAGGAGATCGCCAACACCTCCATGTCCATGCTGTTCTCCATCAACCCGGAGAACGGCAACCTTTACGCGCTCAAGACCTTCGACTACGAGATGGAGAAGGACTTTCTTTTCCACGTCGAGGCCAGAGACTCGGGTTCGCCTCCGCTCAGCAGCAACGCGAGCGTCCGCGTGGCGGTGGCCGATCAGAACGACAACGCTCCGGTCATCGTCTCTCCGTGGCGGGCGCACGGCTCGGCGGTGGAGGAGAAGATCCCCAGATCCACGGATAAAGGCTCTCTGGTGGCCAAGGTGATCGCCTTGGATGTGGATTCCGTGCACAACTCGCGCATCACCTACCAGTTCCTGCAGGTGAGCGACGCCTCCTTGTTCAGTCTGGACCAGTACAACGGCGAGATCCGCACCACCAGGATGTTCAGTTACAAAGACTGGCGCCACCAGAGACTGGTGGTGGTCGCCAAGGACAACGGGGAGCCCGCTCTCTCCGCCACGGTCACCATCAAGCTGTCCACGGTGGAAACGGCCGCCAAGGCCTACTCGGACGGCGGCGGGGCGCCCCCGGAATACGACATCTTCTCCGACCTCAACCTGTATTTGCTCATCGGTCTGGGCTCGGTGTCCTTCCTGCTGCTCATCACCATCTCGGTCACCGTCGTGCTCAAGTGTCAGAAGGTCGAGCCCGGCAATATGGCTCCTCCGTGCAGGAACAGCGTGATCAGCGAGAGGAACTCCACCGTGGCGGATTCCACTCTGGTGTCCAACGACGCCTACTGGTACAGTCTGTTTCTAGCCGAGACCAGGAAAGGAAAGCTGGTGGTCAGGCAGCCCGCGCCCAAGGGCTCCAGATACTTCGTGTCCAGTATTCCCAGGAGCGCGGCCGGGTCCGCCACCAGCGACTCCGCCCCTTCCACCTTGCAGGTAAATTAATTTTGAAACTTTTTATATGCTGTTTGAACTGAGGCAATGGATAGACAAATAAGGTACATAGTTTTACCGTCCAGGTACAATTTCTACTTCTGAGAAACAAAACAAAAAATATCACACCAACCCGAAAAACACTACCAATAATAACAATAAATGGGAAATGGACTGCACTTATACAGCAAGTGGCCAAAGCATTTTACAAAGCCTCACATTCACCCATTCACGCAAACATTCATCCACCAATGGGCAACTGTTGCCATGCAAGGCGCTGCCAGGCCCACTGGGAGAAAACTAGGGTTCAGTGTCCGGCCCAAGGGCACTTCGACAGTGGACTGTCAGAGCTGGGATTCCAATCGGCCACCGTTTGGTGACTGGACGACCCGCTCGAACAGCTGAGCCACAGACGAACACTAACAAAAAATAATCAATAAATGAATAAATAATAATCAAATAATCAACGATAATCATAATAGGTCACTGATAGCGTGCAGCGATTCTCGACTGGTGGGTCGAGAGCCAATAGTGTGTCACAAACCCATATTGGGTGGGTCCGCGACACATGCGACGCATTTAGTATAATATTATGTATTCTTATTTAACGTTTTCTGCTATATTACAGATGTACCAAATTCCCACCGGGAACATTTTAGGTACGAGGCAGGAAGTGTCGCTGCCTCGTGCTTTTGCCACTAATTTACGCCGCAAACAAATACGGTCGCAGCTCAACCTCGGCCAGCGGACGTCATGGCGAGCAAAGTGCTTTTGGTGGTGCGAAGTCATTGGAAACGACTTTTGAAAACATAAAATGCTCGATGTGTTGTCAGAGACTCTTTTCATACAAAACACGTGCACTCTTGTTGTCAGCTGGGATAAAAGTGGGTGGCAACTTTGCAACAAAAGGAAATTGCAGCGGTGAGGGATGCCGTCAAGCTGAAGAAGGAGTCCTATTGGGCCTTTTTGGCCTGTGGGACACCTGAGGCAGCTGACGGGTACCGGCTGGCCAAGCGGAATGCAGCTTTGGTGGTCTCTGAAGCAAAAACTCGGGTACGGGAGGAGTTCGGTGAGGCCACGGAGAAAGACCTCCGGACGGCTTCGAGGAAATTTTTGTCCACCGTCCGGCGTCTCGGGAGGGGGAAGCAGTGCGCCATCAACACCGTGTATAGTGGCGATGGGGCGCTGCTGACCTCGACTCGGGACGTTGTGAGCCGGTGGGGAGAATACTTCCAAGACCTCCTCGCGGCCACCGACACGCCTTCCCGTGAGGAAGCAGAGTGTGGGTTCTCTGAGGCGGGCTCTCCTATCTCTGGGGTTGTGGTCAAAAGCTCCTCGGTGGCAAGGCCCCGGGGCTGGATGAGATTCGCCCGGTGTTTCTCAAGGCTCTGGATGTTGTGCGGCTGTCCCGGTTGACACGCCTCTGCAACATCGCGTGGACATCGGGGACAGTGCCTCTGCATTGGAAGACTGGGGTGGTGGTCCCCCTTTTTAAGAAGGGGGACCGGAGGGTGTGTACCAACGACAGGGGGATCACACCCCTCAACCTCCCTGGTAAGGTCTCTTCAGGGGTGCTGGAGAAGAGGGTCCGTCGGGAAGTCGAGTCTCACATTCAGAAGGAGCAGAGTGGTTTTCGTCCTGACCGTGGAACAGTGGACCAGCTCTCCACCCACAGCAGGGTCCTCGAGGGTGCGTGGATGTTCGCCCAACCAGTCTACATGTGTTTTGTGGACTTAGAGAAGGCGTTTGACCGTGTCCCTCGTGGGTCCTGCTTCGTGAGTATGGGGTACCGAACCCCCAGATGAGGTGGCTGGGGCATCTGATCCGGATGCCTCCCGGACGCCTCCCCGGTGAGGTGTTCCGGGCACGTCCCACCGGCAGGAGACCCCGGGGACGACCCGGTACGCGCTGGAGAGTCTCCGTCTCTCGGCTGGCCCGGGAACGCCTCGGGATCCCCCTCGGACGAAGTGGCAGGGGAGAGGGAAGTCCGGGCGTCCCTGCTGAAGCGACCGCCCCCGCGACCTGATCTCGGACAAGCGGAATAAAATGGATGGATGGAAATTGCAGGTGCCAGGGTGACAATAATTGCGAACAACTGGTGCGGTCGGCCATTGGTCTCACTTCCGCGTATGTTCCGTTCCACTCGGTGATGGCGTGAATGTGAATTGTTTTTCTGTGTCTACATCCGGTGTGCCCTGTGACTGAGTGGCAACCAATTCAGGGGGTCGTCTGCCTTTTGCCCGATGGCAGCGAGGATTTAGGCCACACCTCCTCTCGACCATGAACACAAAAAGCAGGAGAGAGAGAACGGGTGGGTGGATGATGATGATGAGGATGATGATATTTACATGGCCCGCAAAAATGCAATTGTGACCTGCAAGTCATGAATAAAAGTCACTAAAATGTAACGTGGCGAGTATCCATTCAAAAAAGAGGTCGATTTTTTTTTTAAATGATGAAAACATCACCGAAGTCATTCAAGAAAGACAACTTTGTCTTATGAATTCAACAACCGCTGCCCGTTATACCCGACACTGTCCATAAAGATCCAAAAGGTGGCGCTGTGCTGCCTTGTTGTTCTGCGCCATCCTTCCAGTTGCCAAATGCGGTGCCAGCGATCGTTGGCATTTTTGGAAAGAGGGAATGGGAAAAGAGGAACAGCTCCGTGGTGCTGAAATCCGCACGGGAAACGCACACGCGCTGGATCGGCTCCATCTCCGATGAAACCTGTTTTCACCGTGTTTGCGTGAACATTGTGGCGCGTCTCGGCCATCAACTTCCGAATCACGTGCCGTGGATAGGAAATCGGGGACTTTTCCGAGACAATGGGGCCACACAAAAGGTACGTGCACCTCATCGTGTTGCTTTACACGGTTCGCGTTTTGGCTTCCGTGACGCATTATTCCATCCCCGAGGAGCTGAAAGAGGGAACCGTTGTCGCCAACCTTGCGAACGATCTCAGCTTGGACGTGACGAGTCTGATGAGAAGAAAGGTGCGCGTCGATATCATCGCAAATAAAAAATACCTGGATGTGAACAAAGAGACTGGAGAACTGTACATTTTGGAGAAGATTGACAGGGAACATATTTGCACGACTAAATGGACATCATCGTGCTACCTCAAACTGGAGGTGACGCTGGAAAATCCACTGCGGATTTTCAACATCGAATTAGAAATACTCGACATGAATGACAACGCCCCGCAGTTCAGACGAGACGCCATTCATTTGGATTTATCCGAGTCCACTTCAGCGGGGGAGAGATTCTCTTTAAGCAACGCAGTCGATCCGGATGTCGGAAGCAATTCAGTGAAAACATATCATTTGAGTGAAAGTGCACATTTTAATATTGAAGTCCACACTGGCAGAGACGGATCCAAATTTGCAGATTTGATATTAAAGAAGACATTAGACCGGGAGCAGCAGGCTGTGCACAATTTAATACTGACGGCAGTAGATGGCGGTGCGCCCCCGCGTTCTGGCACAGCGAGTATTATTGTTCATGTTTTAGACAACAACGATAACGCCCCTTTGTTTGACAAGTCGATCTACAGTGTCAAAATCATGGAAAATGCTCCCATTGGAAGCCTTGTTATTGATCTGAATGCGACTGACTTGGATGAGGGCTCCAATTCGGATTTAACGTATTCCTACAGTTTATACACGCCTGAGAAAACACAAGAGACTTTTCATTTAAATCCTTCGACGGGTGAGATTACTGTGAAGGGAATGTTGAATTACGAAGCGTTTCGGATTTATGATATGGAAGTCATAGCAGCAGACAAAGGAGTCAATAGTTTATCAGGCCAGTGTACAATCAAAATTCAAGTCGAGGACATGAATGACAACCACCCCGAAATATCGATAAAGTCATTCCGAAGTCCGGTCAGTGAGAATATCGCCGTGGACACGGTGATAGCAGTGGTCAGCGTGAGCGATAAGGACTCGGGCGACAACGGACTGGTGGATCTGCACATTCCACCAGATACGCCTTTCCGACTGAGGGAGTCCTCCGACGACTATTACCAGTTAGTGGTTTCGGAGCCCTTGGACCGCGAGAAGGTTCCGGAATACGACATCACCTTCACGGTGACCGACAGAGGCTCGCCCCCGTTAAGCGACAACGATACCGTGACCTTACAGCTGCTGGACGTGAACGACAACGTGCCGCACTTCCCTCGGTCCTTCTACAGCATCCGCGTGCCGGAGAATAACGCTCCCGGCGCCTTGCTCACGTCCCTCAGCGCCTTCGACCCCGACCTCCACGAGAACCAGTACCTGGTTTACTTCATTGTGGAGAAGGAGATCGCCAACACCTCCATGTCCATGCTGTTCTCCATCAACCCGGAGAACGGCAACCTTTACGCGCTCAAGACCTTCGACTACGAGATGGAGAAGGACTTTCTTTTCCACGTCGAGGCCAGAGACTCGGGTTCGCCTCCGCTCAGCAGCAACGCGAGCGTCCGCGTGGCGGTGGCCGATCAGAACGACAACGCTCCGGTCATCGTCTCTCCGTGGCGGGCGCACGGCTCGGCGGTGGAGGAGAAGATCCCCAGATCCACGGATAAAGGCTCTCTGGTGGCCAAGGTGATCGCCTTGGATGTGGATTCCGTGCACAACTCGCGCATCACCTACCAGTTCCTGCAGGTGAGCGACGCCTCCTTGTTCAGTCTGGACCAGTACAACGGCGAGATCCGCACCACCAGGATGTTCAGTTACAAAGACTGGCGCCACCAGAGACTGGTGGTGGTCGCCAAGGACAACGGGGAGCCCGCTCTCTCCGCCACGGTCACCATCAAGCTGTCCACGGTGGAAACGGCCGCCAAGGCCTACTCGGACGGCGGCGGGGCGCCCCCGGAATACGACATCTTCTCCGACCTCAACCTGTATTTGCTCATCGGTCTGGGCTCGGTGTCCTTCCTGCTGCTCATCACCATCTCGGTCACCGTCGTGCTCAAGTGTCAGAAGGTCGAGCCCGGCAATATGGCTCCTCCGTGCAGGAACAGCGTGATCAGCGAGAGGAACTCCACCGTGGCGGATTCCACTCTGGTGTCCAACGACGCCTACTGGTACAGTCTGTTTCTAGCCGAGACCAGGAAAGGAAAGCTGGTGGTCAGGCAGCCCGCGCCCAAGGGCTCCAGATACTTCGTGTCCAGTATTCCCAGGAGCGCGGCCGGGTCCGCCACCAGCGACTCCGCCCCCTCCACCTTGCAGGTATGTGTCAATTTTCTTAAAAACTGGCTGTCATTTTTTAAAGTGCAAATGTATTTTAGTTTGCAATTGTATCACAAATGATCTAAAAAATACATATAACAGGTATCAGCAGATTATAATAATTTTAATTTAAAATACGGTACGTTAGCATCAATTTCACTTTCCCAATTTCACTTATTTCACTTGTTAAGTGTTGGGAAAACAAAGGGAGGCGCTGTTTGACCAAGAGAACGGCCCGTGACGCCATGACACTGATGCGTCTCTGTCAGGGCGGACGGGGAGAAAAAAAAAAAAAAAAAAAACACCGCGCAGTTGTTCACTCTGAGATCGGACCCATCGGAAGAGGAACGAGACAGTTACGTTCAAGCCGCTAATGAGGGTGAAATTTAAGGGTAGTGCAGTTTAAGACCGTGTGAGCGAAATGACATTATAAATGGGATTCCAAATAATTTGTCTGAGCTGAAGTCATATGGAACGGCACGCAACAATGGGGTCCGTTTTACTGATGCGTTCTCTGAAGAGGTACGTGCTGCTCTTTGTGCTCTTTGCCTTTGTTCCTCGCGCACCGGCTTCAGTCACCCATTATTCCATCCCTGAAGAAATGAAGGAAGCAACAATAGTTGCCAACATTGCAAACGATCTGAGCTTGGACGTTAAAACACTAAACAAGAGGAAGATGCGGCTGGATATTATTGCAAATAAGAGATATCTGGACGTGAAAAAGGAGACTGGTGAGCTGTACATTGTGGAGAAAATTGACAGGGAAATCCTTTGTCCTACTAAATCATCAGCCTCATGTTATCTTAAACTGGAGGTGATTTTGGAAAACCCTGTGCGAATCTTTAACATCGAGGTGGAAATAATGGACATTAACGACAACGCCCCTCAATTTAGGAGAGACGCCATTCACTTGGATGTATCTGAATCTACTCCGAAAGGAGAGAGATTCTCTCTCAGCAATGCCGTCGATCCCGACGTTGGCAGTAATACAGTTAAAACATATCATCTGCGTGAAAGTGATACATTTGACATCGAAGTTCTAACAGGGAGAGATGGGTCCAAATTTGCTGAATTAATATTAAAAGACACATTAGACCGAGAGCAGCAGGCTGTGCATAATTTGGTATTAACAGCAGTAGATGGCGGTAAACCTCCGCGTTCTGGGACTGCCAAAATTATAGTTCAGGTATTAGACAACAACGATAACGCCCCTTTGTTTGACAAGTCGATCTACAGTGTCAAAATCATGGAAAATGCTCCCATTGGAAGCCTTGTTATTGATCTGAATGCGACTGACTTGGATGAGGGCTCCAATTCGGATTTAACGTATTCCTACAGTTTATACACGCCTGAGAAAACACAAGAGACTTTTCATTTAAATCCTTCGACGGGTGAGATTACTGTGAAGGGAATGTTGAATTACGAAGAGTTTCGGATTTATGATATGGAAGTCATAGCAGCAGACAAAGGAGTCAATAGTTTATCAGGCCAGTGTACAATCAAAATTCAAGTCGAGGACATGAATGACAACCACCCCGAAATATCGATAAAGTCTTTCCGAAGTCCGGTCAGTGAGAATATCGCCGTGGACACGGTGATAGCAGTGGTCAGCGTGAGCGATAAGGACTCGGGCGACAACGGACTGGTGGATCTGCACATTCCACCAGATACGCCTTTCCGACTGAGGGAGTCCTCCGACGACTATTACCAGTTAGTGGTTTCGGAGCCCTTGGACCGCGAGAAGGTTCCGGAATACGACATCACCTTCACGGTGACCGACAGAGGCTCGCCCCCGTTAAGCGACAACGAAACCGTGACCTTACAGCTGCTGGACGTGAACGACAACGTGCCGCACTTCCCTCGGTCCTTCTACAGCATCCGCGTGCCGGAGAATAACGCTCCCGGCGCCTTGCTCACGTCCCTCAGCGCCTTCGACCCCGACCTCCACGAGAACCAGTACCTGGTTTACTTCATTGTGGAGAAGGAGATCGCCAACACCTCCATGTCCATGCTGTTCTCCATCAACCCGGAGAACGGCAACCTTTACGCGCTCAAGACCTTCGACTACGAGATGGAGAAGGACTTTCTTTTCCACGTCGAGGCCAGAGACTCGGGTTCGCCTCCGCTCAGCAGCAACGCGAGCGTCCGCGTGGCGGTGGCCGATCAGAACGACAACGCTCCGGTCATCGTCTCTCCGTGGCGGGCGCACGGCTCGGCGGTGGAGGAGAAGATCCCCAGATCCACGGATAAAGGCTCTCTGGTGGCCAAGGTGATCGCCTTGGATGTGGATTCCGTGCACAACTCGCGCATCACCTACCAGTTCCTGCAGGTGAGCGACGCCTCCTTGTTCAGTCTGGACCAGTACAACGGCGAGATCCGCACCACCAGGATGTTCAGTTACAAAGACTGGCGCCACCAGAGACTGGTGGTGGTCGCCAAGGACAACGGGGAGCCCGCTCTCTCCGCCACGGTCACCATCAAGCTGTCCACGGTGGAAACGGCCGCCAAGGCCTACTCGGACGGCGGCGAGGCGGCCCCGGAATACGACATCTTCTCCGACCTCAACCTGTATTTGCTCATCGGTCTGGGCTCGGTGTCCTTCCTGCTGCTCATCACCATCTCGGTCACCGTCGTGCTCAAGTGTCAGAAGGTCGAGCCCGGCAATATGGCTCCTCCCTGCAGGAACAGCGTGATCAGCGAGAGGAACTCCACCGTGGCGGATTCCACTCTGGTGTCCAACGACGCCTACTGGTACAGTCTGTTTCTAGCCGAGACCAGGAAAGGAAAGCTGGTGGTCAGGCAGCCCGCGCCCAAGGGCTCCAGATACTTCGTGTCCAGTATTCCCAGGAGCGCGGCCGGGTCCGCCACCAGCGACTCCGCCCCCTCCACCTTGCAGGTATGCCTCAACTGCATACATTTTGTCAGTGGAAGATTTAGTCTCAATGTTAACAAGTTTTTTTGGAGAGTTTCACCTTGCTGGTTTCTGGTTGTATGCCTCAACTGCATACATTTTGTCAGTGGAAGATTTAGTCTCAATGTTAAATGGTTTACTTGTCTAGAGTTTCACCATGGTAGTTTCATAACCTGGCACTTAAAATTCCTTCTCCTTTCAATGCTACGTACATTTGATCGTTGACCTCCGCATGAAACTCGTCAAATATGTGAACGCAGCAAACATACAGTTTGAGTGACACCCCAAAGTGATGCGTTTTCTTCTCTGGCCAGAGGAGAATGGGATTTCCATGAGTGCCTTGTTCAAGGGCACCTCTCTTGAGTTTTCGCCACTTACTCGTATTTCTACAGTGAATAAAAGGTCTCCACACCCCGGTTCAAATGTCAGGTTTTTGTCATTTTGAAAATATGAGACCAAGATGGACGGAAACAGTAATTACCAAACATTTTACACCATTACTATGATATTTAACCTGTACAAGTCAGTCAAAAAATGAATTATATTTGAGTGGGGAAGTAAAAATAAACACCTGCGATAATGTAGTTGCACAAGTGTTCGCACCCACATAATGCAGTCCCGTCCAAAAGCATTGGAACGGCAAAGTCAATTCCTTTGTTTTTGTTGTATTCTGAAGACATTTGGGTTTCAGATGAAAAGATGATCATGAGACAAACGTTCAGAATTCCAGCTTTCATGTCATGCTATTTACATCTCAATGTGTTAACCAACTCAGGACAGAGCACCTTTTGTTCGAAGCCACCCACTTTTCGAGTGAGCAAAAGTATTGGAACAGACATGATTGAATGAACTTCAAGTGAATAACATTCACTATTTGGTGGCGTAACCCTTACTTGCAATAACTGCATCAAGCCTGCCACCCATTGACTTCACCAGACTGTCGCATTCTTCATTTGAAATGCTTTTCCAGGCCTTTACTGCAGCCTCTTGCGGTTCTTGTTTGCTTCTGGGGGGTTTTCCCTTCAGCCTTCTGTTGAGTAGGTGAAATGCATGCTCTTTTGGGTTAAAGTCTGGTGATTGACTTGGCCAGTCAAAGACCTTCCACTTTTCCCCCCTGATGAAGTCCTTTGTTGTGTTGGCAGTGTGTTTTGGGTCATTGTCTTGTTGCATGATGAAGCTTCTCCCGATTAGTTTGGATGCATTTTTCTGTAAATTGCCAGACAAAATGGTTTTGCAGACTTCAGAATTCATTCTGCTGCTCCCATCACATCACCACCATCGTTACATCATCAATAAAGACTACTGAGCCCGTTCCAGAAGCAGCCATGCAAGCGCAAGCCAGGACATGACCTCCACCATGCTTCACAGATGAGCTTGTGTGTTTTGGAGCATAAGCAGATCCTTTCTTTCTCCATACTTTGGCCTTTCCATCACTTTGGTAGAGGTTCATCTCGGTCTCATCAGTCCAGAAAACTTTGCTCCGAAACTTTTGTGGCTCATCTCTGTACTTCTTTGCAAAATCCAATCTGGCCCTCCGATTCTTTTTGCTGATGAGTGGTTTGCATCTTGTGGTACGCCCTGTATATTTCTTCTTTCCAAGTCTTCTTGTCACAGTGGATTGTGATACCTTCACCCGTGCCCTGTGGATGTTGGCAGTGATGTCACTGACGGTTGTCTTTGGGTTTGTCTTCACAGCTCTCACAATGTTTCTGTCATCAACTGCTGTTGATACCCTTGGCCGACCTGTTCGATGTCTGTTGCTCAGTACACCAGTAGTTTCTTTCTTTTTTAGGACATTCCAAATTGTTGTATTGGTATTGTCCAATGTTTGTTCAGTAGCGCTCATCGATTTTCCCTCTTCTCTCAGCTTCAAAAGGATTTGCTTTTCTCTCACAGACAGCTCTGTGGTCTTCATGTTTGCTGAACAGCAAATGCAGTTTTCACAGGTGAAACCCAAAGCCAAAAACGAGCCCTACCTAATGGTTAAGCAATCGATGGAAAAGGCAACACCTGAGCAACGAGAAACACCCATCAGTCACATGTTTCAATACTTTTGCTCACTTGAAAAGTGGGTGGCTTCAAACAAAAGATGCTCTGTCCTGAGTTGTTTAACATCTCGATGTAACTACCATAAAAATAAAAGCTGGAATTCTGAACATTTCACATATTCATCTTTTGATCTGAAGCCGGCGGCACGGTGGCCGACCGGTTAGAGCGTCAGCCTCACAGTTCTGAGGACCCGGGTTCAATCCCCAGTCCCGCCTGTGTGGAGTTTGCATGTTCTCCCTGTGCCTGCGTGGGTTTTCTCCGGGCACTCCGGTTTCCTCCCACATCCCAAAAACATGCATTAATTGGAGACTCTAAATTGCCCGTAGGTGTGACTGTGAGTGCGAATGGTTGTTTGTTTCTATGTGCCCTGCGATTGGCTGGCAACCAGTTCAGGGTGTACCCCGCCTCCTGCCCGATGACAGCTGGGATAGGCTCCGGCATGCCCGTGACCCGCGTGAGGAGAAGCGGCTCAGAAAATGGATGGATGGATGATCTGAAGCCCAAATGTCTTCAGTATACAAGAAAAACAAAAGGAATTGACCTTGCCGTTTCAATACTTTTGGAGGGGACTGTAACTGGTAATGTTGCTGTGTTCAGAATTAACCAATCAGGTTCCAACCTCATGTTAAATGGGAGTCAGCGCACACCTGCGACCATTGAAAGTGCATCTGCCTAATCCCAAATAAAGTTCAGCTGCTCTCATATTTTGGTCACAATCTTGATGGAAAACGTTTTAAAAGACACAAAAATGTGGCATTTGAGCAGGGGTGTGTCGACTTTTTATAGCCAGCGTCATTCTTTTTCGTAGTGTGTCAGGTAAACATCGCCTGAATGCGAGGTCAGGGTTGTTCTGCAACTTGACTGCGAGTCCCACGCCGTTGCTGCAAGTGGAGCACGACTTCACAAATTGAATAGTTCGGCCCTCATTTTTGTCATTTATGGTTTTAGTTTAAATGTGCACCTTTTGCAGACTTTCTATTGCCCCTAAAAGAAAGTTTCAAGGATCATCCACGTGTTTTTTTTTTTGCAATTTGCCAATGTTTGGAATGCAAGTCATTTCACTTTATTTGTTGCATGACACACAGCGACGTCTCAATCTCACAAGTCAGTCCCAACAGGCGCTGCAAATGAGGTGCGTGCGTGGCCGGCGTTGGGGATGGAGGCTGGAGAAGCCCGCTCACAATCATCTCAGGAACAGGCACTGACAGGAACATGCAGTTGGAGTGACGCTGTTGATCATGTTTCACGTGACTCGAATGACACTTCAAACATAAAGCATACAAGTGGACATGTGCTATGATTTCAAAGATTCAGAAACGGAGCAGACTGATTTGGGAGACGCCAATAATTGTCTTCATTTTGACTTGATGTCTCTGTAAAATGACACGGCAGAGCGAAACTGATTTCCCTATTTCGTCAGTGAACGTCAAATATTGTGAGGATTACAGTGGAATGTTTACTTAAAATATCGGAGGGATGACTTGGTTTCTTGTGGAGCTTCACCATGTTGACATCGTAACATGGCATTTCTTTTTTGTTGTTGTTGTTGTTGTTTCCTTTTCAAAGTTGTGGACCTACTTGCTCACACTGCGGAAGCACACGACGACTGCGGCTGGACTGTGTCGTGCCGCAGCTGCCCCTAGTGGTCAAAATATATTTCGGACTTTGCGCAACTCAACCGCAGTTTTGATTTATAAGGCACTTTAAAAACAAAGCAGCTGAAACAAAGCGCTGCACGTCAATACGAATCGAACAAAAACACGAGAAAGTTAAAGATAACAAGTATAAACAATCAAAAAATAAGTTGAAAATGGAAAAACAAATAGGACATTCGCATTTGATCAGCACAGAAGATGTGCATGAAAGTAGTTGATCGTGGTCGTGATGAATCAGAACAATCTCACGGCGGCGCTGTTTTTTTCTTTTTCACATTCACATCGTCATCACAGACCCTCGATCGCCATTGGGCGGTCCTTCAATAAGCTGGACGACTTGACAGTGGTGAAAAGCACCTCCGTCAGTGCGGTCGTTTTTTCCTGTCGACTATTATCTGGACTACATTTGCAAAGCCGTGTTTTGGACTCTTTTCGACGCCGAAATCGGAGTGGCCAAAAGGCGCATTCGGACGTCGACCGAGGTGCAGTGAGCGCGCATGAGAACAATGAGGTCCATTGTCTTAACGCAGCCACGGCAAAGGTGCGTGCTGCTCGTTCTTCTTTTCCTTCTCTCTTCCGTTCACCAAATATCCACCTCCGTGACCCATTATTCCATACCGGAGGAAATGAAAGAGGGATCGGTTGTTGCCAACCTCGCAGCCGATCTGGGATTGGATGTGAAAACGCTGACGCAGAGGAAGATGCGCCTGGACATTATTTCGAACAAAAAATATCTGGAGGTCAACAAAGACACCGGGGAGCTCCTCATCGTGGAGAAGATTGACAGGGAACACATATGCCCGACAAAGTCGTCAGCCTCATGTTATCTGAGACTTGAAGTGATTCTGGAGAACCCGTTAAGAATTTTTAACATCGAAGTTGAAATCATGGACATGAACGACAACGCCCCTCAATTTCGGAGAGACGCCATTCATTTGGACATTTCTGAATCGACATCAAAAGGAGAGAGATTCTCTCTCAGCAATGCAGTTGATCCGGACGTTGGAAGTAATACAGTGAAAACATATCATCTGAGTGAAAGTGAGCATTTTAATATCGAGGTTCAAACGGGGAGGGAAGGAACAAAACTCGCAGATTTGATATTAAAGAAGACATTAGACCGGGAGCAGCAGGCTGTGCACAATTTAATACTGACGGCAGTAGATGGCGGTGCGCCCCCGCGTTCTGGCACAGCGAGTATTATTGTTCATGTTTTAGACAACAACGATAACGCCCCTTTGTTTGACAAGTCGATCTACAGTGTCAAAATCATGGAAAATGCTCCCATTGGAAGCCTTGTTATTGATCTGAATGCGACTGACTTGGATGAGGGCTCCAATTCGGATTTAACGTATTCCTACAGTTTATACACGCCTGAGAAAACACAAGAGACTTTTCATTTAAATCCTTCGACGGGTGAGATTACTGTGAAGGGAATGTTGAATTACGAAGCGTTTCGGATTTATGATATGGAAGTCATAGCAGCAGACAAAGGAGTCAATAGTTTATCAGGCCAGTGTACAATCAAAATTCAAGTCGAGGACATGAATGACAACCACCCCGAAATATCGATAAAGTCTTTCCGAAGTCCGGTCAGTGAGAATATCGCCGTGGACACGGTGATAGCAGTGGTCAGCGTGAGCGATAAGGACTCGGGCGACAACGGACTGGTGGATCTGCACATTCCACCAGATACGCCTTTCCGACTGAGGGAGTCCTCCGACGACTATTACCAGTTAGTGGTTTCGGAGCCCTTGGACCGCGAGAAGGTTCCGGAATACGACATCACCTTCACGGTGACCGACAGAGGCTCGCCCCCGTTAAGCGACAACGAAACCGTGACCTTACAGCTGCTGGACGTGAACGACAACGTGCCGCACTTCCCTCGGTCCTTCTACAGCATCCGCGTGCCGGAGAATAACGCTCCCGGCGCCTTGCTCACGTCCCTCAGCGCCTTCGACCCCGACCTCCACGAGAACCAGTACCTGGTTTACTTCATTGTGGAGAAGGAGATCGCCAACACCTCCATGTCCATGCTGTTCTCCATCAACCCGGAGAACGGCAACCTTTACGCGCTCAAGACCTTCGACTACGAGATGGAGAAGGACTTTCTTTTCCACGTCGAGGCCAGAGACTCGGGTTCGCCTCCGCTCAGCAGCAACGCGAGCGTCCGCGTGGCGGTGGCCGATCAGAACGACAACGCTCCGGTCATCGTGTCTCCGTGGCGGGCGCACGGCTCGGCGGTGGAGGAGAAGATCCCCAGATCCACGGATAAAGGCTCTCTGGTGGCCAAGGTGATCGCCTTGGATGTGGATTCCGTGCACAACTCGCGCATCACCTACCAGTTCCTGCAGGTGAGCGACGCCTCCTTGTTCAGTCTGGACCAGTACAACGGCGAGATCCGCACCACCAGGATGTTCAGTTACAAAGACTGGCGCCACCAGAGACTGGTGGTGGTCGCCAAGGACAACGGGGAGCCCGCTCTCTCCGCCACGGTCACCATCAAGCTGTCCACGGTGGAAACGGCCGCCAAGGCCTACTCGGACGGCGGCGGGGCGCCCCCGGAATACGACATCTTCTCCGACCTCAACCTGTATTTGCTCATCGGTCTGGGCTCGGTGTCCTTCCTGCTGCTCATCACCATCTCGGTCACCGTCGTGCTCAAGTGTCAGAAGGTCGAGCCCGGCAATATGGCTCCTCCGTGCAGGAACAGCGTGATCAGCGAGAGGAACTCCACCGTGGCGGATTCCACTCTGGTGTCCAACGACGCCTACTGGTACAGTCTGTTTCTAGCCGAGACCAGGAAAGGAAAGCTGGTGGTCAGGCAGCCCGCGCCCAAGGGCTCCAGATACTTCGTGTCCAGTATTCCCAGGAGCGCGGCCGGGTCCGCCACCAGCGACTCCGCCCCCTCCACCTTGCAGGTATGCCTCAACTGCATACATTTTGTCAGTTTGAAGATTTAGTCTAAATGTTAACAGGCTTACTTGTTTTTTTGGAGAGTTTCACCGTGGTAGTTTCATAACGTGGCATTTAAAATTCCTTCTCCTTTCAATGCTACGTACATTTGATCATTGACCTCCACATGAAACTCGTCAAATATGTGAACGCAGCATACATACAGTTTGAGTGACACCCCAAAGTGATGCGTTACCTTCTCCGTTCTGAGGAGACCGTGAGGTCCATTCGTGCCTTGCTCAAGGGCACCTCACTGAGTTTTAGCCATTCACTCACGTCTTTACATCATGTCTTTACAGTGGATATAAAAAGTCTAGACACCCCTGTTCTAATGTCAGGTTTTTGTGATTTATTAAATATGAGACCAAGACAGATACACTTTATTGCCAAAAGTATTCGCTCACCTGCCTTGACTCATATATGAATTTTAGTGACATCCCATTCTTAATCCATAGGGTTTAATTTGACATCAGTCCACCCTATGCAGTTGTAACATGTTAAACTCTTCCTGAAAGGCTTTCCGCAAGGTTTTGGAGTGTGGTTTCGGGTATTTATGACAATTTTTCCAGGCGTGCATTTGGGAGGTTACACACTGATGTTGGACAAGAAGGCTTGGCTCTCAGTCTTCACTGTAATTCATCCAAAAGTGTTCTATCGGGTTGAGGTCAGGATTGTGCAGGCCAGTCGAGTTCATCTTCATCAAACTCTCTCATCCGGGTCTTTATGAACCTCGATTTGTCCACTGATGCACAGTCGTGTTGGAACAGCAAGGGGCCGTCTCCAAAGTGTTGCCACAAAGTTGGAAATGTCCAAAATATTAACTCCTGAGTTCCAGTGAAAGGAACTATGAATGCTTCAGCATACTGAGAGGTTCTGGACAGTCAAATAGTTTGGGGATTATCCCTTCCTGTTTCAACACGTCTGTGCACCAGTGCCCAAAGCAAGGTCCATCAAGACATGGATGAGACATTTTGGTATGGATAAACTTGACTGGCCTGTACAGAGCCCTGACCTCAACCTCATAGAACACCTTTGGGTTGATTTCGAGTGGACAGTGAGCCAGGCCTTCTCGTCTAACATCGGTGTGCGACCTCACAAATATGCTCCTAGAAGAATGGGCAGAAATTCCCATCAACTCATTCCTAAACATTCACTTGAAATCAGATGTGAGTTCAGAAAGGTGAGCGAATACTTTTGTCAATATAGTGTAATTTCAAAACGTCTTCTACCAAAAACCTTTTTCTTTACCGATACAACACGGTTGAAATTTTGTTTATATTTTTTAGTGGGCAAATAAAAATAACTGCGATAGTGTGGTTGCACAAGTGTGCACACCCTCGTATAACTGGGGAAGTTACTGCGTTATTAAGTAGCCGATCAGGTTCCAACTCATGAAATGGGAGTCAACACACACAATGCCACCGTTGAAAGTGCCTCTGCTTCATTTCAAATAAAGTTAATCTGTTTTTATAATCCAGGTCACAATAGTGATGGAAAACATTTTGAAAGACACAAAAAAGGGACATTGGAACAGGGGTGTGCAGACTTTTTATAGCCACCGTCATTCTTTTTCGTAATTTGTGAGGTAAACATCGACTGAATGCGAGGTCAGGGTTGAGTCCCACGCCGTTGTTGCTTGTGTCATGCTGCACATCATGAATACTTTGCTTCTGGGTGGATCTCACGTCTCGGAATTGCAACCTTCCTTCGCCCTTCGCTCTTCGATGCGTCGACCGCGACCCCTAAATTGTTCTCACCCCGACATATGAAGGAAAGTCTCAATAATCATAAGGAACATCGAGGAGCAAGGATCAAGCATGGAGGAGGTTGCACGGAAGCGCAATAATCGAGGACTTTCTGTTGCCTTTGCGGAAGTCTTTCAGTTTCACGACAGTGACGTATAAAATGAACTGGAGCGCGACTTCACAAATTGAATGGTTCAGCCCTCATTTTTGTCATTTATTATTTTATTCTCTAATGTCACCAAAAGAAAGTTTTGATGATAGGACACCCTTTTTTTTTTTTTGCCTTGCGCGTAAAAAGTATTTTTCAACAGAAAATTGCTGTTGAATTTTGTGTCCATTTTAAGAACGTCCCACTTGTAATATATCTCATGTTCAATTTGTCATTGTTTTAAATTCAAGTGTTTTCCCTTTACTCGTCGCGTGATGCACAGCAACACATCAACACTTGAGACAACTAACTCCAAACATGCGCTGCCAATGAGTCGCGCGCACGGCGGGCGTCGGGGAATCGAGGATGGGGACGCCCGCTCACAACCGCCTTTGCTCGTAACGCTAATGTGCATAAAGTTGTGCCGTCTTGATCGTGTTTTCATGTAACTCCACTTGAAATACAAAGCATAAAAGTGGACGTGTTGCGATTGTAATCGTTCAGACAGAGAGCGGATAAGTTTGTGAGACATGTCACTCGCGTGACCTCATCTTGAATTGATCGTATCTGTGTAAAATTATGACAATTCATTGCGAAACTTAGGCCAGTGGAATTTTTACTGTACATTTGATCAGGATGACTCGATTTTGTTGTTGTTTTCTTTTTGAAGTTGCGTCCATGCATATGTTTTCATTGACTTTCACATGGAACTGTCACATATGTGAACACAGTCAGCACACAATACAAGAGTGCCACATCTTCTGGCCTGAGGAGAATGTGGGGGACTTCAGTGCCTTGCTCAAGGGCGTCTCACCGAGTTGCAGCCCCTTTCTCATATCTCAGTGTGTCAATGAGTGCGTTCTGGTCAAAGTTCACATTGCTGACCACACGACGACTGTGGTCGGAATGTGTCGTGCCACAGCTTCCCCTAGTGGTCAAAACATATTTTTTGACTTGAGTACTCAACTCCGTTTTATTTTTGAGTACTTTAAAGATAAAGCAGCTGAAACAAAGCGCTGCACGTCAATACGAATCGAACAAAAACACGAGAAAGTTAAAGATAAGTATAAACAATCAAAAAATAAGTTGAAATGGAAAAAACAAATAGGACATTCGCATTTGATCAGCACAGAAGATGTGCAGGAAAGTAGTTGATCGTGGTCGTGATGGATCAGAACAATCTCAGGGCGGCGCTGTTTTTTTCTTTTTCACATTCACATCGTCATCACAGACCCTCGATCGCCATTGGGCGGTCCTTCAATAAGCTGGACGACTTGACAGTGGTGAAAAGCACCTCCGTCAGTGCGGTCGTTTTTTCCTGTCGACTATTATCTGGACTACATTTGCAAAGCCGTGTTTTGGACTCTTTTCGACGCCGAAATCGGAGTGGCCAAAAGGCGCATTCGGACGTCGACCGAGGTGCAGTGAGCGCGCATGAGAACAATGAGGTCCATTGTCTTAACGCAGCCACGGCAAAGGTGCGTGCTGCTCGTTCTTCTTTTCCTTCTCTCTTCCGTTCACCAAATATCCACCTCCGTGACCCATTATTCCATACCGGAGGAAATGAAAGAGGGATCGGTTGTTGCCAACCTCGCAGCCGATCTGGGATTGGATGTGAAAACGCTGACGCAGAGGAAGATGCGCCTGGACATTATTTCGAACAAAAAATATCTGGAGGTCAACAAAGACACCGGGGAGCTCCTCATCGTGGAGAAGATTGACAGGGAATATTGTCCGACAAAGTCGTCAGCCTCATGTTATCTGAGACTTGAAGTGATTCTGGAGAACCCGTTAAGAATTTTTAACATCGAAGTTGAAATCATGGACATGAACGACAACGCCCCTCAATTTCGGAGAGACGCCATTCATTTGGACATTTCTGAATCGACATCAAAAGGAGAGAGATTGTCTCTCAGCAATGCAGTTGATCCGGACGTTGGAAGTAATACAGTGAAAACATATCATCTGAGTGAAAGTGAGCATTTTAATATCGAGGTTCAGACGGGGAGGGAAGGAACAAAACTCGCAGATTTGATATTAAAGAAGACATTAGACCGGGAGCAGCAGGCTGTGCACAATTTAATACTGACGGCAGTAGATGGCGGTGCGCCCCCGCGTTCTGGCACAGCGAGTATTATAGTTCAGGTATTAGACAACAACGATAACGCCCCTTTGTTTGACAAGTCGATCTACAGTGTCAAAATCATGGAAAATGCTCCCATTGGAAGCCTTGTTATTGATCTGAATGCGACTGACTTGGATGAGGGCTCCAATTCGGATTTAACGTATTCCTACAGTTTATACACGCCTGAGAAAACACAAGAGACTTTTCATTTAAATCCTTCGACGGGTGAGATTACTGTGAAGGGAATGTTGAATTACGAAGAGTTTCGGATTTATGATATGGAAGTCATAGCAGCAGACAAAGGAGTCAATAGTTTATCAGGCCAGTGTACAATCAAAATTCAAGTCGAGGACATGAATGACAACCACCCCGAAATATCGATAAAGTCATTCCGAAGTCCGGTCAGTGAGAATATCGCCGTGGACACGGTGATAGCAGTGGTCAGCGTGAGCGATAAGGACTCGGGCGACAACGGACTGGTGGATCTGCACATTCCACCAGATACGCCTTTCCGACTGAGGGAGTCCTCCGACGACTATTACCAGTTAGTGGTTTCGGAGCCCTTGGACCGCGAGAAGGTTCCGGAATACGACATCACCTTCACGGTGACCGACAGAGGCTCGCCCCCGTTAAGCGACAACGAAACCGTGACCTTACAGCTGCTGGACGTGAACGACAACGTGCCGCACTTCCCTCGGTCCTTCTACAGCATCCGCGTGCCGGAGAATAACGCTCCCGGCGCCTTGCTCACGTCCCTCAGCGCCTTCGACCCCGACCTCCACGAGAACCAGTACCTGGTTTACTTCATTGTGGAGAAGGAGATCGCCAACACCTCCATGTCCATGCTGTTCTCCATCAACCCGGAGAACGGCAACCTTTACGCGCTCAAGACCTTCGACTACGAGATGGAGAAGGACTTTCTTTTCCACGTCGAGGCCAGAGACTCGGGTTCGCCTCCGCTCAGCAGCAACGCGAGCGTCCGCGTGGCGGTGGCCGATCAGAACGACAACGCTCCGGTCATCGTGTCTCCGTGGCGGGCGCACGGCTCGGCGGTGGAGGAGAAGATCCCCAGATCCACGGATAAAGGCTCTCTGGTGGCCAAGGTGATCGCCTTGGATGTGGATTCCGTGCACAACTCGCGCATCACCTACCAGTTCCTGCAGGTGAGCGACGCCTCCTTGTTCAGTCTGGACCAGTACAACGGCGAGATCCGCACCACCAGGATGTTCAGTTACAAAGACTGGCGCCACCAGAGACTGGTGGTGGTCGCCAAGGACAACGGGGAGCCCGCTCTCTCCGCCACGGTCACCATCAAGCTGTCCACGGTGGAAACGGCCGCCAAGGCCTACTCGGACGGCGGCGGGGCGCCCCCGGAATACGACATCTTCTCCGACCTCAACCTGTATTTGCTCATCGGTCTGGGCTCGGTGTCCTTCCTGCTGCTCATCACCATCTCGGTCACCGTCGTGCTCAAGTGTCAGAAGGTCGAGCCCGGCAATATGGCTCCTCCGTGCAGGAACAGCGTGATCAGCGAGAGGAACTCCACCGTGGCGGATTCCACTCTGGTGTCCAACGACGCCTACTGGTACAGTCTGTTTCTAGCCGAGACCAGGAAAGGAAAGCTGGTGGTCAGGCAGCCCGCGCCCAAGGGCTCCAGATACTTCGTGTCCAGTATTCCCAGGAGCGCGGCCGGGTCCGCCACCAGCGACTCCGCCCCCTCCACCTTGCAGGTATGACGACAATCTCTGTCAACATCTGCAACTTTCTGATCACCTCAGTGAAGTTCAGCCACTTGTGACAAAAGCAGCGCCATCTTGCTATTATTCAAGAGCTTTTTAAATTGTCATGCAATTTAATCTTGAACTACAGTATATATCATATCCATCAATTAAAAACAATAATCCCACCCTTATATGTTGGAAGGGAACTAAACAATATCTTATTTTTATGATCATTTATATGAAAATGAAAGGGAAAAAAACTCGGTAAGCAACAAAGGCTGAGGAGGAATGTTATTGCATTGGTGTTCCTTTACACAAAGGCCACATTATTTAAAATGGACTTTTTGACTGTATCGACATGTTTAATTAAGGTTTGACCAATCTTAAAATAATCTGCTGTGCGTTTACAACTTTATTTGCACCAATGCACCCATTTGACATGAGAAAAATCTCATGTCACACCACCAAGCAAGAACGTCTCAAAACGTGTGAATTGTCAGATAATGATGATCTCGTCTAAATTTGCTGACAATTTTTCTTACTCTGGATGAAATCTGGGCCTGTTTATCTGAACACAGAGTTTACAGTAAACACTCGCTGGAAGCTGCGACGTACTCTTTTTTTTTTTGAATGAATGTCAACAGGGGGGCACACAGGTTTATTGTACCTTCTGCCATGGAAAAACAAAAAACTGTCACTATATGTCACTGGCATAGATGGATGAACGAACATATTTTGTAACATTCAGACAAATGAAGCGATGCTGGATCTTTTCCCACGGCGCCCGCCTCTGCGCTAACCGCACACGAGCGTGCCATGGAACCCAGCCGGGTTCGGAATCACTCTTCTGCAATGGAAACGGCAGAAACACTCATTGTCGTATGAAAGTTGTAAAACGTGACGCAAACGACGAAACAGGACGAGTACATATTGTTCGTAACGCATGTTTGCATTGTTGCAGGTCAAAACCAAAACAAAAAAAGAAACAAAATCCCAATAAGGAAGTTGAATATTATGTGGTTGTGGCACACTGAACTCCTTTGTCACTCAAACAAAATAGTGCTTTACAGATGTTTTGGAAAGGACAAATAGTTCGGAATATCTCATTCTGCACTTGACATATTCTAGATTGATATGAGATATTCATAAGATTAGCCTCCATCCAAGTAGATGGACGGTTTAATGGCTTGAATTTGGCTGATACCGACAACAAGTTGAAACGGAAACTCTTACTCTTTTGTTCGCACTGTGTGGCCTTTCGTATGACTGAAGCGTATTTTTCGATGCAAACACAAGCACGATTGAGGTCGCACAGGGGAACGCTTGACGTTTTACACACCGTTACACGCTTGTTTATTCAAGTTTATCGTGCGTCTGAGTTTTGGGATATAATTGAAATATTAGCACACAAGTGCAATGGCGGCGGCACGGTGGCCGACCGGTTAGAGCGTCAGCCTCACAGTTCCGAGGACCCGGGTTCAATCCCCGGCCCCGCCTGTGTGGAGTTTGCGTGTTCTCCCCGTGCCTGCGTGGGTTTTCTCCGGGCACTCCGGTTTCCTCCCACATCCCGAAAACATTGCATTCATTGGAGACTCTAAAATTGCCCGTAGGTGTGACTGCGAGTGCGAATGGTTGTTTGTTTGTATGTGCCCTGCGATTGGCTGGCAACCGGTTCAGGGTGTCCCCCGCCTCCTGCCCGACGACAGCTGGGATAGGCTCCAGCACGCCCGCGACCCGAGCGAGGAGAAGCGGCTCAGAAAATGGATGGATGGATGGAAGTGCAATGGCCTTTAAGCTATTCTTCAGATTAGACTTCATAAAAATGGATGGATGGAGGATTGGACGATTGGATGATTGGATAGATGGATGGATGATTGAATGGATGGATGGATAATTGGATGGATGGATGGGCAGACGGCTGGATGGATGATTAGATGGATGGATGGATGGATGGATGATTGGATGGATGGATGATTGGATGATTAGATGGATGGACAGATGGATCGATGATTGGATGGATGGATGATTGGATGATTGGATGGATGGATGGACAGATGGATGGATGATTGGATGGATTATTGGATGGATGGATTGATGGATGGACAGATAGATGGATGATTGGATGGATGGACAGATGGATCAATGAATGGATGATTGTATCATTGGATGATTATAGGGATGGACAGATTGATCGATGATTGGATGGACGGATGGATGGACGGATGGATGGGTGATTGGATGGATGATTGGATGATTAGATGGATGGACAGATGGATCGATGATTGGATGGATGGATGGACACATGGATCAATGAATGGATGATTGGATGGATGGATGGATGGATGATTGGATGATTAGATGGATGGACAGATGGATCGATGATTGATGAATAGATGGATGGATGGATGATTGGATGATTGGATGGATGGATGGATGGATGGACAGATGGATCAATGAATGGATGGATGGATGGACGGGCGGACGGATGGATGGATGATTGGATGGATGATTGGATGATTAGATGGATGGACAGATGGATGGATGATTGGATGGATGGATGATTGGATGGATGGATGGATGGAGGATTGGATGATTGGATGATTAGATGGATGGACAGATGGATCGATGATTGGATGGATGGATGGACGGATGATTGGATGGATGGATGGATGGATGATTGGATGATTGGATGATTAGATGGATGGACAGATGGATCGATGATTGGATGGATGGATGGATGGATGGATGGACAGATGGATGGATGGATGATTGGATGATTGGATGGATGGATGGATGGACAGATGGATCAATGAATGGATGATTGAATGGATGGATGGATGGACGGATGGATGAACGATTGGATTATTGGATGGATGGATGGACAGATGGATCGATGATTGGATGGATGAATGAATGAATGGATGGACGGACGGATGGACGGACGGACGGACGGACGGATGGACATCTTCGGCCCACTCACAGCCAAAGTTTTCTGCATGGTACAAACCGCAAAGTGTGTCAGTTTTTTTTTCTGAAGTCGTATTCCCTTTTTTATGGGATTAACTTTTCAAGTACCGAAGGGAATATTGTATCTCACATTAGTTTCTTTCTTGATGGTTATTACCCCGACATAAAAAAAGGTCTAGTCGTTTAAAGGTTACTCAACGACAATGGGACGAATTAAGCTGAACAAATCTCAAATTTAAACGAGTTGCAAATTGAGATGAGCACATTATAATGTTACTTTTGGGATGCAATTTTTCAGCATTCTGAAGTTTAATCGTTAAAATGAACTTTAGATAAAGAGTGGATCTGAAAACATTTCGTTATTTCTTCATGAAAAATAGTCAAATGACTCAGTCGACTTTTGAAAAGTACAAATATGACTATCACTTGTTTTTGAAAATGTTGTACGGACTCATAAGAAACGAATTTCGTCGCTGCTGTCCACAAAATGTCACACACCGGTGAGGTCACCGGTTTCGCGAGGTCTCATTGGAGGAGGATCAGACAGACGCGCCAATAGTGAGACGTCACTCGGCCAAACGAGTGAAGAAGAAAAAAATACCGAACGCGTTTTATGACCTCCGTCGTTGTGCGTCTTCGTGTGACAGGAGAGCGACTCGTCCACCCTTCGCCGCGTTGAAAGGATTTATGATCAAGATGACGCGCCGCTTCTGTAAGTTAGTCGCCACGCGCCCAGTGGCCACGCTTGTCTTTCTCTGCGCATTCGTGGACGCGGTGTCGCCTGTCACCCACTACTCCGTGCCCGAAGAAATGGAGGAAGGTTCCGTCGTCGCACATTTGGCGTCCGATTTGGGCTTAGACGCGAGGACGCTGCACAAGCGGAAAATGCGCATCGACGTGGTCGCAAATAAAAAATATCTTGAGATCAACAAGGACACGGGGGAGCTGTTTATTTTGGAGAGAGTAGATAGGGAGGAGTTATTGTGTCCTCTAAAAACGACCACGTCCTGTTTTCTGAAATTGGACGCAGCGATTGAAGATCCAATTCGCATGTTTAACATTGAAGTGGAAATCACGGACATTAATGATAACGCTCCTCATTTTCGACGAGGCACCATGCATTTGGACATATCCGAGTCGAGCCCGGTTGGAGAGAGATTCTCCCTGAATAATGCGGTGGACCCAGACGTCGGCGTCAATTCGGTGCAGGACTACCACCTGAGCTCCAGCCAACATTTTAACATCGAAATTCAGACGGGCAGAGACGGCTCCAAGTTCGCCGATTTGATTTTGACAAAGGTGCTGGACAGAGAGCAGCAGGCTGAGCATCATCTCATCCTCACTGCTGTGGACGGTGGCGTGCCCACGCGCACGGGCACGGCCAGCATCATCGTTCGAGTCCTGGACGTCAATGACAACGCCCCATCATTTGAACACGGCAAATACTTTGTGGAAGTGATGGAGAATTCCCCGATTGGCAGTCTGCTCATTCAGTTGAACGCCACCGACTTCGACGAAGGCTCCAATTCGGATGTATTTTATTCTTACAGTTTGTACACGTCCGAGAGAACGCAAAATGTGTTTAATTTGAATCGGGAAAATGGGGAAATCAGAGTGAAGGAGATGATTAATTATGAGGACTTAAAAATGTTTGAAATGGAAGTCATTGCAAGTGATAAGGGGCGAAAATCGTTATCTGGTCAATGTAAAGTGACGATACGGGTGACAGACATGAATGACAACCACCCCGAAATATCGATAAAGTCTTTCCGAAGTCCGGTCAGTGAGAATATCGCCGTGGACACGGTGATAGCAGTGGTCAGCGTGAGCGATAAGGACTCGGGCGACAACGGACTGGTGGATCTGCACATTCCACCAGATACGCCTTTCCGACTGAGGGAGTCCTCCGACGACTATTACCAGTTAGTGGTTTCGGAGCCCTTGGACCGCGAGAAGGTTCCGGAATACGACATCACCTTCACGGTGACCGACAGAGGCTCGCCCCCGTTAAGCGACAACGAAACCGTGACCTTACAGCTGCTGGACGTGAACGACAACGTGCCGCACTTCCCTCGGTCCTTCTACAGCATCCGCGTGCCGGAGAATAACGCTCCCGGCGCCTTGCTCACGTCCCTCAGCGCCTTCGACCCCGACCTCCACGAGAACCAGTACCTGGTTTACTTCATTGTGGAGAAGGAGATCGCCAACACCTCCATGTCCATGCTGTTCTCCATCAACCCGGAGAACGGCAACCTTTACGCGCTCAAGACCTTCGACTACGAGATGGAGAAGGACTTTCTTTTCCACGTCGAGGCCAGAGACTCGGGTTCGCCTCCGCTCAGCAGCAACGCGAGCGTCCGCGTGGCGGTGGCCGATCAGAACGACAACGCTCCGGTCATCGTGTCTCCGTGGCGGGCGCACGGCTCGGCGGTGGAGGAGAAGATCCCCAGATCCACGGATAAAGGCTCTCTGGTGGCCAAGGTGATCGCCTTGGATGTGGATTCCGTGCACAACTCGCGCATCACCTACCAGTTCCTGCAGGTGAGCGACGCCTCCTTGTTCAGTCTGGACCAGTACAACGGCGAGATCCGCACCACCAGGATGTTCAGTTACAAAGACTGGCGCCACCAGAGACTGGTGGTGGTCGCCAAGGACAACGGGGAGCCCGCTCTCTCCGCCACGGTCACCATCAAGCTGTCCACGGTGGAAACGGCCGCCAAGGCCTACTCGGACGGCGGCGGGGCGCCCCCGGAATACGACATCTTCTCCGACCTCAACCTGTATTTGCTCATCGGTCTGGGCTCGGTGTCCTTCCTGCTGCTCATCACCATCTCGGTCACCGTCGTGCTCAAGTGTCAGAAGGTCGAGCCCGGCAATATGGCTCCTCCGTGCAGGAACAGCGTGATCAGCGAGAGGAACTCCACCGTGGCGGATTCCACTCTGGTGTCCAACGACGCCTACTGGTACAGTCTGTTTCTAGCCGAGACCAGGAAAGGAAAGCTGGTGGTCAGGCAGCCCGCGCCCAAGGGCTCCAGATACTTCGTGTCCAGTATTCCCAGGAGCGCGGCCGGGTCCGCCACCAGCGACTCCGCCCCTTCCACCTTGCAGGTAAAAATATTTGCTCATTTCACAACAGTGATGAAGAGCAACATCCAGGCTGCAGTTAGATTGCAGTATTTTTCCAGTGATGCCAAATTTAGTAGCTTAATTCAAATTTTAAAAAGTGTCAAGTCTTAAGGCTCGTCACAAGATGAACTATAATCCAATTAATGTTTGTGATCGTAACATCGTTCAAAGTGCGAGTGGCTAAAATGTGTTTGTTTTGATCAACGTCTTGCAGTATGTCGAAACCAAACCTTTCCTAAGCAACTGCTGTCCTTGAACCTCCTGCCGATGATGTCATGACATTCCATCCTGCTTCATTCCATCGATAACCTTTTCTCAGATTTTTCGCAAGCAGCACTCACTGAAGTAAACTCAATCCATTAAAACTGCTTTGCAGTCGTTCTTTCGTTGTCTGTTGTCTGCCGACTTCTATCCAGGGAAGAGTATGAGCAACTCGAACAGGGGTCACCTCGCGGTGCCCGCGGACACCAGGTAGTCCCCAAGGACCCCGTGAGTGGCCTTGTCGGCCTGTTCTGAAAGTAGCTCACCGGCGATGGCACATTGTGATGTCCTAGGAATGTGTTAGTCGTGATCATTTGAAATTGTAAGCACTGGCAGACATTTATCGAAATAAAACATTGCATCTTGATATGTGTCTGTTTCCTAACTATCGCGAGAAGTTAGAACATATTTCTTTCAAAAGTGTTTGACCTCCGCATGAATCAGTCCCCAAGAAGTAGCAGTCAGTTTAAAAAAGGTCGGTGACCCCTGAACTAGAAGCGATGCTTTTCCGAACTCTTAAAATGGTTTTGTGTTTTTATTGATGCGCATCTGTACTTCAGGGCCACAGCTGCTGAATCTTTGGTCATATTGTGTCGTCGCTAACACACTCGTCGCAGGAGACGTTCATGAGCAATGAATTGTTTTTATGTGCCATGCAGTGACCTCGCCTCACCCTTTCCTTTTCTCCTCCCTCTCAAGTATCCGAAATGAGGGAAGTCCACTCTGCAGCTTGGAGGTATGCAGGACTCGCGCTCCCTGTCAGCGGATGCGCATCTTCCGTTTGAACTGTTTGGTTTCTGTTTGGCTCTTCTCAGCCGTTGCTTCAATGTTCTGTTTCATTTCTCTTCCACCCCGAAGCCACATTGTTCACCTCTTCATGTCCACGTTTTGTCTGCACTTGATCACATCACAGTCTCATCCTTAAAGCAAACCAAATGCATGCAAAAAAAAATAACAAAATCTATCAGCTATAACAGTTGGCTTTCTATTCTATCAATAAGTGCACATTTGAAAAAATGAACGCCAAGATTTGTGGTCACAATGACACCGTTGTCGTCTCATGTGACAATTTGCAATTAAGATAATTCACCGGATATGTAAAGTGTCATGGATATTATATGCGGACAAAGTTATGGGTCCACTGCAGCCAGTGGACCCATAACCCGTAATTTATATACTTCTTAAACTATACTGAAAAATACATACAAACGCCACAGTTGCTCAAGTATTACATTTTAGAGTGTCCTTTTTTTGGGATTTGACACACCTCAGAGGTGGAGGGATGATCTCGGCAAAGGCGAAGTGCCCGCCGACATCCGTCCATCCGTCCATCCATCCATCCATCCGCGGGCGTGCGTGCTGGCGCCTATGCCAGCTGATGGCAATGGCAGGGCACACCAACACGTTTAGACACATTTGTGAACAATACTTGAGAGAAATAGAATTTTTGTGTACGTACAAAAAAAAAAAAAAAAAAAAAAGTCTTTCAATCTTTGAGTGAAGCTCATGCAAAATGGGAACAAGAACAAAAATGTTGCGTTTATATTTTTCTTCAGTGTACTTTTTGCTGCACAAGTCACGGCAAAATATTTACATTGTGCATGCTATGTTTTTTTTCTCTCTGTATCCTTCATTGTTAACTTGCTAGCCGTCTCACTTCTTACAATGATAAACAAACTCAAATTGTTGACACGTTTCATGTCTGACCTATTTATTGATTTATTTATTTTTTTGGGGGTGCAGGAAATGTACAAAATGAACCCAGTCGCGCAGTTTCCTAGCAACCACGCTCCTCCTCATATTTCCACAAGCATGGTGTGTTCAATGACAGCGTGCACATTTAAGGATCCGCCCAACCCTCTTTGTCTTCCGCCTGCAGCCTCCCCATCTTAGTGGCCGAATGCATGCCAGTTTGACCGGTCACAAAGTTGTCTCTGGTTGTTAAACGTATCTTTTTGTCTCCTCGACAGGCGTCCACGACCCGCAGCACTCGATCCACATAAGGCCAGAACTCCCCCAGCTGCATATGGGACCAATCCTGATGGGAGAGCTCCGGAGGGAAAGCGGGAACGCTGAATTGAGATCACGCTCTCGCCCGGTTCCTCATAATCGAGACCCAAGTGAATTTTGTGGTTGGTTGAGGAACTAACACCCCCTTCCTCTCGCTACAACCTCTTCTATCTATTCTTTAAGCACATAAAAAGCCAATCTAAGCCTTTTTCTTTTTAAATCTTTTTTTTTTTTTTTTTTTTTTTTTTTTTCCCGTGTGCACGGTATGACTGCATGGCTTCAACCACTCTTCATTCCCCAGAGAGAGGGAAAAAAAAAAAAAAAAAAAGTTACAAGAGATGTTATTTGCCAAGAAACAGACTGGAACATGTGGATAGTCAACGAAGCCAAAAGAAGGGGCCAACGGAATGTTGGAATCGCCTGCACGAGACTGTCTTGCCTCTTGAAAAGGAACCCTCGTTATGTGGACAGTATTTTACTTTTGTATCAACTTTGTCTTTCTCATTTTCTGCATTCATGAAAGTGGAAATGACACAGTTTACTAGATGTCTCAAAGCAACAACTTTTTTTTTATTTTTAAAAAGGATGGAAGCGGTGTTGGATTTTATAAACTGTGATACGAAGTTTTGTAAACGACATTGCGAGCGAGGCACAATGTTCGCAATGATGAATGAGTGGGCAGAACGATTCGACTGACTGATTTATTTGGATGACTTCAAATATTTGAGGTGAAAGTAATAACCTGTTACCACACTTGCTGCCAAGTCCAAACTGCTTTGAAATAATGGCCAAATAATAATAATAATAATAATAAAAAGTACATTCAGCCCATGTACATTCCAATGGTGAAAAGAGGCCACTTTACATGAAATGCCGTGTCTACTTTTTTACTTTAAAATGATCTCATGTTAGCAACTGGGGTCGTTCTAGTTTGACGAACACAAAAAGGCGAGGCCTTTAGTCCACGTTCACCTGCTCTCACTTGTTTTGAATGAAATAACAATAATAGTTTGAGGTTGTGTACAGTTCATTTTCGCTATGATCCACGTTTATCGTCACAGAGCGAGAGAGTAGAAGTGCGCGGCAAACAGAAAAGAAGGGGAAGGGGACAATTGTGTACATGCGGTGTCACGCTTATCCCTTCTTCTGTTCGACAACACTTGTGCGCTCGGATGTAAATGACTGAAGATGGTACAGACTCTCATTGTAGATACCACAAAATATTTATCATATTGTTTACTCCCCCTCATTAAGAAGACAAACAGCGGATGCCCCTTAATATCAACGTCAATGTCACGTTGTGTAACAGTGTGCAATATGAGATACAAAATGTTCACAGCACTGGAATGGTTTTATTTTTGCGCGCAGGTGTATCACTGACAACTTGAAGTGCAACACAACACGCGAGTACACACACGTGAAGGTACGACTGCAAATTAGGACGCGCGTGTTCTCCGAACGCAGTCATGATGCTGAAGTTATTCTTCCACTTTTGTGCTGAATATAAATGTCGATATTCGAGACTGCAATCAACGACGAGGACACGTTTGACTTTAAGGTGCCATGAACTCCAATTCGTAAATAGAGTACTCAGAAGAAAATACAGCCGACGAAACGCCTTTGATCCTAAGTATTTTAATGCCGCTTCAATAATGCTGTCATAACTTCTGTGCAGTGCCAATACAACATACAGTAAATATTCAATCTATCGTACAGTAAAAGCTTTAGCACAGCTCACATTGCATTACATGTTTAAAGTTGTGATGTTTTACAGGCAAATGTATAAAATCAGTGCATTTGTACAGTGGTGCTTTGACAGTGAAATATATACTTGTGCGCGTGTGTGTAACGTCATCTTGAATAAAAACACAATGGAAGCTCATTTAATATTTGTTTGATATGGAAATTCTATTTTGAGATGATTTGTTTTGAAATCAATGATGCACATTCTTCTTCTTCTTCTTTGGATCTGACCAAGCGGCACATCGGACCGAAGGTGCGGAATTGGAAGGCTGCCACATCGAAGGACAAAGGCGGGGCTGCCTTCTTATCAATATGTTTCCATGGAAGTCAAGTCAATTGGACACTTCTCATCCAAATCTCCCACACTGGTCCAGTGACCAACTGTCACTCATCAGAACAAAGCAAACAGGGACACACACACACACACACACTAAATATTGGCCTCCAGTTTCCCTTAATTGGGATGTTGCAGATGATTGTTTCAGCTAAAATGCTCATGAGATTCAGACGAACGCAATCTGCAAGAACGGAGTCCAGATTGAAGGGAATCACTGCGCGCATCATCTTCACAGCATCCTCCCCCATCGCCTTCCTCAACAGCCCAAAGGAGCTGCGTTGCCATGACGACGAGCTGCCTGCTCCCTGAAGGGCGTTGCGCCGGGTGCTCTGACGCAGCCCGTCATTTCCCATTCCAGCACACACACACACACACACACACACACACACGGGGCTCGCGCGCGCAGACCGCGTGGAAATTAGTCGCAATGATGCAGTCGGTGGGAATTGGTGCAGTGTGGAGGGGCGCGGTTTTACGTCTGCGCATGCGCGCCTACATCCAGAAGCATGACGCAATCATGGGGAGTGGTGTGCCGATTGGATGTGTTTTTTTGTTTGTTTGTTTGTTTGTTTTTTGCCATATACAATTATCATATGATCTATAATGATACAGTGTTGTGCGCCCAATTTAACAGCTACTTTCCAAGTCATTATTGAGAGAATACATGCACAGAAATGAATAAACGGAGCTGCACATGTAGATATTGTCCACAAGAGGTCAATGTTCTCCTCCGCAGCAGACGCAAGATGGGAGTGCACTGGCTGAAGCGCGCGCACGTGCACGCGAGCGCACACACACAATAAAAATAAATCATAATGCACTGTATGCCAGATGAAATTCTCTGGTCCAGCAATTTTGATGGAATCACTTGTTGTCATATTTGTTAAAACGGTTGCTCTGACATGACAGAAGCACACGACAAATATGCTGGTCCCAGCATGCACCTGGAATTTGATATACGAGAAACCACCGCGCCTGAGGTAAAACAACCAATGACAGACAGACGGCGTGAGTTCTGAGATGTAACTAATTCGTCGCACACCTGTGGCCAAACTCATCGCAGCGTCGCAAACATCAAAACCTCGAGCCCACAACATTTAGTAATACTCCGTTACGTATAAGGTGCTTTTATTGGGTAACGAGGTAATGATTGACACTTCGTTAGTCTAAGGTCGTAAATAATAATCCATCCATCCATCTGAGTCGCTTCTCCTCACTTGGGTCGCGAGCGATCCCAGCTATCATCGGGCAGGAGGCGGGGTACACCCTGAACCGGTCGCCAGCCAATCGCAGGGCACATACAAACAAACAACCATTCGCACTCACGGGCAATTTAGAGTTGTCAATGAACCTACCACGCATGTTTTTGGGATGTGGGAGGAAACCGGAGTGCCCGGAGAAAAGCCACGCAGGCACGGGGAAAATATGCAAACTCCACACAGGCGGGGCCGGGAATTGAACCCGGGTCCTCAGAACTGTGAGGCCGACGCTCTAACCAGTCGCCCACCGTGTCGCCCTAAATGATAATAATAACAATAATAATAATAATAATAATAACAACAACAATAACGATGATGATGATGATAAAAAATAAATAAATATAATAATAATAATAATTTCCATATTAACCAATAACTAAATTGTTTTGTTGTTTTAGGATTTGAATCTGTATGTCCTACTTTTATTTTTTTTTTCCACCCTGTTTGGCTAAATTATGAGGAAAGGGGAACAAAATACAATGAAAACTTGTTTGATATAGTACTGTGTATACCAAAGTATTTATTTTTATTTTTTGTTTGTATGTGAACAGCTAGCGCACTAAAATTTGCTTATTTACTGAGCAATGGTGGATTTTAATGAAACATAACAGAGTGGAAATTATATCACAGAATGGAAATTCTGTATTCTCTACTAATTTTCTTCTTATACAATATATTCTTATACATTTTTTTTTTAGGCGCTTGAGTTCTACCGAGCCAAGTTCCTGATGTTCTTTAAGCAGGGCATCTCTCTGATAGACGTACAGGGTGATTGAAAAGTAACTCCCTACTTTTAAGTACTTGTAAAAAATACTTCTGAACTCTAATTCGTATAATATATGAACATGAGAAAAAAGCGTATTGCATTGGAGTTTTATTTCAAATGGGATATGAGCAAACAGTTTCTCTGCGTTCACGAGAAACTTCAAGTTCGTTGCTTTGGTAGAATAAACTTGCTCTTTTAATCATGGAACATACACAAAAGAATGGAGAAAAATATTACTATATATATATATATACATATATATATATATATATATATATATATATAGGTATCACACTGAAAAGTCATCAAGAGCCAAAAGTGACCCATACGGGCTTTAATATTTTGTCACACAGTGTTGAAAAATGGACCTCTTAGATGTCAGCAAGCATTCATTATCACCACAGTGTCCAAGAACAGTCCATATTTAAGTCAACCATAATAATAAAAACATAAAAAGCTCATTCCAAGGAAGGGTCAAATTGGGCTCATGATAAGAAGAGTCTGTTATGTCAAGTCAGAATGGAATCAGAATCAGAATCATCAATCAGAATCATCTGAATGTCAACGATTCCATTTTGACTGCCATTTACTGAACTCCTCTATGTTTAAAACTTAATCAAAAGAATGTGGAACGTGTGTGGCTTCTATGAAAAATAAAAGTCTTTATCGTCACACTTATGCTTGAGCGTGTTGCAGTAACGTGTTGTGGACAGTAGGCCGCGCTGTAAGACTATCTAATAAGAGCGCGTGTGAGGCGCGTCATTTTTCTCAGCTCGAGCTTCAGCGTCAGCCGACCAGAAACTGCCCATCGTTGTCCACAACAACGATTACTCTCCCGACTGTTTGCCGAAGACCGTTAGAAAAGTTTGAAAATAGACAAAGTAGATTTCACAGCTGTTGTGAGAAATCGTCCGTGCAATGGCAAGATGCGGCACGGGAGGACAATGGCCGCAGACATGGATTTCTTTGTGTTTGCCGCTGCTGACGGTTCTTCATCCGGAGGGAATCTCCGCTCAAATAAGATATTCCATCCTGGAGGAAGTCAAAGCGGGAACAGCGGTCGGAAACGTCGCCAAGGACCTCGGACTGGATGTCGGCGGGCCGCTGGACAGAAATCTCCGTGTGCTGTCGGGAACAAAGCAGGAGCGGTTCAAGGTCAGTCAGAGCGATGGCGTTCTATCTGTCGGCCAGAGATTAGACCGGGAGCGACCTGTGCGGGAACGCCGTTCCGTGCGTCACTCATCTCAAAGCGGTGGTGGAAAACCCACTGGAGATGCACCGAGTCCTTGTCGAGGTCCTGGACGTCAATGACAATTGGCCGAGATTCCTCGATGATAAGTGCACTTTCGAGGTGCCGGAATCTGCTGTCGTGGGATCCAAATCGCAAGTGGAGGGAGCCCAAGACTCGGACGTCGGCTTGAA
Organism: Phycodurus eques; assembly: GCF_024500275.1. Lineage (NCBI taxonomy): Eukaryota > Metazoa > Chordata > Actinopteri > Syngnathiformes > Syngnathidae > Phycodurus > Phycodurus eques. The sequence goes on from NC_084533.1 coordinate 28,249,190, forward strand.
TTCCATCCAGACGTACCGACTGAACCGCAACGCCTTTTTTCACCTGGAAACTGAAGACTTCGGAGAGGACGGGAAGGTCCCTTTCCTTGTGTTACAGCGGCCTTTGGACAGGGAAAACACAGCCCGGCACCGCCTACGTTTAACAGCCGCAGATGGGGGCAAAGCACCCAAAACAGGTACTATGAACATCACGGTTATTATATCTGACGGAAACGATAACGCGCCAGGGTGCGAGCGTCAGAAGTACTCGGTTGCCGCAGCGGCGGGTACATATCTGCTGACAGTGAACGCCTCCGACTCAGACGAGGGACGAAACGGCGAGATTGAATATTCTCTGCGAAGCAAACTCAGAGGACTCCACAGCGTGCCGTTTGATTTGAATACAAAAAGTGGTGAGCTAACAGTCAAAGAGGATCTTGATTTCGAAGAGAGGCAAGTCTACGAGATGACGGTTTTGGCTGCGGACAGAGGCGCGGTGTCGCTGTCCACGCGATGCAACGTGGCGGTCCGCGTGGAGGACGTGAACGACAACCCAACCAAAATAGACATCACATCGTTGGCGAGTCGCATCGCGGAGGTACCGTCGTGGCGCTGGTGGCCGTTCACGATTTGGACTCAGGTGTGAACGGACAGGTGGGCCGGAGCCTGCCCGAGGGCTCGCCCTTTGCCCTCAAGTCGTCCCCAGATGGACAATCGTACTCGCTTGTCACCAAAGAATATTTAGACAAAGAGAGCGAGCATGCGTATGATATCACCATCACAGCAAAAGATTTCGGGACGCCCTCGATGTCCTCTACGAAGGTAATACATGTCGATGTACTGGATGTTAATGATAATAGGCCGCTCTTCACCGAAAGCCCTAATACGTTTTACGTGCTGGAAAACAACAAAGCAGGAGCATCTTTGTTTTCTGTGAGCGCCACGGACGCCGATGGGCACGAGAATGCAGCAGTGACGTACTCATTCCAGCGGAAAGGTGAGAGTGTGACATCCTTTTTGAATATAAATGAAGTCACTGGCGACATCTCGGCGCTGAAGAGTTTTGACTTTGAGACGCTGAAAAGCTTCCAGTTCCAGGTGTCGGCCGCCGACGGCGGAAGTCCTCCGCTGAGCGGCAACGTGACGGTGAGCAACATGTCAGCAACATTAATCGAGAATGCCAGATGGAGTTGTACTGATTATAATGTGGTGTGATTGCATTTTGTTGTTATTTAAGTTTTGACAGGTGGATTCAAACTGAGTCAACAACATCCAACAAAATGACCATAACCCGAGGACAAAAACTACAAGAAAACGACAACTCAAGCACGAATGACAACAAACCAGTTCAACATTAAAAACCATCAGGCACAGACAATAACTCGACACATAACCAGTTTGGGGGAAAGTCCAAACACTTGAGGAGCAGAACGGGGCCGACAAAGCCAGAACACGCAAGTGACACTCTCGAGGAAGTCATCGAAATGGAGCAAATGGTGGTGAACATGAATGTTAATGTTCCCCATTTGTCAAGTGTTGTTGAACTTTTCTCAATTGCCTGGTGTGTAAGAGTTGCCGAACTTGCCAGCGTCCCTCATCGCCGAGACCGCTAACAACGACCCAGCGACCTATTTAACCGCCCGTCACTATTTTCACCACTGTCCGCGGTTCGGAAAGATTTTGGACAACAATGTGATGATGCTGTTGACTTGGTGGAAGCGACAGATGAGGGTCCAGGGGACGCTTTCATTTTGCCAATGTTAGATACATTTAAACATTGATTGTATCACTTACTCTAGTATTTTGGAAAAAGTCGTATATATTGTTCTGAGGGCAGGAATCTATTGACTTAAAATATGATTCGAGAGAGATAAAAGTCAAATGGATCTCCTTTCGAATTAAAAAAAAGTGTGCCTTGGTCGCTGAGGGATATTTATTTCAGGGCAACCATAACATATGAAGGAAATTAACTATGACAGACAGCCTCTATGAGGTGTGTCATATACATACAGGGAAAGTAACCATATTTTGAAGGACAAGATCTTCGAAACAGCAATTTACCATCACGCTGATACATATTTTTGTGTCCTGTTTAATACTCTCCATGTGCAAAGGAATTATTACCACTAGGTGGCAATGTCATCCCAGTATACAGAGATGAGCATTCGGTGGTCCTGCCCCTTCTGGAATGGTTTTGTTCAAGTCATCAGAGGAGACGGAACGTTCACGAGAGACGGATGTTGCTGTCGTTTCGTTCCTGTTTTGCCTTAGGTTTTGGGATGAATTCAAGATACATATTGTGTCCGTTTGGAGGTTTCAATCTTCTGTGGAATTAGGACTCGAGTGCTGTAATCCAAGCTGGGAGGATGGGAGCAGCAGGACAAAGGCGAGGACTCTGTCTCTGCGTCATGTTGGTTTGTTTGGAGCAGGTTGCAGCACAGATCAAATATTCCATCGCGGAGGAAGTCAAAGTGGGAACCGTGGTGGGAAACGTGGCCAGGGATCTGGGACTGGACGTGGGCTCGTTGGCGGAGAGACGTTTTCGCATTGTTTCAGGCTCAGAGGGGGCTCAGTTTGAGGTAAATGCAAACAATGGCGTTCTCTTTGTGCGGAAAAGCGTCGACCGAGAGGAGCTCTGTGAGGGCGTCTCGCCGTGTTTAGTGAGGCTGAAATTAGTCGCAGAGAATCCCATGGAAATACATCACGTGGGCGTCGAAATTTTGGATATTAATGACAATTCGCCCACTTTTCAAGAGCGAGAGAAGATTTTTGAAATCCCAGAGACCACTCTGCTGGAAAACGCTTCCAATTACCAATCGCACATGATCCAGATGTTGTCGTGAATACGGTGCGTGCGTACAAATTAAACACAAATGAATATTTTAATATACAAATTCGAGAGCGAGGCGATGATAAGATACCCTTTTTAGTCATACAAAAATCTCTAGACCGAGAAAAACAGGCTGAGCACAGACTTGTTCTCACTGCAGTTGACGGTGGAAATCCACCAAGATCTGGAAGTCTTAATGTCACCGTTACCGTGCTTGACTCTAATGATAACGCTCCACAATTTATGCAAGAAGTATATTCTGTAACTTTATCTGAAAATGTGAAAATGGGAACAAGCGTAATCAAGGTGGAAGCAACTGACCCGGATGAAGGATTAAACGGCGAAGTTGAATATTATTTTGGTGGAGAACTTGACTCTGAAATCTATGAAATGTTTAGTTTGGATAAAAACACGGGTGAAATAAAAGTAAAAGGTCAAATTGATTTTGAGAAGGTTGACGTTTACAAATTAGACGTCCATGCTACAGACAAAGGACAACCTCCTTCGACAACCGATTGCAGGGTGATCATTAAAATCATTGACGAAAACGACAACCGGCCCGAAATCGACGTAACATCTTTGTCAAAAACCGTAGCGGAAGATTCCAAACCTGGGACTGTCGTTTCTCTTATAAGCATCACAGACAAAGACGTCGGACTGAACGGCAAAGTCATATGTAGTCTTTCACAAAATGTCCCGTTCGAACTAAAACCTTCCTTTCAGGATAACATGTACTCGTTGGTTCTGAAAGACAGACTGGATCGAGAATTAGTGTCGGATTATGACATCACAATCACAGCGACAGACTGCGGTCAACCTCCTCTGTCCACTTTTCAAATTCTGCACGTGGACGTGTCAGACGTTAACGATAATATTCCAACATTCTCGCACGATCCAATCCAACTTTATTTGCCGGAAAATAACGTGCCGGGGAACTCCATCTTTTCCGTCACCGCATTCGATAAAGACCTGAATGAAAACGCAGCGCTGACGTATCACATTAAGAGAGGACAAGGAAGTCAAGTGGACATGTCAACATTTTTAAACATCAACCCTGAGAACGGCGACATATCGGCGCTGATGAGTTTTGACTTTGAGACGCTGAAAAGCTTCCAGTTCCAGGTGTCGGCCACCGACGGCGGAAGTCCTCCGCTGAGCGGCAACGTGACGGTGAAGGTGTTCATTCTGGATCGGAACGACAACGCTCCGGTCATCCTGTATCCGCTCGGCTCCAACGGTTCCGCCCGAGGCGCGGCGGAGATTCCCCGCGATGCCAAAGCGGGAGACTCGGTGACTAAAGTCCGAGCCTACGACGCCGATACGGGATATAACGGCTGGTTACTGTTTTCGCTGCGGCCGCTCGGCGAGCGCGCTCTCTTTTCTTTGGACCGCTATACGGGCCAGATCAGAACACTTCGCCCGTTCACGGAGACGGACGAGGCCGAGCATCGACTGCTCGTACTGGTCAAAGACAACGGCGACGTTTCGCTCTCGGCGACGGCGACCGTGACCGTCAAACTGGCGGAGCCCAAAGAGGCTTTCGCGGCTTCCGACCACGCGGGAAGCGCGGCCGAAGAGGACGAGCGCGAGGACCGGGTGACTTTTTATCTGGCGCTGACTTTGGGCTCGGTCTCGCTGCTTTTGGTCATCAGCGTGGTGGTGCTGATCGCCATGCGCTGCTCCAAATCCGCAGAGTCCACTTCCAAATATCTACAAGACGCTCATTACGACGGCACGCTGTGTCACAGCATCCAGTACAGATCGGGAGACAAACGCTACATGTTAGTCGGACCCAGAATGAGTATTGGTTCCACCGTCGCCCCGGGCAGCCACGCCAACACGCTGGTTCTGCCCGACGCCAGACGTGCGGCCGCAGGGGAGGTAAGACAGAAAAAAAACTGTTTTACTATCGTCTCTGATGTTTCTTGGATGTTATCGGCAGAGCTTCACTTAAACACTGGCCAATTAGCCAAATGCCGGTGAATTTCAGCAGTGGCTAGTAAGATTGCTAGCCACTAGCCACTTTTGCAGGTGTAGTTTGATATGAACTACGGCATGTGTCATGGAGGCAACCGAGAGGCATTGTGGTTTTGATGATGATATTCTTCATTTCAAAGGGCAATGACATGCATTACCCACTAGACTGCACAAGTGAGGGAGAACGAGGCAGGTCATTCATCACAAAAGGAAACTCATGGTGCTTGATAAACCAGCAGTTGGTGAACAATATTAAACAAAACAGGGCGGGGGAAACACACATAAGGTCCTAAACTAATGCTAGGGAGTAATTCACATCTAACATCAACAATAAAGTCAATCAATAAGGCAACTATTGTCACAAAGCTGCTCAGCATGCTGGGAATTCCAGCGTCATTTCCCTTCGACAATACAATATATTTAAGTCTAGTTTTCTCAATCTGCATCCGACACAATAAACCAGGCCTATTTTACGAGTGGACCATTTTAAATTAAATTTCATATGGCCCGCCAGACTTTACTATTTTGATTTGATGCAACGTGTGTGTTTGCAGTGCTCAATAAAATCATGGCGATACAAAAACTCTGATGATGACAGGTTTTTCCAAGTGGACTTGCTGTAAATCGTTGCTTGCACATGTACACAAAAGATCTACTGGCTCGCACCAAACAAGATGAGACACTACAAACTTTGAGAAACAAGAAAGGCACCAAAATGTTTTTCTTTCTGATATGACTGGTGGTTCTTGTCCCGTTAAAAATGTGTGTAGTCCTTGCTTGGTTGTGCAAAGGGGACAAATACATTTAAAAGGGTTGACAATCTACTTTCTTCAATCTACTTCACTCGCTGAGTGGCAAGGAACTCTGGGAAACCACTCGCCACAGTGGCCGGTGAGCAAAAAAGTTCATGTCAAGCCTTGTGTACAACCCAATGACTTGGGTGCACAGGCGGAATTTGATCCACGTTAAACTTTTGTCTGTTGAGAACAACCATGTTGACATCTTAACATTAATGGAGAATTTTTGTTGTCTTGGACAATCTATCTATCCATCCATCCATCCATCCATCCATTTTCTCCCGCTTATCCGGGTCGGGTCGTGGGGGCAGTAGCTTTAGCAGGGACGCCCAGACTTCCCTCTCCCCAGCCACTTTATCCAGCTCTTCCAGGGTAGATCCCGAGGCATTCCCAGGCCAGCCGAAGGACGTAGTGTCCTGGGTTGTCTCCGGGGTCTCCTCCCGGTGGGACGTGCCCAGAACACCTGACTGGGGAGGCGTCCGGGAGGCATCCGAATCAGATGCGCCAGCCACCTCATCTGGCTCCTCTCGATGTGGAGGAGCAGCAACTCTACTCTGAAGATCCTCCCGGATGACCAAGCTTCTCACCCTATCTGTAAGGGAGAGCCCGACACCCTGCGGAGGAAACTCATTTCGGCCGCTTGTATCCGGGATCTCATTCTTTCGGTCACGACCCACAGCTCGTGACCATAGCTGAGGGTAGGAACGGAGATCGACCGGTAAATCGAGAGCTACGCCTTTCGGCTTAGCTCCTTCTTTACCACAACGGACCGATACAAAGTCCGCATCACTGCAGCCGCCGCACCGATCCACCTGTCGATCTCCCGTTCTATTCTTCCCTCACTCGTGAACAAGACCCCAAGATACTTGAACTCTTCCACTTGGCGCAGGATCTCATCCCCGACCCGGAGAGGCCACACCACCCTTTTCCGACTGAGGACCACGGTCTCAGATTTGGAGGTGCTGATTCTCATCCCAGCCGCTTCACACTCGGCTGCGAACTGCTTCAGTGAGAGTTGGAGATCACGGCTTGATGAAGACAACAGAACAACATCATCTGCAAAAAGCAGAGATGCAATACTGAGGCCACCCAACCGGACCACCTCTACGCCTCGGCTGCGCCTAGAAATTCTGTCCATTAAAGTTTGGAACAGAATCGGTGAGAAAGGGCAGCCTTGGTGGAGTCCAACCATCACCGGGAACGAGTTCGACTTACTACCGGATATGCGGACCAAACTCTGACTCCGGTCGTACAAGGACCGAACAGCCCGTATCAGGGGGTTCGGTACCCCATACTCCCGAAGCACCCTCCACAGGACTCCCCGAGTGACATGGTCGAACGCCTTCTCCAAGTCCACAAAACACATGTAGACTGGTTGGGCGAACTCCCACGCACCCTCGAGGACCCTGCCGAGGGTGTCGAGCTGGTCCACTGTTCCACGGCCAGGACGAAAACCACTCTGCTCCTTCTGAATCTGAGAATCGACTTCCCGACGGACCCTCCTCTCCAGCACCCCTGAATTGATCTTACCAGGGAGGCTCATGAGTGTGATCCCCCTGTAGTTGGAACACACCCTCCGGTCCCCCTTCTTAAAAAGGGGGACCACTAACCCAGTGTGCCAATCCAGAGGCACTGTTCCCCATTGTCCACGCGATATTGCAGAGGCGTGTCAACCGGGACAGCCCCACAACATCCAGAGCCTTTAGTAACTCCGTCCGAGGAGCTTTTGACCACAACCCCAGAGATAGGAAAGCTCGCCTCCGAGAACCCAGACTCTGCTCCCTCATGGGAAGGCGTGTCGTGTCTTGGACTAACTTCAATTTATATGACCTTCTCGTTGAGGAAAACATATTGTGATACACGTTACGTTACATATGTTCCCACTTGTGTCAGTAGTGCCGACTTCTGAAGATCATCTTGATGACGAGCTCTTTGCGACGATGATGTTTGCTTATTGTTAAAGTTCACATTGATAATAACAATTAACAAGCATCTCATTCTACACTTGTCAATGTTTTCAAGAGGTACGGTGTATGCCGATCTGTTGCTGCTGCCGTGAATCTCTCAAAGTCGTTGCACTGATCATAATATGTTGCGATTGGACTGCTGTGTGTTGTGTTAAAAGTGGTGACAGGTGGATCCACATGAAGTCAATAACGATGCAAAAAGTAGCAGCAACGAAAGCACAAAACTCCAGACACCCATCGACTTCTTCATGACAACAATGAAGTTCAACATTCAACACTGCCAGGGCTCCGTCATATCTGACCAATACTGTAACATGCGAGGGGAAAACACGAGGCAAAACCCTGGAGGAACAGCACAGGGCTGACATACCAACAGAAAGCAAAAAACAACAACTCACATATGATACAATTGAAAACTATAAAAAAGGACACAATAGGCACATGGAAGTAGATTGGGGTTAACTCTTTCCCATTTGTCAACTGGCAACGTTTCCATTTGTCTTTGACCTTTTCTCAATCCTTGTGCGTATAGCGGCTGAGCAGGTGAACTTTCCTCATGACCAAACAAGTGAAGAACTGCATACCGTATCTATGTACATCCCAGCATACTTCTCTCCTTGCATTATGTCATATACATTTAGCGTATGAAGAGAAAGTAACTATATTTTGTTGGACAATAACTGTGTGAAAGCAATGTACAATCAATCAGATACACATTTTTGAGTCCTGTTAATACTCTCCATGTGCTAAGGAATTATCACCACTAGGTGGCAATGTCATCCCAGTATACAGAGATGAGCATTCGGTGGTCCTGCCCCTTCTGGAATGGTTTTGTTCAAGTCATCAGAGGAGACGGAACGTTCACGAGAGACGGATGTTGCTGTCGTTTCGTTCCTGTTTTGCCTTAGGTTTTGGGATGAATTCAAGATACATATTGTGTCCGTTTGGAGGTTTCAATCTTCTGTGGAATTAGGACTCGAGTGCTGTAATCCAAGCTGGGAGGATGGGAGCAGCAGGACAAAGGCGAGGACTCTGTCTCTGCGTCATGTTGGTTTGTTTGGAGCAGGTTGCAGCACAGATCAAATATTCCATCGCGGAGGAAGTCAAAGTGGGAACCGTGGTGGGAAACGTGGCCAGGGATCTGGGACTGGACGTGGGCTCGTTGGCGGAGAGACGTTTTCGCATTGTTTCAGGCTCAGAGGGGGCTCAGTTTGAGGTAAATGCAAACAATGGCGTTCTCTTTGTGCGGAAAAGCGTCGACCGAGAGGAGCTCTGTGAGGGCGTCTCGCCGTGTTTAGTGAGGCTGAAATTAGTCGCAGAGAATCCCATGGAAATACATCACGTGGGCGTCGAAATTTTGGATATTAATGACAATTCGCCCACTTTTCAAGAGGAAGAGAAGATTTTTGAAATATCTGAATCCATAACTGCTGGAAAACGCTTCCAATTGCCAATCGCACATGATCCAGACGTCGTGAATACGGTGCGTGCGTACAAATTAAACACGAATGAATATTTTAATATACAAATTCGAGAGCGAGGCGATGATAAGATACCTTTTTTAGTCATACAAAAATCTCTAGACCGAGAAAAACAGGCTGAGCACAGACTTGTTCTCACTGCAGTTGACGGTGGAAATCCACCAAGATCTGGAAGTCTTAATGTCACCGTTACCGTGCTTGACTCTAATGATAATGCTCCACAATTTATGCAAGAAGTATATTCCGTAACTTTATCTGAAAATGTGAAAATGGGAACAAGCGTAATCAAGGTGGAAGCAACTGACCAGGACGAAGGATTAAATGGGGAAGTTGAATATTATTTTGGTGGAGAACTTGACTCTAAAATCTATGAAATGTTCAGTTTGGATAAAAACACGGGTGAAATAAAAGTAAAAGATCAAATTGATTTTGAGAAGGTTGACGTTTACAAATTAGACGTCCATGCTACAGACAAAGGACAACCTCCTTTGACAACCGATTGCAGGGTGATCATTAAAATCGTTGACGAAAACGACAATCAGCCCGAAATCGAGGTGACAACTTTGTCAAAAACCGTAGCGGAAGATTCCAAACCTGGGACTGTCGTTTCTCTTATAAGCATCACAGACAAAGACGTCGGACTGAACGGCAAAGTCATATGTAGTCTTTCACAAAATGTCCCGTTCGAACTAAAACCTTCCTTTCAGGATAACATGTACTCGTTGGTTCTGAAAGACAGACTGGATCGAGAATTAGTGTCGGATTATGACATCACAATCACAGCGACAGACTGCGGTCAACCTCCTCTGTCCACTTTTCAAATTCTGCACGTGGACGTGTCAGACGTTAACGATAATATTCCAACATTCTCGCACGATCCAATCCAACTTTATTTGCCGGAAAATAACGTGCCGGGGAACTCCATCTTTTCCGTCACCGCATTCGATAAAGACCTGAATGAAAACGCAGCGCTGACGTATCACATTAAGAGAGGACAAGGAAGTCAAGTGGACATGTCAACATTTTTAAACATCAACCCTGAGAACGGCGACATATCGGCGCTGAAGAGTTTTGACTTTGAGACGCTGAAAAGCTTCCAGTTCCAGGTGTCGGCCACCGACGGCGGAAGTCCTCCGCTGAGCGGCAACGTGACGGTGAAGGTGTTCATTCTGGATCGGAACGACAACGCTCCGGTCATCCTGTATCCGCTCGGCTCCAACGGTTCCGCCCGAGGCGCGGCGGAGATTCCCCGCAATGCCAAAGCGGGAGACTCGGTGACGAAAGTCCGAGCCTACGACGCCGATACGGGATATAACGGCTGGTTACTGTTTTCGCTGCGGCCGCTCGGCGAGCGCGCTCTCTTTTCTTTGGACCGCTATACGGGCCAGATCAGAACACTTCGCCCGTTCACGGAGACGGACGAGGCCGAGCATCGACTGCTCGTACTGGTCAAAGACAACGGCGACGTTTCGCTCTCGGCGACGGCGACCGTGACCGTCAAACTGGCGGAGCCCAAAGAGGCTTTCGCGGCTTCCGACCACGCGGGAAGCGCGGCCGAAGAGGACGAGCGCGAGGACCGGGTGACTTTTTATCTGGCGCTGACTTTGGGCTCGGTCTCGCTGCTTTTGGTCATCAGCGTGGTGGTGCTGATCGCCATGCGCTGCTCCAAATCCGCAGAGTCCACTTCCAAATATCTACAAGACGCTCATTATGACGGCACGCTGTGTCACAGCATCCAGTACAGATCGGGAGACAAACGCTACATGTTGGTCGGACCCAGAATGAGTATTGCTTCCACCGTCGCCCCGGGCAGCCACGCCAACACGCTGGTTCTGCCCGACGCCAGACGTGCGGCCGCAGGGGAGGTAAGACAGAAAAAAATCTATCGTCTCTGATGTTTCTTGGATGTTATCGGCAGAGCTTCACGTAAACACTGGCCAATTAGCCAAATGCCGGTGAATTTCAGCAGTGGCTGGTAAGATTGCTAGCCACTAGCCACTTTGGCAGGTGTAGTTTGATGTGAACTACGGCATGTGTCATGGAGGCGACCTAGAGGCATTGTGGTTTTGATGATGATATTCTTCATTTCAAAGGGCAATGACATGCATTACCCACTAGACTGCACAAGTGAGGGACAACGAGGCAGGTCATTAATCACAAAAGGAAACTCATGGTGCTTGATAAACCAGCAGTTCGTGAACAATATTAAACAAAACAGGGCGGGGGAAACACACATAAGGTCCTAAACTAATGCTAGGGAATAATTCACATCTAACATCAACAATAAAGTCAATCAATAAGGCAACTATTGTCACAAAGCTGCTCAGCATGCTGGGAATTCCAGCGTCAACTTCCTCGACAATACAATATATTTAAGTCTAGTTTTCTCAATCTGCATCCGACACAATAAACCAGGCCTATTTTACGAGTGGACCATTTTAAATTAAATTTCATATGGCCCGCCAGACTTTACTATTTTGATTTGATGTAACGTGTGTGTTTGCAGTGCTCAATAAAATCATGGCGATACAAAAACTCTGATGATGACAGGTTTTTCCAAGTGGACTTGCTGTAAATCGTTGCTTGCACATGTACACAAAAGATCTACTGGCTCGCACCAAACAAGATGAGAAACTACAAACTTTGAGAAACAAGACAGGCATCAAAGTCTTTCTTTCTGATATGACTGGTGGTCTTGTCCCGTTAAAAATGTGTACTCCTAGCTTGGTTGTGCAAAGGGGATAAATACAATCGACTTTCTTCAATCGACTTCACTCGCTGAGTGGCAAGGAACTCTGGGAAACCACTCGCCACAGTGGCCGGTGAGCAAAAAAGTTCATGTCAAGCCTTGTGTACAACCCAATGACTTGGGTGCACAGGCGGAATTTGATCCACGTTAAACTTTCGTCTGTTGAGAACAACCATGTTTACATCTTAACATTAATGGAGAATTTTTGTTGTCTTGGACAATCTATCTATCCATCCATCCATCCATCCATCCATTTTCTACCGCTTATCCGGGTCGGGTCGCGGGGGCAGTAGCTTTAGCAGGGACGCCCAGACTTCCCTCTCCCCAGCCACTTTATCCAGCTCTTCCAGGGGGATCCCGAGGCGTTCCCGGGCCAGCCGAAGGACTTAGTGTCCTGGGTTGTCTCCGGGGTCTCCTCCCGGTGGGACGTGCCCAGAACACCTGACTGGGGAGGCGTCCGGGAGGCATCCGAATCAGATGCGCCAGCCACCTCATCTGGCTCCTCTCGATGTGGAGGAGCAGCAACTCTACTCTGAAGATCCTGCCGGATGACCAAGCTTCTCACCCTATCTGTAAGGGAGAGCCCGACACCCTGCGGAGAAAACTTATTTCGGCCGCTTGTATCCGGGATCTCGTTCTTTCGGTCACGACCCACAGCTCGTGACCATAGGTGAGGGTAGGAACGGAGATCGACCGGTAAATCGAGAGCTACGCCTTTCGGCTTAGCTCCTTCTTTACCACAACGGACCGATACAAAGTCCGCATCACTGCAGACGCCGCACCGATCCGCCCGTCGATCTCCCGTTCCATTCTTCCCTCACTCGTGAACAAGACCCCAAGATACTTGAACTCTTCCACTTGGGGCAGGATCTCATCCCCGACCCGGAGAGGGCACACCACCCTTTTCCGACTGAGGACCACGGTCTCAGATTTGGAGGTGCTGATTCTCATCCCAGCCGCTTCACACTCGTTTGCGAACTGCTCCAGTGAGAGTTGGAGATCACGGCTTGATGAAGACAACAGAACCACATCATCTGCAAAAAGCAGAGATGCAATACTGAGGCCACCCAAACGGACCACCTCTACGCCTCGGCTGCGCCTAGAAATTCTGTCCATTAAAGTTAGGAACAGAATCGGTGAGAAAGGGCAGCCTTGGCGGAGTCCAACCCTCACCGGGAACGAGTCCGACTTACTACCGGATATGCGGACCAAACTCTGACTCCGGTCGTACAAGGACCGAACAGCCCGTATCAGGAGGTTCGGTACCCCATACTCCCGAAGCACCCTCCACAGGACTCCCCGAGGGACACGGTCGAACGCCTTCTCCAAGTCCACAAAACACATGTAGACTGGTTGGGCGAACTCCCACGCACCCTCGAGGACCCTGCCGAGGGTGTAGAGCTGGTCCACTGTTCCACGGCCAGGACGAAAACCACTCTGCTCCTTCTGAATCTGAGAATCGACTTCCCGACGGACCCTCCTCTCCAGCACCCCTGAATAGATCTTACCAGGGAGGCTGATGAGTGTGATCCCCCTGTAGTTGGAACACACCCTCCGGTCCCCCTTCTTAAAAAGGGGGACCACCACCCCAGTCTGCCAATCCAGAGGCACTGTTCCCCATTGTCCACGCGATGTTGCAGAGGCGTGTCAATCGGGAAAGCCCCACAACATCCAGAGCCTTTAGTAACTCCGTGCGAATCTCATCCAGCCCCGGGACGTTTGCCTCCGAGGAGCTTTTGACCACAACCCCGGAGATAGGAGAGCTCGCCTCCGAGAACCCAGACTCTGCTCCCTCATGGGAAGGCGTGTCGTGTCTTGGACTAACTTCAATTTCTATGACCTTGTAGTTGAGGAAAACATATTGTGATACACGTTACGTTACATATGTTCCCACTTGTGTCAGTAGTGCCGACTTCTGAAGAGCATCTTGATGACGAGCTCTTTGCGATGATGATGTTTGCTTATTGTTAAAGTTCACATTGATAATAACAATTAACAAGCATCTCATTCTACACTTGTCAATGTTTTCAAGAGGTACGGTGTATGCCGATCTGTTGCTGCTGCCGTGAATCTCTCAAAGTAGTTGCACTGATCATAATATGTTGCGATTGGACTGCTGTGTGTTGTGTTAAAAGTGGTGACAGGTGGATCCACATGAAGTCAATAACAATGCAAAAAGTAGCAGCAACGAAAGCACAAAACGACAACTCCAGACACCCATCGACTTCTTCATGACAACAATGAAGTTCAACATTCAACACTGCCAGGGCTCCGTCATATCTGACCAATACTGTAACATGCGAGGGGAAAACACGAGGCAAAACCCTGGAGGAACAGCACAGGGCTGACATACCAACAGAAAGCAAAAACAACAACTCACAAATGATACAATTGAAAACTATAAAAAAGGACACAATCGGAACATGGAAGTAGATTGGGGTTAACTCTTTCCCATTTGTCAACTGGCAACGTTTCCATTTGTCTTTGACCTTTTCTCAATCCTTGTGCGTATAGCGGCTGAGCAGGTGAACTTTCCTCATGACCAAACAAGTGAAGAACTGCATACCGTATCTATGTACATCCCAGCATACTTCCCTCCTTGCATTATGTCATATACATTTAGCGTATGAAGCGAAAGTAACTATATTTTGTTGGACAATAACTGTGTGAAAGCAATGTACAATCAATCTGATACACATTTTTGAGTCCTGTTAATACTCTCCATGTGCTAAGGAATTATCACCACTAGGTGGCAATGTCATCCCAGTATACAGAGATGAGCATTCGGTGGTCCTGCCCCTTCTGGAATGGTTTTGTTCAAGTCATCAGAGGAGACGGAACCTTCACGAGAGACGGATGTTGCTGTCGTTTCGTTCCTGTTTTGCCTTAGGTTTTGGGATGAATTCAAGATACATATTGTGTCCGTTTGGAGGTTTCAATCTTCTGTGGAATTAGGACTCGAGTGCTGTAATCCAAGCTGGGAGGATGGGAGCAGCAGGACAAAGGCGAGGACTCTGTCTCTGCGTCATGTTGGTTTGTTTGGAGCAGGTTGCAGCACAGATCAAATATTCCATCGCGGAGGAAGTCAAAGTGGGAACCGTGGTGGGAAACGTGGCCAGGGATCTGGGACTGGACGTGGGCTCGTTGGCGGAGAGACGTTTTCGCATTGTTTCAGGCTCAGAGGGGGCTCAGTTTGAGGTAAATGCAAACAATGGCGTTCTCTTTGTGCGGAAAAGCGTCGACCGAGAGGAGCTCTGTGAGGGCGTCTCGCCGTGTTTAGTGAGGCTGAAATTAGTCGCAGAGAATCCCATGGAAATACATCACGTGGGCGTCGAAATTTTGGATATTAATGACAATTCTCCCACTTTTCAAGAGGGAGAGAAGATTTTTGAAATCTCAGAATCTTCGCCTATTGGAAAACACTTCCAATTACCAATCGCACATGATCCAGATGTTGTAGTGAATACGGTGCGTGCGTACAAATTAAACACAAATGAATATTTCAATATACAAATTCGAGAGCGAGGTGATGATAAGATACCTTTTTTAATTTTACAAAAGTCTCTGGACCGAGAAAAACACGCTGAGCACAGACTTGTTCTCACTGCAGTTGACGGTGGAAATCCACCAAGATCTGGAAGTCTTAATGTCACCGTTACCGTGCTTGACTCTAATGATAATGCTCCACAATTTATGCAAGAAGTATATTCCGTAACTTTATCTGAAAATGTCAAATTGGGCACAAGCGTTATCAAGGTGGAAGCAACTGACCCGGACGAAGGATTAAATGGCGAAGTTGAATATTATTTTGGTGGAGAACTTGAATCGAAACTCTATGAAATGTTTAGTTTGGATAAAAACACGGGTGAAATAAGAGTAAAAGGTCAAATTGATTTTGAGAAGGTTGACATTTACAAATTAGACGTCCATGCTACCGATAAAGGAAACCCTCCAATGAGCACCGATTGCAGGGTGATCATTAAAATCGTTGACGAAAACGACAACCGGCCCGAAATCGACGTAACATCTTTGTCAAAAACCGTAGCGGAAGATTCCAAACCTGGGACTGTCGTTTCTCTTATAAGCATCACAGACAAAGACGTCGGACTGAACGGCAAAGTCATATGTAGTCTTTCACAAAATGTCCCGTTCGAACTAAAACCTTCCTTTCAGGATAACATGTACTCGTTGGTTCTGAAAGACAGACTGGATCGAGAATTAGTGTCGGATTATGACATCACAATCACAGCGACAGACTGCGGTCAACCTCCTCTGTCCACTTTTCAAATTCTGCACGTGGACGTGTCAGACGTTAACGATAATATTCCAACATTCTCGCACGATCCAATCCAACTTTATTTGCCGGAAAATAACGTGCCGGGGAACTCCATCTTTTCCGTCACCGCATTCGATAAAGACCTGAATGAAAACGCAGCGCTGACGTATCACATTAAGAGAGGACAAGGAAGTCAAGTGGACATGTCAACATTTTTAAGCATCAACCCTGAGAACGGCGACATATTGGCCCTAAAAAGTTTTGACTTTGAGACGCTGAAAAGCTTCCAGTTCCAGGTGTCGGCCACCGACGGCGGAAGTCCTCCGCTGAGCGGCAACGTGACGGTGAAGGTGTTCATTCTGGATCGGAACGACAACGCTCCGGTCATCCTGTATCCGCTCGGCTCCAACGGTTCCGCCCGAGGCGCGGAGGAGATTCCCCGCAATGCCAAAGCGGGAGACTCGGTGACTAAAGTCCGAGCCTACGACGCCGATACGGGATATAACGGCTGGTTACTGTTTTCGCTGCGGCCGCTCGGCGAGCGCGCTCTCTTTTCTTTGGACCGCTATACGGGCCAGATCAGAACACTTCGCCCGTTCACGGAGACGGACGAGGCCGAGCATCGACTGCTCGTTCTGGTCAAAGACAACGGCGACGTTTCGCTCTCGGCGACGGCGACCGTGACCGTCAAACTGGCGGAGCCCAAAGAGGCTTTCGCGGCTTCCGACCACGCGGGAAGCGCGGCCGAAGAGGACGAGCGCGAGGACCGGGTGACTTTTTATCTGGCGCTGACTTTGGGCTCGGTCTCGCTGCTTTTGGTCATCAGCGTGGTGGTGCTGATCGCCATGCGCTGCTCCAAATCCGCAGAGTCCACTTCCAAATATCTACAAGACGCTCATTACGACGGCACGCTGTGTCACAGCATCCAGTACAGATCGGGAGACAAACGCTACATGTTGGTCGGACCCAGAATGAGTATTGGTTCCACCGTCGCCCCGGGCAGCCACGCCAACACGCTGGTTCTGCCCGACGCCAGACGTGCGGCCGCAGGGGAGGTAAGACAGAAAAAAAACTGTTTTACTATCGTCTCTGATGTTTCTTGGATCACTTAAACACTGGCCAATTAGCCAAATGCCGGTGAATTTCAGCAGTGGCTTGTAAGATTGCTAGCCACTAGCCACTTTTGCAGGTGTAGTTTGATATGAACTACGGCATGTGTCATGGAGGCGACCTAGAGGCATTGTGGTTTTGATGATGATATTCTTCATTTCAAAGGGCAATGACATGCATTACCCACGAGACTGCACAAGTGAGGGACAACGAGGCAGGTCATTCATCACAAAAGGAAACTCATGGTGCTTGATAAACCAGCAGTTCGTGAACAATATTAAACAAAACAGGGCGGGGGAAACACACATAAGGTCCTAAACTAATGCTAGGGAGTAATTCACATCTAACATCAACAATAAAGTCAATCAATAAGGCAACTATTGTCACAAAGCTGCTCAGCATGCTGGGAATTCCAGCGTCAACTTCCTCGACAATACAATATATTTAAGTCTAGTTTTCTCAATCTGCATCCGACACAATAAACCAGGCCTATTTTACGAGTGGACCATTTTAAATTAAATTTCATATGGCCCGCCAGACTTTACTATTTTGATTTGATGCAACGTGTGTGTTTGCAGTGCTCAATAAAATCATGGCGATACAAAAACTCTGATGATGACAGGTTTTTCCAAGTGGACTTGCTGTAAATCGTTGCTTGCACATGTACACAAAAGATCTACTGGCTCTCACCAAACAAGATGAGACACTACAAACTTTGAGAAACAAGACAGGCATCAAAATGTTTTTCTTTCTGATATGACTGGTGGTTCTTGTCCCATTAAAAATGTGTGTACTCCTAGTTTGGTTGTGCAAAGGGGATAAATACATTTAAATGGGTTGACAATCTACTTTCTACAATCTACTTCACTCGCTGAGTGGCAAGGAACTCTGGGAAACCACTCGCCACAGTGGCCGGTGAGCAAAAAAGTTCATGTCAAGCCTTGTGTATAACCCAATGACTTGGGTGCACAGGCGGAATTTGATCCACGTTAAACTTTTGTCTGTTGAGAACAACCATGTTGACATCTTAACATTAATGGAGAATTTTTGTTGTCTTGGACAATCTATCTATCCATCCATCCATCCATCCATCCATCCATCCATTTTCTACCGCTTATCCGGGTCGGGTCGCGGGGGCAGTAGCTTTAGCAGGGACGCCCAGACTTCCCTCTCCCCAGCCACTTTATCCAGCTCTTCCAGGGGGATCCCGAGGCGTTCCCGGGCCAGCCGAAGGACATAGTGTCCTGGGTTGTCTCCGGGGTCTCCTCCCGGTGGGACGTGCCCAGAACACCTGACTGGGGAGGCGTCCGGGAGGCATCCGAATCAGATGCGCCAGCCACCTCATCTGGCTCCTCTCGATGTGGAGGAGCATCTACTCTGAAGATCCTGCCGGATGACCAAGCTTCTCACCCTATCTGTAAGGGAGAGCCCGACACCCTGCGGAGGAAACTTATTTCGGCCGCTTGTATCCGGGATCTCGTTCTTTCGGTCATGACCCACAGCTCGTGACCATAGGTGAGGGTAGGAACGGAGATCGACCGGTAAATCGAGAGCTACGCCTTTCGGCTTAGCTCCTTCTTTACCACAACGGACCGATACAAAGTCCGCATCACTGCAGTCGCCGCACCGATCCGCCTGTCGATCTCCCGTTCCATTCTTCCCTCACCCGTGAACAAGACCCCAAGATACTTGAACTCTTCCACTTGGGGCAGGATCTCATCCCCGACCCGGAGAGGGCACACCACCCTTTTCCGACTGAGGACCACGGTCTCAGATTTGGAGGTGCTGATTCTCATCCCAGCCGCTTCACACTCGTTTGGGAACTGCTCCAGTGAGAGTTGGAGATCACGGCTTGATGAAGACAACAGAACAACATCATCTGCAAAAAGCAGAGATGCAATACTGAGGCCACCCAAACGGACCACCTCTACGCCTCGGCTGTGCCACGAAATTCTGTCCATTAAAGTTAGGAACAGAATCGGTGAGAAAGGGCAGCCTTGGCGGAGTCCAACCCTCATTGGGAACGAGTCCGACTTACTACAGGATATGCGGACCAAACTCTGACTTCGTTCGTACAAGGACCGAACAGCCCGTATCAGGGGGATTCGGGACACCATACTCCCGAAGAACCCCCCACAGGACTCCCCGAGGGACACGGTCGAACGCCTTCTCCAAGTCCACAAAACACATGTAGACTGGTTGGGCGAACTCCCACGCACCCTCGAGGACCCTGCTGAGGGTGTAGAGCTGGTCCACTGTTCCACGGCCAGGACGAAAACCACTCTGCTCCTTCTGAATCTGAGAATCGACTTCCCGACGGACCCTCCTCTCCAGCACCCCTGAATAGATCTTACCAGGGAGGCTGATGAGTATGATCCCCCTGTAGTTGGAACACACCCTCCGGTCCCCCTTCTTAAAAAGGGGGACCACAAACTCAGTCTGCCAATCCAGAGGCACTGTTCCCCATTGTCCATGCGATGTTGCAGAGGCGTGTCACCCGGGACAGCCCCACAACATCCAGAGCCTTTAGGAACTCCGTGCGAATCTCATCCAGCCCCGGGGCGTTTGCCTCCGAGGAGCTTTTGACCACAACCCCAGTGATAGGAGAGCTCGCCTCAGAGAATCCAGACTCTGCTTCCTCATGGGAAGCCGTGTCTTGTCTTGGACTAACTTCAATTTATATAAGACCTTGTAGTTGAGGAAAACATATTGTGATACACGTTACGTTACATATGTTCCCACTTGTGTCAGTAGTGCCGACTTCTGAAGACCATCTTGATGATGAGATCTTTGCGACGATGATGTTTGCTTATTGTTAAAGTTCACATTGATAATAACAATTAAAAAGCATAGCATTCTGCACTAGTCAATGTTTTCAAGAGGTACGGTGTATGCCGATCTGTTGCTGCTGCCGTGAATCTCTCAAAGTAGTTGCACTGATCATAATATGTTGTGATTGGACTACTGTGTGTTGTGTTAAAAGTGGTGACAGGTGGATCCACATGAAGTCAATAACAATGCAAAAAGTAGCAGCAACGAAAGCACAAAACTCCAGACACCCATAGACTTCTTCATGACAACAATGAAGTTCAACATTCAACACTGCCAGGGCTCCGTCATATCTGACCAATACTGTAACATGCGAGGGGAAAACACGAGGCAAAACCCTGGAGGAACAGCACAGGGCTGAAATACCAACAGAAAGCAAAAAAACAACAACTCACATATGATACAATTGAAAACTTCAAAAAAGGACACAATCGGAACATGGAAGTAGATTGGGGTTAACTCTTTCCCATTTGTCAACTGGCAACGTTACCATTTGTCTTTGACCTTTTCTCAATCCTTGTGCGTATAGCCACTGAGCAGGTGAACTTTCCTCATGACCAAACAAGTGAAGAACTGCATACCGTATCTGTGTACATCCCAGCATACTTCTCTCCTTGCATTTTGTCCTGTACATTTAGCGTATGAAGAGAAAGTAACTATATTTTGTTGGACAATAACTGTGTGAAAGCAATGTACAATCAATCAGATACACATTTTTGAGTCCTGTTAATACTCTCCATGTGCTAAGGAATTATCACCACTAGGTGGCAATGTCATCCCAGTATACAGAGATGAGCATTCGGTGGTCCTGCCCCTTCTGGAATGGTTTTGTTCAAGTCATCAGAGGAGACGGAACCTTCACGAGAGACGGATGTTGCTGTCGTTTCGTTCCTGTTTTGCCTTAGGTTTTGGGATGAATTCAAGATACATATTGTGTCCGTTTGGAGGTTTCAATCTTCTGTGGAATTAGGACTCGAGTGCTGTAATCCAAGCTGGGAGGATGGGAGCAGCAGGACAAAGGCGAGGACTCTGTCTCTGCGTCATGTTGGTTTGTTTGGAGCAGGTTGCAGCACAGATCAAATATTCCATCGCGGAGGAAGTCAAAGTGGGAACCGTGGTGGGAAACGTGGCCAGGGATCTGGGACTGGACGTGGGCTCGTTGGCGGAGAGACGTTTTCGCATTGTTTCAGGCTCAGAGGGGGCTCAGTTTGAGGTAAATGCAAACAATGGCGTTCTCTTTGTGCGGAAAAGCGTCGACCGAGAGGAGCTCTGTGAGGGCGTCTCGCCGTGTTTAGTGAGGCTGAAATTAGTCGCAGAGAATCCCATGGAAATACATCACGTGGGCGTAGAAATTTTGGATATTAATGACAATTCGCCCACTTTTCAAGAGGTAGAGAATATTTTTGAAATTTCAGAGTCCACTCTGCCTGGAAAACGCTTCCAATTACCAATCGCACATGATCCAGATGGTGTTGTCAATACAGTGCGTGCGTACAAATTAAACCCAAACGAATATTTTAATTTACAAATTCGAGAGATGGGAGATGACAAGATACCCTTTTTAGTCATACAAAAGTCTTTAGACCGAGAAAAACACGCTGAGCACAGACTTGGTCTCACTGCAGTTGACGGTGGAAATCCACCAAGATCTGGAAGTCTTAATGTCACCGTGATCGTGCTTGACTCTAATGATAACCACCCGACATTTAAACAAGAGTTGCATTCCATCACTTTATCTGAAAATGTCAAATTGGGCACAAGCGTTATTAAGGTGGAAGCAACTGACCCGGATGAAGGATTAAATGGGGAAGTTGAATATTATTTTCGTGGAGAACTTGACTCTGAAGTCGATGAAATGTTCAGTTTGAATAAAAACACGGGTGAAATAAAAGTAAAAGGCCAAATTGATTTTGAGAAGGTTGACGTTTACAAATTAGACGTCCATGCTACAGACAAAGGACAACCTCCTTTGACAACCGATTGCAGGGTGATCATTAAAATCACTGACGAAAATGACAACCGGCCCGAAATCGACGTGACATCTTTGTCAAAAACCGTAGCGGAAGATTCCAAACCTGGGACTGTCGTTTCTCTTATAAGCATCACAGACAAAGACGTCGGACTGAACGGCAAAGTCATATGTAGTCTTTCACAAAATGTCCCGTTCGAACTAAAACCTTCCTTTCAAGATAACATGTACTCGTTGGTTCTGAAAGACAGACTGGATCGAGAATTAGTGTCGGATTATGACATCACAATCACAGCGACAGACTGCGGTCAACCTCCTCTGTCCACTTTTCAAATTCTGCACGTGGACGTGTCAGACGTTAACGATAATATTCCAACATTCTCGCACGATCCAATCCAACTTTATTTGCCGGAAAATAACGTGCCGGGGAACTCCATCTTTTCCGTCACCGCATTCGATAAAGACCTGAATGAAAACGCAGCGCTGACGTATCACATTAAGAGAGGACAAGGAAGTCAAGTGGACATGTCAACATTTTTAAACATCAACCCTGAGAACGGCGACATATCGGCGCTAAAAAGTTTTGACTTTGAGACGCTGAAAAGCTTCCAGTTCCAGGTGTCGGCCACCGACGGCGGAAGTCCTCCGCTGAGCGGCAACGTGACGGTGAAGGTGTTCATTCTGGATCGGAACGACAACGCTCCGGTCATCCTGTATCCGCTCGGCTCCAACGGTTCCGCCCGAGGCGCGGAGGAGATTCCCCGCGACGCCAAAGCGGGAGACTCGGTGACTAAAGTCCGAGCCTACGACGCCGATACGGGATATAACGGCTGGTTACTGTTTTCGCTGCGGCCGCTCGGCGAGCGCGCTCTCTTTTCTTTGGACCGCTATACGGGCCAGATCAGAACACTTCGCCCGTTCACGGAGACGGACGAGGCCGAGCATCGACTGCTCGTACTGGTCAAAGACAACGGCGACGTTTCGCTTTCGGCGACGGCGACCGTGACCGTCAAACTGGCGGAGCCTAAAGAGGCTTTCGCGGCTTCCGACCACGCGGGAAGCGCGGCCGAAGAGGACGAGCGCGAGGACCGGGTGACTTTTTATTTGGCGCTGACTGTGGGCTCGGTCTCGCTGCTTTTGGTCATCAGCGTGGTGGTGCTGATCGCCATGCGCTGCTCCAAATCCGCAGAGTCCACTTCCAAATATCTACAAGACGCTCATTATGACGGCACGCTGTGTCACAGCATCCAGTACAGATCGGGAGACAAACGCTACATGTTAGTCGGACCCAGAATGAGTATTGGTTCCACCGTCGTCCCGGGCAGCCACGCCAACACGCTGGTTCTGCCTGACGCCAGACGTGCGGCCGCAGGAGAGGTAAGACAGAAAAAAAACATGTTTTACTATCTTCTCTGATGTTTCTTGTGTGTTATCGGCAGAGCTTCACTTAAACACTGGCCAATTAGCCAAATGCCGGTGAATTTCAGCAGTGGCTAGTAAGATTGCTAGCCACTAGCCACTTTGGTAGGTGTAGTTTGATGTGAACTACGGCATGTGTCATGGAGGCAACCGAGAGGCATTGTGGTTTTGATGATGATATTCTTCATTTCAAAGGGCAATGACATGCATTACCCACGAGACTGCACAAGTGAGGGACAACGAGGCAGGTCATTAATCACAAAAGGAAACTCATGGTGCTTGATAAACCAGCAGTTCGTGAACAATATTAAACAAAACAGGGCGGGGGAAACACACATAAGGTCCTAAACTAATGCTAGGGAATAATTCACATCTAACATCAACATTAAAGTCAATTAATAAGTCAACTGTTTACACAAAGCTGCTCAGCATGCTGGGAATTCCAGCGTCATTTCCCTTCGACAATACAATATATTTAAGTCTAGTTTTCTCAATCTGCATCCGACACAATAAACCAGGCCTATTTTATGAGAGGCCCATTTTAAATTAAATTCCATATGGCCCGCCAGACGTTACTATTTTGATTTGATGTAACGTGCCTGTAGTTGCAGTGCTCAATAAAATCATGGCGATACAAAAACTCTGATGATGACAGGTTTTTCCAAGTGGACTTGCTGTAAATCGTCGCTTGCACATGTACACAAAAGATCTACTGGCTCGCACCAAACAAAATGAGACACTACAAACTTTGAGAAACAAGACAGGCATCAAAGTCTTTCTTTCTGATATGACTGGTGGCTCTTGTCCCGTTAAAAATGTGTGTACTCCTAGTTTGGTTGTGCAAAGGGGATAAATACATTTAAATGGGTTGACAATCTACTTTCTTCAATTGACTTCACTCGCTGAGTGGCAAGGAACTCTGGGAAACCACTCGCTACAGTGGCCGGTGAGCAAAAAAGTTCATGTCAAGCCTTGTGTACAACCCAATGACTTGGGTGCACAGGCGGAATTTGATCCACGTTAAACTTTTGTCTGTTGAGAACAACCATGTTGACATCTTAACATTAGCGGAGAATTTTTGTTGTCTTGGACAATCTATCTATCTATCCATCCATCCATCTATCCATCCATTTTCTACCGCTTATCCGGGCCGGGTCGCGGGGGCAGTAGCTTTAGCAGGGACGCCCAGACTTCCCTCTCACCAGCCACTTTATCCAGCTCTTCCAGGGGGATCCCGAGGCGTTCCCGGGCCAGCCGAAGGACGTAGTGTCCTGGGTTGTCTCCGGGGTCTCCTCCCGGTGGGACGTGCCCAGAACACCTGACTGGGGAGGCGTCCGGGAGGCATCCGAATCAGATGCGCCAGCCACCTCATCTGGCTCCTCTTGATGTGGAGGAGCAGCAACTCTACTCTGAAGATCCTGCCGGATGACCAAGCTTCTCACCCTATCTCTAAGGGAGAGCCCGACACCCTGCAGAGGAAACTCATTTCGGCCGCTTGTATCCGGGATCTCGTTCTTTCGGTCACGACCCACAGCTCGTGACCATAGGTGAGGGAAGAACGTAGATCGACCGGTAAATCGAGAGCTACGCCTTTCGGCTTAGCTCCTTCTTTACCACAACGGATCGATACAAAGTCCGCATCACTGCAGACGCCGCACCGATCCACCTGTCGATCTCCCGTTCCGTTCTTCCCTCACTCGTGAACAAGACCCCAAGATACTTGAACTCTTCCACTTGGGGCAGGATCTCATCCCCGACCCGGAGAGGGCACACCACCCTTTTCCGACTGAGGACCACAGTCTCAGATTTGGAGGTGCTGATTCTCATCCCAGCCGCTTCACACTCGTTTGGGAACTGCTCCAGTGAGAGTTGGAGATCATAGCTTGATGAAGCCAACAGAACCACATCATCTGCAAAAAGCAGAGATGAAATACTGAGGCCACCCAACCGGACCACCTCTACGCCTCGGCTGTGCCTAGAAATTCTGTCCATTAAAGTTAGGAACAGAATCGGTGAGAAAGGGCAGCCTTGGCGGAGTCCAACCCTCATTGGGAACGAGTCCGACTTACTACCGGATATGCGGACCAAACTCTGACTCCGGTCGTACAAGGACCGAACAGCTCGTATCAGGGGGTTCAGTACCCCATACTCCCGAAGCACCCTCCACAGGACTCCCTGAGGGACATGGTCGAACGCCTTCTCCAAGTCCACAAAACACGTGTAGACTGGTTGGGCGAACTCCCACGCACCCTCGAGGACCCTGCCGAGGGTGTAGAGCTGGTCCACTGTTCCACGGCCAGGACGACAACCACTCTGCTCCTTCTGAATCTGAGAATCGACGTCCCGACGGACCCTCCTCTCCAGCACCCCTGAATAGATCTTACCAGGGAGGCTGATGAGTGTGATCCCCCTGTAGTTGGAACACACCCTCCTGTCCCCCTTCTTAAAAAGGGGGACCACTAACCCAGTCTGCCAATCCAGAGGCACTGTTCCCCATTGTCCATGCGATGTTGCAGAGGCGTGTCAACTGGGACAGCCCCACAACATCCAGGGCCTTTAGGAACTCCGTGCGAATCTCATCCAGCCCCGGGGCGTTTGCCTCCGAGGAGCTTTTGACCACAACCCCAGAGATAGGAGAGCTCGCCTCAGAGAACCCAGACTCTGCTCCCTCATGGGAAGGCGTGTCGTGTCTTGGACTAACTTCAATTTCTATGACCTTGTAGTTGAGGAAAACATATTGTGATACACGTTACGTTACATATGTTCCCACTTGTGTCAGTAGTGCCGACTTCTGAAGACCATCTTGATGATGAGATCTTTGCGACGATGATGTTTGCTTATTGTTAAAGTTCGCATTGATAATAACAATTAACAAGCATAGCATTCTACACTCGTCCCTGTCAGCTGTGCCGTCTGTGGAGCTAATGACTGTTTTCAATGGTTTCAAGAGGTACGGTGTATGCCGATCTGCTGCTGCTGTCAATCTCTCAAAGTACTTGCACTGATCATAATATGTTGTGATTGGACTGCTGTGTGTTGTGTTAAAAGTGGTGACAGGTGGATCCACATGAAGTCAATAACAATGCAAAAAGTAGCAGCAACGAAAGCACAAAACTCCAGACACCCATAGACTTCTTCATGACAACAATGAAGTTCAACATTCAACACTGCCAGGGCTCCGTCATATCTGACCAATACTGTAACATGCGAGGGGTAAAACACGAGGCAAAACCCTGGAGGAACAGCACAGGGCTGACATACCAACAGAAAGCAAAAACAACAACTCACAAATGATACAATTGAAAACTATAAAAAAGGACACAATAGGCACATGGAAGTAGATTGGGGTTAACTCTTTCCCATTTGTCTTTGACCTTTTCTCAATCCTTGTGCGTATAGCGGCTGAGCAGGTGAACTTTCCTCATGACCAAACAAGTGAAGAACTGCATACCGTATCTATGTACATCCCAGCATACTTCCCTCCTTGCATTTTGTCATATACATTTAGCGTATGAAGCGAAAGTAACTATATTTTGTTGGACAATAACTGTGTGAAAGCAATGTACAATCAATCTGATACACATTTTTGAGTCCTGTTAATACTCTCCATGTGCTAAGGAATTATCACCACTAGGTGGCAATGTCATCCCAGTATACAGAGATGAGCATTCGGTGGTCCTGCCCCTTCTGGAATGGTTTTGTTCAAGTCATCAGAGGAGACGGAACCTTCACGAGAGACGGATGTTGCTGTCGTTTCGTTCCTGTTTTGCCTTAGGTTTTGGGATGAATTCAAGATACATATTGTGTCCGTTTGGAGGTTTCAATCTTCTGTGGAATTAGGACTCGAGTGCTGTAATCCAAGCTGGGAGGATGGGAGCAGCAGGACAAAGGCGAGGACTCTGTCTCTGCGTCATGTTGGTTTGTTTGGAGCAGGTTGCAGCACAGATCAAATATTCCATCGCGGAGGAAGTCAAAGTGGGAACCGTGGTGGGAAACGTGGCCAGGGATCTGGGACTGGACGTGGGCTCGTTGGCGGAGAGACGTTTTCGCATTGTTTCAGGCTCAGAGGGGGCTCAGTTTGAGGTAAATGCAAACAATGGCGTTCTCTTTGTGCGGAAAAGCGTCGACCGAGAGGAGCTCTGTGAGGGCGTCTCGCCGTGTTTAGTGAGGCTGAAATTAGTCGCAGAGAATCCCATGGAAATACATCACGTGGGCGTCGAAATTTTGGATATTAATGACAATTCTCCCACTTTTCAAGAGGTAGAGAAGATTTTTGAAATGTATGAGTCTACGCCTGCTGGAAAACACTTCCAATTACCAATCGCACATGATCCAGATGTTATTGTTAATACAGTACGTGTGTATAAATTAAACACAAATGAAAATTTTAATATTCAAATAAGAGAAAGAGGCGATGATAAGATACCCTTTTTAGTCATACAAAAGTCTTTAGACCGAGAAAAACACGCTGAGCACAGACTTGTTCTCACTGCAGTTGACGGTGGAAATCCACCAAGATCTGGAAGTCTTAATGTCACCGTTACCGTGCTTGACTCTAATGATAACCTTCCAATATTCACACAAGAAGTATATTCCGTAACTTTATCTGAAAATGTCAAATTGGGCACAAGCGTTATCAAGGTGGAAGCAACTGACCCGGACGAAGGATTAAACGGCGAAGTTGAATATTATTTTGGTGGAGAACTTAACTCTAAAATCTATGAAATGTTCAGTTTGGATAAAAACACGGGTGAAATAAGAGTAAAAGGCCAAATTGATTTTGAGAAGGTTGACGTTTACAAATTAGACGTCCATGCTACCGATAAAGGACACCCTCCAATGAGCACCGATTGCAGGGTGATCATTAAAATCGTTGACGAAAACGACAACCGGCCCGAAATCGACGTAACATCTTTGTCAAAAACCGTAGCGGAAGATTCCAAACCTGGGACTGTCGTTTCTCTTATAAGCGTCACAGACAAAGACGTCGGACTGAACGGCAAAGTCATATGTAGTCTTTCACAAAATGTCCCGTTCGAACTAAAACCTTCCTTTCAGGATAACATGTACTCGTTGGTTCTGAAAGACAGACTGGATCGAGAATTAGTGTCGGATTATGACATCACAATCACAGCGACAGACTGCGGTCAACCTCCTCTGTCCACTTTTCAAATTCTGCACGTGGACGTGTCAGACGTTAACGATAATATTCCAACATTCTCGCACGATCCAATCCAACTTTATTTGCCGGAAAATAACGTGCCGGGGAACTCCATCTTTTCCGTCACCGCATTCGATAAAGACCTGAATGAAAACGCAGCGCTGACGTATCACATTAAGAGAGGACAAGGAAGTCAAGTGGACATGTCAACATTTTTAAGCATCAACCCTGAGAACGGCGACATATTGGCCCTAAAAAGTTTTGACTTTGAGACGCTGAAAAGCTTCCAGTTCCAGGTGTCGGCCACCGACGGCGGAAGTCCTCCGCTGAGCGGCAACGTGACGGTGAAGGTGTTCATTCTGGATCGGAACGACAACGCTCCGGTCATCCTGTATCCGCTCGGCTCCAACGGTTCCGCCCGAGGCGCGGAGGAGATTCCCCGCAATGCCAAAGCGGGAGACTCGGTGACTAAAGTCCGAGCCTACGACGCCGATACGGGATATAACGGCTGGTTACTGTTTTCGCTGCGGCCGCTCGGCGAGCGCGCTCTCTTTTCTTTGGACCGCTATACGGGCCAGATCAGAACACTTCGCCCGTTCACGGAGACGGACGAGGCCGAGCATCGACTGCTCGTACTGGTCAAAGACAACGGCGACGTTTCGCTCTCGGCGACGGCGACCGTGACCGTCAAACTGGCGGAGCCCAAAGAGGCTTTCGCGGCTTCCGACCACGCGGGAAGCGCGGCCGAAGAGGACGAGCGCGAGGACCGGGTGACTTTTTATCTGGCGCTGACTTTGGGCTCGGTCTCGCTGCTTTTGGTCATCAGCGTGGTGGTGCTGATCGCCATGCGCTGCTCCAAATCCGCAGAGTCCACTTCCAAATATCTACAAGACGCTCATTATGACGGCACGCTGTGTCACAGCATCCAGTACAGATCAGGAGACAAACGCTACATGTTAGTCGGACCCAGAATGAGTATTGCTTCCACCGTCGCCCCGGGCAGCCACGCCAACACGCTGGTTCTGCCCGACGCCAGACGCGCGGCCGCAGGGGAGGTAAGACAGAAAAAAAACTGTTTTACTATCGTCTCTGATGTTTCTTGGATGTTATCGGCAGAGCTTCACGTAAACACTGGCCAATTAGCCAAATGCCGGTGAATTTCAGCAGTGGCTTGTAAGATTGCTAGCCACTAGCCACTTTGGCAGGTGTAGTTTGATATGAACTACGGCATGTGTCATGGAGGCGACCGAGAGGCATTGTGGTTTTGATGATGATATTCTTCATTTCAAAGGGCAATGACATGCATTACCCACGAGACTGCACAAGTGAGGGACAACGAGGCAGGTCATTAATCACAAAAGGAAACTCATGGTGCTTAATACACCAGCAGTTAGTGAACAATATTAAACTAAACAGGGTGGGGGAAACACACATAAGGTCCTAAACGAATGCTAGGGAATAATTAACATCTAACATCAACAATAAAGTCAATCAAGAAGTCAACTATTGAAACAAAGCTGCTCAGCATGCTGGGAATTCCAGCGTCATTTCCCTTTGACAATAGAATATATTTAAGTCTAGTTTTGTCAATCTGCATCCGACACAATAAACCAGGCCTATTTTACGAGTGGACCATTTTCAATTAAATTCCACAAGGCCCGCCAGACTTTACTATTTTGATTTGATATAACGTGTGTGTGTCACTGTTGGTGTAGTGGTACATTTGCCAGACTTTGGTGCAGGAAGCGTGGGTTCAGTTCGCACTCAGTGACGGTGTGAATGTGAGTGCGAATGGTTGTCCGTGTCTATATGTGCCCTGCGACTGACTGGCGACCAGTTCAGGCTGTAGTCCGCCTTTCGCCCGAAGTCAGCTGAGATAGGCTCCAGCGTCCCGTGACCCGAATCAGGATAAGCGGTGTTGAAAATGGATGGATGGTAACGTGTGTGTGTGTTTGCAGTGCTCAATAAAATCATGGCGATACAAAAACTCTGATGATGACAGGTTTTTCCAAGTGGACTTAATATAAATCATTGCTTGCACATGTACACAAAAGATCTACTGCCTCGCACCAAACAAGATGAGACACTACAAACTTTGAAAAACAAGACAGGCATCAAAATGTTTTTCTTTCCGTTATGACTGGTGGTCTTGTCCCGTTAAAAATGTGTGTACTCCTAGCTTGGTTGTGCAAAGGGGACAAATACATTTAAAAGGGTTGACAATCGACTTTCTTCAATCGACTTCACTCGCTGAGCGGGTAGGAACTCTGGGAAACCACTCGCCACAGTGGACGGTGAGCAAAAACGTTGATGTACAACCCAATGACTTGGGTGCACAGGCGGAATTTGATCCACGTTAAACTTTTGTCTGTTGAGAACAACCATGTTGACATCTTAACATCCATCCATCCATTTTCTGAGCCGCTTCTCCTCACTAGGGTCGCGGGCGTGCTGGAGCCTATCCCAGCTATCATCGGGCAGGAGGCGGGGTACACCCTGAACTGGTTGCCAGCCAATCGCATACAAACAAACAACCATTCACACGCACAGTCACACCTACGGGCAATTTAGAGTCTCCAATTGATGCATGTTTTTGGGATTTGGGAGGAAACCGGAGTGCCCGGAGAAAACCCACGCAGGCACGGGGAGAACATGCAAACTCCACACAGGCGGGGCCGGGGATTGAACCCGGGTCCTCAGAACTGTGAGGCTGACGCTCTAAGCAGTCGGCCACCGTGCCGCCCATCTTAACATTAATGGAGAATTTGTGTTGTCTTGGACAATCTATCTATCCATCCATCCATCCATCCATCCATCCATTTTCTACCGCTTATCCGGGTCGGGTCACGGGGGCAGTAGCTTTAGCAGGGACGTCCAGACTTCCCTCTCCCCAGCCACTTTATCCAGCTCTTCCAGGGGGATCCCGAGGCGTTCCCGGGCCAGCCGAAGGACGTAGTGTCCTGGGTTATCTCCGGGGTCTCCTCCCGGTGGGACGTGCCCAGAGCACCTCACTGGGGAGGCGTCCGGGAGGCATCCGAATCAGATGCGCCAGCCACCTCATCTGGCTCCTCTCGATGTGGAGGAGCATCTACTCTGAAGATCCTCACGGATGACCAAGCTTCTCACCCTATCTGTAAGGGAGAGCCCGACACCCTGCGGAGGAAACTCATTTCAGCCGCTTGTATCCGGGATCTCGTTCTTTCGGTCACGACCCACAGCTCGTGACCATAGGTGAGGGTAGGAACGTAGATCGACCGGTAAATCGAGAGCTACGCCTTTCGGCTTAGCTCCGTCTTTACCACAACGGACCGATACAAAGTCCGCATCACTGCAGACGCCGCACCGATCCGCCTGTCGATCTCCCGTTCCATTCTTCCCTCACTAGTGAACAAGACCCCAAGATACTTGAACTCTTCCACTTGGGGCAGGATCTCATCCCCGACCCGGAGAGGCCACACCACCCTTTTCCGACTGAGGACCACAGTCTCAGATTTGGAGGTGCTGATTCTCGTCCCAGCCGCTTCACACTCGGCTGCGAACTGCTTCAGTGAGAGTTGGAGATCACGGCTTGATGAAGCCAACAGAACCACATCATCTGCAAAAAGAACAGATGCAATACTCAGGCCACCCAACCGGAGCACCTCTACGCCTCGGCTGCGCCGAGAAATTCTGTCCATTAAAGTTAGGAACAGAATCGGTGAGAAAGGGCAGCCTTGGCGGAGTCCAACCATCACCGGGAACGAGTCCGACTTACTGCCGGATATGCGGACCAAACTCTGACTCCGGTCGTACAAGGACCGAACAGCCCGTATCAGGGGGTTCGGTACCCCATACTCCCGAAGCACCCTCAAGGACCCTGCCGAGGGTGTAGAGCTGGTCCACTGTTCCACGGCCAGGACGAAAACCACTCTGCTCCTTCTGAATCTGAGAATCGACTTCCCGACGGACCCTCCTCTCCAGCACCCCTGAATAGATCTTACCAGGGAGGCTGATGAGTGTGATCCCCCTGTAGTTGGAACACACCCTCCGGTCCCCCTTCTTAAAAAGGGGGACCACCACCCCAGTCTGCCAATCCAGAGGCACTGTTCCCCATTGTCCACGCGATGTTGCAGAGGCGTGTCAACCGGGACAGCCCCACAACATCCAGAGCCTTTAGGAACTCCGGGCGAATCTCATCCAGCCCCGGGGCCTGGCCTCCGAGGAGCTTTTGACCACAACCCCAGAGATAGGAGAGCTCGCCTCCGAGAACCCAGACTCTGCTACTTCATGGGAAGGCGTGTCGTGTCTTGGACTAACTTCAATTTATAAGACCTTGTAGTTGAGGAAAACATATTGTGATACACGTTACATTACATATGTTCCCACTTGTGTCAGTAGTGCCGACTTCTGAAGATCATCTCGATGACGAGCTCTTTGCGACTATGTTTGCTTTTTGTTAAAGTTCACATTGATAAAAACAATTAACAAGCATTGCATTCTACACTCGTCCCTGTCAGCTGTGCCATCTGTGGAGCTAAAGACTGTTTTCAATGTTTTCAAGAGGTACGGTGTATGCCGATCTCTTGCTGCTGCTGTGAATCTCTCAAAGTAGTTGCACTGATCATAATATGTTGTGATTGGACTGCTGTGTGTTGTGTTAAAAGTGGTGACAGGTGGATCCACATGAAGTCAATAACAATGCAAAAAGTAGCAGCAACGAAAGCACAAAACTCCAGACACCCATCGACTTCTTCATGACAACAATGAAGTTCAACATTCAACACTGCCAGGGCTCCGTCATATCTGACCAATACTGTAACATGCGAGGGGAAAACACTAGGCAAAACCCTGGAGGAACAGCACAGGGCTGACATACCA
The DNA here is from genome assembly GCF_024500275.1 of Phycodurus eques. Taxonomy (NCBI): domain Eukaryota; kingdom Metazoa; phylum Chordata; class Actinopteri; order Syngnathiformes; family Syngnathidae; genus Phycodurus; species Phycodurus eques. Next base: position 28,282,591 of record NC_084533.1, read on the forward strand.
ACAGAAAGCAAAAACAACAACTCACAAATGATACAATTGAAAACTTTAAAAAAGGACACAATAGGCACATGGAAGTAGATTGGGGTTAACTCTTTCCCATTTGTCTTTGACCTTTTCTCAATCCTTGTGCGTATAGCGGCTGAGCAGGTGAACTTTCCTCATGACCAAACAAGTGAAGAACTGCATACCGTATCGATGTACATCCCAGCATACTTCCCTCCTTGCATTTTGTCATATACATTTAGCGTATGAAGCGAAAGTAACTATATTTTGTTGGACAATAACTGTGTGAAAGCAATGTACAATCAATCTGATACACATTTTTGAGTCCTGTTAATACTCTCCATGTGCTAAGGAATTATCACCACTAGGTGGCAATGTCATCCCAGTATACAGAGATGAGCAGTCGGTGGTCCTGCCCCTTCTGGAATGGTTTTGTTCAAGTCATCAGAGGAGACGGAACGTTCACGAGAGACGGATGTTGCTGTCGTTTCGTTCCTGTTTTGCCTTAGGTTTTGGGATGAATTCAAGATACATATTGTGTCCGTTTGGAGGTTTCAATCTTCTGTGGAATTAGGACTCGAGTGCTGTAATCCAAGCTGGGAGGATGGGAGCAGCAGGACAAAGGCGAGGACTCTGTCTCTGCGTCATGTTGGTTTGTTTGGAGCAGATTGCAGCACAGATCAAATATTCCATCGCGGAGGAAGTCAAAGTGGGAACCGTGGTGGGAAACGTGGCCAGGGATCTGGGACTGGACGTGGGCTCGTTGGCGGAGAGACGTTTTCGCATTGTTTCAGGCTCAGAGGGGGCTCAGTTTGAGGTAAATGCAAACAATGGCGTTCTCTTTGTGCGGAAAAGCGTCGACCGAGAGGAGCTCTGTGAGGGCGTCTCGCCGTGTTTAGTGAGGCTGAAATTAGTCGCAGAGAATCCCATGGAAATACATCACGTGGGCGTAGAAATTTTGGATATTAATGACAATTCGCCCTCTTTTCAAGAGGTAGAGAAGATTTTTGAAATATCTGAATCCATAACTGCTGGAAAACGCTTCCAATTACCAATCGCACATGATCCAGATGTTGACGTGAATACGGTACGTAAGTACAAATTAAACACGAATGAATATTTTAATATACAAATAAGAGAGCAAGGCGATGATAAGATACCCTTTTTAATTTTACTGAAGTCTCTGGACCGAGAAAAAAACTCTGAGCACAGACTTGTTCTTACTGCAGTTGACGGTGGAAATCCACCAAAATCTGGAAGTCTTAATGTCACCGTTATCGTGCTTGACTCGAATGATAATGCTCCACAATTTATGCAAGAAGTATATTCTGTAACTTTATCTGAAAATGTGAAAATGGGAACAAGCGTAATCAAGGTGGAAGCAACTGACCAGGACGAAGGATTAAACGGCGAAGTTGAATATTACTTTGGTGGAGAACTTGACTCTAAAATCTATGAAATGTTTAGTATGGATAAAAACACGGGTGAAATAAAACTAAAAGGCCAAATTGATTTTGAGAAGGTTGACGTTTACAAATTAGACGTCCATGCTACAGACAAAGGACAACCTCCTACGACAACCGATTGCAGGGTGATCATTAGAATCGTTGACGAAAACGACAACCGGCCCGAAATCGAGGTGACATCTTTGTCAAAAACCGTAGCGGAAGATTCCAAGCCTGGGACTGTCGTTTCTCTTATAAGCATCACAGACAAAGACGTCGGACTGAACGGCAAAGTCATATGTAGTCTTTCACAAAATGTCCCGTTCGAACTAAAACCTTCCTTTCAGGATAACATGTACTCGTTGGTTCTGAAAGACAGACTGGATCGAGAATTAGTGTCGGATTATGACATCACAATCACAGCGACAGACTGCGGTCAACCTCCTCTGTCCACTTTTCAAATTCTGCACGTGGACGTGTCAGACGTTAACGATAATATTCCAACATTCTCGCACGATCCAATCCAACTTTATTTGCCGGAAAATAACGTGCCGGGGAACTCCATCTTTTCCGTCACCGCATTCGATAAAGACCTGAATGAAAACGCAGCGCTGACGTATCACATTAAGAGAGGACAAGGAACTCAAGTGGACATGTCAACATTTTTAAACATCAACCCTGAGAACGGCGACATATCGGCGCTGATGAGTTTTGACTTTGAGACGCTGAAAAGCTTCCAGTTCCAGGTGTCGGCCACCGACGGCGGAAGTCCTCCGCTGAGCGGCAACGTGACGGTGAAGGTGTTCATTCTGGATCGGAACGACAACGCTCCGGTCATCCTGTATCCGCTCGGCTCCAACGATTCCGCCCGAGGCGCGGCGGAGATTCCCCGCGACGCCAAAGCGGGAGACTCGGTGACGAAAGTCCGAGCCTACGACGCCGATACGGGATATAACGGCTGGTTACTGTTTTCGCTGCGGCCGCTCGGCGAGCGCGCTCTCTTCTCTTTGGACCGCTATACGGGCCAGATCAGAACACTTCGCCCGTTCACGGAGACGGACGAGGCCGAGCATCGACTGCTCGTACTGGTCAAAGACAACGGCGACGTTTCGCTCTCGGCGACGGCGACCGTGACCGTCAAACTGGCGGAGCCCAAAGAGGCTTTCGCGGCTTCCGACCACGCGGGAAGCGCGGCCGAAGAGGACGAGCGCGAGGACCGGGTGACTTTTTATCTGGCGCTGACTTTGGGCTCCGTCTCGCTGCTTTTGGTCATCAGCGTGGTGGTGCTGATCGCCATGCGCTGCTCCAAATCCGCAGAGTCCACTTCCAAATATCTACAAGACGCTCATTACGACGGCACGCTGTGTCACAGCATCCAGTACAGATCGGGAGACAAACGCTACATGTTGGTCGGACCCAGAATGAGTATTGCTTCCACCGTCGCCCCGGGCAGCCACGCCAACACGCTGGTTCTGCCCGACGCCAGACGTGCGGCCGCAGGAGAGGTAAGACAGAAAAAAAACTGTTTTACTATCTTCTCTGATGTTTCTTGGATGTTATCGGCAGAGCTTCACTTAAACACTGGCCAATTAGCCAAATGCAGGTGAATTTCAGCAGTGGCTAGTACGATTGCTAGCCACTAGCCACTTTGGCAGGTGTAGTTTGATGTGAACTTCGGCATGTGTCATGGAGGCAACCTAGAGGCATTGTGGTTTTGATGATGATATTCTTCATTTCAAAGGGCAATGACATGCATTACCCACTGGACTGCACAAGTGAGGGAGAACGAGGCAGGTCATTAATCACAAAAGGACACTCATGGTGCTTGATAAACCAGCAGTTCGTGAACAATATTAAACTAAACAGGGCGGGGGAAACACACATAAGGTCCTAAACTAATGCTCGGGAATAATTCACATCTAACATCAATAATAAAGTCAATCAATAAGGCCACTATTGTCACAAAGCTGCTCAGCATGCTGGGAATTCCAGCGTCAACTTCCTCGACAATACAAGATATTTAAGTCTCGTTTTCTCAATCTGCATCCGACACAATAAACCAGGCCTATTTTACGAGTGGTACAATTTTCAATTAAATTTCATATGGCCCAAGAGACTTTACTATTTTTAAATGATGTAACGTGCGTGTCGTTGCAGTGCTCAATAAAATCATGGCGATAAAAAAACTCATATGATGACAGGTTTTTCCATGTGGACTTGCTATAAATCATTGCTTGCACATGTACACAAAAGATCTACTGGCTCGCACCAAACAAAATGAGACACTACAAACTTTGAGAAACAAGACAGGCATCAAAGTCTTTCTTTCTGATATGACTGGTGGTTCTTGTCCCGTTAAAAATGTGTGTAGTCCTAGCTTGGTTGTGCAAAGGGGATAAATACATTTAAAAGGGTTGACAATCTACTTTCTTCAATCTACTTCACTCGCTGAGTGGCAAGGAACTCTGGGAAACCACTCGCCACAGTGGCCGGTGAGCAAAAAGGTTCATGTCAAGCCTTGTGTACAACCCAATGACTTGGGTGCACAGGCGGAATTTGATCCACGTTAAACTTTTGTCTGTTGAGAACAACCATGTTGACATCTTAACATTCGCGGAGAATTTTGTTGTCTAGGAAAATCTATCTATCTATCCATCCATCCATCTATCCATCCATCCATCCATCCATCCATCAATCCATTTTCTACCACTTATCCGGGTCGGGTCGCGGGGCAGTAGCTTTAGCAGGGACGCCCAGACTTCCCTCTCCCCAGCCACTTTATCCAGCTCTTCCAGGGTAGATCCCGAGGCATTCCCAGGCCAGCCGAAGGACGTAGTGTCCTGGGTTGTCTCCGGGGTCTCCTCCCGGTGGGACGTGCCCAGAACACCTGACTGGGGAGGCGTCCGGGAGGCATCCGAATCAGATGCGCCAGCCACCTAATCTGGCTCCTCTCGATGTGGAGGAGCAGCAACTCTACTCTGAAGATCCTCCCGGATGACCAAGCTTCTCACCCTATCTCTAAGGGAGAGCCCGACACCCTGCGGAGGAAACTCATTTCAGCCGCTTGTATCCGGGATCTCGTTCTTTCGGTCACGACCCACAGCTCGTGACCATAGGTGAGGGTAGGAACGGAGATCGACCGGTAAATCGAGAGCTATGCCTTTCAGCTTAGCTCCTTCTTTACCACAACGGACCGATACAAAGTCCGCATCACTGCAGACGCCGCACCGATCCACCTGTCGATCTCCCGTTCTATTTTTCCCTCACTCGTGAACAAGACCCCAAGATACTTGAACTCTTCCACTTGGCGCAGAATCTCATCCCCGACCAGGAGAGGGCATACCACCCTTTTCCGACTGAGGACCACGGTCTCAGATTTGGAGGTGCTGATTCTCATCCCAGCCGCTTCACACTCAGCTGCGAACTGCTTCAGTGAGAGCTGGAGATCACGGCTTGATGAAGACAACAGAACCACATCATCTGCAAAAAGCAGAGATGCAATACTGAGGCCACCCAAACGGACCACCTCTTCGCCTCGGCTGCGCCTAGAAATTCTGTCCATTAAAGTTAGGAACAGAATCGGTGAGAAAGGGCAGCCTTGGCGGAGTCCAAGCCTCACCGGGAACGAGTTCGACTTACTACCGGATATGCGGACCAAACTCTGACTCCTGTCGTACAGGGACCGAACACCTCGTATCAGGGGGTTCGGTACCCCATACTCCCGAAGCACCCCCCACAGGACTCCCCGAGGGACATGGTCGAACGCCTTCTCCAAGTCCACAAAACACATGTAGACTGGTTGGGCGAACTCCCACGCACCCTCGAGGACCATGCCGAGGGTGTAGAGCTGGTCCACTGTTCCACGGCCAGGACAAAAACCACTCTGCTCCTTCTGAATCTGAGAATCGACTTCCCGACGGACCCTCCTCTCCAGCACCCCTGAATAGATCTTACCAGGGAGGCTGATGAGTGTGATCCCCCTGTAGTTGGAACACACCCTCCTGTCCCCCTTCTTAAAAAGGGGGACCACTAACCCAGTCTGCCAATCCAGAGGCACTGTTCCCCATTGTCCACGCGATGTTGCAGAGGCGTGTCAACCGGGACAGCCCCACAACATCCAGAGCCTTTAGTAACTCCGTCCGAGGAGCTTTTGACCACAACCCCAGAGATAGGAGAGCTCGCCTCCGAGAACCCAGACTGTGATTCCTCATGGGAAGGCGTGTCGTGTCTTGGACTAACTTCAATTGATATGACCTTCTCGTTGAGGAAAACATATTGTGATACACGTTACGTTACATATGTTCCCACTTGTGTCAGTAGTGCCGACTTCTGAAGATCATCTTGATGACAAGCTCTTTGCGACGATGAAGTTTGCTTATTGTTAAAGTTCACATTGATAATAACAATTAACAAGCATCTCATTCTACACTTGTCAATGTTTTCAAGAGGTACGGTGTATGCCGATCTGTTGCTGCTGCCGTGAATCTCTCAAAGTAGTTGCACTGATCATAATATGTTGTGATTGGACTGCTGTGTGTTGTGTTAAAAGTGGTGACAGGTGGATCCACATGAAGTCAATAACAATGCAAAAAGTAGCAGCAACGAAAGCACAAAACTCCAGACACCCATCGACTTCTTCATGACAACAATGAAGTTCAACATTCAACACTGCCAGGGCTCCGTCATATCTGACCAATACTGTAACATGCGAGGGGAAAACACGAGGCAAAACCCTGGAGGAACAGCACAGGGCTGACATACCAACAGAAAGCAAAAACAACAACTCACAAATGATACAATTGAAAACTATAAAAAAGGACACAATAGGCACATGGAAGTAGATTGGGGTTAACTCTTTCCCATTTGTCTTTGACCTTTTCTCAATCCTTGTGCGTATAGCGGCTGAGCAGGTGAACTTTCCTCATGACCAAACAAGTGAAGAACTGCATACCGTATCTATGTACATCCCAGCATACTTCCCTCCTTGCATTATGTCATATACATTTAGCGTATGAAGCGAAAGTAACTATATTTTGTTGGACAATAACTGTGTGAAAGCAATGTACAATCAATCTGATACACATTTTTGAGTCCTG